>NC_030808.1:17500000-20000000 GCF_001704415.2 Capra hircus
GAGGAGCCTGGTGGGCTACAGTCCACAAGATAGCAAATAGTCGGACACGTCTGAGCTACTTCATGAACAAAATGAGCTCTTTCCCAAAGATTCTGCAATTATAATAAAGAACCAAACAGAAATTTTGGTTTGGTTGGACTGAAGAATTCATGAGGGAGATGAAGAATGCAACAGAGAGCATCTGTAGCTATTTCTGCCTTATTGACTATACCAAAGCCTTTGACGGTGTGGGTCACCACAAACTGTGGAAAATTTTGAAAGAGATGGGAATACCAGCCCACCTGACCTGCCTCTTGAGAAATCTGTATGCAGGTCAGGAAGTAACAGCTAGAACTGGACATTGAACAACAGACTGGTTCCAAATAGGGAAAGCAGTACATCAAAGTTGTATATTTGTGTCACTCTGCTTATTTAACTTATATGCAGAGTACATCATGAAAAGTCCTGGGCTGGATGAAGCACAAGCTGGAATCAAGATTACAGGGCGAAATATCAATCACCTCAGATATGCAGATGACACCACCCTTATGGCAGAAAGCAAAGAAGAACTAAAGAGCCTCTTGATGAAAGTGAAAGAGGACAGTGAAAAAGTTGGCTTAAAGCTCAACATTCAGAAAACTAAGATCATGGCATCTGGTTCCATCACTTCATGGGAAATAGATGAGGAAACAGTGGAAACAGTGACAGACTTTATTTTGGGGGGCTCCAAAATCACTGCAGATGGTAATTGCAGCCATGAAATTAAAAGATGCTTACTCTTTGCAAGAAAAGCTATGAGCGACCTAGACAGCATATTAAAAAGTAGAGACATTACTTTGCCAACAAAGGTCTGTCTAGTCAAGGCTATGGTTTTTCCAAAGGTCATGTATGGATGTGAGAGATCGTTGGATGGCATTACCAACTCAATGGACATGAGGCTGAGTGAACTCTGGGCGTTGGTGATGGAAAGGGAGGCCTGGAGTGCTGTAGTCCATGGAGTAGCAAAGAGTCAGACACGACTGAGTGACTGACCTGAACTGTAGCAGGAAAGATCATACAGAAAAATGAGTAAGTGACTTGGATAGGAATTTTGAAATAATACAGAAGAGACAAAAGAACAGATTTAAAAAGCATGAAGATGGCCTATGTGAGCCATATAATTCCATAGAAAAGATAAATATAAGAAAAATTGGTGTCCCAGATGGAGAAGAGAAGAAGTTGTAGAGAGTTTACTTTAAAAAGTAATAGCTGAGAATTTCTCAAACTTGGTTAAAGACTTCTACATATAAGTCCATGACACTAATAGAGCCCTCTATTTTCTTAACACAAAAAGGCATTCCCCAAGACACAGTCAATGATAATGTTGAAAATTAATGATAAAGAAAAAATCTTAAAGTTAGGCAGGGGTGGAAATTTAGCCTACAATGGAAACACCGTTAGCTATGAGCAGATTTCTCAAGAAACCACAAACCAGAAGATAATGGAATGACATAATCAATGTGCTGAATGATAAAATTGCTAGCCAAGATTTTAACCACTAAAGTTATCCTTCAGTAGAAGTAAAGGCCTTCTAAGACAATAAATAGCTGAAGGAGTTTACCACCACTAGACATGCCTTGAAAAGATGCTGAAAGGAGATCTTCTAGCCAAAGCAATAAGATACTTACCAGCAAATGAAAACATATTTAGGTATTTAATATACAGACAAAGGTGAAAATATATATAAACAGGCTAAAAGTTGTAACTCTATATTAGAATGATGCTATAATAATTCAATTATAGTATAATGGCTAAAGGAAAAGAGTAGTAAAAATAACCATAGCTACTATAAATTGTTAAGAAATACACATCAAAAGGAATAAATTATGATATTAGTAAGATAAAAGGAAGACATAAAAGATTCATGCCTTCATAGGTAATAGACACTAAATTTCTATCAGCCTGAAAATTTTATTTGTAAGTTATTTTATATAAACTGCATGGTAGCCACAATGTAAAAACCTAAAGCAAATCTACAACAGACAAAGAAATAGGAAACAGAGCATGCCACCACAGAAAATAATAAATATAAAAAGCTAGGCAGAAAGAGAAAAAAAAAATGGAAATACAAAACAACCAGAAAGAAATTATTAAAAATAATATGGCATTAGTAAGTCCTTATATACCATTAACTACTCTAAATGTAATTGGTTGAATTCACCAATCAAAAGCAAAGTAGCTAGATGGGTTAAAAAATAACACCCAACTATATATTGCCTGGGGGGCTTCCCAGGCAGTGCTAGTGATAAAAAACCAACCTGCCAATGCAGGAGATGTAAGAGACATGTGTTCAATCCCCGAGCTGGGAAGATGCCCTGGAGGGTGTGGCAAATCACTCTAGTATTCTTGCCTGGAGAGTCCCTAGATGAGCCTGGAGGGCTACAGTCCATAAAGTTGCAAAGAGCTGGACACGACTGAAGAACTTCCTGATGTTCAAGCTGCTTTTAGAAAAGGCAGAGGAACCAGAGATCAAATTGCCAACATCCACTGGATCATGGAAAAAGCAAGAGAGTTCCAGAAAAACATCTACTTCTGCTTTATTGACTATGCCAAAGCCTTTGACTATGTGGATCACAATAAACTGTGGAAAATTCTGAAAGACATGGGAATACCAGATCACCTAACCTCCCTCTTGAGAAATCTGTATGCAGGTCAGGAAGCAACAGTTAGAAGTGGACATGGAACAACAGACTGGTTCCAAATAGGAAAAAGGGTACATCAAGGCTGTATATTGTCACCCTGCTTATTTAACTTATATGCAGAGTACATCATGAGAAACGCTGGGCTGGAAGAAACACAAGCTGAAATCAAGATTGCTGGGAGAAATATCAATAACCTCAGATATGCAGATAACACCACCCTTATGGCAGAAAGTGAAGAGGAACTCAAAAGCCTCTTGATGAAAGTGAAAGAGGAGAGTGGAAAAAGTTGGCAGAAAGCTCAACATTCAGAAAACGAAGATCATGGCATCCGGTCCCATCACGTCATGGGAAATAGATGGGGAAACAGTAGAAACAGTGTCAGACTTTATTTTGGGGGGCTCCAAAATCACTGCAGATGGTGACTGCAGTCATGAAATTAAAAGACGCTCACTCCCTTGGAAGAAAAGTTATGACCAACCTAGATAGTAATGTCTCAAAAGCAGAGACATTACTTTGCCGACTAAGATCCGTCTAGTCAAGGCTATAGTTTTTCCAGTAGTCATGTATGGATGTGAGAGTTGGACTGTGAAGA
The DNA here is from genome assembly GCF_001704415.2 of Capra hircus. Classification (NCBI taxonomy): domain Eukaryota; kingdom Metazoa; phylum Chordata; class Mammalia; order Artiodactyla; family Bovidae; genus Capra; species Capra hircus. Next base: position 17,503,253 of record NC_030808.1, read on the forward strand.
AGGCTGAGTACCAAAGAATTGATGCTTTTAAACTATGGTGTTGGAGAAGACTCTTGAGAGTCCCTTGGACTGCAAGGAGATCCAACCAGTCCATTCTGAAGGAGACCAGCCCTGGGATTTCTTTGGAAGGAATGATGCTAAAGCTGAAACTCCAGTACTTTGGCCACTTCATGCGAAGAGTTGATTCATTGGAAAAGACTCTGATGCTGGGAGGGATTGGGGGCAGGAGGAGAGGGGGACAACAGAGGATGAGTTGGCTGGATGGCATCACTGACTCAATGTACACGAATCTGAGTGAACTCCGGGAGTTGGTGATGGACAGGGAGGCCTGGTGTGCCACGATTCATGGGGTCACAAAGAGTCGGACATGACTGAGCGACTGAAATGAACTGAACTGAGCTGAACTGAAGCAACTTAGCACACATACACTGCCTACAAGAGACTCACTTGACTCTTAAGGATGTACATAGGCTCAAAGAAAAAGAGTGGAAAAAGATTTTCTGGGCAGGTGAAAACCAAAAAAAAAGCAGAGGAAAGTGTACTAACATTAGACAAAATAGACTTTAGGCCAAAAATGGTAACAAGAGACAAGGAAAGTCATTATGTACTGATTAAGGGATCAATCCATCAAGGTGCTATAGCAATTGTTAATGAATATGCACTCAACATTGGAACATTTAAATATACTAACAGATATGAAGGGAGAAATGGACAATTCTATAATAGTGGGGGACGTCAATATCTCACTTTCAACAATGAATAGATCATCCAGACAGAAAATCAACAAGAAAATGATGGATTTGAAGCGAACATTAGAACAAATGGACCTAGCAGACATCTATAAAACAATCCATCGAACAGGAGCAAAATACACATTCTTCTCAAATGCACACAAAACATTCTCTAGAATATATCATATGATAGGATACATAAGTAGTCTTAATAAATTTAAGAAGGCTGAAATTATACCAATATATATTCTGACGTTAATAGTATGAAAGCAGAAAATCTGGAAAATCTACAAATATCTAAAAACTAAACAGCACACTGTTGAACAGCCAACATATCAAAAAAGAAATCAAAAGAAAAATCAAATCTTATATCAAGACAAATAAAAATGGAAACACAACATATCAAAACTTATGGGACATTGAAAAAGTAGGTCTGAGAGGGAAGTTTATGGTATTAAGTACATACATTAAGAAATTAGAAAGATTACCAAAAAAAAAAAAAAACCACACCTAATTTCATACCTCAATTAACTAGAAAAATAAAAACAGCTTAAGTCCAAAATTAGCAGGAGGAAGAAAATAATGAAATCAAAGTGGATATAAATGAAATAGAAATCACACCAAAAAACAGAAAATATAAATAAAACTGTTTTTTTTTCAAAGATAAAACAAAAATGGCAAAACTTTAATGAGACTAAGAAAGAGAGAAGACTCCAATAAAATCAGAAATCTAAGAGGAAAAATGAAAACTGACACTACAGAAATATAGTATAATAAGAGACTACTATGAACAATTACAGGGATTCCCAGGTGGCTCAATGGTAAAGAATCTGACTGCCAAGGCAGGAGTCACAGGGAGACACAGATTCAACCCCTGGGTTGGGAAGATACCCTAGGGGAGAAAATGCAACCCACTCTGGTATTCTTGCCTGGAAAAATCCCATGGACAGAGGAGCCTGGCAGGCTACAGTCCGTAGGGTCACAAAGAGTTGGCACAACTGAGCATACAAGCAAAAACAGTTACATATCAACAAATTAGATAACCTGCAAGAAAAGAGAAGTTGCTAGAACCATACAAACTACCACAAACGAGCAAGAAAAAGCAGAAATGCCTGAACATGCACAGTAAGGATATTGAACCAGTAATCAAAAACCTCCCAATATAGAAGACCCCAGGACCAGATGGCTTCAATGACAAATTCTACCAAACATTTAGAGAAGAATTAATGCCAGTCCTTCTCAAACTTTTCTAAAAACAACTGAAGAATCAACACACAGAAATCCCTTGCATTCCTATACACTAATAATGAGAAAGTAGAAAAAGAAATTAAGGAAACAATTGCATTCACCATTGCAACGAAAAGAATAAAATACTTAGGAATATATCTACCTAAAGAAACTAAAGACCTATATATAGAAAACTATAAAACACTGATGAAAGATATCAAAGAGGACACTAATAGATGGAGAAATATACCACGTTCATGGATTGGAAGAATCAATATAGTGAAAATGAGTATACTACCCAAAGCAATTTACAAATTCAATGCAATCCTTATCAAGCTACCAGCCACATTTTTCACAGAACTAGAACAAATAATTTCAAGATTTGTATGGAAATACAAAAAACCTCGAATTGCCAAAGCAATCTTGAGAAAGAAGAATGGAACTGGAGGAATCAACTTGCCTGACTTCAGGCTCTACTACAAAGCCACAGTCATCAAGACAGTATGGTACTGGCACAAAGACAGACATATAGATCAATGGAACAAAATAGAAAGCCCAGAGATAAATCCACACTCATATGGACACCTTATCTTTGACAAAGGAGGCAAGAATATAAAATGGAGTAAAGACAATCTCTTTAACAAGTGGTGCTGGGAAAACTGGTCAACCACTTGTAAAAGAATGAAACTAGATCACGTTCTAACACCGCACACAAAAATAAACTCAAAATGAATTAAAGATCTAAATGTAAGACCAGAAACTATAAAACTCCTAGAGGAGAACATAGGCAAAACACTCTCAGACATAAATCACAGCAGGATCCTCTATGATCCACCTCCCAGAATTCTGGAAATAAAAGCAAAAATAAACAAATGGGATCTAATTAAAATTAAAAGCTTCTGCACAACAAAGGAAAATATAAGCAAGGTGAAAAGACAGCCTTCTGAATGAGAGAAAATAATAGCAAATGAAGCAACTGACAAACAACTCATCTCAAAAATATACAAGCAACTTAGGCAGCTCAATTCCAGAAAAATAAACGACCCAATCAAAAAATGGGCCAAAGAACTAAATAGACATTTCTCCAAAGAAGACATACGGATGGCTAACAAACACATGAAAAGATGCTCAACATCACTCATTATTAGAGAAATGCAAATCAAAACCACAATGAGGTACCACTTCACACCAGTCAGAATGGCTGCGATCCAAAAATCTGCAAGCAATAAATGCTGGAGAGGGTGTGGAGAAAAGGGAACCCTCCTACACTGTTGGTGGGAATGCAAACTAGTACAGCCACTATGGAGAACAGTGTGGAGATTCCTTAAAAAATTGCAAATAGAACTACCTTATGACCCAGCAATCCCACTGCTGGGCATACACACCGAGAAAACCAGAATTGAAAGAGACACATGTACCCCAATGTTCATCGCAGCACTGTTTATAATAGCCAGGACATGGAAACAACCTAGATGTCCATCAGCAGATGAATGGATAAGAAAGCAGTGGTACATATACACAATGGAGTATTACTCAGCCGTTAAAAAGAATTCATTTGAATCAGTTCTGATGAGATGGATGAAACTGGAGCCGATTATACAGAGTGAAGTAAGCCAGAAAGAAAAATACCGACACTGTATACTAACACATATATATGGAATTTAGAAAGATGGCAATGACGACCCTGTATGCAAGACAGCAAAAAAGACACAGATGTGTATAACAGACTTTTGGACTCAGAGGGAGAGGGAGAGGGTGGGATGATTTGGGAGAATGGCATTCTAACATGTATACCATCATGTAAGAATTGAATCGCGAGTCTATGTCTGACGCAGGATACAGCATGCTTGGGGCTGGTGCATGGGGATGACCCACAGAGATGTTATGGGGAGGGAGGTGGGAGGGGGTTCATGTTTGGGAATGCATGTAAGAATTAAAGATTTTAAAATTTAAAAAATTTAAAAAAAATAAAAATTAAAACAACTGAAGAGGAGGGAGCACTTCTAAACCCATTGAACAAGACCATTATTACCCTTACCGAAGCCAAACAAGTACACCACAAGAAAAGAAAACTATAGCCCAGTATTCCTAATAAACAAAGATGAAAAATGTCTCAAAAATATTAGCAAACCAAGTGCAAAAACTCATTAAAAGTATTATACACCATGATCAAGTGAGATTTATATCTGGGATACAGGGGTGGTTCAACATGTGAAAATCAATAAACACAGCAAACCATATTAGTAACATGAAATGTGGTTTGGCTGAAGGTGACTCTACACATGGACATCACCAGATGGTCAATACTGAAATCATTGATTACATTCTTTGCAGCTGAAGATGGAAAGCTTTATACAGTCAGTAAAAACAAGACCTCAAGCTGATTGTGGCTCAGATCATGCTCTCTTTATTGCAAAATTCAGGCTCAGAGTGAAGAAAGTAGGGAAAACCACAAGGGCATTCAGGTATGGCCTAAATCAAATCCCTTGTGATTATACAGTGGAGGTGACACATAGATCCAAAGGATTATATCTGGTAGACAGAGTGCCTGAAGACCCATGGACAGAAGTTCACAACATTGTATAGGAGGTGGTGACCAAAACCATATCCAAGAAAAGGACATGCAAGAAGACAAAGTGGTTGTCTGAGGAGACGTTACAAATAGCTGCATAAAGAAGAGAAGTAAAAGGCAAAGGAGAAACAGAAAAAAATGTACAAATAAATTCAGAGTTATAGAGAATAGCAAGGAGAGATAAGAAAGCCTTCTTAGGTCAAAGAAAGAAAGGAAAAACAATAAAATTGGAAAGACTAGAGCTCTCCTCAAGAAAATTGAAGATACCAAGGTTATCTTTCCATTTTATGGAAAGTCAAATAAGCAATTTCAATGGAAGTTCAATTCAGTTGCTCAGTCATGTCAGACTCTTTGTGACCCCATGGACACATCAAACTTCCCTGTCCATCACCAAGTCCAGGAGCTTGCTCAAACTCATGTCCATCCAGTCGGTGATGCCATCCAACCATCTCAACCTCTGTTGTTCCCTTCTCCTGCTGCCTTCAATCTTTCCCAGCCTCAGGGTCTTTTCCAATGACTCAGTACTCCGGATCCAGTGGCCAAAGTATTGGAGTTTCAGCTTCAGCATCAGTCCTTCCAAAGAATATTCAGGACTGATTTCCTTTAGGATTCACTGGTTTGATCTCCTTGCAGACCAATGGACTCTCAAGAGTCTTCTCCAACACCACAGTTCAAAAGCATTAATTATTCCATGCTTGGCTTTCTTTATAGTCCAACTCTCACATCCATACATGACTGGAAAAACCATAGCTTTGACTAGAGGGATATTTGTTGGCAAAGTAATGTCTCTGCTTTTTAATATGTTGTCTAGGTTGGTCATAGATTTTCTTTCAAGAAGCAAGTGTTTTTTAATCTCATGGCTGCAGTCACATCTGCAGTGATTTTGGAGCCCAAGAAAATAAAGTCTGTCACTGTCTCTATTGTTTTCACATCTATTTGCCATAAAGTGTTGGGACCAGATGACATGATCTTAGTTTTTTGAATGTTGAGTTTTAAGCCAACTTTTTCACTCTCTTCTTTCACTTTCATCAAGAGGCTCTTTAGTTCTTCTTTGCTTTCTGCCATAAGGGTAGTGTCATCTGGGTAACTGAGGTTATTGATATTTCTCCCAGCAATTTTGATTCTGGCTTGTGCTTCATCCAGCCCAGCATTTGAGGATTTAATCTGAATATAAGTTAAATAAACAGGGTGACAATATATAGCCTTGATGTACTCCTTTCCCAATTTGGAACCAGTCTGTTTTCCATGTTTGGTTCTAACTGTTGCTTCTTGATCAGCAAATAGATTTCTCAGGAGTCAGGTCAGGTGGTCTGGTATTCCCATCTTTTTCAGAATTTTCTACATTTTGTTGTGATTCACACAGTCAAAGGCTTTGGTGCAGTCAATAAAGCAGTAGATGTTTTTCTGGAATTCTCTTGTTTTTTTGATGATACAATGGATATTGGCAATTTGTTCTCTGGTTCCTCTGCCTTTTCTAAATCCAGCTGGAACATCTGAAAGTTCATGGATCACGTACTACTAAAGCCTGGCTTGGAAAATTTTTGAGCATTACTTTGCTAGGGTGTGAGATGAATCCAGTTGTGTGGCAGTTTGAGCATTCTTTGGCAATGGAAAGATGGATAGGATAAATTACAGAAATGGCAAGGACCTAACAGAAGCAGAGATTAGAAGAAGTGGCTGGAATACACAGTAGAACTATACACAAAAAGATTTAATGAACTGGATAAGCAAGGTGGTATGGTCACTCACCTAGAGCAAACATCTTGGAGTGTAAAATCAAGTGGCCCTTAGGAAACTTTCTATGAACAAAGCTAGTGGAGGTGATGGAATTCCAGTTGAGCTACTTAAAATCCTAAAAGATGCTGCTGCTAAAGTGCTGCATTCAATATGCCAGGAAATTTGGAAAACTCGGGAGTGGCCACAGGGATAGAAAAGGTCAGTTTTCATTCCAATCCCAAATACAGGTAATGCCTAAAAATGTTCAAACTATGGTACAATTGTGCTCATTTCAGATATTAGAAGGTAATGCTCAAAATCCTTCAAGACTGGCTTCAAAATTACATAAACCAAGAGCTTCCAGAAGTAACAGCTGGATTTATAAAAGGCAAAGGAACCAGAGATCAAATTGCGAACATCCATTGGATCATAGAAAAAGCAAAGGAATTAAAAAATAAAAAGTCTGCTTCATTGACTATGCTAAAGCCCTTGACTCTGTGGATCAGAAAAAACTGGAAAATTCTTAAAGAGATAGGAATACCAGACCACCTTATCTGTCTCCAGAGAAACCTGTGTGCTGGACAAGAAGCAACAGTTAGAACCAGACATGGAACAACAGATTGGTTCAAAATTGGGAAAGGAGTATGTTAAGGCTGTATATTGTCACCCTGCTAATGCAACTTATATACAGTGTACGTCATGTGAAATGTTGGGCTGCATGACTCACAAGCTCAAATCAAGATTGAAGGGAGAAATATCAACAAGCTCACATATGCAGATGATACTACTATAATGGCAGAAAATGAAGAGAAACTAAAGAGTCTTTTGATGAAAGTGAAAGAGGAAAGTGAAAAAATCTGGCTTAAAACACAACATTCAAAAAATTAAGATCATGGCATCTGGTCCCATCACTTCATTGAAAAAGTGGAAACAGTGGCAGATTTAATTTTCTTGGGCTCCAAAATCACTGCAGATGGTGACTGAAGCCATGAAATTAAAAGACACTTGGAAGAAAAGCTGTGACAAAACTAGACAATGTATTTAAAAGCAGAGACATTACTTTGCCAACAAAGGCCCATCTCATCAAAGTCATGGTTTTACCAGTAGTCATGTACGATGGGAGAGTTGGACCATAAAGAAGGCTAAGTGCTGAAGAATTGATGCTTTTGAACTGTGGTGTTAGAGGAGACTCTTGAGAACCCCTTGGACTGCAAGGAGATCAAACCAGTCAATCTTAAAGCAAATCAACCCTGAATATTTGTTGGAAGGATTGATACTGAAGCTGAAGCTCCAATACTTTGGCCATTGATGCAAAGAGCCAACTCATTGGAAAAGACCCTGATGTTGGGAGAGAATGAAAGCAGGAAGAGAAGGGGATGACAGAGGATGAGATGGCTGGATGGCATCACAAACTCAATGGACATGAGTTTGAACAAAATCTGGTAGATGGTGGGCAGGGAAACGTGGTGTGCTGCAGTCCATTGGGTCACAGAGTGAGACATTACTGAGCGACTGAACGACAACAACTGGAACTATAAGATTTTTACTTAGCAGGCCCCAGATAACACAGTGGTAAAGCATCTGCCTGCCAGTGCGGGAGAGACAGGGTCAATGCCTGTGTCAGGAAGATTCCCCTGGAGAAGGAAACGGCAACTGGCTCCAGTACTCTTGCCTGGAAAATTCCATGGACAGAGGAGCCTGGTGGGCTACTGTCCATGGGGTTGTAAACAGTTGGACATGAGTGATCGTGCAGGGACCTTGCCTACTAACCTTAATCTGTATTTACCTCCCCCCATGATGAAAGAAAGATGTCTAAACAAAAACAAGAAACTTTTTGTCACCATATTATTGGGACAGACTCCTAGAAGTAGGATTGCTAGGTCAAAGGGTGAATACACATGTAGTTTTGCTGTGTTAGTTGCTCAGTCATATCTGACTCATTGCAACCCCATGCACTGTAGTCCATCAGGCTCCTCTGCCCATGGGATTCCCCAGGCAAGAATAGTGGAGTGGGTTGCCATTCCATTCTCCAGGGGATCTTCCTGATCCCAGGTCTCCCTCATTGCAGGCAGATTCTTTATCATCTTAGCCACCAGGGAAGACCTGAAAGTGAAAGTGAAAGTTGCTCAGTCGTGTCCTACTCTTTGCAACCCCGTGGACTATACAGTCCATGGAATTCTCCAGGTCTGAATACTGGAGTAGGTAGCCTTTCCCTTCTCCAGGGCATCTTCCCAACCCAGGGATCGAACCCACGTCTCCTGCACTGCAGGCGGATTCTTTACCAGCTGAGCCACAAGGGAAGACCAAGAATACTGGAGTGGGCAGCCTATCCCTTCTCCAGCGGATATTCCTGACCCAGGAATCGAATTGTGGTCTCCTGCATTGCAGGCAGAATCTTTTCCAACTGAGCTATCAGGGAAGCCCCAGAAACAGTCAATTTACTGGAGTGGGTAACCTTTCCCTTCTCCAGGGGACCTCCCCATCCCAGGGATCGAACCCAGGTCTCCCACACTGTAGAGGGATTCTTTACCAGCTGAGCCTCAGGGGAAACCCAAGGAAGACCTAGGTATTGTCAAATCCCCCTTCATAGAGATTGAACCAGTTTGCATTCCTATTACAAATACACAAGTATGTCTTTTTTCCCATTGACACACCAAAAGAATATATTGTCAAACATTTGGACTTTGCCAAAATAACCACTGAGAAATCATATCCTGTGTAGTCTTCTTTTTAATGAAAAATATATTTTTCAACTTTTTATTTTACATTGGACTGTAGTCAATTAATCACATTGTGATAATTTCAGGTACACAGCAGAGCAACTCAGCCATACATGTACATGTATCCATTTTCCCCCAAATTTTCCTCCCCAGGCTGCCATGTAACACTGAGCAGAGATCCTTGTGCTATAGACTAGGTCCTTGTTTGTTATTCATTTTAGGTTATAGAGGTGTCTACATATTGATCTCAAATTCCCTATCTCTTCTCACCCTTCCTGCAGGTAACCAAAGTTTGTTCTCTAAGTCCATGAGTCTGTTCCTATTTTCTAAATACGTGCATTTATGCCATTTCTTTTTAGATTCTGCATATAGGGGATATCATACAATATTTCTCTTTCTCTGTTTGACTTAATTCACTCAGTATGACAATCTGTAGGTCCTTGGTTCCCACAGAATTGCACCTAGGAATAAAATGAACAGCCATGGATTCAGACTTCACAGTATCAAAACAGTGAGGTTCCACCATCCCCAGAGCTGCCCAGTATCTGTGGGAGGTTGTAATTGGCTTGTTTGAATAATGCTATAGGTTGGCAGGGAACTGAAATGTCTACTTAGGGATAAACAGAAATGGCACCTGGTCTGCTTTATGAGAGGCTTGTTTGACTAGGAAACCTCATCCAACAGGAGCAGAGTGGGAGTCATGGGGGACTTGACGTTAGACCGAATGAGCCCCTGAAGTTTCAAGTCGGCACACAATACACAGCTTTAAGAGATTACAGTAAATACCCTAAACGTAAGGTATTTAAACTACAGTATCCAGTGAGGGTGGTTGCCTGGAGGAAAAGCACATTTGAAAAGGCTCCTGAAGGAGCTCTTTGATTCATCTTTTGCTCAAGGCCACCCTACCTGTGACACATCCACCTAAGCAGTCTTGTGCATGAAAGACTTTACTCTGATGCTTTGCAGGTGTCATAGATGTCTGAAACCTTCAACATGGAAAACCAATGGCTTATCTTAGTAATCTCATACAGAACCAAAATAAAGATCCAAATAGGCTTGTGCAAGTTGCACATATACAGATTGGTGATTAAATGAATATGTAACTGTGAGACAGAATGCACTGCTTTATATCAAATGAAAAATATAAAATGAATAATGAAACCACTTTAAACTGACAGACACCTTAAACTTGGTAAATGATTAAGCCTCTAATGGAACAATCACTGTGGAAGAAGACAAGAAATGTACATTTATTTGATGAATGTGTTTTGTAAATACCCAGTCATTAGCTTTCATAGTGTTTTATTTCTAATCTACATGTATCATGTCTTTTGTAAGCCACCCTCATTCCTAGGTAAGACAATTTTCAGTGGTGGTCGAATCTTTGGTGATATTACTTCCACATCCACATTGACACTGACATTCTCTGGCATTGACAAATCCTGTTAAAATGCTCCCCCAAAATGAGCAGAAATGTGTTGATGGGGTTTTCTTGATAGTTTTGAGTTGCTGAACTTTGGCACAGACTTTTAATTAGCCATTCATGCTCACAGAGGATTTCTTCCAGAAAATGGTGCAACAATATGCTAACTTTCTGTTTGAACTGTTTAAATTAATTATCTGCCTTTGGAAGAAAACTCATATTTTACATGAATTTAATGCAGTATATGGACCTTGTCCAGTGGCTGTTAAGAAGGTATATAATTTTAAAAGATCTTTAAAAGAATATATATGCATTTTTAGTTTTGAATACATATCATCTTACATATGTTATTTTGTTTGGAGATTTTTAATAAAACAAATTCAACAAAAGATGGAAAATAGGATCATTTCAGCAGAAATAGTTTAGGCATTTAGAACCCCATAATTATTTTATACATCATAAAATTAAATTCTTCATGAATGGAGATTAAAGCAAAGTAATTATTTTTAGAAAATATAAGATGACAGTTGTTCTTCAAGGACTATACAATTCACTTGCAGTAATACAACCATTCTTTATTTAACTTAGATAAACAGATTGATTGATAAATAGAGTATTTGCTAAGTGGATACAGATAATAAAAATCTACATTCATGGAATTTACAGTTTTGAGCATGATAGGCAAAGATAGTAAATGAGAAAAAATGTTAACTACTGACTAGCACTATGCAATTATTAAAATTAAATGATAATGTTAAAAAGTGTGCTAGTTTAGATTACATGGTCAGGAAGATCTGAAAAATGGCATTTAATCTTAATTCTGACTCTTTGACAACAAGGAGATCAAACCAGTCAACACTAAAGGAAATCAACCCTGAATATTCATTGGAAGGATTGATGATGAAGCTGAAACTCCAATACTTTGGCCACCTGATGTAAAGAGCTGACTCATGGAAAAGACTCAGATGCTGGGAAAGATTAAAGGCAAAAAGAAAAGGGGGCAGCAGAGGACGAGATGGTTAGATAGCATCACTGACTCAATGGACATGAATCTGAACAAACTCCAAGAGATAGTAAAGGACAGGGAAGCCTGGCATGCCTGCCGTCTGTGGGACCACATATATCATCAGACATGATTTAGCGACTGAACAACATATGAAATTAGTCAGAGGAGTAAAGGTAAGCACAATCTAGATGAGATTGATAAAGCAGGGTAAGGAGTGGATTTTATTCTGTGTGATGAGTGGTAATTAAAGAGTTAAAAACAAGGATGCTGTGGTCACTCTGAATTTAAAAGGAGCCAGGATTGGAAGGCTGAAAGAGTCAAAACTGGCACATCAGTAAGGCTGTGTCCAAAAGATTGGATATGTGATTATGAGAAAGAGAGAGAAATCAAAATAACTTAATTTTTGCCTTAAGTCTTTTGGGGGACATATTCATTATGGTATTTACTGAAATAAGGAAAAAGAGTAAGGAGCAGATTTGGAGAAATAAGAAAAAGTTTGGGCCATATAATGTTTGAGATACCTCTTTACTAAATGGAAATATCAAGGGACAAGCTGGTTCAATCAGGATTTCAGGTACAGTAAGGACTTGAGTCATCTTCTTAAAGATGGTATTTTAAACCATACAACTGGATGAGACTGTTGAGAGAATGTGGATAGACCCCTGGACAGGACCCTGGGAAACTTCAAAGTCTGAGTTTGAGAGAAACAGGAATTATCAAAGACAGAAAAGTGTAACCAGTGAGTTAGGATAAAAAATAAGAGAACTTGGAAAACTTGTAAAAGTTTCAATGCTTTATAAATGCAGTCCTTGCCCTATAATTAAAGATAACTGAATGACAATTGTTTGTTTATCATGTAATCTTTCCTGCACTCCAAAGAAATGTTATATAAACTTTGTTTTTGTTGGTGGTGACTGCACTGACGTGTGAGTGCATGTGGAAAGCACATTCAATTTGAATACAAAATTTTAGTTTTTCTACATATGAAAGGACTAAAATGGATGAATGGTTAAACAGAGAAGCCTAGGATTAAAGTAGATGAATAGTTAAGAGAGAAGGCTCTTACATTATCAGGATATTCACAGAGGTCTTGTCCAATACTGTCTAGACCAGGTAAATCAGAAACATAATCAGCTATGGACAGGGTAGGAAAATATTTAAATATTTGTTTACACGTAGATGGGCTTCCCTGGTGACTCAGATGGTAAAGAATCTCCCTTCAGTGAAACCTGGGTTCAATCCCAGGGTTGGGAAGATCCCCTGGAGAAGAGAATGGCTACCCACTCCAGTATTCTTATCTGGAGAATCCCCATGGATAGAGGAGCCTGGTGGGCTAGAGTCCATGGGGTTGCAAAGAGTCGGAATGACTGAGCAACGAAGCACATACATGTAGATATGGGGCTTCCCTGGTGGTTCAGATGATAAAGAATCCACCTGTAACACAGAAGATCCAGGTTTGACCCCTGGGTTGGGAAGATCCCCTGGAGAAGGGAACAGCTACCCACTCAAGTATTCTTGCCAAAATTCTATGGACAGAGAAGCCTGGTGGGCTACAGTCCATGGGGTCACAGAGTTGGACATGACTGAGCAATTAACACACACACATACATGTAGATATACAGACACACACATATTTTTTAAACAAGAAGATACAAACAATAAACAAGTTCATTATGGTTTACAATAATGTCTTCTGTGAGTCATTTTGACACATTGTGAGGAAAGGAGACAAGTTTAAGCTATAGCTGGAGACACAAAAAAGGTAGAACTGGCTCCCTCTCATTTCAGTTCATGGATCCATGAGCCTGATTGAAAATGAAGAGGACAGACAAATGGTCACAAGAAATGAATAAATCCAACCAATATTACTAGTCTAGTTTCCACCTCATACACAGGGTAAGGGCTTCTCATATGGCACAAGTGATAAAGAATCCACCTGCTGATGCTGGAGACAAAAGAGATGCAGTTTCCATCCCTGGGTTGGGAAGATCCCCTGGAGGAGGAAATGGCAACCCACTCCAGTACTCTTGTTTGGGAAATTCCGTGTACAGAGGAGCTTTGCCGGCTACAGTCCATGGTGTTGCAAAGAGTTGAACATGACTGAGCATGCACATGCTAGATGCTAGACATAGGGTAAGTCTGTTTCTGACACAAGCAAGGTATATAACCTCATATTAGACATAGCTCCATAATTTATACTTCTAATAATACCATCAGCATAATGTAAAACAACTCTTACTTTCAAAAGTCTACAAGTATAGATTATTTTCTCCTGCTCCAGTGGTTTTAAAGACTATTCAAGAGTCTGTTAGACAATATTTTTCGCCTGGGGAAAAGGTGAAAAAAATGGAAAAATAAAAACAAAAAACTGCAACCATCATCTTAGGACTTTTAAATTTCTGGATCGCACTGCCAATCGTATTAGTTAATTTTAGCAGATTCTGGTGTATTTAGCCATTTTCTAAAGCAAAATTCTTTGAGGAAAAATCCTTACAAATTCAGAATCAGAAGATTTGGATCCTAGCTCCAGGTCTGCCACAGTTAAACTGGATGACCCCAAATATCTCATTTTTATAATTCTAAAATAAGAGCATGGGGTTTATCAGATGATTCTTGAGGTTGATTCTAATGTTCCTTTTAATGCTCAAATCATGTTTTATAAGCTACATAAGTTCCTATTTTTTTTCCATCACTACTTGATGTTCTCTTTCTTCACTGTTATTACACAGTGAAGAAATCCTTAACCCCCCTACTCTGAGGTCTGGCAGTTTTCATAAGGCAACTTCTTAATTTAAACCAACTCCGTTTCACATTCCAAAGTCTAGAACTGTGTTCCTTGCGCTTGACCTTGACATTCTAAAGTCCTCACCACCACCTCTTCAAACAGTCAACATTACCCTTCTTCTTACGGTACATGCCTGGGTCATTTTATTAGCAACCCCTTTCATGATCATACCCATGTGAACTGTAGCTGTGAACACCACACTACAAGGGGTCAGAAGTTTGGACTGGAAATAGGAAGTCAACTCCTGAATCAGCTTCCAAACAGTTTGATGGTCTCATGGGGTAAGCAAGCAGGGCATTACCTCAACCATATGTGGGTCCTTACCTACCACCCCAGAGCCCACCCTTGGGATCTGGGACAGAAATCAGATCAACAGTCACCTGGGGACTGGGTAGGGCAAGGGTGGGAGGAAGGGATTACAGAAGACTTGAGGAAACTTGGAGAGTGATAGATATGTTTATTATCTTGAAAGTGGTGATGCTATGATGAGTGTGAGCCTATGTCAAGATTTATCAAATTGTATACGTTAAACATATGCCATGTACACTTCAATAAGGCAGTTTTTTAATAGTCATGGGATTTAAAAAATAAAATTATAAAAAATAAGACAGAGAGAGATTGATTGATTGATTGATCTAGGAGTTAAAATTGACTGACTCGGGAGTGGTTACTGAAGAAGGCTAAGCTGACTCCCCCATCTTGCTTAGAGAACCAGGTTCTCCAAGGTAATACAGCAGATAATGCCTGTGGGACAGGGGCACAAATTTGAGGTGGAAAACGTATGTGAAGGCATCCTGAAAACTGTAGAGGTAAAAGTACCAATATAGTAAAAAGTGCCTATTTTTTTAAGATCCTGAACATACAGCTGCATTTTAATTTTATTTAACTGTTAAAGAACACTTAACATGAGATCTGTCTAAGTGTAAAATACATCATGATTAACTATAGACACAAGGCTGCACAGCAGACATCTAGAGTTTATTAATTTTGCATAACTGAAACTTTATACATGGTGATTAGTAAGTCCCCATTTCAGCCTTCCTTAGCCCTGGCACTCATTATTCCACTCTTTGATTGTATAAATTTGACTAATTTACAGAGCTCCTGTAAGCAGAATCATGTAGTGTTTGTCCTTCTGTGATTGGCTTTTTTCATTTAGCATGTCTTAAAGATTTATCTGAAGTATAGTTAACTGTCCTTTCTGTCCTTTTAAGACAGAAAAGTTATGAGAGGAAGCACACAATTAATGACTGTGTAGCAACACAGATGAGTGATGGGGGAATGTAGAATGTGTTGTTCTGTGATTGAGTGGTACTTGAAGCCTGCTTCATTCCTTCCTGAGTTAATTACTTTAAAAGTAAAAATTAAAAAAACCTGTCAGTTCCATATGAGCAATGTGTCAAGTTAATTACATGAAAGATAAGACCTATTTAACAAGAGAAGGGTGCCCACATTCACTGCTACTATTCAACATAGTTCTGGAAGTTTTGGCCATAGCAATCAGAGCAGAAAAAGAAATAAAAGGAATCCAAATTGGAAAAAAAGAAGTAAAACTCTCACTGTTTGCAGATGACATGATCCTCTACATAGAAAACCCTAAAGACTCCACCAGAAAATTACTAGAGCTAATCAATGAATATAGTAAAGTTGCAGGATATAAAATCAATACACAGAAATCCCTTGCATTCCTATACACTAATAATGAGAAAGTAGAAAAAGAAATTAAGGAAACATTCCATTCACCATTGCAATGAAAAGAATAAAATACTTGGGAATATATCTACCTGAAGAAACTAAAGACCTATATATAGAAAATTATAAAACACTGATGAAAGAAATCAAAGAGGACAATAGGTGGAGAAATATACCATGTTCATGGATCCAAAGAATCTATATAGTGAAAATGAGTACACTACCCAAAGCAATCTGCAGATTCAATGCAATCCCTATCAAGCTACCAAAGGTATTTTTCACAGAGCTAGAACAAATAATTTCACAATTTGTATGGAAATACAAAAAAACTCGAATAGCCAAAGCAATCTTGAGAAAGAAGAATGGAACTGGAGGAATCAACTTGCCTGACTTCAGGCTCTACTACAAAGCCACAGTCATCAAGACAGTATGGTGCTGGCACAAAGACAGAAATATAGATCAATGGAACAAAATAGAAAGCCCAGAGATAAATCCACACACCTATGGACACATTATCTTCAACAAAGGGGGCAAGAATATACAATGAATTAAAGACAATCTCTTTAACAAGTGGTGCTGGGAAAACTAGTCAGTTCAGTTCAGTCGCTCAGTCATGTCCAACTCTTTGCGACCCCATGAATCGCAGCACACCAGGCCTCCCTGTCCATCATCATCTCCCGGAGTTCACTCAGACTCACGCCCATCGAGTCAGTGATGCCATCCAGCCATCTCATCCTCGGTAGTCGCCTTCTTTTCCTGCCCCCAATCCATCCCAGCATCAGAGTCTTTTCCAATGAGTCAACTCTTTGCATGAGGTGGCCAAAGTACTGGAGCTTCAGCTTTAGCATCATTCCTTCCAAAGAACACCCAGGGTTGATCTCCTTCAGAATGGACTGGCTGGATCTCCTTGCAGTCCAAGGGACTCTCAAGAGTCTTCTCCAACACCACAGTGCAAAAGCATCAATTCTTCAGCGCTCAGCCTTCTTCACAGTCCAACTCTCACATCCATACATGACCACAGGAAACACCATAGCCTTGGCAAGATGGACCTTAGTCGGCAAAGTAATGTCTCTGCTTTTGAATATACTATCTAGGTTGTTCATAACTTTTCTTCCAAGGAGTAAGTGTCTTTTAATTTCATGGCTGCAATCACCATCTGCAGTGATTTTGGAGCCCCAAAAAATAAAGTCTGACACTGTTTCCACTGTTTCCCCATCTATTTCCCATGAAGTGATGGGACTGGAGGCCATGATCTTCGTTTTCTGAATGTTGAGCTTTAGGCCAACTTTTTCACTCTCCTCTTTGACTTTCATCA
This sequence comes from Capra hircus, assembly GCF_001704415.2. NCBI lineage: Eukaryota > Metazoa > Chordata > Mammalia > Artiodactyla > Bovidae > Capra > Capra hircus. Next base: position 17,520,440 of record NC_030808.1, read on the forward strand.
AGAGGCTTTTTAGTTCCTCTTCACTTTCTGCCATAAGGGTGGTGTCATCTGCATGTCTAAGGTTATTGATATTTCTCCAAGCAATCTTGATTCCAGCTTGTGTTTCTTCCAGTCCAGTGTTTCTCATGATGTACTCTGCATAGAAGTTAAATAAGCAGGGTGACAATATACAGCCTTGACGTACTCCTTTTCCTATTTGGAACCAGTCTTCCATTTGTTCCATGTCCAGGTCTAACTGTTGCTTCCTGACCTGCATATAGGTTTTTCAAGAGACTGGTCAGGTTGTCTGGTATTCCCATCTCTTTCAGAATTTTCCACAGTATATTGTGATCCACATAGTCAAAGGCTTTTGCATAGTCAATAAAGCAGAGGTAGATGTTTTTCTGGAACTCTCTTGCTTTTTCCATGATCCAGCGGATGTTGGCAATTTGATCTCTGGTTCCTCTGTCTTTTCTAAAACCAGCCTGAACATCAGGGAGTTCATGGTTCACACACTGCTAAAGCCTGGCTTGGAGAATTTTGAGCATTACTTTACTAGCATGTGAGATGAGTGCAATTGTGTGGTAGTTTGAGCATTCTTTGACATTGTCTTTCTTTGGGATTGGAATGAAAACTGACCTTTTCCACTGGTCAACCACTTGTAAAAGAATGAAACTAGAACACTTTGTAACACCATTCACAAAAATAAACTCAAAATGGATTAAAGGTCTAAATGTAAGACCAGAAATTATAAAACTCCTAGAGGAGAACATAGGCAAAACACTCTCCGACATAAATCACAGCACTATCCTCTATGATCCACCACCCAGAATACTGGAAACAAAAGCAAAAATAAACAAATGGGATCTAATTAAAATTGAAAGCTTCTGCACAACAAAGGAAACTATAAGCAAGGTGAAAAGACAGCCTTCAGAATCAGAGAAAATAATAGCAAATGAAGCAACTGACAAACAACTAATCTCAAAAATATACAAGCAACTTATGCAGCTCAAGTCCAGAAAAATAAATGACCCAATCAAAAAATGGGCCAAAGAACTAAATAGATATTTCTCCAAAGAAGACATATGGATGGCTAACACATGAAAAGATGCTCAACATCACTCATTATTAGAGAAATGCAAATCAAAACCACAATGAGGTACCATTTCACACCAGTCAGAATGGCAGTGATCCAAAAGTCTACAAGCAATAAATGCTGGACAGGGTGTGGAGAAAAGGGAACCCCCTTACACTGTTAGTGGGAATGCAAACTAGTACAGCCACTATGGAGAACAGTATGGAGATTCCTTAAAAAATTGCAAGTAAAACTGCCTTATGACCCAGCAATCCCACTGCTGGGCATACACATCAAGGAAACCAGAATTGAAAGAGACACATGTACCCCATTTTTCATCGCAGCACTGTTTATAATACCCAGGACATGGAACCAACCTAGATGTCCATCAGCAGATGATAGGATAAGAAAGTTGTGGTACATATACACAATGGAGTATTACTCAGCCATTAAAAAGAATACATTTGAATCAGTTCTAATGAGGTGGGTGAAACTGGAGCCTATTATACAGAGTGAAGTAAGCCAGAAAGAAAAACACCAATACAGTATTCTAACACATATATATGGAATTTAGAAAGATGGTAATGATAACCCTCATTGCGAGACAGCAAAAGAGGCACAGATGTATAGAATGGACTTTTAGACTCTGTGGGAGAGGGAGAGGGTGGGATGATTTGGGAGAATGGCATTGAAACATGCATACTATCAGGTAAGAAATGAATCGCCAGTCTATGTTCGATACAGTATACAGGATGCTTGCGGCTGGTGCACAGGGATGATCCAGAGAGATGATATGGGGTGAGAGGTGGGAGGGGGATTCAGGATTGGGAACTCATGTACACCCATGGCTGATTCATGTCAATGTATGGCAAAACCAATACAGTATTGTAGAGCAAAATAAAGTAAAAATAAGAATTAAAAAAAAGAGAAATATAAGACCTATTTAAGTTGCATTTGTTAACATTTTAGAAACATTCCAGTATTAGTGTGATCACTTTATGATCAGGAAAATGGTAGACAAAACTAATTCATAACAGAAGTTCACAACTTTTAGAATAAAGTCTTGATAATAAGATTTCTGACAAATATTTAAGGTCATCAGTTAGCATTTTTTTGAAGAGAGACCAGTGATTGAAATGTGTCATCTGTCTTATTACCTGCTACCCTCGAGTTATTTGCATTCCTCTCATTCAAACTACCAACCCATTACAGATAGAATGCTTGACTCATTTCTGCATCTCCCGGAACACCCTAAACAGAGCTTTGAATGAGCTGATATGCAGTAAATATTTATTGACTAGATTAGGAGAGATGCCCTCTCATCTAAAACAATTCATGTCAATTAAAAAAAAAATTTAGTTAAAGCTGTAAGTCATTAACATAGAATATGTTTTGCTTCAAATGTATTTTTTTCATGTAATAGTTCTATTTTTAATTTTTTAAATTAATTTATTTTTTATTGAAGGATAATTGCATTACAGAATTTTGCTGTTTTCTGTCAAAACTCAACATGAATAAGCCATAGGTATACATATATCCCCCTCCCTTTTGAAACTTCCTCCCATCTCCCTACCCATCCATCCCTCTAGGTTGATATAGAGCCCCTGTTTGAGTTTCCTGAGCCATACAGCAAATTCCCGTTGGGTGTCTATCAGAAAGAGAAAGATAAATACCGTATTATAACACATATACACGGAATCTAGAAAAATGGCTCTGAAGAATTTACTTACAGGGCAACAATGGAGAAACAGACATAGAAAATAGACCTATGGACATGGGGAGAGGGGAGGAGAGAGTGAGATGTATGCAAAGAATAACATGGAAACTTACATTACCAAACATTATATTTTAATAAAGAAAATCTGCCTCCAATGCAGGACACCCAGTTTCAATCCTTGGGTTGGGAAGATCCCCTAGAGAAGGAAATGGCAACCACTCCAGCATTCTTTCCTGGAGAGTTCTATGGACAGAGGAGCCTGGCGGGCTACAGTCCATGGGATTGCAAAGAGTCAGACACAACTGAGCAAGTAACACACACACATAGAGGAACACAGTAATTCCCTGTTTTTTATTTGTAGACACAGGTCATGTTCCCTGTTGTTGCTTATGTAAACCACCATAACACAGAGGAGGGCATGGCAACCCACACCAGTGTTTTTGCCTGGAGAATCCCCATGGACAGAGGAGCCTGGTGGGCTACAGTCCATACAGTCATAAAGAGTTAGACAGGACTAAAGTGACTTGGCATGCTAGCACTGTAACACATATGGTATATGATTTCAGATTTTTATTTCTTTAAAATGGAGTTAAAACTTAAAGACTCCTACGAAGCAAGCCCATTGCAGAATTGGAATTAGAATCTTCTCTAAATTTTGTAAGATTTCTTGCTTAAAGTCAAAATAAAAGCAATTTGTAAACAACTTACCATAACCAAACTTTACACCACAGTTCAAAAGCATCAATTATTCCATGCTCAGCTTTCTTCACACTCCAACTCTCATATCCATACATGACCACTGGAAAAACCATAGCCTTGACTAGACAGACCTTTGTTGGAAAAGTAATATCTCTCCTTTTCAATATGCTGTCTAGGTTGGGTCTCATGGCTCAGACGGTAAAGCGTCTGCCTGCACTGCAGGAGGGGAGAAGGCAATGACACCCCACTCCAGTACTCTTGCCTAGAAAATCCCATGGATGGAGGAGCCTGGTAGGCTGCAGTCCATGGGGTCGCTAAGAGTCGGACACAACTGAGCGACTTCACTTTTCACTTTCATGCCCTGGAGAAGGAAATGGCAACCCACTCCGGTGTTCTTGCCTGGAGAATCCCAGGGACGGGGGAGCCTGGTGGGCTGCTGTCTATGGGGTTGCACAGAGTCGGACACGACTGAAGCAACTTAGCAGCAGCAGCAGCAGCAGCAGTGCGGGAGACCTGGGTTTGATCCCTGGGTTGGGAAGATCCCTTGGAGAAGGAAATGGCAACCTGCTCCAGTACTTTTGCCTGGCAAATTCTACTGACTGAGGAGCCTGGTAGGCCACAGTCCATGGGGTCGCAAAGAGGTGGGCACAACTGAGCGACTTCACTTTCACTTTCTTTCAGGTTGGTCAAAACTTTCCTTCCAAGGAGTAAGCTCTTTTAATTTTATGGCTGCAGTCACCATCTACAGTGATTTTGGAGCCCAGAAAAATAAAGTCAGCCACTGTTTCCACTGTTTCCCCATCTATTTCCCATGAAGTGATGAGACTGGATGCCATGATCTTCATTTTCTGAATGTTGAGCTTTCAGCCAACTTTTTCACTCTCCTCTTTCAAATTCATCAAGAGGCTCTTTAGTTCTTCTTCACTTTCTGCCATAAGGGTGATGTCATCTGCATATCTGAGGTTATTGATATTTCTCCCAGCAATCTTGATTCCAGCTTGTGCTTCCTCCAGCCCAGCATTTCTCATGATGTACTCTGCATAGAAGTTAAATAAGCAGGGTGACAATATACAGCCTTGACGTACTCCTTTTCCTATTTGACTCCAGTCTGTTGTTCCATGTCCAGTTCTAACTGTTGCTTCCTGACCTGCATACAAATTTCTCAAGAGGCAGGTCAGGTGGTTTGGTATTCCCATCTCTTTCAGAATTTTCCACAGCTGATTGTGATCCACACAGTCAAAGGTTTTGGCATAAAGCAAAAATAGATGTTTTTCTGGAACTCTCTTGTTTTTTTGATGATCCAGCAGATGTTGGCAATTTGATCTCTGGTTCCTCTGCCTTTTCTAAAACCAGCTTGAACATCTGGAAGTTCACAGTTCACATATTGCTGAAGCCTGGCTTGGAGAATTTTAAGCATCACTTTACTAGCATGTGAGATGAGTGCAATTGTTTTATTGGATATTTAATAAAAGCCACAATTATAATAAGTCATGTGTTTATTGTTTTTCTCTTCTGCTAAAATATAAGCTACATGAAGATACAAAATTCATCAGTCTTGCTCATCAGTCTATTCTGAGGGGAAATGCAGGAGCAGCGGTAGTTTCATTCATTCATTTTTAAATAAATAATTAAAATACAGTTGGTAGAAACAGGACTGGAAACAGACATAACTGACTATATTGTGTACATTAACCGAAACACGAAGGTGGCAGGAAGAGCCTCTGGGCTGTGAGCTTTCGGTTTATATCAGGCATCAATCAGTATGTCATATGAAGGGACTAGAACTGTCATTTAATCTAGTGATGGTTATATGTTTCTTAATTTACAGAACTTCCCAATATTACACCACTTCCCAATATTCCACCACAGCATCAAGGCAAATAGCACTGTTAGCAACGTTAGAATAAACGATGCAAGAATCCTGAGAGCTTCAGCTGCCCAAGTCCCTGCCCAGCCATCCCAAGGGCTGAGGCACTCAATAACCCATCGGTGAACCCATTGCCACAGGTTGGGACGCTCTGACTCAAAACTTCTACTTTTTTGACATCTTTGGAAGTGGCCCAGACAGCATCACCTCCTACATCGTTGCTTTGCTGTTGATAGTAGAGCACTGCTATAGCCAGACAAAGTTTCCATTCCTTTCGGGGCCTAGTGTCTTGCTGGCTGACTCCTTCATGAAGTTGCTGTCAGTGTTGCCGCTTACTGAAGCTCTACGTGCCTCCTCCTGCATGTCTGCTAAGTCATGTCCATAAGGCACCAGGCTTCTCTGTTCATGGGATTTTCAGGCAAGAACACTGGAGTGGGTTGCTCTTTCCTCCTCCAGGCCTTGCTGACCCAGGGATGGAAACGGCATCTCCTGCAGTGGCAGGCAGATTCTTTACCACTGAGCCACGTGGGGAGCCCTGCTGACGCTCTGGCTATCTACAAAAATGTGAGCCCGGTGCAGGCTCCTGCTGTGCCTTCCCCTGGTAATGTGCCTCCTGTTGGCATCCTTGCTCATTCAATCAGGCTACAGTGATTCCTTCCCATGCTGAGAAGGCTGATCCTTCTCTCACTGTCACTCATTCAGGACTGTCCTGCAGCAAAACTGACTGAGCCCCAAATGCTGGAGCTCTCAAGTAGGAGATATCTTTAGATGCACCTGCATCATTTTATCTAAGATGCACCCACTTTGGTGGGGTGGTGGCATCTGGATGGTGCTCCCAATCAGCTCTCCCCCATAAAGATCCAGGACCTGGTATTCATTTCAGACTCTACTTTCCAGCTTTTCTTTCCTAAAAATATGGCCTTGATTAGGGATCCCTTAGTCTATCAGAGGAATTTCTATGTTTTTAATCCTGATAGAAAAGAAAGAAAAAGGACCCAATTTTTATAAGATTGAGCATGTTCAGGGTGGCATGGTCCTAGACAGGAGCCTACTTTGAATTAATCTCAAAATGAGATGGTACTGATTTGAACTAGAATGGTGGCAATAAAAATAGAGCTAGGTGGATATATAATAGAGATATTCAGAAAACAGATTCAATAGGACTTGGTGACTGGACACTGATCAAGATATGGGAGCCAGGATTTAGTTCAGGTGACTACATTGGATGCAGGTACTACTGAATGAGATAGGGATGGGGATTTGGGATAGTAAGAGAAATAGGTTTAAACGACATGTTGACTTTAACTTAAATTTGGAATATCCACATAAAGGTACCATATGGGTCAGATCTAAGGAGAAAACCGCTTCATATAAGGCACTGACATACTTGAATGAAGCCATACATAATGAAACCATGAAAAAATTAGCTCAAGAAAGTTCTGTAAATCATGTAAAAAGAAAAGAAATTTTGTCTGAACTGCTAAATAACAACAAAATTTAAGGAATAGATAGAAAAAAAGATTTAAAAAAGTATTCATAAGGGGAAAGTTTAGAAAGTTAGGAGAAATATTAAGGAACATAAAGGATAACAGCATTTCAAAAATAGTGGTCAAGAAGCTCCAATGCCACTGAAAACACCCACTGGATTCAGTTGCTGCTGCTGCTGCTAAGTTGCTTCAGTCATGTCCGACTCTGTGTGACCCCATAGACGGCAGCCCACAAGGCTCCCCCGTCCCTGGGATTCTCCAGGCAAGAACACTGGAGTGGGTTGCCATTTCCTTCTCCAATGCATGAAAGTGAAAAGTGAAAGTGAAGTCACTCATTCAGCTAGAAGATCACTAATTACTTTTCAGATCAATTAGACTGAAATGGTAGGATATTGCCTTTGTCTAACGATTCCAGGACCCACTGGTCTTAAAAGATGAAACAGACTGTGTTTGTGAGAACTGAAGGAGTATTCTTAAAATAGAACTAGCCTCAAGTTTTGGGCAATAAAAGAAAAATTCAATAAAGAAACAGGGAGTTTGTCTTTATTATCAGAAACAATAGAGAGAAGGGTGGAAAATTTGATCAGAATAACAAATTAAGTCATGGGGAAAGAACATAGAAGTGAATAGCACTGTGTGAAAAGATGAATCGGGGTTAAATTTTTGAGAAACAAAAAAGAATAGCATACAAAAAAGACATCATGAGTTTAGTTGTCTACAAGTTCTACAAATGAGTAAATTCTAGGAGAAATAAAATGGATGAGGGTGTGAAAAAAGGAAAGCAAGGCAAGGCGATTCTCTGGAGTGGCAGAAGAGGTGTGTCATGACCTGGTGGGGAGTTCTGCTGAGAGGAAATAGCACTGGAACTATTTTGCACATGACTCTCACTCATGTTTATTAAATCCAGAAGCCAAAAAGGATCTTCACGACCCAGATAATCACGATGGTGTGATCACTCACCTGGAGCCAGACATCTTGGAATGTGAAGTCAAGTGGGCCTTAGAAAGCATCATTATGAACAAAGCTAGTGGAGGTGATGGAATTCCAGTAGAGCTATTTCAAATCCTGAAAGATGATGGGGTGAAAGTGCTGCACTCAATATGCCAGCAAATTTGGAAAACTCAGCAGTGGCCACAGGACTGGAAAAGGTCAGTTTTCATTACAATACCAAAGAAAGACAATGCCAAAGAATGCTCAAACTACCACACAATTGTACTCATCTCACACGCTAGTAAAGTAATGCAGAAAATTCTCCAAGCCAGGCTTCAGCAATATGTGAACCGTGAACTTCACGGTTCAAGCTGGTTTTAGAAAAGGCAGAGGAACCAGAGATCAAATTGCCAACATCTGCTGGATCATGGAAAAAGCAAGAGAGTTCCAGAAAAACATCTATTTCTGCTTTATTGACTATGCCAAAGCCTTTGACTGTGTGGATCACAATAAACTGTGGAAAATTCTGAAAGAGATGGGAATACCAGACAACCTGACCTGCCTCTTGAGAAATCTGTATGCAAGCCAGAAAGCAACAGTTAGAACTGGACATGGAACAACAGACAGGTTTCGAATAGGAAAAGGAGTACGTCAAGGCTGTATATTGTTACCCTGCTTATTTAGCTTCTATGCAGAGTACATCATGACAAACGCTGGACTGGAAGAAACACAAGCTGGAGTCAAGATTGCCAGGAGGAATATCAATAACCTCAGATATGCAGATGACACCAACCTTATGGCAGAAAGTGAAGAGGAACTAAAGAGCCTCTTGATGGAAGTAAAAGAGGAGAGTGAAAAAGTTGGCTTAAAGCTCAACATTCAGAAAATGAAGAACATGGCATCCAGTCCCATCACTTCATGGGAAATAGATGGGGAAACAGTGGAAACAGTGGCTGACTTTATTTTGGGGGTCTCCAAAATCACTGCAGATGGTGACTGCAGCCATGAAATTAAAAGACACTTACTCTTTGGAAGAAAAGTTATGAACAACCTAGCCGTATATTCAAAAGCAGGGACATTATTTTGCCGACTAAGGTCCATCTAGTCAAGTCTATGGGTTTTCCAGTAGTCATGTATGGATGTGAGAGTTGGACTGTGAAGAAGGCTGAGCACTGAAGAATTGATGCTTTTGAACTGTGGTGTTGGAGAAGACTCTTGAGAGTCCCTTGGACTTCAAGGAGATCCAACCAGTCCATTCTGAAGGAGATCAACCCTGGGATTTCTTTGGAAGGAATGATGCTAAAGCTGAAACTCCAGTACTTTGGCCACCTCATGCGAAGAGTTGACTCATTGGAAAAAACTCTGATGCTGGGAGGGATTGGGGGCAAGAGAAGAAGGGGATGACCAAGGATGAGATAGCTGGATGGCATCACTGACTTGATGAGAGTCTGAGTGAACTCCGGGAGTTGGTGATGGACAGGGAGGCTTGGCGTGCTGCGATTCATGGGGTCACAAAGAGTCCGACACGACTGAGCGACTGAACTGAACTAAACTGAGAAGACTTTGATGGTAAAGAAGGTGCTGTACTCTGAATGCAGTCAGAAAAAAAATCCTGAATATTTGCATAAGACCTCAGAAAAAGTCTTTGAGTTGCAGGCTTCTAGCACAGTCTCCTGGAGAACAACAATTGGTCTTCCCTAGGTTCTTCTAATTCTTTCCTAAGTGTTCTTTCTGATTCATCTTCATCTCCTATTCCATCTTCTACCACTCTATTATTAAGCATTCTAGAATGCAAATATGATTGCATCCGTTTCCTATTGCTTCATAACACACCACCCCTTACCTCAGTGCCTTAAAACAATGGCATTTATTTAACTTAAGAACTCTTGGGAGGTTATCTGGGCTGGTTTAAGCTGGCAGGTCTTCTGCCGGCCTCATTGCCATTCAGTCAAATATTATTTGCAGTCAGCTGGGGGTTGATGATCTCACTCGCATGTCTAGCAATTGGCTGATTGTCACCAGATCTATGTTGGTCTTCCTTGGAATGACTGGAAGAACTGGAGCTCCTCTTTCCGGATCTATTTATTGAACTTTTATTATTATTTCAACTTTTGCCAACAAAGGTCCCTATACTCAAAGCTATGGTTTTTCCCAGAGTCATACACGGATGTGAGAGTTGGACAATCAAAAAGACTGAGCATCAAAGAACTGATGCTTTCAAATTGTGGTTCTTGGGAAAACTCTTGAGAGTCCCTTGGACTGCAAGGAGATCAAACTAGTTAATCCTAAAGGAAATCAACCTTGAATATTCATTGGAAGGATTGATGCTGAAGCTCCAATACCTTGGTCACCTGATGCAAAGAGCTAACTCATTAGAAAAGATCCTGATGCTGTCAAAGATTGAAGGCAAAGGAGAAGTGGATGGCAGAGAATAAGATGGTAGGATGGCATTACCAACTCAATGGACATGAATTTGAGCAAATTCTGAGAGATAGTGAAATATAGGGGAGCCTGACATGCTGAAGGCCATGGAGTTGCAGTCAGACACAACTTAGCTACTAAACAACAACAAAATATCTTCAACCTAGATCAGATATCACTTCTCTGTGAAGACTTAACTGACTCTACAAAACAGGTATTTCACCAATTCTCAGGACTTTTATGAGCCACCACTCATATCTCTAATAGTGATTATTTCAATGCATTGTCATTGCTATTATACATGCACATGTCCTCACCAGACATTTAAGAGCAAGGACTTCATTTTTTCATTCCCTTTTCCTGTCATGGTGTTTGCCTGCATCAAAGAAACATTCAGTAAATATGGTTTGGGTAAAAGGATGTCTGATTATGTGTTGTCTTTTACCTCCTTGAGGATTCAGAGGGACTGGTGGTATGAGGAGAGCTTTGCTGAGCGAGTTGCACTCCCAGAGTGACTAGAAAGCTTCCCTGTAGTGTTGAACAGATCATTGCTTTTGGTGGCAGCCAAAGAACCTGCAGGATAAGAAATAAGCTAATCTAAAATATACTGAGGGGACTTCCTTGCTGGTCCAGGGGTTAAGACTTCACCTTGCAATGCAGCAGCCATGGGCTCCATCCCTCAAGGAACTAATACCCCACGTTTCATGCATTGCAGCCAAAGAAAAAAAAAAAAAACAAAAGACAGATTAGAAGGAGAATGTGCGCATGCATGCTAAGTCGCTTCAGTTGTGTCTGACTCTTTGCAACTCTCAGGACTATAGCTCACCAGGTTCCTCCGTCCATGGAATTCTACAGGCAAGATTACTGGAGTGAGTTTCCATGCCCTCCTCTAGGGCATCTTCCCCACCCAGCAATCGAACCCATGTCTCTTAAGTCTCCTGCATTGATAGGCAGGTTCTTTACCACCAGTGCCACCTGGGAAGCCCTATAAAAATAAAATACTTTAAAAATAAATAAAATAAAATATACTGGGACAAAAATAGAGTTACTTTATAGACATGAATGTAGATTGATTTCCTTGAAATTAATTTAAGTGGTAGTATAAATAAACAATTGATGAATCACTTACCAGTAGACAGAAGGAATATTATGAATTATTGCATACATCACAAAAGCAAAGGTATTTAAAAACTGCCATGCCACTTTGTGATTAAAGTTTCTAAGCCAGACTACACAGCTTAAAGAAATAATACCAATCTGTCCTTTTGTAGTAGTTCAGAAAACTGATACCATAACAGGTGACATGAAATAATAGGGAAGTTAGCTCTTCTATAAGGAAAATCTGTATCATTAAATACTAGTAGGCTCTTCATGGGTGTAGCCAACAACATCATCGTTATGGATTAGGGGCCCATACATTGCCATGTTATTGTTGTTCAGTGACTAAGTCATGTCAAACTCTGCAACCCCATGGACTACAGCACACAAGGCTCCTCTGTTCTTCGCTATCTCTCAGAGTTTCCTCAAATTCATGTCCATAGAGTCGATGTTACTATCTAACTATCTCATCAACTAACAAAAAGAATAACTGAAAAAATATGTGTAACTTCTTAATAAATGCATAAAGTTAGTTGAAGTTGCAAAATTAAAGCAGAAATGCAAATTGAATTTGTTTCGGCTCACCTGCCTCCATCTCTAGGTGTTTTGAATTTAGCATGAAAAGATCTACAGTCTAAGATGTGAAAGTCTCTTTCTACATGTAGGAATCTTTTTGTGAGCTACTATAAAGAACCTCCATGAACTAGTTACGCCCTGTTGCACCAGTTCATTCACTTGATGTATCTCGCAGACATGGAGAAGGTAGGTGAGTCGAAGCTCAATACTGGTTTGTAATTCTAATTTCTAGCACATTACACTTGAACACCTACCTAGCGTGGCAGCTGTCCTAGCTTGAGTCTAAGTGAGATGAAGACTTTACTTGAATGTCTCTAGTGAATTGATGGAGCAGGAAAAGAGTATTCTAAGGGGGCTTTTGCAAAAGAATAAATCCTGATGAAAGAAAGAGCCAAGCACAATGAGCTTACCTCAATACGGAAAAGCAGTGAAAATTGGAATCTTTGGACATCGGAAAAGTGGAAGTATCTCAAGCACACTGAAGTCTCTTACTTGGATTTGCCCCATGTTCTCATGCACTATGACTCATGATACATATTTCCAAAATGAGGAATTTTAAATTATTCCAAATACCAGTGAGCAAACAACAGTGATTCCCCACCACCATTCTAAAGCATGTTACAAAAAAGCAACTTATAGTTTTGTGTTGTGAAGACTCCAGTCTTCAGTGATGGTGCCTGGCAAGCTTCAGTTCTAGCTTTTAACTGGGATGGCCTTGTCCCTCTCTCCTCAAATGGCTTCTTCCAATCATGTCAGCTGGGGCCCCAAAAGGAGCATTCCAAGAAGTAAAAGCAGAAATTGAGGACCTTTTAAGGCCCAGCTTCAGACTCTCTACAACACCCCTTCTGCTGCATTCTGTTGGTAAACACAAGTCACAGAGCCAACTTAGGATAAAGGGGAAGGGAACTGAATAACCTTTCAATGGAAAGCATGACAAGGAATTCATGCTCATCTCCACTGTGCCGTGATGTGTGCTGAGCTGCTCAGTCATGCCTGGCTCTTTGTGACCCCATGGACTGCAGCCCGCCAGGCTCCTCTGTCCATGGGATTCTCCAGGCAAGAATACTGCAGTGGGTTGCCATGCCCTCCTCAGGGGAGCTTTCTGACTCAGGGGTCAAACTCATGTCTCTTGTGCTTCCTGCATTGGCAGGCAGATTCTTTACCTCTATAAGGCATCCCCCAGAGACTCCTGGAAATATTTGAAGAGCACTTGATATAAGGTCAATGACTCACATTAGAAAGAGGAAGGAAATGTCAGTAGAACTGGATTATTAGTGTTAAAATACAAATTTATCTGTGGCAGTAAAGCCTGGGAAAATTAAAATAGAGCAAAGTTACTTGTAACATACCTTTATGGTCAGTTGATTTACCTAAACTATTCAAAGTATTCATAACACCCCAAGTGCCCACTGTGTATGTCTCAGTGCCCATCCTCAGCACCACACTCTCAGCCCAGAACCTGTCAGCAAAGCACCTGACACTTTTTTCCTTGCTGACTCTGAGGCTACTATGGTTTTATCTCCCTCCTTTCAAACACTATCTTAAGAGAGTACATTAACTCTGATCCTCCTGGCTGAGTGGAAAAACCATCTTGAGTCCTGAAAGGGTTCTATTCCTCTTACCTCTTACTTCTTGGATTTTGAGCTGTTTCCAGTCACTCTACCTTGGGTCACCCAGGAGAAGAAAATTCATTTCACCCTTCCCCTTCTTGCCTTCCATGCCTTCTCATTAGTTTGACTCCTTATTGCATGCAACAGTACAAAACTCTTGCTGAAATATATATATATATATATATGTGTGTATCTTTATACACATATATGGGCTTCTCTGGTGGCTCAGGGGTAAATAATCTGCCTGCCAATGCAGGAGATGGGGGTTGGGTCTTCTGGGTTAGAAGGAAATGGCAACCTACTCCAATAGTCTTGCCTGGGAAGTCCCATGGGATTGCAGAATCAGATATGACTAAGTGACTAAACAACAACATATATATATATATATATATATACATACATACATATATAGAGAGAGAGAGACATATTTTTGCAGCCCTGAACATCTAGAAAAATTTACTGAATCTCTAGAAAGGTAGGGGGAAAAAAAACAGGTATGGGAAAAGATAAGAATAAAATATATGAAGCAACACTGAAAACCCTAGCCTAAGTCATGCCAAAAAGTCAGATCCTTAAAATCTTAATGCCAGTCTCGGATACTTGACATCACTCCTGGAACACTACCATATATGCTCCTGGGAACTTGATTTTGTTGCTACTGCTGCTGTAGCTCACGACTACCAAGTGGAATCTCCACTCCCTTTGCTTGCTTGAATCATTAATTACCCATGCAATCCCATAGTGGCTGCATCAGATAGGCTGACCCTACATCATCTGTACCCATTTTAGCTGGAAGAAAGGCTAGACCATTTACTTTCAGATTATGTTCAGGAAGGAAGTGACTGGTGTCTACCATGACTCATGATGTGAGCAATCCCCCATAAAGAGAAATGAGATGATTGCCAGGGAATGAAATCAAAATAATTAATATAATTCATCCCTTGAACTATTTAGTATCCACATACAACTTTCTTCAATATTTTAAGGTTTAAAAAAGTGCTTTCACACAATTAATGCCTTAACTATCACCTATATGCTGGAGGCACCTATAGCCCTTATTTAAGGAGCGACAATCCAAATTTTAATCAATGTTCTGCTTTAAGTCCTAGATCTCTTGCAACTTTAGGTCTGCTATGATCCATTTCAATGTTCTGTGACATGTGTACTAAACTGTATTAAACTGTAAATGGAACAACAACCTGATATAAAAGAATATATAGCAAACTACCTGGCATAAAAGGAAATAAGAGGAAACAATTACATGTATTGGATCGCCAAAAAGCACATGCCGAAGTTTTTTCATTTCATCTTATAGAAAAATCCAAATGAATGTTTTGGCCAACCATACACACACTCACACACACTCACTCACACTAATGTGGTAAAGAAGAAATTTGTGGGAGAAAACTATAATCCTATCTCTATAGCTATTCATAAAGACTTTTTTTTAATGACTCCTTGCCTTTTTCTCCTTCTTATAATTTTTCCCAGCAGCTAGCTGGTCAGTTTTCCAGGAGAGGAATCGAATTCTAATTTCTAAAGGGCCCCATTGGAACAGCATTAAATTTAGACCACTTGCCAAGGCAGTACTATAGAGCTGCCAAGATACCCGGTGAGTTCTATTTAGAGACTTCACATTCTTTAAAGTACATCATCTACGTTAGCACCTTTGATGGTCAAGATCAATCATTAGAACTACATCATAGCCCTCCTTTTCAATGGATAATTTCAGTGGCTTGAGGAATCCAAAATGGTGAGGTAGCAGTTTTATCTTCTACTTTAACATAGGAACACTTGCTGTGTCCCTTGGTAGAAGCATTTCTCGTTGAGTACAAACACCTCTGCACTAGTATAGCATTTTAGGGACAGGAAAGGAAATATTTCTAACCATAATCAGATGTTATTGAGAACATATGATACCCAGTTCCATCCACTAGTTCTTTAATACATGAGCAATACAACATCCTGTGTTAGTTGCTGGTTAAGAATATCAATAGGGAGCTTCCCTGGTGGCTCAGTGGTAAAGAACCCACCTGCCAAGCAGGAGACACTGGTTCGATATCTGGGTCAGGATGATTCCCTGGAGAAGAAAATGGTAACCCACTCCAGTATTGTTTCCTGGGAAATCATGGACAGAGGAGCATGGAGGACTGCAGTCCACAGGTCACAAAGAGTTGGACATGATTTAGTGACTAAACAGCAGCAGCAGCAAGAGTATCAATGTGTCCTACAGGACAATATCCTACATACACAATTGTGACTTCTCAACAAATATGATAATCATTTGGCCATCTCCCTATTCTGAAAGATCAACAGCTACAGGGGCCCCCAATCTCCAGGCCACAGACTTGTACCTCCGGTCAGATCAGCAGCTGCATTAGATTAGAAATAAAATAAAGTGCACAATAAACATAATGGGCTTGAATCATCCCCAACCACTCCCTGCTCCTTGGGTCCATGGGAAAATTGTCTTCCATGAAACTGGTCTCTGGTGCAAAAAACTCAGAAACGTGGAGTACGTGGTAAAATTTGTGAATCTGACGGGCAACCGCTCACTAAATTGAGTTCCTTGGTCAGGAGCAAGATTGTGTGGATACTTCATGATGTTGTAAAAGGAAATCAGTAGGCTCATGGTTTAGCAAATGCATGAAAAGCAGGGCAAGGAAATCCCAGAGCAGAATAATTCTCCACAGTGGTGGAGTCATGTCTGACTCATTGCAACCCCATGGACTGTAACCTGCCAGGCTCCTCTGTCCGTGGGATTTTCTAGTCAAGAATACTGGAATGGGTTGCCATTTCCTTCTCCTGGGAATTTTCCAGATTGAGGGATCAAACCCAGGCCTCCTGCATTGCAGATAGATTCTTTAACAAATGAGCCAGTGGAAATAGAAGTGTCTAAAATAATCAACCTGCAATTATATTTCTACTTTAGGGTCATATTTTCCACATACTTCTTAACAGTTTTCTCCACTAAGGGCCTACTTATGAGCTTTCATGTAGAAGCAAATAGTGTTACATCCAAACACATATTGATTATACATTTTACTTCTTCTTTTTTCATTCTCCTTTTAATTTCCTTCACTTCCCCCACCAATATTAGCCATGGCCTCATAAGCAATATAGCTACTCAGCTCAAGACATTTTTTTGTAGTCCAGGCCATATGAACAATTTGGGCTTCCCTCGTGGCTCAGGTGCAATGCAGGAGACCTGGGTTCAATCCTGGGTTGGGAAGATCCCCTGCAGGAGGGCATGGCAACCCACTCCAGCATCCTTGCCTGGACAATTCCATGGACAGAGGAGCCTGGTGGGCTATAGTCCATGGGGTCACAAAGAGTCGGACACGACTGAGTGACTAAGTACAGCACAGCACAGCACTCCAGGTTCTGCCCAGTGGGAAGATTTTCATTTTCCTTCAAAGCAAACCCTGCAGTCAGCTATGATATTGCAACAATATATTTCTATCATGCTAGGCCCACTTTTCCTAGCAACTCTTCATGAGGCTAAAAGATGCAAGCTAAGGGAAAGACAGCATTATGGCAAAATAGAAATATCCAAGCTACTTACATGATTATTTTTTTCAGAATCCTGTTTATAACACAAAGTTTATAAGTCCTTTTTATTTTCTGAGATTTGCCTTTACCCTCTGTCACACATGTGTCTTTTCAAAATGAAAGCAGAATACATCTGATAGTTTCTGCTCTTGGAGTAGAGAAAAAAAGGGTCAGCCAGACTGAGAGTTGCATATCAGTAGCTAGGTGCTCTATTTATTTGCCCCCATTAAAAGGCCACATCTGGAAACTGCAGCTGCTACAGGAGTAACCATCCGATTAAGCTTCCAGCAATTCACTGTCATTCTCCAAGTTCATATCCAGCCCCTGTAAGCAACAGGCAAGCTGGCAGATTAAAAGCAAATGTGAAGAACTCATTACCCCTGTTCCTTTCTAAACTGAAAATGGCACTGATCCTCGTATTTCCCTTAGATGTACTATTTATTAGGGAGATGGAGCTCCAGAGGTTTCCACTTAGTCCTTTTTAGCATAATAGCTCTTGTTCTCTAGGGCAGGAAATAGAAGAATGGATTTTGCCTATCGCTAAGCATCTCCTTTACTTCTACACTTGAGTGCAGAACAATAACCACAGCGGAGCATCAAGGCCCCGCAGGGCCTGGCATACGGCAGATGAACCAAGACCCCGCTTGTGTCTGACTCGCAGGGCATTCTGGGCCCCCAGGAATTAAAATGAACACAGATCTAGTAATAACAACAACAACAAAAAACTTCTGAAGTCTTGGAATAGCCCTTTTCCTTGTGCCAGCCAAAAACCTTTGAGCTAACTGGTAACTGACCACAGACCCTTGAAAAGGCTAGAAGTCGGAAACTCTGTTAGTACTTTGCAGTGGTTGTATCTTCAAAGACACTATTTTTTTATTCAAGGCTTCTGGGTGTGTGAACTGACTTAAGTGTGGAAACTGGACATGGATTTATGAGTGTCAAAAGATGAATCAAGTCAGCTTTCTGTTAACCAGATCTGGAAATTTTCCATTTATACAAATCAAATACAAACTTTGGAGGTTTCCCATCCATTTTAGTCCTAGGGTCCCATGATTAATTTGGCGATACCAAAAATCCCAGTTGGACTCATCACTGTTGTCGTCGGGGAGGCTTTGCAGACTACTGCAATAACTGCAAGAAGTGGTGTCACCATGTCATAGACTTAACTATTCATAGCTGCTGCATGTGAGGAATCATGATCCAGCGATGTAAAGAACCAGAGCTACTGAGTAGCCTAGACGTTAGATATGGCGAGGTGGAAACTGCTACCTTGCATCCTGTTACCTCCACTGATGTCAGAGAACCCACTTCACGGCAATATTTCCACTGTTTTGGGCTTAGAAGAACTGTAAAAATGATCTTCAAGCACGCTTGTTAGTCACCCAATGCTTTGGGAAAGAAGTATATGCTAGGCCTTCTTACGGGACATAATTTGGGGATGGGTGGACAGGTTACATATTAATCCCTCCTTCAACATACCCATCTTTATAAGTCATTAAATTCTCTGTATTAATTCTCACAGTGTGTGTGTGTGTGTGTGTGTGTGTGTGTGTGTGTGTGTGTGTGCACTCAGTCAAGTCTGACTCTGTCACCTCATGGACTGTAGCCCACCAGGCTTCTCTGTCCATGGGATTTCTCAGGCAAGAACACTGGAGTGGGTTTCCATTTCCTTCTCCAGGAGATCTTCCTGAAGCTGTGTTTCTTGCAGCTCCTTCATTGGCAGGTGGATTCTTTACCAGCTGAGCCACCAGGGAAGCCTCCAATTCTCACATTATCATCACCTAAATGAATTTTAAGTATCAACACCTGGGTCCTAATCCTGGACATTCAATGTGATTGATCTGAGTTTGCTTGAGCATTGGTGTTTTCCAAACATTCCAGGGGATTCTAACACAGAGCCAAAATCCAGAACCACTGCCACCATTTCCCTATGGATGTATAGCCAGAAAGCACTCTTGCTAGTAAGTTCCATAACGATCAGGATTCTTAACTCAAGGAATAGAATCCAACTATGATTTAAGCAATGATATAATAGTGAAGTGATCAAGTACCTCACAGGATTGCAGGGAACACTATATAAAACATGGCTTAGAAAAAGACACAAAGAATAAGGCAGGCATCACGCAAGATTAGCATAAAATCCTGCAACAAAACTAGTCTGGTTTGTACAGCACAGCTTACTCTATAACAACAGCGGGTCATGAGAGTTGGAGGTTGCTACAGTCCTACTCTCTGTAGCCCTGGTTCTTTATATCACTGGATCATGATTCCTGACATGGAACAACCATGACTAGCTAAGCCTATGACATGGCTATACCTCTTGTTGCCCAGAAGACTGGGAAAGGAAATATCTGCCATTTTCTATATTTTACAGGAAGGCACTCTCTGGATTGTGTCAATATTCAAGATAAATTACTCTGAAAATATCAAAACACGGTTCAGCTGCTAGGTGGCCAAAAAATGATACATATTTCCCATATCATGTCATGACATCATAATCAAACATATCAATATGTAACATCACTAGGGAAAGAAAAATTATGTGAATAGAAAATCTTGAAACTTTTACTTCACATGTGATACACATTTAATGTTAACTATAAAAGTTTAAAATCTTTCTAAAATAGGTTATACACTCTTTCATACTTACAGGTGACATGAAATGAAATTTAAATTTGCGTTACTGAAATCATTTGGAACAGCAGTTGTTAACTTAGGGTATAAAACCATAGTTACTAAGGTCCTGATAGCATTCTATGATCCCATTAAAAGGTCCCAAATGCTAGAGTTGTAGGGTCCTGTGCTTTGTACTTTTTCTTCCCCTTGGCTTCCAGGTACTTCTATTGTGTCTGTTTTAAGTAGTCCAAATGTTTTTTAATTTTTCTTTCTAATCTTCTGTAGGCTGGAAAAACAAGTAACTCTGAGAATTGGCCTATTAATAAATTAGAGACTTTACATGGTCTGAGCCTTGCGTATTTCTATGATTAAAGTAAAAGCAAAGATATTAGTCACTCAGTTGTGTCCAACTCTCTGTGACCCCATGGACTGTAGCCCACCAAGCTCCTCTGTCCATGGACTTCTCCAGGCAAGAATACTGGAGTGGCTTGCCATTCCCTTCTCCAGGGGATCTTCCTGACCCAGGGATCAAAGCTGGGCTACCTGCATTGCAGGCAGATTCTTTACCATCTGAGCCACCAGGAAAGTCATAAATTTACTTCTGCTATTTTGAACACTCAGGATGCAGTTATGTTCACTTCTCTGGATCCCAGGTAACTAGCGACATCAGGTAATAGAATCCCCACTTGCATGAAAAAGAAAAGAAAAGGAAATATTCTTTGGTAAGATTCTATGAGAGCCACTTTGAAGACATAATCTCACTGGAGCTTCACAACAACTCTTTGGGGAACGTTTTACAGGAGAAAGCTGAGGGTGGAAGGTTCCAAGACAGATTAAGAAATAGAGTCTATTTCCCTTTCTTTTAAATCTTGACTGGACTTTGTGTTTTCCTTTATGAAAAGAAAGTGACAGATGGGATGTCCTGGAACTTCTAAGGCTGAGTCACAAGAAGGCTTGGGTCTCCTGTCTGGGTCCATAGGGATGCTCACTCTGGGAAAAGCTATCTTCCACTTGAGGAGTTCAACTCCCCTGAGACTGACATGCTGAAGACGTCAGGCACTGCTGTGCTCTTCCATAGGCCTACCTGAGGCACCTTCCAGTCATCCCCAACACGGTGCCAGCCATGCACAAGAAGCCATAGGAGACCATCCACCACCCGAATACCACTGAGAGACAGCCAATGCTACTTGAAGCTAATGAAGCACCAGTCGGGCCCACCCAAATTCCTGACCTGCAAAATCATGAGGTATAACAAAAAGTGTTGCTTTGAGTTCCTTGGTTTCTGGGTAGGTTTTACACAGAGCAATAGATAACCAGAAAAGACATTAAGTAAATTGATTGGTTCTTTTAGCTAAAACATGTGTTCAAATCAAGAGTCAAACTCAGATTGTCTTAACATCCTTTAATTTCATAGTGGGCTTTCCAGGTGGCTCAATGGTAAAGAATCCGCCTGTAATGCAAGAGACATAGGTTCAATCCCTGACTCAAGAAGATCCCCTGGAGAAGGCAATGGCAACACTCTAGTGTTCTTGCCTGGGAAATCCGATGGACAGAGGAGCCTGTGGACTATAGTTCATGGGTTCACAAAAGAGTTGGACATAACTGAGTGACTAAACAACAACAATTTCATACTGCCTCAATGAGCGACTGCTGCTGCTGCTGCTGCTGCTGCTAAGTCACTTCAGTCGTATCTGACTCTGTGCGACCCCATAGACAAGAGCCCACCAGGCTCTGCCATCCCTGGGATTCTCCAGGCAAGAACACTGGAGTGGGTTGCCATTTCCTTCTCCAATACATGAAAGTGAAAAGTGAAAGTGAAGTTGCTCAGTCGTGTCTGACTCTTTGCGGACCCCGTGGACTGCAGCCTACCAGGCTCCTCCGTCCATGGGATTTTCCAGGCAAGAGTACTGGAGAGGGGTGCCATTGCCACATTGAGCGACTAGGATATTTATACTTTGAAACTATTTTTTAAATGGACAAAATGTCAAAGTATTTTTCCTGTTTTAGTATCCCAATTTTGTATAAAGCTTATAGCTTAAAAAGTGTCACGCTTTCTCTTATCTTTCATTCTTACAACCATACATTGAAATAAATCCTATTGTTTCTATTTTATAAAAGAAGAGGCCACAAACAAATGAAACTGTGTCTCCAGTCTGGGTTCTTTTACTCCAAACGGGAAACTCTTACCATTAAATTAAAATACTTTTCCATCTATTCCATACTGGGTCCTTTATAATGAAATTTTTAAAGACAAAATAATCTATCTTCAGTTTGGATTCAAGTGGAGGGCTTAGTGTTATTGCTATCTTCATGCCAAAATAAAACTTCAGGATGAGAAAGCAGAAGTTTATGCCAAGGAAATTAATACTGTTACTTTCAGCTCCAATTCTTACTTTAAGTTTTATAGTATCCCATTTACTAAAGTTGTCCCTTCCTGTGCTAAATAGTTTCTACTCAGCTGAGAAATCCAGAAAGTGTTTCTATCAGCAAAATGTTCATTAGCCCCTTTAAATGCTAAAGTGATGTAGTTGATGGCAGTGGGCATTGATATTAAGTTCCATCCTTTCCAATTAAAATATTATATTCCTCTTCCTGATCATTCTTTTAGACCCTAGCTGATCTCTATGTTCATTTTTATGACCAGTCCTACTTGTCTAAAAACTATGAAATCAATAAATGAGCTAGACAATTATAAAGAGCAGTAGACATTTCTTTAAAGTTTCAGACTACACCTTGCCCATTTCTAGTGAGTTTTTTTTAAAAAAAACATCCATTTTTCAAGATACCATTAATTGCCTTAAAACCTTTTCAAAATTGAGCAAAAGAATACATTCTAAATAAACCAGAATAAAAATAAGCTTCCATTTACACTGTTATTTATGTGGATGATGGAATAGTAGATGTCACCTACTTCCCCCTAAATCCACCTCATGACACTGATGTAGTGAACAAATATACTTCATCTCCTTGTACAGTTAAAATCTGGCCAGAACTTACAGACATTCAACGCACAGTGCACTATTCAGGAACTTACTGTGAAAAGCACATCTAGAAAACAATCAGGTAAAGGAGTATCAGGCAGAATCATGAAATTATTAAAAAAAAAAAAATGCTGGGCATTGCTTTGGTGATTGACAAGGATAAAAACCCAGAAATTGGAAAGAACAATCTCCTACATATTGGCACTTGCCATCTACCTCTATAAGGATTAAATCATGTTCTGATTTTCAACATCTTCTAAACGGAGTTCAGAAAAGAGGGCACTCTTCTCTGAACTTCTCAGAAATGAAGCTCTGTGTACTCGGAGAAACAGGCAGAACAGTTCTTCAGATAGTTAAATATTTTCAGGAGCCGATTTTATGACTCCAACCCTTATATCTCCTCATATCTAGAAAAGCACTAAAAACCCTTTACAGTGACATATGCTTCTCAAGATTAGCAATAACCTTCATGAGACTAGCAGAAACCTGCAAAAAAAAAAAAAAAAATGTGCTTGATTGCATGTATTCCCCCTTCACCAAAATCGCATATATACTGGCCTTCCCCTCTGTCCCTTTGGAGTGTATCTCGGAGCTATCTTAAATGTTGTCTCCCTGGCTATTGTCCTCATTTTGCCCCAAGTGAAACTTGACTCACAACTCTCACTTTGCACATCTTTTTAAGTTGACAGTTTGGGGAAGGTCTGTTTGATTAAAGGGAAGTTTTACCCTAAGGGTATAGAGTTAAGGAGATGAAAGTTGACATAAAATGCAAGTTGCAAAGCAGCTATACAAGTACTGTGATATTGAGCTTACACTCAAATATTTCTTTATCCTGGCAAGACCTGCTAAATTATGTAATATTCACCACAGTAATTCTTGGACCTGAGTAATCAACAGTTACTCATTTTCAATTGGAAACTTTCTCTTTAAATTTTCCTTCTTTTTATTCTTATTATGTTTTGGACAACTTTATCTGCTTCAATTAGATATATACTTTTCAAAACCTATTTGGACCATGACCAACGGAATATAAATTTCATTACAAAAACCAAATGTGGATTTCTCTCATTTTTCAAAGACTGCTACACAGTAATCTCATTAATGCTCCTAACCCTGGATAAGAAACTTTCTTAGGTATGCACAACATAAAAAAATCTGCAGAAAATCTATGGTAAATGGAAATAGACAGTAGTGTTGAAAAATGTAGCTATTGGGCTTCATTTCTCATCTTTCTGTTTTTCAGTATTGAAATATTTTCAATTGTTACAGTGATGCATTTCAAATGCAGGTCAACCATCCTTTATAACCACAAAAATATTCAAGTATCTACCTTCCAGATCTTTGATTATTAAGAGGAAATCTCTACATTTAGGACTGAAAAAATTCTAAAACTGACTACAGGTTAGGAATAAAAAATTAAAAAAAAATAGATGGAAGGTGAAAATTAAGACACCATGAAGATTTTCATTAAAAAAATAAAACTCTTTAAAACTAGAACAAAGACTGTAATGTTTTAAATCTACATGAGAAATATATCTTTAGTCCATCTCTAGCCCAATATCCTCAATTTACTGCCGAGTAAACAGGTCACAGCAGCAGCAAACAGGTCTTAAAGCATTCATTAACTTGCCTGAAATTTCAAAAATTGGAATAAAAATTTTAAGACCACTATTTCTATATAAGATGACATTCACAACACAAAATAAGTTTCTCAAATATAGTATATAGGTATTGTCACAAATTATTTGCATGTGTATTCAGCAGGCTTAGGAAAAATCTTAATAAATTCCTGGTTAATCTTTCCAGTTTCTTTTTCATCTTACTTTTTTGTGTTTATCAAATCAATATGTGCATGAGATGAAAACATTAAATGATTTATACCCTAGTCCTACTTATCCAGCTCCATCCCTTCAAAGGCAACATATTAAAACTGCTCCTATTTGTATTTTAAGTATCATTGTATCTATAAATAATTTACTTATATTTATTTATCAACATCAGGCATTATATATGAAATTACTACCACACAAGACAACACTTCAGCTCTTATACCAACCATACACCCACCACCCACTGCCTTCTGTTCCCTATGCCAGCCTCCTGGTACAGTTATATTTCAACTTTTAGTTATGTTTATATTTATGCTTCTGTTATATTTACATTTCTCTTTTGTTTATTCTACCAACTGCAAGCAGTATATTCCATTTCCATACTTATGAAGATATGATCACTCCTGTTCATCACCTCACTTCTGTTTGCCCTGCACCTTCAATTTTTTTTATTCATACTTTAACTTTCTAAAGTATTACGGATGATAATGTGTCCTTCCACCACTTCGTCTATATGTTGACTCAATATGTTGGGTATGAGAAAAACAGCATTTATATTATTCAGGCTACATAAACATTTTTCACTTAAGTTTCCATAGAATAGGATTACTGTCCAATTTTACATCATTATTCTTTCTTTCCTTTTCCTGGAATCCCTAAAGGTTTTTATTGTTTTCTTGTATTCTCTGCCTTTGATATGTCCTTAGGTTTATCCTTAGTCTGGCATACTACTGAAGCTGTGCAATGCATGTTTCCATTTGGTTACCTTCTAGAGTTCTCCATTCTCCTGTCTCAGTCACTCAAAACCTTCTGTAGTCCTGCTTCATTGAAATCTTCTGGGGATTTTCTGTCATTGCTCTTCAGAGCTATATCTAAATGAAAGTCCTAGATCAGATGCATTATCTCTTAATTTACTCCCTCACTTTACTTACGCACATCCTCAAGTACCAATCAAAGAAAGGATATGGAGAATTAAGTTTTCTGACGAAAATATTTTCCCATTAGAACTTAGCAGTTATTGTCTCTTTATCTTCCAAAGCCAGCATCACTAGTAAGAGTCACAATTTCAATTGATTTTTACTTCTTATTGGGTGACTTTTTGAAAGATTTAGAATTATCTATTTATCTTTCTTTTAAAGAGTTTCATAGTCATATATCCAGTTCTTTTTATTTTTCCAGCATGTTTGGCATTAGTAGGCCTTAAAGAAATAGAAACATATGTCGCATCTTAGTCTCAAGAATTATAATACAATATACATTGTCTTCAATATATTATAGCCTGCTTTAATTTTCTCTGGATTTTTAAACTCTTGAGTTGATATTGTATATCTTTCATCTTTCTTTTCACGTTTCCTATCCCCTGTTTTTTATTCTTCCTGTGATAGACATTCTTCATTTAATTTAAAGCTTTTTATGTGTGCATTTGCTCACAGTTCTTACATTCAGGTCAGGTTCAGGTCAGTCACTCAGTCGTGTCTGACTCTGTGACCCCATGAATTGCAGCACACCAGGCCTCCCTGTCCATCACCAACTCCCAGAGTTCACTCAGATTCATGTCCATCGAGTCGGTGATGCCATCCATCCATCTCATCCTCTGTCGTCCCCTTCTCCTCCTGCCCCCAATCACTCCCAGCATCAGAGTCTTTTCCAATGAGTCAATTCTTCGCATGAGGTGGCCAAAGTACTGGAGTTTCAGCGTTAGCATCATTCCTTCTAAAGAACACCCAGGGCTGATCTCCTTCAGAATAGACTGGTTGGATCTCCTTGCAGTCCAAGGGACTCTCAAGAGTCTTCTCCAACACCACAGTTCAAAAGCATCAATTCTTCCTTCCTCAGCTTTCTTCACAGTCCAACTCTCACTTCGATACATGACCACAGGAAAAACCATAGCCTTGACTAGACAGACCTTTGTTGGCAAAGTAATGTCTCTGCTTTTCTTTTTTTTTTTTTAATTTTTATTTTTACTTTATTTTACTTTACAATACTGTATTGGTTTTGCCATACATTGACATGAATCCACCATGGGTGTACATGAGTTCCCAAACATGAGCCCCCCTCCCACCTCCCATCCCATATCATCTCTCTGGATCATCCCTGTGCACCAGCCCCAAGCATCCTGTATCCTGCATCGAACTTAGACGGGTGATTCATTTCTTACATGATAGCGTACATGTTTCAATGCCATTCTCCCAAATCATCGCGCCCTCTCCCTCTCCCTCAGAG
Source organism: Capra hircus (assembly GCF_001704415.2). Classification (NCBI taxonomy): domain Eukaryota; kingdom Metazoa; phylum Chordata; class Mammalia; order Artiodactyla; family Bovidae; genus Capra; species Capra hircus. Next base: position 17,547,100 of record NC_030808.1, read on the forward strand.
TCCAAAAGTCCACTCTATACATCTGTGTCTCTTTCTGCTTTTCAATATGCTATCTAGGTTGGCTGGGATATAATATCCTTTCAAGTGTTTTGAAGTTCTTAACTGCATTCTTTTTTTAGGTTATCTTCCATTGCCTGAAATATCTTTATTTCTCCTTGGGATGATTCTTGAGTTTGATCATCAATACACAATCAGTGTGTCCTAGGAAGACAAGTATCATATTATCTTCTCTAGTTTTTACCACTTGGCTTATTTCATTTCTGTAGAAAATAAGTCACTGTCAGTTTCTGCTTTTGTTTCGTCCGTGTTTTATGTTTTCATCTTTGTTTTCCTTTTCTAGCCAGGATAAAAGTGGCAAGCTTCTAGCCACTCTCTGCGCCAGTGTAAGTGAAGTAAACTATCACATTTTATAGGCACACAGGAGCTATAATTAGTCTGTTTACACTGACCATGACTTCCCTGGTGGCTTAGAGGGTAAAGCATCCGCCTGCAATGCAGGAGACGTGGGTTCGATCTCTGGGTCGGGAAGATCCCCTGGAGAAGGAAATGGCAACCCACTCCAGTATTCTTGCCTGGAGAATCCCATAGACAGAGGAGCCTGGTAGGCTACAGTCTATGGGGCCACAAAGAGTTGGACTTGACTGAGCAACTTCACTTTAACTTTAATGTTTATATAAGCAGTTGAGTATTTCATTATGACTTACTTAGAACCCATGCCATTCATTAATTTTACAATCCCTTAGTCTGCAACCTCCTTTCACTGTAGAACTTTTCATAGTTACCTTGTAAACTTCCTGTACTCTGGCTCAATGAGATAAACTCATTCATCTGATTTTTATTTGCATTAAATGTGTTGAACTACCCTGACAGCCATCCCCCATCCTCTTCATTGCTATAAGCTTAAAAGTGCCTTATATATTTATCATAATTTTAACAGAATCTCAGAAAGAAAAAGTATATTCCACATGGGCTCAATATCTAGCCTCGAAGTAGAAATTTAAAATTATTTAATTTTTTTTTTAGTTTTTTGAATTTTGAATTTTTTTTTTATTTTTATTTTTTTTTATTTTTTAAATTTTAAAATCTTTAATTCTTACATGCGTTCCCAAACATAAACCCCCCTCCCATCTCCCTCCCCATAACATCTCTCTGGGTCATCCCCATGCACCAGCCCCAAGCATGCTGCACCCTACGTCAGACATGGACTGGCGATTCAATTCTTACATGACAGTATACGTGTTAGAATTCCCATTCTACCAAATCATCCCACCCTCTCCCTCTCCCTCTGAGTCCAAAAGTCCGTTATACACATCTGTGTCTTTTTTCCTGTCTTGCATACAGGGTCGTCATTGCCATCTTCCTAAATTCCATATATATGTGTTAGTATACTGTATTGGTGTTTTTCTTTCTGGCTTACTTCACTCTGTATAATTGGCTCCAGTTTCATCCATCTCATCAGAACTGATTCAAATGAATTCTTTTTAACGGCTGAGTAATACTCCATTGTGTATATGTACCACTGCTTTCTTATCCATTCATCTGCTGATGGACATCTAGGTTGTTTCCATGTCCTGGCTATTATAAACAGTGCTGCGATGAACATTGGGGTACATGTGTCTCTTTCAATTCTGGTTTCCTCGGTGTGTATGCCCAGCAGTGGGATTGCTGGGTCAAAAGGTAGTTCTATTTGCAATTTTTTAAGGAATCTCCACACTGTTCTCCATAGTGGCTGTACTAGTTTGCATTCCCACCAACAGTGTAGGAGGGTTCCCTTTTCTCCACACCCTCTCCAGCATTTATTGCTTGCAGATTTTTGGATCGCAGCCATTCTGACTGGTGTGAAGTGGTACCTCATTGTGGTTTTGATTTGCATTTCTCTAATAATGAGTGATGTCGAAAAGAATAAAATACTTAGGAATATATCTACCTAAAGAAACTAAAGACCTATATATAGAAAACTATAAAACACTGATGAAAGAAATCAAAGAGGACACTAATAGATGGAGAAATATACCATGTTCATGGATCGGAAGAATCAATATAGTGAAAATGAGTATACTACCCAAAGCAATTTACAAATTCAATGCAATCCCTGTCAAGCTACCAGCCACATTTTTTCACAGAACTAGAACAAATAAAAATTATTTAATAATCTAGAACAAATTATAGTTTGATAGAGAAGGGCAAATTATACAATGCAACATACTCATAGGCTCTACTACAAAATAAAATACAATAGAAAATTCTAATAGTGCTTTTATATTTCAGATGCTGTGACAAATACAACTGGTTGGAGAGAAGTTTATAATACAAATTATTCCATAACTAGCATAATTTAGAGTGGACTCCCAGGTGGTACAGTAGTAAAGAATCTGCCTGCTAATGCAGGAGACACAAGAGATATGAGTTCCATCCCTGGGTGTGGAAGATACCCTGGAGGAGGAAGTGGCAACCCACTACAGTATTCTTGCCTAGAAAATCCCCTTGACAGAGGGGCCTGGCGGATTACAGTCCATGGGGTCGCAAAGAGTTGGACCCCACTGAGCATGCACACCTGCATGCAGCATAATTTAAGGCAATATCAAATGTAAGAAAAGTATTTTCTGCTCATTTTCAAAAATTGAGCAGAAGAGAAAACGGATTTCTAAGAAAGCTTTAAAGTTTACAAATTTAACTAGAATATTAAGAATCTGATGAAACTAGAACTATCTATGTGTTTAAAAGTGATGGAAGGAAATAGAACACATTAATAAAACTAAGGAAATAGAGGATAACAAGGAGAAGAATTTGCCAAAAGTTAAGAAATAAAATTTGGAAGGAATGGTGCTAAAGCTGAAACTCTAGTACTTTGGCCACCTCATGCGAAGAGTTGACTCATTGGAAAAGACTCTGATGCTGGGAGGGATTGGGGGCAGGACGAGAAGGGGACAACAGAGGATGAGATGGCTGGATGGCATCACTGACTCGATGGACGTGAGTCTGAGTGAACTCCAGGAGTTGGTGATGGACAGGGAGGCCTGGCGTGCTGCAGTTCATGGGGCTGCAAAGAGTTGGACACGACTGAGTGACTGAACTGAACTGAACTGAACTGAAGAATAAAACAAACAAATTAATTGAAAAGAGAACATCAAATCATCTATCTTCTGGAGTATGGATCCAGCAGGTGATGGTGAGAGACAAGACTGATAATGTAAGTTAGGACCACATTGTGGAAGACGGTGCTTCTAAAACTGTAGTATGTGAGACCAGAGGAAATGTAGCGATTTTGCCAGACGTTCACATACTCCCTGGACAATATTCCTGGAGTATCAGGATAAGCAACTTAGTGATAAGGACTTAAAACAATATTGGAATATAAGGACATATAATGACAATCATAGAAAAGTTTAAGAATTATCACTATAGTTTTACATTAACAAATAGACAATAAAGATCTCAGGAGTGGTATGATCAGAAGGGAGCTTTAGTTCAGGTAATCTGGAAGCAGGATAAAAGATGGCATAAAATGGCAGAAGTGTGACATTCTGGGACCCTGTAGGAGGCTATAACTAGCCTAATCTAGAAATATAAAAGCTCAAGTAGAACAGTACATTATGGACGGGAACATAAAATGTAAAAACAAATTCATTACAGATATTGATTATCAAATTTGATGCATAACTACACTTGGAAACTCAGGAAAAAGTGAATAATCCGTAAGACATTATGGTGCCACTGTGGGATGACAGGAAGATGTTTGTAACATTTGGTTTGGTTTAGAGCTTGTATTGCATGCAAATTTAATATTATCATTTCTTGTACTTATAAAAATTATAATAGAGAAATGAATGAAAGCATCCTTGGGAAGACAAGATAGCAGAAAGGAGTGGATATTTTTTGTGATTAAGATGAACCCATTAATGGGTCACCAATTAACCTCAGAATTAGCAACTTTGAATGTTGTAGGGGGAGTATTACTAGATGGACACATATAGAAGTGAGAGCACAGCTCAGCAGCAGATGCTTAGGGTATAGCTTAAGGTGAGAAGGATGGTGTAGTGGGGAGATTAGCCCTTCCCTAGGCCTGTAGCAAGGAGCTGGCTAGAAGACCATAATAATAAATCAGAGTGCTAAAGGAAACTGAACAAACCTATGAAGTATAATAGCATATGAAATTAGAGTATTTACATGTAAAGAGAAAGCAATCATGCTTCATTACCATAATTCAGATATTTAAATCACCTCTGAGAGTTTACTCATTACCTACACTTATTTTATCTTGAGTATCATTTGTATTAGAGAGAAGTTTATATTTATTCAATACTTGAGATGTCATTTGATTAAGACTCATATTAGATAATTACTTAGCTTGAAAATTAATGTCAGTGGGATTCAAAGGAATAAATCTTGAAATAAGAATCAGCAGATCCAGCTTTTTTTCTAATCTTCTAATAAGCTCTGATTTTTGACAAAGTAGATATTTGCATTCATTTATTCATTTACTAGGGCTTCATTGTAGCTCAGGCCTAAAGAATCTGCTTGCAATGCAGCAGATCTGGGTTCGATTCCCTGGTTGGGGAGATCACCTGGAGAAGGGAATGGCAACCCACTCCAGTATTATTGTCTAGAGAATTCCATGGATGGAGGAGCCTGGCAGGCTACAGTCCATGGGGTCACAAAGAATCAGACACGACCAAGTGACTAAGCGTTCACAGTCATTTACTAATTAACTGAATGCCTACTTCCTCTGATCCAAGTTCTAAAAGTTTATGATACATCACTGAAGGCAAATATTTCTACTCTCATGGAGATTGTATTCTTGCAGAAGAATACAGAAATTAAAAGTGAACATAATATATAAGTAAATTTGGTACATTAGACCATGGTAAGTGCTGTAGGAAAAACAATAGTGAAAGTGAAGTCGCTCAGTCATGTCCGACTCTTTGAGACCCTGTGGACTGTAGCCCACCAGGCTCCTCTATCCATGGGATTCTCCAGGCAAGAATACTGGAGTGGGTTGCCATTTCCTTCCCCAGGGGAATCTTCCCAACCCAGGGATCGAACCCAGGTCTCCCACATTGCAGGCAGACGCTTTAACCTCTGAGCCACCAGGGAATTAGAGCAAAGAAAATAGTGAATGCCAGAGCTGAGGGAATAAGTGTCAGTGTTTGGAATGGTTGAGATAGGTCTCATTTCAAGTACAACATCTGAGCAGAAACCTGAAGAAGTTAGTCATGAGGATATCCAGAAAGTGTGTGTGTCTGTGGTCAGCACATTTGAGTGGAGTGGGGGAAGATGCTATTAATATTTTCATATTGTCCATAGGGTATAACTTTTCATCACAGTGGTAATAAAATTCTGACATATATTTATTTAGTATATATAAATACAGAATTATTTAGTCTCTCCATGCCTCAGTTTTCTTATCTACTGATAAGAATAAAATTAAGAAACTGAACCATATCCAAAGTTATCTAAGTCAGAAAAGCAAGGATTAAGTGGTGATGATATTCCAGAGAATATGTATAAAGTCCCTGATATAGGAAGTACTTTGACCCATTCATAAAACAGAGAAAAGGCCAGTTTCACTGACACAGGAAGAGCATGGAGGATTATCATGTAAGGCAAGACTGGAATGGAAATGAGATCCTGGATCAGTGTTTCACAACATTAGTTGGTGGTGAATTCAAATGATCAAGTCAACATTTACATGTTTTATACAAATTAAATACATTGCACAAAAGATAAGATAATACATGTAGTAAAGGTAAATTTTATTTCCTGAAGCATCTGTTTCATGTATACTTGTTAATGCTTGTGTGAACTGGTCTCCATATAAGCTTTCTTCTGGGGAACATACTTTAAAATAGTGGATAGAGATCATGTAGGGTCTTAAAAATGATGTTCACTTTTAGAAAGCATAACACAAAAGAGATGTCCAGACCCCATCAGGGAAGCTAAAAAAAGCAGATCTTCACATTGCAGGCAGCCGTATTTATGCGCACACACCATAAGAGATCTTCCTAACAGCTCCATCAATTCAAATACATAATTGGTTTTTCATCACTAGAAGTTGTACGGTGATCTGTCAGAGATACTGTGAAAGGATTCTTGCCTACTTGTAGGACATAAACCTTAAAAAGCAAAAACCTTATAAAGTTCTGCACCAGGGCATGGAGTATAAAATGATACATGGTGTCTTTCTGCATCAGGAAGCATGTGATTGATTCAGCTTTAAGTCCTGCACATAAAAAATAACAGTAAACAACCACAAAAAATGTCAAAGCGAGTGATGTAGTTCAGAGGTAGGTACGATCACTCTTAGTCAGAGTGAACCAAGGAAAGCTTGATAAGGAAAAGGGAATTTTAACTGAATCTTAAGGTGGAACTGGCCATTCATAGTTAGAAAATACAAGAGTTCCCATCACGAAGAAACAAATATACATGAGTTGCGATGAGCAGGTGCAACCTGTTTGGTGGCTATAGATAAACCCATCTGGCAAACTACTGAGGACAGGGACCTCACTGAGACCTGGCAGGGTATAAATGGGGAGCTCAAAATGGGTCAGACTTGGTTGGACTGTATCTTGAAGTACTGACCTGATGGAAGAATTAGTTCAGGAAAAATATTTGGACAGATGTGTCCGCTGACATTAGAGACACTGTGAGAGAAAACTGAATAAATATATATAAATATATATCTATACATATATATATAAATATACATATATATTTATGAAGGGGTCCATCAAGGTTTAGTCAGGAAAGCAATAATATTCCAGGGATTTTAATCAGTAAGGAATAAAATACAATGGATTAGTTATTTACAAAAATTCTTGGAAGGGCCACAGGAGTGACGCTAAAAAAAAAGGAAAGGGATAAACTCTCCAGCTGACTTCTGACTTTCAAAGTATTGAACATGGCAGAAATTGGAGGTAATCTAAACTTATGCTGTGAGCTGCTTATAGCACCTAAGAGAGTGATTCACAGAGGGACAACTAGAGGCCACTGAAAACGTCGCATCTATCAAAGCCTACACAGCAGCAATATGTACATTATTATTGCATACATATTCTTCAGTTCAGTTCAGTCACTCAGTCATGTCCGACTCTTTGCAACCCTATGGACTGCAACATACCAGGCTTCCCTGTCCGTCACCAACTCCTGGAGCTTACTCAAACTCATGTCCATTGAGTTGGTGATGCCATCCAACCATCTCATCCTCTGTCATCTGCTTCTCCTCCCGCCTTCAATTTTTCTCAGCATCAGGGTCTTTTCCAATGAGTTGGTTCTTTGCATCAGGTGGCCAAAGTATTGAAGTTTCAGCTTCAACATCAGTCCTTTCAATGAATATTCAGGACTGATTTCCTTTAGGATAGACTGGTTGGATTTACTGGCAGTCCAAGAGACTCTCAATAGTCTTCTCCAATATCACAGTTCAAAAGCATCAATTCTTTGGTGCTCAGCTTTCTTTATAGTCCAACTCTCACATTCATATGTGACTACTGGAAAAACTGTAGCTTTGACTAGATGGACTTTTGTTGGTAAAGTAATGTCTTTATAAAGACATTAATGTCTTTATAAAGTAATGCTTTATAATGTGCTGTCTAGGTTGGTAATAACTTTTCTTCCAAGGAGCAAGGGCCTCTTAATTTCATGGCTGCAGTCACCATCTGCAGTGATTTTGGAGCCCCCCAAAATAAAGTCTCTCACTGTTTTCATTATTTTCTCATCTATTTTCCATGAAGTGATGGGACCAGATGCCATGATCTTATTTTCCTGAATGTTGAGTTTTAAGCCAACTTTTTCACTCTCCTCTTTCACTTTCATCAAGAGGCTCTTCAGTTCTTCACTTTCTGCCATACATATTCTTACAGTATCTTAAAAAGAAATTCATCTAAAGGCTACTTAATGTTTCTCAGAATAGCAAATGCAAGCAAGTCAGAACAGTCTAACTGAGAAATTCTTAGTTTAAATAGCACTCCAACACCAAAATGATCACTGGTTAAAATCTGGGTTATTAAGCTTTGCTTATGGACAAGTGACTTGTGGCTAAGTCAGAAGTTATTTAGCAATTACTTCTCATTATTTTAATGGCATGCATAGAGCCAGTTAAGATTTCTTGTCAGGGATGATTCCAGAAAGGCTGACTGGCAAATGAAAGCTTTCTCATCACTCAATCATTTGGAGAAGAACAGCTATTTTCTATATAATCAATTCCATCAGCCATTATGATAGTCAATAGCTCAATGATCCATTGAGTAGTAATCAGATTCATTTGTCTCAGGCACTGAAATAAAGTGGGGTTTTTTCAACATTTCTGTTCATACATTAGTTTAATTCCATGCCTAAATGACAAAATTAAAATTTTGTCATCAGAAAATAAAATGAGCTTCTATTCAAAGCTAAACATATGAAATTTATGTTTAATTCCTTATTCTTTAAAAATAGAGGTTATTTGATAAATTGCATCATGATAAATTTAATTTACATACAATCTTCAGATATATAGTATATGATGTGTTACATGAGTGAATTGAATAATCAAATAAAATGACTAATTACTGATAAACACACCATGTATTGGGAGTGTCTGGATTTGAGAGGTAAAGCAAGTAACACATCCTCAGAGAAAGTCACTCTTTATCCTCAGATGCTTTTTCTACCTAAAAAATATAGACTTAGAAAGGAATGAGTTGAAATCTCAATGTGAATATTATACTTTTTAATTCAGGCAAATAATTCTGGTTGAATAGTTAGAACTCATGTGCTAAAAAGATAAACAGGGAAAAACATTTTATGGTTTAAGGTGAATAGTTTAAAGGAGATAAAAATCATAGACTCTTACTGAAAGTTTAAGTCAATTTAGTATAATCATAGGAAATATAGAAAGGCTTCATGCCATGCTATATATTATGATGCAGGAGATGGATAATGATTAAGATAATCATTCAAGAAGACTGCAATTTATGCATTTGTTAAAGAAAAACTGTAACCTGAAACTGATTCAAAATGCAACCAGCTTGACCTGCTCCTGAATTTTTTATTCACCTTCTGGATATTATTTTTTAAACTGGTTCCTTGGCATTGCTCTGATTTTCATCTAAATTTTACTTTAAAATTTTACCAAATTCTACTAACCTTGTATTCCAGATCAAAGTCACTAATGTTTTGTTTACATCAAAAACATTTCCCAATGCTGTGGTGTTAATGATAGATATCTATACAAACAGAGACTAAAGTCACAGCAAATGAGATAAATGTTACAAATCTGCACTGAGGTGGTTTGTAGTAATTCCCCTCTGCAAAGAAATTTCTTATCTAGTGCTATTTTTCCTAAAGAGGTTATATACGGAAAAGAAGCTTCCCAAAGATCAACATATATAATTTAATAATAAATGAGACACCAAAATATATGGAGATATTAACATTTTTCAAATGATATTATAATGAACTCTAATACAACACAGTTTAAAATTATGAGAGCTCTGAACATAAAAACAAAACTTTTGTACGGCTGTATTTGCAGGAGAGAAGGGGACAACAAAGGATGAGATGGTTGGATGGCATCACTGACTTGAACATGAGTTTGAGCAAGCTCTGGGAGTTGATGATGGACAGGGAAGCGTGGTGTGCTGCAGTACACAGGGTCACAAAGAGTCAGACACAACTGAGCAACTGAACTGATTTGGTGTAACAGCATTCCCTGGTGGGTCAGATGGTGAAGAATCTGCCTGCAGTGCAGGAATGTGGCTTCTATCCCTTGGTCAGGAAAACCCCCTGGAGAAGGGAATGGCTACCCACTCCACTATTCTTGCCTAGAGAATTCCATGAACAGAGGAACCTGTCCACAGGCTACAGCCAATGGATTGCAAAGACTTTTACATGAGTGAGCGACTAACACATTGATTTGTCATAAGAAATCCTCCATCTTCAGAGAGGTGGCAGGCTGTGACTCTTTTGACATGCAGCAGTTGGAATTCCATTTGCAAACCTACATTCATGAAACTATTTGGACAATCACTAAAGACTATTTTACCCTATGCATGAATTTTTTATTCCTTCCCGAATTTACTTTAGGTAAATATTTCTTAGTCTCTGAAGAAAATACCTACAGAATCGTCACTATGCATATACCAAATTCCAACTTGGTGTTCGAGAAGACTCTTGAGAGTCTCTTGGATTGCAAAGAGATCAAACTAGTCAATCCAAAAGGAAATCAGCTCTGTTATTCATTGGAAGGAGTGATGCTGAAGCTGAAGCTCCGATACTTTGGCCACCTGATGCGAAGAGCTGACTCCTTGGAAAAGACTCTGATGCTGGGAAGGATGGAAGGCAAAAAGAGAAGGGGGTGGCAGAAGATAAGATAGATAGCATCACCAACTCAATGGACATGAATTTGAGCAAACTCTGAGAGATAGTGGAGAACAGAGGAGCCAGGCATACTGCAGTCCTTGGGGTTGCCAAGGGTTAGACACAACTTAGCAACTGAACAACAAAAATGAATTAGTTCGGTTCAGTTCAGTTCAGTTGCTCAGTTGTGTCCAACTCTTTGCGACCCCATGAATCACAGCACGCCAGGCCTCCCTGTCCATCACCAACTCCTGGAGTTCACTCAGACTCATGTCCATCGAGTCAGTGATGCCACCCAGCCATCTCATCCTCTGTCATCCCCTTCTCTTCCTGCCCCCAATCCTGCCAGCATCAGAGTCTTTTCCAATGAGTCACCTCTTCACATGAGGTGGCCAAAGTACTGGAGTTTCAGCTTTAGCATCATTCCTACCAAAGAAATCCCAGGGCTGATCTCCTTTAGAATGGACTGGTTGGATCTCCTTGCAGTCCAAGGGACTCTCAAGAGTCTTCTCCAACACCACAGTTCAAAAGCATCAATTCTTTGGTGCTCAGCTTTCTTCACAGTCCAACTCTCACATCCATACATGACCACAGGAAAAACCATAGCCTTGACTAGACAAAGCTTTGTTGACAAAGTAACGTCCCTGATTTTCAATATGCTATCTAGGTTGGTCATAACTTTTCTTCCAAGGAGTAAGTTTTTTTAATTTCATGGCTGCAATCACCATCTACAGTGATTTTGGAGCCCAAAAAAATAAAGTCTGACACTGTTTCCACTGTTTCCCCATCTATTTCCCATGAAGTGATGGGACCGGATACCATGATCTTCGTTTTCTGAATGTTGAGCTTTAAGCCAACTTTTTCACTCTCCTCTTTCACTTTCATCAAGAGGCTTTTTAGTTCCTCTTCACTTTCTGCCATAAGGGTGGTGTCATCTGCATATCTGAGATGACTGATATTTCTCCCAGCAATCTTGATTCCAGCTTGTGCTTCTTCCAGCACAGCGTTTCTCATGATGTACTCTGCATAGAAGTTAAATAAGCAGGGTGACAATATACAGCCTTGATGTACTCCTTTGCCTATTTGGAACCAGTCTGTTGTTCCGTGTCCAGTTCTAACTGTTGCTTCCTGACCTGCATATAGGTTTCTCAAGAGGCAGGTCAGGTGGTCTGGTATTCCCATCTCTTGAAGAATAATACACACCAAATTGGGACCACCCTCTATTCTCACTGAAAATAGCTTTATTTTCAGTGTTTTAAATTTATTCTCACTGAAATAGTTTACCACTGTCAAATTTCATGTTATTAAATTTCCACATTTAGCAAAACTTATAATAATCTTTCATTTTTAAATTTATTTTAATTGGAGGATAATTGCTTTACCATGTTGTATTGATTTCTACTGTACAACAAGGTAAATCAGCCATAAATATACATATATTCCCTCCCTTTTGAGCTTCCTTCACACCCCTTCATCCCATCCCTCTAGTTGTTCACAGAGCACTGGGCTGAGCTCCCTGTGTTATATAGCAACTTCCCACTCTGTTTTACACAACACAGTGTACATATATATATATATATATATATATCAGTGCTACTTTCTCAATTCATCCAACGATTTACTTCCCTGACCCAACTGTGTCCACAACGTCATTCTCTACCTCTGCATCTCTATTTCTGCCCTGCAAATATGTTCATCAGCACCATTTTTCTAAATAATTTATACATATATATATATGCATTACCATATAATATTTGTTTTTCTGTTTCTGACTTACTTCACTCTGGATAAACAGGCTCTAGGTTAATATACCTCAATAAATCTTGCTCAGATTCATTCCTTTTCATGGCTGAGTAATATTCCATTGAACATATATATATATATATATATGTATGTGTATGTGTATATACATATATATATGTGTGTATATATATATATGTATGTATATATATATACACACACACACCACAACTTCATTACCCATTCATCTTTCAATGGACATCTTTGTTGCTTCTATACCTTGGCCATTGTAAATAATGCTGCAATTAACATTGAGGTTTGAGTGTGTGTGTTAGTTGTTCAGTTGTGCCCAACTCTTTGCCACCTCATGGACTGCAGCTCATCAGGCTCCTCTATCCATGGGATTTTCCAAGCAAGAACAGTGTGTCATTTTGAATTACATTTTTCTCAAGGTATGTGCCAAATAGTGGGTTGCTGGGTCATAAGGTAGTTTTATTCCTAGTTTTTTAAAGGAATCTCCATATTTTTCTCCATAGTGGTTGTATCAATTTACATCCCCACCAACACTGCAAGAGGATTCCCTTTTCTCCACATCCTCTCCAGCATTTCTTCTTTGTAGATTTTTTGATGATGGCTGTCCTGACTGGTGTTAGGTGATACCTCATAGTAACTTTAAGTTAAATATCTCTAGTAATGAGTGCTGTTGAGCATCTCTTTATGTGTTTGTTGGTCATCTGTATGTCTTCCTCAGAGAAATGTATGTTTAGGTCTTCCACTCATTTCTTGATTGTTATTGTTATTCAGTCATTCAGTCACATCCAACTCTTTGCAACCTATACCAGGCTTCCCTGTCCTTCCCTATCTCCTGGAGTTTGGACAAACTCATGTCCATTGAGTTAATGATGCCATCCAACTATCTCATTCTCTGTTGTCCCCTTCTCCCCTTGTCTTCAGTCTTTCCCAGCACCAAGATCTTTTCCAGTGAGCCGAATCTTCCTATAAGGTAGCCAAAGTATTGGGGATTCAGTCTCAGCATCATTCCTTCCAATGGATATTCAAGGCTGTTTTCCTTTAAGATTGACTGCTTTGACCTCCTTGCAGCCTGAGGCACTCTCAAAACTCTTCTCTATCACCACAATTCCAAAGCAGCGATTCTTCAGTGCTCAGCCTTCATGTGGTCCAACTCTCACATCTATACGTGACTACCAGAAAAACCATAGTTTTGACTCTATGGACCTTTGTAGGCAAAGTAATGTCTCTGCTTTTTTAATACATTCTCTAGGTTTGTCATAGCTTTTCTTCCAAGGAACAATTGTCTTTTAATCTCAGACCTGCAGTCACCATTTGCAGTGATTTTTGAGCCCAAGAAAATAAATACTGTCACTGTTTCCACTGTTTCCTCCATCTATATGCTGTGAAGTGATAGGACCGGATCCCATGATCTTCATTTTTTGAATGTTGAGTTTTAAGCTAGGTTTTCACTCTCCTCTTTCACTTTCATCAAGAGTCTCTTTAGTTCTTCCTTTTCTGCCATTAGGGTGGTGTCTTCTGCATATCTGTGGTTATTGATATTTCTCCTGACAATCTTGATTCTAGCTTGTGATTCATCCAGCCTGGCATTTTGCATGATATACTCTGCATATAAGTATACAGAGGGTGACAATATACAACCGTGATGAACTCCATTCCCAATTTGGAACCAGTCCGTTGTTCCATGTCCAGTTCTAATTGTTGCTTCTTAAGCTGCATACATGTTTCTCAGGAGGAAGACAAGGTGGCCTGTTATTCCCATGTCTTTAAGAATTTTCCACAGTTTGTTGTGAGCCACATGTCAAAGGTTTTAGTGTAGTCAATGAAGCAGAAGTAGACATTTTTCTGGAATTCCCTTGCTTTTCTATGATCCAGTGGACGATGGCAATTTGATCTCTGGTTCCTCTGCATTCTAAATCTAGTTTTTACCTCTGGAAGTTCTCAGTTCATGTAATGTTGAAGCCTGCTGCTAAGTCACTTCAGTCGTGTCCAGCTCTATGTGACCCCATAGATGGCAGCCTACCAGGCTCCCCCGTCCCTGGGATTCTCCAGGCAAGAACACTGGAGTGGGTTGCCATTTCCTTCTCCAATGCATGAAAGTGAAAAATGAAAGTGAAGTCGCTCAATCATGTCCGACTCTTAGCGACCCCATGGACTGCAGCCCACCAGGCTATCCATGGGATTTTCCAGGCAAGAGTACTGGAGTGGGGTGCCATTGCCTTCTCCGACCATTGAAGCCTAGCTTGAAGGATTTGGGACATTACTTTGCTAGCATATGAAATGAATGCAATCGTGCAGTAGTTTGAACATTCCTTGGCATTGCCTTTGTTTGGGATTGGAATGAAAACCGACCTTTTCCAGTCCTGTGGACACTGCTGAGTTTTCCAAATTTGCTGGCATATTGAGTGCAGCGCTTTCATAGCATCATCTTTAAGGATTTGAAATAGCTGAGCTGTAATTCCATCACCTCCACTAGCTTTGTTCATAGTGCTGTTTCCTAAGGCCCACTTCATTTCACACTCCAGGATGTCTGGCCCTAGGGGAGAGATCACACCATCATGGTTATCCATGTAATTAAAACCTTTTTTGTACAGTTCTTCTGTGTATTCCTGTCACCTTTTCTTAATATCTTCTGCTTCCATTAGGTCCATACCATTTCTGTCCATTGTGTCCATCTTTGCATGAAAAGTTCCCTTGGTATCTCTAAATTTTTTAAGTAATCTCTAGTCATTCCCATTCTATTGCTTTCCTCTATTTTTTTGTATTGTTCACTTAAGAAGGCTTTTGAGACATTTATTGATTGGATTGAGTTGTTTTTCTAATATTGAGCTTCATGAGCTGCTTGTATGTTTTGGAGATTAACCCTTTGTCAGTTGCTTCATTTGAAATTATTTTCTCCCATTCTGAGGGTTGTCTTTTCACCTTATTTATAGTTTCCTTTGCTGTGCAAAAACTTTTAAGTTTAATTAGGTCCCATTTGCTTATTTCTGTTTGCTAAAGCTTTTCTCCTCAATCCCCACCTGAAATTTGAAGCTCTTCTTTAGATAATGTTAAACCTTTAAAAAATAAAAAAGACTGAGGGTGGGAGAAGTTTCATCCATGTAACTGCCATTCCTATCCTAAAATATATTTCTTAAAATTTCAAATGCTTTATTTCCAGATGAATTGTGTGTCATTTAATGTTTGTCACTAGGCACACCATGACAGAAATTACATTGAAGAGCTTCTAACTAATCAGAAGTCTTTAAAATTGTTTTTCAATCACAATTACAAGGTTTTGTTGTTGTTGTTGTTGTTGTTAATTTATGATTACTATTTTGAGAACTAGAAACTTTAAGGTCTGCTAGTAGCTCAATACTCAGCATACAGTTCTTAGTTTAAACTATTTTAAAAATATATTTGTATAAAAGAAACACAAGCTGGAATCAAGATTGCTGGGAGAAATATCAATAACCTCAGATATGCAGATAACACCACCCTTATGGCAGAAAGTGAAGAGGAACTAAAAAGCCTCTTGATGAAAGTGAAAGAGGAGAGTGAAAAAGTTGGCCTAAAGCTCAACATTCAGAAAACGAAGATCATGGCATCCGGTCCCATCACTTCATGGGAAATAGATGGGGAAACAGTGGAAACAGTGTCAGACTTTATTTGGGGGGCTCCAAAATTACTGCAGATGGTGATTGCAGCCATGAAATTAAAAGATGCTTACTCCTTGGAAGAAAAGTTATGACCAATCTAGATAGTATATTCAAAAGCAGAGACATTACTTTGCTGACTAAGGTCCGTCTAGTCAAGGCTATGGTTTTTCCAGTGGTCATGTATGGATGCGAGAGTTGGACTGTGAAGAAAGCTGAGCACTGAAGAATTGATGCTTTTGGACTGTGGTGTTGGAGAAGACCCTTGAGAGTCCCTTGGACTGCAAGGAGATCCAACCAGTCCATTCTGAAGGAGATAAGCCTTGGGTTTTCTTTGGAAGGAATGATGCTAAAGCTGAAACTCCAGTACTTTGGCCACCTCATGCAAAGAGTTGACTCACTGGAAAAGACTCTGATGCTGGGAGGGATTGGGGGCAGGAGGAGAAGGGGACGACAGAGGATGAGATGGCTGGGTGGCATCACTGACTCGATGGACATGAGTTTGAGTGAACTCCGGGAGTTGGTGATGGACAGGGAGGCCTGGGGTGCTGCGATTCATGGGGTCGCAAAGAGTCGGACACGACTGAGCGACTGAACTGACTGACTGACTGAACTGACTGTATAAACAGGTAACTATATTCTATGAAAAAGCTTAAAGAATTGGTTTAAAAACCCATAATAAAGTTTTTTACCACCTGTTGACTATCAGAGTAGAAACAGTAACTGAGACAAAGGTAAGCTTTATATTTGAAGAGGGTCGTGACATATGTAATATGCGTTGGTGAAAATAAAACTTACATTGGATGTTTATTATATAAAATATAGGCATGTATAATTTGCTACTAAATGAAATAACAATGTATATTCCAAAAATAAGGTCTCTTTTCACTTTACTTGGTAAGAAATATAACCACATGACAGTCTAGGGGACAGAGAAGAGTCATCGAGTGCCATTAAGACGGGGAGTTACTAAAGAGTTCTGATCCTGAAATGAAATAAACACAGTTTTAGAAAGATCGCTCAGACAACCACGTAGAGGATAAAACTGAAGCAGTGAGTGAAGAAGCAGAGAGGCTGATTAAGGAACTATAATCACCATCCTGAATAGGATGCTCAGGGCTGAATTAAAACAAAAATGGGCAAGAGGTGTTAACAACTGGAAAGGAAAACAATTATTAAGAAAAATCCGCATGTCTTTAATAACTTCTTACTGTGCGGGGGGCGGGGGGGGGGCTTCCACAGTGTCTCAACAGTAAAGTATCTGCCTACAATTCAAGAGATGCGGGAGATGTTAGTTTGATCCCTGGGTCGTGAAGATGTCCTGGGGCAGGGCAAGGTAACCCATGCCAGTATCCTTGTCTGGAGAATACAATGGACAGAGGAGCCTGGTGGGCTACAGTCCGTGGGGTCACAGAAGATCGGACACAGCTGAAGTGACTGATCAAGTATGCATGCATGCACTGAGGAGAGGAAAAAGGTTCAAATAATGACTGTAATTTTACTACTTTTAAACAGTAAATATTAACATCATTTACTAAACTGAGAAACACAAAAAGAGAACATAATCAAAGTAAAGAAAAAAGTTCTATTTTAGACATATCCTCCAAGTTGCTACAATTAGAGTTTAAAGAGAGGGAGCGTTTTAGGGGTAATTGGGTACAAATGGTAGTGGGTTGGGAGACAGTTCTCCATGAACCTTTCATATTTTTGCATATCTTGGAAGCAGATGCACTGGTGGCCTTTGCTCTGGACTGTATTTTCAAGGATGTTTGTGTAGCTAGTAACCTTAGAAGACAGACTTCCTGTGTCTCCCTCCCAGCACAGGGAGTTTTCATTCTTATCCAGTAAAGAAAAGATAATGTCTTCTTATAGGGCAGAGATCAGGCAGACTTAACAGCCCATTAAAAAAATATTTGGTTTCTTCTAAGTTCAAGATTCCTTCTATAACACCATTCATAGCGTGGCCTTCTTTGTGTCAACCTATGGGAATCAGAGCTCAGAGAACAATGCAAATTCTAATTCTCTAGTCACTACCAGTGCTGTGAATAAAATGATCCCATGTCTCCAACCCAAGAGTTGCATGAATCTGTGGTAGATGAGCCAGTAATTAAAGTAAAACCTCAGGCCCTTAATAGTTGACATCTGGAAAATTTCAATATTTAAGGGTTAAAAGAAATCACCTCAATATTGAAAAGGGCTGGCCAACTAGCCAGAAAGAAACAGGAGCTTTCTTTCCAGAGAGAACAGAATTTTCAACAAGGAAATTTTCAACAATGCAGAGATGTCAAGTAAGATGAGGACTTCAAAAGGTCAATTCAATTTGGTAAAATCAACAAGAACACTATCAAGGTGAGATAGGGTGCGAGAACAGCAACCAGTGGACTGAGGGATAAAGTTTAAGGAAGGCTATAGTAAGAGAAGATTGAAACAGCTATCTAAAGAAGTGTGTTCTTGACATAAATTGTACCAGTATTTTCTTAGGTCAGTCTCCCAGAGAAATAAAAATAAAAGCAAAAAAACAAATGGAACCAAATAAAATCTACAAGCCTTTCCTCAGCAAAGGAAACCACAAACAAAACAAAAATACAATCTATGAACTGGGATAAAATATTTGCAAATGATCCAACTGACAAAGGCTTAATTTCCAAAATATACAAAAAGGTCATATGATTCAAAAACAAAAATCCAAAAAAGAATTTTTAATGGGAAAAATACCTAAATAGACATTTCCAAAGAAGACATACAGATGGCCAAAACACACATGAAAAGATGCTCAGCATCACTAGTTAATAGAGAAATACAAATCAAAACTGCAGTGAGGTATCACCTCATAACAGAATGGTTGACATTTAAAAGTTCACAAATAATTAATGTTGGAGAGAGTGTGGAGAAAGGGAATTCACTTGCACTCTTGGTGAGAATGCAAATTGGTTCAGCCATTGTGGAAAACACTACAAAGGTGCCTCAAAAAAGTAAAAACAGAGTTGCCATATGATCCAACAATCCCACTCCTGGACATATGCCCAGACAAAACTACAATTTGAAAAGATACGTGCCTATTTTCACAGCAACACTACACACAAAAGCCAAGACATGGATGCAACGTAAATGTCCACTGACAGATGAATGCATAAAGAAAATGTGGTACATATATAAAATGGAATATTACTCATCCATATAAAAGAATGAAATAATGCCATTTTGCAGCAACATAGATGGACCTAGAGATTATCATACTAAAGAAGTAAGTTAGAAAGAGAAAGACAAATACCATAGGATATCACTTACATGAAATCTAAAATATGACATGAAACAAAAAACAGACTCACAGACATAGAGAGCAGACTTGTAGTTGCCAAGGGGTGCAGGGGGCTGGGGGCGGTGGGGGGCAGGGAGTGACAGAAGGAAGGACTGATAGCTTAAGATTAGCAAACTAGTCTATGTGCCTGTGTGCTGTCACTTCAGTCATGTCTGGCTCTTTGTGAGGAGCCCACCAGGCTCCTCTGTCCATGGGATTCTCCAGGCAAGAATACTGGAGTGGGTTGACATGCCCTCCTCCAGGGGATCTTCCCAACCCAGGGGTTGAACCCATGTCTTCTGTAATGAGGTGCATTCTTTACAGTCTGAGCCACCAGGGAAGACCCCTACATGCACAGCTATGTCCAAATGTCCCGTTTATATAAGGATGTGGGTCATATTGCATCAAGATCCATCCTTACGACCTCATCCTAACTTGACTACATCTACAAAGATCCTACTTTCCAAAAATGTCACATTATGAGGTACCGGGGGTAGGACTTCAACATATCTTTTGAGGGGGACACGATTCAACCCATAATAAAATTTATACTCATCTTTCAAACAGAAGTCTTCTCCCACTGGCTCTGATCTCTGTCTATACTGCTTAAAAGTGACACCAACATGTGTTGAGGTAAGTGCCTACAAGGAGCCCCTAATGCTGTCTGACACAAAGCAGAGCTCACTAAGCATCTTCCATGCCTCTGTATTTTTTGAATGGGGCTGCCATAATGAATAACCACAGATTAGGTTACACAACAGAAACAATAAACTTAAACAATAGAAGTTTATTTCTTGGACTTGATCTAAAGTCGGAGACCAAGGTGTCAGCAGAGGTGGTTTCCCCTGAGGCCTCTCCTTGGCTTGAAGGTGGCCACCCACCTGCTGCCTCTGGGCACAGTCATCCCTCTATGCTTGCATGGCCCTGGTATCTGTAGGTCCAAGTTTCCTCTTTAGGATACCAGTCAAATTGGACTAGAATAGAAAGTGAAGCGAAAATGTTAGTTGCTCAGTCATGTCCGACTCTTTGCGATCCCATGGACTGTAGCCCACCAGGGTCCTCTGTCCATGGAGTTCTAGGACCCACCCTAAATTACCTCTTTAAATATTCTATCTGTAAATAAGCTTATATTCTGAAGTACTGAGGGTTAGGGCTCACCTTATGACTTTGAAGGAGGCATAATTCAGTCCATGGGACTTCCCAGGTGGCTCAGTGACAAAGAAGAAAAAAGTGAAAGTGCTAATCACTCAGTAGTGTCTGACTCTGCGATGCCATGAACTGTAGCCCACCAGGCTCCTCCGTCCATGGAATTCTCCAGGCAAGAATGCAGGAGTGGGTTGCCATTCTTTTCTCCAGGGATCTTCCCAACCCAAGGGCTGAACTTGGGTCTCCTTTATTGCAGTCAGATTCTTTAATGTATGAGCCACAAAGAATCTGCCTGCAATGTAGGAGACGCTGGTCAATCCCTGAGTCGGGAAGATTCCTTGGAGAAGGAAATGGCAACCCACTCCAGTATTCTTGCCTGAGAAATCCCATGGACAGAGGAGCCTGGTGGGCTACAGTCGATTGCATAGCAAAAGGATTGAACATGACTTAACAGCTTAAAAACAACAACAAACTCAGCCCAAATGGGCCCCTAAGTTATACTTCCCAGGAAAATGTGGTAACAAGAATCCAAGCATACTTCTGTTTGGATGATAGCTGGGACTTTCTTCCTCTCCCTACCTGATTTTCTCTACCTTCATTCTAAGGTCCATTCCACAAAGTTGTTATGAGATCTCTAATCCATGGTGAAAGTACAATGGCCTCTCTCACTAATTACCAGTTCCTAGAAAAAGTCCTTAAAACATACAGCATCATTTAAAAAATAATAATACAGGCACAAAACATTCAAATGTGAATTAAACAACAGTCAGATTTCCCCTTATTGTGGTCTAAAAATTAAACACAAAACTATGTAACCAAGAGAAAGAAAGCTGCTACAGTCCTTCTTATAACTGAACAATTTCTGGCTTGAAAACCTTAGTTTACAGGAAAGGAAATGTTGCATATTTATGAAATAAGATTGGAAATCACGTACATAATTTCCTAGCTTTTTACTAACCTAAAATAAAATATATGACCTTATATTTCACAGAAAATGTGATTTAGTGGCATAAATCATGAGTTGAGGGCATCAAAAAAGAAATTCCAAGTTTCCAAGTTAATTTAACTCTAACTCAGTTTTAGAGTCAGCAATCAATACCAAAATCCTCCATAACCTCCCCAACGAAATTTGCTAATGATTTATATATTGGGTGATCATTGAAATGCAACAAATATTTGCCTTTCAAATTTTCTGATGAAGTAGCTGAATTGGATTAGGTTGCTTATGTTAAATAGCAATGTATCATTATCAACTGTGAGCTTCTTCTTTCTCAAATGTGCCATCACAGCATTCATGTTTAAAAAACATTAATTCATTTCTAAATACCCTCAAGCAATTATTCAAATTTTACTCGAACTTTTCTTGCCAAGAAAAAAGAAAGTGTCTTGTATTCTATCAAATTTGTCTCCGATATTGTATTCAGTGAGTACCTCTGTAAAATAGGCACTGGTTTTGCTATAACACTGATATTTTCCTCCTAAACTTCAAAAAAAAAAAATTTAATGTAATGTTTGTCCACCTGGTTCTTTATTAAGGCTTCATTAGCAACTTGATTATAGTCTTAAGGAGTGCAATGCTTTGGTCAAAATTCATCACTTCGTCTTAAATAACACTCTACTCACCATCTTATCAGGAAAGAAATAACCCTACTGACACTAAATTTCAAGTCTCCAAATATCTGCGGCATTCTCCACCCTCAAATATCTTTGTGCACTAGTACTAGTCAAAGAGCTCCTTGTCTTTTGTACATTCATTTATTCGTTAAATTTACTAAATTGCCATACAATTTTTAGAGTGTGTTATGAGCCAAGTATTCTGTTAGAGCTTAAAGATACAAAGATGAGAGAGAAAATGTATCCCATCAGGTGGTTTTCAGTACCCTATAACGCCTGTTCTAAAGCAGAACTGACAACTGTGGACTAAACCAGAAAGTGGGCATGATTGACTACAAAGCGAACCTGGGTGTGGATGCACATGCATGTCTGCCTTTGTGTTTAAAGAGAAAGATATTGTAAGATAACCATATTATTAGTGGGTACAAGCATCAATCTTTTCCATGAAGTCTACTCATAAAAGCTGTTCCACAATTGGTAGTAGCAACCACATTTTTCAAGAGCCTGAGCTGTATTGGATTCACAAATGACTACATCCACCCAACACAGATCAATGGGATAACAGCTAGCACCATATATACAAATCATTTTAAGCTATTTTCCATTTGTGTTATTAGAACTGTTCTTATTTACTCTCACTGAATTGACTTAATTATAAACAATTGAAATATTAACGAGGCAGATACTCATTGCATGTTTAATTTAGAATTATTTTTATTAATTTTATCAAAAACTATCAAATCCCTAGTGTGTGTGAGGCACTGTATTAGGCCCTGGGAATAAATTAATAAGTAAAAATTGACAGAGGGCCAGCATCCTTGGACCTCTCATGGCAAGACAGGGGTTATTTAAGTGTAATACAATGTAAACTATAACTGTAATAAGTGCTGACAAAGTAAGACACTTAGAGGAACCTTTGACCCAGAGCAGGAGGCCAGTGAAGGATTCTTAGAAAAAGTGAAGACTGATCCAAAAAGAAAAAGGAGTACATCAAGGCTGTATATTGTTACCCTGCTTATTTAACTTCTATGCAGAGTACATCATTAGAAACGCTGGACTGGAAAAAACACAAGCTGGAATCAAGATTGCTGGGAGAAATATCAATCACCTCAGATATGCAGATGACACCACCCTTATGGCAGAAAGTGAAGAGGAACTAAAAAGCCTCTTGATGAAAGTGAAAGAGGAGAGTGAAAAAGTTGGCCTAAAGCTCAACATTCAGAAAACGAAGATCATGGCATCTGGTCCCACCACTCCATGGGAAATAGATGGAGAAACAGTAGAAACAGTGTCAGGCTTTATTTTTGGGGGCTCCAAAATCACTGCAGATGGTGACTGCAGCCATGAAATTAAAAGATGCTTACTCCTTGGAAGAAAAGTTATGACCAACCTAGATAGCATATTCAAAAGCAGAGACATTACTTTGCTGACTAAGGTCCATCTAGTCAAGGCTATGGTTTTTCCAGTGGTCATGTATGGATGTGAGAGTTGGACTGTGAAGAAGGCTGAGCACCGAAGAATTGATGCTTTTGCACTGTGGTGTTGGAGAAGACTCTTGAGAGTCTCTTGGACTGCTAGGAGATCCAACGAGTCTATTCTGAAGGAGATCAACCCTGGGATTTTTTTGGAAGGAATGATACTAAAGGTGAAACTCCAGTACTTTGGCCACCTCATGCAAAGAGGTGACTCATTGGAAAAGACTTTAATGCTGGAAGGGATTGGGGGCAGGAGGAAAAGAGGACGACCGAGGATGAGATGGCTGGATGGCATCACTGACTCGATGGACGCGAGTCTGAGTGAACTCCGGGAGTTGGTGATGGACAGGGAGGCCTGGCATGCTGCGATTCATGGGGTCGCAGAGTCAGACAGGACCGAGCGACTGAACTGAACTGAACTGATCCTATAGTCTCAGGGAGGAGAAATATGTTATGAAGAACTGCTTGAATGTAATAGGTAGAGATGATCCAGAAACAGGAAATGAGCTTTAATGAGAAGTAGCCAATCACACTGAGGAAAAGTGTGGACGAAGAACAGAAAGTAAGAGCGAGAAAGGTAAAAAAAGAAGAATTAGATGCAGAAAAAGAGGATGGATGCAGGCTATGCTTGTACCAAGGGGTCATGTTCAAAATTTTGGTCTTTAGCCTACAAGCAATGGAAACCCATTAAGATATATTTTTTTAACTAGGTATTTCATTGAGGTATGATTGACTACAAAAATCTGTATAATGTAATGATGAGTTTAGAGATAACTATATAGCCACGTTCATAACATTGTACAAGAGGTGGTGATCAAAACCATCCCCAAGAAAAAGAAATGCAAAAAGGCAAAATGAGAAGGCCTTGTCTGAGGAGGCCTTACACTCAGCAATGAGGACAGGACTGGAAAAGGTCATTTTTCATTCTGATCCCAAAGAAAAACAAGGCCAAAGAATGTTTCAACTATTGCACAATTGCACTCATCTCACACACTAGCAAAGTAATGCTCAAAATTCTCCTAGCTAGGCTTCAACAGTATGCAAACCGAGAACTTCCAGATGTTCAAACTGGATTTTAAAAAGGCAGAGTAACCAGAAATCAAACTGCCAACCTCTGTTGGATCATAGAAAAAGCAAGAGAGTTCCAGAAAAACATCTACTTCTGTTTCATTGACTACACTAAAGCCTTTGATTGTGTGGATCACAATAAACTGTGGCAACTTCTTCAAGAGATGGGAATAACAGACCACCTTACCTGCCTCCTGAGAAATCTGTATGCAGGTCAAGAAATAACAGTTGGGATTGGACATGGAACAAAGAACTGGTTCCAAACTGAGAAAAGAGTATGTCAGAGGATGAGATGATTGGATGGCATCACCAACTCGATGGACATGAGTATGAGCAAGCTCTGGGAGTTGGTGATGGACATGGAAGTAAAGAGTTGGACATGACTGAACAACTGAACTGATACATCCATGAAACCATCACCACAATCAACACCATGCATATATCACGTCCAAAGTATTCCTCCTGACTTCTTTACTTGTGGAGTTTTTTTGTGATACGAACACTTAACATAAGATCTATCTCTTAGCAAATTTTAAGTATAAAACACAGTATTGCTAACTATAAGCAATATGCTGTAAAAACAAACTCCAGAACTTACATAACTTAAACCTTATACCCTTTGACCAAGATTCCCCCACCCCCTAGATCCTGGCAATCAGTAGTGTACTTTTTGATTCCATTCAGTTGGGTTCAGTTCAGTCGCTCAGTCGTGTCCCACTCTTTGTGACCCCATGAATCGCAGCATGCCAGGCCTCCCTGTCCATCACCAACTCCCAGAGTTCACTCAGACTCACATCCATCGAGTCAGTGATGTCATCCAGCCATCTCATCCTCTGTTGTCCCCCTCTCCTTTTGCCCCCAATCCCTCCCAGCATCACAGTCTTTTCAAATGAGTCAATTCTTTGCATGAGGTGTACAAAGTACTGGAGCTTCAGCTTTAGCATCATTCCTTCCAAAGAAATCCCAGGGTTAATCTCCTTCAGAATGGACTGGTTAGATCTCCTTGCAGTCCAAGTGACTCTCAAGAGTCTTCTCCAACACCACAGTTCAAAAGCATCAATTCTTCAGCCCTCAGCCTTCTTCACAGTCCAACTCTCACATCCACACATGACCACTGGAAAAATCATAGCCTTGACTGGACGGACCTTAGTCGGTAAAGTAATGTCTCTGCTTTTGAATATACTATCTAGGTTGGTCATAACTTTTCTTCAAAGGAGTAAGTGTCTTTTAATTTCATGGCTGAAGTCACCATCTACAGTGATTTTGGAGCCCAAAAAATTAAAGTCTGACACTGTTTCCACTGTTTCCCCATCTATTTCCCATGAAGTGATGGAACCAGATGCCATGATCTTCATTTTCTGAATGTTGAGCTTTAAGCCAACTTTTTCACTCTCCTCTTTCACTTTCATCAAGAGGCTTTTGAGTTCCTCTTCACTTTCTGCCATAAGGGTGGTGTCATTTGCATATCTGAGGTGATTGATATTTCTCCCAGCAATCTTGATTCCAGCTTGTGTTTCTTCCAGTCCAGCATTTCTCATGATGTACTCTGCATAGAAGTTAAATAAGCAGGGTGACAATATACAGCCTTGATGCACTCCTTTTCCTATTGGAACCAGTCTGTTGTTACATGTCCAGTTCTAACTGTTGCTTCCTGACCTGCATACAGATTTCTCAAAGGCAGGTTAGGTGGTCTGGTATTCCCATTTCTCTCAGAATTTTCCACAGTTTATTGTGATCCACACAGTCAAAGGCTTTGGCATAGTCAATAAAGCAGAAATAGATGTTTTTCTGGAACTCTCTTGCTTTTTCCATGATCCAGCAGATGTTGGCAATTTGATCTCTGATTCCTCTGCCTTTTCTAAAACCAGCTTGAACATCAGGGAGTTCACGGTTCACGTATTGCTGAAGCCTGGCTTGGAGAATTTTGAGCATTACTTTACTAGCGTGCGAGATGAGTGCAATTGTGCGGTAGTTTGAGCATTCTTTGGCATTGACTTTCTTTGGGATTGTAATGAAAACTGACCTTTTCCAGTCCTGTGGCCACTGCTGAGTTTTCCAAAGTGGCTGGCATATTGAGTGCAGCACTTTCACAGCATCATCTTTCAGGATGTTAAACAGCTCAACTGGAATCCCATCACCTCCACGAGCTTTGTTCATAGTGATGCTTTCTAAGGCCCACTTGACTTCACATTCCAAGATGTCTGGCTCTAGATTAGTGATCACATCATCATGATTATCTGGGTCGTGAAGATCTTTTTTGTACAGTTCCTCTGTGTATTCTTGCCACCTCTTCTTAATATCTTCTGCTTCTGTTAGGTCCAGACCATTTCTGTCCTTTATCGAGCACATCTCTGCATGAAATGTTCTGTTGGTATCTCCAATTTTCTTGAAGAGATCTCTAGTCTTTCCCATTCTGTTGTTTTCCTCTATTTCTTTGCATTGATCGCTGAAGAAGGCTTTCTCATCTCTTCTTGCTATTCTCTGGAACTCTGCATTCAGATGCTTCTATCTTTCCTTTTCCCCTTTGCTTTTTGCTTCTCTTCTTTTCACAGCTATTTGTAAGGCCTCTCCAGACAGCCATTTTGCTTTTTTGCATTTCTTTTCCATGGGGATGGTCTTGATCCCTGCCTCCTGTACCATGTCACTAACCTCATTCCATAGTTCATCAGGCACTCTATTTATCAGATGTAGACCCTTAAATCTATTTCTCACTTCCACTGTATAATCATAAGGGATTAGATTTAGGTCATACCTGAATGGTCTAGAGGTTTTCCCTACTTTCTTCAATTTAAGTCTGAGTTTGGCAATAAGGAGTTCATGATCTGAGCCACAGTCAGCTCCCGGTCTTGTTTTTGTTGACTGTATAGAGCTTCTCCATCTTTGGCTGCAAAGAATATAATCGATCTGATTTCAGTGTTGACCATCTGGTGATGTCCATGTGTAGAGTCTTCTCTTGTGTTGTTGGAAGAGGGTGTTTGCCATGACCAGTGCATTTTCCTGGCAAAACTCTATTAGTCTTTGCCCTGCTTCATTCCATATTCCAAGGCCAAATTTGCATGTTATTCCAGGTGTTTCTTGACTTCCTACTTTTGCATTCCAGTCCCCTATAATGAAAAGGACATCTTTTTTGGGTGTTAGTTCTAAAAGATCTTGTACCTCTTCATAGACCCGTTCAACTTCAGTTTCTTCAGCATTACTGGTTGGGACATAGACTTGGATAACTATGATATTGAATGGTTTGCCTTGGAGATGAACAGAGATCATTCTGTCGTTTTGAGCTGCATCCAAGTACTGCATTTTGGACTCTTTTTTTGACCATGATGGCTACTCCATTTCTCCTGAGGGATTCCTGCCCACAGTAGTAGATGTAATGGTCATCTTGAGTTAAATTCACCCATTCCAGTCCATTTTAGTTCGCTGATTCCTAAAATGTCGACGTTCACCCTTGCCACCTCTTGTTTGACCACTTCGAATTTGCCTTGATTCATGGAGCTAACATTCCAGGTTCCTATGCAATATTGCTCTTTACTGCATCGAATCTTGCTTCTATCACCAGTCACATCCACAACTGGGTATTGTTTCTGCTTTGGCTACATCCCTTCATTCTTTCTGGAGTTATTTCTCCACTGATCTCCAGTAGCATATTGGGCACCTAATGACCTGGGGATTTCCTCTTGTGGTATCAACATCAGATGTTGGAGACTGTGTGTGAAATGACACAAAGACAAGACACACAAGAGAGACACAACTCCGGCTGGAAGAAAAGAACTGCGCAAGCAAGCAAGCTTGAGGTTTACTTTTATATAGCCCCCCCTGGGCAGAATTCCAGACTATATGACTAAGCCTTCTCAGTATAGCGCATATGCATAAATGTTATCGTACAGCAAAAGGGAGTAAAATTCCGGCTTACTGCAGAGTCTGTCCAGAGCCCTTTCTTTCTTCTTATCACAAGAAGGGAATGTTTCCTCGTTTGCAAGAGACCATTAAACTCAAGGCTGTGTCCAGTCTCCTTGGCAAAACATCTTGTTTGCAAGCACGTTCGGCCCAGGCAGAGAGTCCCGTCTGCAGGCACATTTCCGCTTTCCCTATTGTGGCTGCATTAACCCTTCATTCAGCCATTTTTTTTAACTTTCACCAAACCAGCCATATATATCCTGCTGTTTTTGTCACTCTGCCTTTTTTTTTTCCTCTGACATTGTAATTCCTCACATCATAAGGTAGTTTAGTTTTCCTCAAAAATCAGATGGAATGTAGTTTTCTATAGCGGATACTTTGTTTCTTTTTTCTAACTTGGGGAGGTTTTTCCTTTTAGAGTATACTTTTTCTGAGTCAAAATTAACATACCAACCCTCAAATTCTGATCAGGGTGTGGACTGCTACCTGCTATTTTCTAACATTCCAACTTTGTGCTAGTTTTCCCCTACTATTCAAAAGTAGAGCCTTCCTATAAAACCTTTCACAAGCTGAGATGGTGGGAAGGAAGGAACAATTACCTTTGGATGCATTCTGCTAATGGATGCACAGAATAAATCAAGATAAAGCGCAAATGCTTACAGAAACTGTTTAAAGCCATGGTGGCCTATAGAGAAGCTGCGGGTAGTTCCCAGGGAAGCCTTTTGGCGGCGCCATTCTTGCTGCTCAGCATGTGCACTGCTTATCTAAGAAAGCAAAGTCACTCAGTCGTGTCCGACTCTTTCTGACCCCATGGACTGTAACCTACCAGGTCCCTCCATCCATGGGATTTTCCAGGCGATAATACTGGAGTTGGTTGCCATTTCCTTCTCCAGGGATCTTTCTGACCCAGGGATTGAACCCAGGTCTCCTGCATTGTAGGCAGACGCTTTATCCAAGGGCTGGTTGCAAAACAAATGTTGAATAGCATTTTTGCTATTCTTTTGTCATAAAAACAAAAATCATCTTAAAGGTTCTTTCAGTTAGTGAAAAGAAGTATTAATGTAGGTCTTTCATAAAAGCAAAATCGGACAAAGCAAACTTTCAAAAAGCATGGCATGCCTGTATTTGATAAGTCTTTCCTAAACTCATACTGTTATCATTTTTTATGATCTGGTGATTTTTCATTTTTTTAAAAATATTCTTCCTGTTTTTCCTTGTGCTCCAATACTAACTTAGCTTGCTTTGTTTTCTATCAACATTCAATCCAGGGACTATGTCAATTATAAACAGCACATTGCTACATGGCCTGTGGTTTCATGAATCTACAACCTGTGACTTCTTTTAATTATTCTTTTCTGCTAAACACTGTATTTTCATCACTTTCATTGTTTCAGATATCTAGCTTGTATGAACACTGAGGAACAATAAAGCAGAATCACCATTATCCTGGGTCTTGACAAGTTTTGACATAGATAACATGGTTCAGTGTCCCATTCAAAACTGACAGCTTTTAAGTGTTTATGTCTTCACAGATGCCTACTCTGCATTCATCGAAATTATCACCGCTTCCCCCAACACAGTTGTCTTTTGTTGGTGCTCCCTCTGTCTTCTTCCCGTTCACTTCCACAACTGAAGCTGTTTGAGCTAAAGATTTCATTATAATTTCAAGACCCATATATGGCAGTTCTAACATAATTTTGTTATCTTGAGAGCTTGACTCTCTTAAAGAAACTGAAGTCTGCTGTACTGACACTAACAATGACTATCTCCCTGAGAAATATTTCATCCATTTATTTTCTTTCATCTATTATTCATTTACCATCTTCAGCTAAACCACCCAACAGTGCTGCTTTATTACATCCCTACAAAGCATAAACTTGAGTTGTTTCCTTTCTTACATTCTGACTTTCATGTACTTGTACTGTTAGTATTTTCTATGAATTTTATTGAAGGAATTACCATCAGAATCATGAAATTTTTTAGTATGAAATTCAGTTATGCAAAGTGTTTACCTGTTTATTACCTTGTTTTTTAATCACTTGACATTGGAGTAGATAAACTATGAATTGCCTTCAGATATCGACCCTTCAGATGAGTCCCGGGAACCCAGACACAGCCAAACAGTTTGACTCTGTTTCAGAGTTTCTCCATTAACAAATAGTTTAGTCAACTTCAGTAGTGAACCCACTATCCTGCTTTCTCCTTTTGGTAAAAGGGGTAAGATTTGTTTTTTATGTTCTGTGATTCAGTGATACTTAGGTCTTCAAATTGGCATTCCTTCCTGCTTTAGGTCAGTCTGTATTCATACTCATGGTGATTCAACCAGCAGCAGAATCCTTCTATGAGGTAAATTCAGTTATCACATCTTAGCTGGTGGACTGCCATGGTGATTTGATGGCAAGTGAGCTAGTCTCCAGGTTTCTGGAGCATCACTGACCCTTTATTAAAATATTTGATTATTCTAAAATTTTAAATTGTCACCATGGTTACAGAAGAGAGAATTGAAAGGTGACAATGGACACCAAGAGATCAGTTAGGAGACTGCCACATCAAAATTAATGGGGCCTTGGGCAGGCCAAATAGGGAAAGGAGTACGTCAAAGCTGTATATTGTCATCCTGCTTATTTAACTTATATGCACAGTATATTAGAAACACAGGGCTGGATGAAGCACAAGCTGGAATCAAGATTGCCTGGAGAAAAGTCAATAACCTCAGATATGCAGATGACACCACAATTACGGCAGAAAGTGAAGAACTAAGGAGCTTCTTGATGAAAGTGAAAGAGGAGAGTGAAAAAGTTGGCTTAAAGCTCAACATTCAGAAAATGAAGATCATGGCATCTGGTCCCATCACTTCACGGGAAATAGATGGGAAAACAGTGGAAACAGTGACAGACTTTATTTTGGAGGGCTCCAAAATCACTGCAGATGGTGATTGCAGCCATGAAATTCAAAGACACTTGCTCTTTGGAAGAAAATTTATGACCAACCTAGACAGCATATTAAAAAGCAGAGACATTGCTTTGCCAAAAGAGTCAAAGCTAGTCAAAGCTCTGGTATTTACAGTAGTCATGTATGGATGTGAGAGTTGGAATATAAAGAAAGCTGAGTGCCAAAGAACTGATGCTTTTAAACTGTGGTTTTGGAGAAGACTCTTGGGAGTAGCTTGGACTGCAAGGAGATCCAACCAGTCAATCCTAAAAGAAATCAGTCCTGAATATTCACTGGAAAGACTGATGCTGA
This sequence comes from Capra hircus, assembly GCF_001704415.2. NCBI lineage: Eukaryota > Metazoa > Chordata > Mammalia > Artiodactyla > Bovidae > Capra > Capra hircus. Next base: position 17,578,575 of record NC_030808.1, read on the forward strand.
AGCTGAGGTACCAATACTTTGGCCACCTGATGCAAAGAACTGACTCATTAGAAAAGACACTGATGCTGGGAAAGACTTAAGGCAGGAGGAGAAGGGGATGACAGAGGATGAGATAGTTGGATGGCATCACCGACTCAATGGACATGAGTTGAAACTCTAGGAATTGGTGATGGACAGGGAGGCCTGGCATGCAGCAGTCCATGGGGTTGCAAAGAGTCAGACACAACTGAGCAACTGAACTGAACTGAGAAGGCCATGTTTGAAACAGGAAAGGAGAAATGTGGACAGATTTAAGTAATACTATGAATGTAAAACAATGGATGGAGGAATGGAATATGGGGCACAGGGAAGAAAGAAGTGTCAAGAGTGAATCTGGGGTTCTGACTTATGTTATAGGATAGAGAGTGCTATTCACTGAGAGAGAGTATTGGGGAAAGACTAGGTTTTACAAGTTGGGATTGAGCAATAAAGTATAAAGTCATGAGTTTGAGTGTTTGAGTAATTGGAGGGAAGTTTAGAGGATACAAATGAAAAAGCTGAAATCTGAATAAAGGTTCTGGAGATGATTTGATATGACCAGATATGTCAATCTGCTCATGTTTTCATAACAAAATATCACAAGAACAGATTGGGAGCATTTAAATAATAGACATTTATTTTATAGGTGCTAGAAATCCATGATCAAGGTTTCTGCAAATTTATTTTCTGGTGAGAGCCTTCTTCATGGTTTGTAAATGGCCTCCATCTTGAATGCATGCATCAGTTGCTCAATTGTGTATGACTCTTTGTGACCCCACAGACTGTAAATGCCAGGCTCCATCCATGGGATTTTTCAGTCAAGAAACTGGAATGGGTTGCCATTTTCTTTCTCCAGGGGTCTTCCCCACGAAAGGATCAAACCCATGTCCCCTGTGTCTTATGCACTGCAGGTAGATTCTTTACCTGCTGAGCCATCAGGGAAGCCCATGGTCTCCATCTTACTGTGTGCTTATAGAACCTCTCTTCTGTAAAAAGGGAGATAGAAAAACAAAGAGAGAGAAAGACAAAGAGAGTTCTTTGGTGTCTTTTCTTATAAGAACACTATGAGATCCTATCTGGATCTCATTTAACCTTAATTATTTCCTTAAAGGCCCCATCTCCAAATATGGCCACACTCGAGGTTAGAATTTCAACTGAAGTAATGCAATTACTCTACAAAGCAATCTCTTACTGTCTGCACAATTCTTTACCTGCTCTTTATATGTGTCACTCTACTTTAAAATGAAGTCAAGGAAAATTTGTCCAAAATAAATATTAAGAAATAAATGTGCTTAGTCGCTCACTTGTGTCCAACTCTTTGTAATCCCATGGACTATAGCCCACCAAGCTCTTCTGTCCATAGGGATTCTCCAGGCAAAGAATACTTCAGTGGGTTGCCATGCCTTCCTCCAGGGGATCTTCCCAACCCAAGGGTTGAACCCAAGGCAGATTCTTTATGCCTGCAATGTGGGAGACCCCGGTTTGATTCCTGGGTCTGGAAGATCCCCTGGAGAAGGGATAGGTTACCCACTCCTGTATTCTTGAGCTTCCCTGGTGGCTCAGCTGGTAAAGAATCCACCCGCAATGAGGAGACCTGGGGTTCAATCACTGAGTTGGGAAGATCCACTGGAGAAGGGAACAGCTACCCACTCCAGTATTCTGGCCCCCATAATATTAACCTAACAAAGAAATAGATAGATGTAGGCAAAGAAATTTTCTATTTTTCTCCAGAAACATGCTGCTATTGACTTACCTTTGTAAGACTGCTTGAAGGTCCTAATATAGTCAATGACCACATGGAAGTTCAGCTTGGAAATAGTAATCTCATTTGCAGTGAAGTAAAAGTCACTCAGTCGTGTTTGACTCTGCAACCCCATGGACTATATAGTCCATGGAATTCTCCAGGTCAGAATACTGGAGTGGCTAGTCTTTTTGTAGTGAAGTCACTGCAAAATTTTGGTCCTTCCAGCCATCACAAATTAATCAGTGTCAGTTCAGGTCAGAATTTTAATGAAAACCAAACAAAACTATTTTGGCTACTTGTGGCATTCGCAATTTGATAGGCAACACAATGTCTTCTGAAATCAGTGCAGAATTGTACCGTCAGCATTTCAATAAACAGTACTTAGGTTAGCATTGCCAATATCGATGATGTAAAGATTCTACACTTGTTTGGCAAAAGAAAAAATATCTCCCCTTTGATATTTGCCAAATTTTGTATCATATTATTACATCTTTCCTCTTCCACTATATTTAGCTGTTTATCATAGCCCTCATTTCATTTCCTGAACTTTTGGGCAGAACTGTTCTGATGTAACTTATACAGTTAACTCCTTCAGGGGGAGTCTCCTTTTGTGTTCACCATCCATAGACTGTGTCACTTCTGTGTCATTATATATAATCCATAAAAAGCTTGGGCTTCAAAACTGCTATATCAACCATGAAAATGAATACTTACCTTGAATTGATTGTAGTGTAACTAGTGAAAAGTTTAATATACTCTGCAATATTTTTATGTTTCCTCAATGTATGAAAAGCTGCTTAGACATGGGCTAAAGAAAAAATTAGTATTATTTGTGAGGGTCTAAAACCCTGATTCCCTTTAGCTTAAATTTGTCTACCAGAGCAGTTAGGCTGAAAATTATGCTAACAAAATCAAAAGCAACAAATATAATTTACATGTTTCAAGGAGCATCTCTCAAAATATTGACCAGAGCTGTTTCCTTCATTCTGGACAATGGTGGCAAAATGTCTAATATGAGACACAACTATAGCTGGGCTAAATGGGAAAGATGAATCAATGCTAGTCAGAAGATGTCAATATTTTTGCATGGAAGCACACAGAATAATCTGTTTTAAACCTGGTGCACCCTTCCTAGCAAGTCTTTTTTTTCCCCACTTGGTAAATTGAGGTTCTTAATATATATGGTAAAGATCTCTAACAAAAGCTCAGATCCAGTTAGCATTTCTAACAAAGTACAAACATAGTTTTTATAAAGAAAGTGTCTGAGTATTTTATATACTGAAAGAGAGACCTATAAAATGCAATATTGTGAGTTAAAAAGCACTAACCTAGCAATCAGAATCCTTGGATTCAAGACTTAGTGTTTCCACTAAACAATTGTGGACTGGGCACATTTCACCTACATGGAGCTTAGTTTTCTTATCCATAAAATGAAGAAAGTGGAAAAATTCTTTAAGAGATTTTCTAGAATACCCAATAAAATGAATCATGAGTACTGTAGAAAGCATAGAACTAAAGAGCCTCTTGATGAAAGTGAAAGAGGAGAGTGAAAAAGTTGACTTAAAACTCAACATTCAGAAAACTAAGATTATGGCATCTGGTCCCATCATTTCAAGGCAAATAGATGGGGAAACAGTGGAAACAGTGGCAGACTTTATTTTGGGGGGCTCCAAAATCACTGCAGATGGTGACTGCAGCCATGAAACTTAACAATGCTTGCTCCTTGGAAGAAAACTTATGGCCAACATAGACAGCTTACGAAAAAGCAGAGACATTATTTTGCCAACAAAGGTCCATCTAGTCAAAGCTATGATTTTTCCAGTAGTCATGTATGAATGTGAGAGTGGGACTATAAAGAAAGCAACTCTTGCCAAAGAATTGATGCTTTTGAACTGTGGCATTGGAGAAGACTCTTGAGAGTCCCTTGGACTGCAAGAAGACCCAACCAGTCCATCCTAAAGGAGATCAGTCCTGAATATTCATTAGACAGACTAATGTTGAAGCTGAAACTCCAATACTTTGGCCATGGAAAAGACCCTGATGCTGGGAAAGATTGAAGGCAGAAGGAGAAGGGGACGACAAAGGATGAGATGGTTCGATGGCATCACCCACGTGATGGACATGAGTTTGAGTAGGTTCTAGGTGTTGGTGATGGACAGGGAAGCCTGGCATGCTGTAGTTCATGGGGTTGCAAAGAATCGGGCATGGCTGAGCAACTGAACTGATTAGAAAAATAACTTAAATGCATGCCCTACTGATGATCTCTATCCTTATATAAGTAAATGAAGATTAGCCTTTGGTACACACAAATACCAAGATTTCTGCTGATCTACTTAGCAAAGAACTACTGGTAAGGAACTACTTTATTCCTGAGAGTAATTTAAACATTCAAAAGAATCTTTACTGCCAATCAAACTTCTAGAGAAGCTGAGAATGACAGAACAGCTTAAGAGTTTTTTCCTACCTTTAGAATCATATTCAACTCTTGATTATATCTGTAACAAAAAGTGTTGAAAGTTAGTTGCTCAGTCATGTCTGATTCTTTGTGACTCCGTGGACTGGGGCCTGCCAAGCTCCTCTGTCCATGGGATTCTCCAGGCAAGAATATTGGAGTGGGTTGTCATTTCCCTCTCTGGGGAATTTTCCTGACTTAGGGATCAAACCTGGGTCTCCTGCATTGAGGGCAGATTCTTCACTGTCTGAGCCCCCAGGAGAGCCTCATCTATTTAAGACGCTCTGTAGTTTATACTTAGACTCTCAAGTACATATTTCATGCATATTAGATTCTAGTTTATTTTCCTGACCACTGATTTTCATTATGTTATTTTCAAAATTAAGAAACATTTGAAAATAACAAAAAGGCTTTTCTTAACTTATTGAAACAGGAGATTCTTTTAGGCCCCAATAGTTACGGTATGTCAAATGATTTATTTTCTTCATCAACAGCAAACTGTTTATCATTCTATCTTTCTGCTTAGACCATTAAATATTTAAGAAACTGTTAACAGGGAGTGTTTACTAAATCACTAAACCTCACTAAATCACTGAAGCAAGAGCAGCCAAACGTTTCTTAAAATCTCTGCCAGATTTATAATTTGCAAAGTCATGCTAAAAGCATTTTGGTTGGCAATTTCATTAAAGTTCTAAAATACTCTGCTACTGCACTTTTTAAATCTAGTATGACAGCTTTTAGTTTCAAATAATTTGACATTACCCCTCCAAGACATCTTTAATAACAGCACCAACAAATTAGATAGGAACACAAAGATGAAACCTTCTGACCGAGTCTGGAATCTATGTCATCTATAAATGTCCAATACCTAGTCTATTGTATAGGAGAAAAAGAGCTGTACCTAAGCCCTTAGTCAAATCTTAAGCTGAAAGCAAGTTAAGCTCACAGATATCGTTTTAATTCTGAGTCTTTCAGTTCAGTTCAGTCACTCAGTTGTGTCGGACTCTTTGCCACCCCATGAATCGCAGCACGCCAGGCCTCCCTGTTCATCACCAATCTCCGGAGTTGACTCAGACTCATGTTCATCCAGTCCATGATGCCATCCAGCCCATGATGCCATCCAGCCATCTCATCCTCGGTCGTCCCCTTCTCCTCCTTCCCCCAATCCCTCCCAGCATCAGAGTCTTTTTCAATGAGTCAACTCTTCACATGAGGTGGCCAAAGTACTGGAGCTTCAGCTTTAGCATCATTCCTTCCAAAGAAATCCCAGGGCTGATCTCCTTCAGAATAGACTCGTTGGATTCCTTGCAGTCCAAGGGACTCTCAAGAGTCTTCTCCAATGCCACAGTTCAAAAGCATCAATTCTTTGGCACTCAGCTTTCTTCACAGTCCAACTCTCACATCCATACATGACCACTGGAAAAACCATAGCCTTGACTAAACGGACCTTTGTTGGCAAAGTAATGTCTCTGCTTTCGAATATGCTATCTAGGTTGGTCATAACTTTTCTTCCAAGGAGTAAGTGTCTTTTAATTTCATGGCTGCAGTCACCACCTGCAGTGATTTTGGAGCCCAAAAAAATAAAGTCTGACAGTGTTTCCACTGTTTCCCCATCTATTTCCCATGAAGTGATGGGACCAGATGCCATGATCTTCATTTTAGTTATCATCAATAAATGGATATTTTTTTCCTCCACCTTCACTTACTTTTTTCTGCTTTCATATAACGTCTGTATTTGATCATCTCTATGACACTTCTAGGATAATATAATAAGCACCTGAAACTCCAGGTCTCCAAAAAAAATTGAGGTAATAGGAAAGGGAAGCTAGACTTGTCTTCTCCTCTTCATCTTGCCCATCTCTCCTGCCCTCCTGAGCCCACTCTTGATACTTTCCTTCATTCCATGATGTATCTCTGCCCTCTGGCTTCACCCTCTCTGTCTTATTCCCCAATGTCCTTTAGATCTTCAACTCTTCCAAGTGATTTGAGGTCTAAAGCTGAAGTATTGGCTGCAGTCACCATATCAAATTGTGGCAGATATCTTCAGTCTGAAATGTCAGTGTTTGGTGGTTAATTTGATACTCATTCAAAATTCAAGGTTGAAATTCAGAATATATATGTATTTAAAATTATTCTTTACAAAAATAGAAGGTTTTATTAAATAGGGAAAAAATGAACAAATCTAAACTCACAGATCAAGGCTATGGTTTTTCCAGTTGTCATGTATGGATGTGAGAGTTGGACTATAAAGAAGGCTGAGTGCAGAAGAATCGATGCTTTTGAATTGTGGTGTTGGAGAAGACTCTTGAGAATCGCTTGGACTGCAAGGAGATCCAACCACTCCATCCTAAAGGAGATCAGTCCTGGGTGTTCATTGGAAGGACTGATGTTGAAGCTGAAACTCCAATACTTTGGACACCTGACATGAAGAGTTGACTCATTGGAAAAGACCCTGATGCTGGGAAAGATTGAGGGCAGGAGAAGGGGATGACAGAGGATGAGATGGTTGGATGGCACCACTGACTCAATGGACATGGGTTTGGATGGACTCTGGGAGTTGGAGTTGGGTGATGGACAGGGAGGCCTGGCGTGCTGTGGTTCATGGGGTCACAAAGAGTTGGACATGACTGAGGGACTGAGCTGAACTGAACTGAAACAGATCTCAACACCTCTTCTCAAGCTCACTCCCTATGTAAATCTCTACCCCTTCTACTCCAACTCTTCCCCTCCCACATACACATACACACTCCTTCACAACAAATGGCACTGTCATCTATAGAAATAGAGGCAACCTGAAAGTTGAGAGTTAAGGGTTTTTTTTAATATAAATTTATTTTAATTGGAGGCTAATTACTTTACAATATTGTATTGATTTTGCCATACATCAACATGAATCTGCCATGGGTATACACGTGTTCCCCATCCTGAAGCCCCCTCCCACCTCCCTCCCCGTACCATCCCTCTGGGTCATCCCAGTGTACCAGCCCCAAGCATCCTGTATCCTGCATTGAACCTGGACTGGTGATTCGTTTCATATATGACATTATATATATTTCAATGCCATTCTTCCAAATCATCCCAACCTCTTCCTCTCGCACAGAGTCCAAAAGACTGTTCTATACATCTGTGTCTCTTTTGCTGTCTCGCATACAGGGTTATTGTTCAGTTCAGTTCAGTTCAGTCACTCAGTAGTGTCCAACTCTTCGCGACCCCATGAATCACAGCACACCAAGCCTCCCTGTCCATCACCAACTCCCGGAGTTCACACAAACTCATATCCATCGAGTCAGTGATGCCATCCAGCCATCTCATCCTCTGTCATTCCCTTCTCCTCCTGCCCCCAATCCCTCCCAGCATCAGAGTCTTTTCCAGTGAGTCAACTCTTCGTATGAGGTGGCTAAAGTACTGGAGTTTCAGCTTTAGCATCATTCCTTCCAAAGAACACCCAAGGCTGATCTCCTTCAGAATGGACTGGTTGGATCTCCTTGCAGTCCAAGGGACTCTCAAGAATCTTCTCCAACACCACAGTTCAAAAGAATCAATTCTTTGACACTCAGCTTTCTTCACAGTCCAGCTCTCACATCTATACATGACCACTGGAAAAACCATAGCCTTGACTAGACGGATCTTTGTTGGCAAAGAAATGTCTCTGCTTTTCAATATGCTGTCTAGGTTGGTCATAACTTTCCTTCCAAGGAGTAAGCGTCTCTTAATTTCATGGCTGCAGGGTTATCATTACCATCTTTCTAAATTCCATATATATGCATTAGTATACTGTATTGCTGTTTTTCTTTCTGACTTACTTCACCTGTATAATAGGCTCCAGTTTCATCCACCTCATTAGAACTGATTCAAATCTATTCTTTTTAATGGCTGAGTAATACTCCATTGTGTATATGTACCACAGCTTTCTTATCCATTCATCTGCTGATGGACATCTAGGTTGCTTCCATGTCCTGGTTATTAAAAACAGTGCTGCAATGAACATTGGGGTACATGTGTCTCTTTCAATTCTGGTTTCCTTGGTGTGTCTGCCCAGGTTTTCTTCAGTGGGAATGTAGGTGACCTCAAGAGAACCGACTCTGAGGAGGCAGGGAAGGAGCCAGGCTATGTACAAGTCTGCAGCAAGGGGCAGGTAATCTGAATATTAAAAGCTAACTGTTAATTAAGAGAAAATTAAATATCTCAAGTGAAGAGATTTAGCGATCTTCTAGGTATGAAAAGGTACAAGTGTCCAGGCTTGCTGAAATCATTTCTTTCAAAGGCATCTAGCTATCTGGGGCCAATCCTGCTTTCTTATTCACATATTAACTCCCTGTTTACCGTATGAGAGGCAAATGTGGCAGATGGCCGCCTCCCACATCCCCCAGCTCCTCAGTGCTTGCTCAGGAAGAAGTAGCTGATGGCTTCCAAATACCCGGCTTTGTTTTCACCTGGGCTCAGAAATTTGCATTTGGAAAAGGCTTGTTTGCTGGTAGAGTGTAAAGCAGAAAATATTTCATTTCACAGCACTAATATCTACTTAGCTGCTCAAATATGGAAGTCATTCTTGGTTCTACTTACTCTAGCATTCAACTTTCCTGCAAAGCTTGTCATTTCTACCCTTCAAATATATTGGGGATCAATCTGCTTTACATGTCTTCATTGCTACTAGGTTTATCCAGTCCACTATCACCACTGCCCTTAACAACTCACTGCCTTTACATGCGTTCCTTGTGCCTACTCTGTTCCTTCCACTTCACAACAGCCAGGGTAAGGTTTTTAAAGCAGAAATAGTTTCTTACTTAAACATGTCTAAATGTTACATACTGTGATTCAGATAAAACCCAGACTCCTTGTCAAGGCTTCCAGGATCATATGACTCCAAATACTTGATGTGCCTCCATCCAGTTTCATTTCACAAATTCATTATGCTTAGACTACCTTGACCTCACTTCAGTTTGGGGTTTTTGTTATTTGTTGGCTTTTTTGTCTTTTTTCCCCCTTAAAGTTGTGTTACTTGTTTGTGTGTGTGTGTGTGTGTGTGTGTGTTTTTAACACAACCTCTCACACCTCAAAGGAAATGCCCCTCCATGGACGCTTTTCTTAAAGATCTCACCTATGCAGGTTTCCGACACTTCCCCTCTCACCCCATCCATTCATTGATCTTTACCACATGCGTCTTCATTACCTTCAAAGAATTTATCATCTTATCTATAAATATGTAGCTATTTGGTTGAATTTCCCTTCATTAAGCTGTCAGTTCAATGAAAGCAACTTGATCAACTCTATGACACTCCTGGGACAATGTAATAAGCATCTGAAACTCCAGGTCTCTATTGTAGCCCTTCATCTCTATTGGATCACCTGTGTATCTCTATTGTATCCTCTGTGTATTTCTCAGTGCTGATTCCTAGGAAGGGTTCAACAAATATGGTTAGGTGTGTGAATTACATTGGTGTTAGGGCTAAACTGTGTCGCCCCAAAATTCATATGTTGAAGTCCTAACTCCTAGTACCTCAGAATGTTAGGAGACAAGGTCTCTAAGAAGGCGATCAAGACAAAAATAAGGCCATTAGGGTGGGTACTAATCCAATCTGACTGGTGTTCTTAGAGAGGAAATTTGAACACAAAAAAGATAAACTAGAGATGTATGCACACAGAGAAAGGCCCATATGAGGATACAGCAAGAAGGCGGCCATCTGCAAGCCAGAGAGAGACTTCAGAAGAAATCAAATGATCTAACACCTTAATATTGGAGTTATAGCCTCCAGAGCTGTAAGATAATTAATTTCCATTTTTTAAGCCATCCAGTCTGTGATATTTTGTTATAGCAACCCTAGAAAACTATATAAGTGGAAATTAAAATGAAAAGATAAAACTAAATCACATTATATGAAAACAGTCATATTTTATTTGAATTTATAATTATAATAGAATGTAATGTGAATTGCAGTTCTGTTCATTATCTAGTCAATCTGGTTAATAAAAACAGATAAATTCTATAATTTCACACTTGGATTTGGCAAACTTAAAATTTTCCAAAATAATTTATCAAACATTACTTTTTATCTGCATAACTGACATCTTTGACTAATATTATGTTTCTAGAAGATGCTTACTTCTTGGACGGAAAGCTATGCCAAACCTAGACAATGTATCAGAAAGCACAAACAAGGTCCATAGAGTCAAAGCTATGGTCTTTCCAATAGTCATGAATGGATATGAGAACTGGACCATAAAGAAGGCTGAGCACTGAAGAACTGATGCTTTCAAATTGTGGTGCTGGAGAAGACTCTTGAGAGTCTCTTGGACAACAGGGTGATCAAACCAGTCAACCCTAAAGGAAATCAACCCTGAATACTCATTGGAAGGACTGATGCCATTGACGCTTCAATAATTTGGGCATCTGATGCCAAGAGCCAACTCACTGGAAAAGACACTGATGGTGGCAAAGACTGAAGGCAAAAGGAGAAGAAGGTGGCAGAGGATGAGATGGTTGGATAGCATCACCAATTCAATAGACTTGAACTTGGGCAAACTCCAGGAGATAGTGAGGGACCGGGAGACATGGCATGCTGTAGTCTGTGGGGTCTCAAAGAGTCAGACATGACTTAGTAACTGACCAATGACAAGAACATATTTAGGTCAGCTGTATCTGTTCAACTGTTGATACGATTATTCAAGAGTATCACCATCAGTCATTACTAAAGCTAAAATTTACAGTCTACTCCGTTGATACTGTATAGACTATGCAAGAGCAGTGTAGTCATAAAAATTCTTCCCAAACAAAAAATAGTAATTTTATATAGTTCTATAACTGTGTTCATCTCAACTTCCAAATCTGAAATGAATTAATAATAATCAAATATTCTTTGAGCTCATCTGAAAATCATTATAAGCCAGCTTTTTTTTTTTTTTCAAACTTTTGAAGTCCTGAACATTGGAACAAATCTAGTATGTCTCTATAGATCTAAAACTGTGTAGAGAGGGGACTTCCCTGGTGGTCTGATGGTTAAGAATCCACCATCCAAGGCAGGGGACTTGAATTCAATCCCTGCTTGGGGAACTAAGATCCCACATGCTTGGGGCCCATGCTCTGCAACTAGAGAAGCCACCACTAGAGAAAGTCACATGTCACAGCAAAGACTCAGAGGAGCCAAAAATTTAAAAACAAGCGAACAATAAACTGCACGTTGCCTTTCTGCCCCTCAACCTCACTACTTTAAAGATGGATGTGAAGATGGATGTAAATACAAAATGAATAAAAAAAAATTTTTTTTCAGTCTACAGTATCATCAATATGTCTGTATAGTTCAGTTCAGTTCAGTCACTCAGTCGTGTCCGACTCTTTGCGACCTCATGAACTGCAGCACACCAGGCCTCCCTGTCATTCACCAACTCCCGGAGTTCACCCAAACCCATGTCCTTTGAGTCGACGATGCCATCTAACCATCTCATCCTCTGTCGTCCCCTTCTCCTCCTGCCCTCAATGTTTCCCAGCATCAGGGTCTTTTCAAATAAGTCAGCTCTTCACATCAGGTAGCCAAAGTGTTGGAGTTTCAGCTTCAACATCAGTCCTTCCAATGAACACCCAGGACTGATCTCCTTTAGGATGGACTGGTTTGATCTCCTTGCAGTTCAAGGGACTCTCAAGAGTCTTCTCCAACACCACATTTCAAAAGCATCAATTTTTCAGTGCTCAGCTTTCCTCACAGTCCAACTCTCACATCTATACATGACCACTGGAAACACCATAGCCTTGACCAAATGGACCTTTGTGGGCAAAGTAATATTTCTGCTTTTTAATATGCTATGTAGGTTGGTCATAACTTTCTTTCCAAAGAGTAAGCATCTTTTAATTTCATGGCTGCAATCACCATCTGCAGTGATTTTGGAGCCCATAAAAATAAAATCAGCCACTATTTCCCCATCTATTTGCCATCAAGTGATGGGACCACAGCCTAACTCTCACATCCATACATGACCACTGGAAAAACCATAGCCTTGACTAGACAGAGCTTTGTTGGCAAAGTAATGTCCCTGCTTTTCAATATGCTATCTAGGTTGGTCATAATTTTTCTTCCAAAGAGTAAGCGTCTTTTAATTTCATGGCTGCAGTCACCATCTGCAGTAATTTTGGAGCCCCCCCCCCAAAATAAAGTCTGACACAGTTTCCACTGTTTCTCCATCTATTTCCCATGAAGTGATGGGACAGGATGCCATGATCTTCGTTTTCTGAATGTTGAGCCTTAAGCCAACTTTTTCACTCTCCACTTTCACTTTCATCAAGAGGCTTTTTAGTTCCTCTTCACTTTCTGCCATAAGGGTGGTGTCATCTGCATATCTGAGGTGATTGATATTTCTCCTGGCAATTTTGATTCCAGCTTGTGTTTCTTCCAGCCCAGAGTTTCTCATGATGTACTCTGCATAGAAGTTAAATAAGCAGGATGACAATATACAGCCTTGACGTACTCCTTTTCCTATTTGAAACCAGTCTGTTGCTCCATGTCCAGTTCTAACTGTTGCTTCCTGATCTGCATACAGATTTCTCAACAAAGAATTGATGCTTTTGATCTGTGGTGTTGGAGAAGGCTCTTGAGAGTCTCTTGGACTGCAAGGAGATCCAACCAGTCCATTCTGAAGATCAGCCCTGGTATTTCTTTGGAAGGAATGATGCCAAAGCTGAAACTCCAGTACTTTGGCCACCTCATGCAAAGAGTTGACTCATTGGAAAAGACTCTGATGCTGGGAGGGATTGGGGGCAGGAGCAGAAGGGGATGACAGAGGATAAGATGGCTGGATGGCATCACTGACTCGTGGACATGAGTCTTAGTGAACTCCAGGAGTTGGTGATGGACAGGGAGGCCTGGCGTGCTGCGATTCATGGGGTCGCAAAGAGTCGGACACGACTGAGCGACTGAACTGAACTGATGGGACCACATGCCATGATCTTAGTTTTCTGAATGTTGAACATTAAGCCAACTTTTTCACTCTTCTTTCACTTTCATCAAGAGGCTCTTTAGTTCTTCATTTTCTGCTATAAGGGTGGTGTCATCTGCATATCTGAGGTTATTGATATTTCTCCTGATGCCGATAATTACTCCTCATTTGAAAGCATTATTCTATCACTTTGCATGCCATTCATTTTGTAGTTCAATTATAAAGAGTTTGTCATAGATTTAATATACCTATATAGAAATCTTGCCATTTTCTACACATAGTTTAATGGGTATCAGAATTTTTGTTTCTCTTTTTCGTTTGGCATTACATTTTTCAGCTCTTGTTATCTACCACTCTTAAGTATAGGATTTTTCTAAATTCATGAATATGAAGGTAATATATCAAGCAAGATACAGCTACAAAAGGTCATAGATCTTCATCTTTATGCCTATTTCCAGTGTCTCTCTCTCTCTCTCTTTCTCTCCTCTACCCAAATTACCTCATCAGGAATTATGTCACTTTACAAAGCAAAAATATTTTGAAATTTACAGAATCCCATATTATTTTAACAAAAATTTCAGAATTGCATAAATGACAAGAAACATATTCAAGTTCATCCATAATTTCCAGTTCTCCTATTTGGAATTTCAGGGAAAAAAAATTTAAACTCCGTTATCATTAACAGAATCAATTTCTCCTTTTTTTCCCAGAAAACAGAGCTTTTAAGTTTGGCCTCTTTCACCTGATTACACAGGTACCCACGTCAACTCCTTCCTTCATAAACAGCTTCATACAACGAAATGCAGCTAACCCCTGGACTCCTCACAAGCATGGAACATAGTAACCATTCATCAATGGGTTAGAGGAAAAAGTGTGATGTTTTCCTGCAGACTGTGGAGACACAGCACAACCAATACAATGAAAGAGCTGGTGGCTACTTTTCCAAGAGTGGAGGTTAGAGTTATAGAGTCCATGTCACATCTTTTTTTTTTAAATGGCCTTCTGTCCTCTGTACTCAATTGTGTTGCCTCATACATTTTTGCCATCCTCACCTCCACCAAATCGCTTTAAGTCAAACCTGGCGGCACAATGTCTAAGTTGGTAGCTTTTCTCCAAGATTCTGTCTATTTCAGTTTCCTTTGCAAGGAGATCAGGTACCCATACTCTTAGCAGACATAATAACTCAGCTTAAGTCTAGTCAAAATGAGACCAGAAAGGTCACGATATGTGGCATTCTAGCTTTCCCCGGTTTTGATGATTTTATATTTATTGCAATGTGAATGCAGGAAGGGCCAGAGGTGTATTTCTCCCTACTATCACTGCTGTCTCCTGCCCAAGCAAAAATAACTCAAGCAATCTAAAGTAATGATGTCCATGCATGCTAAGTCGCTCCAGTCATGTCCTACTCTTTTCAACCCTATAAACTGTAGTCTGCCAGGCTCCTCTGTCCAAGGGATTCTCCAGGAAGAATACTGGAGTGGGTTGTCATGACCTCCCTCCTCCAGAGAATCTTCCCAACCCAGGGATTAAACCCTTGTCTCTCACGTCACCTGCATTGGCAGGCGGGTTCTTTACCACTGAGTCACCTGGGGAGCCACAAAGTAAAAGTATTAGCATATAAATTTAGAAACCATAGAAAGGAGCATAACATATTTTAATAATAGAAGATATTCTATTTTAATATAAAAGCCCACACTCACATTTTGAGTGGGGAAGAGGACACCATATTCATAGCTGTGGCCTCCACACCTGGTACTTTCATTTTACATTAAATAATCTCTCTCACAATTATCACTGCCAGGCCTCCTATATATCAGCTATCACTATGGCATCAAAGCAGTGTAGTTAATCTAATTAGGCAATATTCAATTACCTCTGTTATGGAAAAAAGATACACTTTCTCTTTCTGCCAGAGTCATTATTGATTAAATGGAGTAGGGTTAGAAAGAGCATCGAGAAGTCCAGATTTTTAGGCTTCTTGAGCCAAGATTAAAGTAGAGTTTGGGCTAAAAGTTGAGTCTTGCATTTTCTCCAGTTGGTGGATTAAGCACTTAAGCAAATCATGAAGTTCAGAGAATTGCTTACATGGGGGGTGGGGGGATCACTTTCCATGCTGAAGTGCAAGTTACCCTAAACTTACAAAGATACTCTCTCAACTGTGGACTGGTGTAGAAAGATGAAATTTGGAGACATGAAAAATAGCTCAGCTCTTGGAACCTTGCCCTTAAAGAACAGAAGTCCACTTAACAATAAATGAAGGCAAGAATTAATCACTGCAGTGATTAACTATGATAGCAATTATGATATCAGTGATAGCATTTATGGAGTGATGTCCCCAAGAGACATCATCTTGTGAAAACTAAACTAAGAAAATCAAGACATCATGAATAAAGGACACATTCATTTATTCCAAGGAGCGGTGCCTGCATGGGCACAGGAGGGCCGAGAGGAGCTACTCCAAGTTCAAGGTCAGGAGGGGTGGCTGTGAGGAGATACCCCTCATCCAAGATAAGGAACAGCAGCTGCACTTTGTTGGAGCAGCCGTGAAGAGATACCCCATGTCCAAGGTAAGACAAACCCAAGTAAGATGGTAGGTGTTGAGAGAGGTATCAGAGGGCAGACACAAACCATAATCACAGAAAACTAGTCAGTCTAATCACATGGACCACAGCCTTGTCTAACTCAATGAAACTAAGCCATGCCAAGTGGGGCCACTCAATATGGGTGGGTCATGGTGGAGAGGTCTGAAAGAATGTGGTCCACTGGAGAAGGGAATGGCAAACCACTTCAGTATTCTTGCCTTGAGAACCCCATGAAAAATATGAAAAGGCAAAATGATAGGATACTGAAAGAGGAACTCCCCAGGTTGGTAGGTGCCCAATATGCTACTGGAGATCAGGGGAGAAATAACTCCAGAAAGAATGAAGGGATTGAGCCAAAGCAAAAACAATACCCAGTTGTGGACATGTGCTGGGGTCCAGCCCCAGTGGATACAGGGAATTCAAAGGTGGGGACGGCGTTGGCGTCCTTGGAAAAATATATTAACAGATATATAGAGAGATTGGAAACGTATAGTGTAGTAGGAAAATTAGTGGAGAAAAAGAGGCTGAATAACTTGGCTACGTGGGATAGCATCCATGCTCCAGATGGGAATTCAGCCAGAAAAACGGGGAGCAAGAAAGAAACGAAGAGGGATCAGTCTTTCCGGAAACTGATCCGATTTCTTAATTTTGGGGTTTGCTTATATACCTTTTGTTACACATAGGGATGAATACAGAGTCACGCGGGGGTCAGCAGTCCTGACCTTTATCAAAATCAGGTGCTTCACATAAAAAGGTCTTAGGGATTTTATGATCTTTTCTTTCTGATAACCAAAATCTTATTTTTTCCAAGGATGTTTTTCTTAAACCAGGCACCACCCTCCAAATAAAGTTACATTCCTATAGGGTGAGGGTGTAGTGAGTTACAATCAAGAAAGGAATTTATTTAACCCAAGGTTAACATAATTAACCTTAAAGGTTAATACTTATTTCTCCTGTATGCTTAAAGGTTAATACTTATTT
Source organism: Capra hircus (assembly GCF_001704415.2). NCBI lineage: Eukaryota > Metazoa > Chordata > Mammalia > Artiodactyla > Bovidae > Capra > Capra hircus. The sequence continues at coordinate 17,595,274 of NC_030808.1, forward strand.
CTCCGATATGTTCATTATATTCATTATAAGGGCAGGGAATATGGATATTTAGCAGCAAACATAGGCCAACAAATGAAAATCCTTTCACCAATGCTCCCCTTAAGATCTATTTAGTCTTAAGATGGTGATAAAGTTACATTTTACATAGCAAGGACACAGTGATTTATAATAAAGTACAGTGATCTATTACAAAAGAGAAAATTCATTAACTCAAAAAGTCTAGTACTGCTAACCTTAAAAAACTACTATATTTCCTTTTCTATATTCCAAATACATTGATTAATATATTCCCAGGTGCCTAAGGATATGGAGGCCTGGCGGCAATCATTGACTCAACAATGAGAAAAGCCCTATGCTAATTAAGACTTTCCAAATACTCCAAAACTCTCTGTGCTGTTTATGGTTAAGAGGTAGAAAACAATCATGTGAGTAGTCGCAGGAGTATGGATAATCCTGTCACACAAGCTAGTCTGTCAGCAGAGAGGTTTGATCTGAGACATCCTTGTCCCACCCAGAGCAGGGAATTAGCAGCAATTATTGGCACAACAAATGAAAAACCCTTCACCAATATAATTCCTAACCAACCCACTATACTAATAATTTCCAACTCCCCAAAAGAATTTGCCTTTAGTAAGTCTAAAACATCTCATGCCTCTCAGATTGGGAAGCTGTAAACAATCACATGTGGCCGGACGAACCCATACAGGTGGGCTAGATAACCTTCAGAGGAGTCCGTAAGCTGAAACACTCTTGTCACGCCCAGGAATTTTTATTGCCTTGGAGCTGCACATTTACTCCTTCTCTGAGAAAAACGGTTATGGGGGAGAGCATAAAACAGACTCTGGTTTTGGGGTAGATGCTCGGGAACAGGGGGTTTCTTGAGGCTTGATCACACCTTTGCGTATGCCAAGCCTCCCTCCTCATGCCCTTTGCCATGGGCGGAGTTCCTCACGCTGGCCCCCAACAGATATGACTGGTGATAGAAGCAAGGTCCGATGCTGTAAAGAGCAATATTGCATAGGAACCTGGAATGTCAGGTCCATGAATCAAGGCCAATTGGAAGTGGTCAAACGAGAGATGGCAAGAGTGAACGTTGACATTCTAGGAATCAGTGAACTAAAATGGACTGGAATGGGTGAATTTAACTCAGATGACCATTATATCTACTACTGTGGGCAGGAATCCCTTAGAAGAAATGGAGTAGCCATGATAGTCATCAAAAGAGTCTGAAATGCAATACCTGGATGCAATCTCAAAAATGACAGAATGATCTCTGTTTGTTTCCGAGGCAAACTATTCAATATCACAGTAATCCAAGTCTATGCCCCAACCAGTAACACTGAAGAAGCTGAAGTAGAACAGTTTTATGAAGACCTACAAGACCTTTTAGAACTAACACCCAAAAAAGATGTCCTTTTCATTATAGGGGACTAGAATGGAAAAGTAGGAAGTCAAGAAACACTGAACTGAACTGAAATGAACTCATTTTTGAGCAATATACAGATAAAATTAATCAGACTTTTAGAATACTCTATCTCAACAAAGGCTGCTTAAATAATGTTCGCATTTGTATTTTTTTTTTTTTGCCAGCTTTCTTTTTTCTTTTTTTTTTATTTTTTATTTTTTTTAAATTTTAAAATCTTTAATTCTTACATGCGTTCCCAAACATGAACCCCCCTCCCACCTCCCTCCCCACAACATCTCTCTGGGTCATCCCCATGCACCAGCCCCAAGCAAGCTGCACCCTACGTCAGACATGGACTGGCGATTCAATTCTTACATGACAGTATACATGTTAGAATTCCCATTCTCCCAAATCATCCCACCCTCTCCCTCTCCCTCTGAGTCCAAAAGTCCGGTATACACATCTGTGTCTTTTTTCCTGTCTTGCATACAGGGTCGTCATTGCCATCTTCCTAAATTCCATATATATGTGTTAGTATACTGTATTGGTGTTTTTCTTTCTGGCTTACTTCACTCTGTATAATTGGCTCCAGTTTCACCCATCTCATCAGAACTGATTCAAATGAATTCTTTTTAACGGCTGAGTAATACTCCATTGTGTATATGTACCACTGCTTTCTTATCCATTCATCTGCTGATGGACATCTAGGTTGTTTCCATGTCCTGGCTATTATAAACAGTGCTGCGATGAACATTGGGGTACATGTGTCTCTTTCAATTCTGGTTTCCTCGGTGTGTATGCCCAGAAGTGGGATTGCTGGGTCATAACGTAGTTCTATTTGCAATTTTTTAAGGAATCTCCACACTGTTCTCCATAGTGGCTGTACTAGTTTGCATTCCCACCAACAGTGTAGGAGGGTTCCCTTTTCTCCACACCCTCTCCAGCATTTATTGCTTGCAGATTTTTGGATCGCAGCCATTCTGACTGGTGTGAAGTGGTACCTCATTGTGGTTTTGATTTGCATTTCTCTAATAATGAGTGATGTTGAGCATCTTTTCATGTGTTTGTTAGCCATCCGTATGTCTTCTTTGGAGAAATGTCTATTTAGTTCTTTGGTCCATTTTTTGATTGGGTCATTTATTTTTCTGGAATTGAGCTGCAGAAGTGCTTGTATATTTTTGAGATGAGTTGTTTGTCAGTTGTTTCATTTGCTATTATTTTCTCCCATTCAGAAGGCTGTCTTTTCACCTTGCTTATATTTTCCTTTGTTGTGCAGAAGCTTTTAATTTTAATTAGATCCCATTTGTTTATTTTTGCTTTTATTTCCAGAATTCTGGGAGGTGGATCATAGAGGATCCTGCTGTGATTTATGTCTGAGAGTGTTTTGCCTATGTTCTCCTCTAGGAGTTTTATAGTTTCTGATCTTACATTTAGATCTTTAATCCATTCGCATTTGTATTTTTAAGACTAGTGTGTGCATGCCTAGTCGCTCAGTAGTGTCTGACTCTTTGTGAGCCTATGGACTGTAACTGTAGCCTGGCAGACTCCTGTCCATGGAATTCTCCAGGCAAGAATGGTGGAGTGGGTTGCTATGCCTGCCTCCAGGGGATCTTCCCAATTCAGAGATCGAACCAGCGTCTCTTACAGGCAAGTACTAGCGCCACCTAGAAAGCCTTTTTAAGCCTTAGTCATGCCCCAGGGGAACTCCTGATTGCTAACCTCAATAGTAGGTACATTTTCCTCTACTAATGATTTACATTTCAGTAAACAATTTTACCATGGCTCCTCAAGTGGTGCTCGCCTGCCAAGGTAAGAGATGTAAGAGACGCAGGTTCAATCCCTAGGCCAGAAAGGTCCCCTGGAGGAGGCACATCAACCCACACCAGTATTCTTCCCTGGAGAATCCCATGGACAGAGGAGCCTGGCTTCCTCAGAAGGCTCTAGGAGAGAAGTTTTCCTTGCCACCTTCTACCTCTGGTGACTCCAAGCAGTCCTCGGCTTTTGGCAGTTTAACTCCAATATCTGCCTCTAGCCTTCTTCTCTGTCTCTGTCTTCTCTTCTGTCTGCTGTATGCACTTTATACTGCATTCAAGGCCACACATTTAATCCAAAATAATCTCGTCTCATGATCTTTAATTTATGTACATGTGCAGAGACTCTTTTGCTAAATAAGGTCATATCACAGGTTCTAGGACACAGGCATATCTTTTTTGGAGATCACCATTCAACTGACTACACCAAAAGTTTTTCATTTTTAGGCCTTTGTAAGTCTTTTTATTTTATTTTTGACTGAAGTACAGTTGATTTGAAATATTATATTACTTTCAGGAGTATAGTATAGTGATTCAGTATTTTACAGAGTATACTTCATTAAAAGTTGCCACAATGTAATAGCTATAATTCTGTGTGCTACAAATATATCCTGTTGCTCATCTCTTTTACACATAACAGTTTGTATCTCTTAATCCCATACCCTTATTTTCCCCATCCCACTTTCCATCTCCTCTTTGGTAATCATTAGGTTGTTTTCTATGTCTGTGAGTCTGTTCCTGTTTTACATATACATTCACTTGTATTATTTTTTAGATTCCACACATAACTGATATCATAAAGTACCTTTCTCGGTCTGACTTATTTAATTAAGAGTAATATTCTCTGCGTCCATCCATATTGATGCAAAAAAACAGAATGTCATTCTTTTATGGCTAAGTAATATCCCATTGTACATATAATATATACCACATCTTCTTTATCCCTTCATCTCTTGATGGACATTTGGCTTTTGTAAATATTATTTCTGCAGCTTGGAGAACTTTCCTTTGGATATTTTCCTTTCCCATCCAGGTCTCAGGCTTCCCAGTTGGCACAGTGGTAAAGAATCTGCTTGCCAATGCAGGAGGTACAAGAGACATGGGTTCAATCCCAGGATCAGGAAGATCCCCTGGATGAGGAAACAGCAATCTGCTCCGGTATTCTTGCCATGGAGAATTCCATGGACAGAGGAGCCTTGTGGGTTATAGTCCATGGGGTTACAAAGAGTTGGGCATGATTGAGCGATTGAATCCAGCAGGTTTCAGTCAGCTCAGATGTTATACACTATCTTTACTCAGTTCTTCCTTGCCCACCCTACCCAAAACTGCTTCTCTTCATTGTTTTTTCCCCATTACCATGTTTGTTCTTTTTTTTAATATAAATTTATTTATTTTAATTGGAGGTTAATTACTTTACAATATTGTATTGGTTTTGCCATACATCAACATGAATCTGCCACAGGTATACACGTGTTCCCCATCCTGAAGCCCCCTCCTTCCTCCCTCCCCATACCATCCCTCTGGGTCGTCTCAGTGCACTAGCCCCAAGCATCCAGTATCATGCATTGATTCATTGCATAACATATTTTATTTGGACTGGCAATTCGTTTCATATATGATATTATACATGTTTCAATGCCAATCTCCCAAATCATCCCACCCTCTCCCTCTCCCACAGAGTCCAAAAGACTGTTCTATACATCTGTGTCTCTTTTGATGTCTCACATACAGGGTTATTGTTACCATTTTTCTAAATTCCATATATATCCGTTAGTATACTGTATTGGTGTTTTTCTTTCTGGCTTACTTCACTCTGTATAATAGGCTCCAGTTTCATCCACCTCATTAGAACTGATTCAAATGTATTCTTTTTAATGGCTGAGTAATATTCCATTGTATATGTGTACCACAGCTTTCTTACCCATTCATCTGCTGATGGACGTCTAGGTTGTTTCCATGTCCTGGCTATTATAAACAGTGCTGTGGTGAACATTGGGGTACACATGTCTCTTTCAATTCTGGTTTCCTTGGTGTTTATGCTCAGCAGTGGGATTGCTGGGTCATAAGGCAGTTCTATTTCCAGTTTTTTAAGGAACCTCCACACTGTTCTCCATTGTGGCAGTACTAGTTTGCATTCCCACTAACAGTGTAAGAGGATTCCCTTTTCTCCACACCCTCTCCAGCATTTAATGCTTGTAGACTTTTGGATCACAGCCATTCTGACTGGTGTGAAATGGTACCTCATTGTGGTTTTGATTTGCATTTCTCTGATAATGAGTGATGCTGAGCATCTTTTCATGTGTTTGTTAGCCATCTGTATGTCTTCTCTGGAGAAATGTCTGTTTAGTTACTTGGCCCATTTTTTGATTGAGTCGTTTATTTTTCCAGAATTGAGCTGCAGGAGTTGCTTGTATATTTTTGAGATTAGTTGTTTGTCAGTTCCTTCATTTGCTATTATTTTCTCCCATTCCAAAGGCTGTCTTTTCACCTTGCTTATAGTTTACTTTGTTGTGCAGAAGCTTTTAATTTTAATTAGATCCCATTTGTTTATTTTTGCTTTTATTTCCAGTATTCTGGGAGGTGGGTCATAGAGGATCCTGCAGTGATTTATGTCGGAGAGTGTTTTGCCTATGTTCTCCTCTAGGAGTTTTATAATTTCAGATTTTACATTTAGATCTTTAATCCATTTTGAGTTTATTTTTGTGTATGGTGTTACAAAGTGTTCTAGTTTCATTCTTTTACGAGTGGTTGACCAGTTTTCCCAGCACCTCTTGTTAAAAAGATTGTCTTTTCTCCACTGTATATTCTGGCCTCCTTTGTCGAAGATAAGGTGTCTGTAGGTGTGTGGGTTTATCTCTGGGCTTTCTATTTTTTTCCATTGATCTATATTTCTGTCTTTGTGCCAGTACCATACTGTCTTGATGACTGTGACTTTGTAGCAGAGCCAGAAGTCAGGCAGGTTGATTCCTCCAGTTCTATTCTTCTTTCTGAAGATCACTTTGGCTATTCGAGGTTTTTTTGTATTTCCATACAAATTGTGAAATTATTTGTTCTAGCTCTGTGAAAAATACCTTTGGTAGCTTGATAGGGATTCCATTGAATCTATAGATTGCTTTGGTAGTATACTCATTTTAACTATATTGATTCTTCCAATCCATGACATTGGTATATTTCTCCATCTATTAGTATCCTCTTTGATTTCTTTCACCAGTGCTTTACAGTTTTCTATATACAGGTCTTTAGTTTCTTTAGGTAGATATATTCCTAAGTATTTTATTATTTTCATTGCAATGGTGAATGGAATTGTTTCCTTATTTTCTCTTTCTATTTTCTCATTGTTAGTATATAGGAATGCAAGGGATTTCTGTGTGTTGATTTTATATCCTGCAACTTTACTATATTCATTGATTAGTTCTAGTAACTTTCTGATGGAGTCTTTCGGGTTTTCTATGTAGAGGATCATGTCATCTGCAAACAGTGAGAGTTTTACTTCTTCTTTTCCAATTTGGATTCCTTTTACTTCTTTCTCTGCTCTGATTGCTGTGGCCAAAACTTCCAGAACTATGTTGAATAGTAGTGGTGAGAGTGGGCACCCTTGTCTTGTTCCTGACTTTAGCAGAAATGCTTTCAATTTCTCACCATTGAGGATAATGTTTGCTGTGGTTTTGTCATATATAGCTTTTATTATGTTGAGGCATGTTCCTTCATTCCTGCTTTCTGGAGAGTTCTTATCATAAATGGATGTTGAATTTTGTCAAAGGCTTTCTCTGCATCTATTGAGATAATAATATGGCTTTTATTTTTCAATATTTGCAGATTTGAAGAATCTTTGTATCCCTGGGATAAAGCCCACTTGGTCCTGGTTGTATGATCTTTTTAATGTGTTGTTGGATTCTCATTGCTAGAATTTTGTTAAGGATTTTTGCATCTATGTTCATCAGTGATATTGGCCTGTAGTTTTCTTTTCTCATGGCATCTTTGTCAGGTTTTGGTATTAGAGTGATGGTGGCCTCATAGAATGAGTTTGGAAGTTTAGCTTCCTCTGCAATTTTCTGGAAGAGTTTGAGTAGGATAGGTGTTAGCTCTTCTCTAAATTTCTGGTAGAATTCAACTGTGAAGCCGTCTGGACCTGGGCTTTTGTTTGCTGGAAGATTTCTGATTACTGTTTCAATTTCCGTGCTTGTGATGGGTCTGTTAAGATTTTCTATTTCTTGCTGGCTCAGTTTTGGAAAGTTGTACTTTTCTAAGAATTTGTCCATTTTTTCCATGTTATCCATTTTATTAGTATATGATTGCTGATAGTAGTCTCTTATGATCCTTTGTATTTCTGTGTTGTCTGTTGTGATCTCTCCATTTTCATTTCTAATTTTATTGATTTGATTTTTCTCCCTTTGTTTCTTGATGAGTCTGGCTAGTGGTTTGTCAATTTTATTTATCCTTTCAAAGAACCAGCTTTTGGTTTTGTTGATTTTTGCTATGGTCTCTTTTGTTTCTTTTGCATTTATTTCTGCCCTAATTTTTAAGATTTCTTCCCTTCTACTAACCCATTTCGTAGTTCTTCATTTCGTCCTTTTCTAGGTGCTTTAGGTGTAGAGTTAGGTTATTTACTTGACTTTTGTCTTGTTTCTTGAGGTATGCCTGTACTGCTATGAACTTTCCCCTTAGCACTGCTCTTACAGTGTCCCACAGGTTTTGGGTTCTTGTGTTTTCATTTTCATTCGTTTCTATGCATATTTTGATTTCTTTTTTGATTTCTTCTGTGATTTGCTGGTTATTCAGAAGCGTGTTGTTCAGCCTCCATATGCTGGAATTTTCAATAGTTTTTCTCCTGTAATTGAGATCTAATCTTACTGCATTACGGTCAGAAAAGTGCTTGGAATGATTTCAACTTTTTTTAATTTACCAAGGCTAGATTTATGGCCCAGGATGTGATCTATCCTGGAGAAAGTTCCGTGTGCACTTGAGAAAAAGGTGAAATTCATTGTTTTGGGGTGAAATGACCTATAGATATCACCTAGGTCTAACTGGTCTATTGTATCATTTAAAGTTTGTGTTTCCTTGTTAATTTTCTGTTTAGCTGATCTATCCATAGATGTGAGTGGGGTATTAAAGTCTCCCACTATTATTGTGTTATTGTTCATTTCCCCTTTCATACTTGTTAGCATTTGTCTTATGTATTGTGGTGCTCCTATATTGGGTGCATATATATTTATAATTGTTATATCTTCTTCTTGGATTGATCCTTTGATCATTATGTAATGTCCTTCTTTGCCTCTTTTCACAGCCTTTGTTTTAAAGTCTATTTTATTGGATATGAGTATTGCTACTCTTGCTTTCTTTTGGTCTCTATTTGTGTGGAATATCTTTTTCCAGCCCTTCACTTTCAGTCTGTATGTGTCCCTTGTTTTGAGGTGGGTCTCTTGTAGGCAGCATATATAGGGATCTTGTTTTTGTGTCCATTCAGCCAGTCTCTGCCTTTTGGTTGGGGCATTCAACCCATTTACATTTAGGGTAATTATTGATAAGTATGATCCTGTTGCCATTTATTTTATTGTTTTGGGTTTGGGTTTATACACCCTTTTTGTGTTTCCTGTCTGGAGAGCATCCTTTAGCATTTGTTGGAGAGCTGGTTTGGTGGTGCTGAATTCTCTCACCTTTTGTTTGTTTGGAAAGCTTTTCATTTCTCCTCATTTTTGAATGAGATCCTTGCTGGGTACAGTAATCTGGGCTGTAGGTTATTGTCTTTCATCACTTTAAGTATGTCTTGCCATTCCCTCCTGGCTTAAAGAGTTTCTATTGAAAGATCAGCTGTTTTCCTTATGGGAATCCCCTTGTGTGTTATTTGTTGTTTTTACCTTGCTACTTTTAATATTTGTTCTTTGTGTTTGATCTTTGTTAATTTGATTAATATGTTTCTTGGGGTGTTTCACCTTGGGTTTATCCTGTTTGGGACTCTCTGGGTTTCTTGGACTTGGGTGATTATTTCCTTCCCCATTTTAGGGAAGTTTTCAACTATTATCTGCTCAAGTATTTTCTCATGGTCTTTCTTTTTGTCTTCTTCTGGGACTCCTGATTCAAATGTTGGGGCATTTAACAGTGTCCTGGAGGTCTCTGAGATTGTCCTCATTTCTTTTAATTTGTTTTTCTTTTTTCCTGTTTAACTTATTTCTACCATTCTATCTTCTACTTCACTAATCCTATCTTCTGCCTCTGTTATTCTATTTGTTGACTCCCGAGTGTTTTTTATCTCATTTATTGCATTATTCACTATATATTGACTCTTTTCTATTTCTCTAGGTCCTTGTTAAACCTTCCTTGCATCTTCTCAATCCTTCTCTCCAGGCTATTTGTCTGTGATTCCATTTTGATTTCAAGATTTTGGATCATTTTCATTATCATTATTTGGGATTATTTATTAGGTAGATTCCCTATCTCTTCCTCTTTTGTTTGGTTTGGTGGGCATTTATCCTGTTCCTTTACCTGATGGGTATTCCTCTGTCTCTTCATCTTGTTTATATTGCTGAGTTTGGGGTGGCCTTTCTGTATTCTGGAAGTTTGTGGAGTTCTCTTTATTGTGACGTTTCCTCACTGTGAGTGGGGTTGTATAGGTGGCTTGTCAAGGTTTCTTGGTTAGGGAAGCTTGTGTCGGTGTTCTGGTGGGTAGAGCTGGATTTCTTCCCTCTGGAGTGCAGTGAAGTGTCCAATAATGAGTTATGAGATGTCAATGGTTTTGGAGTAACTTTGGGCAGCCTGTATATTGGAGATCAGCATTGTGTTCCTGTGTTGCTGGAGAATTTGCATGGTATGTCTTGCTCTGGAACTTGTTGGCCCTCGGGTGGTGCTTGGTTTCAGTGTAGGTGTGGAGGCGTTTGATGAGCTCCTGTCAATTAATGTTCCCTGGAGCCAGGAGTTCTCTGGTGTTCTCAGGGTTTGGACTTAAGCCTCCTGCTTCTGGTTTTCAGTCTTATTTTTACAGTAGTCTCAAGACTTCTCCTTCTATACGGCACCATTGATAAAACATCTAGATTAAAGATGAAAAGTTTCTCCACAGTGAGGGGCACCCAAAGAGGTTTACAGAGTTACATGGAGAAGAGAAGAGGGAGGAGGGAGTTAGAGGTGACCTGAATGAGATGAAGTGGAATCAACAGAGGAGAGAGCAAGCTAGCCAGTAATCACTTCCTTATGTGTGTTCCACAGTCTGGACTGCTCAGAGATGTTCACGGAGTTATACAGAGAAGAAAAGAGGGAGGAATGAGACAGAGGTGGCCAGGAGGATAAAGGGGGGGAATGAAAAGGAAGGAGACAGATCCAGCCAGTAATCAGTTCCCTAAGTGTTCTCCACCATCTAGAACACACAGAAATTCTCAGCGTTGGGTAGAAAAGAGAGGGGATAGGGAGGAGACACAGGCGACCCAGTGGAGAAAAAGGAGAGTCCAAAGGGGGAGAGACCAGTCAAGCCAGTAATCTCGCTCCCAAGTAAAAATGGGTACTGAAGATTGGATTCTTAAAGGTATAAAATTGATAACAAATACCAAAAAGCAAAGAGTAAAAATCTAGAGTAGAGTTTGGAATTTCAAAAATATAATATTAAAGAAAAGAGGAAAAAAAGAGAAAAAAAAGTCACAAAAATTATAAAAAATATATACATATATGAATTTTCTTTTAAAAAATAGGGTCTTTTTTTGCAAATTAATAGTAGGTTATAAAAGTGAAAATTAAAGGAGCAATAGAGGACTTAATTTTTTTTTAATTTAAAAAAAACATGATCGTAAAAATAGTAAAAATATATCTAGGACTTTCTCTGGTGGTGTTGTGGGTATTGTGGGGTCAGTTCATTTTCGGATAGTTCCTTGGTCCAGCTTATATTTCTCAAGATCTGTAGGCTCCTTCCTATGTAGTCAGTACTAATGACAGGGTTTTAGTCTATTGCACCTGTCACTTCCAAGTGCTTCCCTCTGTTTTAGCTTCTTCTGTTTGCTGGTCTCTTCAGTGTCTGATTTCCGCCTGGACACAAAGTGGGCGGTGGTGGATACTTTTTTTAAGCTCAGTTGTTCAGTTGTGATGTGGGGAGGGAGGGACGCTGCAAACAAATAACACTGGCACGTGTTCGCAGTGCCTCAGCCACACTGGGCCTGCCCCTGCTCACGGCGCATGTACCCTCCCTGCCCACACTGTTCAGGCTCTAGGTTGCTCCACTGGGAACCGTCCAAGGCCAGCCCTTGGCTACATGCACTTCCCAGGTCTAAGCCGCTCAGGTTTAGGCACTCAGGTAGTCCTCAGAGGTGCAGAGTCGGTTGGGCCTGCGTTTTGTGCCCTTCCCAGGTCCGAGCAGCTCAGGTGATGAGGTGTTTGGCGAGTGTGGTCACTGCGACTTATCGCCTCCCCTGTCCCTGCCGCTCGGTTTTCTGGTTGAACAACCGGTGCACCTTCTCAGGCGGATGTTGACCGTCTAGAACCCCAAGAAGTCTTAGTTAGCAAAGAAGCCTGCTTACAGTTTTGTAGATAATGTCTCTCTGGGGCTGCGATTACCCCCTTCTGGCTCTGGCTGCCTGTCACCAGAGGGGCATGTTTTGCAGCCGGCTATCTCTGTTCAGTCCTTTGTTCTGTGCACAGGCCTGGCAGTGTCTTAGGTTAGGGCTGGCTTTTTGCATGGTAGTTATCCGACAGTCTGGTTTGCTAGCCCAAGTTAGTTCAGTCAGTTTGCGCTCAGGGCATTCAGGCCAGATCCTTACTCTAAGCAATGCAGCCCGCGCCTCCCTGCCCAGCCCCTGCTTGCTAGTGGCGGGTGCAGGCATCTGCATTGCTTCTCCGCTGGGGGAGTTACCGTTGGGCTCGTAATCTGTGGAGTTTATTTATTTATTCATTTATTTTTCCTCCCTGTTATGTTGCCCTCTGTGCTTCCAAGGCTCACCACAGACTTGGCAGTGAGAGTTTTCCTGGTGTTTGGAAACTTCTCTCTTTTTAAGACTCCCTTCCTGGGACAGAGCTCCATCCCCACCTTTTTTGTCTCTTTTTGTGTCTTTTTTATTTTTTCCTACCTCCTTTCAAAGACAATGAGCTGCTTTTCTGGGTACCTGATGTTCTCTGCCGGCATTCAGAAGTTGTTTTGTGAAATTTACTCAGCATTTAAATGTTCTTTTGATGAATTTGTGGGGGAGAAAGTGGTCTCCCTGTCTTATTCCTCTGCCATCTTAGGACCGCCCCATGTTTATCTTATCACAACATTCATCTAAATCTGGAGGTTTTGTCCTTTTTATTTACTTCTTTTCACTCTCTCACTCAAACAAAATCTCCATGCTGCTGCTGCTGCTGCTAAGTCGCTTCAGTCGTGTTCGACTTCGTGTGACTCCATAGACGGCAGCCCGCCAGGCTCCCCCATCCCTGGGATTCTCCAGGCAAGAACACTGGAGTGGGTTGCCATTTCCTTCTCCAATGCATGAAAGTGAAAATTCAAAGTAAAATCACTCAGTTGTGTCCGACTCTTAGCAACCCCAAAGACTGCAGCCCACCAGGCTCCTCCATCCATGGGATTTTCCAGGCAAGAGTACTGGAGTGGGGTGCCATTGCCTTCTCCATAAGCGTACAAAATCTGTTTTACTTATTGCCAAGTCCCTGGTATCTAGCTCAGTGTCCAGCATGTAATAGCTGCTCAGTAAATATTAATCATGGAGAAGGCAATGGTAACTCACTCCAGTACTCTTGCCTGGAAAATCCCATGGACGGAGGAGCCTGGTAGGCTGCAGTCCATGGGGCCACTAAGAGTCGGACACTACTGAGTGACTTCAGTTTCACTTTTCACTATCATGCATTGGAGAAGGAAATGGCAACCCACTCCAGTGTTCTTGCCTGGAGAATCCCAGGGACGGTGGAGCCTGGTAGGCTGCCATCTGTGGGGTCACACAGAGTCAGACATGACTGAAGCGCCTTAGCAGCAGTAGCAAATATTTATCAAATACATAAATACAGACTTTACAACAACTTTATGAAGTAGGATGAAATTAGCCATCTGAGGAGTTAACTTGGAAACAGGCTAAATAAGAAAAAATTTCAATTAAAAGAACCAGCACACACCTCAAACATGAATGAGCTATTACTAATATAATAAAAGGTTACCTAATCAACTATTTATTATTTATATAAAGAATTAAAAACTATTTCCCCCCTCTGTCTATAGAAAAAAGATAATCTATTGAAATCCAGAAAGTGAGGAGCCCTAAAACAGGAAAATAACATGTTTCTAGAATGGGATAGATTGCTTTTCTGAGAATCACAATGTGGAAGGACTGGTACATAACTTCTGGAGCCCACAGCAAAATGAAAATACAGGGTCACCTGTTACAATGGCAGGTAAAGGCATCATAAGGATACTAAAAAAATTAAGCATTTCCTTTTTCTGCTGTTTCTCTGTCAATTGTCCTGGTGTTTTTAATTTTATTATTCAATGTTTTTCTATGTGAAGAAATATTGCTCTTTACAGCACCAGACTTTACTTCAATCACCAGTCACATCCACAACTGAGTGTTGTTTTCTCTTTGACTCCATCTCTTCATTCTTTCTGGAGTGATTTCTCCACTCTTCTCCAATAGCATATTGGGCACCTACCGACCTGGGGAGTTCATCTTTCAGTGTCCTATTTTTGTCTTTTCATACTGTTCATGGGGTTCTCAAGAAAAAATACTGGAGGTAAATTAGAAGGTCAAACAGGAGATGGCAAGAGTGAACATTGACATTTTAGGAATCAGTGAACTAAAATGAACTGGAATGGGGTGAATTTAATTCAGATGACCATTGTACCTACTACTATGGGCAAGAATCCCTTAGAAGAAATGGAGTAGCCATTATAGTCAAAAAGAGTCCCAAATACAGTATTTGGGTACAATCTCAAAAATGACAGAACTATCCTTGTTCATTTCTAAGGCAAACCATTCATTATTACAATAATCCAAGTCCAGACCAGTAATGCTAAAAAAGCTGAAATTGAACAATTCTATGGAGACCTATCAGACCTTCTAGAACTAACACCCAAAAAAGATGTCCTTTTCATCAAAGAGGACTGAAATGCAAAAGTAGGAAGTCAAGAGACACCTGGAATAATAGGAAAATTTGGCCTTGAAGTAAAAAATGAAGCAAGGCAAAGGCTAACCAAATTTTGCCAAGAGAACCCATTGGTCATAGCAAATACCCTCTCCCAGCAACACAAGAGAAGACTCTACACATGGATATCACTGGATGGTCAATACTGAAATCAGATTTATTACTTTCTTTGCACCCAAAGATGGGGAAGCTCTATACGGTCACCAAAACAAACTGTGAGCTGACTGTGGCTCGGATCATGAACTCCCTACTGCCAAATTCAGACTTAAATTGAAGAAAGTAGGGAAAACCACTAGACCATTCAGGTATGAACTAAATCAAATCCATTACGATTTTACAGTGGAAGTGACAAATAGATTCAAGGACTTAGATCTGACAGAGTGCCTGAAGAACTATGGACAGAGGTTCGTGACACTGTATTGGAGGCAGTAATCAAGACCATCCCCAAGAAAAAGAAATGCAAAAAGGCAAATTGTTGTCTGAGGAGGCCTTACAAACAGCTGAGAAAAGAAGAGAAGCTAAGGGCAATGGAGAGAAGGGAAGATATACCCATTTGAATGCAGAGATCCAAAGAATAGCAAGGAGAGATGAGAAAGACTTCCTCAGTGCTCAATGCAAAGACATCGAGGAAAACAATAGAATGAAAAAGACTAAAGATTAATTACTTCAAGAAAATTAGAGATACCAATGGAATATTTCATGTAAAGATGGGCACAATAAAGGACAGAAATGGTATGGACTTAACAGAAGCAGAAGCTATTAAGAAAAGGTGGCAAAAATACACAAAAGAACTATACAAAAAATATTTTCATGACCCAGATAACCACGATGGTGTGATCACTCACCCAGAGCCAGACATCCTGGAATGTGAAGTCAAATGGGCCTTAGGAAGCATAACTATGAATAAAGCTAGTGGAGGTGATGGAATTCCAGGTGGGCTATTTCAAGTCCTGAAAGATGATGCTGTGAAAGTGCTGCACTCAATAAACCAGCAAATTTGGACAACTCAATAGTGGCCACAAGACTGGAAAGGGTCAGTTTTCATTCCAATCCCAAACAAAGGCAATGTCAAAGAATGCTCAAAATATCGCACAATTGCACTCATCTCACACGCTAGCAAAGTAATGCTCAAAATTCTCCTAGCTAGGCTTCAACAGTATGTGAACTGAGATCTTCCAGATATTCAAGCTGGCTTTAGAAAAGGCAGAGGAACCAGAGACCAAATTGCCAACTTCCTTTGGATCATTGAAAAAGCAAGAGAGAGTTCCAGAAAAACATATAATTCTGCTTTATTGACTATTCCAAAGCCTTTGACTGTATAGATCACAACAAACTGTGGAAAATTCTTGAAGAGATACCAG
This sequence comes from Capra hircus, assembly GCF_001704415.2. Taxonomy (NCBI): domain Eukaryota; kingdom Metazoa; phylum Chordata; class Mammalia; order Artiodactyla; family Bovidae; genus Capra; species Capra hircus. The sequence goes on from NC_030808.1 coordinate 17,610,945, forward strand.
ACCACCTTATCTGCCTTCTGAGAAATCTGTATGCAGGTCAAGAAGCAATGGTTAGAACCAGACATGAAACAGCAGACTGGTTCCAAACTGGGAAAGGAGTACATCAAGGCTGTATTGTTACCCTGCCTATTTAACTTATATGCAGAGTACATTATGCGAAATGCTGGGCTGTCTGAAGCTCAAGCTGAAATTAAGATTGCAGGAAAAAATATCAATAACTTCAAATATGCAGATGATACAACAATTATGGCAGAAAGCAAAAAGAACTAAACAGCCTCTTGATGAAAGTGAAAGAGGGGAGTGAAAAATCTGGCTTAAAAGTCAACATTCAGAAAACTAAGATCATGGCATCTGGTCCCATCACTTCATGGCAAATAGATGAAACAATGGAAACAGTGACAGACTTTATTTTTAGGGGCTCCCAAATCACTGCAGATGGTGAATGTAGCCATGAAATTAAAAGACACTTGCTCCTTGGAAGAAAAGCTTTGACCAACCCAGAGAGCATATTAAAAAGCAAAGACATTACTTTGCCTACAAATGTCCATCTAGTCAAAGCTATGGTTTTTCCAGTAGTCACATATGAATGTGAGAGTTGGACCATAAAGAAAGCTGAGCGCTGAAGAATTGATGCTTTTAAACTACAGTGTTGGAGGAGACTCTTGAGAGTCCCTTGGAGTGCAAGATCCTACCAGTCCATCCTAAAGGAAATCAGTCCTGAATATTTATTGGAAGGATGGATGCTGAAGCTGAAACTCCAATACTTTGGCCCCCTGAGGTGAAGAACCAGATCATTGGAAAAAACCCTGATGCTGGGAAAGATTGAAGGCAGGAGGAGAAGGGAACAACAAAGGATGAGATGGTTGGATGGCATCACCAGTACCTAGAATGAGTTTGAGTACGCTCCAGGAGTTGGTGATGGACAGGGAGGCCTGTCGTGCTGCAGTCTGTGGGGTCACAGAGTCTGACACAACTGAGCGACTAAGCTGAACTGAATTAAGTAAAAAAAAATTGATGTTTTTAATTATCAGCATGGCTTTTACTATTTATCTTGATATCGCACAATGTTAGTTTTTAATTAAAATATAAGAGCATTTAACTTGTATGCTAAATCATCAACATCATACAAATTGGTTTGGGAGCTCATACACTCATGTGTATTCATTCATACCAGAAAAATGGAAAGAGCACAAAAGTAACTCAACTATTTTTCTTTCACTTCTTAATACATGCAGATCTCACCTACAATTTCTACATCTGGCTACTGATGAGTGAAAAAAAGATTGAAAGGAAAGGAAATTGCAGGTTGCTCTTTCTTTCAACTTTTATGTCATCATTTTCATCATAAATTGTTGGCTATAAAGAGAAGTAGCATGAGTAAGAAGGAACATAATAGGGTTCTGTGGTCATTTGTGTTTCTCTTCTTTCTGCTTTTTAAGCAAGTTCTGGCTAGAACAAAATCATGGCCTCTTGGCATCCTGTTTCCTCAGTGCAGCTAACAAGCTTTGAGTCTCTTTGAAGTCCCATACACTAAAGTCCACTGGAATTCTATGCTTATGGAGCATCTTGGACACAACATGAGGATGGAGTGTCAAGAAATAGTGGCCACATATACCGTATGTATCTCTTCTGCTCACAGACATGTTCCATTGTCCCGTCAGACTTCACTTACAAAGCACAACTGCAAAGATAATATCATTGAGAATTTCAAGACTGCAGTAACAGAGCATTACACCAAGGATGGGTCCCTTTTAAGTGTGGGCTCTTTGTGACTGTACAGATCAAGTGACCCTGAACTCAGTCCTGCAATGAATAGTCTGGTTCTTCTAGGCCAACCTGCTCCTACAGTGGACCTGGATTCATCTGGCAATCATCTCAGGGACCTAAATCATTAAGAGAATTTAAACAGCTTCTCTTGCTCCAAATCTATGAGGCAATCTTACAATTGTAATTTGCCATCTCATATAGACATTTCTCCAAGTCGCAAGGAGCAATTTAAATTACCCACTATAGTTTAACATTGTCATTTTGCTGTATGCATAAGACTATTGTGAATTTAGTTAAGAAAGAAAATGGCCAGAACCTGGTCATCTGCATTTCCACATCCAAGTCATCACCCTAGATCCTTATCTCCATTATTTCACCTTGTACTCCAGAGAATTTTTCTCTTAAAATATTTCACATGGAAGTTTACTAATATCAAATAATATTAGTAATGTGATAAGAAGCTCATTTTAAACCAAATGCTTAACTTATTGGTAGACTATTGGATATATGGAATAAAGGAAAGATCACCCATATATGATTTAGATTGTTCCCAGATCTTCTTCATACTGGCTGGGTAACAATGGCAAGTTTTATAACTCCTCCCATTCTTCAAATTTCTCATCGGCAAAATGAGAATTTTAGAGTAAAAAATCCCTCACATTCCATTCTTATTTAGAATTCTATGATTCCTCAGTACCAAACAAACACACACAAAAATACACAAAGAAACCAACACCAAAAAAAAAAAAACACATGTGCTATAGCTCTGAGGCATGTAATACCTCCTACAGATCCTGTGGTCCCAAACATGAGGCCATATCAGTTAAGTGGGGTAAGAGTGTTTTCACGGGAAGGTAGGTAGAATAGAGCCATTCAACCAAGACCTGATTAATAAATGTGTATTCATATGTATGCCATGCTCTGAAAATTCTTTTTGGGAAAAACAGTAAATATTACTTCCCAAATGAAAACTGAAATCTTTGAAATAGAAAATATTTCCAGGTGCTTTTCAACAGGGATGTTTGCGGTTGTTTTAAAAACTTTAGATGGGATTTTAAGTGTATACTTGTCCCTCAAACCTATAGTACACTGTCTATTGGCTTCTGTGATAGTCTGTCTAACATTTTGGGCAAGAATGAAAAGAAGCAATATTTTTCTACTTCTCTAAAATCTGAGTTCCTTTTTTAATGTTCAACTTCCCACACTACATTGTTCAAATCTAAACCACATAAGGTAGCTTTCTCTCACAAAGTTATTGTTAATCTGTAGTGAGTAGGTTTTACATTGCCTCCCTTTGACATGTAAAAACACACATGTAAGATCATAAAATTTGCCACTAAAGTAGACTTAACTGAGCCATTTCTCTGATACTCAGTAATGAATCATAAACCAAGTCATTTAACTTCTGTGAGGCTTAGCTTACTAATTTTTTAAAGAAAAAAGCCTGGACTAGATGACTCAGTTATTTGAATTTATTCTATTGAGTTTATTCTAAAATTCTAAGCATTTTTGCCAACAAAGGTCCATATAATCAAAGCTATGGTTTTTCCAGTGAAATGATGTAACAGTTGGACCATAAGGAAGGCTGAGTGCCAAAGAATTGATGTTTTCAAACTGTGATGCTGAAGAAGACTCTTGAGAGTCCCTTGGATAGCAAAGAGATCAAACTGGTCAATCCTAAAGGAAATCAATCCTGAATATTCATGGGAAGACTGATGCTGAAGCTGAAGCTCCAATACTTTGGCCACTTGATGAAAAGAGCCAACTCATTGGAAAAAACCTTTATGCTGAGAATGATTGAGGGTAAGAGGAGAAGGGGGTAATAGAGGATGAGATGGTTGGATGGCATCACTGACTCAGTGGACATGAGTTTCAGCAAACCCCAAGAGACAGTGAAGGACAAGGAAGTCTGGTGTGCTGCAGTTCAAGGGGTCACAAAGACTCGGACACAACTTAGTGACTGAACAGCAACAAGAATCTATAGCTGCTAATTTATATTTTCTGCCATTTTGAATTTTTAAATTTTTATTTATTTGCTTATTTTTGGCTCTGCTGGGTCTTCATTGCTGCACAGGTTTTTCTCTAGTTGCACCAAGCAGGGTCTACTCTCTTTTTGCAGTGCATGGGCTTCTCATTTCAACGGCTTCTCTTGTTGCAGAGCACGAGGTCTAGGGCGCATGGGTTTCAATAGTTGTGGCTCCCAGGCCCTAGAGCACAGGCTTAACAGTTGTGGCACAAAGGCTTAGTGGCTCCACGGTTCGTGGGATCTTCCCAGATCAGGGATTGAACCCACATCTTCAGCATTAGCAGGCAGATTCTTTTTCACTGAGCCACCAGGGAAGCCCTCATTTTGAATTTTTGATTAATAATTTATTCTTAAATTACATTCAGATTGTTATGATTATAAAAATACATTTGGATGACTTGAACTTGAATCTTAAAATATAACCCAAGTTTATACATATTTCAGTACATAAGATAATGTTACATATTTCAGTACATAAGATAATGTTCAATACATAAGATAATGTTAACAAATAGGATTTCATTTCCAAAATAACAACTAATATTGGCTAAGTGCTTTACATTAATGTATTTATATATTTTAAATACTCAAAATCTGTTTTGACACGGACATAGTTATTTCCATTGTACAGGTGAGAAAAGTGAGGCTTAGAGAGGTTAAGGAATTTATCCAAAGCCCCAAAGCCAATGACTGATCGAGTCAGGATTCCAACATTATCCCTCTCTCTCCATAGGTCACCCTTGCAGTTGAGTCAAGATTATGCCTCCTATATCTCTATGACACTCAAAAACAACAACAAAGGAATAAAATGACTTTCTATCCACAGGTCAAATAAAATTAATGCAAGCATGCAGATTTTTAGCCTATAAGGAAAAAGTATTATATATATATTTTATATAAATATATTTTATTTATTTATTTTATATATATTTTATAAATATATTTTATATAAATATATATATATATTTATATATATATAAAGCCTGTAGTCATCAGCTTTTTCTTTAAATAAATGTGAGGAGAGGAAGAAATTATCACAGTTAAAGCAAGCTGAAGAGCACTTGAAACTCAAATCATATGACAAGTATGGTTGTAAAGCTTAATTATTTATTTCCTGTTTTCAATTGGATTTAAAGCATGTATTACTAAGTTTAGTAGGCAATTTATTACAAATATAATAAAAAGAACAGAAAAAGTAAGGAAATAAAGAGATATCATTCATTAAGTGTTCTCTACTTAAAGTATATCATGTCCTTTCTATACCACTGGTAACAACAAAAGAAAGCTGTATTTGGAGTAACAGGTTCTTTGGCTAACATTCAAGATACATTAAAATTAAACACCCTCAATTAATAAAATGAAATGAAATTTGATTGCCTATAACAGTCTTTTATGGAAAAAATAATAATAGCCTGCAACTTAGGAGAAGTAGTGTGAAATATGTCTGTAAACCACTAGGAAGCCTGTTGTTACAAAACTCTGAAATGCTGATGTTGCCCTGGGATCAGCAAATATATGATCTTATTGCAGATATTCAAGGCTCACAGCAGTTCAACAGAAAATTAATTAGTATCACCTCAACATAAATCTCAACAGTATTAGCTAAAATGCCAATTTTGTATTCACTTTTCATTAAAGCCAAAAATACTAATTAAAATTGATTTTTGCCTGTGCTTTGGTAAACGGCTGCCAGTTAATGGCTTTCAGTTATAATGCAGACCTTTACTTAAATTAATTTTGTATGTTGTCTCCTTCCTTTTTATAAAGATAATAAAGTGTGAAAGGATAGGTGATGAGGGTGCAGAAAAGGGCAGTTCACATGCGGGAGGAAGAGCAAAGCATGAAGAATTCTGGGGCTTTTGCTAACTCTAGCATGACCATGCTCCTTTATGAGCTATTTTTAAATATGCGATTTCATAGGCAAAAATAAATAAGGCTCCTTATCATATAAGTGATAAGAATTCATTCTTATAAGTTGATTGAATGATTAACATATTTTTTAAAGAATTTTCTGAGTAAAGTCATATCCTTATTTGTGTAATATAATCCATCTGTGGCTTCCCGGGGGTCGCTAGTGGTGAAGAACCCACCAGCCAATGCAGGAGATGCAAGAAATGCAGGTTCAACTCCTGGATTGGGAAGATCCCCTGGAGTAAGAAATGGCACCCCACTCCAATATTCTTGCCTGGAAAATTCCATAGGCAGAGGAGCCTGGTGGGCTACAGTCCATGGGGCCACAAAGAGTCAGTCATGAGAAACTGAGTACATCTATTTGTAAAAATAAACAAACAACAACAACAAACATGACCATGAACTTGGCCCATGTTTGGAGGATCCTTTGGAACCAATCAAGAATAATTTAAGTCTCCATATCTCTTTCATTAGTGCTAAATAGAAAAAGAATAAAACATAAATCACTTAAACATTAATCAACAAAGGTTTTAAATAGTCTTTTAACTTTTTAATTAATAAAAACAATTGATACCATGCCAGTGTTGAGTTTTGGGGCCATCAGGATTGGATATATGAGTAGGAGGTGTTGAATTTTTCCAATAAGTAACAAGGTTTAGTGAGTCACTTATAGTCAGGTTCTCTGAGGAGCCACAACTTAGAACCAGAAGCCACAAGGGCAAATCAAGTTCACAGTTCTAGAGTGGCATGGACACAGAATGAAAAGTTGTCCAATATTTCTGGATTTAGATTAAGTATATGAGAAATATACATAAAGGAGATCCTAAACAAGAAGACCAGTTTCAAGAGTCTAAGAATCAATAAGCATAGGCAGTAATCCATCTTAATTACTATTTTTGGCTTTCATGAAAAGTGATTATAAATTTAAGATAGAACCTTAAAATCTTATATTAAATACTAAGATTCCTAAGAGGTAGGAGCAAAATGTATTCATGGTGCGCAGATTCAGGGACCTTCATGGAACCTGTGTCATTTTCTAAAGAACTCTGGGAACTTGGGACCTTGCCCCTACTTTCACCCCTAACTATTACAACTACAGATTTATACTTTCTATTCCATTCTCACACAAAAGCAAAACATATATCTTCTTAAGATGTTATGAGGATAGAAATTTTAATAAACAAATATACTGAGTTAGTAAATAATAGTTGTAAATCTCTCAGATTCATTTTCAATGTGTTTGCACAAAGGATAATTATTTAGCATGCCCCTGACATTAGGGAAGCATAAATCCCAACCATTATGAATGCCCAAAATCAGAATTATCACTACACCAAATAGATGCCATCCTAAGATGGGATAAAATATGACTTAATATTTCAGTTTGGACCATGAATTTATAAAAAGGAAGTCATTTGGGGCTTTCCATAGACTTACCTAGGGGCAAGTCTTAAGATCTCTTTATGCAGATATATTTTGCTCACATAGCTAGGATTATAATTTAGATTCTGATTTCTAAGCATGTCCTTTGGACAGCAAGGAGATCATACCAGCCAATCCTAAAAGAAATCAACCCTGAATATTCATTGGAAGGACTGATGCTAAAGCCGAAGCTCCAATACTTTGGCCACCTGAGGTGAAAAGCCGACTTATTGGAAAAGACCCTGATCCTGGGAAAGACTGAGGGCAGGAGGAGAAGGGGGACGACAGAGGATGAGATGGTTGGATGGCATCACCGACTCAATGAACATGAGTTTGAGCAAACTCTGGAAGATAGTGAAGGATAAGGAAGCCTGGTATGCTGCAGTCTATGGGGTTTCAAAGAGTGGGACACAACTGAGTGACTAACACACACATACACACACACATACACAATATTCCATTGTATGCAGACTTTTAGCTCTATATTATTTTAAATGAGACATCTTTGAACTAACCTTGTATGTAATGGTCTTGATTCTCTTTTTCTATCTTGAGTTCTTCTCAAGATGTTCTTATGGTCCCTTCTGTAAATATATTCTTATTGTCTCTATCTCACCAGTTCATTAGAAGTGGGGAGAGTTATGTGAAAGAATTTTGATAACTGCAAAATAAAAATGGGTTATCACTCACAGATTTACCCTGCTCTGAGTAAACAACTATGTTCTAATCATTCCCCAAGTCATAGTGATTTCTTCCCTGTGGTCTGAGCTTATAGGACTATTACCTAGTGTCATCTCACCACAAATAAATCTACACATTGATTATTAAAGTTGCAAAACTGCTTTATCACAGGATACTACAGGAGGGATCAATTGTTAACATCACATGAAGAAATTAAGAAAGTGAAGACAGAGAAGTAACAGGGGTACCTGTGAAAAATAATTATTTTTGAATCATGGACATTAATAAATCAATGAGTGGGTCATGAAATCAATCATTTAGTTATGATCATCATTTTAAAATATGAAATAGAATAGGAAGAATGGAAAAATAAAACTGTATTGCTCATATTAAGATGAAGTATAAGTGTGTGTTTGCATGGGGTATGTGTTCTGGGTTTGCTGCTGCTGCTGCTGCTAAGTCACTTTAGTTGTGTCCAACTCTGTGTGACCTCATAGATGGCAGCCTACCAGGCCCCTCCATCCCTGGCATTCTCCAGGCAAGAACACTGGAGTGGGTTGCCATTTCCTTCTCCAATGCATGAAAGTGAAAAGTGAAAGGGAAGTCGCTCAGTCGTGTCTGACTCTTAGCAACCCCAGGGACTGCAGCCCACCAGGCTCCTCCATCCATGGGATTTTCCAGGCAAGAGTACTGGAGTGGGGTGCCATCACATTCTCCATTTCTGGGTCTATTTAATGCTTATTTCTGTTGGTGAAAGAAAGTGAAAGTCGCGCAGTCATGTCCGGCTTTTGCAACCCCAAGGACTATATAGTCCATGGAATTCTCCAGGTCAGAATACTGGAGTGGGTAGCCTTTTCCTTCTCCAGGGGATCTTCCCAACCCAGGGATCAAACCCAGTGATCAAACCCAGGTCTCCCACATTGCAGGCGGATGCTTTACCAGCTGAGCCACAAGGGAAGCCCATTTCTGTTGGTGGGTGATGGGCAAAAGACAATTTGCCAAAATGTGATTTCAGTTTGGGTTCTCTTTCTGTTTCTTCCTTGAACATTGATGTGGTTTTAAAAAGCAAATACTATACATATACTTCTCTAATCTCTACAAAAGTATTTACGGGATTTCCGAAGAGATGACTTACATCAACCTAATTTACTGTGTCTGCATATTACTTCCTAGTATGGATGTAGGATTGTTTGACTGTTCACCTATTTGAGTAATTTACTGTTTTTATGGTTTTGTGATTAACAATCCTATCAAAGACATCCTTAACATGTCCTTACCTACTGTGACTTTATTTGGGCTGGATCCCCACAAATAGGAATGCACATCACAGGGTTTACAAACTGACATCTGGAGTGATACTATAACATCCTTTTATCTTGTTCTAGACTTGCTTTACTTCTGGCTTGAAGTTTTTTAATCTTTGCTAAAATGGTTTTTTACCTTTCCTTCAGAATCTGGGTGAACCAGTCTGGATTCTTGGTTATATACCAAGAGAAATCAACTTGTGTAACAAATCAATAATATCAGGTTGGAAAGTACATCAGTCACTAACACAACTGAGAGAAAACTGGAATTCAAGACTCAACAAGGGAAGAGTGTGTCCAAGTCTCACCATGGTACAGTTTAATGAGAAGGTATCTCAGGGAGCACTAGCGGTAAAGAACCTGCCTACCAATGTAATGCAGGAGACATAGTGGCATAGTTCAATCCCTGGGTCAGGAAGTTCCCCTGGAGAAGGGCAGGGAAATCCACTCCAGTATTCTTGCCTGGAGAATCCCACGGACAGAGGAGCCTGGAAGGCTATGGTCCATGGGGTCGCAAAGAGTCTGACATGACTGAAGCGACTTAGAATGCACTCGTGGGATTTCACAGTATCCACCAGAATTAGTATTTAACACTGAGACTTAAAACTCTTTAACTGTCTATAGTCTATGTCCCTCCCCTAAAGATTTCAAAGCTAAAGTAGAGAACCCACTTGTATGAGCCTATGATGCAGGCCACCTCACTGATTCTAGGGATCAGTCAAAAGGACTTTATGTCCCACCCAGTTCTCTGTAAAATAAGCAAAGTGAGCCTCCTACTCATTTTCTGATGCCTTTCAAATGTATTAGAGTTCACAGCTTGCATTACCCAGGATCTATTTACAAACATCATATTTACCATTTCAAAGCAAAAATTTTAATGATACAAGTAAATGTTTCTGGCATAGTCATAAAAGGATCTCCTCCTCCCAAAACCTCATGAGTTACTTCATTCAGATTATCATCCCTCTCTATAGTTTTTTCACTGCTTTATGTGGATATTCCATAATCAGTGAAATAAACTGTTAATTTCACCATAACCAACTCCCTTAAATTAGAATAGGAAAATAAAATGACCAGAAGAAATTGAAAACTAGTTCAACTAACTAAAATATTCAAAACACAATGACCTATAAAATATAAGCACTATACTCCCTTTTTAAAACAGTGCCTCTGCTAATTAAGATTCTCTACTTAGTAAGATATCTCAAAGTTCTACTCCCTATGGAAGAGAACTTTTATAGATCATCTTCAGTGTAGTAACAACTCCCCAATCACAGAACCTTGGAAAAACAAACATGTATTTCTCCATCAAGTTACATGAAAGTGGCAAGTCATATGTGGGTAGGCACCAGATCTGTTCCATGTCTCTTCTTTCTTAGACCCAGGCTGGAGGAGAAATCATCCAGTCCTTTCCTGATCCATTCACTCTTCTCTCTCCTCAATTCATCAACACTTCCCTTCCCAGTCTCCAATTAAGCTTTCACCCTTATCTCTCAAATGAGAATACTTCTGTTAAGCAGAAACAGCACTACAGTGAGATAAATGAGGCAATAAAATTTGTACCTTGTGTTGGGTACAAAATGCAAGAGGCAATAAAAATTCATCTATGAAGATAAATAATTCTCAGGGAATATTTCAATGTCAAAATTAATGCCAAAGGTCACAGTGAAATAATCAAACGTTTAAAAGATAGGCTCAGTATTATTGCTATTTCCTTTTGCCTCAGTCTCCAATATGGCTTAGCATGGTATTGTTACAATTCTTTCATTTTCTAAACTTTGAATATTGCATTCCCTTTGGATTTTGCATTAATTTTTTTAAAATTGTGTATTAAGATATCATTTAATTGCATTAAAATACTGAGATTTTTGGCAACCAATGCAAATGCCTCACTTGGCTTACCCTAGTCCTGGCCCTGTTATTAAAATTACCAGTGACACAAATATGACTGAAACTAGTGACTCAGTCCTCAGGTCTTATCTTACTTGATCTGTGAGCAGCATTTGATATGGCCAATCACTGTCTTCTTTAAATAAATTCTGCGTATAACTCCTAGGACACAAGTCTCTCAGATCTTCTCCCATCTCACTGGGCACTCTCTTCGTGTCCTTTGCTCATTCACCCACACTCTTTTAACATTGGAGGGCCCAGGTTTCCATTCTCGGATCTTTTCTCTTCATTTATTTCTACTCACTCCCTAAAGTATCTAATTGAGTTCTACAGCTTTAAAAATCTCTTTTAGTTACTAGATCACTTTCTAACACCATACACAAAAATAAACTCAAAATGGATTAAAGATCTAAATGTAAGGTCAGAAACTATAAAACTCCTAGAGGAGAACATAGGCAAAACACTCTCAGACATAAATCACAGCAGGATCCTCTATGATCCACCTCCCAGAATTCTGGAAATAAAAGCAAAAATAAACAAATGGGATCTAATTAAAATTAAAAGCTTCTGCACAACAAAGGAAAATATAAGCAAGGTGAAAAGACAGCCTTCTGAATGGGAGAAAATAATAGCAAATGAAGCAACTGACAAACAACTCATCTCAAAAATATACAAGCAACTTCTGCAGCTCAATTCCAGAAAAATAAATGACCCAATCAAAAAATGGGCCAAAGAACTGAATAGACATTTCTCCAAAGAAGACATACGGATGGCTAACAAACACATGAAAAGATGCTCAACATCACTCATTATTAGAGAAATGCAAATCAAAACCACAATGAGGTACCACTTCACACCAGTCAGAATGGCTGCGATCCAAAAATCTGCAAGCAATAAATGCTGGAGAGGGTGTGGAGAAAAGGGAACCCTCCTACACTGTTGGTGGGAATGCAAACTAGTACAGCCACTATGGAGAACAGTGTGGAGATTCCTTAAAAAATTGCAAATAGAACTACCTTATGACCCAGCAATCCCACTTCTGGGCATACACACAGAGGAAACCAGAATTGAAAGAGACACATGTACCCCAATGTTCATCGCAGCACTGTTTATAATAGCCAGGACATGGAAACAACCTAGATGTCCATCAGCAGATGAATGGATAAGAAAGCTGTGGTACATATACACAATGGAGTATTACTCAGCCGTTAAAAAGAATTCATTTGAATCAGTTCTGATGAGATGGGTGAAACTGGAGCCAATTATACAGAGTGAAGTAAGCCAGAAAGAAAAACACCAATACAGTATACTAACACATATATATGGAATTTAGGAAGATGGCAATGACGACCCTGTATGCAAGACAGCAAAAAAAGACACAGATGTGTATAATGGACTTTTGGACTCAGAGGGAGAGGGAGAGGGTGGGATGATTTGGGAGAATGGGAATTCTAACATGTATACTATCATGTAAGAATTGAATCGCCAGTCCATGTCTGACGCAGGGTGCAGCATGCTTGGGGCTGGTGCATGGGGATGACCCAGAGAGATGTTGTGGGGAGGGAGGTGGGAGGGGGGTTCATGTTTGGGAACGCATGTAAGAATTAAAGATTTTAAAATTTAAAAAATAAAAAATAAAATTAAAAAAAAATAAAAAAAATAAAAATTCAAATTTATATGTCATCTTGGTCTATTCCAGCTGCTTTAGCAAAATTCCAGAGATTGGGTGGGTTACAAATGACGGAATTTCATTTCTCACAGTTCTGGAGGCTAGAAAATCTGAGATCAAGATGTCAGCATGGCAGGGTTCTGGAGAAGGCCGTCAATCAGGTTGCAGATCACTGACTTCTCACTGTGTCATCATAGGGTGGGAGGGGCTAGATGACCCCCTGGAGCCTCTTTCATAAGAGCCAATCATAAGAGTTTTTACAATCCCAACCATAAGGGTTCTACCCTCTCGCTCTAAGTACCTCCCAGAGGTCCTACCTCCTAATACCATCCCACTGGAGGTTATGGTTTTAGCATACGAAATGGGGGGCACAAGTATTCAGACCATTGCACCCTGAAGTTCAGACTAGCACATCCAACTGCCTCTTGGTCACCATCTTTTTCCCCTGCTTGTTTGCTTTCAGATTCATTCCCTGACTTCTCCTGTTTCCTTCCTTTTGGGCTTCCAGACCCTTTCAGCTAGTGGATGGCACTGGCAGAAGCCTGGAGGGCAGAAGTAAAATAAAGGCAGACAGGAAAAAAATAATAATAAATAAATAAAATTTTAAAAATGCAACAAGTGCTACTACTTCGTTGTCAGCTCCAGCTGGAGCTCCTTCATCCACTGGGATGCTCCCATCTTGGCTCTATATCCATGATGGCTCCAATTTTTTCCCAGTTTTACTGAGAAATAATTGACACATACCAGTGTATAGGTTTACATCATGCTGATTTGATTTAAATGTAATGTAAAATAATTATCATCAGTTACATCCTTCTTCTTGGACAGATATGGTGAGGAAAAAGAGAAAAAAAGGAAAACAAATTCACCTTGTGATAAGAACCCATAGGATTTTCTCTCTCAACAATTTTCCTATAAATCATAATTTTTGACTCTGGAAATGCCCACTCTCTTTAGAGGTTCCTCCAGCCCAAAGAGTGGTAGCTATTTCCTGATGTGGCTAATCTCAGGTCAAAAACTTTAATTATTGTCTTTCTTTTATTTCACAAATTCAAACTATCAAGAAAATTGTCTGGCTTTACTCTAAAAATGTATCCAGAGTGTGATTATCTCTCACTATCTCCCACTACTACCAACCTGTTTTAAGACACAATCACCTCTCATCTTAATCATTGCCCTTTTAGCCTCCTAACTTTATTCTATTTTCCACCTAGTGTATTCATTATACTTCAGCCAACAGTGGGCCTTTTAAAATATAACTTGGATCATGTCACACTTCATAAAATGATCTGTTTGCCAACTCACTTAAAAGATGGCCTGTGATGCCCAAAATGATCTACTGCCTGTATTTCTAGGGCCACCTCATTCGCTATGTATCAGCTACTCTTACCACCTTGAAATTCAGGCCACTGCTTTTGTAGTCTTTACATTTCTTCTTCCTTATACTTGAAAAATCCTCCCCCCAGATATTTTTATGATGTACATCCTCTCTTCCATCAGGCTTCCATTGGTATAGTTCAAACTAACATCCAACACTGTTACAAGGTCCCATCCTCTGCCTCTCTGATTTCCCTTGAGCTTTTTTTTTCTGTATAGCATATACCAGAATTTGATATATGATGTATTTACATGCTATTATTTTCATCATCAGTTTCTCCTCTTCATGTTAGCTCAAAAGGACAGGAACTTGTTCTTCCTTTCATTTTTAGTATTTAGAAAGATGACTGACACAGAATTGACCCTCAACAGCTATTTTAAATGAATTAATTAATAACAGGCACTTGCTATAGCACTCCAATTAAGATAACCTCTTTCCAGTTCCAACCAACATAATGTAATCAATATAGTAAAACTATATGTTGGTGGAATCCTGAGTCAAATTTTGAAGATGCAATGATAACTTTTCAAAGTCCTGCTATCTTCCAGTCAGTGGAATGAAAGAAATAAGAAAAACAATTTTTCAGATAACTAATTACATACCAGGTGTCAGGGTACATTGATTTGCTCCACTAAGGAGACCACATTTGAAACAGCAGCTGTAATTGAAGTAACCACCTGGCAATTTCTGGAACTCATCCATCTTTAGCAGTAGCCATATTGTAAAGATAAATGAGAATGGAGTAGAAATCAACTGCCCACGTCTTTTAAGTATGTGATTGTGACACTAACCTCTGCTCTTCCACAGGGATGCACTATTGCTTCGGTCAAAATTCTATTTATCAGCTAACTTTCCATAAGGGCCTACATCGCCTGGCAGTCTGCCGTAGCACTGTGAACTCCCAGAAATTAGTTTGCACTCACAAGCACTGTCAACTAATCATAAATGTGACACAGTCGTGATGGGAAGTGGAAAGAGGATAATGTAGAGAATCCTAGAATGAAGAGTCTCACTATGTGTTTGTTTTTCCTCAAAGGCACTTTAAACTTCCTTCACTTGTAGATACTGGTTCAATGGATTGATCATTTGATGATGAGAAGAGGGATGCACATTCTCTAAAAACTGATTCATCAGGCCTCAGTTCAAATCAACCAGCATCTTAATGGACTTCCTTCCTACCTAACATGGGATGCGGGCAAGCCATTGTGACACCACACTAACTTTGTTCCTCATGTTTTCAGTAATGGAGAAGTGAGACTCCTTGTCCTCCCCAGAATTCAACTATCAAGGAATCAGTTTCACCTCCAACATCTCGCTATGTGCCCAGCCTACAGGGAGCAACCTCTAAAGCCCCTTTCCAAAGTAATAGCATTTTTTACTCACAAATTTATTTTTTTCAAGGTCTTGATAAAATATATTCTGAGCCACGTTAGATCATGTTAGATAAATTCACCCCATCACCTTAGTCTCCTGAAGTCTTTGAACTTCTTATCCATTAGTATCAAGTTTCTGGCATCTCTCCTTCATTAAATATGCATCATCTTTTAAGTACAGGTTACAATTTGTATTTGAAAACTGATCAAGCAAGCAATTTTTAAAATTCTCAAAAAATAAAAATAAATAAATAAAATAAAATAATTCTGAGTGAAAATGAGGAAAGTTACCTTATTAAAGATTAAAAACTTATGACATCTTTGAGCACAAAGAGCATAACTTTTTCAGGAAGGCTTGCATTGGTTGGCATGACTGACTTAACAGAGATGGCAATTTAAGATTTGCAAAGAACTTCATGTCATCAACACTCAATATGCCAGCAAATCTGGAAAACTCAGCAGTGGCCACAGGACTGGAAAAGGTCGGTTTTCATTCCAATCCCAAACAAAGGCAATGCCAAAGTATACTCAAACTACTGAGCAATTGCACTCATCTCACACACTAGCACAGTAATGCTCAAAATTCTCCAAGTCAGGCTTCAACAATACATGAACCATGAACTTCCAGACATTTAAGCTGGATTTAGAAAAGGCAGAAGAACCAGAGATCAAATTGCAAACATCTGTTGGATCATGAAAAAAGCAAGAGAGTTCCAGAAAAACATCTACTTCTGCTTTATTTGACTATACCAAAGCCTTTGACCATGTGGCTCACAAAAAACTGTGGAAAATTCTTCAAGAGATAGGAATACCAGACTACCTTACCTGCTTCCTTGAAATATGTATGCAGATCAAGAAGCAATAGTTAGAACTGAACATAGAACAAACAACAGACTGGTTACAAATCAGGAAATGAGTACATAAAGTCTGTATAGTGTCACCCTGCTTATTTAACTTATGTGCAGAGTATATCATGTGAAATGCCAGGCTACATGAAGCACAAGCTGGAATCAAGACTGCTGGGAGAAATATCAATAACCTCAGATATGCAGATGACACCACCCTTGTGGCAGAAAGCAAAAAAGAACTAAAGAACCTCTTGATGAAAGTGAAAGAGGAGAGCGAAAAAGTTGGCTTTAAAACTCAGCATTCAGAAAACTAAGATCTTGGCATCTGGTCCCATCACTTCGTGGCAAATAGATGGGGGAAAATGGAAACAATGGAAACAATGACAGACTTTATTTTGGGGGGCTCCAAAATCACTGTAGATGGTGACTGCAGCCATGAAATTCAAAGATGCTTGCTTCTTGGAATAAAAGTTATGACCAACCTAAACAGCATATTAAAAAGCAGAGACATTACTTTCCCAACAAAGGTCTGTCTAGTCAAAGCTACGGTTTTTCCAGTAATCATGTAGGGATGTGAGAGTTGGATTATAAAGAAAGCTGAGTGCCAAAGAATTGACAATTGATGCTTTGGGACTGTGGTGTTGGAGAAGACTCCTGAAAGTCCCTTTGAATGCAGAGAGCCAACCAGTCCATCCTAAAGGAAATCAGTCCTAATTATTCATTGGAAGAACAGATGCTGAAGCTGAAACTCCAATACTTTGGCCACCTGATGAGAAAAACCAACTCATTGGAAAAGACCTTGACGCTGGGAAAGATTGAAGGCAGGAGAAGAAGGGGACGACAGAGGATGAGATGGTCGGATGGCACCACAATGCGATGGACATGAGTTTGAGCAGGCTCGAGGAGACAGTGATGGACAGGGAAGCCTGGTGTGCTGCAGTCCACGGGGCCGCAAAGAATCCGACATGACTGAGCGACTGAAATGAACTGAACTGAACTGAACTCACATCATCATATATATTTCCATACCAATTCTCAGTTTCCAGACCTTTTTATAAGTGATATCATGGACCAAAAAGTCAGCTGATATAATAATTTAGCAACTAATTGGATCAAAGTATACATTTGGGTCCTGATTAACTCAGCCCTATGGCTTCAAAAGGTTAGTGAATCTTTGGAAAAGTCATAGAACATCAATGCCTTGAGCTGAGAACCTAGGCACTTAAAATTGTCATTCTACCTTTCTGACTTGTCCAGTACTGTTAGAAAAAGCCACCCAACCTCACAGTCCTTGATTTCTTTTTACCTATCCTATTTTTCTAAGGCAAGAGACACTGAATTTTTGAAGGATTTGCTTTCAAAGGATACTTTAACATAATTGACTACAGCTAAAATTTCATTTAGTTTAAATAACTATATCACTAATGCATATAATGAATTTCCAGATTATTTTTTCAGGAATCTTAAAAATATTCTCATTGCTTTTAGTCCCAACTATGTCATCTTCCCTGGTGGCTCAGAGATTAAAGAGTCTTCCTCCAATGCAGGAGACCCAGGTTTGATCCCTGGGTCGGGAAGATCCCCTGGAGAAGGAAATACCACTCCGGTATTCCTGCCTGGAGAATCCCATGGACAGAGAAGCCTGGTAGGCTACAGTCCACAGGGTCATAGGTAGCTGAACACAACTGAGCGACTTCACTTTCACTTTCATGTCATATTCCACTTATTTCCACTCCTGGTAATAATTTCTATATTCTTGGTTATGAGCAAGATATTACTCTGGGGAGTGGGCAAGATAGCAGAGTAGAAGGACCTTGGGCTCAACCCATGGGCCCACCAAAACTACAGCTGTTTACAGAGCAACTATCAATGAGGATGACAAGACTAGCAGGAAGGATTTTTCACAGCTAATAATATAAAGAAGGAACCACAATGAGAGGGGTAGGAGGGGCAGAGAAACAGTATAGTCAAGACCCACACACCAGGATAGGTGACCCACAAACAGGAGGATAGTTGAAACTGCGAAGGTTCTTCCCAAGGAGAACGAGGTCTAAGCCCTACACTGGACTCCTTAGTCCATGGATACTGCACCAGGAAGACAAGTCTCCAGAATGTTTGACTTTGAGGGTCAACAGAGCTTGCATATGGGAGAGCCAGAAGGCAACAGGAAACAAAGACTCCACTTTCAAATGGCTTCCCTGGTGGCTCAGACAATACAGAATCTGCCTGCAGTGTGGGAGACCAGAGTTTGATCCCTGGATTTGGAAGATCCCCTGGAAAAGAAAGTGACAACACACTCCAGCATTTTTGCCTGGAAAATCCCATGGACAGAGGAGCCTAGTGGCTCTTCATATAGTCCATGGGGTCGCAAAGAGTTGGATATGACAGAATGACTAACATACACACTCAAAGGGCACAGGCATAATCTTACACACTCTGAGACCTAGCATAGAGGCAGTAATTTAATAAAAGCCTGAATCAGACCAACTTGCTAATCTTGAAGAGCCTCTCAAAGAAGCAACAGGTCAGTAGGACTCCCTTGAAGACACAGATGCTGGAGGCAGCTGTTTTGGGGAGGTTGTTCTATCATAAAGACACGGGCACTGGCAAACATCATGTTGGAATTCTCGCTCTAGCTTATTAGTACTGGGACCCAGCCCTGCCCACTAAGCTGGTTGACCCAGTCTAAGACCCCACAAGCAGAGCAGCCAGTTCTGTGGGGACCCAGCAACATCCACAGACAGGCTGAGACCAACACGAGAACTCCCAAGCTCCCAGCTCTGCCCAGAATGGAGTGTATTACTGGGGTCTATAGGGCAACTCCAACATAAGGCCACTTCTCCAAGATGGAGAAAGTTAAACAATCTACTGAATACATACAAATAGATACAAAGAATTAGGCAAAATGAGGTTGTAAAGGAATATGTTTCAAACAAAGGAAAAAGATAAAACTCTAGAAGAACTAAGCAAACTGGACAAAACTATCTACCTAATACAGAGATCAAGGTAATGATCTTAAAGACGTTCAGTGAACTTAGGAGAAGGATGGATGATCAGGGTGAGAAGCTTTACAAAGAGTTAGAAATATAAATAGGGATTGAATAGAGCTGAAGAATACAATAACTAATTGAAAAATTAACTAGAAGAATTCAAAAGTACATTAGATGATACAAAGGGAAAGTTCAGGGAACTAGGAGACACAGTAGTGGAAATTCACCCAAGCCAAGAGAAAAGAAAACAAAGATCAAAAAATGAGGACACTTTGAGACCTCTGAAACAACATCAAGCATACTAAAGTTCACATTTTGGGGGTGTCAGATGGGGAAGAGAGAGAGAAATGTCAGAGAATATATTTGAAGATATAATAGCTGAAAACTTTCCTAACCTGGGGAAGGAAACAGACATCCAGTTCCAGGAAAACATAGAGTATCAAAAAATATCACCCCAAAAAGATCCACATCAAGGCACATTGTAACTAAAATGGCAAAATTTAAAGATAAAGAAAGAATATTAAAGGCAGCAAGAGAAAAGCAAACCGTTATATACAAAAAACACTCATAGATTGTCAGATAAATTTTCAGCAGAAACTTTGCTGACCAGAAAAGAGTGACACAATATAATTAAAATTATGAAAGAAAAGAAAGAAAGGGAAAAAAATAACACAGCCAAGAATACTCTAACCAAAAGCTCTCTTTTAAAGAGAAATAAAGAGTTTTATAGAAAAGCTAAGAACTCAGCACCACTAAACTAGCTTTACAAGAAATGTTTGAGGGACATCTCTAAGTGAAAAAGAAAAGGCTAAAACTAAAAATCTGACAATTATAGGAGGAAAAATCACATTAGTAAAGGCAAATATACAGTAAAGATAATAGTTCAAACACTTATTAAGCTAGTAGGAAAACAATAAAAAGGCAAAACATAAAAGATGTAAAATATGTTGTCAAAAATATTAAATTGGGGGAGTAAAAATGTAGGGCTGTTAGAATCAATTTAGATTTAAAATATTATCAATTTAATTATATATATATTTATTTATTTATTTATTTCTCCTGGTAACCACAAACCAAAAATCTGTAATAGATATACAAAAAAGAAAAAGGAATCCAAATATAAAATTAAAGATAATAAATCACAAGGGAAGAGAGCAAAAGAAGGTGAAATGAATAAAAAAGAACTACAGAAACAACGAATAAAATAGCAATAAGTATCTGTCAAATAATTAAATATAAATGGACTAAATGCTCCAATCAAAGAAATAGAATGGCTAAATAGATACAAAAACAAGACTCATTTATATACTGGCTATAAGAGACTCACTTCTTATCTAAAGACACAAACAGATTGAGTGAAGGGATGGAAAAAGGTATTCCATGCAAATGGAAATAGAAAGCTAGAGTAACAATACTTGGAAATGAAAGTGAAAGTCACTAGCCACTAAGTTGGTCTGACTCTTTGCGACCCTATGCAACCTTGCCAGACTCCTCTGTCCATGGAATTATCTATACAAAATACTGGAGTGGGTAGCCATTCCCTTCTCAAAGGGATCTTCCTAACTCAGGGATCGAAATAACCTTTAAAATAAAAGCTGTAAGAAGAGACAAATAAGGATATAACATAATGATAAAGGGAACAATCAGCAATAAGATATAACAATTACATCCACATATCTATATATACATATATGTATGTGCATGCTCAGTTGCTTTAGTCATGTCTCTTTGTGACCCTATGAACTGTAGCCCACCAGACTCTGTCCATGGGATTCTCCAGGCAAGGATACCAGAGTGGGTTGTCATGCCCTCCTTTAGGGGATCTTCTCGACCCAGGGATCAAACCCGCATCTTCTGTGTCTCCTGCATTGCAGGTGGATTCTTTACCACTGAGCCACCAGGGAAGCCCCAATTTGTATACACATGTGCACGCACACACACCCACACATATATATATGGCCCCAACACAGAACACCTAAACATGGAGAGCAAATATTAACAAATATAAAAAAAGAAAATGACAGTAACACAATAACAGTAGGAAGCTTCAAAACCCCACTTTTATCAATAAACAGATCATCCAGATATAATATCAATATGGAAACACTAGCCTTAGAGAATACACTACAGCAGAGGAACTTCAGAAATATGTATAGAATGTTTCATCCAAAAGCAGTAGAATAGGCATTCTTTTCAAGTGCACATAGAACATTATACAGGATATATATCACCTGCAAGACAACAAAACAAGTCTCAATAAAATTGAGAAGACTGAAATCATATCAGCATCTTTTCCAATCAGAATGTTATGAGACTAGTAAATAATAATAACAAGAACACTACAAAAACAACCCCACAATCATATAGAGGCTAAATATTATGCTACCAGCCAACCAATGGGTCATTGAGGAAATCAAAGAAGAAATAAAAAATAACTGGAGACAAATGAAAACAGAAACACAGTGATCCAAAATCTGTGGAATGTACAAAAGTGGTTCAAAGAGGGAAGTTTATATTGATACAAGCCTACCTCTGGAAATAAGAAAAGTTTCAAATAAACAATCTAACCTTATACTTAAAGGAACCAGAAAAAGAACAAACAAAACCCAAAATTGGTAGAAGGAAAGAAATTATGAAGATCAGAGCAAAAATAAATGAAACAGAGACTTAAAAAAGGGTGAGGGTAGAATTAATGAAACTAAGAGCTGGTTTTTTGCAATGATAAACAAAATGATAAGTGTTTAGACAAATTCATCAAGAAAAAAACTCTCTCATTGAGAGAATTAAAATGAAATCAGATGAAAAGAAGTTATAAATGATGCCAAGGAAGTACAAAGAATCATAAAATGCTACTATGAACAACAATATGCCAATGGACAGCCTAGAAGAAATGGATAAATTCCCAGAAATGTGAAATCTCCCAAAATTAATCAAGAGGAAATGGAATTACCGGTTAATTACAGACCAATTATCAGTAATGAAACTGAGTTAGTAACTAAAAAATCTTCCAGCAAACAAAAGTCTAGGACCAGATGACTTCAGAGCTTAAAAGCACCAAATATTTAAAGGAGGAGTTAATGCCTATACCTCTCAACCTATTCCAAAAATTTGAAGAAAGGATGCTTCCAAACTCATTCTATGAGGCCAGTATGATACCAAACCCAGAGACAACACAAAAAAAGAAAATTATAAGCCAATATCCCTGATGAACATAGATGCAAAAATTCTCAACAAAGTATCTGCAAACTGAATTAAACAATAAATTAAAAGGATCATACATCGTGATCAAGTAAGATTTATATCAGGGATACAAGTATGGTTCAATATCCACAAATAAGTGTGATATTCCACATCAACAAATTGAAGATTAAAAATCACATGATTATCTCAATAAATTCAGAAAAAGCATTTGACAAGATTCAATATCCATTTATCATAAAAACTCTCAACAAAGTGGGTATGAGGGGAATATGCTCTAATATAATAAAGCCACATATGATAAGCCTACAGAAAAAATCGTACTCAATAATAAAATCTGAATGCATTTCTGTTAGGCTCAAGAACAAGAAAAGCGTGCTCACTCTTGTAATTTTTTTTTAACACAGTATTAGAAGTCCTAATCACAGAAATCAGACAAGAAAAAGAGATAAAATGCATGGAAATTAGAAAGAAAGAAGTAAAACTGTCATTATTTGGAAATGACATTATGCTACATTTAAAAAATGCTGAAGTCTACCCAAAACCTCTTGGAATTAATAAATGAATTCAGTTAATTTGAAGGATACAGAATTAGTATACAGAAATCTGTCATATTTCTATACACTAATAGCAAACTATCATAAGGAGAAATTAAGAAAACAATCCTATTTACAATCACATCAAAATGAATAATATACCTAGTAATAAACCTACTAAGGTGATGAAAGACCTGTACTCCAAGAACTATAAGACACTTATGAAGGAAATTGAAGACAATGTAAATAAATGGAAACATATTGTGTTCATGGATTAAAAGAATTAATACTGCAAAAATTAAAATACTACCCAAAACAATCCATAGATTCAACGCAAACCCTATCAAAATAACCAATGGCATTTGTCACAGCACTAAAACATAGAATACTGAAATTTGTATGAACACACCAAAGACCGTGGAAAGCCAAAACAATCTTGAGGAAGAAGAACAAACTTGATGTATCACATTCCCTGATTTCAAACTATACTATAAAGCTATAGTAATCAAGACGGTATGATACTGACATAAAAAAAAAGACACACTGATCAATGGTACAGAAAAAGAGCTCAAAAATGAATCCACACTTATATGATCAACTGATCTATGACATGGAGGTGGCAAGAATACACAATGGGGAAAAGACAGATTCCTCAGTAAGTGGTGCTGGGTAGCCTAGATAGCTGCATGCATAGAAATAAAATAGGGCTAGTTTCTCACAACATAGACAAAAATAAATTTAAAATATATTAAAATGTAAATGTAAGACCTGGAACCATAAAACTCCTAGAAGAAAACATAATGCCCTTTGACATTAGCTTTAGCAATATTTTTTTGGATCTATCACTGAAGGCAAAGGAAATAAAAGCAAAAATAAACAAATGGGACATCAAACTAAAAAGCTTTTACACAGCTACTAAAATTATTTTGCAGCCTACTGAATGAAGGAAGACATTTACAAACAATATACCTGACAGGGGGTTAACATTCAAAATAAACAAAGAATTCATACAACTCAACATAAAAAAAAAAAAAACCTGATTAAAAAATAAGTAGATGGTTGGAACAGACATTTTCCCATAGAAGACATAGAGAAGGCCAAGACACATGAAAAGATGCTCAGCACCACTAATCATCAGAGAAATGCAAATCAAACCCACAATAACATATCACCTCACACTTGTCCAAATGGCTATTATCAAAAACACAACACATAACAACTGTTGACAAGCATGTGGAGAAAGAGAACTTGTGCCCTTCGGTGGGAATGTAAATTGGTGCATTTGGTATGGAAAACAGTATGGAGGGTCATCTATATATATATAACTACTTTCTAATCCAGACATTGTACTTCCAAAGGAAATTAAAACACTAACTTGAAAAAATATACTAACCTGATGTTCATTGCAGCATTATTCAAAATAGCCAAGACCAAAAAAAGCAACCTAAGTGCCTATCAATAGAGGAAGGGGTAAAGAGGATGTGCTTTACATATGCAATTGAACTTACTCAGTCATTAAAAAAAAAAAAAAGAATGAAATCTTGCCATTGGTAGTAAAATGGATGAATCTACAGGGCATTATGCTAAGTGAGTCAGACAGACAAAGACAAATACCACATGATTTCAGTTTTTATATGAAGTCTAAGAAACAAATGAACAAACATAACAAAACAGAAACGGTCTCAGATACAGAGAATAAACAGATGGTTGTCAGAGGGAAGGGGTGTGGAGAAATGAGAGAAATAGGTGATGGAGATTAAGAGGTACAAACTTCCAGTTACAAAATGAATGGGTCACGAGTTGAAATGTACAGTGAAGGGAATATAGGCAGTAGTTATGTATTATATTTGTATGATGACAGAGAGTAACTGGACTTACTGTAGTGATCACTGCATAATGCATAGAAACACTGAATCACCATGTTGTGTACCAGGAACTAACATAGTGCTGTAGGTCAAATGTACTTTAAAAAGAAAAAGGTAATAAAACTGATAATGTCCATTACCAATAAAAATAAAATAAAATAAAAAATAAAAAGGAAAAAAAAAACTCATAGAGAATCAAATTTGTGGCTATGAAAGATATGGGGTAGGGAGAGGGTAAATGGGATGAAGGTGATCAAAAGGTACAAACTTCCAGTTATAAGAAATGTTGAGAGAGGAATTGGTCTCCTTATGGGAAGTAGAATGTATTTGAGATCCCCTCTACTACATGGGAAGAATTTCAAATTCAAGATAACCATAAATAAACAGATAGCCTACCAGGCTCCTCCCACCATGGGATTCTTCAGGCAAGAGTAGTGAAGTGGGTTGCCATTTCCTTCTCCAGGGGATCTTCCTGACCCAGGGATTGAACCCGGGTCTCCTGAATTCCAGGCAGACACTTTAACCTCTGAGCCACCAGGTAAGCCCCAAATAAATGGATACAAAGACCTAACTAAATTTACATATACATAAAATATCTTATATTTATCTATAATAATACATACAAAGTCCCCTTGAATTGTTGCCTTTCTTCTTATGAAAGCAAGCAATGGTTATTGCGATCATAATTAAAATTCCAAAATATTTGTGTATTCACATCTCTACATTCAGTGGGCTTCCCTGGTGGTTCAAACAGTAAAGAATCTGCAGCAATGAAAGAGACCCAGGTTCGATCCCTGTGTGGGGAAGATCTCCTGAAGAAGGAAACAGCAACCCACTCCAGTATCTTTGCCAGGAGAATCCATGGACAGAGGAGCATGGTGGGTTACGGTCCATGGGGTCTCAAAGAGTTGGATATGACTGAGATACTAACAGTTTCACTTTCACTACATTCAGTGAAAGTTACTTTTCAGTTTCTAAAAAGTTTGAAACATACACAGATGGCTTAATCTGCCTTCACTGCAGATTCAACAAAGTGAAACATGTTGATAATTAAAGTATCTGGTGACAACATAGTGTGGTTGTAAGATCATAATTTAAGGTAGAAATTCCTACCACCCGCTCCCTAGTAGCTTGGTTGAACACATGCCTACAATCAGACAAGTTTATGACATTTTATATATTTAAAGTTGAGATCCCTATAAATCTATATCTTTAGGAGAGATGCTATTAATTTCTTTACACCCAACTGAAAGTGATATCTCATTTCATTTCTTTTGATGTAAAAGAAGGTAAAGAGACCATAAGAATGCTCTAAAAGATTTTTAAAAGTAAGAAAGGAAATAAGGCATAATGAAGAACATTACATGCTTAGCCCACTTAATTTTTTATGTCAGGTTCTAAATCAGACCAGAACCAAAATATGAGAAAAGACTGAATTTATAAAATTGCATTTCATATTCTATTTTATCAAAAGAATATATGTTAGCTATTTATCTTAGCTGATAAAGTATATATCCATCTTTAAACTGGGCTGAGCTAAATAAATGACTTTAAAATCATTTATTCAACAATACGCTAAGTCCCCTATATACGAACCTTCAAGCTGCAAACTTTCAAAGATGCAAACATGTGTTGGCATCTCCAATCATGTAAGTTAGTTCCCATGTCTTTCATACATTGTCATGTGCATGCATCCTCTAAAATTGGTTGTGATTGTGTGTACTTTACTGTACAGTACTATATAGAGTACAGTGGTAGTGTCTTTGCTCTTCCGTCCCTGGGATTCTCCAGGCAAGAACACCGGAGTGGGTTGCCATTTCCTTCTCCAATGCATAAGAGTGAAAAGTGAAAGTGAAGTTGCTCAGTCATGTCCAACTTCACAATCCCATGGACTGCAGCCTACCAGGCTCCTCCATACATGGGATTTTCCAGGCAAGAGTACGGGAGTGGGTTACCATTGCCTTCTCCG
The DNA here is from genome assembly GCF_001704415.2 of Capra hircus. Lineage (NCBI taxonomy): Eukaryota > Metazoa > Chordata > Mammalia > Artiodactyla > Bovidae > Capra > Capra hircus. Next base: position 17,637,772 of record NC_030808.1, read on the forward strand.
AGGACATTCAGAAGCAACTGCAAAAGAAGTGAAGATATAGCTGATACTGCTAAGAAGCACCAGCTGTTATAATGTACTACTGTACTTTTCAAGGTACTTTACTATAAGATTAAAAATGTTTTCTTTATCTTTTTGTTTTTATGCATTATTTCTGTGAAAAGTATTAGAAACCTATTATAGTACATTACTGTGTTAGTTGGGTGTCTATGTTAATTTTGTTGGACTTACAAAAAAACTAGACTTATGAACTTGCTCTCGGAGTGGAACTTGTTCATATGTAGGGACTACTGTATTCAACAAATACTTATTGGGCATATATTATGTAGTGGTAACTGTCTAGGCACTGGATATAAAACAGTTAAGAAGATAAAGCTAGTTCTTGATCTTATGAAGCTTCTATGTAAAAAGAGACAATAAACAAGTTATATAGATAATAGAGCTAGGCAGATGATAGATAGATAGGATAGATGAATAGATAGACTGCTATGAAGGAGATTGGAAATAAGATGCTGTGATGGAGAATAACAGATAGGAAAGGTAGCTAATTTACTTGACAGAAACAAAAATTTTCCTACAGATAGAAAACATCTAAGACCTAAAATATGAAATTTCTTACATTTTTGTATTTTTATTAAAATAGATTAGAGGAGCTAAAAACGCCACTGTGATCACATAAAGTTACAGAATAGAGGATCAAGCTAAGAAAGAACAAGGTAGTGGTTAATATTAAAAGGCATCATCATACTTTAAGGGTTTGCTTTCCAACCCTCAAAACGAAATTCTCATTGTCTAAGTTATCTAACATCTGTAAATCATGCCAAATGTTAAGTAACTCGCATGAGATTCTTCTCTGTAACTGCAGAGCAACAATATCATCATTAATAATAATTTGTATTTCCTTTCTTTCAATGATGCCCAAATTATTTGGGTTTGCATCAATGTAGTTTAATTACTGCTATAAGAAAAGTAATGAAAAGGGATGTTATTTCTGGAAAGAACTTTTTAAAGGTATTACTTGCTTTGTACTTGAGTTTCCTTTGTTGAAACAGAATTAAAGAGATAAATGTTGTTGTGAGACTCAATTTTAAACCACATACACTTCAAGAACTGTAATTTTGAAATTTGTCAAAAAATTAATGATTGTCTTTAACCTTTTGAAGATAAAATACCTGCAGGCTCCTTGCAGTTAGCAAGCCCTCTCTTCCACAACACCTTGCACATAGTCGGTATTCAATAAATGCTTACTTAAGACTGATTTAAAGGAATCAAATGGATTCCATTTATATAAAACATCCTTTGATTCCTTTTAATCAGTATCACACAAAAGAAACAATTTTGGTGTGTGAAGAAAGGCAAGGAGTGCTTTTTCAGAATATTAATGCACACAATGGAGGGAAGTCACATTTGTTACAACCTTGCCATAAAGTGGAGCTGCAATCACACATCTGTTCCATCTGCCATCAATTAGTTTGATGAAAACAGACTAACAGTGTGGTAGTGATTAGCAGGAAAGATTAAATTCACTTCAGTTTTAATTATAAATCTTTGCCCTTAAAGTTTTATTGGCTTGAAAGAACTCCTACTGTTCCCTTGTTTTTCCTCCACAGCTGATGTGCATTTTATTATTACTTCATTTTAATGCATTTTATTTGGTACTTATTTCTAACTACAGACTTTATCTACAAATGTTACTGTTATGCCCATATGCCACAATAAGCATAACCAAAACTATTCACATCTTACTAATTCAAGTACAAATGATCTTTAGTAGCAAGCATGGCATCTATTATATGCAGAGAACTCTGAGGTTAATATATTTGTCACTCAGATTGTGTCATTCCTTGACTAATTCATTCGTTTATTCATTCAGTTCAGTTCAGTCACTCTGTCGTCTCCAACTACTTGCAACCCCATGAACCACAGTACGCCAGGCCTCCCTATCCATCACCAACTCCCGGAGTTCACCCAAACTCATATATTGATTCAGTGATGTCAACTAACCATCTCATCCTCTCTTTCCCTTCTCCCTCTGCCCTCAATCTTTCCCAGCATCAGGGTCTTTTCAAATGAGTCAGCTCTTCGCATCAGGTGGCCAAAGTATTAGAGTTTCAGCTTCAGCATCAGTCCCACCAATGAAAACCCAGAACTCATCTCTTTAAGGATGCTCATTGCAGTCCAAGGGACTCTCAAGAGTCTTCTCCAACACCACAGTACAAAAGCATCAATTCTTTGGCGCTCAGCTTTCTTTATGGTCCAACTCTCACATCCATACATGACCACTGGAAAAACCATAGCCTTGCCTAGACAAACCTTTATGGACAAAGTAATGTCTCTGCTTTTGAATATGCTGTCTATGTTGATCATAACTTTCCTTCCAAGGAGTAAGCATCTTTTAATTTCATGGCTGCAATCACCATCTGCAGTGATTTTGGAGCCCAAAAAAATAAAGTCAGCCATTGTTTCCACAGTTTCCCCATCTATTTCCCATGATGTGATGGGACCAGATGCCATGATCTTCATTTTCTGAATGTTGGGCTCTAAGCCAACTTTTTCATTCTCCTCTTTCATCAAGAGGCTCTTTAGTTCTTCTTCACTTTATATCTGCATATCTGAGGTTACTGATGTTTCTCCCGTCAAACTTGAGTCCAGCTTGTGCTTCCTCCAGCCCAAGGTTTCTCATAATGTACTCTGCACAGAAGTTAAATAAGCAGGGTGACAAGCCTTGATGCATTCCTTTTCCTATTTGGAACCAGTCTGTTGTTCCATGTCCAGTTATAACTGTTGCTTCCTAACCTGCATACAGGTTTCTCAAGAGGCAGGTCAGGTGGTCTGGTATTCCCATCTCTTTCAGAATTTTCCACAGTTTCTTGTGATCCACACGGTCAAAAGTTTTAGCGTAGTCAATAAAGCAGAAATAGATGTTTTTCTGGAACCCTCTTGCTTTTTCAATGATCGAGGAGATGTTGGCAATTAGGTCTCTGGTTCCTCTACGTTTTCTAAAACCAGCTTGAACATCTGGAAGTTCAAGGTTCACATACTGCTGAAGCCTGGCTTGGAAAATTTTGAGCATTACTTTACTAGCATGTGAGATGAGAGCAATTGTGCAGTAGTTTGAACATTCTTTGGCATTGCTTTTCTTTGGGATTGGAATGAAAATTGACCTTTTCCAATCCTGTGGCCACTGCTGAGTTTTCCAAATTTGCTGGCCTATTAAGTGCACTGTCACAGCATCATCTTTTAGGATTTTAAATAGCTCGACTGAAATTCCATCACCTCCACTAGCTTTGTTCATAGTGATGCTTCCTAAAGCCCACTTGACTTCACATTCCAGGATGTCTGACTCTATGTGAGTGATCATACCATCATGGTTATCTGGGTCATGAAGATCGTTTTTGTACAGTTCTTCTGTGTATTCTTGCCATTTATTCATTCAGCAAATATTAATTTATTTGCTTATTATGTTCCAGGCACTGATTCAGGTGACATATTTTATTTTCTTGGGTTCCAAAATCACTGTGGACAGTGACTGAAGCCATGAAATCAAAAGATGCTTCCTCCTTAGAAGGAAAGTTATGACAAACCTAAACAGAGTATTAAAAAGCAGAGCCATCACTGCAGACAAAGGTCCATATAGTCAAAGCTATGGTGCTATCACTGACTCAATGAATATGAGTTTGAGCCAACTCAGGGAGATAGCGAAGGACAGAGAAGCCTCATGGGGTCACAAAGATCATGATCAGATCATGGGGTCACAAAAGTCAGTGACTGAACAGCAACGGTTTTTCCAGTAGTCAGGTACAGATGTGAGAGTGGAACCATTAAGAAGACTGAGTGGTGAAGAACTGATGCATTTGAATTGTGGTGCTGAAGAAGACTCTTGAGAGTCCCTTGGACAGCAAGGAGATCAAACCAGTCAATCATTAAGGAAATCAATGAGCCAGAATACTCATTGGAAGGACTGATGCTAAAGCTGAAGCTCCAATCCTTTGGCCGCCGGATGAGAACTGACTCAATGGAAAAGACCCTGATGCTGTGAAATATTGAAGGAAAAAGAAGAGATGGGGGTGGCAGAGAATGAAATGGTTAGATACATCACTAATTCAATGGACATGAATCTGCACAAACTCTGGGAGATAGTGAAGGACAGGGGAGCCTGGTGTGCTATAATCCATGAGGCTGCAAAGAGTTGGACATCACAGCAAGTGAACAACAACAAATAAGTGCTTAAGATACATAAGTGAACAACAACAACAAGAAACAGAAATTTCTGACCTCACAGAACCAATATTATAGTAGCTGGATTTAAACCCATAACAAATGGGCTAAATTGTGTCCCTTAAAAGTGATATGTTGAAGTTCTAATCTTCAGTACCTCAGATCTAACTGTATTGGGAGGAAAGATCTTTAAAGAGGTCATTAAATTAAAATGAGGTCTTTAGAGTAGGCCCTAATTCAGTATGACTGGTGTCTTTATAAACAGGAGAAATTTGGACACAGACTTGTATAAAGAGGAAAGACTATGTGAGGTCTAAGGGGGAAGACAGCTATCTACAAATAAAGAGAGAGGCCTCAAAATGAAATCAACTCTGTCAACCACTTGATCTCAGGCTTCTAGCCTCCAGACTGTGGGAAAATAAATTTCTCTTGTTTAAGACACTCATTCTGTAGTATTTTTACAACAGCCCTAGCAAACTAATATGGCAATAAACAAAACAAAGCTTAAAGAAATAAATTATGTCATTTAGAAAGGAATACAATGTTCAAAAAAAAAGACAGAGAGCAATAAAACAGAACTGTGAAGTAGGGGGCACCTTCATTTACTTCCATTTCTGAGAAAGTCACTATGAAGTGTGCATACTCACCAATTCTACAAAACTAAGATCACAGCCAGAAGCGTTCTTGGTAAGGGAAAAGAAATGTTCTCATAAATTCTTACCAGTTATGTTTCTGCTATCATTCTCCCCTTGTCAATAGCCACATAGCAAAGTCTGATGCTTATGAGTATGTTTTACAGCATCAAAATTTTCTTGCATGCAAGCTAAGTCACTTCGGTTGTATCCAACTCTTCGCAAACCCCATGGACCTTCGCCCACCAGGTTCCTCTGTCCATCAGATTTTCCAGGCAAGAATACTGCAGTGGCTTGCCATTTTCTCCTCGAGGGGATCTTCCTGACCCAGGGTTAGAACCCACGTCTCTTACGTCTTCTGCATTGGCAAGTGAGTTCTTTACCACTGGCGCCACCTATGCTTAATATGTCAAGGTTAAGCTGGCTAAGTAACCAGTTTTTGGAACAGACTGATATTTTAACTTCTTATTTGATAAAATTATTTAGAAAACACATAAATGTCTGCTTTTAAATATTATATTTTTACTGTGCTTTGAATCCAAAACTCCATATTTCTAAACTTCATATAGCAGAAATTGCAGACAACATAGACACTTCAAAAACTGTGAGTTTTTTCCCCTTAATTTTCAAAGTAGACGCAGAAATTTTCTTGTGGGTAGAGTCTTTTGGGCTCTGGGAAATAACACTGCTGTGCAGACTTAGCCAAGCAAATGTAAGCCACAGGATATATACATTCACTGTTCCTGAGGTTAGACCAGACATTTAGCTAAGTAATGCAAATACATATAGTTCAATCTTATGAAATATTCTATTTAAACTGTAAAATTCTCTGGGTCACTGAGTGATGACCAGTGCAGAAGTAAGTCTTGGAAGAAAATCCACAACTCCATAAACTTCTATGAGTTAGCCAAAACAGTCCCATGACATTACCTCTCTGCAGAGATGTTTCCAGGAGCATGACTTTCAATAAAATAGAACTTCCAAAGACTGGCAAAATGCTTCATGATATCGCCAAAGAATGACTTAAGGAGTGATTCAGTGGATTTGGCCTCTGTCACTCCCCTCCTCCTCCACCACATGGAGATGCACTTTGCCAGTCCCAGAAAAGAGTTTACCATAGCTTTGCTCTCTTCAGAGTTGCCTCTTTTCAATTAGGCATGGAAGCAAAGGAGCCAAATGTCCTCTCTGATGGCATCCTCAGATTTGTGCACCAATCAAGCAGAATTTCATTCTTCTCAATTTTTATGTGCCTTGCTTGTACAGTCCTAAGTAAACCAGTTTAGAAACTTTAATTCACCTGAACTTCTAAATCTCAAAGAATGCACCAAGACTCAAGAGTTGTGCCTGCCCCTATTTTTTCTCTATTATCATGCCCACAGTTCTATCTGCCAGAGTATAAAGTTCACAGTCAAAGGAAGGACAGGATACCAGTTGTCCCTAGGCAAACAAATGAAGCCATGTCTTTATTATCATGGTAAGAAATATCTCCAAAATCTACTTAAAGTGTTTAAATTTTTACTTTTTTAATTTGCAACTAAGTTAATCGGGAATAAATAAAGTAAGGAGATAGATGGAAATGCAGCAAAAAAAGTCACATGAGAGTTTCTGGCCAACAAATTTCAGCATAATGAACAAATACATATTTGAAAATCGTAGGACAGCCAAAGTTATTTTCACAGGGGGAAAAAAAAAAGCTGTCTCCTGCCTTCTCTTTTACCATGGCTAATCACTAGTTTTTCATGCTTTTGGAAACTAGATATTTTGTGCCCTTTCAACTCCTTTCCAAGGCATGTTTATATTACACAGCAATTCTTTCCAGGAAAATCATATGTATACTGCTTTATTGATCCTCACAGCCTCTGTATGAAAAAGAGCAATGCAATGTAAAAATATTTACATTTTGTAGGTCAAGAATATCAATGTCATATAAGGGGTAAGGGTAAAGGTAATTCCTGTTTTAAACCCTACATCTTCTGACTCCCACCCACCACCACTCTGATTAGTCAAGAAGGGACAACAGGGATTTTGCTGGTGGTCCAGTGGCTAAGACTCTGTAGTCCCAGTGCAGGGGGAGGGGCTGGGTTTAATCCCTGGTCAGGGAACTAGATCCCAAATCCCGCAACTAAGACCTGGAGCATCCAAATAAATACATATTTTATTTTAAATAGAAGAGACAATAAGCTAGAGTATATGTGCCAAAGATGGTCTGGGGGAACAAGTTCAGAAGAATGTCAGATGCTGGCCTGCCCCAGCCAGCTGTGTCTCTATAGACAAGAGTTAGACCAGATGCGCAGCCAAGAACTCTACATATCTTGACACTTGGCTGCTCTTCATTCCTGATTAGGCTCATGGCTCCACACGCTGGCAGCCTCTTTCTTGCCCATGCTCAGCTCTGTCCTGACCCACGCTTTTCCCAGCCCTGCCTGCTACTACCTCAGCCGGGCATCCTGCATCCTGTAGGTTACCAGCTGGAACTGGCAACCAACTGGCCACCCAGTTGTTCGCAGTAGCTTGGCCTCTGCACTACCTCCCCATGTGAGCAGCTCCAGCTGGGGAATCTCTTTGTAGCAAGACAGCCCCCGACTCTTTTATCCTCAGCTGGTCCCAGCCAGGTTCTGCAGCTAAGCAAGCAGGTTCACTTCTGTCCTGATGGAGGCCAACCCCAAGGATACTAGTAAAGTGGCTAGTAGTGCTCCTTGCCATTCCAGAACTCACCATGGCCCATTCTTGCTCTAAATGGCTATCAAGCGACTTCCCCCAGGATCCAGTGGTTAAGACTCCACACTTTCAATGCAGGGGTTGTGAGTTCGATCCCTGGTCAGGGAAATGAGATCCCACATGTTGCATGGTGCAGCCAAAAAAAAAAGTAGCTGTCAAATAACTCCTGTACAACTTTTAGTTAGGCATTTAGACAATAGACATTATGACCTTAATCTGTGCCTTCCTCCCTCTTTCATCAGTCCTGCCTTCCTAGGCTTGTACTCACTCAGTCATGTCCAACTCTTATTGAGCCCATGGCTGGTAGTCTGCCAGGCTCCTCCGTCCATGGGATTCCCTAAGCAAGAATACTGGAATGGGATGCCCTTTCCTACTCCAGAGGATCTTCCCAACTCAGGGATCAAACATGTGTCTCTTGCATCTGCATTGACAGGTGGATTCTTTACCACTGAGCCACCTGAGAAGTTTAGAAAAATTATTGAACTTAGAATAAAGAAATCAGGTTCAAAGGGAACCTGAGCAATTAACCTCTCAGAACCTCTGTTCTGAGGTTCTGAAAAACATCATGTTTATTAGAGAGCTTAGAACAATACACAACACCTAAGAGCTTCTCCATACAAGTTAACAAAAATTTGGATTGAACTGAATATAGAAAAGCATTTCTAGGCAAAAATAATTAACCAATAAGTAAAATTATGCTTTTGAATTGTGGTGCTAGAGAAGACTCTTGAGTCTCTGGGGCTGCAAGGAGATCAAATCAGTCAATCATTAAGAAAATCACCTTGAATATTCATTGGAAGGACTTATACTGAAGCTGATGCTCCAATACTTTGGCCAACTGATGCAAAGAGCCCTCTCATTGGAAGAGACCTGTAGATTACCTGTAGATACTGGAAAAGATTGAGGGCAGGAGGAGAAAGGGGCAACAGAGAATGAGAGGGTTGGATAGCATCAACGAATCAATGGACATGAGTTTGAGCAAACTCTGCAAAATAGTGAAGGACAGGGAACCTGGCGCGCTGCAGTCCATGGGGTTGCAAAGAGTCAGACCCAACTTAGCAACTAAACAACAATATTATACATTCTCCCACTATTTACCACTCACAAAGAGGGGCTTTGTATTCTTTACTCTGAGGTCTTGGGGAAAGCACAGAGACTTAGTATACACCCTCTAAACAGCTCTATTACTCAAGCTATCAATTCTGTCACTCTAAAATCAAGTCATTAAATTAAGCTATATAAGATGCATATTAAGCAACTTTTAGTCAACATCACTGGGGATCAAGGTGAAAAATACATAGATGTTTCACTTAACATATAATTTAGAATCTGGGGCCCCTTCTATCTAGAATAACCTGCTTACTCTACTCCAATGGGGCAAGAAGAGTAAGCCTCAAGTTATTGCTTCTCATCCTAAAGGAAAATAGCCACTGGACAAGGTGAACTAGAATTGGAATAAAAAAAAAAAAAAGGTGGTGAAGAGAGTGAATGCCATAAAGCTTAAGTTCTGATGCATATGCGTGGGGCTCCTCCCTCCCTCTGGGTGCTCAGTCATGTCTGACTCTTTGCAATCTCATGGACTGTAGCCTACCAGGTTCCTCTGTCCATGGGATTATCCCAGCAAGAACGCTGAAGTAGGTTGCCATTCCCTCCCAAGGGATATTCCCAACCCAGGAATTGAACCCACATCTCCTGTGGCTCCTGCATTGGTAAGCAGATTCTTTACTACTGAGCCAACTGGGAAGCCCATATTCCTGGAGTACTGGAAGCAAATGAGGACTCTCTTGGCCATCACTTAGTTCCATGGAAAACACGTTCTTCTGACTTTGCCCTTACCTCTCTGGCTGCTGCTTTTCGGTCTCATTTGCTCAAACTTCCCCCTCTGGTTGTTCTCTAAATATCGGTATTCCTGAGTTCAGTACTCTTGTCTCTTCTAACTACATTCAGACATAATCAATGTAATCTAAAGCCACAGTATTAAATGCCTCCTATATCCTGACAAGATGGAGAAGATGGTTAAATAGCATCATTGACTCAATGGATTTGAATCTGAGCAAACACTGGGAAATAGTGGAGGACAGAGAAGCCTGGTGTGCTGTAGTCCATGAGGTTGCAGAGTCAGACAGGACTTAGCAACTGAACAACAACAACATATGCTGACAAACTCCAAACATGTCTCTAGCCCACCTCTTGACATCCCACCAGAGGTCTATGGTGGAGAAATCTGTATTTCAAAAATAAAACCTAAAACAGTGCCATGAATTCCTCACGCCTCCTCCAGTTCACTTCTTAAATCTTCCTCATTTCATTAAAATGCACCTTCTTTCACTCAAATGCTCAGCCAAAAAATCTAGGAGTCATTCTTGATTCTATCTTCCTTTCCATGTCTCACAGCCAATCCATAAATAAAATTTATCAATTCTATCTTTAAAATATTTTCCAAGTCTGACCACATCCCATTACTTCCAGTGCTACCAACCTGGACCATGCTGTCATGATTTCATACCCAGATTATTTCAATAACATGCCAACTCATCTGATCCTTCTTTGACCTCTTATGGTCTATTTTTTACACAGTAGGCAAGATGAGATTTTAAAACAAACATCATATCAAGTTTATGCTCAGAATCCTAACATGTTTTCCCTTTACATTTATAATATACGTGGCATTTTAAGCTCCAGCTCCTTTGACCACATCTCTGCCTAAAACCTTATCTCAGATGTTTGTGTTACTCATTTCATTCAAAATTATGACCAAATTTCACCATATTAGAGAGGTGTGTTTTTTTTTAATCACTGTTTAAGCTAGCTTTCCTTTATCATTCACTATTTATCTTGCTTCATTGTTTTTTTGTGTTGACATATTTTATATTTATTGATGTGCTTGGGCTAAGTCACTTCAGTCACGTCTGACTGTCACCCCATGGACTGTAGCCTGCCAGGTTCCTCTGTCCATGGGATTCTCCAGGCAAGAATACTGGGGTGGGTAGCCATTCCCTTCTTCAGGGGATCTTCTTGATCCAAGGATCCAACCCTCATCTCTCATGTCTCCTGCATTGGCAGGCAGGTTCTTTACCACTAGCACCACCTAGTGTATTTAGTGGCTCGGAGGCTAAAGCATCTGCCTCCAACGTGGGAGACCCAGGTTCGATCCCTGAGTCGGGAGGATCCCCTGGAGAAGGAAATGGCAACTCACTCCAGTATTCTTGCCTGGAGAATCCCATGGACAGAGGAGCCTGGTAGGCTACAGTCCACGGATTTCGCAAAGAGTTGGACACGACTGAGCGACTTCACTCACTCACTCACTCACTCACTGTTTGTTTATGATCCACCTCCTCCACTAGAATGTAAACTCCATGAGGTCAACAACTTTGTCTATCTTATTCACTGCTGGTTTGCAATATTTAAAATAGTGTAAGGCACTCAACAAATATTTGCTTATTGAATGATGTCTACTCCAGCTGCCATGACAAAACACATAGTCTTGGTGGCTTAAATTAAAAATAATAATAATATTTATTACAGTTTTGAAGGCTAGAACCCCAAAATCAAGATTCCATCTGATTTGGTTTTGGTGAGAGCTCTTTTTCTGGCTTGTATACAACTGCCTTCTAGCTATATCTCACGTGACTTTTCCTTGGTATGTACACAGAGTTGAGGGAGACTTTAGGGTATCTCTTCTTATAAATATACTAATCCTATCAGATCTAGGCCTCATCCTTGTGACTTCATTTAACTTTAATTCCTTAAAGACCCATATCCAAAAAGATCCACCCGGGAGATTAGTGCTTCGATATAATGAATTTTGTAAGGATATAAATATTCAGTTCATAACAAATGAAGTAAAAACAATTAGCATTGAAGAAGAAACCAATGTTCCATCCTAAGAGCAACTAAAGAGCATAAAGAATAAAATTTAATTTTAAAAAAATCTCTCAGAATCAGAAAGGTAAAAATAAAAGGATAGAGGGCTTGGTTTCATGCCTTATCATAAATTACTTATGTAAATGATGGATGGTGATTAAAGATAAAAATTCAGGTAGACTAAGTTTGATACATGTATTAGGATACTAATGTAATTTGAAAGCACTTAAAGAGAGGAAAAAATTTAACTAGTGCTTGTAGCTGTCAGTCATATTGTCAGAACTTTTTTTATCTCCTCTTTATTCCTGTAACAAGTTTCTTGACCTCAGAGAAGGCAATGGCAACCCACTCCAGTACTCTTGCCAGGAAAATACCATGGATGGAGGAGACTGGTAGGCTGCAGTCCATGGAGTCGCTAAGAATCAGACACGATCACTTTCACTTTTCACTTTCATGCATTGGAGAATGAAATGGCAACGCACTCCAGTGTTCTTGCCTGGAGAATCCCAGGGACGGCGGGGCCTGGTGGACTGCCATCTATGGGGTCGCAGAGTTGGACACAACTGAAGCGACTTAGCAGCAGCAGGAGTTTCTTGACCTAGTTTTTGCTTAGCAAACTTGAGAGCTTCCTTGGTGACATCTGAAATTGTCCCTTCTCTGAGAGTAAGGAAAGAGGAGGACCACCCCCAGATTGTTAGGGGTTTTAATAAGCAAGGGAGCTTACATACAAGACTTGTCTCAGGCAGCATCAAGACAAGTAGATCTCAGACTACACTGGCCAGAATCTAAAAAGCTTATACAGAGGCCTTAACTAGGTTCAATAATGGAATCAGTCCAGATGGTCTCAACAACAAATTACTCTTCCAAAGCTGTGTGCTTGAAGTGGCTCATAGTATGGGAGTGAATGTTAGGCTGGATGTACAAAGGACAAGTGAAGGGGTGAGGACCCTCCAGCTGCCTGGGTCTGCTCCTGGGTCACATTCTCTTGATGACCTCTTTCAACATCTAGGAAACAATTTTTCAAACTGATGTTATTAAAGGGATTCATAATATACTCTAAATGAACAAAAACCCTCAGTTATTTCTTAAATATTCCACAAAACTTTATCAGTCTTTTTGCTCCATGTAAACAATTTCAAAACTGCTTCTTGAGAGGGGAAAAAAGAAATGATGAACTTAAACAGAAAATACCCCAGAAGTCCAAAATAAAAAAAAGCAAAAAGGCAAAATGGTTGTCTGAGGAGACCCCACAAATAGCTGAGAAAAGAAGAGAAGCCAAAGGCAAAGAAGAAAAGGAAAGATATACCCACCTGAACGCAGAGTTTCAAAGAATAGCAAGGAGAGAAAAGAAAGCCTTCCTTGGTGATCAATGCAAAGAAATAGAGGAAAACAATAGAATGGGAAAAACTAAAGATCTCTTCTAGAAAATTAGAGATATCAAGGGAAAATGTCATGCAAAGATGAGCACAATAAAGGACAGGAAAAGTATGGACCTAACAGAAGCAGAAGATATTAAAGAGAGGTGGCAAGAATACACGGAAGAACTATACAAAAAAAAAAAAAAAAAAAAAAAACCTTCATGACCCAGATAACCATGATGGTGTGATCACTCACTCATCTCAAGCTAGACATCCTGGAGTGCAAGTCAAGTGGGCCTTAGGAAGCATCACTACGAACAAAGCTAGTGGAAGTGATGGAATTCCAGTTGAGCTATTTCGAATCCTCAAAGATGATGCTGTGAAAGTGCTACAGTCAATATGCCAGCAAATTTGGAAAACTCAGCAGTGGCCACTGGACTGGAAAAGGTCAGTTTTCATTCCAATCCCAAAGAAAGGCAATGCCAAGTAGTTTGAATATTCAAACTACTGCACAATTGCACTCATCTCACAGGCTACCAAAGGAATGCTCACAATTCTCCAAGTTAGGTCTCAACAGTATGAAAACTGAGAGCTTCCAGATGTTCAAGCTGGATTTAGAAAAAGCAGAGGAACCACACATCAAATTGCCAACATCCACTAGATGATAGAAAAGCAAGAGAATTCAAGAAAAACATCTATTTGTGCTTCATGACTATGCTAAAGCCTTTGACTGTGTGGATCACAACAAACTGTGGAAAATTCAAGAGATGGGAATACCAGGCCACCTGAACTGCCTCCTGAGAAATCTGTATGCAGGTCAAGAAGCAACAGTTAAAACCATACATGGAACAATTGACTGGTTCCAAATTGGGAAAGGAGTACATCAAGGCTGTATATCATCACCCTGCTTATTTAACTTACATGTAGCATACATCATGAGAAATGCCAGGCTGGGCGAAGCACAGCTGGAATCAAGATTGCTGGGAAAAATGTCAATAACCTCAGATAGGCAGATGACACCACCCTTTCGGCAGAAAACAAAGAGGAATTAAAGGGCCTCTTATTGAAAGTGAAGGAGGAGAATGAAAAGCTCATTCAAAAAAAACAAAGATCATGGCATCTGGTCCCATCACTTCATGGAAAATAGATGGGAAAACAATGGAAACAGTGACAGACTTTATTTTCTTGGGCTCCAAAATCACTACAGATTGTGACTGCAACCATGAAATTAAAAGACACTTGTTCCCTGGAAGAAAAGCTATGACAAACCTAGACAGCATATTAAAAAGCAGAGACATTATCAACAAAGTTCCGTCTAGTCAAAGCTATGATTTTTCCAGTAGTCCTGTATGGATATGAGAGTTGGACCATAAAGAAAGCTGAGCACTGAAAAATTGATACTTTTGAACTGTGGTGTTGGATAAGACTCTTGAGAGTCCCTTGGACTGCAATGAGATCAAGCCAGTCAATCCTAAAGGAAATCAATCCTGAATGTCCTGAATATTCATTGGAAGGACTGATGCTAAAGCTCTAAAACTTTTGCCACCTGATATGAAGAACTGACTCATTGGGAAAGACCCTGATGCTGGGAAAGACTGAAGTCAGGAGGAGAAGGGGATGACAGAGGATGAGATGGTTGGATGGGATCACTGACTCAATGGACATGAATTTGAGCAAGTTCTGGGAGTTGGTGATGGACAGGGAGGCCTGATGTGCTGCAGTCCACGGGGTCACAAAGAGTAGGACACAACTGAGCAACGGAAATGAACTGAACTGAACTGTGTCTCATTTGAGGGCAGCACGCTTGACACTGACTAACAGCCCACAGTGTGACTTGGGTTGCGAGCTCTTTTCAATAGGATTAACCTAGCTGGTTGTTAACTAATTGAGCTCAGCAATTCTCTTGGAGAGGTGGAAGATGAGACAGTCAAAGGGAAATCCAGGAAGAATGATGAAGAGGAATACCAGGAGAGACAGAAGACTGTTTAGGGAGGTTGTTGGTCAGATTTCCATTTGTAAAACATGGCTTCCTGACAAGCACCCAAATTCCACCACTTGCATATTATTTCTTTTCACCTAACTTGGGGAACTAATAAGGTTGTTTCAATGATTACCCATTTTCATTAGGTAAGCTTCCTAGAAATTACACATTTCAACACACAAAACTTACTTTCACACAATGTACTTTTCACACAAAGTTCACAAAGTACACCTCCTTACCAGCTTAGTCTTGTTGTCAGGAAAGAAAACAAATGATCATTTAATCAGCTCTCAATAATATATTGTTAAGGCTGAATGTTACCAGTTATCATGTTACCATATTCCTAGTAACCATGGTAAATGTTCAGCATTGGTTAACACTGTGGATAAGAGTATTTCCTCTGTTTAAGGAAATAACCAACTAGCTTGTGCCCACAGAGCCTGGATATATGTTTTGAGCAAATTCCTTTGTCTCCATCCACAAAGGTCGCACTAGTGGTAAAGAACCCATCTGTCAATGCAGGAAACATAAAAGATGAAGGTTTGATCCCTGGGTTGGGAAGATCCCCTGGAAAAGAGCATGGCAACCCACTTCAGTATTCTTGCCTGGAGAATCCCATGGACAGAGGAGCCTGGTGGGCTACAGTCCACAGGGTTGCAAAGAGTCAGACACGACTGAAGCTATTTAACACGCATATACACACACCAAAAGCAGTGAGATGGAGATTCAGTACTAGGAAGTTTTCATTCCAGTCCTATTATTAAGAAGCATAAGATTGGTATTCACAATACTTGTGTATCACTTGGCACTGTTTGGGTAGTAAAGAATAGAGGAAACAGAAGACTACTCATTCAACCTCTCTCAATAACTTAGAGTCTTAAAAATTCCATCAAGGTAGACATAAATCATTCCTAATTTTACAAGGCCCTAAACTGGGAGTACTAAGGAGTCCTGAGAGTGTAGCAAGAGCAGTTCAAACAGTGACTATGGATAGCTAACAATTGGCAGTACTTGGAGAAATTCTTAGAGATGATCATGCTTGAACCGTGTTTGAATGACCAGCACAGACAATTAGAGCCAAGTTGCACCCTAAATGATCTCTTAGTTTGTGTTCCCCCAGAGCAGACACTGAAACAAGGAATTGAGTAAAAATAGTTTATTTAAGAGGTGATCCCAAGACACACACTTAACAGAAGTGAGAATATAAGCTAGGGAAGGAAGCCAGTATGTTATTGATCAGGTTACCTCTGCAGGAAAATCTGAAACAAATTACATAAGAAATCTCAAAACTAAATAGATTCCCACCATAGTGGTTTGGGATGTACAGTCCTTGACTCCCTGGGATAGTAACTAGAACTCTCAACAAGCTTTTACACTGATATTATATCCTGAATGCCACATTCAGTATGCTATTTTTCATTCATTCACCCATTCATGTATTCACTCATTCATCCATTTACTAAACAACCACATTTCCACCACAGCCACACTTGCAGATGTAATTAAGGTTGCACAATGACTCAAGTGGACAATTTTTATCTGTAAGTCCTGTAGCCTGGAAACCCAACTCACTAGTATTCTTTTCTATCTCTTTTGAATGTTTTTTCATAGTAACTAACCTTTAGGAGTTCTCACAGGAGGAGAAAAAAAAAATAATGTAAGATGTTCTGTGACAAGAGTACATAGAACTGAAATTTAAGACTTCTCCTGGGAACTTCTCTGGCAGTCCAGTGGTTAGGACTTCACCTTCCAATGCAGAGGTTACTAGTTCAATCCCTTGTCTAGGAGCTAAGATCACACATTCTTCACAAGCAAAATAACAAAATATAAAACAGAAGCACTGTAACAAATTCAGTAAAGACATTAAAAATGGTCCATACAAAAAAATCTTTTAAAAAATAAAATAAAAAAGACCTCTGTTTTATTTCTAATACTTCTTCTTTTTTTGTTTTATTTTATTTTATTATTTTTAATATAAATTTATTTATTTTTATTGGAGGTTAATTACTTTTATACCTGTGGTGGATTCATGTTGATGTATGACAAAATCCAATACTTCTTCTTAATAATCAGTAAACTTGGACCAGTCAGTTAAGCTTCTTTGGGCTTCAATTTCCTCAAATATACAATTACCTGCTCAAAGTATGACAGTTAAGTTAGCCTATGTGCATTAATAAAGGTGATACAGAGAGCTTTAAGATTGTTTGAAGAGATATTCTTTAACATGTTTCAGCAGACAAGGGATAGATCATAGGAATGACTGTAAAGATTAATCTAGAGTATCACTTGGACAGAGAGAAAGTCAGAGGTTATTGGAATAATCTAAGGTGAAAAGAGGGCCTGACATGAAAAAGGTCAATAGAAATTAAAAGATAGAGAGAAATGATGTATTTATTAAAGGAAAGATTGTCTTCTCTGAAAAACAAACAGGAATACCATGAGAAGCCCTGTAGAATGCTCATGTAGAATAGAAGAGCAACGTGCAACATACTCTGCCTATAAAATCTTCAAAATCTTCCTTGGCAACCTGCTTTACTGAAATGTCATTGTCTTTTGTATCATCACAGCTTAAGAGAAAGAAAAAAATATATATATATACATATATATATTCCTATTACCTGAGCTTTAAAACTTTCTGACATGTAACAAAAGTGTAGATGAGTTATTCATAGCAGAACTGTAAAGACTAAAGTTCTGCTTGAGAAAATGAAAACAGCAGAGTCTTTTAAAAATAAAAATATTGCCTTTCAGAAAGAGTTGTAGCAGACTTGAACTATTTGGGACAAGTTTTCTTCTTTTTATCAGTGGGAGAAGAAAGTTTTTAGTAAGAGAAAATAATAATTATGCAAAGTTATATATTTATAGCCTCCCCCTCCAAAAAAAAACAAAACAGTTGAAGACACAAAACCTGTGTCTTCAAAACCCAAGCTCCCAATTTTATCTTTAAGTACACATTTATGCTTTCTTTTCTTGCCTGGCTGTCTACTCAGACTGTAGTAGTGATTACAGCCAACTATCTACTGTACTTATTCCTAAAAGAAACACTGCGGAAAACAGAAGTGTTATTTTTCTTTTTTTTCCAAAAAACAATTTTTATTTGCTTCTAAGTTAATATTTAATAAGATCATTAAATATTTGGACAAAAATATATGATTTGTTTCTCCCTGTTTACTTATCCTTACTATCACACATTTGCCATAGTACAGAGTAAATAAGGAAATTGGTAGCATTACATCCAACATAGATAACAAACCTGAACATTCTCTCTAAATATTTTGCCATACTAAAAATCCTAGTGACTTAAAAAAGCACTTTGGTTGAAACATTCACACAAATGTTCAGAAGTCATTATATCTTCTAAGAACATTAGAAAGTGGTCCTTGTTGATACTTATATTGTCAAAGAACTTTTGCTTCCTGAAAGCTAGACTAAATCGTATGTTTTTCATTTCATCTTGCTTAAATAAACAGAGCTGTCAAGATTTGATGGATATTTCATAATGATGGTACTAAAAAGCTTAAGTGGAAGCATTTGAAAAATCTCAAAAATTTTAGGCTTCACTTTAAAAGCAAGTTTATTTTTAAGCATTTTGTTTCTGTCTCCCTCAATAGCTGGTATTTGAGTGCTTTGTTTTTCCCAATTATAACCCAAAATGATTCACATTATTTTAAAAAATAAAATAAAACCTTACCTGGGGGAGAAAGAGAGCACAAATTACCTTTGTGAAAAAGTGGACTCCTGATTAAATAAAAACAACTTTGTAAAAGAAGGTGTAGAGGCTGGAATTTTGAGAAGGAATCAGTGGAACTACTAAGAAGAATTTAAATATGGGACACAGATGAAGAAGCAAATAAGTTGCAGTGATAATTTGTCAAGATCTTTACCAGATGAATCTTCTCCAGTTACTTGTGGGAATATCTGGCCCACCAGGTGAATTCCCTGAGTTAATCACTTTTCTTTTTAACCACTTTTCTTTTTAACAATTCTAACAATGAACAGTCCAAGTTTTGACCATATGGGAATGAGAATGTGGAAGTGATTTCAGAGTAACGTAGATCATGTCTGCATGTCTGGCTGGACTTATTTGCCCCATGTGCATTCCTTCAAGTTCAACTGTGACTCCAGTGGTGTTCTTTTGAAAGGTAAGCCAGACAACTATTCCAATATATTGTGAATTTCTATTAGGTTGTACACCATTAAGAGTAAATTTGAACTCTTTAAGTTATAGGTTATTTTTCATATTCTTCTCATTTTACACTTTGTTATATAACTGAATTATACATAGCATTTTTAAATAAAATGTGATTTTGTATAATTTATGAGAAAGGATCCAATTAATTATGCTCATTGGGCATATAGTAATTATTCTTCAACTCCAAGATTTGTACTTTCAGGGGGAAAAAAATGCATCTCTTTGCTTTATTTTTAGTTTGTTTTAAAATGAAATATCTGTTAAGCACAAGTTTGAAGTGAGGGAGACTAGAAAAAAATCAAACATATAGTCCAACTCCCACGTTTTTAGCTATATAGTTTAACACACATAAATAAATGGCCATTGGACCTAAGCTGAATGGAATTGTATTCATGAAGAGAACCATGAATAGAGTTTGGACTCAACTATTATGGAAAAAAATATAAGAAGGTAATGCTTCAGAAAAACAAAAAATCAGAAAATCAATGTACCAAATAGTATGATGATTTTTTTCTCTTTTACTCATCACAAAATTATATGCAAAGAGTATGTCTGAAACCCAATATTATCTTAAAGTGAACATATCTGAAAACCAATATTGTTTTAAAGTGTTTTTTTTTTTAATTTCAAAAACATCAGTAATTGGAGTGTGTTTGGGGGACTTTTTATCTATTTTAATGAAACTTTTCCAAGAGTAACCAGACTAGGCTAATTTTTAGTCATTTACCTGGAACCAATATGCCAACAGAGTAACATAAAATATGATTTAGCCATCCTTATCATTATAAAAATTGGAACAATTTACACAGGGGAAATTGTAAGACTTAAATAGAAAATGTTTCCCAGCTTAATGTGTTATAATACCTCTAGCAAAGCATTTTTCACTGGAACAATAACTCCTTGTGACTCTTTCCCTCATTTTCTTCAAAACAAATGTACTTACTTAAAACTCACAGTGTTATAATAGATATGTGCATGGATTTTAAATTCATGAAATTACCATTAAAACTCAAGGAATTATCCCACTATTCTTTGATCAATTTTCAACTGTTCTGAACTTTGTATTAGGATTTTTCTTGAACCAATACTGATCCAAAATATATTCACTGACACAACTCTGATGTGGAAAATATAGACTCTCTGACTATCTAAAATCTCTAGTTAAGTTCTATGGGTGATGCCACCATATCTTTTGTATAAACTGAAAAACCTTCAAGGAAGTATTTCACCAATACAACTTCTGCTACATGGTTCACTTCTTTGCTATAACTTGTTTGAGGATAACAAATAGTGGACTCAGTTTAAGAAGTTTCTGGGTTCTCTTAGGGACTGTGGAATGCCTTAGGCTAATTTAGACAGTGTATGCAATCAACAAATGCCAATATTTTCTCACATCAGTATTTCTGAAACATTAATTACAATGCATGTACCTAATCAAAATTGGAAGTTATTCCTGCAGATTTGAACTCAAAGTGTTTATGAAAATCAGTACAAATACCAGGGTGTGGAGGCTTCCCAGGTGGCATGGTGGTAAAGAATCTGTCTGTCCATGCAGGAGACACAAGAGAAGTGGGTTCAATCCCTCGGTCAGGAATATCCCCTGGAGGAAGATATGGCAACTCAACCCAGTATACTTTCCTGGAAAATTCCATGGACGGAGGAGCCAGGGGGCTACAGTTCAGGGGGTTGCAAAAAGCTGGACTCAACTGAGCGAATAAGTACTCACGCACAGATACCAGGCTATCAGCTTGGTGAGGACCTATATTCCAAGTACATTATTCTCTGTCTGGCTTATTAGTGAAAGCAAAAGTCACTCAATCATATCTGACTCTTTGCAACCCCATGGACTATACAGTCCATGGAATTCTCCAGGCCAGAATACTGGAGTGGGTAGCATTTCCTTTCTCCAGGGGATCTTGCTAACCCAGGGATTGAACCCAGGTTTCTTGCATTGCAGGCAGATTCTTTACCAGCTGAGCCACAAGGGAAGCCCAAGAAGACTGGAGTGGGTACCCTATCCCTTCTCCAGTGGATCTTCTGGACACAGGAATCAAACCAGGGTCTCTTGCATTGCAGGCAGATTCTTTACCAACTGAGCTATCAGGGAAGCGAGCTCATAATTAATTGGCTCATAATTAAGTATACAGTAAATACCTACTGGAAATTAAATGAAAAGATATTTCATTGGTAAAAATGCATTACTTTCCATAACAGATGACATATTTGAATTGTCAGCACTTTGAAAACTCATTCAAAAAGACTGCAAGGAGGCCTCAGCCCACCTCCAGATCAGCACACTTCTCCAGTCTATGATGCCTGACAATGATTGTTTAACTTGATATTTTAGACAACTACCTCATACTTTTCCATTTTTTTCCTTGAGTTTTTTTCCCAATTTTACTCAACATATATTCTTAGAAAATCTATTATATACACAATATTTGCCATAGAAATTTTTTGAATATTTTGATTTTTCAATACGCATATATCTACACAACATATTTGTGTTTAATGATTCCACTGAACCCCAATTTAGGGGAAAAAGGCTCTTTGTCATACACTGATAGGCTCACAGTTGCATCTGTAGCTTTAAGCCAAGAATTGCTAGTCGATGGCCACTTTTGCAGTGTCAGACTGAAGGCACTAAACTTGCTTAAGTGCTTCACAGGGCTGCCAAATTGCATAAGGAAGGCAGAGTTGACAGGGTGGCAGGGAAGGGACATTATAATTCTGCCACCAGTTTCCTGGTAGTGAAGTTTTAAGTACTGGAAAGAGTTACCATGAATGTATATAAAACCATTTTAGGAAATCTCTCTCACTGGAAAGATAACCCTTGGCGAGATGGTCTAGAGGGTAATCTTATCATTTTAGCCTAAAACACCACTAGTTCTGATTCTAAGATAAGAATGGAAAGAATATTCTCAACAACAATTATGATTTTATCATTTTTAGCACTGAGTGACTGTATGGAATCTACATGAAGTATAGCTATGGCTGAACTGCTTCTGTGTTCAGACCTCAGTGCTTCTGAGTATGCTGTTGTTGTTCACTCGCTCAGTCATGTCCAACTCTTTGTGACCCCATGGGCTGAAGCAAGCCAGGCTTCCCAGCCCTTCACCATCTCCAGGAGTTTGCTCAAACTCATGTCCATTGCGTTGGTGATACCATCCAACCATCTCATTCTCTGCTGCCCCCTTCTCCTCCTGCCTTCGATCTTTCCCAGAATCGGGGTCTTTTCCAATAGGTCAGCTCTTTGCATCAGGTGGCCAAAGTTTTAGAGCTTTAGCTTCAGCATCAGTCCTTCCAATGAATATCCAGGGTTGATTTCCTTTAGAATTGACCGTTTTGATCTCCTTGCAGTCCAAGGGATTCTCAAGAGTCTTCTCCGACACCACAGATGTCTAAAACAAGCAACAGAGGTGACAGTAATGTATGTGAGGAGGCCTGTGCTTGTTCCCATCTGGGCACAGACACGTGCTGAGGGAGCTCCATGTTTCCTAGAGTGAATGTGGATCCTGTCAGCTCCTAAAAGAGCCCAACCCTTCAAACAAGGGCCAGTCAAGCTATTCATGGTGCCTCAGAAAGATGAAATATAACTTACATAAAGGCGCTTATGACCTAGAGGAGTGCCTGTTCCTTTGTTCTCTTCTGAATCCAATGCTGTCTCCAGATAACTTTAACACAGATCTTTTTAGATCTGTGGGTTATAACCAACTTACAGAAATCTCTAAAGAAGGCTATTTTAAATTGCCTTTTAAATATTCATTACCAATATGGAGTGAAATTTGGAGCCTTTATTTTATTTCATTTTAATTGTATAGGCCATGTACAAAGGAGAATTTTTCTTTCTTTATAAATGTTTACTGGAGTATAGTTGATTTACAATGCTTTGTTAGTTTCAGGTGTACAGCAAAGTGAATCAGTTATACCTATACATATATCCACTCTTTTTTTCAGATTCTTTTCTTACATAGGTCATTATAGAATATTGAGTACAGTTCTCTGTGCTACACAATAGGTTCTTATTAGTTATCTATCTTACCTATTGTAACGTGGATATATCATTCACAATCTCCAAATTTATTCCTCCCTCCCTTATCCCCTGGTAATTATAAGTTTGTTTTCTACATCTTTTATAGCACTTACTATATGCTAGGCACAAGCCTAACATGTCTCATAAACACTGCTCCTTTAATGATCGTAATGACCCCAGGAGTTAGGTAATATTATTGCTTTTCCTACTTTACAAATAAAGAAACTGAGGCAAGGAGAGTGAATGTACAACTTGCCCAAGTCACGCTGCAAGGAAATGGCAGGGGTAAAATCCAGCTGATCCATCCCCAGAGTAAATGCTTTGCTCATTTACTTTATGAGCAGGCTCATAAATGCTTTGCTACACCTATCCTGCTGCTGCTACTGCTGCTAAGTAGCTTCAGTCGTGTCTGACTCTGTGTGATCCCATAGAAGGAAGCCCACCAGGATCACCCTGTCCCTGGGATTCTCCAGGCAAGAATACTGGAGTGGGTTGCCATTTCCTTCTCCAATGCATGAAAGTGAAAAGTGAAAGTGAAGTCGCTCAGTCATTTCCAACTCTCAGCGAACCCATGGACTGCAGTCTACCAGGCTCCTTAGTCCATGGGATTTTCCAGGCAAGAGTACTGGAGCGGGGTACCATTGTCTTCTACGACACCTATCCTAGCTGATTGCTTTGAAGATTAATGGGAGTTGCACCTGAATTTGAATCCATACTCTGCCACTGGTTAACTATTTGACAAAGTATTTGCTTCCTCTCTCTGTAAAATGGGAATAACATGGCCTACTCATTGGAAAAGACTCTGATGCTGGGAGGGATTGGGGGCAGGAGGAAAAGGGGATGACAGAGGATGAGATGGCTGGATGGCATCACTGACTCAATGGACATGAGTTTGAGTAAACTCCCAGAGTTGGTGATGGACCTGAGGGAGGCCTGATGTGCTGCGATTCACAGGGTCGCAAAGAGTTGGACACAACTGAGCAACTGAACTAAACTAAACTAAACTAACTCAAATGAAAAGGACTGAAGTACAGCTAAATTCAGCCTACTCCCTGGCACCTAGAAGGCATAGCCACAATTGAGTGTTGCTAGTTTTATCACATCATTGCCAAAGGTGTTGGCAGGATATTTTCACACAAATAGAAATAGCATCAACTACTATGTTTAGGACATCTAATATAGTTTCAACAATTCTTTATTTCATTTAATCTTTGCAAAAAAAAATGTTACAAGGAAAAGATGCTTCCTGTTTCACATAATTAAAAACATATGTCGCCAAAATTGAGTAATAAACTTGAGAACTCATATCTATATACTGGAAGAGTTTGTGTGGTTTTTTGAAAAGGAGAAGAAAATGAATTGGAGGCCAGTGAAGTGACTGCTTCTGTATGTGTGAGTAAATGGACTTCAAAATAAACAAAAAAAAATGAATTTATAAGCTGTAAAAACTTAATTGTCCTCATTTGACCTGATCTTTTCCATTTAATTCAAATGATATTATGTTTGATTACCTAAAAGCCACTGGTATATATTTCAGGTACATCAACAAACATAATATAACACCATTCTATTTTAATCTTCCCAAGAGTATTTCTGCTGTAACTGATTTTTTTCAAAATCCTTGAGGAAGATTTACTGTAGTAGAAGTAGAGTATGCTAATACATATTGATTTAGACCTTTGACACCACTCAAACAGTTGAAGCTAAAACCTTCTTCTTTTAAAAGCCTATTTACATATTATTCTTGATTACAAGAGTATATTGTCTGTTCCAGTATCCATTAAACATGCTAAGTAATTAAAAATATAGTTAGCTGTCTCCTTAAGCTAGCAAAACTATAAGGAAATAGAAAAAAATTTACTAATCTGTCTTTTCTCAGGATAATAATGCTTTGCTTAGGTTTGGCCATCAAAATTTTTTATTTATTATTTTTCTAAGAAATAGGGAGACAAATTAAATATCTCTTTTAGCCAGTAAACTGTGTACTCTTCTATAAGACAAAATTCAAAAAAATTTTCCTGTATTTTGAGTTACATATAGAATAACTGCCATCCACCCCTTCAATATACTATTGAATGAACATGTTATTAAATGAACATGTATTATTAAATGAAATAACATATGTAAAGTGCCTACCAGTCTTCTCATCACTTAGAAATCAATCAATATTGGCTTTTATTTTTAATACTATGCTTTAGATTGCTAAAATATTATTTTTCTGAAGCCTTTATGATGTACCAGTGTAAGCAGTATGCTGCTGCTGCTGCTGCTAAGTCGCTTCAGTTGTGTCCGACTCTGTGCGACCCCACAGACAGCAGCCCACCAGGCTCTCCCGTCCCTGGGATTTTCCAGGCAAGAACACTGGAGTGGGTTGCCATTTCTTTCTCCAGTGCATGAAAGTGAAAAGTGAAAGTGAAGTTGCTCAGTCAGGTCTGACTCTTAGTGACCCCATGGACTGCAGTCTACCAGGCTCCTCTGTCCATGGGATTCTCCAGGCCGGAGTCCTGGAGTGGGGTGCCATTGCCTTCTCCCTGTAAGCAGTATAAAAAGTCTTTAATTTAGGTGAAAGGGATCTTTACTAAGACGTTTGTCATTGCATGTTATCTGCCACTTGAAAAAACTTGGTATGCACTGGACAGCAATCTGCCAACATTAAGGCAGAAAAGAGAAATGCATCAGAAGCTAGATAAAGCTGATGAAGGTAAACATCCAGGGCTTTTGATTTTAACAGCACTCTGTCCCCTACCAAAGAGAGTGCATTGTACTGAAAGTAGCCTCCCAAAATTCACATGATGAAAGCTTAACTCCCACTATGATGGTATTAGGAGGTCATTAGGGCATGAGGATGTTTCCCTCATGAATGAGATTGGTGCCCTTATAGAAGAGACTCCAGAGAGTTTGGTCTCTAGCCCTCTTTCTGCTATGTGAGAATACAATATGGAGATGACTGGCTGTATTTTGGAAAGGGGTCTTACCAGAACCTAACTATAGGAATACCCGATCTTGGACTTCCAGCTTCCAGAACCGTGAGAAATAAATTTATGCTGTTTACGTCAGCCACCAAGTCTATGGTACTTTGTTAATAGCAGTTCAAAATAAGACTGAGTGTACTGATCCTAAAAACATTGTGTCTTTGATCCCCAGAAGGCCTATGTATTATCAGTATATATTTCAGTGGCCCCTATAAAAAGCTTACAGTGGGAGAGAGGATGTCTTCCACACTACAAGGGTGTCTATCTGGGTCTGAGTGTTGGAGTCAGGCCAAGGAGAAGGGTGCTTTCCTTGGGGGGTAAAATACACATGATAAATTCTTGGAGAACCTAGTTTAAGGCCATTTGCAGATCAGAACTTCATGTGTTTCACATGTCTCGGAACAGCTATTTTACTATTCAAAGCCAGCATGTGAGGAAAAGGCTTAAAAACTGAAAATAAAAATTTTTAAAAATTAAGACAGAAATAAGTATAAAATTTATAACAAAGTTAAAAAGAAAATGGGCTTCCAAGGTGGCTCTGGTAGTAAAGAACACTCCTGCTAAGGCAGGAGACAAGAGACTCAGGTTTGATCCCTGAGTTGGAACAACCCCTGGAGGAGGGCATGACAGCCCTCTCTGCTATTCTTACCTGGAGAATCCCATGGTCAGAGGAGTCTGGCTGGCTATGATCCATAGGATCACAAAGAGTTGGGCATGACTGAAGAGGCTTAGCACTAAGAAAAAACTGACAGAAATTAGAACTAAGTTCTTCTTGGCATCTTTAAGCTTGGATTTCATCTGTTAGGAGTCATTTCTATCTTTGCTTTAGCAGTAGCATGAAAACCATAATCTTTAAGGAAGAATAAAGACCTAAGGTCAATATTAACTTTAAATCATTTAATTCATATAACTTGACAAGTCTAAAAAACAATTAGGCAGAATCATAAATTGATGTGTTATTATGTTGCTGTTCAGTCACTAACTTGTGTTTGAATCTTTGCAACTCCATGGACTGCAGCACACCAGACTCCTCTGTCCTCCACTATCTTCTGGAGTTTGCTCAAATTCATGCCCATCGAGTCAGTGATGCTATCTAACCATCTCATCCTCTGCTGCCAACTTCGCCTTTTGTCTTCAATCTTTCTCAGCATCAGGATCTTCTCCAGTGAGTCAGTGCTTCACATCAGGTGGCCAAAGTGTTAGAGCTTCAGCTTTAGCAACAGTCCTTGCAATGCGTATTCACAGTTGCTTTCCTTTAGGATTGATTGCTTTGATCTCCTTGCTGTCCAAGAGACTCTCAAGAGTATTCTCCACCACCACAATTCTAAAGCATCAATTCTTTGGTGCTCAGCCTTCTTTGTGGGTCATCTCTTATATCTGTACATGACTACTGGAAAAACCATAGCTTTGACTATATGGACCTTTGTTGGCAAAGTGGTATCTCTGCTTTTTAATACTCTGTCTAGGTTTGTCATAGCTTTCTTCCAATGAACAAACATCTTTTAATTTCATGGCTGCAATCACTATCTGCAGTGATGTTGGAGTACAAGAAAAGAAAATCTGTTGCTGCTTCCACTTTTTCCCCTTCTATTTGCCATGAAGTGATGGGAACAGATGCCATGGTCTTTGTTTTCTAATGTGTTATTATACTTATGGCAAATAGACTATATTCATATATTTTCTATAAAAGTGATCTATTTTTAAATTATTAAATTTGTTTTTGCTTTGCTTTTGCAAATAAATAACAATAGACTGAATCACTTTATTTTATCCTAGAAACTAACAGCTGGTCAGGAAGCAACAGTTAGAACTGGACATGGAACAACAGACTGGTTCCAAATAGGAAAAGGAGTCCGTCAAGGCTGTATATTGTCACCCTGCTTATTTAACTTATATGCAGAGTACATCATGAGAAACGCTGGACTGGAAGCAACACCAGCTGGAATCAAGATCGCCAGGAGAAATATCAATAATCTCAGATATGCAGATGACACCACCCTTATGGCAGAAAGTGAAGAGGAACTCAAAAGCCTCTTGATGAAAGTGAAAGAAGAGAGTGAAAAAGTTGGCTTAAAGCTCAACATTCAGAAAACTAAGATCATGGCATCTGGTCCCATCACTTCATGGGAAATAGATGGGGAAACAGTGGAAACAGTGTCAGATGTTATTTTGGGGGGCTCCAAAATCACTGCAAATGGTGACTGCAGCCATGAAATTAAAAGACGCTTACTCCTTGGAAGGAAAGTTATGACCAACCTAGATAGCATATGCAAAAGCTGAGACATTACTTTGCCAACTAAGGTCCGTCTAGTCAAGGCTATGGTTTTGCCAGTAGTCACGCATAGATGCGAGAGTTGGACTGTGAAGAAGGCTGAGCACCAAAGAACTGACGCTTTTGAGCTGTGATGTTGGAGAAGACTCTTGAGAATCCCTTGGACTGCAAGGAGATCCAACTAGTCCATTCTGAAGGAGATCAGCCCTGGGATTTCCTTGAAAGGAATGATGCTAAAGCTGAAACTCTAGTACTTTGGCCACCTCATGCGAAGAGTTGACTCATTGGAAAAGACTGTGATGCTGGGAGGGATTGGGGGCAGGAGGAGAAGCGGACGACAGAGGATGAGGTGGCTGAATGGCATCACGGACTTGATGGACGTGAGTCTGAGTGAACTCTGGGAGTTGGTGATGGACAGGGGGTCCTGGCATGCTGCGATTCATGGGGTCGCAAAGAGTTGGACATGACTGAGCGAATGAACTGAACTGAGAAACTAACAGAACACTGTAAATCAACTGTACTTCAGTAAAAGTTAAAATCTTAAAGAGAGGATTGTGGAAAATAATCAATGGGAAGATGAGGCTAATTTCATGGCACAAATTTTCTCCATTCTCTTCCTAGGCTTTTCTAACAACTCATGAAGAACCAACACATCACAGTGCAATATATCCTCCACAGTCCACAACAGGGGTACTAAATATATTTATTGACAGTAAAAACACGTGTCTGTTCAACAGTCCCCAAATAATCCTTAGCATGATGGATCTGAATAAGCCATTATAGCTTTAACTGGTAAGTGAGGCATGTCATTACATGGTACTTATAACAAAAAGAAAGACATCCTTATGGTCCATTTGCCTAGAGCCTCATGGACTCTTTAAATATACCCCCAGGAAAGTTTGTCTTGTAGGCAGCAAGGCCAATAAAACTGAATCCTGGCACATTATCAGACCTTATCAAAATTCCCTGAAGTGGATTGCCCTTGTTCTCATATATTCTGCTTCCACTTACTGAAAATGCCCTCTTGGTTTCAACTTATAGTCAAATCATTTGACTGTTTAATTTTACTCTGCCCTACCTTGCTTGCATTTGTTCCATGGTGTGTGGTAACAGGACTTGCACTTCAACCCCCTTTCCATACTAGATGGTCGACCATGCCCAACACTTCCAAATAGCCTCTTGCTTCCTGTCTGGGTTCTGACTCTAATTAATAATCAACTGAATTATTAATGTTTTAGCTCATTTGAGTATTTCCTCTTTAAAAACCAAAGCAAAGAGACAGAGTATGCTAAACTAATCTTTAGGATCAGGTTGCAGTCTATTTTTCAGGAAGTTCAAACTTGAAAGCTGAAACCTATCTCAGGAAAGGGAAAAAAAAAGCTGTTCTGAGAGCAAGGTTTGGGTTTTGAACTTTCACCCTTGCTATTTTTGATAATTAATATGAGTATGTGTCACGGTGCTGTCAGCAGAACCACATTTCCCTTTCTTGCCCATGAGACCTCTTTCATAATTCATTACTGGTGTGGGGAAGCTAAGGAAGCCCTTTCTCTATAGAATGAGGAAAAAGACTTTATAGAAAATCAAGTGAACTTTTTCTTATTCCCCAAAGAAGCTTTTAACATTCACGAGAGAGAAAGAGCTAATGTGTTTTTCATAGTTGAACATACCATGACAAAAATATAGATAAAAAAGGGGAATTCCTGGAACAAGAGATACAAATGGGAGCAGCAATAAGTAGCTAATGAAATATCTGGCTCAGTTAAGTAGTTACCAAAGTTCGTGTAGGACATAGGGAAACCAAAAAAGACAAACAGAAGAGCACTCTGCACCCCAAAATATATTAAGACTGAAACTCTATTAAAGTTTTATTATAGTCACATATTTTTTACAGGCCAAGGGCCAAGGCCATGAGATTCTTCCATACATTCAGCAAATGTCTAGTACATTTCAACCTGTTGGTGAGTTTAGGAAGATCCTAAGACAGAGAATGTTAAAATAAGACTCAGTATCAGCTATGACTAAGCATGCATGGGTGCTAAGTCACTTCAGTCATGTCTGACTCTCTGTGACCCTACGGACTGTAGCCTGGCAGGCTCCTTTGTCCATGGGATTATCCAGGCAAGAGTACTGGAGTGGGCTGCCTTGCCCCTGGAAGATCCCCCTCCAGGGGATCTGCCTGACCCAGGAATCAAACCCTCGTCTCTTATGTCTCCTGTATTGGCAGGAGGGTTCTTTACCACTAACGACCCCTGGGAAGTCTATGACTAAGGCCCTAAGTCAAAAATATAAATTAATTTAATATTATAAATCAACTACTGTTTAATAAAATACACACACACATATATATAATTACCATCATATTCCAAACGGAGTTGCTAGTCCACCAAAATATAACAATATTTGAAAAGGACACAGTCAAAACTCAGTTTTTGCAACTTTTATTTTAGCACCCACTTTGTGTTTTAAGCAGCTGAAACTAGGTATTTGAAACATATAATTTCTTTTGGAAAAAAAAAAAAACTATTGGAGTGCTATGACTGCTTCTTTGTCCTCTGCAATGAAGGAGAAGAGGCTATGTTTCTCTCCTTCACCCGAGCATGATAAAAAATATTCCAAAGGTCCGTCTGGAAAAGCTAATATATGTCCCAGGTAGAAATCAACCATCCATGTCCAGAGACATCAGAGGAGAGAAACCTGGTTGAGAAAAGGTCTACAAAGTTTCTACAACCCATCATTTTCCATCTGCCCAGCCCAAAGAATGCTGATGGCAAGACACACCAAGTGAAATCTTCCCTGCTCCCTTCCTCTGCATGATCCTGGTGGAGGCAGAAACACACACAGCAAAAAAAACGAAGGAAAGAGACTGTTGTGGGAGAAGGCAAGGAAGCTGGTCGTGCGCAACCTCCTTGTGCAGGTTCTGAGCTAAGCAGGTCAGGAGAAGGGAAGAAGCTTTGATTTAAAACACAACTATTTTATTACTACACACATCCAGACATACCAATGATAGAAACGAAGTTATCTGGAAGATGAAAGTGACCTGAGATTTTCTCCAGGGGAGCAGAATAACTAGTCCCAGAGAGTGTTCTTGCATTTTTTATGCAGGAAAGAAAGGACTACAGAAGATCTACATAACAGAGTTCATAGTAAAATATCTGCAGCTTTCAAGACAGAAAACTTACAGGGATTCTCACTATGCCTTTTCCCAAGCATTGCTAAGAGTGGACATACAGAGACAAAAACAGAGATTGAGAGACAAAGAGAGGCAGAGAAAGAAAAGAAAGGATAAGAGAGGAGAGGGAAGAAATGGAATATTTCTTTTTATTTTATATATTTTATTTTTATATTAAATAAATGTTAATGTATACTATTTTCAGCTTCAGCATCAGTGCTTCCAATGAGTACTCAGGGCTGATTTCCTTTAAGATTAACTGGTTTGTCCCATATAATTGCACTCATGTCACACGCTAGCAAAGTAATGCTCAAAATTCTTCAAGCAAGGCTTCAGTTGTACCTGAACCAAGAACTTCCAGATGTTCAGGTTGGATTTAGAAAAGGCAGAGGAACCAGAGATTAAATTGCCAACATCCATTGGATCACAGAAAACTCAAGAGAGGTCCAGAAAAATATCTACTTCTGCTTTATTGACTATATCAAAACCTTTGATTGTGTGGATCACAACAAACTACAGAAAATTCTTCAAGAGATGGGAATACCAGACCATACCACCTTACCTGCCTCCTGAGAAACCTGTATGTAGGTCAAGAAGCAAGAGTTAGAACCGGACATGGAACAATAGACTTGTTCAAAATTGGGAAAGGAGTACGTCAAGGCTGTATATTGTCACTCTGCTTATTTAACTTATATGCAGAGTAAATCAGGTGAAATGCCAGGCTGGATGAAGCACAATTTGGAATCAAGATTGCAGGGAGAAATATCAAAAACTTCAGAAATGCAGATGATACCACCTTTATGGCAGAAAGTGAAGAAAAGCCTCTTGATAAAAGTGAAAGAGGAGAGTAAAAAAGTTGACTTAAAACTCAACATTCAAAAAATGAAGATCATGGCATCTGATCCCATCACTTCATGACTTCATGGCAAATAGATGGGGAAACAATGGAAACAATGACAGACTTTCTTTTCTTGGGGTCCAAAAACACTGGAGATGGTGACTGCAGGCACGAAATTAAAAGACGCTTCCTCCTTGGAAGAAAAGTTATTACCAACCTAGACAGAATGTTATAAAGCAGAAACATTACTTTGCCAACAAAGGTCCGTCTGGTCAAAGCTATGGTTTTTCCAGCAGTCACGTATGGATGTGAGAGTTGGACTATAAAGAAAGCTGAGGGCTGAAGAATTGATGCTTTTGGACTGTGGTGTTGGAGAAGACTCTTGAGAGTCCCTTAGACTGCAAGGAGATCAAACCAGTCCATCCTAAAGGAAATCAGTCCTGAATATTCATTGGAAGGACTGATGCTGAGGCTGGAGCTCCAATACTTTGGCCACCTGATGCAAAGATGTGACTAATTGGAAAAGATCCTGATGCTGGAAAAGATTGAAGGCAGGAGGAGAAGGGGATAACAGAGGATGAGACGGTTGGATGGCATCACTGACTCGATGGACATGAGTTTGAGCAGGCTCTGGGAGTTGGTGATGGACAGGGAAGCCTGTGCTGCAGTCCATGGGGTCACAAAGAGTAAGAAACAACTGAGAGACTGAACTGAGCTAATACAACAGAATCACGTGCAGAGCTTCTTAAAATAGATGGCTACTGTCCATCCCCTCGGAGAAGGCAATGGCACCCCAGTCCAGTACTCTCACCTGGAAAATTCCATGGACGGAGGAGCCTGGGAGGCTGCAGTCCATGGGGTTGCTAGGAGTTGGACACGACGGAGCAACTTCACTTTCACTTTTCACTTTCATGCATTGGAGAAGGAAATGGCAACCCACTCCAGTGTTCTTGCCTGGAGAATCCCAGGGACGGTGGAGCCTGGTAGGCTGCCATCTCTGGGGTCACACAGTGTCGGACACAACTGAAGCGACTTAGCAGCAGCAGCAGCAGTCCATCCCCTAGAACATCTAATTCCCTTAAGGAAGGACCCAGGAATTTGCATTCCTGACAAGTTCCCAGGAAATGCCAATTTACTGGTCTAGGAGCACACTTTGAGCATTACTGCCCAACAAGCCCTGTCACATGTGTGGAAGAAACCATGTAAAAGAATGTTTCAGCACTGTTTGTAGTTAAGAATTGTAAAGACCTTAAAGGTACTTCACGGAAGAATGACTAAATACATTGTTTTCTTCCTACAATGGAATTCTCTATAGCTGTTAAAAGGAACTAGTCATAAACATATCAAATGAATAAACCTCACAAAACATAATGTTGAGGACCCAAAATAATAGGGCCCATCCTTTGATCTTAGTGGTAACATTAAATATAGAAATGGCACATACAACAAGACAGATGAGAAAGAAAAAACATAGGGCCCTCAGGAAAAACAATGCATTTCAGAAGAAATTTTACCATATGACATATTAAATATTAAAATATGAATAAATAATCAATTATTTTTTTAAAGATTGACTGGTTTGACCTCCTTGCTGTCCAAGAGACTCTCAAGAGTCTTCACCAACACCACAGTTCAAAGGCATCAATTTTTCTGTTGCAGAAGCTCAAGCACCGATATTTTGGTCACCTGATGCAAACAGCTGCTTCATTAGAAAAGACACTGATGCTGGGAAAGATTGAATACAGAAGGAGAAGAGGATATCAGAGGATGAGATGGCTGGATGGCATCATTGATGTAATGCACATGAACTTAGGCAAAATCCAGTAGATGGTGAGGGACAGGGAAGCCTGGCGTGCTTCATTTCAAGGTATCGCAGAGTTGGACACAACTGGGTGACTGATGAACAATAACGACATATGGCATTTTATAGTTTTATATTTGGGCTTCCCTGGTGGCTCAGATGATGAAGAATCTGCCTGCAATGCAGGAGACCCAGATTCAGTCCCTGGGTTGGGAAGATCCCCTGAAGAAGGGGATGGCTACCCACTCCAGTATTCTTGCCTGGAGAATTCCATGGATAGAGGAGTCCATGGGGTTGCAAAGAGTCAGACATGACTGAGTGACTAACACTTTCATTTTCAAATTATATTTCTATGTTTATTAAAATACATTGTATACACACATATATAATGGTTTGGCTACAATTAAAATTAAAATCAACTATGGGTAACAATAGCATTTCGTGAAGAGTTTTAGGAGGCCTGAAACTTCCCAAAGTCTTATGTACTGTTATTCTCCTCAGCAAGGACCATAAGGGAGCTACAAAGAGCTCTGTAGGAGACAAAGATATTGTTAAATTTTAATCTGCACTCTTTCTCTTGTTATGTTTACCAAGAAGAATCAAGAGGTTTCCAGAAATGTTTATATGTTTACCCTCCTCCCCCCCCAACACACACACATTCTTCAATTCTTTCATAAATGGAACCTTAATGAGTTTGTAGAATACTCACTGTTTAGTCCATGGCACCTATTTGTTTTTGTAAAATGGAATGAATTTACTACAGGTTGTAAATAACCTCAAAAGCCTTGAATTAATTGACACATCATGGGTCCCTCTGTTAGCTAATAAGAGTTTGGCTCTCAATGCAGGATGGTACAAAATAAAATGAACTCAAGGAGATTCAAATCCAAATACATAGCACTGCTTGTTTTGTGTTTGGTTACATTTAATTATGACATAAAAATGATTTAGAAATAGTCAAATGCTATTTTGTAATTCTAATATAAATCTTGTAAGTATTAAATATCTGGTTATGTGTTTCTCAGAGTTTTAGAGCATTTGAAATAAACATAGTCTGTATGTACACATCTGGGGGTAGGAAGGAACTCCTTGAGTGCTCCTAGTTTATTAGATAAAACCATAGCATTTTAAAGTTGGGAGAAACTTAATGTCCTCTTTATCAACACTTCATTTGACAGATGAGACTCAAAGAGAAATGAGTGATTTCATCAAATTCCCACCAAAGGGCCCTAGGAGAGCCAGGAAAGATTTTCAGGTTAGTGATTTTCCTATAAGAGAATGCTGAGCGCTGAAGAATTGATGCTTTTGAACTGTGGTGTTGGAGAAGACTCTTAAGAGTCCCTTGGACTGCAAGGACATCCAACCAGTCCATTCAGAAGGAGATCAGCCCTGGGATTTCTTTGGAAGGACTAATGCTAAAGCTGAAACTCCAGTACCTTGGCCATCTCATGTGAAGAGCTGACTCATTGGAAAAGACTCTGATGCTGGGAGGGATTGAGGGCAGGAGGAGAAGGGGGCGACAGAGGATGAGATGGCTCGATGGCATCACGGACTCAATGGACGTGAGTTTGGGTGAACTCCGGGAGTTGGTGATGGACAGGGAGGCCTGGAGTGCTGCAATTCATGGGGTCGCAAAGAGTCGGACACGACTGAGCGACTGAACTGAACTGAACTCAACTGATGTCTAATCTTTGCTTCTATTTTACTCTTGGATATAAAACCAATGACCTTAGCTTCCAAGTTCTCTAAAACAGTCAAACAAAAATAGTATTTGTAACATAGAAAGTCAAAGACTAATAATCTTATCCATACTGTTTTATTTTCAGCTTCTTCCTTTTCTTAATTTCAATAGGATTCAGCATATATTAGTCTTCTCCTGTATATTTACATGTAAGTTCTCCAATGTGTTTTTGGTGTTGAACCTTTACAAAGCATGGGTTAAAATTTTCCATAGGAACTAACAGCCAACATGCCAACTAGCTATATCCAGGTAGATGGCACAGGCTTAGCAGAACTGGAAGCCTGAGTAGTCAGTGGAATTTGAATGTCACATTGTATCAGCAAACTTAATGAGATACATGACTTCTATATGTGAGTTATTCCTAAAACACCAAATGTTCCACTTTTCTCATGACTTCACACACCAAGAGGATTCAGGTAAGGCAAAACTTAATGCTTTTTGCAACTGCTAGAAATTTTCATCCTCTACATTGTGCCAATAATACTGTTTCATAATTATACTTTACATAATGCTTTTTAAGGGATTTGGAGGCAGATAAATAACTTCCTTTGAGGCCAGATGCCTTGTATTCACATCAAAGGGTTTGCCCCAATACATTCCTCCCCCTGCAAGTTAGGTCTTCCTCAGAGTCAAGAAGCAGGGGATAGGTTATAAGTATAATGTCAGATGGCTTATGATTTGTTTTAATGACAAGCAGTGGGATGCTTGTTATTCACATTAAATACATAATAGACAAAGCAGGTGGTGCAGTTTTTGTTCCTGATAGATCATAAGAGACTGAAAAACAATGATGTTGTATTCTATAGTATGTTTCCCTTCAAGTTCTCTCTCCTGAATCAAAGAATATTTGTGCTACTGTGATTTAAAATACTGCATGGGTAGCTTTTTGTGTTTTTATTAAGTCAGTGTTAGAAGAAAACCGATTATGAATACATATTACTTTTTAAATGTTCTCCCTTGGCAAGAGTCTGGATGGATGCTCTGGTTACCTAGGAGATGAAGACAAAATGAAAATTGATTGATTTATCAAATTGATTGTGAGCTGAGCTTCCTGTGGCAGCTGTAAATGCTGCACACGAAATGTAGCTGCTTGGAAGTGATTTTTTCTTTTAATTTGGCACATTGGTAATAATGCCACATAGATTACTAGGTAGAATAAAGTGGCTATATTTTACTAGAAAATGCAGTATTGAATGATTATCCTAATGATTACAGTTGGGAAAGATATTTTTTCAAGGTAATTATAGCCTGGATGTTTGTTTTAATGCAGTCACTAAAAATGACTGCATTGGTGACAGTAGAATTCTATATGTGGTGGGAGCCCTGTTGCTGCTTCCTTTTCAATAGTAATAAACATGACTTCTGTTGGCTGAGATTAGACTAGTGGGAAAGAAATTTAATGGATCTTACTGTAAAAGCAGCTATAACATCCACCCCTTCTGTTCCTCTATTCCTCGTGCAATTTTTCTATACAATTAGGCAGAACAAGCTACAAATATAAAGAAGTTTCATTTTCTGAGCTCTGCTAACTTCTCATAGAGATCTGCTCTCTCTCTTTAAAAGACACTTCTCTCCCTCCCACTTTGCCATTTTGTGGTGTCCTCTTATTACCTACAGTCCTCTACCAACCACCCCACTATTAAAATTGCTGTGTCCACCCCACTATTAAAATTGCTGTGTCCAGTGTCTAAGAATGGTCAGAGTCTTGCTCTTATACAATAATCCAGATGGGAATAACATGCAAATTAAAACATTGCTAGGCTGTAATAGTTTAAGGAATTGTTCCTCTAAGAGTTATTTTCCTGTGTTGGAGAAAGAGCCTTAAACCAAAAGAAACGACCTCAGAGTGGAAGGTGTCCTCTCTTCTAAGATAAATTATCATAGGAACCTTCCTTTCACTCCTCAATTCACACCCCACAGTCCCCATAAAATTGCAATATGTGAGCCGGAACAATTTATCTCAGGAACTAATTGACTACTGGACCAAAAAGAAGGACAAACAACTGGAATTTTCCCTCTCTCACTGTAGAAATACCATTCTCCCATGGCTGTGTGATTCTGTGAGAACTTCCAGCAAATGCAGACCATTGCCAGGTTTGCTACTAATTGGTGAAAATGAACAGGTAAATAGCAAATCCCAGATGATATGAGTGGTGGAGTTGACGAACAGATAACTCAATGTTGGAAGAGGCAATTGTCCATAAAGTAATGCTCCTACAATCATGAAGAAAGAGTCCTAAAAGGGCAATAAAATAAAACACTGGGTTTAAGGAAAGATAAACAAAAATTACTGATGGAAATAAAATAAGAGGCAAAAATGTAGTACTACCCACGTTTCCAGATAGGAAGCATTTATATTGTAAATATATGAGCTTTCTCCAAATTAATCTATAAATACATAATTACTTATATATAATTTAATGCAATCCTGATCAAAATCCAAATGAGAGTTTTTCTTTGGAACTAGAAACTAGGACTCAATTTCATCTCAAAATTTGTGAAAACAAGGATTAATAATAAACTTTCTCTACTTGATATTATATTATAAAGTTATAATAAATAGTGCAATATTGCTGCCAAACTTGACAACTTAGTAATAGAAACCACAGACTCCATATATGTACGGATCAAATTAAGGATGTAGTAAATGATAGTTGAAGTATTTCATATTAGTGAAGAATCAACATGAAAGCAGATAAATTAGATATCCTGAGCATAAACATTTATTTTTTATTATGTATTTATTTATTTTAATTGGAGGCTAATTACTTTACAATATTGTATTGGTTTTGCCCATACATCAACATGGGTATACACGTGTTCCCCATCCTGAATACCCCTCCCACCTCCATTCCCGTACCATCCCTCTGGGTCATACCAGTGCATCAGCCCCAAGCATCCTGTATCATGCATCGAACCTGGACTGGTGATTCATTTCATATATGATATTATACATGTTTCAATGCCATTCCCCCAAGTCATCCCACCTTTGCCCTCTCCCACAGAGTCTAAAAGACTGTTCTATACATCTGTGTCTCTTTTGATGTCTCACATACAGGGTTATCATTACCATCTTTCTAAATTCCATATATATGCATTAGTATACTGTATTGCTGTTTTTCTTTCTGGCTTACTTCACTCTGTATAATAGGCTCCAGTTTCATCCATCTTATTTGAACTGATTCAAATGTATTCTTTTTAACGGCTGAGTAATACTCCATTGTGTATATGTACCACAGCTTTCTTATCCATTCATCCACTGATGGACATCTAGGTTGCTTCCATGTCCTGGCTATTATAAACAGTGCTGCGATGAACATTGGGGTACACATGTCTCTTTCAATTCTGGTTTCCTTGGTGTGTATGCCCAGTAGTAGGATTGCTGGGTCATAAGGCA
This sequence comes from Capra hircus, assembly GCF_001704415.2. Classification (NCBI taxonomy): domain Eukaryota; kingdom Metazoa; phylum Chordata; class Mammalia; order Artiodactyla; family Bovidae; genus Capra; species Capra hircus. The sequence continues at coordinate 17,676,955 of NC_030808.1, forward strand.
GTTCTATTTCCAGTTTTTTAAGGAATCTCCACACTGTTCTCCATAGTGGCTGTACTAGTTTGCATTCCCACCAACAGTGTAAGAGGGTTCCCTTTCTCCACACCCTCTCCAGCATTTATTGCTTGTAGACTTTTGGATCACAGCCATTCTGACTGGTGTGAAATGGTACTTCATTGTGGTTTTGATTTGCATTTCTCTGATAATGAGTGATGTTGAGCATCTTTTCATGTGTTTGTTAGCCATCTGTATGTCTTCTTTGGAGAAATGTCTGTTTAGTTCTTTGGCCCATTTTTTTGATTGGGTGGTTTATTTTTCCAGAATTGAGCTGCAGGAGTTGCTTGTATATTTTTGAGATTACTTGTTTGTCAGTTGCTTCATTTGCTATTATTTTCTCTGATTCTGAAGGCTGTCTTTTCACCTTGCTTATAGTTTCCTTTGTTGTGCAGAAGCTTTTCATTTTCATTAGGTCCCATTTGTTTATTTTTGCTTTTATTTCCAATAATCTGGGAGGTGTGTCATAGAGGAGCCTGCTGTGATTTATGTCAGAGAGTGTTTTGCCTATGTTCTTTCTAGGAGTTTTCTAGTTTCTGGTCTTACGTTTAAATCTTTAATCCATTTTGAGTTTATTTTTATGTATGGTGTTAGAAAGTGTTCTAGTTTCATTCTTTTGCAAGAATAAAAACAAGTGGATGACCAGTTTTCCCAGCACCACTTGTTAAAGAGACTGTCTATAATCCATTGTATATTCTTGCTTCCTTTGTCAAAGATAAGGTGTCCATAGGTGTGTGAATTTATCTCTGGGCTTTCTATTTTTTTTCCATTGATCTATATTTCTGTCTTTGTGCCAGTACCATACTGTCTTGATGACTGTGGCTTTGTAATAGAGCCTGAAGTCAGGCTGGTTGATTCCTCCAGTTCCATTCTTCTTTCTCAAGATTGCTTTGGCTATTCGAGGTTTTTTGTATTTCCATACAAATTGTGAAATTATTTGTTCTAGCTCTGTGAAAAATACCGCTGGTAGCTTGATAGATAGGGATTGCATTCAATCTGTAGATTGCTTTGGGTGGTATACTCATTTTCACTATATTGATTCTTCCGATCCATGAACATGGTATATTTCTCCATCTATTAGTGTCCTCTTTGATTTCTTTCATCAGTGTTTTATAGTTTTCTATATATAGGTCTTTAGTGTCTTTAGGTAGATATATTACTAAGTATTGTATTCTTTTAGTTGAAATGGTGAATGGAATTGATTCCTCAATTTCTCTTGCTATTTTCTCATTATTAGTGTATAGGAATGCAAGGGATTTATGTGTGTTGATTTTATATTCTGCAACTTTACTATATTCATTGATTAGTTCTAGTAATTCTCTGGTGGAGTCTTTAGGGTTTTCTATGTAGAGTATCATGTCATCTGCAAACAGTGAGAATTTTACTTCTTCTTTTCCAACTTGGATTCCTTTTATTTCTTTTTCTCTGAGCAGAAATATTTATATTCATACTTCCACCATGATATAAAAGTAAATTAGAATCAAGTACAAATGGTAAAATAAAACCTATAAACTAGAAGAAAATCTACAGGTATATTGATATAAACTTAGGGTGAGGAAGCCTTTCTATAAATGCTACCAAAAAGCAAAATCCATGAAGAAAAAAAATAGTATATATAAAACTACGTAAAAAATTCAATTTTAAAAAGTATAAACAAACCACATATGATAAAACCAAAAATAAAAAACTGTCACTACATCAAAGCCTAACAATTTTGCCAAAAGAATGCACTGGTCATAGCAAACACCTTCTTCCAACAATGTAAGTGACGACTCTACAGATGAACATCACTGGATGCTCAATACAGAAATCAGATTGATTATATTCTTTTGCAGCCAAAGATGGAGAAGCTCTATACGGACACCTAAAACATACTGGGAGCTGACTGTGGCTCAGATCATGAACGCCTTATTGCCAAATTCAGACTTAAATTGAAGAAAGTAGGGAAAAGCACTCAACCATTCAGGTATGACCTAAATCAAATCCCTTATGATTATACAGTGGAAGTGATAAATAAATTCAAGGGATTAGATCTGATAGACAGAGTACCTGAAGAGCTATAGATGGAGGTTCATGACATTGTACAAGAGGGGCTGATCAAGATCATCCCCAAGGAAAAAAAACTGCAGAAAGGCAAAATGATTGTCTGGGGAGTCCCTACAAATAGCTGAGAAAAGAAGAGACGCTAAAGGCAAAGGAGGAAAGGAAAGATATAAGCATTTGAATGCAGAATTCCAAAGAATAGCAAGGAGAGATAAGAAAGCCTTCCTCAGTGATCAGTGCAATGAAATAGAAGAAAACAATAGAATGGGGAAAACTAGAGATCTCTTCAAGAAAAAAAAAATATAGATATCAAGGGAACATTTCGTGCAAAGATGGGCACAATAAAGGATAGACATGGTATGGACCTAACAGAAGCAGAAGATATTAAGAAGACATAGCAAGGATATACAGAAGAACTATACAAAAAAGATCTTCATGACCCAGATAACCACAATGGAGTGATCACTGGACTAGAGCTAGATATCCTGGAATGCAAAGTCAATTTGGCCTTAGGAAGCATCACTACGAACAAAGCTAGTGGAGGTGATGGAATTTCAGCTGAGCTATTTCAAATCCTCAAAGATGATGCTGTGAAAGTGCTGCACTCAATATGCCAACAAATTTGGAAAACTCCGCAGTGGCCACAGGACTGGAAAAGGTCAGTTTTCATTCCAGTCCCAAAGAAAGGCGATGTCAAAGAATGCTCAAACTACTGCATGATTTCACTCATCTCACACGCTAGCAAAGTAATGTTCAAAATTCCCCAAGCCAGGCTTCAACAGTACATGAACTGTGAACTTCCAGATGTTCAAGCTGGTTTTAGAAAAGGCAGAGGAATCAGCGATCAAATTGCCATCATCCACTGGATCAATGAGAAAGCAAGAGAGTCCCAGAAAAGCATCTACTTCTGCTTCATTGACTACACCAAAGCCTCACTGTGTGAATCACAGCAAACTGGAAAATTCTTCAAGAGATAGGAACACCAGACCACCTTACCTGCCTCCTGAGAAATCTGTATGCAGGTCAAGAAGCAACAAATAGAACTGGACATGGAATAAGAGACTTGTTCCAAATTGGGAATGGAATACATCAAGGCTGTATATTGTCACCCTGCTTGTTTAGCTTATATGCAGAGTACATCATGTGAAATGCCGCACTGAATGAAGCACAAGCTGGACTCAAGATTGCAGGGAGAAATAACAATAACCTCAGATATGCAGACAACACCACCCTTATGGCAGAAAGTGAAGAACTAAAGAGTCTCTTGTTGAACATGAAAGAGGAGAGTGAAAAAGTTGGCTTAAAACTCAACATTCAGAAAACAATGATCATGGCATCTGGTCCCATTTCTTCACGGCAAATAGATGGGGAAACAATGGAAACAGTGAGCGATTTTATTTTCTTGGGCTCCAAAATCACTGCAGATAGTGACTGCAGCCGTGAAATCAAAAGACACTTGCTCCTTGAAAGAAAAGCTATGACCAACCTAGACAACATATTAAAAAGCAGACACATTACTTTGCCTACAAAGGTCCATCTAGTCAAAGCTATGGTTTTTCCAGTATTCATGTATGGATGCGAGAGTTGGACCATAAAGAAATCTGAGCGCCTAAGAATTGATGCTTTTGATCTGTGGTGCTGGAGAAGACTCTTGAGAGTCCCTTGGACTGCAAGGAGATCAAACTAGTTCATCCTAAAGGAAATCAGTCCTGACTATTCATTGGAAGGACTGATGCTGAAGCTGAACCTCCAATGCTTTGACCACCTGATGTGAAGAACTGACTCCTTGAAAAAGACACTGATGCTGTGCCGGAAGCCACCATGGGAGATCCCAACCATAACAAAGGTCATGCAGAGAAGACTTGATAGGCAAAGGCAAATCAGGATTCGAGGGGCTCCCTGGACCTGCTCGAGCATCTACCCCAAAACCAGAATCTGTCTGTCTTACTATTTTATGCCTTTCACCAACTCTTCTGACATTAACAGGGGCCTATCCCCGACCAACTTTCTCTGGAGAAAATCAACTTAGGGCTCTAGCTAATAAGTCTCCTGGACAGGAGAGGAATATTACAAATCAAACCCCCTCTGTTAGCATTCTAGCTTGCTTGGCAGGTTTATCCAGACTCTTGCAGCTATGCATATGATTGTTCACAGCCTCCCAACTGTGAGAGGCACAGGAAGCCTAAAACATAGAGCCTTTCAAAGAGTTAAAAACGATTAGAGTAGTACTGGTGTAGGATTTCATTATCGGACCAATGCTTGCTGCCAAGTTCCCATATCCCTTATCCACTGTGCACCTGGGAGTGCATTAGTTAACTTAGTTGGAATGTAAGAAAAACAAGTGTAGCCTTGAAATTAACCACATCAGACCTTTGAGCTAACTGGTTCTTTCTTTCTTATAACTCACTGCACCTTTGCTCTGTGAGAAATGTAACTCTGTTTAGCATTTTCTGAGGCTGACATAGATTAGAAATATAAAGAAAAAACATTTCAAGAGAAAATAAGTTTTCTGGTTGAGCAGCCTTTATCAAAAGAGGGTCATAAAATGTTCACAGGCCTCCAAGGCCAGAAGATAATGTACACAACATTGTTTATGGGAAAGGTATGCAGAAAAAATCCTGGTTTTGATAAAGACAAAACAGATGTAATGTTTGGGCTGACTCTGTATGACCTTGCATCTTTCATTTCCCTCTATGTACAAGTCAAGGTATAAAAGTCCCTTTTGAAAATAAAGTGATGGACCAGGATCAGTTCCATGAAAGCCTGGTTTCCCCGTGCTTTTCTTTCTTTCTCTCCTCTATTTTCTTATCTGCAACATTCTTTCTTTATCTCTCTCTAAATCATTCTCTTCGCTGGCACTGTTTCTCCTGAGGGTTCCCATGGATCCTGTGGGGGCTGGACCCCGGCAATGCTGGGAAAGATTGAAGGCAGGAGGAGAAGAGGACGACAGAGGATGCGATGGTTGGATGGCATCACCGATTCGATGGACATGAGTTTGAGCAGGATCCGGGAGTTGATGATGGACAGAGAAGAGTGGCTTCTGCAGTCCACGGGGTCACAGAGTTGGACATGACTGAGTGACTGAACTGACATCAAACCAAAAACTTTCTGCACTGCCTAGGAGACCAAATAAAAATGCAACAATAGAATGGGAAAAAAATTATATATCCTGAGCAGAAATATTTATATTCATACTTCTACCATGATATCAAACTAAATCAGAATCAAGTACAAATGGTATTGATATTTGCAAATCACATAACCACTTTTTCAAAATATATATGGAACTCATGCAACTTAATACAAAAAGTAATAATAACCTGATTAAAAAGTAGGCTGAGGAACTCAATAGTCATTTCTCCAAAGAAGATATATGAATGGTCAATAGCTATCTAATAATATCACTAAACATCATTTCAGTACAGTTCAGTCACTCAGTCGTGTCCGACTCTTTGCGACCCCACAAATTGCAGCATGCCAGGACTCCCTGTCCATCACAAACTCCCAGAGTTCACCCAAACTCACGTCCATCGAGCCTGTGATGCCATCCAGCCATCTCATCCTCTGTCGTCCCCTTGTCCTCCTGCCCTCAATCCCTCCCAGCATCAGAGTCTTTTCCAATGAGTCAACTCTTCGCATGAGGTGGCCAAAGTACTAGAGTTTCAGCTTTAGCATCAGTCTTTCCAAAGAAATCCCAGGGCTGATCTCCTTTAGAATGGACTGGTTGGATCTCCCTGCAGTCCAAGAGACTCTTAAGAGTCTTCTACAACACCACAGTTCAAAAGCATCAACTTTTTGGTGCTCAGCTTTCTTCCCAGTCCAACTCTCGCATCCATACATGACCACTGGAGAAACCATAGCCTTAACTAGACAGACCTTTGTTGGTCAAGTAATGTCTCTGCTTTTCAATATGCTGTTTAGGCTGGTCATAACTTTCCTTCCAAGGAGTAAGCATCTTTTAATCATCAGGGAAATACAAATCAAAACTATCACCTCATACTACTTAGGACATCTACTATTAAAAAAAAAAAGGATCACAAATATTCACAAAGATATGGAAGAAAGAGAACCCTTGTGCACAGCTGATAGAAATGCAAACTGGCACAGTCACTATGGAAAGAGTATGAAAGGTCCTCAAAAATTAATATGAAAAACTACCTTATGACCCAACAATCCCACTTCTGGGAATATAGCTAAAGGAGACAAAATCATTTCTCAAAGAAGTATCTGTATTTCCATGTTCATTGCAGCATTATTTACAATAAATCATGATATGGAAATGACCTAAGTGTGCATCACTGGATGAATGGATAAGGAATATGAGATGCATAGATAGATACAGATATACATATAGACATAAGGATATTTAGCAATTGCCCATAAAACAATACTCTGATACAATGAGAAAAGATTGCTAAAAAGGCAATAAAATAAAATGTTGGGTTTAAAGAAAGAAAAATATAAGATTTTTGTAAATACATATACATACATATAATTCAGCTGTAAAAGAGAAAAAAGTGTTGCCATTTGTGACATCATGGATAAAACTCAACAGTATCATTCTAAGTACAGTAAGTCAGACAGAGAAAGACTATTGTATGATATCATTTACATGTGAAAACAAAATAAAGGCAGGAAAGTTAGACAAAGTGTACAAATATTCAATTATATAAGATGAATAAGTTCTGAAAATCTAATTTACAACATGGTGACCACAGTTAATAGTACTATACACTTTAAATTTGCTGAGAGAGTAGATCTTAAGCATTTGGCCAAGAAAAGGTAATTATGAGTTGATGTCTTAATCAAATTGCTTTGATTGTAGGAATCACTTCACGTGTATATACATAGGTATAAAACTATGACAATGTACATGTTGACCATGTTACAATTTTATTCATCAATTATACATTGATAAAGCTAGAAAATAAAGAGAAAACACAAACAAAGTGAGTAAAGACAACTAACCAATAATATTCATATGCAAAAGGCAAATAATAAACTGGAAATATTTTATATTTGTGATAAAGAGGTAACATCATTTGTATATAGAGATCTTATAAAGTATTTTTTTAATTCCAATAAAATGCAAGCAAATAAACCAGCATTTCATAAAATATGAAATACAAATTGGCATTTAATATGTGAAATGTCAATCAGCAATAAGGAAATGCAAATTAAGCAACAATTAAGATATTATGTTTTGTCTACTCAATTAACTGAGATGAAAAACCAATGACAAAATGCAGTCTGGATGAAGACATAGGGAAATGAGTTATCTCAGGCACTGCAAAAGTGGTACAAACAAGTACAGTAAATCTGGAGGAAACTTTATAATATTAACCTAAAACTTTAAATATGTTTACCCCCTAAATGGGCTTCCTAGTTGACTCAGATGGTAAAGAATCCACCCACAGTGTGGCAGATCTGGATTCAATCCCTGAGTCAAGAAGATCCTCTGGAGATGCAAATGGCAGCCCACTCCAGTATTCTTGCCTGAAGAATTCCATGGACAGAGGAGCCTGGAGGGCTACAGTTCACAGGGTTTCAAAGACTTGGACATGACTGTGCAATTAACACACACACACACACACACACACACACACACATCCTAAATAGAAAACATCATTTTTAGAAATTCACCTCAAGTAAATAACCAGACAAATTTATAAGATGTATGTATGAATTTCCTAAAATAATCATAAACAATGTAAAAGAAAAATTATGTATGTCCTAAAGATGAAGATTTTATTATATAATGCATAGTACATGTGCTTCCCAGGTGGCAGTAGTGGCAAATAACCACTAGCAGTCTCATTATGAAGGAGACATAAAAAACATGGGTTCGATCACTGGGTGAGGAAGATCCCCTGGCAACCTACTTCAGTATTCTTGCCAGGAGAATCCCACTGACTGAGGATCCTGGCGGGTGATAGTCTGTGGGGTTGCAAAGAGTTGAACACCACTGAAACCATTTATCATGCACACATAGTACATCCACACAATGTAGTATTATAAAGCCACTATAAAAGTTAATATTGATTTTATGGTTATAGCCACAGAAAAGTGTTTATTAACATGTTTGAGGTTAAAAAATAAAGCAACTTAAGTGGTACTTTTTTATGGACATAGAAAAAACAATTCAAAAGTTCATATGGAGCCATGAAGGATAGAAAATAGTCAAATCAATCTTGAGAATAAAGAACAAAGCTGGAGGCATCACATCTTGATTTCAAAATATATTACAAAGTTATGGTAATCAAAAAAGTATGATACAAGCATAATGGTGGACATATAGTCAATGAAACAGAATAGAGAACCCCCAAATAAACCCGTGCATATAAGATCAACTGACCATCAATAAAGATGCAAAAAAATACACAATGGGAAAAGGATAGTCCCTTCAACAAATGGTGTTGGAAAGGGTGGGAAGAACTAAGAGAATGACAGTGGATGAACAGATAAAGAAACTGTGGTATATACCTACAATGGAATATTTGTTGTTGTTGTTTAGTCACTAAGTCATGTCCAAATCTTTTGCATCCACCAGATTCCTCTGCCCATGGGATTTCCCAGGCAAGAGTACTGGCATAGGTTGCCAATTCCTTCTCCAGAAGATCGTCCCGTTCCAGGGATTGAACATCTCCTACATGGAGGCAGATTCTTTTCTGCTGAGCCACCAGAGAAACCCAATGGAATATTATTCACCCTTTAAAAGAAGGAAATCCTGCAATACACAACAGTGATGAAGCTTGTAGACCCAATGCTAAGGGAAATAAACCATTATATAAGAACAAACACCACATTATTCCACTCCAATGATATATCTAAAGTGTTCAGACTCATAGAATAAGAGAGTGGAATGGTGGGTTCCAGGTGCAGAGGATAGAAGAAATGGAAAATGGCAATCAATGGGCATAAACCTCTAGAGATTTGCTGTAAACACTGTGCTTAAAGTTAATAATACTGTATTGTACACTTAAATATTTGTTAAGAGAATTGGTCTCATGTTAAGTGTTCTTATCATAATTTTTTAAATGATAAAATTAAACTTTAAAAATTTAAATAAAAAGAAAATGTTGAAAAATAAAGTAGATTAGGAAAATATATATGTTATAAATGTGTCACGCAAGTGTATGTTCCTCGGTTCTTTGTCTCGTCACAACAAAGATTTGGAGTGAGGGACATTAAAGCCCCCCTCGGCGTGTCACAGCTCTCAGGTCTTGGATAGACCATGTTATAGCTCTTAGACAAATCAGTGTTACAGCTCTATTTTATTTAGAAGATAGCAGGAAAATCCATCTTCGAGGCATGAGGGCACGTGGATCCAAAGACACGAGGAGAAGAGCACCCCAGTACACAGGAGAAAGAGAGAGCTAGCGTTGGCTCCTCTATTTATATGTTTATCTCTCCTTGGGCTTGTCCTATGTAAATTGGGCCAGCCAGGAGTGTTGTTTGTTTTACCTGAGGTCCTCACTCCAGTCCTCGGACTTTCTTTTGTTCTATTTTTGTGGGCTTTTCCCTTCCTTGTCTTTTAGCCACCACCATTTTGGACTCCTTTTCCCTATTCTACCTACCTAAAAAATTTATACAAGTATGTATATATTTGAAGGTACATAGGTGAAAGAATATTTATTACATTTAAGTCAAAATTGGTATAAAATATGTATACGACGGTGTATGCTTTACATGTAAACACTAAGTGGTTAGATCGTGGTTGGCTTTCATGTTCTTTTTAATCCTTTAGCTTTGTTTCAAAATATTATTAAAAGCATGCATCTTTTTTATAATCAGAAAAGTAATTAATAAAATATTCCTATAAATAATATCATTCCTTAGTGGGATAAAAAATGAGGTTATATTTTAGTCTAAATATTACATTCCATTTGCTGTGTATCTATTTAGGCTTAAAAGTTCAGAAACTTTATATTGCTCATGCCACAAATTTAGTCCTTCTCAAAAATCTTTTGCTTTCTTCAAAAAAATCTTCATTTATGGAAAACCTTTTTAATACTTTTAAAGAAAAAGTTATAAATACCTGTATATCTCAAATAAGGTTTTCAGTAGAGGATCAGAGCAGCCTAGACTGTATGATTCCCACCTCTCACAAAGAAATTCAGAGATACAGCTTTTCTTATAGGGAGTGAAACAGTGCCAGCAAACACCCACATACTTACAAAAAACTTGAGTTGAAAAAAAAAAAATAGTTGTCTGTTTAGAGTATGTTAAATACTCAAGAAGTGAATTCTCATTTGATTCTCCCTCCAATGTGATATGGTACTACTAACAAGTCTTTCTAAAGACAGTAAAGACTTCCTTCATATCACCCAGCCTGGAAGATATGCCGTTGTCAACTATGCAGAATTAGAAACATCTCTACAAAGACTAATAATAAAAAGACCCTTAAGAAATACTTGAGCTTTTGTTACATGTTTTTATAATTTGACTTTTACATTTTCCTTTAATTTTCTTCTTTCATAGTTAGTTCTTATGCTAGTAAATAATAGAACCATTATAGGATATTTTATTAATCTGCCATTCTTTTAGCCTTCCCTAATATTCCTCTACTCAGTATTTTAAAAATGCATTGTAAATAGATAAGTTGCTTAGCCACTCATAAAAAAAAAGGTGTTTAGTATGAGGTAAAGCCACAGACTAAACCTGTAGCTCTGAACTAGGTCCATGAGTCTCTCTCTACTTACACATCACATGTGCTTTTCTCAGACTCATGGCACTGTGCAGATACAATTTGCAAATGTTTGATTTATTGTTTTTCCTTCCTTTTCCCCCAAGCTCAGTTGACTGTTATTTCTGTTGGCTCCTCAAGGTGCCTTGGGACAACTGATACTTGCCAGACTTAACCTGAACCCTACAAGTTACAAGAGCTTGGAGACCTCACTATTTCCATGGAAACTCAAATCAGATTGCCAAAAATGAGGTTAGTCACTTAAAAATCATATTATTTTTAAAGAAACAAATACTGCCCACCACCACCATATAATTTGAAAGAGTGTTTTGTTGAAACCCATTTTCTTGTTTTTAAGGATTAAATACTTGTTGCCATGGTAGCAGATTAATAAACTACAAAGATAGAGCTGAGCTCTAAAAGCTCCTACTGACAACAACACCTACACCCTCTGAGTCCATTGTGCTCAGGAAGCCACCTGCAGTATGGGGCTCTAAACATGGTTTCTTAAATAATAATAAAGAACGACTTTGTTTCTATACATATATGTTTCCCACAAATGGAATACATTGATTAAATAGTGATAGGAGGATTTTTGTAATAATGACATTAATAATAAGTACTTATAATTAACTGTCTACAGTGGGACCAAAAATGTTCAAGGTGGTTGTTGTTGTTTAGTCACTTAGTCATGTCCAACTCTTTGTGACTGTAGGCCCCCAGGATCCCCTGTCCATGGGATCTCCCAGGCACAAATACTGGAGTGGCTTGCCATTTCCTTCTCCATGGGATCTTCCCAACCAAATGATCTCCAGTCCTCACTATTATTAACTCCATTTTCTCATGGAAGGTTTCACAGGTATAGACAAGGTAGCCATGATTTTAACTCAACTCTGTCCTGGTTTGGGGCCAAGGTTTGTCTCTTATTCTTTTCAAAGTGCAGCAGGGAACAGGAACAGAATATTTAATTCCTGCCCTCACTGCCAACACAGGTGTATGTATGCCCACATAGTCATACCACACAATGCATGCAGGTGATTCAATCCAGATATAGTGAATGAGGTAAGAAGAAATTGAACCTCATCTTTTAATGCTTAATATTTTTAGTGCTTAACAGTGTTTAAGCACTGTTAGCTCCTTCTCCAATCAGGTCATAAAAAGAATGTCCAGGTGCCCCTGAAGCCCAAACATGGATCCTAATCTCCCAAGCCTACAACCTTTCAATGGAGTTAAATGCAATATTGCTTCCCCATTACACCTCACCTCACCTTCTCACCACCAACTATAACCTAACATATAAACTAAACAATGCCTAGAGTAGAGGCTTTATATATAACATAGGTGTGCTGATTTAAATGAACTAATAACTTCTTTGAAATTCTTAGTCAAATAATGAAAGTATTGGTCAATTGTTGATTGTAGCAAGAACTGAACAGACACATTATTTTACCCTGAAATAATATTTTTCTGGTTTACTTGAGAGTGTACACTTCTACTGTGCCCTCAAAGGCATAGGTGACCACACATTGTTCAGAAAATTAAGATAGGGACAGTCATGCTTATTATGTCTTACTTGAAATTAATTCTGTCAGAGTTAAAAATAAACCCCCAAAAGCTCTGCAGACATACTTAGTAGAAATTGGATCCATCTCAACATAAAACAGCTGTCTTCCACATTTTTTCTCAGGTAAAATGTAGATGGGAACCTGACATAGCAGATTTTGTCTCCAGGCAAAATGAAATGGATGATTTTAATGTCAGTATAGGAAAAAGAGATGGGGCAGTTCCCCAAAGAGCAACTCGGTGCTCACTTTTAATTTATGTCAATATTTTTCTATTGAAGTAGGAAAGGAAGCCATAGAAGAGTACATTTTTTTGGAGGAGCAGAGTTGAGGCATTGCTGACATCACAATCACACACTATTTAACCTTTAACTATTTGGATTATTTGCAGTACTGCTAAGGTTATTTCTAAATTAAAGAGCTTAGAAAGCATGACATCAAAGGCCTAGGTGACATTTAATTTGAAGATACAATTACAGTGTTTCCTAAAATCATAGGGACCTCTCCAAAGACCAAACACTCTGAAAAGCAATTCAAAACCTTATTCCTCAAGGAAAAAGTGGTTTTTCCAAATATATATATATAATGTTGCCATTTGTAACTTATTACTGCCAACAAGCTGCTCCATCAATTTTCAGATCTTTAGAAGTGATACTTAGAAATTTCCAAACCTCTGTGCTCATCCATGATGTTAATCACCACAGTAATCCAAATAAAACTACAATAAACCAGAAATCTGTAGCAATCAAGGAAAATGTATTCCAAATGGGTAAACAAAAAAAAAATCCAAATTTTAATTACACTTGCCAAGGTATAAATTAGAACTAAGAAAGTAAGACCAGCCTACACCAGAAATGGAAGATAAACCCTAAACTATAGTTCTGTATATTTATTTATCCACAAATTCTAATTAAGCAGGTAAACAATCATTAAACAGAGATCCCCAGACTTACAATAAATATTATCTTTAAAAATGTCAAGAATTCCCTCAAATACACTTCCAAAGCGAGAAAAGTTTCTCCCTCTTTTACTTCCTCTTCTGTCTACAGTAGGTAATAGTCACCCAAAACGTCCATGACCTAACCCTTGGAACCTATGGATATGTTATGTTACATGGCAAAAGGTACTCAGCAGATGTAATTTTAATCTTTAAATTAAAAAGATTACCCTGAATTTTCTCAGCCATCTCAATCTAATCTCACAAGCTCTACAAAGTAGAGAAGTTCTCCAGCTGGAAGGAGATGAAGAAGGCAAATGAGAATCCAAGCGTGAGGATTCATTAGACTGTTGGTGTTTCTGAGATCCATCTCTTGCTATTCCTGGCAGATGCAAAATAGCAGAGGGTAAAGAATAAAGGGGAAGAAAAAGGTGAGCCAAGTTCTTTAACCTCCTCAAACTTTAGTTTCCTCAGCTATAAATTGGAGAGAAAGTCAGTTTCCTGACAAGTTGAGGAATGAATAAAGTGTTTAATAAATGTAAAAACATGTAGAAAATGCTTACTCCATCTCAGTCTCCTCTTCCACAGTCTCTTTTAACACTTTCTGGAGGTTGCAATCCCAAGTTCAAGAAACATTATTTCAACCACTCCATCCCTAGGTAGCTGCACAAAGCAATGAAAGTTTATAGGACAAACTTGATCAAAGTGATTTAAGTCTTCCTGGAAAGTATTTCCAAGGACTATCCCATGGAATTCAGGCCTGAGGTCACATAAGAACTGATAATGATTCCCAACAACTCAGATAAAACAAAAGGATATTCTTATAATGTCAAATTTATATTGATCTTCTTATAGTCTGAATAACAAAAATAACTTTTGAAATAATTTTAATAAATTATAAAAACAGAATACCTCAAAAAGAAAAAAGAGCATAAAAAGCAAAAGGAGTAACTAAGGACAGGAGTAGTAAGAACTGAACATAGATAATCTACCTAATTCTAGTGCAGAAAATTGCAGTGTAGAATATATGCTGACAGTATTATAGCTAAAGAGATGGTAGGAAACAATTAGCAATAACTTTTGTAAGTAAACTGGTTGAACTGGGTGAATTGATTATTAGATGAATTGATTAATGGGAGAACTGATTCTCAGAGATTAGCCAGATTCTCAGATTCTTGTCCAGCATCTCACTGGTACACGAAAGATACTCAATACATATTTGTTGAATAAATGGTGAATACTAGTATCATATTTGGCCTTAAATTGATCTTTAAAATTCCTGGAATCATGTTATTATGCTAAAAATAAAAATAATCAATTATCTACCCACCTCTTTTCCAAACTTCTAACCAACAGTATTTGTTGCAGTTGTTGTTTAGTTGCTAAGTTGTGTCCAACTCTTTTCCGTGAACCCGTGAACTATAGTCTGCTAGTCTCCTCTGTCCATGAGATTTCCCAGATCAGAATACTGGAGTGAGTAGCCATTTCTTCTCCAGGGAATCTTCCTGACCCAGGAATTGAACTTGCCTTTCCTATATTGGTGGGCAGATTCTTTACCACTTAACCACCAGATTATAGAAACTTAAAAAAACCACACTAAGTAAAATTTTACTTTTAATCTATCAGTTTTACAGTTTTGGCAAGTTAACAAAGTTCATCTCTCATAGAAACTTTACATGATAAAATATAACATAGTATCTCTGAAAATATAACTAACTAATATAACTACATTAAGTCTGAGAATCATTCACAACTCAAAATTATTTTAAAATTTGTACTGTGCATGTGTGTGCAATTGCTCAGTCATGTCAGTTCTTTGTGACCCCACAGACTGTAGTCCACCAAGCTCCACTTTTCATGGGATTTTTTTAGGCAAGAATACTGGAGTGGGTTGCCATTTTCTCCTCCAGAAAATGTGTACTAGACTTTCATGTGACAGTCGTTCAGTCGTGTCTGACTCTTTGTAGCCTCATGGACTATACAGTCCGTGGAATTCTGCAGGCCAGAATACTGGAGTGGGTAGCCTTTCCCTTCTCCAGGGGATCTTCCCAACCCAGGGATCCAACCCAGCCTTCCGCATTGCAGGCAGATTCTTTAGAGCAGAGCCACCAAGGAAGCTCAAGAAGACTGGAGTCGTTATCCTATCCCGACCCAGGAATCGAACCAGGGGTCTCCTGCATTGCAGGCAAATTCTTTATCAACTTAGCTATCAGGGAAGCACAGATCAAACATCCAAAATACTTGTTGACTTGATAATTTAGGGTTATAATAAAGAGTGTAAATATTGAGGGCCATTTGTGTCCCTTGACTTTATTAGTGACTGACTATGCCTGCATGCTAAGTCATTTACGTCATGCCCTACTCTTTGTGGTGACCTCACAAACTGTAGCCCACCAGGCCCATCTATCCATGGACTTCTCCAGGCAAGAATATTTGAGTGGGTTTCCAAGCTCTCCTCCAGGGGATCTTCCCAACCTAGGGATTGAACGCACATCTCCTATGCCTCTTGTATTAGCAGGTGGATTCTTTACCACTAGTGCCACATGGGAAGACCATACTTCAACATAAGAATCACAGATTTTTAGCTGTTCTAGCAAGGGAGTCATGTGAGTGTGGGAAGAGATGACCTCAGTGAGGAAATGACACTTAAGATGACACTAGCCCTCAAAAGCTGGGAGTTTCCCAGTAAACAGTGAAGGAGGAGCACTCTTGGCAGAATATTCCATAAGGATCACTGGATTCAAGTCCTCAAGGTCAGGAAAACTAGATTGGGTTTGAGGAACTGAAAAGTGTTCACTATGCCAAGAATGTGATGTATGAAGGGGAAAAAAAAATTACAATGTAGGAATGAAAATCTGTAGGAGTCAGCCACTGTGAGGCTTTGTGAGATATTTTAAACCAATTAGATTTCCTTTCCTGAGGTATAGAAGAAAACCTACGTTTGGATATGCATATTTCTTTTAATTTTTTCTTTTAGTTTATATTTATATTTTAATGACCTTATTGTTTCTTTATTTTTAAGAATGGGTTTAAATTTTTAGGAATAATAACATATCTACCACCTATTAACATACATTCCATATTAAGTAATGTGAAGAAAATGTCACTGGCCTTTCTAAATGCAAGTTCAAATGACTGTCTTAAACAATTAATAGAATAGATCACTCTATATTAAAAGGATAGTTTAGCTGCCTCAGCAGTCATATATCTTCTCTATAAAATTGTTTGATATTTGGCAATACCAGTGGCAAGAATACACAGAAGAACTGTACGAAAAAGATCTTCACCATTGATCACTCACCTAGAGCCAGATATCCTGGAATCTGAAGTCAAGTGGGCCTTAGAAAGCATCACTACAAACAAAGCTAGTGGAGGTGATGGAATTCCAGTTGAGCTATTTCAAATCCTCAAAGATGATGCTGTGAAAGTGCTTCACTCAATATGCCAGCAAATTTGGAAAACTCAGCAGTGGCCACAGGACTGGAAAAGGTCAGTTTTCACTCCAATGCCAAAGAAAGGCAATGCTGAAGAATGCTCAAACTACCACACAATTGCACTCATCTCACATGCTAGTAAAGTAATGTTCAAAATTCTCCAAGCCAGGCTTCAGCAATCCGTGAATTGGTAACTTCCAGATGTTCAAGCTGGTTTTAGAAAAGGCAGAGGAACCAGAGATCAAGTTGCCAACATCTGCTGGATCATGGAAAAAGCAAGAGAGTTCCAGAAAAACATCTATTTCTGATTTATCGACTATGCCAAAGCCTTTGACTGTGTGGCTCATAATAAACTGTGGAAAATTATGAAAGAGATGGGAATACCAGACCACCTAACCTGCCTCTTGAGAAATCTGTATGCAGGTCAGGAAGCAACAGTTAGAACTGGACATGGAACAACAGACTGGTTCCAAATAGGAAAAGGAGTATTTCGAGGCTGTATATTGTCACCCTGCTTATTTAACTTATATGCAGAGTACATCATGAGAAATACTGGGCTGGAAGAAACACAAGCTGGAATCAAGATTGCCGGGAGAAATATCAATAACCTCAGATATGCAGATGACACCACCTTTATGGCAGAAAGTGAAGAGGAACTAAAAAGCCTCTTGATGAAAGTGAAAGAGGAGAGTGAAAAAGTTGGCTTAAAGCTCAACATTCAGAAAATGAAGATCATGATATCTGGTCCCATCACTTCCTGGGAAATAGATGGGAAAACAGTGGAAACAGTGTCAGACTTTATTTGGGGGGGCTCCAAAATCACTGCACTGGCGACTGCAGCCATGAAATTAAAAGACGCTTACTCCTTGGAAGGAAAGTTATGACCAACCTAGATAGCATATTAAAAAACACAGAGACATTGCTTCACCAACAAAGGTCCGTCTAGTCAAGGCTATGGTTTTTCCAGTGTAATGTGAGAGTTGGACTGAGAAGAAAGCTGAGCACCAAAAAATTGATGCTTTTGAACTGTGGTGTTGGAGAAGACTCTTGACAATCCCTTGGACTTCAAGGAGATCCAACCAGTCCATTCTGAAGGAGATCAGTCCTGGATGTTCATTGGAAGGACTGATGCTGAAGCTGAAACTCCAATACTTTGGCCACCTCATGCAAAGAGTTGACTCACTGGAAAAGACTCTGATGCTGGGAAGGATTGGGGGCAGGAAGAGAAGGGGACGACAGAGGATGAGATGGCTGGATGGCATCACCAACTCGATGGACATGAGTTTGAGTAAACTCCTGGAGTTGGTGATGGACAGGAAGGCCTGGCATGCTACGATTCATGGGGTCGCAAAGAGTCGGACATGACTGAGTGACTGAATTGAACTGAACTGATTCTAATGTAATTATTCCTCTACATTTATTGACTCATTAATGAGCCTTTCAATAGTGATTAAAGATGTTTTGTTTTTCAAGGAATTATCTCTTTTGATGTATTTTTTACCAAAATAATCTTCAAACATCTAACATACAATATAAGATAACCCCAATTTCAAGACTTTATAATCAATGTTCATAAAGACAATTTTATCAAAAAACACTTTTTAGAACATTTTCTTCTCCAGTGAATGGCCCAAGTGGAAGAATTTGGTATTACTTCAATAAACTGTATTTATACTAAGGAGTCTCTAGACCAAAGAGGCATTCAACCTACTTGAATCCCTACTAATCAGATTATTTATTATAAATGTCATTTTGGTTCATCATATTTGTTTGTTGTTATTGTTGTTGTTTTATAACATTATTTTTCAAAGACTTTAGGAAAATTCAAAATGGTATGAGATGGGTAGGAAAGTATAAGCAGTCATAATGAGAAATAAAAATGAGAACAAGGTACATCCATTGCTGGGAGAATCTCACTGTGGGATGGAAGAACAGACAGGCCATTGCTATTTCTCATTACATTTATTGAAAGTGGATTTTATATAAATCTACCCTATGTATATTTTCCCAATCCATCCCTTAACTTATATCTCCAGGACTAGATATTGTTGAGAAGAAAAGAGGAAGAAGGAGAAGAGGCTGGGAATAAAGAGAAGAGTTTCACTAATTCCTTAGTCCAGGATGTATTTTAGTAACTTAGTAAGAAGTTTGTGTATTTCCTGGGACAGAATCCTTGGAAGATGCCTAATAATGAGATATGGAGCTTCTGGATAAGTACCAATAATGCCACTGGGCAGGCATGTCTTGGTCTGAATTAACATTCCAGAAAAAGCCTTATTCTCTTTAAGTAAGGCATTATTCAGTACATCACTTATGAAATGCATGGTAGCATCCACACACCTACTTTATTATTACAGGAAATGTTGAGGTTTGGCAGAATTCCTACCTTCTGCGGCTTTTAGGAAAAAACTGAGGAATAAGACAGAGGAGAAAGATAGATGGATGGAAATTAAAATTTGGCTTTATTTTTATAAGCTTTTTGGAAAATACGGATTTAGTTCTTTAATCAAAAGGCTTACTATCTTCCCTCCTCCCACAGTACCACCACCCATAAGACACATAGATACTTTATACTTGAGGAAGTCCAGCAAAGAAAATTTTGAATCTAAAGAATAGATGCACTTATGCAAAATGGGTGACTCACACTGGCCTAGGGCAATGTGAGTAGGAAAAGCAAATTAAGCCCAGGGTACAATAAAGAAAATAGATCCAGATGCCATCTATCAACTAAGAAACTCACTTCATCTCATGTATTGAAATGAACAGTGGGTGGAGCAAGAGGCCAAAGCGTTTTTGGTCTTCTTTTTTTCCTTTTTGCCTGCATGCTCAGTGGTGTCTGACTCTTCGCCACCCCATGGACTATAGCCCGCCAGGCTCCCCGTCCATGGGATTTTCCAGGCAAAGAATACAGGAGCGGGTTGCCATTTCATCCTCCAGAGGATCTTCACAGGAATTGAACCTGTGTCTACTGCATCTCCTGCATTGGCAGGCAGATTCTAGCAAAAATCTCTCCACATAAAAACATGCAGCAAATGGAAAGAAGGTTAAATTCATCTGAGGCCTAAACAGTATATCCCAAGAATTCTCCAGATGTTAAAAATCAAGGAACTGTAAGATTGTGTTCACTTTCAATTAAGTTCAGTTGCTCAGTCGTGTCCGACTCTTTGCGACCCCGTGGACTGCAGCACACCAGGCTTCCCTGTCCATCACCAACTCCCAGAGCTTGCTCAAACTCATGTCCATTGAGTCAGTGATGCCATCCAATCATCTCATCCTCTATTGTCCCCTTCTCCTGTCTTCAATCTTTTCCAGCATCAGGGTCTTTTCCAAGGAATCAGTTCTTGGCATCAGGTGGCCAAAGCATTGGAGTTTCAGCTTCAGCATAAATCCCTCCAGTGAATAGTCAGGACTGATCTCCTTTAGGATGGACTGGTTTGATCTCTTTGTGTCCACTTTAGGACATCAAAATTCATAATCAAGATTTGATTTATATCAGTTTCCCAAAGAACTCTCCAAGGTATTGTATACCATTATTTAAAACACTGTACTGTATCTCCCTGATTCCGGAAAAAGGAAGGAAAAGCCTCTTCCATACTTTCTCTAACTTGCTCAAAAAACAATGATGTATTTAAATAGTTAATATTAATTTTCTCATCATAAAATTTATATTCACTAAGAGGAAAAAAACTAGAATTTCATCAGAAAGTAAAATGTAACATAAGCCAAAATTTATTTCCTAATAAAAACATAATTCAGCATTTAAGCTGATGAGTCACTAGTTCTGTAGCTGCTTGTGGATTTATTTTATATAACATTTTCATATAAATAGCTGGCATTTTGAATGGTATTCATGATGCAATCTTAGCATACCTTCTCCTCTTTACTTCACATTTTCCAGTGTGAGTCTATAGAATTAGTCCATAGAATTCTCCAGGCCAGAATTAGTCCATAGTCCATAGAATTCTCCAGGCCAGAATACTGGAATTAGTAAGCTATTCCCTTCTCCAGGGGATCTTCCCAACCCAAGGGTCAAACCCAGGTGTCCCGCATTGCAGGCAGATTCTTTACCATATGAGCTACCAAGGATGCCCTTCCGTCTATTCACTATTCTCTCCTTTAACGTGAAAAATATAAATTTATAAAATTTAAGATATCAAATAAGTGTTGACTATTTAATTTTAAGAGCTTCTGGTTCAATCTCTGGGTCAGGAAGATCCCCTGTAGGAAGGCATGGCAACCCACTCTAGTATTCTTGCCTGGGAAATCCCATAGACAGAGGAGCCTGGTGGGCTACAGTCCATAGTGCTGCAAAGAGTCAGACACAACTGAAGCGACTTAGCACACACACATACATTCAATTTCTAAATTACCATAAAGTGTTCCACAATTATAATTTATGCAATGGAATTATCTATTTTTTTCTTTTGATAACCTAAGAAACCAATGAATGTTTAAGATATAATGAATTTTGAGAAGAAAATTATTCAAGATCTTGACATTTAAAACAACTATTTACCCTTTAGGGCTCCCCCGGTGGTTCAGTGGTAAAGAATCTGCCTATCAATGGAGGAGGCACAAAAGACGCGGATTCAATCCCTAGATCAGAAAGATTCCCTGAATTAGGAAATGGCAACCCGTTCCAGTATTCTTGCTGGTAAGTGCCATGGACAGAGGAACCTGGTGGGCTACAGTCAGTCTATGGGGCCACAATCAGTCAGACACAAATGAGTAACTGAGTACATTTACCATTTTCAACCTATGAATTGGAAGGTTTCAGGGGAGCAACAGCTTAATTTAATCATGTTGAGCAAAAGAATCAATTGACACTTTTAAAAGAGGCAACTTAAACAGATACCCTAGGTGTCCACATTCCTGGACTTTATCACTTTCTGGACAGTTACAAAAAGACCATTGATGGCTCTTGACAAGCTATGCACTCTGGAGCATAAAGAACCTTTATTTTTAAAGGTCTTTTGATTTCTAAAGTTGAAAGACATTCAGTAACAATCACTGAGTTCTGAAATGACACAAGCATGCCATTAGGTGCATGGGAATCATCAGTGAGAATAAGATAAAGATTTCTTCTTCCATCTAAGATGAAAGCCCTAAGTGATGAGAAATTCTAAATGAACTCTGCTCTGATCTCATTAGCTACCATTTTGTAAATGTTTATTGGGTATCACAAGAGGAAGGAAAAAGGGAATTCAAAGCTGACAATGCATAGGTCTTCCTTCATTAAAAAAATAATAATAATAATAGTCAGTCATCCCTGACTCTTTATGATCCCGTGGACTGTAGCACTCCAGGCTCCTCTGTCTATGGAATTCTCCAGGTAAGAATACTGGAGTGGGGAGCCATTCCCATTAGGATTACCCCAATTTTGTTGGAGGTAAATATGATAAATAACAGTATCATAGAAATGGTACTCCACAACAGGCACCAATAATGTGTTTTGTGTTGTATCTCTGATTTTTTTAAACAAGGCTTCGAAGGGTACTTAGAAAACTAGTTATCTGGAGAAAGGACTGGCTCCCAAATGTGAGCCATCCTCTAGAATGAGAGGCTGATTAGGAGATTAGGGGTTGATTAGGCTTACGGTATTAGTCAGCTGACAACAGAGATTTCAACAAGTAAGAACACGTGATTTAATTATAATGGTTGACATAGACATGATACCATAAAACTCCTAGAAGAGAACATAGGCAAAACATTATCTGATATAAACCGTATCAATGTTTTCTTAGGTCAGTCTACCAAGGCAAGAGAAACAAAATCAAAAATAGGGTGTTCCCTGGTTGCCTAATGGTTAGGATTCTAGATTTTCACTGCCACAGCCCAGGTTCAGTCCCAGGTTGGGGAACTGAGATTCTGCAAGCCACACAGTATGGCCAAAATAAATAAATAAATAAAAGCAAAAATAAACAAAGTCGGGACCTTATCAAACTTACAAGCTTTTGTTCAGCAATGTGTTAGTCACTCAGTCATGTCCGACTCTTTGTGACCCAATGAACTGTAGCCCACCAGGCTCCTATGTCCATGGAATTCTCTAGGCAAGAATACTGGAGTGGGTTGCCATTTCCTTCTCCAAGGGATCTTCCCAACCCAGGGAATGAACCCGGGTTTCCTATATTGCAGGCAGATTGTTTACTGTCTGAGCCACCAGGAAGCCGTTTGACAGTAAAGGAAACCATAAACAAAATGAAAAGACAATCTGTGGACTGGGAGAAAATATTTGCAAATGATATGACCAACAGGGGCTTACTTACTAAAGCATAAAACAGTTCAAACAACTCAAAAGCAACAACAACAAAACACCCAATAAGAAAGAAATGGGCAGAAGATTTAAACAGACATTTCTCTATTTCGTTTAAGAAGACACACAGGTGGCAAATAAGCATATGGAAAGACACCCAACATCACTAATTATATGAAAAATGCAAATTAAAACTAGAGTAAGATACCACCTCACACCAGTCAGAATGACCACCATTTAAAAGTCTACAAATAAAAAATGCTAGAGAGGATGTGGAGAAAAGGAAACCCTCCTACAGTGTTGGGAATATAAGAGCAACCACTATCTAGAACAATAAGGAGGTTCCTTAAAAAATCAAAATTATTAATAGAGTCCCAATATGATCCTGAAATCCCACTTGTCAGCATATACCCAGAAAAAATTGTAATTTGTAGATAGATATATCCCAATATTCACAGAAGTACTGTTTACAATAGGCAAGACATAGGAATAGCCTAAATTTCCATCAACAAATGAACAGATAAATATGTGGTATATGTATGTATATATTTCCATTCGTCCATGTGTTTATATATACATACACACACACACATACACACACATATATATAGTGGAATATTACTCAGTCATAAAAAAGAATGAAATAATGTCATTTGGAGGGACCTAGAGATTATCATAGTAAGCAAAGTACATCAGGAAGAAAAAGAAATATACAATATTCTATCATCTTTGGAATCTAAAATATGACACAAAAAAATCTATCTGTGAAACAGAAATACTCAGAGAGACAGAGAACAGACCTGTAGCTGCCAAGGGGGAGCAGGATGGGGAAGGGCTGGATTGGAAGTTTGGGATAAGCAGATGAAACTATTCTATATATGTATAACTGAATAACTTTGCTATACACCAGAAACTAACACAGCATTATAAATCAACTATACTTCAGTATCAGTCAGTCAATCAGTTCAGTCGCTAAGTCATGTCCGACTCTTTGTGATCCTATGAATCGCAGCACACCAGGCCTCCCTGTCCATCACCAACTCCTGGAGTTCACTCAGACTCACTTCCATTGAGTCAGTGATGCCATCCAGCCATTTCATCCTCTGTCGTCCCCTTCTCCTCCTGCCCCCAATCCCTCCCAGCATCAGAGTCTTTTCCAATGAGTCAACTCTTCCCATGAGGTGGCCAAAGTACTGGAGTTTCAGCTTTAGCATCATTCCTTAAAAAGAACACCCAGGGCTGATCTCCTTTAGAATGGACTGGTTGGATTTCCTTGCAGTCCAAGGGACTCTTAAGAGTCTTCTCCAACACCACAGTTCAAAAGCATCAATTCTTTGGTGCTCAGCTTTCTTCACAGTCCAACTCTCACATCCATACATGACCACTGGAAAAACCATAGCCTTGACTAGACGGACCTTTGTTGGCAAAGTAATGTCTCTGGTTTTGAATATGCTATCTAGGTTTGTCATAACTTTTCTTCCAAGAAGTAAGCGTCTTTTAATTTCATGGCTGCAGTCACCATCTGCAGTGATTTTGGAGTCCCCAAAAATAAAGTCTGATACTGTTTCCACTCTTTCCCCATCTATTTCCCATGAAGTGATGGGACCAGATGCCATGATCTTAGTTTTCTGAATGTTGAGCATTAAGCCAACTTTTTCACTCTCCTCTTTCACTCTCATCAAGAGGCTTTTTAGTTCTTCTTCACTTTCTGCCATAAGAGTGGTATCATCTGCATATCTGAGGTTATTGATATTTCTCCCAGCAATCTTAATTTCAGCTTGTGCTTCTTCCAGTCCAGCACTTCTCATGATGTACTCTGCATACTTCAGTATAATAAATTTAAAAAGAAAACAAATACAATCATTGATGCACAGAGCCAACACAAATGATCTAATCTTAGAAGCAGAAGCATATACGGGTAAATGTACAGAGAAAGCCAGACAGTAAAAACTAATACAGGAGAGGTGATGCTAAACAGAGCAAGGAGACAGGCAGAAAGAATGTGGGCACTGCACAATGCAAGCTATCAAGATCCTAAACCATGTGTGGGACTCAGAGCACCTGATCTTCCTTGAGAAACAGTCAATAGAAGACAGGTCTCAGACCTTGAACGACCACCTTGTCGGTGCCCCTGAAGACCAATTCCTGGAAATGGCACTTGAAGCTAGAACTGGATCTATCAATCCAAGTTTTTAACAGACAGAAGTACACCGTTCTTGTTGGCGAGAAGGTTCTGGAACATAGGGTTTCTAAGTCTAAAAGAAGAAATTCTTCGTCTAAAAGAAGAATTATAGGACAATCTAATTTTTAATAAAAGGAAACTATAGGCAAAATGATTATCTGCCTCTCAGTTTGGAACCAGGACCAAATGCAAATAAAAGCACATCAATTCCAGCCACCTTTCATGCAAAGGAGGAAGAAACCAGGTACCAAGTATAACATTTGAGTTTTATACAAAGCCCTTCTACATACACAGAGGACACAGAAGATCATGGAAAAAGAAATTATTAACACCACGGTAAAGCGTCTGTCTACAATGTGGGAGACCCGGGTTCGATCCTTGGGTCGAGAAGATCCCCTGGAGAAGGAAATGGCAATCCACTCAAGTACTATTGCCTGGAAAATCCCATGGACAGAGGATCCAGGTAGGCTACAGTCCATGGCGTCGCAAAGAGTCGGACACGACTAAGCGATTTCACTTTCACAAACTACTAACACCAAAAAAGAAGCATGAATGGCCAGGAATTGGATAAACCCCTGGCTTTGAGCAGCAGAGGAGACTGAAAGTGAAAAGCAATGGGCAACTGTCCATGCTGGAAATAAAACACATGTTCCCAAGGGACCTGAACAAAAGACAGGATGGCCTCTAAAGCATCTGGGAAGAAGTCCAATGTGGGGGAAGGGGCACCAAGCAATTTCACACCAAGCGATTTTCCAGCACCAGTTGGGTGTCCAACATGGTAAGTCACTTCACTCATGTCTGACTCTGTGACTTTGTGGACTGTAGCCTGCCTGGCTCCTCTGTCCATAGGATTCTCCAGGCAAGAATACTGGTGTGGGTAGCCATTTTATTTTCCAGGGGATCTTCCAGACAGAGGGATCTAGCCCGGGTCTCCTGCACTGCAGGGGGACTCTTTACCATCTGAGCCACCAGGGAAGCCACAGTTCTGACACAATCCACCCAGAGAGCGAGCATGAGATTTCACAGGTATTGGCATCAGTCCCACAAGACTGCTCACTGCCTGCATTCAGATGCCAGTTATATTCCAGGTTACCACCTGTGCTTTTGGCCAACTACAGATTAGAGGTTCCCACCACCCCTTGTTGTGCAGTTCACTAGCTCAGTCATGTCCAACTCTTTGCGGCCCCATGAATCGCAGCATGCCAGGCCTCCCTGTCCATCACCAACTCCCAGAATTCACTCAGACTCACGTCCATCGAGTCAGTGATGCCATCCAGCCATCTCATCCTCTGTCGTTGCTTTCTCCACCTGCCCTCAATCCCTCCCAGCATCAGAGTCTTTTCCACTGAGTCAACACTTTGCATGAGGTGGCCAAAGTACTGGAGCTTCAGCTTTAGCATCATTCCTTCCAAGGAAATCCCAGGGCTGGTCTCCTTCAGAATGGACTGGTTGGATCTTCTTGTAGTCCAAGGGATACTGAGGAGTCTTCTCCAACACCACAGTTCAAAAGCATCAATTCTTCATTGCTCAGCTTTCTTCACAGTCCAACTCTCACATCCATACATGACCACTGGAAAAACCATAGCCTTGACTAGATGGGACCTGGTTGGCAAAGTAATGTCTCTGCTTTTGAATATGCTATCTAGATTGGTCATAACTTTTCTTCCAAGGAGTAAGTGTCTTTTAATTTCATGGCTGCAGTCACCATCTACAGTGATTTTGGAGCCCCCAAAAATAAAGTGTGACATTGTTTCCACTGTTTCCCCATCTATTTCCCATGAAGTGATGGGACCAGATGCCATGATCTTAGTTTTCTGAATGTTGAGCTTTAAGCCAAATTTTTCACTCTTCTCTTTCACTTTCAACAGGAGGCTTTTGAGTTCCTCTTCACTTTCTGCCATAAGGGTGGTGTCATCTGCATATCTGAGGTTATTGATATTTCTCCTGGCAATCTTGATTCCAGCTTGTGCTTCTTCCAGCCCCATACTTCTCATGATGTACTCTGCATATAAGTTAACAAGCAGGGTGACAATATACAGCCTTGACGTACTGCTTTTCCTATTTGGAACCAGTCTGTTGTTCCATGTCCAGTTCTAACTGTTGCTTCCTGACCTGCATACAGATTTCTCAAGAGGTAGGTCTGGTGGTCTGGTATTCCCATCTCTTGAAGAATTTTCAACAGTTTATTGTGATCCACACAGTCAAAGGCTTTGGCATAGTCAATAAAGCAGAAATAGATGTTTTTCTGGAATTCTCTTGCTTTTTCCATGATCCAGCAGATGTTGGCAATTTGATCTCTGGTTCCTCTGCCTTTTCTAAAACCAGCTTGAACATCTGGAAGTTCATGGTTCACGTATTGCTGAAGAATGGCTTGGAGAATTCTGAGCATTACTTTACCAGCATGTGAGATGAGTGCAATAGTGTGGTAGTTTGAGCATTCTTTGACATTGCCTTTCTTTGGGACTGTATGAAAACTGACCTTTTCCAGTCCTGTGGCCATTGCTGAGTTTTCCAAATTTGCTGGCATATTGAGTGCAGCACTTTCACAGCATCATCTTTCAGGATTTGAAATAGCTCAACTGGAATTCTATCACCTCCACAAGCTTTGTTCATAGTGATGTTTTCTAAGGCCCACTTGACTTCAGATTCCAGGGTATCTGGTGAGTGATCACACCATTGTGATTATCTTGGTCTTGAAGATCTTTTTTGTACAGTTCTGTGTATTCTTGCCACCTCTTCTTAATATCTTCTGCTTCTGTTAGGTCCAGACCACTTCTGTCCTATAACGAGTACATCTTTGCATGAAATGTTCCCTTGGTATCTCTAATTTTCTTGAAGAACTCTCTAGTCTTTCCCATTCTGTTGTTTTCCTCTATTTCTTTGCATTGATCGCTGAAGCAGGCTTTCTTATCTCTTCTTGCTATTCTTTGGAACTCTGCATTCAGATGCTTCTGTCTTTCCTTTTCTCTTTTGCTTTTTGCTTCTCTTCTTTTCACAGCTATTTGTAAGGCCTCCTCAGACAGCCATTTTTCTCTTTTGCATTTCTTTTCCATGGGGATGGTCTTTATCTCTGTCTCCTGTACAATGTCATGAACCTCATTCCATAGTTCATCAGGCACTCTATCTATCAGCTCTAGTCCCTTAAATCTATTTCTCACTTCCACTGTATAATCATAAGGGATTTGATTTAGGTCATACCTGAATGGTCTAGCGGTTTTCCCTACTTTCTTTAATTTAAGTCTGAATTTGGCAATAAGGAGTTCATGATCTGAGCCACAATCAGCTCCCGGTCTTATTTTTGATGATTATATAGAGCTTCTCCATTGTTGGCTGCAAAGAATATAATCAATCTGATTTCGGTGTTGACCATCTGGTGATGTCCATGTGTAGAGTCTTCTCTTGTGTTGTTAGAAGAGGGTGTTTGCTGTGACCAGTGCATTTTCTTGGCAAAACTCTATTAGTCTTTGCCCTGCTTCATTCCATATTCCAAGGCCAAATTTGCCTGTTACTCCAGGTGGTTCTTGACTTCCTATTTTTGCATTCCAGTCCCCTATAATGAAAAAGAGTGCCAAGAGTGCCAGGCTGTGACCGCGCAGGCACAGTGGAGAGGAGCTACCCCACGCCCGAGGCCAGGGGCAGCGGCCAGGAGGAGCAACCCCACGTTGAAAGAGCAGTGGATGCGTGGGTGCAGGAGGGCTGAGAGGAGCTATTTCACGTCAAGGTCAGAAGGGGCGGTGGTGAGGAGATACCCCTCGTCCAAGGTAAGGAGTAGCGGCGGCACTTTGCTGGAGCAGCTGTGAAGAGATACACCACATCCAAGGTAAGAGAAACCCAAGTAAGATGGTAGGTGTTGCAAGAGGGTATCAGAGGGCAGACACACTGAAAGTATAATCACAGAAAACTAGTCAATCTATTCACACTAGGACCACAGCCTTGTCTAACTCAATGAAACTAAGCCATGCCCATGGGGCCACCCAAGACAGGCGGGTCATGGTGGAGAGGTCTGACAGAATGTGGTCCACTAGAGAAGGTAATGGCAAACCACTTCAGTATTCTTGCCTTGAGAACCCCATGAACAGTTTGTAAAGGCATACTGAAAGAGGAACTCCCCAGGCTGGTAGGTGCCCAATATGCTACTGGAGATCAGTGGAGAAATAACTCCAGAAAGAATGAAAGGATGGAGTCAAAGCAAAAACAATACACAGTTGTAGGTGTGACTAGTGATAGAAGCAAGGTCTGATGCTGAAATGAGCAATATTGCATAGGAATCTGGAATGTCAGGTTCATGAATCAAGGCAAATTGAAAGTGGTCAAACAAGAGATGGCAAGAGTGAACGTCAACATTCCAGCAATTAGCAAACTAAACTGTACTGAAATGGGTGAGTTTAACTCAGATGACCATTGTATCTACTACTGCAGGCAGGAATCACTTAGAAGAACTGGAGTAGCCATCACGGTCAACAAGAGTCTGAAATGCAGTACATGGATGCAATCTCAAAAATGACAGAATGATCTCTGTTGTTTCCAAGGCAAACCATTCAATATCACAGTAATCCAAGTCTATGCCCCAACCAGTAACACTGAAGAAGCTGAACAGTTCTATGAAGACCTATAAGACGTTTTTTAGAACTAACACCCCTTGCTGAGGTGTGATTAATTTGTGAGTACTAAATTTATATGCAGAGTACATCATGAGCAACGCTGGGCTGGAGGAAGCACAAGCTGGAATCAAGATTGCCAGGAGAAAGATCAATAACCTCAGATATGCAGATGACACCACCCTTATGGCAGAAAGTGAAGAAGAACTAAAGAGCCTCTTGATGAAAGTGAAAGAGGAGAGTGAAAAAGTTGGCTTAAAGCTCAACATTCAGAAAACGAAGATCATGGCATCCAGTCCCATCACTTCATGGCAAATAGACGGGGAAACAGTGGAAACAGGGGCTGACTTAATTTTTCTGGACTCCAAAATCACTGTAGATGGTGCTTGCAGCTGTGAAATTAAAAGACACTTACTCCTTGGAAGGAAAGTTTTAACCAATCTAGACAGCATATTAAAAAGCAGAAACATTTACTTTACCAACAGAGGTCCGTCTAGTCAAGGGTATTTTTCCAGTGGTCATGTATGGATGTGAGTGTTGGACTATAAAGAAAGCTGAGTGCCAAAGAATTGACATTTTAACTGTGGTGTTGGAGAAGATTCCTGAGAGTCCCTTGGACTGCAAGGAGATCCAACCAGTCCATCCTAAAGGAGATCAGTCCTGGGTGTTCATTGAAAGGACTGATGCTGAAGCTGAAACTCGAATACTTTGGCCACATGATGTGAAGAGCTGACTCATTGGAAAAGACCCTGACGCTGGGACAGATTGAGAGCAGGAGGAGAAGGGACTGACAGAGGATTAGATGGTTGGATGGCATCACTGACTCGATGGACATGGGTTTGGGTGAACTTCTGGAGTTGGTGATGGACAGGGAGGCCTGGCGTGCTGCAATTCATGGGGTCACAGAGAGTCGGACATGACTGAGTGACTGAACTGAACTGAACTGAGTTCACAGAATTTAGGAAGCTACTTACCAGATGACTAGTTCATTACAAAGTGTATATTAAAGGATATAAATCAACAGCCAAAGAGGCACATAGGGCAATGTATGTAGGAAGGGGCACATGGCTTCTATACTCTCTGATCATACCACACTCCCCTAATCTTCACATATTCTCCAACATGGAAGCCCTCCAAACCCCATCCTTTGAGGTTTCTATGAAATTCCAAATATTTCAGGAAGTGTTCCAGAAATTGGGCCAAGGACCAAATGTACATTTCTTATAATCACAAGGTCACTCATACCTCATGATGGAGAAATTTAGTCATGAATGCTGCCTGATGTTGATACTGGAGCATAGGCATATTTTTAGGAAAATTCCTGCAACTGTTCAGGGCAAACATCATTTTCACATAGACATTGGTCCATTTGTGGGTTCTGAATGGACCTAGATTGAACTATGGAGTTAAATGACCATCTGATTTGTGTCAAGCAACAAGGTAGGCATTGGTCCTTGAATAGTCCTTGAGTATTTGAATGTTGATTGATTAACTGACTGATTGACCCTGGACCACTGGAAATAAGTTTAAGAAAGACTCCAGTTTCAGGAAGAATGAAAACTATATTTGTACTTCTTTAATTCCAACCGTACATCTATTGAAAGCAGAGGTATGTGCACAAGTAGCAAGAATATTGTTATGGGTTGAACACATTTTAAAGAACACAGTAGAGCCTACTGGGCTCATTCAGTTCAGCAAATTTTAGAGCTTGAAATTAATCCAAGAGTCCCTGCTGCTGCTAAGTCGCTTCCGTCGTGTCTGACTCTGTGCGACCCCATAGATGGCAGCCCACCAGGCTCCCCCGTCCCTGGGACTCTCCAGGCAAGAACACTGGAGTGGGTTGCCATTTCCTTCTCCCTAGCTGCGTAAAAAAACCCAGACTCCTAGGGAGAAACTGAAGAGAAATTTAGGTCAAAATGTAAACATACCCTAAGGCTAGAATTAAGATACTCCACAAAAAAGAGGATATTATAGAGTGTGCCAAGAAGGAAAAGACTTTTTTTTTTTTTTTTTTTTTTTTTTAGTACAGGAAAGTAAAAGGATAAGATTCACTTCTGGAACGTAGGTTTGTAGTCCCTAAAAATATACTCCCTTATATTGCTAACAAGTGCACTTATATTGTTAACAAGTCCTACTTCAACTCTTGGGAACAAGTACCTCAATAACTGGAGAAATGAAACTTCCATGGTCAAAAGAAGCTATGATTATTTGCCAGCCACATGAAGAAACATCTTTTCACTGCTGAGGGCAAACAGACTTCTTTGGGACTTTCTGCGTTATCAGACACTAGAGCAAATGGAAATCATGGCCATCAGCAGCAACAGAAGCCCAGGCAGGAGTCACTCCAAGGAATTACTGAAAATAAACTCACTGCCTAAGGACTCATCCTACTTTAGGCCCTTTTCTCCTCTCATTGAAGTGCATTATCCTGACTCTACAAAAGATGATGGGAAAAGTCTGAGAAAATCCTGGAGTTGTGGATAAAACAATGAACAAGCAAAGCAACCAATTCAGACACTAACATCCAGCCCCGTACTTCTGGATTATAATCCACATCTTCAGTACTTTACATGTAGTTGAAGTGACCTGAGAAATAAGAGCTAGAGAAGTGAGGACTCAACCAATCTTCCATCAGAGTACATCAATCAAAAAGCCTTTTTAAACTCTAAGAAATATTAAGAGGTAAATAATCTTTCTTTCTTCCTGCCTCTGTTAACCAGCTCTTGTGTACTCCTTCAAATTCCTCCTCTTAGTGATATCTACTGTGGCCCTAATTTGCAACTGTATTTCTACAATCACTGCCAAGATGAAACAACGCTTTCTTCAGGGGACCTAAAGAAAGTTTAATTCAGATGAGTCATGGGCCTAAGTATATTGTCTGAAACCAGGAGTGCTAACTCTCCATCATTTCTTATCAAATCAGAGCCTGATAGATAATGACAGATATGCAGATATGAATCCCATAAAGCACACAAAATATTAAAATGTGTAAGAAATCATATTTTAATAATGATGTATATCAGAGCTAAGAATTCCAATATTTCCCAGTTTTATGTTGTCAAAGTCAGTCTCCTAAATTTTTTCTTAAGTCTGAGCTTCCTTTGATAGTCATTTATGTGCGTGCCCAGTGTTTAACTGTCTGTTAATAAAATAATTAAGTATTTTTAAATTTGATATGTCTTGGTCAAATAACAATTAATTTTTCTTTTTGTAACAAGGTGACCCTGGGTCTTTCATGTATCCATGATTTTTTTTTCCTCTTTACTAATTTTCATTTTGTTCCTTTTCAATGTGATGTTCCTTTCACAACACAATGTTAGGCATTGAGATACAATGGTGAATAAGATGTGGACCCCTTGCTCAAGAAACTCGAAATCTAGCAGAAGAAAGTGATGTGCAACCATCTACAAGTTAAGAATTAAAACAATTACATCATAAAGGTATAAACAATTTACAACAGAAGCCCAAGGGAAATAGCAGTTTGCTATAATGGAGGACAGAATGACAGAGGTGAATTTGAAGACTGAATAATCTGTCATCAAATATTAAAATAATCATAATGATGATGATAGAAGAAGAAAGAATGGGGAAGAAGAGGAGGGGAAAAGGGAGAGGGAGAAGAAGAAAAAGAAGAGGAGGAGGAAGAAGAGAGGAAGCAAAGCAGAAGCACATACAGCAAAATAGAAAGATGTGGCTGGGCCACGTCTTGTGTGAAGAGATGAGATCAAGGTGAGACCAAATGGACCCGAGCACGTGATGAATGCTGAATTTGAAACTAGTGAGCTTGATGAAAGTGAAAGTCTCTCAGTTGTGTCCAGCTCTTTGCAACCCCATGTACTGTGTAGTCCATGGAATTCTCCAGGCCATAGTACTGGAGTGGGTAGCCCTTCTCTTCTCCAGGGGATCTTCCCAACCCAGGGATTGAACCCAGGTCTCCCACATTGCAGCCGGATTCTTTACCAGCTTAGCCACCAGGGAACCTAAGAATACTGGAGTGGGTAGCCTATCCCTTCTCCAGCAGATATTCCAGACCCACAAATCAACCTGGGGTCTCTTGCTGTGCAGGCAGATACTCTACCAGCTGAGCTACCAAGGAAGCCCAAGTGAGCTTGATATTTGTCATCAAACTGTTGGAAGACTTTGGAGGTTTGTAAGGTAGAGAATAACAGGATGCGCCATCTTATGTTTTAGGAAGAAACTTTATGACTGGTGTCTTTATGTTTATCATCAGACACTAGAGCAAATGGAAATCATGGCTATCAGCAGCAACAGAAGCCCAGGCAGGAGTCACTCCAAGGAATTACTGAAAATAAACTCACTGCCTAAGGACTCACCCTACTTTAGGCCCTTTTCTCCTCTCACTGAAGTGCATTACCCTGACTCTACAAAAGATGATGGGAAAAGTCTGTGAGAAAATCCTGGAGTTGTGGATAAAACAACTGAGTGTGCATGTTTTCAGGAGGAAAGGGGTCTACACAAAACTATTGCTAATTTAAGACAATGTAAACGGGGAATTTATAGTTTTAGAGATGTCATGTAGATAAACTTTTACAGACAAAATTAAAATGCAAATTTAATTATTCTATGTATATTGTTTTCTGAAGTATGAGTCTAAATGAAGCAGAAATTTTCAAACTGTTGTTTACTGATTGTTTCCAGATGTTCTTGGCTTTTATCTTATTTGCCTACATGTAACAAAGGAAAGTGCTAAACAAGACCAGGGGAAAATCAGCAGTTGTGGACCTAACATATCTGTGGTATCAAGTTTCATGTTTCAACGTAGATCCAGGAAATCAGAAATAGATCACGCAACGCAAAAGTCCTTTAAGATATGATATCCAGACAGACATTGATTATGTTAAACATATCACAAATGAAGCAGCAATGTTTATAGATGTTTAAAATTGGTTAAACCAGGAATTCTTTGTCTGGAAAATCATCCTTAACCTGGTAGAAAAAGAGAATTCAAAACAAACCTTTTAAACAAACACTGAAACAGACTAGAACTAATTCTTACATAAAAGAAAATATTACCCACAAATAAGTGTACCCACTTTCTCTGAAAAAGAAAAATATTCCCCTCTAGTATACAGCTACCAAGTCACTTCCCTTGAACTCCCTAATAAATCAAACTATTGACTTTTATTTTTTAAACTAAAATAAATTTTCTTTGGTTTGGGCATTTTCATGCACACATTTTAAGTGTGTGTGCGCATGCTTGTGTCTGTGTGTGTGTTCCTTCCACAGCTCGTCTTTCTGCACTTTTAATTATCTTTTATTCTTTTTGGATAAATGTCATGGCTTTTTTTCACGTCATTCACATGTAAAATATGAAACACATGTACCTATCATTCTCTAAATGTAATGGATTTGATACATAAAAGACAATCTTTTAATTTTATTCCAACTTCAAAGGTAGCTTTTCTCTCTTAAAGGAATTTCAGAACATGAATGTTATGTTAATTTGTACAATCTCTGATTTAACAAGTCTCTTGATTAAATACTTTCACAGTCAAAGATGAATAACAGGGTGTGACTATGCACGCTGAATGCATTTTCCCATAACTGTGTGTGTTTGTGATTTTTTAGCAAGTTGTTTCTATGGATGGGAGAATAAAAGCTATTAAAAGATTAAGTATAAAGTGATTTCACTTTAGCCAACTGCTCTTTATTTTTCTGGTGCTTTTCTTTAAGTATTATTGCAAAAGGTCATGAAGGAGTGAAATGAAAGTAGGGACATAAGAGAGATGGTGCAGCATGGGGGCTTATCTTCAGCTGTATTTTAGAGAGAAGCCATACAGAGATTGGGCTTCCCTGGTGGCTCAGATGGTAAAGAATCTGCCTTCAATGAAGGTGACCTGGGTTCGATCTCTGGGTTGGGAAGACCCCCTGGAGAAGGGCATGGCAACCCACTCCAGTATTCTTGCCTGGAGAATCCTATGGACAGTGAAGCCTGGCAGGCTACAGTCCATGGGGTTGCAAAGAGTTGGACAGAACTGAGTGAGTTCCACTTTCATACAAGATGCAGAAGCCAAAGGTAGAGGAGAAAGAGGTCTTTTTCTGGTCAGAAAGATGATAACTATGATGGTACCAACTTCTGGAATTTTCCCAGTCTGACATTTTTCTATGTAAATACTGGTAAACTCTATCTGACAAGTAGATTAGCAACTTAGAATTGGTTTTTATCCAACTCAATGTTGGGACATAAACTCTGAAGTAAATAGCCATGGATGCCTGCAGTGGCACCCCTGGCATATACGACAGAATAAAAGGATGAATGAAGGGAACACTTTTGTTAACACTTTTGAGAAGAATAAGGTAAGGTTGAGTTGACTACCTTTCCAGGAAGGAAGTGTTACTTCTTAACAATTCTCACCAGATTTATTAACTACAAGCTACGCTTGTGACAACGTAATTTATTTTCTCAAAGCCATTTTTGTATTTCAGGGAAAGAAAATACTATTTTATAAACTGGGCAACTCTCCAGTTTTTCTGAAAGTTTCCTTTTAATGGTCACATCTGGCAATAACATAGGTCCCATGCCCAGGTATTAATATTATGTATAATTACTCACAGATGGCCAATGAGCCACCCCGCCCCAGAGAGCACAGACAAATACTCTGGGTCAGCTTGCCCATCTGCAACCAACTTCTATAACACAACTCTAGAGAATCCATGTTACAGGATCACTGCCCAAATCCACTTTCAGTTCCTGAGAAAACTGCTTTCAGATAAAAAATGGGAATAAATTAAAACTCTGACTTCTTATCCAGCATAATGAAATAGAATTGATTATATTCTCAGTTCTTCATATTGGAATACAAAAGTTCAATTTACAAGGAAAAATTTTTCTATTTAGCTACTTATGTGCCTCAAAGGACAAAATGAATAAATAAACCCAAATATTTTAGGATAAGCTTAGGTTACAACTTTGAGAAAGGATAAACATTCTTGATTCTCATTGTTGAGAAAAGTATAGAGAAATTGCAAGTTATTTCTGCTTTCCCACACCATTAAAAATAGAACTCTATACACTTATTACCCATTGATCTCTGAAGTAATCCAGCCCCACGTTGGGAACACCCTGAATTTATTGGTGTGGTTTGATCTACCCAGGACCAGGAAACTGCCTAGAAACTTCTATTCATGGAATTGAATTTGTCTTAATTCCAATTCTCTTTAACATCTCCAGCTCTTTTGATGTGGTCACATTAAAGACCAAAGAAGAAACAGTGAAAACCTTAGGGGAAGCAAACACTAGGCCCTTTTCTCTTCTTCAAATAAGTCCATTCACTGTTGTCTATTCTTTTCATAAGCTCTCATACACTGAGAATTTATCACCCAAAGCTTGTTTATATTTGCGAAGCTCTGTTACTATCCATTTGTCTTCCTTTAACAAAAAAACCATAGTAGCAACATAATCCCATCCCTAAGACATATTTTAAAGGTTTTGTTAAGCGGTGTGTTTGTAGCCCCTTCACTGGAGATGGCTCTCAGGAATTAAAAATCACAGTTTAAGGACTGTGATGAGTTAGTAAATCAGACTTCTCTTTGCTCAGAAGCAAGCATAAGGATCAGCTGGGGGTAGGTAAGTTAAATGATACTCTCTCCCTAGTCACTACTTCATTTACTGATCTTGTTTGAATGTTTGCCCACAACATTTTCCCTGGACACCTCTGAAAGGATTTTAAATAAGGATGCTTTTCCTCGAGCCATCTGGCAGCTTCCTGGAAAGCAACAGTGCAAGATGTCCCTATTCAGAGATTGATTAGATTCCCAGAGGTACCTTTCAAAGCTGGTCATTTACAACAAGATGCTCACTGCGGCCAAACTTGCTTTTAGGTAGCTCTAGCTGAACTGATACCAGTACAGGCAATCGGCACTTCAAAGTTAATGAGCTCAATTCACAGACGTAAAGAAGCAGTAAAAGTACAGGCCATAATAACATTGAAGTCTTAGGCAAAAGAACTTCCCCAAAAGGTGAACATTCAGATACAGGGTCCTGCTCACTCAACGAGCATTTATGGAGCACCACTGTGTAGCAGACATTCCTAGGTACTGAGATTCCAGGGATGACAGAGACACAGACTTTGCACCCCAGAAGCTTATGATCTTGTAACAGAGAGAGCCATATGAACAAATATATTGCAGTTTAGTTTGAAGGTTATTGAAATAATACATAAGTAAAACATGAAATATGAAGTTCTGAACTAATCCCAGTGGAAACCCAGCAAAAAGGAGAGTGCAAACAAGAGACACACATAAATACTATTTTTTGCAGACTAACTAGATGCGGGAGGTGTGGAGAGAAAAGCATCAGGTTTGGGAAACAGTGCAAGGAGCAGGAAGGATACAGCAGAAGTGAAGGCTGGAGGAGAGACACAGACTGAGGAGTCACTCAGTGCATCAGAAGGGGTTAAAGTCATGCAAAGAGGAGCTAGTGTGTTACCCTATAAGGAAAAGAAAAGACAAAGGACAGATTCTGAACCACACCACGTTTTAGGGGATAACAGAATAAGAGCATCTGGTGAAGGAGACTGAAAAGCAACAGTTGGTGAGAAAGGCGACAAAAATATAGTGGCCATGGAGATGCCAAAAACAAAGTTTCAAAACAGGGAGCAGTCAATGTATCAAATGTCTCAGAAAAGTTAAGATGGAGACTGAAAAATAATTCTCGGATTCGAATATTAAGAAAATGTTACTGCACTTGACCAGAGCAGTCAAGAGAGCCTTGAAATCAGTATCACAGGCTGGGCATTTCAATGTTTAGGAAGTCATTAATCACCTAACATAACCTTAACTAGAGAACTTAACAGATCACACTGGCTGAGAAACTGGAATATCTGTTTATCTAGTGATTAGTTTCAGCTCTTACACAGAAAAATTCAGGCGAGCTATGAGAGACACTGTCTTGTCAACTTGCCCATTGTATTCTAAATCCAATAACTTAAATACCACCAGTGCTGCTGTGCAGGGTCTTGGGAAGACTCTGTGGCCAGCATTAACCCTTTGTTTGCTGTACGATAGTCTAGGGTATCCCCTGAGGGGAAGGACTAGGGCTCTGGGTTGGAGGATGAAGTAGAGAGGACGTAGTAGCTTTTTTTAACCAACGATGTAGA
The DNA here is from genome assembly GCF_001704415.2 of Capra hircus. Classification (NCBI taxonomy): domain Eukaryota; kingdom Metazoa; phylum Chordata; class Mammalia; order Artiodactyla; family Bovidae; genus Capra; species Capra hircus. Next base: position 17,715,820 of record NC_030808.1, read on the forward strand.
AACATATTGATATTTTACCAACCTATAAGGCTATATCAGTATGTATATAGTGATTATCAACCCTCAGAAAACTAATAAACAAAGCTGATCACACAGATAATTTCAACTTGAAATTGTTAGCTTTTTAACCCTAAGTAGTAAGTGGTAACATATCTTTTTCAATTTACTTGTGTATCCTATATGCAATGTATACATACTGTATATGTGTTGCATTCTTTCAGAACACAACATGGTTTAGACAATGAACAATCTAAAACAGGTAGAAGATCAGCCTTTGTGACCCTACATTCCATTCAGGGAAATAAATTGGGTATAGCTAAAACAACTGGCAAAAATTACTAACATCTAAACAATAGTGTGACAATGCTGGACTTTCTTGGTGGTGCAGTGGATAAGAATCTACCTGCCAATGTAGGGGATACAGGTTTGATCCCTGGTCCAGAAGATTCCACACACAATGAGGCAACCAAACCCATGAGCCACAACTACTGAAGCCATCGGGTCGAGAGCCCATGCTCTACAACAAGAGAAGTCCTCTCACCCTGCCACAACTAGAGAAAGCTGGCACACAGCCAAAACTAAATTTTAAAAAAATAGTGTGGTGATGAGAAAAAAAAAAATTAATATAAATTCCAGTAGAGAAAATCTCAAGGGAGTGATCAGAATGATATAATATTGTTTAAAGAACTTTCCGGAGAAGGCAATGGCACCCCACTCCAGTGTTCTTGCCTGGAGAATCCCAGGGCTGGGGGAGCCTGGTGGGCTGCCATCTCTGGGGTCGCACAGAGTCAGACATGACTGAAGTGACTTAGCAGCAGCAGCAGCAAAGAACTTTCAGAGGTGAGGCTTGTACTGAAAATTAGGATATTTGTAAATATAGTTGTAAATACAGTTGAAACTCTATTTCCTCTATAGTCACATTTATCACAAAGTAAACAGAAGTGAAGATTTAGAGTCAGATGGTAGAGTCAAACAAGCCCTTGACTCAACAGACCAGAACCCCATGGCTTTCTCTGTGCTACTTTATGGTGAGACCCTGGAGAAGGCATCTACCTTTCTTCTTTTTGGTTCTCAACTGGCTTTTTATGTAAAAGGACTCTCCAGATTATCTGTTTTCCAATGTCTCCTCCAGTTCCTGGGAATATGATCTGTTAGTTCTCAGATTCTAAGTCCCCTCTGGTTGAAGAACAAGGCCAGCATTAGCACCAAATGATTAGTGTGTTTGAACCACTGAAGAGTAGATTAAAATGAAGAATTACCTGCAGGGATCCGAGAAGAGCATCATGAAGAGCAGAGATGCCAGATATACACATTCAACACTGCTACATCATCCAACACAGGGTGGGCTTCTCTGCCAATTTTCACCCCATAATTATCTGTTCCCTTATTGCCTCCTCACTGTTCACCAATCATGATGTCAGTGCTGATATCATTGAAGTTTTTGATAATACTGTAGAACACAGCCACTATTATCTTTTAAAGGGCAATAATTCCACTTTAATTTCCTGAAAATTCTAACTATGATTATACCAAATATACTGGTTATAACACTGGATTACCTTTTTTAAACTGAAACTACCATGTTAAAATAACATCTGAGGCTGTCCAAAATATAGGAAAATAATTTTCTCTCTTTTCTGATAAGGCCTACTTACTTTCTCTAAATGATAAATATAAATGCCAACTGACTCAGACCATGGACTGTTAACTTTTGGAAAGTAAAAGAGGAAAATATGGTAATTTTCTATGAGTGAGTTAAACATATTCTTTACAATAACAGACTTTTTTCTTGATTGTAATAAATACTGTAGTCTATGACTCTTCACTTTTTCCTTTTTTATTTACCTCATCTTTATATGGTAAAAGAGAATTCTCTCAAGTTAATACTCGTGATCAAAATCCATAACTTTCATCAAAACTCAACAGTATAGAATCTCCTGAAGATCTTTTCTGAATTTCAAATGGCTCGTTGTTTTAGAAAAGGAATTTCCTTAAACTGTGTTCTCACATTGTCAAACATATATGTAAATGTTGAGGAATGCTGAGGAAAAGACTAAAAACTTAGTGAACCTAGTAAAGTTGATTAGGAAATCTCAAAGATACATGCATTTTCCACTTGAACCAAAGGCTCACCATTGTTCTATTTCCTTTTTTTCACCCCATAAATTGGCCCTGATTACTTCTGAGAGTACCATCAGAAAGGTACAGGAGGTTTGGGATACCAATGCCCTGGGGCAAAAGCTGACAGCAGAAATATTTTATAGCAATAGCTGTCATCTCAAAGGCCACTTCCTATAAATTATGTACCTTCCCCTTGCTTTTAAAAAATCTTCCTGATTCTTTATTTCCTCTTAGTGAGGGTGAGTGCATCCTTAACCTAGAAGGAGCAAGTGTTTTTGTCTTTGTGGACAAAAAAGAAAGAGGAAGTTGAAAAGAGTCAAGGGGAGAAAAACCATTCATGGGACAGAGTAGTATCAGCCAAAAATGACAAGGAATTCAGGCTAAATGCCCCAATTGGGCACCAAACCAGAAGGAACACACTGAATCACTCTAGACCAAGAAAGGACCTTCAGGATTGGCACTGAAAGATCCATATGTAGTTCCCCTATATTCAGAAAGTGGACTGAATTTTTCAGCTTATAATCAAAGGCTCAGTTCTAAGTAAACCTGCCTTTGTTGTACTGCTGGTCCTTTGTATTTATTTCCAGCAAGTGTAGACAGAAATAGCGCCCTAGTCTTATTTTCTCACTAACTTCCACTGAGAAAATCTGAATTTTGGCTTTACAATCGTCCCTATTTGTATCCCTTTGGATCTTGACACTGGGTGTTTATTCCTACCAGCAGTCTGATGGAAACAGATGAGCATCTGAATTTCGATACTTTTGTAAGCTGGCTCTGCACATAGACACTGAATAAATGATTTTGCAGATAATATTATTGGAAGACTAAATTTTTAAAAAGTAGAAGGATACCAGGATGTATTAACAGGGGTGCAACTTGCCAGGAGTCAGGAAGCAACCTTCCACTTCTTGGCAAGGGCCACAACCTAATAGAATACTATGTCCAGTGTTTGTCTCTGCAGTTTAAAATGCATATGAAGAAATCTGAGATAGAGGACAGCAAAAAATCTAAAATACACTGAGGGAAAAAAAATGAAAAGCAGTTATTTGGAGAAAAGACTAAAGACACCAAGGTTGTTTAACCTGGAAAAGAAAACCATAGGGGGAGATTTAAATGAGAAATGTCATAGTAAGTAAAAAGTTGGCAAAATTATTCTACATCTTGATTGAGGAAATAATGAGAGGAAACATGCTAAAATCAGAGTGAGGGCAAGAGAACTTGGCTGGACATAAGAAAGAAACTCTTGGCCTTGACGTTGGAAGTCTGGAGTATACTATCAAAAAAGTTGTGAAATTTCTTGGAAACATCTATAACAATCTGTACTAATTAATGAAGGCATTTTTCTGCCACAAGAAAAATATTTAAATTGGATAACTTCTTAAAAGTCTCAGTCTTGAAGCATACTTAAATGAATTTATCTACCTAAAAAGCAAGGTCAGATCAAAATTCCCAGGCCCAAAACATTTTGTTCATAAACTATTTAAATTTCTGACACCTCAAAGTTTTATCTGATTTGACTTAAGCTTGGCATTTGTGTTCAATTTTTTAAATTATTTCTATAATGTATTTTTGTCTCTTTTCTAGTATCAGAGTCTCTTTATAGTAATTAGGACCCATTAGGGCTCTAAGATTATTGAAAAGAAAAGGCATTCTAGGTTATAGCACGTGAGACATTCAAGTTGACTTTCTGGTCAAGGCTTATATTAAAAAGGTAAAAAATAAAACCATCTTCCATTTCTATAACTCATGATCCCTTTCCAGATGAGTTTGCTTCACCACATTAATAACAGCTTACCCCTAGGCAGTTTCCTAAGGCCTGAATGAACAAAATGTGGAGGAGAAAAGAGAGAAAAAGTTAAGAAAGAAGTAAGAATAAAATCTGGTGTCCAGCGTGTGTGCTCAGGCATGTCCGACTCTTTGAAACCCCATGGACTATAGCCTGCCAGGCTCCTCTGTTCATGGAATTTTCTAGGCAAGAATACTGGAGTGGGCTGCCATTTCTTTCTCCAGGGGAGAGAGTATAAAAGAAGAAGAGTAAAAAGCTTGAACTTTATTTTGTTCAGGTGGAGGGAACACTGAAAAGATTTCAGGTAGAAAATCTATCTAATTTAATGTTTATTTTATTGAAATTATTCTGAAAGTGCAGAGAATGGAATAGAGTGAGATGAGACCACAGGTGAGATATAATGATGACTTAAACAGGCTGGTGGCAATCAAGGTGGAGCATGTCAAGTAGTTCCAAAGATATTTACAGGGCACAGTGATTAATTAGATTAAATACATGGTTGGCAAATGACCAAAAAAATCAAGGACAATTATCGGGTATCTGATTTAAATAAAGGTTGGAAAGACAGAGGTGCTTCTTTTTCAGCTCAGACACCCCAAGCCTGAAAGCTCCAAGAGTACATATGAGAAGATTTCCTGGCAGTTATACGAACTCCTCAAAACCTTTTTCATCCTGGATCAAAGGCATTGGCATTTAGTTGAACAAATAGTTGTATTGCCTTTAACATATTTCTGATGCTTTGCTGAGATATCCTTGTTTAATCCTCAAAAGTCACTTGAAAAATGTCATGCCTGACAAATGTCCCATAAATCATTTGACAAATGAAGTGCTGGAAACACCAAACCATGCAAGTCTAGAATCCAAATACCCTGACTTGCTTCACAGCACTTTGAATTTTTGTAAAAATTCTATTCCCAAAACTCAAGTGATTTTCCCCCCTAAAGTACATCATTTCCAAGAGCAAATCAAAACTTCAATTACTCTAAATCTTATGTGCAATAGCAAATCCACTCATTATATGATTTTCAGGTTTCTTTGAAAACTCTAAAATAAGCAGCTCTGGTGGTTTCAGCATTAGCACTCCCCTGATGACTGTATAAGAGTCGTCATGCAGAGTTTTAATTGAATCTGCCTAACACTCTTCTGGAGATTAAAGGCAAGTGTTTCCAGGAGGAAAGAAAAGTAATAGAACAGAAGAGCTTAAAGTCAGGTTGTAAGATTTCAAGAGAAGGGAACAGAACAATTGTATAGCACTTACATCGATGACAATAGTAACACAAACTCTACTAAAGAAACACTTGAATGCTTTCAGGGCTTGTTTTCAGGGAAACTATCAGAGATGGACAACAGGAGGTCAAGAGTAGCCATTTATTCATCCAATGAATGTCATCTACAATTATAAAATGAATCCGGGAATATTATTATTTAACCCCATGACTTGAGGGAGGTGATTTATTTAAGGGAAAGAAAAGAAAGCATAAATTTATTTTTAAACTGGCCATTTTGGTTCAACTGGTCAAGGTGATAGACTGAAAATCTCTTAGAAGAGAATTGCTCTTTTGTATAAAATTTCTTAATGACATGTTTTATTTATGGCCATTTTGGAGTAAATTAAATGGAGACAAACATCTTTTATTCATGAGTACATCATGAGAAATGCTGGACTAGAAGAAACACAAGCTGGAATCAAGATTGCTGGGAGAAATATCAATAACCTCAGATATGCAGATGACACCACCCTTATGGCAGAAAGTGAAGAGGAACTAAAAAGCCTCTTGATGAAAGTAAAAGAGGAGAGTGAAAACGTTGGCTTAAAGCTCAACATTCAGAAAACGAAGATCATGGAGTCCGGTCCCATCACTCCATGGGAAATAGATGGGGAAACAGTGGAAACAGTGTCAGACTTTATTTTTTTGGGCTCCAAAATCACTGCAGATGGTGATTGCAGCCATGAAATTAAAAGATGCTTACTCCTTGGAAGAAAAGTTATGACCAACCTAGATAGCATATTCAAAAGCAGAGACATTACTTTGCCAGCTAAGGTCCATCTAGTCAAGGCTATGGTTTTTCCAGTAGTCATGTATGGATGTGAGAGTTGGACTGTGAAGAAGGCTGAGCACCGAAGAATTGATGCTTTTGAACTGTGGTGTTGGAGAAGACTCTTGAGGGTCCTTTGGACTGCAAGGAAATCCAACCAGTCCATTTTGAAGAAGATCAACCCTGGGATTTCTTTGGAAGGAATGATGCTAAAGCTGAAACACCAGTACTTTGGCCACCTCATGTGAAGAGTTGACACATTGGAAAAGACTCTGATGCTGGGAGGGATTGGGGGCAGGAGGAGAAGTGGGCGACAGAGGATGAGATGGCTGGATGGCATCACTGACTCGGTGAGCGAGAGTCTGAGTGAACTCCAGGAGTTGGTGATGGACAGGGAGGCCTGGCGTGCTGCGATTCATGGGTCTCAAAGAGTTGGACACAACTGAGCGACTGAACTGACTGACTGAACAAAAAGTTTTTTTTAAACATATATAAAATATTTAACTTGCAACTGAAAAGTCAAGGATGTAACACAATTAGGCTGCACTTCCAGAATATATATGCTTTTACACTTCTTACCCAGACAATTTAACCTGAAAGACTTATTGAGCCAATGTATTATCTAGCATGACTCTGTGGATTTCTAGAAATTGGGTCCTAAAGTCAGTTAAATTACATCTGGGAACTGGGAATCCATTTCCTTCCAGAAATTATTTTAAAAAAAAAATAAGAAGAAGCAGCAAAGTGTAGATTGTTGTAAGAAGCTTCATGTCTCTTGCATGTCAATGTTGTAACCACCATTAATACTGTACGTGGTATTTATAAGGCTGGTGAAATCAGTACCAAGTCAGAAAAAGAAAGCTGAAAGTTATTCAAGGTGTTACATAATGAGACATTCTAAGTCCATATCCAAATTTAGCATTCCATTGAGTTATATATACCCCATGAAGCAGTTTTCCATCACACAATAGTAATCTAATAATCTATGAGTTATTTGTCTATATTCACACCAAGTAATACATTCCCAAACTGAGAAATGCTTCCCACAGTCTTTTCTAAACACATACTAAGCACCTCCCATGTGAGGGGAGGGGGACAACAGGATGAAAACAATAGAGAGCTAGAGTACATATTTCCAATGTAGCATTAGGTTGATTCCTATGTTACGCCCCTAATTTAGCAGGCTAAGGAGAACTCTAAAAGTTTCCAGCCAGCAATGAAGCAACTGCATGGAGGATCATTATTATTGGATAAAAACAGAAGTTTCTAAAACAGTCTAAAAATCTGATTTCAATTCATCTTTGACCAGTAGAAGTCAACCAGTTAACTCTCAATTAGTTTACCACATACAGAATAAGGTTTATAAAAAAAAAAAAAAAAAACCATTAAATCTCTATTTCTAAGAAGTTGGTCAACATGCCCACCACTGACACCCCAGTAGCCAATGTCAGATGGATGTCAATAAAGAAAATGAAACATGTTTCTCAGCAAAAATGAATTTGGGGGCAGGAAAGGGAGGGAACGAACAACTACGTATGGTTAAATAAACATGTAACTCTAAACTTCTGTTCTTTCTAACCTTGGAAAAGTGGAGTATACTTGTATCTCAAAAGGAAACCACAGGAACAATATGACCCTTGGTGATGGTGGCTTAGTGGCTTAGTCGCTCAGTCATGTCCAACTCTGCAAATCTGTAAAGGGTAGCCCGCCAGGCTCCTCTGTCCATGGGATTTCCCAGGCAAGAATACTGAAGTGGGTTGCCATTCCTTCTCCAGGGGATCTTCTCAACCAAGGGATTGAACCCAGGTCTCCTGCATTGCAGGTGGATTCTTTACCAACTGAGTGACTAGGGAAGCCAATATGATCCTTAAGAGCATGCTATTCTGCATTAACATCCATTCAAGATTAATTTCTACATCAGGACAAATAAACATTCATCTAAAGGAGAAAATTCCACAGTTCTCACATCAAGGACCAACAGTCTCAACTGGACAATACAACTGGCCTAAGAAAGGGTCCTTTTAAAAGAATCACTTTAAAAAGTCACTTTGAAAAGTTTGAAAATTAATTTAACTAACTACTCAGTTTCTTTACCTCATATCAAATAGTGTCAGGTCCTTACACACAAATATGGCTACAGCTTAAAAGAAAAATTTTTCACAAACTCATTTTTCATTTCATTCTGCAGCCTCCTTATAGTAAAAAGGAAGAAATAAAAATGTGTCCTCTGCAGACATACCTTCTTTATGCTTTATATTATTATTCTTTGTAGATTTTATAGATATTGTGTTTTTTACAAATAAAAGGTTTGTGGCAACTCTGCTTCAAGCAAGTCTATTGGCACAATTTTTCCAACATTATTTGCTCACTTTATGTCTCTGAATCACATTTTGGTAATTCTTGCAATATTTCAGATGCTTCACCAGCAAAAGATTAAACTAATTGAAGACTTAGATTATAGTTAGCATTTTTAAGCAATAAGCAATCTTTTAATTAAGACAGGCACTTTTTTAAGATATAATGCTACTGTATACTTAAGAGACTATAGCACAGTATATACAGAACTTTAATATACACTCATAAACCAAAAATTTTCATGATTTGCTTTATCACAATATTCACTTAATTGTAGCAATCTAGAACCATTTCTTAGAGAAAAATGGCAGTTCAGTTCAGTTCAGTCGCTCAGTCATGTCCGACTCTTTGCAACCCCATGAACTGCAGCATGCCAGGCCCCCCTGTCCATCACCAACTCCCGGAATTCACCCAAACCCATGTTCATCAAGTTGGTGATGCCATCCAACCATCTAATCCTCTGTCATCTCCTTCTCCTGCCCTCAATCTTTTCCAGCATCAGAGTCTTTTCAAATGAATCAGCTCTTCGCATCAGGTGGCCAAAGTATTGGAGTTTCACCTTCAAAATCAGTCGTATCAATGAACACCCACGACTGACCTCCTTTAGGATGGACTGGTTGGATCTCCTTGCAGTCCAAGGGACTCTCAAGAGTCTTCTCCAACACCACTGTTCAAAAACATCAATTCTTTGGCTCTCAGCTTTCTTTATAGTCCAACTCTCATTTATAGTCCATACATGACCACTGGAAAAACCACAGCCTTGAATAGATGGACCTTTGTTGACAAAATAATGTCTCTGCTTTTTAATATGCTGTCTAGATTGGTCATAACTTTCCTTCCAAGGAGTAAGTGTCTTTTAATTTCATGACTGCAATCACCATCTGCAGTGATTTTGGAGCCCCCAACAAATAAAGTCAGCCACTGTTTACACTGTTTCCCCATCCATCTGCCATGAAGTGATAGGATCAGATGCCATGATCTTCGTTTTCTGAATGTTGAGCTTTAAGCCAACTTGTTCACTCTCCACTTTCACTTTCATCAAAAGGCTCTTTAGTTCTTCTTCACTTTCTGCCATAAGGGTGGTGTCATCTGCATATCTGAGGTTATTGATATTTCTCCAGGCAATCTTGATTTCAGCTTGTGCTTCTTCTAGGCCAGCGTTTCTCATCATGTACTCTGCATATAAGTTAAATAAGCAGGGTGACAATATACAGCCTTGACATATTCCTTTTCCTATTTGGAACCAGTCTGTTGTTCCATGTCCAGTTCTAACTGTTGCTTCCTGACCTGCATACATTTCTTAGAGAAAGAAATGGCAACCCACTATGGTATTCTTGCCTTGAAAATCCCATGAGCAGAGGAGCCTGGCAGGCTATAGTCCATGGGGTTGCAAAAGAGTTGGACATAACTTAGTGACTAAACAACAACAGCAAGAACAAGAACCATTTCTCACATGTTATAGTCATCAGTAAGTCTGACATCCAGATCTCACAATCCAACCAAAAAAATGAAGTCCAGAAGCTAAGGCTCCAATGATGAGGTTACGAAAACATAGACTTCTATTGTCAGTGATCGCCAAACACCACAATAGTTTCTTTTTTTTTTTTTTTTTTGTATCATGTTTTTTGTTTGTTTGTTTGTTTTCTTTTTTTCTTTTTTTATTTATTTTTTTAATTTTTTAATTTTTTTTATTTTTTAAATTTTAAAATCTTTAATTCTTACATGCGTTCCCAAACATGAACCCCCCTCCCACCTCCCTCCCCACAACTTTAAGCCTAATGTACAGTTTTAGCAGAACTGGGATCCTAAAACCAAACCACCCTTGAATATTTCCTCATCTATCATGCTAAGCATCTCATGCAGTAATTCTTCCAGTTGGAAACTTGGACAGTCTAGGAATGTCTATTACTGGCATAATGCTGCTGCGGCTGCTAAGTTGCTTCAGTCATGTCCAACTCTATGTGACCCCACAGGTGGCAGGTCACCAGGCTCCCCCGTCCCTGGGATTCTCCAGGCAAGAACACTGGAGTGGGATGCCATTTCCTTCTCCAATGCATGAAAGTGAAAAGTTAGAGTGAAGTCACTCAGTCGTGTCTGACTCTTAGTAACCCCATGGACTGCAGCCTACCAGGTTCCTCCATCCATGGGATTTTCCAGGCAAGAGTACTGGAGTGGGTTGCCATTGCCTTCTTCAACTGGCATAATGCTAGGTAACAAAAAATATAGGTCAGCTGTAACCTTTAGGTAACTTTAGTTGAGTTGATAAAGAGTCAGTACAGGTGCTATAACTGATATGATAGACTGAGTGGCTTATACAGAACAGAAATTTAATTCTAACTTTTCTGAAAACTGGGAAGTCCAGGATCAAGTTTCCAACAGATTCAATGTCTTGTGAGAACTCACTTCATGGTTCACAGTCAGCTGTTATCTTGCATTGTCCTCACATGAGGAAGAGATGAGGGAACACTCTGGGGTCTTTTAGAAAGACACTAATCCCATTTATAAGGGCTCCCTGCTCCTGACTCCATCTGATCCCAAAGGCCCCACTTTCACAATACCATCGGAGATTAGATTTCAATCCACAATTTTCGGTCAAGGGTACAACACTGTCTATAACATATTTATATATCATTTTAATTACACAGGTAAATCATGACTTAACATTATAACATTTAAATATTTCAGATAAGATAAACATTCACCTCTGAGTAACACTCTCCTGTCACTGAACAGGGAAAACCCCTATTCTTGCAGCTCCCGCACTCACCCTATTCTAATCCTTCCACCTCAGTTTTATGAAGAAGCGCAGACCAACTAAGCAGAAAATGAGAAATCATGTGGAAAACTGAGGAGTTTCAGCTGACATCCAGGAACAACTGCTACACATCTGAGTGAAGACAACCTGGACCCTCCAGCCACAATGGAGCCTTCAGGTAACTACAGCTTAAATGATCTCAGGTGATGATAAGAACTTCCCAGATTTCCAACCTACAGATAACAAGAATTAATAATACACTGCTTTAAGTAGTCAGGTTTCAGACTTCCTTATTACACAGCAGCAGATAACTAAAATGAATCCTTTTTCCACTAGGCTAGTTCTTACTTCTTTTTAGAATGTTGTTTTAACATTTTGTTCTGAAATACTCCTTTTTAGATGTCACAAATAATTTTTCCTAGCCTGTCAGTTGTATCAGTGTTCATCAAGAAAAATACAACCAGTAGGAAAAATCTATTAACAGGGTTAATGCAAGGAATTGGCTTATGCAATTGTAGAGGTGGCCTCAGTTCAGTTCAGTTCAGTTCAGTTGCTCAGCCATGTCTAACTCTTTGCGACCGCATGAATCGCAGCATGCCAGGCCTCCCTGTCCATCACCAACTCCCGGAGTTCACTCAAACTCACGTCCATCAAGCCGGTGATGCCATCCAACCATCTCATCCTCGGTCGTCCCCTTCTCCTCCTGCCCCCAATCTCTCCCAGCATCAGAGTCTTTTCCAATGGGTCAACTCTTCGCATGAGGTGGCCAAAGTATTGCAGTTTCAGCTTTAGCATCATTCCTTCCAAAGAACACCCAGGGCTGATCTCCTTCAGAATGGACTGGTTGGATCTCCTTGCAGTCCAAGGGACTCTCAAGAGTCTTCTCCAACACCACAGTTCAAAAGCATCAATTCTTCGGTGCTCAGCTTTCTTCACAGTCCAACTCTCACATCCATACATGACTACTGGAAAAACCATAGCCTTGACTAGATGGATCTTTGTTGGCAAAGTAATGTCTCTGCATTTGAATATGCTATCTAGGTGGCCTAGCTAAGTTCAGAACAATAGGGCAGGCCACTTCAAATGAACAGAAGCTGCAGTCCATGGGGCACCATTTCCTCTCCTTCAAGGAAACCTCAATTCTACTCTTAAGGGCTTCCAACAGATTAAATCAGGCCCATCTACGTAATCTAAAATAATCTCCTTTACCTAAAGACAACTAATTATGGATTTTAATAGCATCTTCAAAATTCCTTCACAGCAACACCTAGATTAATGTTAGAATAAATAATGGAAACTGTAGCTAACCCAAGTGGACATGTAAAATTGACCATCACATTTGCTTTAAACTTACTTGGTACCTTTAGTCAAAATTAAGTTTTTTATTCTGATGTAATCAAATGTGTCAACTTTCTAACTTATGTTTTCTGTGATCATGTTTAAAAACAACTTTTGGGGTCTGGGTCAAGATAATGGGTTAGGAGACCCTGAGCTCAACTCCTTCCATGGGCACACAAAAATTACAGCTACTTAAAGAGCAACTGTAGGGTTCCCTCATGGCTCAGATAGTAAAGAATCTACTGGCAATGCAGGAGACTCAGGTTCAATCCCTGGTTTTGGAAGATCCTCTAGAGAAGGGAATGGCAACCCACTTTAGTATCCTTGCCTGGAGAATTCCACGGACAGAGGAACCTGGTGGGCTACAGTCCATGGGGTCACATAGAGTCAGACACGACTTACTAACACACACACAACACAACAAAGAGCAGTTGTCTCTGACAGCAACCTGAAAGCTAGCAGAAAAGATTTTCTCCAGCTAGAAATATAAAGAAAGAGCCACAGTGAAATGGGTAGGAAGAATGGAGATATGGTTTAGTTAGGATCCACAACCTCAGCACATTGACGCACAAATGGAAGGAAAAATCACAACCAGGGAGTTCCTCCTCCAGAAGCAGAGAATCCGATCCTCCTATCAGGCTTCCCAGCCCACTGGAAAGACAAGCCCTCAAAATGCCTGTCTTTGAAAACCAGCAGGGCTTACATTCAGGATACCCAAAGAGCTGTAGGAAACCTAGGCTCTATTCCTGAAGGGTGCATTAAAAAACTCACTCACTCTGAATCACTATTTGCAGATGACATGATACTTTAAACAGAAAATCTTAAGTGAAAAAAAAAAGTATTAGTCGCTCAGCTTTGTCTGACTCTTTGTGACCCCATGGACTGTAGCCCACCAGGCTCCTCTGTCCATGGAATTCTCCAGGCAAGAATATTGGAGTATGGTGCCATTCCCTTCTCCAGGGGAATCTTTCCTCAAATTATTCACCAAAAAAAAAAAAAAAAAGTTAAAACTAATAAATGAATTCACAAAGTTGCAAGAGACAAGATTCATATAGAGAAATCTGTTGTTTCACTGTACACTAATAATAAACTGTGAAATAGAAAGTAAAAAAAAAAAATCCTATTTAAAATTGCATCGAGAAGAACAAAATACCTAGGAATAAATTTAAGCAAGGAAGTGAAAGACCTATACTCTGAAAACTATAAACCACTGATGAAGAAAATTGAAGATGATATAAAGAAATGGAAAGATGCCCCATGCTCTTGGATTGAAAGAATTAATACTGTAAAAATAGCCATACTCCCCAAAGCAACTTACAGATTGAATGTGATCCCTATCCAAATACCCATGACATTGTTCTCACAATTAGAACAAATAATCCTAATATCAATATAGAACTACAAAAGACCCCAAACTGCCAAAGCAATCTTAAGAAAAAAAGAACAAAACTGGGATATCATGCTCCTTGACTTCAAACTAAACTAAAACATTACTGAAAAGAGGTTAATTTCCAAAATATATAAGTAGTACATACAACACAGTATCAAAAAAATCCAACAAAAAAAATGGGCAGAAGATCTGAATAGACATTTTTCCAAATAAAACATACAGATGGCCAATAGGCACATGAAAAGATGCTCAACATTTCTAATAATCAGAGAAATTCAAACAAAAACAAATATATCACCTCACACCTGTCAGACTGGCTCTCATCAAACAAATAAATGTTGGCAAGAATGTAGAGGACAGGAAGTATAAGCTGATGTATCCACCATGGAAGACAATATGGAGGTTCCTCAAAAAACTAAAAATAGAACTATCACATGATCCAGCAATTCTACCACTGCATACATATCTAAAGAAAATGAAAACACTAATTAAAAAAGATACAGGTACCCCAATGTTGATAACAGCAGCATTAAAACTGCCAAGATACAGAAGCAATATAAGTGTCCATCAATGAATGAGCAAAGAAGCTGTGGTGTGGTATGGTGCATGTGTGTATATACAAATGGAATACTATTCAGCCATAAAAAGAATGAAATATTGCCATCTGCAAAAATGGATAGGCTATAAGGATATATATTGTATAGGACAGGGAACGTAGTCAATATTTTATAATAACTATAAATGGAGAATGGGGCTTCCCAGATGGCTCAGTGGTAAAGAATCCATTGGCCAATACAGGAGACATAAAAGACACGAGTTCAATCCCTGAGTCTGGGAAGATGCCCTGGAGGAGGAAATGGCAACCCACTCCAGTATTCTTGCCTGGGAAATTCCATAGACAGAGGAACCTGAGGCCTATATAGTCCATAGGGTTGCAGAGAGCAGGAACAATTGAGGGACTGAGCACTGGGCACATGTAAATGGAGAATAACTTCTAAAAATTGTAAATCACTGCATTGTACACCTGTACCTTATTTAACATGTGCATCAACTATACTTAAATTTTTTTTTTAAAGTTCAAATGGATAAAGAAGACGTGATACAAACACACACACACACAATGGAATTCTCTGTTCAGTTCAGCTCAGTCGCTTAGTCGTGTCCAACTCTTTGCAACCCCGTTCATCGCAGCACGGCAGGCCTCCCTGTCCATCACCAACTCCCAGAGTTTACTCAAACTCATGTCCATCGAGTCGGTGATGTCATCCAGCCATCTCATCCTCTATCATCCCCTTCTCCTCCTGCCCGGAATCCCTCCCAGCATCAGAGTCTTTTCAAATGCGTCAACTCTTCGCATGAGGTGGCCAAAGTACTGGAGTTTCAGCTTCAGCATCAGTCCTTCCAATGAACACCCAGGACTGAGCTTTAGAATGGACTGGTTGGATCTCCTTGCAGTCCAAGGGACTCTCAAGAGTTTGCCTTGAGTTTCCAGGTTCCTATGCGATATTGCTCTTTACAGCATCGGACTTTGCTTCTATCACCAGTCACATCCACAACTGGGTATTGTTTTTTTCTTTGGCTCCATCCCTTCATTCTTTCTGCAGTTATTTCTCCACTGACTTCCAGTAGCATATTGGGCACCTACCGACCTGGGGAGTTCCTCTTTCAGTATCCTATCATTTTGCCTTTTCATACTGTTCATGGGGTTCTCAAGGCAAGAATACTGAAGTGGTTTGCCATTCCCTTCTCCAGTGGACCACATTCTGTCAGACCTCTCCACCATGACCCATCCGTCTTGGGTGGCCCCACACAGCATGGCTTAGTTTCATTGAGTTAGACAAGGCTGTGGTCCATGTGATCAGACTGGCTAGTTGCTCAGCAATTAAAAAGAATGACATTTTTCTATTTGCAACAACATGATGTAACTGGAGGATACTGTGCTTAGTGAAATAACTCAGACAAAAAAAGGTAAATACTGTGGATTGGCCCAAACAGCCATTAATTTTTTTTTTCTATAAGAGGGCTCTAGTATAGCACTTTGCTGTCTTTAACTTCATTCAAAACAGTTTTGTAAGATTGTGACATAAAATCAGCATGCATTTTTAAAAAATCAAAATTTTTGAATTTTCGTATAGCTATTTTAGTACTGAAAATAAATGAAAGAAGCAACATTTTGGCACATTATGCTTTATTATTTCAAGAAAGGTAAAAATGCAACTGAACAGCAAAAAATAAAAAGATCTGTGCAATATAGGGAGAAGGGGCGAGACTGATCAAACATGTCAATAGTTTCATGCTGGAGACTTTTCGCTGGACGATGTTTCATGGTCAAGTAGACCAGCTGAAATTTATAGTGATCAAATCAAGACATTAACTGAGAGCAATCACATGACACTACACAGGAAATAGCTGACATACTCAAAGTACCCAAATCAAGCACTGAAAAATCATTAATGATTTGCACCAGCTTGCTTATGTTAATTGCTTTGATGTTTGGGTACCACAGGAGTTAAGCTGAAAAAAATTTTCTTGGCCATATTTCCACATGCAATTCTCCACTTAGACATGCTGAAAGTGTTCTGTTTTGAAAGCACATTGTAACAAACAATGAGAAGTGGATATTGTACAATAATGTGGAACTTAAGAGATCATGCAGCAAGTGAAATGAACCACCATCAACCACACCAAAGGCCAGTCTTCAACCAAAGAAGCTGACGTTGTGTATATGGTGGAATTGAAACGGAGTCGTCTATTTTGCTCTCAGTCCAGAAAATCAAATTATTAATTCCAACAAGTACTGCTCCTAATTAGACCAACTGAAAGCAACACTTGATGAAAAGCATCCAGAATTAGTCAACAGAAAATGTGTAATCTTCCATCAGGACAAGGCAAAACTGAAATTTTTTTTTTTTTTTTCTATGACCAGGCAATATCTGTTACAGTTTGGCTAGGAAATTTTAAATCATCCACCATATCCACCAGACACTGTACCTCTGCATTTCCATTTATTTCAGTCTGTACAAAAATATCTTAATGGAAAATTTTTCCATTCCCTGGAAGACTGTAAAAGACACTTGGAACAGTTCTTTGCTCAAAAAGATAAAAAGTTTTGGCAAGATGGAATTATGAAATTGTCTGAAAAATGGCAGAAGGTAGTGAAATAAAACAGTGAACACATTCATTGCTCAATAAAATTCTTGATGAAAATGAAAAATGTGTCTTAAAAACTGAAGCAACATTTTGGCCAACCCACTATGGCTCAAAACTCTCCAAATGAGGCTTCAATAGTACGTGAACTGAGAACTTCCAGGTGTTCAAGCTGGATTTAAAAAACGCATAGGAACCAGAGATCAAATTGCCAACATCCGCTGGATCACAGAAAAAGCAAGAGAGTTCCAGAAAAACATCTACTTCTGCTTTATTGACTATGCCAAAGCCTTTGACTGTGTGGATCACAACAAACTGTGGAAAATTCTTCGAGATGGGAATACTAGATCACCTTACCTACCTTCTGAGAAACCTGTATGCAGGTCAAGAAACAACAGTTAGAACTGGACATGGAACAACAGACTTGTTCCAAATTGGGAAAGAAGTACGTCAAGGCTGTATATCATCACCCTGCTTATTTAACTTATATGCAGAGTACATCAGATGAAATGCCAGGCTGGATGAAGCACAAGCTGGAACCAAGATCTGCAGAAGTATCAATAACCTCAGATATGCAAATGATACCACACATGGCAGAAAGCAAAGAAGAACTAAAGAGCCTCTTGATGAAAGTGAAAGAGGAGAGTGAAAAAGCTGGCTTAAAAACTCAGCATTCAAAAAATGAAGATCATGGCATCCGGTCCCATCCCTTTATGTCAAATAGATGGGGAAACAATGGAAACAATGACACACTTTCTTTTCTTGGGCTCCAAAATCGCTGCAGATGGTGACTGTAGCCACGAAATTAAAAGACGCTTGCTCCTTGGAAGAAAAGCTATGACCAACCTAGATAGCATATTAAAAAGCAGAGACATTACTTTGCCAACAAAGGTCCGTCTAGTCAAACTATGTAGTCCAGTAGTCATGTCTCACATGGATGTGAGAGTTGGACCATAAAGATGGCTGAGCACCAAAGAATTGATACTTTTGAACTGTGATATTGGAGAAGACTCTTGAGAGTCCCCCTGCACTGCAAGGAGATCCAACCAGTCCATCCTAAAGGAAATCAGTCCTGAATATTCACTGGAAGCACTGATGCTGAAGCTGAAGCTCCAATACTTTGGCCACCTGATGCAAAGAACTGACTCATTGGAAAAGACCCTGATGCTGGGAAAGATTGAAGGCAGGAGGAGAAGGGGATGACAGAGGATGAGATGGTTGGATGGCATCACCAACTCTATGTACATGAGTTTATGCAAGCTCTGAGAGTTGGTGATGGACCTGGAGGCCTGGCGTGCTGCAGTCCCTGGAGGTCACAAAGAGTTGGACATGATTGAGCAACTGAACTGAACTGAATATATTAATATGATTCCACTTATATGTGGAATCTATAATACAAAGTAAATGAACAAACAAAACAAAACAGAAACTAGCTCATAGATACAGAGAAGAAACTGGTGAAAGCCAGAGGGGAAGGGGTGGGGGAATGGATGCAATAAACAAAGGACATTGGAGGCACAAACTTCCAGTCATATAATAAATGTCATGGGATGAATATAAAGCATAAGAAATATATTCAACAGTATTATAATAATTTTGGTGATAGATGGTTACTTGATTTATCATGGAGATCATTCTATAATGTATATAAATATCAAACCACTATGTTGTACACCTGAAATCAATATCACATACCAACTATGCTTCAAGAAAAAATAATAATAATAAATTAAAACAATTTCTTTTCCCCATGTTTCTAAACAATTCTATTTTTATGATCCCTGTGGTTTTGTTTGCTCTTAGAATTACCATTAGATACTCTACCTACCTGGGCTTCCCTGCTGGCACAGTGGTAAAGAATCCGCCTGCCAATGCAGGAGATGCTAGAGATGTGGGTTCAATCCCTGGGTCAGGAAGATCCCCTGGAGTAGGAAATGGCAACCCACTCCAGTATTCCTGTCTGGAAAATTCCATGGACAGAGGAGCCTGGCAGGCTACAGTCCATGTGGTTGCAAAGAATTGGACATGACTGAGCAACTGAGTGCACACACACACACTCTACCTACCTGCATTCTTTAATGACTAGTGTACGGTAGGAAAACTCATCTTTCCCCTAAAATGATAGTCAGATGTTCTAACATGATTTTTCAAAAAATTAACTTTTGATGCATTCATTTGAAATACCATACTGCTTGTAAGCAAGACTTTCATAGGAACATTATATTTCTGGTTTCTATGTTTACTAAGGCACTTGACTAATATTTCCTTCACATTGTGAACCAGTCTATTCATTGATTAGAAAGACAGGATAACTGTACCATCCTGAGGATTTAGAGGACTTCATGTCCTGCTTCTTAATTTATGTGTGCACATGTGTTAAACATTATAAACTAGCTCTTTGGATTCTATAGAACAGTTTGCTGTAAAGGTGTTATTGCTATGTGACACTGTTCCTGGCCCTGAGAAGGAAACCTGAGGCAAGTTGACCCACCAGAGTTTTTCCTTTTAAAATCTGCAGTTACGTCTGAGAATACATGAGTCTGCCTTGGCCATATTTTACCAGGTTGACTGAATATAAGAAAAATAAGACTAACAGCTGAGATGAATGAAGCAGATACATAAAGATTCAGAGGTCAGTGATTCAGAGGTCAGTGATGGCAAGCAATTTATGTTGGCTTTATATTTCCCTATTCTAGACCGTACAAAGACCTATCTCTGTTCTAGACTTGGAATCCCATGAAAAATCTCTTACATCCTTATTAAGATTTTTTATATAAGTAGCATGAATACATTTCTAATACCATAGATGCCCTTATCTTATCCAAATGGAAGCTTGTTGGTTTATTAAAAGGACACACAAGAGAGAAGCTTACAAGACACAAACATTTAGCAAGTCTTGTAATCTGACGGTGTGCTTTACAGCAAGAACAAAGAGTTTCTATTAATACAATAAGCTGCTTAATCAGAGATTATTTAAGAGTTCTACTCTACTCACAACAGATAATTCAATTTTCCTTGGTAACAACAACATGCTGCATACTATTTTTTAAATTTCTGTGTATACAAGACATGCTGCTGCTACTGCTGCTGCTAAGTCACTTCAGTCGTGTCCGACTCTGTGCAACCCCAGAGATGGCAGCCCACCAGGCTCCCCCATCCCTGGGATTCTCCAGGCAAGAACACTGGAGTGGGTTGCCATTTCCTTCTCCAGTGCATGAAAGTGAAAAGTGAAAGTGAAGTCACTCAGTCATGTCTGACTCCTAGCGACCCCATGGACTGCAGCCTACCAGGCTCCTCCGCCCATGGGATTTGCCAGGCAAGAGTACTGGAGTGGGTTGCCATTGCCTTCTCCATACAAGACATATCCCCCAAGAAAATGTACAAAACAATTCTAACAGCTTCATAAATGGCACATATGTAACTTGCACTCAAGTCAAAAAATGAAACATTAGCAGAAACACAGGAGCCTCCATAATGTTTAATGTGTTAGTCGCTCAGTGGTGTCCAACTCTTTGCAACCCGATGTATTATAGCCCACCAAGCACCTCAGTCCATGGAATTGTCCAGACAAGAATAGTGGAGTGGGTAGCCATTGCCTTCTCCAGGGGATCTTCCCAACCCAGAGATCAAACTGGGTCTCTGAACCACCAGAGAAGCCCTATCTTGGCATCCTTGGGCTTTAGCATTATTAATGATTGTTAATTATCTGACATATGAATTAAATAAGGTGGCAAGCTTTTATTTAAAAAAACACAGAAATTTTTTTTCACCAATGAAAGTTATCTGAAAAGTTTACCAAAGTGAAAAAGTTATCCAAAAACCAAAATCATAATTTATAAAGAACCAAGGATATAAAAAGCAAAGAAATCTAAGTTCCACTGGTTAAAGAGATGAATGTCCAGCCAATGTGAAAATTGTCAGAACCACAGGAATATAAAATGTAACCCTGAGAAGACATTGTATTTTTCTGAGAAAAAAAGAAGGGATTAGACAGAACTCTTAAGTATGACCTTGGGCAAATAATTTAATCCGTAAAAATCACAAATCTGGATCACACTTATTGTGAACTATTTTGTTGCCTGTGCCCAGCACACTAAACACTCCTGAGAAAAGACAGAGATCTGTTCAGACTCAGCACACTGTGAGTTCTTGCAGTCTAACATCAAACAACCCCACTGTATTCAGCAATCCCCTGATCATGATCAGTTTTTCTCCCCTCAGTGGCTAGTTCAGTCTTTTCTCTGCTCTCTCCCTCCTTCTGAAAGATTGTTTCTATGAGCCATGAATGACACCATTCTTGGCCTCTGGAGGAGGGGAATTCGATCCGGGGCCAGTGACAAGGCTTGATTGCTCAGAGCTTTTGTGTAATGAAGTTTTACTGATGTGTAAAAGAGATCAATAAAGCTTCTGTCCATGGAATTCTCCAAGCCAGAATACTGGAGTGGGTAGCCTTTCCCTTCTTCAGGAGATCTTCCCAATCTTGGGATCGAACTCAGATCTCCTGCATTGCAGCCAGATTCTTTACCATCTGAGCCACCAGGGAAGCCCTGGTGTCCATGCAAATGTATGGCCTAACTTTAAAACATAGTAAAACAAAGACTTTCTTTTGACTTCTACTGAAGAAATTCACCTTCTCAGCACTATGAAATTTCTCTGAACTACCAAATTTTTCAGTGAGTTCAGCCCAGTAGCTTTTTCTCTTTTCCCACCTTACAGTATCTTTTAAACTCCTTGAAAAGGCTTTAAGGGTTTCTCTTTAAACCCTTTAAATCTTTCAAACATACCTTCCATACTTCATCATTTTTGATAAATGACTTATTCTGCCAAACTAAAACCATTAAGGTCATCTTACTAGTTTCTTTTAAATCTTTGCACCTTACAACCCATCAGTCACCAAGTCCTGTCAACTCTTCCCTGACACTGACTTTTAGATGTGTCCCTTGTTTGCCCAAATCCTTAACCATTTACGTTTGGGATAATGATATTACCTACTAGCTAGTTATATTAGCTAGGAAATGCTGCATCAATAGATGATCCCAAAGCTTAATGGCAAACAGGAAGAGAGTTTATTTCAAGTTTAAGATGTAGGTTGCTGGTGACTCTGCTTAGTGCTTCTTCACCCCAAGATTCTAGGTGATGAACCCACCCTCTTCTAAAAATTTGCCAGTCTCACAGTAAAAAGAAAAGAGATGATGGCAAACCAGAAGGCAGCTCTTGAAGTTTCTGCTTGGAAGTGTTTCTCACCACTTCTTATTGCTTCCATGAAGCACATTTCCTCTGTCTTCATGCTCTGCTCACCATCTGCCACCTCACCCAACCAGCAGTCCCACTGAACAGTATACATACTCTTCAGCATTCTCAGAAGATATTTCCTTGTGTACACTGAGACATTACAGATCCCCTCCAATAATTCCTCCCTAATATTGTCCATACTACACTCCTTAGACATTTAATAAATCAGTATATAGTGCTCATATAGGTCTGGCTAGTTTGCATATTAAATTGCATCTAGTTTCTCCAACTATATTGTATACATTTTGTGATCAAGACTGTCTTAATAATTGTCATTTAAATGCTTGATTTTTGCCTATTTCCAAATAATTCGGAAAGTATCTGATATAAAATAGTTTGTAATTTAAGGCACACCATGAGATAGTTATGCTCCTACTTAGAGAGAGCTTGGTGAGGAATGTAGAGGAAACACAGAGCAATAAAAGGTAAATGTAGTTATGAGTGTTGGTTCTGAAGACAGACTACCCAGGTGCGAATCTGTGGCCCCATCACTTACAAACAGGGTAACCATTAGCAACTTACTTCATGTTTTTTGCTACATTATCTCCTATTGGACCAGTATATTAATATGATTATACCATATGATTCTTTCAAGGAAAAAATAAGTAAATACATAAAAAGTGATTATAAAATTGACTGGTACATATTAAGGCTTCAATAAAAATTAGGTGTTGTTACTGCTACTGTTGGTGGGTAGTCTATAGTCTCAAAAGAGATTTATTATTAATATTTTCTGTTTTCATAACTATTAAGAATAAAGTATACAAGAAAATCCATATTTTCTGGTGGTACTTGCAAATCTGGTGTCAGGAAATAGAGATTCCAAATCTTAAAACAGTACTTAAATTACAAAGCTATTTTAAATATAGAAGTTATTTGTTTTAGAAAAAAAAATTTTTAATGTGTGTGTATAAACTTTTTTATGTTAATGAAAGTGGAAAATGGGATATCTGGGATGATAAGAGAAAATAAAAAGAAAAGATCACATGAATTTTGCAGTTCAATATTATAAAAGATAGAGGTAATACAGTGATATTTATCAAGAAAATATTATGACAATAAAAATTAAAAGTGGTCAAATAATATCTTCTCTTTTAATTAATTTATTTTTAATTAAAGGATAATTGCTTTACAATGTCGTGTTGGTTTCTGCCATACATCAGTGTGAATCAGCCATAGGTACATATATGTTCCCTCCCTCTGGAACCTCCCTCCCACCCTATCCCACCTCTTTACATTGTCACAGGGCACCAGGTTTGAGCTCTCTGTGTCATACAGCAAATTCCTACTAGCTATCCATTTTACATATGATAATATATATGTTTCAGTACTACTCTCTCAATTCATTCCACCCTCTCCTTCCCTACTGTGTTGACAAATCTGTTCTCTATGTCTGTGTCTCCACTGTTGCTCTGCAAATACGTTCATCATAACCATCTTTCTAGATTCCATATATATGTGCTAATATATGATATTTGTTTTTTCTCTTTCTGACCTACTTCACTCTGTATAATAGGCTCTAGGTTAATCCACCTCATTAGAACTAATGCAAGTGTGTTCCTTTTTATGGCTAAGAAATATTTCATTGTATATATGTACCACAACTTCTTTATCCATTCATCTGTCAATGGGCATCTAGGTTGCTTCTATGTCCTAACTATCATAAATATGCTGCAATGAACATTGGAGTACATGTATCTTTTTCAGTTATGGTTTTCTCAGGGTAGTGGGATTGCCCAGTAGTGGGATTTTGGGGTCATAGTAGTTTTATTCCTAGTTTGTTAAGGAATCATACACTGTTCTCCATAGTGGCTATATTAATTTAAATTTCTACCAATAGCTCAAAAGGATTCCCTTTTTTCCACACCCTCTCCAGCATTTATTGTTTGTAGATTTTTGTTTATGGCCATTTTGAAAAAGTGGTCAAATAATACATTCTTGTTTGAAGTTATAAAAGCAAATGTAACACACTTTGAGACACTCTAAGGGAAAAAAAGAGTCAAATGCTTCAACTAGTGGTGCTAGGAAAATTGAACAGCTACAAGCAAAAAATGAAATTAGAACATTTTCTAACACCATATACAAAAATAAACTCGAAATGGATCGAAGACCTAAATGTAATGCCAGACACTATAAAACTCTTAAAGGAAAACATAGGCAGAACACATTCTTTGACACAGATCACAATTTTGATCCACTTCTTAGAGTAATGAAAGTAAAAACAAAAAATAAACAAATAGGACCTAATTAAACTTAAAAGCTTCTGCACAACAAAGGAAATCATAAACGAAAAGACAGCCTACAGAATGGGAGAAAATATTTGCAAACAAAGCAACTGACAAGGGATTCATCTCTAAAATATACAAAAAACTCATGCAGCTCTATGTCAAAAAAAGCAAACAATGCAATCAAAAAATGGGCCATGCCAGGGCAGCATATCTAAACACATTTTTCCAAAGAATATATACAGGTGGTCAAAAAGTACACAAAAAGATGCTCAACATTACTAATTATTAGTGAAATGCAAAGCACAGCTACACGTCACACCAGTCAGAATAGCCATCATCAAAAAGTCTACAAACAATAAGTGCTGGAGAGGGTGTAGAGAAAAGGGAATTCTCCTAAACTGTTGGTGAAAGTAACGAGAAAGTGAAAGTTGCTCAGTCGTGTCCAACTCTTTGAGACCCCATGGACTATACAGTCCATGGAATTCTCCAGACCAGAATACTGGAGTGGGTAACCTTTCCCTTCTCCAGGGCATCTTCCCAACCCAGGGATCAAACCCAGGTCTCCTGCAGTGTAGGCAGATTCTTTACCAGCTGAGCCACCAAGTGGGAATGTAAATTAGTACAACCACTATGGAGAACAGTATGGAAGTTCCTTAAAAAGCTAAAAATAAAACTACCATATGATCTAGCAATCTTGCTATGAACTGCTGCTGCTGCTGCTGCTGCTGCTACTTCCAAGTCGCTTCAGTCGTGTCCAACTCTGTGCAACCTCATAGATGGCAGCCCACCAGGCTCCCCCGTCCCTGGGATTCTCCAGGCAAGAACACTGGAGTGGGTTGCCATTTCCTTCTCCAAAGCATGAAAGTGAAAAGTGAAAGTGAAGTCGCACAGTCATGTCCGACTCTTCGCGACCCCATGGACTGCAGCCCACCATGTTCCTCCATCCATGGGATTTTCCAGGCAAGAGTACTGGAGTGGGATGCCATCGCCTTCTCTGATTCAGAGAAAACTAATTAGAAAAGATACATGAACCCCAATGTTCATAGCAGTACTATTTACAATAGACAAGACACAGAAGCAACCTAAATGTCCATCAACAGATGAATGGAAAAAGAAGATATAGTACTTATATACAGTGGAATATTACTCAGCCATTAAAAAACCACAAAATAATACCATTTTCAGCAACATGAATGGACCTAGAGATTAGCATAACTAAGTGAAGTAGATCACACAGATAAAAATAAATATCATGATATCACTTACATGTGGAATCTAAAAAATGACCCAATGAACTTATTTACAAAACAGAAATAGAGTCACAAATGTAGCAAACAAGCTTATAATTACTAAGGGGGGAAAAGAGGGGCATAATCTGGGGACTTGAGATTGACAAATACGTACTACTATATATAAAACAGACAACTAATAAGGACCCATTGTATAGCATAGGGAACTGTACTCAATACTCTGTAATGACCTATATGGGAAGAATCTTAAAAAGAATGCTGTGCTTAATCACTCAGTCTTGTCCGACTCTGAGACCCCATGGACTGTACCTACCAGGCTCCTCTGTCCATGGGGATTCTCCAGGCAAAAATACTGGAGTGGGTTGCCAAGCCCTCTTCCAGGGGATCTTCCCAAGCCAAGGATTGAACCAAGGTCCACATTGCAGGCCGATTCTTTACTGACCAAGCCACCAGGGAAGTCCTAAAAAGAGTAGATATATGTGTATATTTCTTGAAAACACATAAAAAGAAAGAAAAGCAAAAAAAATTACACTTTGATATACTCTAAGGAAAATAAATCAAATTCTTGCAATAACGTGACTATAAATTGGGAAAGGATACAAGGATTATGGTTGAGAATAAAAGTTTAAAATATGTTTAAAAACCACCTCTACTGACAATCTGAAAGAATCAGAGAACAGGCCTGGAAGTGGAGGCAAAGGGGTAGGGAGAGAGAAGGAGAGAAGAATGAATGAACTGGATATTAACAAAATAGTTCCCCACTGTCATTTACCAAACTCTGTTTGGTGGTTATATATCTCTAACTCCATGATTTTGTGGTCCATTTCCATTCATGTATTCTATTTTATTTTACTTATTTGTACTTTTCTATAAGAAAGTAATTTTTTCAAATACATGATTAAAATGATAAATTTGTAAGTTCAAGTGAAATCTAGTTTAGAAATGATGAATTCTTAGTATTTGTATCATGAAAGTACACAATCGCAACCTGGCAAAGACATTACTTTGATACACAAAAATACCCTGTGTACGTTTCTGCAATATATTAATAAATCCATTAAAAAAAAAAAACACAACAATGTGGTTTCTATAGTGGATTTCCATTTGGAAGAAGTAAGATATTCCTGACTAAATCTGTTGGCTTTATATTAAAGGGTATGTTTCCTTCCAGCAAACCATTAGTTTCCCAGTGTTTGATGTTAGAAACAGTTCCTTAGTGGAAAACTGTACCATCATTGGCTTTCATCTTTTATGTGGATTTCTAGTGACTATGATACATATATGGGATCCAGGTTGGAATCTATCATTAATATAATCTTAGTATGGAAATTGAGGCAGATTTATTCCCTCTAAGCCTCCTTTCTTAAAATATATCATAATATAGGTTTGAAAATATAACTCAGCATAGTAATTGCAACATTTACAGTTCAGAAAAATTAGCAGGTCCCTCTGTCCTTTACCCTTCCCACCGTCAAATATTCCTCCTCTCACTGTTATTCCACAGGCTTTTGGTGGCTTCCATAGCCATGGAAATGGAGAGGAGTACATTTCTGGAAACATGACTATCCTTTCATCATCCTTCTACTCAACAGTGTTATATAGTTCATCTTTTTTATAATTTGAATTGCAAAAACCTTTATGTTGGTAAAGCTAAAACTGACCGGCTAGGTCTCCATCACGTTATGCTTCAGTTGCAGGTTCTTTCTCTGTTGTTGTTGTTGATGATGATGATGATTTCTTTGCACTCTGACTGCTTAAAGTAATTCACTAGTTAGTTAAAGCTCGATCAGGCACCTGGCATTTTTCCTCTTTGAAACACTCCCTAACACTTCTGTTCTTTGTAAGCATTCTTCATTCCAGAAAAGGAGGTCCCACTATAGCAATCTCAGAGACCACCAGAGCCCATCACCAGGACTCCTGACACCAACCTTGATGGTTTTGAAATGTTCCATAAGAACAGAAGAATACAGACCCAACAACTGCCCCATCCTCATCAAGAATCTTATTTTGAGGACTTTGCTGGTGGTCCAGTGTGGTTAAGATTCTACATTCCCACTGCAGAGATGCAGCCAAAATAAAGAAATCAAACAAAAAAAAGGAGAACCATATTTTGAGCTAACATTGTAAGTTGTACTTACTGAACCCTTTCAGGAAGGACACAGTCTTGATGGCACTAGCCCAATGTGGATTCCTTTGCCTGGCAAAGAAATAAAGCTACCCTTTTCTTTCTTACCCAAAGCTGTCTCCATGATTTTGATTCAGCGCTGGTATACAGAGATGGAGATTTCAGTAGCAGTATTAAAGGTCCCAAATCACTCCTCCAGCTTTAGCTCTATTATGCAATTTGCAATTCTTATCCAGTCTATTTGCTGAATGTGCCATGCTCATCACTTCTTCATGTCTACACAAGCTGTTCTTCCTAGTACACCCTCCCTTTCTCTCTGTATCTGAATCTCACCTGCACCCTAGGAAGTCTGCTCAAGGCCCCTTTCGGTGTGTAGCCTTCCCCAGGGTCTTGAACTGTGTTGACCTCTCTTCTTCAGAACCCTTTTAATCCTGGAGTGTGCACTCACTCATCTGCATTAGTAATCTATACCTTTTGTGCTTAACAATGTTGTCATGTGTATTAGTCTTGGGACTCCAGGGAGATTATAAATACATTGTTATATGTTTTATATGTTGAGGTTTATTCTTCTTTTCAAAATGTGCAGCAAATTACAATACAGGACTAGCACAAGTATTTGCAAAGAATACATGTTTGATAAATATGAATACTAATTTGGCTTCTCTGGTGGCTCAGTGGTAAAGAATCTGCCTGCCAATGCTGGAGATGTGGGTTTGATCCCTGGGTCGGGAAAATTCCCCTGGAGAAGGAAATGGCAACCCACTCCAGTATTCTTGCCTGGGAAATTCCATGGACAAGAGGAGCTTGGGGGACTGCAGTCCATGCGGTCTGTACAACTTAGCAACTAAACAACAATTACTGCAAAATCTTTAAAGAGTTGAAAGATGAGAATCCTAAATTCAAACTTTATGTACATTCCTGATGGCCACCATGATATTAAATCATTTTGACTTCTTTTCAATCTACTTAATATAATGTAATGAAGAATCTTCAAATACTTTTGCTTAAATCATCTACCTAAACTATTTCTACTAATAATTAGCAAAATTTTACCCCATCAAAAGAGATTCACAAAAAAAGAGAATTTCTATTCTGTACTTTGGGCAGCTGGAAGAGCAGCTACATATTCATTTATCCTTCTAGGTGTTTATTCATTCATTTAATAACTATTTAGTAGAAGCCTACTATATACAAAGGATAAACTTGCCAAGGACCAAATGCTACCATTCTAAAATCCATTTCTTTATGCCTTAAAAATTTTCTAATCGTCACAAATTCTCTATTCAATGCAAATACATCACAGGGAAGGAACATTTTGAACCACTGTTAGGTAACACCTTTACCAGAATCACTTGATCACCTTCTGGTGCAAGAAAGGTGCCTGGAAAAACAGAAAGTATTACAAGATGTGGTTCCTGGTAATGCCAACCCTCACCTATAACTGGTCTATAAAATGACCAAATCTCCTTCTATAGAATTGGGCAGGGATGCATTCAACTCTCTCCCATTTCTCTACTTTCTTGGCACCAATCTTAATATTTTCTTCTCTCTGGGACACGGAAATTTTTCTACCTGGGACAGATCATAAAAAGAAAGTCAATTTCCAAAATAGCCCCAGACAAACACAATCATTATCTTGTCCTTCACAAATGAAATCATTCTACTTGGGAGGGGGGCGGGGGGAGTGCGGGTGGGGGGAGACCTCTAACTTCTTTGTTATAAACAGTAACGTATTTAAACATTTGGTCATTTAAAGAAAACAATGCGTTTTGAAAACCCAAGCAAGTATAGTTCCTTTGTCTAACCTAAAATGAAAACGATTTTTTTTTTCATTCCACAAAGGAAAGGCTAAATGTCCACAAAATGCCAATACAAATACCAGAACCTGTTATGCTTAATTAGTTGGCCTAATATGAATGATCAGGTCAGAGAACGTCTGTGAACTTGCTCTTTTTTGTTTTTGTTTTTTTTTTTGCGAACTTGCTTGTTAAGATTTTCATCAGTATCTTTCAGAACTGAGCTATGCAGTTTTGCTGCCCTCTTGAGGAGAGTCGAGTCATTACGTCTACTAATTGGACTCATCAGTATTACCAACGCATTATGTTTATTGAAACTAATAACAGACTATATTAATCAAGTCACAAATTAAAATAATAATTATCGCAATACAAAATGTCTCCTAAAAATCTCAAAGAACTATTAATAAATAATCACTGTAACACTAAACTTCCAAATTAAAAAGTCAAGTTATTGTGTCTATTATTTGCCCTTTATGGACAATTAACATGGAAAAATCATCTACTCAAAAGCATTCAGAAAGATGTTACCTAACTATAGTCCTGGATTCCCTATATAAAATACACTAAATAAAATAACTCCAAGTAAGAAATCTTTCAAATTCATTATAGATAAACTTATTCCTTTATTTGCAGGTGAATTTGAAATTTGTGGATATTCTGCAGGAATCATTGTTTGTACAATTTAAATCTTTCTCCCAGTTCACAACAACAGAAGCAAGTCACATAATCAGTAGTTCCCAATTTATTTATTCAAACAGGATTTATTCAGAGCCTTCTATGAGCTTCTTCTGAATTATGCCAAAGGTCGGTTGAGAAACTGATGAATTATTTAACTCTCTTCTGCCATCCTATGATTCTCCCTCTGATGCTTCAAGTGTGTGACCAAATATACACACAGCACAAAAGTCAGCTCTCAGAATACTGGCCTCGGTGCATTCATCCTCACTCCTTTTCCACCTGAACAATCAAGCCATTAATATGTATTAAGAACTCTCATCCTGCAGTGTGAAAGTTCTAAAATTTTAAACTGAGGAACTGGGAATCAACTTCGATTTTCTGCTACAGTCACTGCTCTGGACACATGTGCTGAACTGTGCCAAGTAACCACAGAATGTCACATGAGATGGGCTTCACCGAGGTCGCCCCTTTTGCAGGATGGATAAAACAGCACCTGGACTCTCCTCAGCACTTTCCTCTTGCTTTCATCCAGGTAAAAGGGGGAAAGATACCCTGGTACCTAGTGCCACCTCCCTTCGGCTTAGTTGCCCAAATATCCCAACAATACACTCCTTATTTCAACATCCCAGTGTTTTAGGGTTCATACTATTCTTTTTATAATTCCTGCCCCTAAAATATCTTAACCCTGAGTCTCTAATATAGCTAGAACCTGCTTACTAAAATGATATCAAATGGTATTAACTAATTCAGACTATGGGCATCCTGAAGTGAATATGGATGAATGTCTCTGTCTTCCTATGTAGCATTTCAACAAGGCCAAATAAGAAAGATCTTCATGGCAATATAGTAGAATGATAAAAAGTACACCTAGTTGATTTTACAGGATGGATATGATGGTGTGTAACTGAAACACCCAAAGAGCATCATATTCCATAAATTTTCCTTTATTGTGGAGTGAATCCAAATAATCAACTTTGATTTTACCTAGAAAAAAATTTTGAATTTACATTGAGGTAAATTCGTAAGGCAGTGAAGGTTTATTACTAACCACAGTTTGATTAATTTAGACAGCTTCTGCACACCCACTGCTCCAATCTAATCCAGATCAACATCACCTCTTGCCTACATTTGAACCACAAATTCCTACTGATCTCCCTGACTCTTAGCATTTACCTGTTTCAACACGTTCTTCTTACTGCTGCCAGAATGACTGTATCATTCATTCATCCAGAATGCCTTTGGAACCTCTGTTAAAGATGCATCTCTTACCTTTAGACTCCTCAGAGATGAATCAAAATATGACTTCCTCTGTCTCTCAAAATCCACAGTATGCAAGCATCCCTTGACACCCTTCTCCTCTTCCAAAGAAAGGGGGAGGAGGGACAGCACACCAACAACACTCTCCAAAGAATTCCTGGCTCTCAGCTTAATAAACAAGGCCTGAAATCCCAAAGCTTAACACAACATATGCTTTTCTTTCACACATGTCACCACTCAATGAGAGATAAAGTGAGATAAAGGCTCTGTTCTATCTAGTCTTTCAGGGACCCAGCTTCCTTCCATTTAGTGACTCCTTCATTCCCCCTGCATTGGCAGGGGGATTCTTAAGCACCACCTGGGAAGCCCTTATGGCTCAGACAATAAAGAATCTGCTTGTAATGCAGGAGACCCAGGTTCAATCCCTGGGTCAGGACGATCCTCTGGAGGAGGAAATGGCAACCCACTCAAGTACTCTTGCATGGGAAATCCCGTGGACAGAGGAGCCTGGTGGGCTACAGTCCATGTGGATGCAAAGAGTCAAACATGACTGAGGAACTAACACTATCACTTCAGTTTCATTCCCCTAAGATTCACAATCCCATTCCAGATCCTCTGCCTCACACCTTCCAAGAAGCAAAGAAAGCAAGCATGGAGGACTATGTCTAAGGCCCAGTCTGTAAGGAGCACATATCACTTCTGCTGAACACACCTTTCCTGTGACATTTAATTTTATATGTAACTCAGAGTACTTTTAGATGAGATTGACATTTAAATCAATGAACTTTGAGAAAGCTCCATAATGTGGGTGGTCCAAATCCAATCAGATGAAGATGTGAATAGAATAAAAGAGGTCTCTCTAAGCAAGAGAGAATTCTCCAGCCTACTGCTTTCAGACTTCATCTGTGCCATCACTTCTCATGTGTCTCCAGGCTGCCATCCCTCACTGCAGATTTTGGACTCAGCAGCCTCCATAAACAGGTGAGCCAGTTCCTCATAATAAATCTCTTTATATGCATAAACATATACGGACACACACACACAACACACACACATACACACATCCTGATAGTTCTGCTTCTCTGGAGAACCCTAACTAATATATCCTCTCGGCCAGAATGCAGGCCCCTAACTGGAAAGGAGCTTGGAAGTGTGGCTTGGTAGTGTGCCCAGGAGGAAGAGAAGAGACACAAATAGTGAGCATCATCAGCACTTTCTAAAACAAACATCTGATCATATCACTTCCCTGTAATAAAGGACACTTCCTATTGCCTTGGAACAACGTCATGGGGAGGGAGGTGGGAGGGGGGTTCATGTTTGGGAATGCATGTAAGAATTAAAGATTTTTAAATTAAAAAATAATTTTAAAAAAAAGTCCAAACTCTTTAGCAAGTCAGAGTCCTCCAAATTCTTATCTTTTTCTACATTTCCAGTTGAGCCTCTGACCAGCTGCCACTACACACTCTAATGAATTTCATCTGATGGGTCTCACTCTCTGTTGACTCTAAGTCTTTCTCATACATTATTAATGACAATGGCTAACACTTACTTAGTACTTACCATCTGCCAGGTACTGTACCCCTCAAATTAAATACATTTCTTATTTAATTCTTACAACCACCCTGTCAGGTATTATTACATATACTTTATAGATGGTAAAAGCATGACACAGAGAACTTGGTAATTCAACCAAGGTCAGAGAGCAAGTAAACAGTGAAAAAGGATTCAAATTCCTCATCCAACTTGAAAACCTCCTTCATCTCCAGTTTCTCTTTACCATAACCTACCACCATTGCTTCTTCATTTCTGCAACACCTTATCATCCTTAGACTATCAATTGAATTCTCTTCTTTCAGGAAACTTTTATAACTCCATAGCCTTGATCAGGTCTACCTGCTAAAGCTTTTAAGGGACCTTTTATTACCCCTATGACCGCACAGGTATTGAAAGTACTTGTATAGATGTCCATCAACTCCTTTAGAGTTTAGGTTCAAGATGGCAGAACTATACATACACACACACCAGGAAAAGATGACAAAATATTTCATTTACAATGTTAACAAAAAGATATGTAGTGTACTAAATATCTCCTATTTCTCCTTCAGACCCACCCTTTACCCGTTGACTTTGTCAGTTCAAGTGTTATAACAGCACCATAGGAGGGCGGTCCTAAGATGGCGGAGGAATAGGACGGGGAGACAACTTTCTCCCCCACAAATTCATCAAAAGAACATTTAAACGCTGAGTAAGTTCCACAAAACAACTTCTGAATGCCGGCAGAGGACATCAAGCACCCAGAAAAGCAGATCATTGTCTTCAAAAAGAGGTAGGAAAAAATATAAAAGACAAAAAAAGAGACAAAAGAGGTAGGGAGGGAGCTCCGTCCCGGGAAGGGAGTCTTAAAAAGAGAGAAGTTTCCAAACACCAGGAAACACTCTCACTCCCGAGTCTGTGGCGAGCCTTGGAAGCACAGAGGGCAACATAACAGGGAGGCAAAATAAATAAATAAATAAATAAACTCCACAGATTACGAGCCCAACGGTAACTCCCCTGGCGGAGAAGCAGCGCAGACGCCTGCACCCACCACTAGCAAGCGGGGGCTGGGCAGGGAGGCGCGGGCTGCATTGCTCTTTAAGGATCGGGCCCTAATGCCCCGAGGGTAACCAGAGCGAACTAACTTGGGCTAGCACACCAGATGGTGGGATAGTTACCATGCAAAAGCTCTAACAAGACACCACCAAGACCGTGCACAAAACAAAGGACGAAACAGAATCAGCCGGCTGCAGACCATCCTCCTTCAGTGACAGGCAGCCAGAGCCGGAAGGGCCGGAAGGGGGCAATTGCAGCCCCAGAGAGACATTAACTACCAAACTGCAAGCAGGCTTCTTTGCTAACTAAGACTTCTTGGGGCTCTGGACAGTCACCGTCCGCCTGAGAAGGGGCGCCAGCTGTACACCCAGAAAACTGAGCAGCAGGCACGGGAGAGGCGATAAGTCACTGCGACCGCGCTCGCCAAACACCTGAGCTACTCGGACCTGGGAAGGGCACAAAACGCAGGCCCAACCGAGTCTGCGCCTCTGAAGACCACCTGAGTACATGAGCCTGAGCGGCTGAGACCTGGGAGGTGCATGCAGCCCAGGGTCAGCCTCCGACGGTTCCCGGCGGAGCAACCTAGAGCCTGAGCTGTGTGTGCCGTGAGCAGGGGTGGCCCAGTGTGGCTGAGACACTGTGAGCACACACCAGTGTTATCTGCTTGCAGCGTCCCTCCCTCCCCACAGCGCAACTGAACAAGTGAGCCTAAAAAAAGTGTCCACCACTGCCCCGCCTTGTGTCAGGGCAGAAATTAGACACTGAAGAGACCAGCAAACAGAAGAAGCTAAAACAGAGGGAACCACCTTGGAAGTGACAGGTACAAGAGATTAAAACCCTGTCGTTAGTACCGACTACATAGGAAGGGGCCTATAGATCTTGAGAAATATAAGCCGGACCAAGGAACTATCTGAAAATGAACTGACCCACACTGCCCACAACACCACCAGAGAAAGTCCTAGATATATTTTTACTATTTTTATGATCATTCTTTTTTTTTCTTCTTTTTTCTTCTTTTTTAAACTTTTTTAAATTTTAAGTCCTCTATTACTCCTTTAATTTTCATTTTTATAACCTACTATTACTTTTCAAAAAAAAGACCCTATTTAAAAAAAAACTTAATATGTATATATTTTTTAATAATTCTTGTGACTTTGTTTATTTCCTCTTCTTCTTCTTTAATATTGTATTTTTGAAAATCCAACCTCTACTCTAGATTTTTAATCTTTGCTTTTTGGTATTTGTTATCAATTTTGTACCCTCAAAAACCCAATCTTCAGTACCCATTTTTACTTGAGAGTGAGATTACTGGCTTGACTTCTCTCTCCTCCTTTGGACTCTCCTTTTTCTCTACCAGGTCGCCTCTGTCTCCTCCCTCCTCCTTCTCTCCTCTACCCAACTCTGTGAATCTCAGTGTGTTCCAGACGGTGGAGAACACTTAGGGAACTGATTACTGGCTGGATCTGTCTCTCTCCTTTTCATTCCCCACTTTTATCCTCCTGGCCACCTCTGTCTCCTTCCTCCCTCTGCTCTTCTCTGTATAATTCCATGAACATCTCTGAGAGGTCCAGACTGTGGAGCGCACATAGGGAAGTGATTACTGGCTAGCTTGCTCTCTCCTCTTTTCATTCCACCTCATCTCATTCGGGTCACCTCTAACTCCCTTCTCCCTCTTCTCTTCTCCATGTAACTCTGTGAACCTCTCTCGGCGTCCATCAATGTGGATAAACTTCTCATCTTTAAGATAGATGTTTTATCAATGGTGCAGTATAGAAGGAGAAGTCTTGAGACTACTATAAAAATAAGACTGAAAACCAGAAGCTGGAGGCTTAAGTCCAAATCCTGAGAACATCAGAGAACTCCTGACTCCAGGGAACATTAATTGATAGGAGCTCATCAAACGCATCCATACCTACAATGAAACCAAGGACCACCCAAGGGCCAATAAGTTCCAGAGCAAGACATACCGCGCAAATTTTTCAGCAACACAGGAACACAGCCCTGAGCTTCAATATATAGGCTGCCCAAAGTTACTCCAAAACCATTGACATCTCATAACTCATTACTGAACACTTCATTGCACTCCAGAGAGAAGAAATCCAACTCCACCCACCAGAACACCGACACAAGCTTCCCTAACCACGAAACCTTGACAAGCCACTGATACAACCCCACCCACAGTGAGGAAACTCCACAATAAAGAGAACTCCACAAACTGCCAGAATACAGAAAGGCCACCCCAAATGCAGCAATATAAACAAGATGAAGAGACAGAGGAATACCCAGCAAGTAAAGGAACAGGATAAATGCCCACCAAACCAAACCAAAGAGGAAGAGAGAAGGAATCTACCTGATAAAGAATTCTAAATAATGATAGTGAAAATGATCTAAAATCTTGAAATAAAAATGGAATCACAGATAAATAGCCTGGAGACAAGGATAGAGAAGATGAAGAAAGGTTTAACAAGGACCTAGAAGAAATAAAAAAGAGTCAATATATAATGAATAATGCAATAAATGAGATCAAAAACACTCTGGAGGCAACAAATAGTAGAATAGTGGAGGCAGAAGATAGGATTAGTGAATTAGAAGATAGAATGGTAGAAATAAATGAATCAGAGAGGAAAAAAGAAAAACAAATTAAAAGAAATGAGGACAATCTCAGAGACCTCCAGGACAATATGAACCATTCTAATATTCAAATCATAGGACTCCCAGAAGAAGAAGACAAAAAGAAAGACCATGAGAAAATACTTGAAGAGATAATAGTTGAAAACTTCCCTAAAATGGGGAAGGAAATAATCACCCAAGTCCAAGAAACTCAGAGAGTCCCAAATAGGATAAACCCAAGGCAAAACACCCCAAGACACATATTAATCAAATTAATAAAGATCAAACACAAAGAACAAATATTAAAAGCAGCAAGGGAAAAACAACAAATAACACAAAAGGGGATTCCCATAAGGATAACAGCTGATCTTTCAATAGAAACTCTTCAGGCCAGGAGGGAATGGCAAGACATACTTAAAGTGATGAAGGAAAATAACCTACAGCCCAGATTACTGTACCCAGCAAGGATCTCATTCAAATACGAAGGAGAAATCAAAAGCTTTACAGACAAGCAAAAGCTGAGAGAATTCAGCACCACCAAACCAGCTCTCCAACAAATGCTAAAGGATGCTCCCTAGACAGGAAACACAAAAAGGGTGTATAAACCCGAACCCAAAACAATAAAGTAAATGGCAACAGGATCATACTTAACAATAATTACCTTGAACATAAATGGGTTGAATGCCCCAACCAAAAGACAAAGACTGGCTGAATGGACACAAAAACAAAACCCCTATATATGTTGTCTACAAGAGACCCACCTCAAAACAAGGAACACATACAGACTGAAAGCGAAGGGCTGGAAAAAGATATTCCATGCAAATAGAGACCGAAAGAAAACAGGAGTAGCAATACTCACACCAGATAAAATAGACTTTAAAACAACGGCTGTGAAAAGAGACAAAGAAGGACACTACATAATGATCAAAGGATCAATCCAAGAAGAAGATATAACAATTATAAATATATATGCACCCAACATAGGAGCACCGCAATATGTAAGACAAATGCTAACAAGTATGAAAGGGGAAATCAACAATAACACAATAATAGTGGGAGAATTTATTACCCCACTCATACCTATGGATAGATCAACTAAACAGAAAATTAACAAGGAAACATAAACTTTAAATGATACAATAGACCAGTTAGACCTAGGTGATATCTATAGGTCATTTCACCCCAAAACAATGAATTTCACCTTTTTCTCAAGCGCACACGGAACCTTCTCCAGGATAGATCACATCCTGGGACATAAATCTAGCCTTGGTAAATTCAAAAAAATTGAAATCATTCCAAGCATCTTTTCTGACCATAATGCAGTAAGATTAGATCTCAATTACAGGAGAAAAATTATTAAAAATTCCAATATATGGAGGCTGAACAACACACTGCTGGATAACCAACAAATCACAGAAAAAATCAAAAAAGAAATCAAAATATGCATAGAAACGAATGAAAATGAAAACACAAGAACCCAAAACCTGTGGGACACTATAAAAGCAGTGCTAAGAGGAAAGTTCTATGCAATACAGGCATACCTCAAGAAACAAGAAAAAAGTCAAATAAATAACCTAACTCTACACCTAAAGCAACTAGAAAAGGAAGAAATGGAGAACCCCAGGGTTAGTAGAAGGAAAGAAATCTTAAAAATTAGGGCAGAAATAAATGCAAAAGAAACAAAAGAGACCACACCAAAAATCAACAAAGCCAAAAGCTGATTCTTTGAAAGGATTAATAAAATTGACAAACCATTAGCCAGACTCATCAAGAAACAAAGAGAGAAAAATCAAATCAATAAAATTAGAAATGAAAATGGAGAGATCACAACAGACAACACAGAAATACAAAGGATCATAAGAGACTACTAAGAGCAATTATAAGCCAATAAAATGGACAACTTGGAAGAAATGGACAAATTCTTAGAAAAGTACAACTTTCCAAAATAGAAGCAGGAAGAAATAGAAAATCTTCACAGACCCATCACAAGCACAGAAATTGAAACTATATTCAGAAATCTTCCAGCAAACCACTGGCGCCATGTGGGAAGCCTGGGAGGGCTATGATATACAAATAACCCATGGTTTTTCATTAGCTAAGTCTTTGTCAGGGAAGAAGAGAAGTCTTTTTTCATTCTGTTGGGCTCTGCTATCATCACAGGCAGAAGAACTCCCTCTTCTGCTCTCTCAACTCTATTTAATCAAGGTTTCTGTTTAGCAATCTTTTTCATGTGACACAGATTTATAGCAAGCTACTACAAGCTCATTAAGTGTCAGAGTCTGTGAGGTACTAAATATATAAAGATGGGTATTCCTGGTTAATCTTGGGTTCACAAATCTCACAGTCTGTATTTAATTTTAAATATGCAAGATATACATATTATCATAAATTATATATATAAATATATAAACAATATGCATACCAACATAATGAATACATATACACACTATTTTATACACACATATGAGTAGTGTATATAAACTTAGGTGTTAAAACAAAATCAAACAAATAAAATAAAATGATTTATTGTAAAAATCACTGTTACAGAGGGGTAGGGGAGAGTTTTGTGCTCAGGAAGCTTTTAGATGTTGGCAATATTCTATTCTTGACCTGAGTGGTACTTACCTTGAGGTTCCTTGATTGGTACCATATATTTATAGTTTCATGTTCTTTTTATTATCTTATTTTCCTATTTTAAATGCCCCCCTAGTGGTTTTGCTAGTTGACTATGTCAAGAATTTTTCTTTTCATACCTCATATTTTTAGTCCTAAGCATAATCATTTTCTAGGTTTCCCAGCAAGTTGAGTTTTTAATATTCCTGAGAGTGGTTGTTTAGAGACAGTATCTTTGAGCTTTTTTCTCCTAAGAACTATATACATTTTAGCCCTTATTTTCTTTTCTTAACAGAATAGATATGTTCTATCCTTCTCACCAATAGGATGCTAAATTAATTTGTGCTGGGATCAGTTTTCAAGATGGCCCAGGCTTAAACAAAAAGGTACTTTCTTGTGGGTGAATTTTCAAAAACTCTAGGTTATGTGAAATGACCAGTACACTGAAGACAGGCAATGGTCCTGCTCTTTGGGAAGATGAGGCCTGGGGCTGGAATGTCAATTCCGATCTGTGAATAGAGAAAGCTTGG
Source organism: Capra hircus (assembly GCF_001704415.2). Taxonomy (NCBI): domain Eukaryota; kingdom Metazoa; phylum Chordata; class Mammalia; order Artiodactyla; family Bovidae; genus Capra; species Capra hircus. Next base: position 17,755,720 of record NC_030808.1, read on the forward strand.
ACCAGCAAGAACCATCAGTGATGCCAAGAATCAGGCACCACCTGGGAAGCTGAGGATATTCCATAAATTAAAAGGGAGCAACAGAAGGAAAATCTGTTCAGATTTCTTAAGGTCTCTGACCAGAGAGCACTGCTTACATGTTCAAAAGGCTCACAGCAGTTTAGAATTACTATTAGCTCACACTCAGCTACTTACTAGTAATATGCAACTCACTCCACCTCTGAGCTTGCTGCCTCACCAGTAAAAAAGGGAATAATAACAGTAACTTCGGAGAACTTTTACATAGAATTGATCACGTATGTTGAGCACTTGGTACATATAACAGTACAGGATTACAGCAATATATTCATTTTAATAAAATTACACAGTAAAACAATTTGGATGTTAGACTTATTTTGTTGGCATTTGACTGTGGAAACTCCCTAGAAGACAATATTGTATTTATTACCCAGCGGCAGACATTTCGTGTATACCTTAAGGTTGTCTAATACTAAAAGAAACAAGGAATTACAACAGATGGGCAGATTCTGTCTAGAACATACCATCTGCAATATTTATGTCAAGAAAAATAATTAAGCATAAAAAATGTTATCTTTAATTGCTCTGAGTGCACGCTCCAACATATATTTCTAAAACTCCACAGAAATTCTCAAGCCCCATGTGCAGAAGACATAGGGAACTTTCCTCTTTTATTATCCTGACGGTGCTTTCAGGTCTCATGCCTTCAGCAAAGCTTTTAAAATAACCTCTCATAAAAAGCTTCACAACTCACAAGGACAGTAGAGAGGTCACAGGGCCATCAATTAAGTGACAAGAACTAAGTCTCAGAAATCTTCTTTCAGTCCTTGAGCTAGACTAACTTCACTCTAACTCTCAACAATTGGTGTATCCCAACTCCATGGATTTTGTCACCTAATTTTCCAAAATAATAGTTGAGGTAAGTTGTAAAACTGCTAATACTTCATCCCTGACTTATATGCTCTCACCTAGGAAGCCGCCCAGCGCGTGCTCCAGTCCTCACTATCACCAAACAAATGGGAATTTGATTCCCTTCACTATAGCTCCTTTTCTGCCCTCCTTGGTCTCTTCAACTCCTCACACTCCTCCCATCCAGACCCTGAGCATTAGTTCCAGGGATTCCATATCTTCACACAATATTTCAAATTTCGTGTGATTCCAGTGAGCGACTTCACTTTCACTTTTCACTTTCATGCATTGGAGAAGGAAATGGCAACCCACTCCAGTGTTCTTGCCTGGAAAATCCCAGGGATGGGGGTGCCTGGTGGGCTGCTGTCTATGGGGTCGCACAGAGTCAGACACGACTGAAGTGACTTAGCAGCAGCAGCAGCAGCAGCAGCAGTGCAAGAAAATGCTGGAAGGACTTCACTGGTGGTCCAGTGGCTAAGATTCCAGGCTCCCAATGCAGGGGGTCCAGTTTGATCCCTGGTTGGGGAACTAGGTCTGACATGAGTTCACATGCTATAACTAAAGATCCTGCATGCCACAAATAAGACCCAGCTCAGTCAAATGAATAAATGAATATAAATATTAAAAAAGAAAAAAGTAGGACTCTTCTCCAATTACTGCCACAGTCTGATGACACCCTTCCCCATTTATTTACCTTATTAATAAATTAAATAATCTCCCCAATTTTAAAAAATCCCTTTCATCAATCAATCAACCAATGTTATTTCATTACCCCAATCAATCAATCAATCACTGACCCAATCAACAGCTGCTGCTTCATCACCTCACTATGGTTCTTAGGGCCTTACTGTTTCACTTACTCCCCCTCTTCACCCCTCAATCCTAGCTCGTTTCTCCTCACTCAGTTGCCCACCAGAAGGAACCTAGACTGCCTCAGTACTCACATCACACCACCATTTGTCTCTTTATCCTTATCCCAATACATCTGTTTAATGTTTCTTATTTAGCGTTAATGCTCTTTTTGGTTAATAATTCCGTAAGATATTTTGAGGCCCACGGGGCAGGATCTTGCCTGCCTAGTCCACTGCTTTGTACCAGCACCTAGCCCAGCGCCTGACACACAGTGTGTCAACAACAGGGAAGCATCTAAAATGTTATCCTACTTGAAAGCCACTAAGTTGTTCAGCACAATTTCATTGCTGCTGATAGAAGACATGAGACTCTGGGTCAGAAACGGACAGTTTACTAATCATAACAATAGCAGTAGCCAGAACACTGGCGCTTTTGGCCCAGTTCCCTGAGCCGACCCAAGTCCTATAGGGTGACAGCAAAAGGGTCAGATGATAGCTGCTCACACAGCTGGGTTGAGGGACAAGACATGAGCCCTGAGTGCAGAGAATCCAAAAAGTGGTGCAATGACAGTAAGAATGTCTGTCCTTCACGCCAAGGGAGACACAATATCTACTTTCCAAGGCCATTCCCTATATGAATATCCATGGAAGGATATTCTGGAACAAAGGGCAGTCAGTCCCTCTCTTGTAAGACATGCAGGAACACAAGAGACCCATAAAAAATTGACTGCCAGCAAGTAGAGGATCAGAAAATATTTGTTGACTGAATGAATAAATAAACTAGAGCATCAGTTGAGCATTCACGGTGGAATTAAAAATGTAAAATAAAAAATAAGTAAAATAAATATTTAAAAAATAAAATAAAATAAGAAGTCTCTTTTTTTCATTTCCAAAGCCCCTTCGTTACCTAGTGGTTGAGAAAGATTAACAACCAACCCTTGGTTTTCTAGCATTTCTCAGTTTTATTGGAAAACACATTCCCACCATGACCAACTACAAGTTACTGATGTCACTGAATGCAGAGCTGTTAAAGATACCTAGCAACACACCATTATCTGGTATTTCCACCACATAAATACAGAACACATAAACACTTCAACAGGCAATTTTACTATTATCAGTAATGCAGTAAAATTGTAATAAAATAATTATGGAGTGATGAGTTTTGAGCATATTACTTTTGTTGTTCAGCTGCTAAGCTGCGTCCAACTCCTTGTGACCCCGTGGATTGCAACATACCAGGCTTCCCTGTCCTTCACTATCTCCCAGAGTTTACTCAAATTCATAGCCATTGAGTCAGTATAATATCCAACCATCTCATCCTCTGCCACCCACTTCTCATTTTGCCTTCAATCGTTCCCAGCATCAGGGTCTTTCCAATGAATTGGCTCTTCACATCAGGTGGCCAAAGTATTGGAGCTTCAGTTTCAACATCAGTCCTTCCAATGAATATTCAGGGTAGATATCCTTTAGGATTGACTGGTTTGGTCTCTTGCTGTCCAAGGGACCCTCAAGAGTCTTCTCCAGCACTACAATTCAAAAGCATCAGTTCTTGAGTGCTCAGCTTTCTTTATGGTCCAACTCTCACATCCATACATGACTACTGAAAAACCGTAGCTTTGACTATACAGAACTTTGTTGGCAAAGTGATATCTCTGGTTTTCAGTATGCTATCTAAGTTTGTCATAGCTTTCCTTCCAAGGAGCAAGTGTCTTTTAATTTCATGACTGCAGTCAAATTCTTGAAAATGTAACACTTGGCTCCTGTGAATGGGCATGACTGAGCTCCAGTATACCACAGCCCATACCATCGTTCTCTCCTATCTGTCCATGTCTTTGGTGTTGTCACCCTGGCTCCTCCAGCCTTTTATGGACCTTATTTCCAGATCTTCTGTTTCTCTCAATCTGGGCTCCTCACCCTGCTCCTCAAGGCTGAGCTCAGCCTCACTTTCTTCACCACCCCCACCTGGCCCCATCCCCAAAAACTTTCATGTCTGTACCTCACCACGCCCAGCCCCTCTCCCAGCAACACACACCATGCCAACCCATGGAAGCCTCCCCCACTGCCTCTGGGGAGGGGTCCAGAGATTCCTCACAGCTTCCCTCAGCAATCAAGACCACAGCTGAGGAGGTCAGTCCTGAACTCCCAAGTCATAATTTCCAAGGCATTGTCTCATGGAATCATTGTCACAATATTTTGTTAGGCTCTTTTGGTGTTATATTTTAAGTACGTCGTGTATTCTAACAGGGATTTATAAGCAAATCAGAGGTGTTGATCTCCTTACAAGAAAGATGCATTTAGACTTCTAAACTTAGAAAGGAACTTTGGAAACATATTCAAATAGAAGACTAATCTATTCTGAAGGAGATCAGCCCCAGGATTTCTTTGGAAGGAATGATGCTAAAGCTGAAACTCCAGTACTTTGGCCACCTCATGCAAAGAGTTGACTCATTGGAAAAGATTCTGATGCTGGGAGGGATTGGGGGCAGGAGGAGAAGGGGACGATAGAGGATGAGATGGCTGGATGGCATCACTGACTCGATGGACGTGAGTCTAAGTGAACTCCAGGAGTTGGTGATGGACAGGGAGGCCTGGCGTGCTGCGATTCATGGGATCGCAAAAAGTCGGACACGATGGAGCGACTGAACTGAACTGAACTGACACATATTTATACACTTTTGATTTATAGAACTACGTCCACCAGAGGGCAGCAAAAATTTTTGTATGTGAATAACCTTTCCTCAATGCAGAAATTGAAAGCAAACGTGTATTATTCCTTGCTAAATAGAAAACCATTAGGTCCTAGATCATTTAATGTGGCAATAAATAAGTAGGAGACTTTATTTCTTAAGACAAAAAAATCATAAATGCATAAATATTCCTATTTAGTTTTGAGAATTTCAACATTATGAAGAGATATGTTAAGGCTTAAATTTTATTTTTTACTCCAAAGCCTCAAACCAGTAGCCCACTTTATTCTCACATTTTTGCTCTCCATGATATCAGTTACCTTCAGTCAACTGCAGTCTGAAAATATTAAATGGAAAATTTACAGAAAAAAAAAAGTCGTGTGTTAAATGGCAGTCATTCTGAGCAGCACAAAGAAATCTCTCACCATCCCGCACAGGATGTGAGTCATCCCTTTGTCCAGGTATCCACACTGGATAGACTACCTGACCATTGCTGTTTGTTGTTTAGTCACTCCCTCGTGTCCAACTCTTCTGCAGTCCCATGGACTGTAGCCCACCAGGCTGTGGAATTCTCCAGGCAAGAATAGTGGAGCAGGTTGTCATTTCGTCCTCCAGGAGATCTTCCCAACGCAGGGAGTGAACCTGCATTTCTGTGTCTCCTGCAATGGCAGGCAGATTCTTTACCACTGAGCCATGGAGAAGCCCTACCGGCCCGTTAGAAGAGGAAAAAACAGTTTCAGGCATCCACTGGAGGTCTTGGATATCCCATGGATAAGGTGGGACTACAGTATTAACTTTCTTAGTAGTCAACTCTCAAGCTGGTTACTCACGGATCCATTCAACATTTATTTTTTTGCACACTTCTCACATTGAAAACACTGTTAGCAATCACCACTTCTGAGGCATCAGTTCAGTTCAGTTGCTCAGTCGTGTCCGATTCTTTGCAACCCCATGAACTGCAGCACCCTAGGCCTCCCTGTCCATCACCAACTCCCGGAGTTCACCCAAACTCACATCCATTGAGTCGGTGATGCCATCCAACCATCTCATCCTCTGTTGTCCCCTTCTCCTCCTGCTCTCAATTTTTCCCAGCATCAGGGTCTTTTCCAGTGAGTCAACTCTTCGTATCAAGTGGCCAAAGTATTGGAGTTTCAGCTTCAACATCAGTCCTTCCAATGAACACCTAGGACTGTTCTCCTTTAGGATGGACTGGTTGGACCTCCTTGCAGTCCAAGGGACTCTCAAGAGTCTTCTCCAACACCACAGCTCAAAAGCATCAATTCTTTGGCACTCAGCTTTCTTTATAGTCCAACTCTCACATCCATACATGACCACTGGAAAAACCATAGCCTTAACTTGAGGAATACAAAAATGATTGCCAGTCTGTATTAGTCAGAGCTCTCCAAAGAAACAGAAACAACAGAAGTCACATATGTGTGTAAAGAGATTTTTTAAAATGAACTGACTCATGCAATTATGGAGGCTGGAAGTCTGAAACCTGTAGGGCAGGCTGGCAATTCAGGCAGGAGTTGATACTGCAGTCTCCAGGCAGAATTTCCACTCTAGGAAACCTCAGGTTTTGCTCTTAAGCCCTTCAACTGACTGGGTGAGGCCCACCTATATTATCAGACCTAATGTCTTTTACATAAAAGAAGCTATTCACCACATCTACAAAATGCCTTCACAACAACACTTAGTTTTGAGTTTAATTAAGTAACTGGTTAGAATAGACTAGCAAAGTTGACCAATAAAACTAACCATTAAATTGCTCCAAAACATTTCCCCTATCCAAGTGCCATGTTCTAAAATGCCATCCTCGGAAAATCATGCTTTGAGTCATGGATTTCTCCTCTCAGATATCATCTTCTAAAATGCAGTAGGTTAATACACCTACTTAGACATTAATGGGCCTCTGCCAGATTGTCACATATGTTTCCCCAGACAGAAGAAAGTCTGTGGCATTCTGAAAGCACTGAGCAGCTGGAGAGTCTGCTATGCTAAAAGGGAAGCTGCAATTTATCATCAACAACCACCAATATTCTAATTTTACACACAATTTTCCCTCCCCAAAAGAGTTGGTATTTTTGGCATGTTGTAAGAAACTACATTTTGTTGTTTTTAGAAACTGCATCCACCTTGTAACCCAGCAACTAAACAACTATATCATGCTTCACTCTCTCTTGTTCACGGTGCTATGCAAGTTTCAGTTCAAAATGCTTTGCTTATTGTACTTCAATAAAAAGATTCACAAAAAGAATGGATAAGCTGACTCCAGTGATGAAGAAATAAGAGACAAACCCAAAATGGGAAACATTCCACTAAAAAGGGAAGAGTGTGTTCTTTAGAACTGTCAGTATCATAAAGCACAGAAATTTAAAGGCAAAGATTGAAGGACACAAAAGAGATATTACAAGTAAAGTCTGTACATCCCCCTAAACTGGACACTGTATCAGAGAGAAGAATAAAACTTCTGTGAAGGACAGTGGTCAATTCACATACTGGAATGTAGCCAGTGAACTGAATAGAGGCTAGAGTTATTTTGCTTTCATCTTTAGTTTGATGACTATGCTATGATTATTTGGGAGAATATCATTCTTAAGAGGAGACTGGGTTCAGAAAAAAAAAATGAACAATCTACATATAGGTAAAGAAAGAGCAAGAGACAAAAGGAATGGAACAAAATGTAGGTGACCCAGCATGAGGGGCATACAGCTGTTCTTTGTGCTGTTCTTACAACTGATATTTCTTGAAATTAGTTCCAAATAAAAACATTTTTTAAAGTTAATCAGAATTAGCTATGCTCCTTTATAAGAAATTCACTCACATGCCTTAAAGTGACAGTAACATTGCTTTGAGAAATCAACTCATCAGGACTCTTTCTAGCTCACATCTCATCACAGTCCAGAATGAATGGTGATGGGGGGTGGGGGTGGGGCGGGCTTCTACCTATGCCCAAAAGTTAGGGACCAGGACCCTTTCCATCAGAGACCCTATCTTCTTTTGGTCCCCAAGAGTCCTTCCAATCAGCCAGGAAATAAAAGAGGAATGCACATGGAAGTTTCTCTGTGTACCAGTCTTGAAATGGTCCCATCATTCCTGCTCACTTGTCATTGCCCAGAACACTCACCTAGCAACAAATAACTGCAGGGGAGTCTAGAAAATGTGGGTAACCTGCGGGGGTCAGGAAGAAGATAATACAGGTATGGGGAAATACTAGCATCTGCTGAAATCAGTATCTTATTTTGCAGAGATTTTGGGGCACAACTGAAAAAAAAATAAAGCAGAGAGAAGAAAAGCAAGCACAGAAAATTACCTTGCAATCAGAAAACAAATCTTGAGATCAAAACTATGTCTCTCTCTCAGACCCTTTCTCCCCATGGAGGACAAACAGTCAAGATGGTGGAGTAGAGTTGAAACTGGAGGGAACTTAATATCATAAACTGAGTTTTAAGTTTTAAGAAGTGAGTTTTAAGAAACAGCCACAGATGTTATTCTACATGTGCACCACAGTATTAACAATAGAAATACAGGGCCATGATGCCTGTGAAAGCTAAGAGGAAGCTCAGGGATGATGCACAAGCCTAGGATGGGTTTCTCAGTGTGGAGAATTTACTCCTCCCATCTGCCAGTCCATCCCCCTCTCCCACATCCTTTTCCTTCCAGGAAATTTACAATTGTGTCTCTTTCATGAAATCTCTGCTCCAGCTCACATTCATTTCTTTCAAATTGTCTCTTACTGCCTCTCCAACTAATATGAAGTGTTTTAGACTGTGAAAATTCTTTCTCTGTGTTTAGAATAATTTATTCAAGATTCAGAAATATATAGGTGGTCTCTATTTTGTATACCTTACACCTAGTCCAGTGTTGAGCCCATAAAAAGGGATGAATAAATATGTCACTTGATTTGCTTCCACTTTTGCTTATTGGGTAAGAGGGGTATCTCCTTAGCATGCACAGATCTTAGTTGGGAATAGGGAACCTATGAGTTCTCCTCCAGCATATTCTTAAACAAGGACTGAGTGTGTGCTTAGTCGCTTGGACGTGTCTGTCTCTTTGTAGCCCACCAGGCTCCTCTGTCCATGGAATTTATTAGGCAAGAATACTGGAGTGGGTTGCCATTCCTTCTGCAGGGGATCTTCCCAACCCAGGGATCAAACCTGATCTCTTAGGTCTCCTGCATTGGCAGATGGGTTCTTTACCACTAACACCACCTGAGAAGCCCCAAAACAAGGAATAGTCACACTTAATAAGTGATTGAGACAAGTCACACTTAATAAATGATCAAGTCACACTTAATAAGTGATCTCTTTGAATAAAGTGCAAATGACATTCTTTTTAATTACGTTCACTTTTCCCCCCTTAAATGCCTCAGGAAGACCTTGGTGATCTCTAGAAAACATGGGTATGGTCTAGGATCCCAGGCTAGAAATGAGCATAAGAAAGCCAGCAGTCTGAACAAAGGACTGATTTCTAGGTTTCCCTCTTCTGGGTCCCCAGTGCAGACAGCTGTTTCGGCAGTGTCTTCCTAGTCCAGTCATCTACAAAAATATGTGAAGCAGGCTTTAACTCAAGAACTTTGTGATGATAAAAATGTTAATTTGGATGGAAAGGATCTATTGTAAAAATTTTTAAATGATATTTTACTATATAGTTTACTACTAATAATACTAATATAATCATAATGATATAGTGAATACAAATAACATATGATATACAAAGAATTCTAAAATTATTTTCCAATATTTTTCTCAACATGTCTTGGAAGAAAATCCTCAGTCAAGGATGATCAAAAGAATCATTGCTAACAGGGTTCAATCCAGGTCCAAGTCCTCTTGTCTCCTGCTTACCCAATTTGTACATCCCTTTGGTTGAGAGCCATACACTGTTGGTGGTTGTACAGGTGTGCACCACAAGTAACTTGCTTCTAGCAGAATTGTTACTCTTACTGTCAGCTCATGGGCTTGCTCAGCATTCCATTTAGCATCTACTATTAACAGTTACACTGTTAACGTGGGTATTTTCACTGCTCTCCCCTATACGGACACAAGGCCTCCCTTCTGCCACTTGTTTCTGTTTTAAGCAGTCCATGTCCCATGAGGAGCACCCATTTCGGGTATACTACATGTTCAAGTGATGAGAGGGCTCTATTTTCTTCACATTTGAAGAGGAAGAAAAGCTACTTAATGAGAACAGAGTTGAAGACATACCCTCAGGGGATGTAACATCCCCCCAGGGAAGTAACAGGGATGCCACACTACTGGCCCTGAAATAGGATCAACTTTCAACCCAGAAGTTTCAGCTCAAGGGTATTTAACTCTATCATGCTCAGTATCAGACGGCAACATTAGCATGTGTTATAACTTTCAATATTTCTATGGGCAATCTAGTTAAGCAGCATGGAAGAAAATTACTTTCTGAGTGTGTCGTATGTGTGTGTGCTCAGTCGTGTCTGCCCCTCTGCAACTCCATGGACTGTAGCCCACCAGGCTCCTCTGTCTGAATTTTCCAGGCAAGAATACTGGAGTGGGTTGCCATTTCCTACTCCAGGGGATCTTCCTGACCCAGGGGTCGATGTGTCTTCTACACTGGCAGGAGGATTCTTAAATAACCCATAGATTTTCATTGGCGAAGTTCTTGTCAGGAAAAAAGAGAAGTCTTTCTTCTTCCTGTTGAGCTCTGCTATCATCACAGGACTTGAGCGCTCCCCATTCTGGTCTCCCAAACCTATTTAATTGAGATTTCTATTTATTAATTGTTTAAATTTACAATATCATGAATTTTTCAAAAGATATACACAGGTTTTTACTATACTGCATGCTTAGTCGCTTCAGTCATTCCGACTCTTTGCAACTCTATGGACTGTAGCCTGCCAGATTCCTCTGTCCGTGGGATTTTCCAGGCAAGCATACTGGAGTGGGTTGCCATTCCTATTCCAGGGGATCTTCTGAGCCAGGGATCAAATCCTTGCCTCTTAAGTCCCCTGCATTGGCAGGCAGGTTCTTTACCACTAGTGCCACCTGGGAAGCCCCTTGACTATGGTAAATGAGTTTAAATTACTCTTTAAATAATATATTTCATGATGAGAATCACATTGTATAACGAGCTATAATTACAATTCATCATTCAAATAAAGAAATTTACCTCCTTTGATACCACCTAATCAAGATCAATAGTGAATTTCTCACTGGCTTTATTTTCACTGTTGTTAAAACTGACAAATGCAATAGTACAGGCATTCAAGAATTTAGCAAATGTGCAGTCAGAATTTTGTCTCAGAGTTAAGTTTTATGTGTCATTTTGATCAAGGATTCCTCTGCTTTTAAAAGTTTAAGTTGCTAACACAATCATGGTGTGCTACTATCAGATATGATCCACTGTGATGGTCAGAGTTATCCAAAGAAATATAATCAATCAGTTCAGTTCAGTTCAGACACCCAGTCGTGTCCAGCTCTTTGCGACCCCATGGACTGCAGCATGCCAGGCCTCCCTGTCCATCACCAACTCCCAGAGTTTACTCAAACTTATGTCCGTTGAGTCAGTGATGCCATCCAACCATTTCATCCTCTGTTGTCCCCTTCTCCTCCTGCCTTCAATCTTTCCCAGCATCAGGGTCTTTTCAAATGAGTCAGCTCTTCGCATCAGGTGGCCAAAGTACTGGAGCTTCAGCTTCAGCATCAGTCCTTCCAATGAATATTCAGGATTGATTTCCTTTAGGATGGACTGGTTGGATTTCCTTTCTGTCCAAGGGATTCTCAAGAGTCTCCTCCAACACCATATTTCAAAAGCATCAATTCTTTGGCACTCAGCTTTCTTTATAGTCCAACTCTCACATCCATACATGACTACTGGAAAAACCATAGCTTTGACAAGATGGACCTTTGGTGGCAAAGTAATGTCTCTAGTTTTTAACATGCTGTCTAGGTTGGTCATAACTGTTCTTTCAAGGAGCAAGCATCTTTTAATTTCATGGCTGCAGTCACCATCTGCAGTGATTTTGGAGACCAAAAAGTAAAGTCTGTCACTGTTTCCACTGTTTCCCCATCTATTTGCCATGAAGTGATGGGACCGGATGCCATGATCTTTGTTTTCTGAATGTTGAGTTTTAAGCCAACTTTTTCACTCTCCTCTTTCACTATCATGAAGAAGTTCTTTATTTCTTCTTTGCTTTCTGTCATAAGGGTGGTGCCATCTGCATATCTGAGGTTATTGATATTTTTCCCAACAACCCTGATTCCAGTTCATGCTACATCAAGCCCAGCATTTCTCATGATGTACTCTGCATATAAGTTAAATTAGCAGTGTGACAATATACAGCCTTGACATACTCCTTTCCCGATTTGGAACCAGTCTGTTGTTCCATGTCCAGTTCTAACTGTTCCTTCTTGACTTGCATACAGATTTCTCAGGAGGCAGGTCAGGTGGTCTGGTATTTTCATCTCTTTAAGAATTTTCCACAGTTTGTTGTGATCCACACAGTCAAAGGCTTTGGCATAGTCAATAAAGCAGAAGCAGATGTTTTTCTGGAACTCCCTTGCTTTTTTGATAATCCAATGGATGTTGGCAATTTGATACATTGTACATATTAAGACTGGCTTTTCAGACAGCACTAGTGGTAAAGAACCTGCCTGTCAATGCTGCAGACATCAAAGATGAGGGTTTGATCCCTGGGCTAGGAAGATCTCCTGGAAGAGGGCACAGCAATCCACTAAAATATTCTTGCCTGTAGAATCACATGGACAGAGGAGCCTGGTGGGCTACAGTCCACGGGGTTACAAAAAGTCAGACACCACTGGAGTGATTTAGCACACATGTATTCATATATAAGGAGACCTATCTAAGAAATTGGTTCAGATGACTATGCAGGCTAAAACTCCCAAGATCTGCAGTCAGCAGATAGTGTAAGTTCCAGCTTGAAACGAGGTAGCATTCAGAACCAGGAAAAGTCAATATTTCAATTTGTGTCTGAAAGCAGGAAAGGACGAGTATCCCAGTCCAACGCTGTCAGGCAGGAGCTCCCTCTTACTCTACCGTGTTGTTCTAGTTCAGTCTTACTTGATGGAGGCCCAGCCACCTTAGGAAGTCTACTGATTCAAATGTAATCTCATCCAGACAACCAAAGTAATAACTGGCCAAATGTCTGGGTACCCCAGTGACCAAACCAAGTTAACACAGAGAAATAACCTTCACATCACATCTAAATATACAAAACATTTGTGAAAGATATAAGACAGATATAAGACAAACACAATAGTGCTAAACAATGACAAAATGATATATGATTAAGTACTAATTTCAACGATAATGCCTATAATTCCTAAGGAACTTTAGAAAGGGAGTAATTCCTGACTAATTTTATAACAAATGTGTTTTAATTTGTTTACAGGTGATTTAAGGGGCTTCCCCCTTGGTGGCTCGGATGATAAAGAATGTGCCTGCAATGTAGGAGATCTGGGTTCAATCCCTGGGTTGGGAAGAGCCCCTGGAGAATGGAATGGCTACCCACTCCAGCATTCTTGCTTGGAAAATCCCATGGACAGAGGAGCCTGGCTGGCTAGAGTCCATGGGGTTGCAAAGAGTTAGACACAACTGAGTAACTGAGCAACTAAGCAGACGCACAGGTGATTAAGTCCAAAGAACTAAAGGGTAAATAAAGGTTGATTGTTCAAAAAATAAAAAAGTTTAAAATGACTTTAAAAATTAGCAAAAAAACAAAACTCAAGCACAGCCATGAGGGAGAAAAATAACAGACTGCTTCAGCATCTTTACTGTATCAATCTTGATTCCATTTTATACCTCCAAGTGAAAGATTGCTTCAAGTGAGAGAAAATGGCTTTTGATGCCACATTTTCCCAAAACACCTGCTGGTTTTAAGGTTTCAGCAAATAATTTGACCTGCTGAGAATTCTTAGGTTATAATTTTTATATTCATAGCTTCTCAGAAAATTGTAGAGGTTTTCTACAGAAGAGGGGAAAGCAAGTGAACCAAGCAAAATGATCTCTGAAAGTAATGGATATTATTCACTGCTTTCATGTGCTACCCACTATCCACCAGATTCTATTTTGTCACAGGGAGTACAATATTTTAGGGGAAGAGATACAAAGAATTATGTAGCATCCAGTTATTTCTCCAAGGATTGGGCAATGACAGGTAAGCAATTCTATTTGCCAACCTTAAGAACAGTTTTTATTGGAAACTAATAATATAAATTATTCTCCAAAAGCTAAGGATATCAACAAATCGCCAGTCCAGGTTCGATGCATTATACTGGATGCTTGGGGCTGGTGCACTGAGATGACCCAGAGGGATGGTACAGGGAGGGAGGAGGGAGGGGTTTCAGGTTGGGGAACACATGTATACCTGTGGCGGATTCATGTTGATGTATGGAAAAACTAATACAATATTGTAAAGTAGTTAGCCTTCAATTAAAACAAATAAATTTATATTTTAAAAAAAGTTAATGATATCTCTTTAATCATGATATCAATCCCAAACAGTGTCAGAGTCACTGAAGTACCTATAGCTGAAAACCTATCATCCTTCTTCAATTCATGCTTTAGTAGATCAACTGTCCAATCTAACATAACCAGTTTTCTAGCAAAAGTCAATAGCTGAAAGAAGGCCCCTTTGCATGAACAAGAATGACAAAAATCTATTCCATGTTTCTTGATTCTTCGAGCTGTATTATGACAATAATTTTCTAAGTGGTCACTCTCGGCTGGGATCAGACAGGTTGAAACAGTGATGTCTTGAAATTTTCCTATCATTCTAGAACAGCCTTTCTCAACTAATGAAGATGAAACTTGAGCAGATAGAAGTGAGCATTCCTATCCCTCATGATCAAAACTTGTTATATGCAGATTGTGAGGTTCCAGCGGCCCAAGATGAAGAGCTGGGAGCTCTGATGTTGAGAGCGCTGAAGGATCTGGTACTGGGAGAATGAGCCATATAACACAGAACTCTGGAACACCACACAAATGGAAGGAACTATAGCCTTTAGGAGAGGTCCCAGCAGGAAACCCAAGTAGACTTACCTTAGTGGACACCATCCAAACAAAACCAGGCACTGAACTGGAGAGAATTACTCCTCAGTAGAGACAAGCAAGAACAAATAAGGAAGCCAAACACCAAAAGGCTCTCTCCACAGTGCATTAAACAATTCAGTTTTCTCTCAGAACAAACATACTATCCTGGAGAAAAGGAGGAAAAGAGAAGATTTCAGGAGAGGTGGGGAGAAAGAATCCTGATTGGGAGTTTAAATTCCAAACTGAAGGAATATTTCATTCTATCATTCGCCTTAAAGATGAATCACAAAGACTAAAGCAATCACAGAGAAACTTTTGTTAAACCAGAAGAGGCTGAGGTACCTCTACCAGGTAACATAACTGTTTTCTACCAAACTCATCCTCCCACTAGCAGCAGAACTGGGATATCCAGAGCTAGAGAAGATCAATTACAGCAAATTTTTTAAAAGCAAGTTATTTGGTGCAGATTTGTATGGCAGTGCAAACTTTAACCCCAAAAGGCAGAAGTAAGATGTAGTTCACAGCTCTTTATGAGGAAAAATTTTGTAAGAACATGGTATGATAAATGGGAAAATGGAGCTAAATATAAGCACAAAGTGAGCACAAAGAAGAGAATGATAAAATACATATGGAAGCTAGGAGGAGAAGAAAAGTCTTCCTAGAAAAGAAAACAATTTCGGGTACTAGAGGATGAATATGAGTTCATCGTGCACTGGGGAGAGTCCTCTACAGGTTTAAAAAAAAAAAAAAAAAGTCAAACACAGAACAGTGGAACGGTTAGGTAGTCAGTTTAGTCTTAAACAGAACATAATAAAGAAAAGAAATCTTCAGACAGAATTCCATTCTCTGGCTATTAATGTTATAACCCAGAGGATAGAAACTACCTTTGTTACAAGTTGTTAAGACTCTATTTTTAAAGATAAAATATTTAATAATGTATTCAGTGTAATGGAGGGGAAAAAACTGTAGTATTGTTCAGCCACCAAAACTAAAAAGTGACATTTCAAAGATAAATTTGTGAGGTTATTGCACTACGAACAAAGCTAGTGGAGTTGATGGAATTCCAATTGAGCTATTTCAAATCCTGAAAGATGATGCTGTGAAAGTGCTGCACTCAATATGCCAGCAAATGTGGAAAACTCAGCAGTGGCCACAGAACTGGAAAAGGTCAGTTTTCATTGCAATTCCAAAGAAAGGCAATGCCAAAGAATGCTCAAACTACCCAACAATTGCACTCATCTCACATGCTAGTAAAGTAATGCTCAAAATTCTCCAAGCCAGGCTTCAGTAATACATGAACCGTGAACTTCCTGATATTCAAGCTGGTTTTAGGAAAGAGAGAGGAACCAGAGATCAAATTGCCAACATCCGCTGGATCATGGAAAAAGCAAGAGGGTTCCAGAAAAGCATCTACTTCTGCTTTATTGACTATGCCAAAGCCTTTGACTGTGTGGATCACAATAAACAGTGGAAAATTCTGAAAGAGATGGGAATACCAGACCACCTAACCTGCCTCTTGAGAAATCTGTATGCAGGTCAAGAAGCAACAGTTAGAACTGGACATGGAACAACAGACTGGTTCCAAATAAGAAAAGGAGTACGCCAAGGCTGTATATTGTCACCCTGCTTGTTTAACTTATACGCAGAGAACATCATGAGAAACGCTGGACTGGAAGAAACACAAGCTGGAATCAAGATTGCCAGGAGAAATATCAATAACCTCAGATATGCAGATGGCACCACCCTTACAGCAGAAAGAGGAACTAAAAAGCCTCTTGATGAAAGTGAAAGCAGATAGTGAAAAAGATGGCTTAAATCTCAACATTCAGAAAATGAAGATCATGGCATCGGTCCCATCACTTCATGGGAAATAGATGGGGAAACAGTGGAAACAGTGTCAGACTTTCTTTTTTTGGGCTCCAAAATCACTGCAGATGGTGACTGCAGCCATGAAATTAAAAGACGCTTACTCCTTGGAAGAAAAGTTATGACCAACCTAGATAGCATATTCAAAAGCAGAGACATTACTTTGCCGACTAAGGTCCATCTAGTCAAAGCTATGGTTTTTCCAGTAGTCATGTATGGATGTGAGAGCTGGACTATGAAGAAGGCTGCGCACCGAAGAATTGATGCTTTTGAACTGTGGTGTTGGAGAAGACTCTTGAGAGTCCCTTGGACTGCAGGGAGATCCAATCAACCCATTCTGAAGGAGATCAGCCCTGGGATTTCTTTGGAAGGAATGATGCTAAAGCTGAAACTCCAATACTTTGGCCACCTCATGAGAAGAGTTGATACATTGCAAAAGACTCTGATGGTGGGAGGGATTGGGGGCAGGAGGAGAGGGGATGACAGAGGATGAGATGACTGGATGGCATCACTGACTCGATGGACGTGAGTCTGAGTGAACTCCGGGAGTTGGTGATGGACAGGGAGGCCTGGCGTGCTGCGATTCATGGGGTCACAAAGAGTCGGACACAACTGAGTGACTGAACTGAACTGAACTGATTGTTCTTGTCCTCAGTTCATAGAATAGACTCCAGATGGTCACAAATATATGTCTAAGATGTAAAAAGTGAGATCTGTTTTCATTCTATCCAGTCTCAAGATCTCTAGGGATTTCCAGTTTTGAAAACTATGATTCTCCGTACAGGAGGTGCTAGATGTCACTAATTCACTGTTGTCTTCTGAAGAGTATTTGTAACAACTATAAAAATTTTTGTCATAATAATCTTGTGTCAGTATTGACAGTAATGGCATCACCAACTCAATGAACATGAGTTTGAGCAAGCTCTAGGAGTTGGTGATGGACAGGGAAGCCTGGCATGCTGCAGTCCACGGGGTCACAAAGAGTTGGACACAACTGAGTGACTGAACTGAACTGCATGGGTATTTTAGAGCCATCATCTTACATATACTTCATAATTCTTGCTCAAAGATTATTCTGCACAATTTGTTTAAGTGCTAGTTGACAAACAAGTTATGCTTGAATGATCTCAACAGAATTTTTTTCAATATCCTTTTTGAAAGAGACTTTTTATGAGATGTTTTCAGTGCAGAGCAGAACTAAGCAGAAAATGCAGTTTCCATACCTCCCATCCCCGGCATGCAACATGCATAGCCTCTCCCACTATCAACACGTCCCATCAGAGTGGTACATTTGTTATAACTGATGAATCTATACTGACACATCATTGTCAAAGAAGTCCATAGTTTATGTTAGGATTCTCTCTTGCTTTATACATTCTATGGGTTTGGACAAATGTATAATGACATGCATCCACCCTTATAGTATCACAGAGTATTCACTGACCTAAAACTCCTCTGTGTTCTGTCTATTCATCCCTCCTTCCCCCTCTTTACTCCTGGCAACAACTCATCTTTTTACTGTCTCCATATTTTTACCTTTTCCAGAATGTCATATAGTTGAAATCATAAAGTTTGCAGGCTTTTCAGATTGACTTCTTTTACTTGTTGTTCAGTCACTAAGTCATGTCCAACTCTTTGTAACCCCATGCACACCAGGCTCCTCTGTCCTCCACTATCTAATGGAATTTGCTCAAATTCATGTCGATTGAGTTGGTGATGCTATCTAACTATCTTATGCTCTATCATCCCCTTCTCCTCCTGCCCTCAATCTTTCCCAGCATCAGGGTCTTTTCCAGTGAATTGGCTCTTCACATCAGGTAGCCAAAATACTGGAGCTTCAGCTTAAGGAACAATATGTATCCAAGATTCTCCTGTCGTTTGATAGCTTAATAGCTCATTTCTTTTTATTCCTGAATAACAGTTCACAGCTTACCCTTTCATCTACAAAGGACATCTTGGTTTCTTCAAAGTTTTAGCAATTATGAATAAAGCTGTCATAAACATCTGAGTACAGGAGGGTTTTGTGTGGATATAAATATTCTCTATTTCATTTTAATGATTTTAATTATGGAAGTATAGTTGATTTATAATATTAATTTCAGGTTTACAACATAGTGATTCAATACTTCTATATATTACATTTCATTTAAACTTATAATAAAACATTTGCTACATTCCCTGAGCTGTCCAATAATATATCCTTATAGCTTATTTAATTTATACATAGTAGTTTGTATCTCTTAATCCCTCACCTCATCTTGCCCCTCCCTCCTTCCTTCTCCCCTACTGGTAACCTCTAGTTTGGTCTCAATCTATGTGAATCTATCTCTGTTCTGTTCTATTTCTTTCTTTATTCTTCAGATACCACACACAAGCAATAACATACAGTATTTGTCTTTCTCTGTATGACTTACTTTACAAGGCATAATACTTTCCAGGCCCATCTACATTGGTGCAAATGGCAAAATTTCATTCTTTCTTATGGCTGAGAATTCCACTACGTGTATCTCTACATACAAATAGGCTTCCCAGGTAGCACAGTGATAAAGAATCCACCTATCAATGCAGGAGAAGCAAGAGACATGGATTTGATCCCTGAGTCAGGAAGATCTCCTGGAGCAGGAAATAACAATCCACACTAGTCTTCCATGGACAGAGGAGCTTCGCAGGCTGCAGTCCATGGGATAGCAAAGAGTTGGACATGATTGAGGGCACATACATATGCAGGCACATACATACACATACAACACATATACTTCATTCATCTTTTGATAAAAACTTTGGGTGACTTCATATATTGACTGTAAATAATGTTATGAACATTAGAATACACATATCTTTTAAGTGATTTCATTTTCTTTGGATATATACTTAGGCGTGGAATTGCTGGATCATATAGTCTTGAGAGTCCCTTGGACTGCAAGGAGATCCAACCAGTCCATCCTAAAGGACATCAGTCCTGAATGTTCGTTGGAAAAACTGATGCTGAATCTGAAACTCCAATACTTTGGCCACCTGATGCAAAGAACTGACTCATTTGAAAAGACCCTGATGCTGGGAAAGATTGAAGGTGGGAGAAGGGGACAACAGAGGATGAAATGGTTGGATGGCATCATCGACTCAATGGACATGGGTTTGAGTAAACTCTGGGAGTTGGTGATGGACAGGGAGGCCTGGTGTGCTGCAGTCCATGGGTTTGCAAAGAGTCAGACATGACTGAGCGACTGAACTGAACTGAACTGATAGTAGTTCTATTTTTAGTTCTTTAAGGAATCTCCATACTGTTTTCCATAGTAGCTACACCAATATACATTCCCACCAACAGAGTATGAGCATTCTTGTCTTCACATCATTTCCAACATGTTATTAATATTTGCAGACTTTTTTGAGGATAGCCATTTTGACAGGTGTGAGGTCATACCTCACTGTAGCTTTGACTTGAATTTAATTAGTGATATTGAACATCCTTTCATGTGCCTGTTAGCCATCTGTATGTCTTCACTGGAAAAATGTCTGCTCAATTCTTCTGCCTCTTTTTCAATTGGATTGTTTGGGCTTTTTATGTTTGTTTTTTTTCTTGAGTTTCAGCTGTCTGTATACTTTGGACATCAAGTCCTCATTGGCCACATCATTTCAAATATTTTCTGCTATTCCAGAGTTTATCCTTTCATCTTACCTATTACTTCCTTTTCAGTGTAAAAACTTTTAAGCTTAACTAGTTCCCATTTGTTTATATTTACTTTTATTTCTTCCATCTTTGAAGACAAAATATTGCTCCAATTTATGTCAGAGAGTGTTTCACCTATGTTCTCTTTTAGTTTTATGGTTGTAGGTCTTGCATTTAGGTCTTTAAACCATTTTGAGGACTTCCCTAGCAGTCCAGTGGTTAATAATTAACCTGCCAATGCAGGAAACAGGAGTTTGATCCCTGGTCCTGGAAGATTCCACATGCTGCAGGGCAGCTAAGACCATGCGCCACAACTACTGAGTGTGCTCTAGGGCCCGCAAGTCACAACTACTGAAACCCACTCGCTCTACGGTCCATGCTCCACAATAAGAGAAGGTACAGCCATAAGAAGCCCTCGCATGACAAATAGAGAGAAGCCCCCGCTCTCCGAACTGGAGAAAACCAGCATGCAGCAACAAAGACCCAGCACAGCCAAGAATTAATTAATTTTTTAAAAGATGTTTCCAGTTTATCTTATTGCACAGTGTGAGAAAAGGTTCTTATCTCATTATTTTATATGTAACTATCCAGCTTTCCCAGCACTACTTGTTGAAGAGACTGCTTTTTTCCACCACATATTCTTGCCTCCTTTGACATAGATTAAATGACTGTAGGTGCATGAGCTTATCTGAGGGCTATTTTGATAGTAATAGCATTTAATCTGTAGATTATTTGGGGTAGTATGGCCATTTTAACAATGCTATTTCTTCCAAGCCAAGAGCATGGGGTATCTTTCCACTGTTTTGAGTCATCTTCAATTTTCTTTATCTACGTTTTATAGCTTTCAGTGTATTGGTCTCTCATTCCCTTGGTTAAGTTTATTCCAAGGTATTTTTTATGCTTTTTTTGTTAAGTTTCTCTTCATGATATTTAATTATCAATGTATAGAAACACAATAGATTTCTGTATATTAATTTTATATCCTGCAGGCTGGCTGAATTTATTTATTAGTTCTAATAGCTTTTGGGTGGAGACTATAGAGTTCTCTATATAGAAAGTATCATGTCATCGGAAAATAGAGACAGTTTTACCTCTTCCCTTTCAATCTGTATACCTTTTACTTCTTTTTCTTGTCTGCTGTAGCTAGGACTTCTTGTGCCAATTTAAAAAGAAGTGGTGAGAGTGGATAACCTTGTCTTTATTTTGGAGGAAAACCATTCAGGTTACACTATGGAGCATAATGTTAGCTGTGGGTTTGTCATAAATGGCCTTTATTATGTTGAGATATGTTCTCTCTAAACCAACTTCAATGAGAGTTTTTATCATGAATGGATGTTGAATTTTGTCAAATGCTTTTTCTCCATCTATTGAAATTATCAGGTGATATTTATCCATCTTTTTGTCAGTGTGGCGTATTACATTAATTGACTTGTGGATATTGAACCATCCTTGTATCCCTAAGAATAAGTCCCACTTGATCATGGTATATGACACTTTGTTTGTATAATGTTGAATTCAATTTGCTAATACTAATACTTTGTTGAAAATTTTTGCCTCTATAATCATTAGAGATATTGGCTTGTAGTTTGCCTTTTTTAGTGGTATCTTTGTCTTGTTTTGGCATCAGGGTAATAGTGGCCTTGTAGAATGAACTTGAGAGTATTCCTCCCCTTCAATTTTTTGGGATCATTTGAGAAGGATAGCTCTTCTCTTTATATGTTTGGTAAAATCCCCTGGGAAGCATTCCAATCCTGGACTTTCAATTGCTGAGAACTCTTTTTAAATAAATTAAATTTCACTATTAGTGATTAGCCTGATCATTTTGTCTGTTTCTTCCCAATTCAGTCTTGGAAGATTTATATTCTGAGGAACTATTCATCTTCTAAGTTGTCCAATTTTGGGCATATAACTGTTTGTAGTATTCCCCTGTGTTTTATAGATCTCTGTGATACTGGTTATTTCTTCTCTTTCATTTCTTATTTTATTTGGGTCCTCTCTTCTTGATGATACCTGGCTAAAGACTTATCAATTTATTTAAAAAAAAGAAACAGCTTTTGCTTTCATTGATCTTTCCTATTTTTCTTTTGGTCTCTACATTATTTATTTCCTCCTTGATCCTGGAATGTAAAGTCAAGTGGGCCTTAGGAAGGATCACCATGAACAAAGCTAGTGGAGGTGATGGAATTCCAATTGATCTATTTCAAATCCTGAAAGATGATGCTGTGAAAGTGCTGCACTCAATATGCCAGCAAATTTGGAAAACTCAGCAGTGGCCACAGGACTGGAAAAGGTCAGTTTTCATTCCAATCCCAAAGAAAGGCAATGCCAAAGAATGCTCAAATGACTGCACAATTGCACTCATCTCACATGCTAAAGTAATGCTCAAAATTCTCCAAGTCAGACTTCAACAGTATGCGAACTGTGAACTTCCAGATGTTCAAGCTGGCTTTCGAGAAGGCAGAGGAACCAGAGAGCACATTGCCAACATCTGCTGAATCACTGAAAAAGCAAGAGAGTTCCAGAAAAACATCTATTTCTGCTTTATTGACTATGCCAAAGCCTTTGACTGTGTGGATCACAATAAACTGTGGAACATTCTTCAAGAGATGGTAGTACCAGACCACCTGACCTGCCTCTTGAGAAACCCGTATGCAGGTCAGAAAGCAACAGTTAGAACTGGACATGGAACAACAGACTGGTTCCAAACAGGAAAAGGAATATGACAAGGCTGTATATTGAGGAGTTGGGGTTGGACAGGGAGGCCTGGCGTGCTGCAGTTCATGGGGTCGCAAAGAGTCGGACACAATTGTGACTGAACTGATCTTTATTTTTTCCTTCTTTCTGCTGAATTTGGTTCTTAATTGTTTTTCTTTTTCTAATTCCTTTACTTGATAGGTTAGGTTGTTTATCTGAGTTTTTTACTTGTTGCTTGAGGTAGGCCTGTTTTTTATAAACTTCCCTTTTACATCTGCTTTTGCTGTGTTCCATAAATTTTGGAAAGTTATGTTTTTATTTTCATTTGTCTCGAGGTATTTTCTGATTTCCACTTTGACCCCCCGGTTCTTAAGCAGCATGTGGCTTAGCCCCCATGTCTTTGTTTTTCCCATTTTTTTCCTGTATTTGATTTCTAACTTTATACTGGTCATGGGAAACAAGTCAGAGTTTTGTGCAGTTTCAATCTCCTTCTGTTACTGAGTTCAAGCTTGTAATGCTTACCATACAACAAGCCAATAAATAACAGATAAGCTGTTGGAGCAAGGCAGAGCAACTTTATTTGGAAATCCAGCAAACCGAAAAGAGGTGGGCTTGTGCCTCAAATAAATATCTTGCCTGAGTTAGAATGCAGGCTTCTTTTATACTAAAAGGGGAAAGTCAAGCATTTCGTGGTTCCAATGAGGCTCTGGAGGGAATGTGTTCATTTTTCCTCCCTCAGTCATTCACAGGAGGGCCTGGCCAGGATGTTTCTTGTGAGCTAAACAAAGGTATTTTAGCGTAATGCTCATTACCTGGGAGGCAGGTTTCCCAGAAATGAGCCATTATGTATAAATTAAGCTTTATAGGCAACATCCTTTTGGTGATTATCTTGTAATAGAATATAAAAGGTTCTTCCCTATAATACTTCTTCTGCCTTGTTTGAAATGTTAGCATGCATGTGCATGCTCTTCATGAGCAGACTAGTTTTCTTACAGCATCACTATCATTCCCACTGGTTTTCAAACTCGCAGAGGGGACTCATCATCCAGGAACTGGACCTCAGGGCTGGGGCAATCAATATGTGGTTCAAACCACTCACTGTTCAGGGAAGATCTCCAAGCTTGTGTTATCCCCCCTCCTCCCAGAGGCATAGATGCTCTTCTTCCCTTTCTACATAATTCCATGTGGATGTATCTTCAGACCTGGTTGTATAAGAGTCTTTCTGACAGTCTTCAGTTTGTTTGCAGTGAGGATTGCTCCACGTGCAGATGTATTTTTGATGTGTTCAGTGGGGGGAGGTGAACTCCACATCCTCCTACTCTGCCATCTTGATCTTCTCCACTCAACTGTGTTTTTATTGTTATACCTTTCAGATGAATTCAAAGGTAAGGCTGAAGGTAGAGAATGAGAGCAAATGGGAGAAAGGGAAAAAAATTTTTAAGTAGACAATAAGGCAAAGGGGGGGAAGGAAAAATTTTAAAGAAAAAAAAGGTTTAAAAATAAAAATCTTGATTTCCTAGAAAAAGATGCACTTTTATACCACAGCCAAGATTGTGGGCACAAGTTTCATAGATACATGGTAAGGACCTGAGGGATTCTAGGAAGGCCCACGTGCCCAGATATGCTTTATCTACTTGCCAGACTATCCAGGATCCTCTACTGAAAATTCATAGCCTTTAATTTCAAAGATTTATTGACCATGATTAAACCTTTGTCAAAGTGCCAGTATACTGTGAGGACTAATGTTGAGACATTATCAAAGAAAAGCTTTCTGCAGCATTTCCCAATAGGTGTTTGATGCATGAGAAAGGAATTCCATGCTCAAATAAGGTCCAAAAGCACTGAATATTATTTTTCTTTCCTACTGAGTCACAATATATATTAGCATATGAAAAGCTGTGGAAAGAGCTACAAATAGGAAAAAAAAAAAAAGAAACTTAAATTTTTTAAAATTCAGCAATTCCAAAACTCAACTGACATTGAGATTCTTCTGGCAGCTATGAGGGTTAATAAAAACAGCTGGCTGAATGCAAGACATCAAAAATGAAACAAAAAAAGATTGGGGCCAAAAAGCAGTGCTCAGATGATGAAGAGAATGCTGACAGTGAGTATGGACTCTTAACAAGGAGAGACTGAGTATATTCAACCCTTTTCCTTGGATGCAAGCATCTGCTGGATACAATTCATTTGGTATAGACAGCTTTCATTTTGTTGGCGATGGGTGGTCAGTCCTTGCAGAATCATTTCCCTTAGGGTGTATTTTAAGATACATCACTATTGTCTAAAAATAAGACAAGAGACAGTCATATCAAGTCAAGGCATTGTCTACTACCTCATTTGATGTCCTCTATATAAAGCACCACATTGAAAAAGTTTTTCAGAACTTAGTGCTAAAAACAATTTTGCCTTCCCTAAGGAACTGAGATACTTCCTCCTTACCAAAAAAGGCTCTTGGGTCTTTCTATTTGCTTTGATTACCAGCAAACCCAAAGCCAAATGTCAGAGCAAATCTAACAGCCACATGGTCTGTATGTTTGAGATCTTCTTCCAGTTCTTATTGATGTCTCCTCTACTCATGACTCTCTCTTTCTCATTTCCTATTAGTTTATTGCATCTGCTTGTTATAAACCACCACAAGCCAATTTGGGACAAAAGAGAAGATGGAAACATAAAGAGAGACAAACAGAAATGATCAGCTCCTGTAAGATCTATATGGAACACAATACCAGTACCTTAACATGGAGTCTGGAATATCGTTAATGCCTAATTCTTTTTAATATTTTTATGTGAAAAAGTATTCCCAGGTAATATTTGCCCCATCAAGATATTCAGAAAGATGTGTTTCTTGCTGAAAGATATGTCAAGGATACTGAGCATGAGTTAGGCTGCCATCTCCCACCAGTGCTTGGGTTGAAGAAATTCTACTAAAGGTGGGTTGAGAAGTAACTCTGGAGTGGCAGTGAGAACATGCCAGGAATAAGCCAGAGAACCTGGCAGGTAACATCCATGGCAGACTCCCCTATGATCTGCAGAGGGGGTAGAATGAGTTCACTTCTTCTACTGAAAACAGGGTGATCTGCAAATAAGAGGAGGTTAGCATAAAGCATGATTTACAGAGGAGTAGACACACACACAGAGCTAGTATGTCTAGATGAGGGCATGAACTTGGAGGAAAAACCCCATACTGTCTATTCAGAATGCATTCTGTAATAAAGAGAAATTGCAGGACAAGCATTTGTGTTCCAAAGGGCTCAAAAACATGTCAACATACAGTTGACTGGTAATATTACAGGAATGACACAGCTCCTGAAAAACAATGCCAACTGTATTATCCAATAATAAGCTGAGCCAAAGGTATTTTAATGTATCACTTGAGGTTAAAACCCCTTCCTCCTCACTCCTGAGAGATTAGAGGGCAGAGAGTAAGAATACAAGAATCTATAGAGTTGCGGAAGCTTTGACAAGGAGTGCTGATTCTGATTATGGTTACACAAAGCCACAATTACAGCCTGGTCTGAAGGGCTCCCATCTGTGGTACCTTGTAGGGTAACTATTCTGAGGAACCTATTGGAGGGGGGGTAGTGGTAGCACTAGTTCTTGTACAAGTTTCCCTGGGGTAACTATATTGATTATTCATTCCAACAACACAGATATATTTCCATGTCCTGCCACTATACCCAGGGGTGTGTGTGTATGTGTGAGCGCACGCATGCATGCTCAGTCATGTCCGACTCTTAGAGACCCCATGGACTGTAGCCCTTCAGGCTCTCTGTCCATGGAATTTCCCAAGAAAGAATACTTGAGTGGGTTACCAGTTCCTTCCGCACTGGTTCAACCCAGGGGTCGAACCCATGCCTCCTGCATTACAGGAGGATTCTTTACCACTGAGCCACCTGAGAAGTCCACAACTGGAGGGATATGAAGTCAAATAAAACATGGACCCTGCCCTAAAGAGGTGAGTTAAGTGTCCCAAAGTTCTGACTATATTCCTTATAAGTTGACCTTTGCTGCTGCTGTTAAGTCACTTCAGTTGTGTCTGACTCTGTGTGACCCCATAGACAGCAGCCCACCAGGCTTCCCCGTCCCTGGGATTCTCCAGGCAAGAACACTGGAGTGGGTTGCCATTTCCTTCTCCAATGCATCAAAGTGAAAAATGAAAGGGAAGTTGCTCAGTCGTGTCCGACTCTTCGAGACCCCATGGACCGCGGCCTACCAGGCTCCTCTGTTCATGGGATTTTCCAGGCAAGAGTACTGGAGTGGGGTGCCATCGCCTTCTCTGAAGTTGACCTTTAGTCTCCTTCAAAATCCTTGCCCTTCCGAGGCAGGGAGAAGGTGATGCATGCAGCTGAAAGGAGTGTTGTTCTTGTAATGAGTATGCTTGCTCTGGGCTCTTTATTTCTCTTGCACTTGCTCTGAAGCCAAACTGAAGAGCCACAGCAGCTCATCATGATATACAAGCATATACCACTATGTGTGAAAGTCACTCAGTTGTACCACTGCCAATAATTCTGTGCTATTTGGAGCTAATCAGAGAATGGGAGTAAGAGCAGGAAGGAGAATGCTTACCTTTCAAAAGAGGGGTTTTTCAATGGAACTTCTGGCTCTCTAGGGTGTTAAGTCTCATCTGCCTCTCATGTCATCCTATTTCCCATCTATTGAACACAAAATTTCATTTAGTTCTACCCTTGCCATCTTTGTTTCTTTATCTCCCATTCACTCCTCTGCTCACTGCCCTCCTCACTCCACCAAAACCATCTCACTAACATCCAGATCACCTCCATGTCAAGAAATCTGAAGAACAATTTCCAGTCCTGTTACCTGAGCTCTCAGACAACATCTGGCCATGTCATCCTCTTAAAACCCTCATGTTCCTTGACCTATAGTAGTGCTGGGCTGGATGAGTTACAAACTGGAATCAAGATTGCCAGGAGAAATAACAATCTCAGATATTCAGATGATACCACTCTAATGGCAGAACATGAAGGGGCACAAAAGAGCCTCTTGATGAGGGTAAAGGAGGAAAGTGAAAAAGCCAGCATTCAAAAAACTAAGATCATGGCATCTGGTCCCATCACCTTATGGCAAATAGAAGAGGAAAAGGTGGAAGCAGTGGCAGATTTTCTCTTTGGGGGTTCTAAAATCACTATGGATGGTGATGGCAGCCATGAAATTAGAAAGACAATTGCTTCTTGGCAAGAAAGCTGTGACAAACCTAGACAGTGTGTTAAAAAGCAAAGACATCACTTTGCCAACAAAGGTCCATATAGTCGAGGCTCTGGTCTTTCCAGTTGTCATGTATGGATGTAAAAGCTGGACCATAAAGAAGGTAGAGTGCCAAAGAATTGATGCTTTCCAGCTGTGGTGCTGGAGAAAATTCTTGAGAGTCCCTTAGACTGCAAAGAGATCAACTAGTCCATCTTAAAAGATATCAACCCTGAATACTCTTTGGAAGGACTGATGCTGAAGCTCCAATAGTTTGGCCACCTGATGCTAACAGCTGACTCATTGGAAAAGACCCTAATGCTGGGAAAGATTGAAAGCTTCAGAAGGAGAAGAGGGCATCAGAGGATGAGATGGTTGGATGGCATCACCGATTCAACAGACATGAACTTGGGCAAACACCAGGAGATGGTGGGGAACAGGGAAGCCTGGATTGCTGCAGTCCATGGGGTCTCAGAGAGTCAGACATGACTCGGCAACAGAATAACAGCTACTCCTAGAACATTCTTCTCGTTGTCTTCTCTTGGTACTTTTTCCATATTTCCCTGACAATTCTACATGGGATTTCCTCGGGAAAATATTCCAGGCACTCTTTCAATTCCACCCTTCATTCTCACACAGGACCAGGAGCTGAAGGGGAATGGCACCCACTGGAGCTTTGCATCCTGCATGGATTTACAAGAGAATGAGTTCATGCACCCTCATAGCTTCAACTAGCACCTCTTTGCCAATAACTCTAACTGTATTTCTAGCTGAGAGCTTCTTTTTTTAATACAGATCCACATGCCGACAGCTTATGCAACATTGCTGTATGTTTATTTTACAGATAACTCATTACTTAATGGGTTTCCCTAGTGGCTCAGTGGTAAAGAATCTGCCTGACAATACACGAGATGCAGGTTTGATCTCTGGGTCAAAAAGATCCCTGGAGAAGAAAATGGCAACCCACTCCAGTATTCTTGCCTGGGAAATCCTATGGACAGAGTAGCCCGGCAGGCTACAGTCCATGAGGTCAGAGAAGAATTGGACATGACTAAGCATCTAAACAACAAAATTACTTAATATATTCAAAACTGAACTTGAGACCCACTATTCCTACAGTGTGCTATCTCACAGATAGAAACGTAGGAACCTTCTTTGATAACTTGGTCTCCACTACTTCTCATATCCAATCACTAATTGCTGCTAAGTCACTTCAGCCGTGTCCGACTCTGTGCGACCCCATAGACGGCAGCCTACCAGGCTCTCCCGTCCCTGGGATTCTCCAGGCAAGAACACTGGAGTGGGCTGCCATTTCCTTCTCCAATGCATAAAAATAAAAGTGAAGTCGCTCAGTCGTGCCCGACTCTCAGCAACCCCATGGACTGCAGCCCACAAGGCTCCTCTGTCCATGGGATTTTCCAGGCAAGAGTATTAGAGTGGGGTGCCATTGCTTCTTCCAATCACTAACTAAAGGCTTCCAATTCCATCTACAGAACATTTCTTGAATGACATCCATTTCTCATCACCCCAAAGCCATCACCAAAGGCCGAGACTCCACATGAACCCTCACTTGGACTAGGATGACATCTTTTTAAATTATCTTCCTGAATTACTCCCTGCCTTCCACTAGTCCACTCTTCACATGACAGCTAGAGTGTGCTTTTGTAAGTGTGAAAACAAGCATGAGTTCCATACAGTCAAGATTTCAAATGTACAGAGATGTAACATCTTTTAGGGCTCTGAAAATGAACTTAGTCCTAAAGTCACAAATGTACTTAAAAGTAGAAAACGGAATCTTGGAAAAGCAAGGTGCATGACATCACTTGAGTTAAATATTCCAATTCAACCAGCCAACCACTACAAGATTCCCCTCAGGATTCTCCAAACTGTCTTCCTTCCACTTGAGGATGATCCATGATCCTGTGAAGACTACATAGTACCCTAGCCTTGGGAGAATGAGGCATAAGGTAACTTTTTCCATAATCATTCTTTATCCTTAGAGACCTCTGTTGCAACTGACCTCATCTTGACTGACCCCACCAGTGCTGTCCTCTGTGCTTCCACAGCTGCTAAAAACTAAGTCTTCTACATATATCAACTCATTTAACTCACAACGCCTTGATTCTGTCATCTCTTAGCATTTTGTGCTCCCTTATCTGCCTCAGAAAACCAAGGGCCTTTGTGGCTTTTTCCACATCATATTGCATGTGCTTTCTGAACTCTTTCAGTCTACCCTTAAACCAGTTCAGCCCAACATCTCACTAATTCCTGCCCTCTGTCACTCCAGTGCTATGGTGGGCATGAGACTTCTCTCTGACCATTGTAGCAACCCACACTACTCTCAGGAAAGCAAGATATGTGCTCCCTCTGCTCTCAGATTCACGGGTAGCTTTGACATTCCTATAATTCCCCCAGCACTACTCCCATCAACATCTAAAACTTGAGAGAAAGGTGTCTCAACCCTTTCTTAGAAATCCACACCAGCTGTTAACTCTCTTGCTCCCTCATCTCAATTCTAAAGCTCCACTCACCTGCCAAAAGTGTTCAAAGAACTTCTCTGTATGTCAGAGGAAAAGGGCCTGAATCTTCTCTCTTATTTGTGAATAAATTCTATAAATTATTTCTTCAGGCTCTGACAAAGAGTAAATAGAATTTACTGATGATGATAATCCTGCTTTGAAGAGGTTCATAAAAACTTTTCTGACTCAAGAATCAGGCTTTTCATTGAAAACTTAGGCTTTCAAATACCTCAATAAAGATGAAAAGAATAAAACTTAGGCTTTTTAAGAGTCTTATCTGTTACGGGTTTCAAATAGTGAACTGACTT
Organism: Capra hircus; assembly: GCF_001704415.2. Taxonomy (NCBI): domain Eukaryota; kingdom Metazoa; phylum Chordata; class Mammalia; order Artiodactyla; family Bovidae; genus Capra; species Capra hircus. The sequence continues at coordinate 17,786,467 of NC_030808.1, forward strand.
CTTTTTCTAGACTGAATCTGTTCTTCCTCTTAACTAAAGGATGCCACTGCCTGAAATGGTAAATACTGTGGAATACTGAGGGGGAAAAAACGTGAGAAAGGAAAAAAACAAAAAAAAAAAAAAAAAAAAACCTGTTTTTAAAAACCTCCAAATTTTATCCTGAAATAAATGCATTCATGCTCTCTTGAAACTCTGTGTCTCTTTTCTTAGTTGAGAGATAAATTAAGTTTAGAATATACAATGTGTTGATTTTATACCTTTTATATATTGCATTGATTACTATCATAGCATTAGCTAACAGCTCCACCACATCATATAACTATTTCACTTTATGGTAAGAGTATTTAAGGTCTAGTCTCTTAGCAATTTTGTAAGTTTAAAATGCAGTATTGACTATAATCACTGTGCTGTGCAATAGATCTCCAGGACTTATTTATCTACTAGTCTTTTCTCTTTTTGGCTGTGCTGGGTCTTTGTTTTGGGGCATGTGCTTTTTTTTTTTTTCTTTTTTTTTTTTTGCAGTGCACAGGCTTCTCTTGTTGCAGTGCTTGTGGCATGTGAGATCTTAGTTCCCCAACCAGGGATCAAACCTGCATTCCCTGTATTGGAAGGTGGATCCTTAACCACTGGAACACCAAACAAGTCCTATCTACTAGTTTCAAGTTTTTACCCTTAGACAGTATCTCCCCAATTCCCCCAAATCCCCAAGCCCTAATAACCACCATTCTACCCTGTTTTTATGAGTTCAGCTTTTTAAAGGAACTTTAATTGATGCGTAACTTACGTACAGAAGAGCAAACAAAAGCAAACAAATCGTGAAGGTACAGCTTGATGAATTTTCACCAAAAAAACCATATACCCTTGTGACAGCAACAGATCAGGAAGTAAAACATAACTAGACCAGATACTGTATATCCCATCTATACCCTCAAACAATCTACAGTCCACAGGATCACAAAAATTCAGACACGACTGAGCAAGTAATTATATCCTCAAAAATAAACTACCATCCTGACTTCAAACACTAGCCACTAACTTTGCCAGTTTTTGAACTTTAATGGAATCACAACTGCATTTGTGATTGGATTCCTTCCCTCAAAATCATATACGTGACATTCATTCTACAGTTTTGCACATGAGTTAAGTTCAGTAGAGTTCAGTCGCTCAGTCGTGTGCAACTCTTTGTGATCCCATGAACCGCAGCACCCCAGGCCTCCCTGTCCATCACAAACTCCCTGAGTTTACTCAAACTCATGTCCATCAAGTCGGTGATGCCATTCATCCATCTCATCCTCTGTCATCCCCTTCTCCTCCTGCCCCCAATCCCTCCCAGCATCAGAGTCTTTTCCAATGAGTCAACTCTTCCCATGAGGTGGCCGAAGTATTGGAGTTTTAGCTATAGCATCAGTCCTTCCAATGAACACCAAGGACTGATCTCCTTTAGGATGGACTGGTTGGATCTCCTTGTAGTCCATGGGACTCTCAAGAGACTTCTCCAACACCACAGTTCAAAAGCATCAATTCTTCGGCGCTCAGCTTTCTTCTCAGTCCAACTCTCACATCCATACATGACCACTGGAAAAACCATAGCCTTGACTAGATGGACACTTGTTGGCCAAGTAACATCTCTGCTTTTGAATATGCTATGTAGGTTGGTCATAACTTTCCTTCCAAGGAGTAAGTGTCTTTTAATTTCATGGCCGCAATCACCATCTACAGTGACTTTGGAGCCCGAAAGAAATAAAGTCTGACACTGTTTCCACTGTTTCCCCATTTATGTCCCATGAAGTGATGGGACCGGATGCCATGATCTTTGTTTTCTGAAAGTTGAGCTTTAAGCCAACTTTTTCACTCTCCTCTTTCACTTTCATCAAGAAGCTTTTTAGTTCCTCTTCACATTCTGCCATAAGGGTGGTGTCATCTGCATATCTGAGGTTATTGATATTTCTCCCAGCAATCTTGATTCCAGCTTGTGCTTCTTCCAGCCCAGCGTTTCTGATGATGTACTCTCATAGAAGTTAAATAAGCAGGGTGACAATATACAGCCTTGATGTACTCCTTTTCCTATTTGGAAACAGTCTGCTGTTCCATGTCCAGTTCTAACAGTTGCTCCCTAACTTGCATATAGGTTTCTCAAGAGGCAGGTCAGGTGGTCTGATATTCCCATCTCTTGAAGAATTTTCCACAGTTTATTGTGATCCACACAGTCAAAGGCTTTGGCATAGTCAATAAAGCAGAAATAGATGTTTTTCTGGAACTCTGTTGCTTTTTCCATGATCCAGCAGATGTTGGCAATTTGATCTCTGGTTCCTCTGCCTTTTCTAAAACCAGCTTGAACATCTGGAAGTTCATGGTTCACGTATTGCTGAAGCCTGGCTTGGAGAATTTTGAGCATTACTTTACTAGCATGTCAGATGAGTGCAATTGTGCAGTACTATGAGCATTCTTTGGCATTGCTTTTCTTTGCAAATGGAATGAAAACTGACCTTTTCCAGTCCTGTGGGTTTTCCAAATTTGCTGGCATGTTGAGTGCAGCACTTTCACAGCATCATCTTTCAGGATTTGAAATAGCTCCACTGGAATCCCATCACCTCCACTAGCTTTGTTTGTAGTGATGCTTTCTAAGGCCCACTTGACTTCACACTCCAGGATGTCTGGCTCTAGGTAAGTGAGCCCACCATCATGATTATCTGCATCATGACGATTTTTTTGTACAGTTCTTCTGTGTATTCTTGCCACCTCTTCTTAATATCCTCTGCTTCTGTTAGGTCCATACCATTTCTGTCCTTTATCGAGCCCATCTTTTTTTTTTTTTTAATTTTTATTTTTACTTTATTTTACTTTACAATACTGTATTGGTTTTTGCCATACATTGACATGAATCCACCACGGGTGTACATGCGTTCCCAAACATGAACCCCCCTCCCACCTCCCTCCCCATCTTTGCATGAAATGCCCCCTTGGTATCTCTAATTTTCTTGAAGAGATCTCTAGTATTTCCCATTCTGTTGTTTTCCTCTGTTTCTTTGCATTGATTGCTGAGAAAGGCTTTATCTCTCCTTGCTATTCTTTGGAACTCTGCATTCAAATGCTTATATCTTTTCTTTTCTCCTTTCCTTTTCACTTCTCTCCTTTTCACAGCTATTTTTAAGGCTTCCCCAGACAGCCATTTTGCTCTTTTCCATTCCTTTTCCATGAGGATGGTCTTGATCCCTGTCTCCTGTACAATGTCACGAACCTCAGTCCATAGTTCATCGGACACTCTATCAGATCCAGGCCCTTAAATCTATTTCTCACTTCCATGGTATAATCATAAGGGATTTGATTTAGGTCATACCTGAATGGTCTAGCGGCTTTCCCTACTTTCTTCAATTTAAGTCTGAATTTGGCAATAAGGAGTTCATGATCTGAGCCACAGTCAGCTCCTGGTCTTGTTTTTGATGACTGTATAGAGCTTCTCCATCTTTGGCTGCAAAGAATATAATCAATCTGATTTCAGTGTTGACCATCTGATGATGTCCATGTGTAGAGTCTTCTCTCGTGTTGTTTGAAGAAGGTGTTTGCTATGACCAGTGCATTTTCTTGGCAAAACTCCATTAGTCTTTGCCTTGCTTCATTCCATATTCCAAGGCCAAATTTGCCTGTTACTCCAGGTGTTTCTTGACTGTCTACTTTTGCATTCCAGTCCCCTATAATGAAAAGGACATCTTTTTTGGGTGTTAGTTCTAAAAGGTCTTGTAGGTCTTCATAGAACCGTTCAACTTCAGCTTTTTCAGCGTTACTGGTTGGGGCATAGACTTGAATTACTGTGATATTGAATGGTTTGCCTTGGAAATGAACAGAGATCATTCTGTCGTTTTTGAGATTGCATCCAAGCACTGCATTTCGGACTCTTGTTGACTATGATGGCTACTCCATTTTCTTCTAAGGGATTCCTGCCCACAGTAGTAGATATTATGGTCATCTGAGTTAAATTCACCCATTCCAGTCCATTTTAGTTTGCTGATTCCTAGAATGTCAACATTCCCTCTTGCCATCTCCTGTTTGACAACTTCCAATTGGCCTTGATTCATGACATTCCAGGTTCCTATGCAATATTGCTTTTTACAGCATCAGACCTTGCTTCTATCACCAGTCACATCCACAACTGGGTATTGTTTTTGCTTTGGCTCCATCCCTTCATTCTTTCTGGAGTTATTTCTCCACTGATGTCCAGTAGCATATTGGGCACCTACCAGCCTGGGGAGTTCCTTTTTCGGTATCCTATCATTTTGCCTTTTCATACTGTTCATGGCGTTCTCAAGGCAAAAATACTGAAGTCGCTTGCCATTCCCTTCTCCAGTGGACCACATTCTATCAGACCTCTCCACCACGACTTGCCCATGTTGGGTGGCCCCACAGGGCATGGCTTAGTTTCATTGAGTTAGACAAGGCTGTGGTCCTAGTGTGATTAGATTGACTAGTTTTCTGTGATTATGGTTTCAGTGTGTCTGCCGTCTAATGACCTCTTGCAACACCTACCCTCTTACTTGGGTTTCTCTTACCTTGGATGTGGTGTATCTCTTCATGGCTGCTCCAGCAAAGGGCAGATGCTGCTCCTTACCTTGGACAAGGGGTATCTCCTCACCGCCGCCCCTCCTGACCTTGAACGTGGAATAGCTCCTCTAGGCCCTCCTGCACCTGCCAAGCCACTGCTCCTTGGACGTAGGGTAGCTCTTCCCAGCTGCCGCCCCTTGCCTCCAGTGGGGGATAGCTCCTCCTGGCCGCCGCCCCTGACCTTGGAAGTGGGGTAGCGCCTCTCGGCTGCTCCTGCGCTGTCACAGCCTGGCACTCTTGGCCACCACCCCTGACCTCAGGCGGAGGATAGCTCCTCTTGGCTGCCGCCCCTGACCTCGGACGTGGGGTAGCTCCTGCCCCTGACCTCGGACGTGGGGTAGCTCCTCTAGGCCGCGTTATGTGCGTCGTTGCAGGTATAAAAGATGTTGCCAATTGTTTTGAAATGGTTGCACCAATTTAACTATCATTAATAACATCTGAGAATTCCAACTGTTCTGTATTTTCACCCATACTTAGAATTGGCAGTCTTTCTAATTATAGCTGTTCTCATGAGTATACAGCGATATCGTGTTAAAATTTGCATTTCCCTAAGGACTTCCCTGGTAGCTCAGACGGTAAAGCGTTTTTCTACAATGTGGGAGGCCTGGGTTCAATCCCTGGGTAGAGAAGATTCCCTGGAGAAGGAAACTGTAATCCACTCCAGTACTCTTGCCTAGAAAGTCCCATGGACAGAGGAGCTTGGTGCAGGCTACTGTCCATGGGATCGCAAAGAGTCAGGCATGACTGCGTGACTTCACTTCACTTCACTTCAAGGACTTAGGCAACTTTTCATGTGACTGCTTTCCATCTTTTTTGTCCACCCCAGTAACTGAAAATTCTACTAAAATTTCAGAGTAGAAATTTCATAGAGGCAGTTAAACAAAGAGAAAGGAAAAAAGGAAGCTCGGCAGACAGAAGAAATTTTAGATTGGTCATTGCATATGATCCCTATTTCTCTTGGAATACAGCATAAATATGAACGATTTAGTTCTGCATGAACTAGCTTCTACTTGCCTTGCCAGGTGTGTCATATACTTCTCTCCCCTCTTTCTCATGTTCTACATGTTGACATCTCAGCTCAGACACACCAAGTTCTCTCCAGATCTAGGGCCTTTGCTCATATTTGACTGCTGTATCCTCTTGTTATACTTTTGTCCCGATTTCTAACCACCTCCCCTCGCTTATCGTACCATTAGGTCTTAGCTAAAATATGACTTCTTCAAAGAAGCCTTTTCCAAACTAGCTGCAATCACCATCTTTTAAGCTCCAATAGACAATTTTTTTCATGTATGTCATTCATAATGGAGGTAAATGCTATTTAACATACAGATCTCCTACACTCTAAGCCCTGCGAAGAAAGAGACTCTATCTGTCATGTTCATGGCAGGATTATTAGCCATAATACAGTATTCAGTTCATGAGAAGCCCTATTAATCCTGTTGTATTTTGTTTTGCTTAACTCAGTAACCTCCCAGTCTAAATTTCTTCCTTGCCTTTAACAGGGTTTCTTCCTTAGAAGTTGATGTCAGCAGAGTCCCTACCTTAACTTGGTAGTTCTCTCTGGCTACCCTCTATTCAAAGGCAAATCCATCTATTTACATGGATTTAACTAGCTCTATGCTATGACTTAAAAATATATTTCTGACACGCTTATCACAAGCTTCAGATTTGTATATCTAATTGCCTCCTAAGTATTTCCAACAAGATGTTATACAGATACTTCAAACTCAACATGTTCCAACCAAGCTCATCTTTTTCCCACTCCCCCATTGCCACCCCTACCTACTCCTCCTACTCTTAACTTTTACAGTCTCACTTAAGGGTGCCATCATCCACCTAGTTTCCTAAAGCAGAAATCTAGTAGTCATTCTAACTCCTGCCTACCCACACCTTTTCATTCACTATCTCATTATTCCTCCCACATCATTCTATAATCTTCTTCCCATTCCTACTACTGCCTAATGAGATTTCCATTCTTTCTTACCTTGACTACTGACATAGCCTAATAACTCTTTTTATCTCAATTTGCCTTCCTTTGAAGCTTCCCCCACATAGAAGCCAGAATGACATACCTAAAATTTGATTTGACTATGGAGTTTCTGTGCTTCAAGCTCTTAAAGGCTTTGCTCAGCCTTGTTATTCAGTTAACAGACTAGGCCATATATAAGTTGACTCTTTTATTTACTTCCTCACATCTACCTTCTATAATCACCAATGTTCAATTACTATCAAACAGAGGCCTTACCTTTATCTTCAGCTTCTCTCATGCTGTCCTCAAGCCTGAAATGTCACTCAGTTCTTACCCGTCCTTCAAGATTAGATTCTAGGAACATTTTTTCCAGGAAGCCCAAAGCTCTGGTTTGCACTGAGTTCACTCTGCTCTCCCACATCCCCTGCCACCCTTGGCAAACCTATCATTACCACATAACTTCTCATTACCACACAACTGCCTATTCATAGACAGTCTCTCCCACTAAACCATCAAATCCTTGAGAACTGGCCCAATATACTATTTGCTTTTGTGCCCCAGGATGTAGTGGACAGCCTGGCACATGTTAGGTACCTAAAAATTGCTATGGCACTGTAATGTTTGTGTTCACTTTGAATCTCTGTGGCAGAACCCTTTATCTACTTTTATCCTTTCCTTTATTCTGCTGGATTCCAATTTTATTTCTGGTGACTCTGTGCCCAGCTCAGTTATGCCTTTTCTTAACTTCCCTTGCTAAGACAGAAGACCAACACAATATAAGAACTCAATGCTGGCCCCTGTAAACAGCTTTAAAAGAGGTTTACTCATTTGGGGAAGAGATGCTTTTGTCTTTTATTCATCCCCTCCTTTTGCCTGAAACATATTCACAATGTCTAGAGTTCCAGGAAACATCATGGGTCCTTGAATGCAAATCCATACTGTAAAGATAGGAGTCTGGTAACCGAACGACCATGGAGCTTTCATACAAGCCTGGGATAACATTCTGTTAGACTTCTGTTACATGAGAGACTATGGTCCATACTTTGTTTAGCGCATCTGTGTCTTTGTTACTAGAAGCTGAATACAATAGTGGCAACTAGTTCTGAACAAAACTTTCTTCTTAGAGTAAGATCATATGGCATCCCTTGTATGTAGAATCTAAAAAGAAATTATACAAATGAACTTACTTACAAAACAGGAACAAACTCACAGACTTCAAGAAGGAGCTCATGGTTGCCAGGGCAGAGGGGGAAAAGGGCTGGGAGAAGAGATAGTTAGGGAGTTCAGTTCAGTTCAGTTCAGTTGCTCAATCATGTCTGACTCTTTGCAACCCCATGAATTGCAGCACGCCAGGCGTCCCTGTCCAATACCAAGTTCTGGAATTTACTCAAACTCATGTCCATAGAGTCAGTGATGCCACCCAGCCATCTCATCCTCTGTCGTCCCCTTCTCCTCCTGCCCTCAATCCCTCCCAGCATCAGAGTCTTTTCCAGTGAGTCAACTCTTCCCATGAGGTGGCCAAAGTACTGGAGTTTCAGCTTTAGCGTCATTCCTTCCAAAGAAATCCCAGGGCTGATCTCCTTCAGAATGGACTGGTTGGATCTCCTTGCAGTCCAAGGGACTCTCAAGAGTCTTCTCCAACACCACAGTTCAAAAGCATCAATTCTTCGGCACTCAGCCTTCTTCACAGTCCAACTCTCACATCCATACATGACCACTGGAAAAACCATAGCCTTGACTAGACGGAACTTTGTAGGCAAAGTAATGTCTCTGCTTTTGAATATACTATCTAGGTTGGTCATAACTTTTCTTCCAAGGAGTAAGCGTCTTTTAATTTCATGGCTGCAATCACCATCTGCAGTGATTTTGGAGCCCCCAAAAATAAAGCCTGCACTGTTTCCACTGTTTCCCCATCTATTTCCCATGAAGTTATGGGACCAGATCCCATGATCTTAGTTTTCTGAAAGTTGAGCTTTAAGCCAACTTTTTCACTCTCCTCTTCCACTTTCATCAAGAGGCTTTTGAGTTCCTCTTCACTTTCTGCCATAAGGGTGGTGTCATCTGCATATCTGAGGTGATTGATATTTCTCCCAGCAATCTTGATTCCAGCCTGTGCTTCTTCCAGTTAGGGAGTTGGGGATGGACATATACAGACTGCTGCATTAAAAATAGAGAACCAACAAAGACCTACAGTATAGCACATGGAACTCTGCTAAATGTTATGTGGCAGCCAGGATGGGAGGGGAGTTTAGGGGAGAATTGATATATGTGTATATGTATGACTGAGTCCCCTCCCTGTTCACCTGAAACTAACACAATATCATTTATTAATTGGATATAGTCCTATACAAAATAAAGGTTTTTTTAAAAAAGTTTCTTCTTAAATGATGCAACTGAAAACTAAAATTGATCATGAAAAAATGCTTAATTGGGACCATCTAGGATGAACACACTTCTAATTTTATAGATATTACTCTATTCAGCTTCATTGAAAAACTCGTGGGCTGGTGACTTTTAATAGTTGGTGAGCTACTTTGTTTTTCCAACTGTCATTTAACTCGGTGACTTGACACTTTAGTAGAGTTGCAGTTTCTGAGGCAATTACATGAGTAGCTTTTATAGTATTCCTATTCACAGCTAGTAACTATTATGGGGGTTTCATAGTGCCTAATTAAGAAACAAGGACAGAGTAATTAGAGTTCTTTCAAGGATTTATAACCAAGAAAGCATTAATAAACTATCATGTATTTACAAGTATCTATGTGCATGCACAAATATAAATCTCTATGTAGACAGCAAATATATACATTACTACTTTTTCACTTAGTCTCTCCATTTATCCAGTATAAAATAAAACAACAACACATATATATACAGACACAAATTTCAAATAGACATTGGATTCTGGGTCTCTGACTTAACAAGTATACCTTGTGTTTCTAATGACTTAATCATTTATTAATCTTGTTCCCACTCAGAGTGACTACATGCCATTTTTACATCATATTTCAAATTGCCAACATCTGCTGGATCATCAAAAAAGCAAGAGAGTCCCAGAAAAACATCTATTTCTGCTTTACTGACTACGCCAAAGCCTTTGACCGTGTGGATCACAATATACTGTGGAAAATTCTGAGAGAGATGGAAATAGCAGACCACCTGACCTGCCTCTTGAGAAATCTGTATGCAAGTCAGGAAGCAACAGTTAGAACTGGACATGGAACAACAGACTGCTTCCAAACAGGAAAAGGAGTACATCAAGGCTGTATATTGTCACCCTGCTTATTTAACTTATATGCAGAGTACATCATGAGAAATACTGGGCTGGAAGAAGCACGAGCTGGAATCAAGATTGCCAGGAGAAATATCAATAACTTCAGATATGCAGATGACACCACCCTTATGGCAGAAAGTGAAGAGGAACTCAAAAGCCTCTTGATGAAAATGGAAGAGGAGAATGAAAAAGTTGGCTTAAAGCTCAACTTTCAGAAAACTAAGATCATGGCATCTGGTCCCATCACTTCATGGGAAATAGATGGGGAAACAGTGTCAGACTTTATTTTGGGGGGCTCCAAAATCACTGCAGATGGTGATTGCAGCCATGAAATTAAGACGCTTACTCCTTGGAAGGAAAGTTATGACCAACCTAAATAGCATATTCAAAAGCAGAGACATTACTTTGCCTACAAAGTTCCGTCTAGTCAAGGCTATGGTTTTTCCAGTAGTCATGTATGGATGTGAGAGTTGGACTGTGAAGAAAGCTGAGTACCAAAGAATTGATGCTTTTGAATTGTGGTGTTGGAGAAGACTCTTGAGAGTCCCTTGGACTGCAAGGAGATCCAACCAGTCCATTCTGAAGGAGATCAGCCCTGGGATTTCTTTGGAAGGAATGACGCTAAAGCTGAAACTCCAGTACTTTGGCCACCTCATGGGAAGAGTTGACTCACTGGAAAAGACTCTGATGCTGGGAGGGATTGAGGGCAGGAGGAGAAGGGGACAACAGAGGATGAGATGGCTGGATGGCATCACTGACTCGATGGACGTGAGTCTGAGTGAACTCCAGGAGTTGGTGATGGACAAGGAGGCCTGGCATGCTGCAATTCATGGAGTTGCAAATAGTCAGACATGACTGAGTGACTGAACTGAACTGAACTGGCTCAGTTTAAACTCTATTTCGTAGCTACCTAGACACTGGCAGCACATGGCCTCTACTCCAGGCATTTAATGCTAACTTTTCAACAATTATCAAGGCCCATTTTCTGAGAGGCTCTGACCTGCTTAGAGTCAGTATCACCAGCTGTTTCTATGTGACTGTTTAGCGCTCTTCCCAACCCAGGAGATGGTCATTCACTCTGCGCAATGATTTCTGCACATACTCACTCCCTCCTGAGCGATTTAAAGTCCATGTAAGATTGAGCCTTGCTTTGTTTTTAAGGATAAATGATAGGATTTTAGATCAAATATTTTTAGACTGTAACACCGTACCTTGCCTCCGCTGTTTTGTACTTAATAGGTACACACATGACTTCAATAACAATCTGGCTGTCCAAGGTTAATTCATTCACTGACTTACTAGTACTGAGTATCTGCTATGTGGTTAGCATTGCACTATGTCAAAACAGAATTGGACACGACTGAAGCAACTTAGCAGCAGCAGCAGCAGCAGGTCAAAAATACTATACTGAGCAAAAACAGGTATTGTATCTAACTCCATGTTGTGGGGAAGATATGTATTATGCAAACTATCACAGAAATGAGTTTATAATAGCAAACTGAGATTAGTGCTAGAAGAAAAGGAATATGGTTCTATGAGTCTGCTAATCACAGATTAGCTTCTTTTAGACCAATCACCCTAGCAAGTAAACTAGAAATTGGAATTTTAAAACTAAATGGAATTTTAAAAATCCATATGAATATGTCATAAAGCTACTGAGCCTATGACGGCTCATGGGGCTAAAATCCAAGAGAAGAGGGAAGTTCATGGAGGTGAACCTGACAGTCAGAGTAACTCTTCCTCTTATGGAATTTGCTAATTCTCAGCAGAGCATCAGAAGGTGAGCAGAGCTCCCTATAGTCTCATGAGGCTGGGGAACACACACTGAAGTTTCGGGCCCACAAAGAAAGGGAGGCCTTGATCAACTCCACAGCTTTCCATTGAGAAAGGACAGCACTTATGAACTCCCTTCTCCATGACTCACTCGTGGTGCACCTCCAACCAGGACTCCAGACAGTCAAGGCTCTTCCACTAGTGGATGGCTCAACATTTCAGTCTGGCTTTATCTGAGACAATGATACTGCTGCTTATAGAGGTTGCTTCAGTTCTTCATTAAACTGTACTAGTGAACATAGCAGTACTAGGAAGGTATTCTGCTTTCATTCTATCCATGCTGCTCTCTGGACACATTCTGTAATGAAACCTTTGGTGAGATTCATCAGTTACTTCCTTTTTGTCCATTTACCCAGTAGCATGAACAAACTTAAATGGCAAGAGAGGCAGTCTAAACTTCAGGTTAAATGAAATGATTGCTATATCCCAGGTGGAAACATCCCACTGTTGAATACTATAATACTCAAACAAAGTCCTGAAGAATGGAGATGAGAGGTAAAACATTTTTAATTAGGCTAATAGGTACAATAGGAAGAATACCTACTCTCACTTCTATCCTATTGTCTCCAAACCAATATATTCAATATAAGGGAGAAATACTAATATTAATAATAAATAATAATAAAATTATTATTTAATAAAAGTATTTAAATATAATAAGTGATAAATTAATCATTAGCCAAAAAGGATATTATTGTAAGACTGTCCACTACTCAAAAGGTATTGTATCTCATCTACACCATATTCAAGACTCCAGCTAGACCATGAATGTTTCTGGGCCCTGATGTACCTCAGACCACTTAACCACTATTTGCCCCACTTCTTTAACTATAAAATAAACTTCCTTGGTCAGAGGAAGGTTGGCTAGAATACCACAACAGTTCATAAAAACAGTTAGTCCATGAACAGTGATACTAAAAGAAAAAAGTTGAGAGGAAAGGCAAATTAAATTTTAAAGCGTCACAGCCCCCTCCATCGGAAAAGGCAATGGCACCCCACTCCAGTACTGAGAGACTTCACTTTCACTTTTAATTTTCATGCATTGGAAAAGGAAATAGCAACCCACTCCAGTGTTCTTGCCTGGAGAATTCCAGGGACAGAGGAGCCTGGTGGGTTGCCATCTCTGGGGTCGCACATAGTCAGACACAACTGAAGCGACTTAGCAGCAGCAGCAGCAGCAGCCCCCTCCATGATGGCAGGCAGCTAGCTTGCCTCCCTGGGGTATGGTGCGACACTGCAAGCTAAAGGCTGGTACCCATTCCTGGGAAGTACAGCCAGGTCAGAGTTCTGAGGAGTCCATGTTTTAATCTGTCACCAAATGCACTTCTTTGATCAATACTAAGTAGTCTTGGGAAAAAAGCTGGGCAGTGTAAATGGAATGAAATTATCTTGTTTCACTGATAATTAAAAGCCTACCCACAGTGACCTTTTGGTGGTCATTCATATAGGACAAATTCAGTTACACTTTGGAACCTCATTGAAACAGGTTCAGTCATGTCTTCTCTCAAACTTTGTGGTCAGTCTTATAATTCTCTTTCTTTTAGGTCCCTGACAATATGATTATATTATTAGCACTGCCCATTGATCAATATAGATACTTATCCTCAGGCTTTCTACTAACAAAGTAAACAAGAAGATAAATTGTCTGACTTCCATCCACTAGGAGAATTTTCTGTATCCACTGTCCTGCAGGGCCACTCCTAAGGGAGCAAGTTATAGTGATCTACTCCTTGTTGGTGCAAATGTGTGCAGTTCGGTTCAGTCACTCAGTTGTGTCTGACTCTTTGCAACCCCACGGACTGCAGCATACAAGGCCTCCCTCTCCATTACCAATTCCCAGAGTTCACTCAAACTCACATCCATTGAGTTGGTGATGCCATCCAACCATCTCACCTTCTGTTGTCCCCTTCTCTCACCTTCAATCTTTCCCAGCATCAAGGTCTTTTTCAATGAGTCAGTTCTTCGCATCAGGTGGCCAAAGTATTGGAGTTCCAGCTTCAACATCAGTCCTTCCAATGAATATTCAGGACTGATTTCCTTTAGGATGGACTGGTTGGATGTCCTTGCAGTCCAAGGGACTCTCAAGAGTCTTCTCCAACACCACTGTTCAAACGCATCAATTCTTTGGCACTCAGCTTTCTTTATAGTCAACTCTCACACCCATACATGACTACTGGAAAAACCATAGCTTTGACTAGATGGACCTTGTTGGCAAAGTAATGTCTCTGCTTTTTAATATGCTGTCTAGGTTGGTCATAACTTTTCTTCCAAGGAGTGAGTGTTTTTTAATTTCATGGCTGCAGTCACCATCTGCAGTGATTTTTGGAGCCCCCCCCAAAATAAAGTCCATCACTGTTTCCACTGTTTCCCCATCAATATGCCATGAAGTGATAGGACCAGATGCCATGATTTTAGTTTTCTGAATGTTGAGTTTTCAGCCAACTTTTTCACACTTCTCTTTCACTTTCATCAAGGGGCTCTTTAGTTCTTCGCTTTCTGCCGTATGGGTGCTGTCATCTGCATCTGAGGTTATTGATATTTCTCCCAGCAATCTTAATTCCAGCTTGTGCTTCATCCAGTCCAGCATTTCTCATGATGCACTCTGCATATAAGTTAAATAATCAGGGTGACAATATACGGCCTTGACATACTCCTTTCTTGATCTGGAACCAGGCTATTGTTCCATGTCCAGTTCTAACTGTTGCTTCTTGACCTGCAAACAGATTTCTCAGGAGGCAGGTCAGGTGATCTGGTATTCCCATCTCTTTAAGACCTATTTTTAACCAGATTCAAATATTTTCTTCTTTAGTCAGTGGATTTGAAGTAATTTTCCCATGAGCAGTAGGAGGGAAGGTGAGAGTTAAAACTACTTATGCAACTTATTTCTTATCCTTTATGCCTGCATGGACCTCATCCTGAATACATTACTTTGACTTACTGATAGAGGACTTCAAATCCTTCACTGCTTACTGTGTATGTGTAACTTCTTTTCTTCATCTTATTGGTAAAGAAATAATCCAAACTGGCTCAACGTCATGCTTCTGATCTCCTCCTACCATTATCACCTTTGCTCACCTGACTCCAACTACTCTCTTCCTCCATCAAGCCAGTCCTGTTCATGACCTCTGCTCTTCTTATTTCCACCTAGAATATTTTTGCTCTGGAAATGCACGAGCTACTTCAACACCTACAGACCATGGATCAAACAATACTTTCTTGGTGACAACATTCCCTGACAACCCTTTTTAAAAGTTAAACCCTAGAACTTCCCTGGTGGTCCAGGGATTAAGACTCTGAGCTTCCAATGCAGGGGACTCAAATTTGATTCCTGGTCAGGGAACTAAGATTACATATGCTGTGCAGCTAAAAATAATTTTAATAAATAAAAAAATTTTAATGAATCAATAAAATTAATTTTTAATAAAAAATTAAAATTAACAAAAGTTCCCACCCTGGTAATTTTAATTTATCCTAATTTATTTTTCTCCTTACACAGATCACCTTCTAATACACTGTGTGTTTCAGTGTATTTGCTTATCCTCTGTTTTCCTCTATCAGACTACCAGTTACAGGAAGGAATTTTTATCTGCTTAGTTTATTGCTATGTCTCAAGTGCCTGGAAAACTGTGAACATATGGGATATTCAATAAATATTTTAATGAAAGAACAAGTGAATGAATCTTACCCCTCAAAGTGATAACAAATTTTAAATTTTGTTTGAGAGTATTCCAATGAATTGAAAACAAACAGTATTGTAGTAAGTGAATATGTCTGATTTCATTCATTCATATGTATTTATTATAACAAACTCCTCCCTGCCCCATTTATTTTCTCCTCTTTTTCCCCATACAGTCTTCCAATCTACATATATTATAAAAATTTTGTGTGAGGAGAAATTAGTTCAGATTGTGCTATTTCCCCAACATCTGCTGGTTTTGAGAACAATAATGCCACTGGTTGTTTCTGATACAAGCACAGTGTAAGGCTTTGTTTCTTACAAGTCAACCGAACAAGCAAACAATGAGAATTACTCCCAGCTTCAAGAGGCATGCTGAATCCAGAATCTCAATGAATGTCCCCATCATGCTAAAATCAACATGATCTAAAGTCATCAGTTCCCCTTTGGCCTTACTCTCTCAGAATCCACACATAAACACACACACACACACACACACACACACACACACACACACATGCATACAATTTTAATGTAAACTAACAAAGTTATTTTTATGTGGGAATTCTTTCATCTCGGAGTTTTGTTTTTAAACTGGTCCCCAGAGTATGCCGGGATGTGACCTCAGTTAAAGCTTTGGAACAGAGTGAGGGGTAATGACAGGACAGAGGAAGAACTGGCTTCCCTCAGCCAGGTAAATCCTTTAGACAGGCCTCATCCTGCTGCTGCTGCTAAGTAGCATCAGTCGTGTCTGACTCTGTACAACCCCACAGACAGCAGCCCACCAGGCTCCTCTGTCCCTGGGATTCTCCAGGCAAGAATACTGGAGTGGGTTGTCATTTCCTTTTCCGATGTATGAAAGTGAAAAGTCAAAGTGAAGTCGCTCACTTGTGTCCGACTCTTCGCAACCCCATGGACAGTAGCCTACCAGGCTCCTCCGTCCATGGGATCTCCCAGGCAAGAATACTGGAGTGGGTTGCCATTTCCTTCTCCAAGACAGGCCTCATAAAGGACTCATTAAGGATACTGAGGCAAAAGGAAAGTATATCATCAGAGAAAAAAGGAGGGCTGCTTCACTGGGAGCTTCATGGGCCATGTTAAAGACTTAGAATTTCGCTCTGAATGAGATGGAAAGCCATCTGAGGGTCTTTGAAAAGTTCATCTGTGATATTCTGCTGGAAACAGACTGAAGGGGAACCAAAGCTGGAGAAGGGAGATCAGTTAGGAGGCTATGACAATAATGCAGAACAGACAGAACAGTGATCTGAATTGAGACCACAGCAAAGGACCGACTGTACAAGAGTGGAGAGAGTTTTTGAAAGCAGGGCCAACGGATTTGTTGCCAGATCAGATGTGGGTTGGGACAGAGAGGAGTCAAGAGTGACTCTGAGGTTTTTGTCCTGAGCAACTAGAGGAATGGAATAATCACTAACTGAGAATAAGTCAAGAAGAAAAACAAGCTTGAAGTTAGCATCATGAGGAGTTCAGTGATGCATGTGTTAACGGTCAATGAATGGGTCATATGAATCTGGCATTCAAGGACAAGCTCTAGGCTGCAGGTGGAAATTTCCAAGTCTTCAGCATATAGATAATACTGAAAATCATGGACTGGATGAGATCAATGGAATGCGCACCAATAGAAAAGATTTCCAAGCTGCTCTGGAAGGCAATATGGCAACTCCTTAAAGATTAACATTAACTCCTTAAAGATTAAACATTAGAGTTAACCTGTATGCATGCTCAGTTGCTCAGTCATGTCCAACTCTTTGTGACACTAATGGACACTAATGGCCCACCAAGTTTCTCTGTCCATGGGGATTCTCCAGGCAAGAATGCTGGAGTGGGTTGCTATGCCCTCCTCCAGGGGATCTTCCTGACCTGGGGATGGAACCCGCGTCTTCTGCATTGCAGGCAGATTCTTTACCCACTGAACCACCTGGAAAGCTAGAGTTATCCTATAATCTAGCAAATCCACTGTTAGGTATATACGCAAGAGAAATGAAAACATGCATATAAAATATTGGGCAACACGTAAAGGCACTGACCCTCCTGCAGATGAAAAATTCAAGTATAACTTTATGATCAGTCCTCCGTATCCATGGTTCCACATCCTCAGATTCAACCAAACATGAATTAGGCATTACTATAGTACTCGTTTATTGAAAAAAAAAAAAAGTTCACATATAAGTGGACATGTGCAGTTCAAACCTGTGATATTCAAAGGTCAACTGTGTATCAATGATCACAGCAGGAGTATTTGTAAGAGTCAAAAAGTGGACCCAACTCAACTGTCAACTGATAATGGGCAAAGTGTGGTATATCCACACAATGGAATGTAATTTGGAAATCAAAAGGAATGAAGTATGTGCTACAATGTGCATGAACCTTGAAAACATTATGCTAGTGAAAGGAGCCAGTCACAAAGGACCACATATTGTATGAGTCCATTTATATGAAAGTATAAATTTTCATACATCCAGAGCAAGCAAATTTGTAGAGGCAGTGGTTGCCTAGGGTTGGGAATGGGGGGATGAAAAGCTAAGTAGATGGTAAAAACTAAGGGACAAGGGGTTTCTTTTGAGGGGAATGATAGTGTTCTAAAATTGATTATGGTAAGCATAGAATAATTTTGTAAATATACTGAAAGCCATTGAATTGTACACTTCAAGTGGTTGAACTGTATGCTGTATGAATTATAGCTCAGTAATGCTATCCAAAATATAAAGAAGGAAAGAAAAGAAAAGAAAGAAACAGAGGAGAGTTCCAAGGTTTGAATCCTGAGGCCATCAGAATTTGGGGGATTGGGTTCTGATGGTAAAGAACCCACCTGCCAATGCAGGAGACATAATGATGTGGGTTTGATCCCTGGGTTGGGATGCTCCCCTGGAGGAGGGCTTGGCAACCCACTCCAGTATTCTTGCCTGAAGAATCCTGTGGACAGAGGAGCTGGTGGGCTACAGCCCACGGTGTCAGAAAGAGCCAGACACAACTGAGCAAGTGAGCATGTATGCACAACATTCATTAGACATCCAGGAGGAAGTTTAGAGTAGGGATTTAGAGGTGTGACTTTGGAGATGAGGAGAAAGGTCTGGGCTTGAAAAATAAATCAGAAAGCCCTTAGTATATAGATAGTATTTTATTTTTTTTTTTAATTTTTTTTATTTTTTATTTTTTTTATCTATTAAAATTTTAATCCTCATCTTTTTTAAAAAAAAATTTTTAAATCTTTAATTCTTACATGCATTCCCAAACATGAACCCCCCTCCCACCTCCCTCCCCATAACATCTCTCTGGGTTATCCCCATTCTCCCAAATCATCCCACCCTCTCCCTCTCCCTCTGAGTCCAAAAGTCCATTATACACATCTGTGTCTCTTTCCCTGTCTTGCATACAGGGTCGTCATTGCCATCTTCCTAAATTCCATATATATGTGTTAGTATACTGTATTGGTGTTTTTCTTTCTGGCTTACTTCACTCTGTATAATCGGCTCCAGTTTCATCCATCTCATCAGAACTGATTCATATGAATTCTTTTTAATGGCTGAGTAATACTCCATTGTGTATATGTACCACTGCTTTCTTATCCATTCATCTGCTGATGGACATCTAGGTTGTTTCCATGTCCTGGCTATTATAAACAGTGCTGCGATGAACATTGGGGTACATGTGTCTCTTTCAATTCTGGTTTTCTCGGTGTGTATGCCCAGCAGTGGGATTGCTGGGTCATAAGGTAGTTCTATTTGCAATTTTTTAAGGAATCTCCACACTGTTCTCCATAGTGGCTGTACTAGTTTGCATTCCCACCAACAGTGTAGGAGGGTTCCCTTTTCTCCACACCCTCTCCAGCATTTATTGCTTGCAGATTTTTGGATCGCAGCCATTCTGACTGGTGTGAAGTGGTACCTCATTGTGGTTTTGATTTGCATTTCTCTAATAATGAGTGATGTTGAGCATCTTACAGGCATACCTCAAGAAACAAGAAAAAAGTCAAATAAATAACCTAACTCTACAACTAAAGCAACTAGAAAAGGAAGAATTGGAGAACCCCAGAGTTAGTAGAAGGAAAGAAATCTTAAAAATTAGGGCAGAAATAAATGCAAAAGAAACAAAAGAGACCATAGCAAAAATCAACAAAGCTAAAAGCTGGGTCTTCGAAAGGATAAATAAAATTGACAAACCATTAGCCAGACTCATCAAGAAGCAAAGAGAGAAAAATCAAATCAATAAAATTAGAAATGAAAATGGAGAGATCACAACAGACAACACAGAAATACAAAGCATCATAAGAGACTACTATCAGCAGTTGTATGCCAATAAAATGGACAACGTGGAAGAAATGGACAAATTCTTAGAAAAGTACAATTTTCCAAAACTGAACCAGGAAGAAATAGAAAATCTTAACAGACCCATCACAAGCACGGAAATTGAAACTGTAATCAGAAATCTTCCAGCAAACAAAAGCCCAGGTCCAGATGGCTTCACAGCTGAATTCTACCAAAAATTTCAAGAAGAGCTAACACCTATCCTCCTCAAACTCTTCCAGAAAATTGCAGAGGAAGGTAAACTTCCAAACTCATTCTATGAGGCCACCATCACCCTAATACCAAAACCTGACAAAGATGTCACAAAAAAAGAAAACTACAGGCCAATATCACTGATGAACATAGATGCAAAAATCCTCAACAAAATTCTAGCAATCAGAATCCAAAAACACATTAAAAAGATCATACACCATGACCAAGTGGGCTTTATCCCAGGGATGCAAGGATTCTTCAATATCCACAAATCAATCAATGTAATTCACCACATTAACAAATTGAAAAATAAAAACCATATGATTATCTCAATAGATGCAGAGAAGGCCTTTGACAAAATTCAACATCCATTTATGATAAAAACTCTCCAGAAAGCAGGAATAGAAGGAACATACCTCAACATAATAAAAGCTATATGTGACAAACCCACAGCAAACATTATCCTCAATGGTGAAAAATTGAAAGCATTTCCCCTAAAGTCAGGAACAAGACAAGGGTGTCCACTTTCACCGCTACTATTCAACATAGTTCTGGAAGTTTTGGCCACAGCAATCAGAGCAGAAAAAGAAATAAAAGGAATCCAAATTGGAAAAGAAGAAGTAAAACTCTCACTGTTTGCAGATGACATGATCCTCTACATGGAAAACCCTAAAGACTCCACCAGAAAATTACTAGAGATAATCAATGAATATAGTAAAGTTGCAGGATATAAAATCAACACACAGAAATCCCTTGCATTCCTATACACAAATAATGAGAAAGTAGAAAAAGAAATTAAGGAAACAATTCCATTCACCATTGCAACGAAAAGAATAAAATACTTAGGAATATATCTACCTAAAGACACTAAAGACGTATATATAGAAAACTATAAACCACTGATGAAAGAAATCAAAGAGGACACTAATAGATGGAGAAATATACCATGTTCATGGATCGGAAGAATCTATATAGTGAAAATGAGTATACTACCCAAAGCAATTTACAAATTCAATGCAATCCCTATCAAGCTACCAGCCATATTTTTCACAGAACTAGAACAAATAATTTCAAGATTTGTATGGAAATACAAAAAACCTCGAATAGCGAAAGCAATCTTCAGAAAGAAGAATGGAACTGGAGGAATCAACTTGCCTGACTTCAGGCTCTACTACAAAGCCACAGTCATCAAGACAGGATAGTATTTTATTTTATTATTTTTTGTTTGTTTGTTTGTTTTTTAATTTTTATTTTTTTTATTTTTTTTTAATTTTAAAATCTTTAATTCTTACATGTGTTCCCAAAACCATTGTTTTAGGTGAGATCACCTAGAAAGCGAGTATAGAAAATATAGAGCTCGGAGGCTGAGTCCAGGGCCTGCCAACATTAGAGGCTGGGGATATACAGAGGAACGAGAGCATAGGGCACTGAGCAAAGGATCCTGAAAAGGAGGAGCCAAAAAAGTAAGAAGAGCCGACAGTACAGAGTCCTAAAAGTCAAGTGAAGAAAACACCTAAGGGAAGAGTGATTATCTGTCAAATCCTGACAAGAGCTCAAGTGAGACAAAGAGTAAGAGCAAACACTGGTGTTAGCTATGTGAAACTCAATGGAAATTTTATCAGAACTGTTTTGTAGGAGTCACGAGAATGAATCCCTGATTAGAAAATAGGAGATGGGCAAACTGCAGATAACAAGTAGATAGAACCATTGAGAACATTTGCTTGTCACAGAAGCAGGAAAAATGGCCCAGTAACTAAAGTGAAGTAGAGCCCAGAATTTTTTTTTCTCCCTATATTGGAAGAAGTAGTAGCATTTTATAAGTTTCTTGAAAATGAGCAGGCAACAGAGAAAACATGATTTTACAGAAGAGAGAAGCCAACTGCTGATGCGTGGTCCTTAAACATGTGACAGGGGATGGGAACTGGTGAGCCAGTGGAAGGGACTGGCCTTAGCTGAAAGACTGTGGCAAGTTCACCTGTCGTGAGGAAAGAGAATATATGGACACAGAGTATGCAGCTGGGTGGACATGATGCACACTACAACTGTTCTGGGGTCTTTTATTACCCCAGTAAAACAGGAAACAAGGTCTCAGCAGAGTAAGGATGGGGGAGGAAACATGGAGGAGAGAAAATAAAGAAGAAAACAGTCTTTGGGCAATGGCAAGTGAAGAACTAGAGACATGCAGTATCATTGTCAGTTATTAAGTGACCATTGTGGTTAATACTGAGCTACGAGTAAGGCCAGTCATCAAGGTGGTGTTTTTCTCCAGACCTGTTCAACCATATGATGGTAGGTCCTAATAAAGAATTGGCTTCAGCCAGCACTGAGATTAATGAGAGGGAAATGTTCACAATTTTGTAAAAAAGAAAGACAGGAGATTTTAGACTGATTATAGTACCTCTACTTCATGGGAAATAGATGGAGAAACAGTGGAAACAGTGTCAGACTTTATTGTTTTGGTGGGGAGGGGGTGATGAGCTCCAAAATCACTGCAGATGGTGACTGCAGCCATGAAATTAAAAGACGCTTACTCCTTGGAAGAAAAGTTATGACCAACCTAGACAGCATATTCAAAAGCAGAGACATTACTTTGCCGACTAAGGTCCGTCTAGTCAAGGCTATGGTTTTTCCTGTGGTCATGTATGGATGTGAGAGTTGGACTGTGAAGAAGGCTGAGTGCCGAAGAATTGATGCTTTTGAACTGTGGTGTTGGAGAAGACTCTTGAGAGTCCCTTGGACTGCAAGGAGATCCAACCAGTCCATTCTGAAGGAGATCAGCCCTGGGATTTCTTTGGAGGGAATGATGCTGAAGCTGAAACTCCAGTACTTTGGCCACCTCATGCGAGAGTTGACTCATCGGAAAAGACTCTGATGCTGGGAGGGATTGGGGGCAGGAGGAGAAGGGGACGACAGAGGATGAGATGGCTGTATCGCATCACTGACTCGATGGACGTGAGTCTGAGTGAACTCCGGGAGTTGGTGATGGACAGGGAGGACTGGCGTGCCGCAAAGAGTCGGACATGACTGAGCGACTGAACTGAACTGATAGGAACAAAACAGACTGAAAGGAAATGTTTACATTAGGTATGATTTTACCAGCAATTTTAACTTTTTTTGTATTATTTTCTTTTGCAAAAATCAAAACTCACTCAATCTACTTTAAACAAGCTAATATTCAGGACCATCCCATGTAAACAAAGGCAGGAAGCAGGGCCAGATCTCACAAGAAATTTAAACCTGAAAGCAATAAAATAAGACAATAATTGTTTCTGATCCTGCTCTCACAGAGCACATGACCTCTTATTCTCAATGAGCACAAGCATCTTATGGTCCCTTCTGCGACTCTGAATCATTCCCTTGATTTCCTCCGCTTGCAGAACAATGCACAGGACTCCAGCGTGGGTACTTTTGTCTCAGCCCATAGTTTCAGAGCCCACCACCACCTGACTGAGTCTTTGTCTTCTTCAGAAACAGGAGGCAAACTGATTGGCTCAGCTCGTATTAAGAAGCTCCTTGTTTGGTTCAGTCAGCTAGAACCAGAAATGAGAAGTTAGCTGGTCAAAACATAAGGACAACCCAACCCCTTTCTTCCCAATGGCAGGAACAGAGGTAACTCCAGTGAATCAGGCCAAGCAAGACTCCAAATATATCTCTAAGAAGACACATAGGACTTAACCAGTATCTTTAAAATAAATACTTCTAAAGAAGAGACCAAAAGTAGATAATGAGATATTAAAATTTCCATGACTCAGATAGCAAAGAATCTGCCTGCAATGCCAGGCGACCCAGGTTCAGGAAGTCAGGAAGATCCCCTGGAGAAGGAAATGGCAACCCACTCCATTATCCCTGTCTGGAGAATCCCATGGACAGAGGAGCCTGGCGGGCTACAGTCCATGGGGTCACAAAGAGTCAGACACGAGTGAAAGACTTTCACTTTCAAACACTTGCAGAGAAGAGATCAAAGGAGAGCATGAAATATTAAAAATCTAGTCTCTTCTTTTCGTTAAATATTTCTTCTCTGTTTCAGGTAGGTTTTTCATCATTGTAATGTGCAAAAAGCTTCTATGAGTGCCTATTAGTACAGGGCACCATGTCCTTCACTGCACAGAATGAGTCTGACAGGCATATTAACAGTAAAATTTAACTTTTGAAGAAAACATTGAGAACCTGCAATGTACTCCTTAACTATAAAATGGAATTGTTCATAACATAGAATATTCTGAAGATTCCCTGCCTTCATCTTTGTTTTCCTGCAGTTATTAAATTTAAATCAGAGGTGAAAACAAAATAAAGCTGAAAGTTTATTTGCGGCATTCTAGTCTAACGTTACTTTTGGTTGCATGAATTGTACATGATACATGTTTTTGTACATAAAATTCAGGTAAATACAGAAGAAAACAGAGACAAAGAAAAGGCTCCTTCGTTTTCCCTCTCTCACCCCTGAGTATCCCCTTTGCAGAGGAAAATACTGGTAACAGATTAGGCTGTACACTTTCAACTGTTTTTCTAGGTTAGTTTTATTACTATCTTGTTTTTGAGGCTTTACTTTTTCATTTTTAAACTTGCCTTTCTTTCTTTATGCTGATGACTTCCTGTCAGTATTCCTGGTAAGTTATATACCCCAGTGGCCTTGCATCCAGGTTCTATAAAGACATTTTTAATAATATCCCAGTGATCTAATCTCTTAAAGCTCTCATATTTCACCTGTTGGTTTTTTTTTTTTTTTAAGCAGACATTTTACAGACTGGTGAAGCAATCATTTAGAAACATACATCTCTGAAGCCATTATAGTTTTATAATTTGTTCTGCCTCACAAACAACCACAGTCAGCCTTCCAAGAGGACAATCCTTTAAACCAAATCTCTAACATTAAAGCCGCTTATGGCTGTTTCAGATAATGGGAGCTGTCCAGTGTGTGATGTGTTCGGTCTACTTCATTTAGGGAGGATCTGTTGCACTAATAATGGACTTGAAAATGAGCTCTGCACTAGGAATCCAGCAGCGAATAACAGAAAAAAGTGAGCTTACAAAATTTATTGGAAATTTTTTCTGAAGGTCAGAAAACATATTAAGCACAACAGCAAATGTGTATTTTTAATAGTACATTATATTTTTAGGAGACTCTGATGTAAAAGCTTATTATGCATCCCTTTCAAAAAAAAAAAAACAAAAACAGGTTAAAGAGACTTCAATCAAAACCCACCTTGTAGATTTGTCTAAATTTCTAGAATAATAAATTAGATGTAATAAAAGAAAAAAGTCTCTGGATTTTGCCCCCCAAAAAAGAAAATATGCCCTTTGTGAACTTTGTTATGAGTCATATTTGCATAGAAACACACATTATCATTTGAAGGCTATGTCATCTTGAATAGGAATGAGAATTTGTCTCTGTTTCCTTATTTTTAAACTGGAAATAATATTGTCTATTTTATAAGTATGATACAATGTATGCATAGCAGAGGCTTTGCCATGAGCCTGGTCCACAATTGATTTCAATTCCAACTGCTGGTAGATAATTACCATGCTGATGGCAAAACTCTACCCCAAGTATCTGTGTTATCTTTCAGCTTTTCTGTCTCAAGACTTGTTCTGAAGAAGTAAAATTTTTCATCCTTCTGAGAACATTCCAGAAACATGGGGGCAATTAACAACCAGAGGGGCAACCTTCAACCACTGAGGAATGGGAGTCAGTGAACAAATGCCTTCTATTTTTGTTTCTTTTCTGTTTCTGAAGGGACATGCTCCACAGTTCTTTGGAGGGTCCCCAGTGGAAATGAGTACCAGTTGCCCACAGCAAAACTGTCTCAATAATGGACCCTTATAATCGGCTTCCTGGAATCATCTCTCTAATAGATTACCTTCTCCCAAATGCTTATCTCAGACTCCACTTTGAGGAAAAAACAAACTAAAGGGCTTTTAACATTCCATTCCCTTCCCTGCCTCTCTTCATAAATGCCATTCCCTCTACTGATGAATCAGATTTCCAGTCCTTATCAAGGACTTACTCTTGCAAAATAATGTGCTAGATACAACTATTCAATATGGTAACCACTAGTGACACATGGGCATGGAGGACTTGAAATGTGGCTAATCCAAATTAAGAGGTGCTGACAGTGTAAGCCATATAACAGATTTTGAAAACTGAGAATAAAAAAAGACTATAAACTACCTTACTAATAATCACATACTGATTAGTTGAAATCACAGTATTTTACATTTATTGTTGTTGTTCAGTCACTAAGCTGTGTCTGACTCTGCAACCCTATGGATTGCAGCACACCAGGCCTTCTGTTATCCATCATCTTCTGGAGTTTGCTCAAATTCATGTCCATTGAATCTGTGATGCTATCTAACCATCTCATCCACTGCCACCCCCTTCTTTTGCCCTACTTCTTTCCCAGCATCAGGGTCTTTTCCAATGAGTTGGCTCTTTGCATCAGACAGCTAAAGGACAGGACCTTCAGCTTCAACATCAGTTCTTCCAACAAATATTCAGGGTTGACTTCCTTTAGAATTGACTAGTTTGATCTCCTTGCAACCCAAGGGGCTCTCAAGAGTCTTCAAAAATATTTTACATACATTGAGTTAAATATTTCAAATGTATCACTAACAAACTTCGCTTGTTTCTTTTTACTTTTTACAACGTGGCTACTAAAATTTTTTAATTACATTAGAAATTCACCCTGGATGAATCAGAAAAACGTATAAAGGCATGAAACCTATCAAAGCAATAAGTACACCCACTGTTTCCTTAGTTTCCTTTTGGTCACAGTTCTTATCATTAAGATACTTTCAGGCTGAGGGGATGAAATCTTTCACTTATTTCCCAGTGTCTGGAACATAGTAAGTTCTCCATGTTTCCTTCTGCACAAATAAATTAGAGATTTTATTACAGGAAGAAATAAACAGTGAATTTTATAAAATAGGTTGTTGTCAAATTATACAGGATGTCAGTGCAATTTATCTCAAAGGCAATATAACATTCTTGAAGGTTTCGGTACTATTTATTAGAAAGATTCATGTAGAATCAGTATGTAAGATGCAAAAGTGGAAGTGAGACTACAGCCTAGCTGGCAGGCTATTGCAAAATGCTGAGTTTGCCAATAGAAAGCACTAGCCATGGCAATGGAAAAAAATCAGATCATAAGATAAAATTAAGAAAATGCTAGAAGCTGATTGGTTCTGAGTAGAGAAAGAAGAGAGGAAAGGAAGTTTTTATGTCTTCATCACAGTATGAAATTCATTAGAAATCCATGTTCTGTAATTACTGATGTTATTTAAAAAAAAAAAAAAAAGTTGCCCTAAGAACTTTCCCTCACTATTCAAAGGTATTTTCTAACTCAGGAAAAGAAAAATGACTGCAGAACAGCAGAAAAGATGTAATATTCTTTATTCCTAATTTCAAAAGCATGTTCCAAGAAAACAAAGACACTATAAAAGCACTTTCAGAAAGAAACTACGTCCTTCCTCTCCACTCAAGCGTCCATGCCCAGAAAATAAGAGCCTTCTGGTTAGGATGAAAAGAAGTCATGAGGGAGAAGCAAAGGGGTTAAATGCACATGCAAGGAGGACTGGAACATGACCTACTTTCCCAGATGTGTAGCTGGGGGAGACAGAAGGATGGAGAAAAGTATGGTGTTCTAGATCTACCACTTCAGTTTGTTATTGAAGCTTCAGGGCAGAAGTGATGGTGTGGGTCTCTCTACACCATAATGATATCAAGCCAACAGTTAGACATGGCTGGGTGTGACATAAGGGGACAATAAGGCTCTGATCCTACCTTAAACTCACCACTGAGAAGTAGATAAATAAACTTTCCCCACTTGCCCAAGCAGGGCTCAGATGTCAGTTGAAGGAGACAGCTGAGGGCCAAAGGGGCTTATATTTGTAACCCAAATGCCAGTGTGAATCATGAAACTGAGGTTTTTATAAATGCAGAGATTTCAAAAGAGTGACAAATATTATGACCACCAGAGAGCAGATACTCTCTCTCCCTGACTTCCCATCTCAATCCCCATCCTGTCATTATCACACACAAGCCTTGGAAAGGAGGGCCACGCTAAAGAGAAGGAAAGAAGGTAAAATCCAGAACTGACACAATTTTAAGTTTGTCTGAAAAAGTATGACAAAGACTGAATTCACCTGAAAATGACTAGATATAATTTTACAGCATCAGGAAAAATAAGGCATATAATAGAAACTAAATACAAAAATGGGGAAATAAAATGTTACCTGTTTTAAAAATATGATTTCAGGGTTCACAAAAATTATACTTATAGCTGGTATAAAGGAATTTACTACATTCTTAAAGAGGATTAAGAACTCTCTTTGGGGAACTATAACATATTTTATTTAAAAAAAACATAATAGATGACTGACTGAAATGCTTCAATGCTAAATTGACATATACGTGAATTGCTATTTTCCTCCTGCCTGGGCTTCGCTCTGAGGCATGGTCTTGCCGGGGTCCAGCCCCGGTGGATCCAGGGAATTCGAAGCGAGGATGGCATTGGCGAGGAAAACTTATTTATTAATTAATATAGAAATATAAGATTAGATTAGGAAGAAATAGTGTAGTAGGAAAATTAAGTGGAGAAAGAGGGCTAAATAACTTGGATTACGTGGAAGACCAATAAAACTCCAGACAAGGAATTTGCACCATCTACGTTGGGCCACCGGCACTCACTTGAATATCTATGGGTGCCTTGCCTTAGGCTCCCTTTCGCGTGGGTCTTAACAGCCAGGGCAAGTGAGTAGACTTGGCGAGCCTCTGTGCCCCAGATGGGAATTCAGCCTGAAATTAAAGTAAAGAGGAGAGGGAGGGAAAGGGAGAAAAGGAGAAAGAGAGAGAGACATGGGGGAAACCAGTCCGGCTACTGGCTCCATCCTCTGTTGTTTAGAAGGCCTTTTATACTTTTGATAAAACATGGAGATCAATGGGTAACACAAAGTTATGCAGTATTAGCAGTCCAGACTCTTATCAAAACCAGGCTTTTCTCTGCATACCTAATTGTATACACAAGTCTTAAGTAATTGACATCATTTTCCAGCCAAAAGGGCCAATTAACATTTTACAGCCTTTTTTCTGATAAGGGTTTGTCAACCAGAAGACTTATTTGTGTTGATCTTCCCAAAGTCTGGTGCCATTCTCAGAAAGCACTAAATAAAGTTACATTCTTACATAGCAAGGACACAAGAGAAGTGCAGTGATATATAACAAAGAGAAAAGTAATTAACTCAAAAGTCTAGTGTTGCTAACATCAAAACTACTATATATCTTTTTCCATATCCCGTTTACATTGATTAACATTCTTCCAGGTGCCTAAAAGATAAACAATATGGAGGTCTGGCAGCAATCATTGAGTCAACAGTGAAAACCCTCTACCAATATAATTTTTAACTGTTTAGAAAAGGCTCTGTATCTTTAAGATGCTTTTAAGCTTTGTGCCTCTCACAGTTGGGGGGCTGTAAGCAATTCGCAAGCTGTAGGAGGTCCAGGGGAACCTGTTAGGCAAGCTAGAGAGCAATCAGAGGGGGTTTAACTGAAACATCCCTTTCAAATGCAGAAGACTAAAGCCCTGAGTTGACTTTTTTCCAGAGAATATCAGAAGAGTGGAAAAGCAGGCAGATTCTTATTTTTAGGGGGTTGGATGCTCAGGAAATTCCAGGGGGAAAACCTGAGGTCTGATTAGCCTTGCCATCAGAGCTCTGCCGCATGACCTTGTCATGGGTGGAATTCCTCACGTTGGCTCCCGGCATGGTCTGACTATAATTTAGTGCTGGGTTTGATCAGCTGACTCATTTGAAAAGACCCTGATGTTGGTAAAGATTGAGGGCAGGAGGAGAAGGGGACGACAGAGGAAGAGATGGTTAGATGGCATCACCCACTCAATGGACGTGAGTTTGGGTAAATTCCGGGAGTTGGTGATGGACAGGGAGGCCTGGCATGCTACAGTTCATGGGGTCACAAAGAGTCGGACATAACTGAGTGACTGAACTGAACTGAACTTGATCAGTAAGGTGATAAGGATTATGAATCAATACACTTTAGTACAGGGTATTCCAAAGATTTCCAGTCCATTCTTGGATCAGTTAAAGTCTAAAGGGTTCTCCCATAAAATGCACTGAAGGTATGAAGATGACTTGATAGTTAAGATAAACTCTAGAGCAGTGGTTCTTTATGGAGAAGATGGAGAAGAAACAGCAGGTGGTTGGTTGGGGTGGGATATGGTGTACAGGGAGTGGGGGGTTACTCCCCATGGGACAGCTGGCAATGTCTAGAGATAGTTTTGGCTGTCATAACTGAAGATGGTGGGTGCCATGAGCCTCTAGAGGGTAGAGGCCAGAGATGCTGCTAAACATCGTACAATGCAGAGAGTCCCCACAGCAACCAGTGGTCAAAAAAAAAAAAAAAAAAGGCCACAGCTGAGAGACCTGCTCTAGAGGTGAGGCCTACCCACGCTGAGGATCCTGGCAACCTCTTAAAGCTGACTGATTGCCTTAAAGTGCTAACAGAAAAAAAAAAAAAAAAATGTGTTCATGGGATCATTTGTTCTGGGAGGAGCTTGGAGAAAACCTCCAGAATTGTGACCAAAAAAAATGTCTTTTCTTTTAAAAAAAGGGCTCCTCGTGATGATAATAATAATAAAATTCAGGTAAACTTAGTTCTAGCTATAGTCTAGAGCAAGAAAGATATAGATAACCATCTACTCATCTGTCTATCTTGGATTCTATATTCTGAGTATATAAATACAAAGATCAGGGGAGAGGCAGAAAAGAGAGAAAGGAAGAAGTCCATAAATGAAAGTGAAAGTTGCTCAGTCATGTCTGACTCTTAGTGACCCCATGGACTATACAGTCCATGGAATTCTCCAGGCCAGAATACTGGACTGGGTAGCCTTTTTCATTCTCCAGGGGATCTTCCCAACCCAGGGATCAAACCCAGGTCTCCCACATTGTGGGCAGATTCTTTACCAGCTGAGCCACAAGGGAAGCCTGAAGTCTGTAAGAGAAGCTCAATATTATCATTTCTATTGTACCGGGAAACAAATCACTGGGTCATTTAGTAAAATTATCTTTGAAAAATATAAAGTTCAAAATTTAAAATGGTCATTCGATTGTTTTAAGAAATATTTTACCTTCTAAATAAAAAGTACAGACTGTCTTTAAATATTTTCCTCCTTTAATTACAGAATCAATTAATCAATAAATGGTCATCTCCCTCTTAATTTCAGTAATCTGTTCTTGAATAGTTCTGTGAAAAATACTTCACTTCTGTGAACCTAACTACCACAATTTTAAATGGAAAAATTATAATGTATATGTCAACCACAAACCCATGGCCAATTCTAAAACTCAGTAAACCAATCTTAAATAATTAATGAACTCTCACATTAGGACATATAATGCTTGAAACATTACTTCCCAATAAACAACAAATCGATACAGCTAATAATTTAGCAACATACTAAACATCACCTCTCCTAAGACGCAAGAGATTTTCAAAATATCAACATGTGAGTCTGATGTTGTGGCTTAAATAACTCAAAAACACTCCGAAACATTGTTTCATTGGAAATATTTTGTTGATTTTTCATTTCACTGACAACCAACAGTATTTTTCATATACTTATTGGAAGGCTACATCCAAAGGGTTGCAACGAGTCAGACACGACTGAAGCAACTTAGCTGTAACATAGGGTATTTGCACACCTTCCTTTGTTAAATTCTGTTCAAGTACTTTAGCGGTTTCTTTTATTTAATTGTATGCATTTCCAAAGAGTCCAACACAACTAAAACAACTTGTATTTTTAATGTATTTATACTATTGAGATATGAGTTGCTTATATATTCTAGGTGTAAGTCCTTTGTCAAACATATGTACTGTGAACATTTTTCTCCAGTTTATAATCTGCTTTTCATTTTTAAATGTTTTTCAAAGAGAAAAAGCTTTTAATTTTAATGAATCCAATTGTTAAGCTTTTATTTTCATGATTAGTGTTATCTGTAAGAAATTTATACCTACCTCTATGTCACAAAGATATCCTCATGCTTCTTTTTTCTAGAAGTTTCATATAAATACGCACTGCTGCTGCTGCTGCTGCTGCTGCTGCTGCTAAATTGCTTCAATCATGTCCAACTCTGTGCGACCCCATAGACGGCAGCCCACCAGGCTCCTCTGTCCCTGGGATTCTCCAGGCAAGAATACTGGAGTGGGTTGCCATTTCCTTCTCCAATGCATGAAAGTAAAAAGTGAAAGTGAAGTCGCTCAGTTGTGTTTGACTCTTAGCAACCTCATGGACTGCAGCCTACCAGGCTCCTCCATCCATGGGATTTTCCAGGCAAGAGTACTGGAGTAGGATGCCATTGCTTTCTCCGAAATAAAGGTTGACAACACCTATTGTAGGTACGGATATGGAACAACTGTATCTTTCATAATTTGCTGCTAAGAATGCAAAATTGTACACACATTTTGGAAAATTGCTTGGTAGGTTCTTAAGCTGTTGAATATATACCTACTCTATGACCCAGCAACTCTAGGTACTTACTCAAGAGAAGTGAAAATATGTCCATCAGAAGTTTATACAAAAATACTTAGTGGCCATATTCATAATAAAACTAGAAGCCACACAACTGTTCAACAAGAGGTAGCAGACAAATTTTATATAATCTTTTTTTATATTCATACAATGATAAATGAACTACAGCTACAAACAATACAGATGAATCTAAAAAAAAATGACGAGCAAAAGAAGCCAGACACAAGAGTTTATATTTTATGGTTCCATTATATGAATTTTAAAACAGGTAAAATTAATTGATCCTGATATTGATATAAATTAGAATATTGATTGCCTTGGGGTAGGGAGAAAGACAGGAGATTGAACAGGAAGCGGTACAAGGATATAAGGAAATTTTCCAAGGTGATGGAAATATTTTATATATTGACAATGGAGTGGATTCAGTTCAGTTCAGTTCAGTTCAGTTCAGTCGCTCTCAGTCGTATCTGACTCTTTGCGACCCCTTGAATCGCAGCACGCCAGGCCTCCCTGTCCATCACCAACTCCTGGAGTTCACTCAGACTCACGTCCATCAAGTCCGTGATGCCATCTAGCCATCTCACCCTCTGTCACCCACTTCTCCTCCTGCCCCCAATCCCTCCCAGCAGCAGAGTCTTTTCCAATGAGTCAACTCTTCGCATGAGGTGGCCAAAGTACTGGAGCTTCAGCTTTAGCATCATTTCTTCCAAAGAAATCCCAGGGCTGATCTCCTTCAGAATGGACTGGTTGGATCTCCTTGCAGTCCATGGGACTCTCAAGAGTCTTCTCCAACATCACAGTTCAAAAGCATCAATTCTTCAGCGCTCAGCCTTCTTCACAGTCCAACTCTCACATCCATACATGACCACAGGAAAAACCATAGCCTTGACTAGACGGACCTTCGTCGGCAAAGAAATGTCTCTGCTTTTGAATATACTATCTAGGTTGGTCATAACTTTTCTTCCAAGGAGTAAGCGTCTTTAATTTCATGGCTGCAGTCACCATCTGCAGTGATTTTGGAGCCCAAAACACTAAAATCTGACACTGTTTCCACTGTTTCCCCATCCATTTGCCATGAAGTGATGGGACCAGATACCATGATCTTCATTTTCTGAATGTTGAGCTTTAAGCCAACTTTTTCACTCTCCTCTTTCACTTTCATCAAGAGGCTTTTTAGCTCCTCTTCACTTTCTGCCATAAGGATGGTGTCATCTGCATATCTGAGGTTATTGATATTTCTCCCGGGGATCTTGATTCCAGCTTGTGTTTCTTCCAGTCCAGCATTTCTCATGATGTACTCTGCATATAAGTTAAATAAGCAGGGTGATGA
Source organism: Capra hircus (assembly GCF_001704415.2). Lineage (NCBI taxonomy): Eukaryota > Metazoa > Chordata > Mammalia > Artiodactyla > Bovidae > Capra > Capra hircus. The sequence continues at coordinate 17,820,198 of NC_030808.1, forward strand.
TATACAGCCTTGACGTACTCCTTTTCCTATTTGGAACCAGTCTGTTGTTCCATCTCCAGTTCTACCTGTTGCTTCCTGACCTGCATACAGATTTCTCAAGAGGCAGGTTAGGTGGTCTGGTATTCCTATCTCTTTCAGAATTTTCCACGGTATATTGTGATCCACACAGTCAAAGGCTTTGGCATAGTCAATAAAGCAGAAATAGATGTTTTTCAGGAACTCTCTTGCTTTTTCCATGATCCAGCAGATGTTGGCAATTTGATCTCTGGTTCCTCTGCCTTTTCTAAAACCAATGGGTGTACTGATTTGTTATTGAATTATATACTTGAAATGTGTGCATTTCACCACATGTAAATTATACCTCAAAAATATACATATTACATTTTAGAACCACAAGTATAAATTTTTCCTACAGCTAAGATATGTACACTTTATGACTTATTAAAAGTCACAGGTATTCTACTAGAAAAATGTTTAACTAGGAGAAATCCTTTGGGGAGTGCCTGAATCTCCTGTATGTCTAAGAAGATCTGTCTTCATCTGTGCCCTTTCAGATGTAAGTAGAGAGTCAGATTATGTGCTGAAGGTTGTTTCTCTCTAGATTACAACATTTAATCTCAGTGGGAATTCCCAACAGTGGGGCTATGCTCTCCACTATGTTTGACCTGTACTACTAGACAAGTAACAAGAGTGAATTCAATCTCTACTTGGAATTGTAAATATCAAATATGGAATAACAGGATTTTCTTTATAAAAAAAAAAAAGCACATGTAACCCACTCCATCTTTTCAAGAACCAGAGCAAGTATATACCTGATCAGAGACCAAGATCTGCTAAGACTCCAGCTCAGTCTTAACAGTACAGAAGAGACTATATCACTGAAAGTAAAGCATTAACAAAACCTCTTGTCCTTTATGAACAAACTTGGCCCTGGCTAACTTTACAGCACTGTTTCCCTAGAAACCTGAAAAAAGCAGAACTGAAGTGGTGTTACGAGACAGTATTTTTTATGATAAAACATGACAAATTGCATCTGGCAGGAGAGAAACTACATATAAACTGTAAAAACCTGATGGGAAACCAAAGTTTGGGGCTCACTGTATGTGATGACTCTTCTAACTAGGCAATCCCCTTGCAGGAACTCCAGAATTTATGCCTCAAATGTTGTTATAACAGATACTAGTTCCTATTTGAGATACAACACTTTCACATCAGGACCGCATGCATGTGTCTCATCTCCTTGTGCCTGAACTGTCACCTTGGAAGCCAGAGATCAGTCCCCTGACAGATGTGAGGACTGCTGCAAGAGTCTTACTGAAGAGGGATACCCAACAATGTATTTCTATATTTGTTTTCCTCTCAGATATACACATAAGTAGTTCCTCTGTAGTTTATGTGTACTGGAGACTTCCCCTGTGGTCCAGTGGCTAAGACTCCATGTTTCCAATGCAGGGAGCCCAGGTTTGATCCCTGGTGAGGGAACTAGATCTCACATGCAACTACGAGTTCTCATGCCACAACTAAAAGAATCTGCATGCTGCAACTGAACAAAAAAGATCTCACATGCCACAAGGAAGATCAAAGATCCTGCAGGCCACAACTAACACTTGGCACAGTCAACTAAACAAATAAATGTGGTGGTTTAGTCACTCAGTCATGTCCGACTCTTTGCAACCCCATGGGCTGTAGCCCAGAAGGCTCCTCTGTCCATGGGGATTCTTTAGACAAGAATACTGGAGTGGGTTGCCATGTCCTCCTCCAAGGGATCTTCCTGACCCAGGGCTCAAACCAAGGTCTCCCACCCACATTACAAGTGGATTCTTTACTGTCCAAGCCACCAGGGAAGCCCAAATACATAAAAATATTTTTGAATAAAATAAAGCTTACATGTAACAAAGATGAAAATATAACCTCTCCCTTACATCTGGCTAACAGTGCCTAGTTATTAACTATCATAAACCAAAAGCAAACAAAGGGTCAAATATCATTAAGAGAAGTTGGTGACCAAATAGTAGACAGAAACATAGAATGAAATGAAAATCCCCAAACCATTCTAAAGCAAAAAGAAAAAAATAAGGATATTTAGACTTAAAAGTACTTGATACAAACTTTAATAAACTAAGAGTGGCTCCTGAACAGTTTCCCATGACCATTTGAATTAATGTACATGTTAAGTCTATCAGAAATCAGTATACTACTATCAGTCACTAACTTTTCTTGAGCTTGCTATATAAACTTTTTTCCTATATAAACTTTTAATGAACCCAACATAAAAGGTAAGTCAATGAACTTAAAATTATGACCCACCATAGGGAGATTAAGACTCATCCTGAGTACACATGAATTTGTCATTTGAACTTTAGTTATGAAAGCAGCACCTTCTCTTACCGAGTTCTAGGTAGAAAGCCTACACCCTCATTTGGCAGCTAACATTACCATTTGTACATACTGAATGACACTGTAAAAAAAAATTTTTTAAGTTCAATATATCAATGACTAGATGATATAGCTGCAGGGCTTTTGTTTTGCTTTGTTTTTGAAGACAAAAACACTATGGCTTTCCAGATGATTAAACTGAAATGTTTAATAATCTGCAATTCTCATTTATTTTCTAGGCATACATGCAAATTTTACCAATAGCCTGTAGCAACATACTTAAACTGCCACAAGTTGATCAACACATTCTAGCCTGGGTGTTTAAAAAGGATCTCAGGTAGAGATGGAGGAAAAACAAGCAAACTAACTCACCCAATTCCTTAACCCTATAATCTTCAACAAGGAGTTTATGTCTGAGTAGACAAGAAATAAACAATATGACCAAATTGCCTACATTGGTGTCACCCCTTTATGGAAACAGAAAAAAGCCTCTCTCAAATCATGCCTGAGAGTAGATTCCATGTGGGCCCACTGCAGAAATGACAGGATTGACTACCTCTGTCCAATTAGAAGTGCCTAAAAGACTAACAAATTCCACTAGTTACAGTGAATTTGAAAACTAATAAGCACCTGCTCTGTGGTAACAGTGTGCAGATAGATGACTCAAAGGTACTCATTTGTTTGTACCTTTATTGTCAATTCCTCAAGGATATGCATGAGCTGTCTCTTAATCTCTTTACTCTAAGTTTTGCCTGGTATATAATAAACTTAAAAAATGAGTAAACGGACAAATGGTTGAATGAGTAACAGAATGGTGGCCAATTAGTCTCAGCAACCACTGAAGATACCGCTACTCTATCAGTTAGGATGTTTTCAGCTGCAATCAACAAATAACAGAATAGCAGACCACAAATGGATTAAATGAAGTGGACATTATTATTTCATTTAAAAAGAAAGTGAATCCAAGGTTGGTGCAGTGATTCAATTATGTCATGTGGGTTCTTTCTATCTTTCCACTCTTCCCACCTCAATTTGTTAGTGAAGTCTGCCTTTGTGGTCACAAGATGGTGGCTAAAGCTTCAAGATCACACCAACACAAGGGTAAACAATAGCCAAAGCAGGAAGTGAGTAAGCATTTTTCCCCCCTACAGGTTTTTTCCATTCTACTACATTTTTGCTTACCTCTTACTTGCCAAGATATTGCTTGTTGTTCAGTTGCTAAGTTGTGCCCCTCTCTTTGCAACCCCATTGACTGCAGCATGCCAGGTCTCCTTGTCCTTCACTATCTCCTGGAGTTTGCTCAAACTCATGTCCACTGAGTCAGTGATGCCATCCAACCATCTCATCCTCTGTCATCCTCCTCCTCTTGCACTCAGTCTTTACTAGCATCAGGGTCTTTTATAATGAGTCAGCTCTTTTCATTAGGTTGCCAAAGGGTTGGAGCTTCAGCTTCAGCATCAGTCCTTTCATGAATATTCAGGGTCGATTTCCTTTAGGATTGACTATAGTTTGATCTCCTTGCTGTCCAAGGGGCTCTCAAGAGTTTTCCCCAGCACCACAGTTAAAAATCATCAATTCTTCAGCATTCAGCCTTCTTTATGATCCAGTTCTCACATTCATATGTGACTATTGGAAAAACCATAGCTCTGACTATACAGACCTTTCTTGGCAAAATGATGCCTCTGCTTTTTAATACACTGTTTAGATTTGTCATAAGACAATATGAAGAAGAATGGAATTTCCATAACTGGCACAGAAGAGTTCTCTGTGGCTAAAGAACAGAGAACAAAGATGTATCCTCCCTGCTCTCCTCTACCAAATGAACAAAATGAGAATTCTGTTTACATGGAATAAGAGGAAATAGCTACAATCCACAATATTTGCACAGCTCATTAACAGCACAATATCCATAAAAGTCACCACACTCTCAAATCACTCATTCATTTAGTCATTCAACAAATATTTGGCAGGCACTATTCTCTGTCCCAGGACTTCCCTGGTGGCTCGTAGTAAAGAACCCACCTGTCAAAGCAAGAGATGCGGGTTAGATCCCTGAAGGGATCCCTTCTTGTATTCTTGCCTGGAAAATCCCATGGACAGAGGAGCCTGGTGAGCTACAGTCCATGGGATCACAAAAGGGTCAGACACAACTGAGTGGTTAAATAACAACATTCTCTGTCCCTGAGATACATGAAAGAACAAAATATGACTTCCAAATCTCAAGAAATTTACATGCTAGAGGATGAAGACTGACAATACACAAGCATTATAAATAAGATAAATGCATCATACGTATACGTATTTTGCAAATATACTAAAGTGATGTGTGTTTTTTTTTCCCAAGATTGGGGTAAGGTAGGACTGAGATGGGGCTCTAAATAGGTTAATCACAGAAGACCTCCTGAGGGACTGATAGTGATTAAATACCGGGTCAGACTGTTGCCTTTCTGGCCCACCCTAACTTTTCAGATGGCCTCAAGACAGCTGCTACTAAAATAAAAGAATATGTCACAGGAAGAACAAGAAAGCAAAAACTGAAGTACTGTGTAGAATATATCCAGAAAACAATTGGGGTTGTGCTTACAGACATATTGAAAGCAAGCAAACTGCAGGCTTACTAAGACTGAGGAAACTATGTTGGTAAAAAATCCATGAGCCTGAGGACCGAAGAGCTGTGTGTCTCTCTGAGTCTTAAACGATCTATAGGTCTACAAACAGCTGCAAAATACATACAGCCCCTAAGGGGAACATTTTCCCACAACCCACTTCAGATGTGGCCAAGAAGATTAATAGACGAGGAAGATTCTTCTAGAGAGTAGAGCAGGAGATCACAGGAAGCAATGAGTAACAATTCCCTCCCAAAGAGCAGAAACAAGATCCAATCGAGGAACTTCCTCCACTGCCAGAGCAGAGGGCTTTGAGACCCCGGCCCAGCTGGTCTCCATCAGTGCTGTGGACCAATGATGACTGCTGTGTCTCTCATTCTTCTCTTATTTGAATAGGGGTTTTAATTTCCTGGCCCACTCTGATCTACCTAAGTTATATTTGGACCTGAGTGGAACGACTGAATGTCACTCAGAAATCTTTGGATTTAAGCTGGGTATAGTAACTGGATGGAACTTTGGGTCATCTGCCTTGGGACAGAGGTGAGTGCACTCTATGTTTCTTGCATGGAAAAAGGATGAATGTGAGAAGGATACATGCAAAAACTGGGCAGTCAGAGTTGCAGGCTATGAGAGAGAGAGCTGCCCACCAATATTCATCCACCCCTTACTCCTGACACATAATTAAGGGACATTCTCAGTTTCCCTTGCAGACTGATGTAACCACGTGACTAAAATCTCAGCTATGATACATGTTACTGTTGAGTCACTAAGTCATGTTTGACTCTTTTGTGACCCCATGGACTATAGCCCACTAGGCTCCTCTATCCATGGGTTTTCCCAGGCAACAATACTGGAGTGGATTCCCTTCTCCAGCGAATCTTCCTGACCAGGATTGAACCCGAGTCCCCTGCACTGGCAACTGGGTATCGCTGAGCCACCAGGGAAGCCCTACAATACATGAGCAGCTGTGGTATGTGCCTGACTCTTCGAAACTCCAGCCTTTAAGAGACGTGTGCCTCGTCCACATGTTGCTCTCTCCATTGGTTGAAACCTCAACAAGCCTTGACCTGATGACAAGGTTCTAGAGGATAAAAGCATCACAAGATGACAAGATAGGAGAATCTGGATCCCTGAATTGCCATGTGGAACAGAGTTACTACCAGCCAGGTGTGTGTTAGTCACTCAGTCATGTCCAACTCCTTTTCAACTCCATGGACTGCAGCGCTCCAGGCTCCTCTGTCCATGGTATTTTCCAGGCAAGAACACTGGAATGGGTTGCCATTTCCTTCTCTAAGGGATCTTCCTGAATGAGGGATCAAACCTGGGTCTCTAGCATTGCAGGCATATTCTCTGCCATCTGAGCCACCAGGAAAGCCCAACCTGGTATACCCTCAGTTATTCTATTAGGAAGAAATAACCTTCTTGTTCACGAAGTCACTGATTTTCTAAGTCTATTTTCACAGCAACTCAGTCTAACACAGAAACATAACCCCCTAGCTAGTGTAGCAATTATCTTTTATATATATATATCTTTTATATATATATATCTTTTATATATATATATATATGTATATATATATATCTTCTACATAGCCAAAAAGCACATAATACATTTTAGAAAACTTTTGTCTTAATCTGTTTGGCTATTACAGAATGCCTTAGACTAAGGGGCTTATAAACAGCATAAATTTATTTCTCATAGTTATGGAGGCTGGAAGTCCAAGACTGAGGTATTGCTGGCAGATTCAGTGTCCAGGTGAGATGCTACTTCCTGGTTCATAGAGAGCCACCTTGTCACTGAGTACTCATGATGCAGGAGAGGAAGGGAGTCCTCTTTTATTTATAAGAATACTAATCCTATTCATGAGGGTTCCACCCTCCAAATCCCATCACATTGGTGGTTAGAATTTCAACATAAGAATTTGGGGAGAACATTCAGTCTATTGCAGCTTTCTTTCAAAACAGCTAAAAATTTTTAAAGCTTTAAAAATTATTATTTTCCAGTTATTTTTTTTAAAAAAAACTATGGTAGAACCACTAATTTCCTACAGATTATAGATAAGTGAATCATTACTATACTTAGCATGTAAAATTTAGCAGAATAATGAAGAAAAAAAGCACAGAAAAATATAGGCCAATGTGGTACTTAGACATTTTTATAGTGCTACAGCAATTAAAATGAAAATATATTCCAATGCCATTAAAAAGTCTATTCCAAAAGCAATTACTTAATGCCTTTCTCTTACATCAGGCAGGAAATTCCTCAAGAGTAGGGACTCTGTTGCTTCCTACTATATAACTAATATCCAGAACAGTTTCAAAAAATATAATGAACATCTAATAAGAAATCGTTAAATGAATGAATGAACGAATGAATGAAAAAAAGTATTTTAAATATTGAATCAGTTTTAACTTTTGTGAAAAAGTACCGTGTTTAGTAGAAACTCAAAAACCAAAAGTTGTATTCTTTTTCACCATTAATGCTATCATCTCCCATCAACAAATCTCTCTGAATTAAAGAAAATCCTAAAAATTTAAAATTCTGAAATTTAAAATACCCTATCTAGCTTGACAGGCACACTAATAGTTAACTCAGAAATATATCAGGATTTCAATTTCTAGCTTGAGTATTCCACACTCAGACATCTGATATTTATAAAATGAAACATAAAGATAAACCTTTGGTAAAATATTATGAAATAGACTTCTAACTTTGACATCGACTCCAAACTTTCCTTTTATCACTCTGAACTTAACAGCAGGAATTGTACATATTACTAAAAACTGGATTTGACCCACAGTGGGAAAAAAAAAAAATCGATTGCTTAGTAGTTAGCTCCCAATCTCCTCCTAGCAACATCAATGTTGAATTTATCCACAGAGGGGAAATAGGTTTGGTTTGTCTGCTTGCACAATAGGACAATGGATCAGCAGACAGCTTACCCATAATGTCAGCATTACTGAAACTATAGGTGGTAAATCCATTTAATCCAAGTATTTGTAGCCCAAACTTTCAAAGGGATGCTGGTCTAAGCTTAAGAGGACCCATAATTTTAAGAGAGACATTTTCTTCAGAGTTAAGAATTCCAGTGGAGAAGCACTAAACTCTGTTGAGAATCCTATAAAAATTAGACTTTTAGAAAATGGACCAACAATACTGAAATAAGCCTACCACACTATTCAATTTGAGCGTAAAGCAAAAAGAATTCTAAAGCAAATAGTCATTTTTTTCTTTTTTTGCTTACTAAAAATGAGAAATAGTTTAAATAGGTCTCAGATTATTTAAGCCAGCATTGAATCTAAGACTGAAAACTTAAGTTTTCAGTGTTTACAAATCAATTTAATTTTTAATACATGATTCATTCAATCAACAGATCTTTTCAAGAAATATGTATTGAGTACTAGGACAGAGATTGTTTATTGCCTAGTGTAATATCCATTGTCCCTACTTGAAAAATGATAAAGTGTTAGTTTCTCAGTCGTATCCAACTATTTGCAACCCCATGGACCGTGGCCCACCAGGCTCCTCTGTCCATGGGATCTTCCAGGCCAAAATACTAGTCATTCCCTTCTCCAGGGGATCTTCCCAACCCAGGGACCAGACCTGGGTCTCCTGCATTAGCAGGCAGATTCTTTACCACCTGAGCCACCAGGGAAGCCCACTGTCCCTACTTAGAAGTCCTGATTTTTAGCTGGGTGCTTGGATGTTGGAATAAAGATCTGATCCCAAGTCTCCCTTTTATCCTGGCTCTTACCACTGGAAGGGTGAGAGGTAACCAGAAATGTTATGTAGCAGCTTCTGAGAAATATCCTTGAAAAGCAGCCGGTATATATTCTTTGCTCTGTCTTCTCGTCTTTCTCCACCTTGCTGTTTAAAATGTGTCTCTAATGAAAGAGGCTCTCTCTTGCACAAAACAATGAACACACACCCTAGGGATGACAGACTAGAAAGCTAGAACCCACATTCATTCCTGAGGACTTTGTAGGTCAGAGCTACCACATCTGTCCTAGACGGTCCATCTTCAGACTTCAACGCAAGAGAAAAAAATAAAGTCCTGTATTTTAAAGTCACTTGTATTGGGGGGTTTTATATTACTGCAGTGAACCTAATCCTAACTGACACAAGCACAACCTGTAAGATAAGTACTGAAATACAAGATGACTGAAGCAGATTTCCTTGCACACAGCCAGCTAAAGTTCTAGCAATCAGTACTGAAGTATAAAGAACACTGAAGTGAATTACGACTGTTTTTGCCTGTTTGTTCTATTTTCAAACCAACTCCCTTCTTCTGGTAACAACCACCACTTTTCTTTAGAAGTTTCTCTCCCATATTATGAGAGCAGATTTTCATCCCTGTAGCCTCATTCCTCAGCCAATCTATTTTGGGGGGAGGGGTGAAGGGGAGAGGTGGGAATGTAATCCAAGCCTGGCCAATTAAAGTATCAGTCAGTAAAACTGATTCAGAAATGAGCCAATTAAACTTGGCCATTTAGAATCCTGCTGTGTCACTATAAGATGTCACATAACAAAACAACTCAGGACTCAGTGCTTACAACAACAAGCATTCATCACAGATCTGTAGGTCTTCTGGGCCTCCCTAGCTTTAGGCTGCTGACTGGACGAAGGTCTGCTCCACGTCTCTCATCCTCCTTGGACTGGCAACAACCTGAGTGAAATTCTCTTAGTGATATATGGCTGAGGCACAGTCAAGCTAACTCACACAAGCAATTTAAGGTCTCTACTCATGTCATTCAGATTAATATTCCATTGGGGTGGGGAAATATATTCTGCCCCCTACAGTGAACTATAAGGTCACATAGAGGATATGAAGAAGTGGAATTAATAAGGCACACAATCGATGTGTCAATTATGCACACATCTGGAGTTGCTGACACCTCTAGGGTCACAGTGGTCTTAAAAGGCTCTAAACCTTGGGTTGCATGTGCCAGTCTTCCAGGCTAAAAGGATGAAGCATGTCTTCAATGGCAGAGAATGACTTAACACATGGAGAGAAACAAAGATAGCCAAAGTAAGGATGGGTGGATAGACACACAAAGCATACTGAATCCTTTACTTTAAAAGAGGAACATGCCAGAAAAAATACCAAGAATAGCAATAACAAGTGTTGTATTGTGAGGATTCAGAAAAGTGAGAAGACCAGAGAAATTTTTGTAGCAGACATTCATTGGAATGACAAGTAAGGGTCATCTTCACCAGAGTAGACATAAAAATGAGTTTCAGAAAAGCAAATTATGCATTCTCTAGCAGTCATTGTTGGCTATACACCTAATTTCCTTGCCCTGCCTTCTGTTACAGAGGTTGATAAAACTATTCACTTCCCTAGAATCCATTGTTGCAATATAAGTTCTGCTGGAATCTCTCAGGAAAACTGTTTCTCCCTTACAAAAATGAAAAGGCAGCTTTCCCTCCCACTACTCCCTACATCTCCCATTTCCATCTTTTTGCCTGGAAGACAATATATTGCCTAACTGCAGGGCAGTCATTCTGCTCTTAAGAGGGAAAGCCAGAATAGACTTCTGAGGGGCTGGTCCTGAAATAATGAGCCAACAGTTGGTTCTTTTGATACTGTTTGGCTAAACAGATAAAACATTACCCTGATTCAGATATTGTTAATCAGGTTTTCTGTTACTTACATCTGAAAAGATTCCTAAACTGATTTAAGCCTAAAATCAAGGTAATATCTGTTTTAGGTCAAGAACCAGTTATACAACTGATCTTTGTATTGATATGTCCCCTTACAGTTTATAACACATTTTTGTACTCTTTACTCGGTTACTAAATTATTAAGGATTGCAGTTAAAGATAAAATCCTTGACTATTCAAGTTAATAAGTTAGATTTTATTAAATGAGACAGTAAACTGGAAAGCCTGATGTAACTGTCTAAACATTAAATAGAGAAGCCATAACAAGTTTTTGAGAATGGGAATTCATCTGTGTTTATTTAATAATCGACTGTAAAAGATGGGTTGGAAAAACTAGACTGGAAGCAAAGAGGCCTGGGAAGAAGCTCTGATAAATGAAGGATCCACTGACAAAATAACAAGGGATTCTAGCCAGGATGGAGTAAGGAGTACCAGAATAGCTCTGCAAAGTTAGAAAACAGGACAAAATATATGAAATACCTATTTCAGATGCTGAAACACAGGCAGAGCAAAATGTGATCTCAGAAAAAAAGGCAACAACTGAGGTAAGCCTAACAACTGCCCTGGTTTTATGCCTGGAGACACTTTCAGACCCAAGTGCACATAAGGATATCCTAGCAAAGTTGGTATGAAGAGACAAAAATTGAGTTTGGGGAGTATGAGATGTCTGGAATTTGCAATTAGGAGTGCAGAAAGGAAGAACTACTCGGAAAAGTTTCAGAATATGCTTTAAGACTTCACTTGAATACTTCACTTGAATACACTGTGCATGTACAGAGTAGAAGCTCTGAAAGGATGGGCAAAAATTAATCACCAGGGAAAAAAGAATCACTGGGGAACTACAATCTGAACAAATAGATTCAAGAGAAACAGATTCAAGGGATTAGATCTGACAGACAGAGTGCCTGATGAACTGTGGACAGAGGTTCGTGGCATTCTACAGGAGGCAGGGATCAAGACCATCCCCAATAAAAAGAAATGCAAAAAAGCAAAATGGCTGTCTGAGAAGGCCTTATAAATAGCTGTGAAAAGAAGTGAAAGCAAAGGAGAAAAGGAAAGATATATCCATTTGAATGCAGAGTTCCAAATAATAGCAAGAGAGATAAGAAAGCCTTCCTCATGGATCAGTGCAAAGAAATAGAGGATCAATGCAAAGATGTACTCAGTAAAGGACAGAAATGGTATGGCCCTAACAGAAGCAGAAGATATTAAGAAGAGGTGGAAGAACTATACAAAAAAGATCTTCATGACTCAGATAATCACGATGGTATGATCACTCACCTAGAGCCAAGATATCCTGGAATGCGAAGCCAAGTCGGCCTCAGGAAGCATCACCATGAACAAAGCTAGTGGATGGAGGTGATGGAATTCCAGTTGAGTTATTTCAAAATCCTAAAAGATGATGCTGTGAAAGTGCTGCACTCAATATGCCAGCAAGTTTGGAAAACTCAGCAGTGGCCACAGGACTGGAAAAGGTCAGTTTTCATTCCAATCCCAAAGAAAGGCAATGAAAAAGAATGCTCAAACTACCATGCAATTGCTCTATCTCACACGTTAATAAAGTAATGCTCAAAATTCTCCAAGCCAGACTTCAACAATACATGAACTGAGAACTTCCAGATGTTCAAGCTGGTTTTAGGAAAGAGAGAGGAACTAGAGATCAAATTGCCAACATCCACTGGATTATCGAAAAAGCAAAAGAGTTCCAGAAAAACATCTACTTCTGCTTTATTGACTATGCCAAAGCCTCCGACTGTGTTTCGTTCAGTTCAGTTCAGTCGCTCAGTCCTGTCCCACTCTTTGCGACCCCATTGAACGCAGCACACCAGGCCTCCCTGTCCATCACCAACTGCCAGACTTTACCCAAACTCATGTCCATTGAGTCAGTGATGCCATCCAATCATCTCATCCTCTGTAATCCCCATCTTCTCCTGCCTTCAATCTTTCCCAGCATCAGGGTCTTTTCAAATGAGTCAGCTCTTCACCTCAGGTGGCCAAAGTACTGGAGTTTCAGCTTCAACATCAGTCTTTCCAATGAACACTCAGGACTGATCTCCTTTAGTATGAACTGGTTGGATCTCCTTGCAGTCCAAGGGACTCTCAAGAGTCTTCTCCCACACAGTTGAAAATCATTAATTCTTCGGCACTCAGCTTTCTTTATAATCCAACTCTCACATCCACACACAACTACTGGTGGATCACCACAAACTATGGAAAATTCTTAAAGAGACAGGATACCAGACCACCTGACCTGCCTCTTGAGAAATCTATATGCAAGTCAGGAAGCAACAATTAGAACCAGACATGGAACAACAGACTGGTTCTAAATAGGAAAAGGAGTATGTCAAGGCTGTATATTGTCACCCTGCTTATTTAACTTATACGCAGAGTACATCATGAGAAATGCTGGGCTGGATGAAGCACAAGTTAGAATCAAGATTGCTGGGAGAATTATCAATAACCTCAGAAATGCAGATGACACCACCCTTACGGCAGAAAGCAAAGAAGAACTAAAGAGCCTCTTGATGAAAGTGAAAGAGGAGAGTGAAAAAGTTGGCTTAAAGCTCAACATTCAGAAAACTAAGATCATGGCATCTGGTCCCATCACTTCATGGCAAATGGATGGGGAAACAGTGGAAACAGTGACAGGCTTTATTTTGGGGGGTTCCATCACTGCAGATGGTGATTGCAGCCATGAAATTAAAAGACGCTTACTCCTTGGAAGGAAAGTCATGACCAACCTAGACAGCATATTCAAAAGCAGAGGCATTACTTTGCCAACAAAGATCCGTCTGGTCAAGGCTATGGTTTTTCCAGTGGTCATGTATGGATGTGAGAGTTGACTATAAAGAAAGCTGAGTGCCGAAGAATTAATGCTTTGGCACTCAGCATAAATGTGGTGTTGGAGAAGACTCTTGAGAGTCCCTTGGACTGCAAGATCCAACCAGTCCATCCCAAAGGAGATCAGTCCTGAGTGTTCATTGGAAGGACTGATGTTGAAGCTGAAACTCCAGTACTTTGGCCACCTGAGGTGAAGAGCTGACTCATTTGAAAAGACCCTGATGCTGGGAAAGATTGAAGGCAGAAGAAGAAGCGGACAACAGATAATGAGATGGTTGGATGGCATCACCAACTCAATGGACATGAGTTTGAGTAAATTCCAGGAGTTGGTAATGGATCCGGAGGCCTGGTGTGCTACAGTCCGTGGGGTCTCAAAGAGTGGGACAGGACTGAGTGACTGAACTGAACCGAACTGAACTGACAATCTTTACAACTACTGGAACTCATAGGAAAGTAATCATTTGAGGTTTATACAACTAGAGAACAGAAACTTTATTGGAAGACCTGTGACATACAATAGAAGGCTTAAGCCACTCCTTAAGAAGAGAACTAGAAATTCTTATAACAAAAAGATAGTCTAGACGCTCACAAAGTTTAATAAGCTACTAGAGTAACAGCCTCCCAAAAAAAGCCCAATATTCTTTTAAAACCTGGATATTCAAATGTATTCATTTTATAATGCTGTCATAACAAGTTGACACAAATTTAATGGCTTAAAATAATACAATTTACTATCTCTAAATTCCATAGGTAAGAAGTCTAGGTACAATGGAATTGTAACCTTCCATTTAGAACCTCACAAGGCTAAAATCAAGACATCAGACAGGTATTGAATTGAACACCCAAATCCATTCAGTTTTTTGGCTGAATTCAGTTCCCTGAAGTTTTAAGACTGAAGTTCCATTTCCTAGCTGGCTTGTCTGCTCGGGTCCGGTCTTTTTTCTTTTTTTAATTGGAGGAGAATTACTTTACAATGTCTTTAATTTCTGCCATTCAACAATGTGAATCAGCCAGAAATATACATTTATTCCTCTCCTGCTTGAACCTCCCTCCCATCCCCACCCCACCCTGCATCCCAACCCCCTAGGTCATCATAGAGCACAGGGCAGAATGGATGAACAAATTGTGGAATATTATTCAGCAACAAAAAGGAACTCCTATTACAAAAGAGCACCATGAATCTCAAAAATATGCTGAATAAGGCAATCACAAAACAATACACACCATTTATTTTCACGCACATAAAGTTCTAGAGCAGGCAAACCATATCTTTAGAGATATAAATTAGATGAGATGGGGGAAGGGGTTTGACAGAAGGGGCATAGAGAATTTCAAGGTTGTGGAAATGTTCTATATTTTGATTGGGGTGGTGGACATGCTATTGTATACATTTGCAAAACTCAGGGACCATACTTTTAAAATGGGAAAGTTTTATCTGTCTAAGTTAAACCGCAAAGTGTAGACTTTTAAAAATAATTTTTAAATAAAAAGCAAGGTAAAAGTTTTAAGGAGAGGTAGATAGGCAAAATGCTACAGAAAGAGAGAGAACACTGAGAAATGAAAATAACTTCGATCCAAGAAAATCGTTACTGATTTTAGAAAATACTTCATTGAAAAAAATGAGTAGAACCCAAGATGTAAGACATTCAGTCATATTTACATAAAATGTGAAATTCAAATAGGTAACACAAAGGCTTTTCTATTTTAATCTGTTGTTGTTCAGTCAGCTAAGTTATGGCTCACTCACTTGAGAACCCATGGACTTCAGCCCACTGGGCTCCTCTGTCCATGGGATTTCCCAGGCAAAAATACCAGAGTGGGTTGCCAGGGATCCAACCCAGGGATCCAGCTGCTGCATCAGCAGGCAGATTCTTTACCACTGAACCACCTGGGAGGCCCTTCTGTTTCTATTAGTGCTTCTCAAATTCTCATGTGTACATTAATCACCTCGAGGTTTTGTGAAAAGCAGGTTCAGATTCAGGATGTCTTGGGTGAGACTTTATAATCTACATTTCTAACAAGATCAGTCAGTTCAATTGCTCAGTCGTGTTTGACTCTTTGCGACTCCATGGACTGCAGCATGCCAGGCTTACCTGTCCATCACCAACTCTCCGAGCTTGCTCAAACTCATGTCCATCCAGTCGGTGATGTCATCCAACCATCTCATCCTCTGTAGTCCCCTTCTTCTAACAAGATACCAGGCCAATATTGCTGACTCACCTCCTATACTTCAAGTAGCAAAAATACAGGTCATTTTTCTGGGGCACTGATAGTTTACGTTAAGTGCCAGTTTGGTCTAGAAGTTCGCAAGTTCTATGGAATCCATTCCTACCACCAGTCACCTGTGGACTGACAACCTAGTCCTGTCTGTGTAAACAGTACAGGTGTTTATGATGTTCTGGAAAATAACAGCTAACCCCTGTGATCAAGTCCCCACCTCTGTTTCTAACCAACAGATAATCTGGGTTAGTCATTTTTAGGAGGCAAAATAAGAACTCTTCTGGTTTCTCTTCTCTACACGGTTGCTTGAGTCTTACAATAGAAAATGTAAGTCAAAGTGTTATATGAATCATAACCTTAAAAGAAAGAATGTCAAACAGAAACCAAAGAGGGGCAAAAAAGATCTTGAGTACCTCGGTTTTCTAAAGGGGCGGAACCTAAAATAAGAGGTGGGGCTCCGGGATTATCCTCATGGGCGTGTTAGGAATGCGCCATATTACAGGGGAGGGGAGCCCCATTTCTACAACAATCTTAAAAATAAAGCTTCTGGAGTTGAAATTACCCCTAAATGACGAAAACTTGAAACACAAACTTTTCTCCCATTAAACTCGTCAACCGGCACCTAACTCAAAAGTTCAGCGATACTATTTTGCCTCGGTCTAGCGATTTCACCCAAAGTTCTCCCCGCGTATCTCCGGCCGTGTTCCCCAGCCCCGTCACTTTGCGGCCCACGCGGCCCCCGCCCGGAGGCAGTAGTTTCCCCTACGCTAAAGGGGGAGGTGATAACGGACTCCAGTATCTACTTGCCTCGAGGAGGGGCGTGTGAGACACCGAACGGTGAGACATCCGGGCCAGGAGACGCGGGATCAGGAGGAAATCCGAGCCGAGGCCGCGGCGTCGATGCAGCCCGGGAGCTGCGGGGGTTGGCGGCCGCCGAGCGAGCGCGCGGCTTCGCCCTCCGCGCCGCCCCACCGTTCTCCCCTCAGAGCCTCGGAAGGATGGCACCGGCGGGAGGGGGCGGGGCCCCCGGGAGGGGGCGGGGCCCGCGCGGGCTGGCTGCTCGGCTGCGGCCGGAAACAATAGTGAGGAGCCCGAGCCGCGCGGATCGGCGGTGGCTTCGGTGGCGCGCGAACCCGGACGGTAAAGCTCCCGCTCCCCCTGCCCGCGCCCTGGTTCCCGACCCCACGGTCCCGCCGCCTTTGCCCTCTGAGCCCCACGGCCCCCGTCTCTGTTGCGCGCGGGGCGCCCCGACGGACGGGCGGGGAGAAGGACGCGGCACCCTGAGGGGCGGGCGCGCACCCCCAAACGCCGGAGGCCGGGCGGGAAGCGCTGAGTCCGTACGGACCGGCTGCTGGAGCTCTCGAACGCCTTCTCCCCGGGTGGGAGGAAGCCGCGGGGCGAGGGGACGAGACGCTCCCGCCCGCCGGGCTCTCTGGGATCCAGCACCGCCCGCCCCCAATCCCCGGCCGGGCTTGGCCATCCCGGCTCCTCCGGCAGTGCCCGAGCCGCTCCGCTGAGCCGCTGCCCGACCTTCCGTGCGGATGCCGGGGACACGGCTGGACCCCCTCCCTAGTGTTCACTTTTTCCACGTGCATTTTGCCTGCCGCGGACCTGGAATAGCAGACCTCGCTACGCCGAGCTAGCGAGACGCGTCTAAGGTTCCCACAATGAAGTAAGGAGAGCGGTGTCCCGAGCGCGTCGCTCGTCCTCCCTCCGACAGCGTTAAGTAGGTTGACAGACCCCGGTAGCTGAACAGGCCGCGCTGCTAAGCTCTTTCCGCGCCTGGTCGGGGATGGAAGCGGTCTAGAATACCCGAAAATTGTTCTTCATCAGCTCCCCTCCACTAAATACAACACAGGACCAAAAAGGCGCTTGGGCATAGTGTCACTTGCGGCTGGACTTTTTTACTAGCTTTGTGTCCTTGAACAGTAAAAGTATTAGTGTAGCGATGCTTGTTCCGTGTGGCTGTTGCCTTAGATAAACTGAAAAGCATCCTTCTCTTTCCTAGAAGTTCCTACTATTGCCATGATGACAAGTACTTGAAATTGTGTAACTTTGTTTTTCTGTTTCTTAATAGGGGCATTATGAACGAAGAGGAACAGTTTGTAAGCATTGATTTGAATGATGACAACATCTGCAGTGTTTGTAAACTGGGAACAGACAAAGAAACACTCTCCTTCTGCCACGTTTGTTTTGAGCTAAATATTGACGGTAAGGACACAGGATAAATTCATTTTATGCCGTGAACTTTACAGAACTACTTCATGCTGAACTCTGGTTATAAGGTAAAACTAAAGTTTCTTGAATGATTGTAAATTATGCCAAGCGGAAATCTGTTAAAGGTTTCTGGAAGTGAAACTGAAGGTAGCACAGCTATGAATTTAAGAGAAACTATTTTTTTCACTCCCACAGTATTAACTCAGTTTTACTAATATAAAAATGAGTATTGACTGCTAAACTTTTCTGTTTTGAGAGCTTATTGAGTTGTCAGATTTCAACAGATCTGTATGTTTTGTTTTGGTTCAATATTAAGAACTAACATAACCAAACATTTACATTGATAGGCAAATATAATTTTGTTGTTTTGGCCGTACCATGCTAGTACATAATTGAGGTGAGCTGTAATTTTTTCTCCAGTGCTCTTATTATCTGAAGCACATTTTTAAATTTTTAGATAACTTTTCAATGATCACATATGCCTTTAATAATTTTTAAACTAAAAAAGCTTTTAAAATGTCTCAGTAATATCTCTATCAGTACACAAATGAGTTCTCCGAATACTTTTTTTTTAAATCTCTATTATTAAAGTTTTTAGGTTGATGCACAGCTAATGTGCACAGCAAATGTGTCTGTGGATATCAGCAGTTTGCCTCCAAGAAACATGTGGGGTACGTTTCCTTAATCTTGATGTTACCTTGATAAATTCTGATTTTTTTTAATATTTATGTCACACAAAAAAGGATCTTAATATTTCTGATAATAAGTTTGCCTTCCATTTGAATTTTGAATTGTAATATACCAGTAGAGAGATTTTGTTAGACCTTTAGATTAATTTTTATTCTTTACTGGTTCTGTTTATTAAGTAGGAGATAACAAATGTTCTTTCCATTTGAAAAAAATAGGATTATCTACCTTGAGATTCCTCTAAGACTTGTTTTTCAGAAATTGTTGTAGGCACCAAATTAATATATTTAGATACTCTGTAGTAAAAGTCAAAATTATAACTATAAATAGACTATTAAAAATATGTAGAGTTAATTATATGACATTCATTTTCCATTTAAGATATTGGTTGTGACAGTTTTGCCATTGTACTCTCAGAAGTGTAGTTGCTAAACATGACAATCTATGGAAGAACATGGATTTTCTGTGGCTTCCATAAAACAATATTGGCCCTATATATTCTTTTCCACTGAAATTTTTGGTTCTAGATGGACAGAGACAGTGGAAATGACTCAGCCCAAAGTTGTGTTTACATTGAGGAAAACTGACAGCCAGGTAGTGGGACTGTTCAGGGTTGCTCTGGTGGTGATGGCAAGCTGTTGTTTTGTGCCAGGCCCTGCTCTAAGCACCTTATGTGGATTATGGTATTCAACTCAAAATAGCTCTGTGATGGCTACTGTTATCCATTTTAAAGTTGATGGAGCCTAACCTTTAAGACCTAGAAACTGCACTTTGAAGTTGCTCAGCAAAGAATGACAGTGCTCGACTACGGAAGCCTGGCAATCTAGTTCTAGTATATGTCCTTTTAATTCCATTGATCTACTGTCAATAGTTATTTTAGTTGATGGGGTAATATTAGAAACCTGTTTTCCTGAATCCTAATTGCTGTCCTTGATATTCGGCCAGCCAACTTTTAAAATGTTTTTGAACATTTTTGTCCCCTACCAAATTCTAAGCACAGTACCAATCAATAAATGTTTGATAAGTAAGTGGGGCTTTAAAAAGTGTGACATTTAACTTTCCTACTTTTGGTATAACCTTTCTGTAGTGTGGTAATGTTGCTCTTACTTGGTTTCTTAGCTTTCTAACTGCCAAGTTTCCTCTAAAGCCTTCTATTCAAAATAGAAGGCTAGTTAAAAATTTTCTTGGAATTTTTTGAGTCTGCAGATTCATAGTAAACAAAAATATTAATATCTTACACCTTCTGGATTGTAGCTTATGTCAAATCAAAACTAGCCTAATCAAATGTTGCTTGCATAAAATTAAAATTAAGCTAATCAGATTTTTAAAACTGTGCATACATACATTTATAAAATGAAAATGAAGAAAGAAATAATCTTGTGGGAAAGATTTCATATTCTGAGCATAGCTCTAAGTTGCCTTTTTTCTGTGTCTTTGCAGTACTCAGAAAGAATTGAGTTACCTACATTTTATATACTTTGCAACCAGAGGTGATATACTTCAAGAACCTAAGAAATACACTTTAAGAAAATTGATTTGGGCAAGGGGTGGGGAGGGACACATAATTCATCCTTGGAATTACTTGTCTACTCCTAGGAGTAGGACAAAGATGCATAAACTTCTTAATACTTATGACCTGTCCTTGGCACCAAGACACTATAAACATTTTATGCATGTATAATCAAATACATTAATGTGCATCATAGTTCATGGTACTCAAATATTTCTAAACTTCTTTACTGACTACCATTCCCTAGGCTATTAAGGCTGGGAAGAAGGTAGCCCAGGGTAGTCAGGAGCCAGCATGAAACTCAGCCTGTAATATAGCGCAGTCAGAAATGAAACTAAAGATGGGGGGTGGGGGAGATCCAGGGCTACAGTCTGTTACTTCATAGTATCAGTTTTCATTTTGTGCCAAAATACTGTGCGAGTAATTAGTATTTTTGTGTATGTATGTGTTAGTCATTCAGTGGTGTCTGACTCTGTGCGACCCCGTGGACTAGCCTGCCAGGCTCCTCTGTCCATGGGATTCTCCAGGCAAGAATACTGGAGTGGGCAGACATTCCCTTCTCCAGGTGTTCACCCTGACCGAGGCTCGAACCCAGGTCTCCTGCATTGCAGGCAGATATTTTACTGTCTGAGCCTCTAGGGAAACCCTTAATATTTTTACCTTCCTCCTCTAATAATTGACTTCCTTTTCATTCAGTAAAGAGGAGCTTTTTATAAGACAGTGATCAATTCCTCTTATGCCAAAGTTTTCAGTGTGAGTTGATCTTGCTAGTTGATTAAGTAAGCATTTCAAATAATTACTAGTCCATCCTAGACTGTAAAATCCATCTCAGACTTCATTCTCCCCTAATTGGTTGAACCTTCTGGAAACTTTTTTTAAAAACAGACCCAAATTGAGATCCTTAGTAATCTTTCCAGCAAGAAGTCTGTAGATGTTTTCTCTTAGTTAAGGCACTGGTGAACCCAGTGCTCACTTTTAATCTCATTTTTCCTTGATTCTCTGAGTCTTTGACCAAAACATTGTTCCCATGGCCAATAGTCATGGAGCATTTTGAATCTCATATTAAATCCCTGATTTAGCTTGGAAGTCAGGACTGATTATTAACTACTCAAAGCCTGTCAACAGCTCTTCCCTTTGTCTTGGTTTTAACACATCAGCATCTTTCCACTTGAGTAAAGGCCCACCACTTTACTTGTGATAGGAAGGCTGTATGTTGCTAACTCCATCTGGCATTAACCTCTTTCTCTTGCTTCGCATAATGACAAACATCATGCCTTGCTATTAGCTAAAAGAGCACTTTTAAATATAAAGCCTGATGTGACTTTTGAATTTAGCTTAGCTGTCTTTATACTTAGAAGTACAGATGAAGAATTAATTTTTTAACTGCCTTTTAACGTCACTTTGAATAAATTTGAGCAGTTTTAAAATGGCTCTAACGATAGAACCTCTTTATTTGGACAGGAGTTAGGAGGGATGGAAGTGAAATTATAGGTTTAATTGGTGATAACTTTATAGAATATTTCTTTAAAAAGATAAAGGTAGGGTAAGCCACATCTAGTAAGCTAACAAGCCATATCTGAGGAACCAGGTTCCAGATTCTTTTCCCTGTCCTAATTTTATGATGGCCTCATTTTAGTTACTTCCAATTTTTTCTCTTTTTAACTTCAAACTTTCTAATTTTAAAGTTTAGGATGAATTTAAAATAGAGATCATATATGAATTTTGTTTGGAAAGATATACCCATTAGAAATTAAGTCTGGCTATATGTAATAGAAAATCAAAATAATAATGATGAAATAATATAGAATGGATATTTACATATCTCATAGTAAAAGAAGTTGAATCTGGAGTCTGGAGTCTGTGTGGTAGCTCCATGATCAGAAAGACTCAAGCTGCTTCTGTTTTACTAATCCACTTTCTTTAACACATATTTGCCATCATCAGTCATCTCATGAGCCAGGATGGCTGCTGGAACTCCAGCCATTGCTTCCTTATTCTCAGACAGAATAGAAGGGGCATCTGACAAAAGGTACATAGTAGCCTTCTCTCCTGAATCTATAAAGGAGCTTTTCCTAAAGTCCTCCTTAACAATTTGTTATACATTCCACTGCCCTTTCAAGAGAAGCTACTCCAAATAAAATCAGTATTTTACAAAGAAAGGGGCAAAAGACATTGATTGTTCACCTAACAAGATCAACCATAGAGAGCCCTTCTAGTAATTGAAGGTTACCATGTTGAAATCAAACTATTTGAGCTACAACTAAGACCAACAAGTAAAGCTCCAGTGATTCTTCTAACCCAGGAGTTTGAAATGGAATGGATTTTTACAAAGGAAGCATTGTATTCTGAGGATAGGCATACACCAGATCTCATATGAACCTGTTGCACAAAAGCGATGAGAATTTTCAAGTTTCTGACCCATCTCAGTACATAAAATATAATGGTTACTGCTACTGCTCATTATACATATGTTAGATACTATAAATTTAGGAAAATTCCCTGCTTTCTCCCAGCCTCTCTTCTTGATACACTAACATGGTAATTCCATCTTCCTCACACTTTTCCAGTTCAGTTCAGTTCCTTAGTCATGTCCAACTCTTTGCGACCCCATAGACCACAGCACACCAGTCCTCCTTGTCCATCACCAACTCCCAGAGTTTACTCAAACTTGAGTCGGTGATGCCATCCAACCATCTCACTCTCTGTCATCCCCTTCTCTCCCAGCATCAGGGTCTTTTCAGATGAGGCAGTGCTTCCCATCAGATGCCAAAAGTATTGGGAGTTTCAACATCAGTCCTTCCAATGAATATTCAGGACTGATTTCCTTTCAGGTGGACTGGTTGGATCTCCTTGCAGTCCAAGGGACTCTCAAGAGTCTTCTTCAACACCACAGTTCAAAAGCATCAATTCTTCAGCACTAAGCTTTCTTTATAGTCCAACTCTCACATCCATACATGAGTGAAAAACCATAGTCTTGACTAGACGGACCTTTGTTGGCAAAGTAATGTCTTTGCTTTTTAATATGGTATCTAGGTTGGTCATAACTCTTCTCCCAAGGAATAGTGTCTTTTAATTTCATAGCTGCAGTCACCATCTGCAGTGATTTTGAAGACCAAAAAAATAAAATCAGTCACTGTTTCCATTGTTTCCCCATCTATTTGCTGTGAAGTAATGGGGCCAAATGCCATAATCTTAGTTTTCTGAATGTTGAGTTTTAAGCCAGCTTTTTCACTCTCCTCTTTCACTTTCATCAAGAGGCTCTTTAGTTCTTCTTTGCTTTCTGTCATAAGAGTGGTGTCATCTGCATATCTGAGGTTATTGATATTTCTCCTGGCAATCTTGATTCCATCTTGTGCTTCCTCCAGCCCAGTGTTTCTCCTGATGTACTGTGCATATAAGTTAAATAAGCAGGGTGACAGTATACAGCCTTGACATACTCCTTTCCCGATTTGGAACCAGTGTGTTATTCCATGTCCAGTTCTAACTGTTGCTTACTGACCTGCATACAGATTTCTCAAGAGGCAGGTCAGCTGATCTGGTATTCCCATCTCTTCCAGAAATTTTCAGTTTGTTGTGGTTCACACAGTCAAAGGCTTTGGCATAGTCAATAAAGCAGAAATACATGTTTTTCTGGAACTCTCTTGCTTTTTCAATAATCCAGCGGATGTTGGCAATTGGATCTCTGCTTCCTCTGCCTTTTCTAAATCCAGCTTGAACATCTGGAAGTTCTCGGTTTACATACTGTTGAAGCCCGGCTTGGAGAATTTTGAGCATTACTTTACTAGTGTGTGAGTTGAGTGCAATTGTGCAGTAGTTTGAATATTCTTTGACATTGCCTTTCTTTGGGATTGGAGTAAAAACTGATCTTTTCCAGTCCTGTCACTCCTGAATTTTCCAAATTTGCTGGTATATTGAGTGCAGCACTTTCACAGCATCATCATTTAGCATTTGAAATAGCTCAGCTGGAATTCCATCACCTCCACTAGCTTTGTTCATAGTGATGCTTCCTAAGGCCCACTTGACTTTGCATTCCAGGATGTCTGGCTCTAGGTGAGTGGTCACACCATTGTGATTATCTGGGTTGTGAAGATCTTTTTTGTATAGTTCTGTGTATTCTTGCCACGTCTTCTTAATATCTTCTGCTTCTGTTAAGTCCATACCATTTCTTTCCTTTATTGAGCCCACATTTGCATGAAATGTTCCCTTGGTGTCTCTAATTTTCTTTCACCTTTCCAGGGAAGATTGCTTTTCTACAGCTGGGTACATCTACCACTGCTCCCCTTCTGCTCCATGTGGGCCCTGGACTCAGACCTGGCCTTGACTTTTGACTCTGCCACTTACTAGTTGGGTTTTCTTGGCAAGATACCTAAGTTCATTGTGTCACACTGGTTCTCAAATGTTACCAGTAAGAGCAATTTTGTGTTTTCATTTCTTAATCTTGAAATTATTGTGCCAGAATCTAATTCAGAAGGCTGAACTCCGGTTGTTGCCGTTTGTTCCAAGAATACTTGGCAATATAAGCAGTGGTGCTCAGATTTATTTGTTTGCTCTTGATACTCAGAACGAAGCTGCAGAGTGTTTCTCCCCACTCCTAAACTACACATCTGTATATGCAGCTAATCAGTAGACATCCTCACTTGTATAGCCCATAAGTACTTCACACTGCATGTCTAAAGGTAAAGTATTATCCTAAATACTGCATATATTTCTTTTCAAAATGAATGAATAAATAAACAAGCAAATTCCCCCTCCATCCCTGCAACAGAAAATGTTGGGGTTGGAAGTGAACTATGGAAAAGGTGAAGACATACATGCCTGGCTAAAATACTTGAGAGGTGGTGCCACAGCAAGAACCTGCCTGCCCTAATTTTTAAAAAGTTGTTAATACTTCTCAAAGCAGCCTTCCCTGCCCCCCAGCACCACTGTCAACCCCTGTGTTCTTTTCCTCCTAGCACCCTTTTCTTCATGGCCCTTGCTATAATTTGTTGCTGTAACTATTGGTTTATTTCTTTGTTTCTTTGTGTTCCCTCTCCTCCATTTCTAGCTCCATAAGGACTTGAGTTTGAGCCTCCTTTATTTACTAGTATATAATTAGCAGTACCATGGGGATTGGCCAGAAGTTATGAATGAGTATTTGAAATCTTTGATTGATGAGTGAATTAGCCTAAAGGAGACTGTAGAGGACTGTCTCTTTTTTTCTGTTTTTCCCTTAATCTTGCCCACAGTGAAATTCTTCTGCTATTTTTCTGCCCTTCCACGGAATTGTCTGAGATCTTTCTAGAGTCTCCTAAAAGCTTTGTGACTCTTACTAATAGAACTTTGTATTATATTCAAAAGAAAAATGTAGCAAATAATATTAACAGTGATATCTGGTTATTTTTTTGCCATCAGGAGGATAGAAAACAGATAGTATTTTTTTCTCCACAGAGCAATAAGTCTTAAACAGGACTGTGCTTAGAGTGGGAGTGTCTACATTCATTTACATGCTGCAAATCTTATTATTCTGAACACCTCAGCAGAGTGGTGTTTGCTCATGATGATGACCCCTTTAAGGTGTTTGATGATCTGGAGTGCTTGTTAAGTCTGTGATAAAAGTATGCTCTTTAAATCAGTGATTTAAAGTTGAAAACAAACAGTATACTACCCTGCATATCTTATTAATAGAAGCATCATGATTATAAATAAAGCATTTGTTACAATAGATAAAAATGACATTCTGATTCAAATTCATTATTCATTTCCACCCAGTGTGTTGGCAGAGATGAAGAGAAATGTTTTATGAGTTATCCAGAAACAAATTAAATCGAGATTGGAAATCTTTTAATTGTTAGGTCAAAATTATCTATCCTCAGTAAAGGGATACACTTTTCATGATTGAAATAATTTTATAATAACTGTTACTAGAAAGCTGATAAAGAGAAATCAGCTGCCCAGAAATAATTTTTCTGTTGCATACAAAATAATACTGCCTGTGAAGAGAGAAGACAAAGGTAAATTTCTCTACTTAGGAAGAAATAATGACTCTCTGGTTGGAGAAGCTAGTCCAACTGTCAAATACTTAAGGGATTTACGCTTTTAGGTAAGTGACTTATCTAAATAATAGGTATTTATCAGCTATTCAGTGTTCCACATGCATTATTTCATTCTTAATACAGCTATATGAGATAGGTGGTAGGTTATCCCAATTTGATAAATGAGCGAAGTAAGGAGAGAGTCTGGGAGGCTAATCTAGAATCACACCGCTTGGAAGTCCAAACCTGATCCCAAAAGTCCAAGTGCCTAAATCATTTCTGCTTCCAACGAAAATTACATGAACTCTGAAGAAATCTCAGAGATACTAAGTAACTTGTAGGCAAAGTTACAGATGAATTACACCAATGTTAATGTTCAAGCAAGGGACGAAATTTGGGTCCCGAGAAGTGCTTGCTTTTTAAAAGCTATTTCTACCTGTGATGCTGTTTAATTAATACACATTTGGTGGAATATCCAAAAGTAGACATTTTTCATGACCTAAGAGAGCAGGATGATACAGTCTCCATATAGGTTGTAATCTAAATAGTCTGTCAAGAAAATGTAGTCTTCACAGCGCGTAGATTAGATCATCAGAGAAGAGGGGAAGGACTGGGAAGAAGAGACACACACGACAGTCTTGCTGCCCAGAAGACACAAGGAGGCTGAGCTGTAGACTGACCTTTGCTCCAGAATCGTAACAGGTGTCAGCTCGTCATGAGGCATGTTCTGACACTCCTCTCCATCCTTCCAGCCATTCAAATAACAGAGGCTAACATACTTAGCCTGATTAGCATTCCTCTCGAGAGGGAATAAGTTCTGAGTAAGTGGAGGCAGGCAGTATGAACTAAAGTAAAATTATCAGCACCAATCCTGGAATTGCACGCTATCTCCTTCGGTAGGTGAGCCCGAAATACTTCCTAGAAAGAGAAGAAGCAGGTGGTAAGAGAGCATAACTTCATATAGCACTTTAGATGTTCAAAGGTACTTTTGCAGCATCTTAAATTTAATTTCTACCTTTTAAAGAATACTAACACTAATCATGAATTTCAGATAAGGTGTTAACATGGAAAATGTAACAAGTAATTGAAATCTAAGTGCCTAAGTAACATTGCAGAATTATCAAAATGCTGTCACTTAGAGTTCTAGTTAGAATGAATTTAAATCATTCTAATCCAGTTTGGCACACCATCTATTAGGATTTTGATAAGGAGAATAAGCCCATTAAACACCGAGCCTTGGATTTATAGTTTGTAATAAGACAGTGTCTGTTTACAAATAATTTTAAACTAGTGTATCTATTTCAGTTAGCTTTTTGGCATTACTGTCTCAACTGTATAACAGCAAGGCAAAATAATGGTTTGTGGCACCCATGAAAATCTGAATCTCAGAGTCAAAGCTACGTTCATAGAGATTTTTATACACATTCATTCAGTAAATATTAATTAAGCAACTACTGTGTGCCAGCAACTGTTTGGTAGCTAAGGATAATACAGTTAACAAAAATAAGTTATATGGTGTATTAGAAGGCAATAGAGTCATTTGCCTTTTATGAAGAATAAATTTAGTCACCGTTATATTTTTCCATGTATTACCTTATTTAAAATTCACACTTAGTGTTCATTTTCTACATGAAATGGAGATTAAATTTAATAGTAAAAGCGCCTTCCAACAACCAGAGTGCTATTCAAATACACTTGAATGACATCCTCAATGTCTAAAACTCATAACTGGTTAAATAATATTGCCATGAATTTAGTGAATGATAATTGCTAGTCTGTTGTGAAAACAGCGTTCACACATAGAGGAAGTCTGGTGGTATTAAAGTATCCTTCATAACCTTGACCATGTTACTTTGACTCATTGGAATAATTTCAGCATGCCAACAGACAAGTTCATTCAATGTCAGTCAACATTTTGGCTGTATTTATACTACAAAGTAGAACAAATACAGTATAATAATTCCTATGTAATGTATAAGACAGTTCTTAAGAAAACTTAGTTTTTGATTACCAATGTATTTACTAACCAAATGAAATAGCAGTCATAAGTATCTGAGGAAAGAAATTAAAATATCACAATTCTCAGTCGAGACTAATTAAAGCAGACTTTAATTTCATGTTTCTTACACCCTGTCTCTCTTTTCTACCACCCACTCTTCATTTATTCTTGCCTTCATTTGTTTTATCGTGTACTGACACATCATCTTGAATACTTACACTTATCTGCTCCGTAACCTGACAGATTGACCAAAAAGATTATTAGAATGGCAGAAATGCTCCTGTCTCCCATATTTGTAAGAAAAAAAATCAAGGGAGAAATCTTTCCTCTCTGTCCCTTAAGCTATAGTTCTCACAAGAGCAGTGTCCATTCAGTGTCTCCTCTGTCCCTCCTCCCCACTTCCTCTTCAGTGCCCCTGTAATTGGCCTCCTCTTTTGCTTTCACCAATGACTTCCTAGCTGTCAACACAATAAAGAGTTTCATGTCCTTGCCATTTTCAAAATCTGACATTTAACATTTCCCTCTTTTTTGAAACACTCAGCTCCCTGGATTCTCTTTTAAAATAGCTCTGGCCTCTTATTTCTGCCCTCTTTTCTTCTTCTTCAGTTCATTAGCTATTGCAGATCCCTGGAATACTACTGTTTCGTTGAATTCTGTCCTTGTTTTTCTTTTCTTCTCATTTTTCGCTATTTCTTTCACTGCATGAGCTTCAGCTATACCTTTATAAGCTAACGGAACTCCATAAACATAGGCCAATTTTCTTTTAAATTCCAGACCTATTCATCCAACCACCTTCTAGGCCTCTCCATTTAGATATTCTACAGGTGTTTTAGACGCTAAAAGACACTTGCTCCTTGGCAGAAAAGCAGTGACAGACCTAGACAGCATATTAAAAAGCAGAGACGTTACTTTGCCTACAAAGGTCCATATAGTCAAAGCTATGGTTTTTCCAGTAGTCATGTATGAATGTGAGAGTTGAACTATAAAGAAAGCTGAGTGCCGAAGAACTGATGCTCTTGAACCGTGGTGTTGGAGAAGATTCTTGAGAGTCCCTTGTTCAGCAAGGAGATCAAACCAGTCAATCCTAAAAGAAATCAACCCTGAATATTCATTGGAAGGACTGATGAATCTAAAGCTCCAATGCTTTGGCCTGATGTGAAGAGCCAACTCATTGGTAAAGAGCCTGATGCTGGAAAAGACTGAAGGCAGGTAGAGAAGGGGGCAACAGAGGATGAGATGGTTGGATGGCATCACCGACTCAATGGACGTGAGTTTGAGCAAACTCCGGGAGATGGTGAAGGACAGGGAAGCCTGGCATGTTGCAGTCCATGGGATAGCAAAGAGTTGGACACAACTGAGTGAACGACAGCACAGGTATCTTGAACTTAAGTTTCTCAGACTAAATTTATCTCCTTATTTCCATATACACATGTGTTTTTATTTCCTTCATCTTTAGTTCACATGGAATTCCAGGTCCAATACCCCAGAGATTGTGTTTCAATAGATCTACAGTTGAGTCCCAGAATTTGCATTTTAACAGGAATCCCAGCTGACTCTTAAGCAGGTGGTCTCGGGACCAAACTTTGAAAAACCTGTGAATGAATGGTTCCAGTTTCTTCAGGACTTTCCATGTGAAGTTGTGCAGTTGAGGTGATGGGTTGTGGCTGAAGTCTTACCTAAGCTTTGCATTTCGAGTATGCCTTTATTCCGTCTTACACTACCACCTCAAGACCCGCTTAGGTTTATAGATTTGATCCTCCTTCCCCGTCACTACCCTACACCCCTAGTTCTCTCGGTATCACCAGAAGGGTCTTTAAAATGCTAATCTGATATGCCATTAATTTTCTTAGAACTCTTCACTGATTCCTTACCATTTTCTTCTGGTTAGATTGTTAACTCCCTAACATGACACATGAGACATTTCATGACCAGGTATCTACTTGACTGGCTACCTTCATTACCTCTTCAAAGGCACTCTACAAGCCAGTTATCCATGCCCACTGTCTCTCCCTTCCTCTGGTTTCCTCCATTTCTTTCTTACTTCCATACTTTGTTTATTTAGTTCCCTATGTCTTAAACCCAATTGACTTCGCCTTCCTCCTAGTATGCAACTGCCTAAAGTGTATTGATATTAAATAGAGGTGATAAATTACAGTTGCCAGTGTTCACAGGGCCACTTCAAGGATCACAAAAAGATAATAAGTGTAGGAGCTCTTTGGTAAATATATCAGCAGCATGTGGTGCAACTGTTCATGTTGATTTAAATTGAAATGTAGAAGTGTTTTGTTTTCATCTCATCTGAAAAGATGAAAGTCTTCTGAAAAGATAATTCTGACTCATTTGTGTATTGAACAACTCTTCCACTGCCAAAATAATTCAGTGTTTTACATACATTGAAGTCTGACTTTATCCTCAGTTTTGGCCGCACTGGATCTTAGTTCCTCCATGCAGACTCAGTTTCAACATGTGGGATCAAGTTTCCTGACCAGGGGTAGAACCTGGGCTCCCTGCATTGGGAGGGCAGAGTCTTAGTCCCTGGACCACTGGGGAAGTCCCTTGAGTTTACCTTTTTTATGATTTGGTTTTCAGTAGATTTTTTTGCTCTAGCCCCCGTAATTTCCCTCATGTAGCAGCTGCCCTAGTGGTTCAGTGGTAAAAGAATCTGCCTGCCAAGCAGAAGACGTGGGTGCAGTCCCTGGGAAGATCCCCTGGAGAAGGAAATGGCAACCCACTCCAGTATTCTTGCCTGGGAAATGCCCTGGACAGAGGAGCCTGGCCGGCTACTGTCCGTAGCGTCACAAAGACTTGGACAAGACTGAGCAATTAAACAGCAACAACCAAAGCTAATCCTTCCCCAGTTTCTTTCAACAGTATGAATTGTGTTCACATGTCAGTGTCTTTTTCCCTCAGTGCCTTTGAAGTCTTTGGGTCTCCAACAAGGATTTCCAGATAAAACTATGCAGTGGTTATAATCTTTGATTTGAAAGTTATCCTTTGCTAGATACATTGTAGCCTAAGGAAATTTTCAACCTCAAAAATATTCAGAATAATGGGATATTTTAAAACTGTGTATCTTTTATCATTCCAATATTATAATTTTTTTGTTTTACTTAGTTCATTGGAACATACAGTATATAACTTAAAACCTAATTTGTCTTGCACTAAGACACGCTGTTTTCTTTCCCAAACCAAAATATTTCTTTATAGGCTTTTTAAAAAATGTTTTAAATTTTCACTATTTAAATGATGAAAGATTTTCTTTCTCTCATTGAAATGAAATTTCTCTCTTTTCATCTCTTTTTAATTTCATTGAAAAAGCAAACTATTACAGAAAAATCAAAATACAGGAAGCAAAAAGAATTTTAAGATTTATAATCCCACATATCTACCAGTAATCTCAATATTTTTGGTGTTTTATAAATTATTTTCTGCAGTAGAGTATGCATGTATACATAGTAAATTGTGTTTTAAAATGAAATCAGGCTATGTATACCATTTATAACTGGTCTTTTAATTTAATATATCAGAAACATCTTTTTCATATCAATGGATAAAAAGGTTGCACTGCATTGGACTGTAATTTTTATAACTCTGTTTCATCATGAAATGATTTTATTGACACTAGCTCTCCAAACCCTTTCTGTAAATCAAAGTTCCTTTTACTCTAGAAATGCTGTAATTCAATTATAGTACATAATCACAATCTGTCTTTTTTAGCATTTTTCAGTATGATTCATCAATTATTGCCTTTTTGAAAAATCTTTAGTTTGTTTGATCAAATGGCTTTCCCATCAGCTTTAATTTTTACCGTTTACTACCTATAGTAGTAATTGAATTATAAATGACTTCAAATTCACTTGCTAGTAAATCTCTATTAGATGCTGCTGTAAAGCATTATATAAGGAATAGTCAACTAAAATTTCAGGAACAGTGATTCACATATATGCAAAGAAGTTGAGATACAGAACAGATGTTTTATAAATAACTGCAGGACAGCTTTTATTTTGTTTTTCTTATTTGTAAGAAAATAAATCAGGCAAAACCTTAACTAGGCAGATGGCAGTTTAGGAGATAAAGGGCAGAGTTCACATAGCTATCACATTTCTTACTTTTGAACTCATAAATTTATTTTGTCATAATGGTTTATCCTCGTTCATCCGTGGTGTTATGAATGTCTTTTTTCTAGACTTACCTTTTGTTTCAGTAATGTGTATCTTTTTAACTTTGCCTATTTGGGGGAAAGTTTTACTTAGAAAAATGGAATAAGTAGAGGGTTATTACTTAGGTCAACTGGGTTATTTACTGCAAGTTTTTATAACTTTTAATTCTTTGTGCCACTCAACAGTTATAGTCTAAACATAGTATTTTTAATGTTCTAGAAAAGCAGTTTTAGCTTTTTATGTTCTGTGCTACTATAAGCTTAATATCCTAAAGATGGATAACTTCCATTCGTATTCTTTTTCCAAATACCTTTGTACTTCATCAATTATCTATAGACAAGCTCCCCTGTCCAATTTGGTAACCTTGCCACAATGTAGTGATTTAAATTTAAGTTAATTAAAGTTAAAATTAAAACCTTAGTTCCTTGGTCATACTCGCTACATTTCACATGCTTGGTAGCCACATAAGGCTAGTGGCTGTCGTATTGTATATAGCACAGAATGAGAACACGTCCACTATCACAGAGAGTTCTATTGGACCTTTCTCATTAAAATAGGTAACTAAATTTAAGAGCAGGATTGAATGTAGATTGTTATTTTTTGTACCCAGTTAGTAATAAACAGTTGTTATGTAGGTGTGTTTCTCCAGTTTCCCAAC
Organism: Capra hircus; assembly: GCF_001704415.2. NCBI lineage: Eukaryota > Metazoa > Chordata > Mammalia > Artiodactyla > Bovidae > Capra > Capra hircus. Next base: position 17,853,148 of record NC_030808.1, read on the forward strand.
TGTTATGATGAAAAAGTAAAATTCACTGAGAAAGGTTTTCTTTTTGTTAAATTATTTGCAGTTTATACATCCATCATTACAAGAATTCAGTTCTACTGTGGCTTCGTTGGTTATTTGAGGTTGAGGTTTATCTTTTAACGTCAACCTTCTGAACTCTTTGCTGATTGAAATTTGCCCTTATAATTCGTTTATTGGATTAAGCTGCTTTGACTAACTGCTTAATCCTTCTCTTCACACACACAAAAACCTTTGGCATAAACATCTCCTAAACTGAAATATGCTGTCCACAGACCACCTGTTGGTGTATCTTTCTTTAAGGCAATGATTCTCAAAATTTGGAAAAGCAAGTTGCTGAGCCCATCTGTGTATTGGCTTAGTGCAGTTTCCAATAATTCCATCTGTTTCCAATGCAGAGATAAGCAATCCCCTGTTCCTTTCAACAGTATGTTGGGTATTTGAACATGACAGGCTCTAAAGTGATGTGAGGGGGAGGGAATGGAGCACTGTTAACCACAGAGCCCCCTGAGGCACAGAGGACAACTGATAAAATTTTCCAAGAGGTAGAAGCCTGTCCTGTTGCGGATTTAAGGAAGTAGGTGCCCCAACTATTCATCCTCACCTTCCCACCTGCAGGCTAATCTGCCTTTCATTAGTAAGAGCGTAGACAGTCTGAGCATCCTCCCACTGCGTTCCTGTGACTGGCAGTAGATCTACAGGTGATCACTCTTGAATCATGGCTTGGCTGCTGCTTGATCATCAAATGCAGAGGAGCCTGGTCGCTTGGGGTGTCCAGCCATTACTGGGACAGCCATTACCTACACAGAAACAATCCAGACCTATGTCATTACAGAGTCTCGGTGTAGTGTGAGAGTCACTAACCAGCATGGCTGTGCTTGCCGCTGGATAAGTCACAAGTACCTGCACACTCCCAAAGGGAAAGGTAAGGACTGTTGAAGAGCAATTGCCCAATTTTCAGACAGTAGCTGCTTCTCATTATTAGCCATTTGCTGTCAGATCTTCTGATTTTGTTTTTAAGGTAAACCAAGAAATTGAAAACTGTAAGTGAATCTAAATTTTTTAAAAACATTTATAGGCTAAACAGAACTTGCTACAGTATGGATCCAGACTTCAGGCTGTGGGCATGCCACCTCTACTTCCAGAAAAGTAAAGAGTGTTAGTCACTCAGTCATACCTGACTCTCTACGACCCCATGGACTGTAGCCCACCAGGTTCCTCTGTGCATGGAATTCTCCAGACAAGAATACTGGACTGGGTAGCCATTCCCTTTTCCAGGGCGTCTTCGTGACCCAAGGATCAAACCTGGGTCACCTGCATTGCAGGTGGATTCTTTACCATCTAAGTCATCAGGGAAGCCCCAACTTTTTCTCTATTCTTTTTTTCAGAAATGGGAACTTGGTCCTCAGAAACAAAGGCATAACAGCTCCTTCCTTTCCTTCTTCAGTAGAGTTTAGCTGTTTGCTCCCATCTTTACAATTAACACTTGCTGAAAAAGTGAAAACAGCGATACATAGACTTTATTTTTTTGGGCTCCACAATCACTGCAGACAGTGACTGCCACCGTGAATTAAAGACACTTGCTCCTTGAAAGAAAAGCTATGACAAACCTAGACAGCATATCAAAAAATAAAAACCAGAGACATCACTTTGCTGACAAATGTCTATATAGTTAAAGCTATGATTTTTCCAGTAGCCACGTATGGATGTGAGAGTTGAACCATAAAGAAAGCTGAACGCGGAAGAATTGATGCTTTCGAATTGCAGTGCTGGAGAACACTCTCGAGAGTCCCTTGGACTGCAAAGTGATCAAAGCAGTCAATCCTAAAGGGAAAGAAGTCCTGAATATTCATTGGAAGAATGAAGCTCCAAAACTTTAGCCACCTGATTCGAAGAGCTGACTCACTGGAAAAGACCTTGATGCTGGAAAAGATTTGAGGGCAAGAGGAGAGATGGTTGGATGGCATCATTGACTTAATGGACATGAGTTTGAGCAAGGAGATAGTGAAGGACAAGGAAGCCTGGCATGCTGCAGTTCATGGGGTCGCAAATAGTCGGTCATGACTGAACAACAGAGATGTACATAAACATGTAGGTGCTTGTTCTCCCATTCCTAGCAACCAGGATAAGATCATCATGAAAAGAAAACACCTTAACTCTTGGAAAATTCTTTATGCTGGGCAAATGTGAGCCTCCATAAAAAAAGATTTTGAAGCAGTACTGTGAATTGTTGCACAAATGTTGGTTATGTCTGGAGGCAGTGTGCTTAAAATTTCTTCACAGCCTGTTAACCTGAAACTTGAATCATAACTAAATTATCTTGCCTTACTTTAAAATTAAGAAAGAACACACAAACCGACCATTTGGAAAACCAGTACTGCCGGTTCTCTAATTTTTTATTTATTTTTATTTTTTGAGGCTGTAGTAAAATTTGAAATGCTTACTCCCTTAGAGCTTTCCAGTCTCCTGCTGATATGATAACAGGTATTACAGCATCCAACAGTTGGTTGTATTATATTTGCTCAACCTATGGAATACCAAATTATATGAAGCCAGTCCTTTGACTGAGAAATGAAATATAACAGTCACATTCAGAAGGAAGACTAATTGACAGAGTAAATATGCATATGGCAGTCAGATGATATGAGTCGAGAACCTGTGAAAATAAGTGTAGTCAGCTGAGAGATGGTACTGTTTGATAGGACCAGCTGGGGAACCAGCAGGAAAAGATTGCTTTGCTTATCTAATTACCACCAACTCATAAATAAGATCTTCAAGAGGCTAAAAGGGAAAAGCAGAAGGTGATGGGACATGTGTTTGGGGTTCTATGGCTGTTTTTTAGTGCCATTAGGAGTATCATCTTGTGAGAGGACAAACTGTTACTACAATAAGCATATTAAATATATGCATGGAAACATCTTTATTTTAAAAGGGTGACAATGATAGGCAAAGGAGAAGATCTACATTTGAGTGGCTTTTGCCCTTTTATGGCTTTAACCAAGTTTTCTTAAAACAAATTGATCCTAGAAAAGAATTTAAAGAATAGAAATGGAGATAGCATGGCAGATGGGTTAGTGGGAGGGTTTTCAAAGTATGTGAGAATGGTATAACAAAATCAGAAATGAAAGTGGGGAAAGACGTTATAAAGAAAACTATTGAATAGAAACAGCTTTAATTTTTTAAAATACCACTGTTCATACAGAAATGTCCACCTAAATAAATTTCCAAAATATTGTCAATTATGGTTGCCAGGTAAGGTCTTGGTTCTCTACTAATCAGGAACTCAAGACCCAAAGTTACATAGCCATCTGTGTGATATGTTTTAAAGTTTTCCTAATACTTAGGATGTCAATTATATTGGTCCTCAGAAGTTTTATTAGGAAGCTGTAGTACAGTTTTTGTGGGACTGGTTTGGAAATTACTTGTAAGTCAGTTTCTGAAAAGTACCAACTCATTAATTGCACTTAGATTCATTTCCTTTAAAAACCTGCTGAAGAAACAAATTAGTGCTCAGAGCTGTTAACACTTGTAAATGCAATTAAAATTTATACAGTCAATTGGAAAACTCACTGGGATCTCTGATAATAGCAGTGGTTATATTAATTCTAACTAGGTGAAAAAAAAAATCACTTCAGGAATTTATAAAATGACACATATATTGTTGATACAAATTGAGTGGGCTACTCACATTCTTTTCTAGTAAAAAAGTGTATGAAGTGTCAGTATATTAAATTTCCTGAATTGGGTATTTTAAACTATCTTTACAAGACAAGTATTTTCAAATTAAACTTTAAAACTGATTCAGGTTTTATTTTTTTTTTTAATTGAGCTAAAGTAGGTATAGATACAGATCTGGATGAATGAGCTACAGTTCACATAAAACAGCCTTGTATATTCACAGTATGTATATATATAATAAGTAATTGAGTAGAAGTTCCTGATTTTATTTGGCAGATTGAATGATGCCACTGGAATGCATCTCTATATATCAGTGCCACTCATCAGTTCTTGGGATTAATGTCATATTAAACCAAACGTAGGAGGAACTTCACTGGAAGATGTCTTTAACGTGTGTGTGTGTGCGCGTGTGCGTGTGTCTGTGTGTCTGTGTGTCTGTGTTCACTCAGTCATATCCAACTGTTTGTAACCCCATGGACTATAACTCACGAGGCTTCTCTATCCATGGGATTTCCCAGGCAAGAATACTGGAGCGGGTTGCCATTTCCTCCTCCAGGGGATCTTCCCAACCCAGGAATTGAACTTGGGTCTCCTGCATTGGCAGGCAAATTCTTTACCACTATGCCACCTGGGAAGCCCAGTTAACTTCTGAGAGCCTGCAAAGGTGCACAGCCTAGTTACCTTGCAGATGGGCAAAACTTCATTGCAGTAGACCTCAAATAATAATTGGTAATAAATTTTAGGTTTGCTTTTTAAATACAATTTTAATTTTCCTTTATTCATGTAATGACTTTTTCTTGAGTACTTGCTATGTGCCAGGCACTATGATAATAAGGATGTACATAAAACAGATGGTGCTCTTTCTCACAGAATTTACCTCTAGCAGGAGATAAAGGCCAGTGAAGAAGCAATTTTAAAATCTGGTGCCATTAGCTGAGATGTAACTGGTTAGAAAAGGCTTCTTAGAGGAAGGAAGAACTAGAGAGGGGACGGTGATGAAGACCCAAATAACATAGTGGGAGTGGTAATGGGGTGAAGGAATATTTAATGTGCTGGATTTTAGGGGGAAGAAGTCTATTAAGATGGACAGTAAAACATCTAGGATGGGGCACATGGAGGAACGGTCAAAGAGGACACCCAGGTTTCTTCCTTGAGCAGTTGGGTGTGCCAGACTCGGGAGGAGGATTGGGTGTGGGTCTAAGAATGGAGGAAGAGGCAGGGTGAATGTAAAGAGCAGCTGGGACCTCTAGGGGCATGGCAACCCCCTCCAGTATTCTTGCCTGGAGAATTCCATGGACGGAGGAGCCTGGCGGGCTCCAGTCCCTGAGATCACAGAGTTGGACATGACTGAGTGAATAAGCACATGAGACATCTAAGTAGAAATAGTCCCATATTCAAAACACTTCCTGTCATGACACTTTTTTGTCTTTTATAGGGGATTTTTCACCTGAGTGTCTGACTCTGAAATTTACATTTACATATTTTCACAGTAAATTGAATATTGTTGTTCTCTGACTTGCTTTTCATCTCAGCTGATTACCAGTACACATGTAATTGTGTGTTTACTGGGCTCCAAACATTCATTTGGGTGGGGATTTAAGTAAAAGTTAAAAAATTATTTCTGAAGAACAAAATGTTATATTACATAAATTACTAAGAAGAAAGACTGGATTCAAAAAATCATTAACTTTAAAAGCCCACATTATTCTTCAAATAAACATTTATTATATTGACTTATTAAAGCTCTGGGGCACATTGGAAAATTTGTTGTTTCATATTTTTGTCTTTTTTTTAATACAACTTCTGAACATTCCAAATAAATTTTTAAAACTCAAAAAAAAAACTAGCAGCAAAGAATAATGACTTTCTTTTGGCTTCCCAGGTGGCACCAGTGGTAAAGAACCCACCTGCCAGTACAGGAGACGTAAGAGACATGGGTTCGATCTCTGGGTCAGGAAGATCCCCAGGAGGAGAGCCTGGCAACCCACTCTTGTATTCTTGCCTGAAGAATCCCATGGACAGAGTAGCCTGACAGGCTATGGTCCTTGGAGTCGCAAAGAGGCAGGCACGACTGAAGCAACTTAGCGCAAACGCACATGGCCTAGTTTAGAATCCTTTTATACACAGAAGGATTTCCTCTAATATATAGTAAAGGAGAAATACAATTTACAACGTTTCGATTCAGCTAAACCATTGCTACATAGATTAGTGCTGTGCCAGTGGACTGAGAATGAGACCATTTACGGTTTCAGGGATTGGCCAGCTCTCTGTTGGCAGTGAGCCCTAAAAGAGTAAGAAAGCTCTTTAAAGAATTTCCCAAAGTTAGTAAAATAAGCGAGCTTCAGGTTCTCTCTGCCTAGCAATAAGTACTAGAATCAAACAGCAGAATGGAGGTATTTCTTATTTTATCTGTAATTGATACTAACTACCTTTTTGTCTTATTTATGATATTAAAACATACATAATATTATAAAGTACTTTTAATATTTTCATTTTAATCAAGATTTGTGCACTTGCTTTCTATATTAAGGTTTCAAAGGCATACACACTGTTGTCAAATAGAGCTTTGAAGTTTTGTACTTGAATATTTTAATTTTGCAGGAAATTTGACCTAACCAGACAATAACTGGTAAAAAGTATATACACACACACTTGGAGCACAGGCACCAAAGGGGTAAATAAAATGTGTATGCAGTTGTTTTAAGTTTGGTTTTTGCACTCAGTGGAAGAAACAAGACTGAGATAGTTGAGTTTACCTGGTGAGGCACGTCTGCTTAATTAGACTGTTAGTATTTAAGAGCGGTACCCCCATAGCTTACTTGTGAGGGAACTGACAGCCCAGTTAGTACTGGTTTTGGCAGGACCCACCATTGGCTGATGTGATGTTGTTTTAGAACAAGTTAGTATTTGTGAGTATTTTGCACCTGATTTAATACTGTTAAAATATAAATACATCACTATCTTAGTATTAGCCAGGGTTTGCAAGTCAGTGAATAAAATTATTACAACTTCAGCTTTTAAAACAATGGATGAATACAGAATGTAATTTTTTCTGATGACTCAGTTAAAACGTTTTTAAGCTAACACCTGAGTGGCTCTCAACTTCCTGTTTTCAAAGCTAAGCAGTTTAGACTGCTTAATTCTTGCAGGCATTAATTTTCCATTCCACATCCCATATTCACCTTCAATATCAAAGCACTGCTGTTTTATTTTAAATGGTTTGAACTTACAAAAATGTTATCAATGTTTTCTATATTTCAAAGTATGTTGTATATTTGAAAATATATTCTCTCTTTTAAAAAACAATAGAGACAGCATACTTGAGCTCTACTAAAAAGCTGGAAATGTAAATGTGTAAGATTTTCCATGATTTGTGTTATATAATGAACATTTGTGAGTTGAAGAATTCTATTGGCTATTGTATCTTGGTAGATTGAATTTGTTGCTCTGTGAATAAGAATTGTGTGTAGTGCATTTCTTGATAAAGTTTTAGTAAGTATTTAAACATGTGAAAACATTTTAGATGTTTTTATTTTCTTACTTGAAAAAATCAAAACAGTTCTTTGACTTTTTGAGGCTTTTATTAATGCATATTTTTCTGATTCTGGTTTATGTTTCCCCAGTAAAAATATAACTTAATTTTAAATCATGATTTACTATGTTTTTTTGTTAGGGAAAAAATTGTGAAGCATTTCTCTTATTAAACCTATAACAAAAATTTTTACAAATGTGTAACTTCAGGAGAGCTAGTAAAGAAAGCTTTATAATGTACAGGTCAAGATTCTGTAAGTATAAATTGCTGGTTCAGTGATATTTTTTAATATTATGCAATAACATGCCTCTGGACTGAGATTGAAATTGAATCATTAAGTCCTTAAGAAAGGCTTTGCTATTCATAAGACTTTAATATTTCTGCTATTCAGAATTTATTGAATATATAGTTAAACTGAAGCATAAATTATTAGGCTATATCATTATTGTAATATATACATGTGTATTATTAATACTAATATTCTTTAGCATTTTTCCACTAATTTGCAAATTAATCGGTGACTTGGTATTTTACTAAGATTTGTATTTTTTAATGAAGCTTATAAAAAACAAAATTGTGTCAAGTCTTACTTCTTTTTTTTCTTTAGGAATACCAAAATCTGATCTCTTGCACACCAAATCGTTAAGGGGCCATAAAGACTGCTTTGAAAAATATCATTTGATTGCAAACCAGGATTGTCCTCGATCTAAGCTTTCAAAAAGTACTTATGAAGAAGTTAAAACTATTTTGAGTAAGAAGATAAATTGGATTGTACAGTATGCACAAAATAGGGATCTGGATTCAGACTCCGAATGTTCTAAAAACCCCCAGCATCACCTGTTTAACTTCAGGCATAAGCCAGATAAAAAGTTACTTCCGCAGTTTGACTCTCAAGTACCAAAGTATTCTGCAAAGTGGATAGAAGGAAATGCAGGTGGCCTCTCAAACTGTACGCAACGAATGTTGGAACAGAGGGAGAACACAGGCTTCGGTCTTGCTGTGTTACAAGATTCGGGTACCGCGTTATGCCACAACAGTGTACGGTGGCCTCATAGTCACAACCAGGAACAGAAAAAGGAAAAGACAATCTCTGGTCCAGAGGCTCATGTCCAGACCCAGCATCCACATTACAGCAGAGAGGAATGTAAGTATAGGGAAAAGGGGTAAAGATTGGAGTTTTGTTGGTTCTTTATTATTTTTTTAATGTTTTATATATGTGATATGTCAAGAATTTTGCTGTGGAAGTACAGATTTGGTTAATTTAGCATTTAAATGACAGGTTCGCCATAGCAAAAATGCCATCATTTCTTTGGAATATTCCTTAGTATGTCCTAAAACTACTGGAATTCTAGAGTCCCATCATCTGTTTTGCCATTTTAAATTATTAACAGAACGGAATCAACAGATTGGGAATTAGAAAGTTCAGGGTTCATATAGTTTAGAAGTAGAGCCTCCACCATTGACAAACACACACTGTCATGTTGCTAATCCCTACAAGACTAATTGGGGCTGGTATTTCAAAAGCAGAAATCTGACATTTTACCAAAGGCTAAAGGTAACGTGTGCACCTGGAAAAAGTGACTCATTCAGTCTGCATGTATTTCTTCAAAAACACACAGGAGCGGAGTTAATTTTAGTTAACTTAGAATCAAGTGATTTTAGGGCTATAAAGGCCCTTGGATATATTTTTATATAACTCCTTGATTCTACATCTGAGTTATCTCCAGTTGTATATGTAGACGGAGACGAAGTTAGTTCCTGGGGTGGGAAGATCCCCTAGAGCAGGAAATGGCAAACTACTTCAGTATTCTTGGCTGGAGAATTCCATGGACAGAGGAACTTGGTGGGTTGCAGTCTTATCGGGTCACAAAAGAGTCAGACACAACTTAGCGACTTAACGACAACATATAGCTAGATAAATTGATTTTCAAACTGTTTCCATAGTACATTAGTCTTTTTCAAGCTACACATCATGAAGCATGTGGCACTTGAGCAAAGTCAACTCAATGGGTAGTAACTAGCCCTTTTTAAAAACTGAAACAGCATGAGAAATATCAGAACCCATTGGACCTAATGCTAAGAATTTTTCAGTGAACCTTTTATTTCAGGTGGAGATAGACAGGTTGTGAAATAGACTGGTTGTGGATTGTGGGCAGAATTTGAAAACCCAGCCCTTTAGGAGTTAATGAATGAATCCTAGGGTCCTGTTAAATGTCATGTTCAGAAATAAGTGCAGATACTTTTTTAAAATAGGATGTTGTGTTGATGGTGTAGATAACTTATTTTCCCAGGTTGTCATGGTAGTAATGAATGTATTTTCATGTTTCAGTGAATTCGATGACTCTTGGTGAGGTAAAGCAACTGAATGCAGAGCTCCAACAGCAAATACAGGGTAAAGACTCACGTCAGTACTTTTTACATGTGCCAGGTTTGATACAGAAAATCCCTTATTAGCATTATTTGCGTTTAAATTTAGAAACGATCCTCTTAGAGTTTCCAGAGCAAAAAGAATTTTTCTTAGTCTTCTCTGTGACCAGCTGGTGAAGTAGATTCTTTTTCTGGTGAAAACAGAGACTACAACTTAATCTCTTACTAACATGCTTTTTTACTGCCCACTGTTGTGCGAGGCACTGCACAGGTGTGCTCCTTAGCAGATTTTTAAGGCAGGCAGTATTGGCCCCGTTTTTTTTGTTTGTTTGTTTTGTTTTTAATTATTATTAACTCTTCCGAACACAAAAGTAGTCAGAATAATGTAGTGAAACCCTCTTTCCCAATTTCAGCTAGCTAATTTTCCTTCTTCTCTACTTATACCCATTTTCCTTCCCCTACCCCGACCTCTAGCATGGATTATTTTGGAACAAATTCCAGACAATATTTTGTTTTGTTGTCCATAAATGTAATAGTTTAGAATTTCTCTAAAAGATAACATTCTTTTTTAGGCAGTCACAACCCCATCTCTTTAAAAAAAGAACAGTAATTTGTTAACATCATTCAAGTATGATGCTAATACAGTTAACAGTGTTCAAATTCCCCAATTATCTTTTTTTCTTTTTCCCCTACAATTAATTCCCATTTAGGTGAGGAAACTGCACTTCAGAAACCTTAAGTTGCTTACAGTTGCTTCAAGTTGCTTACAGAGATCTTACATAAGCAACAGATTAAGGATTCTAATTCCTGTCCTTTTAACTCCAAAGGTAGTGGTCTTTCTTGACCACACAGCCTCTCAGGATAATAACATAATAATAGCAATTTACATTTATCAAGTACTTATCCTGTGACAAGTACTTTACAAGTATGATCTTATTTAATCCTCACAGTGACTTACTTTCATTATTGAGGTTATTCCATAAGAGGAAATTAAAACATAGTTTAAGTTACTTGCCTGAGAAGCATAAGAGTCAGAACAAAAATTCAAAAATTCAGGTAGTCTGATTCCAGAGCCTCTTAGAGGAGGTTCCAGACCTGGGTACTAACAGGCACTTTACTATCCATAAATCATATTAGAAATTCATTGAACCTGCTTATTCCGTGTGAGGAAAGGATCTCCGAGGTGATTGTAACTGTCATCTCTGCTGTGTATCTGGGTCATTGCTTAGGACTCGCAAGTTTCATTTGATGGAGAACACCATATTCCTGTTGGCTATGCAAAGTGTACAACTTCCTAGGATGATCAAAACTCAGCTGTTTTCTTGGTTTCAAACTTCTTTCGTTACAAACACTTGCCCAATGCGTTCATTTCAGCTTAAGTACATGAAATATAAATCATAGATTAGCTTTCTGTGTATTAAAAATAGAATTACTTTTTAAATTTTTACAGAAGTTTTTGAAGAGTTAACCCACCAAGTGCAAGAGAAAGATTCTTTAGCCTCAGAACTCCATGTCCGCCACGTTGCCATCGAACAGCTTCTCAAGAACTATTCCAAGTTACCATGTCTGCAGATGGGCCGAACGGGATTGAAGTCACACCTGCCCATAAACAATTGAACTCAGCTGACACTTACTTCCCATGCTCTGCCATTTTTTGGTCTGCTGGGCATGTTCACTTTGAAGAAGTTGAAGAAAGTTATGGTCAATTATTTTATGGTCATTAAATTTGCAAAGATTAAGGCAATATTCAACATGTTTGCCAAATAAAGCAGACCATTACACTCTAGTCTTCTAGGGTTAATCGTTTTGATTCATTTGGGGAATCTGTTTTCCCATAATTACAAAACAGCCCTCCCTAATTTATACCACATGTGACTACTTAAATATACTGTTACAGTGTGATTTTATTAAACATGTTTTAATGTAATTCACCTGTCAAAACAACAGAAGGTTAACAAAGTTCTTATATTAGTCTAAATTACTAAAGATAACATTTAAGAGGGAAATGGAATTCATAATATCACCTCTTATTTATTGAGCAATATTTTAATATGAAAATTTTATATATAAAAATGCTATTTTAGGTACCTTTTCATTCTCTTTATAATGTGTATTTGAATGGCTCTGTATATTATAGTTACACTTCGTGTGTGAATATGTTACCCATATTTCACATCACTGCATTTTATTCTCTTAATAATGTTTTTACAGCTGTTATCTTGTTTTCCAAAGATAAATGTATTTTGGAATAGAAATCTATCTAGTTAACTGTTTTGACTTCTGATAACTCTTATGAAAGAGGAGTTAATAACTTTTTAAAGCAAGTATACAGGAAAATAAAAGACATTATTTTTTTCTAACAAAAGCAATTATGAGTTCAGGAAAAAAATACTAATCTAGTTTTTGTATGTCAGCTCATCTCTATAGAAGTAAAAGCCTACTCTAGTCAGTATTACTTTTAGTAATGACTTTGATGTGTTAGAATTTGGACAAGAGTTTAAGTCAAGCCTCACTTCCAAGTCAAATGTAGTATCTATCTTCAAATTTAATATGCCATGAAACTGTTGTCCTGTCTTTGAAAAAAATTAAAATCATTTTGTGTGCTCGATAAAAGTTCAAGAATTCAACTGTCCAAATTCTGTTAACATCATTGTCGTGCCCAAAGAAAGCAATTTCTAAATTTTAGAATCTAAAGGAAAAAAGAAGATTGCTTATAACCGAAAAGTAAAAGTCTAATTCAAAAAATTAAGCTCCTTTTTAAGAAGATATTCTTGTTAGTTGCTTCTCATGTTTCCAAGAGTTCTGAACAAATAGGTTTTCTCAAACAAATAAGTTTTCAAACCATATAGTTTAGTAAATGCTATAACCAATGCAGATTTAAAATGGGCTCTAAATTTTGTTTTCTGCTGGTACTTAGAATGTATTTATAAGACAGGATCCTTTGCATGAAAGCATCAACAGAAAAGCCCATTAACTTGGCAATTTCATACATAAAGATATGAATAACTTCTGCCTTAAATTTGGCAGCCTGCCCTGGCTTGGGTCACTCAGATTTTAGTCTTGAACACAGAGTATTTGACCAAGCAAAGAAACGCCTCCATCTAGTAGAAAACAAGTTTTTGTCATGCTAAAATGTAAAATGTGTTAAATTTGCCTGAGGATACTAAATGATATGTTACTGATTTTTGTCTTGTTTTCTTTGAAATGTGACATAACTGCTTTTTGGAGGGAGCTTTTGAAAGACACTTTGCATTTCTCTCGATTCTTTGAGTCATCCAAAATGAATTTAAAATCCAAGGAGTGGGGAATGAATTCATTGCCTTAGTTTTGATAAGCTTTAAATTGAATGTGTGCAATATCAAAAATCCCTACAAATTATAAGTTGAATAGAGATCTTTCCTGGTGCCAGTAAGTGTCTCAGTCCTTCGTTGTTATGGACAGATGTTCAAATTTGACTTCACTCTCTTTTTTCGGCATAATTCGTTAAGGATGTTACCAGCCAGTGTCCTACTTGCACACATTTGAGCTTCTATTTAGATCACTTAGGGACAGTGGTAAAAACTGGGGATGTGTTGCCTTTGATAGAAGCAGTAGCTTGTTTCCAGAACAGCAGGCATATGGTACAGTCCTGAATACAACAGTGTTATCCAAAGAAAGTGTTTGCTTATTTCCGGCAAATATGTAGCTTTACTACTGAGTTTGGCACGATTCATACAGGTACCAAGGTCCTATTTGGAGACTCTGATTTACTCCATTTAGATATTTATACGTAAGCTCTTCAAAGGCACGGTGCTCTTAAAAAATATCTGTGGTGCTGGTACTCACACTAGTACTTGATTTGGATGGATATTCTAGTTTAAAAATTTTTTTGACAAAAGTATTTTGCAGAGCAGTTTATCCAAATATTTGGTAAACTTATTTTATATTCCTATGTTAGTTTTCTTGAATATGCAGTTATTCTATATGCTAAAGTAAGGATAAGGGATAGAGTTGAGTTCTACCTTCAGAGAACATGAAATACTGCAGATATTGGTTACCATAATTGGCCATTTTTTGGCAGAGTTGTTAGTACTTTTTTGAGGATGTTTAGAAGAAAATCTCACCTATACTTTCAGTTTCAAAAATGGCAAAAAAGAGATTGCCAGTCAGCCATTACTGACATTTTAATAGCTTATATGATTAAGGAGAGTGAAATAAGAGTAAAATTTTTTTCACTTTAGATTCATAATTAGGCAAGTTGAATTAAGTTTAAAAAATTGGTTTGAAGTTGAGAGTGATTTTGACAACACAAGATTTTTCTCTTTAAAGATTTAAAATGCTGTCAGCCTTTTAATTAAGCTAAAAATCTGTTTACTTGGCGATTATTACCCTTTGATCCCAGTATTTAGTGTCCAAATTAGTCTTTTGAAAGGCATGCACTTTCAAACCAGACCAGTAGTAGACGATGCATTCAGGCAGCCAGATAGTGTTCCATTCCATTATGTAGGTTCTTACAGTGTTGGGAGCAAAGAAATGATTTTAGTTTTTCAAATTATATGTTCATTTCACCAGAGAGTGCCCATTTTTATATACATTTGAGGATTATTTTTAAATAAGTTCATGTTGGGAAGTGATTTCAGAAATATAGTCAAAATATATTATTGGCATCTTGAGATTTCTCAGGTTTTTTTATTTTACCGTACTGTTTACCACTGAAAATGGTTTACAGTTCAGTCTTTTTTGTTTATATATTTTTTTACCTTAGTGTTTATGCTGTTGATTTCAGTCAGTTTTTGCTGTGTGTGTGTGTGTGTGTGTTTAATTAATTTGGGGGGATAGATGTGTGTGTGTTAATGTTTACAAATTTTGGCTTTATTTTGTTTTAGAAGAAATCTGCTAGTGTTATTAATGTTGTAAAATGTAATACAAAATGGTATATGCTCAAAACTTCAGTAGGAACTTTTAAAGAATAAATTATTTGTATAGTTCAGTAAGCAGTTCAGGCTAGTGACCATAAAATTAGGGTATGTGACATAAAAACTTTCAAATGGTACAGTGTAAAGTTCTTGTAGTGTTATTTTTATGCCGAAGTAAGATGTTTGAGTACTTTTAAAGTACTTAATAAAAAAAGTTTAGTACTCAAGTATCTGTTGTTCAGATGTGGCTGTAAAACAAAGAGAATTGATTTCAGTGTTCAATTGCGTTTTTAACTTTAGGTTGGTGGAAATAATTATTTGAGGACATTTGTGGTGGAACGGGAGAGAGTTCATTGACCAAATAATAAGGTAATGAAACCCTGGCACAAGTCAATGTATCTTGGAGAAGAGCTGTAATATTGTGGTTGGAATAACAGGGTTCTGTCCATCGTCTCGGTATTTTCATCCACTTCATCCTTTCATAACTGCCCTTATTAATAATGTAGCCTCACCTATGAAGCAGCTTGATCACCTTGCTATGAACCATATCATAGCAAGTCTCTAAAACTGAGAGATCTTTAACACCTAGTTTGTAACATACACTTTTCATACTCTTTTTCAGTTTAAAAGAATCCAGATTACTAATGCATTTTAGTGATGTTGAATTAGTCCACAATTTTGACCTTACCAAATTAAAACATTCAAAAATCATGCAAGTGATTATTGCCCTCCACCCTCCCTTCACAAAGTGTTACTTGGAGCTTCCCTCAACTGCACCAAAAAAAGAATTTTAGTGAATGTGTTTCTTCTTTCAAACATATAGAATGTTTATTTCCATCCTACCGCCTCCAAAAGAGGCATTTTAGAAAGTATTCAGTAGTGACTTCTGTTAAATGCTATTCACACTTTTACAATTTGTGTGTGTGTTAACCTTGCTTTAAATTTGAGCAGAAATTCATACAAAATTGTCTAAGATGTTTGAGAAAAGAAAGTGAAGCTGCCATGATGAAAACCAAGTTGGTTTCAAAAAAGTTTATTTAGACATTACTTGGCTGTTATACTTTCCTTTTAAAACTGCAATAATTTATATATTTCTATTGCTCTGCTTTGGAACAGTAACTACATATGCTTGTCTATTTTTAATTTTACAAAAATAAAATAAATATTTTATTATCTGTTAGCTTTAGTGGCTATTTTTAAGTGTCTGTATATTTTCTCTAAATTATTGACCAAGTGAAAAGTTTCATTTTCAGGTTTAGGAAGTCTATACTTAAGAATGGTTATCTAACAGTTTCTTAATTCTTTGTGAGAATCTTTCTTTGATAATATTCCCTATGCCCCAAGAGTTCAGAAGCAGAAAATAAGATTCTTGTGGCTTTCTAGATGCCTGTGCAACTTTTTAAGGTTTTAAGTGTGTTAAGTTTTAATAAGTGCATACAACTGTATAACCATCCCCTCAGGATGCCTTTCATATCTCTTCCTTCTCCATTTCCTTTCCAGTGTTCTGATCTCTGTCACCGTACTTTGCATTTGTCTGCCTTAGAACTTTACATAAATGTTATTCTACAGGATGTACTTGTTTGCCTCTGGCTTTTTTTCCCACTCAACTGGCTGCTTTAAAACTCACCTGTATTAGTGCAAGGATCAGTAGTTCATTCCTCTTTTTTTAGCTGACTAGTCTTCTATTGTATGTATTATAGTTTGTTTATCCATTCATCCTGTTGATGGACTTTGAGTTGTTCCAGTTTAGGGTTCTATAAATAAAGCTGTTGTGAATATTTTTAAATTGGCTTTTAAAAGGATACTAAAGTAGAAATTATTCAAGATTACTTGTGGTTAGCACTATGAATCTGAATATTTTTCAAATTACCACTTTTCCCACAAATGATTTTTAAAGTAATTTATATACCTGTAGTATTAATTTAAAATTAGGAAACAGTTGTTCAAGAGATCAGAAGTAGATTATAAAATAACGGGTGTTTGAGAACTTAAACATTAAGTTCTCTTCAAAGTTTAAGACCACTTTGTTTTCCAGAAAAGGCAATGAAGACCAAAAGAGTCTGGTTTGGAGAAAGTACTGGAAAAAGCACCAAACCACAAGCGAAGCTGTTCTCCTGTTTAGCTTTAAACTATTCTGTGACATTAAGGAAATACATCACGTAAAAGTCTGAGTTCACTGAGCTACAGCAAACAGTGGGTAAAATGTAAGCCTAATGCTGCTTAATCATTTTTGTTCCTGCCTAGGTTCTGAGCCTTAAGAATTTTCAAATTACTTGTAAAATTATTTGTTCACCCTCGTTATTAAATGTCATTATAGAACCCCGAATTTTTTACAGGTGTTTCAGAGACTGACAGGCAGCAATGAGTATGTTGATAAAACTTCTCTCTGTCCTCCACGAATAAAACAGGGGAGCTGCCAGCAGAACAACGCCTTTTTCATCATTATATATAGGTGTTCTAAATTATTTGTTAAAAGGCTTTTAAAAGTTTTATCTTTGGAATCTGATCTAGATGATGTTTTAGATCCCTCCTGTCTTAAGTTCCACAGGACTTGCAAATAAACATCAGTGGATTTTACTTTTTCAGGGAAAGGGGGGAGGGGCATGTCCTCTGCATCTGAATTCTGGTGCTCAAATAGCACAGACCACTTTTACCTGTGGAGGCAAAATTTTCTCCCAACCTCCCTTGCATCTGGGACACTCCACCTAGTTGGTGAAGCAAAGAAATGGTAGGCGAGGATGAGAACAGCAGCGTCTAACCAGCAACAGGAGAACATCTGGTGTCTCATACCCACTGCAGGCAACACGTAAGCTCCTGGCATCTGGGCTTAGCCATTGTTCAGAGGATTTGACCTAGTAGTGGAGTAATCACCTTTGTTGCTGCCTAGTTTCCAAACTTCCTGAGCAATCTCTGCCCATTGAATCAATTCCTTTTCAGCTTAAATCAACCAGTCGCCTTCTCTGGCTTGCAACTGAGAACCCTGTTAGGCCTCACTTCAATGCTTTCCCACTCTGAGATCTTTCAAAATTGGTTTCTAAAAGTGAACCACTGGGAACCACCCCTTATCTAAGCTGCCCCTCAGGACCACATAGTCTGCCTTTTGGGTTAGCTGCAACTGATGGGAAGGTTCTGAAGAGAAACCTTTTAGTAACATAGATGTCTGTTTTCCTGTTAAAAGTGTTGATTGTTCACCGGGGTGGGGGGGGTGGTGACTTTGGAGCACTTCTCTTTCTCTCTCAGTAATTCTCCAGCATGAATTACTGAAAGTACTCACATTTGTATCTACCAGGATCTTGGAGGAAGTGATATGAGACAATACTAATCATAACTTTAGCTCTGGGCTTGACCTGCGTTCTCTCAGGTCATAGTGAATGACCCCAGCTCAGTAAGCATATGTTGAACGAAGGACTGAATGATGAGACTCCAGAGGCACACCAAGACTGCATATTCTCCATGTCAATTGTCGTCATTGTTGCACAGTTGTGTTCAACTCTGCATGGACTGCAGCACGCCAGGCTTCCCTGCCCTTCACTGTCTCCCAGAGTTTGCTCAAACTCACGTCCATTGAGTCCGCGATGCCCTCCAACCATCTCATCTTCTGTTGCCCTCTTCTCCTGCCCTCAATCTTTCCCAGCATCAGGGTCTTTTCTAATGACAGTAGCTACAGAAAAAATAAATAAATGCCTAGGGCCGTCATCCAGTGACTCAATACTGCACATTCCACATACCCCACTCTCCACAGCATCTCTGTGACTCAAGCCTTTGATGACTTGTACTTGTTCTGTCTCTATTTCACCTCCAAACCAGTACGTTCTCTAACTTAGAGCTTCATGAAACAGATGTCAAGCGGCTGCACCTCCAGGGTTTCTCAATGACTAGGTCAGGGGTGGAACCCCAAAATTTCATCTAATGAATTCCTAGGTGATGCTGATCCTGCTGATCTACATGGCATTCTGCAAACCACTGCTCCAAAATCATCCACTGCCCAAGTTTACTTCACAAAAGATACATTACTACTTTCCTCCTCAGACGTTTCTTGATTACTACTGCCTAGAGAATAAAAATCAGTCAGTCCTCACATCTCGACATTAGAAGCCTTCATCACCTGGCTCCCACTTGTTTTTAATTATTTCATCAAATTGAGATCATGTTCCAGGAACTCAACAAACCCTATAGGCTTAGGGTCTGAGAGATATAAAAGCCAACTATCGGCCAACTGAAACAGAGTCTGCCTGGAGGCTAAGGACTGAAAAAGGCTCACTGGATTTAGCCACCAGGATTTCAATGAGAACAGTTTTGCTGCACCTATGGGAGGAAAAGTAGATCATGATGAAGTGTGGGTGGGGAGGTAGGATAGCGGATTTGGGTTATGAGCTCCTAAAGAGTCTAACCATAAAGTCGAAGTTACAGTGGTGGGTCCAAAGTTTTGTTTCATGTTGGGAAGTGGTGGAGTTGGCCAAAAATTTTGTTAGAAGTGTTACAGGAAAAACGAAAGAACTTTTTGGGCAACCCAATACTTAAGCATAAATACTGAGAAGACAGATCTGGAAGAGCTAAAGATGAAGAGGCAGCAGTAATCAAAGGAGTCAAGTAGTACTGAAGAGGTGAAACAGTGCGGCACACCTAGAATGAATTGTCTTCAAGGAGGTCTAGGATCATCTCAGGCTTTGACATTGGAGAGAAGTTAAAACCACAAATGAACATATTTGAGGGTGAGTCATTGAAGAGTAAGTTGAAAAAGTCCCTATATGGCTGTTCCCATTTTCTGTGAGAGAAAAGGAAAAGATGATGGGGGCAGAAGCTCGAGGGAAGTGGTGATGTGCTAAATAGCTGCTTCTGAAGGAATGAGAAATGTCTCACTACAACAGGAAGGGTTGCCACACTGTTTGGATGAAGTGGAGATTGGCACCCATGACTCAACATTGATTGAATTTCTCTAAATTTGCGTTCAGATTTTGTTACTGTAAATACAGAGAAGTATTTTTGCAATTGGAGTAAACTGAAAACACTACTGAAAATAGAATCAGAAACTCAAATTCGTGGCTCAAAAATTCACAAAACACCACCCAATAGATAAAGTTTCAAGTGTGGGGAGAATGAGAAATTTGAAAAGCTCCTATAAATAGTATGTAGCTTTAAGCAATAATTTTCACTTGTCCTCTCAGTAATTGGTCCGACGGGCAAGGTCCTAAGGCTGTTTTGAAGGACAAGCCCTTACAGGTCAGTTGGTATCAAGCTTCAGCAGAGGGAAGTGGGGAAATTTGAACCTAGATAAAAGGAGTTTGTTGAGAGGCCATCAACCTCCTCACAGAACGTGGAAGAAAGCCAAAGCATAGCTAAACACAGAGTTTCAGATCTGTAACTTCAAAGGAAAGGAAAGGAGATGTAAAAGGAGAAAGGCTCTTCTGGGGGAAAGAGCCAAGTGAAACGAAAGTGATGAAGGCAAAAGAGGAAGCTGAAATGGAGCAAGGCCATTGCTGAACTGAAATTCAGGAACTTGGGGCCTAACCCACCGCTGCCGCTCCTGGGCTCCACTTCACCTCTCTTGGCCTCTGTTATCTTGCCTGTCAAAAGTGGGCTTGAACTTGGTGATCTTCAGGGGAACTTCCAGCTCTCACATTCTGTAAAGATAATGAGTTTTAAGAAGCCTGTGATGGACAGTTTCCTCAGCCTCTGCATGAACAGTAGAGCTGAGCTGAAAGGACATAGGAAATGTACTTTCATTTAGAAGAAACCATGAGGTGCTTTTACAGCAATATATTTCTATGATCATCTGTAACAAAAGAGATAGGACACAAGAATGAGCATGGCTCATAAACAACCCTACAATTCCCTACGCGCTATTTATAGGAAGAAAAAAAAGGACTGTAAGTCCCATTTGATACCTCATTACTTTCCTACTTTCTTCTATCAGGGGAAAATATTTGGGGAGACTGTTCTCTCACACTATCAAAAGCTGGGTCACCCACAGTACAGCTCCTAAAGACTGGCTCAGACACTGGGAAACTGAAAAATTGTAAATAAAGAGGAGCTGTGCATGAAGCTGTTTGGTAGGACATGATCTTTTCAATCAATAAAACTGTCCTTTATTTTGAGATTATGTTTTTTCTATCATGAGAGTAGAAAATTTTCTTCATGAAGTGATAACAGTAGATGGTAGGTTTTCATTTTTATTTGTTTGGATTTGAGTCCTTACTTGGTAAATATTAAAACCGCAGTCTTATGTTGGTGCATGATTCGGGGTTCTCCAAATAAACAAAACCAATAAGGATAGGTAAACAGGTAGGTGGGTAGACAGACAGGTAGGTGAAACTGTTACTCAGTCGTGCCCGACTCTGTGATCCCATGGACTATAGCTTCCCAGCCTCCTCTGTCCATAGAATTTCCCAGGTAAGAATACTGGAGTGGGTAGCCGTTCCCTTCTCTGGGGGATCTTCCCGACCCAGGGATTGAACCCAGATAGATACACAGATAGACAAAGAAGACAGATGGGATGGGGAAGGGGTTGAATGATTTAAAGGAACTGGCTTACACAATTGTAGGGGCTACAGGCTGGAAATTTATGTTGCAGTCTTGGACCTGTAAGCAGTCTGGAGGCAGAATCCCTTCCATCTTAGTCTTTCTGTTAAGGCCTTCAACTTATCGGATGGGGCCCACCCACATTACGGAGATTATCGAGCATAATCTGCTTTATACAGTCTACTGATTTAAATATTAGTCACGTCGAAAAAATATTTTCACAGCAATCTCAACTGGCATTGACCAAACTACTAGGCACCAAAGCCTAGGCCAGTTGACACATAAAATTAACCATCACAGTTGGTTGCTATTTTTATTTTAATATTCCATGAATCTAATAAGTCTAAAAATCACAGATCTGGCATAGTCTAGTTGGGGTCTGCTGTCATAGGAGACCACAAAATATGTGGCACTAAAGGGATCTCATAGCTTTTCTTTGATTTGCCTTTTTTTTTTTTTTACGAGAATGTTTTCTTCAAAAAAAAAAAAATCCTTTAAGAACAACTAAGCTGCAACATATATGAAAGTTGAGCTGCTTCTACTCTGTGTGAAAGACCGTGGAGATTATCCAACACAGCGTGCTTCATATCCTTCTCCACATCCTTCTCAGTTACTATTCCCCCCAGTCCACCAAAACTGCCACCACGAGCCTCCGAAGCAGTTCTGAGTGACCTACAGGCCTGGGGATCTACAAAGTACTCGTTAGAAACTGATCTGGTCTCACCCACATAAAATGGCCTAAATTACTAAAGAAACTTCCAAACCATCTACAGTCCTTATTAGCCACAGATGCAAAGACTGGACCCCAAACCTCCTGATTCCATTTCCAGAGTTCCTGTGATATGATATCACCTCTGCCTGGGCTCCTAGCTTTTATTTCTATTACACAAGATCTTCTGTTTGAGGGAATTATAGGATATATCTCCACACTCTGAGGGACCACAGAAACAGCCAGGAAAGGAGAACAAAGGGCAAAGAAAAGGTGGGGCAAGTTTTCCCTGCTAAGCAAAACAGGGTTTAGTCTGAACCATGACAACTGCTAGTGAATCCTGAGGGCACCTTATCTGCCCCTATTCTGGAACACAACCAGGATGGGCTACAAAGACAGTTTCCATCAGAACCTAAGACAGCGAGTGCCTTTCTTACATCAAAAAGCCAATTTTAGCAGCAGTCAGTCCTAGGAAATGTCAAAGCTTATAAATGCCCATTGCTTTTCTTAGAAAATAAAGGGAAACACTCCACTGCTCCTGACTGATTCTTCAAAGCAGAGGCAATAAAGTCATATATTATCATAGTCATACAGACAAGGGACTGTGCACAGTGTTGGGGGGATTTCCTCTGTCAACAGAAGGAAATGGTAATAGTGTGTAAAAGCCCCAAATATATTATATTATATTATGTTATATTATACCTCTTCTGCAGAAATTACATACATCTGTACCATACCCTATAACCAATGAGAAGAAGGCTAACATAGGGGGTCCTAGCAAAAAGGGTCATTATGAAACCTAATTCCAATCTCATATTGAGGTGAATTTGAAATGGAAACCTAGTTAGCTACAAAGAAACTTTGAACAAGATCTGAAACTATTAGTTAAATAACCCTCTTCTTAGTCATTCAGTTCAGTTTAGTTCAGTCTCTCAGTCGTGTCTGACTCTTTGCGATCCCATGAATTGTAGCACATCAGGCCTCCCTGTCCATAACCAACTCCCGGAGATTACTCAGACTCGCGTCCATCGAGTCCGTGATGCCATCCAGCCATCTCATCTTCTGTCGTCCCCTTCTCCTCCTGCCCCCAATCCCTCCCAGCATCAGAGTCTTTTCCGATGAGTCAACTCTTCGCATGAGGTGGCCAAAGTACTGGAGCTTCAGCTTTAGCGTCATTCCTTCCAAAGAAATCCCAGAGTTGATCTCCTTCAGAATGGACTGGTTGAATCTCCTTGCAGTCCATGGGACTCTCCAGAGTCTTCTCCAACACCACAGTTCAAAAGCATCAATTCTTCGGTGCTCAGCCTTCTTCACAGTCCAACTCTCACATCCATACATGACCACAGGAAAAACCATAGCCTTGACTAGATGGAACTTTGTAGGCAAAGAAATGTCTCTGCTTTTGAATATGCTATCTAGGTTGGTCATAACTTTTCTTCCAAGGAGTAAGCATCTTAGTCATTACCAGTAACTTAATGCTCATTAGAAGTAAAAGGAGGACCTATTCAATTACCCACTGCTTGAGACTGCTGGAAAGCAAGAATTCGTGTCTGCTGCAGCCTGCTGCTTGGCCACATGTCTCGGGGTGCTGAATTCTGATAAGTCAACTTAGGTAAAATCTCATTACTAGAGATGCTAGAAATTCACCAGCAAAATAACCTAAGAAAGAGCACTAAGTTTGTGTTGTCCCTTTTACTTTCCTTCTGGAACATTTCAGTCCAAGAGCTATTAGGTGGGACAAACAAGGGTGGTATCCATGCGGGCGGCGGGGGGGGGGGGGGGGGGGGGGGGGGGTGGAGTGGGGAGTGGAGGGAGGGGGTGCGGCACCGGGGGCACTGCTGATGGGGGGTGTTAGACTTGAAGTAGGTTCTTATGTAGGTTGTCAGACTGACAGAAGGATAAGGAGGGCACCCATGGGGGTGTTGGGAGAGATAAGGGCCTGGATATGGGGGCTCAGAGCCTCAGTGGGCTAAAGAGGCCACCTGCAGAGGAAAGAGTGGCAATGGAAAATCGTGACACACACAGAGATTGATCAGATAAGTAAATATATTAAGGATAATGGGGGCCTGGTTTCTCATTCCTGAAGGAGTTAGAAAGGGAGTTTGAAATGGAAAAAACTAGAATGAACCCTGTGGATCTAAGTGAAATTGAAGATAATGAGGTAAACTCATCATTTTCAAATAGATATCTGAATACACAGATGCACACACATGGACACACCTGTGTTTGTTCACTAAGAAGTTCTGAGAGAGTGGCCTCAGACAAAAGCAACGGGTACATCTAGAACTCAAGTGTTACTCTCTAAAATCACTCTCCATTAAATCAGCACCCCTTTGGGGAAATGACTGATTCTGGAGCTGAGACGGGGTATAGGGAAAGAGCAAATTAGCCAAGATGGAATATTCAGGCTCTCTTGCCCCACGTTTTGTAACTGCTGCAGTCACTTACAGCACCGCCCATGCGCATCAGGAGGTACTCGCTTGGTCACGGGTTTTTTGTGTGCTTTACGCATACGTGACCCCGCCCATAAAGCTGCGGGAATGACCACTGCATCATGGCTGTGTCTGCTGGGTCAGCCACGAGAGGAGAGAATATAGCGTGAATACTGCTCTGGCTGCTGTGTCAGCCAGGAGAGAGGCTGTGTGCAGTTATGTTGTGTTGTTATGGCTACTGCTATGGCTGCTGTGCCAGCCAGAAGAGAATAAACATGTCTGCAGGTCCCATGGCGTCTCACGTCTTCTTCCGGCCTTCCAGCCTCTTAGCTCATGCCTTGCCTACCCTGGGTTCAGCGAACAGTGCCCGCAGTATGAACAGCAAGACAACTGGCACTGTGAACAGGATGAAGAGCAAAACACAGGGAAAGAAGAAGATGGGCCTTTTTGCCCCCAAAAAGGGCTCAAAAAATGATATGGACATGTCAAAAACACAGAAGCTATGTTGAAGAGGATCCACTGACCAAATAAGAGACAATTTAAGTATCAAAATAATTAGTGAATCAGTTGAGTAAAATTTAAAAATATGTGTTCATACTGTTTCTTAAAAAATGAGTGAATGGAGAGTTCGTCATGAGAGATGGGAGAGTTACCGATGCCAAAAATTTGACCTCTGTGAACCAGTGCCAAATCAAATCTTAGAGACAGAGTTTTGAGTGACATAGAAAGAATAGCTTTATTGCTTTACCAAGAAGAAAGGGACACTGAGGGCTCATGCCTCAAAAACCATGTGTCCTGACCTGGGAGGATCTGGGGAGGAGTTTTATAGCAATGATTCAAGGGCAGGGTTGCTGATAACATTAGAGAGTGTGCAGGGCCTACACTCATTTAATCTGGTCTCGGGTAATCTCTAAATGAGCTCTTCTGGTTCCTTCTGGCCTCTTCAGGATGAACAATGCTGAGTCCATTTGCTGGGGGTTTTAGTTCTATAAACAGCTCAAATGTATTATTATGTGTATCCCTTGAAGTAGAACCAGGACCCCAAGGTTGCACTATTGTTTCTTAGCTGCTCCTCCCCTGTCTGCCCTCCCTTCCCTGATTAGCAACTGTTTGAATCTGCCCTTCAGGACTCAAGGAAGGTCATAGTGGCTGGAATTTGTTCCCTTGAAAAAAGGAATGGGGGAAGACAGAAAGGCTACCATGCCCACGAGCCCCACAGTTTCACGACCTCATCTCAAATTTATCTCCCCCCGAATAATTATTATTTACAAAGAAGAAAAAGAAAAGGTTTAAGTCTCTGCCTTAATCAACTGATAAAGCCATATCAGGAATGAGGGTAAAAATAGGAATGAGCATGAGACTGCTATTTTTCATAAGAAAGTATAATTGATTTTTTAAATAATATAAATATGTAACTGTGATAAAAAATATTACTTTGGAAAAATTTTAACAAAAATGCTTATCTGTTATTCTTAATAAGACCTAAGAAAGCCAGAAAATAAACAACAAGTATCATAAATGAAGACCATTCAATGATAACATAGTATTTGAAACCAAAAAAAAAAAAAAAGGAAATAGTATTTATGAAGCAAAAAAAAATATTTAATGGCTCTTAAAACTCCTGCTCCTTAGAGTTTAAAATGTTATCAATTTGAACGAAGCAATTCAAAAAATTTAGTGAAAAATATTATGAGTTATTGTTGGTAATAAAATACTATCTAGTTAACATTTGTAGAATCTTAACATGCATTCATGCTAAGTCACTTTAGTTGTGTCTGACTCTTTCTGACCCCATGGACTGTAGCCCACCAGGCTCCTCTGTCCTTGTTACCATTCCCTTCTCCAGGGGATCTACCCAACCCAGGGATTGACCTGAGTCTCTTACTTCTCTTGCATTGGCAGGTAGGTTCTTTACCACTAGTGCCATGTGGGAAGCCCTTGTAGAGTCTTCAGTTCAGTTCAGTCACTCAGTCGTGTCCGACTCTGTGACCCCATGAATCGCAGTATGCCAGACCTCCCTGTCCATCACCAACTCCTGGAGTCCACCCAAACCCATGTCCACTGAGTCAGAGATGCCATCCAACCATCTCATCCTCTGTCGTCCCCTTCTCCTCCTGCCTTCAATCTTTCCCAGCATCAGGGTCTTTTCAAATGAGTCAGCTCTTCACCTCAGGTGGCCAAAGTATTGGAGTTTCAGCTTCAACATCAGTCCTTCCAATAAACACCCAGGACTGATCTCCTTTAGGATGGACTGGTTGGATCTCCTTGCAGTCCAAGGGACTCTCAAGAGTCTTCTCCAACACCACAGTTCAAAAGCATCAATTCTTCAACACTCAGCTTTCTTTATAGTCCAACTCTCACATCCATACATGACCACTGGGAAAACAATAGTCTTGACTAGACAGACCTTTGTTGACCAAGTAATGTCTCTGCTTTTTAATATGCTGTCTAGGTTGGTCATAACTTTCCTTCCAAGGAGTAAGCATTTTTTAATTTCATGGCTGCAATCTTACTGAAGGAGAAAAACTCTTCTTAGTGTTTTATACCCATTGTCATGTTTAACTCACAATTTCGCTATGAGGGGAGCACAATTATTATCCCCACTGTACAGATGAGGAAACTGAAGTAGAGACTTTAAATATCTAGCAGTCAGATGGATGAACTCAGGGAGTTTCCCTCTTGTGCCTATGCATTTAATCATTACACTGACAGTTTTAATCCTAAACTCTAACCTTTAGTGTTTTTCCTCCTCAGGTCATCTAAGATCTAGTAATGACATCTGTAACAGCTATCTCTGCCACCATGAGTATCTCAACCTTAAATCTAACCCTGCTATTTAATGCCTTAGTTATTAAGGAGACCTCTAATTCTTCTCTGTTATGCACTGAATATTTGTGTCCCCCCAGATTTCATATGGTGAAGCTCTAACCCTCAATGTGGTAGTGTTAGGAGGTAGGGCCTTTGAGAAGTACTTAGGTTTATGTGAGCTCAAGAGTGGCATTAGTGTCCTTATAGGAAAAGAGACCAGAGCACTCTCCCATCTCCCTCTCCCCCTCCTCTCTCTCTCTCACTCTCTCTCTCTCTGCCTTGCAAGGACACAAGCGAGAAGGTAGTCATCTGAAGTCAGGAAGAGAGCCCTAACCAGGAACCAAATGGCCAGTAACTGATCTTGGTCCTTTTCAGGCCCCTAGAACTATGAGAAATAAATATCTGTTGTTTAAGTCACCAGCCTATGGTATGTGCTATAACAGCCTGATTAATGTACTATCCCTAGAGTTGGACACAACTAAACAACAACTATATATATATATATAATGATATACAAACTCTCCCCATGTTGATACATACTCAAGGCTATCTCCCAAGTAAGTTTTCAAAGACAGATTTATCAATGTCACATTCCTACTTAAAAATATGTAAGGGTATGGTGCCTGAGGGCAGGATTCAAAGCCTTCAGGAGGGTATTCGAAGCTTTATACCCTTGGACTCAATAACTTCTACTAACTTTATTTCTCACTATACTTTTCTCTGAAATGTTCCCTCCAGCCAATTCCCCAAACACCCCCAAACAAATGTTTGGAAATACATCCTCTATCTCTCTGCCCCTATGCATTCTTTCTGGCCATTTCTGGAATGCCCTGCCCCTGTTCTCTCTCCAGAAACTTCCTTTTACCTGTTCAGACTCACTCTAAGTATCCAATCTTTTGAAAAGATTTAGCCAAATCTCTGTGGTCCCATAAGACTTTGCTTATAGCTCTATTTTGACAAGCATTATTTAGGGTCAGTCTCCACCAAAACCAGGCTTCCCTTGTGGCTCAGCTGGTAAAGAATCTTCCCACAATGTGAGAGACCTGGGTTCGATTCCTGGGTTGGGAAGATACCCTGGAGAAGAGAAAGGCTACCCACTCCAGCATTCTGGCCTGGAAAATTCCATGGACTATACAGTCCATGGAGTCGCAAAGAGTCAGACATGACTGAGCGGTTTTCACTTTGTTGTACAACATAATTTTTCACTATTTGTTTATACCGTTAAAAGGATGACTACAGTATGTCTAGTTAACATCTGTCCCCATACATAGTTACAAAAATGTTTTTCTTGTAATAAAGACTTTTATGGTCTTTTATTAAGTGCTACTATGTACAGATGCTCAATCCAAAATCAGATTGAATATATTCTTTGCAGCCAGAGATGGAGAAGCTCTACACAGTCAGCGAAAACAAGACCAGGAGCTGAGTGTGACTCCGATTGTGAACTCCTTATTGCAAAATTCAGACTTAAATTGAAGAAAGTAGGAAAAACCATTAGACCGTCCAGCTATGACCTAAATCAAATCCCTTATGATTATACAGTGAAAGTGACAAATAGATTAGAGGGATTAGATCTGACAGACAGACTGCCTGAAGAACTATGGACAGAGGTTTGTGACATTGCACAGGAGGCAATGATCAAGACCATCCCCAACAAAAAGAAATGCAAAAAGGCAAAATGGTTGTCTAAGGAGACCTTACAAATAGATGTGAAAAGAGAAGTGAAAGGCAAAGGAGAAAAGGAAAGATATACCCATTTGAATGCAGAGTTGCAAAGAATAGCAAGGAAAGATAAGAAAGGCTTCTTCAGTGAACAATGCAAAGGAATAGAGGGAAACAATAGAATGAGAAAGACTAGAGATCTCTTCAAGAAAATTAGAGATACTAAGAGAAATTTTCATGCAAAGATGGCCAGATGGTACGGACCTAACAGAAGCAGAAAATATTAAGAAGTGGCAAGAATACACGGAACAACTATACAAAAAAGATATTCATGACCCAGATAATCACGATGGTGTGATGACTCACATAGAGTCAGACATCTAGAATGTGAACTCAAGGGGCCTTAGGAAGCATCACTATGAACAAAGCTAGTGGAGGTGATGGAATTCCAGTTGAACTATTTCAAATCCTAAAAGATGATGCTATGAAAGTGTTGCACTCAATATGTCAGCAAATTTGGAAAACTCAGCAGTGGCCACAGGACTGGACAAAGTCAGTTTTCATTCCAATTCCAAAGAAAGGCAATGCCAAAGAATGCTCAAACTACCGCACAATTGCACTCATCTCACAAGCTAGAAAAGTAATGCTCAAAATTCTCCAAGCCAAGCTTCAACAGTATGTGAACCATGAACATCCAGATGTTCAAGCTGGATTTAGATAAGGCAGAGGAACCAGAGATCAAATTGCCAACATGCTTGGATCATTGAACAATCAAGAGAGTTCCAGAAGAATATCTACTTCTGCTTCATTGACTACGATAAACCCTTTGACTGTGTGGATCACCACAAACTGTGGAAAATTCTTCAAGACATGGGAATACCACAGCACCTGACCTGCCTCTTGAGACACCTATATGGAGGTCAAGGAGCAATAGTTAGAACTGCACATGGAACAACAGACTGGTTCCAAATCAGTAAAGGATTATGTCAAGTCTGCATATTGTCACCCTGCTTATTTAACTTATATGCAGAGTACAGCATGAGAAACGCTGGGCTGGAGGAAGCACAAGCTGGAATCAAGGTTGCTGGGAGAAATACCAATAACCTCAGATAGGCAGACGGCACCACCCTTATGGCAGAAAGTGAAGAGGAACTAAAGAGCCTCTTGATGAAAGTAAAGGAGGAGAGTGAAAAAGTTGGCTTAAAACTCAACATTCAGAAAACTAAGATCATGACATCTGGTCTCATCACTTCATGGCTAATAGATGGGGAAACAGTGGAAACAGTGGCTGACTTTATTTTTCTGAGCTCCAAAATCACAGCAGATGGTGACTGCAGCCATGAAATTAAAAGACACTTACTCCTTGGAAGAAAAGTTATGACCAACCTAGACAGTGTATTAAAAAGCAGAGACATTACTTTGCCTACAAAGGTCTGTAGAGTCAAAGTTATGGTTTTTCCAGTGGTCATGTATGGATGTGAAAGTTGGACTGTAAAGAAAACTGAGCACTGAAGAATTGATGCTTTTGAACTGTGGTGTTGGAGAAGACTCTTGTGAGTCCCTTGGACTGCAAGGAGATCCAACCTAAAGGAAATCAGTCCTGAATATTCTTTGGAAGGATGGATGTTGAAGCTGAAACTCCAATACTTTGGCCACCTGATGTGAAGAGCTAACTCATTGAAAGAGACCCTGATGCTGGGAAAGACTGAAGGCAGGAGGACAAGGGGACAACAGACGATGAGATGGTTGGATGGCATCACCCACTCAATGGACATGAGCTTGAGTAAACTCCAGCAGTTGGTGATGGACAGGGAGGCCTGGCGTGCTGCAGTCCATGGGGTCACAAAGAATCAGACACGACTGAGCAACTGAACTACTGTGTACAAGTACTGTTGTAAACATTATATACAGTCATTAATCCTTGTAACACTATGAGCTAAATATAAAGATTGGGAAAGGGGGCCCCAGAGAAGTCAAACAACGTACCCCAATGTTACAGGACTAGTAGGTGGCAGAATTAAGATCTTAACCCAGTTACCAATTTTAGCCACATAATCAGCAAAGTTTTCTTCTATTTTCTTACCTCCTTTTCCTTATAGGGATATTTGGTTGCCCAGAGGACTTGTATGATGAGTGAGATGAAATAAAATAGACAAGCAGAAACACATATGGATACTTGCTTTACAACAATATCATTGCAGAGCAGTAGGTACAGAAAATCTGCAATAAATATATATCTACATGTATTCCCCCACCACCCCCCACCCTGAGAATTAATCTAGAGGCAAAAGGCAAAACAATAGGACTTCCAGAAGATAAAATAGACAAATATTCACGAACTCAAGGTAGGAAAGACTTCTTCACGTGTCTGCCTGCAATGCAGGAGATCTGGGCTCAATCCCTGGGTCAGGAAGATCCCCTAGGGAAGGAAATGGCAACCCACTCCCATACTGTTGCCTGGAAAATTCCATGGACAGAGGTGCCTGGTAGGCTACAGTCAATGGAATTGCAAAGAGTTGATCAGGACTGAGCAACCTCACTTCAAAACCTGAAAATGCCCTATGGGCAAGGACTACATCTCCTTGTCTTTGTATCCTCATCCTTTACACAGATAAGACAGTTAGATAGCATCAGTGACTCAGTGGAGAGAGAGTGGAGGACGAGGGAGCCTGGTATGCTGCACTACACAGGGTCTCAAAGAGTCAGACAGGACTTAGTGACTGAACAGCAACAACCCTTGCACAGGGACCTGTAGTAGACGCTCATTAAATTAATTTTGAGGGAGTGAGCAGAAGTTAAGAATATACTCTTTCCAAATTTTGATGGCCATCGACTCCGGCCAGAGTAGTAGATGATTTTAATGGGCAGAGTTTTATTTTAGTGATAATCTTGCTTATCTAATTTCCTAACCCTGCAAATTTCCTGAAGTTGCACATCCAGTTCACTGATCAACTATCAAACTGAAGGATAGCTTGTCACTACATCCGCAGTGAGTCAGTTGCCTGGGGAAAAGTACATTTCACACATTTACATTTTGGCCTCAAGGTAAAAGCACTTTTTATTTTCTGAACAGAGCAACAGTCGTGAAGTCTAAAACAGTAAATTTGATGCTGACTGTGGTCAGTGATGAAAACCTAGCATCACTTACAAAACTGTACAGTTTTTTTTGGAGGCATGTTCCCAGTCTTGGGCTGGTATATCTGACTATCATTAGTCCTGATGAACTGCCAAATCCCTAAGTCCCACACAGATGACTTGTACAAACAGAGCCTGTAACAAGCTATTCAGCCAAAATGTTTCTTTGAGAATTTTAACTGCTAACTGTATCACTGGTGACCTTAAAACTTTTACTCAAAGAAAAAGCCTAATATTTATATGAAAGCTTGTTCTGCTGCAGAGGGGCAAGAGAGATGGCTAAGGAGATGGCTAAGGAGAGGTCACTTAGGAGTCTTCTATAATAGTCTAGATGAAAGGAGACAAAGTCACTTCTTTGAAGTACCCTGTTGTTCTATTATACGAAGTCCAGCCTGCCATACCCAGAGACACATGGACACACACACACACACATGCATATGCCCACACATATGCACACATACACTCACTCTTTCAATGTCTGTGTTTGCCAGCACATTTGAACTTGCAGTTTATGTTCTTTTCTGGATAGCGGTAGCATAAAAGAAAGAACACAAGACTAAAAATCAGGATATATGAGCAGAGGAACTTGGAATAAATGATAATGACAAATAATAATCACAAAAAGTAATACAATAATTACTAAATATTTACGTATATTAAATGAATTATTCCTCTTAATCAACCCGAGAGGAGGGGACTTTTGCTTTACAGGTGGGAAACAGACACAGCAAGGCTGAGTTGACCACAGCATACGGCTGTGCATGGTAGAGCTGGGAATTGAGATCATACATTCTGGCTATGTCTGGGCTTGTAGCCACCAGCTCCAACAGCACCCAATTCTAGTATCTATTTAGAAAACGTATCACCTCATCACTTAATGATTTTTCCCATTTGTCTGGGTTTCTAAGCATCAGGATATTCGTCTCCAAGCAGCCCTCATCTTAAAGAGTATCTATATGAGAGGAGAAATTATATAAATAGTTATGTAATATTAATTAAATAGACTACAACAGAGGTGATCTTTTCATTTAAAAAGTAGGAGACAACTAATAAAAGATGCTGTTTCTTCAACTATCTTTCTCATGCCTATTTATAAACTTATCTTTAGGTCATAAAAACTCCCCATTTTGTAACAGGCACATAAACAAAGACCTCCTGTAATTCAGTGATTTTATATCCCATCACCCCACGCATTGGCTTTAATCCCACAAAGTGGAAGTAAGAAACATTGAAATCACCGTGGATTTAACCCTTCTGTTACCCAAAAGTGCTTTCACTGGAAAACCTCTAGAAGCCCTATTTAACTCACTCATCACTCTGGTAGGATAGCATCCCCTGATATGAACAGCACCAGCAAGTGCTGTTAATAATTAAACCACATGAGAGCATTTGAGTGTGCTAGGTGAGAGAGGTCCCTAGGAAGTCTGTAAGTGCTGAAATGTCTAGCAACCTTATCTCAGCAAAAATGTCTGATCAACTCTCTTTGCCCCATAATTTCCCAACTCCATTTTCACCAAGATTAAATGGTAGGATTTTATTTCTTGACCCAGAGTGGGAACGTGTCTGACTGCAGCTGTTTCTCAGTCTGCCAGTTTCATGGGACAGTGACTAGAGTGCATTGAGTTATAAAACCACAACCAGGCAGTAAATTACAAGGAGGAAAACAAAAACAAATTTTGCTGAGCATGGTTGGGTTTTTTGTTTGTTTGCTTGTTTTTAAAGTGGACGAATCTATTTTAACTCAGTCTGAATGAGCGAATAATAAAACATTTCTTAGAAATGTGTTACCACACTTCATCTTTATTTTGTCTTTAGTTTAGCAACAGAAGCAATCTTTGAAACAGTTTCCACATGGGTGAAGGTAAGCTGAGAAGAGGCCAGTGTGCCAGCAGTTTTGACAGTTACCAAGTAACCCTGTCTCAGGAACTCAGAATTTTGCTTTTGAAACTGTGGACAGACACACAGGGGAGAGAATCAGACTTAAATATTCCAGCCTTCTCAGCTGTCTTTGAACTGCGGAAGGTTAGCAGCAGCATCTTTTGCTCATGGAGATCAAAAGTTTTAGGAAGAGTCAATGGGGAAAGGAGACAGTGCAATGTCATAAAACAGACAAAAACCGGTCTCTGCACCAAAGAGTGTAAAGACTATGGGGGCTTGGGCGGGGGTGTGGTGAATGGTAGTTCCTGAGGAGGCTAAGAGTATTGGCCTCCCATCAAAACTCTTTCTAATTTTTCAAACCACTTCCACCCCAAGAGCTGGAGCAAAATTGGACAAATGAAGGCCACAGCAACTTTCTACCAAAGAATAAAGCACAAAACTCGGTAGTTTCTCTGCTTGTTTCAATATCCCTGCTTCCTTGAGTAATGACATAAGCAATCACCAGTTCAGTTCAGTTCAGTTGCTCAGTCGTGTCCGACTCTTTGCGACCCCATGAATCGCAGCACTAAAATGGACTGGAATGGGTGAATTTAACTCAGATGACCATTATATCTACTACTGTGGGCAGGAATCCCTCAGAAGAAATGGAGTAGCCATCATGGTCAACAAAAGAGTCCAAAATGCAATACTTGGATGCAATCTCAAAAATGACAGAATGATCTCTGTTCATTTCCAAGGCAAACCATTTAATATCACAGTAATCCAAGTCTATGCCCCAACCAGTAATGCTGAAGAAGCTGAAGTTGAACGGTTCTATGAAGACCTACCAAAAGCAATCACCAAAGGCTCCTTATTAAATACTATGTGTGTTACACTATAAAAGAAAAAAAAAAAAAAAAAACCCAAAACCTCATACATGAATGCTCTCTACCTATTCACAGCAGCCCCCCATTATTCAAAACAACACTGAGGGAAGAAAACTGAAGTGACATTATCATGCTTCATAGGATGGAAATTAATGGTTTTATTCGCTGGAGAATCCGGGGTTCTAAGAATTTTTTGTTTCTCCCAAGTCCACAAACTTTCAAAAGTTCTGTTGTAGCGATTTTGAGAACAGAGAGAGGTTCAAGGTCAAAACTGCCCCCAGCAGTTTGCACAGAGGAGCTCTGAATCTTTGGGAACTTTCCTTTTTAACAAGGTCTCAGATGGTAAAGAATTGGGAGGGCTAAACTTTATACCTTATTTTGTTAAGTCAAATTAAAATGTTTCCTTAATATAGTTACACAATTCTTAAATCTTACATAGTTTCTTTAGAAATAGATTCCCTTCCACCTTCTGGAGAGTTAGCAAAGTTGTTTGCATAACAAATAACCATCAGCAAAAATCTTCATCAGAAGACAAAGGACTCTTCCTAGAAGTTCAAGAGGTCTGTGAGTTTTGAAGATGATTCACCTGCAATTCAGAGAAAGCAATGGCAACCCACTCCAGTGTTCTTGCCTGGAGAATCCCAGGGACGGCGGAGCCTGGTGGGCTGCCGTCTATGGGGTCGCACAGAGTCAGACACGACTGAAGTGACTTAGCAGCAGCAGCAGCACCTGCAATTATGCTGAGAAAACTAATTAGCTCTTGTTTGAGAGGGTTCTGTAAAACAAGGCTTTTTCAAGGATCTTTAAAAAAAAGTGGAGAAAAAAAAGAAACCAATATATGGGGATGGTGAGGACAGAAATTATGCTCTTTAATAAAAATGTTAAAGAGCAATCTGCTCACTACAACAAATAGAATCATGTAGTCAAAACAGTTACATCTTGGAATGGGAGAAAGACAGTGCCTGATAGAAAAAATAAGAGCATATAGAAACAATCACTGCTCTCAAACATTTTTTAGGCCACCTCTTAAATCCTAACACAGTAGTCCCCCCTTACACATGGTTTTGCTTTGCATGGTCTCAGTTACCCTTGGTCAACTGCAGTCCAAAAATATTAAATGGAAAATTCCAGAAATAAGTAATGTATAAGTTTTAAGTAATAGGTCCCTTCTGAGTGGCATGATGAGCTGTCATGTGGTCTTGCTCCCTTCCACCAGGGGTGTGAATCACTGGGTTATCAGATTGACTGTCACAATATCACAGTGCTTGTATTCGAGTAACCCTTGTTTACTTAATAATGGTCCCAAAGTGAAAGAGTAATGATGCTAGGAATTTTGATATGCCAACAGGAAGCCATGAAGGCTTCCTTTAAGTGAGAAGGTGAAGCTCTCAACTTAAAGAAAGGAAAAAATTGTATGCTGAGGTTGCCTATGGAATGAAAGAATGTATGCCTAAGGCCTATGGAAAGAAAGAATCTTCTATTCATGAAATTATGAAGAAGGAAAAAGAAATCTGTGCTGTTGTTCAGCTGTCGTATTTCAAAGTGCAGAAGTTAGGGCCACAGTGCATGAGAAATGGTTAGCTAAGGTGGAAAAGGCATTGAATTTGTACAATAATATATTTGGAGAGAGAAGGGCCGCATTCACATAACTTTCATTATAGTGTATTATTATATAAGTGTTCTATTTTTATTATTAGTTATTATTGTTACTCCCTTACTGTGCCTAATTTATAAATTAAACTTTATCATAGATATGTATTGTTATATAGGAAAAAACATAGGTTTCCCAGGTGACATTAGTGATAAAGAATCTGCCTGCTAATGCAGGAGATGCAAGAGATGAGAATTTGATCCCTGGATCAGGAAAATCCCCTGGAGTAGGAAATGGCAACCCACTGCACTATTCTTGCCTGGAAAATTCCATGAGCAGAAAAGCCTGATGGGCTACAATCCATGGAGCCGCAGAGAGTCGGACATGACGGAGTGATTGCTCACACGCACATATACATAATAAAAAACGCAGTACAGGAAGGGTTCTGTACCATCCATAATTTCAGGCATCCACCAGGGGTCTTGGAGTGTATCTCCCACAGATAAGGTAGGACTACTGTATCTTAATATAGTAGCCCTGGAAAGACCTATAGAGACTCTTCCATTCTGCTTGACAAACTTAGAAGGAAAAAACTGAGGCCATTCTGGGAAGCTTATCTACCACTTCTGGAGACAGTCCTCAGGTTCACCTCCCTGTGTGAAATCTGTCTTAACTCCCCAGGGAGAGAGAGGGACTCTTTTTCTATGTTCTCAGAACCCTTCTTTCTGTTGCTACCATTTAGCACATGTCACAACCACATCATTATTTCTTTACATGTCTATGAGCACCAGTTGATAAGAAGGGATGAACTAGTACTCATGTCTGTTTGTGTGTTAATATCCTTTGTGCTTGCATGAAAAGATGATCAACATCACTAATTAATAGGGAAACACAAGTCAAAACCACAATGCAACATCATCTCATACATGTTAGAATAGCCGTCATCAAAATGGCAAGAAACAACAAGTGTTGTGCACTGTTGGTAGGAATGCAAACTGGTCCTGTCATTATGGAAAACAGCACGGAGGTTCCTCAAAAAATTAAAAATAGAATATGATCCATCTATTTCACTTCTGGATATTCATCCAAAGAAAACAAAAACACTAATTTGAAAAAATTTATGCACCCCTACATTCATCAGAGCATTATTTACAATAGCCAAGATATGGAAACAACATAAGTGCCCATTAATGGATGAATGAACAAAGATGTGGCATATAAATACAATAAAATATCATTCAGCCATTAAAAAGAATACAACTTGTCATTTGGGACAACCTGGATGGACCTTAAGGGTATTATGTTAAGTGAAATGTCAGATGGAGAAGGACAAACACCATATGATGTCACTGATGCATAAAATATAATCATAATAAATAAATGAACAAACCAGACAAACCAAAAACAAACATATTGATACAAAGAACTGAGCAGTGGCTACCAGAGGGGAAAGGTGGCAGAAAGGCGGCAAGTAAAGGAGGTCAGCTGCAGGATGATGGATGGAAACTAAGCTTTTGGCAGGGAACATGCACTGCTCATGAAATTTATATAATGCTATAAACCAATGTTACCTCAGTAAAAAGAAAATACTTTTTTAAAAAAGGATCCTCTGTGCTTAGCAATGTCTGATTCAAAAAATGGGTATTAACCAATTGATTGCTCAATTCAGTGACAAATTAATAAATTAATGCATAAGGAAAATAAGGCCCACATTTGTTAACCAGCTACTTCATATCACACAGCTGTGTGTATGTGAATCACTCAGTGGTGTCTGCCTCTTGCGACCCCATGGACTATAGCCTGCCAGGCTCCTCTGTCCATGAGATTCTCCAGGCAAGAATACTGGAGTGGGTTGCCATTTCCTTCTCCAGAGGATCTTCCCGACCCAGGGATCAAACCAGCAACTCCTGCACTGCAGATAGATTCTTTACTATCTGAGCCACCAGAGAAGCCCCTTTGTATCAAATTACATCTCTTCAAAGGCCTTTAAAAATTTTTGGATACATAATCCAGCAAAGGGTTTTATCATAACAAGAATTCCATAATAAAGCTTTGTAAAAACCTTAGCTCATAAACCAAATGTTTGCCAAAATTAGATATTTTCTTTTTTTAATATTTAAACAATAACATCATGCTAGAAGAGAATCTGAAGCTCCAGAATCAATGCCAAAAACAATTTGGTTCAGTTTTTCAACATAATTGTTTGTCTGTGGGATCTAGAGCTGTGCTGGGAACAAGGACACCAAGATGGATGGGACAGATACTGGCTCCCGGGGAGTTTACCATTTAGTGGAAAACAGAGAGATTCTTTCCATTTCTTTTTTAAATAAATGTAATTTCCTCAAACAAATGTAGTTTAAAAAAATAAGTAAAAGGAAAAAGATGTAGTAAAGGGGGCAAACAGCATCCGCTCTAATCTCTGGTGAGCTCTCTTTCTTGGTGGAGGGCTTTGCATTCAATCAGCAGGGTGCTTCTTTCTCAGAGCTATCCACTGCTCCACTGCAGGTGACAGACTCATCATGGTGTTCTTAACATTCTTTCTTAGGCTGGCATAGTCCACATACACAGAAGGACAAGCCAACCCTTCACCACTCTGTTACAAGGAGATAACAAAGCCATGCCATAACAACATGGAGAGAAAAAAGGGCCAGGAAAATCAGCTCTAACACCAATCTTCTGCTCTACCATCTATATCTGCATCATCGGCTCCCCCACAACACCTCACTCAGTCTTTCCTTGGCATTCGTTTTCTCTTCCAAAAATGGCTAGAATCTTTGCATGGCCAAGGCTAGGACCAATGTCATGGACATGTGACCTGGCCACTCAGAAGAGCCCCATATTTGCTCTCTGCTCTGCTGTTGCCACCTTGAAATTCTGCGTAACTTTTTATCAAAGGATCCCTCATTTTCATTTTGCATTGGATCCCACAAATTATATTCTTGTGACCCCATTCTTTTCAAATGGTACTAGGACTGTACCAGAGAAGAATAAACTTGACTCCCAATAGCCTATAATAAACATGATAGCCCATTCTCAAGGCTCTGCTCCCAAGCTTGACCTTTAAGGTATAATAAAAAGGTGCAGAACAGAAAATAAGAGTTTTATAGGAACATTGTGACCATACCTACCCAAACAACTGCAATAACAAAGGATTCCAGGGCCAGGAAGGCTGCAACAACTAGCTATACACTCTCTTCCTCACCTTTTAGTATAAAAGAAGCCTGAATTCTAACTTGGGTCAGATGGTTCTTTGGGATACTAGTCTGACATATTCTCCATCTGCTGGCTTTTTGAATAAAGTCTCTGTTCTTTCCCCCAATACTTCTTCTCTCAAATTTATTGGCCTGTCATGTGGCAAGCAGCACAAGGTTGGACTCCATAACACAACCACACAGGTTCCCTGTCAGCAGAGCACATGACCCGCGTGTGGTATATGGCCACCCACGCTGCATCACAACAAATTTTTACTGATGTCTAAACCGTGACTGGCCTTCAAGTGCTACTGTCCTTTCTCTAGTTAAGCACTAGAGTAAAAAGATTTGTTTAGATTCCTTCACAGGTTCAAGGGAGCAGTAACTCCCAAACAATGCCTATCAGGAAGGTTGGTCTTCTCATCAGTCACAGCCCACTGACACACTGGCATAGTCCAAACCGTTTCTGAGTCTCTCCACCATCCTCTTGGGTAAACAGATCAGGGCTAACTGGACAAAAGTACCAGAGGCTTAATTATGTTGCTAGCCTGTGGTTGATGCTTTTGAACTTATGTTGTTGGAGGAGACTCTTGAGAGTCCCTTGTACTGCAAGGAGATCCAACCAGTCAATCCTAAAGGAAATCAATCCTGAATATTCACTGGAAGGACTGATGCTGAAACTCCAATACTTTGGCCACCTGATGCAAAGAACTGACTCATGGGGAAAGACCCTGATGCTGGGAAAAATTGAAGGCAGGAGGAGAAGGGAACGACAGAGGATGAGGTGGTTGGATGGTATCACCGACTCAAGTGACATGAGTTTGAGCAAGCTTTGGGAGTTGGTGATGGACAGGGAAGCCTGGCGTGCTGCAGTCCATGGGGTCACAAAGACTCAGACATGACTGAGCAACTGAACTGACCCTGTGACTACACTGACACAATCACTATAGCTTATTACAATGGATCTAAAATTCTAGTGCCTGAATCTGGGGTATCAGTATCACCTGGGAATTTGTTAGAAATACACAATCTCAGACACATTGAGTCAAATTTGGGGATGAGGGACAGGAACTTGAGTTTAAGAAATCCATGCAGGTGATCCTGACGGCATTAGGAACCACTGAGC
This sequence comes from Capra hircus, assembly GCF_001704415.2. Taxonomy (NCBI): domain Eukaryota; kingdom Metazoa; phylum Chordata; class Mammalia; order Artiodactyla; family Bovidae; genus Capra; species Capra hircus. Next base: position 17,893,552 of record NC_030808.1, read on the forward strand.
CATTAGAAATGGAAGAAATAATATCTTTTGGTTGCAAATACACAGCATCGATATGAAAAATGTTCTCCACCATTCCACTTAGAGGAAAGTTACACTACTTTATTCATTCATCTACTTTAATCATAATTGCTTTTATGCTTATGCTAAATATATTTGTGGATGTGTAAGCCCCTCAGATGACTCAGGCACTACATTGGATATAAAGATAATGGTTTGTGTCATGAAAGAGCTTATAATCTAATGCAGAAGAAGACAAGAGGCAAATTCATAAAGAGCTATTTATAAATAGCTCTGCCCAGAATGCTGGATGAGAAATTCAAGAAAGTGCAACGTGCATTTGGCTAAGGCAGAAATTACATAGTATGTTGGGGCGAGGTTAGGGAAAATTTAATGGATGCACAGTGTAGCTGACATGTAGTAAGTGGGAAAGAGAACCTTCCAGGCACATGAAGAGCAAAAAGAAAGAGGTGAGAAAGAAGAGAGTGCATTTCATGCCTGTGTTCCCAGCTGCTCAGCTGTGACTGACTCTGTGACCCCACGGACTGCAGCCCACCAGGCTCCTCTGCTCACGGAATTCTCCAGACAAGAATACTGGAGTGGGTTGCCACTTCCTCTTCCAGGGATCTTCCCGACCTAAGGACTGAAACCACATCTCTTGCCTCTCCTGCATTGGCGGGAGAATTCTTTACCACTGAGCCACCTGGGAAGATTAGAGTTTACTTTGAGATGAGCATCTAATTCTGTTTCATTAGAGTGTAGAATCTACGAAAATGATTAATCTGAGAAAGCAAAACAAAATACTAGAGTGGGGTCAGCTTTTGGAGGGACGGTCCTGATAGCGAGGCAGAGTTCTCGCTTCTGATGAGTGAGAACAGTGCCCCAAGTCCTATAATAGAGGCAAGTAGAACCAGCTTCTCAAGTTCTCTATCTCAGCCACATCTCCACCTGGGATGACCAGCAAAGTGCTTAAGCTCCTTGAGACACTGTTTTGACAAAGAGAAAGCATACTTGTCCTATTTCACAGGAAAAAATGGAATGAGCAGAAATGAGTTGAAGTCATCTAAGACAGAGCTACGTTCCTAGACCCACTGCTGGGGAGACCAGATATTTCTTCATGGCTCTTGCGGCCAGTGCACAGGATTTGTAAGTCACCTTTTTTATTCTTTCACATCAGATTCCTTCCTGGCGAATGAGGACTTTTTTTTTTTTTAAGTCAAGGGTAATTTGTAGTTTGGAAAGTATCCTGGACAAGGCTATGTTTAAGCTTCCACTTTTAGACACCAGGCTTCCGGCTCATCTGTCCCCACTCCCATCTCCTGCGTGGTGCTGTGGATGGACTAATGGGTAGCCATGGGCCTCTTTAAATCCAGGGATGAGAGACATCTGTGACAACATGATGGGTTCTGAGGCAAGGGAGGACTATCATTTGTTAACTACCTTGCTAGCTGTTTCTGTCTATTTCATTACACTCACTCTTTCAGACTTTTCTAAGCCTAGGCAAAGAACTGTGGGCAAATTATAAAAAGGCAAATAGTCAATTTATATATATATATATATATACTTTAAAAATTCTCTTCTGAATGTTAGTTCTTATGGGCAAAGAGCATCTATGGTTAATTTTGAATAACACTTGAATGATATAAGGTAATTTGCTGCTTTGAGGGCCTCAGGAGCAATACTAAAATAGCTGAGGGAATGTAAATTACTACTATTTCTATGAACAGCATGTTGCCAATGCCCATCAAAACTTAAGTGTACAGTTGTGTCCAACTCTCTGTGATACCATGGACTTTAGCCTGCCAGGCTCCTCTGTCCATGGAGATTCTTCAGACAAGAATACTGGACTTAGCTGCCATTCTCTTCTCCAGGGATCGAATCTGGGTCTCCCACATTGCAGGCAGATTCTTTACCATCTGAGCCACCAGGGAAGCCCTATCAAAACTTAAAGTGCATGCAAAATGTGAGTCAAAATTCTATTTCAAGGGCTTTATCTTACAGGTGTACTCAAATAGGCAAATTGGCTCTGTACAAGATTGTCCAATAAAATATTGTTTGTATTAATATTTTTTTAAAAAGCATTAGAAACAACCAAAATGACCATAAATAGGGAACTGGCTAACTAAAGTATAGCCATAAATACTTGTTAATCAGAGCAAAGAATGGGAGAAATGCTTTATGTACTGATATGGAGAAAGCTCTAATACACACGGGTTTTGACAAATGTGGTAGTACACTATGATCAGTATATTACTGTAAAAATTTTTTAAGGAATTCTTTTTTTTATTATTTTTTTATTTTTTAATTTTAAAATCTTTAATTCTTACATGCGTTCCCAAACATGAACCCCCCTCCCACCTCTGTGGTACATATACACAATGGAGTATTACTCAGCCGTTAAGGAATTCTTATATATTTGTCTATACAAAAAATGTGGGAACTAAAGAAATAACATTGGCAACTATATGGAAAGAAACTTAAAGACATGAGATGGAAAAGAATTTCATTTCATAACCTCTCGTTCCTTTTGAGTTTAAAGTGAAAGTCACTTAGTCATGTCCGACTCTTCATGGACTGCTCTCCAAGCCAGAATACTGGAATGGGCAGCTGTTCCCTTCTTCAGGGGATCTTCCCAACCCAGGGATCAAACCCAGGTCTCCCACATTGCAGGCAGATTCTTTACCATCTGAGCCACCAGTGAAGCTCTTTTGAGTTTAGACCTGTGTTATCAATTAAGAAAATAAGTGAAATAAAATAAGAATTCTAAACAGGTTTTAAAAAATGACTAAATTATTAGCCTGAAAAAATTCTAATTTTTCTTAAGATAATCATTCTAATAGACTATCAATTTTGAAGCTCTTTTTATTCTAGAAACTCAGTGAAACTTCTCCATGCTAAAAATAACATATATACATCCTGCTAAGAAAAACAGGATGAATGCTTTTTACTTCTTCACCCTTACCCCAAAGAGTCAAGGCCAAAGAAATGAGCCAGTAAGGAAAAAAAGTCATTAGATAGCTATCATGAAAAATACATGAAAGTGTTAAAGAGGAAGATTCATTAGGCCAAGTATTTATTTTGATGTCCCTTGTTTCAGAAAGAGATGTCACTAGACTTCACAAATTATAAGCCACACAAAAATGCAAGGTCCATAAGAACAAACCAGTTGTTCAATACAAATTAACTAGTCACTCACTCAATGAGCACACAGTTTGGTAATGAAACCAGAGAAAGCCATTGCATGTGACATCAGAAAGAAAAACACCACGCCAAGTAATGAATAACTGACCCAAGAGTAGCCTTCCAGCAGTCAATATAAGCTCACAGTGCTGCTATTTATAATATCTTTAAAAATAGGCAGAAGCCACAATCAGAAAATATAGCTGAGTATAAGCCATGGTACAAGGACCAAAAACCAATGAAATCTAGATAAGCAACCCTGCCATAACCCGTTTAACTTAAGCGTGGATTTCAGCTCATCTGAGGAAAGGAGGACTGCATATTTTTAAAGCTGTCCTCCAAAAATCTCTCTCTCTTCAGCAGACTTTTGCATCATACTCAGTGGCTGGGAATTTAATGTTATACTTCTTGACAAGTGCCTGGGGACATTCTCAGGTGCTGCTTTAGGACAGAATGATGGGTTTTAATCATTGACAATGTAAGCACTGAATTAACATCTTTTAACATAAGCTGAAGAGTGTTTCCATACCCTTTAAAAGTAGAAGATCTAGCTACTTCTGTGAGTTGATAAAAGGGTCAAGGTTTCCCTTAAGAACATTTTAGGCCCGTTTCAACATATGCATGAATGGAGGACTGATGCTTAAACCTTGACTGAAGTTCAATATTTTTGCCTGAAAAAGAGAAATACATGTATAATCAAAAGTTCATCTTATAGTACTGATGAACCTATTTGCAGGGCAGCAATGGAAACGCAGACATAGAGAAGAGACTTACGGACACAGTAGGGGAAGCAGGGGAGGGAGACAAACTGAGAGAATATCACGGAAACGTATTACCACATGTAAAATAGATAGCCAGTGGGAATTTGCTGTATGACACAGGGAGCTCACACTGGTGCTCTGTGACAACCCAGAGGGATGGGATGGCGTGGGAGGTGGGAAAGAGGTTCAGGATGGAGGGGACATATGTATACCTAAGTATGATTCATATTAATATATGGCAGAAACCAACACAATATTGTAAAGCAATCATCCTCCAATTAAAAATAGATCAATTTTCAAAGAAAGTTCATCTTAGTCATTTTGTAAAGCCAGAGATGCATTGAGAGAACATTTGAGTAAATGGCTTCATGGTAAAAGACCAAAAATAAACAAATTACAAAATGTACATCTTGATAACTTGGAAGTCAGTTGACTTATATACATGTAAGCAAAAGCTAGTTAAATGTTAGAGGATGCTTAAATAAGAAAGCTGATTTGGCTATATTTTATTTGAAGTTTTTTTTTTTTTTTTTTTTTTGGCAGTGTATCAGAATAAGTTTCAGCCTTGTTTAACGGGACAACCAAATTAACAATGACTGAAATAAGAGAATTTTATTTCTCCTTACATAAAAGAAGTTTAAAGATAGGTAGTTCGGGGCTGGTACATTGGTTCAGTAGTCAAGGGACCAAGGTTCCTCAACCACCCTTAGCATCCTAGGATGATTTTCACTTGCAAGGTCACCTGCATGGTCCAAGATGGCAGCTACAACTTCTGCCAACATGCCCAAGTATGCAGAAGGAGGAGAAAAGAGTGAGTGTTGGGAAAATATAATTAAAAACAAAATCTTTTCCCAATCCAGAAATCATCTCCATAAAGGAAGTAGAGAAAGAAAACACTTGTATTCTTGAATATATATTACATCAGAATGTGATGACATTAAAAAAAAATAAAATACTGTTATTTGCACCAACATGGATAAGCCTAGATGGATAAACCTAGAAGTAAATCAGAAAGAGAAAAATAAATACCAAATGATATCCTTATGTGGAAACTAAAAGCAAAAAGGACACAGGTTAACTTATTTCCAAAACAAAGAGACTCGAAGACATAAAAAAAACAAACTTATGGTTACCAAAGGAGAAAGGGGAGTGGCCGCTGCTGCTGCTGCTGCTGCTAAGTCGTTTCAGTCATGTCCGACCCTTCACAACCCCATGGACTGCTGCCCACCAGGCTCCTCCATCCATGGGACTTTCCAGGCAAGAGTACTGGAGTGGTGTGCCATCACCTTCTCTGAAGGGGAGTAGGGAGAGGGATAATTTAGGAGGTTGGAATTAACATATACATACTACTATGTATAAACTAGATTACCAACACGGACCTACTGTATAGCACTAGGAACTATATTCAATATTTTATAATAATATATACGGGAAAGGAATTTTTTAAAGCATCTATATATATATATAACTGAATAACTATATGTATATGAATAACTATATAACTGAATCTTCGTACTGTACAGCTGAAACTTACATAATAATGTAAATCAATTATACTTCGGTTAAAAAATTTTTTTAAAGAATGTGATGCCCAACACAGGCAATCCAAAAAGAGATTTTAAAAATCAGAGAGATGGGGACTTCCCTGGTAGTCCAGTGCTAAGACTCACACTCCCAACGCAGAGGGCCTGGATTTGATCCCTGTTTGGGGAGTTAGATCCCACATGTCGCAACTAAAGTCTCACCTGCCACAACTAAGGCCAGCACAGCCAAATAAATAAATATATAAAAATAAATAGCAAAAAAACAACAGAGAGAAATCCCACCTCTCATCCACATAGCCAAGCAGATAGGACTCATTTCCTATAAGTTCTCAAGATAAACAATAACTAATCCTTAAGCACTATTTCACATAATTCATCCTACATTTACCTGGGTATTGAGATACCCATCTATGTTAGAGTCTTGGGTTTATGCAAAAGAAAAACTTCTCATATCTTTGTGTTAAAAGTTTGGAGCAAGGTCAGCTAGAGTTGGGCTCCTATACACCTGCTGAAACTTGGAGATAGGAAGCTATCTTCTTTGAATGTTTACATGGAAAAAAGATGGTTCCCAAGTTCCTGATAAATGCATTCCTGGGTCAGAAAGCTGACAAAATGTTTATCTAGTGCACAAAAACATTTATTCATTTCAAGGAGAGAAAGTACATCCACTTCCACTTACAATTCTTAAAGTAAGTGCTCTAAGAAAAAAGAAAGGGAGGGAAATCTCTTCCTTACATTTCAACAAGGAGAATTAAGCCTCTAACTTTTGACTTTTGTCCTTACATGTGTCAACAGGCTTTAAGGGATGGTCTCATTTACAATAGAAAAAATATATAAAATACTTAGGGATTATCTTAACAAGAAATGAACAAAACTAAACATAGGAAATTTTAAAACCCTCTGAAGGACACAAAAGAAAAACTGATCAAAAGGAAAGGCATGCTTCTATTTAATCTGAAAAAAAAAATCGACATCATAGAAATGCCAATTACCCATATGCTTTTTAACCCTTGTAATACAATAAATAATGACTTAAAAAAAAACAAACTAGATAACACTGTGCTGTGCTCTGTCACTCAGTATCCCATTCTTTGTGAACCCATGGACTGTAGCCTGCCAGGCTCTTTTGTCCGTGGGATTTTCCCTGTACGAATATTGGAGTGGGCTGCCATTTCCTTCTCCAGGGGATCTCTCTAACCCAGGGATCAAACCCATGTCTCCTGCAGCTCCTGCATTGGAAGGCAGATTCTTTACCACTGAGCCACCTGGGAAGCCTAGATAACACTGTAGTTCATTTAAAAATATTAACTAGGCAAAGGCAACAAGGAAAACTAACAATGAAGAGCAATACAGGAGGACTGATTCATGTTGAAATATATTGTTTTTGTTGCTCAGTTGCTCAGTCATGTCCAGCTCTTTGCAACCCCATGGACTACAGCACTCCAGGTTCCCCTGTCCTTCACCACCTCCCAGACTTTCCTCAAACTTATGTCTACTGAGTCGGTGATCCATCCAACCATCGCATCCCCTGTTGTCCCCTTCTCCTCTTGCCCTCAATCTTTCCAAGCATCAGGGTCTTTTCCAGTGAGTCAGTTCTTCACATCAGGTGGCCAAAGGATTGGAGCTTCAGCTTCAACATCAGTCCTTCCAATGAATATTCAGGGTTGATTTCCTTTAGGAATGACTGGTTTGATGTCCCTGCAGTCCAAGGGACTCTCAATAGCCTTCTTCAACACCAGAGTTCAAAAGCATTAATTCTTCAGACCTCAGCCTTCTTTATGGTCCAACTCTCACATCCATATGTGACTACTGGAAAAATCATAGCTTTGGCAATACAGACCTTTGTTGTCAAAGTAATGTCTTTGCTTTTTAATACATTGGCTAAGTTTGTCATAGCTTTTCTTCCAAGGACCAAGTATCTTTTAATTTCAGGGCTGCAGTCACTGTCCACAGTGATTTTGGAGCCCAAGAAAATAAAATCTGTCACTTTTTCACTTGTTTCCCCATTTATTTGCCATGAAGCGATGAGACCAGAATCCATAATCATCGTTTTTGAATGTTGAATTTTAAGCCAGCTTTTTCACTCTCCTCTTTCTCTTTAATCAAAAGATTCTTTAGTTCCTCTTCACTTTCTGCCGTAAGGGTGGTATTATGTGCATATCTGAGGTTATAGATATATCTCCTGGCAATCTTGATTTCAGCTTGTGCTTCATCTAGTCCAGCATTTTGCATGATGTTCTCTGCATATAAGTTAAATAAGCAAGGTAAAAATATACAGTACTCCTTTCCCAATTTGGAACCAGTCTGTTGTTCTATGCCCAGTTCTAACTGTTGCTTTTTGACCTGCATACAGGTTTCTCAGGAGGCAGGTAAGATGGTCTGGTATCTCTTTAAGAATTTTCCACATATTTTTTTGTAATCCACACATTCAAAGGCTTTATCATAGTCAATGAAGGAAAAGTAGGTGTTTATTTCTGGAATTCTCATTCTTTTTCTATGATCTAATGGATGTTGGCAATTTGATCTCCAGTTCCTCTGCCTTTTCAAAATTCAGCTTGTACATCTGAAAGTTCTTGGTTCACAAAGAGTTGAAGCCTAGCTTGAAGGATTTTGAACATTACCTTGCTAGTGTGTGAAATGAGCACAGTTGTGCAATAGTTTGAATTTTCTTTGGCATTGCCCTTCTTTGGGATTGGAATGAAAACTGACCTTTTCTAGTTCTGTGGCCACTATTGAGCTTTCCAAATTTCCTGGCATATTGAGTACAGCTCTTTCACAGCATCAGTTCAGTTCAGTTCAGTTCAGTCGCTCAGTCATGTCCAATTGTGACCCCGTGAATTGCAGCACGCCAGGCCTCCCTGTCCATCACCAACTCCCAGAGTTCACTAAAACTCATGTCCATTGAGTCGGTGATGCCATCCAGCAATCTCATCCTCTGTCATCCCCTTCTCCTCCTACCTCCAATCCCTCCCAGCATCAGAGTCTTTTCCAATGAGTCATCTCTTCACATGAGGTGACCAAAGTATTGCAGTTTCAGCTTTAGCATCAGTCCTTCCAATGAACACCCAGGACTGATCTCCTTTAGGATGGACTGGTTGGATCTCCTTGCAGTCCAAGGGACTCTCAAGAGTCTTCTCCAACACCATAGTTCAAAAGCATCAATTCTTTGGCACTCAGCTTTCTTCACAGTCCAACTCTCACATTCATACATGACTACTGGAAAAACCATAGCCTTGACTGGACAGACCTTTGTTGGCAAAGTAATGTCTCTGCCTTTGAATATGCTATCTAGGTTGGTCATAATTTTCCTTCCAAGGAGTAAGCGTCTTTTAATTTCATGGCTGCAATCACCATCTGCAGGGATTTGGGAGCCCCCAAAAATAAAGTCTGACACTGTTTCCACTGTTTCCCCATCTATTTGCCATGAAATGATGGGACCAGATGCCGTGATCTTTGTTTTCTGAATGTTGAGCTTTAAGCCAACTTTTTCACTCTCCTCTTTCATTTTCATCAAGAGGCTTTTTAGTTCCTCATGGGCTCCATGGTGGCTCAGAGGTTAAAGTGTCTGCCTGCAATGCAACCCAATGGACTGTTGCAGTGGAGCCTGCCAGGCTCCTCTGTCCCTGGGATTCTCCAGGCGAGAATACTGGAGTGGGTTGCCAGGCCCTCCCCCAGGGGATCTTCCCTACCCAGGGATCAAACCCATGTCTCTTATGTCTCCTGCATTGGCAGGTGGGTTCTTTACCACTAAGGCCACCTTGGAAGCTGAAATATATTATAAAGCCTTAACAGTTACAGCAGTGTTGTCTGACTCATGAATAAATAGACCAAGTCACAGAATAGAATGTATAAAAACAGGTCAAAATACATAGGAGGATTAAAAATGATAATTCAGATCAATACGGAAAAGATAGGCAATTTAATTTATGCTGTGGGAGAACTGGGAAGCCATTTGGGAAAAAAAATAGAACTCAAATCTCACAATGTACACTAGAAAAAGGCTTAATAAATTTTTTTTATAAAAAGAAGGCTATGAGTGTACTAGAAGAAAACAAGAAAAGATGTTTCTATGACTCCCAACATGCCAAAGTCTTAAAAGAAGACTGATAATTTCAATATAACCAACTATATCATCAAAGCTTATGTGTGACAAAACAAATCAGATAATCAAAACCAAAAATCTTAATAAGCAAAATCAAAAGACAATGACAAATTGATAAAGTGTTTGAAATTTACTGTAGATAAAGGCCTAACATTTGTAAAATATAAAGTACATTTCAACAGATAAGAAAAAAACAATAAAAATGGATAAGGATGTGCGTATGTTCGTGCTAAGTAGTGTGTCAGTCCTGTCTGACTCTTTGAGACCCCGTGGACTGTAGCCTGCCTGGCTCTTATGTTCATGGGGATTCTCCAGGCAAGAATACTGGAGCGGGTTGCCATGCCCTCCTCCAGGGGATCTTCCCAGCCCCAGGATCAAACCTGCGTCTCCTGCATTTCAGGCGGATTCTTTACCAATGAGTCATGGGAGAAGCTCCAGATAAAGGGTATTCATAGACAATTCACCAAAAAGAAATTATAAATGTGTCTCAAATATCTGGAAAAGATGTGTAATCTCCCTTGTAACATAAAGAATACAGATCAGAACTACCTGTCATTTTTACTTGTCAGATGAATAAGAAGCCAGAAGTTTGATAATATACTGTATTAATTAAATTGCAGGACAATGGGCACTCTCCTGAATTGCTGGGGGCACTATAACTTGTCACAACTCCTAATGGAATACTGGACAACCTCTATAAGAATAACAAATTCCTATTATATTCTTGCAATTAGCAATTCCAATTTTAACATTTCATTCTACAGAAATACCTATATGTATGTAAAATGGTGTACATACACAGGTTCTCATTGAAGCATTTTTTGTAATAGCAAAGAATTAGAAATAATCCAATAAAATATTTTGTAACTAGAAAATGAATGAAGAAGTTATTTATGTACTATTATATAATTATCTGCAAAATATATTAATATGAAAAAAGATGTCAAACAGTTTATATGCTACCTGCCATTTATATTAAAAGGGCAGAAAATAACATTTGTACTTAATAAACCTAATTTCCATGTGTCCGTCTTCCTCTCTCCCTCCTCAGTTTCTTCCCCCTCCGCCCATAAAACATAATAAAAATTTCAGTATTAATTTTAAAAATGTGGTTACCCTACTGGAAAGAGAGTGCCAGCTAGGGAAAGTAATGATGGATGGGAAAAATACTGCTCAGAGTAGATTTTTATAGGTATTTTTAACTAAGAAGATTCATTACTATTTTAAGTAATAATTGAAAATTTTTAAAAAGGAATCTCTATTAAGCTTATGCAAATCAGGGCTTGGCTTCCCAGGTGGCACTAGTGGACAGCTTGTTCCCCGAGAGGTGTGAGGTTTGGAGGGTTGGATGCCATACCAAGATTCTGTCCCATCCCTCTTTATCACTTTGCATTCATCCTTCAAGACTGAGCATCTCCCCACAGAGCATAGGCTAGAGAGGAGGTCCTGACAACCCACTCCAGTATTCTTGCCTGGAAAACCCTGTGGACAGAGGAGCCTGGCAGGCTACAGTCCAATGGGGTCACGAAGAATTGGAGATGACTTAGAGACTGAACAACAACAACATCTTGGAAGCACACTGTCTAGGTTTGGATGCTCTTGCTGCTAGCTGGGAGTGTGACCTTGGGCAGGTGCCTCTTGTTCCCATATATAAAATGGATTTGACCACCTTCATTCAGTGCCTCCTATTTGTAACATAAGTTTGATTGTAACTGCACTGTCTTGGGTTTCCCTGGTGGCTCAGATGGTGAAGAATCCGCATGCAATGCAGGAGACTCAGGTTCAATCCCTTGGTCAGGAAGATCCCCTGGAGAAGGGAATGGCTACCCACTCAAGTGTTCTTCCTCATGGACAGAGGAGCCTGGTGGGCTACATTTGCGAGCCTGAGGGTCGCAAAGAGTCAAACACAACTGAATGACTATCACAGATAAAATAGGAAGGAGTATAAATGAGGCCCTGTTGGAAAGCAGCTCAGCATTTACAAAGTTCTGGCAATTGACTGAATTATTACATTTGGTAGAAGAGAGCCTTCTAAGAACTGAGCTTCCACAGCCTTTCTTACATTATTTATAATTCAGGTGTTTTACAGAACTTGCCTGGGTTACTAGAGCTGATCATCTTTCCATACAATTTTTTTTTTATATACTCGAGTTTTTGAGTCAATGCAAAGTTTCATATGAAAAATGTGAATGCTATTGGGGAGACTGAGCAGAGAGCAAACAGGATGGTTGATGCAGTTTAATTAGAAAGTCACCCAGAAGCAAATCTTCTCCGTTTTAGAATGCATTTCAGGAGCCTGCCTTTGTTAAATAACAAGGGGAAATTGGCCCACATAGGGATGGTGAAGGGCTCCAAAGTGTGGGGCGAAAAAGCTTTTGTTTTTCTTTTTTTTAAGACTTTTTTAACATGGATCATTTTTAAGTCTTTATGGAATTTGTTACAATATTGTTTTTGTTGTTTATGTTATAGCTTTTTGGCTGGGAGGCATTTGGGATCTAAGCATTTTGACCAGGGATCGAACCAGCAACCCAGGCACTGGAAGCAGAAGTTTTAACCACTGGACAACCAGGGAAGTCCCAAAGCTTCTGTTTTTCAAGCAAGCTTTTCTAGTTCAAGGAAACGGCAGGTAGTGAGGCTGTCACTTGGAAAGAAATGAGTCTTTTTATACAAAGAATCCAGAGCCTCTGGGAGAGGTTTCAATAGTCCAACTCTGCTCCCGGAGTCTTGAAGTTAAGAAAACTCTGGATGAACTAGGGTGGTCCTAGAGACAGTAACCTAGAGGCAAGGGCCCATCTGGCTGAGGACCTGGGGTCTGTGAAGGAACTGGACAAAGTTGATGGAGATGGGGAAAACGCTAGTTTCAGCACAGTGTGCAGCGGACAAATCTGGCCTCAACAGTTGTGTTTGGAAGTGCTTAAGCCTGTAAGTAAACATCAAGAGAACTTTGTCAACCAAGTGAGTCATCAGTCTCTGATAAGTGTTTGGAAATTCTGGTGTTTACAAATATAACCAACCTGGCTGGAGTCCTTAAACAACTGAGTTCTTAAGAAGGAGGTTCTAGACCTATTATTTTTTCAAAGGCAAATGGGAGTATGTGGGAAAGACTGGGAGTTTGGGATTAGCAGATGCTGGATAAACAAAGTGCTATTATTCAGCACAGGGAACTAGATTCAATATCCTGTGGTAAACCACAATGGAAAAGAATATGAAAAAGAACATATGGGTCTATAACTGAATCACCTTCCTGTACAGCAGAAATTAACACAATATTGTAAATCAACTATACTTTAATTTTTTTTAAATGACAAATAGGTACTAGGGACATTAATTGAGCAAATAAGAGGATGCAATCATCTGCCCCTAGTTTTGAGGCAATGATACACATTTGGAAACATCCCATGTGAACTTACAAAATGTTATTTTTTATATCAGCTCACTCACTCACATCACTCACTCAGCTGACTATGGTTCTTTGTTTCCCAGGTAATGAGAAAGCCTCAAACTCAAATGCCTTCAGGAACGAAACAATTGTCATATAACAAGGAATGCATGTGACCATAGCAAACTGAAGGGTACATCTCCTACCCAAGGAACTCAATTCAATGATATTTAAAAATCTGAAATAAGACAAAGAAAAAATTATCATAAGCCTATAGGTTGAAGTCAGCACCTCAACTGTCACTTGGATACTGCACAATTTCAGCATAGCTAGAACCTGTCCTGATTTATTCCTGTCTGTTTCTGCTTTCCAAAGGTGACTGACAAAATGTGGTCCACTGGAGAAGGCGATGGCAAACGACTTCCGTATTCTTGCCTTGAGAACCGCATGAATAGTATGAAAAGGCAAAAAGATAGGACACTGAAAGATGAACTCCTCAGGTTGGTAGGTGCCCAATATGCTACTGGAGATCAGTGGAGAAATAACTCCAGAAAGAATGAAGAGATGGAGCCAAAGAAAAACTAACACCTAGTTGTGGATGGGACTGGTGATGGAAGCAAGGTCCAATGCTGTAAAGAGCAATATTGCATAGGAACCTGGAATGTTAGGTCCATGAATCAAGGCAAATTGGAAGTGGTCAAATAGGAGATGGCAAGAGTAAATGTCGACATTTGAGGAATCAGTGAACTAAAATGGACTGGAATGGGTGAATTTAACTCAGATGACCATTTTATCTACTACTGTGGGCAAGAATTCCTCAGAAGAAATGGAGTAGCCATGATAGTCAACAAAAGAGTCCAAAATGCAGTACCTGGATGCAGTCTCAAAAATGACAGAATGATCTCTGTTCATTTCCAAGGCAAACCATTCAATATCACAGTAATCCAAGCCTATGCCCCAACCAGTAACGCTGAAGAAGCTGAAGTTGAAAGGTTCTATGAAGACCTACAAGACCTTTTAAACTAACACCCAAAAGAGATGTCCTTTTCATTATAGGGGACTGGAATGCAAAAGTAAGAAGTCAAGAAACAGGCAAATTTGCCCTTGGAGTACAGAATGAAGCAGGGCAAAGGCTAATAGAGTCTTGCCAAGAGAATGCACTGGTCATAGCAAACACTCTCTTCCAACAACACAAGAGAAGACTCTACACATGGACATCACCAAATGGTCAACACCGAAATCAGACTGATTATATTCTTTGCAGCCAAAGATGGAGAAGCTCTATACAGTCATCAAAAACAAGACCGGGAGCTGACTGTGGCTCAGATCATGAACTCCTTATTGCCAAATTCAGACTGAAATTGAAGAAAGTAGGGAAAACCATTAGACCATTCAGGTATGACAAAATCAAATCCCTTATGATTATACAGTGGAAGTGAGAAATAGATTTGAGGGACTAGATCTGATAGACAGAGTGTCTGATGAACTATGGATGAAAGTATGTGACATTTTACAGGAGACAGAGATCAAGACCATCCCCAAGAAAAAAAAAAGCAAAAAAGCAAAATGGCTGTCTGGGGAGGCCTTACAAATAGCTGTGAAAAGAAGCGAAGCGAAAAGCAAAGGAGAAAGGAAAGATATACCCATCAAATGCAGAGTTCCAATGAATAGCAAGGAGAGATAAGAAGCCTTCCTCAGTGATCAGTGCAAAGAAATAGAGGAAAACAAAAGAATGGGAAAGACTACAGCTCTCTTCAAGAAAATTAGAGATACCAAGGGAACATTTCATGAAAAGATAGGCTCAATAAAGGACAGAAATGGTATGGACCTAATGAAGCAGAATATTAAGAAGAGGTGGCAAGAATACACAGAAGAACTGTACAAAAAAGATTTTCACAACTCAGATAATCATGATGATGTGGTCACTCACCTAGAGCCAGACATCCTGGAATGTAAAGTCAAGTGGGCCTTAGGAAGCATCACTATGAACTAGTGGAGGTGATGGAATTCCAGTTGAGCTATCTCAAATTCTAAAAGATGATGCTGTGAAAGTGCTGCACTCAATATATCAGCAAATTTGGAAAACTCAGCAGTGGCCACAAGACTGGAAAATGTCAGTTTTTATTCCAATCCCAAAGAAAGGCAGTGCCAAAGACTGCTCAAATGACTGCACAGTTGCACTCATCTCACACGCTAGCAAAGTAATGCTCAAAATTCTCCAAGCCAATTATCCAACTCAACAATAAATGAACCATGAAATTCCATATGTTCAAGCTGGTTTTAGAAAAGGCAGAGGAAGCAGAAATCAAAGTGCCAACATCTGCTGGATCATTGAAAAAGCAAGAGAGTTCCAGAAAAATATCTATTTCTGCTTTATTGACTATACCAAAGCCTTTGACTGTGTGGATCACAATAAACTGTGGAAAATTCTGAAAGAGATGGGAATACCAGACCACCTGACCTGCCTCTTAAGAAATCTGTATGCAGGTCAGGAAGCAACAGTTGGAACTGGACATGGAACAACAGACTGGTTCCAAATAGGAAAAGGAGTATGTCAAGGCTGTATATTGTCACCCTATTTATTTAACTTCTATGCAGAGTACATCATGAGAAATGCTAGGCTGGATGAAGAACAAGATGCTATCAAGATTGCTTGGAGAAATATCAGTAACCTCAGAGATGCAGATGACACCATCCTTATGACAGAAAGTGAAGAAGACCTAAAGAGCCTCTTGATGAAAGTGAAAGAGGAGAGTGAAAAAGTTGGCTTAAAGCTCAACATTCAGAAAACTAAGATCATGGCATCCAGTCCCATCACTTCATGGCAAATAGATAGGGAAACAGTGGAATAGTGGCTGACTTTATTTTGAGGAGGCTCCAAAATCACTGCAGATGGTGATTTCAGCCATGAAATTAAAACACACTTACTTCTTGAAAGGAAAGTTATGACCAACCTAGATAGCATATTCAAAAGCAGAGACATAACTTTGTCAACAAAAGTCCATCTAGTCAAGGCTATGGTTTTTCCAGTAGTCGTGTATGAATGTGAGAGTTGGACTATAAAGAAAGCTGAGCACTGAAGAATTGATGCTTTTGAACTGTGATGTTGGAGAAGACTCTTGAGAGTCCCTTGGACTGCAAGGAGATCCACCCAGTCCATCTAAAGGAGATCAGTCTTGGGTGTTCATTGGAAGGACTGATGTTTAAGTTGAAACTCCAATACTTTGGCCACCTGATGTGAAGAGTTGACTCATTGGAAAAGACTGTGATGCTGGGAAAGATTGAGGACAGGAGGAGAAGGGGATGATAGAGGATGAGATGTTTGGATGGCATCACCGACTCAATGGGCATGAGTTTGGGTAAATTCCAGGAGTTGGTGATGGACAGGGAGGCCTGGCGTGCTGGAGTTCATGGGGTTACAAAGAGTTGGACATGACTGAGTGACTGAACTGAGCTGAACTGAAGGTGACTGAGCAACTGAAAAACAAAGGTCACTAATGGAAACTTTCAAAGGCTTTAATTAAGAATAGTCAATACCTTATTGAGCCCCAACTTAGTAGTCATGTATGGATGCGAGAGTTGGACTATAAGGAAAGCTGAGTGCTAAAGTATTGATGGTTTTGAACTGTGGTGTTTGTGAAGATTCTTGAGAGTCCCTTGAACTGCAAGGAGATCCAACCAGTCCATCCTAAAGGAAATCAGTCTTGAATATTCATTGGAAGGACTGAGGCTGAAGCTGAAACTCCAATACTTTGGCCACCTGATGCAAAGAACTGACTCCTTGGAAAAGACCCTGATGCTGGGAAAGACTGAAGGCAGGAGGAGAAGGAGATGACAGAAGATGAGATGGCTGGATGGCATCATCGACTCAATGGGCACGAGTCAAAGCAAGCTCCAGGACTTGGTGATGAACATGGAGGCCTGGAGTGCTGCAGTCCATGGGGCTGCGAAGAGTTGCACAAGACTGAGAGACTAAGCTGAATTCAGCCTCAGCTCTAGGTCCTAAAGACCCAGAGATAGCTAAGACAAATCCTCAACAAGGTCCCAAATGCAATTTGATACTCTCAACATAATTGGTTCAGATTCCTATCTCCTGTCCCCTCATTCATCAGAGACACTTTATAACATTGCTGGACAAACACATTTTTCCCTTCCTTAAAGGTTGTTGTGTGATGCCTATAAGACTCATTTCTTCTATCATATTAGAAAGCTGTTCATACCTTTACCAGCTCCTGCCTCCCCACGTCTCCCCCTCTTCGTTCTCCTCCACTTCAGTCCCCGAGCACCTGCAAAGCCTGGCTCCCGCCTCTGACTGCACCTTGTGCACCATGCCCCCAGCAGAGTCCCTGGCACACCGTTTGCTTTTCGTGTGCTTAATGATTTCTACTGAGTTGTGTTGGCCTGGCATTCTGGTTAACATTCCTGATCTTTCTCTTTGTGAGTCTCCTGATATGGTTCTTTGGACGTAAACCCAAGGTTCAGAGGTTCTGCCTGCTGTTTGGTTTGGCATGACATTTTGATTTTGCTTTTCCTTTCTGTAAGTGGAGTGCCCTGTACTGTTCTCTCCCCCATAAACAAATGTTTCTACATGAAGATGCAGTTTCTTTTCTGCACTTTCAGCTCCTCAAGCTTGTGATTTTTTCCTAGTTCTTTTCATTTTGTCCCATCTTCTTGTTACTCATCATTCCCCTGATACTTTAGAAAGTAAATTTCTGCAGAGTTTCTCTTAGAAAGGTGAGAAATTTAGAGTGTAAAAGTGAATAGTAGAAGAGAAGAGAAGGAACTCATGCATTAGAGACCTCATCTTTACAAAAAACTCAATCCCCATCAACCATTAAAAATTATCGACAGAAAGATTTTGGCCGCAGGACAGAAGTCCTTCCTATATCTAGCTCATTTGCCCCACTCTGTTCCCCTATTTTCAGTCTTCAAATTATGTTTTCCTTTCATCAGAGAAAATATCCGTTTATGCGATAGGTCATTTTTAGCCACTTTATTCTTAGGTAAGAAGCAGCTCTCAATTTTCTCTAAACATTTATTTCTTACACAATTTCCACTCTGAGTTTTCATTTTAATTAGCGAAGTCCATCCTCGTTCCTGCAGCCATAGGACCATTCCAACCACCTGTACATTCAGCTTAGCCAATACAAGCACTTCTTTTCCTTCTCACTCATTTCTTTCTCACTAGATTCTCAAAGGGCACAGTGTTTATGGCTCACCAGACAACACTGCCTTTAGGAATAACATTTTAAAAGTATAAGTAACCTAATCTGTTGTTGTTGTTTCGTTGCTTAGTCGTGTCCAACTTAGTGACCCCATAGGCTCTCTATGGTATTTTCCAGACAAGAATACTGGAGTGGGTTGCCATTTCCCTCTCCAAAATAACCTAATTAAACTCCATACACTTCTTTTTTTGACTTTTTACTTTGTCTTGGGGTATAGCCAATTACCAATGTTGTGACAGTTTCACATGGACAGTGAAGGGACTCAGCCAAACATATAAATGTATCCATCCTCCCCCTAAACTCCCCTCCCATCCAGGCTGCCGCATAACGCTGAGCAGAGTTCCATGCGCCATACAGTAGACCCTATCCATTTTAAATATAGCAGCAAAACACCATATACTTTTGAATCTGTCTTCTAAATACATATTAAATTTCAGGGGTGAAAAAGAAAAGTCAAAATCCAACTTATTCCCACTCATTTTGATTTTACATGCTTTCCCTTTGCTGAAATTCTAGCATTACAACACTTTGTAAATATGGGATGAAGCGCACTCTCAGAAGCTAGTCAGACTTGTCATTCATGCTTTTGACCTGATTACTAAATTATGCCTGCAATAATAGTCAATTTTGATTATTTAAAAATGAAACACTTAAAATCACAATTCATTTTGTTACTAAGTGAATATGAGTAAATCATAAATATGAATAGCACTGGAAGCCCAGGCAATTCCAATTTTTCCCAAATCATCATCCACCACACCCCAAGTCCATTGTTTAAAATACTTTCCGCAGCCATTATTCTGTGATGATTTGGTTCCAAGGCTGAGGGGAAGCTCTATTCAACTCTTCTTGGAG
Organism: Capra hircus; assembly: GCF_001704415.2. Classification (NCBI taxonomy): domain Eukaryota; kingdom Metazoa; phylum Chordata; class Mammalia; order Artiodactyla; family Bovidae; genus Capra; species Capra hircus. The sequence goes on from NC_030808.1 coordinate 17,912,595, forward strand.
GAAGGCTACCACGTGAATTCCTAAGGGAAACACATTTAGAGTTCCAGTTTGGATTGTAGCAAATGCGTCCACATTTCCACAGCTGTAAAATTCAGCTCTGCTCTGACATCAAGAAGAAACATGTGAAAAGATGGGTTAGCATAGGGACTGCTCTGGTGGCCAGTGACTAAGATGGGTTAGCGCTGGCAGTAGGGCTAGGGAAGAGGGAAGTGTCCGGCATGAGGTGGACTGGGTGTGAGTGACCACAAGATTTGGTCAGTTGGCTCAACAGAATAAGGAAGTTCCTGAGGTCAAGGAGAATAGGGAACTCCAAGACAGCTGCAAACAGGAAGTGTACACGAAGGATGTTTACAGAGTGCATGTTCATAAGTAAGAGAATGTGCCTCTGTTTGATCATAAATAGTTATTATGAAATACCATGGGACTTTTCTAAGGAGAAAACTGCAACCACCTGCTCTAGCCAGAAATTCTTGTATAGTCCTGGCTTTGTGGGAATTTGCCTGGCTTTTTGTGGCTGCCATCCAAAACTGGGACCACAGAGTCAAAGCTAAATATAAGCTAAAATTAAATTACTTCCCTTCTTTGTTTTTGTAGGTCTGCTGAATGAGGACATTTTAGCAGTGATTTTATATTCATTAGCAGAATGGAAAGTCACCTCAAGTCAATCATAGTCATAATGAAAATCCCAAGACATTCTTGCATATTTTGCCACAATCCCCTATATTCAGTTGGGATAAAATACAGGATCTCTAGTGACATAACAATACTATGTGTTCAGTCGCTCAATTGTGTCTGATTCTATGTGATCCCGTGGACTGTAGCCCACCAGGCTCCCCTGTCCACGGGATTTTACAGGAAAGAATGCTGGAGCAGGTTGCCATTTCCTACTGCAGAACATAATAATACTATAAAGAGAGGTAAATGCACTTTAGCTCTCGATGTGAATGGATATTGATGGCAGAAATGTATGAGTCGATGTTCAGTAGCTTCCAAAGAACAATATCTAAATTTCTATCTACAAAAACAGACTTTTAAGGATTAAACTTCAAGCTCTTTTAACTTTTTTCACATTTATATAAAAACTATTTCTCTAGAAATAACCAAGGAAAAACACAAGTGTTTTCAAAGGGAAGAGACTCGTGAGCAACACTTACAAAAAATGGAGAGTGAGGGAGTTTGTTAAGCATGGACGTGTTAGAAGATTGACCGGAGAAGTATTTAGAAGAGAATAGAGTCAGTGATTCTAAATCTTTCTTAAACTCCTACCTACAATCTACAGTTACACTTTTTGCTTCATGGGGAGCTCCAGTACTTTGGCTACCTGATGCAAAGAGCCGATCGGGGAAAAGACCCCAATACTGGGAAAGATTGAAGGCAAAAGGAGAAGAGTGTGGCAGAGGATACGAAGGTTATATAGTATCACCAACTCAATGGACATGAGTTTGAGCAAACTCTGGGAAATAGAGAAGGACAGGGAAGCTTGGCATGCTGCAGTCCATCGGGTGGCAAAGAATCGGACATGACTTAGCAACTGAACACCAGCAATAATAGTTCATCCTCCAGAAGCATGCAAGCCTTCCCACCAATTTTTATAGTTCTTTCTATCTAGTCCCAGTTTAAGAATAGATGCAGGCATATAACAAAACCAAGGTTGTTTCCAGCACAGCCAGTAATTTTCTGTGAACAATCCCAGGCAAGTTTAACTCTCTTCATAAGAACCATGACATATTCAACTGCACCAACCAGTTCTTCCTACTGTGGGTGAGCTCTCATGATAAAAAAGGAGGAAGAGAAAATTAAATTTTGAGCATACTATTTATCAAGGAGAAATATTCCCATAGGTTGTAGCTATTTCAAAGTGCCACATAGAACAATTACCAATAACATCTGTCTGGTAAAAGAAAACTTTTACCAAGAAGAGACACCAGTTATTAGACCCTTCTACCACTTACGTGCCATATTTTTACAAATCAGTAGTCCTCTATGATATGGTCCATGAGGGATTCTAAGATGCATTTCTTTGAAATAGTTAAAAAATTTATTCATTTACAAAATACAAACAGGCCCGCAAACAATCACAAAAGAGGGTGGTATGTTAAGTGGGAAGATGAGGAGTCCTCAGACACACAATAAACACCCAATGTAAACTAATAGAAGAGGAGGGTTAGGGAGACTTTCCTCGGGGTGAATAGGAGTGTGGGATCCTAAAGGACCAGAAAGAAGGGATTGGATCCTTCTTTGGCTGAAGGCCTTGGGAAGAGAGGACAAGTGCAGGGCACATTCTAGGTACCAAAAGAAATGGATGCAACATCAATGGTGGACAGAAACATGGACAAAGGGGAAAGAAGGAGAGATGGTACTTGCTATCATAGTTACCTTCCCAGTCATAGTTTTTACAAACAGGATGGAAATGCCAAAGATGTGGTTGGGGAAATAAGGGAAGACCAGAATTGACAGGGCTAGACCTATTATCAGTTTTTTTTACAAGAATTTTGTTTTGCTCAGGGGGAAACAAATGAAGCCACTTTAAAACTTATAGCTTCTGAACCTTCCTCCCACCTCCCATCCCATCCCATCCCTCTAGAACACCAGGTTTGAGTTCCTAGCATCATACGGCAAAGACAGAAGGGACATATGTATGCTTATGGCTGATTCATACTGATGTAGGGCCGAAACCAACACAAGATTGTAAAGCAATTATCTTCCAATTAAAAGTAAATAAATTATTTAAAAAACTTTCAGCTTCTGGAACTAACAAAAAGAACTGCATCTCAGGACTATCACTCCAATTGCACTGGAGATTAGCATTAGTCCAGGAGAAAGGAGGTAGTGAGTGTTAGGCCTGAGTGAACTCTGGGAGTTGGTGATGGACAGGGAGGCCTGGCGTGCTGGGATTCATGGGGTTGCAAAGAGTCGGACACGACTGAGCGACTGAACTGAACTGAACTGAACTGATAGTAGAGACAGAAACAAACGGATGGAACTGAGATACGTTTAAGAAGTAGACTCAGGACGTGGTGAGGGCGGGGCTGTGAGATTGAAGGAAGAGGGAATTAGGTGGGGGATACAGCGAGATACAGGAGATGAGAAACAGAGATACAGGATAAGAGTGGTGAATTAGGAGATTGACAGTGAGAGAGAAGTCAGGTGTGCAGAGAGAAAGGAGGGTGTTGACAAAGGTCATATTTAAATACACTGAGTATCCTCTGAGATGTTGCCTTCAAGGATTCAGACAAGATTTCCAAGATGGACCTTAGAAGAAAGATATCAGCAGAGAGATAGGATTCATGGGTTGTGCTTAGTCGCTCAGTCATGTCCAACTCTTTGCGATCCCATGGACTGTAACCCGCCAGCTTCCTCTGTTCATGTAAGTTCTTCAGGCAAGAATAATGAAGTGGGTTGTCATGCCCTCCTTCCAGGATCTTCCAGGTCCAGGGACCAAACCCAGGTCTCCTGCATTGCAGGTGGATTCTTTATCGTCTGAGCCACCACTGATGGGTTAGATTTGATCATTTTGCTGAAAGAGCTCTTAAAAGACTGGACCCTGGATTAGGTAAAAAGTAGGCCCTTTTCAGTCATAGTTTTCCCTATTTGGAGTTGTTTTTTTTTTTCAAGTATAAGGATTGGGGTGTGTGTGAGCATGTGTGTGTGTTCTGACAGCCAGAAAATAAATTACATTGCAATTTTTTTTTTTTTGTAATTCTAATGCCATTCAAGAGGAATACCGTCACCGGAAATATTAAAGGCAATATTGTCTAATAGGCACTTGCCTAGGACTTGCTCAACTTGAAAATAAATACAAAAAGAAATATGTAGGTTAATTACTGTACCAACCAAAATAATGTTTTCCCTTTATTGTTTCTGAGGAATTAGACTATGGGACAGCATTCAAGGAAAGATTTTATCTTCTTTGTTCATTCAGACTTTTCTTCAAGATCCTAAGTTCACCATTTTAACTTTTTCCTTACTGCCATTTGCTATCGTAATACTCCTCTTCCTTTCTTTTTCCTGCCTTCCCTCACAATCTCTCTCGCTCAAAAAAGAAAGAAAGAAAAAAGCCTTTTCAATGTGCTAAGGGGTGTTGTTTGTGGTGTGGAGCTGTCAATCAATGAACAGTTTTTCTAAAATAGACTATTTTCTGTGCAACTAGACTGGATACCCCCTCCATTGGACACTGACCTATCTCCTATCATGTTCCAGGTTTAAAACCGAACATTTTTTAGACATCTTTCCAGAATGAATCAAATGGACAATTAAAGGACAACTTGAGACTCTTCAGAGGTACAAAGAGAGAAAGGAGATGGAATGCGTTCCCGCCATTCCCAAAGAAACCTCCTCGTAGAGCTTATATACAAAACTGAATTCTTCCGCAGAAGCATGAGAACGAGACAGCAGTTAGAGCTGATGAGGCAATCGAACTGAAAGAGGGCTTTGTTTTTGTTTGTCCCCTCTCTGTCGAGGTACCTGTTTCTCCTTTCCTGGGAGCCTTTCATTTTCTAAATATATTCCACCACACCCCATCTAAGTACAATCTCACGTCAACTTCCGTCAGGCAGTTGCCACAAGTGGTCCAGTTCCATCCAAGACGAGCTGAAGCATAATGGAGAAGTCAGAGAAGTCAGAAAGGAAACAGCAGTCATCTGAAGCTGAGGGTTTCTCTTGTAAAGTTTACAAAAATATGTGACAATGTAATTATATTGTCAGAGCCCCTCCCTGGAAAGTCTGTGCTAGGGAAGTGCTCTGAAGCTTAATCTTTACACTAATCTGCTTCCTTTTCCTCACATATGTAACAGGGATAATATTGATCAAGCTTCTTGAAAGGATTGAGTGGGGAAGATTCACACAAACACTTGGAAATGAAAGGCTCCTGGGAAACTAGATACATGTACCCTCGACATAGGAACTTGGAAGATTTGCCCGCAAACCTATCATCTCAGTGAATATAAAAATCAATCTCTTCTGGTTTATTCCCATCAGTGCTTTCTTTCTTTTCCTTTTATCCTAACTCTTACATAGAATTCTGGTATCTCTTTCCTCCACTTGGCTTATATTTTGTTTATTTTCCCAGGGTTCATTTCCTGTATTTTCTGTTCTTTTTTTTAAACTCCCTTGAGCTCCTTCCCTCCCCCGATCAACTCGCAACTCCTATGTTTTGTGTCCACTGATATGACCACCGGGTCTTCCCTGGTGGCTCATCAGTAAAGAATCCGCCTGCAATTCTCCTGCCTGCAGGAGATGCGGTTTTGATCCCTGGGCTGGGAAGATCCCCTGGAGGAGGGCATGGCAACCCACTCCAGTATTCTTACCTGGAGAATTCCACGGACAGAGAAGCCTGGTGGGCTACAGTCCATAGGGTAGCAAAGAATCAGACACAACTAAGCGACTTAGCGCGCATGCGTGCATAGCTGCTGGTAGCCACAGAGCTGCTCCTATAGCTTTCCCTAAGCTGCTTTCCATATCTTCAAAACCCATCAGTCCAGGAGAGATAGGCAAGCCACGTGAGGCTTCACTCTCCAGATGGGGTTTCAGGGTGACCCTGTCTGATCACCAGGCTCACCTTATGAAATACAACCTCTGATGAAATTCATGGCGAGCAAAAAATCCCTGCTCAGCATGGGGTAACGGGTGATGGATGGGCCGGTGATGATGGATAGCTCCTCTTTCACCCTCAGTCCATGAATTCTGGTTCAGGAGACTCCCCTAGCAGGCGCTGGATTGTCCCAGAGATAACAGCACTCAGTCGGGAGCTGGGTTGAAGGCTTATTGCTTGCTTAGGGATAGCTACTGCCCTCATTACTCAGTAAAGCAAATTACTGCTGACGCTATAATGTTTTAGTTCATTCCAGTGGTTTTTAAATTAAACAGACAGCTTGGCATATGGATCAAGATTCCAAGCACTGTAAAAAAAAAAAAAAACTCTCCTACAGTATGGACAAAACACAGAATTAAAGGGGAAGATTTATATATAGAAGCTTAATAATCCTCCTTGTCATCTGTTCATTCTTTGGGGGAAATAATCTTAATCCTGCATAGTTGATTTTTTTTTAACTACATGACCCTTTTTTGGTATTAGGAAATGGATCTGAAATCTGAATATGAAAAAAAAAATGGGTGACTTTAATATGCCTGCTAACCTTGTCTCATTAATCCTTATGGTGCTTCTGAAAGATGTATGGAATGTATTTTTATCTCCATTTCATGAAATGTGGAACTAAGATATCCCAAAGCTCTTTAACATACTTAAGATCACACAGCGGCTCAGTAATAAAGTCAGAAGTAAGAGCCAGCTTTTCTAACAAGAAGGCTCTGACAATTAATCAGAAACACAGCAAGCCTGCTCTTTGATGACTAGAAATTTCATCCGAAACCAGATGATGAGGTGAGAAGAATGACATTGCCACAACTGGTGGTTACATTGTTTCTTTGGGAGACTGTCAGTCCCCAAACTGGTAACATAACATGCAGACCCTGCTTAAATTTGGTACATCACAGCAAAGATAATGACTCCCAAAAATTTTTATAAAGAAAATCTTATTCTACTTTATGTATTTCATTTATAAAATTCAGGAGTCATTCCTATGGGAAACAGAATCCATAGACCCCAGTGGAAACAGAAGTTTCAATGAATAGCTCAAGATTAGGTAAGAAGACAGTCAAGTAGCTGGGAAATTGGACTCCGTCACTTCCTAGAGCTTCTGTTTCCTTGTTCTGGAACTGACACTTGTTGTTTAGTCACTCAGTCGAGTCCGACTCTTTGTGATCCCCATGGACTGTAGCCCGCCAGGCACCTCTGTCCATGGATTTTCCCAGGCAAGAATACTGGATTGATCGGGTTGTGATTTCCTCCTTCAGGGGATCCTCCAGACCCAGAGATCAAACCTGTGTCTTCTGCATTGCAGCAGGATTCTTTACTGCTAAGCCACCAGGGAAGCCCTGGAACCAACAATGCAAAGTAGAAATAATTATACTACATGGAACAGATGTGACAAAAATCACCCTTTGTATCCCCTGTGCTTGGCCTGATGAGCAGGCATTTAATACATAATTATTGACTATGAAGGGGGTGGGATATGTATTCAATAAATAATCAATGATATTCAAATGGGCTGCTATCACTCTGCACAACACATTTTCACCTGCAGATGATACTGATGTACCTGGAGTTCTTTCCACTGCCTAACACATTTCCAACCGAGAGAGTTCTTCCATCTAACTTCAACAAGAAGAATTCCCCATCTCTATAAATACCAAGGTTTTACACTTGTGACTACCATCACATCACTTTAATTGAACTGATAACCGCTAATTCAGTGGTTTTCCAACTGCATTAAGTATAAGTCAAGGCTATGGTTTTTCCAGTGGTCATGTATGGATGTGAGAGTTGGACTGTGAAGAAGGCTGAGCACCGAAGAATTGATGCTTTTGAACTGTGGTGTTGGAGAAGACTCTTGAGAGTCTCTTGGACTGCAAGGAGATCCAACCAGTCCATTCTAAAGGAGATCAGCCCTGGGATTTCTTTGGAAGGAATGATGCTAAAGCTGCAACTCCAGTACTTTGGCCACCTCATACAAACAGTTCACTCATTGGAAAAGACTTTGATGCTGGGAGGGATTGGGGGCAGGAGGAGAAGGGGAGACCGAGGATGAGATGGCTGGATAGCATCACTGACTCGATGGACGTGAGTTTGAGTGAACTCCGGGAGATAGTGATGGACAGGGAGGCCTGGCGTGCTGTGATTCATGGGGTCGCAAAGAGTCGGACACGACTGAGTGACGGAACTGAACTGAACTGAATCACCTGGGAACATGTTATACGTGGATTCTCAGGTCCCTAGCAATTTTGGTTCAGATGGGAGGGCAGAACTCAGCATTTAAGCAAGAACCTCAGAGGGTTTTGATACAGACGGTCCAAAGACCATTCTTAGAGAGAGAGAAAAAAATCTATATATTGGCCCTATCCCAGAAATAAAAAAATGGAGATTCAAAAAGATTCTTGCCCAAGCTAACTCATTCATTCCATCATTCAGTCATTTGACAAATACCTACTATGAGTATAGATGATCAGACCCTCCTGATAGGTGCAAAACTGAAACCTGGTCTGGTCCCCAGTCCATTCTACTTCAAATCTTGCAGCCAGGTGTTATGGAAATTCCAAACAATACACAAGACTGGCTGGAGTGAACTCAGGAAACGCTTCATGAAACAGGCAGAATCTGGACAGAATTCTAGCCATCCAAATACAGAGAAAGGAACTGAGCCAGCAAAGATATTAATAATAATTGGCAGGTGTCCAGCACCTCCACTTGCCCTCAGAGGATCAGGAGAGTGAGGCAGAGAAAGTGCAAGGGTGATACAGCTCAGGAACCCCACTTGGCGTATTTCAGGAGACCTCAAAGCCTTACCTTGTGAATCTCTTGAGCAATTCTCACTGCTACACCCAAGTCTGTCAGGATTCCCATTGGAACAGAAGAATGCCACCAGCAGTGGCCCCAGCCCTCCATACCCAAGTACTCTTGAGTCTCCATTGTCAGCCTTCTTCTAAGCACCTCCCTTCCCTCAGGCTTTTCAGCAGAAACAACCTCTTCCTCACAAACAACTTATTGATGCAGAAAAACAGGGAATATGATAGAAACGGCTGCATGCAAAAATCAAACAATAAGTATAAATATGATCTGGGATAATTCCTCAGGATCCAGGGACCTCAGAAGGAAGAAGAGAAATACTCATCAAGATGCAGAAGCATGGGTGGTTTCTCTGGGCACTTTGGTTCTCAGCCTGGGCTGCATGTTAGAATCACTTATGGAACTTTTGAAAAAACACCGAGGCCTTGGCATCCCCGTGAGCACTGGAATCAAGAGTCCTGAGGTGGAGTCCAGACATCAGTACATCCTGAAATCTCACTGGGTGTTTCCAGTATGCACCCAAGAGGCTGTGAACCACGGATCTAATAAAGCAGAGCTTGAGAAAAACCAATACAGTGTAAGCATGTTGGGGCCAATGAGGTGAGATTCAGCTGGCTGTAAATAGAGTGACTCCAGCCTGGGACTAAGAGGTCTGGAATAAAGGCATAAGTAATCCAAGGAGTATGGGCTTCCCAGGTAGCTCAGTGGTAAAGAATCCACCTGCCAATGCAGGAGACAGGTTCAATCCGAGGGTTGGGAAGATCCCCAGAGAAGGAAACGGCAACCCACTCTAGTATTCTTACCTGGGAAATCCCATGGACAGAATAGCCTGGTGGGCTACAGGTCATGATGCTGCTGCTAAGTTGCTTCAGTCGTGTCCGACTCTGTGCGACCCCAGAGACGGTACCCCACCAGGCTCCTCCACCCCTGGGATTCTCCAGGCAAGAACACTGGAGTGGGTTGCCATTTCCTTCTCCAATGCATGAAAGTGAAAAGTGAAAATGTAAGTCGCTCAGTCATGTCCAACTCTTCGTGACCCCATGGACTGCAGCCCACCAGGCTCCTCCGCCCATGGGATTCTCCAGGCAAGAGTACTGGAGTGGGGTGCCATTGCCTTCTCCAATGCATGAAGGTGAAAAGTGAAAGTGAAGTCGCTCAGTCGTGCCCGACTCTTCATGACCCCATGGGCTGCAGCCCACCAGGCTGCTCCGTCCATGGGATTTTCCAGGCAGGAGTACTGGAGTGGGGTGCCATTGCCTTCTCCGGCTACAGGCCATGGCATCATAAAAAGTCAGACACAACTTAGTGACTAAACAACAACAAATCCAAGGAGTGCAGGTTATAAGTGTGAAGCAGTCAGTCTGAGAGCAATGCTTAGATCTTGCCTGTGGAGGACCTGAGTGGTAAGCAATGTGTGCCAGGCTAGAGAAGTCTGACTTTATAAATAGATCCATGAATCTATTAATATTACTATCTCCACTTGTCAAATAAGGCAACTGAATCAGGCACAGGTAAAACTATCCAAAGCTCTTATTGCAGCAATTGTCGAAAAATGAATAAATGATTGCCAAATCAAACTGATTTTGATACAGGCTGTAGAATATATTTGGTTGAATTATAAGACATCACCATTTTTGTAGGTTATAAATAGTTGAATATAGGAAATTACACATGGCTTAGCCTAATATATTCCCATCCAATCTTGTCTCTAGGTTGTTTCTTATTCACGTGTTTACTCAGAAAGTCTAATTGTATCTTGGCCTGGAAGTCCTCTGTGCATGAATTATCAGTCACTCAGTCATGTCCAACTCTTTGAGACCCCATGGACTGTAGCCCAGCAGGCTCCTCTGTCCATGAAATTTCCTAGGCAAGAATACTGGAGTGAGTTGTCATGCCCTTTTCCAGGGGATCTTCCTGATCCAGGGACTGACCCCAGTCTCTTGCATCTCCTGCAATGCAGGCAGATTCTTTACCACTACAGTTCAGTTCAGTTCAGTCACTCAGTCGTGTCCAACTGCGACCCCATGAATCGCAGCACACCAGCCCTCCCTGTCCATCACCAACTCCCAGAGTTCACTCAGACTCACATCCATCGAGTCAGTGATGCCATACAGCCATCTCATCCTCGGTCATCCCCTTCTCCTCCTGCCCCCAATCCCTCCCAGCATCAAAGTCTTTTCCAATGAGTCAACTCTTCGCATGAAGTGGCCAAAGTGCTGGAGTTTCAGCTTTAGCATCATTCCTTCCAAAGAAATCCCAGGGCTGATCTCCTTCAGAATGGACTGGTTGGATCTCCTTGCAGTCCAAGGGACTCTCAAGAGTCTTCTCCAACACCACAGTTTACAAGCATCAATTCTTCGGTGCTCAGCCTTCTTCACAGTCCAACTCTCACATCCATACATGACCACAGGAAAAACCATAGCCTTGACTAGACGGACCTCAGTTGGCAAAGTACTGTCTCTGCTTTTGAATATGCTGTGGAGGTTGGTCATAGCTTTTCTTCCAAGGAGTAAGCGTCTTTTAATTTCATGGCTGCAGTCACCATCTGCAGTGATTTTGGAGCCCCCCAAAATAAAGTCTGACACTGTTTCCACTGTTTCCCCATCTATTTCCCATGAAATGATGGGACCGGATGCCATGATCTTCGTTATCTGAATGTTGAGCATTAACCCAACTTTTTAACTCTCCTCTTTCACTTTCATCAAGAGGCTTTTTAGTTCCTCTTCACTTTCTGCCATAAGGGTGGTGTCATCTGCATATCTGAGGTTATTGATATTTCTCCTGGCAATCTTGATTCCAGCTTGTGCTTCTTCCATTCCATCATTTCTCATGATGTACTCTCTGCATAGAAGTTAAATAAGCAGGGTGACAATATACAGCCTTGACATACTCCTTTTCCTATTTGGAACCAGTCTGTTGTTCCATGTCCAGTTCTAACTGTTGCTCCTGACCTGCATACAGATTTCTCAAGAGGCAGGTCAGGTGGTCTGGTATTCCCATCTCTTTCAGAATTTTCCACAGTTTGTGGTGATCCACACAGTCAAAGGCTTTGGCATAGTCAATAAAGCAGAAATAGATGTTTTTCTGGAACTCTCTTGCTTTTTCCATGATCCAGCAAATGCTGGCAATTTGATCTCTGGTTCCTCTGCCTTTTCTAAAATCAGCTTGAACATCAGGAAGTTCACGGTTCATGTATTGTTGAAGCCTGGCTTGGAGAATTTTGAGCATTACTTGACTAGCATGTGAGATGAGTGCAATTGTGCGGTAGTTTGAGCATTCTTTGGCATTGCCTTTCTTTGGGATTGGAATGAAAACTGACCTTTTCCAGTCCTGTGGCCACTGCTGAGTTTTCCAAATTTGTTGGCATATTGAGTGCAGCACTTTCACAGCATCATCTTTCAGGATTTGAAACAGCGCCACTGGAATCCCCTCACCTCCGTAGTGATGCTTTGTTTGTAGTGATGCTTTCTAAGGCCCACTTGACCATTATATCTACTGCTGCAGGCAGGAATCCCTCAGAAGAAATGGAGTCGCCATCATGGTCAACAGAAGAGTCCAAAATGCAGTACTTGGATGCAATCTCAAAAATGACAGAATGATCTCTGTTCGTCTCCAAGGCAAACCATTCAATATCACGGTAATCCAAGTCTATGCCCCAACCAGTAATGCTGAAGAAGCTGAAGTTGAACAGTTCTATGAAGACCTACAAGACCTCTTAGAACTAACACCCAAAAAAGATGTCCTTTTCATTATAGGGGACTGGAATGCAAAAGTAGGAAGTCAAGAAACACCTGGAGTAACAGACAAATTTGGCCTTGGAATGCAGAATGAAGTAGGGCAAAGACTAATAGAGTGTTACCAAGAAAATGCACTGGTCATAGCAAACACCCTCTTCCAACAACACAAGAGAAGACTCTACACATGGACATCACCAGATGGTCAACACCGAAATCAGATTGATATTCTTGGCAGCCAAAGATGGAAAAGCTCTATGTAGTCAACAAAAACAAGATCAGGAGCTGACTGTGGCTCAGATCATGAACTCCTTATTACCAAATTCAGACTCAAATGGAAGAAAATAGGGAAAACCGCTAGACCATTCAGGTATGACCTAAATCAAATCCCTTATGATTATATAGTGAAAGAGAGAAATAGATTTAAGGGCCTAGATCTGATAGATAGAGTTCCTGATGAACTATGGAATGAGGTTCGTGACATTGTACAGGAGACAGGGATCAAGACCATCCCCGTGGAAAAGAAATGCAAAAAAGCAAAATGGCTGTCTGGGGAGGTCTTAGAAATAGCTGTGAAAAGAAGAGAGGTGAAAAGCAAAGGAGGAAAGGAAAGATATAAGCATCTGAATAGAGTTCCAAAGAATAGCAAGAAGAGATAAGAAAGCTTTCTTCAGTGATCAATGCAAAGAAATAGAGGAAAACAACAGAATGGGAAAGACTAGAGATCACTTCAAGAAAATTAGAGATACCATGGGAACATTTCATGCAAAGATGGGCTCGATAAAGGACAGAAATGGTATGGACCTAACAGAAGCAGAAGATATTAAGAAGAGGTGGCAAGAATACACAGAAGAACTGTACAGAAAAGATCTTCATGACCCGGATAATCACGATGGTATGATCACTCATCTAGAGCCAGACATCCTGGAATGTGAAGTCAAGTGGGCCTTTACCACTACACCACCTGGGAAAACCAATAGTCCTCCAAAGCCTTCTGAATACTAATTTCACCACACCAGAGTTGTCTATATTCATATATCAACTTGTCTTTCTATTTGTCTCATATCAGCAATTGGTTCTATGTGATAAAGACTATAAACCAAGAGAAGAAGAGTAAATAAATGACTTTCCCTGATAACAAAATCAGGCTAATAAACTTTTTATAGTGCTATCAACCTCTGCAGGAAGAAGTGAGGCTGACCAGGTAGCTTCCAGCTTTCCGTCAGAACAAGGGCAAAACTTGCAGCCAAGGAACAGAAATGAAGTCTGTGAACTTAATCTCTAATAAAATCAAAGAAGAAGAGGAACTTTTCTCCCCTTACAATGTTCTGGGTATCAGGATATGCTAGAAGAAACTTTCCTGGCTCTAACATCTAAGTAAGGCTGGACTAAGGAAAGTTTAATATGATTGTCATTGTACTAATCTTATATGCCATCACAGGGTCCCATTTTTTTATTTGGTCGCACTCAAAGATTACAGCTCCTTGAGGCCAAGACCCCCTCTGTATATTTTTTTTTGACCCCTGACTTTTCAATTTTTATTTTTAATTAGATAATTACTTTATAATATTGTGATGGTTTCTGCCATACATCAACATGAATCAACCACAGGTATCACCACCTCTGTCTTACTCAGCCCTTGATCACAAGTGCCTGGCCCAGAACATCTTGCAACGTTAAATTGGATACATATTTTGGAAAGAATATGTTTTAAAAAGGGACTGGGCTTCCCAGGCCGCTCAGTGATTAAGAACCTACTTGCCAATGCAGGAGACACAGGTTTGATCCCTGGTTCAGGAAGATCCCCTAGAGAAGGAAATGACAAACCAATTCAGTATTCTTGCCTGAAAAATCCCATGGACAGAGGAGCCTGGTGGGCTACAGTCCATGGAGTCACAAAAGAGACACAGCTTAGCAACTAAACAACAACAATAAATGTTTATAAAGGCAGGAGTTGTTTTATTAATAGTCACAATACAAACAATGCTGGTTTTCTAATCCCAACTTGCTGGTAACTGGCTGTGATATTGGACAAGTCATCTAAACTCTTTGGGCCTCCCTTTTCCTTTTGAGTAAAAGAGGGAATTGGGATGGAACCCGCCTTCCCCTCTGTAATTCCAGTGCATGGAAGAGTGGGTGTTGGGGCTAGTCTTGTGCACAGCATGGTAATTTCTGTACTGCACTCTTTCCTTGGTCTTTCATCAGTCCTCTCTACACTTACCAAAGAGCACAGCAGAGAAGGGCAGGGAGTGCAAAGTTATGAACCAAATTACAAAGAGTTCTCAGGCGGCTTCTTGGGGTATCTGAGTTTGCCTGACCACAGGAAACTACAACAGCAATGCTCACAGGGACAAAGCCCTGGTATGCAGAAGTTAGATTCTTTGTGCATTACCAATTCAATTTAGGAGTAATTTCTCAATCATATTTCCATCCATGAGGTCTACATTTTCGTTGCAATTCAGTGAAGATTCTATTCCTTCTCTTTTTAAAAATAATTGAAAAATTTCCATGAAAAGCCAGTTTCTCCCCAGTGGAAGGAGACCAGATAATAGCATTGTCTTAGCAAGGTCAGCCTTTGAAAGCTCTCTGTCCTTAAGAAGAGATACATTCCTGCAAGAGGTAAATGGCACATGTTCCACGGTCCCACTCCATTCTGAAGGAGGGAAGGTGACCCCAAATACCACCACTTTTAATCCTCAATTTCCCAACCTCTTCATATTCCTTTTTACAAGGCTATAGATTGGATCAAAAGGACTACACTCTAAGTGAAAGGGGGAAAGGGGAAGAAAACACAGAGGAAAAAAGACCTGGCAGTCTCCATATCAACTCACCTCAAAGGAAAAAAGGGCCCTGAACTCCAGATACACATTCCTGTCCATGTCTGTTCTTCCCTGGTGGCTCAGTTGGCAAAGAATCTGCCTGCAATACAGTAGACCCGGGTTCGATCCCTGGGTGGGAAATATCTCCTGGGGAAGGAATGGCAACCCATTCCAGTATTCTTGCTTGGAGAATCCCATGGGCAGAGGAGCCTGGCAGGTTACAGTCCATGGGATCAAAAAGAGTTGGACATGACTCAGAGACCATACAACAACAAGGATTTTGTGCATCCGATCAGGAAATCAGGCGGAACTCAGATGGGTAATTCTTCTGCTCTCTGTGGCACTGGCTGAGGTTGCTCAGGATGTATGCCTGGTGGATGGGTTGAATGGAGGGTCCAATGTGTCTTCATGCTCGTGTCTGGCACCCAGGCAGGGATGGCTTGGCAGGCTGGGCTCAGCCGGGGCCACTGGCCAGAGAACCTCTGCTGGCCTCTCCAGCACAGTGGTCTCAAGTAGTTGGACTTTTGTGGCTTAGTACTCTTGGGGGGAGTTTTATTAAAAACCCAGGAGATGGAACCTGCCAGGTTCTTAAGGGCTGGCTAGGCAACTGGTACAATATCATCTCTGCCATTTTCTCCTGGTTATTGCAATCACTGACGTACATATTTTCAAGGTAAAGAGATGGAGACAACCCACGCCCACCCCTGCCCCACCTGTCCACAAATCTCTTCTGGGAAGAAGAGGCAAAGAACTCGGAGTCATGTTTAACATGCCATATCTGGCCAGGTTCCCCCCAAGGCAACCTTCCTGAAGCATCCACATCTGCAGCTTTATGAGTCAACATAGGCTGCTGAGACCTAGAAAATAGTATAGGACATCTGCTAGAAAAAGAGGGAACGCTGAAAAAGAAGGAACACTGAAACCAATGCCAGGATTGAGATGTGTGGATGTGAAGAGAAAGAGGCTGCAGTGTGATCATTCATCATTGGCTTATGGCACTCATGCTGGAGACAGGATCCCCTCTGAGGAGAGAGGACAAGCAGAGCTGGGCATAGATGATTCAGGCAGGTAAGTGGACAGCAGAGGATGAGGTGGCTGGATGGCATCACTGACTTGATGGACATGAGTTTGAGCAAGCTCCAGGCATTGGGGATGGACAGGGAAGCCTGGCGTGCTGCAGTCCAGGGGCTCGCAAAGAGTCAGACACGTCTGAGCAACTAAACTGAACTGAACTGAAGTGCGATACTATGAAATGCCAATTACATTGTCCTCTGATCCCACTGGTGAGGAAACTGGGTCACAATTCTTTTCAGGAAATGAGAGCTCTGAAAAATGGGAAGACTGTATAAAATAGGAGTTAACAATCTTTAATCTTGGTTGTTGTTTTTTCTTTTAATAATGAGAACTTTCTTACTTGGGAATTTTAGCATGCTCTTGGGAAACTTTAACAACTTTTACATACTTTTTCCCTTCTGTGTGTAGGAAATGTATGTAAGGCCCCACCCCACCCCCTTTACCCACCAAACTGCCCCTTAAGACCAAGTACTCATTCCCTATCCGCTGGGAGTGTTGGTGGCTGATCCAAGGTTCTCAGCTGAGTTTCTCCCTAGGAAACACTCTGTTCTGAAAAGTGCCACCATGTTCAGTGGGCAGCCCCCATCTAACCACTGGTCCTTCTCATGAGCTCGCTGATACCTTCTTAATGGCTACATTAGAGTTCAACCCTTCCTTCTGCAATCTTACCTCCTCTCCTCCTTCAGAAATGAACTCAAGCACACTCCCCAGTTCAATTCGGGGCTTGGCTCAAACGGTGAAGAATCTGCCTGCAATGCAGGAGACCTAGGTTCGATCCCTTGGTGGGGAAAATCCCCTGGAGAAGGGAATAGCTACCCACTCCAGTATTCTTGCCTGGAGAATTCCACGGACAGAGGAGCCTGGCGACCTACAGTCCATGGGGTCGTAAAGAGTCAGACATGACTGAATGATTTTCACTCTCCCCAGTAAGTTTCCACACACAAAACTTCATCTCAGAACTTATTCCCGGGGACACTCAACCATAAATTGCAATCGGGGCAGCAACAATGATGAAAGGAGGCTCTGTGTAATTTGGAAGCCCTGGGTGTGGCCCTGGGTGTGGCCCTGGGTGTGGCCCTGGGTGTGGCCCTGGGTGTGGCCCTGGGTGTGGCCAGGTGAGACAATCAACCATGCAGGCACTTTCCAGTTACACTGCCCCCATCAGGAAAGCCTCAGAGTGGCAACCACATAAGCAAGGGAAAGAGCTCTGAAGGCTTCCTGGGAGTGAACCTTGTTCTCTAACCCACTCAGCTGCATGCTAGCAAGCCGCCTCTTTGGGAGGAAAAGAGCCCTGATTTCAAGCCTTTCCTAATGTCCATGTGTAAGTACTCCAATCCTGGTGATTTCAAACCATGGAGAGTTTAACAGCTGGGCTCATCAAATTCCTAAATGTTTCACAATCAGCTCTCAGGGACCAGTAAGAGGCAACTCCAGCACATCACTGCATGTGAACAGACTGTCCTGTTCAGACCTGCTTGGACCAGCCATGAGCACCAAACTCACAACAAATCCAGTATGGGCCTGTCAGTGGCCTAGACTCGTGGTGGCATGAGAATCAGAAAAAGATCAGAGTAATTAAGCAAAGCAGTCAGTTGCTCTCTGGGTGAATCTGAATGCAAAGGATATAGAGAATATGAGCAGCAGATGCCAGGGAGTAAAGCTAAGAAGGCAGCTGTAGGGGCACCACAGGGGCCAGGAAGTGGTGGGAAATATGAGCAAGCCTTTGATAGTGAGAGATAACCGATCAAGGCCAAGCACAGAAACTGAAAGACACTCCAGGCGATGCATGATGCAAAGACAGGAAGAGTAGCTGAGCTGAGTTGCTTCAGTGTCGGACTCTCCTGTGAGCCCATGGACTGTAGCCTGCCAGGCTCTTCTGTCCATGGGATTTCTCAGGCAAGAATACTGGAGGAGGTTGCTGTGCCCTCTTTAAGGGAATCTTTCTAGTTCAGGGATCGAACCTATGTCTCTTAAGTCTTCTGTAGTGGCAGTCAGGTTCTTTTTCACTAGTGCCACGTCGGAAGCATATACATCTTTACAGTCAGCCCTGATAGTTGAAGTAATCAGAGAAAATCGCTGTTGCCTGCAAAACCAGTAGTTTATTAATCCCAGGTCACCATCTGAGCTGAACAGCCACAAGCCATAAATAAATTGAGAGTGTGTGCAAAGGTTATTGACATCATTGGAAGCCACCCAAAATAAAGACAGAGGAATCCCTGTGACAACAAGGGGAAGAAAAAGACAAAGCCATTTTCTTCTGAGGGTCTAAATATCCATCTAGGTGGCATGATTAAGTCACTCCTTTGCCTGCTAGTGAAGGGAAAGACTGAGAGCAACTTGAGTACCATTCCTTATTCATTCAACAACTATATAATGAGCGTCTATTCTCAGAGCCACACACTGAGTGGGACTCTGGAGATGCAATGATAACAGAAACAGATGTATTCTCCATCGCAGAGCTGGTACTCTAGTGGGGGAGATAAATATTTGATCAAAAGATGTCCATAGAAAACATAAAACCCAACTGTGCCAAGTAGAAAGAAGCAGAGACATGGGGTTCCATGAGATTCACAGTGGGGTTGAGGTGATTTTACTTAGTAGATCAAAGGAGAAGTCCCTAAGAAGGGATCTGAACAACGTGTTCAAGTGAGAGAGGAGGAGAGAGTATTGAAAACCAGGAACAACATGTACAAAAGCAGGTGCAAAAGGAACACGGCAACCAACACACCTTTGGATTCAAAGTAGGGTCTTGACCAGCATCACCTGGGAGCTGTTAGAAATGCAGAATCTCAAAATTCACCCCAGCTCTACTTAACTAGAACCTGATTTTAACAAGATCTCCATGCAATGTATACATATTTTAAAATCTGAGAGACTGAAAGAAGACCAGTGTGGCTAGACCTAAGGAAGGGGGAGGCATATTGTGAGCCCAGGTTGGACAGGCAGCGAGAGTCCAGTGCTCAGAGGTTCATCAGCCCCGTTTAGAACTTTGGCTTGATTCTGAAAGTACTGGCAAGTCATGAAGTGTTTTAAGCATGCACATGATGGGGGGAGGGGCAGGAGGGAATCTAGCAGCAATATAGAAACTTTATTAGACAGGAGTGGAATTAAATGTAATTTGCAATTGGAAGGTGACTACTATGATCCAAGTTGGAGAATGTGGAAGTTTGAGCTCCAGAAATGGAAGTAGAGTTGGGAAGAAGGGAATGGATCTAGAAAAATAGCAGGAAATAAAGTCAAGACTTGATGATGGTTTAGATTTGGGAAGGAGGGTGGTGATAAACTATAGGATGCTTTCAGGCTCACATAAATGATTTTCATGGTCTTTGTTGATTTTTACTGTCCTATTCACAGCACTAGGCTTCCCTGGTGGCTCAGTGGTAAAGAATTCACCTGCCAGTGCAGGAAATGCAGGTTTGATCCCTAATCTGAGAAGATCCCCTAGAGAAGGAAATGGCCACCCACTCTAGTATTCTTGCCTGGAAAACCCCCACAAAGAGGGGAGCCTGGAAGGCTATAGTTCATGGAGTTGCAGAGCTGACTTAGTGACTGAACAACAACAATTCACATCACCAACAGCTATGCCTAATAACTGTTGCAGGTGCCCAATATTTACTGAACAAAGGAATGATTGAAGTGAATGGAAAGTTTGAGGTATTGTTTTAGGGAGAAGAACATGAGTTTGGCTTTAGAATTGTTGTTGAGATCTGTTGTGGGTTGGCTTGTGTCCCTGCCAAAAGATATGTTGAAATCCTAACTTCGGGGCCTGTGAATGTGATTGTACTTGAAAACAGAGTCTTTGCAGATGTAAGATGAGGTCATATTGGATTAGGGAGGGCCCTAAATTTAATGATTGGCGTCCGTGGCAGGAGAGGGAGACACACAGATACACATGCGGGATTCGTCATATAAAGATGGAGGTAGAAGATTGAGCTGATATGTCTGCAAGCTGTGAAAGCTGACGGCGAGCAACCACCAGAACTCAGAAGAGAGGGACTTGGAACAGATTCTCCCTCCAAGCTTCCAGAAGGAATCAACCCTGCTGAGAGCTTGACTTCAGGTTTCTAGCCTTCAGATCCACGAGGGAATACATGTCTATTGCCTTAAGCCACGCAGTTTGTGACATTTTGTTATGGCAGCCCTAAGAAACTAACACAGGAGTGCTTTTCTGAAATCCAAGAAGAAATCTTCATGTGGTTTGAAATTTGGATCTGAAACTGAGCAATTACCCTAATGAAGGCTCTTAGCTAGAGCATGCAATTATTAAGATAAACACCTCTGATAATTCCCTTTTTAACCATTGTGGCCTAGGAAATATGAGTACTTAAATTGTTGAAAGTACAGTCTATGAGGGACTTCCCTGGTGACTCAGATGGTAATGAATCTGCCTGCAATGCAGGGGACGTGGGCTCATACCCTAGGCTGGGAAGAGCTCCTGGAGGAGGGCATGGCAACCCACTCCAGTATTCTTGCTTGGAGAATCCCCACAGACAGAGGAGCCCAGCAGGCTCCATGGGGTCACAAAGAGTCAGACATGACTGAGCAAATAACACACACACATACACAAGTCTATGAGATCCTAAGTAAACCTTTGGGAATCGGAGAGTTGAAAAAAGACAGATATAAAAGAAAAGGAAACGTTACAAAGAAAACAAGAGATGGTAGAGAGCATTGAGAAAATTGTTTTATGGGAGTGCTCTGACTTCTGCTTCAAGGGACAGAAGATTTTCTTGGGTTTGAGTTTTGTGTATTATCTAACTACAGGGCTGCCCAGCATTCTCCTGGAGATTTTCTCTAGTTCAGTTAACACTTTTTAAGACAGGTTAGAGATAACCTTTCTGGGCCTTTCTTATGATGTGAACACCATTATCAATTCCCTGTAAGATTCTAAAGGTCATTCTCATTTATCACAGGCCAGTCTACGTTCCAGGTTTCAGTGATCAAACTGTTGCAACAGGCTCATCATCAATGCTGTGCTCTAACACTGCCTCCAGGGTAACTAGGCCTTGAGCCCAGAGAAGACTAACTGGCTGAGGACTTGGACTGCTCACAAACGAAGATCTCATTGTTCAGTCTCCCTGGGTTTCTTTGGGTTTCTGTGCATGATGGGTAGCCACTTTCTCCTCCAGTGCTGACCAAGAGCAGTTTTCGTAGGCTGGCCTTAAAGAGTGCTTGGCTTGAGCAGGATTATGAATTAATATGACCCACTAAAGAGCAAGAAACAACAAAGACAGTTCACATCCAGATGGTTTCAAATGACGTGTGCTTTAAGAGCTCACATCTAGTTTGGTTCTCCAGGACTGGAAACTGTATCTTCATAGATAAAATGTATAGGTGGTGCTAAGGGCTTTGAGAGCATCCACCTAACGTGGCCAAACTCACTGAATGCAGCATATACCTGATAAGTGATTATTATATGAAACTCTATCTAGAGCCCCCTGTTGGAATTCCTGGAACATACGGATCTGATGGCCAAATTAAAGACGCCTCTCCTTTCTCCCTCTGGCCCTATTTCTACCTACCTGCTGAGCAAGCAGAAGTAACATTTCTACAGATCTAAGCCAAATCAAACAGAAATCCTCAGAGAAATACATGGAGATGGACTTGCATGGTAGACAGCTCCAGGTGGTCAGGAGAACTGGTCAAGGACTCTCTGGATAGACCTCTCTCTCCTGCTAAATTCTAACCTCTCTCCTGGGCTTCTGTCAACACCAACTGACTAAGTAAATTTCTGTGCCACATGGATCCTCTCTGCAGGCCCAGGCATGAACCAAAACCTTATTTTTCCTTTCCCCTGGATAGGGCAAAGGAAGATGAATATTTCTAAAAAGAACTTTAACAACAACAACGAAAAGTAAAATAAATGACGGTGCAGGGCTTCCCTGATGACCCCCTGATAAGGAGTCTGCCTGCCAATGCAGGAGACACGGGTTCGATCCCTGGTCCAGGAAGATCCCACATGGTAAGGAGCAACCGAGCCCATGCACCACAATACTAAGCCTGTGTTCTAGAGCCTGGAGCCACAACTACTGAGCCCACATTGCCGCAGTTACTGAAGCCTGTGCGCCCTGGAGCTTGTGCTCTGCCACAAGAAAAGCCACTTGATGAGAAGCCCACACTCCCACAACTAGAGAGAAGCCCCTATTCCCCACAACTGGAGAAAAGTCCAGGCAGCAGCAAGCACCCAGCACAGCCGAAAGTAAATAAATAAATAATTTTTAAAAAGAGAGTGCAAAATATGTATACTATCCTGTAAGAAACGACTCGCCAGTCCAGGTTCAATGCAGGATACAGGATGCTTGGGGCTGGTGCACTGGGTTGACCCAGAGAGATGGTATGGGGAGGGTGGTGGCAGGGGGGTTCAGGATTGGGAACTCATGTACACCCATGGCGGATTCATGTCAATGTATGGCAAAACCACTACAGTATGGTAAAGTAAAAAAATAAAATAAAAAATAAAGAACAAAAAAATTAAATAAATAAATAAAATAAAATAAAGAAAGTGTAGAAAGCAAGAGTAAATGTTCAAATTACATGTCATTGTCCAAGTAGCCTGAGGATCGGGGCACAGATGGCTATGAATTCCTAGGAAGCAGCTGTGGCTCACTGCTCACTTGGCTGGCATACAGCTCAGGTGGTGTCCCAGCCCTGCTCTCTCCCTGCCCCAGTGCCTGCTCCTGGACCCTGCTAGCCACAGGTTGTCTCCTGTAAGCTCACTAATGCAAGACTTTCAAGCGGATGGGAGTGGGGAGAAGAGAGTCTTTCTTAATTTGATGTCTTCTCTGACAAGTATTAAGTGTCACCAAGCCAATTAAGGGAGTAAGTGAGAGTTTGGGGAGCTGGAAGCCAACCTGGCAACTGGGCGACACTTCGACCTTCCTTCTTGTCCTCTTTATAGGGTTGGGTTGTTGCAGTCAGTCTTCTCCTTGTCTCTTTAGATCTGGAGTGGGAGGTAAAACGGAGGGAGAACCTCAAGCAGACTCACCCCAGGTGGTGAAAGTATGGGTCCCTCCCTTCCAGATAATGCAGACCCTTTCTTGGGAGAAGATGAAGCGCCCAGATTCTTTAGCCAGGAACAGTGGTTCTGTCTGAAAATTTTGCCCAGTGGCAGTTCCTCAGCTCTATCGATCTGCACTGGGGAGTAAATGTGAAGCTGTGAGAACTGAGGGTACGAAGATAACAAAAGTGTAGAAAGACAAATAGTTTTAGCTTCTCCCCACCTATCTCCTGCACACAGTGTCCATGATGATCTAAGAGAAAAATAGCAGCAGAAGGGAGAGGGAGAGAATTAAGGGAGATAGAGGGGTGAGGAAAGAAGGAAGAGGAGGAAGAACAGAGGAAAGGGGAGAAGAAAGGATAAGAGAAGAAAGGGAGACAGAAGGGAGGGAGGGAGGGCTTCCCTGGTGGCTCAGTGGTAAAGAATCTGCCTGCTGATGCAGGAGACACAGATTTGATCCCTGGTCTGGGAAGATCCCACATGCAGCAGAGCAACTAAGCCTGTGTGCTATAAGTACTGTGCTTTAGAGCCAGCGAGCTGCCACTATGGAGCCTGCCTGCCCTCGAGCGTGTGCTCCACGAGAGAAGCCACCGCAACGGGAAGTCCACACACCACAGCGAGGACAGACCCCGCTTGCAGCAACTAGAGAAAGCCCTCACACATCAACGAAGACCTAGCAAAGACATAAATAACTAAACAAAAATTATTTTAAAAAGAAGAAGGGAGGGAGGTAGACAAGGGTGAGGTGGTTAAAAAGAAACATATTGAGACTTTATAATTTTAATTATAAAAATTCTGAACCCCTACCAGGCTTCTCCAGACCTTGGATCTCCTGCTCTGCAGGAGAGGTCACTAGTGATCATCTCCCAGTGTAGCTTTCACCTGACCCAATCCCATTGGCAGAGAAAAGACATTACTTATCCACAGACCCTCTTCTGATGTGTCTCAGAATTAACTCAGTCTCCTAGGCCAGGGCCTGGTGACCAAGTAAGAGGAGTTGTACTCCATAGCTGCCTGCTGGCTAAGATTCTTTTGCTACTAAACAAACCCTGGATTTGGTATTATTTGTTGTCTACCAAATGTGGTTTTGTCTGACTCTTCTTATTTCTGCCTGATTGTTTTCTCAATACTCTAGCTCCTTCTTCTAAACCTGCCATTACCAACTCCAAAACAGAGAAACAGAGTCTATCCTTCCCCTATCCATAAGATGCTAATGTTAACTGTCTTACTGTCTTGGTTCTCAAAAATATAAACAAAATCCTTAACAAAATTGTGTTGGGTTGGCCAAAAAGTTCATTTGGAATTTTCCATAATATCTTATGAACTTTGGGGACAACCCAAAAAACAAAATTCAACAATACATTAAAAAATTAAACACCATGATCAAGGGAGCTTTATCCCTGGGCTGCAAGGATGGTTCAACTTTGAAAATCAACAGATCTACTCTATAGCACAAGGAATTCTACTTGATACTCTGTAATGACCTATATGGGAAAAGAATCTTTAAAAAACTGAATATATATATATTATATATATGTATATATAAGCTTCCCTGGCGGCTCAGATAGTAAAGAGCCTGCCTGAAATGCAGGAGACCTGGATTCGATCTCTGGGTCAGGAAGATCTCCTGGAGAAGGAAATGGCAACCTGCTCCAGTATTCTTGCCTGGAGAATTCCATGGACAGAAGAGCCTGGAGAGCCCTAGTGCATGGGGTCACAAAGAATCGGACATGACTGAGGGACTAACACTTCACTTCACACACACACACACATATATCAGTTTACTATATACCTGAAACTAACATAGTATTGTAAACAAACTATATTCCAATAAAATATTTTTTAAAAAGAGAATCAGTGAATACATTAACAGAATAGAGAAGAAAAAAATCACACAATCATCTCAATTGATACAGAAAAGGCATTTGACAAAATTCAACATCCTTTCACGATTAAGAAAAAGACTCAATAAATGAAGAATGGTAGGAAAATATCTCAAAATAATACAGGCCATATATGAAATACCCACATCTAATATCACACTCAATAGTGAAAAACTGGAAGATTTCCCTCTAAGATGAGGAACAAGGCAAGGATGCTCACTCTCACAACTTTTATTTAACACTGCACCGGAAGTCCTAGCCACAGCAATTAGGCAAAAAAAAAAGAAGTAAACGTCATCTAATTTGAAAAGGAAAAAGTAAAATCATCTGTTTGCAAATGACGTGTTCTTATACACAGAAAATCCTAACGATTCTACAAAGAAAAACCTGTTAAAACTAATAAATGTATTCAGCAAAGTTGTAGGATACAAAATCAGCACATAACAATTGGTTGTGTTTTTATATATTAACAATGAACAATCTATAAAGGAAATTTTTAAAAATCAAGTAGCATCAAAACAGTTAAATATTTTGGAACAAACAACCAAGGAAGTGAAAGACTTGTACACTGTAGACTATAAAACATTGCTGAAAGAAATAAAGAAGACACAAATGAGTGGAAATCCATTTCATGTTCATTGATTGGAAGACTTAATATTTTTTAAGTGTCCATACTATCCAAAGCGATCTATAATTTAATGGAATCCCTATCAAAATCCCAATGGCATCTTTTGTATAAATAGAAAAGAATGCAAAATTTATTTGGAGCCTCAAATGACTCCAAATAGCCAAACAATCCTGAGAAAGAACAAATCCTGAGACCCCAGCATTTCCAGATTTCAAAACATTACAAATCAAAACAGTATAGAGTGTGCACGCATGCTCAGTCACTTCAGTTGTGTTCAACTCTGTGCGACCCTATGGACTGTAGCCCGCCAGACTCCTCTATCCATGGGATTCTCCAGGCAAGCAAACTGGAGTGGGTTGCCATGCTCTCCTTCAGGGGATCTTCCCGACCTAGGGATCCAATCTGTGTCTCTTATATCTCCTGCATTGGCAGGTGGGTTCTTTAGCACTAGTGCTAACTGGGAAGCCCAAGCAGTAAGGTACTGACATTAAAATAAATGTATTCACCAATGAACAAAATAGAGAACCCAGAATAAATCCTCATGTGTAAGGTCAAATGATCTTCAACAAGGGCCCCGAATCTACACAGCAGAGAAAGGATAGTCATGGTATTGAAAATACTGGATATCTATCTGCAAAAGAATGAAGTTGGATCCTTACCTTAAACACAGACAAAAATAAACTCTAAACGGATTAAAGACCTAAAGATAAGACTTGAAATTTTAAAATTACTAAAAGAAAACACAGAGAAAAATTTCATGATATTGGATTGGGCAATTATTTCTTGAA
Source organism: Capra hircus (assembly GCF_001704415.2). NCBI lineage: Eukaryota > Metazoa > Chordata > Mammalia > Artiodactyla > Bovidae > Capra > Capra hircus. Next base: position 17,938,919 of record NC_030808.1, read on the forward strand.
TATGACAGCAAAAGCATAGGCGGCAAAACCAAAAAATATACAAATGGAAGTACATCAAACTGAAAAACTTCTGCACAGCAAAGGAAACAATCAACAGGGTGAAAAGGCAGTCTGCAGATGGGAGGAAATATTTGCAAACCATATATTTGACAACCATAATATATAAAAAGGTACTCTAACACAACAACAACAAAATAAACAACCTGATTTTTTAAATGAGCAAAGAACTTGACTAGGTATTTCTCAAAGATAAACAAATTGCCAAAAGCATATGAAAAAATACTCAAGGTCACTGATTGGCATATAAATAATCATAGAAATGCAAGTCACAATGAGATATCACCTCATACCTACCCACTTTGAAAAAAAATAGAGAAAGAAAGAAAAGAACAAGCAAGGATGTGGAGAAATTGGAACCTCTGATCATGGGGTTGGTGGAAATGTAAAATGGTGTAAATACATGGAAAACAGTATGGAGTTTCCTCAAAAAATTAAAAATAGAATTACCATATGATCCAGCAACCCCACCTCTTGTTATATATCCAACAGGATCACAAAGATGTATTTGCAAACCCATGTTCTTTGCAGCATTAAACACAATGGCCACAAAGTAGAAGCAACCTTAATGTCCATAAACAAATGAAAAGATAAAGAAAAAATATGCATATATACACACATACAATGGCATGCTAGTCTTAAAAAAGAAGGAAATCTTGTGATACACAGCATGGATGAAACCTGAGGACACTATGCTAAGTGAAATAAGTTAGTCACAAAAAAAGACAATACTGCATGATTTCATTTATGTGAGATACCTCATATAGTCAAACTTGAAACAGAAAATAGAATGTGGTCACCAGGAGCTGGGCGAAGAGGGAAATGAATACTTGTTCAATAGGTAGAGTTTTAGTTTTGCAAGATGAAATAGTTCCAGAGATCTATTGTACAAAAATATGCACATAGTTAATTACTACAGTATTATACACTAAAAAATGGCTAAGATAGTGATTTTACCTTGTGTTCTTCACCACAATTTTTAAAAAATGGGAAACAACCCAAGTGTCCAATAACAAATGAATGGATAAACAAATTGTGATATATATATATACAAAAGATTCAACCATAGAAAGGAATGGAGTATAGGGTACAATCTGGGTGAAACTTGAAAACATTATGAAAAGTGAAAGAAGTTGGATTAAAAAAGTAATATATTGTGTGATTCTATTTATAGAATATGTGCAGAATAGGTTAATTCATAGAGACAGAACGCAAATGAGTGGTTGCTAGGGGATAGGAGAAAGGGGAGAATGGAAAATAACTGCTTAGTGGATAAGTGGGTGTAGGATGTAGACAATATTTTAGGATTTTTGAGGATGTAGAAAATATTTTGGAGCTAGTTATAGGTTGCGCTACACAATACTGTGAATATACTAAATGTCATTTAATTATTTGCTATAAAACAGTGAATTTTATGTTATGCGAATTTCACTTCAAAAAATTAAAGCATTAAATATTATATTTAACATGAAATATACATATATTTGGGGCTTCCTAGGTGGTGCTAGTGGTAAGAACCCACTTGCCAATGCAGGAGATATAAGAGACACAGGTTTGATCCCCTGGAGGAGGAAATGGCAACCCGCTCCAGTATTCTCGCCTGTAATCTCCTCCTGGACAGAGGAGCCTGGTCGGGTACAGTCCATAGGGTCACACAGAGACAGACATGACTGAGGCAACTTAGCACACACATACATACATTTTATGTTGTTGTTCAGTCCCTAAGTAGTGTCCAGCTGTTTGTGACTCCATGGCAACCCTCCAGAGTCCTCTGTCCTCTACTGTCTCCCAGAATTTGCTCAAATTCATGTTCATTGAGTCAGTGACAATATCTAAACATCTCATCTCCTTCTACCCCCTTCTCGTTTTGTCTCCAGTCTTTCCCAGCATCAGGGTCTTTTCCAATGAGTAGACTCTTGGCATAGAGGACAAAGCACTGGACTTTCAGCTTCAGCGATAGTCCTTCCAATGATTATTCAGGGTTGATTTCCTTTAGGATTGACTGGCTTGATCTCCTTTTAGTCCAAGGAACTCTTAAGAGTCTTCTCCAGCAACACAACTCAAAAGCATCAGTGGGCCTCCCTGGTGGCTCAGACAGTAAAGAATCTGCCTGCAACACAGGAGACTCGGGTTCAGTCCCTGGGTTGGGAAGATCCCCTGGAGAAGGAAATGGCAACCCACTCTAGTATTCCTGCCTGGAGAATTCTATGGACAGAGGAGACTGGCAGGCTACAGTCCATGGGTAGCAAAGTTGGACAGGGCTGAGGGACTGCTTTCACTTTCAACCTTCTATATGGTCCAACTCTCATATCTGTACATGACTACTGGAAAAGCCATAGCTTTGACCACACAGACCTTTGTCAGCAAAGTGATATCTCTGCTTTTTAATATACTGTCTAGGTTTGTCATGGCTTTTCTTCCAAGGAGCAAGAGTTTGAATTTCATGGCTGCAGTCACTGTCCACCATGATTTTGGAACCCAAGAAAATAAAATCTGTCACTGTTTCTACTTTTTCCCCTTCTATTTGCCATGAAGCGATGGGACTGGATGCCATGATCTTAGTTTTATCTGTGTGTGTATGTGTATATATATATTTGTGTGTGTATGTGTGTGTATGTACTCACATATATATACATTCATGCACAGAACTCTTGGATCAGCAACCTCTTACTGTCTAACTAGATTAAATAAGATAACTGGGATCACCCAGTATAAATCTTTCAATTTTAAATATCACCTTGCATGCAATCAAACTTTTACCTCATTTCATACTAAGAGAATTAGGTGTCCGCCTCATTTGAAGATAACTCCTCAAATCCCTCCATTCTTTCTTCCAAGCCCTCACTCTTCCAACTTTTCCTTTTCTCTTAAATATTCAATCCCTTCCTTGCTATTCTTTTCTCCTCTTTAGCCTATAAATAGTCCCAAGTCTCTTCTACCATAAAAAAAAAAAATGTTTTACTAACCTCCTACTGCTCCCTATAATTTGCCACCTTCCATTCTCTGCCAAGTTTCTCAAAGAGCAGTCAGCATTCACTTTCTGCTGCAATTTGCCTCCCGAAGATCAACGACTCCGTAACGTCAAATCTAATGAATATTTAAGTCTTTAAAAATGACTCCTTTGATTTCTTTCCATTTTTCCCTTGTTGATACTATCTCCATCTACTCTTTTTCTTTCTTTTTAAGTGAAAGCAGATTTATCTAGAAAGATACACACTCCATAGAGTGTAGGCTGTCACAGCAGGCGAAAGAGGCGGCCTGTCTTCATCTTCTCTTAAAATATTCTTGCTCCCAAGGGCCCATTTCCAGCCTACTCATGCTGCACACTGCACACTCATGTGTAATTTCAATCACTCTTGTGGTTTTAACAACCACCTGTGTATACGAAGATGATGAATTTCTCATCTACACCTTTGACTGAGACTCTCTCAAAGCTTCAGAAACAAGTACTCAATATCTTACTCACCATTTCCACTTGGACATCCCACGGAAACCTCAGACTCAGCATGTCTAAAGTAACACATCAACTCTCACAGTGCTTTCTCCTTCTACAGCACCAACAGCCACCCAACTGGCTAAGCCAAAAATCTGAAATTCGCCTTTGAACCTTTAAAATTCCTCATTCCACTCTCTCCTTTAGATGTATGCTAGAAATTAACCCAGTTCTGCTAATTACACATGTTTCTCAGAATTGTAGATTAGACGATGAGATGTCACTCCCTGCTTAAAATTCTCTAACAGCTTTTCACTGCACTTGGCATAAAATAGAAATTCCAAGACCGCACATAATCTTGGCCCCTCTGTTACTGGGCTGTTGCCACATTGCATCTGTGTTCTTCAAATACTCAAGTTCATTCATATCTCCAGGTTGTGTCATTTGAGGTTTCCCCTTCCTGGAAATGTTTCTGCCATCTCTCTGTGTGACTCGCTCTTTTCTTATATCTACTCAACACAAAAGCCATCTCTGAGCTCTCTAATCCTGCTCTACCACCATCACTACCCCCCGCCCCGCGCCACCCACAACAAGCAGACCCTTGCAGACACACCACCACTTTTATTATCTTCACGGCACTCATCACTATTTGAATCATCTGATTTGTGAATTCCCTTATTGTCTCCACGAGCTGGAATCAAGATTGCCAGGAGAAGTATCAATCACCTTAGATATACAGATGACACCACCCTTATGGCAGAGAGTGAAGAGGAACTAAAGAGCCTCTTGATGAAAGTGAAAGCGGAGAGTGAAAAAGTTGGCTTAAAGCTCAACATTCAGAAAATGAAGATCATGGCATCCGGTCCCATCACTTCATGGAAAATAGATGGGGAAATAGTGAAAACAGTGGTAGACTTTATTTTGGGGGGCTCCAAAATCACTGCAGATGGTGATTGCAGCCATGAAATTAAAAGATGCTTACTCCTTGGAAGAATAGTTATGACCAACCTAGATAGCATATTAAAAAGCAGAGACATTTCTTTGCCGACTAAGGTCTGTCTAGTCAAGGCTATGGTTTTTCCAGTGGTCATGTATGGATGTGAGAGTTGGACTGTGAAGAAGGCTGAGTGCCGAAGAATTGATGCTTTTGAACTGTGGTGTTGGAGAAGACTCTTGAGAGTCCCTTGGACTGCAAGGAGTTCCAACCAGTCCATTCTAAAGGAAATCAGCCCTGGGATTTCTTTGGAAGGAATGATGCTAAAGCTGAAGATCCAGTACTTTGGCCACTTCATGCGAAGAGTTGACACATTGGAAAAGACTCTGATGCTGGGATGGATTGGGGGCAGGAGAAGAAGGGGACAACAGAGGATGAGATGGCTGGATGGCATCACTGACTCGATGGATGTGAGTCTGAGTGAACTCCGGGAGTTGGTGATGGACAGGGAGGCCTGGTGTGCTGCGATTCATGGGGTAGCAAAGAGTCGGACATGACTGAGCAACTGAACTGAACTGAAGCACTTATCATTTTGGAAATATTATGTTCAAGTTGTTTTGGGGCCACCTCCTTTACTAAAATTTAAACTTTATGAGAGCTGAGATCTTGTATATATATATTACTATATAGCAAACTCCAGTTTCCATTCTGACAGGTCATGAATTCCTCTCTCACCCTCCAGGCCCAATACTGCTGATAAACCAGCAAGCTTTTTGCCTGGTCCTGACTGAAATATGACAAAGAGAGAAAAAGACAAAAAAAACTCTCTTCATGCAGCTTCTGAGAAAAGTCTGAAGCACCTAGTTTCTGAGTGGTACTAAAAGTATCTTGGCCCTCCCAAGGGTGGCATCAGGTTCACATAAATGCTGCATGATTCAACATTTACTGGGCACTTTCTATGTGCCTCATGCTATATTAAGTGTTGTGTGGGTTACCCTGGTGAAGCACTATCTCTACCTCCAGGAGCTCGTACTTTCATCAAGGAAGACACACGAACAACTGTAACAGATTATCTGAGACAATTCTGATTACTGGATCATGTGTCCTGGTTTGTGATTCAGAATATCTTGATCTTGTAACCCAAAACTGAACATAATAAATACTTGTCAACAGTATTTGCTCTTTTGGGAGCATAAAAGAAGCAACTAACTCTGCTGGTAGAATCAGGGGAAATTTCACAACAGATCAGTTAGTTGAATCTTGATGTAACTATGGGATTTTTCTAACTGGAGAAGATGGAGAACAGCATTCAAAGCACAGTGAAAATTTTGAGCCAATGTTCAGAAGTGAGTGTGATCAAGTACTAGAGAAGAGAGAGGGAGAGAAAAAAACCCACTAAAGTAAATACTGCAGAGATGAGAGCTTGGTAGCTGAGAGCATTGAAAGTCATGGTGAGGAATGTTCATTCCCTACCCCCACCACCAATTCGCTGGTTCCCCTCACCTGAGCTATACTGGCTATGTCAGAATTACCTGTAAAACTTGTTTCAAATCTATATTCTTGAGAGTCAGACCTGGATAATCTGATTCAGACCATTTGCAGTTCAGGCTATCTGGACTGTTTCTGAGAAACTCGGACGATGAGCTCAGGTTGGAAACCTTGAGGTGAAGACTAGAGGAAGCCCTTCTTAGTCTTGCTCCACAGGCCATTACCAAGATCTAAAACTGGTTGGTTCAGCTTTGGAGAGTTCCCCAAGAGGACAGGAAGCAGACTGGTTACCCCACATCCAATGAGAGTGGACTCTGTCTGGTCCTTCTGCTCCGCCCATCACCCCGCGTGCCTGGGCACTCAACATCCACTGGGCTTCTGGCCCAGGTCCAGGGGCTCACTTTGTCTCGATGTCCTTATCTGCAATCCAGTTTTCCTCTAGGTGGCTTCTGTAAGAGCCCTGAGTTACTTGGTTGGGGTAACTGCCTCAGATTTGCCCTTCCTGCCTTGTAGGGCTGGACATTAGTGAAGGTCTGACTCCAAAGCAAAGGGAATCTCAGACGCTTGTTCTCACCAGACTCATCAAAGTTGTTGGCAAATGAAGGTTTCAGTAGGAGGATGACATAAATGGGTCTATATTTTAGGATGATGGATTACAAAAAATAAGGGGAAACATTCAGAAGACTGGAGTAGTAGTTGAATGGGAGACAGTGAAGAACTGTGCAAATAACAGCTGAGAAAATGAACACAGGGGACTGAGAACTTGGTCACGGATTAGAGGCAGAGAGAATAAAAGCAGAGATGATGTCAAGGTTTTTAGTTTCATAAAACCATGTTTTTGCTGCATTAGCAATTTGCTTCTAAATCACTTGTTACCTATCTTTTAATCATACTCAAAGTTTTCATTGCATGGGGAAGCACCATTATTAAATGATGTCACAGTGTGTTGCAGCCCATGTATTTAAGAAAAAAAAAGCACTGAAACTACTGCCGTTTTGAAAGCCTTCCTACTGGTTGGAACTAATTTTCTCCACCACAAATATCAAACGTGCCTGGAAATATATAAAGCAATCATTTTCATCCCCCAGAAGTAATGCTATTATTCTGAACCCAAAGTAATCCACTTGAGATGTTATTTTAGAAAAATTTAAAAAGCATCAATAGTTTATCATAGAGAGGAAACTCTGCATTCAAAACTGCTAATCTGAAAAATTTTTTAAATTAGTGGCAGGCTACTCATCTTTTTGTTTCCATTTTTTGTTTCACATGAGTATTTCAGCTTTACTTAAAAATTTTACTTCTGACTAATTTGAACATATGTGCATTGCTTTAGTGTTTGGCTTGGAGAGAATTTTTCTTGTAAAAATAATTCAAAATCAAGTTTTGTTTTTGGAATGTTTATTCTGAGAGATGTGCATAGAGTCAAAGGGATAACTTAATATTCAGATTTACTCTTGGGCTTTAAAGGTGTCATTCAACATTAGAGCAATTGTGCTAAAATAACATGCTAATATTCAAAGGGGCTTCCCTGGTGGCTCAGATGGTAAAGAATCTGCTGGCAACGCAGGAGACCTAGGTTTGACCCCTGAGTTGGGAAGATCCCCTGGAGAAGGGAATGACTACCCACTCCAGTATTCTTGCCTGGAGAATCCTATGGACAGAGGACCCTGGCGGGCTACAGTCCAAAGGGTGACACAGAGTCAGACACAACTGAGCGACTAACAATATTGAAATGCTGTCCAGTCGCCATATCTTGATTCCTTGAAAGATGATAGCGGCCTTCTTTCCTCTGCTTGAAGTTGCCAAGTTAGAACCAATAGTTTAGCAATAAACCTGCCCATGTAGGACTCTTCATTCTTGATTTGGCTAGTGCCCAGCTCTAAATCAGAATATAGCAAAACTCTCAAGTTTTATGTGTGAAAAAACCGAACTCAAATGCTGAGTCCACAAACTCCCACAACGGAGCTGTTCCTCCCCGGTTTTGGCCGTAACCACTGGAACAGCCACCATGGGCCTGCATGCTCAGTCATTAACTCTTCCTTTAACCAGAATTTTATTCTTTCCTGGCTTTCCTCTTTCAACCAAATAATGGAGCAATTTGCAAAACTCCACTTCTGTTCCACAAATACCTTCCTACCATGGAGTGAGCTTTAATAACACACACTGTAGAAATTATTTCCCTCCTTGATGAGTTCATCTTGACCTTCTGTGTTCAGGAAGGAGAAACAACCCCTCTTCCCAAGGAGCGGATGAATAATTGCTTACAAGTAAGAAGAATGCTCCCGGGCAGGAGGAAGGGAGTTGCCAGCTCCTTCCTTGGTATCATGTTCCCTGCCAAGTAACAGTTGGTAGGCTGCCCCGTGATTTTCCACACTCCAGATTCAGTGAGGGTGACGCCCTTCTTCATTAAGATAAGCCAGAGAAAAGAGCAGCAGGTGTGGCGTATGTAATTCGCTGAGCCTGGACTCCAGACAAAGAAGCAAAAACCCCCTACACCTGCATGTAAGGACAAAGCTTTACCATAGCAGGAATTTGGGATTGAAAGCCAAGTTTGGAATTGCCTTAAGTCAAGTTGCAAAGAAAATCAGCACAGGCTAGGACTTGACCGGGTGTCTCAGGACTTGACAGCTCCCTTCTTTGGCTTCTTCCCAGCTGAAGCTTAAAAGTAGAGATAGCATGACCTGAACTGAGAGTTCTCAGGAGATTCAAGAAGAGGAGATCCTGTGGAGCAAGACTAAACCTTAGGTATCTTCTTCAAACTGCTTTCGCTTTCAGTAAGCTTCTGTTTGCGGGTGAGTGGAACAAATCCAGTTACTTTGTCCCCTTGAAGAATGGGGAGAGGATATGGAAAAGAGCCAACAGCCACATCCTGACAAGAAAGAAAGCAAAGTCGCTCAGTCGTGTCCCACTCTTTGGGATCCCATGGACTGTCCTCTGTCCATGGGGATTTTCCAGGCAAGAATACTGGAGTGGGTTGTCATTTCCTTCTCCAGGGGATCATCCCAACCCCGGGATCGAACCTGGGTCTCCTGCATTGCGGGCAGGTGCATTACCATCTGAGCCACCAGGGAAGCTCACATCGTGACATTCCTGACAAGAGCCGCATCAGTCCTTCCAGCAGGGGCAAACTTTGGCTCCATGTTACAGGTCTTGTAACTGAAGCTTGGAAATATTCCATCACTCACTCAAGGTCAAATGACTAATAATGGGCAGGGCCTGAATCTGTTGTTGTTGTTTTTGGCTGTGCTGGGTCTTTGTTGTGGCACCCAGGCTCCTCTGCTTGTGGTGTGGGCTTAGTTGCCCCAGGACAGCAAATGGGAATCTTAGTTCCCCGACCAGGCATCAACCATGCATTGGAAGGTGAATTCTTTATTTTTTTTAAAGGTTTACTTATTTATATACTTAGTTTAGTTTTTGACTGTGCTGGGTCCTCACTGCTGTACACGGGCTTTCTCTAGTTGTGGCAAGTAGCGGCTGCCCTTCGTTGCAGTGCACAGGCCTCTCATTGCAATCGCTTCTCTTGTTCCAGGCGCGTGAGCTTCAGTAGTTGTGGTTCCCAGGCGCAACAGCACAGGCTCAATAGCTGTGGCACACGTGCTTAGCTGCTCCATGGCACGTGAGATCTTCCCGGATCAGGAATCAAACTGATGTCTCCTGCATTGGCAGCGTGGATTCTTTACCACTGAACCACCAGGGAAGTCCCCAGAGCCTGAATTTGAACCCAGCATGGCCAAACTTACTACCCAGGGTTTGTCCTTTGTCCCTGTGATTCCCAAATGCCGGTCCCTGGACTGATGCTAGCCAACCATTCAGAAGACCTACCTGGGCAGCATTGTCAAAATGCCTAGACCACATACAGGCTCTTAAAAATCTAATCCAATAGATCTGGAATGAGACCTGGGAAACTGTGCTCTTAAAGTTTTACCTTGACATTCTTTTGCAGCCAGACTTGGGAACCAGTGCAGTATATATTTTTCTAAGACTTTTTTTTCCAGCAGTTAATCTCTTTTGTGCAAATCTTAACTCATCTCCCAAATCAAAGTATAATACATCCATCACTCATAGGGAATGTATCTGATGTTTCTTTGAACTGTGAAATATATTTTCAAAGTATTTATAATTCTAGTGCTCCACTGGAAGATGTCCTTGAGCTCTATTACATGCTTCCTTATGTTCAAAGAATGAGGGTGCATCCTTGGGATGAATGTGTAACCTACAATTGGCCCGCTGCAACACTCAGTCATTTCCTGCAGGGTTCAAGATTTTCCTTACTTCTGAGTGGCTCAGAATGCAGGGCTACCGGTGCTCAGGACCAGCTTCCCACCTCTTAAGACACTTCTGATTTACTGTACCTTCAGGGCTTTCTTTGTGTTAGACACGAGCTATGCATCTGTTTCACCAATTTTCTACAGTGCACTTTTTCCTAAGACCATTCTAATTTCAAATTCCCGCTAAAGACCCTGTTGAGCCCCTCTCGAGACCTGAGGAGAGGCTTTTTATATCCTTATGCCTTCCAGCTGAGGTTTTTTGTGGCCCTAGGTCCAGGTCTCCAAAGCTTATTTCTCTTCTTATTCACCCTTTTCTGTGAAAGAGTCCACAGCTAGACTGAAGGAGGATTTAGAAAACTGTAATCTAGGGGCCAACTCTAGCCTGGCACTTGTTTTTGTAAACAGCATATCACTGGAACACAACCAGGCCCATTCATCTGCTTGTGTGTGGCTGCTTTCATGCTACAGTGGCAAAACTGGGTAGCAGAGACCACACGCCCTGCACAGCCAGGAGCATTTAGTTTCTGGCCCTTTACAGAAAAAGTTTGCTGATCCATGGACAAGAGGGACATTTCTTGTTTTTAGTGAAAACATTTATAAATTTTCCTGCATCAGAGAAATACCACATATACTTCTGGGATCACTCAAAAACACATATGATGTGAGGATTTTGTCCTTTGCCTATTTTTCCTTATTTTAATCCTTTTTTTACAGCATAATATTTGTTGTTCAGTTGCTCAGTCATGTCTGACTCTTTGCAACCCCATGGACTACAGCACACCAGGCTTCCCTGTCCTTCACTATCTCCTGGAGCTTGCTCAAACTCATGTTCATTGAGTCAGTGATGCCACCCAACCACCTCATCCTCTGTCACCCTCTTCTCCTCCTGCCCTCAATAATATACATATTCTTTTTTTTTAATCACATTTTCAGATTATTCATGAGGCAAAATTAGGGTGTAAAAATGATCGATAGTCTTTTCAATAAAAGCCATTTTTTAATATATGATGAGTCACCTATTTATATATGTAAGGGGAAGTACTGTGGAGAAGATTATTTGAATCTCTGTTCATTTGTCATAATTCTCTCCTCTTAAACTTTCCCCCATCTGCTAAAATGAACCCCAGTTTCACCAATTTGTAATGTGTATTGCTGATAACAAAAGGAATCAATATTTTCTTTTAATTTTCCTTAAGCCATCTTGATAATTGGTGATGGTACAAAGTATATATCTAATAAAATATCAACCCAGGAAAGTAAATCTTAGAAAAAAAGTCTCATTGCTTTCTATGAAACTAATAACAGGCCTTTAAAAATCTCATTACTTTTTTCAAATATCACAAAAGTCACTAAAGAAAATCTTCCAGATTTGATATTTAATGATTGTCAACGTGCAACTGACTTGTACCTGAGATCTGCACCTTGTCTTTAATTATGCTCACTTTGCCTGCCAAGTTATTGACATTTAAAAGTACAAGTACGCCCTCTTGTGGCACATTGCAGTTACTGTCCTTTTCTACTACTAATTTAGCAAGCAGTTTGTTGTGTGGGTTTGTTAGTCATTCAGTCCTGTCTCATGCTTTGCGACCCAATGGGCTGCAGTCCACAAAGCTCCTCTGTCCATGGAATTCTCCAGACAAGAATAGTGGAGTGGGTAACCATTCCCTTCTCCAGGGGATCTTCCCGATCTAGGAATTGAACCGGGTCTCCTGCATTGCAGGCGGATTCTTTACCAGCTGAGCTACCGGGGAAGTACTGGTGGGACCAGCTCCCCGTATGTCTCCCCTGGACTGCTTGGGATTCTTTTGGTTTTTAATATACAAGCTCATCACTTACTAGTTTAACTGGGATCCCTTGAGCAAACTCCTGTAATATTCTCAGCCTTAATTTCTTACCCGTAAAATGGAGAGACTAATAATGGCACTTTCATACAGCTGTCATGAGGACTGAATACAAGAAGGAACACTAAGGTGCCTAGCTCCGGCTGGCGGCAGAAGAGGCTAACATGTGTTACAGCCAGCACTGCTATGAGATTTCCAAACATACCCTAACACTGTGATTTCTTAATATTCCCCCCTCCCCTTTTGCCACTCCCACTTTTCAAGTGTATTCTTAATCTGTTTTCTTAAATTATTTGTTTGTTCATATTTGCTTTTGCTTTCTGTGCGGCAATGGAAAACCTAGCCTTAAAAGTGTGGGCTCTTGTTTCTGAAGCCTGGATTTCAACTAACTTCTTACTTCTCTAACACAAGAAGGCTGCCTTTTAGGGCCAGTACCTAGAAATGTAAATAGTGGAATATTTCTGTGTTACATGGCTATGAATCCCTGGACACCCTTTTTATTGAAGAGCTGAGAGAGACCTGATGATGATTAAAAAGTTTGAAGAGCAATACGAGGAAGTACTTGTGTGTGTGTGTGTGTGTGTGTGTGTGTGTGTGTGTGTGTGTGTGCGCGCGCGTGCGCGCGCTCAGTCAGGTCTGACTCTGCAACGGCATAGCCTGCCAAGTTCCTCTGTCCATTGGATTTCCTAGGCAAGAATACTGGAGTGGGTTGCCATTTCCTCCTCCAGGGGATCTTCCCAACCCAGGGATCAAACCCATGTCTCCTGCTTGGCAGGTGGATTCTTTACCACTAACGCCACCTGAGAAGCCCGAGGAAGTACTTACTGTTTGTTTTTTTAGTGGTCAGATGATTCTTAGGCATTGATCTGGAAGTTTCTGATGCAGGTCAGGCAATTCCCACGTCACGGATCTGTCCATCTTAGAGGAAAACTGAACAATGACTGAGGTACAACATCATTGGATAGAACAGATGCTCCAACTATTGAAGGTATTTTTTTTTTTGTCCACAGCTTCATCAAACATTAAAAGTGAATTTCTAGGTCAACTCCAGCTGAAAAGTACTTATTTTAGAACCCAATTTTTTGTTTCCTTAGCAATGCTTTGACATCACATCACGGTTCTTACACTCAAAAATAGGGCCTGAAAAGGAGTCTTGATTCTTTTTGCGTGGTTTATATTTGCAGATGTTTCAATGTCTTTATTAGGTGTAGTAAGAGTAAAACATGCTAGAGAGAGCGAGATGATTCCAAACAGACTGCTACAGATAATATTTAATAAATAAGTTTTTAACTATACCCATGTTGGTATCCATGACTGTTGCCTGTTACCTAGGAATTAAATGTTGAGTTGCAAGGTATCATCACTATAGTAACTGGAAGTCACTGGAATGTTGAAAATGTGGGAAGATGTTAAATTTAGATCAAAGTGAGTATTTGTCACATTATCAATCCTACTCCGGCAGGAGCTAATTTTCTTCAACAGATCTTCCTAATATATCACACGAGAGCCTCCTTTCTCTCTTTTGTGCCAATTCTCAAAATCATTCAAATTAGCAAAAAAAAATTTTTTTTGGTTTTCGGAAATAATGGTTTTGTTGTTTTTTCAAACCATAACTTAACTGTTGTTGTTTTCGTTTAGTGCCTAAGTTACGTCTGACTCTTCAACCCCATAGACTGCATCACGCCAGGCTTCCCTATCCTTCACTGTCTCCGAGAGCTTGCTCAAACTCATGTCCGTTGAGTCGATGATGCCATCCAACCATTCATGTCTCAGTGCTATTTCGCTTTCACTGAATGATAAACATTACAAATGCCTTGTGTTTTCTCTTCACACACTTTTAAGTAGCCTTTTTCTTAAACCTCAGAAATGCCCCATCTGACCTGCCTTGTGACTGGTCACAGTGAATCATTCAAAGCTGGCATGCTGTAGGATTTTAGTGTTTTCTGTGGCATTAACTTCCCTACCCGCAAACACACAGCCTTCAAACTACCCAGATGAGATCAAACAGTTGCTGGTGTTTATATTTTCCTAGGCATCAGAAAAAAAAAAAGTCAATCCCACAAAATTAAGTGTCTTCAGGAGAAAAACAAAAAGACATTTGGATGTCTCACATCAAAGGCAGAAATATTTTCCATCTCTTATTTAGTGCTCCCAAACTCCAGGCAGTCTCTTTTTAAAATTTTTTCCCCTTTTCTCTATTCCCTTTCCTGCTTCTGAATTATAATTGGGAAACTGGAGGATAGAGTTGACCTTCACTTGAGCTCATTTTCAGTAATAAGCAAAGTCTAATGGAGGACTTTTCTGCTTCTTGACAAATGACCAATGCTGCTTCTTCGGAGTTCCTGACACACATCTGCGGGGTGTTGGCCATGGGCTCCCCACTGGAAACCCCTGAAGGGGGACTGTGCCCCAAGCAGTGCGAACACATGTGTTGCTAGTCCCCTGTCTTGCTTTGTCCATGGCCCATTGTTGTCTAAAAATAACGAATGCTCCTGACCCAACTCTTTACTAAAACTTTCTGGAGAAGTTGACCTCCTTGGATTGTACCCCTGGAAGAGCCAAGTGAAGGACTGTATTTTGCTTCGGACCAGATTCCCTGGTTGAGCAAGCAGCTCCTCCCATAGGTCTGGACTGAGGAGAGGATGAGCCGTGCTCTGAATCAGTGAGACCAGCGGGATACACTTCGTATCAAAATATACTCCCTCTGTTCTGTCCCAAAGCTTGAGGAGAACGAGGGACAGCTCATTACCCAAAGAAACAATCCTGCTAGTAACTAGTGCTGACACACAGTCCGGCGGATGTCCAGAGGTGAGATATTTATTACGCCTGACAGTGCTTACAGAGTCTTCAGTGGGAGCCTGGGATCCCCTTCCTCTGCAGTCTCTCTTCTCTCTCCATGGCCCCGACGATGCCCACCCCATTCTACGGGTGCTGGCTCCATCTGGGGAGTGAGTAAGTAGTGAGATTCCTTGAGGTCATCATGATTGTTTTTCTTAGACAACTCAACCTCTGTTACACTTGCCTTCTCCCTCATAAGAACAGGCTTATCATTTCAGCATCTTCTGATGAGACCATTCAAATAAACCCTTTTAAAAATGTGTTTAATGTGCTTAAAATTTTCTTTCACTTGAATCTTTACTACAAGTTCCCTTCATCAGAAGTAAAGAAGGGAGAAAAAAATTTTAATTATTTATATATACATGCTAAGCCACTTCAGTTGTGTTGACTCTTTGCAACCCCATGAAATGATGTCCACCAGGCTCCTGGGCACATGGAATTTTCCAGGCAAGAATACTGGAGTGGGTTGCTGTTTCCTTCTCCAGGGGATCTTCCTGGCCCAGGGGCTGAACCTGCATCTCCTATGTCTCCTGCATTGCAGGCAGATTCTTTACCACTGAACCACCGGGGAAGCCCCCACATATATATACAGATGGATAGATATAGATATATCTATTCAAGAAGTCCAAACATAATGTAGTGTCTTCTTTGAACCAAGAATTGTAGTAGGTCCTGGGAGTATAGAAATGAATAATTCACAGGCAAAATTTCAGTGTCTATGAATTCAGAGATTAACTAGAGGTAAGATGGTAGTGGTGAGTTTCCCAAGTGGCTCAGTGCTTAAGAATCTGCCTGCCAATTCAAGAGATGCAGGTTCAATTCCTGGGTCAGGAAGATCCCCTAGAGAAGGAAATGGCAGCCCATCCAGTATTCTTGCCTGGAGAATCCCATGGACAGAGGAGCCTGGGGAGCAACAGTTCATGGGATTGCAAGAGCAGCAGCAGCAAGGTGGGGGAGGTAAACAGACATATAAAAAGTTAATGGCAATGCAGCCCTGTAAGAACTTGCATCTAGAAATGAATAAAGTTTTGGTTAGCTCTGAAGGAGGTACCACTCCCTGGGAGAGCCTAAGAGGATATTGTTGGTCTAGGGTGGATGGGCCTTAGTCACAAGGAGGCTAGCTGCAGGGCTCAGGGTAGGGTGAGAGGGTTGGGGGCGGGGGGTAGGGACATATCCCATAGTTAGTGCTGACTCACTAGTGGGCAAAGCCAGGCCTTGGCGCATAGCTGGCTGTCAGGCTGGGAATACTGGAGCTGGTGTCAGCAAGTGAGGCCAGATCCTAGGGCAGCTGGCTGTGGGACCCAAGGTATCCTGAAGTTGGTGTCAGCTTGCTGGGGGATGGGGTTGAGGCCCAGGGGTAGGGTTCCAGGGCTGTGCTCACCCCCTGGTGGATGAGGCTTGGTCCTGGACTGGCTAACGTCCAGGGCCAGGTCTTCAGGGGTCTGCTGGTGGGTGGGGCTATGTCCCCAGTTCAGCTCCTGCTTGACCTGGGGTGTCACAAGACTGGTGTCAAGTGGCCAGTGGGCAGGGCTGGGTCCTGGCACCAATAAGCTGGAGGGAGAATTATAAAATGCTGCTTGCCAGCACCAGTGTCTCGTGGTAAGACAAGCCCTCTAAAACAGCTTCTACCAGAGTCTGTGTCGCCAGTCTGTGTCATGGGGGTGGGTCTAAATTGCCTCCCTCCTTTCCAGAAGGCTCTCCAAGATCAGAAAGTGGGTCTGACCCTTTCAACATCTCCCCTGGGTCTTCAAGTGTGTGCGATTTTGTGTGCACCCTTTATAAGTGGAGTATCTATTTCCCACAGCCCTGTGGCTCTCCTGAAAGTAAGCACCACTGGCCTTAAAAGCCAAATGTTCTGAGAACTTATCTTCCCCACGCAGGGCATCTGGACCGAGGAGCCCGAGGTGGGTCTCCAATATCTCTCACCTAGGAAGAGCCTCTGCAATTATAATTAGCAACCTGTTTGTGGGTTGCTCACCTGGAGGTGTGGGTCTTGACTTTACCACACCTCCACCCCTCCTACCTGTCTTGTTGTGGTTCCCCCTTTATATCTTTGGGCTTTCCTGGTGGCTCAGATGGTAAAGAATCTGCCTGCAATGCAGGAGACCCAGGTTTGATCCTTGGGTTGGGAAAATCGCTGGGGAAGGGAATGGTAGCCCACACCAGTATTCCTGTCTGGAGAATTCCATGGACAGAGGAGCCTGGCAGGCTACACCGTCCACGGGGTTGCAAAGAGTCGAACACAACTGAACGACTAGCACTTTCACTTTTCACTTTTATATCTTTAGCTGTAGACGATCTTCTGTAGCTAGTTTTCAAGTCATCCTCATCAACAGTTGCTCTGTATATAGTTGCAATTCTGGAGTGCCCATGGGAGGAGGTAAGCTTGGGTTTTTCCCAACCCAGGGACTGAACTCAAGTCTCTTGTGTCTCCTGCATTGGCAGGCAGATTCTTGACCACTAGCACCACCTGGGAAGCCCTCTGAGCTACCATGCTGCTGCTGCTAAGTCGCTTCAGTTGTGTCCGACTCTGTGCGACCCCATAGATGGCAGCCTACCAGGCTCCCCCATCCCTGGGATTCTCCAGGCAAGAACACTGGAGTGGGTTGCCATTTCCTTCTCCAATGCATGAAAGTGAAAAGTGAAAGTGAAGTCGCTCAATTGTGTCAAACTCTTCACGACCCCATGGACTGCAGCCTACCAGGCTCCTCCATCCATGAGATTTTCCAGGCAAGAGTACTGGAGTGGGGTGCCATCGCCTTCTCCCTGAGCTACCATACCCCGATACAAAATAAAAAGTTTAAAATTTGGAAAAAAAAAAAAAAAGAATTCTCCCTTAATTGTGATGTTTCCTCTTGGTAAATTTCCATCCACTAAGCCCCATCCTACTTCTTAGCTACAAAATCCCACTTTTCCTTATTGAGTTGATTGGAGTTGAGCCCAATCTCTCTCCCCTACCATAAAAGCCCTTTGGTAATGGTTCCTATACTTTTTGTGATAGTTCCCCTGAATAAAGTCTGCCTTAGCATGCTTTAACAAGTGTCATGAATAATTTTCTTTTTAATAGACTTCAACATATGAATTTTGGAGTGAGGGGACTCAATTCAGCTGATAATATAGAGCTTTGAAAGTTTTGAGAAAGTATGCAAGCTCCAGTGAAGAGCTTGTCCTGAGAGAGACAAAGAGAGAAAGAGGGAGGGAGGGAGAAGAGATTCTTGGTTTTCCTGGAGCTCTGGAAGAAGACATGGATTGACTGGGATAACATCAAGCTCTGTACTGGGGGGTAAGGAGAAGAGAATGAAAAAAGCAGTTGGCATCCTGTAGGATAACACTTCTGTGTGGTTTGGGAAAAATAAACCTCAGGAAAACACAAAATCAAACAATGCTCTGACATTTAGCCCTATGTATCTCATGGCAATTGAAATGCCCACTACTATTCCATCACCAAAGAATCATGTTTATAATGATTACCAGTTATTGATTGCCCCTGAGTTCAGTCCAGCAGAGACATTAAGGGCCCTAGGATCAGGCAACCTTGCATTTGAGTCCCAGCCATGTCACTTAACATGCGGCCTTGAAAAATTCAACTTCTAGGCACCTCATCTTCTCTTCTGGAAACTTTGAATAATGACTGTGTCTTCCTCAGATAGCTCTAGTTAGGTATATGAGATATGATTTAGTGTTAATATAGTCAGGGACTATATATAAAAGTCCCTGAATTTTTAATATTTTATCTTTTTTATTTTGGGGGGAACACAATTCAGTCCCTAAAAATACCCAAAATAATTAAAATCAGTGTCTTAAAGAGACATCTGTATATCCATGTTCATAGCAGCATTATTGACATTAGCCTAAAGGTAGAAGCAACTCAAGAGTCCATCAAAAAATAAATAGATAAAATGGGGTATATATATCAGTTTAGTCACTCTGTCATGTTTGACTCTTTGTGACTCCATGGACTGCAGGACACCAGGCTTCCCTGTCCATCACCAACTCCCAGAGCTTGCTCAAACTCATGTCCATTGAGTCAATGATGCCATCCGACCATTCATATTCCAGCGCTATTTCGCTTTCACTGAATGATAAACATTGCAAATGTCTCATCCTCTGTTGTCCCCTTCTCCTCCTGCCTTCAATCTTTCCCAGCATCAGGGTCTTTTCTAAGGAGTCAGTTCTTCACATCAGGTGACCAAAGTATTGACGCTTCAGCTGCAGCATCAGACCTTCCAATGAATATTCAGGACTGATACACTTTAGGATTGACTGGTTTAATTGCTTTGCAGTCCAAGGGACTCTCAAGAGTCTTCTCATACACCAAAGTTCAAAAGCATCAATTTTTCAGCACTCAGCTTTCTTTATGGTCCAACTTTCACATCCATACATAACTACTGGAAAAACAATAGCTTGACAATTTGAACCTTTGTCAGCAAAGTAATGTCTCTGCTTTTTAATATGCTATCTAGGTTTGTCATAGCTTTTCATCCAAGGAACAAGGGTCTTTTAATTTCATGACAGCAGTCACCATATGCAGTGATTTTGGAGCCCAAGAAAAGAAAGTCTCTCGATGTTTCTGTTGTTTCCCCATCTATTTGCCATGAAGTGATGGGACCGGATGCCATGATCTAATTTTTTGAATGTTGAGTTTTAAGCCAGCTTTTTCACTCTCCTCTTTCACATTCATCAAGAGGCTCTTTAGTTCCTCTTCACTTTCTGCCATAAGGGTAGTGTCATCTCCATATCTGAGGTCATTGATATTTCTCCTGGCAATCTTGATTTCAGCTTGAGCTTCATCAAGCCCGACATTTCGCATGATGTACTCTGCATATTAAGTTAAATAAGCAGGGTGACAATATTCAGCCTTGACATACTCCTTTCCCGAATTGAAACTAATCCGTTGTTCCATGTCTGATTCTAACTGTTGTTTCTTGACCTGCATACAGGTTTCTCAAGAGGCAGGTCAGGTGGTCTGGTATTCCTATCTCTTGAAGAATTTTCCACAGTTTGTCATGATCCACATAGTCAAAGGCTTTGGTGTAGTCAATAAAGCAGAAATAGATGTTTTCCTGGAACTGTCTTGCTTTTTTGATGATCAAACAGATGTTGGCAATTTGATCTCTAAGTCCTCTGCCTTTTCTAAATCCAGCTTGAACATATCTCGAAGTTCTAGGTTTACGTACTGTTGAAGCCTCGCTTGGAGAATTTTGAGCATTCCTTTGTCACTGTATGAGATGAGTACAATTGTGCAGCAGTTTGAACATTTTTTAACATTGCCTTTGTTTGGGATTGGAATGAAAATTGACCTTTTCCAGTCATGTGGCCACTGCTGAGTTTTCCAAATTTGCTGGCATATTGAGTGCAGCACTTTCACAGCATCATCTTTTAGGATCTGAAATAGCTCAACTGGAATTCCATCACTTCCACTAGCTTTGTTCATAGTGATACTTCCTAAGGCCCATTTGACTTCGCATTCCAGATTATCTGGCTCTCAGTGAGTGATCACACCTTCATGCTTATCTAGGTCATGAGGATCTTTTTTGTATAGTTCATCTGTGTATTCTTGCCACCTCTTCTTAATATCTTCTGCTTCTGTTAGGTCTGTACCATTCTGTCCTTTATTGTGCCCATTTTTGTATGAAATGTTCCTCAGTATCTCAAATTTTCTTGAAGAGATTTCTAATCTTTCCCATTCTATTGGTTTCCTCTATTTCTTTGCATTGATCACTCAGGAAGGCTTTCTTATCTCTCCTTGCTATTTTTTGGAACTCTGCATTCAGATGGGTATTTCTTTCCTTTTCTCCTTTGCCTTTAACTTTCTTTTCTCCACTATTTGTAAGGCCTCCTCAGACAACCATTTTGCCTTTTTGCATTTCCTTTCTTGGGGATGGTCTTGATCACTGTTTCCTGTACAAAGTCATGAACCTCCTTCCATAGTTCTTCAGACACTCTATCAGATCTAATCCCTTGAATCTATTTCTCACTTCCACTATATAATCATATATACATACAGACACACAATGAAATATTATTCAGACTTAACAATGAAATAAATGTTGATGTATGCTATGACAAGGATTAACCTTGGGTATATTATGCTAATGGATTTTAAAAAGTCACAAAAAGACAAATACTGTATTATCCTACTTACATAAGTCACCTATGAAATTCATAGAAAAAGAAATTACAAGGGTTGTTATAGCTATAACCCAAGTTTTTAAAAAAAGAAAAGAAATACAGGGTGGTTGCCAGGGGCTGAAAGGAGAGAGGAATGGGGTGTTAGTGTTCAGTGGGTATGGAATTTCAGTTTTGCAAGATGAAATAATTTGGGAGCTTAGATGCACAACAACGTGAATGTACTTAACACTATTGAAGTGTACACCTAACAATGGTTAAGATGAAAAATTTTATGTTTTGTATCTTTTAAATAAATTTTAAATTTAAAAATTACATAACTGTATACACATGTTATACCACTGTTAATTTCCTTACTTTGATAATATACTATGTTTATGTAAGATGTAACCATTTAGGCATGCTGGATGAATGGAACAAGGAGCCTCCATGTACGATTTTTGCAATTTCCTGTGAATCTATAATTATTTTAAATCAAAAAGTTTTTAAAATTTATATTCTTGTGTTAAAACAATTAAGGAAGTTAGAGATTGTCAATTAAATCTCTTGGACCAGGATAACAGAACTTTATGGAGACAGAGATTAAACTATTTAACCACAGCATGCCCATGAGGGAAACTTTAATCAGAAAGAAGCTCACAAACTGGAACCCAGTTGGACCAAGTAACCCATGTAATTACTGACCTGGACTCTTGGGCCCCTGAATCAATAGACATTGATAAGAGGCCAGACAAGAAGCACGAGGGAATAAAAACAAGAGTCAAGACACACAAGCTCACTATTTTATCTATTTTTAATCTCCTGCAAAAATCCTGTGAGGGAACAATAAATACTGGAGAGAGTGTGGAAAGAAGGGAACTCTCCTACATTGCTGGGGGAATGTAAATTGGTATAGCCACTGTGAAGAATAGTATGGAGGTTCCTTAAAAAATTAAAATTAGACCCAACAATCCCACTCCTGGGCATATATCCAGAGAACAACATGATCCGAAAGGATACTTGCTCCCCCATGTTCACTGCAATACTGTTTATACTAGCCAAGACACGGAAGCAACCTAAATATCCATCGACATAGGAATGGATAAAAAAGATGTTGTACATGTATACAGTGGAATATTGCTCAGCCATTGAAAAGAAGGAAATAATGCCATTTGCAGCAACATGGATGGACCTGGAGATTGTCATACTGAGTGAAGTCAGACAGAGAAGGAGAAATATTGTATGACATCCTTTATACGTGTAATCTAAAAAGAAATTGATTCAAATAAATTTTCAAATCAGAAAGAGACTCACAGACCTAGAGAATGAACTTATGGTTGCCTGGGGGAAGGATGGGGGTGGAGGGATAGTTAGGGAGCTTGGGATGGACAAGTACACACTGCTATATTTAAAATGGAGAAGCAACAAGGACCTACTCTATAATACATGGAAATCTGCTCAATGTTATGTGGCAACCTGGATGGGAGGGTGTTGGGTGGAGAATGGATACATGTATATGTACGGCTGAATCCCTTCAGTATTCAGCTGAAACTATCACAACATTGTTTGTTAATCAGCTATATCCCAGTACAAAATAAAAAGCTAAAATGTAAAAAAAAAAAAAAAAAATCCTATGAGGTACATATCATCAGCCCCCCTCCAACTGTCTCCTAGCATCCCACATACCCCAGGTATCACTGAAGATAATTTACATGAAATTCATGAGAGCTCTACTCCCCAAAACTGATGGAAGCAGTAGCTTCAAAATCACTTACTTCTTCTCTTTGGATGGTGCAATTATCCTGTGCATAGCTGTTCTCCCGGCACAGTTCCTATGACAACAGCTCTCTCAGATATTTTTCTGCCCATCCATAGTACTCATGGCTCTTCTTGTTACCAAAGAAAATCATCAAATAAAGCCTTACATCAAGGGTTTTGTTAACGGGAAATCTTTTGTTAATGGGGACTCTCAGAAAAGAGCTATGATGCTCCATCAACCAAGGCAGCAAATTGCTTTAAGCTGTTTCTGTTTAGATGTTATAAAGCCTCATACACACTCACTCTCTCCAGCACAATAATTGGGAACATGTACAATTAGATGTCATAGTTACTAGTACAATGCAAAGCAAAGTGTTTCATTCTGATTGATCTCTTTTAAAAAATCTTTTTCTCAATGATGTTTCTTTTATTTTAATTGTCTGTTGCAATTTGCTTTACAATACCACAGTATGTAAACATTTGGAACTCTGTGTGCACAATTCAACTCTAATCTACACCCCAGGGATCAATGAACGTATGAAGTGGCCTGATCTAATAAACACCCTAAGAATTGGCCAGGTGGCATTCAAAAGTACTTTTGTCAAAAAAAAAAAAAGGTGAAATTTTTAGTCACTTAGTTACCCTGATTCTTTGCTACTCCTCTGCCCATGGAATTCTCCAGTCAAGAATACTGGAGTGGGTTGCCATCCCCTCCTCCAGGGATCTTCCTGACCCAGGGATCCAACCCAGGCCTCCTACATGGCAGGCAGATTCCTTACTGTCTGAGCCCATATCAACACTAAAAGCCTTATTATTTTAGTGTGTTACAAAGACTTTCTAACTGGTGAAATCAGTGGAGTTTAAGTTATGAAATTGTTAGAAGCTGGACATCTCCATCTTTGCAGGAAGAAGGTAGAAATACCTGTCTGGGTCAGTAGTTCATACCAGGAGGACAGTCCTGTTCTCTGATCTGACTAAATGGCCTGACCCCCACTCCATCAGAACACACTTGTCTTTACCTTGGGGAGAGTCATTCATGGAGGTTCTGGTCATTGTGTCAAGGGTGAAAACTGAAAATATTAGAAGTAAACAGAGACTGTACGATTGTTTTATGCCTGCTTTCTACCCAGTATTTGTGTACTTAGAATGATATGGTCTGAAATGAATAACCGACAAGGCCCTACTTTATAGCACACAGAACTCTGCTCAACGTTATGTGGCAGCCTGGATGGGAGGGGAGTTGGCAGAGAAAGGATACACATATATACATGGTTGAGTCCCTTCACTGTTTACCTGAAAATATAACAACATTGTTTGTCAGTTGGCTATGGTGGTGGTTTAGTTGCTAAGCCATGTCCGACTCTTAAGACCCCATGGACTCAAGAGTCCTGCCAGGCTTCTCTGTCCATGGGATTCTCCAGGCAAGAATAATGGAGTAGGGTGCCATTTCCTTCTCCAGGGGATCTTCCTGACCCAGGAATCAAATCCAGGTTTCCTGCATCGCAGGCAGATTCTTTAACAACTGAGTTATGAGGGAAGCCCAGTCTTCATATAAGTGGCTGTGCTGCTGCTGCTGCTGCTAAGTCACTTCCGTCGTGTCCGACTCTGTGCGACCCCATAGACGGCAGCCCACCAGGCTCCCCCATCCCTGGGATTCTCCAGGCAAAAACACTGGAGTGGGTTGCCATTTCCTTCTCCAGTATAATTGGCTATACCCCAATACAAAATAAAAAGTTTTGTTAAAAAAAGAATAATATGGTCTGAAATATATTTTTGCTACAACTATCTGGTAGAAAGGTGGTAAGTGATACTCCCTCTAACTACTGGAGAGCTCTGATGAAGTTCAAAATTACCTGATATTCGTGCAATGAAAAGTAACTGGGACTAAGTTGGTTCAAATTCTCATACTCCATTCTTCAACGCATAGCTCATAATAATCTGTATACCTCAATTTTCCCTGCCAGACGGATATTTGTTTTCATTGACAGGGTTATTGATCTTTATGCAAGTGCAGTCTACTGTCAGAATATTACCTTCAGGAAACGTAGAAATGCTCTCGTGTCCATAACCACCATTTAGGTACTGAGTCATGAATCCTCATACTAATTCCCAGACACTTTGTTTTCGCTTTTAAGACTATTTTTAGAGCAGTTTTTGCTCATATCAAAATTGAATGGAAGGCATTGCGAATTCCCATTATCCTCTGTCCTCAATACATCCACAGCCTCCCCAACTATCAACACCCCCACCCCACCCCGCCCACAGTGGTACATTTGCTACAACTGTTGAACCTACCCTGACACATCATTATCACACATAGTCCCCAGGGTGACTCTAGGGTTCACTCTTGATTTTATACATTCTATGGGTTTTGACAAACATAATTATATGTATCCATCACGATAGTATCATACAGAGTAGTTTTAGTTACCTGAAAGTCTCTTGTGTTCCACCTGTTTATGCTTCCCTCCCACTGCCAACCCCCCGGAACCACTGATTTTTTTTATAAATGATATACATTTATTTCCCCTCTCCCTACTATCTCCTTAAAGAGCCCTCCAATCCCCACATGAGCTCCCAAATCCACTTGCAAGTACTTGTATTACAACACATCTGACATTGTTCCTGTTATTTTCACTAAGACATCCCCAAGACTATGAGTTTTTAAGTAAGGTTTTTCATTCA
Organism: Capra hircus; assembly: GCF_001704415.2. Taxonomy (NCBI): domain Eukaryota; kingdom Metazoa; phylum Chordata; class Mammalia; order Artiodactyla; family Bovidae; genus Capra; species Capra hircus. The sequence continues at coordinate 17,964,329 of NC_030808.1, forward strand.
CATTCATCAGCCTTTCTCCCAGTAGTGGGTCTGGCGTGTGACAGGAATGCAATAACTGCTTGGTGAGTGAGTGAGTGGGAAAGTGCCTCCTGGAAGTTAACACTTATTCCCTTTATGGTTTTGGAATCACTCCTCTACCAGCAGCACTTGTGATTTCCCAAATGAAGCTTTACATGCCTAGGAGTCTGACATGATCAGTCACAATAGGAAAAGCTTGATTTCCCTCCAAAAGAGATGCAACTTCCACTCTCTAAGGCCTTTACTCTGTGGATGGGTCAAAATGCAGATCAAATATAAGAAGTAAAGAAATAAAGCACCTTTAACAATTCCATGAAGTACAGAAAGCAAATTGTAAAGTCTCAACATCTCATCATAATGTCCTAAGATGGAAAGTCCATGTGGCTGTTTGGTAAGCCAGTGCAGGGCTTTTTTCATCCCAACTTATAGACACTTTTTGAAGCAGAGAGTGGATATCAAGAAAACCAATGGCTGGAGTGCCTAGTATTGTTAGGCCAGGGGTGGATGGACAAAATGGCCAGAAGGGTTCCTCATTGCATAAATATACTTGGGAAACATCCTTTAGGAAAGAGTGTCAGGAACATTCTGGAAAGTTTATGTCTGAAATATGTCAGAGACTGGAAAAAACAAAGGTTGGAAACCACTGCTTTTGATTTTAGACCATGCAACCCCAAGCACAGAACTGCTTGACCTAATTTCTGATTCCACAAACAGCTTTGGGGAAATCGTCATTACTTTACCCTAGCCTTCCCAGAACAAGAACCAAACATCCCTGAGGACGCCAAATGACACCACCACCCCACCACCAAGCTGGCACTGGCAAAGAGGTAGGCTATTTGCAGAGAGCACGCCGCCTCTGCTGTGAGTGGGCAGTGAAGTACCAGAGAGATGCGTGCTGCCTGCCTGGAGACAGGGTTGCTAGGTGCCTCTGAAGTAGTGAGACCAAGAGGTGTGCATTATTCCCCCCACACTTCTGATTTTACACAGCGACAGTGGTAGCCTGGAAACAACAGGAAAGAATAGTGCCTGTGATGTCAGAAATAATGGCCAGCCAAGTGCCCTATGGGGCAGGAGGAGCAGGGTTGAAGCTTTTATCAAGAGCAGGAGAAAAAACGTAATGTGATTTGGTTTCACCATAATTGCTTAAGCAGCCTGGGTGAGAACTAATTATGAGTTCTTCTGGCTCCAGAGAAACCCCACCTCTTCCTTCTCCAGGACGGTACTAAAATACCAGCATTGCATCACCAGAAATCACTCCCATTGGCGGCCTTTCTTAAAGAAAGCCGTGTGCTCCGTTTCTCTGAAAGCCACTGGAATCTGAATAGACCCAGGAATTTATATCTTTCCAAGGCAAATAAACTATTCCTGGCACTTTCTTGTCACTTGAAAGCTCCTAGAGTGCTTGCCTATGATTATGTCATAGAGGCAGTATTGTTTTTAAAATGTGGGAGTGATGAAATGCGGACCAGGAAATGAAGGGACAAGTTACAGGCCCTTCGTCATTACAACAGCCCCGCCACTGTGAGACTCAGGGTAAGTCCTGGGCTTCAGAACCAAGCTGTTCATTGGTGATATTTGGGGGCTCTCGCTGGGCTCTAGCGGACTTCCCTGGGGGCTCAGTCACTAAAGAATCTGCTTGCAATGCAGGAGACTAGGGTTCGATTCCTGGGTAGGGGAGATCCCCTGGAGAAGGGAATAGCAACCCACCCCAGAATTCTTGCCTAGGAAATCCCATGGACAGAGGAGCCAGGGGGGCTACAGTCCACGGGGTAACAAGAGTCGGGCACGACTTAATGACTAAACAACAACTGGGCCCTAATGGCCCTAAAGAGTAAAGGACTTCTGCTCAGAAAATTGGTCACTTAAGTCTCAGCAGAGGTAACACTGAAAATCAACTTGTGTTCATCCAGGTTAACAGTCCAAACTGCAACCAAAGTAATACTGCTATAACGTGATTATCTGCAATCTTTGTGAGCTCTGAGAATGAGGCAAGAGGATATACAGAAGTAAAAAGAACATGAGTTCAAATCCTAGGTTCAATCTGGGTTCAAACCCTATACTAGCTATCCATAAGTTACTCGCCTTTTCGGATGTCCAATTCAGCTGAGAAAAGAGGTAAAATTATCTGTTCCTATGTAAGGATGAGTAATAATATGTAAAGTGTCCGCACGGCACTTGGAACACAGGATGTGCACAATAAACGGGAGCACGTGTCACAGTTCTCTCTCTCTCTCGACGAGAAAGCCCAGGCTGAGAGCCTCACACACAGGCGCACTGGGGGGTGGCAAAGGCAAGCCAAGCATGACTTCTTTCCGGAACCATCACAATGTAGCTAGCTGGGGGGCAGAAGGGGTGCGAGGCCTGAAACAAGCAACGACGGAACAACACTACGGAATCAGATACTGCAGATCTTCCCCAGCTCAGGACGGGGCCAAGTCCCAGTAAACCCTGTATAAATCGGAAACATCCTAAGTCAAAAACGCATCCAACATACCTAGCCTACCGAACATCCTAGCTTCGCCTAGGCCACCTTAACCGTGTTCAGAATGCATCAGTCTACAGACGGGCAAAATCATCTCACACAAAACCTATTTTATGATACAGTGCTGAGTATCTCATGGGCTTTATTGAACACGGTCCTGAAAGTGAAAAACAATAGTTGGAAGGTCACTAAATGGTTCTCTGTGTGTCAGCTGTTTACCTTTGCGACCATGGGGCTCACTGGGAGCTGTGGCTGCCTGGCATCACGAGACAGTCTTGGACTACATATGGGTGGTCTGGGAAAAGATGAAAGAAGTGTTTCTACTGAATGAGTATCACTTTCACATTACTGTAAAGTCAAAAACATCGTAAGTTGAAATCACAGTAAATCAGGGACCGTCTGTCAATGGTGTAGCACAAATTCGAGGCAGGGGAGAAGCTGAGGGGAAAGGAAGAACAATGCAAGTAGAGTAATAACTTCAACCACTTGAACAGAAAAGCAAACCCAAGCAGGGTTTACCCACCACTAAGTTATGACCAACCTAGACAGCATATTAAAAAGCAGAGACATTACTTTGTCAACAAAGGTCCATCTAGTCAAGGCTATGGTTTTTTCCAGTAGTCATGTATGGATGTGAGAGTTGGACTATAAAAAAAGCTGAGCACAGAAGAATTGATGCTTTTGAACTATGGTGTTGGAGAAGATTCTTGAGAGTCCCTTGGACTGCAAGGAGATCCAACCAGTCCATCCTAAAGGAGATCAGTCCTGGGTGTTCATTGGTAGGACTGATTTTGAAGCTGAAACTCCAAGACTTTGGCCACCTGATGCCAAGAGCTGACTCATTTGAAAAGACCCTGATGCGGGGAAAGATTGAGGGCAGGAGGAGAAGGGGGTGACAGAGGATGAGATGGGTGGATGGCATCACCGACTCAATGAACATGGGTTTGGGTGAACTCCAGGAGTTGGTGATGGACAGGGAGGCCTGGCGTGCTGCAGTTCATGGGGTCACAAACAGTCAGACATGACTGAGCAAATGAACTGAACTGAAGGTTCACATAGAAGCAAAACTGTAGATTTAACAAAGACATAAAGGCAATCCACTGAGAAGAGGCTCATTTTACTCAGATATCCTTTGGGTACTCAATCAACTTTGGCTGCTTATGCACCAAGGCATCATTTTCAAAGAAGACTGGAACCCTTTGGAAGCTCTAAGCATGGACCTTGACTGGGCTCACCTGAGGTAGGCAGGAGATGAGTAACCAACTTTATTCTACAAGAAAAGTTAGGAAATGAGGAGCAGAAATATATCATCCAACTCCATAAAAAGTCCAGACTGAAATACAAGTTTAACTTGTGGTACTTTATAAAATTAAATGGCTGATTCTACCCATGACTCTTTTGTTCTCCCTTGTCATATATATCTTTAAATATGTATTAGAGTTATGCCCAACTCCATAAAAAAGAATAAACAACACACAGCACTTTATTTTCTATAAACCTTAGTAATTTGAATCTGAATCCCCCAGGAAAATCCAGTCTTTATGCTTGCTGCTACTGCTAAGTCACAGCAGTCATGTCCAACTCTGTGTGACCCCATAGATGGCACCCAACAGGCTCCTCTGTCCCTGGGATTCTCCAGGCAAGAATACTAGAGTGGGTTGCCAATGCTTAACCACCCCCTTATTGGGAAAGGAGGAAGAAAACATAATAGCATTGATTGTGTATTTAAGTCACACCCAGGCTTACTATTGTGTACAGATTTGCCTAAATACCATGTGAACTTGAATATAAATGATATTTTCTCCAAAGACTATTCCACAGACATCAAAAGAGTTACCTCATATTGGGTTCGCCAAAAAGTTCATTCAGGTTTTTTCCATAAGACATTGCAGAAAAATCCTAATGAGCCTAAATATTGGCCAACCCAATATTCAAGTCTTTACAAGGTTAATTATCCTGATTCAATCTCAATTGTGGAAATTTAAAATGCTTACTGAAGTCAGCTGATGAAGTTGGTAAAAAAAGGAGGCAAAAATATTTTACACAGAATTGAAGTTATTCCTTGAGATAGGAATTGTAAATTATAACAATTGGATGACATTGCAAATAATCATTTTAAAAATCAACTTTAAAAAGTAGTATAGTAAGTGATTAGTTTAGAAAGATAATAAATGTAGATCTGCTGGTATAAACTGAATGTTTGTATTCTCCAAAATTTATATGTTGAAATACTTACCCCCAATGTGATTACATAGGTAGGAGCTTTGAGAATCAACAAATTCATGAGGATGGAACTCTTATGAATGGGAATAGTGTCCTCAGCAAACATCAAATCTTCCAGCACCTTGATCTTGGACTTCCCAGTCTCCATAACTGTGAGAAATGAAGATTGGTTGTTGAAGCCACTCAGTCCGTGGTATTTTTGTTATATCTGCCTGAATAGATTAAGACAACTCATATGGGAAATAAACCAACTGTGGAGTAAATACGACCCACTGAATATATTCATTTGTTTTTTTATACTTTTCAGAAACCCTATTAAGACATGGTAAAGAATTTTTTAAGACATCAAATCACAAGGACAAAGAATGGGGACACACACAATGGCATCAAAACTTGAAAGTCTGGAAGGTTAATGAAAGATCGCTAAATGTACCAGTTCCAAGAGTACTGGGTCCCAAAAAAATGGAAAGAAAGTGAGGTCGCTCAGTCGTGTCCAACTCTTTGTGACCCCATGGACTGTAGCCTACCAGGCTCCTCTGTCCATGGAATTTTCCAGGCAAGAATACTAGAGTGGGTAGCCATTCCCTTCTCCAGGGGATCTTCCTAATCCAGGGATCGAACCCGGGTCTCCCACATTGCAGGGGGATGCTTTACCATGTGAGCCACCAGGGAAGCCCTGGGTCCCAAAATGATGACACAAAAGCTGAGAGGCATTGATTACACGTGAGTCTTGGGAATTTGTGTACTGGGCAGCTATGGAAGTGGAATTGAAGATAGAGAAAAAAATCAGTATCAGAGTCTCAAACCCCTATTCACCCCCAACAAAACCAAGAAGTTTCTTTTTGGAAAACCTAAAACAGGGCTCTGGGAGAGTTGGAAAACTGAAATACCAAGCAGTAAACTAAAAATATGTGGATATTGGCATTTTGGAACAAAAATCCTTCTTGCCCCTACTCCTCTTTCTTTACCTGGCTCTCAGAATGCTAGCATTCAAGCCTGAGCCTCTCACAAAGGAGTTCAAAACTCTTTCTCTAATGAATCCAGCCCAATTCACTACAAAAAAAATTCAAAGGGAAAGGTTAGACCTGCATTGTCCAATATAATAGTCACTAGCCACTTGCAGTGATTTACAGTAAAACTCAGTCGTGTTGTGTCTGACTCTTTATAACCCCATGGACAGAGGAGCCTGGTGGGCTATCATCCATGGGGATTCTCCAGGCAAGAATACTGGAGAGGGTTGCCATTCCCTTCTCCAGGGGATCTTCCCAACCCAGGGATTGAACCCAGGTCTCCTGCACTGCAGGCAGATTCTTTACCATCTGAGAACCTAGGCCCAAGAATACTGGAGTGGGTAACCTATCTCTTCTCCAGGAGATCTTCCTGACCCAAGAGTTGAACAGGGGTCTCCTGCATGGCAGGCATATTCTTTACCAGCTGAGCTACCAGGGAAGCCAGTAAAACTTAGATTAATTAAATTACATAAAATTAAAGCATCATTTCCTCAGTTGCACTAGCCACATTTCAAATGATCAAAGATGTATGGCTATTGGTTATTTGACAGACAACATGCCCATCATCAGATAAAGTTATATTAGCACTGGTCTTGACAAATCTTCATACAGCAGAGTCAACAGTCTCCACCCTTACACGCTGTGTGCCACGCTCTCAACTATGTGCAAACATGAAGGATCACTAGATGTCTAAGACATCTTTTAACACACACACACACACAAAGAGAACTGAGTTAGAGTTTAAGTAAACTGGAAGAACCAAAGAAAATACACAGAGAAGAAACATATTATCTTTGATATCTTCATGGAGGTAAGGTTCAGTTCAGTTCAGTTCAGCTGCTTCAGTTCAGTTCAGTTCAGTTCAATCGCTCAGTCATGTCTGACTCTTTGCGACCCCATGAATCGCAGCACACCAGGCCTCCCTGTTCATCACCAACTCCCGGAGTTCACTCAGACTCACGTCCATCGAGTCAGTGATGGCATCCAGCCATCGCATCCTCTGTCGTCCCCTTCTCCTCCTGCCCCAAACCCCTCCCAGCATCAGAGTCTTTTCAAATGAGTCAACTCTTCACATTTCCCAGAATCAGGGTCTTTTCAAATGAGTCAGCTCTTCATATCAGATGGCCAAAGTATTGGAATTTCAGCTTCAACATCAGTTCTGCCAATGAACACCCAAGGACCAATCTCCTTTAGGATGGACTGGTTGGATCTCCTTGCAGTCCAAGAGACTCTCAAGAGTCTTCTCCAACACCACAGTTCAAAAACATCAATTCTTCTGTGCTCAGCTTTCTTTACAGTCCAACTCTCACATCCATACATGACCACTGGAAAAACCATAGCCTTGACTAGATAGACCTTTGTTGACAAAGTAATGTCTCTGCTTTTTAATATGCTGTCTAGGTTGGTCATAACTTTTCTTCCAAGGAGTAAGCGTCTTTTAATTTCATGGCTGCAGTCAACATCTGCAGTGATTTTGGAGCCCAAAAAATTAAAGTCAGCCACTGTTTCCACTTTTTCCCCATCTATTTGCCATGAAGTGATGGGACTGGATGCCATGATCTTAGTTTTCTGAAAGTTGAGCTTTAAGCCAACTTTTTCCACTCTCCTCTTTCACTTCCATCAAGAGGCTCTTTAGATCTTCTTCAGTTTCTGCCACAAGGGTGATGTCATCTGCGTATCTGAGGTTATTGATATTTCTCCCAGCAATCTTGATTCCAGCTTGTGTTTCTTCCAGTCCAGCATTTCTCATGATGTACTCTGCATATAAATTAAATAAGCAGGGTGACAATATACAGCCTTGACATACTCCTTTTCTTATTTGGAACCAGTCTGTTGTTCCATGTCCAGTTCTAACTGTTGCTTCTTGAACTGCATACAGGTTTCTCAAGAGGCAGGTCAGGTGGTCCGGTATTCCCTTCTCTTTCAGCATTTTCCAAAGTTTATTGTGATCCACACCATCAAAGGCTTTGGCATTGTCAATAAAGCAGAAATAGATGTTTTTCTGGAACTCTCTTGCTTTTTCCATGATCCAGCAGATGTTGGCAATTTTATCTCTGGTTCCTCTGCCTTTTCTAAAACCAGCTTGAACATCTGGAAGTTCACAGTTCATGTATTGCTGAAGCCTGGCTTGGAGAATTTTGAGCATTACTTTAGTAGTGTGTGAGGTAAGGTAGTTTGTTGTAAAAAAAAAAAATCAATACATACAAATAGAAGATATTAGGTATTTTTAAAAATACAATGACGGAGTACTTTGCTGGTGGTATAATGGATAATAATCCACCTGCCAATGGAGGCGACACAGGTTTGATCCCTGGTCCAGGGAGGATTACACCCGCCTCAGAGCAATTAAGTGAATGATCCACAACTACTGAAGTCAGCATGCTCTAGGGCCCATGAGACACAACTAACGAGCTCAAGTGCTGCAACTACAGAAGCCCTTGTGCCTGGAGCCTGTGCCCTACAGCAAGAGAAGCCCATGCACCTCAGCTAGAGAGGGGCCCCCGCTCTCCACAACTAGAGTAAGCTCACTCAGCAACAAAGACCCAGCACAGCCAAAACTAAAATAAATATTTTAAAAAATCAATGACACAAATTACAAACTTGATAGACATGTTATAGAAGATAAAACTGGAGAAACTGCTCAGAAAGCAGACTGGAAAGCAGAAAATAATCAGAAAAGCAAAGGATAATTTCTTAAGTTCAACATTCAAATAAAAGGAGCTCCCAAGAAACCACAGAGAAAATGAGGGGAGATAATTATTTAAGAAGCATTTCAAGTGACTTTCCCAGAGTGCAATGACCTAAGTATCCAGACTGAAAGAGAATCCAGAATACCCAGATAATGGCTGAAAATAACCACACCCAAGTCACCTCACACCATGAAATCTTAAAATACCGAGACAGAGGCAAGCCTCGGGTAGAGGCAGGGGCTTGGTCACTTAAAAGCATAGAGACTCTGAATATCAATTAAGCATGAGGGAAGAATAAAGGCATTTTCAGACATCCAGGGTATCCAATTATTTTACATCACCTGTACTCTCTCTCAGATAGCCTTCTCTCAGGAAACTGTGCTCCCTTAAACTCAGTGGATAAATTTTAAGAAAAGGAAGCTGTGAGACCATACAGAGGGAGAGAAGTGGAGGGAGTCAATGAGCAATTCAATGATCACAGGTATGTGAGGACACTAAGAACAGTCTTTTAAATGAGGGCAGGTTAGCATGCCTCAGGAACGAATACTTTAGGGATACGCAACATCACAATACTAGACGTGTCTGACACATCAAGAGATGTAAGCAATCGGCAGAACATTTTCATTAAGCATGCATAAGAAACTATTTTATTTTTAATTAAAGGATAATTTTTTAATCCAGAGAAAATACAATTGTGAATCAGAGAAATGATCATACTTATATAAGTCACTGTATTCTATAAGGCATAGCTGTGAATAACAGTTACATCATCAAAATAATGCAATAGTTTTGCTCTGTCACAAATTATGAAGTAACTATACTAGACAGATGGGGAGCAAAAAGGAATGCATGTACTGGGACAGGGTGAAAGTATAAGGACTCAAGAAAACTCATCTTCCAAAATGAGATATGTCAATATTAATTTGTTGTTGTTATAATGTTATAGTGTTAGTTGCTCAATCATATCTGACTCTTGGTGATCCTATGGAATGTAGCCTATCAGGTTCCTCTGGCCATGGGATTTCCCAGACAAGAACACTGGAGTGCATTGCCATTTCCTTCTCTAGGGGATCTTCCTAACCCAGGAATCAAACCCAGGTCTCCTGCATTGGCAGGTGGATTCTTTACCACTAAGCCACCTGAGAAGCCCATTAATATTAATAGATAATGACTAAAAAAAATCAAGAATGGAAATATTAGTATATAACTTGGAAAAAATAAGATCATATACCTAAGGGGAAAAACAGAACAAAACAAATAAAAGATTTGATGACTTCCCTGGTGGTCAAGTGGCTGAGACTCTGCATTCCCAATGTAGGGGGCCCAGGTTTGATCCCTGGTCAAGGAACCAGATCTCACATGCTGCAACTAAGCCAAAATAAATAAACAAATAATCAGGACTTCCCTGGTGGTCCAGTGGTTAAGACTGCATTTTTACTGCAGGGGCGCAAGTTTGATCCCTAGTTGGGGAACTAAGATCCCACATGTCATATGATGTAGAAAAGGGAAAAAAAAAAAAAAGTGTTGAAAGTGGTTGCTTCTGGGTGTTGAGGCTCATGAAGGGCTGTCCCAAAGCTTGCTAAAGTGGCATACTGATTATTCTCAATTAAAGTTACTTAAGAAACAACTAACCTAGATAGCATATTAAAAAGCAGAGATATTACTTTGCCAACAAAGGTCCGTCTAGTCAAGGCTATGGTTTTCCAGTGGTCATGTATGGATGCGAGAGTTGGACTGTGAAGAAAGCTGAGTACCGAAGAATTGATGCTTTTGAACTGTGGTGTTAGAGAAGACTCTGAGAGTCCCTTGGATTGCAAGGAGATCCAACCAGTCCATCCTAAAGGAGACCAGTCCTGGGTGCTCATTGGCAGGACTGATGTTGAAGCTGAAACTCCAGTACTTTTTTTGGCCACCTCATGCGAAGAGTCGACTCATTGAAAAAGACCCTGATGCTGGGAGGAATTAGGGGCAGGAGGAAAAGGGGACGACAGAGGATGCGATGGCTGGATGGCATCACCGACTTGATGCACATGAGTTTGAGTGAACTCCAGGAGAGGCCTGGCGTGCTGCAATTCATGGGGTCACAAAGAGTCAGACACGACTGAGCGACTGAACTGAACTGAACTGACGAAACAACTGGTGGGAAATAAGATATAAAAAGCAACTCTGACTCCCCTCTGTCCTGCTGAAAATGAGAAATAAATCTCCCATATGAAGGAATCCTCCCTGTAACAGGAGGATAGAAAGTATCCTTATCCCAAGAGTTAGGGAATTCAAGGCTAAGAAAGCTGTGTAAGTAAATTTTGTTACTTTGTTTATTAGCTTGCTACCCCAAGTACAAGCGCTTTTGTTTTGTTAAATCTTTACAAGTAATTGTGTCTTTGTCTAAAATAAAACTAACAGAAGAGGAAGATGAACAAGGATTAACTACATGGGACTGTGTGTACTAAGGAAGATGATTATAATGTTTTATAATTTTTTTCACTTGAAACACTGCTAATTTTCAAAAGATGTTTTGTTCCTCCAGATTTAAGAAAAACTTCTCCTTTATCTAACTTAGAGCTTATTTGTTCTCTTTTAACAACTTAGAGTAGTTTGATAAATTTTATCTTTGTAAGCAGAATAGAAATGTTTATCATTTTTCTCCCTGACTGATCCCTCTGCAACTCAAAAAACTAACAGTGATTATTCTTATTTTCATGGCAATATAGTTGCTTCCATAAGTTCAATAAGAGTCTACTCTTCTTGTACCAGGACACAATTAGAAACATTGATTTTATTGCCAAGGCTTTAGCTGGAATTTCACATTTGAGAATGAACATAGATTCAGATATGACCAGACAGCTTTGATGAACCAAGATTGACTTTACGGAACCAATAAAGTCCCTTGGAAAATCAGCCCGCTACCTTGCTTACAGGTTTCCCAGAAACCTTACCAGGTGTGTAAGGAAGATCGGTTCCCAGGCAGGCCCAGGAATCTCAGGATAATTTGGGGACCTCAAGAAGAAAGGAATTCACTCAAATCTATCAATATTGTGGGTGATATCCGATGGCAAATGTTTGGCTTGGCTTCTTAGCCCTGAGAGGCTATTCAAAGTTTGCTCTGGGACTTCCTTTGTGGTCCATTGGTTGGGAATCTGCCTGCTGATGCAGGGGATGTGGGTTTGATCCCTGGTCTGGGGAGATTCCACATGCGGAGGGGCGGCTGAGCCCATGTGCCACAACTACTGATCCTATGTGCAAAAGCTACTGAAGCCTTGTACCTAGAGCCTGTAGCCCACAGCAGAAACCACCACAATGAGCAGCCCATGCGCCACAACCAGAGAAAGCCTGCGTGCAGCAAAAAAGACCCAGGCAGACCCCCCCCCCGCAAATAATTAATTAATTGATTTTTTAAAACATTCGATCCGAAGATTCCTTACGAAAAGTGCCAGCAAAACAGATTTTTTAAAAACCTGTATAGTAATCACTGTTGTTGCAGAACTCATATAAATAGCCATGTCAGATGTATTAAATCTAGACTTATTTTGCAAACAAATTAGTCTTAAAGGCTATCTTTGGTAAAAGTATAAGTGATTTTACAGAGAAAAATTATGTTTCAGTGGAAGCTGCTATAAAACACACTTGAAGATATCAGATTCTAGTTTTACTAACTGTCTTCAAGATTTTGTTTTCTACCTGTTAACTGGATGGAATCTTTAATTCTTCTGGTATCCTCCAATATCTGGCTACAACTCTTGAAACAGGTTTCAAACTTTTCCTCCCATCCTTTTTACTTGGAATGATTGCCTAAGATTGCCCTTTTTCCTGAAGCGCTGCAGATCGAAGCTAGATGACTTGATATAAACTTCAAAGAAATCACAGAAATTGCTCATATTTTTAAGCAATCTTCTTCATGTCTGTTGTGCAGGCTGCTCAGAAAGTTTTCCTGAACACTTGGTAAGATCACCAGAGATATTTCAAACTGCAAAAGATGCTTCAACTTTTGACATCTAGAAATATCCTTGACTAGCTGCCTCCTAGGCTCAGAAACTGACTAAAGTTGGCTCCAATCATTAACCTCTGTTTTTCTTTGTTTCCATAGATACATCTCTTCTCAAATATCCAATTGCTTGTGCAACGTAGGCCTGACCTTGGGAGCCCAGTTGTATCACCATCTCCTGAAATTAGTTTAACTAAACTGACCTATGCTCAGGACTAAGAACCTGATTCAATGAAATAATAGAAAAATCCATCAGCTCAGCTTTTAATATGTGAAACTTCCAGGGAAGTCTTAAGAGGAGAAAACTGGGGTGGGGGGGGGGCAGGTGGCTCAAGGCAAGCTGCCCTCAAAGATACCAAAATGACATATCAATTATTTTAAATTAAAATCAGTCGAGAAAAAACTGGTGAAAAAAAAAAAAGTAATACTAAAACACTCTGACCCTCCTCTTTCCCCTTGAAAGTGAGAAAGAAATCTCCCTTGTAAAGGTATCTTCTGTATACCAAGGAAGATAGAAAACATCCTCAACACCAAAGTTAGGGAATTCAAGACTAAGAAAGTTATATAGACAAACTTCGTTACTTCTTCATTTGTCTCTACCCCAAGCACAAGACTTGTTGTTTTGTTAAATCTTCGCAAATAATTGTTTCCTCTGTGTAAAGATGATATATAAACAGCCTGCTTTGATCACTTTGGGGATCCTATTTCTATGAGACCTCCATACCTATGAATGAATTTTTTTTCTTCTGGTTAATCTGTCTTGTGTCAATTTTATTACTAGAGCAGCCAAAAGACCTCAAGAAGGTTAGTAGGGAAAACTTCCCCTCCCATGGGTAAAGAGAAGCAGATGAGACAGACTAAATTTTTCTTTGCACATTCCTATTGAGTTAGTTTACTCTGTAAAGTGTGTGCACCTATAACTGTCATTTTTTTTAAAATGAGGAGAAAAGGGTACTAGGGAAAAAAACCCAAAGCTGCATGCCAATGATAGGATCATACACAAATTCCTTTCACCCCCAGTGTTTTCCCTTCTAAGCTTCCCCTAAGTTTTCTGTTTAATGTCACCATTCCTGCCTCCAAATCCTTCTATTCAATTTCCCTATGGCCTCTCACACATCTTACCTGCTTGCATTCCTTGCTAAGAGTTATGAATCTAGTACTTTTAAATAGTTCTATATACTCAATCTACATCTCTAATTATGAAAAAGTTTTTGAGAACTGAAAGCATGTCTTGTTCTTCTTTTTGAAAACCTAACACCTGATTCCATTTTTGCAATGGTGTGGAGACACATAAATATTGCTTAGTAATTATTTATTGAACATATATTATGTGATATAGTCACTTTATACATGCCATCTAATTTCATGCTAGAACAACTTTGCAAGAGGGCTTTAATAATTGTCATTTTACAGATGAAGCGGGAAAAAGAGGAAAGGCAATAAAATTTTCACCACAACTCTGAGCGTAAGAAATATCACATTTCTTCAGATTAAACTGCTTAAAGACAGTAGCTATCAAAGGGGCAGGAAATGCTATTTCAGTCATTTCTGGACTCCCTTCCTCCACTCCTATTTCCAGGTGATGCAAAGGTTGGGGGTGGGGACTGTCTTCTGCAATATGAAATACTGAAAGGAGGCTGTGGACAGTGATAGGCTCACTGTCCAGGACACCTGGATAATCTTGACCCAGAATTCCTATCATCTCCATTCCCAAGGCGGTGGCTTCTAGAGACCTTCCTCCCTAGAGTCTTCTAGGAACCCACTCACTGGGAGTTAGCAAGTAGGGCAGGGGTGGGTTACCTCTTTTGAAAACGACCCAAATCTATTTCCTCCTGCTGTTTCAAGGAATTACTGCCAGTAGTCAGTTCTCTTTCCAATCCCAGCACCCCTCAAAAGCCATTATCTTTCTTTCCTTCCACTCTAGGTGATGGGGCATAGTCCCCTCAATGATTTTACTTTTCCAATCCCAATCCACCCCACCCCACCCCGCCCCACCTACAGAAAAATACACACAAAGAATGAAGCTAGCCTCTGGCAACATATGCTTTCCACCAGCAACCCAAGGCCCCTGGGGCAAACGAACACAATGGCTTGGCTACTGTTTTGGAATGGGAAGGGGAAAAAAAACCCTTAGCAGTGAAAACAAAGTGCAATATTTTTTTTTGGAGAGAAAAACAAATCCTGCCTCCAATAGAAACACACACATACACCTATAATATGAAAATAGAAAAGTGTTTATACAATTATATCTTTAACATACACAGTTGAATGAATGCCTGTGGGAAAAGGAGATTTTCACTGGAAAAGCAGCAGCTTTTATTAGAAGGACCTGTCTCATCCTCTAGTCGTCTACTATTGCTTTTGAACTACATTCCAAACCCAGGGAAAGAACATGTTTATAAAATTGCAAAGGTCAAGGTCAGTAATGGAAATTGATTTTACATGCTCAGTGGAGTGTTTTTAAAACCATGGAACCATCTAAGGAAAAAGAAAAAAAACTATTTAATTACTTGACAGTCTTTTGTAGTCCATTAAAAAGGCTCTGCAATTGTCTACCTTTCCTGAACCAACTTAACATAAATCCCTCCCATTAAAAAAGCACTTTTTAGAAATTCCAGAGAATGTGCCCTTCTAAAGAGGTGAAAACTCCAGAGGATGAACTCAAACCAAGAATAATGATTCCTACATTGAAGACAAGCTGCTTCCTTTAAATGTTTTTAATGAGGCAGAAATTTTCACTGGAAGCTCCTGCCCAATACCTGAGTAGCTGATCCCTTTGAACTTGGTATTTTTCTCCCTTCATTTTCTGTTTGATGAGATGATGAGGAAGAAATCGATAGCCTTTGCTAAAGGAGCAATTATGGTGCATTTTTGCCTTGATTCTTTTTGAATTTTAGTCTATCTTGATCCACACTAAAAATCTTTTCTCCATTTTTCAAAGCAAATTTGTGATCATCTGAAAAATGATTTTACTATGATTAACAATGGACTGCTTTTTAAATTCTTATGATAGAAAATTAAGAATAAAGGGATTATGTAAATTAGATTTAAGGAGCTGTGTCTCTGAATAATTACTTGGCTATACAAGCAAGTGTGCCTTCCTTGAGAGGTCAGTGCTCAAATGCATCTCCTGGGACAACTATTCTCCAGGTAGGGAGGCTGGGCTGCAAGCCCTTCTAAAGATCCCTATGTTCATTAGATCATTAATTTAATTAATTCCACCTAATTAAAGTTCTTGCATAAGTGTGTAGTCAAGCACTATTGTCTAGAGTTTTAGTAGTCTTTCTATAAGGCCATAATTAATTAATTATGCATTAACTATATAGCATCTATTCTTGGACAGTAACTTGGAAACCATGATTAATGGTTTGTGCTACCACTGCTGGTTTGAAACAAATTATATTTCAGGTTGATATATAATGTTCTCTCCCCATACTAACAAGACTTCACTGTATCATAACTGTTATTTTAAGGTAGGTACTTATCTAAGACTGGGCTTCCCAGGTGGTGCAGTGGTAAAGAATCCACACGCCAATGCAAGAGATGCGAGTTCAGTTCCTGGGTCAGGAAGATCCCCTGGAGACGGAAATGGCAACTGGCTCCAGTATTCTTGCCTAGAAAATCCCATGGACAGAGGAGCCTGGTGGGCTACAGTCCACAGGGTTGCAAAGAGTTGGATGTGACTTAGCAACTGACCATGCACTCATCTAAGATGACTCCAACTATCTTGTCTAAGCAAAATTTACTTCTCACCTGATTCCTTCCCTTGCAGCCCAACTCAGTGACAGTTGCTTGCTTCAGCTGGTCCTAACCCTGCAAAAGAGTTGCCATTTTTCTTCTTTCAGACTGATTTCCAGGTGTGTTTTTTTTTTTTACATAAACTTCAATAAATTCTATTTTTATTTTGAAATTTATTTGTTTCTATGAGACCCACCTCAGATGATTAACTATGACCTTCCATAAGGTTTTAAATTACTAGGTTTTTAAGTTTTCTTTTCCATCTATGGTAGGCTAATAAATGGGAACACAAAATATATCCATGTCCTAATCCCTGCAACCTGTAAATGCTGCCTTATTTGGAAAAGAATCTGATGTCCTTAAATAAGGATTTTGAGATAGGAGATTGTCCTAAACCATCTGGGTGACTCCTCAGTGCTGTCACAGGTATGTAACTGAGCAGGGGACGGACCCCTCCCATGTTGGAGCTTCTGTCTGAAGTACCAAGATAACAGTATCTGGTGCACATTTCCTGAGTTATCTTACAGATGCTAAAACTCCCACCACATGAAATACATTAACTACTTGATGACCATGAGCACATAGCTCCCAGACCTACTGGGGCCTAAGGATTGATAATGTTAACCCCTGTGACATTGTCTTATTACCTTGCCATCAACCAGTCAGATGACTGAGCATCAGCTAGTCATATACCCTATAACTCCCCTCCTTTCAGTTCAGTTCAGTTCAGTTCAGTCGCTCAGTCATGTGCGACTCTTTGCGACCCCATGAATCACAGCATGCCAGGCCTCCCTGTCCATCACCCACTCCTAGAGTTCACTCAGACTCACATCCATCGAGTCAGTGGTGGCATCCAGCCATCTCATCCTCTGTCGTCCCCTTCTCCTCCTGCCCCCAATCCCTCCCAGCATCAGAGTCTTTTCCAATGAGTCAACTCTTCACATGAAGTGGCCAAAGTACTGGAGCTTCAGCTTTAGCGTCATTCCTTCCAAAGAAATCCCAAGGCTCATCTCCTTCAGAATGGACTGGTTGGATCTCCTTGCAGTCCAAGGGGCTCTCAAGAGTCTTCTCCAACACCACAGTTCAAAAGCATCAATTCTTCAGCACTCAGCTTTCTTCACAGTCCAACTCTCACATCCATACATGACCACTGGAAAAACCATAGCTTTGACTAGATGGACCTTTGTTGGCAAAGTAATGTCTCTGCTTTTCAATGTGGTCCACTGGAGAAGGGAGTGGCAAACCACTTCAGTATTCTTGCCTTGAGAACCCCATAAACACTATGAAAAGGCAAAATGATAGGATACTGAAAGAGGAACTCCCCAGGTCAGTAGGTGCCCAATATGCTACTGGAGATCAGTGGAGAAATAACTCCAGAAAGAATGAAGGGATGGAGCCAAGGCAAAAAACAATACCCAGTTGTGGATGGGACTGGTGATAGAAGTAAGGTCCGATGCTGTAAAGAGCAATATTGCATAGGAACCTGGAATGTCAGGTCCATGAATCAAGGCAAATTGGAAGTGGTCAAACAGGAGATGGCAAGAGTGAACATTGACATTTTAGGAATCAGCAAACTAAAATGGACTAGAATGGGTGAATTTAACTCAGATGACCATTATATCTACTACTGTGGGCAGGAATCCCTTAGAAGAAATGGAGTAGCCATCATGGTCAACAAAAGAGTCCAAAATGCAGTACTTGGATGCAATCTCAAAAACGACAGAATGATCTCTGTTCATTTCCAAGGCAAACCATTCAATATCTCCTCCCTTACCTGGCCTTCAAAGGGCATTCCTGAAATGCATCAGGGAGTTTGGGCTTCTTGAGCACTAGCTGTTCTGGACTCTTTGCTGGGTGCCCTACAATAAATGCTGTACCTTTCTTCACCATAACCCAGTGTTAGCATATTGGGTTGACTGCACATGAGTGAGCAGATCCAAGTTTGGTTGCTAACCTGTGCCCTTACAGGAGATTCAACATACATGCAAAGGAAAAGACAATACGAAGAGAGATCTGAACAAGGTGATGGCCCTAAGCATTGGAGCGATCCAGCCACAAGCCAAGGAACGCCAGAAGTTATCAGAAGCTGGAAGAGAAAAGGAGTCTAGTCTTCCCTAGAAGGTTGGGAGTGAGGATAGCCCTGCCTACACCTTGATTTCAGGCTAGTGATATTTATTTTGGACTTCTGGCCTCCAGAACTGAAAGAAAATAAATTTCTGTGTGCGGCACTACAGAGCCATAGGAAACTAACATACAATCCAATTCTTTACCTTAATTCTCTAAGATCTGGCCATCTATATAGTGCCAAGAAGTCATAAAAAAAGCAATAGAGAAGGACTCACAAAAACCCATGAATACTTTCAGGAACAAGGAAGTAATCAGTGTCTTTAATTACCAAAAGGTCAAGGTAGAGATCTTAAAGTACCTATTGGATTAGGCAATTAGGAAGTCTTTAGTAACCACAAGAAGAATAGTTTCAATATGGTTGTAGTGGTGGCAAGCCATATCCAGTATCTAGTAGATTGAAAAGTGAATTGGAAGTCAGAAAGATCAAATTAGTAAGAATATAACCAATTTTCTTTTTTTTTTTTTTTGTACAATTATTTATTTATTTATTTATTTATTTAATTTTAAAATCTTTAATTCTTACATGCGTTCCCAAACATGAACCCCCCTCCCACCTCCCTCCCCACAACATCTCTCTGGGTCATCCCCATGCACCTGCCCCAAGCAAGCTGCACCCTACGTCAGACATGGACTGGCGATTCAATTCTTACATGACAGTATACATGTTAGAATTCCCATTCTCCCAAATCATCCCACCCTCTCCCTCTCCCTCTGAGTCCAAAAGTCCGTTATACACATTTGTGTCTTTTTTCCTGTCTTGCATACAGGGTCGTCATTGCCATCTTCCTAAATTCCATATATATGTGTTAGTATACTGTATTGGTGTTTTTCTTTCTGGCTTACTTCACTCTGTATAATTGGCTCCAGTTTCATCCATCTCATCAGAACTGATTCAAATGAATTCTTTTTAACGGCTGAGTAATACTCCATTGTGTATATGTACCACAGCTTTCTTATCCATTCATCTGCTGATGGACATCTAGGTTGTTTCCATGTCCTGGCTATTATAAACAGTGCTGCGATGAACATTGGGGTACATGTGTCTCTTTCAATTCTGGTTTCCTCCGTGTGTATGCCCAGAAGTGGGATTGCTGGGTCATAAGGTAGTTCTATTTGCAATTTTTTAAGGAATCTCCACACTGTTCTCCATAGTGGCTGTACTAGTTTGCATTCCCACCAACAGTGTAGGAGGGTTCCCTTTTCTCCACACCCTCTCCAGCATTTATTGCTTGCAGATTTTTGGATCGCAGCCATTCTGACTGGTGTGAAGTGGTACCTCATTGTGGTTTTGATTTGCATTTCTCTAATAATGAGTGATGTTGAGCATCTTTTCATGTGTTTGTTAGCCATCCGTATGTCTTCTTTGGAGAAATGTCTATTTAGTTCTTTGGCCCATTTTTTGATTGGGTCGTTTATTTTTCTGGAATTGAGCTGCAGAAGTTGTTTGTATATTTTTGAGATTAGTTGTTTGTCAGTTGCTTCATTTGCTATTATTTTCTCCCATTCAGAAGTCTGTCTTTTCACCTTGCTTATATTTTCCTTTGTTGTACAGAAGCTTTTAATTTTAATTAGATCCCATTTGTTTATTTTTGCTTTTATTTCCAGAATTCTGGGAGGTGGATCATAGAGGATCCTGCTGTGATTTATGTCGGAGAGTGTTTTGCCTATGTTCTCCTCTAGGAGTTTTATAGTTTCTGATCTTACATTTAGATCTTTAATCCATTTTGAGTTTATTTTTGTGTACGGTGTTAGAAAGTGATCTAGTTTCATTCTTTTACAAGTGGTTGACCAGTTTTCCCAGCACCACTTGTTAAAGAGATTGTCTTTACTCCATTGTATATTCTTGCCTCCTTTGTCAAAGATAAGGTGTCCATATGTGTGCGGATTTATCTCTGGGCTTTCTATTTTGTTCCATTGATCTATATGTCTGTCTTTGTGCCAGTACCATACTGTCTTGATGACTGTGGCTTTGTAGTAGAGCCTGAAGTCAGGCAAGTTGATTCCTCCAGTTCCATTCTTCTTTCTCAAGATTGCTTTGGCTATTCGAGGTTTTTTGTATTTCCATACAAATCTTGAAATTATTTGTTCTAGTTCTGTGAAAAATGTGGCTGGTAGCTTGACAGGGGTTGCATTGAATTTGTAAATTGCTTTGGGTAGTATACTCATTTTCACTATATTGATTCTTCCGATCCATGAACATGGTATATTTCTCCATCTATTAGTGTCCTCTTTGATTTCTTTCATCAGTGTTTTATAGTTTTCTATATATAGGTCTTTAGTTTCCTTAGGTAGATATATTCCTAAGTATTTTATTCTTTTCGTTGCAATGGTGAATGGAATTGTTTCCTTAATTTCTTTTTCTACTTTCTCATTATTCATGTATAGGAATGCAAGGGATTTCTGTGTGTTGATTTTATATCCTGCAACTTTACTATATTCATTGATGAGCTGTAGTAATTTTCTGGTGGAGTCTTTAGGGTTTTCCATGTAGAGGATCATGTCATCTGCAAACAGTGAGAGTTTTACTTCTTCTTTTCCAATTTGGATTCCTTTTATTTCTTTTTCTGCTCTGATTGCTGTGGCCAAAACTTCCAGAACTATGTTGAATAGTAGCGGGGAAAGTGGACACCCTTGTCTTGTTCCTGACTTTAGGGGAAATGCTTTCAATTTTTCACCATTGAGGATAATGTTTGCTGTGGGTTTGTCATATATAGCTTTTATTATGTTGAGGTATGTTCCTTCTATTCCTGCTTTCTGGAGAGTTTTTATCATAAATGGATATTGAATTTTGTCAAAGGCCTTCTCTGCATCTATTGAGATAATCATATGGTTTTTATTTTTCAATTTGTTAATGTGGTGAATTACATTGATTGATTTGCAGATATTGAAGAATCCTTGCATCCCTGGGATAAAGCCCACTTGGTCATGGTGTATGATCTTTTTAATGTGTTGTTGGATTCTGATTGCTAGAATTTTGTTGAGGATTTTTGCATCTATGTTCATCAGTGATATTGGCCTGTAGTTTTCCTTTTTTGTGACATCTTTGTCAGGTTTTGGTATTAGGGTGATGGTGGCCTCATAGAATGAGTTTGGAAGTTTACCTTCCTCTGCAATTTTCTGGAAGAGTTTGAGGAGGATAGGTGTTAGCTCTTCTCGAAATTTTTGGTAGAATTCAGCTGTGAAGCCGTCTGGACCTGGGCTTTTGTTTGTTGGAAGATTTCTGATTACCGTTTCAATTTCCGTGCTTGTGATGGGTCTGTTAAGATTTTCTATTTCTTCCTGGTTCAGTTTTGGAAAATTGTACTTTTCTAAGAATTTGTCCATTTCTTCCACGTTGTCCACTTTATTGGCATACAACTGCTGATAGTAGTCTCTTATGATCCTTTGTATTTCTGTGTTGTCTGTTGTGATCTCTCCATTTTCATTTCTAATTTTATTGATTTGATTTTTCTCTCTTTGCTTCTTGATGAGTCTGGCTAATGGTTTGTCAATTTTATTTTATCCTTTCAAAGAACCAGCTTTTGGCTTTGTTGATTTTTGCTATGGTCTCTTTTGTTTCTTTTGCATTTATTTCTGCCCTAATTTTTAAGATTTCTTTCCTTCTACTAACTCTGGGGTTCTCCAACTCTTCCTTTTCTAGTTGCTTTAGTTGCAGAGTTAGGTTATTTATTTGACTTTTTTCTTGTTTCTTGAGGTATGCCTGTATTGCTATGAACTTTCCTCTTAGCACTGCTTTTATAGTGTCCCACAGGTTTTGGGTTGTTGTGTTTTCATTTTCATTTGTTTCTATGCATATTTTGATTTCGTTTTTGATTTCTTCTGTGATTTGTTGGTTATTCAGAAGTGTGTTGTTCAACCTCCATATGTTGGAATTTTTAATAGTTTTTCTCCTGTAATTGAGATCTAATCTTAATGCATTATGGTCAGAAAAGATGCTTGGAATGATTTCGATTTTTTTGAATTTATCAAGTTTAGATTTATGGCCCAGGATGTGATCTATCCTGGAGAAGGTTCCATGAGCACTTGAAAAAAAAGTGAAATTCATTGTTTTGGGGTGAAATGTCCTATAGATATCAATTAGGTCTAACTGATCTAATGTATCATTTAAAGTTTGCGTTTCTTTGTTAATTTTCTGTTTAGTTGATCTGTCCATAGGTGTGAGTGGGGTATTAAAGTCTCCCACTATTATTGTGTTATTGTTGATTTCCCCTTTCATACTTGTTAGCATTTGTCTTACATATTGCGGGGCTCCTATATTGGGGGCATATATATTTATAATTGTTATATCTTCTTCTTGGATTGTTCCTTTGATCATTATGTAGTGGCCTTCTTTGTCTCTTTTCACAGCCTTTGTTTTAAAGTCTATTTTATCGGGTATGAGTATTGCCACTCCTGCTTTCTTTTGGTCTCTATTTGCGTGGTATATCTTTTTCCAGCCCTTCACTTTCAGTCTGTATGTGTCCCTTGTTTTGAGGTGGGTCTCTTGTAAGCAGCATATAGAGGGGTCTTGTTTTTGTATCCATTCGGCCAGTCTCTGTCTTTTGGTTGGGGCGTTCAACCCATTTACGTTTAAGGTAATTATTGATAAGCGTGATCCCATTACCATTTACTTTATTGTTTTGGGTTCGAGTTTATACACCCTTTTCGTGTTTCCTGTCTAGAGAATATCCTTTAGAATTTGTTGGAGAGCTGGTTTGGTGGTGCTGAATTCTCTCAGCTTTTGCTTGTCTGTAAAGCTTTTGATTTCTCCTTCGTATTTGAATGAGATCCTTGCTGGGTACAGTATTCTGGGCTGTAGGTTATTGTCTTTCATCACTTTAAGTATGTCTTGCCATTCCCTCCTGGCCTGAAGAGTTTCTATTGAAAGATCAGCTGTTATCCTAATAGGAATCCCCTTGTGTGTTATTTGTTGTTTTTCCCTTGCTGCTTTTAATATTTGTTCTTTGTGTTTGATCTTTGTTAATTTGATTAATATGTGTCTTGGGGTGTTTCGCCTTGGGTTTATCCTATTTGGAACTCTCTGTGTTTCTTGGACTTGGGTGATTATTTCCTTCCCCATTTTAGGGAAGTTTTCAACTATTATCTCCTCAAGGATTTTCTCATGATCTTTCTTTCTGTCTTCTTCTTCTGGGACTCCTGTAATTCGAATGTTGGAGCGTTTCATATTGTCCTGGAGGTCTCTGAGATTGTCCTCATTTCTTTTAATTCGTTGTTCTTGTTTCCTCTCTGATTCATTTATTTCTACCATTCTATCTTCTATTTCACTAATCCTATCTTCTACCTCCGTTATTCTACTAATTGTTGCCTCCAGAGTGTTTCTGATCTCATTTATTGCATTATTCATTATATTTTGATTCTTTTTTATTTCTTCTAGGTCCTTGTTAAACCTTTCTTGCATCTTCTCAATCCTTGTCTCTAGCCTATTTATCTGTGATTCCATTTTGATTTCAAGATTTTGGATCATTTTCAATATCAATATTCGGAATTCCTTCTCCGGTAGATTCCCTACTTCTTCCACTTTTGTTTGGTTTGGTGGGCAACTCTCCTGTTCCTTTACCTGCTGTGTATTCCTCTGTCTCTTCATCTTGGTTGAATATAACCAATTTTCAAAAATCATGTTTGTACAAAACTGATGCTTAAGTACAGAACCTAGGGACCACAAAGATATTTTAATTTTTTTTCAAATGAAATGAAAAAAATTAACCTTTAAATAAAATAAAGTGTTTTAATATATATTAATATATATCTTTCAGTTCAATTCAGTCGCTCAGTTGTGTCCAACTCTTTGTGACCCCATGAATCGCAGGATGCCAGGCCTCCCTGTCCATCACCATCTCCCAGAGTCTACCCAAACCAATGCCCATCAAGTCAGTGACGCCGTCCAGCCATCACATCCTCTCTTGTCCCCTTCTCCTCCTGCCCTCAATCCTTCCCAGCATTAGGGTCTTTTCCAATGAGTCAACTCTTCACATGAGGTGGCCAAAGTATTGGAGTTTCACCTTCAACATCAGTCCTTCCAGTGAACATCCAGGACTGATCTCCTTTAGGATGGACTGGTTGGATCTCCTTGCAGTCCAAGGGACTCTCAAGAGTCTTCTCCAACACCACAGTTCAAAAGCATCAATTCTTCGGCACTCAGCCTTCTTCACAGTCCAACTCTCACATCCATACATGACTACTGGAAAAACCATAGCCTTGACTAGACGGACTTTGTTGGCAAAGTAATGTCTCTGCTTTTGAATATGCTATCTAGGTTGGCCATAACTTTCCTTCCAAGGAGTAAGCGTCTTTTAATTCCATGGCTCCAATCACCATCTGCAGTGATTTTGGAGCCCAAAAAAAGAAAGTCTGACACTGTTTCCACTGTTTCCCCATCTATTTCCCATGAATTGATGGGGCCAGATGCCATGATCTTATTTTTCTGAATGTTGAGCTTTACACCAACTTTTTCACTCACCTCCCTCACTTTCATCAAGAGGCTTATTAGTTCTTCTTCACTTTCTGCCATAAGGGTGGTACCATAGAGTATGGCCAGTAATAATACTAATAAAGGCACCAATTAAAGAATGTTGCTAATCACCCAGTTCTACATGAATTAAGTCATTAGCTATTCTACTTGCTGACTTTCAAAATACCCTGAAAGAAATTCAGGACACAGATCATGAATGAAGCCCTCTGTGTGCTGGGAAAATTGACAGAACAGATCTTCTGCTAGTTAGATATTTTCAGGAGAAAATGATATGAACCCCAAGTCTTACATCTTCCCATACTTAGAAGGGCACTAAAATTATTAACAGAGATAATATGTTCCTCCTGACTGAGCTGTGTGCTTAACTGCACGTACTCCTTTTCGAAAATCACATGCACACTGACCTACCTCTTTATCTCTTTGAAGAAATTCCTCAGAGTTACCCGAGAGGCTGTCTTCTGTTCTATAGTCCTCAGTAAGTCTCCAAATAAAATTGAAATTCACAACTCACTGCCTTTAAAATATACCTATATGTATTATTGAAGTATAGTTGATTTACAAAGTTGCATTCTTGTCAGGTGTACAGCACAGTAACTCGGTTTATATATATATATATATGTATATAGGACTTCCCTGGTGGCTCAGACGGTAAAGTATCTGTCTACAATGCGGGAGACCTGGGTTTGAGCCCTGGGTTGGGAAGATCCCCTGGAGAAGGAAATGGCAATCCACTCCAGTACTATTGCCTGGAAAATCCCATGGGCGGAGGAGCTTGGTAGGCTACAGTCTATGGGGCTGCACAGAGTCGGACATGACTGAGCGACTTCACTTTCACTTTCATACATGTGTACATATATACATCTATATCTATATCTATCTAAGTCACTTCAGTCGTGTCCGACTCTGTGTGACCCCATAGATGGCAGCCCACCAGGCTCCCCTGTCCCTGGGATTCTCCAGGCAAAAACACTGGAGTGGTTGCCATTTCCTTCTCCAATGAATGAAAGTGAAAAGTGAAAGTGAAGTCGCTCAGTCGTGTCTGACTCCTAGCAACCCCATGGACTGCAGCCTACCAGGCTCCTCCATCCATGGGATTTTCCAGGCAAGAGTACTGGAGTGGGTTGCCATTGCCTTCTCCGATATATATATGTAGTTTTCTTAGATTCTTTTTCCCTATGCTGCTGCTGCTGCCAAGTCGCTTCAGTCATGTCTGACTCTGTGTGACCCCATAGACGGCAGCCCACCAGGCTCCCCAGTTCCTGGGATTCTCCAGGCAAGAACACTGGAGTGGGTTGCCATTTCCTTCTCCAATGCATGAAAGTGAAAACTGAAAGTGAAGTTGCTCAGTCGTGTCCGACTCCTAGCGACGCCATGGACTGCAGCCTACCAGGCTCCTCCATCCATGGGATTTGCCAGGCAAGAGTACTGGAGTGGGGTGCGATTGCCTTGTCCTTTTTCCCTATAGGTTACTAGAAAATACGGAGTCTATTTTCCTTGCCATATAGTAGGTCCTTGCTGGTTATCTGCACAGTGGCTGCGTGGCGCTGGAGTGGTTGTGTGGAGATACCCCACGTCCAAGGACAGAGAAGCCCCCGCAAGACGGTAAGCACTGGAACAGCGGCTGTGCGGCACTGGAGTGACTTTGAGGAGATATCCACGTCCAAGGGCAAAGGAGAAGCTCCAGAAAGACTGTAGGAGGGGCAAAACCACATTTAGAATCAAACCCCATACCTGCCAGAGATGCTTAAAGGGCTCAAACATACCTGTGTACACCAGGACCTAGAGACCCCACAGAGACTGAGCCAGAACTGTTTTTGGGTATCTCCTGAGAAGGTACAGGTCAGCAGCACACTGCTGCAGGGGCAGGAGCTCTGGGTGCAACAGACCTGGGTATGGAGTAAGCCCTCTGGGATGAGGTCACCATCAACCCACCATAGAGCCAGAAATTACACAGGACTGGAGAAACAGACTCTGGGAGGGCACAAACAGAATCTGTGTGTACCAGGACCCAGAAGAAAGGAGCAGTGACACCACAAGAGACTGACCCAGACTTGCCCACGAGTGTCCAGGAGTCTCTGATGGAAGTGTGAGTCGGTGGTGGCCTGCTGGACCTGGGTTGGGGGCACTGAGTGTAGCAGTGCCTGCATGGGACCTTTTGAAGGAGGTCACCATTATCTTCATTACCTCTACCATAGTTTCGCCTCAGTCAAACAACTGGGAGGGAACACAGCCCAACCCATCAGTAGCAAATTGGATTAAAGATTTACTGAGAATAGCCCCACCCATCAGAACAAGACCAAGTTTGCCCCTCAGTCAGTCCCTCCCATCAGGAAGCTTCCATAAGCCTCTTATCCTTCTCCTTCAGAGGGCAGACAGATTGAAAACCACATCACAGAAAACTAGCCAATCTGATCACATGGACCCAGCCTTGTCTAACTCAATGAAACTATGAGCCATGCCATGTGGGGCCATCCAAGACAGATGGGTCATGGTGGAGAGTTCTGACAGAATGTGATCCACTGGAGAAGGGAATGGCAAACCACTTCAGTACTCTTTCCTTGAGAACCCCAAGAACAGTATGGAAAGGCAAAAAGATAGGACACAGAAAGATCAACTCCCCAGGTCGGTAGGTGCCCAATATGCTACGGGAGATCAGTGGAGAAATAACTCCAGAAAAAATGAAGAGACAGAGCCAAAGCAAAATCAACACCCAGTTGTGGAGGTGACTGGTGATGGAAGTAAAGTCCGATGCTGTAAAGAGCAATATTGCATAGGAACCCAGAATATTAGGTCCATGAATCAAGGCAAATTGGAAATGGTCAAACAGGAGATGGCAAGAGTGAACATTGACATTTTAGGAGTCAGCAAACTAAAATGGACTGGAATGGGTGAATTTAACTCAGATGACCATTATATCTACTACTGTGGGCAAGAATCCCTTAGAAGAAATAGAGTAGCCATCATAGTCAACAAAAGAGTCCGAAATGTAGTACTTGGATGCAACCTCAAAAATGACAGAATGATCTCTGTTCATTTCCAAGGCAAACCATTCAATATCACAGTAATCCACAGTAATGCAGAAGCTGAAGTTGAATGATTCTGTGAAGACCTATAAGACCTTCTAGAACTAATACCCAAAAAAGAAGTCTTTTCCATTATATGGGACTGGAATGCAAAAGTAGGAAGTCAAGAAATACCTAGAGTAACAGGCAAATTTGCCCTTTAAGTATAGAATGAAGCAGGGAAAAGGCTAAGAGAATTTTGCCAAAAGAACGTGATGGTCATAGCAAAAACCCTCTTCCAACAACACAAGAGAAGACTCTACACATGGACATCACCAGATGGTCAATACTGAAGTCAAATTGATTATATTCTCTGCAGCCAAAGATGGAGAAGCTCTATACACTCAGCAAAAACAAGACCTGGAGCTAACTGTGGCTCAGATCATGAGCTCATTATTGCCAAATTCAGACTTAAATTGAAGAAAGTACAGAAAACCACTAGATCATTCAGGTATGACCTAAATCATATCCCTTATGACTACACAGTGGCACTGACAAATATATTCAAGGGATTAGATTTGATAGACTGTCTGAAGAACTATGGACAGAAGTTGGTGACATTGCATAGGAGGAAGTGATTAAGACAGTCCCCAAGAAAAAGAAATGCCAAAAGGCACAATGGCTGTCTGAGGAGGCCTTACAAATAGCTGTGAAAAGAAGAGAAATGAAAGGCAAAGGAGAAAAGGAAAGATATACCCATTTGAATGCAGAGTTCCAAAGAATAGCAAGGAGAGATAAGAAAGCCTTCCTCAGTGATCAATGCAAAGAAATAGAGGAAAACAATAGAATGGGAAAGACTAGAGCTCTCTTCAAGAAAATTAGAGATACCATGGGAACATTTCATCCAAAGAAGAGCACAATAAAGGGCAGAAATTGTATGAACCTAAGAGAAGCAGAAGATATTAAGAAGAGGTGGCAAGAATACCCAGATGAACTATACAAAAAAAGATATTCATGACCCAAACAATCACGATGGTGTGATCACTCACCTAGAGCCAGACATCCTGGAATGCAAAGTCAAGTGAGCTTTAGGAAGCATCACTATGAACAAAATTAGTGGAGGCGATAGAATTCCAGTTGAGCTATTTTGAATCCTAAAAGATGATGCTGTGAAAGTGCTGCACTCAATATGCCAGCATATTTAGAAAACTCAGCAGTAGCCACATGACTGGAAAAGGTCAATTTTCATTCCAATCCCAAAGAAAGGCATGCCAAAGAATCCTCAAATGACTGCACAATTGCACTCATCTCATACCCTAGCAAAGGAATTCTCAAAATTTTCCAAGCCAGGCTTCAACAGTACGTGAACTATAAAATTCCAGATGTTCAAGCTGGATTTAGAAAAGGCAGAGGATCCAGAGATCAAGTTGCCAACATCCATTGGATCATCGAAAAAGCAAGAGAGTTCCAGAAGAACATCTACTTCTTCTTTATTGACTATGCCAAAGCCTTTGACTGTGTGGATCACAACAAACTGTGGAAAATTCTTCAAGAGATGGGAATACCAGACCACCTGACCTGCCTCCTCAGAAATCTGTATGCAGGTCAAGAACAACAGTTAGAAGTGGTCATGGAACAACAGACTGGTTCCAAATAGGGAAAGGAGTACGTCAAGGCTATATATTGTCACCCTGCTTATTTAACTTATATGCAGAGTACATCATGAAAAATGCTGGGCTGGAAGAAGCACAAGCTGGAGTCAAGATTGCCGGGAGAAACATCAATAACCTGAGATAACGCAGATGACACCACCCTTATGGCAGAAAGTGAAGAAGAACTAAAGAGCCTCTTGATGAAAGTGAAAGAGGAGAGTGAAAAAGTTGGCTTAAAGCTCAACATTCAGAAAACTAAGATCATGGCATCTGGTCCCATCACTTCATGGGAAATAGATGGGGATAAAGTGGAAACAGTGTCAGACTTTATTTTGGGGGGCTCCAAAATCACTGCAGATGGTGATTGCAGTCATGAAATTAAAAGACGCTTGCTCCTTAGTAGAAAAGTTATGATCAATCTAGAGAGCTTATTAAAAAGCAGAGACATCACTTTGCCAACAAAGGTCCATCTAGTCAAGGCTATGGTTTTTCCAGTGGTCATGTATGGATGTGAGAGTTGGGCTATAAAGAAAGCTGAGTGCTAAAGAATTGATGCTTTTGAACTGTGATGTTGGAGAAGACTCTTGAGAGTCCCTTGGACAGCAAGGTTATCTAATCAGTCCATCCTAAAGGAAATCAGTCTGGAATATTCATTGGAAGGACTGATGCTAAAGCTGAAACTCCAATACTTTGGCCACCTGAAGGGAAGAACTGACTCATTGGAAAGGACCCTGATGCTGGGAAAGATGGAAAGCGGGAGGAGAAGGGGATGACAGAGGATGAGATGGTTGGATGGCATCACTGACTCAATGGACATGAGTTTGAGTAAACTCCAGGAGTTGGTGATGGACAGGGAGGCTTGGCATGCTAATCCATGGCATCACAAAGAGTTGGACACGACTGAGTGACTGAACTGAACTGAGCTGTTGGTTATCTATTTTATATATAGTAACATATATATTAACCACAATCTCCTAATTTATTGCTCTTCCACTGCTTTCCCCTTTGGTACACATAAGTTTGTTTTATATTTTGGTGGGTCTATTTATGTTTTGTAAATAATTTCATTTGTATCTCTTTTTTTTAAATTTCAGATATAATTGTGCATGTTTATTTCAGTCAATAAATCAGAGATCTTGACTAAACTAGCATAAATTTATAATCAAACTAAGAGAGCAAAGACCTAGAAGAATAGAAGATTGTGATGAGGGAGTGGGATGTGAGAGTTCTATGTTTCCAGAAATGGAAAAGGGTCTCACAGACAATGAGAAGCTCTGGGATACTGTAGTGAAAGGTGGAAGAAAGGTAGTATAGGAAACAAGCGTGGGAGAGGAGCAAGTAGGGGTATGAGACTAAGAGATTAAAAGCTACTATATATGTATTAAAAAAAAAACTGGGGCTTCCCTGGTGAATCAGAGGGTAAAGCGTCTACCTGCAATGTGTGAGACCTGGGTTCCATCCCTGGGTGGGAATGATCCCCTGAAGCAGGGAATGGCAACCCACTCCAATATTCTTGCCTGGAAAACCCCATGGACAGAGAAGCCTGGTGGGCTACAGTCCATGGACAGACAGAAAATGAACTCATGGTTGCTGGAGGGAATGGAGAATCAGGGATTTGGGGGAGGTCATGAACACACTGCTATATTTAAAATGAATAACCAGCAAAGATCTACTGAACAGCACATGGAACTCTGCTCAATGTTATGTGGTAGCCTGGATGGGAGGAGTTTGGTGTAGAATGGATACATGTATATGTATGGCCAAATCCCTTCATTGTTCACTTGAAACTACCACATCATTGTTAATCAGCTAGCTACACCCCAATACAAAACAGAAAGGTTAAAGTTACAAAAAATAATTGATAAGCAATGAGAATATATTGAAAAGGGAACATAGTAATTATTTTATTAATTTTAAATGGAGTATTGTCTACAAAAATATTGAATCACTTTGTCATTTACCTGAAACTAGTACTGTAAATCAATTATACTTCAATGAAAAATAAACATAAAATATTTTGTTAAGCAAAAATAGAAAGGTTTTAGAACAGTGAATATAATATCTTACCATTGTCTAATTCTAAAAACAAGTAATTTATAAATATGCATGTACATTCATATATATACATATGATTATTTTTCATAAAATATTTCTGGAAGAGTATTCAAAATTTGGTGATGATAATTGCTTCCAGAGAGGGGTACTGGGATACTGAAAGACATGGGGAGGAGATAATTTTCATTTGTCACTTTTTGATGAGTAGCCACTTGTACAGTCCTCATGAATCATGGAAGTGACCTGATGACTTGAGGCAGGGTAGTGGGGGTTAGTGTTGTGCATCATATCAGATAACTCAGAGAGAGGGGGCTTTTTGGATATGATTAGGGAGTTGAGGTTTGAAAGTTATAAACCTTGGGTCTAGGTCAATATCACCCACTATTTCAGAGATGCAAATGAAGAGAAAATGGCTAGCATCTTTAGGGAAAGCTGCCTGAGAGGTGATGACGTCAAGGAAAAGCCAAGTTTACATTAGGACAAGAACACAGCGAGTTCTGAGAAGAGACTGAGGATTTTGTGGAAATGGAATAAGATTTCAGGAGAGCAAGAGAAAGGGTTGTGAGAGAGGTCATCAGGGGGATGAGACGACGAGAAGATGACTCAGAGGGAAAAAAAAGCACAGAGCATAAAGGAGAAGAAAATTAGAAAGCAATGCCTGATGTGCCCGAGTTCTAGATCTGAGGGCAACAGTCACGAGAGGTATGAAAGAAATGAGCAGTTCACAAGGTTCTATGATTTCATCAACATCAGTTTGGGCAAGAGTCCCAAGTGACCCAAAAGTGTTAGCTGGTGACCCAGTCTATAAGTGCTGCGACTGGCAGTGGCTGGAACCCATGTGCTCTCAACTATCAGGCTCTGGCATTTTTTCAACAGGCTCTCTACACAGCGTCCCTGATAGAAATTCAGTAAATAATGGTTTCTGTGCAGTCACAAAACTCAACCCTAAGTAGCAATGACTACCCACAAGGGGTCCTTTCCCTCAGCTGCATCATCAACCTGACATTTCACCTTCTGACCTATTTTTCCAACATTCCAATCACCCCCTATAACTGAACTTAAAGGTGGAATTTAAAAAACAAAACTCCTAGAAACAGAGGAGACTGGTGGTTGCCAGGGGTGGAGGTTGGGGGTGCAAACTGGTGAAGGTGGTCAAAGACACAAATTTCCAGTTATAGGATGAATAAGTCCTGGGAATCTAATGTCCAGCATGGCGACTACAGTTAACAATACCGCATTGCATACATACAAGTTGCTAAGAGAACTTAACAGTTTTTCAGTTCAGTTCAGTTCAGTTGCTCAGTTGTGTCCGACCCTTTGCACCCCCATGAATCGCAGCACGCCAGGCCTCCCTGCCCATCACCAACTCCTGGAGTTCACTCAAACTAACGTCCACCGAGTCAGTGATGTCATCCAGCCATCTCATCCTTGGTCGTCCCCTTCTCCTCCTGCCCCCAATCCCTCCCAGCATCAAAGTCTTTTCCAATAAGTCAGTTCTTACCACATACAAAAAAAAAAAGTAGCTATGTGAGATGACAGATATATTCACTAATCTTATTAACAAACATGGTAATCATTACACAATATATATGTTTATCAAATCATCCTTTATATACCTTAAACTTACACATGCTACATGTCGATCATATCTTAAGAGTGAAGTTAAAGTCACTCAGTCATGCCACTCTTTGTGACCCCATGGACTATACAGTCCATGGAATTTGGCAGACCACAATACTGGAGTGGGTAGCTGTTTCCTTCTCCAGGGGATCTTCCCAACCCAGGGATCAAACCCAGGTCTCCCATATTGAACGCAGATTCTTTACCAGCTGAACCACCAGGGAAGCAGCTCCGTCTTAACAGAGCTAGGAGGAAAAGTTACTGGATATGCTTTAAAAACAAACAAACAACAACAGATAAGATAGGATCTCTTAAACTTCCCCAGGCAATTGTATGTATAGCCAAGATAGAGTGCTAATTTACTTCAACACCTTTGTAAAGATAAAAAACTAAGGGAGACTATTCAAGGTCTGCTATCTGGAAAGTGAAGGCAAGGTAGGAAACCCAGTCTCCTGGCTCTGAGTCTAGTACTCATCCCCCATGCCTCAGGTTGCTTTGACTCATGATCCCGTCCTCTCTCAGCTTCACCTGGCTCTTTACTTAACCTCAAGGCAAAAATTAAAAATACCAAAATGTGACCAGAATGAGCACATTCTTCACATGGACCCACATGTCCAGCTCCCGCCTCCTGCGGAAGCCCACACCTCTACTTCTGTGCCACGGTGTGCTGTTGCCGTGCATTGCTTAAGAACGTTGACGAATGGTGCCCGTTGGCCCACACTACACATTCATGCGATCTCACCTCAGTGTGCGCTCATTTTGCTTGGCCATCCTTACTCCCCTCTTTTTGTTCCTTGTCAGGCCAGCCACAGAGGCTGCTCCAAATCTTTTCACTTGCCTTAGCTCTGTATCCCCTCATAGATTAAACCATCTGATATTAATGCTATCTATTCCCCTAGTCTCTCCCCTGCCTCAAACCGTCTCTATGTTTTCGTCTGTTCTCTTTTCATGTCTAACTTCTGCCTGTGATTAGATTGAACCTCTTCCCCCTCCCCTTTCTTTCCCTCTGATACATATTCTGTCTCCCTCTCTTTCTCTAGTCAAGCGTTTCTTCTCTACTGCCTCTTTCCTCTAAGCCTACTTAGGAGTTTTCCTCATCTTTAAAGCAATGCTGCCCTTACAATTACAGCTGCATTAAAGCTACTATCACACTCTAATTTTTCTTTCTCTGTTTAACTTTTCTATTCAGTTCAGTTCAGTTGCTCAGTCGTGTCCGACTCTTTGCGACCCCATGAATTGCAGCATGCCAGGCCTCCCTGTCCATCACCAACTCCCGGAGTTCACTCAGACTCACGTCCATCGAGTCCGTGATGCCATCCAGCCATCTCATCCTCTGTCACCCCCTTCTTCTCCTGCCCCCAATCCCTCCCAGCATCAGAGTCTTTTCCAATGAGTCAACTCTTCCCATGAGGTGGCCAAAGTACTGGGGTTTCAGCTTTAGCATCATTCCTTCCAAAGAAATCCCAGGGCTGATCTCCTTCAGAATGGACTGGTTGGATTTCCTTTCAGTCCAAGGGACTCTCAAGCGTCTTCTCCAACACCACAGTTCAAAAGCATCAATTCTTCAGTGCTCAGCCTTCTCCACAGTCCAACTCTCATATCCATACATGACCACAGGAAAAACCATAGCCTTGACTAGATGGACCTTAGTCGGCAAAGTAATGTCTCTGCTTTTGAATATGCTATCGAGGTTGGTCATAACTTTTCTTCCAAGGAGTAAGTGTCTTTTAATTTCATGGCTGCAGTCACCATCTGCAGTGATTTTGGAGCCCCCCAAAATAAAGTCTGCCACTGTTTCCACTGTTTCCCCATCTATTTCCCATGGGACCAGATCCCATGATCATCGTTTTCTGAATGTTGAGCCTTAAGCCAACTTTTTCACTCTCTTCTTTCACTTTCATCAAGAGGCTTTTTAGTTCCTCTTCACTTTCTGCCATAATGGTGGTGTCATCTACATATCTGAGGTTATTGATTTCTATCAGACGGTTTAAAATCACTCTTAGTGTTTCTACCTCTTCCCTGTAATGTGACTTCCAACATTTACCTGCTGAAACTATGCTCTTACTTACATATGCTGGATTACTTGTCAAAATTAAGCCTCATTTATTGTCCTTGCACTAAGGAGCACTCTCTTACTTTGAAACATTCTTTCCCCCTTTTAACATTGCATTGCAGAATTGCATTCTCAATAATTTTATTTTTGCTCCCTGTCTCTCCCTTTCTTTCTCTCTGCTTCTCTCTTCTGGCTCTCAATTTTCTGACCTCATCTCAGTACCTCAGGCTGTGCCAATGGACTAGCAATACCGCTGCATCCTGGGAGCTTGTCAGATGAACAGCATCTCAGGCCCCACTGTAGACCTACTGAGGCAGAGTCTGTAGTTCAATAACATGCCCAGGTGATTCGTATACACGGTAAAGCTTCAGAAGCATTGCTCTATGTTTCTGCCCTTGGCCTTTCTCTCTAACCTTTGTTCACTCTATTCTTGATATGATCCCAAGGTCCAAGTAACCATTCTAAACAAAAATCCCCCAATTTACTCCTCTGACCATGAGTTCATTCCATCCTTTACACCATGCCCCCATTTTCAGAGCTTTTGAACATCCACTATAAATTTTTAGTGAACAATGTACTATGTTCAAAGGAAGTCTTCATCTCTTCTCTGTTCTTTCTTCCTTATAACAATTAATGAACACTCTCCTAGGCACCTGAGGTTATAATTTTTTATTGCTGTTATTTCTGATTCCATTTTCTCTGCAACAGACCTTCACACAATAAAGCATATAATCGTAATTGGTTCCATCCCTTAAACATCTTTTGCCTTCCTATTACTTAAAAAACATAGAATGATAGAAAGATAATCACTTATGGTGAGTTATGAGCCAGGTATTCTTCTAAAAGCTTTACAAACATAAAACTCATTTAACCTTAATCTTGTTAGACAATAGTATCTAATTATCTTATCATCTTATAGACTCCGGTCATTTTTCACTCAGATCTCTACTATTGCCCACCTGCTAACTTCTACAGTTTCTTGAGTCAGGGACCATATGATGAAAATCTTCACTAACCTTTGTGTACTGTATAAACTAAAGTTTACAGGGTAATTCCATAAGATAATCCTATTTAACCCTCTCGAGAAAAATAAAAATGAAAAACTATGAACAAGGTATTTATATTTCCATTTTACAAATAAGTAAAATAGGATTCTAAGTATTTATGTGATTTGTTCAAAACCAACAGCTGCCTTCTTACACTTATCGTGTGCAGCTGTCTCTTCCTGAAACACAGATAGCGCCTCCTCTTAACAAACAAAATGAAATAACACTGATGTCTTCTAACCCTCTACAGAATGATGCAACCCACCTTTCCCACCTTTCTAACTACTCTCCCCCCCCCCCGCCCACCCTATTCTACAATTACTCCTATTCGCAGAATGTTCCTGTGCTTTCCTGATCCTGATTTTGTTCACACTCTTCCCACTGAGACAGGTTGGAACCAGGCACCCTTTGCTGCAATGCTGCAGTGCTTGCATCTGGACACACCTCTCCTTCAGCAACAAAATTTAAAGAAACTGTATGGGACTAAAAATAACTGCATGCATGCCCAGTTGGTGCAAATTCTGTACAAAAGATACAAAGAGACCAAAAAACCCAACTGCCACTTCTAAAGAGCCTGGAACAAAAACTGAATGTCAGGAGCAAAAGAAAGGTACTGTGCCTGCCCCCTGCACTCAACACCACCAGTGAAGTGAAAGTCAAAGTTGCTCAGTTGTGTCTGACTCTTTGGGATCCCATGGACTGTAGCCTGCCAGGCTCTTCTGTCCATGGGATTCTCCAGGCAAGAATACTGGAGTGGGTAGTCATTTCCTTCTCCGGGGGATCTTCCCAACCCAGGGATTGAACCCAGGTCTCCCACATTGCAGGTATAGTCTTTATCATCTGAGTCAGGGAAGCCCCTTGACACCACCAGAGGGAAGGGCAAACCAGCTGAGCTACTCCTCCAGCCTGAACCCTGGACACACCCCTACCCTCACCCCATATAAGGAATGAGCTTGGCCCCTTCAGTGGGCGAGGAAGCAAGGGAACTCCTTGTCTGTTCCTGCTCCCACCTGCTGCAGCAGGGGCCCCAGTAAAGCCTTGCCTGAATTTCTTGTTTGGCCTCTAGTCGATTTCTATTGATTGAGAAAGACGAAGAACCCTGGTCATTTTCTCCACCACCTGCAATATCCTTCTTCCCACTACCATCCTAGAAAGTGGTCCCCAACACTCAAGGCCCTACTCAAAAGGCCTTACCACTAACAAAGTCCTTCCCTATCACATGCAACAGGCCAAATTAGTGCATCCTTCTCCTCTTTTACCAAATCATTTAGAGCACAATAAATCAGAGCATCGCTTCTGGAGTCTAAGCCCTTGGGTTCCAGGCCTGACTGTGTCGTTTACCACCTATGGGCCTTAGACTTCAATTCCTATCAGTGAAGTGAGAAGGATAATGGTACCCAGCTCTTCTGGTTATGATGAAACACCAGGCATAGGACTAGATGCAGAGATAAAGCAATGACCAAACTGATAAGTTTTCTGCAGCTATGAAGCTTCATTTACAGGGACAAATAAAAATAAATGAGTAAAAAAATAAATGTTGATATATAACTACCACCAGTGAAATCCATTAACAGTTTCCAGGAAATAAAAATAGAATCTAGGTAATAAAATGGTCTAACCTTTTTCTTCCTTGGTGCTAGTCTTGGAGCTTGCTCATACAGTGTCATATGCAGAGGCCTTGCATGTGACCCTTCAGACCAGAGTTCTTGGTGAGAAACAGCTGCACCAACACCTCATACTGTGTGCAGAAGCCACACACAACACAGCAATTCAACATGACAGCAGTGTTGTTAGCTGAGCCCAGCACTGGAATCCAGAGCTAGAGCAACACAGCTATGCCTGCTTTGAGAGAACTCCGCCCCCTCCCCTCCCAGCTGACAGGGATCCCTATAAAGCAAGCTCTACCCACTGATCCCTATAAAGCAAACAAGGAGCTTGTTTGCTCTAGAGCAGGCTCCCGCCTCTCCATTTTCTAATCAGAGAGCAAAGCTTTCCTTTGCTTTTGAGCCAAATTTTTTCTACTGGCTAGAACCCCCGACACCTGGCAGAAGGACCTTCTTGGGGACTAACTCAGAAGGGTCCATAACATACTGTCTTAGCTAATTACCTATTTAAAGGCCCTCTAATGAGGTGGAAAAGATCAATTTACATTCCAATCCCAAAGAAAGGCAATGCCAAAGAATGTTCATACTACCGCACAATTGCACTCATCTCACACACTAGCAAAGTGATGCCTAAAGTTCTCCAAGCTAGGCTTCAACAATATGTGAACTGTGAACTTCCAGATGTTCAAGCTGGATTTAGAAAAGGCAAAGGAACCAGAGATCAAATTGCCAACATCTGTTGGATCATAGGAAAAGCAAGAGAATTCCAGAAAAACATCTACTTCTGTTTCATTGACTACACTAAAGCCTTTGACCATGTGGATCTCAACAAACTGGAAAATTCTTCAAGAGATGGGAATACCAGACCATCATAGCTGCCTCCTGAGAAACCTGTATACAGGTCAAGAAGCAATAGCTAGAACTGGACATGGAACAATGGACTGTTTCCAAATTGAGAAAGGAGTACACCAAGGCTGTATATTGTCAATTGTCACCCTGATTATTAAACTTATATGCAGAGTACCCTATGTGAAATGCCATACTGGATGAAGCTCAAGCTGAAATCAAGAATGCCAGGAGAAATATCAATAACCTCAGATATGCAGATAACACTGCCTTTATGGCAGAAAGCAAAGAAGAACTAAAAAGCCTCTTGAAGAAAGTGAAAGAGAAGAGGGAAAAAAAAAATGGGCTTAAAACTCAACATTCA
This sequence comes from Capra hircus, assembly GCF_001704415.2. Taxonomy (NCBI): domain Eukaryota; kingdom Metazoa; phylum Chordata; class Mammalia; order Artiodactyla; family Bovidae; genus Capra; species Capra hircus. The sequence continues at coordinate 18,003,310 of NC_030808.1, forward strand.
GAAAATGAAAATAATGGCCTCTGGTCCCATCCCCTCATGGCAAATAGATGGGGAAACAACAGAAACAGTGAGAGACTTTCTTTTCTTGGGCTCCAAAATCACTGCAGATGGTGACTGCAGCCATGAAATTAAAAGATGCTTGCTCCTTGGAAGAAAAACTATGACAAACCTAGACAGTATATTAAAAAGCAGAGACATTACTTTGCCAACAAAAGTCCATATAGTCAAAGCTATGGTTTTTCCAGTAGTCATGCATGGATGTGAGAGTTGGACCATAAAGAAGGCTGAGCACCGAAGAACTGATGCTTTGGAACTGTTGTGTTGGAGAAGACCCTTGAGAGTCCCTTCGACTGCAAGGAGATCAAGCCAGTCCATCCTAAAGGAAATCAGTCCTGAATATTCATTGCAAGGACTGATGCTGAAGCTGAAACTCCAATACTTTGACCTCCTGATGTGAAGAGCTGACTCATTTGAAAAGACCCTGATGCTGGGAAAGATTGAAGGCAGGAGGAGAAGAGGACAACAGAGGATGAGATGGTTGGATGGCATCACTGACTCAACGGACATGAGTTTGAGCAAGGTCAGGGAGATGGTAAAGGATGGGGAAGCCTGGTGTGCTGCAGTCCCTGGGGTCGCAAACAGTCACACATGACAGAGACTGAACTGAACTGATATTGTCTTTTGGACAGTAAAACTAGCCCTCCATAACCATGGGTTCCGCATTTGTGGATTCAACCAATCATGGATTTAAAAAAAATTTGAAAAAAATGCCAAAAAATTCCCAAAAGCAAAACTTGAGATTGCTGTGCCAGAAAGTATTTACATATAATGTGCATTGTATTAGGCATTATAAGTAATCTAGAGGTAATTTGGATACGACTGAGCAACTTCACTTTCACTTTTCACTTTTATGCATTGGAGAAGGAAATGGCAACTCACTCCAGTGTTCTTGCTTGAAGAATCCCAGGGACGGGGGAGCCTGGTGGGCTGCCGTCTATGGAGTAACACAGAGTCGGACACGACTGAAGTGACTTAGCAGCAGCAGCAGAGATGATTTAAAGAATAGGGAAAAGTAAAGTATTATATGCAAATAGTTATAGCATTTTATATAATGGACTTGAGCATTTGCAAATTTTGGTATTGGTCCTGGAACCAGTCCCAGAAATGTGCTCTGCCTAGGAATTTTAGGGCACTGAAACCATCATGTATAATAGTGTAATGATGGGTACACTTGCCAAAACCGCAAGTGAACCCTACTGTAAGCCAGGAACTTTGGGTGATAACGTGTCATTGTAGGTTCATTGATTGCCACAGATGTACCACTTTTGTGGGGAATGTTGATACTAGGGAGGCTGGGAGTATATGGGGAATCTGTGTACTTTCCCGTCAACTTTTCTGTGAACTTAAAACTGCTCTAAAAAATAGTGTTTAAAAAATAAAAAATAACGTGTATTAAAAAGAAAAACTATTAAAATATTTCCTATAGTCATAATGTATCTCCTTTAAATATGTTTTATAAAAATACTTCTCTCCTTTTGTGGGTTCTCTGGCTAGATTTGCCTTGTGCTCTTTTATTTCTTGGCAGTGAGTTAACTGAGAAGCAGTCAGGCAGAGGACTTAATTGCTCAGTCTTTGAAGTGGGACAATTTGACCATATGAATTTGGATCTTTGTGACACCTCTGCACTTTAGTCTCCTTATTTGGAAAGTTGGAATAACAATCATCGCTAAGGGTTGCTTTGAGGAGGAGTTTAAAGTACTATGCACATATTGTATGCTGAATAAATATTAATACAGTGGACTATTACTGATTCTGGCTATTCATAATCCATTCCACGTTTGTTAACCACATCCCTGTTTCTCTTCAGGGAAATACCTCTGCCAATCAGACCACACAGTTTTGTTGATGCTGGCCCCACCCCAACTCCAGGTGGTACATTCTACATGGTCCAGAACCAATCAGCTCATCATATTCCTCAGGCTAGGCCAATTCATTCTAAAATGGGCAAGCAACCCAAATCAGGCTGAGAATATAGTAAGACTTTTGATGAAACTTCTGGACAGAGTCAGTTACTCTATTTTAGAGCCCTAAAGGCTGAGAAAATATAAGGTCTTGGGGCTGCTTAGCCCCCTTCTTTCTTGTTTGTTTGATTGTAAACAAGAGAAATTTATTTCTTGAGAAGTCCAAGATCAATGCCGATAGATTTGGAGTCTGGTGAGAGCCCACTTTCTGGTTTGTAGATGGTCATGTTCTTACTGTGTCTTCACATGGCAGAGAGAGAAAGCAATGACCCTTCTCAGGTCTATCGTTCTAAGGGCACTAATCTCATTCATAAGGGCCCTACCCTTATGACCTAATTACCTCCCAAAGGCCCCACGTCCAAATTCCATAACACTGGGGATTCGGGCTTCAACATCTGATTTGGAGAAAACATAAACATTCAGTCCATAGCAAGGAACCATCTATGGTTTATGAGACATTTGATAAAATCATTTCAAAGAACATCTTGGGGTATATTTTATTCAAAGAATTTATTACCAAGGGCCAGCCTTTGGAAGAACAAGAGCATAAAGCAAATTTTGGAGACTAAAAGTATCATTTATATCTTTGGTTTATTAGTATTCTAATTTTAATTAGTAGAAGAAACCTTTACTTATGCCTATTTTACTAATTTGTTATAATTTCATTTAGGTTGAGAGTCATCATGCACTCTGAAAAAAAATAATAAATAATAATTGAAAGTGAAACTTGCTCAGTTAACTGACTGTATAGTGACCCCCTGGACTGTAGCCTCCCAGGAAGAATTCCTTGTCCATGGAATTTTCCAGGGAAGAATATTGGAGTAGGTGGCCATTCCCTTCTCCAGGGGATCTTCCTGACCCAGAATTGAAACCGCATCTCTTGCATCTCCCGCATTGCAGGCAGGTTCTTCACCATCTGAGTCACTAGAGAAGCCCTTAGCAGAGCGCCGAAGAATTGATGCTTTCGAACTGTGGTGTTGGAGAAGACTCTTGAGAGTCCCTTGGACTGCAAGGAGATCCAACCAGTCCATTCTGAAGGAGATCAGCCCTGGGATTTCTTTGGAAGGAATGATGCTAAAGCTGAAGCTCCAGTACTTTGGCCACCTCATGAGAAGAGTTGACTCATTGGAAAAGACTCTGATGCTGGGAGGGATTGGGGCCAGGAGGAGAAGGGGACGACCGAGGATGAGATGGCTGGATGGCATCACGGACTCGATGGACGTGAGTCTGAGTGAACTCCAGGAGTTGGTGATGGACAGGGAGGCCTGGCGTGCTGCGATTCATGGGGTCGCAGAGAGTCGGACACGACTGAGCAACTGAACTAAACTGAACTGAAAAAAGTTTAACATAGTAATAAAGCCTACCAGCTCTGTAGTCAGCCTAGTTGGATTCCTGGTTCTGCCATTTACTGTCTGTATTTGGGCAAATTACTAAACCTCTCAAAATCTTTAAGGTTCCTCATCTATAAAGTGGGGAAAACTATAGAACCTTTCTCTTTGGCAGTTGTGAAGATTGAAAGTGGGAATGTAAGTGCTGTTGGGCTTCCCTGGTAGCTCAGCTGGTAAAGAATCCATCTGCAATGCAGGAGACCCCGATAAGATTCCTGAATCAGGAAGATTCCCTGGAGAAGGGCATGGCAACCCACTTCAGTATTCTTGCCTGGAGAATCCCCGTGGACAGAGGAGCCTGGCAGGCTGCAGTCCATAGGACCACAAAGAGTCCTACAGCACTTTTAACATCATAAGAAGAGAAGATACCTAAGAATTGTGTCAGAGAGAAGAGCAGAGAGCCTGGGCAAGAGAAATTGGACCTAGGGACACCAAAAGTCCCAGTGCCTTTCGGTCATGTGGTCAAATACCCTCTCCTTTTCACTTCAGCCAATGTTGAGTTTTCTGTCCAAGGCAAGAAAGGAGCTGCAACTGACTCAGCTCTTATTACTGATGAAAATCCTATTGAAAAGATGATGTACATCAAAGTTAAAAAACATAGTTGAGATATAATGTTTTAATTACTCAAAATTGTGCCAACCTGGCAATTACTATTGCAGTCTGCATATTACTTCAGAAAAACAGAATGGAACTTCCTCAACCTGATAAGAGGCATATATGAAAATCCTATAGCTAGTGTTATATAAATGGTGAAAGATTGAACATATCCCTCCTAAGATGGGTAACAAGGCAAATATGTCCACTCCCATCATTGCACTGAAGGCTCTAAGATCATAAAGGAATAAAAACAAACAGACTGGAAAGGAAGAAACAAGTCATTTTATTTACAAATAACTCCCTCCTTCAGCCAGGTGAGGGGAATGGGATGGGGTGGAAGTGTGGTAAGTGAAGTATATGATGAGCAGAGAGAAAAATCTAATTTACTAAATAAATTAAATCAGGAGTAAACTTACTGATAAATAAAAAGAAAATTTACTATGACACAGAAGATATTTTATAAATATTTGATGCTTATTAATTATGCTTTAATGCAGCAAAGAGTAATAATATCACTTTTCAGAAGCTCCAGAAAATGCACTAATCTGGGAATCTGCTGACCTAAAATTTTAATACTGAGTTTATCACTTATCCGACCTTGGGCAGGTCACTTTACTCCTCTGTATCAGAGTCTTGATATTTTCAAAAGGAGGTTACTCCATGAAAAAGAAAGAAATAATTGCATTTGGAGCAACATGGATGGACCTGGAGATTACCATACTAAGTGGAGTAAGTCAGACAAAGATAAATATCACATGATATTGCTTATGTGTGGACTCTTTAAAAAAATGATACAAACAAGTTTATTTACAAAATAGACTCACAGACTTGGAGAAAGAACTTATGGCTACCAGAGGGGAAAGGTGGGGAATGAGAAATAGCTGGGTAGTTTGGGATTGACATGTACGCACTGCTTTATTTAAAATGCATAACCAACAAGGACCTAATATATAGCACAGGGAACTCTGCTCATACTCTTTAATAACCAAAATAGGAAAGGAATTTGAAAAAGAATAGATGTATGTGTAACTGAATTGCTTTGCTGTATACTTGAAACAAACATAATACTGTTACTCATCTGTACTTCAATATAAAATAAAATTTTTTTATAAAGGAAGCTACTACAGGAAATAATTTCTAAGAGCCTTTTTCCAGATCTATGCTAAAATTTGTATTTAAGCCTTTCTGTATTTTTGAGTTAATTTCCATTCATATCCTCTCCATAAGCTCCAATTCTTTGTAATTTACATATTTTTATTGTAGAATATTACTCTGGAGATCGCTGTGGTTGTGTTCAAGGAATCAGAGGCTATGAAATGGTTTTCCCTTTCACCACCCAGAAATAGTAAAGAAGACATTTAGCATGTTGTCATCATTGATTATGGGTCCCATTTTTTCTTCTTTCTATAGTCCTCCATCTTTGACACATTACATGCCTGAAATACCACTGTTATTTCTCTTTACTGATTTCTAGAGAAAACTAGAGTATCGGAGGATACATAAGTGAACCAAAAAATTTCAAGATTCTAAATAACAATAAGTAGTTCAATTCACCAACTGACTTTTCTCTAGCTATATCTGAAAAGCTTCCTCTGATATTTTAAAAAATATTTATTTATTTGGCTGTTCTGGGTCTTAATTGGGACACACAGGATCTTTTAGTGCCTGCATGCAAATTCTTAGTTGTGGCCTGTGGGATCTAGTTCCCTGACCAGGGATCGAACCCAGGCTCCCTGATTGGGAGTTCAGAGTCTTACCCAGTGGACTGGTCTTAGCCACTAGTCCTTCCCTCTGGTATTTCTGATCTTTGACTTACTGGAAGAGTTACTGTGCCTATTTGGATCTTAGTTTGAAAAGAGCCCTATTTAGGCTCTCTCTTTTTACCGTATTAATAAAAACCCATAATTTTTTAAAAGATATGCAACATGAGCAAACTTTTTCAGTCTTAAAAAATACTTTGTCTTTTTGCTGTGTTAGAACGAGGTACCCCCTATCTTATTCTGCCCTAGGCAGTTCCCAGATGGCAGGTCCCATATAGGGCTCCACCATTACATAAAGTTTCGTGCTTAGTTGCTCAGTCGTATCCAGCTCTTTGTGACCTCATGGACAATAATCCATCAGGCTCCTCTGTCCGTGGAATTCTCCAGGCAAGAATACTGAAGTGGGTTGCCATTCCCTTCTCCAGGGGATCTTTCCCACCCAGAGACTGAACCCAGGTCTACTACACTGAAGGCGGATTCTTTACCATCTGAGCCACGAGGGAAGTCCATGTAGATTTTAAGAGAAGTGAAATCTCTCTTCTGAAGATCATACTCCTGGGTTCATGACCTTTAGAAACGTTCCTTCCTGTTCTGTTCACTTTATCCCAGAAGAGAACTTTTGGTCCAAAAGCCCTACTAATCTTAAATATATATATATATATATATATATATATATATATATATATATATATATATATGCATTTATTTATTGTGGCTGCGAGGTGTCTTAGATACTGCATGTGGTCTCTAGTTCCCTGACCAAGGATTGAACTCAGGCCCCTACATTGGGAATATGGAGACTTAGGTACTGGACCACCAGGGAAGTCTCAAATTGCTAATCTTTACTACTATGTGTGAGGCTATTCTGAGATACAAACTTCATATAGTTAAGGAAAATTCCAGACGTGGTCTCGTGCTATACATTTATCTTAGCACGGTTTTAAAGAATTAGACTTAAACCTTGGGACCATCTTAACCATAGCTCTAACTAGGATCTAAACTCCCTCCTTCAAACCCTTCATACCTCCTGGCATGGGCTTTGATCCAAGACTCTTCCTTTAGTTTTAAATAGAAGTGAAACTACTAACGACCAATGAAGTTGCCAACTTGGCTTGTGTCTCCTAAATATCACCCTTGGGAAACCTTGGCCAATGTGTCTTAATCTCCTTTTAGCTGAGCCTCCACACCAATATGCAACTCTGTTATTCTGTTTGCTTTCCTTATCTGTTGTTTTTATATTTCTTCCCATCCTTGATCTTTCCTAAGGCTCTTAACTTGTGTTGTATTTTCTTAGATTTCCTTCTGAACCCTTAAACTTTGTATTTCATAGACTTTTAAACTCAAGCCCCAATTTTAACCTACAGACTGCATAACCCTTCACCTTTGAAGAGATGAGTGAATTTTGTCAACTTCAAATGGTCCATTCTGAATCTCTTACTATGTGGTAATGAAACTGGAAATAAATAAGTAAATAGTTATTTATACACAAATTCTCAAACATGTTTGCTTCTTCCTGTTGAAAAGTTTCCAAATTCAGATGTTTTTTAAATAGTGTGAAATATCACTGTCATCTTAATAGGCAGAACAAATAAATGTCTTCGGCTTCACTCTATCTTAGATGGAAGCAACATAGAGAAATGTATAAAATGAAAATGATAGTGAGTGAATTTTTATAAAAAAGCTAAAATTGTTACTCCTGTCATGTTGATCTCACCTGGTCTCTATGAGAATGGATATTTGATATATTTGAGGTGTTGCTGGAGTCTGCATTGATCACTGTACACTAAGTTTCTAAATAATTCTGGCAGTGTTTTAGTGTATTTGGAATTCATAAAGGTTATTTCATTAAAAAAGAATACAAGCTGACATCTGTGAGTGCTATCTCACACTTGAGTAAAAATAAAGTCAGCTGCTGCCTGGCTGCAGGAGAACTTTTACATGACACTTTCAAATACTTGGCTTAAAATGAAGGAGTGTGCTGGCCAACAAAAAGCAAGAGTGTGGAAAGCAGTGGGGTGATGAAACTGGGTAAGAGCAAGATATTTTCAGTCCAACTCTTTTATTTTATAGTCTAAGACTATAAAAGCTACAAACTGTAAAGCTATACTAAACCATTTACCATGGAATTCTACATTATTCTACAAAAAGTGTTATAATCTTTCCTTAAGAAGAAATTGTTAGCTGTATATTTCAGCCAAAGAACCCACAATGCCAATGTAACAGTAACAGTAATCTATTTAGTAGACTTAACACATTTTACTATTCAAATTTACATCATTTACTCCTTGTGTAATAGTGATCTTTTTATAATTATTTTAATATCTATACTTGATGTCTCCATTGCTTCAAATTTCATTTACTTTCTTTGGTAGATGTAGGGGAGCTGTGGCAAGGCTTTATGTTTCTCTTCATCATCTCTCTTTCCATTTCTGCTTCCTTTGTCTTCTTTCTATTTTGATATTTATCCCTATTTATTTATAACTTATTTGGGTGTGCTGGGACTTAGTTGTGGGATTCTGGATGTTTTAGTTGTTGCATGTGAACTGTTAATTGTGGCATGCGGGATCTAGTTCCCTGAGCAAGGATCGTACTCAGGCCCCCTGCACTGGGAAAATGGAGTCTTAGCCACTGGACCACCAGGAAAGCCCCTCCTTTGTCTTTTTGCCATTTCACTTTCTACTCAGCCGTTCCCTTTTCCATGATCCACTATTCTCCTTTGGAAAGCATCTCTCCAAGTCTACTGCTCCCATAAGAACCTCTGACTTAAAGCAGAGTGGGGACTAGAAATGCCTGAAGGTGCAGCGCAAAAGATTTCCCTGTAGCTTAAACAGTAAAGGATCTGCCTGCAATGCAGGAGACCAGGGTTCGATCCCTGGGTTGGGAAAATCCTCTAGAGAAGGGAATGGCAATCCACTCCAGTGTTCTTGCCTGGAGAATCTCATAAATAGAGAAGCCTGGCGGGTTACAGTCCGTGGGGTCGCAAAGATTTAGACATGACTGAGTGACTAACACACATACACACAGAGCAAAAGATAGAGGATTATATTGAAGAACAATATAGTGAATAAATTATAAATAAATATTAGAACAAACTCAGCATGTGGGATATTTTAAATGACAACAGACTGAATTTCTTCAATATGACAATAGCATGAGAAACAAAGAAAAAGAAAAAGAAGTGGGTCCTCTCTAGATAAAAAAGATTCATGAGTCAGTGCATTCAAATGTAATGTTGGAGACAATAGAACATTTTAATATGAACTGGGTGTTTGACAATATTCAAATGATATTAAAGAATTATTATTAATTTTGTTAGATGTCAAAATTGCATTGTCTTTTTAAAAATTGCTAAGGTTTATAAAATGTCCATATTTTTAGAGATGCTTTTATTGAAGTATATGCAATTGAAATGATGGCATTTCTGAGATTTGTTTTCAAATATTTAGCAGAGAGAGAAAACAGATTGAGTATGGGACAATCTTTATAACTGTTATAATCTTGATGGATAGGGAACTTTGCTGTGGTAGTCTCTTTTGCATGTGTTTAAATTTCACGCAATTTTTTAATTTAAATGTAAAAAATAACATATTCCTGTTTTTAGAACTTCTCACTAATCCTGAATCTTAGAAATTTTCATTGGCCTTTTTTCTCCATTTAAGAACTAGCTCAATACATTTTGTGGTTGCCTAGATTTCTTCCTGGAATCTAGCTCTTACAATCTCCTGGCTACATCTAAACTTCAAAAGTGTGTTTATTTCCCACCTGGGACAATTTGGAGTATTGTGGGTTAATACTGCTGTGCTCAGAGAGCCTGATATCCATGAACAAATGGTCTGTCCAGGTGTTTTCCTATTTGTCGTATAACTTCATTGATTTCTCTTTCTCTATAGGCAAAATTCATCCTCCTCCCTTTGTTGTCATAGTACTGTTAAAGTACATACATTGGAGCATTAAAACGGTGTGTTATTATTTACTTGTCTGTCTTCTCCCCAAAAAAGTGTAACCTCCTTGAAGACAGCAGTCGTGATGGTTCATTTTATGTGGCCTCGTGACTGGGCCACCGAATGACCGATGATCTGATTAAATGTTATTCTGGGTATTTCTGTGAGGGTGTTTTTGAATGAGATTAACATTTAAATCAATAGACTGAGCAACCCAGATTGTCTTCCATAATGTGGGTGAGGTTTATCCAATCAGTTCAAGACCAGAATGGAACAAAAATTTTGACCCTCCCTTAAGTTACAGAGGATTCCTGCTTTTAAACAACAACATCAGCTTTTTTCTGCCTTTAGACTCAAATTGAATATTTGGAGACTTATTGGGTCTCCAGTCTGCTAACCATGGAACTAGAAATACAGTTGGGGCTCCAGCTTGCTGACTCATTCCAAAGATCTTGGGACCTCTCTGTCTCCATGATTGCATGAGCCAGTTCCTTAAAATAAATCTTTATTTACACACACACACACACACACACACACACACACACACACACACACACACACCCTATTGGTTCTGATCCTGTGGAGAACTCTGACTAATACAGAGACCATAAATCATGTATTTCTAAGCTCCCAGAACTGGTACAGTGCCGAAGAAAGAGATGCTTCTTTTAAAGGTTTGCTGAATGACCTGGCATGTTTTTTCCTTTTTCTTTCTTTTTTTGGCCATGCCATGCTACCTGCAGGATCCTGGTTCTCCCACCAGGGACTGAACCTGGACCCTCATCAGTGAAAGCATGGAATCCCAACCACTGGACAGCCAGGGAATTCCCTGAATTGGTATTTCAAAACAGTGCTTTTATTGTCTCCTAAGTGTAAGACTTAGATTTGACTATTTATTTATTTTTGGGAAAAAATAAAAAAGTTGGGCCCTATATTGGAATGACAAAAAGTGAATCCCTAGCTTCTTAGAAACTGCAACTGAAAAGTTAGTCAACTAGAAAAAGAAGGAAACTACTGAAGAAGACCAGATTTTAACTAGTTTCCATGTCTTATTGATTCATTCTTTAAATTTGGTCACGTCCATTTTCTGTCAAACTGGGTCTGAATTTTCTCATCACGGACCATGAATCTGGCTCCTTCTCACTGCGTCACTCTGGCCTTTCATCCTTCTCATCTTTGTAGCAATTATAGGTAAATCTTCCTAATAAATTGCTTTTACCTCATCCTAAAATTTTCAGCAGGTATCCAGTATCTATTGATACATCCATTATTCTAGTATTCAAAGTTGCTCACCATCTGGTTCCAATCTACCTTTTCAGGTTTGTCTGTCATTATTAAACTCTCAATCAAAGCCTCTGCCCTTCCTCTCTACACACTGAACTAAATTTACTCCAGCTCTCAGAATGCCTTCCCCTTACTCTTATCCCAGTCCAAATTCCGGAATTAGAAAACCTCCATTTCAGTCTTTTTCAATACTACCATGTTGTGTGACATGGGGCGATTGTCAAATAACTTCTCTGGAACTCAGTTTCCTTATTTGCATAAAAATGATATACAACAAGAGGATCCTGAATTCGTTCACCATTAAAGAAAAGTTATGGTTTCTTCACCTTTCAGGACAGATCGGTCATTAATTCAACAAACAATTCTTGAGTATCTCTTATGAGTAATAAATGCCTCTTTCATGAAGCCAACCTGACCACCCCCACCCCATCCTTGACAGCTGGATTTGCTGACTCAAGTGAAAGCACTTACTCTCTAGGCCATTCATTTGACATATATTATTTTTACACCTCATCTTAAATATAGCATTACCTCCTTAATAGCAAGAATTTATGCCCCTGCATATCTTTGACAAATAAAGTTCTCAAACTCTGAAGAATATAACCTCAGTAACTTGTTTAAAATGCTGATTACCAAGCCTGCCATCCATCTCTTTCCAATTCTGGCTTCCCAGAGGGCTTGGGGATAAAGAATCTGCCTGCCAATGTAGGAGATTCAGGTCCAGTTCCTGGGTTGGGAAGATCCCCTGGAGGAGGGAATGGCAACCCACTCCAGTATTCCTGCCTGGAAAATCCCTTGGACAGAGGAGCCCAGGAGCCTGGGTTATAGTTCGTAGGGTCACAAAGAGTCAGACATGACTGAGTGCACACACAATTGATGATCTATATTGTAATAAGCAGCCCGCTCCCTATCCCATGATCCTAATCCAGGTAGTCCAGGGAGCACACCTTGACAAAATAATTGCTCCATTGCATACAGCACATTTTGCTTGTGCTTGGTTTCAAAAAAATTTTTTTTGAAAAATCTGTTTTAATTCAGAAGTGTAGGTATACTTGTGGTGACACAGATCTAAACCAGGAAATGGCTCAGGAAGAAGGGGAAACCAAAATATTCTGCCCATATTATTAAAAATATTACCCAAGAGGAAAGGAAAGAAGAAAATCCATAGGAAACCAAAGAGATTGCACTAGGTGCTGTCTGATGGATCAGCTACAAGTAAAAAAGATAGTCACTGCAACCCTCAACAGTGGTGAGGGGAAGGTTAACTGTCAGAATGTGTCAGAACTTCTCAAGCAGCTGTTTAGCTAAGTCCAGAGAAAATGTTCAGATCTTTGCTCAGCTGCAGCTGGCGACAGACAGCAAAACCTTAAAGTTTCATTTTGTGCTGATTCTTTGCTCCAAGCAAAGCAACCTTAATAAGAATAAACAAAAGAAACATAACAGAGGAGGGGGGTGGGATGGTTGGAGGTTAAGCAAAAGAAGAAATGGTAATGTTAAAGGGATTCCTATCTCTAATTATAGAGTCACTGATAGACTGAGAGTGCACTGTCAGTCATCTTGAGGGAATATTTAAGACAAGTATCAAGAATTTGCAAATGAGGGACTTCCCTGGTGATTCAGTGCTTAAGAATCTGCCTGATAATGCACAGGGCACAGGTTCGATCCCTGGCCCAGGAATTAGGATCCTATTTGCACGAGGCAACTGAGTCTGCAACTTAGTTGTGACTTACTGAGCACGGGCCTAGAGTCTGTGCTCCACAACAAGAGAAGCTACCACAACGAGAAGCCAGTGTACCACAAGAAATAGTCTGCACACAGCAACAAAGAGCCCCTTGTGCCACAATGAAGACGCAGTGCAGCCAAAAATAAATAAAATAAAAACATTTTTTAAAGAATTTTCAAATGAGAGATATTCTGATTTTGAAAGAAGGAAAAAAAAGGAATTCTGAAAACTACAGACTTGAGCTCTTTCAAGATTTTAGAACAGATTATTAAAAAGCTTGTCAGCTCTTAGAAATGGAAGAGAATAAAATTTTTGAGCTAGTTCAGGTACACCAAGAACACAAATACCAAGCTCCTTGTTTCCTTTTATGATAGATGGGGAGATGCTAGGGAAGTTGCCATTAATGATTTCAGCAAGGCATTTGACAAACTAATGATATTCTCACGAATAAGATTTTTTTTTACATTATTCTATTAGTAGGCCAATTCATAGTTACTTGACTAATTTTTCTCAGAGATGATTAATGGAGTGGTCTCTGGGTCTGTTTATTGATTTTCATTAATACAACAAATATGTATTGAACATTTTACCATGTGCCAGGAACTGCTGTAGAAAGAGGGAATCCAATGGTAAATAGATCAAAGTCCCTGAGCTCAAAGGACGTGGCCGAGTGAGGAAGAAAACAGAGAAGTTAATGGTTATAGTCTTTTGTCAGGTACTGGTGAGAGAAAGGAAAAAATTAAAAAAGCAGGTTAAAGAGAAAAAAACGAGTAAGGAGAGGTTTCTTTTAAAGGCTGATCAGAGAAGCTGATAGGATATGGTGATAACAGATCTTTCACTGAGAGACCTGGACAAAGTGATAGAATGTGTTGTGTAATTATCTGAGGAGGACTGTTCCAGGTAACAGGACAGCACGTATATAAGCCATGAGATGGAAGCATGCTTATCCAAGAGGCCCTCTGTAAACAGAATGATAGTTCCCCAAAGAGGTCCATGTCTTAACTCCCAGAACCTGTAAATCTGCTATGTTGTTGTTGTTCACTCGCTAAGTTGTGTCCCATTCTTTGTGACCCTATGGACTGTCACCTGCCAGGTTCCTCTGTCCATGGAATTTCCCAAGCAATAATACTGGAATGGGTTGCCCTTCCTTCTCCAGGGGATCTTCCTGATCCAGGGATCGAAACTGCATCTGCTGCACTGCAGGCAGATTCTTTACTACTGAGCCCCTGGGGTGAATTTGCTATATTATATGGCAAAGGAACATTGCAGATGGAATTAAAGTTTGAGATCCTAAAATAGATTATCCTGGTTTATCCAGGTGAGTCCCACATAATTATGTATTTTACCACTGAGCCACCTGGGAAGCATGCCCCCGGCCCACCCCCCCCCCCACCCCCCTTTGGGGCCATAAGCAGCAATTGAAAACTCGTAGACCACAACAATGGATTGAAATGATGGGGGAAGACTTCCCTGGTGGTATAGTGGATGGCAATCCACCTGCTAATGCAGAGCACACAGGATCGATCCCTGGTCCAGGGAGATTCCACATGCTGTGGAGCTGCTAAGGCCCTGCGCCACGACTACCTGAGCCCACACACTCTACGATCCTCAGGTCACAGCTAATGAGCCCCTGTGCTGCAACTACTGAAGCCGGTGCACCTAGAGTTTGTGCTCCACAACAAGAGAAGCCACCAAAATGAGAACAGTGAGGAGTCCTCGCTCACTGCAACTAGAGAAAGCCCAAACACAACAAAAGACCAAGCAAACCAAAATAAATAATTTTTTTAAAAGAAGAATTACGTAGTTCAAAAAAAAGAAAAAGAAACGAGGGGGAACATAATAGGAGATGAAACAAGCGTTAGAAAGCATGGATTAGAAGAAGGTAAACATGAGGGTAGCTCCTGCGGGCCTTGTAGACCACTGTAGTAAGCCCTTTGTCTTTTACTGTGGGTGAAATGAGAAGTCAAAGGGGGACTGGGGCAGGCATAACATAATCAAACTTACGTTGTGAAAGGATCACTTTGAACTATCCTGTATAAGAATCCAGTTAGATGGATGCTGTAGTAGTTGACACAACCATATAAACCTGGGGAAACTGTAAGAGAGAGAAGACTTCAGAGTTTGGGTACATTACACTGAAGTATATATAATTGCCATCTGAGTGGGCTCAAAAAGAGTAGAAAATCAAAGGATGAGTCAAGAAGATTGGCTCATAGAAATGGCAACCCACTCTAGTATTCTAGTCTGAAAAATCCCATGGACAGAGGAGTCTGGTGGGCTACAGTCCAAAGGGTCACAAAGAGTCAGACATGACCAAGCATGCCTGCACGCACACATGGCCTACGGCATGCTTTCGAGAGAGGAGTCATTGTTGATTCCAAAACCACTGGCCTGAGGCAAGGGTAGAAGTGTAGTACTGAGATGACTAACAATGCAGGAGGAGGGAGTCTAAGGGGGACTGGGGACCAGGGGCAGAGAAGAGTTCATCTGGGAACATACATATGAAAGGCCAATCAGACTCCAAGTGGAGATGTTCATTGAACTGTTAGATGCAAAAGTCTAGAGTTCAGAGGACTATCTGGAGCTGGAACTATTCATTAGGGAGTTCTCTCCCATCAACAGTGTCCAAAGTCTTAAGATGCTGAGTTCAAATGCCATGGAAAAGAGTACAAAGAGAGAAGAATGGTACTTCCTGGCTGAGAAAGTCAAAGTGAAAGTCGCTCAGTCATTTATCTGACTCTTTGTGACTCCACAGACTGGGGCCTGCCAGGCTCCTCTGTCCATGGGATTCTCCAGGCCAGAATACTGGAGTGGATTGCCATTCCCTTCTCCAAGGGATCTTCCTGACCTAGGGACTGAACCCAGGTCTCCAGCATTGCAGGCAGATCCTTTACCATCTGAGCCACCAGGGAAGCCCCCTTTTTAAAACTCTCTCCTAGATGCTATTTTTTTTTAAATTTATAAATACAAATATAAGAATAACCCCAGAAACTAAAATATTTTTAAAATATTTAGTTACATGTTTTACGAATTCTCTGTCTTAAAAAATAGGAAAATTGAATAAAACCCATACTATCACAGAAAACCCCAAATACACCGTCATCACTTAAAGAAAGTCAAAGTGAAAGTCGCTCAGTCATGTATCTGACTCTTTGTGACCCCACAGACTGGGGCCTGCCAGGCTCCTCTGTCCATTGGATTTTCCAGGCAAGAATACTAGAGTGCGTTGCCATTTCCTTCTCCGGGGGATCTTTTTGACACAGGGATCAAACCTGCATCTTTCACTTGGCAGACAGAACAAAGAGTTGAAAAAGCCCAGTGAAATCAGCATAAGCTACACACCCATATCAAAAACCTAGTAAATTATATTACCCCATTGCTCTGAGGCATTTTAACATCCTAGAATTAAGTCCATTTTTATATAACATGCTAAACATCTGGTGAGGGGTATTGTTTTTCAATTCATTTTTGGTACCTCAGCACTATGAGAAGTCAGTGTTTACATGTCTGTAAAAAAACAAAAACAGAAAATTACCAACCCAGCAGCTTTGTTCTACTCTTTGTTTTCTTCCACACATACTGCCACCATTGTGTGTCAGTTGTTAGTCATGATATGGGTCATAGCTAGTTTACTCTCACCAACTTTCCTTCTGAAAAAAAAAAAAAAAAAAAAAGTATTTGTGAGCACTTTAGGCTGGTATTTGTTGTTGTTTAGTCACTAAGTCTTGCCTGGAGAATCCCAGGGACCGGGGAGCCTGGTAGGCTGCCGTCTATGGGGTCACACAGAGTCGGACACGACTGAAGTGACTTAGCAGCAGCAGCAGCAGTCACTAAATCATATCTGACCCTTTGCAACTCCATGGACAGTAGCCTGCCAGGCTCCTCTGTCCATTGGATTTTCCAGGCAAGAATACTAGAGTGCGCTGCCATTTCCTTCTCCGGGGGATCTTTTTGACACAGGGATCAAACCTGCATCTTTTGCTTGGCAGACAGATTCTTTATCACTGAGCCCCCTGGAAAGCCCTTAGGCTAGTATTTTGTTGTTCAGTTGCTCAGTCATGTCCAACTCTTTGCAATCTCATGAACTGTAACACACCAGCCTTCCCTGTCCTTCACCATCTCCCTGAATTTGCCCAGACTCATGTCCATTGAGTCGGTGATGCTATCCAACCATCTTGTCCTCTGTTGTCCCCTTTTCCTCCTGCTTTCAGTCTTTCCCAGCATCGGTGTCTTTTCTAATGAGTTGACTTTTTGCACCAGGTGGCCAAAGTATTGGAGCTTCAGCTTCAGCTAGGCTAGCCTTCATACTAGGCTAGTATAAAAACACTTAAAAAAAAACCCCTCAACTCTGTCATAAATCTTTCTCTTTGTATCATGACTTCTCATTTTCTGTCTTATTCTCTCTCTCAGAGATAAAGCTTTTATTTATACATATATGTTATATAGATATCTATGTATTACAAATATACAAATACATATCTGTGTGTAAATACATATGTGTATGTCCTACACATAAAACTTTTTGTATCACAAAGAGTTGGTGCAATCTTCCTACAAGATATTAGTTTGGGGAAAAAGTAATTGTGGTTTCAGACCATGAATTTTAAATCTTTATAACTAGGCTCAAAATAGAACCATTACAATCAACACATTTTTGCCAATGAGAAATAAGTTTGTTCATTCCTGTAGCATAAAAATTCATGCTTCGGGATTCAGTGAATTCTTGGAAAGCATTTTCTGCCTCCTGCTGGTTGTGGAGGCACTTTCCCTGCAAAAGGTTGTCAAGATGCTTGAAGAAGTGGTAGTTGTTGGCACAAGGTCAGGTGAATATGGTGGATGAGGCAAAACTTCATAGCCCAACTCATTCAGCTTTTGAAGCATTGGTTGTGCCACGTGCAATCAGACATTGTTGTGGAGAACTGGGCTTTTTCTTGACCAATGCCAGCTCCAGTTTTTGGTGCAACTCATCGATTTGCTGAGGATACTTCTCAGATGTAATGGTTTTGCTGGGATTCAGAAAGTTAGAGTGGATTGCACAGGCCGCAGACCACCGAACAGTGACCATGACCTTTTTGTGGGGACAAGTTTGGTTTTGGGAAGTGCTTTGGAGCTTCTTCTCTGTCCAACCATTGAGCTGGTTATCGCCAGTTGTTGTATACAACCCACTTTCCATCACGTATCACAATCCAATTGAGAAATGGTTCATTGTTGTTGAAGAGAATAAGAGAAGATAACACTTCAAATGGACAATTTTTTAAAAAATTTGGATTCAGCTCATGAGATACCCACTTATCGAGCTTTTTCACCTTTTTAATTTGCTTCGAAAACCAAATGACCATAGAATGGTCGACACTGAGTTCTTCAGCAACTTTTTAGGTAGTTGTAAGAGGATCCCTCTCAATTCATAGTTGTCAAATTCCTGTGGCCAGCCATTGCATTCCTCATCTTCAAGGCTCTGATCTCCTTTGCAAACTTCTTGAACCCCACTGCACTGTTCATTCATTAGCAGTTCCTGGGCCAAATGGCTGTTTATGTTGCAAGTTGTCTCTGCTATTTTATGACACATTTTGAACCTGAATGAAATAAACCACTTGAATTTGCTTTTTGTATAACATCATTTCTATAGTCTAAAATAAATATAAAATAAGCATCAAGTAATGTCATTAGCAAAAAAAAAAAGTGAGAAATGAGCATTAAAATGATATAAAACATAACCACATTTAAGAATATGTTCCAATATCAAATGGCAAAGTTCAACAATGCATACTGCAGTTACTTTTGCAACAACCTAACAGAAAAAAACTTCTATGCAGAGTACATCATGAGAAACGCAGGACTGGAAGAAACACAAGCTGGAATCAAGACTGCCGGGAGAAATATCAATAACCTCAGATATGCAGATGACACCACCCTTATGGCAGAAAGTGAAGAGGAACTAAAAGGCCTCTTGATGAAAGTGAAAGAGGAGAGTGAAAAAGTTGGCCTAAAGCTCAACATTCAGAAAATGAAGATCAGTGCCATCACTTCATGGAAAATAGATAGGGAAAGAGTGGAAACAGTGTCAGACTTTATTTTATGGGGCTCCAAAATCACTGCAGATGGTGACTGCAGCCATGAAATTAAATGACACTTACTCCTTGGAAGAAAAGTTATGACCAACCTAGATAGTATATTCAAAAGCAGAGACATTACTTTGCCAACTAAGGTCTGTCTAGTCAATGCTATGGTTTTTCCTGTGGTCATGTATGGATGTGAGAGTTGGACTGTGAAGAAGGTTGAGTGCTGAAGAATTGATGCTTTTGAACTGTGGTGTTGGAGAAGACTCTTGAGAGTCCCTTGGACTGCAAGGAGATCCAACCAATCCATTCTGAAGGAGATCAGCCCTGGGATTTCTTTGGAAGGAATGATGCTGAAGCTGAAACTCCAGTACTTTGGCCACCTCATGCGAAGAGTTGATTCATTGGAAAAGACTCTGATGCTGGGAGGGATTGGTGGCAGGAGGAGAAGGGGACGACAGAGGATGAGATGGCTGGATGGCATCACTGCCTCGATGGACGTGAGTCTGAGTGAACTCCGGGAGCTGGTGATGAACAGGGAGGCCTGGCATGCTGCAATTCATGGGGTCGCAAAGAGTCGGACACGACTGAGCGACTGAACTGAACTGAACTGAACAGAAAAAAAACCTGACCTGTTGCAATTATCTAAAGTACTAAAATACCTAAAGTACTCCTGTAAACACAATTACAAAATATTTTCATCAACCACATCACAAACTATTAATGTGCTAACGTTAGCTCCATGTTTGGAGCTTCTCCTGGGCTGGGTGAGGGATGGGAACATGCTCCTTATGGTAACATCTCATGGGATCATCTGCTGACAAAGCAGATTTTAAAAGTTCACCCATAATCATCCTAATTAAGCCATCAAGTGTCAGGACATGCTGTGTGAATTTGACTAATTCTAGCTATCTTTGTGGTGCAACTGATGTTGCTGCATCAGAGGAGTGACTCTGCCTTGGGAGCAATTTCTTTATGCTTATGGTCTCTCCCCCTCCACCCACCTGAACTGAAGAAGTAGCAAGGAAGGTTTGCAATGCTGCCTTCCAAGTCTGTGAAACTTCCTTTCAGATAGGGTCCCAATCACATCCACTCCCTTTTATATACCTACATCACTATTGCCTATATACTTTTTGTGGGACTTTATAATACAACTTGTCGGAGAAGGCAATGGCAACCCACTCTAGTACTCTTGCCTGGCAAATCCTATGGACGAGGAGCCTGGTGGGCTGCAGACCATGGGGTCACTAAGAGTCGGACACTACTGAGCGACTTCACTTTCAACTTTTCACTTTTATGTACTGGAGAGGGAAATGGCAACCCACTCCAGTGTTCTTGCCTGGAGAATCCCAGGGACGGGGGAGCCTGGTGGGCTGCCGTCTATGGGGTCGCACAGAGTCAGACACGACTGAAGCGACTTAGCAGCAGCAGCAGCAGCAGCAGCATAATACAACTTGTAACATGTCCAGTTCCAGTTCAGTCACTCAGTCGTGTCCAACTCTTTGCGACCCCATGAACTGCAGCACGCTAGGCCTCCCTGTCCATCACCAGCTCCCGGAGTCCACCCAAACCCACGTCCACTGAGTCAGTGATGCCATCCAGCCATCTCATCCTCTGTCACCCCCTTCTCCTCCTGCCCTCAATCTTTTTCAGCATCAGGGTCTTCTCAAATGAGTCAGCTCTTCACATCAGGTTGCCAAAGTATTGGAGTTTCAGCTTCAACATCAGGCCTTCAATGAACACCCAGGACTGATCTCCTTTAGGATGGACTGGTTGGATCTCCTTGCAGTCCAAGGAACTCTCAAGAGTCTTCTCCAACACCACAGTTCAAAAGTATCAACTCTTCGGTGCTCAGCTTTCTTCACTGTCCAACTCTCACATTCATACATGACTACTAGAAAAACCATAGCCTTGACTAGATGGACCTTAGTTGGCAATGTCTCTGCTTTTTAATATGCTGTCTAGGTTGGTCATAACTTTCCTTCCAAGGAGTAAACATCTTTTAATTTCATGGCTGCATTCACCATCTGCAGTGATTTTAGAGCCCGCAGAAATAGAGTCAGCCACTGTTTCCACTGTTTCCCCATCCATTTGCCATGAAGTGATGGGACCAAATGCCATGATCTTTGTTTTCTGAATGTTGAGCTTTAAGCCAACTTTTTCACTCTCCTCTTTCACTTTCATCAAGAGGCCTTTTAGTTCCTCTTCACTTTCTGCCATAAGGGTGGTGTCATCTGCATATCTGAGGTTATTGATATTTCTCCCAGCAATCTTGGTTCCAGCCTGTGCTTCCTCCAGCCCAGCTTTTCTCATGATATACTCTGCATGTGTTAACATGTCAGGTGGATTGTTTACATCTCTGTCTTCCACTAGATTGTGAGCAACTCATTTGCTCATCTTTAGATCCTCTTGAATGGACACACGGTCCTGTCCCCAATACTCTAGCATAGATATGTGACATCACTAAGCAGACTCGAGCACCTGAAGACAAACATCCAATCCTCTCTCCCTCACCCTCACCCATCCCCATCACCACACAACTGACTGAAAAGAGCAAAGAAAAAAACTTTGGGATTCGTTTTCTTATTAAAAGCAAGCTTTACAATGTTCACTAAGGGAATTTATATTTTTATAGCTAGTGAGGAAATACTATTGAATGAAGGTATCGTAATTTTATGTGTCAACTTGGTCAGACTGTGGTGCCCAGCTGTTTGCTCAAACACTAGCCTAGATATTGCTGTTAATGGTATTTTGTAGATGTTAGTTAACATTTATAATTAGGAGTTCAAGAAAAGATTACCCTCAATAACATGGGTGGGCCTCAATTATTTGAAGGCCTTAAGAGCAAATAAATGAGATCTAGGCTTCCCTGGTGGCTCAGAGGTTAAAGCGTCTGCCTGGAATGTGGGAGACCAGGGTTCGATCCCTGGGTCGGGAAGATCCCCTGGAGAAGGAAATGGCAACCAACGCCAGTACTCTTGCCTGGAAAATCCCATGGAGGGAGAAGCCTGGTACACTACAGTCCATGGGGTCACAAACAGTCAGACACAACTGAGCGACTTCACTTTCACTTTCACCAGAGTAGAAGGATTATTACTCCTTCCTCAACAGGTTAACATAAAAATCCCTTCTATGGACTCTGGATGCAAGCCAGCAGCTCTGACTCTTTCGTGTTTCCTGCTGGCCTGGCCTACAGATTTCAGACTTGCCAGCTCCCACAATCACATGAGCCAATTCCTTTCACCATATACGCATCCTCTTGGTTCTGTTTCTCTGGAGAACCCTGACTAATACAATTGTGTTTCTAAATAGTTCTTTCTTTCACAGTATTTCTGAATGTTTTGCTTAAAGAATACATCTATATTCTTACTTTTGTTATATTGAATAGGGTTAGGAATTTATATGGAGAAGGCAATGGCACCCCACTCAAGTACTCTTGCCTGGAAAATCCCATGGATGGAGGAGCCTGGTGGGCTGCAGTCCATGGGGTCGCTAAGAGTCGGACACGACTGAGCGACTTCACTTTCACTTTTCACTTTCATGCACTGGAGAAGGAAATGGCAACCCGCTCCAGTGTTCTTGCCTGGAGAATCCCAGGGACGGCGGAGCCTGGTGGGCTGCCATCTATGGGGTCGCACAGAGCCGGACATGAGTGAAGCGACTTAGCAGCAGCAGCAGCAGCAGCAGCAGCAGGAGTTTATATACCACTTACTAATAGTAAATTCTGCTGGTGTGAAGAACAAGAGAGTATTGTGCAAGGAATCCAACAACACTGGCACCTCTCCTGGCAAGCAGGGAAATCCTATACCAGAAGTTTCCAGTATGAACCTCTATTTGAGTCCAGAGTATGCAGCCTACCTAAATATTATGTCCTAGAGATTTTCTTATGGAGAAGGAAATGGCAACCCACTCCAGTATTCTTGCCTGGAGAATCCCATGAACAGAGAAACCTGGTGGGCTACTGTTCATGGGGTCACAGAGAGTCGGACACGACTGAATGACTAAGCACACAGATTTTCTTAAGCCAATTCATAGGAACTGACAAATCCTAAGCAGTTTCCATGGGTTTCCCTGGTGGCTCAGTGGTAAAGAATCCACCTGCAATGCAGGAGACAGGTTCAATCCATTGGATCCCTGAGTTGGGAAAATCCCCTGGAGAAGGAAATGGCAGGAATCCAGGATTCTTGCTTGGGGTATCCCATGGACAGAGGAGCCTGGTGGGCTGCAGTCCATGGGCTCTCAAAAGAGTGGGACACAAATTAAGCAACTAAACAATAACACAAAAACCAACTTCTAATAAACTGAGAAGCTTGATCAAAACCTGTTTTTCCAAAAAATATAGGCCATATTTGGGACAGAGAGGAGGGTTTTAAGAGTTAATGCAACTTAAAATAAGATGTTGGTTTGCCCAGTTTCCATTGCCTCATTCATCAAGAGAGTTTGTGTTGCGACTCTTGGAAGTCAGTTTTATTGCATGATGTAATGGGGAAAATAATGAAGATTACAAATTTTCTTTATGCTTATGTTGTTTTAAACTACTGCCAGTTTATGGATATTTAAGAAGTTGAAGCAAAGAAAGCAGATTTAGTTTCTTTTAATTCATCCAAGTGGTTAGGTCCTGGAAATTTTTGAAGTAATATGTTGAAGTGTTTTTAGAATTAAAAAGTCTTAAATCCCACTTGGTAGACCTCCAAAGGCCCTCAAAGGCTGCACACTTTCCCCTAATGTTATATAACAGAACTCTCTCTGTCCACTTTAAAAAGTGGACAGTTTTGTATTCAGATCCAAACTTGAAATGTGGATTGAGAAGATGGTACCTGAGACTGTTGTGCTTTCAATGCTGAATTTCTCTGAGCTCAAAGGAATAACAGATTTGAAATTCTGGTGATTGTTGAGTCATGATCTCTGTGACTTTATATGTGTGATTATAGAGCCCTTGCCCTAGGCTCATTTAGGTGGCTCATTCTCAAAGGAAACAGCTTGTGCTAAAAGAAAACTACATCTATGAATACATGATTTAGTGAACATTTAGAGTGAACTGAGAAAAGAAATCAACTGTGAAGGGAAAAAACCCATATGAATGGCTAATTGTTTGTATCAGCTCTGCTCCCCTGTTCCAGCCTCCTAGAGTAGGGACCTGCATTGAGACCAATTCTTTTGGGCTTGTGTGACTCTGAATTAAGAGCTGAGGGAGAAAGATCTAAAACACACAGCCAGGACTGAAGAAGAGTAGGGCGTTTTAAAAAAGAGGCACACAATCAGTTACTTTGTGTGAGAACAGTTGATGAGAGAGAAGTGTTTAAGATAGTTTGTTAACTACCTGCTTCCCAGTTTCAAGGCTATGATAATTTTTTGGATTTTGAAATTGGGTTTCAGATATTCCTGTGTGTTTTGAATATAGAGTCGGACACGACTGAAGTGACTTAGCAGCAGCAGCAGCAGCAGTGCTCTAAGACTGGACCATATGAGTCACAGATTTATTAAAAAACATCAACATACTAATCTTGAGCTATATAAATTTCTGGACAAGTTCTGAGTAGTGTTTGTCACTGCCTAGCTATTTTATTAAATTGTAGAGAGAAAAGTATTCAACAGTAAAATAATCTCAATCAGATAGTTGAGAGATTAGAATGAAAACACCTTCATATCTCCTAGAATAGACTAGGGTGTGAATTTAAGTATCCTCTTTAAACTGACCGGTGAGTAGCTTCAGTTAGAACAGTATACTTTATACAAACACACACACACACAGTTTTATTGTACTGGTTTGGGAATTGCATATTTTTTTTACTGCTAAAAATTAGCATTTTGAATTGCAAATAGGCTACACTCACCATCAGTAATGCAAACTTAAAATATTCATAGAACTGGGCTGAGAACATGATCCCAGGCCTAGCAGGCAGTGAAATATCTGGTCAACATATAACTTAAACAATAAGTTCTTGAGTAATTTGCATTGTGCTTTGTCTAGAAACAGTGAAAGCTAGCTTTCAGTTAAAAGAAAAAAAGTAGAAATATCTTGTATTTTTCTGGCCTGTTAAATGTATTAAAGTGCTTTCAAAAAACGAATACTATGACACCAATAAGAAACGTTAGAAAGATGTTTCTTTTTTTTTTTTCCCCAGAAAGTTAATATACATTTTTCACATGTGTATTTGCTCAAAGATTAAACTTTGCATGTGGAAGTTCTTGACTAGACGTGTCTGGGAAATAGAAAGCTTGGACTCTCAAGGTTTCATTCAGCTAATATCCCTGGAGACCCTCTTTTGTGCAGGAGACCCTCTTTTGTGTCCGGTTGGGACACAAAGGTCAGCAAGCGGCAGTCCCTGCTCTCAGGGAGCTACCCGCCGCTCAGGGAGGGGCGCAACTAGGACTTTGAAACAAACTGAAATGTCACCAGGAAGCTGCACAGCTGACGTGCCCCTAATTATCAAACCAATGAAGAGGTTCTGTCCATCAAAGCAACGTCTGCCTTTCGTCTGATCTGTGTAAACGCCCCCTACTCGCACCCCCCACCACCGCCCCCCAAGCCCGCGGACTAGAGAGCTGGGCCTCTACAGAGCAGGGTCTAAAACTCGCCCTCCCTGCCACGGGGTGTCAGGGCGCAGAGCGACAAGGACACGAGAGGGAGAAGCAGAGGCCCCAGCAGCAGAGGGGAAGTGGCCCACGCGACCCCCGAAGGGGCTGCAGCAGGTGGGTCGGGCTGGCGCTAGACCCTCAGTGCCATTCTTTCCGGAAGGGAGAAGCCGATGGCGTTGTTGCCCTTGTCTTCGGACTGGAGGGTCTGCCGCGCGCGTGATACGACTGAGGGTGCTTCGCCGCCCGCACCGTGAGGCAGGGACCCCGGGGGCGTGGCCTAGGCGAGGCCCCGCCTCAGACTCCTCCCCCTAGGAGCGCGAGCCAGTCCTGAGCGGCGCCATCCCTTTCCCGGGTCATCGCCCCGCCCCTCTTCCGGCCCGCGAGCCCCCCGCGCGTCGCTTCTGGGCCGCGTTCGCTAGCTCTCGCGCGCTAGCCAGCCCGCCCTCTCCGCGCGCGCTTGGCAGCCCGACGACGCGGGAGCCTCACAAGCCTGACGAGGCTTGCTGCGCTCATTACCACCGAGCGCCGGTCCGCTAAGGCGGTACGTTCGGTTCCCGGCCCGGGGACTGTCGGGGTCGCCGAATCTGTGGCCCCACAGCGGAGGCGGCGGCGGTGAGGGGACTGGGCCAGGAGGAGGCGGACATGGCGGGGCTGAGGGCAGCGGGAGGAGGGTGGTCCGGGCGCTCTGGAGGCCACGTCGAAGGCTCGCGGGCGGGCAGTGCGTGGGGGGACCGCGAGGAGTGCGGGGTCGAACAGGCTTGCATCGGCTCCGGCCCGGCGCGAAGGAAGGGCTGGGGACTGAAGGGGGCGGTCCTCGAGGGTTTCCGCGAGACCCTCAGGGGCATCGCGACGGCGGAGACGCCGCCTAGAGGCTCCTGCCACGTTTCCACAGCGCGTTACCTTCCGCTCGGGGTGGGCGACAGCCTTCCTCGCGCGGCCGTGGGTTTTCTGGAGCCGGAGACCCGGCTTGCTGTCTCGGGGATGGAGGGAGGTCGCGCCTGAGGGCAGTCGAGTTCTCGAACCCGGGCCTCCGAAGGCTGGAACCTGCTCGGGGGCGGCGGACCCTGCGGGACTGTTCGCGGGGGAGGAAGGGAACGGGGCTCTGGGCCCTGCCCCCTTAACTCGGGAAAAACCGCGATTGCAGAAGTTGGACGCGCTCGCGGGCGGTTCTTCCAGGAGTGGGTGGATACGTGGGGTGCCCCCTCACCTAGCGCTCCTCAAGAGCCCCGTGCCAGTGCCGGGGCTTGATAAGCCCACCTCCCAGCGCCGCGGGAATCCTGCCTTTCGGGGTCCGGAGCCCGCTTTGTGGCGCCGCGGGGCTCGTCACCCACCCCCCGCCGCTGGGATTCCCTCAACCTTGGGAAAATCTGTCCGGAAAAATACTTGTTTCCAGAAACGGGCGCCACTCGCCTCTCGTTACAAGGGAGGGAAAAGTACAAAGTTATAAACTCCTGGCAGGCAGGGCTGGGTTTTCCTTGGGGTTCTCGGCCCGCCGCCGGAGCCGAGGAGACTGTGGAACAAAGTAGAACTTGAGGAGCAGCCGCGGTGACTACGTCCCCGGATGACGTCACCGTGCGAGATTTAAAATGGGAGCTTTTCGCCCCGAGTGTGGGTGGAGGGTTTGCGGCCCCTTACTCGAGACAACTTCCCTTGCGTACCTCGGGTCTTCTGGGCCCTGCTGGGTTCTGCTTCCTGACTTTATAACTCTCCCCTCTGGGGGTTACCCTTTGGATCCTCCTGGAATACTGACCTGTGAGGGTGGGTTAAATTGTCAGCAATTCAGGCACTATTCCTTCAAAAGTGAAAAAAAAAAAAAAATTCCATATGACTCATCTTGTGTTACAACCCAAAGCCACCACTAAGTGGTTCTTTCCTTCCTTTCTTCCTTTTATTTTCTGATGTGAAACAGAGGGCCGAGCGGGCGGGGGTAGGGGGGAGGGGAGCAGGAAAGGAAAACAAAACCCCACACTCATATGTAGAGCTGAGTTGGCAAATTGAATGAAGAAAATGAGTTAGTTGGGGATGGAGTGTATTTCTTTAGCGTGATTCCTTATTTTTTTTGGTGGGGTGGAGGCTGATGTAGTTACATCAGCAAGTTTCATCCCAAAGCATATATTAAATTTCAGTGGGTTTTCTTTTCTGTCATAACGTGGTGGAGTATAAATATAGCTTTATACGTGGAAATGGCTGACGTTTTTTTTCAACAGGAGGCTGCACAGCAGTTGGAGAGGGCTGGGGTTATGTGCTGCTGGCCATAGAAGAAACTCATTCTAGGGTTCCAGGAGGGAGGTTTGCCTGTCTTCCCATCTAGGATCAGGGTAGCTATGGCTGCCAGCATACTTCTCAAATACCATACAGAATTTATTTCACACTGACATCCCTTGTTTGAGTTTGCACAAGGAGGAAAGGAATCATGAAGACAGACTTTAAGAGGAAGTTTGGTAAAAGAAAAAGGAAGCTAACAGAATCAGCTTTACTTTTTAAATCTGAAAGAACTATAGGTAGGTTAGTCAGTTTTTACACCAAACATAGCAGGGGCTGTATGTCTTTAATAATTGGTTCTGAAAAGGTGGTGTTGCTTAGTAAATGCAGCATCTGATAACTCCAAGTTACAGCAGCCAAATGAATGAGCTCATCGGGTAAAGACAGAATATACATTGAAACAATCCCAGTACAAGATATCCAGTACAAGGTTTTTGCTTTTATGGATTAATCAATGATAAATCAGATCTGACATTTATAAAGAATCCTTCTTGAGGCAGTTCCAAAATGCAGCTGAATCTCTAATTATTCCTTTTAGTTTGATTTTCCATGAATGACCCCAGATTTCTGCTTTCTTAAATATGCTTTCATAGAGCTGGGTTTTTTGGTCATATTTACGTCTCTGGTCCTGAAAGAATGCTTATAGAAGCTCGATGGTGGATCTTTTTCTTCGTGTATGACAGGTTTGTTGAAATATAGTTCACACACTGTATAATCCGCACATTTAATATGTACAGTTCATTGGTATTAGTATATTCACTAAGTTGTACCGCCATCACCACAGTCAATTTTGGGACATTTTCATCATTTCAAAAGGCAATCTTACGCTCACTGACATTACTCCTTCTCCCCCGTTCTCCTACCCCTAGGCCACTAACCTATTTCCTGTTCATATAGATTTGCTTATTCTGGACATTTCATGTAATTAGTGTTATACAGTATTTGGTCTTTTGGCCTCTTTCCCTTAGCATAATGTATTCAAGGTTCATACATGTTGTAGCACCTATCAGTTTGTCATTTCTGTTGCTGAATAATATTCCACATTTTATTTATGCATATATCAGTTGCTCCACATTTAGTTTGTTTCTGCTTTTTGGTTATTATGAATAATGTTGCTGTGGACATTTGTGGACAAGCTTTTGTGTGAACATATGGCTTCATTTTTCTTGGGTATAGAGCTAGGAGTAGAATTGCTGGGTCATATGGTAGCCATATATATATGACCTTTTTAGGAACTGCTAAACTGTTTTCTATATTGGCTCTACAATACTGGATTTTAAAGTGGAATTTTTTTAATGTTTAAAGTACAAGTTCTTAGAATTTTAAAGTTGAGTTATTGTACTTAAATATTTATGCATGTAATAAAAACTATATAGTGGTATCATTGTAGTGCTTCTCTTTGAGTGATATCTCTGATTTTTATTTTAGCTGACAGGAACAACTTGGTGTGCTCTCTTTAGTGAACTCCATACAAAGGTGATAAAATTCTTAAGCAGTATTTAATAATAAGGTCTTTATGGCATAAATTAGTGACTGTTCCTGCTCCAGATATCAGCCAATGAAACACGAGATAAAATTGGGAGGAGGAAAGGGGGCTGTAAAGGAGGTATATTTCACAGAGCTTTATCTTCAAATTTTGATGTTTCAGTTTTTTGAGAAAAACTATTTTATCTTTGCAGGAGAAAATGAAGAACGAAATCGCTGCTGTAGTCTTCTTTTTCACAAGACTGGTTCGAAAACATGATAAATTGAAAAAAGAAGCAGTCGAGAGGTTTGCTGAGAAATTGACCCTGATACTTCAAGAAAAATATAAAAATCACTGGTATCCAGAAAAACCATCAAAAGGACAAGCCTACAGGTAGGCTTGGGCGTTAGAATTGAACTGGACATTTGAATTGAACTGAGTGAAGAGGATGATCATCAGCTCCTCAAATAAGTGCCAGGCCAGAGGAGTGATGGTGTCCTGTCCATGTCTTTCACAGTATAGCTGCATCATACCCAGCTCAGGGGTGGTTCATTTATTTTTTCCTTGTTCACTTTAAAATACAAGCATTTGTTGTTGGGACTCCTACTGCCAGGACTTGAGAGGCCAATCTGTAGACTCCTGGGAATTAGTCTTGTGGTCGTAGTGTGACTCCTGAGTGTTTTCCTTTGTGTGTCACAGGTAGTTGAGGATTTTTACAATTGTAGAGGACCCCTAAAACTATCACTTAGAAAAGGGCATGGAAAGAGTTGAGAGAAATGAGTTCCTTGTATCTAAATCACATGTGACATATTAAAAGTTTTCTGGCAAATGAGAAATAAGATTATTAGACACCTGATACGTTCTTGACACTGGAGAAGGAAATGGCAACCCACTCCAGTACTCTTGCCTGGAGAATCCCATGGACGGAGAAGCCTGGTAGGCTACAGTCCATGCGGTCGCAAAGAGTAGGATACAACTGAGCGACTTCACTCACTCATGTTCTTGACACAGGAATGATTTCATTTGTACTGTGCATAATTCGTTGTAGTAGAAGCCAGTGTAACCATTTTATAGATGAAGGTAACTTACCTATGATTCGCAAATGGTAAATACTAGCTCTGGAATTTAAATTCAGGTCTAACTCACTCAAAATTTTTAGGAGCTTTCTGTTACACCACAGTCTGACCACTGCCTTGTCTCTGAGAGTGAAGGCAATTCTCACTCCCAGCTGTCTTTTGTACTCCAGTTTATAAGTTCCATATACAGTTTAAAGAAGAGCAGACTCCTGTAAAACATGTCCTGGCATGTTCTGTCTTTAGTATTTAAGTGAGTATTTGGGAACCTAAGTTGAGAATGTTCTACTAAACTCAGCTGTCAAACTGTGTCCCATTTGTGGATGTGACCAAAAAAATAAAAGTGGAACAGTTGTGACTGTCATGAATACAAATTCTTTTATTTTTGCATATTGCTGCCCCTAAAGATTCCTCCACAAATCAGCGCTTGACAGTAAAAAGAATTTTCTTTCAGTCACTGAGCTCTTGTCAAGTGTATGACTATTCACAGAGTGTGCAAAGGAGGTGAAAATATGACTTGTTTAGTTCTCATTTGTGAAAAGCAAGGTAAGCATGTGATCTGTTGAAAAGAATCAAGTAATTGATATATTTCTCTCTCATTTTTATTCAAAGAGGTTTCCTAGTATACTGGAAGATATGGTGAGTGAAAGTAGAAATGTGGATGTAATTCAAGTTATTGTTTTTTATCCTCTCACTTGATTCTCTTAATTTTTTCCTGCACATCTTCATTTCTGATAAAGTGAACAGCTTTTGTGAATTAGAGCTCTTGAGGCTTTTTACATTGATGTAATTGACATTGGACTAAGGCTTTTGGTAGTGCCAAGCCACTGTACTGTTGCTGAAAAAGGAGACACTGTCAAGTAAATGCTTAAAGATCAGACAGTGTACAGTTTCATTTCCATTAATTTCAAAAACTTGAGGAAAAAAGTTAGCCAAACAGGATTAAATTGGCATGTAATCAGAACTATCATTATTGAGTCATTTTGAAGCCATCTTTGAAGTAGAAAACTATTAGAGTTAATAGTGGGTTGTTTCTTTTATAAAAATGAGTAGGCTATAGAATTAACCTAAGTTATTAGACTCTTCATAGAGTAGGTTGGAGGTGTTCTTTTTCTTCTAAAGTTTTTATAAATTAGTATGTTTCTCTGCAACATATACAAACAAGGGCAATTTGGCAACATTACGGAGATCTGTAAAAATATTCATAGTCTTTGAAAACTGAGTCTCCTAAAATCTATTCTAGAAGCATAATCAGAAATGCAGAAAATATGTATGAATATGGATATTTCTTGCACTTTATAATTGCAAAAAATTGGAAAGCACTACACTGTCAAGTAAATGATAGACTATTTTTATGCAACTTTTAAAATCTTGTTTTTGAAGAGTGGCTAATGGGTGAGTAGTCACAGTATCTAGAGTGAAAAAAAACAGCGTAGAAATATGTATGGTATGCAGATTTTGTTGAAGCAGAGTCTCTAAGCCTTTATATTTACATATATTTTTTTTAAGCTTAGAGCCTATATCTTCACTGTATGTTAAAAAACACATACATATATACATGTAAGATCTATCTCCTTACCCTTAACTGATTTTGATCCTGAGCACATGGGACTTTTCAATCAACCTACACAACATTAGAATCTATAACATAAGACCATCTCATAGAAAGGAACAAAGATTTTTTTACATGTTTTAAACTAGTTTTTAATTTTTACTCTGAATTTGCCAAATTGTTAATGGTGATGTTATGAAAAATATAGGCCTAATTGGGTTGTTTAATAAGATGAACTTTGGCATCTGGTCTGGATCTGAACTGTCCATTCACCACTTTCTTGCCAGGTAATGTTGGGCAAGTTACTGAAACTCTCTGCCTCCTTTCTTTCTTGCAATGGAGAAAACAGTATGTAACTCACAGGATCAGTGTGAAAATTAAAAGAGTTAATATAGACATACTTTGTTTTATTGTACTTTGCTTTATTTCATATCACAGATGTTGTGGTTTTTATAAATTGAAGGTTTGTGCAAGCATGCATTGAGCAAGTCTATCAGTGCCACATTTGCAATTGCATTTGCTCACTTTGCGTCTCTGTCACATTTTGGTAATTCTTTACAGTATTTCATATTTTCTCGTTATTATATTTGTTTTGGTGATCTGTAATAAGGGATCTTTGATGTTACTATTACAGAGACTTGATGAAGGCTCAGGTGATGGTTAGCATTTTTTAGCATGAACCTATGTATATTGTGTTTTAGATGTAATGCTGTTGCATACTTAATAGACTACAGTGTAGTGTAAATATAACTTTTATATACACTGAGAAATCAAAAATTTGTGACTGGCTTTATTATGATACTCGCTTTATTGCCCTGGTCTTTAACCAATCCACAATGTCCGAGGTATGGCCATACATACAAAGTATTTAGAAAACTCTTCATTGCATGGTAAACCTTCAAAAAGGGTTATTATTATTATTACTTAGAAATATATATTAGCTATTATCTAATGAGAACTTTTTCACTGTTTTAAATGAAAATGGAAATTGACTAAATATAAACACATTATTCTCTTGATGTTACAGTATTATAGTTAGTAGTATTATCAATATTTGTCAATTAACTTATACTTTCTATATTTTAAAGCTTTGGGTCTGAAAAAGAAGTAAAATGATTTAATCTAAAGTCACCCTGTAAATAGTGGGCTTCTCTGGTGGCTCGGATGGTAAAGAATCTGCTTGCAATGCAGGAGACCCAGGTTCAATCCCTGGGATGGGAAGACCCCCTGGAGAAGGGAATGGCTACCCACTCCAGTATTTTTGCCTGAAGAATCTCTTGAACAGAGGAACCTGGGGGCTACAGTCCATGGGGATCACAAAGAGTTGGACATGACTGAGAGACATAACACTTTTAGTTTCACACTTTCACCCTATAAATCAGGATTAGTACAAAAACCTGGATTCTCTTGGTTCATTTCTTAGCTGTAGGCAGTAAATACTTTTATTGTAACTAAAAATTTCTCTATGCAAGCAGGATACTTACTTTTAACAGGTATTTTTGCATTCATACTGAGAGCCATCTTTGAGCATTCTGTTAGGTAGCCGTGGTTGGTACTTCTTAGGTTAAAAGAAAAAATGGGACAGATGAGAATTCCCTGGTAGTCCAGTGGTTAGGACTCTGTGCTTTTACTGCTGTGGGCCCAGGTTTGATCCCTGGTCAGGGAACTAAGATCCTATAAACTCTGTGCTAGAACAGTCTTTATTGGTTTAGAATTTTTTCACCTTTTTGCTAACTAAATAAGAAAACCCTCGAGTAACACAACTTAAATAAGCCAGTAACACTTTTGGATTATATTTTACTCTTAATACATGATATAAATGGTTCTGTGTCCTTGATTAATTTGGTATTTAGAGAACAGTTACAGGTAAGGCAAAGGATACCCTTCTTAAGCAAAGTAACGACAGAGCAAAACTTGTGACAAAATTTTATGAATATTGTTTAAAACATTAGTTGAGGTCTTTTTGTTAGCTGGAGATTTTGTTATATAGGAATTTGGCTAATTTTTTGCATTCAAAGTTCTAAGTAATTTCATGCACTTACATACTCCTTGCTTATTGAAGTACATGTGAGGTTGAGTAGTTACTATCTGAAATGAGGTAGAGCCAGTCCTACTGATTTCCCTGTGCTCATGCAGATGCCCTTTTCTTTCTACCAGGCTGGGTAGCGATGCTGCTGCTGCCTCTTTGCCTTTAGTTCAGATTTGTTATCTATTTAGGATAGGTATTCCTGAGTTCTTTACCAGGGTTTTATTTTTTTAAGTTCATGTTGGCAAATATAGATATAACTAGGTTTCTGATTTAAATTTTATTTAAAGCTATTAACATTACTCCACTTTTTTGTAGATGCATTCGTGTCAATAAGTTTCAGAGAGTTGATCCTGATGTCCTGAAAGCCTGTGAGAACAGCTGCATCTTGTACAGTGACCTGGGCTTGCCAAAGGAACTCACTCTATGGGTGGACCCATGTGAGGTGTGCTGTAGGTGAGTTTGGCAACTGAACTGATTACCACGTTGGAACTGATTTTTATGAAATTCTCTCAGGTACCGCCTGTACACGTATCTTAATGGCCAGGAGCTGGTTGTTTGGCTTTCTCAGAAGTTAATTTTGTAAACTATTTTTCTTGGAGGTGATAGTAAAAGACAGGTTACACTCCTGTTTTACAACTAAAGAAACTTAAGAAATAATAGAGCAGAGTTTTTTTTTTGAAGAGATTTACCAAGTTTATTGTAGAATTTAGATACCTTGATTCCCTGTAGGTCAGTTATTACCATCTCCCATTGATGGTGCCCTTGTCTTTCCCGTCTTCAAACTAGGAAAGTTGTTAATCCCAAATAATACTGGATAATTACTTTTGGTTGGTCTCTGTTGCTGTTTGTTTTCACTGTTGCCTCTCTCCCCGCTTTTTGGCTTTTAAGTGGCTGAGTGAAATTTTCATGGTTTTATTTTCATAATGGAAATTATTTCTTGTCTCCTAATGAGCAGAATTGTAAAAGGTAGGTGTGTTAGGTATGAAATTGAACTTCATTTACTCTAAAAGCATTCATTGTGGACCAGGCATTCTTAGTTGTGGAAATGAAAGCGACGTTATTCTTTCAGGTAGTTTAAAGTGTAATAAGGGAGAAGAAAGAATAAGCAGATAACAACAGAGTGAGATTTATGCTATAATAGAAATATGTACAAGATGCACTGGTTGGTGGCACAAAAGAGAAAGTTACTGCCTCACGGAAGACTGTAGTCACCCCTTGGTATATCAGTGAAGGATTAGTTCCAGGACACTCCTCACCACACACACGCACACACACGCACATGCACAGCCAGAACTAAGATCCTTGGATGCCCAAGTCCCTTATATAAAATAGTGCAGTATTTGCATATAACCTATGTATAACCTCCCATTTACTTTAAATCATCTCTAGATTACTTATAATACCTAATATAATGTAAATGCTATGTAAATAGTTGCCTTAAATTGAAAAAGTTCAAGTTTTTCTTTTACGAACTTTCTGATTTTTTATCCCCCCAAATATTTTTGGTCTGTGGTTGGCTGAGTGCACAGATGCAGAACCCATGGGTACAGAGGACTGATTTTATTGAGTAGGTGGTACTTGAGCTGAGTGGGGAAGGAGTTGTAGTTGACTAGATGACAAAGTGGGTGTTGCACAGGCAGGAGGAACAGAATGAACAGATGCATGGAACTCCCTGCGAGTGGTTTCCTACAGCTGTTTCTTTAGGGTTTTCTCTTTGGTTTAGAGGTACAGTTCACCCATTGATTGTAGTAGAGGTGCTTTTGATGTAACCCTAATATGTTCTAAAGGTGGTCATAGGCTGTGACTTCATCTTCATCAATGAAAGTGGTGATGAAGACATGCTGGATAAATACATGGTGGTTCTGCAACAATTTCCTGGACCACCCTGGAGCTGCTTGATATAAACTGGTGTCTTATGTAAGCTTATTGCTTTGGGAAGCTGGGGACACGTAGATTCTCTAGTACTTGTTTCTCATAAAAAGGAATAGCAGCGATTTTTGTGCTTAGAAGGTCAGACAATTTTTAGAGTCTGGGACTAAGGAAGGACTTACCTCCGGCCAGGGTCAGACTTTGTTTTGTAGACTTGGTCCACTGAATCCCTGCAGAAGACTTTTCAGTATACAAGAAATAGCTATCACAAAGTTGACTATATTGAAATACTTACTTTTCAAGGCCTACACTTTGATCCTGATTACTCTTACTTCATGCACAGTTCTTTAAGTTAGTTGTGTAGTTTTTTAAGCCCATAAAGACTTACATGACATTTGAAGGGGGATTGTTCAAAATACAGTTGACTTTCCATATCTGACGATTCCATATCCATGCATTCAACCAACTTTAGTTAAAAAATATTTGAGGGCAAAAAATTAGATAAGTTCTAAAAAGCAGAACTTGAATTTGCCATGCTATGCAACTATTTACATAACATTCAAAGTATTTGTATAATATTTACATTGTATTAGATATGATAAGCAAAGAAGGCAATGGCACCCCACTCCAGTACTCTTGCCTGGGAAATCCCATGGACGGAGGAGCCTGGTGGGCTGCAGTCCATGGGGTCACTAACAGTTGGACATGACTGAGCGACTTCACTTTCACTTTTCACTTTCATGCATTGGAGAAGGAAATGGCAACCCACTCCAGTGTTCTTGCCTGGAGAATCCCAGGGATAGGGGAGCCTGGTGGGCTGCCATCTATGGGATCGCACAGAGTCAGACATGACTGAAGCCACTTAGCAGCAGCAGCAGATATGATAAGTAATCTAGAGATAATTTAAAGTGTATGGGAGCCTGTGGGCAGGTTGTATGCAAATACCTTGCCATTTTATTTAAGGTACAATACTTGGGCAGCCATAGATTTTGGCATTGGGAGAGGAAGGGGAGGGGATGGTCCTGCAACCAGTCCCCCAGGATACTGTTGTCATAAATCTACAAAAAAAAGTAATAGTCTAACATAGAAGTGGGAACAAAAAAGCAAGAGTTGAACCAAATATATTATCACACTGTCAAATAAAGAAATGTTTAATACAACAGTCTTAAATCATTAGGGGAAAGTTTCTGTATCCAAGGATGTTTAAGAAGTTGGCGAATTACATGA
Organism: Capra hircus; assembly: GCF_001704415.2. Lineage (NCBI taxonomy): Eukaryota > Metazoa > Chordata > Mammalia > Artiodactyla > Bovidae > Capra > Capra hircus. Next base: position 18,040,136 of record NC_030808.1, read on the forward strand.
ACATTTTGGACATATTGATTTGAAATGCCTAAACTGTATCTTGACACCTGAAGATGAGAGCTTTAGTTACATGGGCATTCTGTTTTACTTAAGTGAATACTTCATTATTTGATAATACCAGATAATGAAAAATTACTGAGCTTTCTCATCTTGCTAGTATAAGAAAATCCTTGAATTGCCTTCTGTATGATCAAAATTTTGCCTCAAATTGACTATGATGTGAGTTTCTTCACAGTTACTAGAAATTATCTTCAGAATGTTCATTAAGTGATGATAGAAATCCCAGGGGAAACAAAGTGTTAGTAATTGGGTAGAGATGATTGCTATAAATTAATAAAGGAAATTGAGGTATTTATTAGTGCTTTTGAATCCAAACTGGGAATATTCTGAAAACTAAAACTGATATAGCAGTTACATAGTTGAATAAATAATCTGAGTCATTAAAAATAATAAATCATTGTATACTAAAGACTATGGTTTTAAAAAACATTTGAAATCTACTCAGAACATTTTTCATTGAATTATTCCATCAGGATATATATTGGAAGAATGCAAAAGCATTGTATAGTTAGAAAGGTTATCACTTCATGAACTACTTCAGATTATACTAAATAGAAAACAGATCTTTCCTATAAGGAGAAATCCTGCAAATAGCTGGCATGTTATTATCTACTCAGTAGTCTACACTTCTTGTTTGTAATTTCTGTAATCCTTTCTTTTCCTGGAAGATAAAGAGCATTAGATACTATTGATATTTTTCAAATTAACTCAGTTGGTCTTAATGTTTCAGCAGTGTGTTTAAATTTTAAATTGTAAAGTTTAAAACTTGTCCCTTACTAATTCTGAGGAATTAATTGTATGTTCTAATATTACAGTAATATAGTAAGCTGCTTCATTTACCCTGAAGAGAGCCCTCATGCCAAAATACTACCAAGGGAAAAAGGCAAAACCTAACTGAGCTCAAGTATCAAAGAAATCTGAGTTAATAAAGCTGATCCTTCAGTCATTTAGATGTCTGCCCTTGGTTTAGGTTTCTGTTTCTACTGAGGTAGGGTTTTTTTCTCAGATTTCTTGCCTTTCTGTTTTGCCTGAGTTGAAATTGTAGTTCATGAATTCTGTGTTGTAAAGAACTCACCCAGTTGTTCAGGCATTTTCTAAGAAGAATCACCAGTTGAAGAACAACCACTATCCAACTACTTCCAGCTTCCTCATCCTGCAGATAAGAAACTAAGGCCTGGAGAGACTGAATAACTTGAACCTGGGTACAGCTAGTATATGGCAGAGCAGAACCAAAAATATGTCTTGTGCTCTTTCCACCATCCTACAGCGGTTTATGAGATAGACTGAAAAAGAATAGAAAAAGGGATTATATACTGTATTTAGATTGTATTTATGGCCCCATTCAGCCCATGGGAATAGAAGATAGCACAGCTGAAAGGAATAGAACTCACCTATGAGACTACTTGATTGCCGTTTAAACTTTCATAGACTTTGTTGTAATTAGGCCTTTTACTTAACTGTAAATATCCTGATTCAGAAATAATTTGAGATGAGTTATCTTGAAATGAAATTAATTGATATCATAGTTAACCTTATTTTTCTATTGAAGTCATTCTTATATTTTGTAAGCTTGGAATCATTTGTTTAACTTTAATTACATGCCGTGTAAGACTGCTTAACAGTTCATTTCCTTTGTCCTAACACTTCCTAGAAATTGTTTCATAGTGTTTATGATGTCTAATTTATTAGATTTGTGGGTTTCTTCTCTGTCCTCTCAATGAAAACTCCTAGTTTTACTATGTGTTATGCTATTTTCCCCTGATCGCAGAATTTTTTTTTCTAGTAACCAATAGCCAAAGTTAGATATCCTGACAGTTTTTCTTAGATCAAGGCTTTAAAAATGTTTTGGAAGAATAAAAAACACTGCTTAGTTTAAAGGAAATGAACATTTATCATAGGAATCTCTGTGAAGTCAGCAGTGTAATTCAAGAAAAATCCTTTTATTTTCCTCAACAGTAGCTATATTTTCTTTTTCTCTTTAACCTCAACAGTTGCCTCAGTTCTCATTTTTGTCAGTGTAGATACAGGAAACACAGGCCCCTTTTTTAATTTAATTGCAGTAAAAGTAAATCCCATAAGAAATATCTAGTTGATTTTTGACTTGAATTACTATGATGTTAATATAGAGGTCAATTAAAAATTCATTAGAAAGTTTTACTGTATTAATGTAAATAGCCAATACATTAATGTATGGCCAATTTCAGTGGTGCATACAAAAATGTAATCCATGAATTTCTCTTGGGGCAGTAGAAAAGAAAATCGGAAAAAAGAATGAATGAGGTCACTTTTTTGGTACGTTAATAGAATGGAAAACTGTGGCCTGCCTGTTGGCATGGAGCTGGGTTAACATACTATATATGTAGAATCAAGTTCTGGGAGGGTTCCTTCATGGCCCTGGACTGGTGGCATGTCCAGACCTGTTCAGTTGTTTTTATGGACATTGTTGCTTTGTTGATATAACTTCAGGGTTTCTAAGTTTTTGGATTTTTTTATTCTTAGGTATGGAGAGAAAAATAATGCATTCATTGTTGCCAGCTTTGAAAATGAGGATGAGAACAAGGATGAGATTTCCAAGAAAGTTACCAGGGCCCTTGATAAGGTTACCTCTGATTATCATTCAGGATCCTCTTCTTCAGATGAAGAAACATGTAAGGAAGTGGAAGTGAAACCAAATTCTGTGGCTGCGACCCCCAGCCCTGTGTACCAGGTAACCATGAAGTGGCTCTATACTGAAGGTCCTGAGCAGGGCTTGCAAGGTCATCCTGGGTAGTCCTCATATTGCCCAGGGTTTCTGAGTTGAGATTTTAGATCACAGTTCTTGCCTTTCCACATTAAGGGGAAGTAGAATAGGCATCTTGAGTCATGTTATCAAAGGTCTGCTTTACTATTCAATAAGTAGGATAAATATATTTCAAAAAGAATAGGAAGAATCATGGAAATAAAACATTCCTGATGTTTTAAAATCCTTAGTGCTTTCAGAAACAGCCACTTTTTTTTTTGTAGCCTTTAACACTTCCAATTTGTAACTTCAGGTTTAACTTTCATGTTCTTCCCTCTCTGTGGTTAAAGAGAAACCTCAATAAATTTTTCTTTAGTTAATTTTTCATTCAAGCCCAAACAGTATCTTTCTTTGCCTTAACATGTAAAGAATTATATAGCAAGCATGAGAGCTTCCCTGCTGGTTCAGTTGGTAAAGAATCTGCCTGCAATTCAGGAGACCCGGATTCGATCCCTGGGTTGGGAATATCCCCTGGAAAATGGAATGGCGACCCACTCCAGTATTCTTGCCTAGAGAATTATATGGACAGAGGAGCCTGGCAGGCTGTGGTCTGTGTGGTCACAAAGAGTGGGACACAACTGAGCAACTAACACACAGCAGTCATGTGTGTACTTTGTTCACTTATTTATTACTTATACCCCACATACAGTTAATGTATTATAGTTTGAAAAATTCTTAACAATAGTACTTTTCAACAGGAAATATTTTCAAGTAAAAAAAGAAAAATCTTTCGAGTTGAGCCTTCTTCTGTACATGTACTTTTTCTGATTTTGAGTCCATTTTTAAATATACCTATTTTTATTAAGTTGGCCTTAATTAGATATAATTAAACATAACAGGTTTCTGGTAGGGTTTGATTTGGCCTAAAATGAGAATTTAGTCTTTAATGAGTAAGAAATCAAGAGTATCACGAGTATTAGAGACTGAACCTTTAAAAAAAATTAACTTGAAACAGTATGTGCGTCCATGCTGAGTCACTTCAGTGTGTCCAACTCTGCAACTCTATGAACAGTAGCCCACCAGGCTCCTCTGTCCATGGGATTCTCCAGGCAAGAATATTGGAGGGGTTGCCATGCCCTTTTTCAGGGACTCTTCCCAACCCAGGGATTGTACCTACATCTCTTAATGTCTCCTACACTGGCAGACAGATTCTTTACCACTAGCGTCACCTGGAAAGCCAGAGTGCAACAGTGACATGTCCTCCTCTTCCCCAACCACCAGTCTTGTGCCCTTGCATGAAGGTGTTCATTACCAGTTATTTTTGTATCCTTTCCAAGCAAGTCCCTATATAGATAAGTAAACATAATATTTGTATTTCAGGGATCATTTTAAGACCACTGACATAAATATTTTGGACTTTTTTCCCCTCTGTATGATGCATTATGTACTACAAATTACCATTTTTTTTTTAACTTTATTTTTTTATTTAACTTTACAATACTGTATTGGTTTTGCCATACATTGACATGAATCTGCCACGGGTGTACATGAGTTCCCAATCCTGAACCCCCCTCCCACCACCCTCCCCATATCATCCCTCTGGGTCATCCCAATGCACCAGCCCCAAGCATCCTGTATCCTGTATCGAACCTAGACTGGCGATTCATTTCTTACAGGATAGTATACATGTTTCAATGCCATTCTCCCAAATCATCCCACCCTCTCCCTCTCCCACAGAATCCAAAAGTCTGTTCTATACATCTGTGTCTCTTTTGCTGTCTCGCATACAGGGTTATCATTACCATCTTTCTAAATTCCATATATATGTGTTGGTATACTATATTGGTGTTTTTCTTTCTGGCTGGCTTCACTCTGTATAATTGGCTTCAGTTTCATCCACCTCATTAGAACTGATTCAAATGTATTCTTTTTAATGGCTGAGGAATACTCCATTGTGTATATGTACCACAGCTTTCTTATCCATTCATCTGCTGATGGCCATCTAGGTTGCTTCTATGTCCTGGCTACAAATTACCATTGTTAAATTACCTGCAATTCATTGAGATGTGTGGTAATTTTATCTCAGAATTTTATTTGTTGTTACTCAGTAAAGCAAGAATATGAATCCCAAATTGAACTTATTGCTACTAATTTTTACAAGTAAATTGACAAGTTAATTTTTAGATTTTCTTTTAAAATTAAATTGTACTTGTTTTCCCCCTTGTTGAAAGACTACTGGGATAAAATTCTAACAGAAAAGCATAGAAATGGAAGTGTCTTTTATGGGCTTTTAAAATATAACAGTTCTTTTTGACATTACATTCACTTATAAAATATTTCATAATGAAGAAGCATACTTCAGCTCTTAACAGTCATTGTGTAGAAAGTTGGAGCAGATGGTTCACTTTAAGATCTTTTTTACCTATTTTTTTCATCTTGAATCTGGCTTTACCAAGAAGAACCTTAAAAAAAGAGGTTATCAAAGTATACACAAAATAATTTCTAGCTTGGGGGGTTTTGTTCTCTGATGGGGGGTCTGTGTTTTCTGAAAGGAACCTCCAAAGATAATTCTCCACTAAGAATGAAGATTATATAATTTCTCCCCAAATTGGTCTACAGATTCACCTTGCTATCAAAATCCCAAAAGGTTTTTTTCTAGATAAAATTCAAAGAAAGGAGAATCAAGTCAGAGATCTCACATTAATATCAAGTCGTTATGTTTATCAAGACAGTGTGTTAATAGTTTGTTGTTTAGTCGCCAAGTCGTGTCTGACTCTTTTGTGACCCCATGGACTATAGTCCACCAGGCTCCACTGTCCATGGGATTTCCCAGGCAAGAATAGTGGAGTGGGTTATGATTTCCTTCTCCAGGGCATCTTCCCTACCCAAGAATCAACCCGTCTTTCCTACACTGGCAGGCGAATTCTTTACCACTGAACCACTAGGGAATCCCTGTGATAATGGTTTAAAAATACACAAATATATTATTGGAACAGATAGTAGACTCCTTATGTATAAAATTTTTTTTAATAAGTGCCAAAGGAATTCAGTGGGGAAAGATCTGTAAGAACTGGTACTGAAACGATTGGATAATCCATTTATTTTTTAAAAAGTGACCCTAACTGCTACCTTATACCATACATTAAAAGAAAAAAACTAATTTTAAATTGGTCACAGGCCTAAACATAAATGCTAAATCTCTGACACTTGGAAGAAAACATAGGGAGATACCTTTATTATTTAGGATAGGCAAAGATTTCTTCCAAAAATGTTAATAAATTTGACCTCATCAAAATTAAAACTTTTTGCCCATCAAAAGAAGCCGTAAAGAAAATGAATGGGCAGAAGAATAGGCTGGAACAAAATATTCTCAATACGTATATTTGTCAAAGGACTTGTTTTCAGAATATACTTTAAAAATCAGTCCTATAAATCAACAATAAAAGACAAATGATCCAAATAACAACAGTGGGTATAAGATGTGAAAAAACACTTGTACAAAAGAAGTTATATAAATGGCCAGTAAGCAAATGAAAAAGGTGCTCAATCTTATTTGTTATCAGGTAATTGTAAATTTGAGCCACAGTGAAACACTACTTTCAGAATGGCTAAAATTAAAACATCTGACAGTACCAAGTGCTGACAAGGATGTGAAGAAGCTGGATTCATAAACTGTTGATTGAAGTGTAAAAAATGGTACAACCACTTTGAAAACTGCTTGGCACTTAAATATGCATCTGCCGTATAACCCAACAGTTCCATTCCTAAGTATTTAACAAGAGAAATGAACCATATCTACAAAGCCTCTTACTAGAATGTTTATAACAGCTTTTTTTATATAACAGTAAAAAAAACAAATATCCATTAACAAGTGAATGGGGGAAGATAGTCATATATTCATTCATACAATAGGATAATAGCAATAAAACATTTCATAATAGACACAGTACGGAAGGACCTAAAAAACATTCTATTGAGCAAAAGAATTTTGCCAGGGAATTCTTTGGTGGTCCAGTGGTTAAGGACTCTTGTTTTCACTGCCAAGGGCACAAGTTTGATTCCTGGTTGGGAAACTAAGATCCCAAAAGTCATGTGTTACAGCCCCCCAAAAAGAATATTGCTAGACACAAAGGAATATATACCTTCCATTTATATGATGTTCACAAACAGGGAAAACTCGGTCTGTGATAGAAGTTTGAACAGTGGTTGCTTGTGGGAATCATTATTCCAGAATTGTGTCTACTTTCTGAGTTTTAAAAGCTTACCAGGACCCCAATGTAAAAAGAAACGAAAACATTCCACTTCGCTATTGGTTTAGGTATAGTATAGGTCAATTATTAGTTGGAACTCTTAATAAATTTTTTCATTTCCCCATTATTGTAGGTAATCAAGAATTAGCTGTGCATGCTAAGGTTATTCACTGCAGCATTGTTTTGTTTGTTTTTGTGCATCGTTTTTTTTAAAAGACTGAAAGCAGCTGAAATGTCCTATCAACAAGATACCACTTAATTTAGTTATGGCATAGTCGTTGCATTACTGTCTAGCTGTAGATTTATGAAAAAAGTCATTATATATTGATATGAATGTCTCTGATACGTATTTATTGAGTGTAGAAGCAGTATGCAGAATTGTGGATATTTAATGTGTATTTAGATGTACACACAAGTATATTCATAGAATATCTCTAAAGATAATCAAAAAATTGATCGGTGTTTGCTGCCTCTGAGAGGGTAGCTGGTAATCAGATAAAGACAGACTTTTTTTCCCACTATATACAACTTCGTGCCTTTTGAATTTTCTATCCTAAATGTCATGCTGATATACAGAATATAAATTTTTTAATCCCTATGCTAAGAGCAGATTAGAAATCAGAGAACTCTGAAACTCATAGTCACAGGGCACAGTATTCTGAGCATAGAGGTCCAAAACTGCTGAAAACATTTTGCATAATGTGAACTTAATGTCCCACTTGACTTACAGGATAATCTAAGACTGTTGTTCCAAAATGCTAAACTGGCTACATTAGAATCACCTGCAGAGTGTCATCCAAATACCTGGCCTCTCTTCCTAAAATTTTGTTAAGATTGTTCAGTAGAACAGGACTGGGGCATGACATTTTTGTGTTTAAAAGCTTCATAGGTGACTCTTTAGCCAGCTTTGGACACCAGTGGTCTTAAACATGATATGTCCTTATAGGCCTCTACTCATTCTGTGTTTTCATCTTTTCTGCTTGATATAGCCAGAGAATACCTGGTTTTCGAGGGGTGTGTTTGAGTTTATTAATTTTCGTTCATTTGAAAAACACTGATCACTTAACTATATTTGAAGTTTTTAACATATTTAGACTTGACTGTAGGGAATGTCCCCTAGAGCTACTCTTTGGGTTGTGGGTGAGTGAGTTTGTTTTTTATTAATTTACCATTTTCTTTTCCCTACAGATTTCGGAATTGATATTCCCACCTCTTCCAATGTGGCACCCGTTGCCCAGAAAAAAGCCAATAATGTATCGAGGGAATGGCAATCAAAGTCACTACCCTCCTCCCATTCCATTTGGTTATCCAAATCAGGGACGGAAGAATAAACCATATCGCCCAATTCCAGTAACATGGGTACCTCCTTCTGGAATGCATTGTGACCGCAATCACTGGATTAATCCTCACATGTTAGCACCTCACTAGCTGCTTTTGTCTGTTGGTGTCATGTTGAGAGAAGGTAGAATAAGCCTGACTACGCATTAAAAGTTCATACTTAAAGTAGTAAAGTTAGATGGGCTAAACCATCAAACTTATTTTTATAGAGAAGTTATTAAGAATAATCTTTTCTTAAAAATATATATGCACTTTAGATATATTGATATAGTTTGAGAAACTTTATAAAAGTTAGTCAAGTGCCTGAGTTTTTAATATTAAACGAGTATTTATATATTGTGCATCAGCTCTGTTGCTTATGAGGATACTGTAGGAGTGGATGATCTGTTCTAGCACCTTTGAGCATTTATGGAAAGTATGTAAGTTATTTATACACATGGAAATCTATTTTATGTTTAGAAGAATTGCATAAAATCATGTAGTTGCAAATAAAAAGTAGTTTGAGGCATGCCAATGTGTGCTTCTGTTCTGTGTACAAACAGAGAAGAGTGAAAGGGATATCTCACTGCAGTGTGTTTAATTAAATATTTAGCAAAGAAAAAGCAATGTAGCAATTTCTATTTTTCTTTAAAAAATTTATTTTTTATTAACCATAACTTTCCAAAGGCTATAGTAGCAAATGATTCATATAAAAAGTCTAAAATACGTTAGTAGCTAATTGAAAATATAAATATAGTGAAACATCTTTCAGTCATCAGAGTCACTATATATAGGATTTTCTTAGCCTAGAATTTGACCTGTACAAATGTTGATAAGACATCTGGCTTATATGCCTAGTGCCACTGCATAAAGCAGAAATGTTCTTGTAGATGCTCTAAACTCTGCCTTGTGCTTTTTTTCTTCAGCATGTTTAAGTCTTTATTAGTGGTCTTAAATAAAGTCAAATAGTACAGTACTTCAGATTCTTCAGTGGTCCTTCAAATTTATACCGCTGTAGTGTCATCAGTTTCGTAAGTGTACTTGAACTACAAAAACAAAAAGATTAAAAAAAATTGGATTAAAAAAAAAAATTGGATTTTTTCCCCAGAGGTATATTTTAAAAAACTAAGATCATTACACTTTCTCATTATCCACATCTTTAAATTTCTAGTCGTAAATTATTTAATCAGAAAAATCACCACTTGCTAATAAACACTGGATGTCCTTGGCTGTTCCAGATATTCCTGTTGCCTGGTGATAAATTCTGTTGAGTATAGACTACCAGAAAAGTGCACAAATCATAAAGATACATAGCTCTCAGGGTATGTGGGATTCAAAATGTCTGCAGTCTCAACAGAAAATTTAAACCTCAGAGACTTCTGGTTTCAGTGTTACTGTGCTCTTCAGTAGTGCTAGTTAACTGTGGAGATGTGTCCAACTTTGGCGACACCGGGGACTGTAGCCCACCAGGCTCCTCAGTCCATGGAATACTCCAGACAAGACTACTGGAATGGATTGACATTTCCTTCTCCAGGGTATCTTCCCAATCCAGGGGCTGAACCCAGGTCTCCTGCACTGCAGGCAGATTCTTTACTGACTGAAATGAAGTGAAAGTTGCTCAGTTGTGACTGACTCTTGCAACCCCATGGACTAAACAGTCCCTGGAATTCTCTAGGCTAGAATACTGGAGTGGGTAGCCTTTTCCCTTCTCCAGGGCATTTTCTAACCCAGGCAGTTTCTTTACCAGCTGAGCCACAAGGGAAGCCCAGGAATACTGGAGTGGGTAGCCTATCCCTTCTCCAACGGATCTTCCCAACCCAGGAATCGAACCAGGCAGGGTCTCCTGCATTGCAGGCGGATTGTTTACCAACTGAGCTATCCGGGAAGCCCCTTACTGACTGAGCTATGGCATTATTCTTAGTTTAGACTGGATTTCAGTGAAAAAGAAAAATCACTTTATCAAAACTATTGGCCACAAGAGGGCATCAGATGTTCTTTTTCCAACTTCCAAACGAAAGGTTGTAATTGTAAATAATCTCCCTTCTCCAAGGAAAAGTATTCGTGGTTATAGTTTAAATCACTGTTTTTCCTAGACATCTACGTACAGAAATTGCTACTTGTAATGGATAATGTTAAGTATGCCAAAGTTATTATATACATTGCCTTACTGGAATCATTTTTGTTAATTTAAAAAAGATATATATAGTTCCTTTAGGAAAATAAAAGTACCTAAAAGCACAAAGAGATGATCAAAATTACTATAATATTTCCATCTGAGTAAACTATTTTATCTAGCAAACTATTGTATCTAGTAGCTGAGTTACTATTTTAGTGGATGGAGATATTTAAAAGAGGGAGCTTTTACTTTATAAACTTCTGTTTTGTTGTTATGAAATATACTCGTTTTATGGTCTCACAATTTGAAAATGTGGAACATTTTCTTATATCATTTTTTCCTAAAACATGATCTTTAATATTTTCATGGTATTCATATTTATATACCTTAATTGATTTAACCAGTCTTTATCAGTAGCTATTAAGCTACCGATCTCTTTAGGAAATTTTTCTTAGCCACATTATTTAAATATATATCTCCTTTGTTGGAGATGGTTGAGGGGAGGGAGGTATTCCTTTGAAGTCCAGAAATAAATGAGCAAATTGGTTTCAGAGCTGCCAGTTTAATTTACATACAGAAAGTCTACACATGATAAATTTGGTAAGAATCAAGTTCAGTTCAGTTCAGTCGCTCAGTCGTGTCCGACTCTTTGCGACCCCATGAATCGCAGCACACCAGGCCTCCCTGTCCATCACCATCTCCCAGAGTTCACTCAGACTTAACTCACGTTCATCGAGTCGGAGTTAATAAGCTGTAAAATTTCAACAGAAAAATAGGACTGTTTCACTAAATTCAATGAAAAATTATTTTTGAATCTTATTGATCATTCATCAAACACATATAAAGACATGAAATAAAATTTACTGATTAAAAATAAAAGTATTTAAAATTTATAAACTTTGTCTAAAGTGACTGGAACATGACAAATGTAAACAAATTTTTTCACCTGAGTTAAAGTGAAATATGATTTTTTCATGTTTCCTAATATTGCTAATAGAGACCATATTTAAAATCAGATATTGATAGCTTGTAAGATCAAATTATTTTGTAAATAATTCTGAAAAGACCACTTGTGGATGCTCAATAGTCACTGTGAAATCTGGACAGAAAAAATTAAAATGCAAGCTCTTTGACAGGGATTTGGCATGCAGATTTACTGTAAAATTACCCTCCCTAACATGATTAGGATTACCAATCAAAAAGTTTAGGTGGGAAACCATTACAAATGATCTATCCAATAAACATTTTAAATATTTAAAATGTATCAATATACAGTCAGTCATCTAATATCAGGACTTCCCTGGTGGTCCAGTGGTTGAGAATCTGCCTTGCAATTCAGGGGAAGAGGATTTGATCCCTAGTTGGGGAACTAAGATGTCATATGCATGCCACAACTAAACTAGTGCACAATTAGAGAAGCCCACACAGCCAAAAAAATAGAACCAGGAGACCTGAATTTCATTTCTGTTTGCTTTGGTAAATCCAGACCTTTCTGAATCTTGATATTTTCATAAAATGATGTTTGTGCTTAGTTGCTAAATCATATCCAATTCCTTGTGACCCCATGGACTGTAGCCCGCCAGGCTCCTCTGTCCATGGAATTTTCCAGGCAAGAATACTGGAGCGAGTTGGCATTTCCTATTCAGGGGATCTGCCTGACCCAGAGATCAAACCTGAGTCTCCCGCATTGTCAGGTGGATTCTTTACCACTGAGCCACCAGGGAAGCCCTCATAAAATGATACTGAATTAGATAACATAGCCCAAGGATATCTTGGGGGTTGTTTGGCTTTTACCAAATTTAACTGCTATGTGAATTTTCTTCACTTAACTATATTACAAATCTTTTGCCCATAATGTGAAAATTAAAATGCTACAAAATCACACACCAAAAAATCAAACCTACAAAAAACATGTGTTCATCAAGTTCTGTTGGCTACTATCCAGTGTCTTGGATGTAACAGACTGTTATCTTTAAGTTGGCAAGGCAGAGATTACATTTCCTTTCATGTAATTATCTTGCTTTGTGTTTTCTTGTTTCTGTGAACATATTAATCATCTTCCCCCTTATCGGGAGGTCAAAAGGCTAGTGGAGACTGAATGATGGAGGGCTGATTGTCCAAAAGGTTTCAAATCATTGGCGCAGTAGTCCTCTGCATAGTGTCACTTTCCACGGTTTCACTTACTTGCAGTCAACCATGGTCCAAACATTTTTCCATTTAATATTACTGTTATGAATAAACAATTCATAAGTTTTAAACTGCACACTGTTCGGGCAGTGTGACGAAATATTGCACCACGCTGTTCGTCCTGCCTGGGACATGAAGCATCCTTTTGTCCTGTGTACCCCACCTGCTAGTCACTTAGCAACCCTCTCAGTCATCAGATGAACATTCGTGTCCCGGTAACCCTTTGTTATTTAATGATAGCTCTAGCAAGTGTAGCGATGCTGGTAATTGTAATATGCCCAAGAAAAGTCATAAAGTGCTTCCTTTAAGTGAAAATGTAAAACTTTACTTAATAAGAAAAAACTGCTGAGGTTGCTAACATCTACAGGAAGAATAAATGTTTCATCCGTAAATTGTGAAAAGGAAAAAAAAAAAAAATCTGTGGTGGTTTTGCTGTCACACTTCAAACTGCCAAGTTATAGCCACGGAGAGGGGCAGGTATTTAATTAAATGGAAAAGGCTTTAAATTTGTACAATAAGATTTTTGAGAGGGATTACATTCACATAAATTTTATTATAGCATATTGTTATAATTGTTCTGTATTATTAGTTATTTGTCTTACTGTGCCTATTTGTAAATGAAACAGTAACAGGTATGTATGTGTAGGAAAAACACAGTAAACACAGGGTTCAGTATTATCTGCAGATCCAGGTGTCCAAGGGGGGTCTTGGACTGTATGCCCCAGGGGTAAGGGGGAACTACTGGATCTTCACCATCAGAGTCTCCTCTCAGAATTGCAAGGTCACTCTACTGTTCTCCAGAAATGTTCTCACTGTTGACAGTTCTGGGACACCATGAGGAAAAATGTCCTACTTAGCAACATAAAAAGAACACAGTGCCAGTAGCCAACGTGACAGTTGACCTAACACACGACCAACACATCTTCTTTTTCAAGTGCAAGATAACTCATTTTCACCATTAGTAGTTTGTGCTGATTCCATAAAACTGCTCTGGGCAAAAACTCCAGAAACTTGAAGAAACCAAGGATAAATGATGAAGAAGTACACAATGATGGGTACACTTGTGGCAATGAATTGATATGAACATAGAACTGCTTCGATTATTATTAACAAAGTTTGAGTGCATGTGCTTAATTGCTCAGTGGTATCCAACTCTGTGATACCATGGTCTGTACCCCGCTAGGTTCCTCCTTCCCTTGGATTTTCCAGGCAAGAATACTGGAGTGCGTTGCCATTTCCTACTCCATCAAGTTTAACTGAATCTACTATGCATTGATCATTTAGATATAAACATGATCTGTCTTTGAGAAGTGTTGACATCTGCTTACAGAGAGGAGACAGGTGAAGAAGGGGGACCCTCAGTTTCCTCAGAAGGTACAATCTCAAGAAGGAAAAAATTAGGGGAGCTTAGGAAGGAAGATTAGAAGGCAATGGCACCCCACTCCAGTACTCTTGCCTGGAAGGTCATGTGGACGGAGGAGCCTGGTAGGCTGCAGTCCTTGGGGCTGCTAAGAGTCGGACACGACTGAGCAGCTTTACTTTCCCTTTTCACTTTCATGCATTGGAGAAGGAAATGGCAACCCACTCCAGTGTTCTTGCCTGGAGAATCCCAGGGACGGCGGAGCATGGTGGGCTGCCGTCTATGGGGTCGCACAGAGTCAGACACGACTGAAGTGACTTAGCAGTAGCAGGAAGGAAGATTGGGATTACAAGGTCAGAAAAAGGTAAGACCACATGCAGAATGGAAGAAGAAGCGTAACCTGGTAAGAGGGGAAAAAAGTGCATTTCATATCACAAAGGGCTATTTTTTATAATATTTAAGAACTCCGGCTCAGACGGTAAAGAAACTGCCTGCAATGTGGGAGACTTGGGTTCCATCCCTGGGTTGGGAAGATCCCCTGGAGAAGGGAATGGCAACCCACTCCAGTATTCTTGCCTGGAGAATCCCATGGACAGAAGATCCTGGTGGGCTACAATCCATGGGGTCACAAAGAGTCACATGACTGAGTGACTAACACACACAATACACACACCAAATAAGCAGAATTGTGATATAAAAGAAACATGGGCAAAGCATATGAACATAGTTCTCAAAACCACAAATGGTTTTGAAACAGGAAAAGACGCTCAATTAACTACACAGAAATAGAATTTTAAGCCATGACAAAATTTTCTTCTGAGAGATCAGGAAAGATAAAAAATGTTGGCTAAGAGTATTGTTGAGGAACTGGAAGGAGATAAGTAAAGCACTCTTATCCGTTGCAAGCATAAGCTGCTATACTAATTAAAGAACATACTATAATAACAGCTTATCAGAAGAGACTTTACTCATACCTCTCCTAGAAGTTTAAAGATATATTTGCACATAAGAAAACTGATATATAGACAAATACTACTTATAATTTTACTCACTGTATCAAAAAAAATGGGATCAACTTAAGTGGCCAATTGGAGACTGGTTAAGTAAGTTACAGTGTAGCACTCTGAAGTAATATTATAGAGTTTTGAAAATAAGATTATTTTAGATAGACATATAAATGATAGATAATAGATAAATAGACGTAGGATGGTCTGAGAGGATTTGTTAAATTAGTAAGTGTGCATAAAACATTATTTTAAAAACACATTGGGGCTTCCTTGGTGACTCAGTGGTAAAGATCAGCCTGCAGTGCAGGAGACCTGGGTTTGATCCCTGGGTCAGAAAGATCCCCTGGAGGAGGAAATGGCAACACACTCCAGTATTCTTGCCTGGAGAATTTCAGGGACAGAGGAGCCTGGCAGGCTTCAGTCCATGGGGTCGGAAAGAGTCGGACACAGCTGAGCGACTGAACACACAATATACATGTACATATATGCAAGCATAAGCATAGAGTAAATGCTGCAGTGGAGAGCTAGCTGTGACGAGTGTGGACTTTAAGTCAGATGTTGTCCAGGAAAACTTTTGAGCAAGGGAATGCACTGAAGTGTTTTAAGATTAACCTTGAGTCATCTACTCACTTCAAATATCGGATAGATTATTTCTATCTAAAGCAGTCAAAATTCACTGGAAGGACTTATGCTGAAAGCTCCAATATTTTGGCCACCTGATGCAAAGAGCCAACTCATTAGAAAAGACTCTGATGCTGGGAAAGATTGAGGGCAAGAGCAGGGGGAAGACAGAGGATGAGATGGTTGGATGGTATCACTGACTTGATGGACATGAGTTTGAGCTGACTCCAGGAGTTGGTGAAGGGCAGGGAAGCCTGGTCTGCTGCAGTCCACGGGGTTGCAAAGAGTCGGACACAACTTAGTGACTGAGCAACAATCACGTCTTCATGTCTTCCTGAGGTTAGATGCTTCCAGTTCTCTCTGAGCAAGTAGTAAATGAATGGAAAAGGATATTTCTTTTTATAAAAGCAACAGAGCTGAAACAAATCATACAAGCACGCTTTCACTGAATACTTAATTTTAGTCAGCTCTAGTACCAGATGCTAAACAGGCTAGGCATAACACATCATGGCCGAAACCACATCTGCGCCCTCAGATCTGAGGTCCCTTTTCTGTGTGTGTTAGCCTCCTCCCTCTTCCATTCTTCAACCAAAACTTTCTAATTTCATCTTTTTCCTCAGTCCTCTTACCACCTAGCCACCCACCCCCAACCCTCCCAGAGTATGACCTCACCTTTACTTCCTGGAGAAAAGTGAGACTATCTAATTATATTCCATCCACAGTCATAATCCTATTAAACCTGCTCCCAACCTCACTGACTTTTCCCCTCAATCTCAGAAGACGTTCTCTTTGATTTCGTCAACTCAATCCTACCCACATTCCGTTTTGACCCCTTCCTCTTTCCAGACTCCTTTTCCGCAGCCTCACAAAGTAACTAACCTTTATCCCACTCTAGTTACTGTTTCCTCTGCCTTCCTGCTTCCCTTCATGGCCAAGAATATTGAAAGGATAGTCTAATATAGCTTTCAAATTGCATCTTATGAATCAGACATCTCAAGAGCTGGTGGGGATATCATGGGAAGACAAACAAGAACTGTTTGGACTTGGTAGGATTTAATCTGAGTGGGGTGTGTTTTGAATGTTAACTATGTTTCTAGATCCTCCTCAGCTCTCATCCATGCTTCAACCCACAGAACTAAGGGTTGGGACAACCATTCCATCAGAACTGGTCCATCATTATGAATGACTTCATTCCCAGAATGGTTTCTGTTTCAGCCTGTTGTGCTCCAGAGGGCTGACTCGGGTCCTCTTCTCATCCCACACAACTCTCTCCTGAGTGATTTCACCCCATCTCCCTTTTTTTTTTTTCTTTCAGATTTAATGTATATATATATATATGCCTTTGGCTTAAAAAGGCCAGAACTTCACTTTTTCCCCTTACCAGGTTCCTCAAATTGTGCTTTGCATTCACAAAAAGCAGCTTGTGAAATAATCTAGTTTAGTTGTATAAGAAACAACTAAACAGTACTTTCACTTAAATCCCACAACTTAACTTGCCCTAACAACCCACTGTTTTAATACTTGTGCTCTGAAATACCTCAAAGAATGGGGGAGACTCTAGGAATGCAAATCAAATTACATATAACCAAAAAATCAGAAGCAACTTCTAGGTCCAAAAGTGGGGAAAAAAATGAATTATACAGGATCATCTTAAGCATCATGCAGCTATTAAAATGGATATATATATATATAAATACTTTTAACAACAGGTAAGATATACAAATATGATACAATATCAAGTAGGAGAAAGAAATCAAATAGAGGACGTTCACTTTAAAAATAATAGGGATATTAAATATACTAGAAGAGAAATAGAACAGAAAGGTCTTTGGTAGTGACGTCATTTAGGTGAAATTATTTTTCACCTCATTTACTGTTGTTACAATGCTATCTTAATAAGGAAAGAGTTTTTCAAAATATTCCACCATTCAAGTCAGATGAAATCAAATTTAGAAGGTGTAATGAGTTAAACCTGTTTTGGAACTGACGCTTCTTCACTACTTTCCATACTGGTAAATATTCCTACGTAACACATGGGACAATGCCATGTGTTATATTAGTACTGGTGCATGTTCTAGACTTGTAGGAATAACCTAAAAATAAAGGAAATTTAATTATATGTAAATATATTGGTGTTGCTTTTCACTGAACAGTGTCAGAAAAAGTGAACACAGACATTTCCTTTCTTTATGCCAAGTACTACATCACCATGACTTCATACATGTCAAAGGCAGGGTAATGGCAGATCTTGCTGTCCAAACTGAGACATTTTCTTGAGCAAAACATCTTTTGCTGTATGTATTTACAGTGAGATAACAGGCAAAGAGAACTGTCTTGGGGAAAGGGATACAGTCACCCAATCCCATAAGATGTGAGGCCAATACTGCTATTACACACAGTAATCATCATGACAGCAACCAATGCTTACAGAGCACCGATGTGCTAGCCTAAGTGCCTCAGATGCACTAATCATTCTCAGAAAAATTCCACAGAGTTGCTCCTATGATTCTCATTGTAGTGTTAAGGAAAAGGAGAATACAGGTAAAATGTTTTGTCTACGGTTACCCACATAGAACCAGGCAAGTTGTCTTCCAAACTCATTTTATAGTGCTACCCTGTCTGAAGGCCCCACCCCACCCCACACCTACACTGACTGCTTGTAATACCAAAATAAAATGTGTTCAATAAATGGATCCCTGCTGGGTACTTTTCTCTCCAACTAAAGCAGCAATCCCCTAAAAAATAAAAATCCAAAATTGAGGAACAGAAACTCTTCAAAATATCAGAAAAACCTTCTCAACAGGAACAGAAAGTTGGTTTGAAACAGCTCTTCCAAAGTTTCCAGGAATACTAGCTCTCCACTGGCTGACAGCATTGGACTCCCACAATATCAAACCTTTCACACACATACACTTTCCCCCCCTTCATTTTCTTACTGGTTCCGTAAGTGAAGCGCCTGGTTTGGTCACTCATCGTCCCCTACATCACTTCCTGAGTAACCTCCAAAGTTTTCACATGCATGACTTCCATTTTCAGCCCACCCCTCACACTCTAGATCCACATATCCATGTATCCATCCAACACTTCATTAATACACATAACAAACTTCTCAAACTTTCAACATGTTCAAAACTGAACTCCTTAGCTTAACTTTCAAACACGCAAAGAGTCAGGGCTCCAATCCCCACCTTTATTATTCCTCCGTCATGCTCTATTCTTGTCTTCATGCTTGTGACTGCCACAATTATATCTCTGGCCCTGAGTTTTCTATTTAGATCCAGGTTCAGGATTCACCTGCCTACTATCATCCTGCATAGATTCCAATGATTTCTAATAGAAACAGGATTCAATGTTTTCATTTCCCACTCAATATCCCCTCATACCCCTATGGCCAATCCATTTACTATTAGTTTTTTAAAGTAAGTATTAAAAATACAGACATGTATCTCTGTAAGTATAAAGTATTTCTAGAAGGATAAATAAGAAACTGATCATACTTCTCAATACATGCTCTTATACCTTGTAAATTTTATACGCCATTAATGAACTACTTATTTAAAAAATTAACAAAAAAATTGTTATGTTTCTTGAAGGAAACTGAGGACAGAAACTGAAAAACGTGAATGAGGTGATTTACATTTCACTCTCTCTCATGTGCACTATCTATCTGAAACATTAAAAAAAAAAAGCTGTTCACGTCACAAAAAACTGTATTAGCAACTTGAAACACAGAACTTTAAAAATCGATTTCCCTGGAAAAATAGTTTCACCTTGTCAGAAAGATTCATAAGAAGAGAATCCATAATCATTTTATCAATGACTCTTTCACCTGACAAGCAGATGTGAGGTTAAGAGTGTATTATGGTCATTCCATCTTTGAAATCAAGATAGTATACTCCTGGGTTAAGAACTGGGGACACTGACAACTATGAAAAAACTATCTTGGCATAGTTACTTAGGTGCTGATATTTCTTTTACCATACCACTAACAACTAAGAAAAAAAGGGAAACTTTCTGGGAATGTATTCTGTCCAACTTTCACTATTTCATTAGTTCAGCTTCACGATTTCCAATCATCATTGCTGTTATGGATAGAACTGTGTGCCCCTAAATTCCCATGCTGCAGTTCTAATCTCCAGTACCTGAGAATGTTACCTTATTTGAAAATAGGGTTGTTGAAGATACGATTAGTTCAAATAAGGTCATTAGGGTTGGGTCTTCATCCAATAGGAGTGGTGTCCTTATAAAAAGGGAAAACTAGGACACAGTGATAGACACACAGAGGGACAGTGACCTGAAGTGACCCAGAGAGAAGACAGCCATCTACAAGCCATGGAGAGAGGACTTCCCTCACAACAATCAGAAGGAACCAACCTCCTCCAGCAAGAAAGCTATTAGAACTAAGAAATAAACTCACCAAAGTTTTAGGATGCAAGATTATACAGAATTGTGTTGTTTTTCTATACTCTAACAATGAATTATCACAAAGAGAATTTAAGAAAAAGAATCCCATTTACAACTGTATCAAAAAGAATAAATTACCTGGAAATAAACTTAACCAAGGTGATGAAAGACCTACACTCTGAAACTATAAGACAATGATGAAAGAAACTGAAAACACAACTAAATGAAAAGAAATTCCATGTTCATGGACTGGAAAAATATTGTTAAAATGTCCATATTACCCAAGGCAATCTATCAATGCAATGCAATTCCTATCAAAATACCCATGACATTTAAAAACATTTTTATATTTTTCAATTGAAAGATAATTTCACACATGACATTTTTTACAGAACTAGAACAAAAATCCTATGACTTATTTGGAACCACAAAAGATCTCCAATAGCCAAAGCAACCTTGAGAGTAAAGAACAAAGCTGAAGAAATCATGCATGCTCACTGACTTCAGACTATACTACAAAGCTATGATAATCAAAACAATACGGTACTGGCACAAAAACAGATAAATGGAACAGGACAGAATGCCCAGAATAAGCCCACACACCTATGGCCAATTAATCTATGACAAAGGCAGCAAGAACACACAATGGAGAAAAGACAGTCTCTTCAATAAGTGGACTTCCAGTAAGCGGGAAAACTGGACTGCTACATGTAAAAGAATGAAATTAGAACATATTCTCATACCATACAGAAACTAAACTAAAAATGAATTAGAGACCTAAATATAGACCAGAAACCATTTAACTCCTAAAAGAAAGCACAGGGAGAATACTCTTGGAAACAAATTGTAATATTTTGTTGGGTCTGTCTCCTAACACAAAGGAAACAAAAGCAGAAACAAACAAATGGGACCTAATTAAATTGAAAAGCTCTTGCACAGCAAAGGAAACTGTCGACAAAACAAAAAGACATCTTACTGAAAGAGAGAAATGTGCAAACAATAAGATGGGTAAAGGTTTAATATCCAAAATATATAAAATGTTCATGCAACTCAATATCAAAAACAAACAAACTGATTAAAAAATGGGCAGGCAATGGGAATTTGGTGCATGACTAAGGGAACCCAAACAGGGGCTAACAACCTAGAGGGGAGGGGTGGGGAGGGAGATGGGAAGGAGGTTCAAGAGGGAGGGGACATACATATACTTATGGTTGATTCATGTTGATGTTTGGCAGAAGCCAACAAAAATTCTGTAAAATAATTATTTTTCAATTAAAAATAATTTTTTTAAAAAGGGGCAGAAAACCTGAAGAGATACTTTTTCAAAAACATATGAATGGCCAAAAGGTACACATGATATGATGATCATCACTAATGATCAAAAATGCAAATCAAAACCACATTACCTCACACCTGTCAGAATGGCTATCACTGAAAAGTCTTACAAATCAATGTTGGTGAGGATGTGGAGAAGACGGAACCCTTGTATACTGTTGATGGGAATGTAAATTGATACAGCTACTAATGAAAATATTTAGCTACCATGGAAAAGGCTGTATATTGTCACCTTGCTTATTTAACTTATATGCAGAGTACATCATATGAAATGCCAGGCTTGATGAAGCACAAGCTGGAATTAAGACTACTGGGAGAAATATCAATAATCTCAGATATGCAATATGGCAGAAAGCAAAGAGGAACTAAAGAGCCTCTTGATGAAAGTGAAAGAGGAGTGAAACAGCTAGCTGAAAACTCAACATTCAAAAAATGAAGATCATGGCATCCGGTCCCATCATTTCATGGCAAATAGATGGGGAAACAATGGAAACACTGACAGACTTTATTTTCCTGGGCTACAAAATCATTGCAGATGGTGACTGCAGCCAAGAAATTAAAAACGCTTGCTCCTTGGAAGAAAAAGCTGTGGCAAACCTAGACAGCATATTAAAAAGTAAAGACCTTACTTTGCCAACAAAGGTCCGTATAGGCAAAGCTATGGTTTTTCCAGTAGTCGTGTATGGAAGTGAGAGACGGACTATAAAGAAAGCTGAGCTCTGAAGAATTGATGCTTTTGAATTGTGGTGTTGGAGAAGACTCTTGACAGTCCCTTGCACTGCAAGGAGATCAGGCAATTCTAAAGGAAATCAACCTTGAATATTCATTGCAAGGACTGATGCTGAAGCTGCAGCTCCAATACTTTGGCCACCTGATGCAAAGAATCAACCCATTGCAAAAGACCCTGATGCTGGGAAACTGAACGCAGGAGAAGGGGACGAAAGAGGATGAGATGATTGGATGGCATCACCGACTTGATGGACATGAGTTTAAGCAAGCTCTGGGACTTTGTGATGGACAGGGAAGCCTGGCATGCTGCAGTCCACGGGGTTGCAAAGAATCATACACGACAGAGTGACTGAACTGACTGACTATGAAAAATAGTATGGAAGTTCTTCAAAAACTAAAAATAGAATTGCCGTGTGATCCAACAATTCCATCCCTGAGTATACAGTCAAACAAAATGAAAACACAAATTTGAAACAATAAGTGTACTCTAATGTTCATAACAGCACTATTACAATAGCCAAGACATGGAAGCAACCCAAGTGCCCATCAACAGATGATTGATTAAGATGTGGAGAAGGAAATGGCAACCTGCTCCAGTATTCTTGTCTGGGAAATCCCACGGAGAGAGGAGCCTGGTGGGCTACAGTCTATGCGGTCGCAAAGAGTGGGACATAACTAAACCACCACCATATATATCTATATCCATATATATAAAATTTCATAATTTATATATATATATATAATCTCACATATATATATATATATATATATATATATATATATATAATGGAATACTGCTCATCCATTAACAAGAATGAAATTCTGCCATTTGCAGCAATGTGGGTGGACCTGGAGAATATTATACTTGGTGAATTAAGTCAGAGAAAGATCAGTACTGTATGATATCACTTGCACATGGAATAAAAAACTAATACAAGTGAATATATATGCAAAACAAAAAGACTCATAAATATACAACTTGTGGTTATCAGCAGAGAGGGGGAGGAGAGGAGTATGGGATTGAGAGATACCAACTATTATGTATAAAATAAGCTTACAAGTATTTATCATCCAGCACATGTATATACAGCCATTGTTTTATAATAACTTTGAATGGAGTATAATCTATTAAAAAAAAATTGAAGCACAGTGCTGTACGCCTGAAATCAATATTGTAAATCCACTAACTAGACTTCAAATTTTTTTGGCAAAGGAACCAATCCTACCATAACCTTGCTCTCAGATCTTTAGCCTCCAGAACTGTGAGACAGTAACTTTCTGTTTTTTAAGTCACCCAATTCGTGGTACTTTGTTATGGCAGCCCCAGAAAACTAATACAACTATACACAGAATTAATCATAAATGACCAGGTCTGTTCGGGAGACTAATCTTTTTCAGAGACTTGAAAACAACTGACCTAATGTCATCTAAAACAATTTTTTTCATTAAAAATTAAATCTTCTAAGATATGCTGCTTTATTTACCTAAGTAGGTTTCCCTAAATTCTGAAATATTATTTTGATATTCAAATTAGGCCAAGATATACAAGTTTGGTCGCACTGAAGGTGGACTCAAAAGTTCGTGAAGCTCAAGAAAAAACATTCTACAAGTGACGGAGCATGGACACCAGTCATTTGCACAGAGTTTTCCAAACAATTCAGAAGTTCCCAAGTTTGGGTGATTATTGAAAATAACCTGGGAGAGACATAGACCCACTGACCTTACCTGAATCTACTCGGAATCTCTGAGGAGGGCTTTACAAATGTATTTCTCCAATGCTTCTCCACTGCTCTGGGCTTGTATAATAACTAGGTTGTTTCTGTGTTGGCTCTTATTGAGTCAGTTCACCTAGTCTTTATTTGCACAAGTTATCTTTTTAAGCCCTATGCACAATTTTCCATCACCGCATGTACTCACTCACCCTTTTTCTCTTGATATTGTCTTCTTGGAAGAAATCAGGCCAATCGTCTTACGAAACACATGACACACACCCGTAACGTCCCTTCCAAAAATTTATTCAGCATTTACTATGCAATATGCAAATTAGAGTTAAGAACTGGGGATAAAGGTCAAACTCATCAAGAAGATACACTGAGCATGCTGAATGCAAAAGGTTCTGTGCCATAAAGACCCATACTGGCAATGTTGAGGGTCCTACACCCCAAGAGGCATACTGATCGAGAACTTAGTCCTTGGTTAACTGGACTAAAATTTATTTCTCAGTGCTTCATTAACTCTGGAAATTCTACTTTCTCTGCAGTTATCTTAGGATGACTTTTTTCCCCTCTAAATAGTTTAAAAATTTAGAAAAATCATGTAAGTAGAAAAACAACAAATCCCATATGATTTATACATCAGAAATACCAGCAAGAAAAACAGCTGAATTTCTAGCACTGGCTTCCTGATCTTTTTTGGCTGCCTTTGCTGCATTTAGAAATTACATTTGTTTACACCTTAGAGTTGAACCATTTTTATTTAACAATATATTATTTCATGCTCAAATTTGAGACAAAAATTCTGTCTCAATTCCAACAGTTTTGCCATTTGGCACTTAATTATCCAGAAGTATGATCTGGCCTTCAGACATGCATATTTAAAATATGATCTAAATGAAAAGCATTAAATTATACTTAGTAGTTTCACTAAGCCTATATTATTGTAATCTTGCTGTTCTGAAAATCTGTGCCTCACTATCAGCATCCCAGCCAACAGGGACAAATGCAAAGAATTTTCATCATTATATCAATTTTATTTCTTTAAAATCTTCCAGCATCCCCTGTGATGCAGGTATTTTTATCCTCATTTTAAACACCAGGCAACTGAAGTAAAGTAAGGCATCCAGTAATAAATGGTACTCGGATATGTCTGACTCCAAAGTCTATGCTCTTCAACGTGAGTAGAAAGCTTCACATTAGTATAAACCACTGACTCTCAACCAGGGGTGGCTTTGTCCCATCCCAGTGACTATTTGGCAACACTGAAGACATTTTTGGTTGTCACCTCTTGGCAGGGAGGGCAGGAGCTATGGGCACTTTGTAGGTAAAGGTCAGCAATGCCACTAAACATCGGCAATGCACAGATGTAATCATCCATCCCCAAATGTTAAAAGAGCCAAGATTGAGAAACTATAGTAAAAACAAAATATTTCTCAAAATATCTTCTTACAAAAGCATTACTACCCCATTTTTTTTTTCTGAAATCACTGTTTAGAGTCAATGAAAATAGCTATAAAGCATAACTAGATGTATGTGTATTTAATACATATATGGATGAACATTTCTTCGTTTTGGCCATACCATGGGGCATGGGGGATTTTAGTTCCCCAACCAGGGACTGAACCCGAACCCCCTGAATGGGAAGCATGGAGTCTTACCACTGGGCCAGCAGGGAAGTCACTGTACACACATTTTTAATGTATCTGAAGACTCTTGAGTTTAGACTGTAATTGTGACATGATCCTCCATGGAATTTTGGAGGCTTCAACCCCAAAAACATTGTTATACACTGTCATATAGATGCACAAGACTGGAAAAATTTTCATGGATAAGTTTTCATTGCTGTGTGATTGTTCTGATCTTTAATAAAAGATGCAAGGGGGCTGCAGGGGAAGAAACCCTGGCTCAGGAAAGCAGGGAGAACAGTATATTGAAACATTATAAAGTAGACGTTTTCTTTTTAAATAAGAGGCACAATGAAGCCACACCATGAGGCAAAAAAATTGCTTTCTTGATTTTATTTTCAAAGTACACAAAGTCACAAAACTAGAGCAAGTTTTTGGCTTTTTTGAAACCAAACTTTGTTCTTACAAATTTCAAAATCTGCACCATTGGATATTTAAGCCAGAAACTTGAAATACAAAAAAATCATCTTTGAAACTGACACTCGCAGTTCTCTACTTGCATATGTGAAGTGTCAAAATATTTCTCCTCAGTAGTACAAGTGTATTTGTCACGAAAATTCACAGTTAGGGACGAGAATAGGAGAATCAGTGAATTGCGGCTCTCTCAACACTTGTGTCATGAAATAAGCTAGTGGAAAACAGAGTTCTTTGAAGCTTTTAGTATTTGAGGTCTAAACCAAACTCTACTGACATTTACCACACTCTGAAAGCACAAACTAGGATATTTTGCAAAACTAGATTTTAATTAACAGTGAGAAGCCAAAACAACAAATGTGTATTGGTGTTACCTTTCATAAGACAAACAGAACCACAATTCACCAATATATATATTGTTCATTCCTATTTCTATTAGGTAGAATTTGTGCTCAGTTATGAACCATTTTAGTGTCAAATGAGTAAAAAAGGTCTAACTACAGAACATGTTGCCTTTATTGCAAGAATATCCAAAGGCATTTGAAATAGTAAAACTTGCCCGGAACATTTATACTACTAAACACAGAAATATTATAAAGATATATATATATATACACATATATATAATATATGTCACAAGCCACTAAAAAGTTAAAATTGTGCCAACATTGTCTACAAACTACTCCTTACATGACACATCAAAGCATTAACCACAAAAAATATGAATTTGTTTTCTTTGCACACTGGAATAAGGCCATCTGAAAGCCCTAAACACTATGGAGATGAAAAAAGATTAGAAAAAAAACTTTAAACGTTTATATAACTTCAAATTTACATGCTGCACGTACACAGAAAGACAGAGAATAGTTAAGAAGTCATACATTACAGGACTGGATATCCAACTTCATGCAATGAATTCTTTTCATATTTAACCAAACTATCTTATCTGCCCCTTCACCTGCTACAAATTTCCAGAACTCAATCCTAAAAATCATCTTTTTAATAAGAACGAGGTCTTCATACCAATAATCCAATTGTGTTTCTTGAATTAACCTCCCCATAAGACACACTCAGTCTGTGTTTCCATTGTAACAACTCCATGACAGCCCAAATTTAAAGGTTATCTGCCTGGAATAACTGGCCAGTTTAATCAATATTGTTTTTGATCTCCAAACAGGGAAATATTAGTAAGGTTGCCATATGAAAACAAGCACCTATAACCTACATATTCAAAACACAGAATTATAACCTCTATATTTCCTTTAAAGGTACCCCAACTAACTCAAAAAGATGGTGTCACTCTCTTAGGTACAAAGTGGAATGGAACAGCTTTGCTCTGATGGTTCAGTGCTGTCCTTGACTGACGTTTCGAAATGCTTGAATAATAATCTTTTGTTGACTTGCTTGATGATTACCAACAGTAATTCAACAGAACAAATATTTGCTCTCTAATTCAGTGGAAACTATCAGTCAGAATTATTTAGGAAGTTATCAGTACTATCTGACTTTTGGATTCACTGAAATTTATGAGTAGCTGGAGATATAAACTGAAAACTGAGTTCTGTCCTCTAAACTCAACCACATCTCACAGGTCTCTTGAGGTCATGACAGTGGCCTTTTTTCCTGAGCTTGTTTCTCAGGCTGAAGGTGGTAATGGACCTGGATTGGAAGGAAGCATTCTGGAAGAGACTCTACAGCCAAATCCTAGATTAACTGCGAAGTCTAAGGGAAGAGAAAACAATGGGGGGCTTCCCAGATGGTACTAGCGGTAAAGAATCCACCTGCCAATGCAGGAGACACGCAAGAGACACGGATTCAATCCCTGGGTAGGGAAGACCCCCTGGACTAGGAAATGGCAACCACTCCAGGATTCTTGCCTGAAAAGCACTTTCGGAAGAGATTCTACAGCCAAATCCCAGATTAACTACGAAGTCTAAGGTAAGGAAAGTCTTACATATGCCCACTTGTTGTAGGGATTTCTACTTATACTGATAGCATACTTTTCATTACAAAACTGGGACTAGGGAGGACCAAAATTCTTATTAGTAATGTCTGTGCTCAGTTATTTACTTCTATAATACCTTATACATTTTATTCATATAAAACAGATCAGAGATCTGATATTCAAAAATAGTTATTATTATAAAATCAGAAACACAGTAGTCAAAGAGTGTAGGGGATGTTGACATTTTAAAAACTTTATATGAGTAACACAATCAGTTACCTTGTATCCAAAAAGAACAGGAAGAGGCAAGACTGAAGGTATGAGGACAGATAGGTATCACAGTGATGTACTTTCAGGAACAGTACCTTCACCTCTAAGCACCTTTCAGGTGATAGCTAGCTCATAGGCACCAGAAATTCATAATAAAACTAAATTACCCAAAAGGCACGGATGAAAATGTTAACATAAGTATAAAAGCAACATTATGTAACATTAAAAACCTATGTTAAAAATGCTTCCAAATATGTAAAACTATACACGAATCCATTACACACATTCAGCTTTAATTTGCCATTAAAAAATGTATACAATACTCTGCCTAATCATAAATACATGCCAACATTACTGTATAATGTAGCGTTTACCACCACAGCACCCAAAGAGATGAACAGAAACCAACTCCCTACTAAAATCTAGGGAAAAGGTTTTAGAGCTAGTGAAATAATTTATTGCAGAGCTTATTACTATAAAGAAATTGTTGGCTCATTCTACTAAATCCACACTCCCTCACAATCTTAAGGGAAGTACAATAAATTCACTTTCATCTACTAAAACAGTATTTAACACATTTGGCAGTAGGAGTATTTTTCTAATTCCTTTTCATTTCTCCTCTCTCTCTTTTTTTTTAAAAGATTAAGTCACTTCCACAAAACTAAGTAAGACAAACTTCTCCAAGCTCAACTTGATTTTCTGAAACTACACAAGACATGTTGGCCATACAATAGCAACTGTACATCCTCCCAAATCTGAAATACAGAATTGACAGAGGACACTTACTAGTTTAAAATTTAGTTCATCATTCTAAGTCTATGAAGAAAATATCCTCCAGGAACTGCATTCAAGAGGGTAAATTTCAGATTACCTTTCTAGAACATATACTACGCAACACCATCACAAACACAAAAAAACCGAACCAGGAAAACAAAAAATTCTTCGATTTAGAACCAATTTAGAGAATGACAATCTGTAACTGCCAAACAATAAATGAGTTATAATTTTTTTTTCTTATTAGGAAAATATCACCTAAAGCACAGGGCCAGCATTTACTTGGGAACTGCAAAATACTCTACATCTTTGACAGCAGGCCACTGTTCTGCAGACCTCAGGCCACTGGAACATTAATCAGCAAAATCCATCCTCACTATTGCACCACTAGTGTCATCACCGTACACAGGTAACAGCAAATTTTTTAAACGAATCAGATAAATGCTCCTTTAATTTAGCATACCAAAGAGCCTATGTCCCTGCCACCCACAACAATCTATCCATTAAATACTTGAGAAATCATTTCATAACCAAGGCTTATGAATTACATGGAACTAGGTGATTTCTAGAACACTGTAGTGTTTTCTAGTTATTAGAGATATTTCAAACACAAAGCTTTCAAAGAAGTGAAAACAAGAACAAACATAAATGCATGTAAGTATTTTTGCCATGAATCGTTCTTTACCAATTTTGAGGGGGTTAGGGGAACACTATCGAGTCACATAAATTAAGTGGGAAAAAGGCAATCTAAAGACAACAGAAGAAATTTCAGATGATTCAAGTATCAACTTGGTGTGCACAAAAGTTCACCAATTTCCTTCTTCACCTCTGATTTCATACTCAAAGTGCCACATCTGACTTAAGTATTGATATTCAGAAACCTATAAAGTCAAGCTCTTAAAGGAAATATTATTTAGATAATGAATCTATCCTCACAACTTCAATGCCTTTACTATTTCAATATATCCAAACAAAACTTTTTGATGTATTATTCTTACAGTTTTTGGTTAGCTTTCTTTTTCTCATGTATTTTGAGGCTGGTAGCAAAATGTACAGGTGTTCATATTTCCAGAGAGCATGGGTGACGGGCACAGAGGCTCTACACTATGGACCCGTCCTTGCTCTGCGCTGGGATCATCACAGGCACCGCCCCCATCCTACTGAGATTAGGGGCAGCTACCTTAGCGGGTGGGAGTGTCGGACTCTGAGCAGCGCGTTCCAAGTCTTCACTTGGCACTTGGTTGTACTGAGTCTTGGAATATCCTTCCATGTTGGACGGGGACATGGATCCCAGGGATGAGTGATTGCTGCCGATGTAGCTTCTGGCAGTGGACGTACGGCTCTTGGGAGGAGGCACGTCTTCTCTAGAAAGCGAAGATCCCAAAGAACGTTTCTAAAAAATCTTAGACTATGCGAGCTGTGAATCATGGGTAGGGATGAGGGAAGAGCCACTATTTAAGCATCAAGTGTGCAAAAGCGCAAGCGACACACAGATAACAAGCACAGGAAGGCATAGTGTCATCAACTGTGTGTTTGGCCCAAGCTCATCAGTACAGAGTTTCCACCTTCACACACAATGAAATGCGGGTTTTTCAAAAATGCATGACTCTGTAACGTTGTCTCACAAAGAACAAACTTCAAATATTTCCATATTCTAGTATCACTGATCTAGATAATCTGGTTATAGTCGTGTAATACTTCATAGTCAATAAACCGACAGATATTTCAACCAAAAGAAAAGAACAAGATAAAATATCCTTTTTATTGTGAAAGCTACTCATCTAAGACTTTAGCTGAAAACTTAGTAGATTTAAGTTTGGAAAAACTGAGAAGCAGGCATAAGAATTTTCATAATAAGCACTGACATAGAATATATATTCGAGTCACTTCTGGTACACTTCAAAAAGAAAAGTGCCAGACCCCACCCCAGACTCAGCAAATGTCAATTTTCTGGGTGTTACTTTGGTCATATGTTGTTATTTTTACAAGTTCTATAATTCAATGTTATAATTCACTTCTAGTTAAGATCTACTGGTTTAGAATATTTTTAAAGAATTAAATCACATTGCCAATAGATCTATTAACTAGCTACTAGGTACAATCAGACCTTTAAAAAACAAACTAACCAACCTTAACATCTTCATTTCTTGAAAACTTCACGCCTGTACTTTTTTGGGAGAAGGCAAACAGCCTTGAGATAACCATTCGGCAGTGGTTCTTAAAGTAGGGCCCCAAATAGGGGAGAGGTTAGTTGGCTCCATACACTTGAAATAAGTATTAAAATGCTTTCAAATGTGTTAAGGGGAAAAGCTACAGCTTTCATCCAGTTCTCACGCGGCCAAATGCTTCAGATGGTTAAGAGAACCAATGCTTTAAGGACGTAATAAATTCAGTGTATCAGTCAACTCCTGTGTGCTTAATTACCTGATATCATGGTGAACTTCCTTTTCGTATTTTTCTTCTCTGCGCTTTTTATGACAGCAAAAGACAATAAGAGCAATGAGCACGAGCGCAAGCAAAGTTCCTATAACAGCTCCCGCAACTGTCCCAGCTCTGTTTGAAGCTAGAATAAAATGTTAACAAGAAAATACATAATAGTAAAAACAACACAAAACAAAAATACTTTTTACCTAGTCGTACTGAAGACAATGATACACAATAACAGATTGATTTCATTGCATATATTAACTTTAAGAGACAAGTTAGCTAGCTTTTTCTGGTCAAGGGAAAATCTACTAAACGAACTTTCTTCTGAACTGTATAAGCTATTTCAAGGATAAAAACAATAAAATCACTCTGAAAGATTTTACTATTCACAGCTATCTAGGTTGGCATAAGAATGTTCCAAATAATTCGTCCTTAGTCACACACATGCTAAATCACTTCAGTCGGGTCCACCTCTTTGCGACCCCACGGACTATGGACCGCCAGGCTCCTCTGTCCATGGGATTCTCCGGGCAAGAATCCTGGAGCGGGTTGCCATGCCCTCCTCCAGGGGAGCTTCCTGGCCCAAGGATGGAACCTGCATCTCTTTCATCTCCTGCACTGGCAGGCGGATTTTTTTACCACTAGAGCCACCAGGGAAGCCTTACTTACATTGGCTAAATATGGTACAAGAATTAACTTGACAGCTCTTGCCTCCATGATGGTGCTGCAATAATGAAGGTTTTAGTAATAAAAGGTAGTACGTCTTTCCCTTCCATGTCTTAAAAAAGCGAGTAACCAAGCCAGAGTGCTGTGATCAAAGGCAGCATCCCACTGCCCATCACCCACACTTGCTGATGGAACCAAAGGCGGCTGCATAAACATCACGAAACCACCTTATCAGAGCACAGGGAAGATACTTACGAGGAACCACATCCAGGTGCAGCAGGCACTGATCAGAGCCCACTCTGTTTCTGACCGTACAGCTGTATGTCCCGGAGTATTCGGCACTGGCATTTTTCACAGATATAACAGATGACGTCATTTCTGTGTGAAGAAAGAGGGGGTGAGGGAGCAAAACCCATTCTTATGATAACAGACTGCTGAGTTTCTAGTAAAGGCAAACCCTACTTGGTTGACAATCCAGGTAAAAGTGAGACAAAATGAAGCGAGACGCAGAACAAACGCAGCAAGACGTGCATATCTCCCCTAATGCAAACCATCGCGCCTCTGGTTCATTCATGTCAGAGCCAAAGTAATCATGAACGCTTCGGCCAGGCACAGAGTCTCTGAAACAGAGCCACACCGATTATAAAATACTCCGTGACATGAAAGCTCTTAGGTGCAGCAGCAAGATCTGCAAAATGTATCTCATCCCCCCAGACAGAAGAAACAGAAAAGTAAACGGGTCCCACTGTTCAGCCTCTTAGTCTGAAAAAGACAGAGGTGGAGAGAGGACAGGGCGTGGAGGGGGTTAATCAGTTTGAATAGATTAATTATAACACACAGATGAGCGATCAGATTTAAACAATTTGAATCACTGTGGTTAGAGTCACACAGCTATTGTTTTTGTTTGTTTTTATAGACGTGCCATGTGTAAATAACCATATCTTCAACCTGAATCGAGCCAAAACACTCAAGACCCATCTCTTCTTGTAGCTTAGCCACTGATTTATGATAATGAAGTTTCCATCAATATTACCGGTAATTAAAAATACACACCAAAGAAATCAATTATAATACCCTAAACAGTTATAAAATGTCTCTTCATTTATACATGACACCAAGTTGTCATTATAAAACACTAATTCCCTTAGAATCCTGATTGCTCTGTCTAGGAAAGTGAAGGCTTTGGGGATTAAAACATCTATACATACATGTACAAATCCTACCAGGCTTAAGTTCAAATCGATGGCACAGAATCAAGGTGTATAATCAGCAGTACCTGGTAACCACGAAGCGGGCAGTTTCTGTGAGTCGGACAACTTCTGCCATTCATAGCGTAGTGGGAGTGAACCTTCTTTTGGTTCACATTTGAGTTTAAAGTCATTTCCAATTTCTTCTGATCCATCAATGTAACATCGTGTACCTGAAGGCTTAACTAAGAAAAGACATTAAGTTATAAGTCCATACAGGAAAATGGAATGTATGTTTCTCATGTTGATTTATTTTTTTTTATTTTTATTTTTACTTTATTTTGCTTTACAATACTGTATTGGTTTTGCCATACATTGACATGAATCAGCCATGGGTGTACATGAGTTCCCAATCCTGAACACCCCTCCCACCTCCCACCCCATATCATCTCTCTGGATCATCCCCGTGCACCAGCCCCAAGCATCCTGTGTCCTGTATCAAACACAGACTGGCGATTTGTTTCTTACATGATGGTATACGTGTTTCAATGCCATTCTCCCAAATCATCCCACCCTCACCCTCTCCCTCTCCCACAGAGTCCAAAAGTCCGTTCTAAACATCTGTGTGTCTTTTGCTGTCTTGCATACAGGGTTATCATTACCATCTTTCTAAATTCCATATATATGTGTTAGTATACTGTATTGGTGTTTTTCTTTCTGGCTTACTTCACTCTGTATAATAGGCTCCAGTTTCATCCACCTCAGAACTGCTTCAAATGTATTCTTTTTAATGGCTGAGTAATACTCCATTGTGTATATGTATCACAGCTTTCTTATCCATTCATCTGCTGATGGACATCTAGGTTGTTTCCATGTCTGGCTATGATAAACAGTGCTGCAATGAACCTTGGGGTACACGTGTCTCTTTCAATTCTGGTTTCCTCAGTGTGTATGCCCAGCAGTGGGATTGCTGGGTCATAAGGCAGTTCTATTTGCAATTTTTTAAGGAATCTCCACATTGTTCTCCATAGTGGCTGTACTAGTTTGCATTCCCACCAACAGTGTAAGAGGGTTCCCTTTTCTCCACACCCTCTCCAGCATTTATTGCTTGTAGACTTTTGGATTGCTGTCATTCTGACTGGTGTGAAATGATACCTCATTGTGGTTTTGATTTGCATTTCTCTGATAATGAGTGATGTTGAGCATCTTTTCATGTGTTTGTTAGCCATCTGTATGTCTTTGGAGAAATGTCTATTTAGTTCTTTGGCCCATTTTTTGATTGGGTTGTTTATTTTTCTGGACTTGAGCTGCATAAGTTGCTTGTATATTTTTGAGATTAGTTGTCTGTCAGTTGCTTCATTTGCTATTATTTTCTCCCATTCAGAAGGCTGTCTTCTAATGTTGATTTAAACAAACACAGCATGTTGCAAACTGCTATATCAAGAGCAGCGGTCCTGGGTTCGGAGTAGACAAGACTGAAAGACTAAAACGGGTTGCCAATGCCAGTTTCCTTAGCTGCGTCCAGCTTAGAACAGGCGAGAATGAGCTCAGGCAAGCAGCCATTGCGTAAGAGGCCAGGCAGCAGCTCAGATGCGGGTCTGTGCCCCTCCCTGGGGCACATCCTAAAGAAGCAAGAATGATGTAGGCTGGGCTGCTTCAGACCCAAGGACGCTTCCCCTCCAGTCCTAAACCTATTCCACTTGGAGCTTGACATGTAGCATAGTTTTCCAGGAGTATGTAGCCCCCTTGGAGTGTGTGTGCACCGTTAAATCTTCTGTTAGCCCACAATCAGGGGGTTTAAGATAAGGTAAGCTGATAAAAGGGACAACTCACAAAAGAGCAGCAAAGGCCAATTACATTCCATGGTTAAAGCAATCCAAGCCCCTCAGAGAGCAGTGTTATAAAAAGGCAGTTCTGAGGTTATACTCCAGGTCTCTCTGGGGTACTGTTTAAAGAGGCTGCTAACAGTTCCATTACATGGAACCCACCTCAGTACTAGTTAACACCTTGGCAGGTCATACCCTCTTGCTCAACTGCATAATCACTATAGGTTGGTTCTGCTTCTCTGTGAGTCACATAAATGGAATACACAGCATGTACTTTTGCTTCTTTTATTTGTCATAAGGCTTCTGTTGTTGCTTCTCAGTTGCTTAGTCATGTCCAAATCTTTGTGACCCCATGGACTGCAGCATGCCAGGTTCCTCTGTTGTTCACTATCTCCGGAGTTTGCTCAATTTCATGTCCATTGAATTGGTGATGCTATCTAACCATCTTAGACTATGTTGCCCCCTTTTCCTCCTGCCCTCAATCTTTCTTAGCATCAGTCTTTTCCATCGAGTTAGCTCTTTCCATCAGGTGGCCAAAGTATTAGAGCTTCAGCTTCAGCATCAGTCCTTCCAATGGAGTCAGGGTTGACTTCTTTTAGGACTGACCGGTTTGATCTCCTTGCAGTACAAGGGACTCTCAAAGAGTCTTCTCCAGCACCACAATTTGAAAGCATCAATTCTTTGGTGCTCAGGCTTCTTTATGGTTCAACTCTCA
The DNA here is from genome assembly GCF_001704415.2 of Capra hircus. Lineage (NCBI taxonomy): Eukaryota > Metazoa > Chordata > Mammalia > Artiodactyla > Bovidae > Capra > Capra hircus. Next base: position 18,075,865 of record NC_030808.1, read on the forward strand.
CATCCATACATGACTACTGGAAAAACTATAGCTTTGACCAGATGGACCTTTGTTGGCAAAATAATGTCTCTACTTTTTAATATGCTGTCTAGATTTGCCATAACTTTCCTTCCAGGGAGCAAGTATCTTAATTTCCTGGCTGCAGTCACTGTCTGCAGTGATTTTGGAGCCCAAGAAAATAAAATCTGCCACTGCTTCCATTTGCCCTTTCTATTTGAAATGAAGTGATGGGAATGGATGCCATGACCTTAGTTTTTTGGCATGTTGAGTTTTAAACTAGCTTTTTCATTCTCCTTTCATCCTCATCAAGAGGCTCTTTAATTCCTCTTCATTTTGAGATTGATCCAATTGATCCATGTTGTTGTATACATATCAGTTATCTGTTCTTTCTTGTTGTTGAGTTGGATCCCATTGACTGTAACATAAATTTGCTTTTTCATTCAGATATTGATGAACACTGGTTTTGTCTAGGGGTTACTACCAAAGTCTAGTTAGACCAGGAGCAGGTATGAAGTCAACGGGAACCAGATGGACTGGTGAGCAGGCACTGTGAGAAGCGGTGGCATGCCACTGGACAAGGCAGCGAGAGAGTCTGAAGGTTCAGGCAACAGTCTGCAAGAGCAGAGACCAGTTCTGAATCTGATGCCGTTTCTGCGGCAGGATTAGGAGAAGCAGGGATTAAACTGGAGGCAGCACAGTCCAGCAACCTGAGCCCCCAGGACAGGAGGAGTAGTGCAGGTGTCTCTGGGGGCAACAGTGAGGAGACAGCCGCAGGCCAGAGTTTACCAACGCTCCACACCCTTGGGAGAGCAACCTTCCCACAGACCCTCGACCTGACTGTCTGCAGCCACCCTCCCAGTCTGAAAGATAGCAGGACTGCTTTTTCTTTGTTGAGTCTTTCAAGCTCCGGTTGGGCTTTCATTTTTTCACTACTAAAAATAAATGTGAATGGGTTTTAAACAGTTTTGCACCGTTATAAACAACAACGCTGCTTGTAAGTGCTGGTATATGTTTTCCTTTTTCAAATCAGGTTAGTGAATGTTTAACTCTATAAGAAAATGTCAAACTGTTTTTCCAAATCTGGCTGACAGGGTCTGTCATACCCAGTGGGGCCTCTTTAACTAAGGGTGTTGATCATGGTCTCACTTCACACATTTCTTGATAATTCTAAAATTTAATTGGATTTCTCCCCTTTGTCTGTTATTCTGTTGCAATGTACACTTTTTAAACAAGGATCAACAGATGCATTTAACTGTGTTGTTGATTTTCCTAAGCAAGTCTGTTTCTTTTTCACATCTATCAGTCGCCCTGGACACTACATCATTTGGACTTTTGAATCAGCTTTGCACAATTATTTCATCCTGCTGCTGCTGCTAAGCCGCTTCAGTTGTGTCCGACTCTGTGAGACCCCACAGATGGCAGTCCACCAGGCTCCCCTGTCCCTGGGATTCTCCAGGCAAGAACACTGGAGCGGGCTGCCATTTCCTTCTCCAATGCATGAAAGTGAAAAGTGAAAGTGAAGTCGCTCAGTCGTGTCCAACTCTTAGCGACCCCATGGACTGCAGCCTACCAGGCTCCTCCATCCATGCAATTTGCCAGGCAAGAGTGCTGGAGTGGGGTGCCATTGCCTTCTCCGATTTCATCCTGAGTCTTCAACAAAATGAGTCTTGTTCTCCGTTTTTTCAAACTACCAATAAATACTTTATTACACAGACGAGCAGTAAGTGAGATACTGAAGCAATGCTTTGGACATCAAGCATCTACTGGTAATATAGCATTCTAACCCTAAACTTTTTTTCTACTGAAAATGTCCCCCTCCCAAATATACCCAATAAAGGGCAGTTATTTACAGTGGCTGCTCAGGAAGTCAGGGTTCCACTGAGTTTGAGATTTCAAGATACTCCATCCACAACAGAACAAGACTTTACCAACGCTAGTTCTGAGTGTTGCTTAGGAGTGCAGGTGTGCTAAGTCGCTTCAGTCATGTCCAACTCTGTGCAACCCCATGGACTGTGGCCCACCAGGCTCCTCTGTCCATGGGATTCTCCAGGCAGGAATACTGGAATGAGTTCCCATATCCTCTCCAGGGGATCTTCCCAACCCAGGGACTGAACTCGAGCCTCTGATGTCTCCTGTGTTGGCAGGCGGGCTTTTTACCACTAGTGACACCTGGGAAACCCTGCCTAGAGGTGGCTACCTGCTTTCCAAAGGGAGGAGAAACTGCAAGTCTTTTACATGGCAACCCCAACCACTAACCACAATAATTTTACCCATCCTAATATAGGGAAGACTAACTCTTAATCCGTGACACCTTGCTGGACTGAAAGATAAAACCAGAAAGGGAACAAATATCAAGTTTTATCATCTAATATTTCTTTGGTCTGGGGCTCCAGGATACCCAGCCATTGTCCTCAGAACATCCGTCACCATGTTCAGTGACAAAACCAATAAATAATCCTTCTCAGTTGAAGATCTATGACTTTCAACTTGCACTTGGTTGGCATCCCACCAATTTAGTAATGCTGTGTTCCATCTGTGTGTTATATCATCACCCCTCCAAGCTAGGGGCCACTACCTCAGACTACAGAAAATACTCTAAATCTCTATTTGGGACAGAATATACTTTTATCACCATGTCATCCACCCAGGAATAGTATTTTTGCTTGGTTCAAAATACCTCTACTTCTGGTGAAATCCATGCATAGATGGTAAAAATCAATAGGCAAAAAGTTTGAGGAGAAAGGATATTTGCAAAGTCTCAAAGTGGCTCCCCCACTGGGATTTTTTTTTAAGTTTTCAAACTTTTATTTTATATACAAAGAGCTACTATTTTTGTTATTATTATTAAAGTTTTCAAACTTTTATATATGAAAAGGGCTAGTATTTTTTTTTTTGAGGTTTTCAAACTTTTATTTTATATACAAAGAGCTGGTATTGGGGATTTGGTGGGGGAAGGTATTTTTCAATCCCAGAGGGAAAATTAGTAATTTTATAATGGAAAAATCTATCAGATAAAATTTAGACCAAGTGATCATGGTTAACAATAAGACAGAACAACACATGTCCCTTGACATTAACTTGAGGAGACTAGAGGGGACATCAATTCAGCATGGACCTTCGACTTGACCCGGGAACAAAAGGGCATTAATGGGAAGCTGTAAAGTTCAAATTAGGCCCATAGTTAACAGTATAGCTTCAATACTAATTTCTTGGTTTTAGTAGTTGTATTATGATTTTGAAAAATGTTATCCTTAGGAAAAATTAGGTAACGGGTACATTCTCATGAACTTTCTGCTAGTTTTGCAACTTGTCTGTAAAACTAAAATTATTTCAGAATAAAAAGTGAAAAAAAAAAAAACAAATAAATCCCAGTGTTGACTGAATCCCTGCACATGTCCTTCTTGTGGTGCGGGTGCAGTCTGAGTACACTATATACACCAAAATAGCCAAGTCTATTTATACCAAAAGGGCCCAGTAACAGGTTTTTCTGGAGTTCCCAGGGAAGGTGCTGGCAGTGAGCAGCCACCATACTAACCCTTGTCATCATCACCCATGTCCAGCTTCTTTATTGAGTTGCATCCACATGTACAGTTGGTGCATCTGAAAGAGCAGGGCGGGCCCTAGCAACAGAGCATGGGATAGCAACACGCTACCCCTCACACCCAGGCAGCTAACAGTCATCCCCATTTATGTCTGTACAGCAACCAGGGCTCTGAACAAGCTTTCTTTTTTTCTTAATTGCTTTTTGGCTGTGCCATGTGGCTCTTAGTTCCCCAACCAGAGATGGAAGCTGCGACCCTGGCATTGGGAGCTCAGCATCCTAATCACTAGACCACCAGGGAAGTCCCTGAACAAGCTTTCATTACTATGGGGACACCATGGTGGCATCTACAGATTCCAGACAAGCAAATCGAAGCGAAGTATCAGGCTGAGCCTCTGAGAGTGAAGCAATCAAAAGCTCCACGGGACAGTCTGGTCTCTATAAGGCATCCTGTTTCATCTTTCCTCCAGACTGCCTAAGCAGTATTTTCAGGAAAAAAGCAAACAAATTAAGTTTCTATCCAGCTCTCACTTTCGAGAGAAACTTCTAGTGTTTTCTACCACAGTGGTCCTGACTCATCTGAAAATATGGAGGAGAGATGAAGAAATTCTCCTCTGGCTCTGAGACAGTCTCACCAGGTCAGAGGTCATCCTCACGGTCAGAGGTCATTCCTGCTTCCCCCTTCAGCCATCACTGTCCCCTCTCCCCTCACCTCCCACTCAGTCTCTCCCTCCCTCCTTGGTTTGACACCAGAGCTTGCTTGCCATGGTGATCCCAGACAGAGCTAACAAAAGGAGTTACAGTGTCAGCGCTTCCCACCCATCCAGGCTGAGCAAGAAGATGTCAGAGGTGTGAGGTTTAAAGTAAAAGGCCATCCCTCCTGCCCGACAGTCATGGCTGCTGCCTCGGGTGTGCCTGGCCAGAGTCTATGACAGCCCCTACGAGATCTTTCTCTCTCTCACACATACACACACACACACAGATACACAGAGTATCTGTCCACATCTCTTTTGGGAACATGTGCCAATCACATCCCTCCCAGTGTACCTGCCCCCATCAAAGAGGGACTCCACAGTAAATAATTCTGACAAACATGTATAATCTGCTTGGTATATCAGGAACCAGTTAAAATTCCATATATATCCTAACTCAACACTTCCTGGAAAGCAGTGACTGTAGCCCGCCAGGCTCCTCTGTCCATGGAATTCTCCAGGCAAGAATACTGGAATGGGTTGCGATTCCCTCCTCCAGAGGATCTTCTCAACCCAGGGATCCAACCCATGTCTCCTGCACTGCAGGCAGATTCTTTACTGTCTGAAATCACCAGGGAAGCCAGAAGGAAGATACACTCAGGGTTATAATTTCAGGTATGCCACGGTCTGGGATAAGTTCAGACAAGTTATTAAACTTTTACCAGCTTCCACATTTATAAAAAAGAAAGACAACTCCACATTTGCTGAATGGAGACACAAAAGGCTAGAATTTCCAATGTTACCATATTGCCTTTCCCAGTTCCTCTTTAGGTTCACTTGCTTTCATATCACAGACATATTCTGAATTGAGTTCCACTCAGCATAGAGTGCCTCTTACCAGGACGCCCTCGATGATGTTGCCAGAAGACTGCCCTATCAACTCCCTGGGAGTTGTTGCTGGGATGCACAAAAATTAGTCTCTACCAGCTATTTTCTTGGGCTCCAAAATCACTGCAGATGGTGACTGCAGCCATGAAATTAAAAGACGTTTACCCCTTGGAAGGAAAGTTATGACCAACCTAGATAGCATATTCAAAAGCAGAAACATTACTTTGCCAACAAAGGTCCGTATAGTCAAGGCTATGGTTTTTCTAGTAGTCATGTATGGATGTGAGAGCTGGACTATAAAGAAAGCTGAGTGTTGAAGAATTGATGCTTTTGAACTGTGGTGCTGGGGAAGACCCTTGAGAGTCCCTTGGACAGCAAGGAGATCACGCCAGTCCATCTTAAAGGAAATCAGTCCTGAATATTCACTGGAAGGACTGATGTTGAAGCTGAAACTCAAATACTTTGGCCACCTGATATGAAGAGCTGACTCATTTGAAAAGACCCTGATGCTGGGAAAGATTGAGGGCAGGAGGAGAAGGAGGCGACAGAGGATAAGATGGTTGGATGGCATCACCGACTCAATGGACATGAGTTTGGGTGGACTCCAGGAGTTGGTGATGGACAGGGAGGCCTGGCGTGCTGTGGTTCATGGTGTCGCAGAGTTGGCCATGACTGAGCAACTGGACTGAACTGAACTAACCTGCTCTAAATAAGTCTGGAATCTGACACTTAACCCCTGCTCAGTTCTCTAAATTAAAAGGAACAAAAGGTAGAAGTTGATGTGAGGGAGACTGTGCAGATGAGTTATTTCCAGGGATATGGAAGGCAATTTCAGCAGTCAGCATTTCCTTTGTAAAGTGGGTCCCCAAGTATTCCCCAAACCTGACACCTTAGGTCACACGAGAATTTTCTGTCATATAATAGTGCCAGACTATTGAGATTCTATACATGGCAGCTCATTGTACTTTTGGGCAAAGCTACCACAGCAAGATTTTAGAAGTATATTTCTGAGTAATACCTTTCAGAGTTTCTCAGTTTGCAGGGCTTAAGGGTGCTTGTGCATGACCACAGAATCTAGAGAAGGATAATAAACTTTTCAGTCTATGATGTTCACAAAGCAGTTTGTACTTATTCTCCTTCTTAACTGTCCTGGAGAGCTACATCCTAGCGGCCATCTGTCTAGCCTCCTTACTTTTAAGGATGAAAAGATCATGATGCTCAGAGAAGTTAAAGGACTGTCCGAGGTCTAATAGCCGTACCCCAATTCAATATTCCAGCTACCATATTCCATCTGCTCTACTCTAAATACTCCAATTAGCTGTCATAGAAATCTCATTTATTCCTTGGGACATGCGGTTTGATAAAGCTTAAAGCACACATCACAATTTTGAGCTGAATGAGACTGCATAGAGATTTAATGATTATTATTTTTATGTTTCAAAAATGTAGGCTGAGGCCCAGGAAATGTTCTATTTAATTCCCAGGGCAAACCTGAGAACAAGGCAAAAAGTCTGGATCCCCTACCCCTGCCTTATGGTTCATCTCCCATATCACAGACCTCCTTCATTTACTATCAAATGCTTTCATGAACTTCACGAAGAAGCTGTTCACTTATTTTTTCTATTAAAAAAAATTGCCAGCTTTATGTTTTATGCTATTTGAGGACAGTATGTCAAATATTTAAACTTACTACTCTAGAATTCTAAGTTTTGTCTCACGTAAATGCTGCTACTACAGTACTGTGATCCCTTACCCTGTTAATAAGTAACTTACCAAGAACTGTCAGCTGAATCTTCTTATTTCCAACACCAGGAGCTTTTTTCACTTTGCACTGATATGTGCCAATATCGGACAACTGTAAATTTGTCACATTTATTGAAGCGTCACCAGATTTGAGATCATTACTTGTAAAATGTACTCGTCCTTTCAGATCTTGATAGTAGTCATCATAAATTTTGTCTCCGGAATATAAAATAATCTGATAGAAAGCCAAAATAAGACAATGAGAAAACAAGCAAGCAAGTGAACTCCCTGTCTTGTTAAAGGAGTTCTAGATACACCACAGTACTGTAAGGATCCAAAAAAACAAAAAAAGAACACAATATTCTGAGGAATCTACAACTATTCAAACCACAGGTTAAGAAAACGGAAGGAGGATGTGAGGGCGACCTGTTTGCAACATCTGTCAGCCCACTGATCACCGGGGCTGATTCAGCTGATCTGGCTGGCTAGATTAGCCCCTCCCTCCCTCACCACTCCAGCAGCGCCCCTCCAGGAGCGCCCCTCCCAAAGCTGCACACACGGTGGGAGATGAAGACCATCCCCGATAGAGGAGGATCGGTCTTCAGTCAAGGGTTTAACGAGTAGCTGTGCTCTCCTACTAGAATCTCCAAACGAGCTCTCAAGAAAACAGAAAGAGGCCAATATGATCCTTAAGTATTTTAACACGCGGTCATTATAGATGGGGAAACCAAGACCCGACATGATTAAATAATACAGTCCTCTATGCGAGCCATTCGGTGAGACCCACAAGAGCGTGGATTTGTGAATTCTTATGCACTCTGTTTTTCAGCTGCCTCAGAGAAAGAAGTATGCCAATCAACTGTATACAATCAGGTTATCAACCACCACCACTACTCCCCAAAGAGGGCTTATGATAATTTACCTGTGGAACTTAAGAACAGTAACAACAACAAAGACATTTTTTTATCTTAATATACTAAGCTAGGGGCACTTGAAGGTTCCAGACTACAACAGATAAAATCATAAACCTGTTAAGATGTGTCTGCCCAACCTGGTTAACAGGACCTTCCAATTAATTTTCAGAGACTAAAAGCAAAGACCCTTCACGACTGAACTGAACTGAAAATTAATTTAAATACTTCATACATTTTATTCAGTCATGAAGTCCTTCATTCTGGCCATCTGAGACCCAAGGGTCAAAGAGCAATAGTACCAAACTTAAATAATAATCAGAAAACTACAGCATACATCCTGCAGACCATTCATCTGGTATGTTCAGTAAGATCGGAATCGGCACTATGTGTAGGAATTTCTCCAGAGCACAGACTTGGGTTTTCTTTCATCACCTCCTCTACCATGTTGCCCCCGCTCCTAATTCACTAAAGATCTTTTGCTTACATATTAAGAGTCAGCACTGAGGAAGCACTCAATAGCAGCTTGCTAAGTAAATAAAAGCAGTTGAAGGGTCCACAGCTGACTTGCTCCGTAAACACAAGCCATCACTTTACTTGCTCCATCTCCGCCCACATCCACCTGTCAACAGCAGTACTGAGAACTCCTTAAATGTATCTTCCTCTGTATTAACCCATGGACTCTCTTGTTGTGAAAAGCCAGGAAGTTCAACCCATGATACTTTGAACCCCTCATTTTTACACATACACACACGCCTTTCTAGGAGGCCCTAGTCATCAGTCCCTAAGTCGTGTCTGACTCTTTGTGAACCCATGAACCACAGCCTGCCAGCATCCTCTGTCCGTGGGATTTCTCAGTCAAGAATATTGGAGCGGATTGCCATTTCCTTCTCCAGGGGATCTTCCTGATCCAGGGATCGAACTGGAGTCTCCTGCATTGGCAGGCGGATTCTTTACCACTGAGCCATGTGGAAGCCCAGCCTTTCAAGGGGGGGCCTGACAAATATGTCTTCACGGTCAGTCATGTTTGTAAACTAATGTGGTCATGTTCTCATGAAAACAATTTTACAAACAGTAGCTAAGAAATGGAGAAGTAACATGTACCAGGCAATTTTGATTCCTTTTTACAGCCCAATGGGGATGGAGGCACGATCCACATTTAACGTTTTAACCGTGCGGAAGGCAGTGGCTGTCACAGACCAACTCTCTCAATACCGCTGCGATGGAAACCACATCCATCCGGTCTGGCATTGCAGGCTGCCTACATGAACATTTCTGTATGACTTGTAGACTCAGAAAACACTAAACCATACAGTATTTTCAGAAAATTCTTATCACAACCCTGAGAAGCAAGTGTACCTGTTCTTAGTTTACATATGAGGAAACAGAGGCTTATGAAATATGGGAGGCAGTACATGATACTGTATAAGATAATCCAGACGGGTCAACACCTCCCACGGGGGGTGGGAGGAGTAGTCGGGAAAGATCTGGGCTCAAAACCCCTGCTGTGTTTGTTGCCAGCTATGTGACCCTGGGCATGTTCCTTCAAATTCCTGGGCCTCCTTTTCCTCCTCCTCGAATGTATAATGATCTTCATTCTGGGGTGTTGTTTTAAAACTTAAGTAAGTATATATAATTAAAGTATATAAAACCCTGTCCAGGGTTTATAAAGCATATAAAGCCCAGCACACGGTAAGTGAATGAGTACATCATAACTGCTGATTAAAGAGATCACGCAGGGAATGAGGAGGGAAATTTCTCCAGCCCAGGCCCCCATCACACTGCCTGCTAGCTTAAAAATATTACAAGAAGGATTTAGCAAGCATTATAATACAGTTGTAATTCTATGCACACATCCTCCTATGCATCAATCTCTCCCTAACTCTTCTTTCTTTTGGCCTTATTTACTGTGCTTTAGGTTAGAGGCTAGGTGTCTTAACCCAGAAATGGACACTTCAGCCCAGCACCCACTATCACATTTGTCTCTCAGTCCTGTGGACTGTGTGGCTTGGGCCTCCCACTTAGCAAAGAAGTCCTTGGATTCTCCTTCCCTGAATGGAAACACAAGGCTCCAGGACACACTGGCTTTTTTGATCTCAAGAGGCACCTTGTCACAGGGCTTCACCCCTGAGCCTTAAGCCAGGATCTGTGCTCTCCATTCTCGCATCTCAACCATGGAACCAGAGTCCTGGATTCTAAAGGAGGTGGGCACTTCACTGGCAAAGCAATGAGGGGCGTGCAGGGGCTCAGGCAGAAGCCTGAGTTCAGGGTATTGGCACTGTCATGGGAAGAGGGGAGGGATGAAGAGCAAGATGGGAGGGGGACAGGGTATCTGGGCTGAGTAGACAGGAGGAGTTGGGCTCAATTTCTTTTCCTTCAGGGAGAGAAGGAAGTTCTCATATCAGAATCAGGGTAGAGATATATCCTTGGAGGGAGTGGCCCCAGCCACTTACAACTCAGGAAAGCACCTTAATTTTTTCCTTCACAAAAACAACATGGGCACACTACTTGTATTTGCCAAAAACAATTAATTACCTAACTGCACTGATTCAGCCACTAACTGCTGCCTGGATAATCCCTTTTTTTGAGATGAACCACAAGTAAAAATTTCCCTTCCAAATATATATATATACATATATAGTACAGTTCAGTTCAGTCGCTCAGTAGTGTCCGACTCTTTGTGACCCCATGAATCGCAGCACCCCAGGCCTCCCTGTCCATCACCATCTCCCGGAGTTCACTCAGACTCACGTCCATTGAGTCAGTGATGCCATCCAGCCATCTCATCCTCGGTCGTCCCCTTCTCCTCCTGCCCCCAATCCCTCCCAGCATCAGAGTCTTTTCCAATGAGTCAACTCTTCGCATCAGGTGACCAAAGTACTGGAGCTTCAGCTTCAGCATCAGTCCTTCCAAAGAAATCCTAGGGCTGAACTCCTTCAGAATGGACTGGCTGGATCTCCTTGCAGTCCAAGGGACTCTCAAGAGTCTTCTCCAACACCACAGTTCAAAACCATTAATTCTTCGGCACTCAGCCTTCTTCACAGTCCAACTCTCATATCCATACATGACCACAGGAAAAACCATAGCCTTGACTAGACAGACATTTGTTGGCAAAGTAATGTCTCTGCTTTTGAATATACTATCTAGGTTGGTCATAACTTTTCTTCCAAGGAGTAAGCGTCTTTTAATTTCATGGCTGCAGTCACCATCTGCAGTGATTTTGCAGCCCCCCAAAATAAAGTCTGTTTCTACTGTTTCCCCATCTATTTCCCATGGAGTGATGTGACCGGATGCCATGATCTTCATTTTCTGAATGTTGAGCTTTAAGCCAACTTTTTCGCTTTCCTTCTTCACTTTCATCAAGAGGCTTTTTAGCTCCTCTTCACTTTCTGCCATAAGGATGGTGTCATCTGCATATCTGAGGTTATTGATATTTCTCCCGGCAATCTTGATTCCAGCTTGTGTTTCTTCCATTCCATTGTTTCTCATGATGTACTCTGCATAGAAGTTAAATAAGCAGGGTGACAATATACAGCCTTGACGTACTCCTTTTCCTATTTGGAACCAGTCTGTTGTTCCATGTCCAGTTCTAACTGTTGCTTCCTGACCTGCATACAGATTTCTCAAGAGGCAGGTCAGGTGGTCTGGTATTCCTATCTCTTTCAGAATTTTCCAGTTTATTGTGATCCACAAAGTCAAAGGCTTTGGCATAGTCAATAAAGCAGAAATAGATGTTTTTCTGGAACTCTCTTGCTTTTTCCATGATCCAGCGGATGTGGGCAATTTGATCTCTGGTTCCTCTGCCTTTTCCAAAACCAGCTTGAACATCAGGGAGTTCACGGTTCACATATTGCTGAAGCCTGGCTTGGAGAATTTTGAGCATTACTTTACTAGCGTGTGAGATGAGTGCAATTGTGTGGTAGTTTGAGCATTCTTTGGCATTGCCTTTCTTTGGAATTAGAATGAAAACTGACCTTTTCCAGTCCTGTGGCTACTGCTGAGTTTTCCAAATTTGTTGGGATATTGAGTGCAGCACTTTCACAGCATCATCTTTCAGGATTTGAAACAGCTCAACTGGAATTCCATCACCTCCACTAGCTTTGTTCATAGTGATGCTTTCTAAGGCCCACTTGACTTCACATTCCAAGTTGTCTGGCTCTAGATTAATGCTCACATCATCATGATTATCTGGGTTGTGAAGATCTTTTTTGTACAGTTTTTCCGTGTATTCTTGCCACCTCTTCTTAATATCTTCTGCTTCTGTTAGGTCCAGACCATTCCTGTTCTTTATTGAGCCCATCTTTGCATGAAGTGTTCCCTTGGTATCTCTAATTTTCTTGAAGAGATCTCTAGCCTTTCCCATTCTGTTCTTTTCCTCTATTTCTTTGCACTGATCACTGAAGAAGGCTTTCTTATCTCTTCTTGCTATTCTTTGGAACTCTGCATTCAGATGCTTATATCTTTTCTCCTTTGCTTTTCGCCTCTCTTCTTTTCACAGCTATTTGTAAGGCCTCCCCAGACAGCCATTTTGCTTTTTTGCATTTCTTTTCCATGGGGATGGTCTTGATCCCTGTCTCCTGTACAATGTCACGAACCTCATTTCACAGTTCATCAGGCACTCTATCTATCAGATCTAGGCCCTTAAATCTATTTCTCACTTCCACTGTATAATCATAAGGGATTTGATTTAGGTCATACCTGAATGGTCTAGTGGTTTTCCCTAACTTTCTTCAATTTGAGTCTGAATTTGGTACATTACTCCAAACATTTGAACTTCTTTTTCTCTTCCTGGTTTAATAGTATTTGTTAACGTTGACATTTAAGTATGTCAGACAAAGCTAATATGAAGCATTCTAAATGAAGTGAAATATTATGTTACCATTAAAAGGCAAAGTGTGATACACGTATTTGCAGATGGGGCTGAAATTGAGCCCCACACGGTTAATGGAAACTGGTGACTAACAGGAAGTTGTGAGCTTGTCTTACAGAATAGCATACAAGAGAACAGCTAATAGAAACCCTTCCACGTGTATCCTGCCTTCACTGGCCAAGCGTGCCTTAATTATTTTTTTAACTCCTTATCACCTTTATAAAAATGCCTCTGATTATGGGTCACAGAACAATGGGGTTTTCTACATTAGGTCCCTGTTAAAGTGTAACTAGAAAAGATTCTGTAACAATACAGTCATCCCTCAGTAACCATGGGGTTGGGGGTTGGTTCTAGGACTTCCTCTCTTTTCCCCTTCCCTTCCTCAGATGCCAAAATCCACAGATACTCAGCTCCCTCAAATAAGATGGCCTACATATGTTGTTGTTTAGTCGCTAAAGTCATATTCAACCCTCTGTGACCCCAAGGACTATCGCCCACCAGGCTCCTCTGTCCATGGGATTTCCCAGGCAAGAATACTGGAGCAGGTGTTGCCATTTCTCCAGGGGATCTTCCTGAACCAAGAATCGAACCTGTGTCTCCTGCATTATTAGCAAGTGGATTCTTTACCACTGAGCCACCAGGGAAGTCTGACGTACTTGTAAGATGGTAAAGCATATGCATCCTCCCGTATCTTTATCTAGATGGCCTAGGATGGCATCCCCGACATGTCACGCATATCCCTGCGAACTATCATGCCTGCTCCTTACACGTTTCCCATGACCCCGGGCCACACACACTTCCAAGGCCAGATTTTCAGAACATTCTCAAGCTCCCCTTCTTCCTTGCAGCCCTCTGTAAGAAGTCTGGTGACCTTTTCCTTCCTCTGAAATCTGAGGTCACTTATCCATTATCCCATATACTTTATCCAGATTACCTTTATCTAGAATACTTAATACAGTGTAAGTGCTATGTAAATTACTGCTGGCATGTGGGAAGTTCAAGTTTTGCTGTCTGGAACATTCTGGAATTTTTTTTTTCCTGAATGTTTTCAATCCATGATTGGTTTAATCCACCAACGCAGAACTCACAGTTCTGGAGGGCCAACTGCTATTTTGTTTTTTAAGGCATTCAACATACAGGTTATTTAAGTTGCAAAAATATGGGAAATAGACTGTAATAATATGTACCTTCACACCTCTGTTAGATTTGACCCTTATACTGGTGATGGAATCCCTGTGTGAAACTTGGAAATTCAATTCTATGTAACCTTTCACAACATCCAGTTTACCCCGGTGCCCCTGACATGTCACACACTTCCCTGCAGACTAACAAGCCTGCTCTGTACACACCTCCCAGGCCCCTGGGCCACACATATTTCCAAGGCCAGATTTTCAGAACATGCTCAAGCTCCCCTTCTTCCCTGCAGTCCTCTGTAAGAAGTCTGGTAACCTCTCCTTCCTCTGAAATCTGAAGTCACTTATCCATCTCACTCCATTACATCACGGTGCTTACTTTCCAAGCATCTGCCTTTCTCCCCTACACTGCAAGCCGAGGAAGTCTCAGGCTTCCTTCACAGCTCCCCATGTCCCCCCACCTATGGTATCAACACAGTGACAGACACCAAACACAGGTTCCCCCGACATCTGCCGAGTGAGCAGCACTTACCACTTGATCCACCTTCTGATTATCGGCTGGTGACAGCAGCCACTCGATGTCCAGTGGGCCCTGGTCTTCCGGACCGAGGGTAAATTTGCATGGCAAATAAGCAGTTTCCCCTTTGGCCTTTTCAATCATCTGTTCAGGAGTAGTGATACTCAAACCTCTGGTGAAATCTAGAAAATGAAACACAAATGGACTGAGCATTTGCTCCAAGGCTGGCAGCACCCTCAGGACACCTCAACTGTTCAGAGGGACCATAGGGTGTGGGGGAAACAGGACTTTACTGGGGACCAGGGTAATGAAACTCCAACTCAGTGGTCCCAGTTTGTGTGTGTGCGCCTCTGTAGAAATAGAAATACTAATACACATCCTATTCAATACAATTTCGTTTCAGAGCACTGGAAGCTTCTCAATATTATTTGGAATAACAGTATTCTCACATGAGTTGGAAGAACCTAAGAGGATTTTTATTATCCAGGCAGATGTTTAAAACTGAACTTGGCTAGAGTCTCTGAAAGGTCAGTTACATCAGTCTAATTCAAGGCCACATTAATTCATGCTTCCCATGGTGTCAGAAACACACTTGGAATTCCTATTACTGGGCACATGCTGATGAATTCTGACACATTTTGTGTCCAGGCTTCTATAATTTCAAATTTTTATTAAATTTGATTTTGTGACTTTTATTGAAATCTTAAAAATATTTCTAAGCAATAAATTTTGATGACAATTCAAAAGGAGAAAAAATACTGTCAATTTATATAGTTTTAAACATACCAAAATGTTGACCTCAATATTATCTTTAAGACATTTCTTACTTTATCTCTGCTTATTTCCCTTCTGAAAAAGTCAAAGTTATTACATAATTTTAAGAAGACATCTTAAAATTCTATAACTTATTTTCAAATTTGTAGCCTATGAAACTTCCACTTAGATTACTAAGAGAATTAATGCTGAATAGCAATATTTAAAAACTCTCTAAAAGCAAAAATAGATATCCAGAGCTCCAAACAAAAATCCCAACACAGTTTCTGCTAACTGATTTTTTGAGATGGTTTAAACTCAGTACTGGGCTTCCCTGATGGCTCCCAGGATAAAGCGTCTGCCTGCAATGCGGGAGACCCGGGTTCAATTCCTGGGTCGGGAAAGTCCCCTGGAGAAGGAAATGGCAATCAACTCCAGCACTCTTGCCTGGAAAATCCCATGGACGGAGGAGCCTGATAGGCTACAGTCCATGGGGTCGCAAAGAGTCGGACACAACTGAGCGACTTCACTTCACTTCACTTCAAATTCAGTACAATCCCATAAGAATTGAAAAAAAGTCTCCTTCTTGTGGTTAACAACTTACTGTAACAAAACTAGTATCCATTACATGCATAAAAGATGGAACAAACTATGAATATAATGATGCTCTTTCTTACCTATAAGGGAAAAAAAATCCAGTGTAATTACACACATAAAAATAGGTCTGTTCACTACTTATGCCTTATAGTAAGACTGCAGTTTGAACAGCCAACAATTAAAATGTAAATTCAGTCTGTAAATGAACTATTACACAAAACTTAAATTTTTTTCTTACTATTTACACTATAAAAGTTTGCACAGCACCAGTCTGTCACTGTATGTTTTCTTTGTGATAACCCAACATTTTGTTATGTGTAAAGTCAAATGTGTAATGAATGCAGATCTGAAGTTTCAAATGCACACACTGGTTTCTGTTAAGCAGCTCTATCACTTCGACCTCTGCATCATCCGACCCTGACTTTCAGGCCTGAAAGATGACCTGGAAGGGGCCCCAAGTGCTAAGATGATGATACATGTGGCTTGCCTCTCTCCCCTCTACCCCCCTCTCCCTGTTCACACTGTAAAAATAAACACAGAGCAAAATTAAAAGTAAATCCAGTCCAAATTCTCCATAATGATGATTTCATTGCTGGTTTTCCAATGAGACATTCCAACAGAACAAACCAACATGAAGAATTGTATTATCAGCCATTATATGATCCTTCCTATTAGCCCTTACAAGAGGCTTAATACACATGGATTATCAGCTGTAATAAAATGTTAGTAAGGCTGAAGCCAATAGATTTGAGAATGAAAGAAAAGTCAAGTTATATTCAAGACCATTTATGTTCATGCAGCATCCTAAGCTTTTATCACATTTACGTGCACTCATCAAACAGCAAATTTAAACTGGACACATGGCTTCGCTGGTGGCTCAGGGGTAAAGAACCTGCCTGCCAGTGTAGGAGACACGTGCTTGATCCTTGGTCTGGGAAGATCCCGCATGCTGCAGGGCAGCTAAGCCCGTGTGCCACAACTACCAAGCCTGTGCTCTGGAGCCCTGGAGCCGCAGCTGCTGAGCTCATGTGCCCTAGAACCTGTGCTCCGCAACAGGAGAAACCACCGCGAGAGGCCCGCGTACTGCAACTAGAGAGGATCGGCCCCTGCTTGCTGCAACTAGAAAAACACCAGGAAGCAACAGAGATCCAGCACATCCAAAAATAATTTTAAAAAAACAACAACAAAAACTGGACACAGACTCTCTACACAACTTCTCTTAAACGAGAAGCTGGCCTTGCTTCTGGCCAACAGCCTGCGGCCTGAGTCCCGCTGAACCTCCCGCAGCCAGGCTTCGGGAGGTGTTGCTGCTCCCACTCTGGCCCACTAGGACCCCTGCCACCCGTCACCATATGCATGACCTAAGAGAGGGCTGAGGTGTGAGCACAACAGCTACCAGTGCCCAACACACGGCCACCCTGGAACACAGGCCCAGCCCCACACCTACCACCTGCAGCCCCAGGACTGAGCCCAGACAGGACGGTGAACTAACACACGATCGTTGTTTTACAGCCTCTTAAGTTTGGGTTGGTTTGTTAAACAGCAAATATTAATGATATGCCATCCAAAATCTCTGCTGCTGCTGCTGCTGCTGCTGCTGCTGCTACTGCTACTAAGCCGCTTCAGTCGTGTCCGACTCTGTGTGACCCCATAGACGGCAGCCCACCAGGCTCCCCCGTCCCTGGGATTCTCCAGGCAAGAACACTGGAGTGGGTTGCCATTTCCTTCTCCAAAGCGTGAAAGTGAAGTCGCTCAGTTGTGTCCGACTCTTAGTGACCCCATGGACTGTAGGCTACCAGGCTCCTCTGTCCATGGGATTTGCCAGGCACGGACTGGAATGGGTTGCCATTGCCTTCTCCGCCAAAATCTCTGATTCAGCCCAAATGAACTACTTACCATCCCCCAAAGTCCATACTACCCCAATCTCCATTTCATGTACATATTTCTAGTTTAGATGGTATGATTTGATACTTATATGTATAATTACAACTAATTCTCCTGATTAATATTCAATTCTCTGAATGAATACTTTCTATCACTTCTAATAACTCAGTTCCAGTCCTGCTTCATTCACTTAAGGCATTCTGCTATCTTTTCAGACTACAGTGATTTTTCTTTCTGTCTTCCTGGAATGCTCACAGTACTTTACTTTCTGCTATCTGTATTACCACTCGTTCAGCACTCAATGTATACTATTTTTTTATTTTCCCTTTTATAAACTTTACTGTGAAATTGACTCAGGCTCCATGGTTTTTGCCTCATCTTCCAGACATCAGTGAACTTATCTTCCCATACCACCTTGTATTTTTAAGAAAATTTTTAAAATGTATACCCTGATTCATTAGCTCCATCAGGGTTTGGGGAAATTGTGGCTTTTATCTCTTGCTGGGTTCCTTGCACATTAGTAGAAAATAACTGGTGACTGGATTGTAAGTTTGATCAATTTTAGGAATGTTGAAAAAGAGCATTAATTTGTCAGAAGGTCCTGCTATTTGAAGATCTCCTATCTACAGCTACTATAACTGTTGCC
Organism: Capra hircus; assembly: GCF_001704415.2. NCBI lineage: Eukaryota > Metazoa > Chordata > Mammalia > Artiodactyla > Bovidae > Capra > Capra hircus. The sequence continues at coordinate 18,094,040 of NC_030808.1, forward strand.
TGCATCTAACTGGTCTGGAAATGAATACCATACAAATGATCTAAGATAGAGAATTCCATTTCAAATGAATCAAGACAGCTCAAAAATATGGAGGCAAGAATGAAATTTGCTATAGAAAAAATAATTAAAACCTCCTAGTTACTCTGTGCTTCAAGTTTTTATTTTATAAAAATCAAATTGAAAAGTCAAGAAGGCATCACTGAGACATCTAAACTGAGTAAAAGTTCCAATCCTCCTAATTCATGTTTTCAGCACTGACACTACCATCATTAGAATGAAATGTAACTTTGTTTTCATGATAGTATCATCCATTCTTTCCTGTTTGATACATAAAATTACTTCTCTTTCAAAGAGTATCTTAGAAAACAGTTACATGTATATAAAAGTGATCTGGATAGACAAATTGTTAGCAGTTATTTTTCACAACAGAGATTTTAAGAAAGGTGAATTTTATAATGAGATTTCCTCAATATGTATACTGCTATAAGAAATTTTAAACAGACTTTTAAAGACTTGCAGTACTTTGTTTTCCAAAAATGTTTAAAACATTCAACTACTCTTCATTGTGTTGCACTAGAAAGGAATTAAAATCTCAGGATGGTACAAAACAGTTATTGGGTTTCCTAGCAACTCTGTAGGGGCCTCTCGGCATGGAGGCATAGTTTTTCAATATTGATGCATGCATCAATCAAAAACCGTAGAAGACAAAGGCAGACACTTGGTCTCATGTTGCGTCTCTGGATATTCTTAATACTGCCCAATTCTATTTATGCAGCACATGAGGGATAGTTTAACTCGTAAACTACTTTCAAGTTCAAACATGATCTCTAAACTAAATCATGTAACAAACCTTCTTAACAATTTTACTCAACCTTATATTCAGAATGTGATGAAATACGTAGCACATGATCAACCCTAAGTGTTTGCAGAGTCTTGTTAGTAAGAGCTCAGTACTAGATTATGTAAATAAACTGGCTGAGTCATGTCCCTTTTTGGCAGTGACTGAAATAACATCTCCCGGTTTTCTGCTTGCTTTTTCTAATCTCCAAATTCCGAATTCCTGCCGTGCAGTGAGCAGGCTGAGCTCGGATTCCGTAACGCATTCAGGCCTCTATTATTTCTCCCATAGGCTAAGCCTGAGGTCTTCCCTGCACCCACTCTACTTCATTCTAACCATCTCCATGCTTCACCCAGAGTGTTCACTACACATTGCTTTTTAAACTGTATCACTGCCTGGTCTGAAAACCTCTGGTGGGTCCACGCTAGCTCAGATGCCTTTATTCTCCTCAGCACCCTTTATATCCAGGCACCTCCCCACCTTTAGCTGCTTAGTACCCCCACTCTGAGCACCCACACACTTTACAACACTGCCTTCCCTGCTTAAGCCCACCTTTTAGGGCAATCATGTTAGTTTGGTCTCAGGCCAGACCCTTCCCCAGAAAGCATTCTTTGTACCCAATTAAGGGGTTCCCTGGTGACTCAGTGATAAAGAATCTGCCTGCGATGCAGGTGACACAGGTTCGACCCCTGGGTTGGGAAGATCCCCTGGAAAAGGGGATGGCAACCTACAGTCTTCTTGCCTGGAGAATTCCATGGACAGAGAAGGACCTTGTGATCCTGGTGATCCCAAAGTCAAACATGACTGAGCAACTAAACAACGAGAGACTGAATCCAAAAACAGCAGTCCAGCAACTGACAACCCAATGCAGAGTCATACATGGCCAAAGCTCCTCGGCATGCACGCACTGCCTCAGAAGACACACAGTAAAGCAGCAGCCTCAGTAAAACAGGGTACGTGCTTGTGGTGGAGGGCTTATCGGTTGACTGACTGACTGGATAAGGCCTCCATCACGAGCACGTACCCTGTTTTACTGAGGCTGCTTCTTTACTGTCCCCACTATGGTGTTCTTGCCTGGAGAATCCCAGGGATGGCAGAGCCTAGTGGGCTGCGGTCTAGGGGGTTGCACAGAGTCGGACACGGCTGAAGCGACTTAGCAGCAGCAGCAGCTTCTTTACTGTGCGTCCTTCTGCTGTAGTGCCTGCATGCTAAGGCGCTTCAGTCAGTTGTGTCCGACCTTGTGCGACCAGAAGGACCGTAGCCCCCCGGGCTCTTCTGTCCAGGCAAGAATACTACAGTGGGTTGCCATGCCCTCCTCCAGGGGATCTTCCAGACCCAGGGATCAAACCCGAGTCTCTTATGACTCCTGCACTGAAGTGGGTTCTTTTCCACTAGTGACACTCAGGAAGTGCTCTTTTGCAGAGAAGAAGCCAATTCTGACTCCATGTTGGAACTGTTTCTTTACTTGCTTTTGTTATTAATCATACAGAAAGGCCTGCCCCTAAGACTCCCACCCCTCTAACTGCCTGTTAAACTAGAGTGCCTTTGTTCAGAACCCTGTCCACCTGCGCATGGCAAGAAGGAAGAAATTAACACATGCCCTGCCTGAGGCTTACTATTCTAGGAGGTGTTTCCAAGATTAATGGCATTTTTACTTTGCTTCCTCACCTCTCCCCATCTCTGATCTATAAAAGAACCTGGTATCCACACCCCGATAAAATGGATATTTTGAGGAGCTAGCCTGCCATCCTCTGTCAGCCAGCTCCCTGAATGAAGTCTCTTCTTTGCCTCAACTCCTCCTGTCTTGGATTCATTGGCCTGTTATGCGGTGAGCAGAGCAAACTTGGACTTGGTAACTTCCCACCCTACACCCTAGGTGAATAGTTCACATTTGACTTAGAAGCCAAAGCTTCTTGATTATCACTGATTTCCTTTAGCAGAGCAAAATTTCTAGTGCTTGGGTTAAAAATAAGGAAAAGAAAAGCTACAGCACAAGTATGTAGCTCCTTTGTGTAAGAGGAAGGAAACAGAATCTACCCGAATGAAAGACATTCCATTTCAAAGTAGTGAAGAAAAATTAACAAGGTGCAGCTAAAAGTCGGTGAAAATAAGTTAAGGTCTTTTTCTATCAAAGATGGAATCACAACAGTGAAGGCATTCTGGTCAAGGGCCAATCATCAAAGGAAATCAAAGATACCGGAGAAAGCACGGAAGGGGGAAGACAGAATTAAGTGCATACACTCTGTGGAGCATCTGTGTTTGCACACATTCCCCTTGTCTGCAAGGCCCACCTTCTCCCACTGGAAGCACCTGGCAGCCATTCCACGCCTCTCACCTGTGGCCTCCTCCCCCTCCCCCCCATCCCCACAGGCAGTGCTAATTGCTTCCTGCTCGCAATTACACAACCTGCTTCTCTACTGCAGGCACAAACCAAGTTCCCACACTTAACTGAGGGCTTCTTCGAAGCCTCAGGGGTATAAAGAATCCATCTGCCAATCCAGGAGACTCTCGAGGCACAGATTCCACCCCTGGGTCGGGAAGATCGCTTGGAGGAGGAAGTGACTCCCCACTCCAGTATTCTTGCCTGGGAAATCCCGGACAGAGGGGCCTGGCAGGCTCAGACATGACTGAGCACGCACGCACACCCTTTAAGCACACACTTTTAGTTGCTTAACAGGGTCCCAGGGTTTCATCTCTGGAGGGCATGTTCCAAGCCTTATTCGACACACCCTGGACCTGCCTCAGAAGAAACTGCTTAGTTTAAGCGCAGAGCAGGAGTTTCCGGCAGAGTGAAGGTGAAGGAGCTGTTTGCAAGAGGAATGCTGATGGGAGAAAAGATCATGAAACCTTCTGGGAAAGTCCTGGGAAGGAGGGCCATGGGCAGACTGTGTATCTAGCAGAGTAAAGGAAGAGCGAAGCCACTGGGGATGCATGGAGCTCAGAGGGAGCTGAGCAAGCCTGGCTATATGCTAACAGGAGCAAAGACCGATGCTTATTGCTTTAATATTCACATCACAAGAAATATTAGCGGATGTGATAAGAAATTAATATGGATTCAACTGTATAGTTATGTTGTGTGTAAGTCACTTCAGTCGTGTCTGACGCTGCGACCCCACGGACTGTAGCCTGCCAGGCTCCTCTGTCCACAGGATTCTCCAGCTGAGAATACTGGCGTGGGCTGCCATGTCCTCCTGCAGGGGATCGTCCCCATCCAGGGATCTCACATCTCCCGCATTGACAGGTGGGTTCTTTACCACTCACGCCACTTGGGAAGCCTGCAAATTTATGTTAATGTGAAAGAAGTATGACATCAAAACTTTAATTTGTGAATATTCTAAAATCACAACCCTTGTGGCTCAGCCAGTAAAGAGTCCACCTGCAATGCGGGAGATCTGGGTTCCATCATTGGGTTGGGAAGATCCCCTGGAGAAGTGAAAGGCTACCCACTCCAGTATTCTGGCCTAGAGAATTTCATGGACTGTATAGTCCACGGGGTCACAAAGAGTCAGACACGACTGAGTGACTTTCACTTCACTAAAATCACAACTAGGGATGAAGAAAAAGTTGCTTGTCTATCTTGCAACTCCCTCCAGAACAACATGAAGCAAAATGAGAAAAATGTTATATACTTATGCATGTTTTCTCAAAATATCTGGAGTCATTCCAAAGATACTAACAGAAAAGAGAAACTAGGAATAAAAATAAGAGTAATTTAACTTCATTTTCCAAAGGTCTGGCATAATTCTCTGGTTGCTTGAAAAGGGATATGTTATGATGATCTTAGTGTCAATTTTTATAAAGAATTTATTTGATATTGCCTTTTGTGAGAAATATTAAAGAATGTCATAAAGGTTACTATGTTAAATAGAGAACACATTCAGTTGTACTGCTTAGCTCAGAATATGAAGTTCAGGAATCTTACATATACAAAACACAGAAACACTGAAAAATGATTCATTAGGGCAATGTTAAAAAATAAACTGGGAAAATCAGGAAGTGGTATGTTTAAGAAGTTGATTGGGACAAGTATAATTTTTTTGTGTATGTCTGATTAACAAATACTACAAATCAGATGCCCGGGTTAGCAAGCAACTCACTGGGACGCTTTAAATCCTGTCTTAAATATTGCAAAAACGCAACTGCGAAGCTATTTAGACCCTTTCCTTGACCCTAAATCTAATCTGCCAATTTCCTTCTCACCAGGGAGCTGCTTTGGGATTAGCAATGTTAAAAGTCACCTAAATACTAAGCGTTTGTTTTTAGGAAAGAAGAAGAAAAACTATATGTTAAGGGTAGTTAACTACTCCAACTAGGCCTTTAAACAAACATTGTTCCGGAAGAGGAAAAAAAAAAAACACTGGAAGGTAGAAATTACCCTCTTTGCTGCCTAGTGTGTGAGTGTTAGTCATTCAGTCGTGCCCAGCTCTCTGTGATCCCATGGACTTTAGTCCACCAGGCTCCTCTGTCCTTGGAATTATAGTTAATTCCCATGTGTTACTCAGTACAGTGTGTTAATATGTACCATTGAGCTAAGAAAATAAAACAGAGTCAGATAAGTTAATAACAATGAGAAACAACATTAGGTATACTTATTTGCTTTCCTATGCTGTTTTTTAAAAATCAACTCTCAGCTCCCCAACCCCAGCGAGTAATCAAAAAGCAAGCGCCCAGAAAATAAACTGAGATGGAAATAGGGAAACCATCACCTTAACCATAAATAGTAATGAGCAGTGACCGAGTATCTATTAAGTGCCAGGGTGAGTTGCTCAGTCGTTTCTCACTCTTAGCAATCCCATGGACTGTAGCCCACCAACCTCCTTTGTCTGTGGAATTTTCCAGGCAAGAATACTGGAGTGAGTAGCCATTCCCCTCTCCAGGGGATCTTCCTGACCCAGGGATTGAACCCAGGTCTCCTGCACTGCTGGCACATTCTTTACTGTCTGAGCCACCATGGGTGTTAGATTATGTGCCAGGCACTTCTCAAAACATTTTATACACATTAACTCCTTCAAGTCTCATAACAACTCTGAGGGCGTTACTACTATTATCTCAATTTTACAGTGACGAAACAGAGACGGTAAGAGGTACCTAAGCTACTAAGTGAGCAAGATACAAATCGAGGCAGACTGGCTCCCAAGCCACACTCACCCTGCAAGCAGAAGTCCATGAGCCAACAGCCCTGGACATTAAGAGATTTCCTTTTAAAAAAAAAAAAATCACCACAAAATAATACAGTGAGTACATTATTAGACCCCCTTCCAGTCACTGTGGTGGAAGAAGGTTTGGAATTTTCTCTATTCCTCTCCTATACTAGATTTCCAAGAAGACAGCATTTTAGGTAGCACAAAGTTCAGGCGTATGGGCTGCCCCATTTTTAAAACAAGAGATATACCAGACTAGGATCTGTTGTCAAGTTTGTCACACAAAAAACCTCTATCACTTTGGACATGTTGTTTCTCAGGGGCTCAAACATAAATTAAAGGTGTTAAACTGCATTATCTCTTTCAGATCTAAATATGTCCGAAGTTTAGACCATCAATTAAGCAACCAACCAACAAGAAGCCTTCCCCCAACACCCATCCCCTCCCTTCCCTGCACAACTCAATGCCAGTATTGACAGCTGTCTGGGCTTACCTCACGGCAAGTGAGCCATTTCTGAAATATGAGCAGGCTAAACTGTGCAAGCAGTTCTGCCTACAAGTAGCGTGGGCTCTGGAGTCCGAGCTGTGCTATTTCAAACCGAGGTTACCAAATGCTTGCGTGCGTGCGTACTCAGTCACTCAGCCGTGTCCAACTCTTTGTGACCCCATGGACTGTAGCCCACCAGACTCCTCTGTTCATGGGATGTTCCAGGCAAGAATACTAGAGCAGGTTGCCATTTCCTACTCCAGGACATTTTCCTGACCCAGGGATCAAACCCAGGTCTCCTGCGTCGGCAGGCGGATTCTTCAGCACTGCACCATCTAGGAAACCCTACCAAATGCTTAGGCAGGGCAAGTTTCTAGTCTTTTAAGTACTGATGTTTTCTACTATAAAGTGAGCATTAGCAGTAAGAATGCTTACTTCCACATAGAGATTAAATACAATAATGCATGTAAAGCTCTTAGGTATCATCCCTTCGATAAACAGTATCCAGTATGAAAACTTACTGTTGTCTTCCAAAACCCGTCATTCCTACTAGGAAATGAACTCATGTAGTGTTGGGGAAGTATCTTTTATCCCTCACACTGAGCAGCACCTTAGATACAGAACTCAAAATCTGTTATGTAAATAAAGGACACTGCCTTGTATATACTAGATCTGGCAATCAGAACCTCACTGGCAACCTAGAACAAATATGATTTTTTTTTTTTTAATTAAAGCCTTCAGGTTGGGGAGGGATATTCCTAACTACAGAAGTTGAGTATGTGAGCAAAGACAGAAACGACTGCTATTTTGAGGAACGTGGCTCTTAAGAGTAGGAGAAAAATAGCACTGTGATATGTCATCAAGGAAAGGTTGCTTTGAAGTGAGAAATATAGAGCATGCTTATAAAGTCAGAAGGAAAGGGGAATGGGAGGTTAAATACACAGAACACGCAGAGACTGAAGGAAACAATGAGACCTAGAAAAAAGGGATAAGACAATTTTAAATGAGATTCGAGGGAAGGACATTTCTTCTGCTGTAACAAAGGAGAGACATGGAGTATTTACCTAGAATATAAGAGGCACAAAAATATGTGGATAGAGAATTCCAGAAAAACAGCTACTTCTGCTTCATTGACTATGCTAGAGCCTTTGACTGTGTGGATCACAACATACTGTGGAAAGTTCTTAAAGAGATGACAATACCAGACTACCTGACCTGCCTCTTGAGAAACCTGTATGTAGGTCAAAAAGCAACAGTTAGAACCAGACATGGAACAACGGACTGGTTCCAAATTGGGAAAGGAGTACCTCAAGGCTGTATATTGTCATCCTGATTATTTAACTTACATGCAGAGTACATTATGAGAAACACTGGGCTGGATGAAACACAAGCTGGAATCAAGATTGCTGGGAAAAACATCAATAATCTCAGAAACGCAGATGACACCACCCTTTTGGCAGAAAGTGAAAAAGAACTAAAGAGCCTCTTGATGAAAGTGAAAGAGGAGAGTCAAAAAGTTGGCTTAAAGCTCAACATTCAGAAAACTAAGATCATGGCACCTGGTCCCATCACTTCATGGCAAATAGATGGGGAAACAATGGAAACAGTTACAGACTATTTTCTTGGGCTCCAAAATCACTGCAGGTGCGACTGCAGCCATGAAACTAAAAGATGCTTGCACCTTGGAAGAAAAGCTATGACAAACCTAGACAGCATATTCAAAAGCAGAGACATTACTTTGCGAATAAAGGTCCATAGTCAAGGCTATGGTTTTTCCAGTAGTCATGTATGGATTTGAGAACTGGACCATAAAGCTGAGCACCAAAGAATTGATGCTTTTGAACTGTGGTGTTGGAGAAGACGCTTGAGAGTCCCCTGAACTGCAAGGAGATCAAACCAGTCAATCCTAAAGGAAATCAGTCCTGAATATTCATTGGAAGGACTGATGCTGAAGCTCCAATACTTTGGCCACCTGACAGGAAGAAGTGACTCATTTGAAAAGATCCTGATGCTGGGAAAGATTGAAGGCAGGAGGAGAAGGGGACAAGAGAGGAGGATGAGCTGGTTGGATGCCATCACTGACTGGACAGACATGAGTTTGAGCAAGATCTGGGAACGGGATGGACAGGGAGGCCTGGTGTGCTACAGTCCATGGGGTCCCAAAGAGCTAGACACAACTGAGTGACTGAATTGAGAGAGGCTTTTGGAGACTGGTTCAAATCTTTAATATGTGAAAAGGAATGGGAGAAGAGTGGAAAGACTGCAGAATGGTACCATGAGTCCAACGGTGACGAGCTGATGGCTGATGAAGAGGACATTTATCCCACTATTTCTTGGTATGATAAATAACATTTATCATGTTTTTTCTAATTTTATATCATAACATCATACCATTTTTTTCTAGTTTATATATATTTGAAATTTGCCATAATAAAAGCATTTAAAAAAGAAAACTACAATGGTGTGGCACTGTACACGCAGCAGAACAAAATGAAGAAAGGCAGTGATTTGGAGCAAGTCTCATCTCTATAGAAGGGAGTGTCAACTGGTACAATTAATTTTGGAAAACGTTTGGGAGCATCACCTAAAGCTAAACAGGTGTGTAATCAAGACCCCAGAAATGCCATTCATAGTTACCGTGTGCACTGAAACACGTGGCTGGGAACGTCATAGCCACATTTTTCATGAGAACAGAAAACCAGAGGAGAAACATGTCTATCAACAGTAGAATGGGCAAATCAACTGTGGTAGTCACATGACAGAATGCCATATGGCAAAGCGAATGAATAAACCAGAGCTATCCAACAGAAGCAACTGTACCAACGTGACAGGAAGCCAAGCTCAGGCAGAAAAGCATGCACTGTATAATTCTGTGTATACAGTGTCGACGCCAATCTATGCTGTTAGAAAGCAGAAGACAGGGGCGGAAATGACTGCAGGGCGCACGAGGGGACTTTTGATGGTGGGTTTTGTTCTGTCTCTTGACCTGGATGATAATTGTATAGATGTGTCTGCTTTGTGATTATGCTCTCTCACTGGTAAATAATGCTCTAAACTGCATGCTTTTCTGGCTCCCCTGGTGGCTCAGACAGTAAAGAATCCGCCAGCAATGTGGGAGACCCGAGTTCAATGGCAACCCACTCCAATATTCTTGCCTGCAGAAGCCCCATGGACAGAGGAGACTGGTGAGCTATAGTGCATGGGGTCACAAAGAGTTGGACACGACTGAGTGACTAAGCACAGCACAGCACGCTTTTCTACAAGCGAAAGAAAAGAGAGAAAGCGAAGTTGCTCAGTCGTATCCGACTCTTTGCGACCCCATGAACTGTAGCCTACCAGGGTTCTCTGTCCATGGGATTTTCCAGGCAAGAATACTGGAGTGGTTGCCACTGCCCTTCTCCAGGGGATCTTCCCAACCCAGGGATCGAACCTGAGTCTCCCACATTGCAGGCAGACGCTTTACTGTCTGAGCCAGCAGGGAAATCAAAGGTTTATTTAAAAATGAATTTTAAAAGGTGAAGGAATTAAAGCAGAAAACTTGTCTTTATTTTGTCTTTGTTAAAAAAACATGATGTTCTGGTAATTCCCTGGTGGTCTAGTGGTTAGGACTTGGCGAGCTTGCTACCACTCCTGGTCAGGGAACTAAGATCCAATAAGCCTCGCTGTGGGCTCCACCCTTTATATTTCTGATGCTTTATAAAAATGTACATTAAAAAAAACACAAAACTGTAGCCAAGTGGACAGTAAGAACAGTGGGCTGAAGGGCTGGCATACAAGGTGAAGGGGGAAATGGTTTGGAGAAGCCAGTGGGTCCTCGAGAGAATAATCAGAAAACCATATGGCTTTTACATCACACAGCACATCTGCCCTAATCTGTACCTGTTTTTCTTTATTTATTCATTTACTTATCTACTCATTTATGGTTTTATTTATTTTATTCAGGATTAAATGCCAGTCACCCTCCTCCAGACTGAAGCTTGCCCACAGTATTGGAATGACATCTTCCTCCTGTCTCCAAAAGAACCTACTGCCAGACCTAACCCACATGTACATATTATTTATTCCCCCAAACTTCTTCTATGGCGATTGCAGTCCTGAATGAGAAACTGAATATGTAACTTATAAATCAGGAGCAGTTAAAACACAAATTACAATGTAAAGCCAAACGGGGGAGTTAGGAATGTGAGCACACAGACTTCATCTGTGGAACTGGACTGCGACCCACTCCTTCCTCCTCTCCTCAAGGGCATACAAACAGACTCATCTAAGGAAAGAACTCAAATTTCATTTCTTGATTAAAATTAAGTGTCAGCCTTTTTCAATCTGTGTAGTATACTACTTTCCTCATGTTCTTTAATACAGAGATGCTAATTTCAGAATTCTCTGACAAACAAATGCAAATTGGGTATTTTGCATTATGGGTTAAGCAGATCCGTTGCCATGGTGAATATTTTCATCACCTTCAGAGAATAGTATGTATCGCTCCATTTTAAGAAATCTGCCTTTGCCTTCTTGCTCAAAAAACCCTCAGGCTCTCTTTTCTTCCTTTAATTAACATGAAAGAGGAAAAAGTGAGTACATGGCGAAAACAACAACAAAAAACTCCGGTGGAGTGTCTTAGAGAGATCACAGAAAATAAAAAAGCAAAGAGATTATAGCAGAACAAGAAAATAAACTGATCTTATGAAAAACCGTGACGTTAGTAAGGAAAAGGTTACCCAAAAAAAAAAAAAAAAAAAATTCCTGTTGTAAGTATATTTAACTTGACTGCCTTAATCTTGGCATGATTTCCTTTCTAATATCCCAAAATGAATTCAAATTTCCCTAGCAACCATCACCAGGGACCACTCTATCCTTACTTTTGGTATTTCCATAAATGCATTTATTTCCTTCATGGGCAAGCTAAAAATATTATTTTTCCCCTATATTTGGGTTTTGGCCTTATATCTAAAATACAAATGCATATAGCTATCAAATAAAGACAGTTTATATAATTCTCTAATGATTTGAAGAAACTAAATATGAAGTGAGACTTTTATTTAACTTGTTGCCAACAGGAATATTATGTGACACAAATATTTTAGATAAAATCTCATGACAGCAATTCCAAAGGCACTTCCCACTGAGGAAGCTGTTCTGATGGCACGCCACACCCATGCTATTTTAATCAGTAGCATGTTCTGAAACTAAATAATAGTGGAAGGTGACTGGAATTAAAGCTCCAGGTTCTAGACCTGTGCTAACCAGTGTGATAGCCACACCCAACTACTGAGCATATGAAATATGGCTAGTGCAAACTGAGATGTGCTGCAGGAAAAATACAGACCAGATTTTGAAGACTCAGTATGAAAAAAAATGTTACTGATGTTCAGTTTGACCACATATAGAATTAATATTTTATATATACTGGGTTAAACAAAATTATATTTAAATTAATTTCAACCTTTTCCTTTTCACTTTTAAATGTGACTACCAGAACATTTTAAATGACATATGTGGCTTGCATTATGTTTCTACTAGGACGGCACTGTCTGGACCAATGCCATAATTTACTGGACTTAGGCCTTAGGCCTTGGCTTTATGACTTGATTCCTGTTAGGAAAAAAAAAAGGAAAAAAAAAACAGTGTCCCTTCTACTCATAGGCTGTCAGGAGACTGGATTCAAATGAGATGCGTGTGAAATTGTCTTTAAAAACACAGTAAGATACTCTTCTAGCCCCGAGTCACCAGTTCCTTCTATAAGTCTCAGATTTCACGTTGTACAACCAAGTAGGTCAAAGAGTCTTCTCAATTCTTACTGTAGAACTATCTAGGGCACAAACACTTGGAAGTTTTTGTCTGGTTCATTAAAGAAAACCCCCCTGGGAATCGCCTGGTATTCAAGAGTTCAAAGCACTCTTCACTGGGGAGTCTGAGAGCTGAGGAGGGTCAACTCGAGTAACTCTAACAATTCAACAAAGATGTGGTGCAGCACACTTGATTTCACTGCATCTGCATATTCCTTGAGATTCCTTGAGAGCATTTTTATCGGTGTTTCTTCCTTTGGAGAAACCTATAAAACTCACACAGAACATACAGTGACACTATGGAGAAGTGAAAAGGGAACCGTGATGAGCTCTGTTGCTGCTTCTCAAAATCTAAACGCAGTTTTATTGATATTTTTTAGGAATAAATGAAACAAAGTTATTCCCACTCGAATCTGTAAAGTACCTTTGAAAGAATGTAAGTGATTTAATAGTCTCTAAAGAAAAGTGCATTGTCTCAGTATGTAAACACGGGTTAATGTGACTATTAATCCTTTTTCTCACCAACTATCACAGGACAAACTGAACTATGTCCCCGATCTCACACCCACCCTAAAAATAGGCTGTTACTGTCCCTTATCCTACCTCCTCTTGTTCAACAGAGCAGGCAATCATTTTTCTTCTCCCGGAATCCTGCCAATTAAAATGAACTGCAAATACTGCTGAGTCAAGCAAAGGCCTTTAAGGCTTAAACTTCAACTGGCTAACTCATTATTAGAAACCAGAAAGGGTGAGTCCATGAGGGGAGGGAAAGCCTACAACCAGTGGAAAAGGACTAAAGAGATAAAATGTCCCTTTAAGTCACCATCTCGCCGCTCAATGCAGAAACATGTTCAACTTCCTGCCCATGTTCTTCCCTGTGGAGACAGCAATGGAGTCAACATACTGAACACATTACAAAGAACACTGATAACAGGCTCCCAAGACATCCCCAAACCAGGAACTACCAGTGTCCTGCCTGCACAGATCGCTGTGCCAGGATGAGTGCCCCACCCTCTCACTCTCTGCCATTTGTAATTTCAGCCCCACTGAAGAAATTAGGTAGAAGATAAAGGAGCCAGAGCTAGAGAAGGTGACTGCTCTTTACTTCCACTTAGCATCACACTCTTAACAATCTAATTTCAAAATCAATCTAACAATTATTCTACAACATTATTTTCTTTAGAAATGCAAGGTACTTCCATGGTGGTCCAGTGGGCAGGACTGTGCTCCCAATGCAGGGGGCCTGGGTTTGATCCCTGGCTGGGGAACTTGATCAGTGTGCATGCCACAATGAAGAGCTCTGGAGACACAAATGAGACCCAGCAAAGCCAAAATAAATCAACAAATGAATATTTTAATAAATCATTTAAAAAGCAAGGTGGATGAAAGACAGTAAGATAAAGCCATAAGCTCATTTTCATTGGCTTTTAATTATTTTTCAGGCTACCTAAATAATTAACTACTTTGTGCTGTGTGCTTAGTCACTCAGTCGTGTCCGACTCTTTGTGACCCCATGGACTTTAGCCCGCCAGGCTCCTCTGTCCATGGGGATTCTCCAGGCAAGAATACTGGAGTAGGTTGCCCTGCCCTCCTCCAAGGAATCCTCCCAACCCAGGGACTGAATTTCGGTCTCTGGCATTGCAGGCAGATTCTTTACCATCTGAGCCACCAGGGAAGCCTGTTAACTACTTTAATAATCATCAAATTAAAGTTCACATCCTTAACTTGCTGGCCACCAAATGAAGCAGGGTAAAGGAATACTTAGGGAGTTCAGGAAGGTCTGTACACACTGCTATATTCAAAATGGATTGCCAGTAAGGACCCACTGTACAGCAGATGGAACTCTACTCAAAGTTCCATGCCAGCCTGGATGGGAGGGGGTTTGGGGGAGAATGGATACATGTACACGTATGGCTGAGCCCCTTCGCTGTTCACCTGAAACTACCACAAGGTTGCTAACTGACTACACCCCAATACAATATAAAAAGTTTGAAAAAAACAAAAGCTACCAGTCTCAACTCTTGCCTTTACTTAATTACTTACACTTGAGTATGATAGAGGAAAGGAGGAACTGAAGGGAGGAGGAGAACAGGCTGCAAGCAGAGGATTACGATGAGACTGGAGGAGTAATACAAATTCACCTCAACACTGCGCACGTGGCAGAACTGGCACACAAAGCAAGCCTATGCAGGACACTGGGCCCAGCCCTGCTCACCTCTTCAAATGATATACCTATTCTTGATCTTCAAATGCTCTTGCCCCTGCTCCACGTCTCTTCTGAAGCCAACAAGCAGAAATTCCTGCCTGGTCCATCTTTCCCCATTTATTCACTCAATGAGAAACCACTTAGAAAGCTATTTCAACCATCTTAAGAGATGGCAGTACTCTTTGAACTACGAGTGGTGGCTGGAAGGATACAAGTGACCTAGAAACATGGGTGTAAGTTGAGGAGAGAATAGGAAAAGTCAAGTAAGGTGCCTAGATTTCTGCCTGGGGAGTCTGATGGCTGAAAATGCCATTTAATGTGCGAGAGAACAGTGGTGTGGAGACAGGTTCGACTGATTGGTGATGCCCGTGCAAAGTGTAAGCAGCGGTGTTGAGCGAGTGGTTTGACATTATGGGCAAAGCTTCGGGTGAGTGAGACCAGAGACCAGCTGGAGGCTGTAGGGACAGAAACGGTCACCGAAGCCAGAAACGGACATTTAGGCAGAGGGAGAAGAGTGGATCCACTAAGGACGACGAGGGACGACTCAAGGGGAAAAGAGCTTAGTCAACAGAGCCATTCTCGCTTTAAGAGGGTGACAGTGCGACACGTCCACTGTGCGATGCAGCCACAGCGGCCGCTGCAGTTTCACAGGAGGGGGCTGAAAATGAGATTCTACGGGAATGAACCTGAAGGAAGTCACTGGAGTCAGCAAATGCAGCAAACTCCTTCAAGAGATCTGGTGGAGAAAAGAGAGACAGGGGAGTGCTTAAGGAGGGATACAAGGGTTGAGGGCATGTCAGGAAGGATATTCAAGCTTCCTTAAAGTTGATGGGAACCCCTACATAAGAGACAAATGAGATGGGAAGCCAAAGCGTTCAGAGTCCTGAAGTGAGTGTAAAGAGGAATACACTGTTTCAAGGAAGAATAATCATGTGAACAAGATTCCAAGTGGGGGTGGTTGGAAGTGAGAGTTCTAAATAAACAAAAAACACCTACTGTATGGAACAAGGAACTATATTCAGTACCCTGTAATAACCTAGAATGGAAAAGAACATGAGAAAGTGTATGTGTGTGTGTATAAACACACACTTTATTAAACATACACTTACAAGTTGGAGCTCTTATCTTCGGGTTTCTACAGTCTCCCATGGAGTCTGCTACTGTCCCCTGGAATTAAGGGCACATGTGCAACATGCACTGGTTTTTTTTGTTTGTTTGTTTTGTTTTTACTTTTTTGCGTTTGTCTTTTGGGCATGTGGGATCTTAAAAGGGCTTCCCAGGTGGTTCAGTGGTAAAAGAATCTGCCTGCCAATGCAGGAGACGCTGGTTTGATCCCTGGGTTGGGAAGATCCCCTGAAGGAAGAAATGGCAACCCCCTCCAGTGTTCTTGCCTGGAGAATGCCCATGGACAGAGGAGCCTGGCGGGCTACAGTCCATGAGGTCGCAAAGCGTCGGACATGACTGAGCATGCACACACGCATATGGGATGTTAGCTCCCCAACCAGGGATCAAACCCTTGCTACTCGGCAACAGAAGCATGGAGTCTTAACCACTGGACCACCAGCGAAGTCCCAGCAACACATACTATCAAACCAATGGCAAGTGAAAAGTACATCTCTAAGTACATTCTCTACTTACCTGATGTCCACTCCTCAATGTACTAAAATCTAGCCTTACTCTCAGTATAGGAACTGTCCTCTCTCTGGAATCAGTAACTTCCCAAATGTTCTCAACCATTTCCTAAAGTAAGACCCACTGGTCTCATTTCTTCATCGCTTTCTGGGACCTCCTCATCCTCTAGTTCTCTGACATTCCCATCACTCCTTACTGTCCCCAGCTCCTCACTTCCCGCCATCTAGTAAGACGCTGATGTTCCACAGCTTTAAGTTTCACCTTCTCTTCGAGTCCTACCTGCTTTTCCTGGTTAACCTGACATAGATGCCAAACTATCAGCAGTGATTCTCAATTCTGTACCACCCATCTCCGCTGCTCTCCTGAGATCCAGTCCTTTGTTGGAATCTTCCCACTGGATTTCTTTCACCTCCATTCCCCTCAGGCATCCACCGAGAATACGACTGGTCCAAAGCTCAGTCATCTAAGATTTGCCTCTTTTTTCTTGATTCCCTGTAGATTAGCGACATCACCACTCACTCAAGCCAGAAGCCTTACTCCTTCCCTCCAGCTTTTTCTTGCCCATTCATTCAACCAGATACTGGTTGGGCTCCACTGCACTGCCCTCAGAACAATTTTTCAGATGAAAGAGGGGGCCCAGCATCACTCCTGCTGTATTTCCAGGGACTGCACATGTCCAGGTCATCCTAGATGGATTCCTGCCTTGGAGCTATGGTTCTCCCTGCCTCCAGATCTACCGTGGAGCTCTACACTCTTCAAGAGAATCACTCTCAATGTACAGGCTCTCTTCTTTAACACCTCCATGAGCTTCTTAGTGCCACCCCTGGGCAGCAGGGGGCAAGACAACACTTTACTTGACAGACAGCGATCCTCCCCTAAGCTCTCCACACAGTCTCTAGGCCTTTGCCCAAAGTGCAGTCATCAATGACATCACGCGGAACCTGTTAGCGTGCAAAACTTTAAGCTCCACCCCACACGTCCCTCTGACTCAGCTGAACATCAAAAGAAGGGCTAGTTAGATACCTTATATGCCCTGAATGTCTCAGCTCCCAAGGCAAGTTGAGTTTCCTTCCAGATCTCTATCTGCTGGGAATACGCCATCAAATCTTGCACATCTTGCAAAATCCTGTACAATTGTCGGGACATCCAGCACAACCACAGTATGCAGCAGGCCATAAATATTTGAATGACTGGACCATTCAATCAGCTAACTAATGCTAAATTCAGCTGAGGACCTGCAGAGTCTCAGGTACTCAAGCGCATGCAAAGTGGAAGGCTGAATGTTGAAGGCAGTTGGAAACAGTGGCCCAGAAATCAAAGGAGAGGTGAGCCGGCAACATTTTAAAGTCCCTAGTGACTATTTTGAGAATGCAGTGACGGATAGATTAAGTCATCCAGGTTTCAGATGGAGACTGAGAAGATGGCTACGGGTCAAATCATGGGGGTAGCTGACATTTAAGGGACGCAGTGAAGAAGGCAGAGAAGGGCAGGAGAACAGAGTGGGAAGGAAGGAGCCAAAAGAGGTGTCATGGAGCTCCAAAGAAATGGATGGATTTGGCATGTGATTATTGATACCTTTGACAATTGAAGTAGGGGGGTGAAACCAGGAGAGAATGAGAGATGTAACTGATGACAGCTGTATCATATCCTTAAGCCTAGTGGCAAAGAGGCTGAAAACGTCTGGTCGTTCAACATTTGCTGAACGCTTGCTATCTGCTAGGCACCACAAGCTAACACTGGGACTGTAACAGTGAACAGCAACACAGATAAGGCCCAAGACCCAGTGCAGTGAGATATATTGGGTAATTTTATGGAAACCCCACAACAGATACGGTAAGGAGCCAATGCTGGGTGGCCTGCCTTGGAGGAAAAGCAACTGTTGCCCAGGTATAATGGGGACTTCTGTGGTATAAATACAGGCATGTACTTAAGAGACAGGCATATAGAGGGAATAAAGTTCACATCTAATAATCTTCATTTTTTTTTTTAAGTAAAGGAAAATACTCCTGGTAAAGCAAAGCAATAAGTATTCTTGACACATAAACCAACTGAGGCTCACAGAGAACAGGGTCCTGTTGTCACTGAATGGCTAACAAGTAGTCTGGAGACCAGACTCATTGGCCAGTGCTTTATTCTCACTCAGACTGATACTGTGAAAAGCAGCAGCACCTCAAATGTTTAACACTGCCATCCCTAGGAGACAACAATGCTGCTGGGTCACGCGCCATATAAGCTTGCAACCCCAGTCCAAGCCCTGGATCCTCGTGTCAGAAAATATTTGACTATGATTATAAAATTATTAATAAAAGGCTACTAATAAAAGGCTTCAGTACCTGGCATGTGGTCACCAAAGTGCTTAATAAATGACAGATAACCAGTGACATTAATTTAGGGTGACGATCAGAGGTAACCAAAGAGGAAAGTCATAGCACAGTGATAAAAGCAGGGATTCAGGAGGAAATTTATGATCTTGGCAAGTAAAGTTATAAAACCACGTCATGCCTCAGTTTCTCCATTTGTGCAGCTGGGATCATTACAATACATATCCTCCAGGGCTGCAAGGTACATTAAATAAGTGTATGTAAAGCCCTTACAACAGTGCCTGGCATTTAATAACTGCAAAATCAAGCCTTACTTTTACTATTACTGCTACTACTCTATTACTACTGCAACTACTAGCGGCACGGCTTGCTACTCGGAAGGCAATGTAAAGTGTTCCACCAGCAACCAGAGTACCCCACAAAACTCTGCAACCCACACAGAGACAGCGCTAGAGGACGATCTACTAATGGCTCATTTTTAATGACAGCCTCCACCTTATGTCGCCAACTGTAAAACAGATTCCAATTGTGTTACCACTCAAAGTGAGTTCATGGCAATAAAGTTCTCAAGTGTCAAGAAGTATCCGAAGAAATACTCAAAGCCATATATCAATTACAGTTTTTGAGTTGCTGCTTAAGCCAGAAAACTGAAGTAAAACTAGTTTAGTTGAAGACAATAGTCCTTTAAAGAGATGTACACTGTACCATAGTGTGTAGATTACAAGCAGCAGGACTCTATACCTATCAAAATATCCTGGGTTTAGATTGTGCCTACCAAGGTGAGGCATCCAGAAAATATGAAATTATCCTGATATGGTTGGGGGGAGGGGAGGGAGAATCCTCTATAAAGTTTATATTCCTCCACTTCTCTGCTTTAGATGTAGCCTAAAACATTTTTCTCCTTTTTTTTCCACAGAGATCACAATGTTCTCAACTTCTTCAGTTTAGTCCTAGACTAAAACAAGGTGAAAACCTATCACCTAAAATGGTAACTGATCGTTCATCTTTTCCGGAAGCTTTACTTTGGATATTTCAGCCATGTCGAAATGACAAGCATTAAAAAGGTGGAGGTAATGCTACACAGACTCAGATCGAAAATTAGACTTGTTAATAGAATGTTGATCCCATGAGTAATGCTCACAGCTGTGGCATCCAACAATGGAATTAACGTTTCAACAGGAAGTAGAGAGCCATCCCAACACAACGGGCCACTCCATCCAGCTTCAGAATGCTTAAAATTATCCTTCCGGGGCTACACAAAGTGTGCGTCCTAGGGTCCCACCGATGGATGTTTTGTTGTGAGTGGTTTACTGAAATCTTTTGGCTCAACAATGCGACAAGTGCTTACTTTGACATAACAAGATCAGTAGGCTAAAGCCCGGACATGGAAACAAATCCGTTTTTTAAAACTATCAAATGAGTACGTCTTTTGTCCACATTATTTTAAAAGCCTTTTCCCCCTCCCTTGATAAAGGCTCAGTGGAACATGTACTTGGCGGATCCTTTCGGAATTACCCCGTACAAGTCATCCTATCTTATCATCAACATGAATCAAAACATTATAAACTCAAGGTTACTAATTTCTCCTTTGCATTCGGCCCGGCGACTGCCGAAATCAATACTGCATTTTTTTTCTGGAACCTACTTCCGATTTTCCACGGTTTACTTCTCCGAGTTACCGTCTAGTTGTACAGCTCGAGCTCGCCTTTTCCCAGAGACCGAGAATGCTCAGCCTACAGATCGCTCTGCGCCTCTTTCCTGGAGGTAGCCTGGACGATCAAAGGCGCTGAGAAGCTCAGTGTAACATTTAATCATGGCGTTTGTAATTCGGTCTCCTGGCTTGGGCAGCTAGACACCTGAAAATCCGCTGATGCCCAAGGCTTTTGAAATCGGGTAACCCTGGACGGACACGGCACAGCAGCCAACAAGGGAAAGGGCGAGAGCAAATAAAGCAAAGCCTGCACCGGCAGCAAAGAATAGTCCGGGAGAAGCGCCAGGCGCACCCAGTACGCCGCGCCCACCCGCTCGCGCCAGGGGCGCCCCTCCACCGCCGCCGCCCCCTCTTCCCGGGGCTCGGTACCCCCTCACTACATTGCCCGCCCCCGCCACCAGGCACCCCACGTCCCCGCCTGGCTCCCCTCCCAGCGACCCCACCTACGCGGCTCGCGCGTCGGGTGCTGCAGAACCACCCCGGCGCAATTCGGCGCGCACCGCCACCGCCGGCCGCAGCGCCCCCAAATCGCCCCCTCCCCCACGCCTCATTGTTCCCGGGTGGCCGCGGGCAGCGAGCGCCCGAGGGCTGGCCAGGCGAGGAGGACCCGAGGGACAGAACCGCCCCCCCGACTCACCCGCCACTCCGCACAGGAGCACGAAGCGCAGCAGAAGCGCCATGGTGGCGGCCCGGCCGTGGGAGACGACGGCAGGTATGCGGCCCTCACCCAGGGGTCTCAGTCTCCGGTCTCCTCGCGCGCTCCCGACTGGCTGGCGGCGGCCGCACCTCGCAGCCTGGTCCCACCCCGTCCTCGCTCGGCAGGTGAAATACGTCACTTCCGGTAGTAGCGAAGCCAAGGCGGCCCGCGCCATCCCCGTCGGGTGCGTGGGGTTGCTACGGCAACGCGGAGCCCGGGGAACCCTCCCGGGAAAGCATTCTTGCCCCGGGGAGCTCGGGAGTTGAGGTGCTCCAGCAGCCACTCGCCCCAAGCCGGCGCCTGGATCCACGCCTCCATGCCTTCAGTTAAATCGTGTTGGTGCACGTGGGTCGAACCAGCTATTCTTCTCCCCAGACGATTTAAACTGCTGTCGTACCCTGGCTTAAAGACAAGGTACGAGACAACCCTCGCCCACCTGACCCCCGACGCAAAAGGGCTGCTAAAGCAGTTGGTCCAGCCTGCACTTACCCCACCCTCGGAGGAGAAGGGGTAGGAGCTTCCAGCCACGCCTCCTACCTCTGGAGATTTGCTGCTGGGGCGGGCTCTCCCACCTAAGGATCCCGGAGTGGGCTTGTATGCTTAGCGTCCTGAGGTTCATAGGTCGCAAAGAGTCGGACACGACTGAGCGACTGAACTGAACTGAACTGTCCGACTCTTTGCGACCCTGTGGACTGTAGCCCGCCAGGCTCCTCTGTCCATGGGATTCTCCAGGCAAGAATTCTGGAGTGGGTTTCCCCCCCCCCCCCAGGGGATCTTCCCAACTCAGGGATCGAACCTGCCTCTCCTATGTTTCCTGCGTTGGCAGGCGGGTTCTTTACCACTAGTGAAGTGAAGTCGCTCCGTTGTGTCCAACTCTTTGCGACCCTGTGGACTGTAGCCCACCAGGCTCCTCCATCCATGGGATTTTCCAGGCAAGAATACTGGACTGAGTTGCCATTTCCTTCTCCAGGGGATCTTCCCGACACAGGGATCGAACCCCTGTCTCCCGCACCGCAGGCAGACTCTTTACAGTCTGAGCCACCAGGGAAGCTTTACCACTAGTGCCACCTCGAAGGAGGAAGCCAACTGGGCAGCCCCTGGGCATTTGCTCCCATAAGGTAGGGTCCTTTGGGCTGTTGTACTAGAAGGCTAGAGGCTTTTCCGAGTCTTCAATAATGATGGAGCTAATTTGGGAAATACCCAGATTGGGTTTCCTCCCTTGTGTTTGAAGGTTATTCCAGCCCTGAGATTGGCCAAGGATCAATGAGTTTGAAAAGTGGGGATAAGTAGGGACGGCTAAAGGCTTGGGGGTGGGGAAGAGGGCGGTGATCGGGAGACCTGGGAATGAGATCTTGAATCTCCAGACTCTCCCTGTCAGCCCTGCGATGTCGCTTCTGCCTCCAGGGGCTGGCCATACTTGTTCTTCTGTCATTTTGCTACTTCTCCTTGGTTGGTCTTTGCAGATAATGTTTATTTATAACTGAAAGTGAAAATGTTAGTCACTCAGTCGTGTCTGACTGTGTGATCCCATAGACTGTAGCCACCATGGCTTCTCGGTCCGGGGAATTCTCCAGGAAAGTATATTGGAGTGGATTGCCATTCTCTTCTCCAGGGGATCTTCGCATCCCAGGGATCGAACCTGAGTCTTCTGCACTGCAGGCAGAGTTTTACTATCTCTGACAGTAAACTACTGAGAGACTTTGGTGTACCCAGGAGTTCCTTATCAGGAGTGAATTAGAGGAGAAAAGCAGTAGGTGAGTTCTCCAGAATGGGGCAATAACTTGGCAAGTAACTTGGAAATAGCACCTACCTCATGGAGCCTTTCCTGGTGGCTGGGTTGGTAAAGAATCTGCCTGCAAGTTGGGAGACCCAGGTTCAATCCCTGGATCTGGAAGATTCCCCTGGAGAAGGGAATGGCAACCCACTCCAGTGTTCTTGCCTGGAGAATTCCATGGACAGAGGAGCATGGTGGGCTACAGTCCATGGGGTCATAAAGAGTCAGACGTCACAGAGTGACTAACACTTTCACAGGTAGCTATGAAAATTAAATGAGATAATTCACGAAAGAATGCTTGGCATGTTGCCTGATACATAGTAAGTGCTCGTCAAAGTGGAAGCTAGTAAGAAGTGATGGGAAAGTCTTGATATTTATCAAACCAGCAAAGAAAGTGAAACAGTTATCAGGAAGGCCAAGCTTGCCCCCCTGCAATTTAGGTAGGTGGTTTGCAACCCTGGGTGCACATTAAAATTATTGGAGAACTTTTATAAAATACAAATACCTGAACACCAAGTCCGGCAATCCTGGCTTAACTTGTCTCCGGTGGAATCTTGGCTGATTTAAGGAGAGTTCAGAGTAGCTGCTAAGGACTTCTTGTTAGTTGAGGAAACAAGAATTCTACTGGATATAACTGAAGGTGATGGTGATGGGTTAGTCTCTAAGTCGTTTCCCACTCTTGCGACCTCATGAACTATAGCCTGCCAGGCCCCTCTGTCCATGGCATTTCCCAGGCAAAAAGACTGGAGTGGGTTGCCGTTTCCTTCTCCAGGGGATCGTCCTGACCTAGGGATTGAACCCTTGTCTCCTACATCGCAGGATTCTTTACCACTGACCCACTGGGGAAGCCCATAGTTGAAAGTACGGTATAAAATGTTTGGAAGTTGAATTTTTATGCACCAAATTATACTTTAGCATGCACCCTGGTGGCACAGAAGGTAAATAATCTGCCTGCAATATGGGAGGCCCCGGTTCCATCCCTGGGATGGCTAGATCTGCTGGAGAAGGAAACAGCAACCCACGCCAGCAACTGGCACTTCACTTCACATTATACTTTATGAAATGAGAAAAAATTGTGACCTGTTAATCCCTCAGTCATGTCTGACTTTGCAACCAACCCCATGGACTATAGACCGTCAGTCTCCTCTGTCCATGGGATTCTCCAGGCAAGAATTCTGTAGTGGGTTGCAATGCGCTCCCCCAGGGGATCTTCCTGACCCAGGGTTCGAACCCACCTCTCTTATGTCTCCTGCATTGGCAGACAGGTTCTTTACTACTATCACCACCTGGATGGAGGAAGCCAACTGGGCAGCCCCAGGGATGGAAGCTGGGTCTCCTACATTGCAGGCAGATTCTTTATCATTTGAGCCACCAGGGACGTATTAAAGTTTCAGACTATTTATGAGGACCCTTCTAGTGAATCACTTCCAAGCAGCACACATTTGTTATAAAGTTGCTGCTAATATCTTGAGTGTCTCCTTCCGTAGAAATCAAATGCACCCTCCAGGGTCATCTCAGTCACTTACTAAAGGAAATCTTTAGAAATTACCCCAAATTATTTTTATCTTAATCTCTTTTATTCTGATACTTTGTCATACAGTTCTTGCTTTTTGCCTCCTTCTGTGGTAGGCATTTTCATTCCTATCAATCACTTCTCTTTCCCGAATATTTCTAGAAGGCCAAATTACTCATCTTTTTTACTCTGGGGAGCATAGCCCACAGTAGGTTGCCCAGGATTTGTTGAATTGATTCATATATTAATATATTGACTATATTAATAGAGTATGTAAATATCCATACAGTAACTCACAAATCATTATGTCTTAATATAGCTTTTAGAGTGTACTTCTAAAAGGTAAATTTCACTAAATTAATGTTTTCTTCTTTAGATTACTAAATATAGATTTTTCCAAATGAATCATCTCTAAAGGGCTTACCAGGTAGCACTGGTAAAGAGGGCTTCCCAGGTGGCATTCATGGTGAAGAACCCACCTTCTAATGCAGGAGATGTAAGAGAGAGATGAGGGTTTGATCCCTGGGTCAGGAAGATACCCTGGATTGGGGAATGGCTTCCCACTCCTGTATTCTTGCCTGGAAAATTCCATGGACAGAGGAGCCTGGCAAGCTATAGTCCATGGAGCCACAAAGAATCAGACACAACTGAGCATACACACTTGAGTATATCTAAGAATTAAATAACTTTAAAATGAGCCGTTTATCCTATTTAGTGAAGTATTTTTCTTTTAGAAATTACATTAAAACTGGGGAAAAAGGGAAAAAAATTATTTGAAGTCCTCTTTAGACTTTGGTTTACTAGTGCATTATTTCATATAAACAGTAGCTGAAATTATGCAATAATCTGAAACTTATTAAATAATCTGACACCTTAAAAACCTTTGTTGTTACTGTCTGCTTGGAAATTATGTTCCTAGAATGGGCAGTGAGATAATCTCATTAGTTCTGGAATGTGCAAATTATGGATTGTTTGGTATCTGCAAACCAAGCTTACAGATAACTCACAGCTGTTAAATGAATTGCCCTTTCTTAGTAAGGGACCCAGCACTCACAGACAAGTGTTAGCTGGAAAGGAAAGGTTGCTTTATTCAGGAGACCAGCAACCTGGGGAGAAGGGAGACTTGTATCCAACTCCCAAGATTCTGCTCAACCAAGAAAACTTTTAAAGGGAGAAAAAGGAAGCTAACTGTAGTTAGTCATTTGGGGAGGAGATGAGTCTTTGTTGGGCTTCCCTGGTGGCTTAGACAGTAAAGAATCAGCCTGCAGTGATGGAGACCCAGATTCGAAAATGGCAACCCACTGCAGTATTCTTGCTTGGAGACTTGCATGGACAGCGGAGCCTGGTGGACTACAGTCCTGGCGGTTGAAAAGAGTCAGACACAACTTAGTGACTTAACAACAGTAACAGGTTGATGATCTAGAAATCTTGTTCTCAGACTTGTTACCATCCTCCACCTGCATGGACACCTTATCCTGAAGAAGAACTCAAAGATATTGTTATATATATCCTTTGAGGAGGCCCCAGGACCCTGCCCCGTGGCTGCAGTATTGTTTCATATGTATATTTCTCCCGGCAATCTTGATTCCAGCATATGCTTCATCCAGCCTGGCATTTTGGATGATGCATATAAGTTAAATTAGCAGAGTGACAATATATACAGCCTTGACATACTCCTTTCCCAATTTGAAACCAGTCTGTTGTTCATCAGTTCTAACTGTTGCTTCTTGACCTGCATATAGATTTCTCAGGAGGCAGGTTAGGTGGTGTGGTATGCCCATCTCTTTGAGAATTTCCCACAGTTTGTTGTGATCCACACAGTCAAAGGCTTTGGCATAGTCAATAAAGCATAGTCAATAAAGTTTTTCTAGAACTCTCGTGCTTTATCCGTGATCCAGCGGATGTTGGCAATTTGATCTCTGGTTCCTCTGCCTTTTCTAAATCCAGCTTGAACATCTGGAAGTTCACAGTTGACGTACTCTTGAAGCCTGGCTTGCAGAATTTTGAGCATTACTTGGCTAATGTGTGAGATGACTGCAGTTGTGAGGTAGTTTGAGCATTCTTTGGCATTGCCAGAGAAAGGCACTGACCTTTTCCAGTCCTTTGGCCACTGCTGACTTTTCCAGATTTGCTGGCATATTGAGTGGAGCACTTTCACAGCATCATCTTTTAGGATTTGAAATAGCTCAACTGGAATTCTGTCACCTCCGCTAGCTTTGTTCGTAGTGATGCTTTCTAAGGCCCACTTGACTTTACATTCCAGGATGTCTAGCTCTAGGTAGGTGATCACACCATAGTTGTTATGAAGATCTTTTTTGTATAGTTCTTCTGTGTATTCTTGCCACCTGCTTGTCATATCTTCTGCTTCTGTTAGGTCCATACCATTTCTGTCCTTTATTGTGCCCATCTTTGCATGGAAAGTTCCCTTGGTATCTCTAATTTTCTTGAAGAGATCTCTAGTCTTTCCCATTCTATTATTTTCCTGTATTTCTTTGCATTGATCTCTGAGGAAGTCTTTCTTATCTGTCCTTGCTTTTCTTTGGAACTCTGCATTCAGATGGGAATGTCTTTCCTTTTCTCCTTTGCCTTTAGCTTCTCATCTTTTCTCAGCTATTTCTAAGGCCTCCTCAGACAACCATTTTGCCTTTTTGCATTTCTTTGTCTTGGGGATGGTCTTGATCACTGTCTCTTGTACAATGTCACAAACCTCCGTCTATAGTTCTTCAGGAGGTCTCTTTATCAGATCTAATCTCTTGAATCTATTACTTCCACTGTAGAATTATAAAGGATTTGATTTAGGTCATACCTGAATGATCTAGTGGTTTTCTCTACTTTCTTCATTTTAAGTCTGAATTTGGCAATAAGGAGTTCATGATCTGAGCCTCAGTCAGCTCCTGGTCTTTTTTTTTTGCTGACTATATAGAGCTTCTCCTTTTTGGCTGCAAAGAATATAGTCAGTCTGATTTCGAGATTGACCATCTGGTTATGTCCATGTGTAGAGTCTTCTAGTGTGTTGTTGGAAGAGGGTGTTTGCTATGACCAGTGCATTCCCTTGGCAAAACTCTTTGCCCTGCTTCATTTTGTACTCCAAGGCCAAATTTGCCTGTTACTCCAGGTATCTCTTGGCATCTCTGCCCATATGCCAGAAAGCAAAGAAGAACTAAAGAACCGCTTGATAACACTGAAAGAGGAGAGTGTAAAAGTTGACTTAAAACTCAACATTCAGAAACTAAGATTATGGCATCTGGTCCCATCACTTCATGGCAAATAGATGATGAAACAGTAGAAACAGTGACAGACTTTATTTTGGGGGGGCTCCAAAATCACTGCAGATAGTGACTGCAGACATGAAATTAAAAGATGCTTTCTCCTTGGAAGAAATGCTATGACCAACCTAGACAGCATATTAAAAAGCAGAGGCATTACTTTGCCAACAAAGGTCTGTCTAGTCAAAGCTGTGGTTTTTCCAGTTGTCATGTATGAATGTGAGAGTTGGACCATGAAGAAAGCTGAGCTCCAAAGCATCAATTGCTTTTGATCTGTGGTGTTGGAGAAGACTCTTGAGAATCCCTTGGACTGCAAGGAGATCCAACCAGTCTATCCTAAAGGAAATCAGTCCTGAATATTCATTGGAAGGACTGATGCTGAAGCTGAAGCTGAAGCTCCAATACTTTGGCCACCTGATGTGAAGAACTGACTCATTGGAAAAGACCCTGATGCTGGGGAAGATTGAAGGTGGGAGGAGAAGGGACAACAGAGGATGAGATGGTTGGATGGCATCACTGACTCAATGGACATGAGTTTGAGTAAGCTCTGGGAGTTGGTGATGGACAGGGAAGCCTGGTGTGCTGCAGTCCATGGGATCCCAAAGAGTCGGACACAACTGAGTGACTGAACTGAACTGATATATATATATATATATTTATATATACACACACACACATAATTTTATGTATTTATTTATTTGGCCAGGCTGGGTCCTCATTGCAGTGTGAGGGCTACTCATTGCAGTGGCTTCTCTAGTCGTGGAGCACAGGCTCTAGGGCATGCAGGCTCAGTAGTTGTGTCTCGAGGGCTTAGTTGCTTAGAGGCATGTGGAATCTTCCCAGACAGGGGTTGAACTCATGTCTCCTGCATTGGCAGGCGGATTCTGTACCACTAAGCCACCAGGGAAGGCCTACACTATTGTTTCTTGATTGGTCCTCGTTTGTCTCTGCATGCACTCACTTTTCTTTCTTTCAAAGATTATTTATTTATTTGGCTGGATCTCAGTTGCAGCACATAGGGTCTTCTGGTGTCGACAGGAAAACTCTTGTAGCATGCAGACTCCTTGGTTATGGCATGTGGGTTCAAATTGCCAGACCAGGGATTAGACCCCATAACCCCCTGTGTTAGGAGCTTGGAGTCTTAGCCACTGGACTATCCAGGGAAGTCCCTCCCTCACTTTTCTAATTGGCAACTGTTTGAATCTGCCTTTTGGACTTCAGGGAAGGTCAAGGAAAGCGAATAATGCCTATTTCCAACAAATAGGGAATGGGGACACATTTGTACCCAGGAGGACCAAAAAGTATTTGTACCCAGGAGGACGCCACAGGGTCCTGTTTGGTTTCAAAACTATGTGAAGCTTCACTTGGACCACTGCTGGCTTAGTTGAGTGCATTGTCTATAAACTTTCATCATCTGCTTTCAGTTTCTAAAATGTTGGTATTGTTAACTTCTGTCTTTTTACCTTTGTCCCTATGCCTGGAGGCCTTTTTAAAAGTTCCATTTACTATAATTTATTGAGATTTTCTTTTGGGAGGAGTAGAGGCAAATGCATGTGTTTAATTCTCCTTCTTTATTCAAAACTCTGTCCTCAGTTGGGGCTAAATGTCTCCATGCACATTGAAAATTTTAAGGCCTGAAGAGAATTGACATCTCTACTCTTCTCCAATAATACGAGGATCTTAGACTGGTTTAACTCCTTCCAAATCCCTCTCCTAATTTATTGTAATCCATTGTTTTTGTTCTGTCTACCTCATAATTATATATTGCCATTTTTTTGTTGTTGTTGTTACATAGCACTGTTTAATTAGATTTGTCTTGTGGAAAGGGAATGTTGCCTGCCATTCCAGTAAACAAAGAATTTTGCCTGCCATTCCAGTTCTACAAGGATCAAGCCATCAGCAACTGCAACTACCCTCCTCCCCTACCCCCCAGCCCACCCCTGCCAATGTACACCTGGAGGGTAGTTCAGGATGGAGAAAAACAGGAAGCATTCTGTGCTTTGGCTATAGGCCCTGGATAGTAAAGAAGCATATCTAACTAATAATTTCAGTGAGGCCAGACTCTTGCATCTTCTCATGTATCAGTTCAGTTCAGCCACTCAGTTGTGCCTGACTCTTTGCAACCCCATGGACTTCAGTTCACCAGGCCTCCCTGTCCATCACCAGGAGTTTACTCAGACTCATGTCCATTGAGTCAGTGATTCCATCTAACCATCTCATCCTCTGTCATCCCCTTCTCCTCCTGACTTCAATCTTTCCCAACATCAGGGTCTTTTCCAATGAGTCAGTTCTTCACACCAGGTGGCCAAAGTATTGGAGTTTCAGCTTCAGCATCAGTCCTTCCAATGAATATTGAGGACTGATTTCCTTTAGGATGGACTGATTGGATCTCCTTGCAGTCCAAGGGACTCTCAAGAGTCTTCTCCAACACCACAGTTCAAAAGCATCAATTCTTCAGCACTCAGCTTTCTTTATAGTCCAACTCTCACATCCATACATGACTACTAGGAAAACCATAGCTTTGACTAGATGGACCTTTGTTGGCAAACTAGTGTCTCTGCTTTTTAATATGTCTAGATTGGTCATAACTTTTCTTTCAAGGAGCAAGCATCTTTTAATTTCATGTCTGCAATCACTATCTGCAGTGATTTTGGAGCCTCCCAAAATAAAGTCTGTCACTGTTTCCACTGTTTCCCCATCTATTTGACATGAAGTGATGGGACTGGATGCCATGATCTTAGTTTTCTGAATGTTGAGTTTTAAGCCAACTTTTTCACTCTCCTCTTTTACTTTCATTAAGAGGCTCTTTAGTTCTTTGCTTTCTGCCATAAGGGTGGTGCCATCTGCATATCTGAGGTTAATGATAGTTCTCCCACATATAGCAAAGCACTAAAATTACTAACTTGAGATGTCTGTTTTTTTTGTTACTAGTAGTAATATTTTGATGTTTGACCACATGTATTTTTTTTTCTTTTTCAACAGAAAATTGATATATATTGTGTATGCTAGCTTTCCTTTTACTTCCTCAGAACCGATGCCTGTAACTATCTGAGAGACTGCTCCCCAGGCTATAGTCCTCAGTATGGTCCACAAATAAAACCTCCCTCACAACTTTCAGGTTCTGCATTTTTCTTTAGTCCATAATTCTCACCATTCTTCCTTATTTTTTCCTGTATGTCAAACCACTTCTTTTCCTTCTTCCAGAAGTATGTCCTTTACAAATTCCTTTACTGAGGAAACTTTGTTTACTGAGAGATGATTTCTGTTTGTCTAAAAATACATCTTTATTTTGCCTGCCTTCTTAAAAAGTAGAGTTCTTGGTATAGAGTTTGGGTCTTGTCAGTCTGTTCTGTTAACGCTTTCAAAATTCTGTTCCAGTGTATTCTGTCTTCCTTTGCTGCTGGAATGAAGTTAATCTAATGATCTTTGTAGTTAATCTGGCTGTTTTTAAGATCTTCTCTTTAATTTGTTAGTTTCAGCACAATGTGTCAAGTTCAGAGTTTCTGTTTATTTATCCAGCCAAGGATTTCCTGAACCTGAATTACTGTCATCCTTCAATTCTGGAAAAATCTCAGTATTCAAAATTTTGTTGAGTATTATTTTCCCTATATTCTTTTATCATCCTCTCAGATATCAGTTAGATATATATTACACCTCCTCATTCGAACTTTCATATCTCACTCTCTTTTATTTTTCAAGTATTTGGTATTCTGAGCTAAATCTCAGGTAATTTTTTCAATTTTGTCTTTGAGTTAACAACTTTGCTCTTCAATTGTGTTGAGTCTTCTATTCAGTTCTCTGAATGGATTTTAATTTCGACTACATTTTTCATTTATAGACATTTAATCTTTTTTCCTATTTGTTTGGTTTCTTATTCCTTACTCATACTTCCAAATACCCCTCATATTTCTCTAAGTATATTGAATATAGATTAGGTGCACAGTAATTACTTTATTTGAAATCTGTGTGTCTCATCTTTTTCCTTGTTTTTTTATACAGGTTCTTGATTATTTTAGACTTCTTTTTTCATGTTCTATGATTATTTCTTATCATTGGCTTCTTATTTGTGGAACTTTGTGTGACTCATCTGAGGGATTTTTAAATACCTCCCTTGAGAGAGAATTTGTATTAGCTTCTTTGGGATCTTAGGGGCACTACCAATCCAGGAAAATTTTTAAAATAATTTTTTGCAATAGATTTTATCAGAGAGCACAGTTAATGTAAATTAGGGTCAGAAACCAGCATGAGGAAGAGCTTGAACTTATAAATTCTCAATGAGACTCATCACTTGCATCGCTTCAATAGCCCTTTTAGATAAAATAACAATCCTGTGCTCTCTAGATTAGCTATATAGAGAAATCAAACCATGTCTTCCTTTGTTGATTGCCCTCCAGATGTTTTCATTTAGCTGGCTCCTTTCAGTTTGTTGAATCACTTGAAAAACATTATATTCAGTTGTTTTCATGAGATTCTCTAGTGCCTGGGTAGAATAAATAAATCCTTGTCAATGATTTTCTCAGCAATTTTTCTTTAAAATATCTAAGTTAATGCATTTCTAAGGCCTCATGCTAACTTTCACAGGCCCTGGGTATTTTTGCCTCCATGCACGCCTCCCACCAATAAAGAAAATTTTTTTTACATTATCTTTTATGGCTGTGTTGATATAGAGACAAATTTAATCCAGACTAGATCATTTTAAAAGAACTGAAAAGATTTTCACAGGCTTGGGATAAGTTTACTTTGGGCCTTGGTTCTCTCTCCCTCCCTTTCTTCGCCCCTAAGATAAGCTGTTCCGAAGATACCAATAATATTAAAGGTTTTCTTTGAAAGGAAAGAAGAGGAGTCAGCTTGCAGACTTCCTTCTCATCTCTGTCTTTATGTTAGTTCTTTTGCCCAAAGTCTCTATCCTCATCGTTTTTTCATCTACAGTTCCTTTTCCCTACTTTTTCTCTTATGCCGCAACAATACATAAGGTATTCATTTTCCCTGTGCTAAAGAAAGAGATAGGGGCTTACCAGGAGGCACTAGTGGTAAAGAACCTGCCTGCTAGTGCAGGAGACATAAGATACATGAGTTCAAGCCCTGGGTCGGGAAGATCCCCTGGAGAAGGAAATGGCAATCCACTGAGAGAATACATTTACCTAGGGGGAAAGTTTATTGCTTTAAAAAAAAAAAAAAAAAAAACCTCTTCCTTCATCTCCATGTTCTTCTTCTTTTTTTTTTTTTAATGTTTTTAAATGTGGACTATTTTCTTGGAGTCTTTACTGAAGTTGTTACAATATTTGATTTTTTTTTGACCATGAGGCATGTGGGATCTTAGCTTCCCGACCAGGGATCAAAAACTCACACCCCCTGTGTTGGAAAGTGAAGTCTTAACCGTTGGCAACCAGGGAAGTCCCCATCTCTGTGCTCTATAGTTTATATTTTGGTTTTGAGGTATTTTTGTTTGCTTGAGTGAAAAACAAACAAACAACAGGACTGGGAGAATAAACCAGGAGGTTATATCCTCTTCTGGGGATTTTAACCTGCCTTGGGTGGTGACCTTTAAAAGGAAACGTAAGCTTTGTGAACTCGGTCGTAACTCTCAGGAATGAATTATGGTGGCTGGTGTTTTGAGAAGAGGTGACCTCATGTTTGCAGAGTGCTCTGGGCATTTTAGATCAAAGATGCTGAGTTTACCCAGCATTAAACCCATTTAATTTATACCCAGATTATGAATGTGTTATAGAAGTAGTTGAAGCCTCAAATACTTTATGTTTTGCTGGTTTCTTTCTGACTGGAGACAGCTTTCTGTCTCATAGGTAATAACAATGCTTTACGTTTATAGGCTGTATGGCATCTTTCATCCAAGGAGTTCAAAGAGCTCAGCAATTATGACTCATTGTTTCTTAAAATCTCTCACAACGCTTGAGACTGCACTCCTTGACGTAAGCTGGTTATAGGTAAAGACACTTGAGTCATGGAGGCATTATAGGGTAAACAAGGCATCCCAGAGATAGAATTCAGAAGTTCCCCTCTCTTGCCTGGTGGCTCAGAATCTGCCTACAACTCAGGAGACCCAGATTCAACCCTTGGGTTGGGAAGATCCCCTGGAGAAGGGAATGGCTACTCCAGTATTCTACTCTGCAGTGTTCTTGCCTGGAGAATTCCATGGACAGAGGAGCTTGGCAGGCCACAGTCCATGGGGTCTCAAAGAGTCTGAGGCAACTGAGTGACTAACACTTGCACTTTCCCCTCCCTTTGATTAGACCATAATCACACATGGTTGCGCACATTCCCTCTCGGTAAGGTTAGCTCTTGAAGGGCTTCCATTGTGTTGATGATAATGATAGATACATTTTACCTATGAATGGGATTAGCTATTACCTACCTCTCCAAGCTCATCTCATGCTCCCACTTTGCAGAAGCTGTTCTCTCTGCCTGGAACACTTGACTTTCTCAAGTAGATATCTCCTAGTCATCCTTCCTGCTTCAGATCAGGTGTCCCTACCTAGGAGACCTGTGGATTAAGTCAAATTTCAGCTTTATAGTTTTTCAAAATACCAGACACCTCCCCTTCAGAGCTCTTGCAGTTTTATGCTTGAACGTGTTATGTGATTGTTTGGTTAGTGCCTATTCAACTCTCCCTCGTGTAGGCTCCAGAGGGCAGGAAACATGCCTGGTTTCCTTACTATTGTAGCCCCAGAACCAGTTTTTGTGCTTGCTGCTAAATATGGGCTCAACATATGTTTGTTTATTGAATTAATTTGAATTTCAGGAATTTGAACAAAATTCTTTCAGAATTTGAGCAGAAAGAAAATGGTGGTATTCTAAGTCATTATTCTAAATTTATCTGAATAGGAAAATATATAGACTGTTTTAATAACTTAATTCAAACTGAAGCCATTTAAATTCTAATAATACGACCAGAGACAAATCAGGAAAGTGGTGAAAGGGGGGAATGCATAAAAACTGATTAAGAGGAGCTATCACAACAACACAACATTTCTCTCTGGTCTTTGGAAATCTGAGATTAGACGAAAAAGCCAGGAGATTGTTTCTGTAGCAGGAGTCCCCACTTGAACCCAAGAACTGGTCTCTTCTCTGTATTTCCTTTTGTCTCTGTGGCCTCCAGTCACCTTGTCATTTTTATTTGATCTGTCAAGAGGGGCTCACTATAGAGCAAGACTGAGAGACTAGAAACATTCAAGCCATCTGTTCCCTGGCCTTATTGTAGGACTCATATCAGAGCTTGGGGGTTTTTTGCCAGCAAAAGCTGCAGAGGTACTAACCAGCTGAGTGACACAGTGTGGGCAGTAATCTCTCTACATGGTGACCATTTGGTAACATATTGGAAATAGCGAATCACTACACCGTGCACCTGAAACTTACTTAGTATTTTAGGTCAATTAGAGGTGTGTGCTCAGTTGCTCAGTTGCGTCTGACTCTTTGCAACCCCACGGACTGTAACCCACCAGGCTCCTCTATCCATGAAATTTTCCAGGCAATGTGCTGGGCTGCGCTGCCATGCCCTTCTCCATAGAATCTTCCTGACCCAGGGATCGAACCCACATCTCTTGCATCTCCTGCACTGGCAGGCAAGTTCTCTACCACGGCACCACCTGGGACGCCCACACAGGTCAATTATACTTCAGTGAAAAAAATTATTTTAGG
This sequence comes from Capra hircus, assembly GCF_001704415.2. Taxonomy (NCBI): domain Eukaryota; kingdom Metazoa; phylum Chordata; class Mammalia; order Artiodactyla; family Bovidae; genus Capra; species Capra hircus. Next base: position 18,129,065 of record NC_030808.1, read on the forward strand.
ACTTCCCCGGTGGTCCAGTGGTGAAGTGCTACTGCAGGGGACATGGGTTCCACCTATGTTCTGGGAAGATTCTACACACCATGGGGCAACTAAGCCCACATGCCGTAACTACTGAGCTCTCACACCCGAGAGCCTGTGCTCCACAAGAGAAGCCACTGCAATGAGGAGCCCTCACACCACAGCTAGAGAAATCACATACACAGCAATGAAGACCCAGTGAGCCCCCAAAAAAATAAAAATAAATTTAAGAAATTGATTATATACCTAAAAGGGGCTTCCCTGATAGCTCAGTTGGTAAAAAAAATCTGCCTGCAGGAGACCCCGGTTCGATTCCTGGGTCAGGAAGATCTGCTGGAGAAGGGATAGGCTACCCTCTCTAATATTCTTGGGCTTCCCTTGTGGCTCAGCTGGTAAAGAATCCACCTGCAATGTGGGAGACCTGGATTCGATCCCTGGGTTGGGAAGATCCCCTGGTGAAAGGAACAGCTATCCACTCCAGTATTCTGGCCTGGAGAATTCCATGGACCGTATTGTCTCTGGGGTCGCAAAGAGTCGGACACGATTGAATGACTTTCACTGTCATATACCTTAAAAAAAATAATCTTCTGAAAGCAGGTGGTGTGTGTGTATGTGTGTGTGTGTGTGTGTGTGTGTGTGGTGGTGGTGGTGGTGGTGTTAGTGTTTCTATTGCCTTTTGTTTTCAACAAGGCGTGTCATAATCCTGTATTTTCAGAAGAGGCTGTACCGAGGGTAGATCTGAAGAAAGTAGGGAGAAACAAAGGAAGGAAATTGTTGAAATTATTGTCATAGTCACAGAAAGGCTGCCGGAGTCTGCACTCAAGCTGTGGTGGTGACCGAGGTTTGGGCCACATTTCAGGGAAAGGCCTAGCAGGATGTGAGCCTGTGAGGAACGGGAAACCAGACAGCCATCTCGGGTTTCTAGGTTTGGACAATCAGTGGATAAAGTGCTATTAACTAAATAGGGAATAGAGGACAGGCAGGTACGGTGCAGTGTAAATGTTAGCTTTTTGGCACCTCGTGGACTTCTAAATGGAAGTGCCAGAAAGAGAGACGACCTGGCTGGAGATCCAGATTTTGGAACCTAGATTACACTCCTTTGAGGAATTAGTTTCTTTTTTTATAGTGTTTGTAAATCCCGTAGCAGCCGTGCTCATTTCCCCAGAAAGCCCACAAACACCCATTTAGACTATTGTGTTCCTGATAGAGCAGATGAAATGTCATTCATCAGAATGCTTCTATGGGGACTTGAATTTACAAGGCCAACGCAGGACCCCTGTAGAGCAACATCTCTAGCTCAGATTATAGAAGTGGGAGCGAGAATTCTGTTTGTTAGTAGCTCAGCTGTATCCAACTCTTTGTGAGCCAATGGAATATAGCTGACCAGGCTCCTCTATCCATGGAATTCTTTAAGCAAGAATATTGGAGTGGATGGCTGTTTACTTCTCCAGGGGATCTTCCTGACCCATGGATTGAACCTGGGTCTCCTGCATTGCAGGTGGATTCTTTACCATCTGAGCCATCAGGGAAGAGAAGATTTCTAGACCAAACCTTATTCTCTTTCCCAGGGATAATGGAGCATACAGTGTTTAAGGGCAAGTCACATTTTTATGATGTAGACTAGTACTGCTTGTAGTTTTAGGGAGAGAGGACTATATTTGCATTTAAAGATGTGAGGGAGAGAATTGGTAGATGATTCAGGTGGGGATAAGTGATCTAACATGGCTAGATGCTCGTGGGGATGCTGTGGAAAGTTGGAGTAAAGGACCCTGGTTAGAGTTAAGTGTCTAGCAGGAGTGGTGAATCAGGAGAAAGAGAAAGCCCGGGACCACAGGTCCCAGGCAGCTTTGGAGACTTTGTTGATGAGTTTGAGACAATAACAGTTGCAATATTGTGATATGCATTTACATGTATATGGGGTTTCCCAGGTGGTGCTAGTGGTAAAGAGCCCGCCTGCCAATGCAGAAGACACAAGAGACCGGGTTTCAGTCCCTGGGTCAGGGAAGATCCCCTGGAGGAAGGCATGGCAACCAAGTCCGGTATTCCTGCCTGGAGAATCCCATGGACAGAGGAGTCTGGAGGGCTACAGTCTATGGGGTCGCAAAGAGTTAAACACGACTGAATCAACTTCGTATATATCATTCAGACGATCAGAATATATAACTCCTATAGATTTTCTCTTTGTCCACAGTACCTGACTTAAACAGCTTCCAACACTCTTGGAATTTTCCTTAGCAATAAGAGCAATGGGAGAATCTTTTGTTACAAAATTTGATTTCTTGTTCTCAGTTCCTGACAATGCTTCAAAGGCATAAATGTGGAATGAGTGTCTTGATTTTCATAGCAAGCAACTTTGTGCCACCTTTGGGTTTATGTTAATGAGGTGACTTATGGAAATCCCCTAAAGATGAGGGCTGGTTGCCAGGTGAACTAACCATGAATAGAGGGTTGGAACTTTCAATCCCATCCCCTGATTTCTGGGGTGAGGAGAGGAGTTGTAGGTAGAATCAGTCACCAATGGCCAGTGATGTAATCATTGCTCATGTGATAAAGTCTCCATAAAAATCCAAAAGAATTCTTGGTGAAACAAAACTCTTTCCTGCGCCATTGTGCTGGGCCCGAACCTCTGTGGACAGAAGCTCCTTTGTTTAGGACTTCACTCTCTGTATCTCTTCATCTGTCTGTTGACTTGTATCCTTTAATATCCTTTTGTAATAAAGTGATAATCTAGTGGGTTTCCTGAGTTCTGGGAGCCACACTAGCAAACCTAAGGAGGGTGGTATGGGAACCTCTGCTTTATAGTCAGATGGTCAGAAGTACAGGTGACAGCATGGGTTTGTGACTGGCATCCGCAGTCTACTCCAGCAAATTAATCAAGCCCATCATGGAAGTGGTTATAGCCAGTTAGTAAGATGCACAGGTGGTAAGAGCTTTCAACTAGCCTCTGAAGGGGGTGTGTGTGTGTGTGTGTGTGTGTGCGCGCGCGCATGCGTGTGTGTGTTGGAGGAAGAAGGGGCACTCCTTGAAGGACTGAGCTCTTAGCCTGTGGAACCTGATGCACTATCCAGGTAAACAGTGTCAGAATTGAGTTGAATTGTAGGACACCCAAATGGTATCAGAGAATTGCCTGGTAGCAGAGACACTAGAGACTTGGGTTCACTCCCTGGGGCAGGAAGATCCTCTGGAGAAGGAAATGACCACCCACTCCAGTGTTCTTGCCTGGATAGTCCCATGGACAGAGGAGCCTGACTGGGCACTGTCCATGGGGTTACAAAGAGTTGGACAAGGCTGAGCGGCTGAGCATCCACACACACACAAGCACATTGGAGTTGGGGAACAGAACCTTTATCTGCCACCGGTTCTGCTAATCAGTAGTGAAGAAGAGAAGAAAGGTGATGTGGAGAGGGCCCAGGGACAGTGGGGATGGGCAGGGAAAGCCTGTTCTTTGAATAACCAGGTGACTCCCTATCTAGGACAGCCATTCATAGGTAAATTGGATATTTCTAGTTTGGGATTGCTAGTATTGAGAACAAATTATCTCAACTTACAACTCAAGCTCTGAAGACCTAGGAAATGTGTCCTAGGAGGAACTTTACTCTTGTGAAGATGAGCCTGCTGTCAAGGTGATCTCACCTGTCCCTACTTTTATGAGCTTAAAAATAAGCTAGGCATCCTTGATTCAAAAGCACTTGAAAGATTTAAGAAGTCCTTATTATTTATTTCATGGGCTTCCCGAATGGCTCAGATGGTAAAGAATCTGCCTATAATGCAGGAGACCCAGGTTTGATCCCTGGATCAGGAAGATCTCCTGGAGAAGGGAATGGCTACCCACTCCAGTAATCTTGCCTGGAGAATTCGATGGATAGAGGAGCCTGGTGGGCTACAGTCCATGGGGTTGCAAAGACTCGGACACTACCAAGTGGCTAACACTTTTATTTATTTTTTTAAAGTATTCTTGTCATCTCTGACAATTGTGATTCACTGTTTTTCTCTTTTGGCTGCTCTGGGTCTTCGTTGCTGCACATGCACTTTCTCTGGTGGTGGTGTGCAGGCTTCTTATGGTGGAGGCTTCTTTTGTTGTGAAAAGTGGGCTCTCGGGTCTTTGGGCTTCTGTAGTTGCAGCACGTGGGCTCAGTAATTGTGGCACATGGGCTCCGTTGCTCCAAGGCATGTGGAATCTTCCCACACCAGGGATCAAACCTGTGTCCGTTGACAGGCAGATTCTTATCCACTGTACTGCCAGGGAAACCTTATTGTATATAAAAATAAACTGGCTGATTTTAGGGTGTTTTTTTGCTTGTTTGTTTTCTATTTTCCTGCTGCTGCTGTTGCTAAAGCAAGGAAGGAATATAGGGAGAATCAGTGAAAGAAGATTAATTTTTGTTGTGAGTCAGACAAACAAGAGATGCTGGGTAGGGAGCGGAGTGGGAGTTGACCCTTTGTTGAAACATAAAACTGAGAAAAGGACATTTAGAGATATTTAATATGCACTTATTTCAAAGTATTTAGGTAGCTCCAATTTATAGCTTATAATGCAGTGCTATTTTCAATAGAGATTATGTACACTCTGCTTGACCAAGTAGAAATGCATTTGGCGCATACATTGGACTCCGTTAACATGATAGGATTTTCCCAAACTGAACTGTAGGTGTTCTAGGTAATACCTTTGTTGAGTTCTTTACTCCATTATTATGTGTTTCCTACTTGCTTGATTAAGAAAATAAATGGATTTCTGGTAAATGTCTCAGTGTATCCCATGTGGCTCTCAATACATAGCTGTTGGTTTCCTGACATTCTTTTTCTTCAGATGCTCTCTCATGCACTAAAATTGCTTAATGGACAGGAGAAGAATCAAATGGACAAACATTGGCAACTCACATGGAAACTCAGATGAGGACTCAAAGAGGATAATTAGGTTTGGTCTGCAGAACTGCAAAAAACCATCTGCCAGAAGACACGCCTGCAGATTCCAGGGGCCAACTTCTTAGAATGCTACTAAGACTCCTATTAATTTCTTAGGAAGCGTGAGAGCCAAGTAACAGCAGCAAGAAGGAGGAGTCTCAAGTCAAAGAAACAAATAAACCAAAGTAGGCTGTAATCTTCAAAGGAATGAGGGAATAAACACTTAGCCTCCTAATACCCTAGGTCAGCTCCCTTTACACTCCTTTCATTTTTATCCTCAGGCCCCAAAGGATTGCTGAGATTTTTTAAAGTAGTGATGCAATGCACAGAAGCCTAAAATAAGAGGAAGAGTAATGTATTTTCCCATAAGTTACCTTGTGTGGTGTGGAACGTGGTGAGGTTGAATAGGAAGCAGGGTCTAATGTAACCACTTCAGGAAGGATGAGGGAGACGCGGGTAGGCTTCCTAAGATGGATATAGGACTGGGCCCATTAACAGGCCTTCTGATTTTAGTATTGATTGGCTGGAGTATAGATGACCCAAATGACAGCCATAATGGATTAGCTATATGGGAACCAAAAGGGTAGTGGTTTGACTTAGATTGACCCTGAGATACAGATTTGAGTATAGGTTTTTATTCAGTAGGTCACAGGACACACAAGAGGGGAAATGGAGAAGTGAGATAACCATGGGAAAAAGCCAATAGAAGGTATGTTGATGAGAAGATTGGCTCTGTGAATAATGAGTCAATCTTAATGGAAGATCTTAGAAGACACGGAAAGTAGGTCTTGGAGTTGTCCTATATGATGAGTGAGGAGCCAGGGCACTTATTCACAAGTTCTCATCTGTCAATGGCTCAAGGCTGTTCCTGGAGACAGTAACTCCCCAGCATTCCCCATCTGCCCTTTCGGGGCCTAGCACACTCCATACCTGGAGAAGCCCTTAGGCAGTCAGTCAGCCATTGGTTCTTACCTATAGGAAATAGAAAGTGAAAGTGAAAATTACTCAGTCATGTCTGACTCTTTGCAACCCCCATGGACTATGCAGTCCATGGAATTCTCCAGGCCAGAATACTGGAGTGGATAGCCTTTCCCTTCTCCAGGGATCTTCACAACCCAGGTTCGAACCCAGGTCTCCCACATTGCAGGTGGATTCTTTACCAGCTGAGCCACAAGGGAAGCCCAAGAATACTGGAGTGGGTAGCCTATCCCTTCTCCAGAGGATCTTCCTGACCCAGGAATCGAACTGAGGTCTCCTGCGTTGCAGGTGGATTCTTTACCAACTGAGCTAGGAAATATGGGGACAGTAAATGTAGGATATATATAGACCAGACACCTACAGTATCTGTTACCTGACTCTTAAGATTTTTTGACAGTTGTCAATCACTTGGAGAATTTGATTCAAAGTCCTAGATCCTTACACTAGAAAAAAAGTAATCAGTGCATTTTTCAATTTATTGGGATTATAAAGTTCCACTTCAAGTGCCAAAGAAGCTCTGTCTTTGGGGATCTATGCTGATCTATAGAAAAATTTCACCTTGTCTCAGTCTGCTGAAAGGTGAGTACAGAGTGACTGGGGCCAGCTAGGGAACTATCTATCTTGGAAAGTCTTCTGGGAGAAAGCATAGTTTTCTTGAGACTCCGTGTTCTAGATGGGTGAATGGAGGCCATTATTAGAGGGCTTCAGAGATGTGGAGTGGGAAGACTCATGTGTTCTTGTAGCAGGAGGCACAAATAAGACACTGTAAAAGTGTGGTACCAGAGAGATACCTAGTGACCGAAGAGTAACGTAGCTATAGAGCGAATGTTTGTGTTGCCCGCAAAGCCACTTGTTGAGACCCCAACCCCTAATATGTTAGTATTGGAAGGTGCAGCCTTTGGGAGACAATTAGGTCATGGGGGTTAAGCCCTCATGAATGGAATTAAAGTCCTTGTAATGAAAGACCACGGAGCTCTACGTTACTCCTTCTACTGTGTGAGGACACAGCTAGAAGGCATCACTGAACTAGGAAACGGGTCCTCTCCAGACACTGAATTTTCTGGTACCTTGAACTTGGACTTCCCAGCCTCCAGAGCTGTAAGATATAAATATTTGTTGTTTAAGCCTTTTCTGTGAGTGCAGACCAAACAGACCAAGGTGAGTCTCTTCCCTAGCGGGTGAATTTTGAGTCTTGGTTTGATTTTAGTAAGACCATCTGAAATTCCTATAGGAACAGCACAATCACTTATTTTACAGTTTGTTTGTTGAGTGGATAATGCAACTATATAGCCCCAACTTCAGTAACTGTGTGTATGTGTGTGAGTGTGTGTGTGTGTTAGTCACTCAGTCGTGTCCAGCTCTTTGCGACCTTACGTAGCCTTCCAGGCTTCTCTCTCCATGCGATTCTCCAGGCAAGAGTACTGGAGTGGGTTGCCATTCCCTTCTCCAGAGGATCTTCCTGACCCAGGGATTGAACACGGGTCTCCTGCATTGCAGACAGATTCTTTACTGTTTGAGCTACAGTGATTATCAATAACTATGCATGCACACTAAATCGCTTCAGTCTACTATAAGAGGTTACAGAAATAAAAATCATGACTTATGCCCTGACTGCTAATCATCTCTAATTTCTCCAGAAGTAGTAACCATTATCAGTTTCAAGCGTGATAGCATTGGTAGTTTCTCAGTACCTAGGAAAAATGAACCATCATTGAAAGAATATCCACAGTTGCCAGGCTGTCATCAAGACTTTGAAGCAAAGGCCACACCACAAAACCAGTAAATATAGCCCTCCCTGCCCACTGTAGGTTAAGAAGAAGGCTTTTGGGTTTACTGGTGAGGGTTAGGGCATGGCGTAGACCTGGCACATGTATGCATGCTTTCCTTCGCTGTGGTGGATCAGGGGTCACTGGATATCTCTTGTTGCTGGGTTATGTCTTGAGGAATGTGTGGAGAGCTCCTGGTAAGGAAGTAGCACACAGTTCAGTGGTTCTGATACACCCTGTGGGACTAGACCAGCAGCAATCTGGTTCACTGCCGAGACACAGGCTTTCTCTTAAACAGATGCTGGTCAGTGTAGACATCGTAAAACAACTCTTGAAGGTATAAGAATTCTGTGTCTTTGTTTTCCAAGAGGATCTGTGGATCCAGAGGAAAGTAAAAGGTGGAAACATGTTGGACCTACATCAGTGGTCCCAACCAAGATTGGTTTCACAGAAGACATTTTTTCCATAGACTGTGGCAGGGGTGATGGTTTGGGGATGATTCAAACACATTACACTAATTGAGTATTTTATTTCTATTATTATTGTGTCAGCTCCACATTATATCTTCAGGTATGAGATCCCCGAGACTGGGGATCCCTGACCTGTGGTTTCCATGTGGTGCCTTAGTAACTGGAGATGGGTGGTGGGGAATGGGAACTCTGGTTTATGGGTCAGAAGCTCCAGCCTGGGGCTGCCAAGAATATAAGTAGTGCTTCCCTGGTGCCTCAAATGGTAAGGGATCTGCCTGCAATTCAGGAGACCTGGGTTTGATCTGTGGGTCAGGAAGATCCCCTGGAGAAAGGAATGAGAACCCACTTGATTATTCTTGCCCGGAGAATTCCATGGACAGAGGAACCTGGTGGGTTACAGTCCATGGGTCACAAAGAATTGGACACAACTGAGTGACCAACACTTTCATGAATATAGATGTTTTAGAAAATTAAACTAGAATACCCTGTGGTTATTCCTATTTCTTAACTAATTTAAATAGATAAATTATGGCCAAAAGCAGAAGACAGAGGTGGAGGAACAATTGCCCATGATTCAGTTTCTTAATAATTCTTCTGTACTCATGGTTCCTGAGAATCTGATTTAACCACAACCCAATTTCCCCTATATAATGCCTCCAAGTCTCTAAGGCTGACCATCGGCCAAGGAGTTTTGGCCTCTAGTTTTGGCCACACTTCACAGCTTACGTGATCTTAGTTCCCTGACCAGGGATTGAACCCTGAACCTGTGTCCTCAGCAGTGAAAACATCAAGTCCTAACCACTGGACTGCCAGGGAATTCCCTGGCCTTTGATTCTGAGTGTGTATGTGTGTGTGGGCCTGAATCATTTAGGGAGAAATATGCACCCAGGAATGAAAAGACAGATTATGACCTGTGTTAATTCAGGTCCTTCAAGAATCAGGTGTCAAATCAGGGTTAGAAGCACATGGAATTTCTTGGAGAAAATACCTGTGAGGGAGAATGAAGAGAAATGGAACAGAGGAAGCTGAGAGAGGCCTCAGGTAACTACACTGATCTGATTCCTGTGAAGGAGAGAGGGAAGGAAGTGTCACACGAGTGTATGTTCCTCGGTTCTTTGTCTCGTCACAACAAAGATTTGGAGTGAGGGACATTAAAGCCCCCTCAGCGTGTCACAGCTCTCAGGTCTTGGATAGACCGTGTTATAGCCCTCAGGTCTCGAAAGGACCATGTTATAGCTCTTAGACAAATCAGTGTTATAGCTCAGTGTTACAGCTCTATTTTATTTAGAAGATAGCAGGAAAATCCATCTTCGAGGCGTGAGGGCACGTCAATCCAAAGACACGAGGAGAAGAGCGCCCCAGCACGCAGGAGAAAGAGAGAGCTAGCTTTGGCTCCTCTATTTATATGTTTATCCCTCCCTGGGCCTGTCCTATGTAAATTGGGCCAGCCAGGAGTGTTGTGTGTTTTACCTGAGGTCCTCACTCTGGTCCTCGGACCTTCTTTTGTTCTATCTTCGCGGGCTTTTCCCTTCCTTGTCTTTTAGCCACCGCCATTTTGGATTCCTTTTCCCTATTCTACCTACCTAACAGAAGGAAGGGAGGGTGGAAAGAGTCTTGGACTGCAGTGGGGTTCAAACACTTTTGGCCAAGCCAGTGGGGAGTCCTCAAGAGAAAGTCACCAGGTGAGGAAGGAGCCTACCTTATTTCCCTCCCACATGGGGCCGTTGGCTGGGAGCAGCTCATGGGCAGCCTGACTTTGGAACTCATATGGTGTTGAATTCAGCTCACAGAACCTGGGAATGTCCCTTAGATACCATGTAGACAGGGTTGGTTTTACAATTTTGAAAATATATGTAGTAAGTTTGTGTAGAGTTTGGAGTATTTCAGGATGGTGGGGGAGAAGAGGTGACTCATCAGGGAATAACTTCAGCCCAAACAACTGACAGCTATATTGACAGCTTCCCTGGTGGCTCAGATGGTAAAGAATCTGCCTGCAATGCCAGAGACCCGGGTTCGATCTCTGGATCAGAAAGATCCCTTGGAGAAGGAAATGGCAACCCACTCCAGTATTCTTGCCTGAAAAATCCCATGGATAGAGAAACCTGGATGGCTAGAGTCCATGGGGTTGCACAGAGTCGGACACAACCAAGTGACTAACACACGTATATATATGCACCAGATACTTGCTAAGCTCTATGCGTGCATCAAATCATGCAATATTTGCCATGACATCACGAAGTGCTGTTTAGACAGGACTGTTCCAGTTGGACATGATGGAACTAAAATTAACTTGGGTGGAAAAAAAAAAAAGAACTTCTAAAAATTTACCTGCTCACTAAAGCAGGTTGTCTCAGATCTGAGATTAGAGGGAGGAAAGTGCGGTAGGTGTAAAAAGAGAGTAGGATCCTGTTTTCATTGAAAAAGTCAATATTCTTTTCCATCAGGAATTTTTTATATTAATTTTGATTCTTAAAAATATTATTTAAAATACTGGGTTTTAACATTCATTTTTAATTGAAGGATAATTGCTCTACAATATTGTGTTGGTTTTGCTATGCATCAGCATGAATCAGCCATAGGTAAACACGTGTCCCCTCACTCTTAAACCTCGCTCCCAACCGCCCATCCCATCCCCCTCCTCTAGGTTGTCACAGACCACCACGGGTTTGAGCACCCTGTATCATATAGCAAATTCCCACTGGCTGTCTGATTTACATGTGGTAATGTATATGTTTCCATGCTGCTCTCTCCATTTGTCCTACCCTCTCCTTTCTCCTACCGTATCCACAAGTCTCTTCGCTATGTCTGCATCTCCACTGATGCCCTGCAAATGTGTTTGTCAGCATCATCTTTCTAGATTCCATATGTATGCATAAATGTATAATATTTATTTTTCTATTTCTGACTTACTTCTCTCTGTATAATAAGCTCTAGTTTCATCCACCTCATTTTCGAACAGACTCAAATGTGTTTCTCTTTATGGTTGAGTACCATCCCATTGTATATATGTATAACAGCTTCTTTATCCATTCATCTGTCGATGGACATCTAGGTTGCTTTCATGTCCTAGCTGTTGTGAGAAGTGCTGCAGTGAACACTGGGGTACATGTGTCTTTTTCAGTTATGGTTTTCTCAGGGTATATTCCCAGTAGTCAGGTTACTGGGTTATATGATAGTTTTATTCCTAGCATTTTAAGGAATCTCCATATTGTCCTCCATGTAGTGGCTATAGCAATTAACATTCCCACCAAGAATACAAGAGGGTTCCCTTTTCTCCACACCCTCTTCAGCATTTATTGTTTGTAGATTTTTTTGATGATGACCATTCTCACCAGTGTGAGGTGATACCTTATTGTAGTTTTGATTTGCATAAAATTCTGGTTTTTTGATTACTAAGTTTTGTTCACATCCTCTTCAACTTTTGCTCCAGAGATGAATGCCTCACTTGCCTCACTCTAGTCCCTACCTGATTCAGGCATGGCTGAATCCAGGGGTTCAAATGAACACATCTTGACTTAGCCATATCATTTGGCTCTGCTTTTTCTCAGTTTGGCTTTATTTTAGGTAGGCACTTTCTGCTTGTGGTTTTTAGCACTCATAAGTTCAGAGGGAGAGGTATCCTGTTAGATCTTTGGGAGGACTCTACTTGAATCCATCTGAAACCTAGCACATTCTGGAAGAATTTTGAATTGTAGAATATACTCCAATCGGGGAAGTCATTTAATTTCTGGACTGTTATTGCCTTCTTGGAAATTCAAATATTTTTTTAAAATCATATTTTTAGTTTACAAAATTGTTCTCACTGAAAGGCAAAACCAGTTTTAACTAACTTTATATATTTACTAAGAGAGAAAACCAAAATATCTTTCATTGAGGCAGCTTTTTATGCAATAATATTTCTCTCTTTGTACAATAATGATGTATCAAGGATCTTTTTGTTAACTGAAGAAAGCAAGGTACAAAACTGTCTGTCATATACCATTATGTATATGAGTGTGGATATGCCTATGATCATTATTTCTGAAAAATTATAGAAAAACACTGATGATAGGTATTGCTTCTGAGGAGGGTAGTTGGGTGGCTGGGAAACCATGGGAGAAAAACTAAGTTTTCATTGTATATTGTGTAGTATCTTTTGAATTTTGAACTGTGTGTATACATTATCTATTCAGAAAATAAACTTTAAAAATACCCTTTATTCCCCTCAATAAGTATGTAATGGATATTATTATATACATTAGTAATAAATTAGGGAGCTGGACAGACAAGTTTTCTGTGCTCCTGGAGTAGATACCAGGTCTTGATTTGGTAGAAAACGCAACTCATTATAAGATCCCTTGAGTGTAAAATAGTCAAAACAGCATGATTATGTCTTACACTTCAGTTTTCATTTCTTCACTCCTAACTTCTTTTACCCAAAATGAGACCCATGCAGAAGTATACACCCAGGGATACTAAAGTTTTTATAAAAGATGCCTGAGATTAAAGAAACTAACAGAAAACCAGTGTTAGTTGATAATGGCAGTCTGTCCCAAGTAGTAAACAGAAAGTAGATTTCTTTATTGACACCTACCCTGAGCAATAAATATGGGTTGTTTTGTCAATAATATTAAAGGCTGTATGAGTCTTTAATAAACATTGGTACCTAGAATTCCTGGAGCAGCTGGGTGTTGAGGCTTCCCTGGTGTCTGAGACAATAAAGAAATCTGCCTGCAATGCAGGAGACCCAGGTTTGATCCCTGGGTCAGGAAGATCCCCTGGAGAAGGAAATAGCAACCTACTCCAGTATTCTTGCCTGGAGAATTCCATGGACAGAGGTGCCTAGTGGGCTACAATGAGGTTGCAAAGAGTTGCACAGAACTGAGCAAGTAACACTGAGTGTTAGGTCAAACAGGCAGTGTACCAATTTCACGAAGCCTCGTGTTCTAGGGACCAAAGAGTTAAGGGGACCTCAGGTTACCATGGTGGGAGGTGATTCTCTAGCTACCTGGGAGCATAGCTGCTTCCATGAATTTGTAGGGTCCCTCCTTACTGCTCTGGAGAAGGAAATGGCTACCTACTCCAGGATTCTTGCCTGCAGAATTCCATGGACAGAGGGTCCCACCCTATAGTCCGCACGGTAGCAAAGAGTCAGATATGACTTAGCGATTAAACAACAACAAACAACATAAAGGTCAAAATCTGCCGTGCTACCAAAATCAATGTCAGAAGCCGATGGGGACATATATGGATGTGCAGGAACCACAGGACCAGACAAAAATTCCATTACCAAAAGGAAGAGAAGGTGCAGTCATGCTGGCCCATCAAATAAAGGACTGACTGCTCAGCTGCTATGTGGCTAGATTGGCTTCTTCTGGTAATTTCTTCCCTGGACCACTTCCCTTACAAGCCTGGAAGAAACAGTTTTTCTACCTTCAGCTGCATCTTTTTTTTTTTTAAATATCATAGACTTTGCTAATTGAACATAATAACTGTTAGGTTGGTTATTCATGTCTATCTGAACTTGTTAGATGAAATATATTTAATTTCAGTGTTTCCTCCACTTATGATTTTAAATCACCATAGGTTATTCTCCAACATCTATGTTACTATATCAGAGAACTTCCTACACAGAGAAAAGCCAAGAGATCCATCCATCTTACTCATTTTGCTTATACTGATGCTTAGGTTTGGCGAGAAATAGGTATTAACTTATTCCTATTCAAAGGAAAATTATTTTGCTAAAATTAATTGACAATTTAGAAAAATGTATTTAGTTAATTCCCTTTACAGCAATATACTCAAATGGATTAAAGAAGTAGACGAAAAATCCGATTTTCCCTGGCAGTCCAGTGGTTAAGAATCCACCTTGCAGTTCAAGGGACACCAGTGCAATACTTGGTCCGAGAAGATCCCTCACGCTGAGGAAGAGCTAAGTCCATGAACCGTATCTACTGAGCATGTGCTCCAGAGCCTACAAGCTGCAGCTACTGAAGCCCGAGCACCCAGAAGCCATGCTCTGCAACAAAGGTAGCCACCTCAAAGAGAAGCCGGTGCACGGCAACAGAGTAGGCCCTGCTTGCCACAGCTCGAGAGAAGCCTGCTGGCAGCAGTGACACAGCACAGCCCCAAATAAAATAAATACATATTTTTAAAAGTAATATATATATTGTATGTATATATATATTTGTGTGATTGGGTGTGTGTACACATGCATGTTATAGACTAGAGAAGCTCTCTACATCTGTGGGAAATTTTTTTGAAATATCAATATGGGAAAGTGCACAGATCATAAGTGTGCTGGATAAATTTGCACTGAGTGAGCAGTTCTGTGTAATGACATAAAAGCAAAGGAAGGAAACATAAGGGGAATATTGACAAGGCTGACAGCACAAATAATTTAAAACATCTGTATGTCAAAAAAATGTCAAGATTTTCAGAGAAAATGGTAAACTGGGAAAAAGTTTGCAAATATATGACAAGGATAATTAACGTTTATTTTTTCAGAGTAAAACTATCATTAAGAAACTTAAATACCTCAAATAAAATGGTATACACAAAAGCAATTAAATATATAAAAAAGAAAAAAAGAGAGAGACCCCTCTTTAATAACTAAAGAAATTGGCAGTACTGAAAAACGTATAACACTCCATGATGGAAGGTGCTGGAAATATGCATTTCTTATAAGAGTATACAAGGACTTTCAGGTAAATGTGTAGTGAAAGGTACTGGTGGTTGGCTGTGTGCAATTTTTAGTACATATCTGGAACCCCAACATGTATAGATACTTAAGCTCAAAAATCTACTTCTAGAAATTTGCTTGGACTTAATAATAGTAAAACATAAGTAATAATTTAAAATGTCTCAAAATAGGGATTGGTTAAACAGTAGAGCTATATGATATGATCTTCTTCAACCATTAAAAAAAAATCACAGGGAATTCCCTGGTGGTTCAATGGTTAGGGCTCTGTGCTTTCACTGCCAAGGGCCTGGGTTCTACCTCTGGTCAGGGAATGAATATCCTCACAAGCTGCACAGAGTGGCCAATAAATAAATAAGTAACTATAAAATATCACAAAAAATATTGAATAACATGAAAAATTTGCAATATAGTAAGTGAAGACAGCAAACTGTAAAACTGAATGTATACTCAGAACTCAGTTTTTAAAATAAATTATGTACACACATATATGCTGAAAAAATACTAGTAGGTATTACATCAAAATGTGGAGAGGTTTATATCTGAATTTTAAAATGTGGATGATTTTAATTTTTCTCTGTGCTTCTCTATATTTTCTAGATTTTCAGTAGAGAGCATTAATTTTGTAATCAGAAAAAATGTAGGTAATAAAAATAATTTTAAAGTGTTTTATAGTGTGATTGCATAACATCCATATCCTAGGCAGTAAAGATTTCAATTTATGTGAGAGGTGCACGTAAGAAGAAATAAAAATACTGACTCATTTTTATTTTTGTCTAAGTGTTAAGAAATTTCCTACTCATGTTTAAAGACATACATGTTATGATTGCCTCTCTGTGGTGAAATCCAGGATCCTGACAAGCATTCAACATTGGGATTAATCAACAATAACCACTAATAAACAACCAAGGTATTAGTTTTGACAAACCATAAAGAGACTCTCCAAGAACACTAACTAGATAAAACATTGAATTACCACATATATCCAATTACTATGATAATATCTCAGAATTGTTTGAAGGGTTTCCCTAAATCTGTTGTTTAGTCACTAAGTCATGTCCAACTCTTTTGCAACCCCATGGACCATACCTCACCAGGCTCCTTTGTCCATGGGAATTCTCCAGGCAAGACTACTGCAGTGGGTAGCCGTTTCCTTCTCCAGGGGCTCTTCCTGACCTAGGGATCGAACCTAGGTCTCCCTCATTCTAGGCAAATTCATTACCCCTGAGCCGCCTAGGAAGTCCTTCCCTCAATTAAAAAAATATAAATATCAAGCTTTTACTGACTTGCCAAATAGAATTATCTGCCAAATTTATACCCTGGAAGATATTATATAAATATTTTCTTCCTTTTCTTATGCAAAAATGTTACCACTCCCTCCTTGTACCAGTAGAGATGGTGGTAGTTCATTGTGCCTTTTGAATACTAGGAAGACATGAGTTATGCCCAGAAGAAAGGTAAAAAGAAGGATTTCGTTTAATGCCAGCTTCTGAGGGAAACCATTTCCATCAGTAGCCCAAGGATCTTAAAGGGAGAGATAAATACTTCAATCCTTGCCTCTCCCCACCCCAAGTTTTCTCCCTGAGGTTTGATTTCAGCTAGATTCATAGATTTGGATGAAGGTGGTCCCAACCAAGGCCCGGGTGCAAATAATGCAGCAGGGCCTCTGAAATAAGACGTGGGAGCGAGGAGCTGCCTCGGGCACTAAACAGGAGAAGCAGGACATCTGAGGGGCTCGCCCTTCTGTCTGTCCTGAGCTGGCTCTTCTGGGGCCTCCTGCTCTTTGAGTTGCTGTCATTGTAAATAGAAGAGCTGACCCCTTGAACTCTCACTGGAGATTCTGGCCTCTGAAGGAATGCCTGCCCTAGAAAACCTACTGAGAATGTCAAAGGGCTCTGTGCTAGCAGCTCTAACTCTAGGAATCTCAACTTGGGTGTTCACAGAAACTCTCATGATGGGAGCAATCCTCACTCCCTTGCAGTAATAAACTCTCAGAACTGGTCAAGAGTCACTGCTGCCCTGAGTCCTGCACTAGAGAGGGCCACACATGTCACAAAAATATCCACAAATTATTGTTAAAGAACACATGGGTACCTGCTATGGACGGCTTATTTGTGTCCTCCCAAATTCATATGCTGAAACCCTAGCCCCCAGTGTGATGGTATGTAGCATCAGATCTTTATGAGACTTCCCAGGTGGCTCAGTGGTAAAGAATCCACCTGCTAGTGCAGAAGCCGTAGGAGCCTTGGGTTTGATCCTTGGGTCAGGAAGATCCCCTGGAGGAGGAAATGGCAACCCACTCCAGTATTCTTCCCTGGAGAGCCCCATGGATGGAGGATCCTGGCAGGCTACAGTCCATGGGGTCACAAAATATCGGACACCACTGAAGTGACTCAGCACACACACATGCACTTTGGGAACCATTGGGGTTAAATTAGGTCCTGAGGGCGCTGCCTCCTGAACTAGGGTGAACTGCCTACTGAACCTACGAAACTAGGTTCATTTCTGACATGCAGCAAGCCAAAACACTGAGATGCCAAAAGTGAAGTGAAACTGTTAGTTGCTT
The DNA here is from genome assembly GCF_001704415.2 of Capra hircus. Classification (NCBI taxonomy): domain Eukaryota; kingdom Metazoa; phylum Chordata; class Mammalia; order Artiodactyla; family Bovidae; genus Capra; species Capra hircus. Next base: position 18,146,444 of record NC_030808.1, read on the forward strand.
AGTGGTGTCCAGCTCTTTGCGATCCCATGGACTGTAGAACACCAGGCTCTTCTGTCCATGAAATTCTCCAGGCAAGAAGACTGGAGTAGGTAGCCATTCCCTTCTCCAGGGGATCTTCCAGATCCAGGAATCAAACCCCAGTCTCCTAGACTGCAGGCAGATTCTTTACTGTCTGAACAACCAGAGATGCCAATATTTGCAACCAAAAGAGGATTTATACTCAAGGCAGCCAAACCCAAATGAGGAGATAGGAGAGCAAGTCTCAGATCCACTTCCTTCAAGGCAAGGAGCTTGAGGCATTTTGGGGGTAAAAAATAATGAGGCAGGGGCCTTCCCTGGTGGTCCAGTGGCTAAGACTCCACATTCTTGATGCACTGGGCCGAAGTTTGATCCCACGTGCTGCAACAAAGACTCGATACAGCCAAATAGATAAATAAATAAAATAAAATGATCAGATTTAGAAAAATAGTGAAGCAGGGCTATCTGAGGCCTCAGGAGCATGGGAACATGGAGAAAGGTGATTGGAAAAGATGTGGCAATTGTTATTCTGTGCAGATGTAACTAAGCTACAGGCCTGAGCACATTGAAAAACGGAGGCATTCAGCATCATCTGTGGGTGGTCCCCTGATCATCATCTCTGGTCCCCTGTTGTCATGAGGTCACTGAACAGACACTTGCACGTGCCCAGTTGGAGGGTCAGTGGTCCTATCCAATCTCAACCAGCTCAGTTCCAACTAGGCACAGCCAACTTCAGGTGCCTGGAAAATAACTCAGGCAAGCATCATATTGTTTCCCCTACCTGACTCTTGGAGGATGTGCAAGTCTCAAAATGACCTTGATGAATAAAGGCAGGGGAAATGGCAATGGGATGAATGTCCTTATAAAAACAAGAGGAGAAATTAATGTCTGTGCATGCACCATGGAAGAATTGGTGAGGACCTAAATGTGCTGGCACCCTCAGCTCAGATTTCCAGCCTCTAGAACTGGGAGAAATACACATCTGTTGTTCATGCCTGCCCAGTTTGAGGTACGCTGGTGTAGCAGCCTGAACTGCCCGAGACAGCATCTTTATCAGTATCATGGGCATGAGGTTCCATGAGGTCCGTGACCCTGAAGTCACTCCGGTGGCTGACATCTCTCAGGCTCCAGAGAGATACTTCACCTGCCTCCTTTTCTTGAAACTGAAGACCACCTGTGATCAAACTGAAGCCTTGAGGTCTGCTGCTGTCAGTGTTGGGAAAACACCCTGCCTTATGGTGTGAAGAGGAGTCGCAGAGCAGGAAAACCAGGTAAGAGACAAGACAGATTCTCAGGTCCTTCCCTTCAGATTGTGTGAATGCAGTAGATCCTTGCTAAATGCACGTGTCATTTTCCAGTTACTGGGGAGCTTCTGCTTTCTCGCTTCTGTTCATGTTCCCATTTGGTGTTCACATGGTATTTGGAAGAGTGACAAGTGAGGTTGAAGAATTCGTGTTACTCATACAAGTGCATACGTATGTCTGGACATACTGACATGGGATAACGATTCTTTGTATTGGTAACTTGACAGACCGTGAATGCTAGAATTAGGCTTAGTTTCAGCTCAGCTCAGTCGCTCAGTCGTGTCCGACTCTTTGCGACCCCATGGACTGCAGCACGCCAGGCCTCCTGTCCATCACAACTCCTGGAGCTTGTGCAAACTCATGCCCATCAAGTCAGTGATGCCACCCAACCATCTCATCCTCTGTCGTCCCCTTCTGCTCCTGCCCTCAATCCCTCCCAGCATCAGGGTCTTGTCAAATGAGTCAGTTCTTCGCATCAGGTGGCCAAAGTATTGGAGTTTCAGCCTCAGCATGAGTCCTTCCAGTGAATATTCAGTAGTGATTTCCTTTAGGATTTACTGGTTGGATCTCCTTACAGTCCAAGGGAGTCTTCTCCAACACCACAGTTCAAAAGCAATTGATGCTTCAGTGCTCAGCTTCCTTTATAGTCTAACTCTCACATCCATACATGACTACTGGAAAAACCATAGCTTTGACTAGATGGACCTTTGTTGGCAAAGTAATGTCTCTGCTTTTTAATATGCTTCATAACTTTTCTCCCAAGGAGCGAGTGTCTTTTAATTTCATGACTGCAGTCACCATCAGCAATGATTTTGGAGCCCCCCCAAAATAAAGTCTGTCTCTGTCCATTGTTTCCCCGTCTATTTGCTGTGAAGTGATGGGACAGGATGACATGATCTTAGTTTTCTGAATGCTGAGTTTCAAGTCAACTTTTTCACTCTCCTCTTTCACTTTCATCAAGAGGCTCTTTAGTTCTTCTAAGGGTGGTGCCATCTGTGTATTTGAGGTAATTGATATTTCTCCCAGCAATCTTGATTCCAGCTTGTGCTTCATCCAGCCCAGCACTTCACATGATGTACTCTGCATATAAGTTAAATAAGCAGGATGACAATATACAGCCTTGACGTACCCCTTTTCCAATTTGAAACTAGTCTGTTGTTCCATGTCCAGCTCTAACTGTTGCTTCTTGACCTGCATACAGATTTATCAGGAGGCAGGTAGGGTGGTCTGGTATTCCCATCTCTTGAAAATTTTCCACAGTCTGTTGTGATCCATGCAGTCAAAGGCTTTAGCATAGTCAATAAAACAGAAGTAAATGTTTTTCAGGAACTCTCTTGCTTTTTACATGTTCCAGTGGATGTTGGCAATTTAATCTCTGGTTCCTCTGCCTTTTCTAAATCCAGCTTGAACATCTGGAATTTCATGGTTCAAGTACTGTTGAAGCCTGGCTGGAGAATTTTGAGCATTATTTTGCTGGCTAGATGAGTGCAATTGTGAGGTAGTTTGAACATTCTTTGGTATTTCCTTTCTTTGGGATTGGAATGAAAACTGACCTTTTCTAGTCCTGTGGCCACTGCTGAGTTTTCCAAATTTGCTGGCACATTGAGTGCAGCACTTTAAGCAGCATCATCATTTAGGATTTGAAAAAGCTAGAATTCCATCACCTCCACTAGCTTTGTTTGTGGTGATGCTTCCTCAGGCTCATTTGGCTTTGCATTCCAGGATGTCTGGCTCTAGGTGGGTGATCACACCATTGTGATTATTTGGGTCATGAAGGTCTTTTTGGTATAGTTCTTCTGTGTATTCTTGCCACCTCTTCTAAATATCTTCTGCTTCTTTTAGGTCCATAGTTTAAAACAGTGAATTAGTTTAAAATGGTTAGTTTAAAACAATGAATACGATGTAATTAAATTGCCAAACAGTAAATAAAAATTCCATATTTAAAAATCATTTTAATTTAAAATTGTGATATTAATTCTAGTTTGTATTTTACCTTAAACTTCAACACATCTTTGAATATTTTTTTCATATTTGAATACTTTAAAAATATGGAAATTTTTATCATTTGATTTTTTTACCTTTAGTTTAATTTCCATATTTTGATGGATGTACTTATCCAATCTTCTACATTTTGTACTTTCATCATCAAATTTTGAACACTTTGAATATAGTTACATTTTAAAAAGTTTTGAGATCATTATTGCCAGTTGTCTATAAATTATGAGAATATCTTAATTATAACATCAAAATGTTTGATTTGACTGCAATAGGAATGAGAAAATTGAATGACATAAGTAGTAATGTATAAATTAAATATGCCTCTATTTTCTTAGTGGTTCAGACACTGAGCAGAGTCTTAGGAATACCATTATTTCTCCTCTTGCTCTGGCTTCTTGTATACATAGAAAAAAATAGGATAAGGATGAAATTATCAATAATGTCACACAAGTTCAGTTTTGCCCTTCATTAACCAGAGGTTGCATATCACGTTGATTTTACGTGTTTGATTTACCACAGTTACTCTGTCGGTTCTCCTCTTTATTTATTTACATTCTTCTTTCCAAAATGAATACTGCGGCATAGAAAGGAAGCTTAGTGTGGGAAATTCAAATAACACCTTTAGGATGCATTTATGTTGTGCAAGCAAAAGGAAGTATGTTCTGTTATATATTGGTCATCTCTTTGTGTATTATTTTTCTTGGCACTCTTGGAACCCAGTATAATCTGCAGCTGCATAAATCTGTTGACAACATTTCTGGTGGAAATGTAATGTGTGAGGCTTTGATAGAAAGTGTGCAAGGTATATTCAAAACTTTATAGATAACAAGATAGCAGTTGGGTAACTAACTTACGTCAAGTTTTGGTCAGGCTTTTCATGGTTCGCTGCAAGATAGACTTTTAGTCTGTTGCTAAAAGATCCCCTAATGTACTTGTTATAAAATGCTTTTCTTGGATGTCATTTATGTTATAAAGATTATAATTCTGTTCTGGCCCTCCTGGGGAAAAAAAGAACTCCTCTTATGTATCAGCAATAGTAAGATTTTCACGTACATTGTCTCATTTAATTCTCACCATGGACAGTACTATTACAAACTCCAATTTCATAGAAAACCAAAGCCAAAGAGATAGTAACTTGCATAGATCCCACAGCTAGTCAATTGTGGATGTGAGAGACAAACCCAGGCAAACTTTCCCAAACTTTCACTTTTGAAGACAAAGTTAGGCCCTGGGGTCGCCTTGCTTTGTTTCCAGTCCTGCGTCCACCACTTATGAATTGTGTGATGTATAGGAAAGTCACTCTCAACTTCAGTTTTCTTGTCTGCAGAATAGGAATAGTAATAGTATTAACATTGTAGTACCACTGTAATAGCTAAGAGAGACAGTATAACTGACGGTCTTGGTAAAATGTCTGATAAAATGTAAGCTCTCAAATATTAGTTTTAACTGTATCATAAACTAATAAATCATGGTACCTAAAAAATGCTTATGTTCATTCATTTAGTAATTCTATATGTTTAGAATCTTTTCCGAGAAATAATCAGCAATAGATACGCAGACAAATTTGTGTCCTAGGCTGTTTCTTGAACTTCTGTAAGAATCAGATTTTAGAAAAAGTTTAACTGTGTAACAGGAGGGAAATCATGAAATAAATGAATTGCATATGCTTGGCAATTAGCAGCCATAAAAATGTTTCAATAAAATGTTTAGTCACGTGCGGTACAGTTTATTAGATATATGAAATAGATGAATAAAGGGAAATGCAAACCCATAGATACTGCATTATCTCAATTTAAAACCATCTGTTAATTAAAGTAGGAAATGTTTTATTTATTTTTTAAATGGAAGTACAGTTAATTTGCAATGTGTGTTTCTGATGTACAACAAAGTGATTCATTTGTACATATATATTCTTTTTCATATTCTCTTCCTATATAGTTTATTACAACATTGAATATAATTCCTTGTGTAATACAGTAAGCCTTTGTTGTTTATTTATTTAATATATAGTAGTTTGTATCTACTAATCCCAAACTCCTAATTTATCCCTCTCTGGCTCCCCCTTGGTAACTATAATTTGGTTTCTTTGTCGGTAAGTCTATTTCTATTCTCTAAGTAAGTTTGTTTGTATCATATTTTTGATTCCACGTATAAGTGATATGGTATTTGTCTTTCTCTGATATGATAATCTCTAAGTCCATCCATGTTGCTGCAAATGGCATTATTTCATTCTTTTTTATGGCTGAGTAGTATTCCATTGTGTATGTAAACCACATCTTATTTTATCCATTCATCTGTTGATGGACATTTAACTTTCTTTCACTTCTTGGCTATTGTAAATAATGCTTCCATAAGTGTTGGACACATGTATCATTTTGAATTACAGTTTTCTCTGGATATATGCCCAGGAGGGGGATTGCTAGCTCACATGGTAACTTGAAGTAGGAAGTATTAATTGAGTGCCACGTATGTGTGGGCACTGTTCTGGGCACAGGAGATACAGCAGTGAGCAGATTGTCACTTTCTATCTCCAGGAAGACATTCATAGTAGTTCATTATATACACAACAAGAAACCAGAAGAAAATGCTTATTTATAAGGCCTACCGCTATGTATTGGAATATAAACTGTCATGATTGTTTACATCTTTTTCTTACATTTTAAAGCATTTCTATATGTTTACATTTTTACACTGTATACATTTTTTAAAGACAAACCATGTGTTGCTTTTATAGTCAATATGGCAATAAAATGGATGTAACAAAAAATTTCAGTAATTACATGCATGTTATGAAAAATCTTTTGAACTCTTGTTGCTTTTTGAAAAATCACTCTTTATTCATTCACATTTTGAGATATTGAAAAACACGAAGAGGAAAATCGCAAACACAAATATTCCCATTTATAATAAATCACTAAACACATTATATATGCTTCTAGTATTTTATGTTACTGTTAAAAATTACTCAATTATTATTATAAAATCAACATATACATATTACAAAGAATTTATGTAATGCAGAAAAATATGAAAGTGAAAAAAAATCATCAAATTCTGGCATTAAGAAATATCACAGTAGTAAATCTCGCTTATGGAGAAGGAAATGGCAACCCACTCCAGTATGCCTGGGAAATCCCATGGACAGAGGAACCTGGCAGGCTACAATGGGGTTGTAGAGAGTTGTGCATAACTTAGTGATTAAACAACAACAAATCTCACTTAAAATTTTACAGTTAAAGTAAGAAGGAAGACTAAAATATAAACTTCTCTCCAAATGAGATTACATAATCCTATTTCTAAATACAATTTAATTCAAATATACAATATAAGAAAAGTGAAACTAAAGGAATTGTTGAGATTCAAAATCAGGACGTTGTTGACAAGTTAAAGTTATAATGCAGTAATCACAGTTCAGTCATACAAAACTGGAGTTGGGCAGCCACTGAGGACCTGGTCTAGGTCATGTCTCTGCACCACTGAAAACTTGAACTTTCTTTGAACCGTACCAGACCCAAGGACACCGCCAGGCATATTCCGAACATCTGTCAGCTGCAACTTCATGGTTTCAAGGTCTCCCCTTGTAACTATGCAACTGTTTAGATCCCAACCAATCCTTACTTAAAAGCATCTTTTCTTCCTGCCAGTTTCAATTATAATTCTTGATAAACAACTCATGTAACGAGCTATAACCTTGGGACTTTTGCCTTTATAAGTCTCCTCCATTTTGGAGTCAGGCTGAAAACAATGCTTCTTAAATTTGTGTCTCCTGGGCTGCAGGCCTAACAAATCCCCAATAAATATCTTTTTATTTCAATGAACTCTCTAAGTTGTTGGTTAAAAACATAGTTCTTCACTACAAGAGAGAATATTTTCTAAAAAGTTCTCTTTAGGTTAACAAGGAATCACTGAAAAATCCAAAGAAGTTGGAGTCTTGTTTATTTTGTAATAAAAGCTTTACATTTTGCACGTGTACTCAGTGGCTTCAGTTGGGCCCAACTCTTTGTGACCATGTGGATGGTAGCCTGCCAGGCTCCTCTCTCCATGGGATTTTCCAGGCAAGAATATTGGAGTGGGTTGCCATTTTCTTCTCCAGGGGATCTTTCCAATCCAGGGATCAAACCCACATCTCTTAAGTCTCCTGCATTGGCAGGTGGGTTCTTTACCACTAGTGACACCTGGGAAATCCCTTTGCATCTTGAAAAGTGAAAGTGAAGTTGCTCAGTTGTGTCCGACTCTTTGAGACCCCGTGGACTGTAGCTTACCAGGCTCCTCTGTCCATGGGATTCTCCAGGCAAGAATACTGGAGTGGGTTGCCATTTCCTTCTCCAGGGGATCTTCCCAACCCAGGGATCAAACCTGGATCTCCCGCATTCCAGGCAGAGGCTTTACCCTCTGATCCACCAGGAAAGCCTTTGCATCTTAGCTGATAGTTTTTAATATCCTGCTATTGGCCTTAAGAAAAAAAAGAGTCAGAAAAATGAATTTTTTCAAGAACAGAGTAATATCATTTTGGGACAAGCAAACTGTGGCAAACCATAGGCGGGTCTGGAGAACAGAGGAGCGGGGCTTGTTTTCACAGAGGAACAGAGGAAACTGGGGAGACTGTGGTGGTTATTTCCTGGTTGCAGGTGAGGAGCAGCTTACTGTTGCTGGGTCAGAAAGTGTTTTTTTCCTGTTGGGATCTCTAATCTGGGGTGACTGATATACATGACAGCACCCCCTTCAGGGTTTCCCAACTTCATTTTATTTTTTATTTTAAAAAGATATGTATTTATTTATGACGGTGCTGGACTCACTGCTGTGCACTGGCTTTCTCTAGTTGTGGCAAGTGGGGGCTGCTCTCCGGTTGTGGTCTCCGGGCTTCTCAAGGCTGTGGCTTCTCTTGTTGTGGAGCATGGACGCTAGAGCATAGGCTTAGTCATTGTGGCACACGGGCTTAGTTGCTCCACAGCATGTGGGATCTTCCTGCACCAGGAATCGAACCTGTGTCCTCAACATTGGCAGGCAGATTCTTAACCACTGGACTACCAGGGAAACCACTCAAGTTCATTTTAAATGAGGTTTCCTTTATTTATTTTCATACTGCTGAGAAAGATCAAGGACCTTACCACTCCTGCAGTTTGTCCCAATTTTGTTTGTTATTTACACTGTTATTATTTTTGTTATTATAGTTTATACATTGTATGATTTTTAACATTTATTTTTCCAGTTTGTAGCACAATGTCTGTAGTGTCATGCCTCCATTTTCACAGTTAATATCCACTGTCAGTTTTTTTAACCACGATTTTTGTTTCTGAATATTTTGCTTTAATCTCTTAACCGGCTGAATTTTTTTTTCTTACCAAGTTCTTATAATAGATCTTGCATTGCCTCATGGTTTTCTCTCATGAAAATATCTGCTTGTTACTTTTATTCTTGAATAACATCTTGTCAGAGTAGGTTGTTCTTAGGTTACCCTGTGTATTGTCCTTGGGTCATACCCTGTTTCCATTTTTGAGGATTATTTTAATTATCCACTGAAGGCAATGGCACCCCACTCCAGTACTCTTGCCTGGAAAATCCCATGGGCGGAGGAGCCTTGTAGGCTGCAGTCCATGTGGTCGCGAAGAGTCAGACATGACTGATCAACTTCCCTTTCACTTTTCACTTTCATACTTTGGAGAAGGAAATGGCAACCCACTCCAGTATTCTTGCTTGGAGAATCCCAGGGACGGGGGAGCCTGGTGGGCTGCCATCTATGGGGTCGCACAGAGTCGGACACGACTGAAGCGACTTAGCAGCAGCAGCTGTGCAACAAATTACTTGAAATGTGACCCATTTATAACAAGTCTTATTATTAGACATCATTTCTGAGGATCAGGAGCCTGGGGGAGACTGAGCTGTACGGTTCTGGTGCAGGATTACTCAGGATGCATTCAAGCTGTGGGTCACAGCAGCAGGCATTTCAAGGGTTCGCTGGACCTACAGGATCTCTGTCCGGGATGGCTTTCAGGTGTTTGTTATCATGAGACTTCCTTTCTGGGTGGTTCCTCATTGCCTTGGCCTTTGCATACCAGCTGGCTTACCCCAGAATGAGTCATCTGAGAGAGAGTGTGAGTGAAACTAGGGCGCCAGCTGAAGTGCCTTTTGTCACCTAACCTTGGAAGAGACACATCACCACATCTGCCAGGTTCTATTGGTCACAATGACCAACTTTGTTAAACTGAGGGAGTGGACCACACAGAGGTGTGAAGACCAGGAGATGGGGATTGTCAAAGGTCTTCTTGGAGACTCACTACTACTGCTATTTTCCTTCTGGCATTGAGTGTTATCATGGAGAAGTCAGAAGACAGTATAAATTCTCTTCCTTCCTAGTACTTTACCTATAAAACCTAGAATGCTTGTTGGGGACTCGGTAAAGAATCCGCCTGCAGTGCTGGAGACCTGGGTTTGATCCCTGGGTTGGGAAGATCCCTTGGAGGAGGGCATGGCAACTCACTCCAGTATTCTTTCCTGGAGAATTCCATGGACAGAGGAGCCTGGTGGGCTACAACCCATGGGGTCGCAGAGCGTCCAACACGACTGAGAGTCTAACACTTTCACTTTCAAAACCTAGATGCCTGAAAAATTCGCTTGTCTGTGATTTGAATGTTCCATGTCAGATTTTCTTTGGAGGTGATATTTTGCTCTGTGGTTTCAGTTTCTGGCTCACTTCAGGGATATTTCTTGAATTACACATTTGAATAAAATGCTCCTTGCATTTGTAGATTCTCTTCTTTAAGAACATCAGTTATACTTTATCTTCCATATCTATTCGCCCCTCTCTGGTTGCTTCTATCTTTGGCTTTTTCATTAGGCTTTCACTGTAATGATCTCTTTTAGTAGTGTAAATTTTACCTGTGTTTCTTACCCCTTGCCATTTAGTATCAATTCATTAGTTGTAACTTAATATTGTTTTGGTTCTAATTTTTTTCCTTTAGGACTGCAATATTTTTTCTTTTCAAAATATCATTCTGTTATTTGGCCTGTTATATTACCTGAGGTTCTTAATTTATTCATTTTATATTTAAATTAAACTATTTTATAATTTAATTGTAAGACATTTTCTTATTTATTTTCAGTTCAGTTCAGTTCAGTTCAGTCACTCAGTCATGTCCGACTCTTCGCAACCTCATGGATTGTAGCACATCAGGCCTCCCCGTCCATCACCAACCCCCAGAGTTTACTCAAACTCATGTCCATTATGTCAGTGATGCAATCCAACCATCTCATCCTCTGTTGTTCCCTTCTCCTCCTGCCTTCAATCTTTCCTAGCCTCAGGATCTTTTCAAATGAGTCACTTCTTTGCATCAGGTGGCCAAAGTATTGGAATTTCAGCTTTAGCATCAGTCCTTGCAATGAACACTCAGGACTGATCTCCTTTAGAATGGACTGGTTGGATCTCCTTGTAGTCTAAGGGACTCTCAAGAGTCTTCTCCAACACCACAGTTCAAAAGCATCAATTCTTCAGCGCTCAGTTTTCTTTATAGTACAACTCTCACATCCATACATGACCACTGGAAAAACCACAGCTTTGACTAGAAGGACCTTTGTTGGCAAAGTAATATTTCTGCTTTTTAATATGCTATCTAGGTTGGTCATAACTTTCCTTCCAAGGACTAATTTCATGGCTGCAGTCACCATCAGCAGTGATTTTGGAGCCCCCCAAAATAAAGTCTCTCACTGTTTCCACTGTTTCCCCATCTATTTGCTGTGAAGTGATGGGACCAGATGCCATGATCTTAGTTTTCTGAATGTCGAGTTTTAAGCCAACTTTTTCACTCTCCTCTTTCACTTTCATCAAGAGGCTCTTTAGTTCTTCTTTGGTTTCTGCCATAAGGGTGGTGTCACCTGCATATCTGAGGTTATTGATATTTCTCCCGGCAATCTTGATTCCAGCTTGTGCTTCATCCAGCACAGCATTTCTCATGAGGTACTCTGCATATAAGGTAAACAAGCAGGGTGACCATATACAGCCTTATTTATACTCTGAGGTTCTAAATATCTCCCTATATGATTTGGTCAGACAAACAAAAGTGAGGGGATATAGAAATACTGTTAAAAAACTCATTGTAACATTCAATTTTCTCAGGTCTGAAGTACTGCAAACAAGTAATTTATTTCTCAGCTCTTGTGAACATGAGGAAATGGATACTGCTTAAATAACTGTGTGGCCCTACCAGTTCCGTGCTATTAGTAAGAGCCCAGAGAAGACAACCTAAGTTCAGGTTTAGTAAACAGAATTTAACATAATGTCTAGCACCTTTTCTCCCTAAAATTGTATAATCATTGATCCTTCTTATAACAGACTCCTAGAGATTATCTAAGTTCTTTCATTGGAATTTTGCCATATTAAATATTGTTTAAAATAAGTAAAGCGTCAGGAGGAAGAAGTATGGGGTATCATTTTGATTCTTAAAGCTTGTAGATATAACTGATTTGTCCTTTGTCTATTTTGTCCATTCACTGTTTTATGAAAATCAAAGTTGGCAAAGTATTTCAAAACATCTGAAATAGCTATTGCCACTGACTCTCCTATTGGTAATTTCTATAATATATTTCCACAATTGTTTTATATATATAAGGCCAAATATATAAAAATGTTTGTACATAAAAGTAAATGAAGACATGCTACAGATGTTTTTTGTACCTACTTTTTAAACTTATTGATATTAGAAATCTTTTTGTATCAGAGCATAGAGATTTAATTCAGTTAAAAAGCCTCCATGATTTAGTTACCTTGTTCTCTTCAGATTAATATTTATTTCCTTTTATGCATATATAAGTACTGCTGCAGTTAGCATCTTTGTTTATATAGCTATATGTATATATATGAAATATCAATAACCTCAGATATGCAGATGACACCACCCTTATGGCAGAAAGTGAAGAGGAGCTAAAAAGCCTCTTGATGAAAGTGAAAGAGGAGAGTGAGAAAGTTCGCTTAAAGCTCAACATTCAGAAAACGAAGATCATGGCATCTGGTCCCATCACTTCATGGCAAATAGATGGGGAAACAGTGGAAACAGTGTCAGACTTTATTTTTCTGGGCTCCAAAATCACTGCAGATATTGATTGCAGCCATGAAATTAAAAGACGCTTACTCCTTGGAAGGAAAGTTATGACCAACCTGGATAGCATATTCAAAAGCAGAGACATTACTTTGCCAACTAAGGTCTGTCTAGTCAAGGCTATGGTTTCTCCAGTGGTCATGTATGGATGTGAGAGTTGGGCTGTGAAGAAAGCTGAGTGCCAAAGAATTGATGCTTTTGAAATGTGGTGTTGGAGAAGACTCTTGAGAGTCCCTTGGACTGCAAGGAGATCCAACCAGTCCATTCTAAAGGAGATAGTCCTGGGTGTTCTTCGAAAGGACTGATGCTGAAGCTGAAACTCCAGCACTTTGGCCACCTTATGGGAAGAGTTGACTCACTGGAAAAGACTCTGATGCTGGGAGGGATTGGGGGCAGGAGGAAAAGGGGATGACCGAGGATGAGATGGCTGGTGGCATCACTGACCCGATGGACATCAGTTTGAGTGAACTCTGGGAGTTGGTGGTGGACAGGGAGGCCTGGCGTGCTGCAATTCATGGGATCTCAAAGAGTCGGACACAACTGAACGACTGAACTGAACTGAACTAAACTGATACATATGAAAGTGTGTCCAATGGACAAATTCCCAGGAGGAATTCGTAAAATTCTTCATGTAGGATAAATATGATCTATCAGGAGTCTTTGTAAGAAATACTTCCATATACTTGTGTTTTTTGAGCCTGGGCAACTCAAATTTTAAAGGAACTTGTCATATTTGGGGTCTTCCTTAAGAATGGCTTGGAAACCTCTGAAAACTGTGAGGTTTCCTCCTCTTTTATATGATAATTTTAATTGGTACTTTAAAAAAGAAACAAATTATTATTGTACTGGAGTTATGTGGTTAATGAACTAGAAGCAGTTTATGAAGCCCTTCATACTTGGTTCACCCCAGGAGTGAGTCATATCTGGGCCTTTGTATAAGATTGTTTCTGAGTGTAACGCAGTGTTTGCTACTCATGTTGTTCTAGACCACTCTAGGTCTTAAAGTGAGGGGCTGTGTATAAAGACTAAATTCAAGATAGGCAGAGATATTTATTGCATATAATGTGAGAGTGGCATCTTCCCCTTGCTTCTTACCAACAATGACAGTATCAGGATATTGCTTAAATCATTCTATAGACTGCTTATGTCCTCTCAAATTTCCTATGTTGAAATCCTAACCCTTAATATTGATGGTATGAGAAGGTGAGTCCTCTTACAAGAGATTAGATCATGAGGGATCTCTCATTGGATCTCTTCATGAATGAGATTAAGATTAATAAATGCCCTTATAAAAAGGAACTCAGGTGTTCCCTGTAGCTTCCTCTATGGGAGGACACAATTAGAAGATGACTCATCAGGAAACAGGCTCTCAACAGACACCAAATCTATGAGCGCTTTGATTCGGACTTCCCAGCCTCCAGAACTGTGAGAAATCAATGTGTGTTGACCCAGTGTGTGGTATTCTGTTACAGTAGCCCCAACAAATTAAAACAGTTTAAAATAAGCACTCAATAAACGTTAACTAACTGCTCTATATGCATTCAGTTCAGTTCAGTCACTCAGTTGTGTCCGACTCTTTGCGACCCCATGGACAGCAGCATGCCAGGCCTCCCTGTTCATCACCAACTCCTGGAGTTTACCCAGACTTATGTCCATCGAGTTGGTGATGCCATCCAACCATCTCATCCTCTGTCATCCCCTTCTCCTCCCACCTTCAATCTTTCCCAGCATCAGGGTCTTTTCAAACAAGTCAGCTTTTCACATCAGGTGGCCAAACTATTGGAGTTTCAGCTTCAACATTAGTCCTTCCAATGAACAGCCAGGACTCATCTCCTTTAGGATGGACTGGTTGGATTTCCTTGCAGTCCAAAGGATGCTCAAGGGTCTTCTCCAACATCACAGTTCAAAAGCATCAATTCTTCGACGCTCAGCTTTCTATATGCATTATGTCATATCATTACCACAACTTTATCAGGTAAGGGCTATTAAAATTCCCATTTGATAAACATACAAAGATTTGTCAGTAGTAATATACCTATTAAGTGGCAAAGTTGGAATTTGAACTTAGGCCATCTGACTTCAAAAATAGAGAAAAGAGATGTCGCCTTTTCCAGCAGACACTGGCTGCCAAATAGCATACCTCTGCAAGTTCAACAGCAGTGGCAGCAACCTCAGCAAACACTGGCTTCACAGTTGCTACTCAGCAGATTGGAAGTGACCAGAGTCATTTCTAATAACTACAGTGAGTTGGTGTAAGAGAGAGAGAAAAACGGCGCTAAGAACTAAACCAAGCTGATATGGAAAATAGTCTCTAGTCCCTTCTAGAACAATTCTGGAGGAATAGGAGAAACTGGAGCTCCTCGATGATATATAGGGAACAGATATGGGGAAATATCTAGGCTGTCCCATGAACTGTAGCCTGCCAGGCTCCTCCTTCCATGTGATTCTCTAGGCAAGAATACTGGAGTGGGTTGTCATTTCCTTCTCCAGGGGATATTCTAATTGAACCCAGGTCTCCCACATTGCAGGCTCACGCTTTTCCAACTGAGCTATGCAGGAAGCTCCTCTCTTTGCCCATAGTTTACCCTAGACCTGGCTCAGTTTCAGTGAAAGTCACTCAGTCATGTCCAACTCTCTGCGACCCCATGGACTATACAGTCCATGGAATTTTCCAGGCCAAAATACTGGAGTGGATAGCCATTCCCCTCTCCAGGGGTTCTTCCCAACCCAGGGATTGAACCCAGGTCTCCTGCACTGCAGGCAGATTCTTTACCATCTGAGCCACCAGGGACATGTAAATACATGTACAGATATATTTTTCTGGATACATATAAGAACCAAGATAGCTAGACTATGTATGACCCCAAAGGTGTTGACTGTCAACACTTTCTCAGTAGGGTGTTGGAAAAACCTGTAATTGAAAGTG
This sequence comes from Capra hircus, assembly GCF_001704415.2. Classification (NCBI taxonomy): domain Eukaryota; kingdom Metazoa; phylum Chordata; class Mammalia; order Artiodactyla; family Bovidae; genus Capra; species Capra hircus. The sequence continues at coordinate 18,161,779 of NC_030808.1, forward strand.
AGATAAACAGTTCTGTACTTGTTCTCTCGATTGTTCTGGCTCTGATTCACCTGCTAATGCTTTTGAAACTCTTATTCCAGTCTTTATCCTAGGCTGTATCATAGAGGTTCATGCCAAGTTGGGAACTTCCAGCTATCAGGCTAAATGCAGAAACTGTATACAGTCTACAACTGTGCAAAGTTCAGTTGGAAACACTCTGACGTTTCACCCACATTATGCTATTGGTTCTAGATATTTCTGTTTGCTGCACTCAACTCTGATTACGTGTTATGACTCTCCTTTTTCCACTCTGCAAAATGGCTTTCTTTTTGCTTGCACTGCTGTTTTTTTATTGATGGCCTGCTTTTTGAGGAAGTTCCAGGTGGAGTGTTTTATGAGAACTCTGATTATTTAGAAGCAATTTACTTTGGTTATTTGGGGCATTACTCAATGCTTTTGCCTTACTCCCATTCCTACCCGATTATTTACAATGATCACATAGCCTGAAGCAAGAAATATATTTGCATGTGAAGAACAAATTGTGAATCACAAAGATTTGGAGTTTGCTTTGGGCTTCCCTGGTGGCTCAGAGGTTAAAGCTTTTGCCTGCAAGGCGGGAGACCGGGGTTCAATCCCTGGGTCGGGAAGATCCCCCGGAGAAGGAAATGGCAACCCACTCCAGTATTCTTGTCTGTACATGACTGAGTGACTAACGCTTTCACTTTCACTTTAGATTCCAGGCTAGACCTTGTTCTTCCAGCCTGTGTGACTGTGGGCAAGATACTTAACCTCTGTGATCCTCAGTTTTCTTGACTGCTAAATATCACCCGTCAACAATTCCAAAAGGCTCTCTTTCCTGTTTATTTTGCATGTTTTAAAAACTTGTGAGGAGACAGTTCTATATGATATTACTTTGAAAGATCTTTTTATTTGGGGAGAGTAATATTGGGAGCTAACATTTTTACTTGTGGTTGTGAGAAAACTTTAACTTCCCTAGCCCAGAAAACAGCCTCACAGATAACTCTGAGGAACTGTTCCAAAGAGCTAAGGGAGGAGCCAGAATATTTAGGTGTTTCTGCTGAAACAAAACAAAACAAGAACAACAAAAATGTGTATTCAAACATCAAACAACTACAGCTAATCACAAAAGATAAACATCTCAAGTTAATGATTTTCATGCATTTCTATGTAGAGGAAGATTCAAGAGCCTGGGCTCATTGAAGTTATTTCTTAGACGGTCACTTGAACTATCTAGGGCCAATATCCTATTTTTCTCCAACCTGAACTCCCCTCAGGGTGCACAGTCCAGCCGACATCACTTGTTGTTTACTGGAAAGGCAGGAAACATTTTTCCTTTTGTCCACATCTCCAGATGAAACTGCTGCTGCTGCTGCTAAGTCGCTTCAGTCATGTCCGACCCCGTGGACTGTAGCCTTCTCCGCCAAATGAAACTCCATACCCATTAAGAAATAACTCCCCATTCTCTCCTCCCTTGGCAACCACTGGGTAGATATCTGTAAGAGCAGATATTTTGAGAAGAAAAGCAGAATGGTGCCTCTGTGGCTTGTGGCAGGCATTGCACTTTTGCTTCAGGTCTGTGTCATTTCTCAGCTGTCCCACTGGTTAATCCAGCTCCTCTGAATCGACCTCACAGAGGAATACTTGCTTTAACCAGAGCTCAGAGCTCTAGGGGCAGCCCCGTTTCCTCCTGCTATTTTTGAGAAATCAGCTTTAGTCTTGATACCCTGTTTTTAAGTTTTGCTCAGTCTCTGTCTCTTCCTTTCAAACCTTGCATTTCAGTCTAGAGATTTCACCTGGCTTGGCATTCCCCTGCCAATGTCAGTTCAGTTTCTATCCCACCAGAAATTTATCACTCTGCAACCAACCTTGTTTCCTGTAGTCCAGATACTTACCTTGAGCACTCTAGATCACTGTGGACAGTGACTGCAACCATAAAATTAACAGATGCTTCCCCTTGAAAGGAAAGCTATGACAAACCTAGACAGTGTATTAAAAAGCAAAGACATCACTTTGTGACGAAGGTCCATGTAGTCAAAGCTGTGGTTTTTCCAGTAGTCACATATGGATGTGAGGGTTGGACCATAAAGAAGGTCCAAAGAATTGACACCAAATTGACACCAAAGAATTGAGATGATTTGTGGTGCTGAAGAATACTCTTCAGAGTCCCTTGGATTGCAGGGAGATCCTATAGAAGATCAATCCTCAATATTCGTTGGAAAGACTGATGCTGAAGCTGTAGCTCAATATTTTGGCCACCTGATGCAAAGAGTGACTCATTGGAAAAGACCCTGATGCTGGGAAAGATTGAAGGCGGGAGGAGAAGGGGGCATTGACAGAGGATGAGATGGTTAGGTAGCATCACCAGCTCAACGGACATGAATTTGAGCAAGCTCCGGGAGATGATGGAGGTCAGAGAAAGATGGCATGCAGTGGTCCACAGCGTCGCAGAGAGTTTGACACAACGTAGCAACAGAACAACAAGGGAATTAAGCTCCAATGTGCTGACAGACAGCTAAGCCCATGCTCAGCAATGAAAGATTCCTCCTGATGCAGTGAAGATCCCGTGTGCCCCAATTAAGACCCAATGCTGCCAAAATAAATTTTAAAAAATGATACGTAAATTGAAGAGGGTAAATTAGGTAATCTCAAAGATATTTTGCCGTGCTAAACTTGTTACTCTCCTCGGAGTTCCCTGGTTGTCTAGAGGTTAGGATTCAGGGAACTAAAATCCCTCAAGCTGTGCTACAGGGCGAAAAAAAGTTGTTACTCTCCAGTTAAGACCAATACATCCTAACATTCTAAAGTAAGCATCAGGCTTCCCTGTCTTTCACCATCTCCCAGAGTTTGGTCAAACTCATGTCCATTGAATTGGTGATGCCATCCAACCATCTTGTCCTCTGTCATCTCCTCCTCTTGCCTTCAATCTTTCCCAGCACCGGGGTCTTTTCCAGTGAGTTGGCTTTTCTCATCAGGAGGCCAGAGTACTGGAGCTTCAGCATCAGTTCAGTTCTGTTCAGTCGTTCAGTCATGTCCAACTCTTTGCAACCCCATAGATTGCAGCACACCAGGCTTCCCTGTCCATCACCAACTCCCAGAGCTTGCTCAGATTCATGTCCATCAAGTTGGTGATGCCATCCAACCTGTCACCCCCTTCTCCTCTTGCCTTCAATCTTTCCCGGCATGAGGGTTTTTCCCAGTGAGTCAGTTCTTCCCATCAGGTGGCCAAATTATTGGAGTTTCAGCTTCAACATTAGTCCTTTCAATGAACATTCAGAACTGATTTCCTTTAGGATTGACTGGTTTGATGTCCTTGCAGTCCAAAGGACTCTTAAGAGTCTTCCAACACCACAGTTCAAAAGCATCAATTCTTTGGTGCTCAGCTTTCTTTATGATCCAACTTTCACATGCATACATGACTACTGGAAAAACCATAGCTTTGACTATAAGGACTTTTGTTGGCAAAGTGAAGTCTCTGTTTTTTAACACGCTGTCTAGGTTTGTCATAGCTTTTCTTCCAAGGAACAAGTATCTTTTAATTTCATGACTGCAGTCACCATCTGCAGTGATTTTGGAGCTCCCCAAAATAAAGTCTGCCACTGTTTCCATTGTTTCCCCATCTATGTGCCATGAAGTGATGGGACTGGATGCCATGATCTTGTTTTTGGAATGTTGAGTTTTAAGCTAGCTTTTTCACTCTCCTTTTTCACCTTCATCAAGAGGCTCTTAAGTTCCTCTTCGTTTTCTGCCATAAGAGTGGTGTCATCTGCGTGTCTGAGGTTATTGATATTTCTCCTGGCGATTTTGATTCCAGCTTGTACTTAATCCAGCCCAGCATTTTGCATGATGTACTCTGCATATAAATTAAATACAGCCTGATGTACTCCTTTTGCAATTAGGAACCAGTCTGTTGTTCCATGTCCTGTTCTCTTGTTGCTTCTTTACCTGTATACAGGTTTCTCAGGATGCAGGTAAGGTGGTCTGTTATTCCCATATCTTTAAGAAATTTCCAGTTTGTTGTGATCCACACAGTCAAAGGCTTTAGTGTAGTCAATGAAGCAGATGTTTTTCTTGAATTCTCTTGCTTTTTTGATGATCCAGTGGATGTTGGCAATTTAATCTCTGGTTCCTCTGCCTTTTCTAAACCAAGCTTGAACATCTGGAAGTTCTTGGTTCACCTACTATTGGAGCCTAGCTTGAAGGATTTTGAGCATGACCTTGCTAGCATGTGAAATGAATGCAACTGTGTAGCAGTTCGAACTTTCTTTGACATTGCCCTGCTTAGGGATTGGAATGAAAACTGACCTTTTCTGGTCCTTGGCTACTGCTGAGTTTTCCAACTTTGCTGACATATTGAGTGCAGTATTTTAACAGCATCATCTTTTAGAATTTGAAATAGCTCAACTGGAATTTCATCACATCCACTAGTGTTGTTCATAGTGATGCTTCCTGAGGCCCACTTGACAAAACGTGGTCCCCTGGAGAAGGGAATGGCAAACCACTTCAGCATTCTTGCCTTGAGAACCCCATGAACAGTCTCATTTTGATGTAAGCACAAATGCTGAAAGCGTTATGTTTGCTTTGAAAGTTCAGTTAACGGTCAGCAAAACTTCACTGAATTTAGGAGAAAAGATAATCTGTTACTACAAAGAATTTCATATCCTGAATATAATCCTGAAAAAATTGGTGATCTCCTAGGGGCCTTTGGATGGAGTTTTTATGTTGTCTTTGCATAAAATCGTTTTGACTCTCACTTGAATACAGCCTTAGCCCGGGAGACTGCCAATAGTTTGCTATTTAATATGGAGATTTGCATTTCAAACCTAATCAGTATTAAATAATAGCTGGTAAACGAAGAGTAAGAGGGTCATTGTGTGTTTCATTATTGTGTAAACTCAGGAAAACACACTGAGAGGCCTAGAGAGCTCACTTGAATTCTAGCAGATAAGAAGGTGGCTTCTGAAGAAGATCTCTTAATGGGCAAGTGACTCATTTATTCCCACAGGGAAGGTGATCATGTGACTACTAGGTTTTATCAGTTTAGTCGCTCAGTCGTGTCCGACTCTTTTCAACCCCATGGACTGTACCACGCCAGGCCTCCCTGTCCATCACCAACTCCTGGAGCTTACTCAAACTCATGTCCATTGACTCAGTGATGCCATCCAACCATCTCATCCTCTGTTGTCCCCTTCTCCTCCCGCCTTCAATCTTTCCCAGCATCAGGGTCTTTTCAAATGAGTCTGTTCTTTACATCAGGTGGCCAAAGTACTGGAGTTTCAGCTTCAGCATCAGTCCTTCCAGTGAATATTCAGGACTGATTTCCTTTAGGATGAACTGGTTGGATCTCCTTGCTAGGCTTTATAAGGAAATAAAAGCAAAATGTGGAGAGAATCATTATATTATTTCCAATATGGACTCTATACTTAAGGTGAAAGCACTTCTTAAACCTTTAGCTTTCACTTCTCTATTACTGGATGGTTACTTTTCAGGATTTTTAATAGTTCAAAGTAATTAATTCAATTCAGGCTTGATTGTAACTCTAATCTTGTTGTTGTTTTTTTTTTAAGTGGTGTTGGAGAAGACTCTTGAGAGTCCCTTGGACAGCAAGGAGATCCAACCAGTCCATTCTGAAGATCAGCCTTGGGATTACTTTGGAAGGAATGATGCTGAAGCTGAAACTCCAGTACTTTGGCCACCTCATGGGAAGAGTTGACTCATTGGAAAAGACTCTGATGCTGGGAGGGATTGAGGGCAGGAGGAGAAGGGGACGACAGAGGATGAGATGGCTGGATGGCATCACGGACTCGATGGACGTGAGTCTGATTGGACTCCGGGAGATGGTGACGGACAGGGAGGCCTGGCGTGCTGTGATTTATGGGGTCGCGGAGAGTCAGACACAACTGAGTGACTGAACTGAACTGAACTGAACATTGGAATCAGGGGAAAAGAAAAATATTAATGCTATTTTCCCACCCTAGAGAGTTAATATAATTAACTCTTGGTCATTAGCTTGGTCATTAGCATATTTTGATAGTTCCCAGGTCACTCTCCTTAGTTGAAGTTTGGGAATCACTATTCTAGTTTATGTTCTGAACATACTTTTCTTCTATAATATAAAGACCTCATTGACTTTCCCAATATCTATGTTGTGGTCTCAATTTTTGATTGCATACATCTATTAGTAAAAAAAAAATTAAAACACACACAAAATACCTGTGTGTATATATACACTACTTTATTAATATATTGTCTTTATTACAAAACAGAAAAGCAGACATTTATGAAAGTACGTTTGTCTCAGTTTCTCAGTCTAGTCCAACTCTTTGCAGCCCCGTGGACTGTAGGTTGCCAGGCTCCTCTGTCCATGGGATTTCCCAGGCAAGAATATTGGCGTGGGGTACCCTTTCCTACTCCAGGGGATCTTCCTGACCCAGGGATTGAAGGCCCGTCCCGTGGTCCTCCTGCACTGGCGGGTGGATTCTTTACCACTAGTGCCACTTGCGAAGCCCCTATGAAATTATGAATAATAATAGTAAATATTTCTTCCTATACTCCTTTCAGCCACCCAGTTTTGGAAACCATTGTTCCACAGGATAAAGTCTGAATTCCTTATCATGGAATTAAAGGTTTTCTCCAAACAGAATTTTCTCTTTTATCATTGTTGTATACCAGTGGTTCCCCAACCTTTTTGACACCATGGAGCTGATTTGTGGGAGACAATTTTTCCTTGGGCCCTGGAGGGAGGGTAGTTTCAGGATGACTCAAGCACATTACATTTATTGTGTACTTTATTTCTATTGTTGTTACATTGTGATATATCATGAAGTAATTATACAGCTCACCATAATGCAGAATCAGCTCATCAGGCATTAGATTCTCATAAGGAACACGCAACCTAGATCCCTTGCCTGTGCAGTTCACAGGAGGGTTTGTGCTCCAATGAGAATCTACTGCCGCCACTGATCTGACAGGAGGTGGAGCTCAGGCGGTAATGCAAGTGATGGGGAGCAGCTGTAAATACAGATGAAGCTTGGCTTGCTCACCTGCTGCTCACCTCCTGCTGTGTGGTCCAGCTTCTAACAAGCCACAGACCTGTACCAGTCCATGGCCCCCAGGGGTTGGCCATCCATGTTCCGTACCATACTGTCTGAGTTTATTAACTGGTTGATATATTTCCAACTGTCTTAGGTCCACTTCCCTGGGAAATAGATCCTGAGATGGAGATGTGCGTGAAGAATGTTTATCGGGAAGTGAAGGAAGGAGGATTGGGCAGAAAATGGAGCAGATGTAGCTACAACAAAGAGTTCTGGATCTGGGTTGCCCCTCAGGATTGCCCCACCTTGAGGCAAGGCAGTTAGGCTTCACATTCCCACCCTCTCTCCAACATTAAGTTGTTATCTATGTGGGCTGCCCAGGAAAACGTGGCTCCTTTTGAGAGCAAATCCCAGACAGCCATCACCCACTCCCCTTCCACCTGTTGGGGGGCAATGAATGCCTCCAGCCTAGGGGGGATCTGGCATGCTCACTATAGCATTGTTCCTTACCCTGGAATATCTTATCCTCAATCTGCGCATAGAAACTTATCATTTCCTGGAGGCTCAACTCAAAATGCCACCACTTCCTTGAAGTTTCTTTATCATGATCCAGGATCCAAGAAGATCCCACATGTTGCAGAGCAACTCAGTCCATATGTTAGTGTGTGCTCAGTTATGTCTAACTCTTTGTGACCCCATGGATTGTAGCCCACCAGGCTCCTCTATCCATGGGGTTTTTCAGGCAAGAATACTGGACTGGGTTGCCATTTCCTTCTTCAGGGGATCTACCAGATCCAGGAATCAAACCCACATCTCTTGTGTCTCCTGGAATGGCAGGTGAATCCTTTACCACTGCGCCACCTGGGAAGCCACTGAATACTAGGTTTTAGGGACCTTATGTGGGTAAGTTACTTAACTTTTCTGAGTGAGACTAGCTATTGAGACCTCTACAAGCATCTATATAGGATGCTTGTAAGAATTAATTGAAAAACTCATCTAGCTGATGGTACTATGACATTTTCTTTCTAGCTTTTACTTTCTCACCTCCAGATTTCTGTAGCTTACTTAAATGATTTAAATGACAAAATAATTAGGATGCTGTGATGATTTTTCATGTTAGTTTATTCAGTTAAAAATCCTACTCTGTATTCTAAGGTAATGTTTCTACTTTTATGAAAAATTGATTTTTTTCAGCTTTATAAATATCTGATAATATTAATATAGTAACATAGTTTTGTACAACAATTTTATGGTAGTATAAGTTACATAACAATGAATTTTTGAAGTAATTAATTAGGAAAATAAACTCTTGTCATATATGTACACACATGCACATATCAGCATTGATTTTTTAAAAAATATTGGTTCATGAAATTTTAAGATGTGCAGATAATATATGCTATATAGATTATCTAATATATATCAGATATATATATTGCTAATCTATATTAACAGGTAATATATATGCTAATATTATATATGTTCATTAACTTCTTTTGTAAAGATCAATTCTTTGTTGAGTACCTACAGCAACTATAATATAGAAAACTTTTAGATTTATGCTTTTAGAGAAGCAAAGATAGATGAAATGATATCTCTACTGTGATGGAACTGAACATTGTTTAACTGATGAAAAAGTAAACAAAAGTGTTTTAGATAACATTAAAAATGTTTATTTGGCTGTGCTGGGTATTAGTTGTAGCATAAGGGATTTAGTTCCCTGACCAGAGGTCAAACCTGTGCCCCCTGCATTGGGAGTGCAGAGTCTTAGCCACTTGACCACCAAGGAAACCCCAAATTACATCTCTTTTTTTAAAAGACATCTGTAGGAAATAGTTTAGATCATTTATGTAATTGTTACTGACATTTCTGAACGTATTATAGAATTTCACAGGCCAGGCTGGTCTGATGATGTTCCCTTAAAGGATGGATAGAATTGTTTTTTATTTACTTTTTTAAAAAATTACTTATTTTTAAATTGATTAATTTATTTTTGGCTGCATTGTGCCTTTGTTGCTGTGCGAGACTTTCTCTAGTTGCGGCAAGTGGGAAATGGGAGAAAGCCCAGCCCAGCAATGAAGACACAGTGCAGTCAAAAGTTAATTAATTAATTTAAAAATAATTAAATAAAAAATAATCCTACTCTCTAGTTGAGGTGCTCAAGCTTCTCATTGCAGTGACTTCTTTTGTTGCAGAGCACAGGCTTTAAGGTATGAGGGCTTAGTTGCCCCCTGGCATGTGGGATTTTCCAGGAGCAGAGATTGAACCTGTGTCCCCTGCATTGGCAGGCAGATTCTTAACCACTGGACCACCAGGGAGGTCCCAGATAGGATTGAGAAAGTCTGTAAACTCCCTGATTAGGAGAGACTTGATCTGGTATAACTTTATACCTCACACGCTGCTTAGTATATACTTAGATGCTCAGTTAAAAAAAAAAATGTAACACACACATATCATTTGAATAAATGCCGAGTGTATAAATTGGATGGTTAGAGACGAATGGGGAAGGAAGGATTCCAGGCTGATGGTAGAGTTGGAAGGAAACCGCAGAGGTGACAGAGTTCAAGCCACACGGGGACGTCAGAATGAAATATTTGGTGGAAGTGCAGCACTCTGACAGGAGCAGGATGGGCCAGAGTTTCAGCAACAGAAGGGAGGGTGGGGAGAGTTTGGTAGACCTTCAGAAATACATGGGCTTCCCTGGTGGCTCAGACAGCAAAGAACCCACCCACAATGCGGGAGATCTGGGTTGGAAGATCGGAGAAGGGAATGGCTACCCACTCCAGTATTTTTGCCTGGAGAAGTCCACGGACAGAGGAGCTTGGCGGGCTACTGTCCATGGGGTCACAAAGATTCTCTCTGTTGAAACAGGAGACTTCATAAGGTCATGCTAAGGAAACACAGATCTGAGCAAGCTGGCTTTCAAGACACAGGATTTATTTTCTTAAGTCTGAGTTCCTCAGTCAGACTTACATTCTTAAATTTCTCAAGTCTCTTTTATTCCTTAATCTCCTTGTTTTCCTGTTCCTCGGACATTCCCACGTGGTCACTATTCACGCTTGCAAATCCCCCCAGCTGTAGTTAATCTTCCCACATTCTCAAGGCTCTTCATTTAATCCATGGTTATAGCCCTTGTGAGTTTGCCTTTGGAGGAAAGTGTCTCAGGCACCAGACTGCATGTGTATAGAGGGCACAGATCACATCAGGGTCACCTTTGTACTCACCTCCTTCCAGCAGTCAGTACAGATGAGTGTTGAATGGAGATGATCTGAAAGAGCGATTTCTTATTATAAGCTAGTGAAAATGCTGACTGCCGTTTCCTCTTGTAAACTGACATTAACACATATTACAAGTAGGCCCAACCTAAAAAGGTGCTTAATGAATGGTAAAAGGCAGCAAATGTCATATAAATGCCTCTGTTTAAAGAATTATTTCTACCTGAATCACAAGGTGTTTTTGATCCAGCCAACGAAAGTAGATATGTCAGGTCTTAGAAATGTTTGACAGGGGTGAAGAAAAAGAATTATGACAAAGGTCAGTTACATTAGGAGAAACCTTCTCTAACTGAAAGGACACTTTTACAAATAGTAATAAATAGAGGTCTCGCCACTAGATTTTATGACCTTTATGGCTTGGTTGTATTAAAGAGAAGCAATATTGTAAATTGACTGTAATTTAATTTAAGAAGTATTTTTTTATAGTGATGATAAAAAAAATAGAAAAAATGGACATAATCAAACCTGACTTCCTGTTGTAGGAAGGTCATGTTGTCAGCTGTTTGGGATCCTGGGCTGGACTTTATTCCACTGTTTGATAAATGCTATCAGCACTTTACAAGACAGAAACTTTCTATGAAACCAGTATTTTTATTGCCGAGTTCATAGTTAGTTTCGAATGTCTGACTGTTTTGTGCTTACACTGATTACTAAGTGTACTTTCATGTCAGGGAAAGAGAGAGTCACTAGAATGGAGGCCAAGAAAAACATAAACCTGGGCTATTCATTAATGAATAACCATCAGGAACTATTCATGAAGGAATAACACAATGAACAATAATCTACTTATTTGGAAAAATGTTTCTTGATCATTCCCAGAGGACCCAGGCTGAGTGACTATGTCATTCATACTTTGGTAAATATACAGCTGCAGGGCCTGCCCCCTGGTGAGCTCCAGGGAAGAGAGTGCAAATCGTATTCCTAAATAGATTATTGTTCCAGAGTTGGGGAAGGGCTTCCCTGGTAGCCCAGAAGATAAAGAATCTGCCTGCACTGTGGGAGACCCAGGTTTGATCCCTGGGTCGGGAAGACCCCCTGGAGAAGGAAATGACAACCCAGTCCAATATTCTTGCCTGGGAAAATCCCATGGACAGAAGAGCCTGGCTGGCTACAGTCCACAGGGTCGCAAAGCATCACACACGACTGAACGACTAACACTCAGCAGAGTTGGGGAACGTGGCAGCCCTGCCCACCATAGAAAGTGTTCTGTAGTGATTCCTAATCAGAGGGAGTACTTAGTCTAGGGACTTCGCTGGTGGCCCAGTGGCTAAGACTTTGTGCTCCCAATGCAGGGGGCTTGGGTTGGATCCCTGGTCAGGGAACTAGATTCCACATGCCTCGCATGCATGCCGCAGCAAGGATCTGGCATGCCACAGAGAAAGTCCCATGTGTTGCAGCTGATAATGGGAGCAGTCAACAAATGAATAAATAGTAAAAAAGAAAACAGCCCATCCCCCACCAAAGGTATAATGTTAGTCTAAACCCTGTGACCCTCAAGTAAACATGAGTGTCCACTTAGTTATCCCAGACACTTAGGGAAATGTGTCTCCCCAGGAAAGTGAGTTAAAAAAAATTAATTCCTCATAAAACCACTTCTGAATATGTTTCCCAGTGGAAATACCGGGAACAAGTTCAAAATCAATATGACGTTTAGAAAATTATTTCTGACTATGGTGCTCCCCTTCTTCGCACACTACCCTCCTCCACTCTGTCATCCCTGGCGTTCGGAGCTGTGCTTTTGTTTAAGAGGCATTAGTGAGTCACAATAGCTATTTTTAATACACAGACATGTGAGAGAGCTGTTTGGTAGAGGATTTGCTTGCCAGAAATTGGATTCGTGAAAGTCCAGGCTTCCAGCCAGATTCTGGGGTGAGTTAGAAATGGGGGCTAGACAGAAAAGCTTGTAGGCTTTTTAGACTAGAACAGAGAGACTACAGATGGAAAACTAGGGCTTAATTTGAGTAGTAATTTAGAATAGGTGTTGATTTAGGAAGATCTAAAAGATATAGAATTAATGGAAACGTTAATGATGGGCCTCTTGAAATAAAAGAATGATGATAGTTTATGGAATACCTGTAGCTCTTAATCATTATATATTTTAGCACCTAGGTACTAAAAAGTGGTAGCCAAAAATAAATAGCAGCACATTTTAAAAATAGTAGATTTCTTCCCTTCTTTGAATTTCTAACCTTATTTCATGAACATGAACCGGATTTTAATGCACTAATTTTTATACTAAGCAGAGCAGAGAGACCATGAATTTTTCAATTTATGGGTAGAGAAGTATTTATTGAGACTGGAGAATTATTATTTGTGTGCTTACTTAATGTATTTATTTGTCTGTTGTGTGCCTTGTTCCACAGAAAATTTAGGCAGAAATGATAGATAATTTAGGACAATACCACACCGATGTAAAATTCCCTCACCCTCCCCCCTAACGTAACTAGAACCCACTTGGGAAACTAGGGTAACCCTGCAAGTCCCTTTGCATATAAATAGATGTTATAAGACTCATGCATTAAGTCAGTCAGTACTTTTCAGCCATAAAAAATCACTCAGGCCCTCACTCATTATTTATTTACTTAATTTTAGACATAATTATATAATGCACTTGGTTATCTGGGTTTATGTAGATCACAGGAGACTGGAGCGGTTGGACGATGCACATTCCCTTGGCATTAGCAATTATACAAAGGGCTTTCACATCCATTATTAGCTGTTTGAGGCAGACATAGCAATAACATCAAGAAGTGGCAGTGGACTGCCCGACAGCCCCAAGAAGACTGAGCGATTCTAAGCAGTTGGCACATCAACCGCAAGAATACGCTAGTCCACTGCCATGATGGGGGGTGGGGAGGGAAAGCATGCATCACCCTCCCCAGGAGGCACCATCACCGCAGTCTAGACTCAGAACCCTGGGTGAACACGGAGCTCATCCTGGCCAGCTTCCCAGCCAGCACACGGCTCACCTTTGTAGTTTTCCTCTCTGATCATTAGACAGCTTCTGTCAGTGTGTTGCCACTGATGAGATTCTCTCAGTTGACAGGGACTATGTTGATGAATAATTTTATGTGTCAGCTTGGCTGGGCTCCGGTGCCCAGCTATGTCATCAAACATAATTTTGGATGTTTCTGTCAGGGTGTTTGTGGATAAATTAGCATTTAAACTGGTGGACTCTGAGTAAAGCAAATTGCCTTCCATAATTTGGGAGTGGGCCTCATCTAATCAGCTGAAGTCCTGACTAGAAGGAAAGACTGACCTCCCGTGAGAAAGAGGGAATTCCACAGGGGCAGCTTTGCAATGTGAACTACATCACTGACTCCTTTCTGAGCCTCTAGCCTGCTGCCCTACCCTGTAGATTTTGGACTTGCCTGCCTCTATAATCATGTGAACCCATTCTTAAAATAAATCATTTTATACCTATCTATCTGTCTATCTCATATTGGTTTTGTTTCTTTGGAGAATCTTGAACGCAAAATTTCTTTTGAAATTATGACATAATACATTGTGTAGCTCTGATTGTGTCATTACTTTGTTAAAAATTCTTGGTGGGAAATGTTCTTTGTGGCATTGTTTGTAATAGCAATAATTAACCTAAATATACATCAATAGTGAATTGGACAAGTGAACTGATATAATAGGACATATTCCACACACTAATATACTGTGATTTTGCAGAAAATTACTGAGATACAGCTACATCCATGTGTAGTGACAAACATATATTTGAGATAAATTGTTAGTGAAAAATTGTAAATTGCAGTGAAGTATGTATGGTTCCATTTATATGGAAATTATTATATATGGTATAGTCCTATAGGAAAATGGTAAATTAAAAAAGCGAACACTGCTAACACTTACTGAGGGCTTCCTATGTGTATGCTTCTTGTGTTCAAGGAGCGTCCCATGTATTAATTCTTGTCATTCATTCAGTTCCACAAACATTTATTACATGTAGTGTTAGGTGAGAGGCATTCAACAGTAAATGAGATCAGTTAAGGTGAGCGATCCTTAACCTGGGGTGATTTTGCCCCCCAGGGGACATTTAGCCATGTCTGAAAACATTTTTTGTTGTTGTTGTCACGAGAGCGTATGTATAGCGGGGTTGTTACTGGCATCCAGTGAATGGAAGTCAGTGATGCTGCTTATATATTACAATGCACAAGACAACTCCCACAGCAAAGAATTTTTCAACCTAGACTGTCAATAGTGCAAGAGTCTGAGAAATCTTGAGCTAGACAAAACCCCTGCCTTCATGGATTTGGCAATAATTTATTTAATTCTCGCAACACCTGGATGAGGAAGGTACTGTTATTATCTGTTATTATCGAGGAGGAACCTGAGCCACAAAACGGTTAAGATACAAGCTAAATTGCTCATGGGTGTGTCTGGGAATTGAGTTTGGTGGTGAACTTTCACTTTGTACATGCTATATCTTTGTATTTTTAATAGTAAACTTGTTTTGCTTTTAAAATTATTTTTCTAATTAAGATTTCAGTTCAAGGGGATTTTTAAATGATTTAAAAGGGACTTTTAGGAACTTCCCTGGTCCAGCGGTTAGGGCTTCACACTTCCACTGAAAGTGTTATGGGTTTGGATCTTGTGTGGCATGACTTGTTTGGCAAAAACAAAAAAAAAGCATTTTTAAATCACTCCCAATTGTCTGTTTCAAATGATCGAGGATCTTCAACTTCACTTTCTGGCTTCTGTGAGATCTGCTTGCATCTACTTTTCCAGCTCACTTGCTTGCCACCTCACACACTCCCCATTCGAGCTGCAGTAGGCTGATGTCTCTTTTGGGAGGTCTGTACACTCTGCTTCCCCAGTGGCTCAGAGGTAAAGAATCTGCCTTCCGTGCAGGAGACACAGGAGATGAAGGTTTGAGCTGTGGGTGGGGAAGATCCCCTGGAGGAGGAAATGGCAACCCACTCTAGTATTCTTGCCTGGAGAATCCCATGGACAGAGGAGCCTGGCAACTAGGTTTGAAAAGAGTCTGACACCACTGAGCATGCACATACATTGACTTGCTCATCTTGATATTACCTATGAAACTAAATTGTATTTTGCACATAAATTGTGAACCAAAGTGAACTGCAAAGGTGAGTTTCTTTCATATTGAATCAAAATCTACTTCCCCAGAACTTGCTGGTTCTCTGCCCTTGGTATTTATGATTTATATCTAAGACATATTCACAACACAACACAACTGACATTTAAATATTTACCTTCTCTAAGTTTTCTCTTTGCAAGTGAAGCCTCTCTAAGTCTTTCAATCATTTCCCTGACTGGACCTTATTTCAAGACTATTTACCATCCTGGCTGCTCTAGAATGTTCTCAGTCAGTTTATTTCAGTTGTGCAGTTGTGTCCAACTCTTTGCTACCCCGTAGACTGCAGCATGCCAGGCTTCCCTGTCCATCACCAACTACTGGAGCTTATTCAAACTCATGTCCATTAACTCAGTGATGCCATCCAATCATCTCATCCTCCGTAGTCCCCTTCTCCTCCTGCCTTCAATCTTTCCCAGCATCAAAGTCTTTTCCAATGAGTCAGCTCTTCCCATCAGGTGGCCAAATTATTGGAGTTTCAGTTTCAGCGTCACATCAGTCCTTCCAATGAATATTCAGGACTGATATCCTTTAGGATTGACTGGTTGGATCTCCTTGCAGTCCAAGAGATTCTCAAGAATCTTCTCCAACACCGCATTTCAGAAGCATCAATTCTTCAGCTCTCAGTTTTCTTTATGGCCCAATTCTCACATCCATACATGACCACTGGAAAAACCACAGCTTTGACTAGACAGACCTTTGTTGGCAAAGTAATGTCTCTGCTTCTTAACATGCTGTCTAGGTTGGTCATAACTTTTCTTCCAAGGAGCAAGCATCTTTTAATTTCATGGCTAGAGTCACAATCTGCAGTGATTTTGGAGCCCCCTGAAATAAAGTCTGCCATTTTTTCCATTGTTTCCCCATCTATTTGCTGTGAAGTGATGGGACCGGATGCTATGATCTTAGTTTTCTCAATGTTGAGTTTTAAGCCAACTTTTTCCACTGTCCTCTTTCACTTTCATTAGGAGGCTTTTTAGTTCTTCTTCACTTTCAGCCATAAGGGTGAGGTTATTGGTATTTCTCCCAGCAATCTTGATTCCAGCTTATGCTTCCTCCAGCCCAGCATTTCTCATGGTGTACTCTGCATATAATTTAAATAAGCAGGGTGACAATATACAGCCTTGATGTACTCCTTTCCCGACTTGGAACCAGTCTATTGTTCCATATCCAATTCTAACTGTTGCTTCTTGACTTGCATACAGATTTCTCAGGAGGCAGGTCAGGCGGTCTGATATTCCCATCTCTTGAAGAATTTTCCACAGTTTGTTGTGATACATACAGTCAAAGGCTTTGGTGTAGTCAATAAAGCACAAGTAGATGTTTTTCTAGAACTCTCTTCAGGACTGGGAAACAGACTCTTGGAGGGCACAAACAAAACCTTGTGTGTTCCAGGACCCAGGAGAATGGAGCAGTGATCCCACAAGAGATTGACCAAGACTTGCCCATGAGTGTACAGGAGTCTCCAGCAGAGGCGGGGGTCAGCAGTGTCCTGCTACAGGGTCCAGGGCACTGAGTGCAGCAGTGTGTGCATGGGACCTTTTGAAGGAGGTTGCCATTATTTTCATTCAGTTCAGTT
Source organism: Capra hircus (assembly GCF_001704415.2). Classification (NCBI taxonomy): domain Eukaryota; kingdom Metazoa; phylum Chordata; class Mammalia; order Artiodactyla; family Bovidae; genus Capra; species Capra hircus. Next base: position 18,178,768 of record NC_030808.1, read on the forward strand.
CAGTCGCTCAGTCGTGTCCAACTCTGCAACCCCATGAATCACAGCACGCCAGGCCTCCCTGTCCATCACCAACTCCCGGAGTTCACTAAAACTCATGTCCATAGAGTCCGTGATGCCATCCAGCCATCTCATCCTCTGTCGTCCCCTTCTCCTCCTGCCCCCAATCCCTCCCAGCATCAGAGTCTTTTCCAATGAGTCAACTCTTCACATGAGATGGCCAAAGTATTGGAGTTTCAACTTTAGCATCAGTCCTTCCAAAGAACACCCAGGACTGATCTTTAGAATGGGCTGGTTGGATCTCCTTGCAGTCCAAGGGACTCTCAAGAGTCTTCTCCAACACCACCGTTTAAAACAATCAATTCTTCGGTGCTCAGCTTTCTTAACAGTCCAACTCTCACATCCATACATGACCACTGGAGAAACCATAGCCTTGACTAGACAGACCTTAGTCGGCAAAGTAATGTCTCTGCTTTTCAATATGCTATCTAGGTTCGTCATAACTTTCCTTCCAAGGAGTAAGTGTCTTTTAATTTCATGGCTGCAATCAATATCTGCAGTGATTTTGGAGCCCAGAAAAATAAAGTCAGTCACTGTTTCCCCATCTATTTCCCATGAAGTGATGGGACCAGATGCCATGATCTTCGTTTTCTGAATGTTGAGCTTTAAGCCAACTTTTTCACTCTCCTCTTTCACTTTCATCGAGAGGCTTTTTAGTTCCTCTTCACTTTCTGCCATAAGGGTGGTGTCATTTGCATATCTGAGGTTATTGATATTTCTCCCGGCAATCTTGATTCCAGCTTGTGCTTCTTACAGCCCAGCATTTCTCATGATGTACTCTGCATATAAGTTAAATAAGCCAGGTGACAGTATACAGCCTTGATGTACTCTTTTCCTATTGGGAACCAGTCTGTTGCTCCATGTCCAGTTCTAATGGTTGCTTCCTGACAAGCATATACGTTTCTCAAGAGGCAGGTCAGGTGGTCTGGTATTCCCAATCTCTTTCAGAATGTTCCACAGTTTATTGTGATCCACACAGTCAAAGGCTTTGGCATAGGCAATAAAGCAGAAATAGATGTTTTTCTGGAACTCTGTTGCTTTTTTGATGATCCAATGGATGTTGGCAATTTGATCTCTGGTTCCTCTGCCTTTTCAAAAACCAGCTTGAACATCAGGGAGTTCACGGTTCATGTATTGCTTACGCCTGGCTTGGAGAATTTTGAGCATTACTTTACTAGCATGTGAGATGAGTGCAATTGTGTGGTAGTTTGAGCATTCTTTGGCATTGCCTTTCTTTGGGATTGGAATGAAAACTGACCTTTTCCAGTCCTGTGGCTACTGCTGAGTTTTCCAAATTTACTGGCATATTGAGTGCAGCACTTTCACAGCATCATCTTTCAGGATTTGAAATAGCTCTACTGGAATTCCATCATCTCTGCTAGCTTTGTCCGTAGTGATGCTTTCTAAGGCCCAGTTGACTTCACATTCCAGGATGTCTGGCTCTAGGTGAGTGATCACACGATCATGATTATCTGGGTCATGAAGATCTTTTTTGTACAGTTCTTCTGTGTATTCTTGCCACCTCTTCTTAATATCTTCTGCTTCTGTTAGGTCCCTACCATTTCTGTCCTTTATTTAGCCCATCTTTGCATGAAATTTTCTCTTGGTATCTCTAAATTTCTTGAAGAGATCTCTAGTCTTTCCCATTCTGTTGTTTTCCTCTATTTGTTTGCATTGATCTCTGAGGAAGGCTTTCTTATCTCTCCTTGCTATTCTTTGGAACTCAGCATTCAGATGGTTGTATCTTTCCTTTCCTCCTTTTCACTTCTCTTCTTTTCACAGCTATTTGTAAGGCCTTCTCAGACAGCCATTTTGCTTTTTTGTATTTCTTTTCCATGGGAATGGTCTTGATCCCTGTCTCCCGGACAATGTCACGAACCTCCATCCATTGTTCATCAGGCACTCTGTCTATCACATCTAGTCCCTTAAATCTATTTCTCACTTTCATTGTATAGTCATAAGAGATTTGATTTAGGTCATGCCTGAATGGTCTAGCGGTTTTCCCTACTTTCTTCAATTTAAGTCTGAATTTGGCAATAATGAGTTCATGATCTGAGCCACAGTCAGCTCCAGGTCTTATTTTTGCTGACTGTATAGACCTTCTCCATCTTTGGCTGCAAAGAATATAATCAATCTGAATTCGGTGTTGACCATCTGGTGATGTCCATGTATAGAGTCTTCTCTTGTGTTGTTGGAAAATGGTGTTTGTTATGACCAGTGCGTTCTCCTGGCAAAACTCTATTAGCCTTTGCCCTGCTTCATTTTGTACTCCAAGGCCAAATTTGCCTGTTACTCCAGGTGTTTCTTGACTTCCTACTTTTGCATTCCAGTCCCCTATAATGAAAAGGACATATTTTTGGGTGTTAGTTCTAAAAGGTCTTGTAGGTCTTCATAGAACTGTTCAACTTCAGCTTCTTCAGCGTTACTGGTCGGGGCATAGACTTGAATTACCATGATATTGAGTTGTTTGCCTTGGAAACAAACAGAGATCATTCTGTCATTTTTGAGATTGCATCCAAGTACTGCATTTCAGGCTCTTTTGTTGACCACGATGGCTACTCCATTTCTTCTGAGGGATTCCTGCCCACAGTAGTAGATATAATGATCATCTGAGTTAAATTCACCCATTCCAGTCCATTTTAGTTTGCTGATTCCCAGAATGTTGACATTCACCCTTGCCATCTCTTGTTTGACCACTTCCAATTTGCCTTGACTCATGGACCTGGCATTCCAGGTTCCTATGCAATATTGCTCTTTACAGCATCAGACCTTGCTTCTATCACCAGTCACTTCCACAACTGGGTATTGTTTTTGCTTTGGCTCCATCCCTTCCTTCTTTCTGGTGTTTTTTCTCCACTGATCTCCAGTAGCATATTGGGCACCTACTGACCTGGGGAGTTCCTCTTTCAGTATCCTATCATTTTGCCTTTCATACTATTCATGAGGTTCTCAAGGCAAGAGTACTGAAATGGTTTGCCATTCCCTTCTCCAGTGGACCACATTCTGTCAGACCTCTCCACCATGACCTGCCCATATTGGATGGCCTCACAGGGCATGGCTTAGTTTCATTGAGTTAAACAAGGCTGTGGTCCCTGTGATCAGATTGGCTAGTTTTCTATTATGGTTTCAGTGTGTCTGCCCTCTGATGCCCTCTTGCAACACCTACCATCTTACTTAGATTCTCTTATCTTGGACGTGGTATTTCTTCACGGCTGCTCCAGCAAAGCGCAGCTGCTGCTCCTTACCTTGGATGAGGGGTATCTCCTCACAGCCACCCCTCCTGGTTACCTCCATCATAGTTTGGCCTCAAGTCAAACAACAGGGAGGGAACACAGCCCTGCCCATCAACAGAAAATCAGATTAAAGATTTACTGAGCATGGCCCTGCCCATCAGAACAAGACCCAGTTTCCTCCTCAGTGTCTCCTATCAGGAAGCTTCCACAAGACTCTTATTCTTCTTCATCAGAGGGCAGACAAAATGAAAACCAAATCACAGAAAACTAACCACACTAATCACATGGACCACAGCCTTGTCTAGAATGTTCTACTTTGCCAATATCTACCCTAAAGTGGTACATCAGAGTTCAAGGGTGAAATGAGTAGTTAGAAAGCAAACAACCTCTTATGGTTAATTTTTTTCTGAACTTTGTGTTTATTGAACTCACTTACTTGGTGGTTGTGTCACACACCATTGAGTAATAGCTCACCATGATAATAAGAGATATTTATCATGGGTTTTGGAGAAGGCAATGGCAGCCCACTCCAGTACTCTTGCCTGGAAAATCCCATGGATGGAGGAGCCTGGTGGGCTGCAGTCCATGGGGTCTCAAAGAGTTGGACACGACTGAGCTACTTCACTTTCACTTTTCACTTTCATGCATTGGAGAAGGAAATGGTAACCTGCTCCAGTGTTCTTGCCTGGAGAACCCAGGGTCGGGGGAGCCTGGTGGGCTGCCGTCTATGGGGTCACAGAGTCAAACATGACTGAATCGACGTAGCAGCAGCAACAGCAGCAGCATCATGGGTTGAGTCATCAATAAAGCGTTAAGTCATACTCAGCACACTCTGCTGAAGAAGGCAGGGCAGTATTTAATGCAATTTATATTTTTATATGGGCTTCACTAGAGGTAGAGAATTGACCTGCCAATGCAGGAGACATAAGAGATGTGGGTTTGATCCCTGGGTTGGGAAGATCCCCTGGAGAAGGGCATGGCAACCCACTCTAGTATTCTTGCCTGAAGAATCCCATGGACAGAGGAACCTGGCAGGCTATAGTCCACAGGGTCTCAAAGAGTCGGACATGACTGAAGCGACTTAGCGTGCATACGCACCATGTATCTTTAGGCACAAAATTCAATTTGAAATGAAAATTGGTAATTTATGTGTATGTATGAGGAAATCAACCCTGAATATTCATTGGAAAGACTTATGCTGAAGCTGAAGCACCAATGCTTTGGCCACCTGATGAGAAGAGCCAATCCATTGGAAAAGACCCTAATGCTGGGAAAGAGTGAAGGCAGAAGGAGAAGGGGGTGACAGGAGATGAGATGGTTGGATGACCTCACTGATTGAATGGACGTGCGTTTGAGCAAGCTCTGGGACACTGTGAAGGACAGGGAAGCCTGGCATGCTGCAGTTTATGGAGTCCAAAGAGTTGGACAAGACTGAACAATAACAATATGTAGACAAGCAGGAATCTAAAACAAATATTCCAAAAGCATGTCAAAACATTGTATGACTTGCTATATGATGACAGTCATAAACTGAGGTAGGATGACTGTACATTAAAAGATTAATCTATGTGTTGAAATTTGAGAACTAGTATAAAATGATTTCTATGTGAAAATAGAAGTCAGACAGTTTTTATTCTGAGCAAGACTATATTTCTTTAAGTCTTGGAGACTGACTTAAAGTTGGCTTTTAATTTCTAAAAGCCTGAAAGTAGAGTTGATTTGGAGGGAGGGTAAAGTGATGAGAGCTCTTGATGGGAAAACAAAGCCACAATAGCAAAATTTCTTTTGTCTCTTGCTCCTCTACCAACAAATATTAATTGACCTTTCTCACTGTCATCCCTAATTTAATGTTTAAATATTTGAAACATGCAAGACACACCTGAAAAAAATTTGACCTCTTGCTCCAGGATAATTTCCATTCTCATTTCCTGTGAATCTGGGAGTTCTCTTTTATATTTTCTTTCTTGGGGATAAGGCTTAAAGTGAGCTTTCAATGCATGCTTATGACCAGTGTAAGATTTATACAGAGAAGAAATTACAAGTAAATAGGGTTGTTAGATAGTCCGGCTTTGCCTGATTTAGAAATAAATCTCAAATTACTAGTTCTCTTCATTCAGCCAGCTTGTTTCCTGCACAGATTCCTCCTGGACCTGGCAATTAGAATCTTTTTTTCCCTTTTTACTGTTACTTATCACTATGCCTGTTTTGAAACACTACCACATAGAGCTTGTGGTTGCTTTACTTTCAGTCCAGCTGGGCTTACCCAGAGTGGTTGTCTTAAGTAAGCAGTTTCTTATAAATTTGTTGACATTTTTTTTGTGTGTGTGAAAAAAAAAAGGTTTTGTTCATTGATATCTCCCATACCCCATTGACTTTCTAATCATTCCTCCTGTAATGAATCACACAGTTTCAGTAGGTTTTACAGATTTATCTCCTCAACCTTTATAGAAATAATTAGTTCATAATTGAGTATGATGTGATGAAAAGAGAACCACATGTTATATTAAGAAACTTTGGTTAGTCTTAGTGTGTCCCCTGTCCCCACCCAAGTGACTTCACCTCCCATGTTTGCATCATCAGCAAAATGAAGGAATAGGATTACATCAGTTGTTCTCAACTCTGGGTACATATTAGAAGCATCTGGGGAACTTGAAAAATACTACTTGGATATACCAGATAAGCTAAATCAGATTACACTTGAGGTGAGACCTAGGCATTGGTATTAATACTATATTAAATGGTCAACCAGCTTTAGAAGTCACTGGATGAGGGATTTTCATGGATCTTTCCAACTTTCCCTTATTTTTATACTTATCGACTTGGACTCCCTCTCTTACCTAACCTTTATAGGTGGTTAAGGAGGAGGGCTTTCTTGATATGATTAGTTAATGGCTACAGATGTGAGCTATGTAGTCTTTATGTGACATTTTAACCATACTGAATAGAGAAAAATAAGTACAGTAGAGAAAAGAGTTTATGTCCCAAATGTCTTAAGGTTTTCTTTCTTTTTTTTTTTTTTTTTTCCAATATTTATCTATTTGGCTGCACTGAGTCTTAGTTGAGGGACCTAGGATCTTCATTGCAGCATGTGGGATCTAGTTCCCCAGCCAGGAATCGAACCTGAGCTCCCTGCATTGGGAGCATGGTATTTTAGCCACCAGACCACCAGGGAAGTCCCTAAGGTTTTCTGGTTAATTTCTGGTTCCATAATTTTTAAAAATGTCTCCTATAAGCTAAATGTGCAGTTAAGGTGCCTTCTGCAGTGTTTCTACTGAGGGAGATTTTCAAGAAGCCATTCACGGAGGTACCATGAGCTGCAATGGTGCCAAGGGAAGGCCCACCCATCCCAAACTGGAGCACAGAGAGACTTTCCTACAGTTTCCTACAGTTTCCTGTGCCTGAAACTGTGACTACAGGTATCTAGTGGAAAATGAGGTGGGCTTTGGAAGGCAGGATGACAGAGAAGCTGTGATGTCCTCCAAGAAGTATAACAGTTCAATGTGCTGTGGGCAATTTGGCATAAGGGTAGAGAGGTAATGGGGGAGCATACTGTGAAGACAGAGTTTAAACTGTATCCATGTAATTCTTTCTCCTTACTTCCCTAGAATTTAATGCAATCACTCAACTTCTCTCCACCACTATGATACTAATGACATGCTTTCAGAAATTCTCATCATTCTATTTAGAAAAATAGAAACAATAGTAAATTCTATAAGTAAGAAAATAATTCAAAACATGCTTATAGCAAATTCCTAGTTTGACTAAACTCTCTTATTGTGTTAGATGGAGAAGGCAATGGCAACCCACTCCAGTACTCTTGCCTGGAAAATCCCATGGACGGAGGAGCCTGGCAGGCTGCAGTCCATGGGATCTCGAAGAGTCAGGCATGACTGAAGCGACTTAGCAGCAGCAACAACAGCAGCATTGTGTTAGATTTTTAAAATTTTAAATTCATTCTTCTTTGGCCTAATAACAGTATTGTCCAGAGTTTATCTCCTTATCTTAAATCTTAATTCCTTAATTCTTGTTCTAGTAACTATTTGGCTAAATAATAGTTTTTCTTAACCAAAATCTTTCTTGTAAGTAGAATCAGGGTGCTTTCCTACACATATATGTTTCTGCCTAGGCTGAATAACCCTTAATCAGGTACACCTGACACTAACACACCATTGTAAATTCACTATACTCCAATAATAAAAAAAGCAACCCTTAGAATGGCTTTGCCATCATCCTGTAATTTATCTCCCCCTTTTCATATCCTCTTCTTCATTCAGTTCAGTACAGTTCAGTCACTCAGTCTTGTCCAACTCTTTGCGACCCCATGAATTGCAGCACGCCAGGCCTCCCTGTCCATCACCAACTCCCGGAGTTACCTCAGACTCACGTCCATCGAGTCAGTGATGCCATCCAGCCATCTCATCCTCTGTCGTCCCTTTCTCCTCCTGCCCCCAATCCCTCCCAGCATCAGAGTCTTTTCCAATGAGTCAACTCTTCTCATGAGGTGGCCAAAGTACTGGAGTTTCAGCTTTAGCATCATTCCTTCCAAAGAAATCCCAGGACTGATCTCCTTTAGAATGGACTGGTTGGATCTCCCTGCAGTCCAAGGGACTCTCAAGAGTCTTCTCCAACACCACAGTTCAAAAGCATCAATTCTTCGGCACTCAGCTTTCTTCACAGTCCAACTCTCACTTCCATACATGACCACTGGAAAAACCATAGTCTTGACTAGATGGACCTTTGTTGGCAAAGTAACGTTTCTGCTTTTTAATATGCTATCTAGGTTGGTCATAACTTTTCTTCCAAGGAGTAAGCATCTTTTAATTTCATGGCTGTAGTCACCATCTGCAGTGATTTTGGAGCCCCCCAAAATAAAGTCTGACACTATTTCCACTGTTTCCCCATCTATTTCCCATGAAGTGATGGGACCGGATGCCATGATCTTCGTTTTCTGAATGTTGAGCTTTAAGCCAACTTTTTCACTCTCCTCTTTCTCTTTCATCAAGAGGCTTTTTAGCTCCTCTTCACTTTCTGCCATAAGGGTGGTGTCATCTGCATATCTGAGGTTATTGATATTTCTCCTGGAAATCTTGATTCCAGCTTGTGTTTCTTCCAGCCAGCATTTCTCATGATGTACTCTGCATAGAAGTTAAATAAGCAGGGTGACAATATACAGCCTTGACGTACTCCTTTTCCTATTTGGAACCAGTGTGTTGTTCCATGTCCAGTTCTAACTGTTGCTTCCTGACATGCATATAGGTTTTCCAAGTTCCAAAGAATAGCAAGGAGAGATAAGAAAGCCTTCCTCAGCGATCAATGCAAAGAAATAGAGGAAAACAACAGAATGGGAAAGACTAGAGATCTCTTCAAGAAAATTAGAGATACCAAGGGAACATTTCATGCAAAGATGGGCTCGATAAAGGACAGAAATGGTATGACCTAACAGAAGCAGAAGATATTAAGAAGAGGTGGCAAGAATACACAGAAGAACTGTGCAAAAAAGAGCATCATGACACAGATAATCACAATGGTGTGATCACTCATCTAGAGCCAGACATCCTGGAATGTGAAGTCAAGTGGGCCTTAGAAAGCATCACTACGAACAAAGCTAGTGGAGGTGATGGAATTCTAGTTGAGCTATTTCAAATCCTGAAAGATGATGCTGTGAAAGTGCTGCACTCAGTATGCCAGTAAATTTGGAAAACTCAGCAGTGGCCATAGGACTGGAAAAGGTCAGTTTTCATTCCAATCCCTAAGAAAGGCAATGCCAAAGAATGCTCAAACTACTGCACAATTGCACTCATCTCACATGCTAGTAAAGTAATGCTAAAAATTCTCCAAGCCAGGCTTCAACAATACATGAACCGTGAACTTCCAGATGTTCAAGCTGGTTTTAGAAAAGGCAGAGGAACCAGAGATCAAATTGCCAACATTCGCTGGATCATGGAAAAAGCAACAGAGTTCCAGAAAAACATCTATTTCTGCTTTATTGACTATGCCAAAGCCTTTGACTGTGTGGATCACAATAAACTGGGGAAAATTCTGAAAGAGATGAGAATCCCAGACTACCTGACCTGCCTCTTGAGAAACAGTAGGATTAACAGTCCATAATTATGTCCAAGCATATTTAAGCGTTTAGAAAAGATGAGAATTCAAATTTAGTGTAGATCAATGGACTGGTATATAAAAGGTCTTTGACAGATCTTGGACTAGTATCTAAAACATTTTGAAAAATACAATATTCTTTCCTAATTAAACAAAAAAGCAGAAGAAAGTAAACGTACCAGTAAGAAGCCCAAACCATCAGTGTAGTAGGAAAAGATGTAAATTTCTTTGACATTAAAATTTTATGTGTGTATATATACACAATATACCAAAATCAGCATCATTTTAATGAAAGATTTAAAAGTCTTTGTAACAAAAGACAAAGAACTCCATCATCATTACCAGTTCTCCTGATTGAGAAGTACTGACCCATGTAATTAGACACGAGAAAGTAAGAAGGGGTATGAGTATTTGAAAGGAGACAGAATTATCATCACTGACAGATGATGATGCTATATTAAGAAAAACAATTAAAATGATTAGAAACAATGAGATAGGTCAGTAAAGTGATTAGTTTCATGTGCACAAAAAATATTCAAATCAATAGTTTTCCCCTATATTTCCTATATATCAACCAAAAGATTGGTTAGATAATGCAGTGAAGCAAATTTACCAATTGCTGTAGCAACCTAAGAAGAAAAGATACCTAGAGATAAAATTAACAAGACGTGAGCAGAAGCTAAGTGAAGAAAAGTTAATACTTGGGAGATTTAACTGAAAAAGACCAGGAGAAATACTCTGACTTTTTTAGTTGGATATGACATCAAATGCATGTTCAAAATCAGTTAAGATGATGATTTAACTGTCTTCTGAGGAAGGCAAGTTTTGGTAACTGGAGGGCCATTTGTTTGCCTGAATATCAGAACAAGTTTGAAGAAGCAAGTGGAGGAGAAAAACTGGATTGTTTGTAAGCCACTCCCTATTTCAGCCCCAGATGAAGTTAATAATAAGAACAGACCTGTCTACTAAGGATTTTTCAGTAGGGTGTGTTTTGCAAAACCTGTTCTCCATCTTTCTTATGAAAACTCCACTTATGTTTTCCAGTTCACTAAGGTTTTTTGCATGAGAAGATTCCTTAAGAGCATCAGAGACATGCTGAGCTCATGTATTCTGGTAGTAGGAAGCATGGGACAAGTATGAAGGCAATCATGTGGACACTGTGCTATCTCCCCCTTGCCCACCCCCAGCTTCTAAAATTAGAGGACATCTGGGACTTACCTGGTGGTCTAGTGGTTAGGGCTCTGAGAGGGCACAGGTTTGATCCCTGGCTGGGGAAGGTCTTGCAAGGACTGTGGTGTGGCAAAATACATAAAATTAGGGGACATCTGAAATCTAGTTTACCTTGAAAAAATGTTTGTAATATCTTTGACAAATTCCAATAATATGAATTTAGTTAGGAAGAGACAAATCAAAAAATGAAAGGGCAGGGATTTCCCTGGTGGTCCAATGGCTAAGACTCAGAGATCCCAATGCAGGGGGCCTGGATTGGGTCCCTGGTCAGGGAATCAGAGTGGCTCAGGTGGGAAGGAATCTGCCTGCCATGTTCGAGACCCAGGTTCAATCCCTGGGTCCAGAAGATCCCCTGGAGAAAGGAATGGCAACCCATTTCAGTATTCTCGCCTGGAGAATTCCATGGACAGAGGAGCCTGATACGCTATAGTCCATGGGGTCACAAAGAGTCGGACACAGCTGAGCGACTAACACACACACACACACACACACACACACACACACACGCAAGCAGGGAACTATATCCCACATGCCATAATTAAGAGTTCACATGCCTCAACGAAAACCTGGTGCAGCCAAACAAATAAATAGATGTTAAAAATAAAAATAAAAGGGCAAAGGCAATTCAAAAATTACAAGATACAAATGGTCAGTAAGTATAAGAATCATATGTTACTAATCACCAAAATGAAGCCCATCCTGAGTAACACAGATATAAATTATTACCTCAGTTCAGTTCAGTTCAGTTGCTTAGTCGTGTCCGACTCTTTGCGACCCCATGAACCGCAGCATGCCAGGCCTCCCTGTCCATCACCATCTCCCGGAGTTCACTCAGACTCACGTCCATCGAGTCAGTGATGCCATCCAGCCATCTCATCCTCTGTCGTCCCCTTCTCCTCCTGCCCCCAATCCCTCCCAGCATCACAGTCTTTTCCAATGAGTCAACTCTTCGCATGAGGTGGCCTATCAGATTAAAAATACCTATTTTTCATCCACTTGAAAATGACCTTCAAATGATAACAATTGTGAGAAAAAGATATTATATGTTGATGTTGGGATATGAATTGGTACTGTTTTTTCTACAGGGTAATTTATAATTTTATTTTAAAACTAACATAATAAAGCATTCTCTTTGATTCACCAATCACAATTCTGAGAATTTACACTAAAATGTAATTAGACACATGCACAAAATTGTAGGGAAGATGCCCTGGAGGAGGGCATGGCAGCCCACTCTAATACACTTTCCTGGAGAATCCCAGAGACAGAGGAGCCTGGTGGACTACAGCCCATGGGGTCACAAAGAGTCAAACACAATTGAGGTGAATTAGCATGCATGCACACACAAAAATGTATGCAAAAGGATATTCATTGTAAAACTGTTTAAAAAGTTGTAAAGAATTCAGACAGTCAACCATAGAGTATTTGTCAAATGATTTATGCTATTGTGTTGTGCTGTTCTGTCCCTAGGTCCTATCTGACTCTGTGGGACCCCATGGACTATATGTAACACTCCAGGTTCCTCTGTTCTTCACTATCACTCAGAGTTTGCTTGGATTCATGTCTACTGAGTTGGTGATGCTAACCATCTCATCCTCCACCACTCCTTTCTCCTTTTGTCTTCAATCTTTACCAGCATCAGGATCTTTTCCAGTGAGTTGTCTCATCACATCAGGTAGTCAAAGTATTATACACCATGAAAAGAATCTTATGTACCCATCAACAATGATGTGTAGGTGTTTATTTACTGACTTGGTGAGATTTTCTATGACCTGTTACCAAGTAAAAAAGGCAATTTATATAACAAAATGTAATTTATGATATCATTTGGCTAAGCAAGAGTTCTCTATGTGTCTATAACAAAATCCATATACGTGTGTGCCTACACTCAGACATATTCTACATGTTTAGATGTCTAGAAGGTGGAATTTTTACTTTCTAAGCTCCTCTGTTTTCTGTTTTTTAATGAAGTAAATGTTATTAACTTCTATGATGGTAAAGATTTATATCCCCATCAGATCTTATCATATTTCCCTATCCCCTGAATGGGGGTAGGGGCTTCCCAGGCGGCGCTCGTGGTAAAGAACCTGCCTACCAGTGCAGGAGACGTGAGAGACATGGGTTTGATCCCCGGGTCGGGAAGATCCCCTGGGGGAGGGCATGGCGACCCACTCCAGTATCTTTGCCTGGAGAATCCCATGGACAGAGGAGCTTGGAGGGCTGCAGTCCGCAGGGTTGCAAAGAGTCAGACACAATGAAGAGACTTAGCAGGCTTGCCTTGAACAATATTTGTTTTGTTTTCTTACTCCACTCTAGTTTGTAATTTTAAATGCTATTCATTTAAAGTGAAACCACAGCTTCTTTCCCTCTCCCTCAGGCAGCTACATTTTTCCTTGTATTTTTTGGCAAGAAAGAGCTGGAAGGAGGGTGGGTCAGTGTCTTCTTCCCAGCCCCAGTGGTGTTTATAGGTAAGAACATTCCTATCTCGGAATTTGTTCCAACACAGTCACCCTAGGCGATTCTCCTGAATCAAAAACTTTCTCAGTGTGTGTGTTTGTGTTAGAGGAGCCAGTAGAATCATAAATGAAGCTCTGGACGAGAGCTCCTGTATGCATATACACTTTCAGACATAAGACCTGAAACCATGCCAGTACATAGGGTACATGGACAATCAGACCTCTTTTCTTGCAACTTTTCAATGTATTTTACAAACCAAACTGGTGTTTGCAGATACTCTTGCATTTAAATCCAAGTAAGATGCCGAAGAATTGATGCTTTTGAACTGTGGTGTTGGAGAAGACTCTTGAGAGTCCCTTGGACTGCAAGGAGATCCAACCAGTCCATTCTAAAGGAGATCAGCCCTGGGTGTTCTTTGGAACGAATGATGCTAAAGCTGAAACTCCAGTACTTTCGCCACCTCATGCAAAGAGTTGACTCTTTGGAAAAGACTCTGATGCTGGGAGGGATTGGAGGCAGGAGGAAAAGGGGATGACAGAGGATGAGATGGCTCGATGGCATCACCGACTTGATGGACATGAGTTTGAGTGAACTCTGGGAGTTGATGGACAGGGAGGCCTGGCGTGCTGCAATTCACGGGGTCGCAAAGAGTCGGACACGACTGAGTGACTGAACTGAACCGAACTGAAGATACCATTTAGGATATCTTTCAATGTGCCTGTTGAAAAGACAGAACAAAAGCTGTTGGGAGTATGGGGATTGAGAAAATCACGGCACTTGGGTCAAATAAGCCTGTCATCCAGCCATATAATTTGATGTTTTAAATGTTAACACATCATTTCACCAGCAAAGAAATTATGGGGTATCCCAGACAGAGAAATCGCTCAAATCTTAAATGTAGGATCCAGAGAGAGGACAGAATCTTAGCAGTGGAATATTTTAGCAACGTCTGGGTCTTTTGAGGAGCTTTAAGTCTATGTGTAGTAGAGTTTACACTATAGAAGAATGTAACTTTCTGTGTTTATTCTCTTGTGCAAACTTGTGTGTCATCATCTAGTGAGTCAGTCATGTCCAACTTTTTTCGACCCCATGTTCTGCCAAGCTCCTCTGTCCATGGGATTATCCAAATAAGAATACTAGAGTGGGTTGCCTGTTCCTTCTCCAGGGGATCTTCCTAACCTAGGTATCAAACCCAGGTCTCCCACATTGCAGGCAGATTCTTTACCATCTGAGCCGCCAAGGAAGCCCATAAACTTGTGCGGATGATGACTGCATTTGCTCCTTTGTCACTGTGTTCTAAAGTCACTGTTTTTAGTGACATTAACCTTAAAGTGCTAGGGTTCTCACCTATGTTCCTGATGTGCTATTAAGTGATTGGGCTAAAATTTTATTTTATAAAAGCTGGTAAAGAATCTGCCTGCAATGCAGGAGACCCCAGTTTGATTCCTAAGTCGGGAAGATCCCCTGGAGAAGGCATAGACCACCCACTCCAGTATTCTTGGGCTTCCCTGGTGGCTCAGATGGTAAAGAATCCACCTGCAATGCGGGAGACCTGGGTTTGATCCCTGGGTTGGGAAGATCCCCTGGAGGGAGGGCATGGCAACCTTCTTGCCTGTAGAATCCCTATGGACAGAGGAGCCTGGTGGGCTACAGTCCGTGAGGTGGCAAAGAGTCAGACATGACTGAGCGACTAAGCACAGCACAGCACAGAAAAATAGCTAATAACGTACCCAAGTTGGCCCAGCGGATCATGTAGTTTACCATGTTGACTGGCTACTAGATCCAGAGTATGTTTTCTAGAGAGGGAGCTATGGGGGAGGCAGGGATGGAAAATGATACGTTTCCTTTATTTATGTCTTTTACTCTCACTAAGAAAAATGCTGGTTACTGCAAAAGTGTCCAGATATTTTAATATTTTTCTGCAAGTTTTATATTATCATTTATGTACTGCCCATTTCCTAGAGAGGAAGGAAAAGCTGGACAAAGGGAGTGGTTAGTGGGCCCGAGTGTCTTTGTTTTGCGTTTCCAGCATTTGCTTACCCCTGAGGAGGTCACAGTACGAGGCATGCAAGTAGGGCAAAGGATTCCCTATTCAGCACTTAAATCAGCAAGTCACCAGAACTGGCATCACTGTGACAGCTGTGGGGAAACTCCAGAGGATCTTCTGTGAATGAGATGAGCCGGACACTTTCGCTTGCTTCCAGCTGGGGGATGTTTTGTCTTCTCTGAGGGCTACTCAGGTGACTTTTATGATGCTCCCAGACCATCCCAGTTTTCATCAGGACTCTTGCTGACTACCACTAGCTAAGCTTATTTCATTATTACTTGTCAAAGGTTAACTGAGAGGAGTAGCCAAGAACTAAGAAAATAGGCATAAAATGAAAGGGAAAAAAATTTGAATAGGTACAGTTGATGGCCTAACCAGGAATAAAAATGGTTCCAGAGTGAGATCAAAGGAATAAAAATAGGAACACAATTTGGTAAACGGATCAAGGCTCTTGAGCCCATTATGGTTTCTTTTTTCCCCTTTTAAAAAGATTTCATTTATTATGTGTTGAGTAGATGATACATTGACATGATTTAAATTTCAATAAGTACATAGATTACATCTTAAAATGTCTTCCTTCTATTGCTGTCCCCTCATTACCCAGTTTGCCTTTCACACATATCTGATGGTATCACTTTGTTATGAATCCTCTTCTGGACATGCAATATGCACATGGAAGCATAAAAAGGAAGATACATTGCTATATCATAGCAATATAATATAGATATTGATACTATATCATAGAGCTATAGACAATATCTATCTTCTTTTTTATGCAAATGGAACATGTGATAAACACAGATCTCTTGATACAAAGCTATCTTTTGGTATGCCATTATGTCTTTAAAATTGACAATGATAAACATATTGAAAGTCCTTTTTGCTAAGGACCTCTTCCCAAAGGATAGAATTTGGGTTCTCAAGGAGAGACTTCTCTAGCTTTAAAGTCTGTCTCAGTCTTTTTAAGCAGTGTTGGAAGAAGCGTGCATCGAAAGTTGACAGTACTGTCATCCCTGACACGGCAGGCAGGAGTCTGCTGACTAGAGCAGTTCACTCCCAGAGGGCTCAGATCTTCCCATACAACAGCTGGCATTGCCTGAAAGGGAGGTATTGCTGGTAGGTAAGCCATCGTCCTACGGGCTGGGAGTCAGCCAGCATCTCATATGACAAACAGGCTGCTGCTCCACTTTTGTTTGTTTGCCCAGACAGAAATGATTACCACACATTTCAGGGCCAAGGTAAAAACCTGGCCTTTTGCATTGAATGTGATGTATTAACTTGCTCTCAGGAGTGAGATATTCTAAATTGCTAGATATGACAACAAAATCCAACTTAAACAAAGCAAAAACAAAGCCAGTTAAAAACTCAGTTGGCCAAGAGGCTAATTATCACTTTTGTAAAGTGACCATCAGTTTTTTTAATTGGAGTAAAATTGCTTTACAATGTTGTATTAGTTTCTGTTGTACAAAACATGAATCAGCCGTATGTATACATGTATCCCTTCCCTTTGGATTCTCCCTGCCCACAATCTCACCTCTCGAGGCTGTCACAGGGCACTGAGCTGAGCTCCCTGTGATACACAGCTGCTTCCCACTAGCTATCGGTTTTGCGTGTGGTAGTATATGTATGACCCACTCCAGTGTTCTTGCCTGGAGAATCCCAGGGACGGGGGAGCCTGGTGGGCTGCCGTCTCTGGGGTCGCACAGAGTCGGACACGACTGAGGCGACTTAGCAGCAGCAGCAGCAGCAGCATATGTAGGGCAATGCTACTCTCCCAATTTATCCCACCCTCTCCTTCCCCTGCTGTGTCCACATGTCTATTCTGTACGTCATCTGCTTTCCTGCCCTGAAAATAGGTTCATCTGTACCATTTTTCTAGATTCCATATATATGTTTTAATATGCCATATTTGAGCTTCCCTGATGACTCAGTGGTAAAGAACCACCTGCCGATGCAGGAGATGCAGGTTGGATTGCTGGGTTGGAAGATCTTCTGGAGAAGGAAATGCCAGTGTTCTTGCCTGGGAAATCCCACGGGCAGAGGAGTCTGGCAGGCTCTAGTCCATGGAGTCGCAAAATAGTCAGACACGACTGAGTGACTAAAACAACAATATTTGTTTTTCTCTTTCTGACTCCACTTTTTTTTTTGCAGGGAGTGGTAGAAAGACTTGGGGTGTTGCCAAAGGAGAAAGATTTTCATACTTCAGTAAATATTTCCTTTACTTCCTTTCACCAGGCAGTTGTGGCTTTGTGGGACACATGCTAGCTTGAGCTTCACGACACTTGACTAGTAACTGTGCTACTTTGGAGAGATCATTTAATCTCCCTGAGCTCCTGTTACTCATTTATAAAATGAGGATAACAATACTTCCACTAACTGCTGCACAATGTGGTTAACATGACTAAGTGAGATATGACATGGAAGCATTTATCAGCTGCAAGGTGTGATCCTGGTGTGATGGCTGTAGAGGTTGTTTTGTTTTCCTCAGAGCAGATGCTGGTGTTGGGGTACTGGGGGAGTAGGGGAGACTCCACACCAGTTCTCTCTCATCAACCCAAGTCCGAGAGGCTGGAAGGAGAAACAAGGGTCATTCTTTAGTTGGCAGCTCCCATTTCTCCATTAATATGCACAGAGAAATAATTTTCAGGCTTTTCCCGTCCATGCAGTAAGAGACCTTTCCTTTAAATGTTAGAGAAGCTCATTAACTACCCAGGCTTGTCTCCAATTCCGCTACTTGATCTAGACCTGTGGTGTCCCAGAACAGTAGCCACTTGTGACTTGAGATTATTGAACTCTTTGAGATGTGGCTGCTCAAAACTCTATGGGAATAATAACCACCCCCCAAACTGAAATTGGGTGCAGGAGGAGAAGGGGACGACAGAGGATGAGATGGCTGGATGGCATCACTGACTCGATACACCCGAGTTTGGGTGCACTTCGGGAGTTGGTGATGGACAGGGAGGCCTGGTGTGCTGCGATTCACGGGGTCACAAAGAGTCAGATACGACTGAGCGACTGAAGTGAACTAAACCGAAACTGAAACATCTTGTTAATATTTTTAACATTGAGTATGTGTTTTAATGTTAATATTCTAGAGAGAATCAGTTAAATGAAATATATAAAAATACATTTATGTTTCTTTTGACTTTTAAAAATGTGGCCACTATAAAATTTATAATTCCACGTATGGGTCACTTTGTACTTCTATTGGCTAACACTGCTCCAGACGGATAGAGGGGAAGGACAGACCTGAGTCCTGATGGCTTTATTTACATGCCTCTTGTGTTTCTCAGTGCCTGTGTGCCCTGTGTGGGGCTCTCTTTCCTTGTCAGTCCAGTTCTTAGGCAGCTAGTTCTTTCAAGAAGAACATGAAGAAGTCAAAGATCAATAGGAAGACTATTCCATCCCATGGTATAGCAGAGGCACCCAGTATGCATTCATTCATTCATTTAATCTTGCATTTAATTAAAATAGAGAAATTTGGTAAGTTCATATTTTGAGAACTCTAATGAATTCTCTAAAAGGAGTGATACTATGACTGGATTTTGTTCTGCCCTGTGTCCAAGTCACTTATTAGAATCTTATCTATAGAAGCATATTTACCTGTGTTTCTTATCTCCCTTATGAAGGTCTAGATGCTTTGACATCACGGAATGTGTTTTACATACCTTGCTTTGTAACTAACAGTTGCAACAGCTATCGTTGTTTAATATTACGGGTAAAATAAGTTATATAATGAGTCTGTTACTTTATCTTTCTGATCACAATGATAACTGGAACCTAAAATGCTGTATAATTAATTTGATGTTGATGATATATGCATTGTAAAAAATGTGGCTTAAGATACATTGAATTGTCTTTGTGCAAAAACATCTTATTTTCAAATTATCCTTTTAGATAGGCTAAATTCTTCCCAGATTAAATTTTGGCTGATGAAGAAACACTATTCCTAAAATACAGTCTTCACCCACTTTTGTCATCTCAGCAACAAACTAAAAATCGTTACAGGAGCAAGCTGACAAACCCTGAAGTAGGAGAAGAACAATAGAACAATCATCTCACGAACCGGGCAGATCGGGGAGTGAAAGCTCAGCAGGGCAGTGGAGCAGGTTGGAGTGGGAAACAGCCAAACAACCCAGCGAACACGCAGCAGGCCGCCGGCCCAGCAAACCCCCAGACTCTGAACAGCCTCCCCCAGCGTAGAAGGGAGGCTTGGGGGAAGGGCTGGGATCAAAGAGAAGCAGGCGACACAGCCAGAGCAGTGTCTGCTCTTTGAGCAAAGATAATGGAATCCTCTCTGGGGTGAAGAGAATGAACACACAGAGAGATTTAAAAACATAACAAGCCAGAGCTGATTGGATTCCTTTATTCCATACCTCGGACTCATCAGGCTTGTCCTCGGTTCCAAATCTCTCTATATTGACTTACAGGGTTAGAAAAATAAGTAAAAGGGTGTCCCATTGAGGGTTTTTGCAAACTGTGGGTTTGCACCTCCTTAGTGTGTGAAACCAGTGGGAGGAGATTTGCCTGTAAAAAATGAAATAGAATGGAATGGAAAGTGGAAGGACTTGCAAGTGCTAAAGATAAATATTGCTCTGTGACATTTTTGTCATGTGTGCTCATGTGTATTCATCTACACGTATGTGTTTGGTATCAGTAAGACATATTTCTTATTGTGGGTCTCAATCAAACTGCAAAACTCAGTGAAAACTGATCTAGTCTATCCCATTGCCTTACTGTTGAGGAATACTAAAATCAATTCTAGAAAATGAAGCCTTCAGGGATAGAGGTTTCATGAAGCTCCCTGACTAATCCTCAGTCAGGGTATTCTTGCATTCCACAAAGGTAGGGAATGTCAGACTCCACCCAGCACCTCAACAAAAGCCTTCAAGTCTTCAGGAAAGCGCTCCAAGATCTGGCATTTCATTCTGATGAGGCTAATGCTCTTTGTCAGAAACTGTGGGCAACCTTCCTTTTAAGCCCCCAATTAAGGGGAAGGGATGAAAAAAAAAAAAAAGGGACTAGCACGCCTCAAATGTGAGCCTGCCTCTCAACCACTCTTCATTAGAGAGCCTGCAAACTGTGGACACTATTTAAGGAGAGTTCGGGATGGTTTGGGGGAAAATGAAACAGCTCCTTTCTCTTTACTCCCAACTTTGCCCTCAGCATGCTTATCTCACCTTGATTTATGTCTTGAAATGTTCATCAAATTTAGCCTGCAGTTTGCTTTAAGATTTAAAAGTTGACAAGGATGAATAAAGGACCAGACAGAGAAAAGAGCAGACGCTAAGAGATTCTAGCAGAATGTGAGGATATTTTCCCATCCACTCTAGAAAATCACCAGTGACAAAGTGACCAGATTGGTTTCCAAGTCTCAAGGAATCAGAAATAAAACTCAGCATCGACTGATGAAGCACGTGTCCTAAACGACAGGCTGTGTTATTTCCGTAAAGCATCCAAAAGAATGAAAGGGGCGAGAACTCGGCGGAAAACAATTCACTGAGAGATGTCCTGAGTCAAGTCGTGTAACTATAAAAAGGCAGATCTCTTCCCACCCAGAGGCAAAAGAAGGTACTAAAGGTTTTCCAATGGTGTGGTCGCTAAAAACACCATTTAAAGATGAGCAAACTTCTTTATCGCCTCAGAAATCAGAGTAACGCATCTGAAACCTAAGCTGTAGGAAATCCCGCTGCTCAAATGCACGATCCACTGTGACACTGAAACAGCGCTATCACTTTCAGAGCAGGAGGCTGCCTGGCTTAACCCTCCCAGGCGTTCAGTGAAACAGACATTCCCTCAGCTGTACCAGAGACACGAATGTTAGCTGTAATTATGGTCTGCTAATCTGGTGCAGCCTTAGTCAAACAAACAGAATCAGCACGTTATCATTAGGAAGGCCACGCAGTCTCTCTCTCTCTCTCTCACTGGTCTGGGAGAGAGAAGACTTTTGAAGAGTTGACTGGCTCTTTCCAGCTTTGCCTCTATCTAATCTTCGAGGAGCTCAGTTTCTCCAAATGAAGAAATGTGTGCCACCCTCCCATCTCACAGAGTTGCTGGGAAAAACACAATAAAGGCAGTGTTTAAACATGTCATAACTGGGCACTGAATTGCTGTGCATGAATGTGTCCCATTCCACCCCCTCCCTCCCATCTAACCTGGGAAACTGGCATGGAATGGGGCGCATTCTCTGCTTTTCAGCCCTTCTCTCCTTTCGGTTAAACAAGTCTGAAGCCTTGGGAACATGCTGTCATGTTTCAGATGCAGAGGAGTATTTAAAGTTAAGTGATTGGTTTCTTGAAGAGTCCCTAATTCTTAATCAGAAAAATGAATCTCTTACAGTGGGAATTTCCAGTTAGCTGGAAGCTGGGTGGAGAAAATGAAAGCGAAGGGAAGCCGGATATTAGAGATAACTTTGAGGAAAGGTCTTGTCAATAGTGCCTTGAGATCATAGCATAACAGGCGGACTTAACCTCATTTGTGAGCCCTTCCTCTGCACTTGACTTTTTTCCTTCTTTCCTCCCTACTGTCAACCCTCCTTCCTTCCTTTTTTGAAATACAGTGTTTTTTAGAGCAGTTTTAGGTTTACAACAAAACTGAGGGCAAAGTACAGAGATTTCCCATGTATTCCCTGCCACCACACATGCATAGTTTCTGTTAATTTTTTTCTTTTTAAACCAAAGATGATCCTGTATCGACACATAATGATCACTCAAGTCCACAGTTTACCTTAGGATTCATCCTTGGTATTATATATCTATAGGTCTGAACAAGTGTATAATGGCATATATTAATCGTTAAAATGTCACACAGAGTATTTGCACTGCCTAAAATACTCTGTCCTCTGCCTTTTCATCTGTCTCCTACCATTTCCTCTGGCAACCACTGATCTTCTTATTCCCCCCATTTTTGCTTTTTCAAGAATGTCCTGTAGTTGGAAGAATGTCCTGTAGTTTTACAGTTTTGTGTTTTAAATTTCAGATTGATTGCTTTCACTTAGTAACATGTATTGAAGTTTCCTCCATGTCTTTTCATGGATTGATAGCTCATTTCTTTTTTTAGCACTAAATAATATCCTATTGCTTCTCTGGTAGCTCAGCTGGTAAAGAATCCACATGCAATAAAGGAGACCCCGATTTGATTCCTGGGTCGGAAAGATCCCCTGGAGAAGGAAATCCAGTACTCATGGGATTTCCTGGTGGCTCAGACAGTAAAGAATATGCCTGAAATGTGGGAGACCTGGGTTTGATCCCTGAGTTGGGAAGATCCCCTGGAGGAGGGCATGGCAACCCACTCCAGTATTCATGCCTGGAGAACTCCATGGACTGAGAAGCCTGGCAGGCTACAGTCCATTGACTCGTAAAGAGTGAAACATGATGGAGCAACTAACACTTTCACTTTCATTCATGAATGTAGAATGTCTTTTCATTTACTTAGTTCTTTGATTTTGTTTATCAGTTTTGTAGTTTTCCTCAATCGTCTTATACATATTTTGTTAGATTTGTTTTAATACCTAAGTGTTTCATTTTTGGAGGGTACTAGTATAAATGATATTATGTTTTTAATTTCAAATTCCATTTGTTCATTCTTGGTTTGTAGGAAATCGATTGACTTTTGTATACTAACCTTCTATCCCGCACTTTCCTCCATTTTTTTTATCAATTATTTATAAATGTCTACCTTGTGCTAGCACAGTCTGTACTCCAGAAGCTCAGAGTTTAGTGGGCAAGGTAGATAAATAAATATAAAAGTTAAAAACGTATGTGATTAATCCAGTATCATTTCATGGGTTTTACAATTAGCTACTGACATTTGATCTTCTGGGAAGATGACACAACAGGAGATGAAATACATGTTTCTTGTGTTGTATCTTCCTGTACGTGCTCTTCAAGGACTGTTGAACTTCCCACGCTTTCTAAGTATTCTGTGTATATGTGTTTTTTTCTTTTTTTCAATTAGAGTATAATTGATTTACAATGTTGTGTTTGTTTCTGCTGTGCAGTGAAGTGAATCAGCTATACGTACACATCTCTCCTGTCCCTCTTGGACTTCCCCACCCTATCTCACCTGCCTAGGTCATCACAGAGTACTGAGCTGAGCTCCTCATGCTATACAGCAGGTTCTTGCTAGCTGTCTGTTTTACACATGATAGTGTATCTATGTCGATCCCAGTCTCCCAATTTGTCCTGCCCTCACCTTATGGCAGAAAGTGAAGAGGAACTAAAAAGCCTTTTGATGAAAGTGAAAGAGGAGAGTGAAAAAGTTGTCTTAAAGCTCAACATTCAGAAAACTAAGATCATGGCATCTGGCCCCATCATTTCATGGGAAATAATGGGGAAACAGTGGAAACAGTGTCAGACTTAATTTTTTGGGCTCCAAAATCACTGCAGATGGTGACTGCAGCCATGAAATTAAAAGACGCTTGCTCCTTGGAAGGAAAGTTATGACCAACCTACAGAGCATATTCAAAAGCAGAGACATTACTTTGCCAACAAAGGTCCATCTAGTCAAGGCTATGATTTTTCCAGTGGTCATGTATGAATGTGAGAGTTGGACTGTGAAGAAGGCTGAGAGCCGAAGAATTGATGCTTTTGAAGTGTGGTGTTGGAGAAGACTCTTGAGAGTCCCTTGGACTGCAAGGAGATCCAACCAGTCCATTCTGAAGGAGATCAGCCCTGGGATTTCTTTGGAAGGAATGATGTTGAAGCTGAAGCTCCAGTACTTTGGCCACCTCATGCAAAGAGTTGACTCATTGGAAAAGACTCTGATGCTGGGAGGGATTGGGGGCAGGAGGAGAAGGGGATGACCGAGGATGAGATGGCTGGATGGCATCACTGACTCGATGGATGTGAGTCTGAGTGAACTCCGGGTGTTGGTGGTGGACAGGGAGGCCTGGCGTGCTGCAGTTCATGGGGTCGCAAAGAGTCGGACACGACTGAGCAACTGAACTGAGCTGAACTCCTTCCCCACCTGTGCCCATATGTCTGTTCTCTATGTCTCCATATCTATTCGTGTCCCACAAATAGGTTCATCCGTACCATTTTTCTAGGTTTCACATATATTCGTTATTTATATCGATATGTATATATCCACATATATGTGATATTTGTTTTTCTCTTTCTGAACCTTCTTATTTTGGTAAGTTTTTAAAAATTATATACTTGAACTCATTTACATTATAAACTCTAACTTTGTTCTACTTTTTATGGTCACTTTTTCATTGTTTCTTTATATCCTAAGATTTTAAGAGAACTTTAAAAACCAAACTGAAAGAACTTCATGATGAGCTAGGAATTTAAAGTTTTTTAATTAAAATAGAAGAGATATTTTAGAAGAGTTTCATGAACACTTTTTCTGTATTTTTTTTCTAAAAAAATAACTATTTTTTGTCACATTCTTTCCTTAAAAATAAATTTTCCTGTTGAAGATAAATAAAAAAACCAAACAAAAAGCCATCCCCCCTCCTCAAAAAAATCCCAAATAAGGGAGATATGAAAAAGTCCTTCTCACTGGACCTTGGTGGTCCAGGGAGACTTTCTGGAGAGGTATGAAGTGAGTCTTACAGTTTTATATTAGCCTCAGCCTTGCAATTTTTTTATTTCTGAGTTTTGTTTGTTGTAAAGTGGCAAGATAATTTTGATTCACAGAGATTAATAGTTGCAAGTAGTGACAGTTTTTTTTTTTAAGTGACAGTTTTAAAATGTTATCTCAGGATGCTCTTTTATAAAAAGACATGGAAGAGAAGGTTGACACAAAAATGAAATTCCGGCTTGAGTGACTCTGAGGATGACAGCACCAACACCCAAAACTGAATATATGCCAGAGGGTGATTTCCAGGAAAAGTGCAGCTTTTGACATTTTGTGTTTAAGGTATTTCATATCAGAAGATAGGAAGCATCCTATAACCATAGAAATAATTGGTTCATTGAAAATCAAACATGAAAAAACATATATATATATATGTTTTACAGTTGTAAAGCCTCATTTTCCTCTGACATCTTGTGGCCTGCTTTGGATAAAATTTTAATGATGTTTATGAAACTCTTCACTTCTGGAAGTTCATGCAGCTGCTCAGCTTGTTGTTCAGAATTCTGCTGCTTCATCATTTCAGATGAATCTAGACCAATGTCATTTTACATTTAGCAAAGTTACAACGGTTCACAGAGGCCCTTGTGTTCTTTCTGAATGTTACAAATGTCTAAGCTAGGTCATGCCACTACTCTTCTCCCTTAGTCAAGCAGAATTAAAATGTGTTTATTTAATGAATGGCTTGTTATAGAGAAAACTGTTCTTGATGTTTCCTAGCAGTATAACACCATCACTATTCATTTACTTATTTAAATCCAGTGGAATTAGATGCTAGGTCCTTCTGTTATTTTTAAGGTAAATGATTTTATTTCTTTGCTAAGGCTGCTATAACAAAGTACCATGGACTCCGTTAGTGTCAGCGTTCAGTTACTTGGTCATGTTGACTCTGCAATGCTATTGGCCATAGTCTGCCAGGCTCCTCTGTCTGTGGGATTTCCCAGGCAAGGATATTGGAGTAGGTTGCCATTTCCTTCTCCAGGGGACCTTCCTGATCCAGGGATTAGGTGGCTTAAATAGTAGATGTTTATTTCTCATAGTCTGGAGACTGGAAGCCCAAGATTAAGATCAAGGTCAAGATCAAGTTGTCTTGGACCAAGGTGATGGTGTGGTTTCCTCTCAGGCCCTTTTCCTTGGCTTGCAGATAGATGGCTGCCCTCTCTTTGCCTCTTACCATGTTCTTTTCTCTGTGTGAACCTCCTTGATGTCTGCATGTGTTAAAATTTCCTCTTATTATAAAGACACTAGTCAGATTGGGTTAGGGCCCTCCTTAATGGCCTTTTTAAAAATTAAGTGTTACTTTAAATATTTTATTTCCAAATATAGTCACATTCTGATACACTGGTGGGAGGTTAGGACTTCAATACATAAACTTTGGGGGGGCGGGGGGGGGAGGTCACAGTTCAGCCCATGTTATGAGTAAATAGTTTGCCTTGGGTATTGTAATAATGATAGTAGATTTAAGTTTTCTGTATAGCTTCACAGCTTCTTCATTTTGTTTGCATTATTTTTCATTTAAGACAGGAAAGATTTTATCTAAACCCATCAGAGAAAAAATGGATAACTTGGGTCTGTAACAAAGTATCATTTTTAAAGCATAGGTCAATAATTGTGTATGAGGATATACACTGCTACATGCGAATTAACTGATTGGACCACAGCTTTTCCACGTTTAAAATAGAATCAACTTCCCTGTAAAAGCAATACCTCTGTGTCGTTTTTAACTTGAGTATTTCTCTCCTTTTTCTTCTCCCTCTCCTTCAACAGAATCCACATCAATCTCCATATAACCCTTGTCAAGGGCAGCCATGTCCACACAGGCCTCAGAAAACTCTCCCTCCTGCATGCCCTCACCCATGTACCAGTGAACAAAGGCACGCGTGGCAGGCATCAGGTCAAACTTGTGGTCCAGGTGAGCTCAGGCCTCATTGATGGCTGTGGTGTTGCTCAGCATGCACACAGCTCTCTGTCCTTTGGCCAGGTGTCTGCCATGTGTCATAGTGGGAGGCTGGTAGCTAATGTCAACTCTGAAGCCAGTGGGGCACCATTCCAAGAACTGGATGGTCTTGATGGTGACAGTGGCAGTACTGACGTCTTTGGGAACCAGATTGCCATAGTACAACAGGCAGCGGGCCGTGCAATTACCATGGTGAGGGTCACATTTCACCATCTAGTTAGCTGGCTCAAAGCAAGCACTGGTGACCTCTGCTACAGAGAGCCTTTCATGGTGGGCTTTCTCAGCAGAAATGACAGGGGCATATGTGGCCGGGGAAGTGGATGCATGGATTGGGCACCAGGTTGGTCTGGAATTCTGTCAGATCAACATTCAGGGTTCTAGGACTTCCCTGGAGGTCCAGTGGTCAAGACTCAGTGCTTCCATGACAGCGGGCATGGGTTCCATCCCTGATCAGGGAATTAAGATTACAGTACAAAAGTGGCCAAAATAAAAACAAACAAACAAACAAACAAACAAATGCCAAACATTCAGGGTTCCATCATACCTTAGGGAAGCAGTTATGGAAGACAAACTTGACCTATCAATCTGTTCAGGTTAGTACATGTTGGTTACTCAATATCAAGGTTTCTAAGACAGATGTCATAGGTGCCCTCATTGTCTACCATGAAACCACAATCAGAGTGCTCTAGGGGGTGTGGGTGGTGATGATAGAGTTGTAGGGCTCAACTACAGCTATGGAAACCTGGGGTCACTGAGTAAACGGAGAACTGCAGCTTGGACTTCTTGCCATAATCAGCAGATGTTCCATTAGCAAAGAAGTGAACCTAGAACCAGTTCTCCCACCAAAGTGGTGGAGAACCAAGAAGCCTTGAAGACCTGTGACTAGTCAGTCAGTTTCTGAATTTGGTCCATGATGAGGTTAGTGATCCCCTTGCCAGTCAGTTCAGTTCAGTTGCTCAGTCGTGTCTGACTCTTTGTGACTCCATAGACTGTGGCACTCCCTGTCCATCACCAACTCTTGGAGCTTGCTCAAACTCATGTCCATCGAGTCGGTGATGCCATCCAACCATCTTGTCCTTTGTCATCCCCTTCTCCTCCTACCTTCAATCATTCCCAGCATCAGGGTATTTTCCAATGAGTCAGTTCTTCACATCAGGTGGCCAAAGTATTGGAGTTTCAGCTTCAGCAGCAGTCCTTCCAATGAATATTCAGGGCTGATTTCCTTTAGGATTGACTGGTTTGATCTCCTTGCAGTCCAAGGGATGCTCATGAGTCTTCTCCAACACCACGGTTCAAAAACATCAGTTCTTATGCCCTCAGTTTTCTTTACGGTCGAACTGTCACCTTGCCAGTGGTGCACTGAAAAAATGTTGGGCATATTTACAGGCAACATCTTCCTTGTCTGTGATGAGCTGCTCAAAGTGGAAGAGCTGGCGGTACCTGTCTGTGCAAACTTCATCCATGACTGTGAGTTCCAGGTCTGCAAAACTGCCCTAGGCACAAGCCTCCCAGCACTTGTCTCTTTGAAGAAGATGATGGAGTCATCACCACCCCAGTGGTCTTGTCACTTGGCATCTTGCCATCCGACTGGGAGCCATGTTCCAGGCAGTAGTGCTCCCAGCCAACAAAGCTCCCAGCCAACAATGCTGATCTGGACACCATCCTGGCCAGCATGGATGAAGATGCACTGATACATAGTTGCTGTTTTATGGCTGCCCAGCTAGATGGCAGAGAGGATGAAAGGAGGTTGTTGCTTCTTATAGAGCAACTCTGAGGCAGTAGATGTAAGAGATCTGGCTTTGTATTCTTTAAGGGACTCAGAATCACTCTTTCCCTCCTCCACTGGAAAAAGGGAGGGACATCGTCTTTTCTGGAACGTGTCATAGGTAATGCAGTATTACTTAGTCTTTTTACTGACCCACCATGTAGACACATAAGAGGGATATTACTAGCCACAACAAATGAATGGCTTGCTAAGAGTTGAGTTGTGAAGTCCCTTACTTAAAAGCTGTATGACTTTGTCCAAACTAAGGATATTGTCTAAGCCACTTTAAAACAGAAATCTCTATAATACCATGGCTTAAGAAGAGAGAAGTTTGTTTTTCTCTCCTGTGTCAGCTGACATTGAAGTAATACACAGAGTGGGATGGGCAGATCAGTCTGTCCTTAAACGATGGCTTCTATCTCTGGGTCCGTCATGGCTGTTGCAGCTCTTGCCATCACTTCTTCATCTCAGCCATCAGGAACAGAAAAAGGAGAAAGAAAAGCTTACCTGTATTTCTTTTAATGTCTAGGCTTGGCATATAAGTTCACTTGTATCCCATTCGTAAGCAAGTCATATATACTCATTTAGTTGCAAAGATGGTGGAAAAATGCAACCTATAACCAAGTGGCCATGGGTGCAGCTAAAACATAGTATTTTATTAATAAAGCAACAGAAGAATAATGAATATGGTTTTATGTCTTGGGTCCTGCAAAAGTGGAGCCTAAGTAAGGACTTGGATATAGCTAGTTCAAGTGCATTTACCTGGGAACTGATGCTATTGATCCCAGGAAACAGAGTGAGGAAGTATGAAGAGTAAGACAAGGAAAAGCGAAAGCCAATAAAGAGTATGCTACCCAGATAGAAACCACTGTGGCAACATGAGACTCATTTACTTTGAGGATTATCAGTAGAACCACATAGAATGTGGCTCAGCAGTTCATGGGGTCACATAGAGGCGAATATGACTTAGCGACTGAACAACGGAATTGTTCAGTGAAGGATGGGCTATTTATCCACTGACTGCCATCCCTCATCATTTATTAACTCTCCTGTACTTCCAGGCTATAGCCCTGCTTAGATGGCATAAGACTGAAGCCAGAGCATTGCAATATTCATGCAACCATTCACAAGTGAGTGAAGTCACTCAGTCGTGTCCGACTCTTTGTGACCCCATGGACTGTAGCCTACCAGGCTCCTCCCTCCATGGGATTCTCCAGGCAAGAGTACTGGAGTGGGTTGCCATTTCCTTCTCCAGAGGATCTTCTCAACCCAGGGATCAAACTCGGGTCTCCCTCATTCCAGGCAGACGCTTTAACCTCTGAGCCTTGAAGAAGGGCATGACAACCCACTCCAGGATTCTTGTCTGGAGAATCCCCATAGACAGAGGAGCCTGGCTGGCTACAGTCCATGGGGTTGCAAAGAGTTGGACATGACTGAGCAACTTTCACTCATGAGGTTTACTTCTATTTAGGAGCAAACACTTAAGATGCCCTGGGCCACATGTCAAATGGTATCTTCAAGGCATCTTCCCAATCCAGGAATAGAACTCAGGTGTCCCGCATTGCAAGTGGATTCTTTACCATCTGAGCCACCAGGGAACCTTCTTGACCTTTGTCCTAAATATGTCAGTGATGGATAACTGGGAAGGAGAGAGAAACAAAGTTCTCTCAGGTTATTTAAGGAGGAAAAAACATATTTTGATCTCTTAGAGATAAGGAAATGACAGCACAAACCTAGATGGCTGGGGAGGAGATTTTGTGCTGGGAAACTGTGGGAGCTAACTCAAGTGCTAGTACGAGTTATTTGGTGCTAGTCCTGGAGGACCTTGAATATCATCCTGGAAAGTTTAAACTGGATATAGTAGACAAGTATATAGATTTTGAATTTCTAAAAATAAATACTTCTGTAGTGTGTGGATTTGTTGGGAGAGCCTAGAGGTAGAAGACCAGTTTGGAGATGATTACAGTGATCTAAGCATGAGATGATGAAAGCTGAAACTAAGGTGAGGCTAGTATGGAGAACCAGGAAGAAAGTTTTCAATTAAAAAAAAGTAGAGAAGGATACAATGGGAAAGGGTAACAGGGTCAAAGAAGGTAAAAGTAAAAAAGTGGAATGACACAGGGGGAATAAGGGATGGAGACTGGTGTGGGGGACAGTGACTACATTGTTTCCATGAAGCTTACATTAAAACGTGAAGAATTAAAATGTAAAAATTGAATAATATAAAATTTTCTAACTAGAAAATATCCCTGGACAATCATAGGAACAAGTAAGAGTATGGTGGCAAATCAGATCATCATGAAGTGTTAACCAGTATCAGGGTTACCAAAGTTAAATTTTGACATTTTGCACCACGCAGGCTTTAGAGTTGATCATTAACTCTTCAGTTTGCTTTCAAGTCTCTTTACTTGATCCAAATCATTCTAGTTCAGAATAAGTATAGGACTTAAATACAGAAAATTGTAAGTAGTATTTTAATCTAAATTATCCACATCTAATTCCTTCCTGAAAATGCAATATACACAAAATATTTATGCTACTATTTGGTTTTCAAAGCACCCAAAGTAGGAAAAGTTATCATTATTAAATGATCAAAACACTTCCTATTTCTTATCAAAGAAAATAAAAGCCTTATTACATTTTAACACATTATTGACCAGGGAATTCTGCAGAAGCTAACACCTATGGCGTTAATACATCTCTGATCAATAATGTGTTCAAATACTGAAAACAATACATTTTAGGCCAAACTGCATGTGACCAATTGCTCCATTTAACCATTTTAGGACAAAACCTTTAAAAAATAATTTAAAAGTTACTGATGAATTGTAAGAAAATTACAAAAAACTCTTGAATATCTTTTATCCAGATTTGCTATTTGTCACATTTACCTTATCACTCAGAGTCCCTTGGATTGCAAGGAGATCAAACCAGTTAATCCTATAGGAAATCAGTCCTGAATATTCATTGGAAGGAATGATGTTGAAGCTGAAACTCCAATACTTTGGCCACTTTATGTGAAGAGCTGACTCATTGGAAAAGACCCTGGTGCTGGGAAAGATTGAAGGCAGGAGGAGAAGGAGACAACGGAGAATGAGATGGTTGGATGACATTACCGACTTGATGGACTTGAGTTTGAGCAAGCTCCAGGAGTTGGTGATGGACAAGAAAGCCTGTCATGCTGCAGTTCATGGGGTCACAAAGAGTTGGACATGACTGAGCAACATTTATAATATATATTACTATTAATTTTTCCCTAAATAGTAGAAGTTAGTTATAGATATCATATCCTTTTATTTCTAAACATTTCAATATGCATTGCTTAATAAGGACATTTCCTCACATAACCACAGTCCAATGATCACATTCAAGAAGTTTAGTACTATGACCCAATATACTGTCAATATTCAAATTCTGCCAATTATTCAATAATTAGAAACTTGTATGCAGGACAGGAAGCAACAGTTAGAACTGGATGTGGAAAAATAGACTGGTCCCAAATAGGAAAAGGAGTACATCAAGGCTCTATATTGTCACCCTGCTTATTTAACTTATATTCAGAGTACATCACGAGAAATGCTGGGCTGGAGAAAGCACAAGCTGGAATCAAGATTGCCGGGAGAAATATCAACAACCTCAGATATGCAGATGACACCAACCCTTATAGCAGAAAGTGAAGAAGCGATAAAGAGCCTCTTGATGAAAGTGAAAGAGGAGAATGAAAAAGTTGGCTTAAAGCTCAACATTCAGAAAACGAAGATCATGGCATCTGGTCCCATCACTTCATGGCAAATAGATGGGGAAACAGTGGCTGACTTTATTTTCTTGTGCTCCAAAATCACTGCAGATGGTAACTGCAGTCATGAAGTTAAAAGACGTTTACTCCTTGGAAGGAAAGTTATGACCAACCTAGATAGCATATTCAAAAGCAGAGACATTATTACTTTGCCAACAAAGATCCATCTAGTCAAGGCTATGGTTTTTCCAGTAGTCATCTATGGATGTAAGAGTTGGACTATAAAGAAAGCTGAGTGCTGAAGAATTGATGCTTTTGAACTGTGGTGTTGGAGAAGACTCTTAAGAGTCCCTTGGACTGCAAGGAGATCCAACCAGTCCATCCTAAAGGAGATCAGTCCTGAGTGTTTACTGGTAGGAATGATGTTGAAGCTGAAACTCCAATACTTTGGCCACTTGATGTGAAGAGCTGACTCATTTGAAAAGACCCTGATTCTTGGAAAGATTGAGGGCAGGAGGAGAAGGGGATGACAGAGGATGAGATGGTTGGATGGCATCACCGACTCAATGGACATGGGTGTGGGTGGACTCTGGGAGTTGGTGATGGACAGGGAGGCCCGGTTTGCTGCAGTTCATGGGGTCACAAAGAGTCGGACATGACTGAGTGACTGAACTGAACTGAACTGATTCAATAATGTTCTTTAAAGCGTCCTCCCTTGCCTTCAATATCCAATATAGGATCATACATTGCATTTAATTGTCATATCTCTTTTAGTCTCTGTATTACTTATCTATTACTGCATATGTCTTACTCCAAAATTTAAACTTAAAATAATAAATATCAACTGTATATTAATCTTATATCCTGCAACTTTACTGACTTCAGTTCAGTTCAGTTGCTCAGTTGTGTCCAACTCTTTGCTACCCCATGAATCACAGCACTCCAGGCCTCCCTGTCCATCACCATCTCCCAGAGTTCACTCAGACTCACGTCCATTGAGTCAGTGATGCCATCCAGCCATCTCATCCTTTGTCGTCCCCTTTTCCTCCTGCCCCCAATCCCTCCCAGCATCAGAGTCTTTTCCAATAAGTCAACTCTTCCCATGAGGTGGCCAAAGTACTGGAGTTTCAGCTTCAGCATCATTCCCTCCAAAGGACACTCAGGGCTGATCTCCTTCAGAATGGACAGGTTGGATCTCCTTGCAGTTCAAGGGACTCTCAAGAGTCTTCTCCAACATCACAGTTCAAAAGCATCAATTCTTCAGCACTCAGCTTTCTTCACAGTCCAACTCTCACATCCATACATGACCACTGGAAAAACCGTTAGTTCTAATAGTTTTTTTGGTGGATACTTCAGGGTTTTCTACATATAATGTCAGGTCATCTACAAATGAATTGTAGGTCCCTGGTGGCTCAGACGGTAAGGAATCTGCCTGCAATGCAGGAGACTTGGGTTTGATCCCTTAGTAGGGATGATCCCCTGGAGAAGGGAATGGCAACCCACTACAGTATTCTTGCCTGGGAAATTCTATGGACAGAGGAACCTGGCAGGCTACAATCTATGGGGTTACAAAGAGTCTGACACAAATAGAAACAGTTTTACTTCCTCTTTTCCAATTTGGATACTTTTATTTCTTTTTCTGGTCTGATTGCTGTGGGTAGGACTTTCAATACTATGTTAAATGGAAGTGTCAAAATTGGGCATCCTTGTCTTGCTCTTGAATTTAGAGGAAAAGCTTTCAACTTTTCATCATCATGTGTGGTGTTAACTGTAGGTTTCTCATATATGGCCTTTATTATGTTGAGATATATTCCCTCTATAGGACTTTCGATGAGAGTTTATGTCATAAATGGACGTTGAATTTTGTCAAATGCCTTTTCTGAATCTTTTGAGATGATCATGGTTCAGAGAGTAAAGAATCTTCCTGCAGTGTAGGAAACTCAGGTTTGATCCCTGGGTCAGAAAGATCCCCTGGAGAAGGGAACAGCTACCCACTTCAGTATTCTCGCCTGGAGAATTCCATGGACAGAGGATCCTGGCAGGCTACAGTCTGTGGGGTCACAAAGAGCTGGACATGTCTGAGTGAGATGATCATGTGATTTCTATCCATCCTTTTGTTAATATGGTGTATTCCGTTGATTGATTTGCAGATATTGCATCCCTAGAATAAATCCCACTTGATCAAGGAGTGTGATCATTTTTATGTACTGTTGAATTCAGTTTGCTGATAGTTTGCTGATTATTTTTGCATTTAGATTCCCCAGAGATGTTGGCCTGTGATTTTCTTTCAAATAGTATCTTTGTCTGGTTTTGGTATTAGGGTAATACGACATCAAATAATAAATTTGGGAGTGTTCCCTCCTTTTCAGTTTTTTGGAATAGTTTGAGAAGGATAGGCATTAGTTCTTCTTTATATGTTTGATAGAATTGCCCTGTGAAGCTGTCCAGTCTTGTCTTGTACTTTTGTTTGCTTGGAGTTTTTTGACTACTAATTCTTTTTTTTTTTTTTTTTTTAACTGAGCTGTGTGGCACATGGGAACTTAGTTCCCTGACCAGGGATTGAAACTGTGTCCCCTGTATTGCAGGGTAGATTCTTAACCTCTGTACCGTCAGGGAAGTCCCCAAAAGCATTTAGTTTTTTAACCAATAAACATTGCACTAGTTTAGAGTTTCTTAAATTGTTTTGGTTCATGGTACCATTAGTGTCTCAATAATTTTTTCCCACAACCTACCTGGGCCAAAAGAAATACCTAACAGTTCCATTTGTTAAATTGTTAGGTTTAAACACCTTAGTAAGTTTTCATGTTTTAACAACCAAGTAGCCATTTATAAAGCATGAAAGTAAAAGTGAAAGTCACTCAGTCATTCTTTGTGACCCCATGGACTGGGGCCTGCCAGGCTCCTCTGTCCATGGAATTCTCTAGGCAAGAATACTGAAGTGGGTTGCCATTCCCTTCTCCAGGGGATCTTCCCAACCAAGGGATTGAATGCAGGGCTCCTGCACTGCAGGTGGATTCTTTTTTTTTTTTTTAATTTTTAAAAAAATTTTTATTTATACTTTATTTTACTTTACAATACTGTATTGGTTTTGCCATACATTGACTTGAATCCACCACGGGTGTACATGCGTTCCCAAACATGAACCCCCCTCCCACCTCCCTCCCCATAACATCTCTCTGGGTCATCACCGTGCACCAGCCCCAAGCATGCTGTGTCCTGCGTCGGACATAGACTGGCGATTCAATTCTTACATGATAGTATATATGTTTCAATGCCATTCTCCCAAATCATCCCACCCTCTTCCTCTCCCTCTGAGTCCAAAAGTCCGTTATACACATCTGTGTCTTTTTTCCTGTCTTGCATACAGGGTCATCATTGCCATCTTTCTAAATTCCATATATATGTGTTAGTATACTGTATTTGTGTTTTTCTTTCTGGCTTACTTCACTCTGTATAATCGGCTCCAGTTTCATCCATCTCATCAGAACTGATTCAAATGTATTCTTTTTAATGGCTGAGTAATACTCCATTGTGTATATGTACCACAGCTTTCTTATCCATTCATCTGCTGATGGACATCTAGGTTGTTTCCATGTCCTGGCTATTATAAACAGTGCTGCGATGAACATTGGGGTACATGTGTCTCTTTCAATTCTGGTTTCCTTGGTGTGTATGCCCAGCAGTGGGATAGCTGGGTCCTAAGGCAGTTCTATTTGCAATTTTTTAAGGAATCTCCACACTGTTCTCCATAGTGGCTGTGCTAGTTTGCATTCCCACCAACAGTGTAAGAGTGTTCCCTTTTCTCCACACCCTCTCCTTTTCTCCACACCCTCTCCAGGTGGATTCTTTACCATTTATTTGAGCCACCAGGGAAGCCCTTTATAAAGCATATATATATATCTAAAGAAAAAGTGTTTAGTTTCATCTTGAATAGACACAGTTACTAACAGGATGTGTGTACCTACTGGGCACAGTCCAACTTCACTAACCTTGGAATGTTTGGACACTGCACTCTCATTTCCTGTTACCCATTGATTTTCACGTGGTCCTTGCTTTTTACTGCAGCAATCATGGAAAGCCCAGCTTTGC
The DNA here is from genome assembly GCF_001704415.2 of Capra hircus. Classification (NCBI taxonomy): domain Eukaryota; kingdom Metazoa; phylum Chordata; class Mammalia; order Artiodactyla; family Bovidae; genus Capra; species Capra hircus. The sequence goes on from NC_030808.1 coordinate 18,215,023, forward strand.
AAAGACAGAAACGTCTTTGAAAGGAGTGTAGCATGATCTAATGAGAATGTGAATCACTTCAAGTGTAGTAGTACCTGACAGATGCTGCTATGCTGTCCTTGAAAATTTAAAATATCTTGTTGGGTCCCCTAGATTACCTCAGGTCCTAGTTTGGGAACTACAGTACTAGCTGATGGAAGATTAAAAGAGAAATAAGGAGACGAATTATACTACTGCATGTAGAAACGTGGTCAAGTAGGTATTCCATAAGGTACAGTATCATAATCAAGATGCAGTGGACATTTTTTTATTTTTATGTTTGATCTGTTTGGTTTTGGTATCTGAAGCCCTGATCTGTGGTTGTCTTTTTGCTGAACCGGTTCTGTGGTATGATTTTGGCTGTGGTTTCAGTGATATAGCCTCTCACCGCCTTTTTTCTCATTTTGCACATAGATCTCTAGTCTTCCTGAGAATGTGGGAAACCTGATATTCTTCCAATAAATTTCTTTCTCTGTTTGTCAGCCCAACTACTCAAAGTTGGGTCAAATAAAAAGGAATGTGACCCAAGATTTCCAGTACTGGAAGAGAGGCAAGATTATAGAGGGTATATTGCACTGACGTCGCCAGACAGAAGGCACATCTCACTACTTCCTCTCCTTGCTTTCTGATGAGATCAGAGGTCTGTGATAAATGTTAGGCAGATGAGAGGATGAATTTTAGGTAGAGTTATCCAAGTAGGGGAAATAAAGATGCGCAAGATTTGCTTAGATGATAGATGCTTTTGGCAAACTCAGAAGTCATTAAATTTATGTTTCTCACTAGCAAATATTGCAGAAGCCCAGATCTAGAGGTGTGTATTAGGAAACTAAATATCTGGCTCAGAAAGCAAGGGGAAAGGAAAACAGTGTCTACCTGCATCAACCCATGAGGCAGGTGAATGAGTAAAACTCAGAAAGGCCTCTTTGAAGGAGAAAATGAACATCAGGAAATGGAATCCTAGAAGCATGTCATGAAGAAAACGTTGTAGCAGAAAGAATTGCTCTACTGTTTTGAGTTAATGTAAGTTCCTCAAGTTAACATTACTTTGCCAACAAAGGTCCATTTAGTCAAGGCTATGGTTTTTTTCCAGTGGTCATGTATGGATGCGAGAGTTGGACTGTGAAGGAAGCTGAGCACTGAAGAATTGATGCTTTTGAACTGTGGTGTTGGAGAAGACTCTTGAGAGTCCCTTGGACTGCAAGGAGATCCAACCAGTCCATTTTAAAGGAGATCAGCCCTGGGTGTTCTTTGGAAGGAATGATGCTAAAGCTGAAACTCCAATACTTTGGCCACCTCATGCGAAGGGTTGACTCATTGGAAAAGACTCTGATGCTGGGAGGGATTGGGGGCAGGAGGAGAAAGGGGTGACAGAGGATGAGATGGCTGGATGGCATCACTGACTCGATGGACGTGAGTTTGAGTGAACTCTGGGAGTTGGTGATGGACAGGGAGGCCTGGCGTGCTGCAATTCATGGGGTCGCAAAGAGTCGGACACGACTGAGTGACTGAACTGAAGTCCCTCAAGATGAAAAAGCAGGTTTGGAGATGCACCAAGCAGAAGACATTAGCCTTTCCTTGTTTTAATAAAATAGAATAGGACATGAGTTTTTAGTGTATGAACTCTCAGTGAAATAGATGAAATCCATAGTTTTGAAGTTGACAGGTTGTTCTGGCTTCCATGAAATGAAGCAGTTTCTGACGTGATTCATTTTGTCCTTGGTAAGTGAAATCATGATGTCATGTACACATGCCATTGTTAGGTACACACAGGCTCATGAGATTTCCATGCTCATAGGAAAGCTATGTGGTGGGAGTAGCTGGCACAAGAGCCTTTCAAATAGTAAGCAACATTATAATTTATGTTACTTCTTCAAGAATAACGACTGATTAGAGCAATGCTCTTAAAGGCACATGATTGACCTTAATGTGAAATATCACATCATTTCTCAAAACTCAGTTTAAAACCGATTGCCTAAGTTGTTTTAATTATGCTTTAGGGTTCTAACGTATCCACCCATCTTGTTGACCTATATGATGTTGTTGTTTAGTTACCAAGCTGTGCCCTACTGTTTTGAGATCCCATGGATTGTAGCTCACCAGGTTCCTCTGTCCATGGGATTTCCCAGGCCAAGAATATTGGAGTGGGTAGCCATTTCCTTCTCTAGGGGAGCTTCCTGACCCAGGGATTGAACCCATGTCTCCATCTCCTGTATTGGCAGGCAGATTCTGGTATGCTTTATATAAACTGTGTCATCTGTGTTCTTATAAATCAAGTTCTTGTATACCAACTCTTTCTCTCCACCATGGATAGAAGCTAGTTTTATTCAGAAAAGAAAACTCTTACCCTGTTGCAATACCAGGGGAGTATCATGCTTTTCTACTGTTGAAATTGTGCGTTATGAGGTAATCGGGTGTGAATTTGGATTAAGATTCAATTACTGGGCTCATTTTTTCTTTCAGAATAATCAAAGACAGAGAAAGAAACCAACAGGTTGAGAAAGAAGCCCTGTAAATTAAGGGAAGTTGTCTGATAAGAGATGAATACTGATGCCATGAGTCAGCCAAGACACATGAGTCTTCCTTTGGTTACTTGGCGTAAAACATTTCAGAGAAACATTCTTATTCCCTTAGCAAATAAACGTGGGCAGAACTTCCTCACAATTGGTAGTAATCTGCATTTCCAGTATTATATCCTACCATTTCTTCCTACGTAGTCTAAACAACCACCTTATAAAGTTCCTCATGGTTTTCTTTCCATGCCAGGACCTTTTGTGACTGCCCTTTGCTCCTGCAATGTTTCTTTAATAATACCCTTAATCTTCTTCTTCTTTGCAAGCATGCTTAGTTTATTCAGTCATGTCTGACTCTTTTATGATCCTATGCACTATAGCCCTCCAGGTTCCTCTATCTATGGGATTCTCCAGGCAAAAATACTGGAGTGGGTTGCCATGCCCTCCTCCAGGGGATCTTCCCAACCTAGTGATTGAACCCATGTCTTCTACATTTCCTGCGTTGAAGGTGGATTCTTTACCCACTGAGAAACCTGGGAAGCCCTCTTTCTGTTTAGTGTGAAGTTATTTGTTCCAATGGTGCCCCCACAATGCTTGCTCCATAACTCTGTAAAGGCATATAATTAACCACTTAGGTGTGTCTGACTCTTTGCGACCCTGTGGACTGTAGCCTGCCAGGCTCCTCTGTCCATGGGATTCTCCAGGCAAGGAGACTGGAGTGGGTTGCCATTCTCTTCTCCAGGGCATCTTCCCAATCCAGGGATTGAACCCAGGTCTCCTACATTACAGGTAGATTCTTTGCCATCTGAGTCACCAGGGAAGTCCTTGTAAAGGCATAGGGTCAGCTTTTTGTGCTGTTTCTGTTTGTGTTGTACCTTCATAGGCAGAGTCTATTGCTTAGTCATCTTTGTTCTTGCCATATTACAGGCACACTCAAAATGTCAAATTGCAGCCTATATATTCATGTATAAATGGCCATACCTATTGTTTAGAATATTTTAAGCTTAAAATTCTGTGTTTCTTTTTTTTTATTTTTAGTTTTTAATTTTTTTAATTTTAAAATCTTTAATTCTTACATGTTCTTAGTGGTGTCATTTGCTCTGTTGTAAGTGGTCTATGGAGACAGTCACTTAAATTCACTGAATGCTTTGTCATCTATTAAAAGTTGTGTTTTTATACATGACTGCTAACATGTCTTACACCCTGTGTTTTTTAAAGTATTTTGTTTACTTGGCTGCATCAGGTCTTAGATGTGTCGTGTGGTATCTAGATCCCTGAAAAGGGGATGAACATGGTTCCCTTGCATTGGGAATGCAGGGTCTTAGCCACTGGACCACCAGGGAAGTCTCCTAAGATGTCTCATATCCTTAGTTTGTAATCAGGCCTTTCAGGGTGATCCTGGATGAATTACTTAGTCTCCTTATGACATGAAGAAAACACTTCCAAATTCAGAAGGTGGTTGTGAGTATCAAATGGGACAACATCAGGAATGCATGTCGATTGGTTCAGTAAATGTTTATTGAGCAACTATGTAGGTGCCAGGAACTGTGTTAGGCACTAGAGATAACTAAGATACAGTCTCAAGTCTGGGACAAGTTACAGTCTAGAAGCTTTGTCTCGTACATAATATGGATTCAGTAACTGCTTGCTTCCTTCTTCCTTTTTCTCCCTGGCCTATCAGATGTTTCATGCTGGTATTTGGACTGGAATGGGGAGATAGCTTTACATTTTGCATTTACTTGTCACGTGATCTTTAAATACAGTAACTGGCCTATCAGATGTTTCATGCTGGTATTTGGACTGGAATGGGGAGACAGCTTTACATTTTGCATTTACTTGTCACGTGATCTTTAAATACAGTAACGGACCTTACTTCAAGAGGTAAAGCTAAGGTACAAGTCATTTCTTAATAGCTAAAGGGATGATGTCATTTGGAAAGAACAAGGTCAGATAAGAGCAGCCCTCCATCAGATGGGAGTTGTGTGCTCTTGGAAGAAGAATGTGTGGGAGTGACTGGCTCCATGCTGTATCAGCCTGAGAAGAGCAGTCAAGATTTTCTTATAAAGAAAAAAAATCATTTCTGTTTCATTAGCAAAGCAAACCCAGTGACTAATTTTCCTAAAGCATCAGTTTTATACTTGTGTTACACACCATAAAACAGTTGCTTAAGAAGTTTATGCTGGTATTTTCAAAGCAAGCCAGCCAGTGCACTTGGCCTCCAGGAAAGCTGTCCACACTATTTAAACATGTACACCGGCCAATCAGTTTTGACACATCCATCCTGCCCTACTGGTTTGCCTCACTTCACTTCATTTACCGTCTTGTCTCTGCGTCAGTTATTTAAATGTACGTCAAGTTGTGGCTGCATGATGGGGGATTCCTTACTGCAGAAGCAATCCAGTGATTTATTCACAAAGATGTACTTAACTATGTAAAAATTTTAATATACTGAGATAAGAAAATCAGAAAATGCTGAACTTCTCTTTTAAAGCATTAACTTGTTCATTGTGGAGTTTGGCTAAGTGTTAATATAGTGAGTTATACCAATAACATATGATGGACAATTAACTCTCAAAGTAGGGGAAGGAATTCTTGGTAGAAGAATCTTTGAAAGCATAGAGTTAAAAAGGAGTGTTCAAGGATGTCACAAATGGATTAGTAGTAGGAATGTAAAGTGGGCAATGAAGCTGGTACCACTGATTGTGCATGCTCGCTCGGTTCTGTCCAACTCTTTGTGACCCCATGATCTATAGCCAGCCAGGCTCCACTGTCCTTGGGATTTTCCCAGCAAGGATATTGGAGTGGGTTGCCATTTCCTCTTCCAGGAGAGCTTCCCTCATCTAGGGACTGAACCCATGTCTGCTGCATTGGTAGGCGGATTTTTACCACTGAGCCATCTGGGAATCCCATCACTGACTGTTCAGTTCAGTTCAATTCAGTTCAGTCATTCAGTCATGTCCAGCTCTTTGTGACCCCATGGACTGTAGCACGCCTGGCTTCCCTGTCCATCACCAACTCCTAGAGCCTGCTCAAACTCATGTCCATCAAATCGGTGGTGCCATCCAACCATCTCATCCTCTGTTGTCCCTTTCTCCTCCTGCCTTCAATATTGCAGTTCCTCCTATCAGGTGGCCCAAGTATTAGAGTTCTAGCTTCAGCATCAGTCCTTCCAATACACATTCAGGACTGATTTCTTTTAGGATTTACTCATTTGATCTCCTGCAGTCCAAGGGACTCTCAAGAGTCTTCTCCAACACCACAGTTCAAAAGCATCAATTCTTCCGCACTCAACTTTCTTTGCAGTCCAACTCTCACATCCATATATGACTACTGAAAAAACCATAGCTTTTACTAGACAGACCTTTGGGCAAAGTAATATCTCTGGTTTTTAATATGCTGTCTAAGTTGGTCATAACTTTTCTTCCAAGGAGCAAGCGTCTTTTAAATTCATGGCTGCAGTCACCATCTGCAGTGATTTTGGAGCCCCCCAAAATAAAATCTCTCAGTTTCCATTGTGTCCCCAACTATTTGCCATGAAGTGATGGGACCAGTTACCATGATCTTCGTTTTCTGAATGTTGAATTTTAAGCCAATTTCTCATTCTCCTCTTTCACTTTTATCAGGAGGCTCTTTAGTTCTTTACTTTCTGCCATAAGTGTGGTATCATCTGCATATCTGAGATTATTGATATTTTTCCCAGCAATCTTGATTCCAGCTTGTGCTTCATCCAGTCCAGCATTTCTCATGATGTATCCTGCATATAAGTTAAACAAGCAGGGTGACAATATATAGCCTTGATATACTCCTTTCCCGATTTGGAACCAGTCTGTTGTTCCATGTCCAGTTCTAACTGTTGCTTCCTGACCTGCATACAGATTTCTCAGGAGGCAGGTCAGGTGGTGTGGTATTCCCATCTCTTTCAGAATTTTCCACGGTTTGTTGTGGTCCACACAGTCAAAGGCTTTGGTGTAGCCAATCAAGCGGAATTAGATGTTTTCCTGTAACTTTCTTGCTTTCTCAATGATCCAGCAGATGTTGGCAATTTAATCTCTGGTTTCTTTGCCTTTTCTATATCCATCTTGAACATCTAGAAGTTCATGGTTCATGTACTGTTGAAGCCTGGCTTGAGAATTTTGAACATTATTTCACTAGTGTGTGAGATGAGTGCAACTGTGCGGTAGTTCCATTGGCTGTGCCTGCATGGAAATAGTTCTTTATGTAGTTCTAAGGAGTTGAGACATTGTTTTGTGTGTGGGAACCACTAAATATTTTTAAATAGCATAGTGTTAAGTCTTGCATTTCTGTTGATTGTCATTGGTCCATCTGCCCACCTATCTCTATGCCCACCGTGCCTCTGTGCTGCTATAGCTGTCTGTCAGAACTTTCAGACTTACCGGCCCAAGTACCATTCATGGACTCCAGCTTTAGCAGGTAGGGCTTAGAGCCATAACTTTAGAGCAACATGACATTTAGGATGCACAGCTGGAGGAGAATCTCTATAGTCTTAGTGGAAAGAGTGTGATGGCTGTCCTGAAGCCTCAACAAAAAACCACAAGTTTCCTGTGATTTTGTAAGACAAAAGGAAATGCGCTTGCAGCACTTAGCTTCATTTGCAATTGTGAGGATTCTGTTCCCCTGTGAACATTATGCTGTTCTTTTTTTTTTTTTTTTTTTGGTAGCTGTTCAATGGGGCATTCAGCATATTAGTTCTCCAACCAGGGCTTGAACCCATGACCCCACAGTGGAAATGCTGAGTCTTAACCCTGGACTGCCAGAGTAATCCCCCATGCGGCACCAATGCAAACCTGATTCTTTGAAAGAAAGCCAAAACTTTGCTTATTCAGAGAATTGAATAAGTCTGCTCATTGTTTGCTCCCCATTCTGAACCTACCGCTTTAAGCGAAGACGCTGAGGAAATGTCACAGATGCATGTAAGTCAAGGAGGTCATGGTATACTCCCCAGCAGCTGCTCCCATTGGGAAACAGAAATGTCATAAGGAGAGTCGACCTCAGCCCAAGAATAGGCAGGTCTTGTCTAAAAGAAGCAGTGCTTTTCTTGCTGGTGATGGGTTTACAAGTGATACGTGACTCCATCCTAGTCAATGAGATGCAAGAAGAGATTTCCAGGAAGTGTTCTGAAAGTGCTGGATGAGAAATCAGTCTCTTTATCTCCAGCTGATTGTGAGCAGGGGCCACATAGCTAGATTGTACTGGAAACTATCTTGTATGCATATATCTCTCCCTCTTGGACCTCCCTCCCTACTCCTACATCCCACCCCTCTAGGTCATCACAGAGCCCCGAGCTGAGCTTCCTGTGCTATAGAGCAGCTTCCCACAAGCTCTCTGTTTTACACATGGTAGTGTATATATGCTAATCCCATTCATCCCACCATCCTCTCCCCCACTGTGTCTACATGTTCACTTGCTACATCTGCAACTCTATTCCTGCCCTGCAAATAGATTCATCTGTACCATTTTTTTTCTAGATTTCACATATATGCAATAAATGTCTGTTTTCCTCTTCAAAGCTATCTTAAGACTTCAAAGTTAGGTTAAAGCTCTGAGATGAGAATAAAGACAGAAAGAATCAAGGCCTTGATGTCATGAAGGACCCGTTGAGACAACTGCTGCTGAAACCCATTCTACCTCTGGGCTTTAATGGTTTAGTTGCTAAGTTGTGTCTGACTCTTGCGACCCTATGGAATGTAGCCTGCCAGGCTCCTCTGTCCATGGGATTCTCCAGGAAAGAATACTGAAGTGGGTTGCCATTTCCTTTTTCAGGATAATCAAAACATTTCTTTAAACCAAAATACTTTCAATGTTTATTTTTGTCTTCCTTTTCTAGTTGATTGTGTTATGTCACTCCTTTCAGAATCATACATCTCAGCTCTGTTGCTTTCTCCCCCAGTCATCCCCTGACTCTTGTTATTCTTCTATACTTAGGATGCTGACACCTGACTGATGTGTTTTCACTGTCGAAATCCTGCCATGGTCCTGGGTAACGTCAACATCCTCCTATGCTGTGTCCAGCATCCTTACATCAGGGACTGTGGGTCCCTACTCTGATGATTTTCTCCCCTATTCTTCCCCAGCACCGATTTCTGAAGTCACGTTACCTTATTTGCTGTTTAACTTTCTGACCATGAAGTTCTGTGCCCATCACTTCTCCCACCTCTCCCACTTCCTCCCTTTCAATTGATTCTGTGTTCTGCCTCATTGTACCCTTCCAGCTCTGGCTTTCTTCCAGGTTTCCCATTTGTTCAGTTTCTTCTTAGTTTCACTTTCCTCTCTACACTGGCCCAGAACCTACATTTCCACATCCCTATTTATCATCCTCTTATCAGCACTCTGCTTCTCTTCCTCCCTCTGGCCTTCTACTAATATTTTTAATGGAATCAGTTTTTTGTTTACCTTGTTATAATTTTAATAATCATTGACAATAACAACCCAACTTCTTTTTTTAATGTATTTTTTATAATTTTGTTTATTTATTTTTGGGTGTGCTGGCTTACCATTGCTGTGAGGCTTTTCTCTACTTGCAGAGAGCAGGAGGGGGTGCCCTCTTGTTGCAGAGCACAGACGCTAGAGCACAGGCTCAATAGTAGTACACAGGCTTAGTTGCTCCGTGGCATATGGGATCTTCCTGGACCAGGGACTGAACCCATGTCTCCTGGATTGGTAGGTGGATTCTTCACCACTGAGCCACCAGAGAAGCCCTTGCCTTCTGCTGATTTTTTTAAAAAAATGCTTAGCTTTTGTGTGATCTGACCATTATTTTTATAGCCAGTAATACTGGGCAACGTGTGCCTGGAGAAAAAAGTGCTTACGCCAAATCCATCTACGTTTGTTATTTTCATCGGGACATTCAGTGCTTTTTTTTTTTCCCATACTTTTCTCTGATATTGACCATTCAAAACATTTACCTACTCTTTCAACCTCTGTCCATGTTCTCACTCCCTCATTCTTAGCAGATATCCTGACTGCCTGCTTCATATAGAAAATAGACGCCACCGATTTAATTTTTCTCACATGGTCTCATCTCCAACTTTGCTGCCTCTTTCCCCATTTTTCCAAGTTCTGCTTCTGTTTCAAGGGAAGAGGTGCTGGCCCCATGCCCTTAGTGGAGAAGGACCCTCCCATGGATATTCTTGACCTTACCAAGTTTTGCCAGCTCTGGAGTTTCACCCAAGAATGAGTCAGATCCAAGTGCGTTCTGTGTGTTCGCATCCCCCCAGTCTCTGCTCTCTCTGGTCTGTTCTCATGCAACCTGGCACGTGCTGGCTTGGTCCTGGCAAATTCCAAAGCAGCTGTTTCCTGCGACACACTTTACCAGAGCGGGGAGTCCACAAGCTCCCCCATCCTCGCCAGCTGAGGGCAGAGGAGTTAGCGGAGTTGTTGGCTCATAGTCAGCTGCCCTAGAAGAGCCTCCAGCAACATGTCTGCCTGCTGACCTTTGCTTTCCCTTGATTCTCTGTGACTAAACTCTCACCTCACACTCCTTCTCAGCGCCCTGATCTCCACTGAGATTAGAATTCCTGGCTGATGTCGTAGTTTCGATTGTGTTTTATTGCAAAGCAGCTTTTGTAGTCATCTTAAGCAAACAGCAATCTTGCTAGAAGGATGTTGAAAGTTCCAAGTATCACTGAAACTGAGGGAAAGGTTTGACAAAAGGCCAAGAAGCAGCGCAGCTCTAGAGTCAGAAAGGAAGACAGAACAACAGACCCCAGGCTAAGATGGGTGGCTTCGTGGTCACTATTTCCGTAACTGTGGCTCCAGTGGCAAAGAGACGCGGATTTGATCCCTGGGTTGGGAAGATCCCCTGGAGAAGGAAATGGCAACCCACTCCAGTATTCTTAGCTGGAGAATCCCATGAACAGAGGAGCCTGGCGGGCTATGGTCCATAGGGTTGCAAAGAAGCGACTCAGTATGCGCTGTAACTGTGAGGGGCTTCTAACTGTCCTGTTTTCTTTGTGATACTTATTCACAGTTCAAAGTCTGCACAGGAGCTTTAGATTGTCTGAAACTGAGTTACTGGGTGTGTTGTGACTGCCAGGGCAGCAGTGAAGATGATGGTAGAGAGGAAGGACCAGCTTCCTTCATGTTCCGCAGTAGAAACTGTGGTGCCTCAGCCTCTACACAGCTTCCCTTTTGAACTTCCAGCATCTACGCACATCCTTCTTCCCATATTCACAGTTATGCAAAAGATGCTTCATTCCCGCTCGCTCATGTAATAGCTGTAAATGAACTCCTTTACTCCCTAAACGGACAAGAATCCTGATTTGTTTCACGTGCTTATAAATTTGGTAGTTCAGTTTTTCACTTCATTTACTTGAACAGAGAAATACTGCCATTTTATTTATAACACATGTAGCTCCATTTAAAAATGGAGCTGGTCCAGGAAGATCCCATATGCCATCTCCACTGTCTCTGAAAATGAGCTTGAGAAATTTAAAACAATTACATTAAATAAGCAGGAGCATATTTACTTGAAAATATGATAAAGCATCTCCAAACTGATTTCCAGTTTTCTTCTTTATATTCCATCCGGCCTTGGAGGGGTTCAGAATATTGAGGTAGTTCTGATTTGCATTTTTCTGATAATGAATGAACCTAGAGCCTGTTATACAGAGTCAAGTAAGTCAGAAAAAAAAATATATCATATATTAATGTGGATATATGGAATCTAGAAAAATGGTCCTGCTGAACCTGTTTTCAGGGAGGGAATAGAGACACAGACATAGAGAATGGACGTGTAGACACCTTGAGGGAAGGAGAGGGGGGACGAATGGAGAGAGGAGCACTGAAATCTGTGCATCACCATGTGTAAAACAGCTTAGCGCTCTGTGATGACCTAGAGGGATGGGGGTGGTATGTACAGCACGTTGTTGTACAGCAGAAACCAGCGCGATATTGTAAAGCAGTTATCTTCCAGTTTAAAAAAAATGTTGAAGGAAGAACATTTTCTCCATTAAACTGTAGAATAACCCAAGGATTAGTACATATCTGTGACTATAAATGATAGGGTACCAGGCCACCAACAAACACACACTTGTTTTCTCAATTTCCTCCACTACTGATTTCTTTTATATATTGACCATTGTCACCCTGCTTATTTAACTTCTATGCAGAGTACATCATGAGAAACGCTGGGCTGGAAGAAGCACAAGCTGGAATCAAGATTGCCAGGAGAAATATCAATAACCTCAGATATGCAGATGACACCACCCTTATGGCAGAAAGTGAAGAGGAACTTAAAAGCCTCTTGATGAAGGTGAAAGAGGAGAGTGAAAAAGCTGGCTTAAAGCTCAACATTCAGAAAACTAAGATCATGGCATCTGGTCCCATCACTTCATGGGAAATAGATGGGGAAACAATGGAAACAGTGACAGACTTTATTTTCTTAGCTCCAAAATCACTGCAGATGGTGACTGCAGCCATGAATTTAAAAGATGCTTGCTCCTTGGAAGAAAAGTTATGACCAACTTAGACAGCATATTAAAAACCAGAGATATTACTTTGCCAACAAAGGTCCATCTAGTCAAAGCTATGGTTTTTTTAGTAGTCATATATGGATGTGAGAGTTGGACTACAAAGAAAGTTGAGTGCCAAAGAATTGATGCTTTTGAACTGTGGTGTTGGAGAAGACTCTTGAGAGTCCCTTGGACTGCAAGGAGATCTAACCAGTCCATTCTAAAGGAGATCAGTCCTGGGTGTTCTTTGGAAGGAATGATGCTAAAGCTGAAACTCCCATACTTTGGCCACCTCATGGGAAGAGTTGACTCATTGGAAAAGACTCTGATGCTGGGAGGGATTGGGGCCAGGAGGAGAACGGGGCGACAGAAGATGAGATGGCTGGATGGCATCACTGACTCGATGGACATGAGTTTGAGTGAACTCTGGGAGTTGGTGATGGACAAGGAGACCTGGTGTGCTGCAATTCATGGGGCTGCAAAGAGTCGGACACGACTGAGCAACTGAGCTCAACTCAACTGAATCTACTCTTAAATGTGAATTCCAAACAGCATAATCATGGTATGAAAACCACAAAGAGTAATATTTCAAAGAAGCATTCTAATTGGTAAACATGAATGCCTGCCCTTTTCCCCCCACTCTGTTTTAACAAAGGAGCTAGGGACCCCTGGAAACATTGGTGAATTGAAGTGGCTCAGTTGTGTCTGACTCTTTGCAACTCCATGGACTGTGGTCTACCAGGCTCCTCCATCCATGGTTTCCAGATAAGAATACTGGAGTGGGTAGCCATTTCCTTCTCCCAGGGATCTTCCCCACCCAGGGCTCAAACCCAGGTCTCCTGCATTGCAGGCAGACACTTTACTGTCTGAGCCACCAGGGAAGACTTTGTAGAACTAGTTATTTTCTTTACACTCTATCATCAACATTAAGTCACATGGGATTAGCTTAGTAGCTTGTTTACTTTTTATTATAGTCTGGAAAACTCAAGTGAAATGCCTTTAATTAAAAGTCACATTTCTCTAGACTGTTCTGACTCTAGGCCTGGACACCCATGAAGATTTACATGTCCTGGGACTTCCTGGGTAGTGGTCCAGTGGTTGAGAATCTGCCTTCCAATGCAGGGGACCAGGTTTGATCCTGGGTCTGGTAACTAAGATCCCACAGGCTGCGGGACAGCTAAAGCTGCACATCACAGTTAGAGAGCCTGCGTGCCGCAAATACTGAATCCCTGTGCTCGAGAGCCCCTGCTCTGCCACAAAAGAAGTGACGCAACTTCAGAAAGCCTGCACACCACAACAAATACCCAGAACAGCCAAAAAAAAAAAAAAAATGGGTTTATACATCCCTACTTGTTGGAATTTCCTCTATCACCTTGGTTGTTATAAATGTTGAAAGAAAAAGCCAAATGTGTGCCCAACAGCACTTATGGGAGGTTTAGGAATTGAAATCGCCTAGTTTATTAATTGTTACTCCCAGGTAGACTGCAGTGGATATGAAATATTGTTTCCTTAGTCTTCAATGTAGAGAAATAGTGCTCCATAACATTTCATAAATATTCAAGTATTTCCTGATTAGAAAAATCATAAGATCATATTAATATATCAATTATTATGTTAGTAATTCTGTAATTAAAATTGTTTTGTGTCTTATTTATTTGCATTGCTGTGTTTGAGCTTTCACAAATTACCTCCCTTTAGTAGATGCAACAACCCTGGATATAGCTACTCAAATCTGCTGTGAAGCATGTAGCTGGTGGGTAGCCTCAGCTGGCCTCTAAGTCCATCATTGCTTTTCTCCAAAGGCCGCGCTTTCCACAAGCTGTTCTCAGCTCATGATAGCATGGTAGGGACACTAAGGCAGGTCAATTCCTGCAAAAAGGATTCCTCTGCTGGGTCACTTTGACTTGAGGGCTCCCTCTTGGCCTGGCCGAAGCTTCTTAGAATGGTTCTGTGTTCTGAAACTCTAGCTCTCTTGTTGTTCATGTGCTAAGTCATGTCTGACTCATTGCGACCTCATGGACTGCAGAACGCCAAGCTTCCTTGTCCTTCACTGTCTCCTGGAATTTGCTCAAACTCATGTCCCTTGAGCCAGTGATGCCATCCAGCCATCTCATTCTCTGTCGCCCCCTTCTCCTCCTGCTTTCAATCTCTCCTACTGTCAGGGTCTTTTCCAAAGAGTCAGTTCTTTGCATCAAGTGGCCAAAGGGTTGGCGCTTCAGCTTCAGCATCAGTCCTCCCAGTGAATATTCAGGGTTTATTTCCTTTAGGATTGACTGGTTTGATCTCCCTGCTACCCAGATGACTCTCAACAGTCTTCTCTGGTACCACAATTCAAAAGCATCGATTCTTCGGTGCTCAGCCTTCTTTATGATCCAACTCACATCCGTACATGACTACTGGAAAAACCATAGCTTTGACTAGACAGACTTTTGTCGGCAAGGTGATACCTCTGCTTTTTAATCTGCTGTCTAGGTTTGTCATACCTTTTCTTCCAAGGAGCAAGCGTCTTTTAATTTCCTAGCTATGTCACCCTTCTTTATTTGCTGCCTCCTTTACACGGACCTGCCGTAGGTAAGTGCTGAACTACTTACCTATGGCCTTTATGTCATATGAGTCAATGAAATCTCTTTGTTATTTTTTCTTTAAACATTTTTATTGTGAGTTATAATAACATTGATTTAGGGGTGTGCAGAAAAATACAGTTGTACAGTGTAATGGATTATCATTAAGTGTATACTTATAAACCATCAGTGAGGCAATGAAATAAGTCATTCCTGGAATCTAGACTGTCCCCAAATATTTCCTCTTAAATATTACTTCTTGTCTCCCACATAAAGGAAGCAACTGTTATGTAACATCCTCCTTATGTTTGTTTATAGCTGTCCCAGCTGGACATGCATCCCCAGTGTACTTTCATTTTGTCTTTCTTCTTTTAACTCTGTATAAATGGCATCATACACTATGTGTTTCATGTCTGTCAATTCCACTTGTTAACGTTCTTGAGATTCATCCATGCTCTAAGTATGTATAGTTTCTTAAAATTTATTGCTGTATAGTACTTGATCTTAGGATATATGAATTATTCTTTATATAGACATTTAAATTATTTCAAGGTTGGGATTACTAAAAATAACACTGTAGGGACTTCTTTGGCAGTCCAGTGGCTAAGACGCCATACTCCCAAGGGAGGGGGACTGGGTTCGATCCCTGGTCAGGGAACTGGATCCCACAAGACACAACTAAAAATGCTACATGCTGCAACTAAGACCAGGTGACGCAAAATAAATAAAGACTTTAACAAGAAGTGTCTGTATCTCCAACCCTTGAGTCTGGACCAACCTTGCAACTTGCTTTGGATGATAGACTGTGGCAGAAGAGGAAAGAGGTAAAACAGGTTTTCCACAGGTGTGCCTACCTTCTTGGAATCCTTAAATTACCATGGGAACCAACGCTCACCAGGCTGCTGTAGATGACAGACCATATCCAGAGGGGATCCAGGAATCCCATCCAGCGTAGACAACACCACCACAAAGTGGCCAGACCCAACCAGCTCATAAGATGATGGTGGACACATGACTGAGCCCACCTCAGATCAGCCCAGCTCAACCCAGCTCAGCTCAGCCCAACCTAGAAGAACCATCCTAATTGTTAATCACAAAACAGAGGCTGTGGCATTGGAGAGATGCTTCTTGGCAGACTCCTATCCCCAGGGTACTGCACAAGCAGCAGAGGCACATAGTCTTTCTGTGAAGAAAGTGTGTTTTTCTGGCTGTAGTTTCATCCTGAGGGGCAGGCTTCAGGTTTGGCGCTTGTTAATGTCTGACTTGACTACTGTAATGTAATAGTCTACTTGACTAATGTAATACTTGACTACTGGAAAAATGATAGCTTTGACTAGATGGACCCTTGTTGGCAAAGTAATGTTTCTGCCTTTTTTTTTTGGTTGTTGTTTGTTTTTTCTTTTTTTTTTAATTTTTATTTTTACTTTATTTTACTTTACAATACTGTATTGGTTTTGCCATACATTGACATGAATCCACCATGGGTGTACATGAGTTCCCAAACATGAACCCCCCTCCCACCTCCCATGCTGTCTGGGTTGGTCATATCTTTCTTCCAAGGAGCAAGCGTCTTTTAAATTCATGGCTGCAGTCACCATTTGCAGTGATTTTGGAGCTAAGAAAATAAAGTCTGTCACTGTTTCCATTGTTTCCCCATCTATTTGCTATGAAGTGATGGGACCGGATGCCATGATTTTAGTTTTCTGAATGTTGAGCTTTAAGCCAACTTTTTCACTCTTCTCTTTCAGTTTCATCAAGAGGCTCTTTAGTTCTTCTTCACTTTCTGCTGTGAAAGTGCATATCTGCATATCTGAGGTTATTGATATTTGTGGTGGCAAACTTGATTTCAGCTTGTGTTTCATCCAGCCCAGCATTTCACATGATGTACTCTGCATATAAGGATGTTTAGACAGTTCCAAATAAAGGGAGCCCAGAAACCTGGAAGGCATGAGAAGGGGACAAAAGAGGATGAGATGGTTGGATGGCATCATTGACTCAACGGACAAGAGTTTGCACAAACTCCAGGAGATAGTGAAGTACAAGGAAGCCTGGCGTGCTGCTGTCCATGGAGTTGCAAAGAGTTGGACATGATTGATCAGTTGAACAACAAGAAAGAGGCCCACACTGAGATAGATTATAATTAAAATATGGAAAGTTAAAGATAGGGAGCAAATCTTACAGCAACAAGAGAAAAGGTAGGTAACTAGTTATATACAAAGGAACTCTCATAAAACTATGAGTAAATTTTTCAGCAGAAACTTTGCAAGCCTTAAAGGATTGGTACTATGCATTCAAACTGCTGATAGAAAAGCACTTCCAACCAATAATATTTTATCCATCAAAGTTGTTCAGAAACAAAGAAAAGAGAGTCTTCTAGATTAGCAAAAGCTAAAGGAGTTTAGCACCACTAAATTGGCCTTGAAAAGGGGCTTCTTTATGCTGAAAACAAAGTGCAATAGTTTGTAACAAGAACACATATGAAATAGTCTCACTGGAAAGGTAAATATATGGTAAGGGTAGTGGATTAATCATTATAAAGTTAGTATGAAGGTTGAAAGACAGATGGGGCAAAGTAACCATGATTACAATAATTAGTTAAGGGATACACAAGATAAAAGATATAAAATGTGACATAAACAGAAAACATGGAGTGAAAGAGGGTAATGACATTGAACTTTACAATGGGATCAAATTTGTTACCAATGTAAAATAAGCTCTTAAAGATATAAATTGTTATATGTAAATCTCATGGTAAACACCCTCATGCACTTTTGGTAGGAATGTAGTCTGGTGTAACTGCTATGGGAAACAGTATGGAGATTCCTCAAGAAATAAGAAAGTAGAACTACTATATAATCCAGCAATTCCTTTGGGTATTTGTCTGAAAAAATAAAAACACTAATTCAGAAAGATATGTGCACTGCCATGTTTATTACAAAATTATTTATAATGACCAAACTATGTAACAACCTAAGTATCCATTAATGGATGAATCGATAACTATAATTAAATATAATAATATATATATATTTATGTACTCACAGTGGAATATTATTCAGTCATAAAAAAATAGAATCTTGCCATTTGTGACAACATAAATTAACCTCAAGGGTATTATGTTAAGTGAAATAACTCGGACTGAGAAAGTCAAATACCATATGATCTCTCTTACACGTGTAATCAAATAAATACACACACACACACATACACACACACACACGCATGTATACATACATACCTATAGGCTTCCCAGGTAGCTCAGATGGTAAAGAATCTGCCTGCAGTGCAGGAGACTTGGGTTCAGTTCCTGAGTCAGGAAGATCCCCTGGAGAAGAGAATGGCTGCCCACTCCAGTATTCTTGCCTGAAGAATCCCATGGATAGAGGAGCCTGATGAGCTATAGTCCATGGGATTGCAAAGAGTCAGACATAACACCACTGAGTGACTAACATTTTCACTTTCACTTTCACACATACCTGTGTACATAAACTAAGCTCATAGATACAGAGAACAGATTTGGTTCAGTTCAGTTCAGTTCAGTCGCTCAGTCGTGTCTGACTCTTTGCGACCCCATGAACCGCAGCACACCAGGCCTCCCTGTCCATCATCAACTCCCAGAGTTTACTCTAACTCATGTCCATTGAGTCGGTGATGCCATCCGACCATCTCATCCTCTGTCATCCCCTTCTCCTCCTGCCTTCAGTCTTTCTCAGCATCAGGGTCTTTTCAAATGAGTAAGCTCTTCGCATCTGGTGGCCCAAGTACTGGAGTTTCAGCTTCAATATCAGTCCTTCCAATGAACACCCAGGGCTGATCTCCTTTAGGATGGACTGGTTGGATCTCCTTGCAGTCCAAGGGACTCTCAAGAATCTTCTCCAACACCACAGTTCAAAAGCATCAATTCTTTGGCACTCAGCTTTCTTTATAGTCCAACTCTCACATTCATACATGACTACTGGAAAAACCATAGCCTTGACTAGATGGACCTTTGTTGGCAAAGTAATGTCTTTGCTTTTTAATATGCTATTTAGGTTGGTCATTGGAGAAGGCAATAGCAACCCACTCCAGTACTCTTGCCTGGAAAATCCCATGGGTGGAGTAGCCCGGTAGGCTGCAGTCCATGTCGTCTCTAGGAGTTGGACACGACTGAGTGACTTCACTTTCACTTTTCACTTTTATGCACTGGAGAAGGAAACGGCAACCCACTCCAGTGTTCTTGCCTGGAGAATCCCAGGGACGGGGTCTATGGGGTCGCATAGAGTCGGACACGACTGAAGTGGCTTAGCAGGTTGGTCATAGCTATTCTTCCAAGGAGCAAGCGTCTTTTAATTTCATGGCTGCAGTCACCATCTGCAGTGATTTTGGAGCCCCCCAAAATAAAGTCTGATACTGTTTTCCACTGTTTCCCCATCTATTTGTCATGAAGTGATGAAACCAGATGCCATGATTTTAGTTTTCTGAATATTGAGCTTTAAGCCAACTTTTTCACTCTCCTCTTTCACTTTCATCAAGAGGCCTCTTCACTTTCTGCCATAAGGGTGGTGTCATCTGCATATCTGAGGTTATTGATATTTCTCCTGGCAATCTTGATTCCAGCTTGTGCTTCTTCCAGCCCAGCGTTTCTCATGATGTACTCTGCATATAAGTTAAATAAGCAGGGTGACAATATGCAGCCTTGACGTACTCCTTTTCCTATTTGGAACCAGTCTGTTTTTCCATGTCCAGTTCTGACTGTTGCTTCCTGACCTGCATATAGGTTTCTCAAGAAGCAGGTCAGGTGGTCTGCTATTCCCTTCGCTTTCAGAATTTTCCACAGTTTATTGTGATCCACACAGTCAAGGGCTTTGGCATAGGCAATAAAGCAGAAATGAATGTTTTTCTGGAACTCTTTTGCTTTTTCCATGATCCAGTGGATGTTGGCAATTTGATCTCTGGTTCCTCTGCCTTTTCTAAAATCAGCTTGAACATCTGGAAGTTCACGGTTCACGTATTGCTGAAGCCTGGCTTGGAGAATTTTGAGCATTACTTTACTAGCGTGTGAGATGAGTGCAAGTGTGTGGTAGTTTGAGCATTCTTTGGCATTGCCTTTCTTTGGGATTGGGATGAAAATTGACTTTTCCAGTCCTGTGGCCACTGCTGAGTTTTCCAAATTTGCTGGAGAACAGATTCGTGGTTTGCAGAGGTAGAGAGAGGTGGAGGGTGGGAAAATAGACTGCGCTTTACCTTTCTCTTGGCAATAACACTCCCAACTCAGGGCTTGGCAATTGTCAAGCCTGACTCTTGTGCCTCAGGGATATTTCCTTCAAATTCTTTTCACTGTCACACTGGCTGTACTTTTTTTGTTTGTTTGTTTGAGGGAGAATCCAGGCTGAGACAACCTACCTGCTATATCATAGAACATTTGGTGAAAAGGCCTAACTTCCCCAAAGGGGAAATTCAGCTTTATCAACTAACCCACAAATCTTACTTAGAAACATATGGTTGGCTGAGAAAAAACTGGTCAAGTTCAAGACCAGGGCTTTTAGGATCCCAGAGCACTGGAGATATCTCCAGAAAGACAAATTTAGTTCTGGCGGAGGGGGTCCTTAAACAGTAAACGCCAAGGGGGGTTGAATTGGTAGGGAGAAGGGGTGGCAGTGGGAGACTGGCAAGGCAGAGCCAAGAAAAAAGCAGAACTTAGAACTTCAAAAGAAACCTGACACCGCAAAAAAACAAAATAAAACGAAAACTCCCGACATTGTTCTTCCATATTTTGAGCTCTATGTTCTCACCTATCCTCTTTTTATTTTCTCAGTTGAAAATAATGCATTTTAGTTGATTGAAAAAATGCATTGTAACCATGTGGATCCAACTGATCATTGGATCAAGATTCTGGTGTCCAGCACTATGAGGATAGGTGGCTAACAGGTCCTGCAGAATGCTACTTCAGTAAAGTCTTTGACAGATAAACCAGTATGTGACAATAAGATATGCCAGAGGTAAAGACCAAAAAGAATATAATGTTCCCTGAGCACTTTAATCTTGGTTGTACTTTCTGCCTTGACCAAATTGCTGATGGTGCATGTGTCCATAAGCTGGGGAAGTTTTCATATGTCCCTTTAACAGTGGCTCTGAGAAGTCCTACTTATAGTTGATACAGTAGAGCAGGGGTCCCCAGCCTCCTGGATCTAATGTCTGATGATCTCAGGTGGAGGTGATGTAGTAAGAGTAGAAATAAAGTACATGATAAATATAAAATGCTTGCAAATGCATCAACATATTTGAAAAAATGTCCACAATATGTCATTCAGTTCAGTTCAGTTCAGTCACTCTGTGGTGTACGACTCTGTGACCCCATGAACCACCATACGCCAGGCCTCCCTGTCCATCACCAACTCCCAGAGTCTACCCAAACCCATGTCCATTATGACAGTGATGCCATTCAACCATCTCATCCTCTGTCATCCCCTTCTCCTCCTGCCCTCAATCTTTCCCAGCATCAGGGTCTTTTCAAATGAGTCAGCTCTCTGCATCAGGTGGCCAAAGTATTGTAGTTTCAGCTTCAACCTCAGTCTTTCAAATAAGCACCCAGAACTGATCTCCTTTAGGATGAGCTGGTTGGATCTCCTTGCAGTCCAAAGGACTCTCAAGAGCCTTCTCCAATACCACAGTTCAAAAGCATCAGTTCTTCAGTGCTCAGCTTTCTTTATAGTCCAACTCTCACATCCATACATGACTACTGGAAAAACCATAGCCTTGACTAGATGGACCTTTGTTGGCAAAGTAATGTCTTTGCTTTTTAATATGCTGTCTAGGTTGGTCATAACTTTCCTTCCAAGGAGCAAGCATCTTTTAATTTCATGGCTGTAATCACCATCTGCAGTGATTTTGGAGCCCAGAAAAATAAAGTCAGCCACTGTTTCCACTGTTTCCTCATCTTATGCCATGAAGTGATGGGACTGGATGCCATGATCTTAGTTTTCTGAAAGTTGAGCTTTAAGCCAACTTTTTCACTCTCTTCTTTCACTTTCATCATTAAGCATAAACAATTATAATTGTATTACATACGACCTATTTGGATAATTTTTTGAGATTCTATAGGTACATATGTAAATGTACATGTATTTATGTATGATATATATAGAATTCAAAAAGGATTTTTGCCTTTTACCACTTAATGTTTCTACTATCTTAAAATTTGACATGATAATCTTCTGTTACTTTGTTAATTAAAATATATATTCAGTTCAGTTCAGTTCAGTTCAGTTGCTCATCGTGTCTGACTCTTTGCGACCCCATGAATTGCAGCATGCCAGGCCTCCGTGTCCATCACCAATTCCCAGAGTTGACTCAGACTAATGTCCATCGAGTCGGTGATGCCATACAACCATCTCATCTTCTGTCATCCCCTTCTCCTTCTGCCCTCAATCCCTCCCAACATCAGAGTCTTTTCCAAGGAGTCAACTCTTTGCCATGAGGTTGTAGTTTCAGCTTCAGCATCAGTCCTTCAATGAACACCCAGGACTGATCTCCTTTATGATGGACTGGTTGGATCTCCTTGCAGTCCAAGGGACTCTCCAGGGTCCTCTCCAACACCACAGTTCAAAAGCATCAATTCTTCAGCACTCAGCTTTCCTCACAGTCCAACTCTCACATCCATACATGACCACAGGAAAAACCATAGCCTTGACTAGAAGGACCTTTGTTGGCAAAGTAATGTCTTTGCTTTTTAATATGCTGTCTAGGTTGGTCATAACTTTTCTTCCAAGGAGCAAGCGTCTTTTAATTTCATGGCTGCAGGCACCATCTGCAGTGATTTTGGAGCCCAGAAAAATAAAGTCTGACACTGTTTCCACTGTTTCCCCATCTATTTGCCATGAGATGATGGGACCAAATGCCATGATCTTCATTTTCTGAATGTTGAGCTTTAAGCCAACTTTTTCACTCTCCCCTTTCACTTTCATCAAGGGGCTTTTTAGTTCCTCTTCACTTTCTGCCATAAGGGTGGTGTCATCTGCATATCTGACGTTATTGATATTTCTCCCAGCAATCTGGATTCCAGTTTGTGCTTCTTCCAGCCCATCGTTTCTCATGATGTACTCTGCATATAAGTTAAATAAGCAGGGTGACAATATGCAGCCTTGACATAGTCCTTTTCCTATTTGGAACCAGTCCGTCTATTGTTCCATGTCCAGTTCTAACTGTTGCTTCCTGACCTGCATATAGGTTTCTCAAGAGGCAGGTCAGGTGGTCTGGTATGCCCATCTCTTTCAGAATGTTCCACAGTTTATTGTGATCCACATAGTCAAAGGCTTTGGCATAGGCAATAAAGCAGAAATAGATGTTTTTCTGGAACTTTCTTGCTTTTTCCATGATCCAGCAGATGTTGGCAATTTGATCTCTGGTTCCTCTGCCTTTTCTAAAACCAGCTTGAACATCAGGAAGTTCACGGTTCACGTATTGCTGAAGCCTGGCTTGGAGAATTTTGAGCATTACTTTACTAGCGTGTGAGATGAGTGCAAGTGTGTGGTAGTTTGAGCATTCTTTGGCATTGCCTTTCTTTAGTGTACATGTGCACATATAAAAGAAGTCCTTGAATAATCTCAAAACCATCCTGCTTCCTCAGTCAGTGGAAAAATTGTCTTTCTTGAAAACCATCCCTGGTGCCAAAAATGTTTCCAGGTAGCTCGGCTGGTAAAGAATCTGCCTCCAATGCAGGAGAGCCTGGTTTGATTCGTGGGTTGGGACGATCCCCCGGGAGGACATGGCAACCTACTCCAGTATTCTTTCCTGGAGAATTCCATGGACAGAGGAACTTGGCAGGCTGCAGTCCATGGAGTCGCAAAGAGTTGGACACAACTGAGTGACTCAGCACACAGCACGGCTATAGTAGAGGACACTGATCTGATTTTCAACCATAGCCTTTGAGTGATTATGAAAAGGAAGCTTGAAAAGGGACTTAGGAAACAGAAATCTTTTCTGTCTCTTAAGGTAAGGTAAGGTGAAGTTGCTCAGTCGTGTCCGAATCTTTGCGGCCCCGTGGACTGTAGCCTACCAGGCTCCTCTGTCCATGGGATTCTCCAGGCAAGAATACTGGAGTGGGTTGCCATTTCCTTCTCCAGGGGATCTTCCTGACCCAGGGATTGAACCCAGGTCTCCCGCATTGGAGGTAGACACTTTAACCTCTGAGCCACCAGGGAAGCTCTTAAGTTAATATTTATCAGAGCGACAGGGGTATACGTTTATGATACCAAGAAGAGCAAAGCTTTACAAGAAACATGACCTCTTTCATGTTAAAATCAGAATACACAGGTTACCATAGAAATAATAGTTGGTAGTGGAAACAATAATAAGAAATTATCAAGGATCTACCTGTGCTGTACCCCAGTGTTCATTGCAGCACCACTTATAATAGCTAGGACATGGAAGCAACCTAGATGTCTTTGGGCGCACAAAAGGATAAGGAAGTTGTGGTACATATACACAATGGAATGTTACTCAGCTACAAAAAAGAACACATTTGAGTCAGTTCTAACGAGGTGGGTGAAATTAGAGCCTATTATACAGAGTGAAGTAAGTCAGAAAGAAATACCAGTACAATATATTAATGCAACAGTCAGTTCAGTCACTCAGTCATGTCCAACTCTTTGGGACTCCATGAACCGCAGCATGCCAGGCCTCCCTGTCCATCACCAACTCCTGGGGTCCACCCAAACCCATGTCCATTGAGTCGGTGATGCCATCCAACCATCTTATCCTCTGTCGTCCCCTTCTCCTCCTGCCCTCAATCTTTCCCAGCATCAGGGTCTTTTCAAATTAGTCAGCTCCTCTCATTAGGTGGCCAAAGTACTGGAGTTTCAGCCTCAACATCAGTCCCTCCAATGAACACCCAGGACTGATCTCCTTTAGGATGGACTGATCTCCTTGCAGTCCAAGGGACTCTTAAGAGTCTTCTCCAACACCACAGTTCAAAATATGAACGCATATACATGGAATTTAGAAAGACGCTAATGATGAGCCAACATGCAAGGCAGCAAAAGAGACAGATGTAAAGAACCGACTTTTAGACTCTGTGGGAGAAGACGAGGATGGGATGATTTGAGAGAATAGCACTGAAACATGTACATTACCATATGTAAAACAGATGACCGGTGAAAATTTGGTGTATGAAGCAGGGCACTCAAAGCTGGTGCTCTGGGACAACCCAGAGGGATGGGGCGGGGAGGCTGGTAGGAGAGGGGTTTAGGATGGGGGGACATATCTGCCCCCATGGCTGATTCATGTTGATGTATGGCAAAAACCATCACAATATTGTAAAGCAATTATCCTCCAATTAAAACAAATTAAGTAATTAAAAAAAAAAAGATTCTACCTATGTGAAGCTAGATGCTATGGCTGGACATTTCCCACACAACATTTTTGTTCCTCAGAACAATCTTGCAAAGTAAAGATTATTCTCC
Organism: Capra hircus; assembly: GCF_001704415.2. NCBI lineage: Eukaryota > Metazoa > Chordata > Mammalia > Artiodactyla > Bovidae > Capra > Capra hircus. The sequence goes on from NC_030808.1 coordinate 18,240,021, forward strand.
TTATTTACTAGAAGAACAGAGAACTCAGAGTCCCTCACCCAAGGGCATACAGCTGGCAAAAGGCAGTGCTTGGATCAGAATTAACATCAGCATCCTCATCATTAGATTTATTGTTTACATGCTGATGATCACATCTGGGGGGAGCATCTTATTCTATTTAGTTCCTGTAGTGACTCCTTGAGTTACTCATATTTATAGCCATTCTATCCATAAATTAAGTGAATTATGAAGGTTTAGTGACTTCATCAAGGTTATGCAATGGATACGTGGCAGCTCTAGAATTTTAATTGGGACTTACAGGGCTCTGACTCCTTTACCTGTTCCACTAAGGCTCTGAGAACAGATTTCTTATGTCCCGTCCTGTGTTTGCCACAACTGACGTGTTTCTATCAAGCGTGTGACAAGCTAAGTTCCACTTCCCGCTCTTTTGCCCAAGGGTCTGACTAAAGCTGCTCTCTTCAAGGAACTGCTAATGTCTCTAGTTTAAGCAATGTGCACAATAACTGATGCGAGGAAAACCACTTCCTCCAAGGCCTCTCTTATGCGCGGTTCGTTTTCTGAAATAACAAGACCAAGAGGTGGCCCCGCAGGGTCAGCGGATGAAACGTTGGTACCTCCCATGCCTCAGTGAAGCACCCAGCAGGGTGGAATGGGAAATAGGCCCATTTTATGGTAAATCAGTTCCATTTGCAGGATTTCATCACACAGTATCTAAGGAGACATGACAAGCTGAAAACTAGATTGAGGATTGATTCAGATGTCTGCTGTTCTCTTTCCTTTCGTGTGGACGTAGAATGTTTGTTTCTTAAACAGCAGGATTGTAGCGCCCCAGGATTCAAGGTAGAGAGGAAGAATACCATGTGTAGATAGATAGCAACACAGCTTTCTGAGTTTTAACACAAAGCATCTCTGACATTTCTGCCTTCAGAGAACCTAAGAATAATACAGAGCAGGGAGGCAGCAGTCTCTCTCTCTCTCTCTTTTTTTTTTTTTTGTTCCTAGAGTTAACAACAAGGTGTCAGACAATTTTCTTATTTTCTGTTTGGGTTCTCAGAGCATCCAGCCTTTCCTTTCATACTCACCCCTTAAACCCTCTCACCTGAAAGAGAAGTGTGACTTGTGAGAGTTCCTTAAAATATTGGTAAAGTCTATTAGATCATTCCTAAATAGCAGAACAATACAGTGACATAAATCTACAGCACACAAAATGCAGTTTTCATGTACATTTGCGTGTATAAGCTAAAGAGGAAAGTGCATGGAGAGAAGTGGAATCCATTGTGCAGAGGGAATGCTAATGGATACAGCCGCCATGGAGAACGGCATGACAGCTCCTTAAAACACTAAAAACTGTCATATGACCCAGCAATCCCACTACTGGGCATGTACCCTGGGAAAAACCACAATTCAAAAAGACACGTGTACCCTGATGTTCATTGCAGCACGGTTTACAATAGCCAGGACATGGAAGCAACCTAAATCTCCATCAATACCTGAATGGATAAAGAAGATGTGATATGTATATAAAATGGGATATTACTCAGCCATAAAAGGAACAAAATTGGGTCATTTGCAGAGGTGTGGATAAACCTAGAGTCTGTCGTACAGAGTAAAGTAAATAAGAAAGAGAAAAACAACTGTCGTATTAACATATACATAGAAAAATGGTGCTGATGAACATATTTGCAGGACAGAAACAGATGCAGACAGAGGGAACTTGTGGACATGGGGGTGGGGTAAAGGGAAGGTGAGACAAATTGGGAGATTAGGATTGACATATATATATATACACACCAACTCCAATATTCATGGGCTTCCCTTATAGCTCAGCTGGTAAAGAATCTGCCTGCGATGTGGGAGAGCTGGTTTCCATCTCTGGGTTGGGAAGATCCCCTGGAAAAGGGAAAGGCTACCCACTCCAGTATTCTGGCCTGGAGACTTTAATGGGCTGTATAGTCCAGGGGGTCCCAAAGAGTTACGACTGAGCAACTTTCACTTTTAATATTCCTGCCAGGCAGGCTACAGTCCATGGGTCACGAGAGCTGGACAAGACTGAGCTACTGAGCAAACGTGTGGAATAGATAGCTATCGTTGTTTAGTCGCTCTATCATGTTCAACTCTTTTGTGACCCCGGGGACTGTAGCCCACCAGACCCCTCTATCCATGGGGTTTCTCAGGCAAGAATACTGGAGCGAGTTGCCATTTCCTTCTCCAAGACTGCTAGTGGGACCTGCTATAAAGCACAGGGAGCTCAGCTCGGTGGCCTGTGATGACCTGAGGGAGTGGCACGGGGGTGGATGGGAGGGAGAGCCACAAGGAAGTGGGTGTACATATACTCATAGCTGATTCACTTCATTCGACTGCAGACTAACACAATATTGTAAAGTAATTAAACTTCAATAAAAAAAGCAAAAATTGCTCTATATTGAACAAGATTCTTAACTTCTGTGAACTTCCAATGGCTTTAGGTTGGGTTATGTCTTTTAAGGAGCTCTAACATTTTTCTGGGTACTAAGAGTTTTCTAAGTTCTAATCCTATGGAGGAGCTACCTCATGCCCGAGGTCAGGGGTGGTGGCCGAGAGGAGCAACCCCATGTCCAAGGAGCGGTGGCTCCATGGGCGCAGGAAGGTGAAGAGGAGCTACTCCACATTCAAGATCAGGAGGGGCGGTGGTGAGGAGATACCCCTCGTCCAAGGTAAGGAGCAGCAGCTGCACTTTGCTGGAGCAGCCGTGAAGACATACCCCATGTCCAAGGTAAGAAAAACCCAAGTAAGATGGTAGGTGTTGCAGGAGGGCATCAGAGGGCAGACACGCTGAAACCATAATCACAAAAAACTAGTCAATCTAATCACACTAGGACCACAGCCTTGTATAACTCAGTGAAACTAAGCTATGCCATGTGGGGCCACCCAAGACGGGCGGGTCATGGTGGAGAGGTCAGACAGAATGTGGTCCACTGGAGAAGGGAATGGCAAACCATTTCAGTATTCTTGCCTTGAGAACCCGATGAACAGTATGAAAAGGCAAAATGATAGGATACTGAAAGAGGAACTCCCCAGGTCAGTAGGTGCTCAATATGCTACTTGAGATCAGTGGAGAAATAACTCCAGAAAGAAGGAAAGGATGGAGCCAAATCAAAAACACCACCCAGTTGTGGATATGACTGGTGATAGAAGCAAGGTCCAATGCTGTAAAGAGCAATATTGCATAGGAGCCTGGAATGTCAGGTCCATGAATCAAGGCAAATTGGAAGTGGTCAAACAGGAGATGGCAAGGGTGAACGTCGACATTCTAAGAATCAGCAAACTAAAATGGACTGGAATGGGTGAATTTAACTCAGATGACCATTATATCTACTACTGTGGGCAGGAATCCCTTAGAAGAAATGGAGTAGCCATCATGGTCAACAAAAGAGTCCAAAATGCAGTACTTGGATGAAATCTCAAAAATGACAGAATGATCTCTGTGCATTTCCAAGGCAAGCCATTCAATACAACAGTAATCCAAGCCTATGCCCCAACCAGTAACACTGAAGAAGCTGAAGTTGAACGGTTCTATGAAGACCTACAAGACCTTTTAGAACTAACACCCAAAAAAGATGTCCTTTTCATTACAGGGGACTGGAATGCAAAAGTAGGAAGTCAAGAAACACCTGGGGTAACAGGCAAATTTGGCCTTGGAATATGGAATGAAGCAGGGCAAAGGCTAATAGAGTTTTGCCAAGAGAACGCACTGGTCATAGCAAACCCCCTCTTCCAACAACACAAGAGAAGACTCTACACATGGACATCACCAGGTGGTCAACACCAAAATCAGATTGATTATATTCTTTGCAGCCATAGATGGAGAAGCTCTATACAGTCATCAAAAACAAAACCGATTTTATACAGTGGAAATGAGAAATAAATTTAAGGGCCTAGATCTGATAGATAGAGTGCCTGATGAGCTATGGACAGAGGTTCGTGACATTGTACAGGAGACAGAGAATAAGAACATCCCCGTGGAAAAGAAATGCAAAAAAGCAAAATGGCTGTCTGGGGAGGCCTTACAAATAGCTGTGAAAAGAAGAGAAGTGAAAAGCAAAGGAGAAAAGGAAAGATATAAGTAGCTGAATGCAGAGTTCCAAAGAATAGCAAGAAGAGATAAGAAAGCCTTCCTCAGCAATCAATGCAAAGAAATAGAGGAAAACAACAGAATGGGAAAAACTAGAGATGTGTTCAAGAAAATTAGAGATACCAAGGGAACATTTCATGCAAAGATGGGCTCGATTAAGGACAGAAATGGTATGGACCTAACAGAAGCAGAAGATATTAAGAAGAGGTGGCAAGAATACACAGAAGAACTGTACAAAAAAGATCTTCATGACCAACATAATCACGATGGTGTGATCACTCACGTAGAGCCAGACATCCTGGAATGTGAAGTCAAGTGGGCCTTAGGAAGTATCATTATGAACAAAGCTAGTGGAGGTGATGGAATTCCAGTTGAGCTGTTTCAAATCCTGGAAGATGATGCTGTGAAAGTGCCGCACTCAATATGCCAACAAATTTGGAAAACTCAGCAGTGGCCACAGGACTGGAAAAGGTCAGTTTTCATTGCAATCCCTAAGAAAGGCAGCACCAAAGAATGCTCAAATTACTGCACAGTTGCACTCATCTCACACCTAGTAAAGTAATGCTCAAAATTCTCCAAGCCAGGCTTCAGCAATACGCGAACTGTGAACTTCTAGATGTTCAAGCTGGTTTTCGAAAAGGCAGAGGAACCAGAGATCAAATTGCCAACATCCACTGGATCATGGAAAAGCAAGAGAGTTCCAGAAAAACATCTATTTCTGCTTTATTGCCTATGCCAAAGCCTTTGACTATGTGGATCACAATAAACTGTGGAAAATTCTGAAAGAGATGGAAATAGCAGACCACCTGACCTGCCTCTTGAGAAACCTATATGCATGTCAGGGAGAAACAGTCAGAACTGGACATGGAGCAACAGACTGGTTCCAAATAGGAAAAGGAGTACGTCAAGGCTGTATATTGTCACCCTGCTTATTTAACTTATATGCAGAGTACAACATGAGAAATGCTGGGCTGGAAGAAGCACAAGCTGGAATCAAGATTGCCAGGAGAAATCTCAATAACCTCAGATATGCAGATGACACCATCCTTACGGCAGAAAGTGAAGAGAAACTAACAAGCCTCTTGATGAAAGTGAAAGAGGAGAGTGAAAAAGTTGGCTTAAAGGTCAACATTCAGAAAACGAAGATCATGGCATCTGGTCCCATCACTTCATGGGAAATAGATGGGGAAACAGTGGAAACAGTGGCTGACTTTATTTTTCTGGGCTCCAAAATCACTGCAGATGGTGCCTGCAGCCATGAAATTAAAAGACGCTTGCTCCTTGGAAGGAAAGTTATGACCAACCTAGACAGCATATTCAAAAGCAGAGACATTACTTTGCTAACAAAGGTCCATCTATCTATTCAAGGCTATGGTTTTTCCAGTAGTCATGTATGGATGTGAGAGTTGGACTGTGAAGGAAGCTGAGCACTGAAGAATTGATGCTTTTGAACTGTGGTGTTGGAGAAGACTCTTGAGAGTCCCTTGGACTGCAAGGAGATCTAACCAGTCTATTCTAAAGGAGATCAGTCCTGGGTGTTTTTTGGAAAGACTGATGTTAGATCTGAAATCTAGTACTTTGACCACCTCATGTGAAGAGTTGACTCATTGGAAAAGACTCTGATGCTGGGAGGGATTGGGGGCAGGGGGAGACGGGGACGACAGAGGATGAGATGGCTGGATGGCATCATCGACTGGATGGACGTGAGTTTGAGTGAACTCCGAGAGTTGGTGATGGACAGGGAGGCCTGGCGTGCTGCAGTTCATGGGGTCGCAAGGAGTAGGACACAACTGAGCGACTGAACTGAAGTAAATTCTATAGAAGTGCAAGATCACAGTATAGATAATATCCAAGGAGAAAAGAGGAGGAATTCTTGATTATAACCTTCTCATACTTTATGAAAAAATTTATACTCCCCCTTCTGTGTCTCTTATATGATTTATATTTTTTCTTCACTTCCTGTTCTCCTGATTTTCCTAAAGGACCGCCAATGATTTATCATTAGCATGCAGTATCCATTAAGAGACTGTTCTCCAGAAAAGCGGTCCTGACTGATTTTTCCAAAGGCCCTGATTAGCCTTTGATTTGACAATGCCACTAATGTCACTAGAAAACATGCTCCACCAATGATTAAAGTCCAGACTCAAAAGTGAAAGAGCAGAACCCAGGGGTTTCCATCTGATTTTTCAGATCCTCAGTGGCAACCCACTCTAGTATTCTTGTCTGGGAAATCTCCTATGGATAGAGGAGCCTGGTGGGCTACAGTCTATGGGATCGTAAAGAGCTGGACACGACTCAGTGACTAAATAACAAACCTGCAAATGTGAATTGAAAGGTGGCCTTTCACAGGCTAATTTCCTTACTTCCTTCTTATATCCCACATGAGGGGAGGGAGTGTGGAACCTGACCATGTGGAAGGAAAGGTAGGCAGAATGCCAGCCCACTCTTTCTCATGCCTCAAGAAATAAGAGGAGAGGACGCTCCAGTATTTGTTGTCTGTCCTCCGTGAGAAAGGCGCCTGTGGTGGTAGGGCCTATATAAAGAGAGTCTTACCTCTTTTATTTTACAGATTAAGAGACCGAGGGTCAGGGTGGTTAAATATCTCAAAAGTTGCATAGCTAGACACTTATGGGTAAGCATTCAGTCTAAGATGTGTCTTCTTTGCCTGTGCTACCAGGCTAGTTAGCAGGAACAGGGGGTGGCTATCTGAGGAGTCCACTGTCTGAGTGATTGCTGACAATAACTTAGGTGGTTTTCTGTTTTTGAGTTCAAGGGTTTGAATTGAATTAGTAAATATTTTATAGTGGAGCTCTATAAAAACGAGTGCTATGGACATCCTTATTGGGAATTGGTGCCAGCTGAGGTTCTTTGTGCCTGGGAATTTTTCACGGCTTTATAAATAAATGCACTCAGCGAAGGTGAGAAAATGTGGACCTGTAACAGAGGGTTTGGATCCCTAGGCATGTACATCTACCAGGAAGCAGCCTCTGATAATAGCCCTGAGACAGAACTTTGCACAAAATATATCATTGATGGAATTTTTTTTAAAAAACAGTCTTTTCCCAAACTCTTGAAAAGGATGAGTTGGTGATGAGAAGGCATCATCCACACCATGTTTTCTTTAGTTCTAATCAGAACGTGTTGGTTAAGATTCCTGAAAATCCAATTGCAATCAAGCAGTGGGTGTCTTCATAAAAGACTGTTAGGTTGAAGTGCTCATAACCTCAAGATCATAGCAAAGAAAGACAAGGTGTGGGTAGATTTTTTTTTTTTTTTTCACAATTTCCTTTTCCAGATTGCTCAATAACATTTACTGGTAACTGAAAACTTGGCTAAAGGCATAAGAAAAAGCACTATTTATGACTTTGAAAGCAAATTCTGCTGAATAACTTATTTTTTTAAATTGGAGTATAATTGCTTTCAATGTTGTTTGTTTCTGCTGTACAGCCAAGTGAATCAGCTATATGTATACATACGTCCTCTCCCCGTGTGGACCTCCCTACCATCCCCTCATCCTACCCTTCTAGGTCATCACAGAGCACCAAGCTGAGTTCCCTGTGCTACTCAGCAGCTTCCCACTACATGTCTGTTTTATTCGTGGTAGTGTGTACGTGTTAATTCCAGTGTCCCAGGTGATCCCACCCTCTTCTTCCCCGCCCCCTGTGTCTATCCGTCTGTTCTCTATGTCTGGACCTATATTCCTTCTTGGAAGAACATATATTTCTAAGGCATGTTACAGCAGCATCTCAGTTTGCCCTAATTTCTCTATTCCTGTAAACATTAAGGAGTATCATTGCACGTATAGACTTCGCCTGCCCATTTGCCTGCAACCCACCCAAACAAAATCCGAGTGTAGTTTGGACTTGACATTTCTATTAATATTTTTAGTTCTACCTTGTGAAAAGTAGAGATGTGACTCTCTCTCTCCCTGCTTTCTTTCCTCTCTTCCATCCTTCCCATCTTGTTCTCTCTCTTTTTTAAACTTTTAATTTATACCAAAGATATACATGTATAAAGCATCAAGAGTCAAACAATTTGGAAACACAGCAATCCTCTATGTCTTCCTTGCCCATCTTTTTCTCCCAAGAGGAAATTATATTCACTCCTTTTAACTTCTGAATTTTGTGTTTACCTTTTTGTCTCTCGATAACATGCTTATCTGGAGACTGCTTGATTTTCCAGCTTTATGTGTGGTCTATCCATTTCTCACTGTTTGGGATAAGGATTTAGTTCTTTTTCTTCTCCCCACCCCCCCCCCCAACCTGTGTAGGGACGTGAGTTTTCCATGAAGTCGTCTTTTCTTGGGGCTGTATGATCATTTGGTTTGGGTTGGTATTCAGCGTCCACGTTACTATAAGGAGTATTGACAGGTTTGGCATGTAGTAGAGCAGGACGACTTTTCTTTCTTGGGTGTTGTTTTGTTCATACAACTGTGACCATCATCCCAGCATAGTAAGTAACTTTTACTCTCACTGTCCGCATGCCCCAGTTTGGAAACCACTCAGCGCGTCTTTGCTAATCGTCTGAGCTATTCTAGAGGTTACACTATCCATGTGGCAAGCTCTTGTAGGGCCTTTTGGCCAGCTGGCAGTGGGACGGGTTGTCATCTGGCCAGTGCCCATGTCATTCTGAGATCTATTCATATCCTCCGGTGGGGTCCTGTCAACCCTGCCTTCTGTCTTCCTCTTTCTTGGTTCCTTCCTTCCTATTCATGGGCTTGGGAGCTTCCAGTTTCTACTTTCTGCACTTTTGTAATTTTGGATTTATTTCTTTCAGGACAGTGACCTGTGGGTGAAAGAAAAAGATGAAGTGACATAGCATAACCCTTAACTCTTCATAAAATTCCAACATCTCGGCTTCCTCTTTTATCCACTACCTTTTTCCACCCCACTCCCCTCCTCTGTTCCCATCCACACGGCAGGCGTAGTTGAATGGTCTCCTGCGAGTTCAGAGCGTGAAGGGCAGAGTGCCCCTTCCTTTGTTGTGAATACAAACCAAGGCAGCTGGGAGATGATTACAGACACCTTTCCAACAATGAGGTCGTGTTTTCTCTCTGTCCTCTGAAGAGCGCACGTGATCACTGAGCCCAAAGAGTGCTGGAGCAGAAATCTAGTCACCCCTACCAGACCTGGGGCGGGGTGGGTTGGGTTGTCCTGTAGACCTTCAGTGAATATCTGGTCGAGATAAGAGGACCAATGTCATGCCCTTAAGAGCCACTTTCTCAAAAAATGAGATGCCTCTATTCCTATTGTATCCTTAAGAGATATTTGGGGCAGGTTAAATTTCCTCAGGGCTTCCCAGGTGGTGCAGTTGGTAAAGAATCCACCTACTAGTGCAGGAGACACAAGAGATGAGGGTTCGATCCCTGGGTCAGAAGATCCCCTGGAGGAGGAAGTGGCAACACACTCCAGTATTCTAGCCTGGGAAATCCCATAGACAGAGGAGCCTGATGGGCTACAGTCTGTGGAATGGCAAAGAGTTGGACACGGCTGAGCACACATACACACACACACATATGCATATTTCCTCAAGCTGTAATCTAATAGTTATAATAAAGCTCTTATGCCCTAGAATATCTCTTTGCTTTTAAATTATATTTTAATTTTTATGAAAATTATCATGTACATAATTTAAAATATCTATTAGCTTATTATAATAAAAATTAGTTACTTGCTCCAGCTTTCCCATCCCATGAAAACTATACCTGGGAGGCAATATCACATTCCACATTTTGGCTATTTCTCCTGTATGAAAAATGACACACTTTTACTTCTGTTTCTTGATTTTCTGTTTTCAGTGTTATCTAGTTGTTTCCACTCTAGCATACTGTCTCACCGTCTTAATGTCATTCTGCCTTCCTCGACAGATTCTTCCATTCCTCCCCATTCCTGATATATTCAAGTCACAATTTTGGGTTAAGTCAATAATGAACATTGCCTCCTTTAGGACTATGTAAGTGTTTTGAGAGGTGAGTCACACAGCAGTTGGCCATGGGTTTTTCTCCGTGGGTCTTCTGCACATCTTATGAACAGAGGCACTGGCAGCTTGTGTTCAAGAGGATCATTTCAAGGATGTACGTATATAGTGAACAGTCTTGGAAGATAAAGAGCCTCTTGATGAAAGTGAAAAAGGAGAGTGAAAAAGTTGGCTTAAAGCTCAACATTCAGAAAACGAAGATCATGGCATCTGGTCCCATCACTTCATCACAAATAGATGGGGAAACAGTGGCTGACTTTATTTCTGTGGGCTCCAAAATCACTGCAGATGGTGATTGAAGCCATGAAATTAAAAAAACACTTGCTGCTTGGAAGGAAAGTTATGACCAACCTAGATAGCATATTGAAAAGCAGAGACATTACTTTGCCAACAAAGGTCTGTTTAATCAAGGCTATGGTTTTTCCAGTGGTCATGTATGGATGTGAGAGTTGGACTAAGAAAGCTGAGCACAGAAGAATAGATGCTTTTGAACTGTGGTGTTAGAGAAGACTCTTGAGAGTCCTTTATACTGCAAGGAGATCCAACCTGTCCATCCTAAAGGAGATCAGTCCTGAGTGTTCGTTGGAAGGACTGATGTTGAAGCTGAAACTCCAATACTTTGGCCACCTGATGTGAAGAGCTGACTCATTTGAAAAACCCCTGATGCTGGGAAAGATTGAAGGCAGGAGGAGAAGGGGACGACAGAGGATGAGATGGTTGAATGGCATCACCGACTTGATGCACGTGAATTTGGGTGAACTCTGGGAGCTGGTGATGGACAGGGAGGCCTGATGTGGTGCAGTTCATGGGGTCACAACAGTCGGACACGACTGAGAGACTGAACTGAACTGAACTGAACTTGGAAGATAGCACTGGTGTTTCTCTCCAGGGCAGAGGACTAGCTTGTATACTGTATAATGTGATGTCTTTCTCTGGGGCAAAGGTAATGTATGTTTGCGTTCAGTCCATTATGAAAGCTTGAAAGCGAAAGTGAGTCACTCAGTCATGTCTGACTCTTTGCGACCCCATGGACTACACGGTCCGTGGAATTCTTCAGGCCCAAATACTGGAGTGGGTAGCCATTCCCTTCTCCAGGGGATCTTCCCAACCCAGGTCTCCTGCGTTGCATGCGGATTCTTGACTGTCTGAGCCACCAGGGAAGCCTGGGGTTCCTCACATTCAGAGTTTCTGAGCTGTGATAGAAACCTATTGCACGTGCAACCTCTGCCTCAGCCACTCTGTCACCCACATGAGACTTGAAGGCGAGGGGGCCCGGGTCACTGTGAACTCATGCTGCTTGCTCTTATATGGGCAGTAAGCCTTCACCTCTGATCCAGGCATCTCTGTCTTTCGTTGGCATCCAGGAAACTGGCTGGCTAAATTGCTGGCTTGCAAGTAAGATGAAGTCACTGACGTGTCCCAGTCCTTTACCATAGTAAACTCTTTCATTGTCTGTCTTATACTTTTTAGAAATATCTCAGACTCGGGACTGGCTTTTGTTTTTGGTTTTTCTAAGTTGGAAAACGCTGGTGAGATTCACTAAGAAACCACACCGTGGTTTCCATGGTCTTCCTGTCAATGGTATGGAACTGGGCCTGAGGCACACTGTGAGCATCACGCTACAGAATGTGATGCTGACTCTAAAAACCGATAAGCACAGCAAAGAGTGAGAAATAGTGTTTTAGGTGGAAAAGATCTGAAGAGACATAAGTCAATCCAACACGTATTCCTTAGCACAACCGTGGGTGAGAAAGGGAACAGAAACAGTTTTGGACAACTGGCAAAATTTGAGTGGGTGAGTGTCCTTGTTTGGGGAAAATACGCACTAGAATCTTTAAGAGTGATGGGACATCATGTCTGAAGTTCTCTTTTAAAAGAATCAGGATATAACTAATGGTGGCTCAGACAGTAAAGCGTCTGTCTACAATGTGAGAGACCTGGGTTCGATCCCTGGGTTGGGAAGATTCCCTGGAGAAGGAAATGGCAACCCACTCCAGTACTCTTGCCTTAAAAATCCCATGGGCGGAGGAGCTTGGTGCAGGCTACTATCCATGGGGTCGCAAAGAGTTGCGCATGACTGAGCGACTTCACTTTCTTTCTTAATGGATATATTACATTCCTCTACAGATATGCACATGTGCACATGTGCACACACACACACAGACACACACACACACACACGGTGGGGTAGAGAGGTGGTGAAGAAAGAGAGAGAATGTTGCCAATCATGAATATTCAATAAAATAGCATTTGGGAAATCTGCCTAAAATGCAGGCTTTTGATCTAACTTGGGAATTTTAATGTAAGTTCAAAATAAATTAAGGAGTGGGGACACTAGAGCATGTGTTGGAAGCTCTACATTCATGCTAAGCTCATCAAGTGGCAGGTTTCATTGCAGAGTCACCAGGCAGGTGCTGGCTGTCTGGTTTGGGGCCTCCTGGCTGTTCACATTATAGGGCCAGACGGTTTCCCCAGGAGACTTCTTCCCTGTCTTGCACGATGTAGCATAAGCCTATAGTCAGCTTTCTCAGGGCCCAGTGTGGGAAGGGGACTAGAGACCTCTCGTCAGATAGTAGACACATTGAAAATCCCTGTTATCAGTAGGGAGCCGACTATCTTATTTTTTCATGTTTAAGAGAATACATTAAAAAAATTTTCTATTTTTATATAATGTTTCTTAATGGTTACATCCTATTACAAAATATTGGCCCTATTCCCTGAGTTGTACAATACATCCTGGAGCCTATTTTATATCCAATAGTTTGTTTCTCCCACGCCATCATCCCTGTATAATCTGTCCTCCCCTCCCCACTGGTAACCACTAGTTTCTTCTTTTATCTGAGAGACTGTTTCTTTTTTGTTATAGTTACTAGTTTGTTGTATTTTTTCAAAGTCTACACATGTGATGTCTTTCAGTATTCATCTTTGTCTGTTTGACTCATCTCACTTAGCATAGTGCTCTTCAGGTCCATCTACGTTGCCACAAATGACAAAATTTTGAGAACCTACTATTAATATATTCTGTGATAAGTAGTTACGTGCCTGCCTGGAAAGAGGGAGGGAGCTAAAATGGCTATAACTCCTTCATTCAGATGTTTAACAGCCCTACCTGCAAGCTCAACACCTTCAGAAGCCCCTGGCCCCTCTATTGGGGGAATATTCTGGGTTTAGGTTGTACAACTCAGCTTGCTTCTAGTTGGCTTTTAAGTGCTTCAGGTACCTAGAGCAGAGCAGGGAAAGTGGAAACTGAAGTCGTTTACCACTAGTGGATTTGGTTTCCATTTTCCAGTATTTTGTGGACAAGAATTGTCTGCTGTCATTACCTCCCCTGTTTCCTCTGTTTTTCTGGGATTATGCCCTCAAAGGAGAAGGCAATGGCACCCCACTCCAGTACTCTTGCCTGGAAAATCCCATGGACGGAGGAGCCTGGTAGGCTGCAGTCCATGGGGTCTCGAAGAGTCGGACACGACTGAGCTACTTCCCTTTCACTTTTCACTTTCCTGCATTGGAGAAGGAAATGGCAACCCACTCCAGCATTCTTGCCTGGAGAATCTCAGGGACGGCAGAGCCTGGTGGGCTGCCGTCTATGGGGTTGCACAGAGTCGGACACGACTGAAGCGACTTAGCAGCAGCAGGAGCAGCAGCAGCAGCAGCAGCAGCATGCCTTCAAAAATAATTTTTTTAAAAAAAATTTTAGAGGGATTTCAGGAAGGAACAAAAATAATTTTGTTTTTCTTTTGTTTTGTTCTTCTGTCTGCTGCAGTTTAGGGGAAGATCTCTTATTATCTGAGCATTTTTAAAAAATTGAAGACTAACTTCCTATGAATGAGGAAAAGGATGTTTTGTGTCATCGTTTGACATAGATGTCAGGTCAATACCAAAATACCATTATATATTAGGAAAAGAGAATAAAAAATAGTAAAAAAAATAAAACTAGTAATTATTAGAAAATAAAAGAAGTAATTCTTTTTTTGATACTGATTATTTTTTCAAACTGAATGTTTAAAAATTTGTCTTTTTATTCTTGGATTTCTTTTTCTTCATATGCAGCTGTTGCTCAGCTAAATGGACAGAGAAAAAATATTCTGCTCTTAATATATTTTTAGATTCCACAAGCATTTACAACAAGATTTTATTTCAATGCCTTGAATGGAAATAACCTCCTTATTTTTAAAATAATTTCTCTGGAGTACAAATAATAGAGAAACTGTTAATGTGTCTAGAAAGCCTTTGAAAACTTATGTTTAACATTCATTTTTTTCTGAGAAAAAGATCATTAAGTCTGTGGTTCCCAGATTATGCACTGAGGCCTTCCAGGAAGTAAGATGAAGTCACTGGGGTAGGATGGGTGTTCAGTGGTCCTGGTGATGGAAACACATCTTTATTGTTGTTTAGTTGCTAAGTCATGTCCAACTCTGTGACCACGTGAACCGCAGCACACCAGACTCCTCCGTCTTCCACTATCCCCAGAGCTTGCTCACTCATGTCCATCGAGTTGGTCATACCATCCAACCATCTCATCCTGTGTTGTCCTCTTCTCCATTTGCCTTTAATCTTTCCCACCATCAGGGTCTTTTCCAATGAGTTGGCTCTTCAAATCAGGTGGCCAAAGGATTGGAGCTTCAACTTCAGCATCAGTCCTTGCAATGAAAATTCAGGGTTGATTTCCTTTAGGACTGACTGGTTTGATCTCCTTGCTGTCCAAATGACTCTCAAGAGTCTTCTCCAGCACCAGTTTGAAAGTGTCAGATTTTCAGCACTCAGCCTTCTTTATAGTCCAACTCTCACATCCATACATGACTACTGGAAAAATCATACTTTGACTATGCAGACCTTTGTCGGCAAAGTAATGTGTCTGCTTTTTAATACACTGTCTAGGTTTGTCCCAGCTTTCCTTCCAAGGAGCAAGTGTCTTTTAATTTCACGGCTGCACATGATAATCAGGTGGAATAGGAAATGAGGGTGGTGGTTTCTAATCTGATCCTGAAGTTTGAGTCTGCAGTCATGTGTTAGTCAGGGTTCTCCAAAGAAACAAAGCTAACAGGACATATGTCTTTATATGGCTGAACTCCCAGGTGGCTTAACTGATAAAGGATCCGCCTGCAATGTAGGAGACATGGGTTCAATCCCTGAGTCAAAAAGATCCCCTGGAGAAGGAAATGGCAGCCCACTCCAGTATTCTTGCCTGGAGAATCCCATGGACAGAGGAGCCTGGTGGGCTACCGTCCATGGGATCACAGAAGAGTTGGACACAACTTATCGAGTAAACAACAAAAACAACTCTGTATGTCTATTGGTAGAAATAGATTTACTGTGGGGACTTGACTGACAGGACTGTGAAGGTTGAGAAGCCCCATGATTTGCCTGGCTTTAAGGTGGAGGCGCAGGGAAGCCAGTGGCGTAGTTCCAGTCCAACCTGGAAGGCCTAGGGACCAGGCAGTCAATGGTGAAAATTCTAGTTTGAGTCCAAAGGTCCAAGAACAAGGAGCACGGATGTCTTCAGGGAGAGAAGACAGAGAGCAGAGTCCAGGCAGACAGCAAAATTTGCCCTTTTTTCACCTTTTTGTTTTGTTCAGTCCCTCAACGTATTGGATGATAACCATTTTGGAAAAGGTATTTCTTTACTCAGTTTGCTGATTCAAATGCTTGTCTCTTCCTGAAACACTCTCACAGACACACCCTCCAATAATATTTTACCAGCTCTCTCGGCATCTCTTAGCCCAGTTGACACATAAAATTAACCATTCCGAGCCAACAGCTGCATGTACCTCATTGGTAAGTTTAGTGGTTTAAAAATGTGTCCAAAATTATTTAATAACCTTTCTTTTTAAGGGATGGAGAATGATTCCTCTTCTCTTGAATATGGACTGGACTTAGTAACCAGCTTCTAAATATAGACTGTGGCAGGCGTGATGGCATGTGATTTCTAAGTCTATGTCATAAAAGGCTTTGCATCCTCCTCCTTTCTGGCGCCCTGGGATCACTCTGGGGATGTCAGCTGCTGTGTTGTGCAGTGTTGCCATGCCGTGTTGTTGTGAGGAATTGAACCTGTTTTCTAGAAGCCCACAGGGAAGTGAGGCCTCCTGCCAGTTGCCATGTGAATGAGCCATCTTGGATATGGATCCTCAGCCACGATCTTGCCTTCCTGTTGCTGCAGCCCCAGCTGACATTCTGACTCCAGTAGATAACTAACACAGTAAATGTGAATCATGAAATAAAATATTATTTTTTTCTTTCTGTTTACATGTATATAAAGAATCCGCCTGCAATGTGGGAGACTTGAATTCAATCCCTGGGTTGGGGAGATCCCCTGGAGAAGGGAATGGCCACCCACTCCAGTATTCTGGCCTGGAGAATTCCAGGGACTGTATATAGTTTTCAAACAGTTATTAAGTTATTGGAACCTAAATATTTCTTAAGCTGTTGAACCTACCTGCTTAGTAAATTAACTTTTTTTTTTTTTGGCTTGGGACATGATGGAGAAGTTACTGAGACACTGAGGGTGCCATTCACTGTTAAAGTTTGGAAAGCTCATCATTAAGTTAAAGATAACATTTATTTCCTTTGATTTATTTCTGCAGATACATAATTTTTATATCTTTTTCTTATCTCTTTTTGTTTTATCTCTATTTGTTATTGCTTTTGATAATGAACATTTTTTTCCTGTTACGTCAATGCCGATATGAAAATGAAAAAAAAAAAAAAAGACACGAACTAACTTCTACCTAGGAAAGTGATCATTTGAGAGTAAATTGGCTAGTCTTCAATAAACATTAATTAAGTTATTGGATTATAGATATCAGATATATAGGGGTGGATATAACATTTGAGATTAACTTGGACATAAAATAAAGAGTGGATATAGCCATACAGATTTACCTTCAATGCAGCGGTTGTTAACTGGCAATAAGAAGAGATGAAGCTCCCCCTAGTGGTAGTTGTTGATATAATTTAGCAGCAAAAGAATTGTAGCATAACTTTCTTCCTATACCTGGGGACAGTGTGGAAAAGATACTCAACCTGTTTTTTAATGTCGTTGTTACTATTCAATCCCTAGTTATTACTTTGAATTCGAACTTTTTTAAGTGCAAGCACAAAGCACAGCAGTCAAGAATTTTTTTTAGCCAAATCCAGCAGCATTGGGCAGCTTTATATTATAAAGGAAAAAAAAATCTTTGCAAGTTATTACATTAAAAAAACAGAGAATAAACTCAATGAAGGATAAAATTTTTTTAAGTCAGACTGATCATTACTGTTAGCAAGCTACAAGCATAACATGCTCTTCACGATATGAATTAAGTTGATTATAACATAGCATCTTCCCACTTGCTTATCTGTAGTAAGCAAATATTTACCACACTGACTTGGTGCTAAACACTTAACCGTGTAGAGAGGTTTGGGAAGAGGCAGGGAGAGATTCAGAAAAGTGAACAAGTGTGAGGAAAAGTAGGTGCTATGAGAGCCCATGTAGAAAAACTCACCTGGGTCCACAGGAACAGACAAAGCCTCCAGGGCAAAGAAGTCAGAGCTGACCTGCCAAAGCTGTTTTGCTGAACTGATTTATCCTGGCCTCTCACAAAATGTAGGTTTTAATAAACTATTATTTGAACTAAGAGAATATATTCCTCTAACAAAAGGATAACACTTTGTGAATTTGCTAATTACCCTACCATTTGTACTTATCATGGAAATATCTATTTTGTTTGTCTCTGAGAACTGTGACATTACTACTTCTCAGAACAAGTCATTTTTCACTGGGAAGACTTCTCCAAGTTTTTATTTAACCTTGTTTTCAGAATTGCCACCCATCTGTTTTTCAAGGGTGATTAACAATTTATGACATGTAAACAGAGGAGGACTGATTTGATCCACCATGCGGTTAACCAAAAATCTAATTGTAAAGATGCAAAATGATCTCAACTCCTCTTGAATGTGAATTAGAAACAATTAGCTCACACTTATGTGGATAAGTGTAGTTAGTAGACATACGTGAGCTTGGTGGAATTACAGGACCCAGCAACATGTCATTTTGAATACTAGTTTACCCCTACAATTGTCTGTACCCCACAACAGACTGCCACTATATTGCACCCCTTTTCCTGGTTTCAGAGGTATATTGATCTGTAGAAAAACCACTAGAGAAGCACAGGGGAGCTGGTTGTTGTTTAGTCGCTCAGTCGTGTCTGACTCTTTTGCAACCACATGGATTGTAGCCCACCAGGCTCCTCTGTCCTTGGGATTCTCTAGGCAAGAATACTGGAGTGGGTTACTGTATCTTCCTCCAGGCGATCTTCTTGACCCAAGGATTGAACTGCGTCTCTTGCATTGGCAAGTGGATTCTTTACCACTGAGCCACTTGGGAGGTCCAGTGGAGAAAAACTTACAGGGAAGTTGATAGAGTGGGCAACCTGGACACTGTTAGCTTATATCTAAATAAAGGTTATTTTCTATGTATACTTTTGCTTGCAAGTGAAGAAATCCAACTCAGTTTCGTGTAAATAGCAAGTCTATTTATTGGCCTGTGTGAATGGAGTGAAAAGGAGCTGGCACCAGGCACAACTAGGTCAAAGTAGAAACAAAGTGATCACACCCTTTCTTCCCACCTCTGCTCACTCTTGCCTTGGCTTTCTCTGTGTTGACATACTGGCCGGGCTTGGTTAGAGTGCACAACGCTAGATCCCCAGGGGGAGAGTGAGGTCCTTACTACTTCTGGTGTTGTCTACAGGTCAGCAGCAGAGGCACCATCTGAGAGAGAACTTGTTAGAAATGTAAGCTCTCTTAGATAACTAATGAGAACCTGCTGTACAGCACAGAGTAATCTACTCGATACTCTGTAATGGGAAAGGAATCTAAAAAAGCAAGAGGGAGTATATATACATGTGGGCTTCCCAGGTGGCGCTGGCGGTAAAGAGCCTGCCTGCCAATGCAGGAGACTAGGAGATGCAGATTTGATCCCTGGGTCAGGAGGATCTCCTGGAGGAGGGCATGGCAACCCACTCCAGTCTACTTGCCTGGAGAACCTCATGGACAGAGGAGCCTGGTGGGCTACAGCCCATGGGGTCACAAAGAGTCAGACGCGACTGAAGCGACTGAGCATCCGTGCATATGTGTGTGTATATATATATTTATATATATTGTTGTACACCTGAAACTAACACATTATAAATCAACTGTATTCCAATTAAAATTAGAAAAAAAGAGATGCAAACTTTCAGATGATCCCAAATCTACTGATTTAGAATCTTCATAATAAAAAGATCCCTAGGGCTTTCCTGATGGCTAAGTGGTAAAGAATCCACCTGCAAACGCAGGGGACGCAGTTTTGATTCCTGATCTGGGAAGATCCCACAGGCTGCGGAGCAACTAAGCCCGTGTGCTGCAACTACTGAGCCTGTGCTCTCGAGCCCTGGAGCTGCAACACCTGAAGGCTACGTGCCCTAGATCCCATACTCTGCAACAAGAGAAGCCACCGCAGCGAGAAGCCCTCACACCGCATCTAGAGAGTAGCCCCTTCCCGCCGCCACTAGAGAAAAGCCTGGGCACCAGTGACGGCCCAGCACAGCCAAAAACAACTCAGTAAAATTATATTAAGAAAAGATCCCTGGCTCATTGAGGTGCCCATTAAAATCCTGGACCATTGTGGCTGGGAAGTGGAGCTTTTCTCACTGGCTGGGCCTGGGTCTCATTGGCATCAGAATGAATACAGGGACTTGGGAGAGCCGTGGGCAGCTCCATCAGATCATATGATTGAGGTAGAGAGAGTGTAACCCAGAAGAAGTGTATGAATGGGCAGCAGAAACAAAAACATGCATTATCACTGCAAGTTGTGAATGATGATTTTGGTCAGAAGAAGGGAATCACTTAATATCAATCTGATTTTTGAGCAAATATTGGGAACAAGCTGGGAACTTCTAAGATTGCTTCTCGTGGAGAGAAGCTGGAATGAAGAGAGCACATAGGTATGTGTCTTATATATTATACAATCTGGCATACCAGGGCCTTCTTTATAAGATAAACTTGTGTGTTTCAGGATGAAATAAACCAGCGTACTAAACCTCAGCACTTTATTTGCCTGAGGAAATTATTTTATTTCTCTAATGGACTTTTGTCGTCTTTGTTGGCAGCCTGGCACATGTCCCCTGTTTCAGTTTGGGAGATTCCCTATTTTATGTGACCTGCTGGGAAGCGGAGTCCACTGGCTATCCGGGAACGCCGGTGCCACGCTTTCCCATGTTCCCTGCAGGAGAACTGACTCCTAGCTTAGGCTCTATCGATCAGATGTTTCTACCCCAGACCCAGAATCAGGAACTGCTGACTGATAGGAACACAGAGACTATGGAGAATTTTCTCTTAGCCTTGACAGTGGTTGGAATAAAATTAAACTCTCCAGGCTACAGTGACAGCCACAGAAACCAGTTGTGGCAGCAGCTTCGATATCTTTAAAATATAAATATGGAACTATAGTTTCGCATGATGGTTCTTCCCATGCAGCTCTGAGCTTTATATGCAGTCTTCCTGGAAATCCATTAATTACTGCTGAAATGAGCCAGTCAGTATCTCAATTGTACTCAGGTTGGTTCTGTGGGCTTTCGAGTCAAATAATTGCACAGGGCTTTGCCCTTAGAGCTGCCCCTACACTTGGTTTAATACCCACTGTCACAGTTTGGGAATTCCTAATAATTTTTACATGGGGACCTGCATTTTTATTTTGTCTTAGGCCCAGCAAATTGTGTAGCTGGTCCTATTATACCTAACAATGCTGATCACTAATATTTCTTTTTTAAAAATACAAGTTAGTGAGAACAGGATGACTGAGAAGAAATCAGGAACCAAGAGAGGTATTCCCATATACAACTTAAAAAATTTTTATTTATTTTTATTTATCTGGCTGCATTGAGTCTTAGTTGCAGCAAGCAGGGTCTTTGATCGTTTTGTTCTGGCAGATGGGATCTAGTTCTCCCAGTAGGGATTGAACCTAGGTCCCCTGCTTTTGGAGCTCGGAGTCTTAGCCACGGGATCACCAGGGACATCCAGCCCCCTACACTACTTTTTTGGCAGTACTCTTCCTATGTACTACAGTTATTTGAGAATTTGTATCGTTCCTTCTCGTACACTGGGAATTTGAGAGTACAAGCTGTGTTCCTGAAGAATCTTATTCCTGCTTTCTTTCTCTATTTACCCATCTATTTACTTTAGTTGAGCAATGCATTTTCAATTATAAACTCATTTGATCCTCCTCTAAGTCCTATGGATGTTGTTATTTTTATTGTGTACTTACTATTACTGAAGGACTTTGGCTTTGGGAGGTCATCAGTCCAAATTCACTTCCTCCGTTATAATGAAGTTAGGGTTAAAACATGGGGCAATATGCACAAGTCCTGTTCATATGCTTTATATTTCCTAACTGTGCTCTGTAATCATCTTAGAAATGAGGACTTTCATTGCACAGATGAAGATGTTTCAGAGATTTTGAGAGAGTGCTCAGAGTATGTGTGCGTGCTCAGTTGCTGCAGTCATGTCTGACTCTTTCAGACCCCGTGGACTGCCAGGCTCCTCTGTCCATGGGATTCTCCAGGCAAGAATACTGCTGTGGGTTGCCATTCTCTTCTCCAGGGGATCTTCCTGAATTAGGGATCAAACCCTGGTCTCCTGCACTGCAGGCAGGTTCTTTACCATCTGAGCCACCAGGGAAGACATAATAATTAACAGATTATGAATTTGACTTAAGCCTAACTCCACAGAATTTTCTATAGTGGTGGAGGGAAAAAACCGAGAATTGAGGTACATGTACAACCAAACCGTTGTAGTTTACATTCCTAGAGATTTTTGCAAATGGTATATTTATACTAGCAAATTTTCTTAAGACAGGAAAGAGGTCTGGAAGATACCACCTGCTTTTTTTAATTTTATCTCTGCAGCTTTATTCGTTTTGAAAATGTTTCTTCACTGTTGCCACAGAGCCTCTAGAAACATAGTTAAAATAGTTTCAGCTAGTCTGATAATACAAATGTTTCTGAAAACATAACCAGCAGGTTCAATCAGTATCTCTAGAGTTCATGACAACAAAAATAATTGAGTGTTTAAACAAATATTTGATTATCTTGGGCTTCCCAGGTGGCTCAGTGGTAAACAATCTGCCTCTAATGCAGGAGACCCAGGTTCAATCCCTGGATCGGGAAGATTCCTTGAAGAAGGGAATGGCAACCCACTCCAGGATTCTTGCATGCAGAATTCCAGGGACAGAGGAACCTGGCAGTTCATGGGGCTGCAAAGAGTCGAACATGACTGAGCATCTAACACTTCACTTCACTTTGATTATCTCATTAGCTCTTAAATAATTTTTTCCAGTTAAGACAGGAAAAAAAAATCTCTGTTTGGAAAAACACTATTTTGGGGGAAGTGGATAAGAAAGTAAGAATTTATGTGGGTAGGAAATACACTGATAAAAATGTTAATTTTCTGAAATTAAGTGTAATTTGAAACCTGCTATGTAATGTTTATACAATATGACTCAGAACTCATTTAACCTCTGTATGGATATAGGGATTAAATAGTTTCAAAATTCCTTCATAGAAACATGCTTGTTTGCTTCTTTCCTGTGATGGAATTCTCTGATCTCTTGAAGTGAAATAATTTTGTATTGTTAAAAAATGTGGTCTCTGTTTTAAGAAATACTGTCAATTTTTTGAAACTGGAGGATAATTGCTTTACAGTGTCATGTTGGTTTCTGCCACATGACAAAATGAATCAGTCATACGTATATGTATGTTCCCTCCCTCTTGAATCTCCCTCCCACCCCCAAGCCCATCCCAGCCCTCTAGGTCATCACAGAGCACCATGTCGAGCTCCCTCTGTTATGCAGCAACTTCCCGTTAGCTATCTATTTCACATGTAGCAGTGCGTATGTTTCAGTGCTATGCTATCGGTTTGTCCCACCCTCTCCTTCCCCCACTGTGTTCACAAGTATCTTCTCTGTGTCTGCCTCTCTTTTCTCACCCTGCAAATAGGTTCAACAGTATCATTTTTCTAGATTCCATATATATGCATTAAAATATGATATTTGTTTTTCTTTTCTTGTCTTCCTTCACTCTGTATAACAGGCTCTAGGTTTATCCACCTGACTAGAACTGACTGTTTCTTTCCTTTTCATGGTCAATATAAGTACCACAACTTCTTTATCCATTCGTCTGTCGATGAACATCTATATCGCTTCCATGTCCTAGTTATTATAAAGAGTTCTGCAATGAACATCATGGTACACATCTCTTTTTTGAATTATTGTTTTCTCCAGATAGATGCTGAGTAGTGGGATTGCTGGGCCATATAGTACTTTTATTTCTACTTTTTTGAGAAATCTCCATATTAGCTGTCATCCATAGTAGCTATACCAATTTAACATTCCCACCAACAGTGCAAAAGGATTCCCTTTTCTCTACGACCTCTCCAGCATTTACAGTTTGTAGATTTTTTTAATAATGACTGTTATGACTGGTGTGAGGTGATATCTCATTGTAGTTTTGATTTGCATTTCTCTAATAATGAGTGATGCAGAGCCTTTTTTCATGTGTTAAATACTGTCACTTTCAAAGCTAATAATTTACCTGATGTTTTTTACTGGGGGCAAGCTAGCAAAGATTTTGGGTTAATAAGCAAGACTTGCCCACAAATAAAGATCAACACCCTCCATTACAAGAGGAGCTGCTTCACTCAGCTACAAAATCAGGAGATGGAAATTTGCCTGTGATCAGAGGGAACTCACTCACCCTGCCTCTCTGCTTTCTCATGGCGAGATTTTGGTTGGATGTAATGGAGTGAATGAGAAGTCTGGGCTGTGTGGTTTCAGGTGGAGGCCAGCACAGATTTATAGACTCATCGCTCCCGTGACCTTTGATTGGAGTGTGTGACCTCTGCAGTCTCGTGGGGCCCCACACTCTGAAGGACCACATGCTTGTTTCAGGGCTGTACTTTGTTTTTCTTTTAAGTACATATATTTTTGATGTGGGCCAACATTTTTTTCTTTTTTCTTTTGTTGTTTGGGGCTTTGTTGCTGCCAGCGGGCTTTCTCCAGTTGCGGTGAGTGGGGGCTACACGCTAGTAGCAGTCAGTGGCTCCTCTTGTTGCAGAGCACAGGCTCCAGGGCGCTCAGGCTTCAGTAGGTGCGGCACGTAGGCTCTGGAGCACGGGCTCAGTAGTTGGGGCACAAGGGCTTGATGCTCTGTGCCATGTGGAATCTTCCCAGACCAGGGATCGAACCCATGTCCCCTGCATTGGCAGGTGGCTTCTCAGCCGCTGCGCCACCAGGGAAGTTTGACGTGGACCGTTTTTTATAAAGTATTAAGTTTGTTATAAGGTTGCTTCTTTTTTATGCTTTGGGTCTGAGTGGCTTATCTTCCTGAGCAGGGATCAAACCCGCACCCTCTGCACTGGAAGGCGAAGTCTTAACCACTGGATCACTGGGGAAGTCCCAGTGCTACACTTTCCTTGTCTTGAAATTCTTAACCTCCTTTGGACAAGGAATGCTGCTTTTCATTTAGCCCGGGGCCCTCACCTCTGTAGCCACAAGCCATGGCCAGTTCCAGTCTCTGAAGCTGCTAAACCTGTTTTACTTCCTCTAACTGCAAACTCCAGACTGTCAACGCTCCAAGCCACTCCCTGCTTTCCACTTTCAGCGTAAGTTTTTGCTTCCTGCATCATCAGGTGTGAACCGCCTTAGTTTCCAGCACATGTCGGAAATGTTACCTGTGTCCTTGAAAGTGAAAGTGGAAGCGAAGTCGCTCAGTCGTGCCCGACTCTTTGCGACCCCATGGATAGCAGCCTGCACCAAGCTCCTCTGTCCATGGGATTTTCAAGGCAAGAGTCCTTACTCTTGTTCTATTTCCGGGTAAAAGGCAATCTTTTCATCTGAGCTTTGGAAGCCTCACGTTCTCCAAACCCTGCTACGGCAATTATTGTCCCCTGCTAGGTCTTCAGTCCTTCTGTCTTCATTGCTTAGTTTTCCTAAATGTATGGATGTATGCTTTATAGGCAGCCCGCCTGCTGAGCACTGGTAAAGTGGTTTAATCCCAGACCACCCCCACAGTGTCCATCTGCCCGATAAAAACAAATCCTTCAAAAACAAATCCTTGTTGGGCCACCAGATGTGGACGAGGCTACCCCTTGGCTTGCAGTGTTGACTTTGTGGAGATCTGCTGCGTTTCCCCATTCCAACTCTGCTATTTACTAGCTGTGTGACCTTGAGTCAGTTCCTTAACTTCTCTGTGCTTCTGTTTTCTCCTGAAAACTGAGGCTAAAAACAGCATCTACTTCAAAAGCTTGTTAGGATGATAAAGTTAAGTGCATTCAGCCTGTGCTCTCTGTTTCCAAGGATTCCACCCTCTTTCTTCAGCTCCACTCTCTTTCCTGCCCCTTTCTTCACATCAGAGAATAGTGTGTAAGGGAAAACAGAATGCTGCTCTGCTTGTCAGAGAAATTATTAGACATTTGGAAATAAGTGTAACAGACAGGCACTGTGTCCTTTTAATAGCTGACTGTGCTCAGCTGGTCTTAGTTGGTCTTTAGTTGTCAAATCTGGAAAACAGGAGACATCATTTAGTTATCCTGAACTGTCCTCTACAACTGATTACTAAATAAAAACTAAAGCATGTGTGTGTGTATACATATGCATACATACATACTGGAGAAGAAATGGCAACCCACTCCAGTATTCTTGCCTAGAGAATCCCATGGACAGAGGAACCTGGTGGGCTACAGTCCATGGGGTCACAGTCTGCCACAACTGAAGCGACTTAATATGTGTGCATGCACACACACACACACACAATATATATTATAAAGTGTTTATGTGTGTGTGTGTGCTGTGTGCTCAGTCATGCCTGACTCTCTGTGACCCCATGGACTGTAGCCCTCCAGGCTCTTTTGTCCATGGAATTTTTCAGGCAAGAATACTGGAGTGGGTTGCCATTTCCTCCCAACCCAAGAATCAAACCCGCATCACCTATGCCTTCTGCGTTGCAGGCTGTTTACCTGCTGAGCCACTGGGGAAGCCCCATAAATTGTTTATAAGCACTGCGAAATAACTGCTTACCATATCAGTCTGCAGCATTTTCTCCAGAGGGGTGTTTGGGAGTTGCTTTATGTGTGTATCATCAAAGGGACAGCACTATCCCTCCATCTCCCAACAATAATAGACGCTGAAGGTAGTGAATTCTTAGACTCAAAAACTGAAAACATCAGCAACTTCCAAATTCCTTTTGTACCGCCAAATAAAGTCCACATGCAATGAGTGGCTTGTTAAAGTGGTACTTATTTATTTATTTTGAGAAACATTCTGTTTTTTGGATGAAGTCTTCTGAAACATTATCTGGTACAGTTTAATGTCATCAAAATCAGAACGATAGCCCAAGCCAGAAAACTAGGATATGTCTAAATTGTACATACATCTCTGCATCTCACCATCCATTCCAGCATCCACACTCCAACCACTCACACCTACCCCAACCCTTTGTGGTCTTGTGGACTGTATGTAGCCCACCAGGCTCCTCTGTCCATGGGATCTTGCAGGCAAGAATACTGGAGTGGGTTGCCATGACCTCTTCCTGGGAATCTTCCTGACCCAGGAATCAAACCCACATCTCTGCATCGGCAGGTGAGTTCTTTACCACTAGTGCCACCTGGGAAGCCCTTTCCATGCTCTTCTCTGCTTAAATGCTTTGGCTCCCTTTCTAGATCAGTTAAAATTGAAGCTCCTTGGGTTGTCAAAATCCTTCATGATTCCACCGAAGCCTTCTTGTCTATTTTCCACCTCACTGTCTTATCAGTAGACTGTGCAAAATGGTCACAGTTTTCCTCAGCACCAAGTTTTCAAGTCTCTGGCCTTTCTTTTTTTTTTCCTCTGCGTGGAATGACTAGAGAGTTAATTTGTATTTTAGAGGTTATACCCTCTATAGATGTTTCTCTTCTTTCATTAGATTTTTAAAGGCACTCTGTCATGCCTGCACACACATTTCCAAATGCCCTCTTATGTTCTACAACCAGGCAAACACAGATTTGAGAGTATCAGGAATACTCATGTTTAAATGTCTCTTCCATGTGATTTGAGACTCCCTAAGAATTCTTTTTTGGGTGTTGTTTAGTCAGTAAGTCATATCCTACTCTTGTGGCCCCCTGGAGTGTAGCCCACCAGGCTCCTCTGTCCAAGGGATTCTCCAGGCAAGAATACTGGAGGGGGTTGCCATTTCTCCAGGGGATCTTCCCTACCCAAGGGTCGAACCCTAAACTCCCACATCTCCTGCATTGGCAGGTGGATTCTTTATTGCTGAGCGATAATGGGAAACAGAGGAGCCTGCTAGGCTACAGTTCAAGGGGTTGCAGAGTCGGACCTGGCTTAGTGACTGAACAACAACAACAAGAATTTTTGTTAATTCCTAAATTACCTAGCACATAGTAGATTGTAAAGCAAAGTATTTTGAATAATAAACATGCTTGAAATTATGTCAGAAACAGAGCCTGAACAAAGATAATCATGGGGATAGGAAGAGTAATAATGAGTATCTAAAAGCTTCTGATTCTTGTAGTAAGTTAGCCTGAAACCTAGAGAATCAAGCCACTCTTTAAAGAACAATCCTAGTTTACATACATTTATATAATTACTAAAAATGCCCCTTTTTACTCTCAGAAATGTCCTCCATTTGGTTGACAAATTATATATACATACTAATTCAAATTTAGTTCATTGAAAGAATACATTTCATATGTGGACAAAGTCATGTGATGTGAATGAGTACAAATATAAATACTGTGACTATGCATGCCTAAAAGAAGCAGAAGATATTAAGAAGAGGTGGCAAGAATACACAGAAGAACTATACAGAAAAAATCTTCATGACCCAGATAATCACGACGGTGTGATTATTCACCTAGAGCCAGACATCCTGGAATGTGAAGTCAAGTGGGCCTTAGGAAGCATCACTATGAACAAAGCTAGTGGAGGTGATGGAATTCCAGTTGAGCTATTTCAAATCCTGGAAGATGATGCTGTGAAAGTGCTGCACTCAATATGCCAGCAAATGTGGAAAACTCAGCAGTGGCCACAGGACTGGAAAATGTCAGTTTTCATTGCAATCCCTAAGAAAGTCAATGCCAAAAAATGCTCAAACTACTGCACAATTGCACTCATCTCACATGCTAGTAAAGTAATGCTCAGAATTCTCCAAGCCAGGCTTCAGCAATACGTGAACCGTGAACTTCCAGATGTTCAAGCTGGTTTTCGAAAAGACAGAGGAACCAGAGATCAAATTGCCAACATCCACTGGATCATGGAAAAAGCAAGAGAGTTCCAGAAAAACATCTATTTCTGCTTTATTGACTATGCCAAAGCCTTTGACTATGTGGATCACAATAAACTATGGAAAATTCTGAAAGAGATGGTCATACCAGACCACCTGACCTGCCTCTTGAGAAACCTGTATACAGGTCAGGAAGCAACAGTTAGAACTGGACATGGAAAAACAGACTGGTTTCAAATAGGAAAAGGAGTACGTCAAGGCTGTATATTGTCACCCTGTTTATTTAACTTCTATGCAGAGTACATCATGAGAAACGCTGGGCTGGAAGAAGCACAAGCTGGAATCAAGATTGCCAGGAGAAATATCAATAACCTCAGATACACAGATGACACCACTCTTATGGCAGAAAGTAAAGAAGAACTAAAGAGCCTCTAGATGAAAGTGAAAGAGGAGAGTGAAAAAGTTGGCTTAAAGCTCAACATTCAGAAAACGAAGATCATGGCATCTGGTCCCATCACTTCATGGCAAACAGATGGAGAAACAGTGGAAACAGTGGCTAACTTTTTTTTCAGGGCTCCAAAATCACTGCAGATGGTGATTGCAGTCATGAAATTAAAAGATGCTTGCTCCTTGGAAGGAAAGTTATGACCAACCTAGATAGCATATTCAAAAGCGGAGACATTACTTTGCCAACAAAGGTCCATCTAGTCAAGGCTATGGTTTTTCCAGTAGTCATGTATGGATGTGAGAGTTGGACTATAAGGAAAGCCGAGTGCTGAAGAATTGATGCTTTTGAACTGTGGTGTTGGAGAAAACTCTTGAGAGTCCCTTGGACTGTGAGGAGATCCAACAAGTCCATCCTAAAGGAGATCAGTCCTGGGTGTTCATTGGAAGAACTGATATCGAAGCTGAAACTCCAATATTTTGGCCACCTGATGTGAAGAGCTGACTCATTTGAAAAGACCCTGATGTTGGCAAAGATTGAAGGAAGGAGGAGAAGGGGATGACAGAGGATGAGATGGCTGGATGGCATCACTGACTCGATGGATGTGAGTTTGAGTGAACTCGGGGAGTTGGTGATGGACAGGGAGGCCTGGCGTGCTGCGCTTCATGGGGTCACAAAGAGTCGAACATGACTGAGCGACTGAACTGAACTGAATCTTCCATCCAAAATGGAAGGTTTTGGGAATTCCCTGGCAGTGGTTAGGATTGTGAACCAAAAATTTAAAAAATATATATATAGAAAATGAATTGTTTCCATGTGCAATATCTTTTTCCTTTTTCTTGTTTTTCATGGTGACAATGATGGTGATGAATATATTATATCATGAAAATCAGAAATTCCTTTTATTTTTTTCAAGTTTTTGCCTAAAAACTAGTGTTTTCTGGTTTTTTTTTTTTTTTTTTTTGGCCCCATGGCCTGTGGGCTCTGAGTTCCACAACTAGGAATTGAATCTGTGCCCCCTGCAACAGAAGCCTAAAATCCTAACTACTGGACTGCCAGAAATTCCGCCAAACAAGTGTTTTAAAAGTCCTGACTATGCATGTTGAACGTTTTTATTAAATTTATTGTATTTTATCTCTAGCTTATAACTATAATTTTTAACTGTTATAACAGGGATATTGAAACAGGGACTTTCAAAGGCATTCTTCATGATTTATCAAGATGAGGGGAATAGAATATAGATATCAAATTATATAAAAGCCAGGAAGAAATAGTTGTATATAAAGATCAGCTGAGAATAAGCTAGTAAAGATATGCTTAGGACAAGAAAGGAAAATGTAATTGTGTCTTAAGTGTTTGGCCTACTAAAGCTAAAAGCATTATGAGTTTTGGTATTTGTTAACATTTACTGAAGCCTGGTTTGGTTGATTCTCTTTTAATAAAGAGACTTCTTTCTTCTTGGAATGGAACTGGAGGAATTAATGGTTAAGGTTAAATCTGGGTGAGCTCAGGATAGAGCTACCATTTGTGCCCCAGGCCGACTTTGGCCTTTGAAGTTGAGTGAGTGACCATGGCAAGATATAGTTGCATAGTAGCAGGAAATTACAGGACATCTTTTAAAATTACAGGGATAGTTTTCAGTGCTTCAGTGGTGAAATTTCGAAAACAATAGGAATAGAAGCAGCAATAGTAATTACAGCAACATTTACGCTGCGCAACAGGAGATGCAAGAGATGCGGGTTCAATCCCTGGGTCAGGGAGATCCCCTGGAGAGGGAAATGGCAACCTGCCCCAGTATTTTTGCCTGGGCAATTCCATGGACAGAGGCTCCTGGTGGGCTACAGTCCATGGGATCACAAACAGTCAGACAAGACTGGGTGACTGAGCACACACACCCCACCTCGTGTCAGGCACAGGGCTCCGTATTTCACATATGTTTTAATTAATTCTCACAACAGTAATATGCTATAAGTCTATGCTTAACTCTGTTTTACAAATGAGGAAACCTAGACTGGATCCAGGAGAAGGCAATGGCACCCCACTCCAGTACTCTTGCCTGGAAAATCCCATGGATGGAGGAGCCTGGTGGGCTGCAGTCCATGGGGTCGCGAAGAGTCAGACACGACTGAGCGACTTCAATTTCACTTTTTACTTTTATGCATTGGAGAAAGAAATGGCAACCCACTCCAGTGTTCTTGCCTGGAGAATCCCAGGGACGACGGAGCCTGGTGGGCTGCCATCTTTGGGGTCACAGAGTCAGACACAATTGAAGTGACGTAGCAGCAGCAGCAGCAGCAGCCACAGACTGGATCCATGGTGGAGACTGGAAAAGAACACCTGTCCATCTGACTCCTGAGTCCAAGCTTTTAATCAATGTTAAGCAACACCTCTAATGATACAGTGAGTGTCATCACAGGTGCCACTTACTGAATGCATACTATATGCCCAGTGCTCTAAAATTATGTTTAATCCTCCCCATAGGAATATCTTACTTCTGTTTTCCACTGTGCCTGAATTAGTTTTCAACTGTGCTAATTACCACAATTTTAATGGTTTAAAATAACACAAATATTATTTTGGCATTCTGGAGGTCAGAAATCCTACAGCCAAAGTTTCAGCAGGCCTTATTTCTCAAATCTCTGCTTCTGTCAATATAACTTCGTCTTTGAATCTGACTTCCTGGTGGCACTAGTGGTAAAGAACCCTCCTGCCAATGCAGGAGACTCAGGCACTATCCCTGAATCAGGAAGATCCCCTGGAGAAGGCAATGGCAACCCACTCCAGTATTCTTGCCTGGAGAATCCCATGGGCAGAAGAGCTGGGTGGGCTACAGTCCATGGGGTGTCAAAGAGTCGGATATGACTGAAGCGACTTAGTATACGTTCCTGCCTTGGACACTTGTAGGTATTAATTCAATGGGCCCATCTGGAGAATCCAAGATAATCTCTCCAGCTCAAGATCCTTAATTTAATCACACCCACAATGTTCCTTTTATTATATAAAGTGATATATTTCCAAGTACCAGTGCCAAGAAGGTGGACATCTTTGGCAGGGGGGCATTTATCCTAACTCATTTCTCCCGGGTCTCAGAACTTATAAGTATTAGAGATGAGATTTAGATCTACATGTTTTTAGGCTCCAATGTTCATGCTATTTTTGCTGTACCACATTAGTGAGCATATCCCATCAGTCGTTTAAAAAAAGTACTTATTGAGATTTTATAAAAAGAGCCAGCTACTGTGTTAGGTATTGGAAAAATATGAATGCTTTATGAATTTGAGTCATCTTTGTGTTGGTGTCTTATTAAGCTCTGTATTTTTCCTTAAGATTTTGTTTTTTAATTTTTTTTAATTTTTATTCTTACTTTATTTTGCTTTACAATACTGTATTGGTTTTGCCATACACTGACATGAATCCGCCATGGGTGTACATGAGTTCCCAATTCTGAACCCCTCTCCCACCTCCCACCCCATATCATCTCTCTGGATCATCCCCGTGCACCAGCCCCAAGCGTCCTGTGTCCTGTATCAAACATAGACTGGCGATTCGTTTCTTACCTGATAGTATACATGTTTCAATGCCATTCTCCCAAATCATCCCACCCTCCCCCTCTCCCTCAGAGTCCAAAAATCCATTCTATACATCTGTGTCTCTTTTGCTGTCTAGTATATAGGGTTATCATTACCATCTTTCTAAATTCCATATATATGTGTTAGCATACTGTATTGGTGTTTTTCTTTCTGGCTTACTTCATTCTGTATAATAGGCTCCAGTTTCATCCACCTCATTAGAACTGATTCAAATGTATTCTTTTTAATGGCTGAGTAATGCTCCATTGTGTATATGTACCACAGCTTTCTTATCCATTCATCTGCTGATGGCCATCTGGGTTGCTTCCCTGTCCTGGCTATTATAAACAGTGCTGCGGTGAACATTGGGGTACACGTGCCTTAAGATTTTTAAAAAATATTTTATTTACCCCATGAAAATGAAAGTATATCTAAAATATTATTTCAACTTTTAATCAACAGTTTACACTTTTATATTATTTCTTTAAAATCTAGTGTTTTATATTTAGAACCCATCATTTGAACACCAAATTTTCATTGGAAATATTTGGTCTGTATTGAGGTATAAAATTTTCAGTTGAAGTAGACTCACATACCAAGTATTTTAAAATACATTTAAACCAAATGTTCCAAACATATTTCTATTTTAAAATAATTGGATTGATATATTTTTAAATTAAAACTAAAATGAAAAGATTTAAAACTTTTAACCTCTGTGTTTTTCAGTAGTCCAGGAGATTAAAGTTTAATAAACTTAAATAATTAATAAGATAAAATAACTCCTATAATAAGTATTATTAAGCTCCATTTTATTGCATTAAAAATATATATTTTTACTTATCTCTCTCTTCCAGATGTTAACACTAGATTAAGGTTTTAGATACTGTACTTTAAAAATTTTAAATGTTTTCCCTCATATTTGTGAAATGGAAATCTTTGCTGGACAGAGCATCAGTTCAGTTCAGTTCAGTTCAGTTGCTCTGTCTTGTCTGACTCTTTGCGACCCCATGAATTGCAGCACAGATAGGAGCAAAACATCTGGTTCTGTTTGTGTCCCATTATTTGTGAGACTTGCTTCCCCTACTGCTAAAAAGCCAGTGCAGTGCTTGGTGGTCTTCCATAGATTTTAGAAGGGGCAGATGTACCTATCCCAAATCTTTAACCAAGCAGCCCAAAAGACTGCCTGCCAGCTCAGAGTGGGTTCCAGAACAGGACAGGGTCCTTTAGCTGGGCCAGCAGGTCTACTGTCTCTTTTAAGACCCAGAGGCTCCAAATATCCTTGACAGATCTGTGTGGAGAAGTCTATGGCAGTCCTTTTTTGGGGAAATGTAATGCTCTCCTGGACAGATAACTGTTCTTTTTGGGAAGAAACTTAGTTTTCTCCTTGCTCCTAATAAAGATTAAATTCCTGGCCATGGTGCCCTAAGTGTTCCTAGGACCTGTATTGCCCATCAAGGACTGGGGGATATCTGGACCTAAGCCTTACACTTGGGTAGTTCAGCAGCTCTTTAACAACAGCTTGAAATGGTGTATTTCAATTCCTAAAGACCAGATTATAGTGAATAAACAAGAGGTTCACACTTCCAGTAGGAACACTCTGGCTTACACAGCCACATTTCCCCTCAAATCTTTTCTCTGATAACCAAGGGCCTTTCCTTAGATGAGGTGAATAAGAAGACAAAGAATGAGCTTCTTTACTGATGGTTCTGCACCAGCTGGAACTGGATTCTGGCCCAGTTACAGACATAGAGATGACCCTAAGGGGAGTGGGGAAGAGAAAACCTCCCTGTGTACAAAACTTGGACCAAGACCTTTCCTTGTCCAGTTTCCCTGGAGGAGAGATGGCTTGACAAAGTGACTCCACAACCAGAGTATTTTCAGAGAATTATATAGAATAATGGGCTTCCCAGATGGCTCAAGTGGTAAAGAATCTGTCTACAGGAGATGAGGGTTCATCCCTGGGTTTTGGAAAGATCCCCTGGAGAAAGAAATGGCAACCCAATCCAGTATTCTTGCCTGGGAAATCCCATGAAAAGAGGAGCCTGGTGGGCTACAGTCTGTTGGGTCACAAAGCATCAGACACAAGTCAGTGACTCAGCACATGCAGAATAACACTGAAGGACTGGTGATTAGGACAGTCAAGGAAGTGGTCGGTAGATTTATTTTCTGGAGTATGAGAAGATTTATGCCACACTTTTACTTTAACTTTTCTTGCCCCATGTCTGTTTATGAGAGGCGTCCCATTGCAGAAGAGGGTCTCAGTGATGGACTAGATAAGAGGAATTGTTATTCTATCGTGTTCTAGTTACCCCAGTACCTCCTTAATGGGTTCACATACAAGGTAGATTGTGACTATAACCGAATCAGAGATCATGCATAACTGTGATGAAACAGACTTTCTCATACGTTAGCTGACGTGACAGCTGTCAAGGTTGAGTGTCCAATTTACTACCAGCATCAACCGACTCTGAACTGCTGTATGCTGTCATATGCTTAGGACACCAGCCAGGCACTTAGCTGATTACACTGGACACAGGGAATCGTATAGGAGAAGTAATTGATTCTTGGTAGACTAGATGATTTATTCTGTACTTCCACTTGCCTTCTCTGATGATGCTGCCTCTGTGGAAATACTCTGGAGACTTTTACCAAATGCCTTATTGTGTTAGCTTTCTGTTGCTGCCGTAACAAATTACCATGCCTCTAGTGCCTTATAACAGCACTGGTTTATTATTTCAGGGTTTCTTGGGGTCAAGAGTTCAGGCACAACATGGCTCAGCTGGTTCTCTGTTTAGAGTCTTTCAAGGCTAAAATCAAAATGTAGACAGGATTGACATGTACATAATACTATATTTAAAATGGATAGCCAACAAGGACCTACCAGATAGCACAGGGAACTCAGCTCAATATTCTGTAATAAGCTAAATGGGAAAAGAATTTGAAAAAAGAATAGATACTTGGGGAGTTCTCTGGTGATCCAGTGGTTAAGACTCTGCACTTCTGATTCAGAGGCCATGAGTCTGATCCTTGGTCTGGGAACTAAGATCCCACATGCTGTGTGGTGTGGCCAAATTAAAAAAAAATGAAGAATGGATATTTATATGGGTATAACTGAATAACTTTGCTGTACACCTGTAACTAACACATCATTGTTAATCAACTATACTCCAATATAAAATAAAAGTTAAAAAAATGACCACTTGGGTTGAGGTCACTTTGCTTCCTATCACATCAAGTGGTAAAGATGAATGTTAGATAGACTCCAGTAATCCTGTATATTCAGGCACCTAGTTTGGGTTATGTCCCTAGATGCTGGCTTAGCACAAAAGATGATGGAAGATGCTGTGGAGGAGGTAAGTCTTACCTTGTTAACTATAGCTTTGTGACCACTTTGGAACTATGTTATCTATTTCTGTTTGTGTCCTTGCTCTCTAAACTATTTAATTAATTACTCCAATGAATATTCTACTGTTTTATACAGGTTGTTCTGGTAGTGTGTAGCTTTACAACTTAGTACACAGATTACAGAATATCATAATGGAGACATTATCATGACATAGATCTAAAGATAATATCCACAGACCATGGGTATATGCAGAGATGATAGATGTTTACATGGTAGAATTATAAAATTGATTCTTTATAAAGGAGATACATCCATTTTCAACTATAGGGAAGATAGTAGTAAATTAGGTTCGCTGTCGCTGTTTGCAAGTGTGAGTACAGCAAAGGGTGTTTGTTAATTTTGGGAAGCTAAGTTGAGTGGAGCTTTTTAGGCTTTGTTTTTGTTCAGCATCATTAGACTTCCCCATTTTAGTTTGGGAAATTTTTCATATTGGAAAGTAATATTCCCCCAGATAGAAACCAGAAATTAATTTTCCCAGTTTCTTTTTGCACTTGGGGCATAGACTTTACCAGTGAGGAGCTTCAGAGTTTGACACAGAGGAGTAGAACCTGAGGAACATGTGCCATACAGAATCCATTCTTTTCTGGAGGGAAATATGGCATCTGACTTAGCGTAATCAGTGGTGGAGATTCTGGTTTTTAGGTTTGGTGTCAGTGGTTTGAACTGCAATGTCTGTACACAGTGATGTCATTTGAGATTTTGCCAATGGCGCAGTCCAACTGATTTCAGTGCTGTTTTTGCGTGGGGGCTTCCCTGGTGGCACGGATGGTAAAGAGCCTGTCTGCAATGCAGGAGACCCAGGTCTGATCCTTGGATCAGGAGAAGAGAATGACTACCCACTCCAGTATTCTTACCTGGAGAATCCGATAGAGAGAGGAGCCTGGTGGGCTACAGTTCATGAAATCTCAAGAGTTGATCATGACTGAGCACTTTCGTTTTCACTTTTGCTTGTGGAATTCCCAAGAGTGATACTCTGCCCTTCCCATAAATTGTGAGAGTCACATAATATATTTTGCCTTTTTTTTTTTTTTTTTTTTTGGTGGTTGCTCTCTCTTACCTCACTTACTTCATGCCCTGTGGAGAATATCACATGGCAAAGAACTAAGGCTTCTGGCCAATAGCTGTATGAGTGATGAGCGAGCTTGGAAATGGACCCAGCAGCTCCAGTCAAACATTCAGACAACTGTAGTTCTGGCTGATATCTTGATTTCAACCTCATGAGAGACTCTGTCAGAATCACATAACTAAGCTTCTTCTAAGTTCCTGACTCACAGAAACTGGGATAATAAATGCTTGCTATTTTAAGACATAAAATTTTGGGGTAAATTTATTACATAGCAATGGATAAATACAAGCAGATAGAGTGGAATGAGAAATTCCAGGATGATTAAGGAGGCATCATGCCATGCATTGCTAGAATCGTTGGATCCCTAGGTTCCCTGAACTTTGAGATCTTTGCATGTGGTTGTTAATTTGCTACCTATTCTTACCTGTTTTCTCCTGCCTGGCACCAGGAGGAACAGAAACCATGAAGCTGGCTGTGTGTGTCTGCTTACCTAGGGAGCTAGGAGGCAGAGGAGTTGTGGATGCTGCATTCTAGGGGGATGGTCTCCATGCCATTGGATAATGCCTGGGCCTCTGGCACTGTCTTCACTGCTGCAGGTCCGTAGAGCTTGCTGGTATACAAGGAACTCATCAAATATGGTCAAGAATAAAGGTATTGTTTCATGTCTCTATAAAGCTAAGAATATGAATATTTGCTCAGGACATGGAAGACTAATGGCAGTAGACTGTGTTGTGAACTAGCCCTATCTCAAGAGATGGCAAATGGAGATATGATCAGATTTATGCCTTGAAGAGATCCATCAGTCACTTTGGCTGCTTTCTCTGTTCTTCACCCCATTCTTTCCATCTTTCCCCACATAGTCCTCATATATTATTTCAGGAAGATGAATTGTCGCTATATTTAGAAGAGCCATTTGCTAATTTGCCAATGACCTCATCTCAGTTCACTTTCTCCTTGAGTTGTGTGTAGACATCAGCACTGCTACAGGGAATTGGTTCAGTTTCCCATACTATGTGACCAAATCCCTCATCTCTGTGAATTTCTGAGACCTTTTGCCAAAGAGCTCTTGTCTAGTCTTCTTTGTTCTCTCCCTCTTCAGCTCTCTAAGTATGTTTGAGTTTGAGTTAGGAGTGTTTGATATTTATAACTGATTCATTTTGCTGTGCAGCAGAAATTAACACAACATTATAAATCAAATCTACTCCAATAAAAATTTTTTTTAAAAAGAGTGTTGAAATACAGCTAGAATTGGGAGAATGGGCCATTCAACTCTCTGACAATGCAGACTTGAGAATCACCTGAATCAACATGATAATTTAAGCTGTTTGTGCATAAGATTGTGGGGAAGATAGCTGAAGACAAAGCAAGAAAAGAAATAAATGTTTCACATAATCCACATATTACAATTGCAACATAATATTCATCTTTTATCAGAGCTATTAAAAAAGAATTGTAATGATACCACCTGATTTTCAGTTGTACCTTTTATTTCTTCTGACCTTTCTAATATAGGAGTTAAATTCTAAGTATTGACAAAGAAAGAGAGAAGTAGAGATTTATATAACATATTTTCTGGGTAATTGGTTGCTGGAAAAATTAGTTTATTGTTAATTAAGCAGTATTTTAAATATTTTGTTAAGGTCGAGTAGGAGTGAGATATCATTACTGAAATCTAACTTGTCATTGTTCGAAGATGAAATAACCTGTGGTAAAACTGACAATTTTAATTCCCTCCTACAGAAGAGAGTACAAGTGATTCTCATTCCTCAGGAAGTATACTGCTGTGACAGTGTTATTTCAACATTCAAGAAGAGAGAAAACAGTCCTAAATCCCTCTGAAATAAAATTAAGTCAGTGGAGGGTTGTATCATGAAAATGAAAAGAAGGCAAACAGAACTTATCAAGTGTATTGTTCATGAAAAATGGTTTAGAAAATTTACTATAAATTAAATTCTCATATAAACTCACTTCCTAAATTTCATGCACAGAGTATACATTTTTGGGGGGATTATAAGAAAAACTTCAGAATGAAGAAAAATATTTAAAACATTTTTGTTTATTCTAATGCAGCAAATAAATGTCAGGAGTGTAGAAGTCTATGTGGTAGGAAGTTACAGTGATGATGAAGCTGTGGTGGGTGTAGTAATGGCCCCCAAACATGCTTATGCTTCAATGTCTGGAACCTGTGACTATGTTACCTTACATGGCCAAAGAATCTTTGCTGTTGTGATGAAAGGAATCAACTTTGAATTGGGGAGATTATCTTGGATCACCTGTGTGGACTCAGTCTCATCACATGAGTATACAAAAGTGGAGACCTTTTCCAGGCTGAGTCAGAGAGACAGATAGAAGGAGGAGAGCTTTGAAGCTTGGGAAGGTCTGCATCCATCATGGTTGGTTTTAAAGACTGAGGAAGGTGACTGAGAGCAAAAGAGTGAGCGGCCTCTCCATTGTGCTTTGGGCTTCCCTGGAGGCTCAGTTGGTAGAGTCTGCCTGCAGTGCAGGAGACTGGGGTTCAGTCCCTGGGTTGTGAAGGTCCCCTGGAGAAGAAAGTGGTAACCAACTCCAGCATTCTTGCCTGGAAAGTCCCATGGAAAGATGAGCCTGGCAAGCTACAGTCCATGGGGTCACAAGAATCAGACACAGCTTAGCAACTAAACCACCAGAAGCTGGAAAGGGCATTCAGTGGACAGCAAGAAAGGAATGAGAACATCAGTCCTTCAACTGCAAGGACCTGAATTCTGCTAACAACCTGAATGAGTCTGGAAATGAATCTTCCCATAGAGACCCCAGAAAGGAACACAGCATCTGATTTTGCACTGTTGAGACCCAGGTCAGATTCCTGATCTCCAGAACTGTAAGATAATACATTTGGTGCTGTTTTAAGCCACACAATTTGTGGTAATTTGTTAGAACAGCAATGGAAAGCTAATTCAGCAACTTTATTTGAAATATAAATAACTATTAAATAATGGCCTTCAGTAAATCTAGTCCAGACAAGTTTGTACCAAAGCCCTTAATATACCTTTTAGATAGAGCTGGCTTTTAACTTCCAATTAAAAACAAAATTTAGTCCAATTCCTAAAATATCTATCAGTGTTTTGAGTTATAGTTTAACTAAAGAAGATAAACTTGGAACCATAGTTTCAGTTATTATTATATTATTAACAATAATAGGTCTTCCCTGGTAGCTCAGTTGGTAAAGAGACCACCTATAATGCAGCAGACCCAAATTCAATCTCTGGATTGGGACGATCCCCTGGAGAAGGAAATAGCACCCCATCCCAGTGTTCTTGCCTGGAGAATT
This sequence comes from Capra hircus, assembly GCF_001704415.2. Lineage (NCBI taxonomy): Eukaryota > Metazoa > Chordata > Mammalia > Artiodactyla > Bovidae > Capra > Capra hircus. Next base: position 18,280,185 of record NC_030808.1, read on the forward strand.
CCATGGACAGAGGAGCCTGGCAGGGTATAGCCAGATTATTAACAATAATAAGTTAGATTGCTCCTTTAACTTTTTTATACCTACTACAATATATTTATTTGTGACAGGAAGAATTTACTCTTAATGTTTCTGTAAAATGATGATCTGGATGGATGCTATGTAGTTATACCTGCAGATCTGTTGGTTTTCTTAGCTATGCAAAAAAGGATATCACATAAAGTCACTATAATTTCCTTTCAATCAAAGAATAAGATTTCATCTAACTCATGCTTAGTTGCTTAGTCGTGTTCAGACTCTTTGTGATGCCATAGACTGTAGCCCACCAGCTCCTCTGTCCATGGAATTTTCCAGGCAAGAATACTGGAGTGGGTTGCCATTTCCTTCTCCAGGGGATCTTCCCATTCCAGGAATTGAACCTGCGTCTCTCCTGCACCTCCTGCATTGGCAGGAGGATTCTTTACGACTGAGCCACCTGGGAAGCCCCATCTTAATATAGTAATGTGTTAAGGCATGCAGTATGGTATTGTAAATGAGCACTGTCCTTGGAATCTGGAGACCTTTGTTGAATGCAAGCTTTACCATATATTGTGTCAGATAATTCAACAAATCTCTCTGAAGATGATTCCCTAGTTTGTAAGACAGGAGTAATATCTACCTTGAAAATTCATTCTTGAAATAGAATGAAATGTCTTTTCAAATCTTATCCTGTCATTATAGAGTATAAAATTTGGCAAACACCAAATACCAATGTGCTATTTTGGGATTTTCCACTAAGGATTGAAGAGAATGAGACAAAATATTTTATAGAAAAGAAATTGAATGGAATGGGAGGAGTTAAAGTGGAGATAGTAGAAATATTTTCAGTAAAACTGATCAGAGCAGAGAAGAGGTGGGCAGGCCAGGAGATGGAGACTGAGGGGATGCAGTCTCAAATCACATCAGACAGATTCCATCAGCATCAGTGTTCCTGAGGGATCCAGGAGAGACGGACCCAGGCTGTGAGTCCTTTGGCTGTGCTGGTCTTCAGTGTCAGTTTGGAAGTTTCCAGCAAGGACTTATTTAGACCCCAGGAGCTGTAAATTCAACTTAGAAGCAAAGGACTGCTGAAGTACCACCCATTCTGGACCTCATTACTTATGAGTGTGGGCAGAGCTCAACGTGTTGGTAGCAGTCATCATCAGAGGCCTCTGGGACAGACTGTGGATGGGATAGGAATTGAGGGAGATGTTATTGAACCCTGGGTCTTTAGTTATCGGTAGGATCATACTAATAGCTGTTTCTCAAAATTTCTTCACCTGTGCCTTCACTTGAATAATACAGTAACTTCCCATAGCTGTTTTAACTCTTTAGACAAAAGAAATAGATCTAAATTAAAAGAAAAAAAAAAAAGATAACTTTGTTTGTGGAAACTGGAGACACACAAAATCTCAGTCTGGGAAACCAAGATCTCAGGATATAGGTCTAACAAAATAAGTGAGGGCAAAAATTATCTGCTTTGGGGTCTTTTCTGACTTTTTAGGATACATTTGCTTAATTCTTTCCTTTCTGTCTGCACACTTGATTCTGTCACTTTTTTACTCTGACAGGAAAAGTTTGGCTTCCAACAAATTTTGAGTTTTATATAAGATATGCTCAACTGCCAGAAAATCTATTATTATCAGGTCAAAAATCCTTGGGGCAAGAGCTTTCAATGGCCAAAACTAGAAAAATTCAAACAACCAAAAAAGTAATATTGAATTAAAACTCAAGGTATAAAATATTGATGAACTCATGTTAATGTAAAACAATGATTAAGTAAATAAGGTAAAAGTGATAAATCTCTTGTGCTGTAGAAAAATCCTAATAATTTATGTTGATACTGTTTCTTTGAGTAGTTGGAACATAGCTTTCTACTTAAGTATGGGTTTCACATAGTGACTTCCTCCCAAATATTACAATATGAAAAGGAAGGAAAGGGTAACTTTAGAGTGGGAAAACTGACAAACACTGTACTACATCAGCTAGGTGACTAACAACAGTGATAAGTTATATAGATTGTAAATACCCTTGATATGTTCTAATACGAACGACAATTTACCTCAGTAGTCTTTCTTTTCAAAACCGGTAACTCCAGTCTAATCATTAGAAAAATATCAGATAAATTTCAACTGAAGAACATTTTACATAATATCTGATCTTAAAACTCTCAAGGTCATAAGATATAAGGCAAGTCTTAATATAATGTGTCAATAAGGATTCATCAATTGCAAAAAATGTATAATACTTGTTGAAGAGGCTGTCTCTGCCCCATTGTATATTCTTGTCTCCTTTGTCAAAATTAAGGTACTTATAGGTGTGTGGTTTTATCTGTGGGCTCTCTATCTTGTTCCATTGGTCTATATTTCTGTTTTTGTGGCAGTACCATACTATCTTGATGATTGTAGCTTTGTAGTATAGTCTGAAGTCAGGGTTGATTCCTCCAGTTCCATTCTTTCTCAAGACTGCTTTGGCTATTCGGGGTCTTTTGTGTTTCCATATGAACTGTGAAATTTTTTGTTCTAGTTCTGTGAGAAATGCCATTGGTAATTCGATAGGGATTGCATTGAATCTGTAGATTGCATTTGGTAATATAGTCATTTTCACAATATTGATTCTTCCTAGCCAGGAACATGGAATATCTCTCCATCTGTTTATGTCATCTTTTATTTCTTTCATCAGTGTCTTATAGTCTTTTGTCTCCTTACGTAGGTTTATTACTAGATATTTAATTCTTTTTGTTGCATTGGCAAATGGTATTGATTCCTTATGACCCAGCAATCCCATTCCTAGGCATACACCCTGAGGAAATCAAAACTGAAAAAGACACATGTACCCCAATGTTCACTGCAGCAGTATTTACAATAGCTGAAAGTTAGTCACACAGTAGTGTCTGACTCTTGGTGATCCCATGGACTGTAGCCCACCAGGCTCCTCTGTCCATAGAATTCCCTAGGCAAGAGTACTGGAGTGGGTTGCCATTTCCTTCTCCAGGGGATCTTCCTGACCCAGGGGTCAAACCCAGGTCTCCTGCATTGCAGGCAGATTCTTTACCATCTGAGCTACTAGGGAACCCCAGAACATGGAATCAACCTAGATGTCCATTGATAGATGAATGGATAAAGAAGCTGCGGTACATGTATACAATGGAATACTACTCAGCCATAAAAAAGAACCCATTTGAATCTGTTCTAATAAGGTGGATGAAATTAGATCCTATTATGCAGAGTGCAGTAAGTCAGAAAGAGAAATATAAATATCATATACTGATACATATGTATGGATTCTAAAGAGATGGCACTGATAAATTTTTTTTCAGGCCAGCAATGGAGAGACAGACATAGAGAATAGACCTATGGACATGGTGGAAGGAGAGGAGGGAGAAAGGGAGATGTATATAGAGAGTAACATAGAAATTTATAATACCATATGTAAAATAGATAGCCAATAGGAATTTGCTGTATGATTCAGGGAACTGTGATGGGCTGAAGGGTGGGATAGGGAGGGGCATGGGAGGGAGGTATGGAAGGAAGGGGACATGGGTGTACCTATGGCTGATTTGTTGTTGTATGACAAAAAAACTCAAAATTATGTAAAGCAATTATTCTTCAATTAAAAATTTTTAAAAAAGAAAAAAATTTAAATGATATAAACAGAGCAATGGATTCTCATCCCAGGATATCTGAAAGTACATTGTACTTCAATTCATGTCGATGTATGGCAAAAATCATCACAGTATTGTAATTATCCTCCAAGTAAAATAAATAAATTAAAAACTTAAAAAAAACATATAATACTATGTAAGATGTTAACAATAGGGGAAAAGGGGTGTGGGGTATACAACCTTCACAACTTTTCTGTAAATCTAAAACTATTCTCAAATAAAAAGTTTATTTAAAAAATCCTTGAACAAGGGACTGACAAATTCATCTTGACTCAGATATCCACCTTGAACCAATGAAGTGAGGACAAACAGTTTTGAGGTCAAGCTCCAAGACATAGAAGTTTTCTGTGGCCATAGTCATATTTGTATGTGTGGGTGTACATGTGCAGGGAAGCAGGAATGTGAAAAAGAAATCTGAGATATCAGTGCTGGGCAGATAATTTAATAAGTACCCATTAAATCTAATTTCCTTCCTTATCCACATATTTGCATGATTATTTTGGAGGTCTGTGGGATATTTTCATTTTTCCACTCAAGCTCCTCTTTCTGTCTACATTGGTGTTCTGTTGCCCTTGCCTTGCCAGTGTCCTTGGTATCCTCTGTGACATCACTGCCAAGAGAACTGTTCCAAGGCACTGACCCTGAGGGTTCCAAAAGATTGCTAGAAAAATTTAATAGAAACTTTGTGGGATAAAGATAAGAAATTAAACAGAAAGGAGAACAAATCTAAGAATGATGCATAATTTAAGAGACAAAAAAAAAAAAAAAAAAATCTGAGACCTGGAGTTCCAGAGGGAAAGGACAAAGAAAATGGAATAGAGAACATTGTCAAATAAAAAATGCATGGTGATTTCTCAGGGCTGAAAATAATTCAGGATAATGCTAAGTTCTCAGCACAATGAATGAAGACATCCCTAGACATACGATTGTGAAAATTCAAATTGCTAAGGGTAAAGAGAAGACTCTATATGTTTTTTTGATAAGAAAGAAAAATGTGACCTGCATAAAATGATAAGTCTGGGATCACATTTTCCATCAACAATGTTGAGTGTTGGAAGACAGTGAAGAAAGCACTTTGAAGTTCTAATAAATAATGTCTTAAGAATCATAAGATGTTTCCTGCATCCTTGAAAGGGAGGTTATTTGAGGTTGGACTATATCCAAAAGAGGAAGAAAATGAAGACAAAGAATCTTGGCATCCTTGAAATAGTGGAGCCAACTTGTCTGTAGAAGAACATTGAAGGGGAACGTCTGAACTGCAGTTATTCGGCAGGCCTGTACTTCAGCCAGTCCTCACTGAGGCCTCGGGAGAAAGGGGGAGTCCATAAAACACCTATTATTATTCTCTATTACTGGTGCTGAAATAAAGGCAAGGAAAAAAATCATTACAGTTAGAAAACTAACGACAAAACTGCTAAAAATGTACAAAATAACCAATGTGTATGCTTAGATCAGCAGAAAAGTGTATTCACCTTCTTAATACTCTTATTAACTTTCATCATTTACATCAACCTACAGATAAAGCGTTCTTTGCCAAAGAATGCTCAAACTATATCGCAATTGCACTCATCTCACATGCTAGTAAAGTAATGCTCAAAATTCTCCAAGCCAGGCTTCAGCAATACGTGAACCGTGAACTTCCAGATGTTCAAGCTGGTTTTAGGAAAGGCAGAGGAACCAGAGATCAAGTTGCCAACATCCACTGGATCATGGAAAAAGCAAGACAGTTCCAGAAAAACATCTATTTCTGCTTTATTGACTATGCCAAAGCCTTTGACTGTGTGGATCACAATAAACTGTGGAAAATTCTGAAAGAGATGCGAATACCAGACCACCTGACATGCCTCTTGAGAAACCTGTGTACAGGTCAGGAAGCAACAGTTAGAACTGGACATGGAACAACAGACTGGTTCCAAATAGGAAAAGGAGTACATCAAGACTGTATATTGTCACCCTGTTTATTTAACTTCTATGCAGAGTACATCATGAGAAACGCTGGGCTGGAAGAAGCACAAGCTGGAATCAAGATTGCCGGGAGAAATATCAATAACCTCTGATATGCAGATGGCACCACCCTTATGGCAGATATTGAAGAGGAACTAAAAAGCCTCTCGATGAAAGTGAAAGAGGAGAGTGAAAAAGCTGGATTAAAGCTCAACATTCAGAAAATGAAGATTATGGCATCTGGTCCCATCACTTCATGGGAAATAGATGGGGAAACAGTGGAAACAGTGTCAGACTTTATTTTTCTGGGCTCCAAAATCACTGCAGATTGTGATTGCAGCCATGAAATTAAAAGACGCTTGCTCCTTGGAAGGAAAGTTATGACCAACCTAGACAGCATATTAAAAAGCAGAGACATTACTTTGCCAAAAAAGGTCCGTCTACTCAAGGCTATGATTTTTCCAGTAGTTATGTATGGATGTGAGAGTTGGATTGTGAAGAAAGCTGGGCAGCAAAGAATTGATGCTTTTGAACTGTGGTGTTGGAGAAAACTCTTGAGTCCCTTGGACTGCAAAGAGATCCAACGGGTCCCTCCTAAAGGAAATCAGTCCTGAGTCTTCATTGGAGGGACCAATGTTGAAGCTAAAACTCCAATACGTTGGCCACCTTATGCAGAGAGCTGACTCATTTGAAAAGACCCTGATGCTGGGAAAGATTGAGGGCAGGAGGAGAAGGGGACAACAGAGGATGAGATGGTTGGATGGCATCACCGACTCAACGGACATGAGTTTGAGCAAGATCTAGGAGTTGGTGATGGACGGGGTGGCCTGGCGTGCTGCAGTTCATGGGGGGGTGCAAAGATTTGGACACGACTGAGTGACTGAACTGACTGACTGACTGGCTGACAGATAAAGCATTGAAAATTAATTGTATATATTTACTACTGAGCTTGACATTGCAAAAGTTTTTGCACAAATGCTAGAAGTTGCAGGAGAAACGAACAGAGTGATACTGTGATGAAGACTTTGGTCATTATTATCATCTTAAAAGGGGGAATAAAAATTATGGATGCAGCACATTTGGGTTTGCATTGATATCTGGCCATAGTATGCATTTGGTTTTCTGCTGAGTAACATACTATCCACAGCTATAGAAAGAGTAGAGATGTTAGTATTTTACTAAGGATAAGCTTGTATGCTCAGTTGCTTCAGTCGTGTCCGAGTCTTTGCAACCCCATGGATTGCAGCCTACCAGGCTCCTTTGTCCATGGGATTCTTCCAGCAAGAAAACTGGAATTGATTGCCATGCCTTCTTCCAGGAGCTCTTCCTGACCAAGGGATTGAACCCACATCTCCTAAGTTGCAGGCAAATTCTTTACTGCTGAGCCTCTGGGGAAGCCCTTTTACCAAGCAGACAAAGTAACTACATGAGGAATGCAAAATAGAAATATAAAACTGGTTGGAAGGGGGTTGGTGGTGAATCAGCTCATTCCTCATTTATAATAAATTAGGTTATATCTAAAATTTATAAATGAGGAAATGGAATGAGGAGCATATTATTAAAAGATACAAAAGAAAAGAGTCAAGCAAAAATGATATAGAAGTAGAGTGGTTATTTCTTAAAAATGGGCTTGTGGATGAAAAAAGATGGAATAATGCATCTATTATTTAATGGAGTGGAAAAATATTTAAAAGAGATGATGAAATAGCAAAACTATGTTTTGTGGAGGTGAAAGAATTATATTAACAGATCTTAACTGTAATTCATCCCAGAGAGGAAACTGTGTTTAGAAAACTCTTTTGATTAATTGCTTCAAGCTGAAGTTCCTTTTGGCTTCTTCTGGTAATTGTGCATGCTATTTACATTCATCTAGTATTTAACATTGTTTACTTTAATTTTTAAAAATATTATACAAATAAATTGTGGCTCTTGTTATCAGTCTGGATCTTAATTTGAACAGTACATTTGAAATAAGAAGTTTAAGGAGAGTTTGTTTACAAAGTGACTATTATAGAGCTGCAGTAAAATGGAACCTGAGGAATGGTGCGTTGACCTGGAGCCCAGTAGCAGCTAAGATGCCATCATCCTCTAGGTCTAAAGAAATGAGAGGGCAGGGTTTCTATGATTTGGAAGGAAAAAGTTGTGCAGGGCGTCATTATGAATAGGGTATTGACCTCTGGATGGAGGATACAACCAACTTAAGGTGACCTTGTAAGGGGAGATTTAGAGGAATAGATACACTGGTTTCATTCTTCTGCCTCCATAAACTCTGCTGTGACAGTTTTCTGTTGGTGGAAGCCAACTAGTAGACAGAAGACATGGAATCTTAATATAATTCAGCTCCAGGAGGCAGAGAGAGAGGGCAGAAAGATCTACAGGGGAAAAATGGGGAATTTTTGGTGTAGTTCAAAGCTAGGACCCTCAGCATTCACTTTTTTCTCGTACCATTTCATTGTCTAGGTAGTAAACTTGTGTTTTCAACACAAAGGGACAAATAGACACACATTTCATATTATAAAAACATAGCCATTATTGGAAAAGGTTCAACATAGCAAAAAATGTATATTTATTTGACCATTAATGCTTTCTTTTTTGGTGTTAAGTTTCTTAGATGAGACTTCTCTTGTGGCTCAAATGATAAAGTGTCTGCCTACAATGTGGGAGACCCTGGTTCGGTCCCTGGGTCAGGAAGATCCTCTTGAGAAGGAAATGGCAGCTCACTCCAGTACTCTTGCGTGGAAAATCCCATGGATGGAGGAGCATGGTAGGCTACAGTCCATGGGGTCACAAAGAGTCGAACATGACTAAATGACTTCACTTTCACTTTTCATAGATTAAAAATAAATTCTAAATAAGGGTTGTCACAGAACAAAACTCATAAAACCTGTAAGAAGATGGACTGCATTTAGATTCAGTTCAGTTCAGTTTAGACGCTTGATTGTGTCCGACTCTTTGCGACCCCATGAATCACAGCAAGCCAGGCCTCCCTGTCTATCACCAATTCCCGGAGTCCACCTAACCCATGTCTATTGTTTCGGTGATGCCATCCAACGATCTCATCCTCTGTCATCCCCTTTTCCTCCTGCCCTCAATCTTTCCCAGCATTAGAGTCTTTTCAAATGAGCCAGCTCTTCTCATCAGGTGGCCAAAATATTGGAGTCTCAGCTTCAACATCAGTCCCTCCAATGAACCAAGGACTGATCTCCTTTAGGATGGACTGGTTGGATCTCCTTGTAGTCCAAGGGACTCTCAAGAGTCTTCTCCAACAGCACAGTTAAAAAGCATCAATTCTTTGGTGCCCAACTTTCTTTATAGTTCAACTCTCACACCCATACATGACTACTGGAAAAACCATAGCCTTGACTCAATAAACCTTTGTTGGCAAAGTAATGTCTTTGCTTTTTAATATGCTGTCTAGGTTGGTCATAACTTTCCTTCCAAGGAGTAAGTGTCTTTTAATTTCATGGCTGCAATCACCATCTGCAATGATTTTGGAGCCCCCCAAAATAAAGTCTGATACTGTTTCCACTGTTTCCCCACCTATTTGCCATAAAGTGATGGGACCAGATGCCATGATCTTTGTTTTCTGAATGTTGAGCTTTAAGCCAACTTTTTCATTCTCCTCTTTCACTTTCATCTAGAGGCTCTTTAGTTCTTCTTCACTTTCTGCCACAAGGGTGGTGCTATCTGCATATCTAGGTTATTGATATTTCTCCCGGCAATCTTGATTCCAGCTTGTGCTTCTTCCAGTCCAGAGTTTCTCATGATGTACTCTGCATAGAAGTTAAATAAGCAGGGTGACAATATACAGCCTTGATGTACTCCTTTTCCTATTTGGAACCAGTCTATTGTTCCATGTCCAGTTATAACTGTTGCTTCCTGACCTGCATATAGGTTTCTCAAGAGGCAGACCAGGTGATCTGGTATTCACATCTCTTTCAGAATTTTCCACAGTTTATTGTGATCCACACAGTCAAAGGCTTTGGCATAGTCAATCAAGCAGAAATAGATGTTTTTCTGGAACTCTCTTGCTTTTTCCATGGTCCAGCAGATGTTAGCAATTTGATCTCTGGTTCCTCTGCCTTTTCTAAAACCAGCTTGAACATCTGGATGCTCATGGTTCATGTATTGCTGAAGCCTGGCTTGGAGAATTTTAAGCATTACTTTACTAGCATGTGAGATGAATTCAATTGTGAGGTAGTTTGAGCATTCTTTGGCATTGCCTTTCTTTGGGGTTGGAATGAAAACTGAATTTTGCCAGTCCTGTGGCCACTGCTGAGTTTTCCAAATTTGCTAGCATATTGAGTGAAACACTTTCACAGAATCATCTTTAAGAATTTGAAATAGCTCAACTGGAATTCCATCTAGCTTTGTTTGTAGTGATGCTCCCTAAGGTCCACCTGACTTCACATTCCAGGACGTCTGGCTCTAGGTGAGTGTGATCAGACCTTCGTTATTATCTGGGCTGTGAAGATCTTCTTTGTATAGTTCTTCTGTGTTCTTGCCACCTCTTCTTAACATCTTCTGCTTCTGTTAGGTCCCTACCATTTCTGTCCTTTATTGAGCCCATTTTTGCATGAAATGTTCCCTTGGTATCTCTAATTTTCTTGAAGTGATCTGTAGTCTTCCTCATTCTGTTGTTTTCCTCTATTTCTTTGCACTGATCGCTGTGGAAGGCTTTCTTATCTCTCCTTGCAATTCTTTGGAACTCAGCATTCAAATGGGTTTATCTTTCCTTTCTCCTTTGCTTTTCACTTTTCTTCTTTTTGCAGCTATTTGTAAGGCCTCCTCAGACAGCCATTTTGCTTTTTTTCATTTCTTTATCTTGGGGATGGTGTTGCTCTATGTCTCCTGTACAATGTCATGAACCTCCATCCATAGTTCATCAGGCACTCTATCAAATCTAGCACCTTAAATCTATTTCTCATTTCTACTGTATAGTCTTAAGGTATTTGATTTAGATCATACCTGAATGGTCTAGTGGTTTTTCCCACTTTCTTCAATTTAAGTCTGAATTTGGCAATAAGCGGTTCATAATCTGAGCCACAGTCCGCTCCTGGTCTTGTTTTTGCTGACTGTATGGAGCTTCTCCATGTTTGGCTGCAAAAGATATAATCAATCTGGTTTCGGTTTTAACCATCTGTTGAGGTCCATGTATAGAGTCTTCTCTTCTGTTGTTGGAAGAGGGGGTTTGCTATGACCAGTGCGTTCTCTTGGCAGAACTCTGTTGGTCTTTGCCCTGCTTCATTCTATACTCCAAGGCCAAATTTGCCTGTTAATCCAGGTGTTTCTTGACTTCCTGCTTTTGAATTCCAGTCCCCTATAATGAAAAGGACATCTTTTTTGGGTGTTAGTTCTAAAATGTCTTGTAGGTCTTCATAGAACCGTTCAACTTCAGCTTCTTCAGCATTACTGGTCAGGGTATAGACTTGGATTACTGTGATACTGAATGGTTTGCCTTGGAAACGAACAGAGATCATTCTGTCATTTTTGAAATTGCTTCCAAGCACTGCATTTTGGACTCTTTTGTTGACTATGATGGCTACTCCATTTCTTCTAAGGGATTCCTGCCCACAGTAGTAGATATAATGGTCGTCTGAGTTAAATTCACCCATTTCAGTCCATTTTAGTTTGCTGATTCCTCGAATGTCCACGTTCACTCTTGCCATCTCCTGTTTGACCACTTCCAATTTGCCTTGATTCATGGATCTAACATCCCAGGTTCCTATGCAATATTGCTCTTGACAGCATCGAATCTTGCTTCTATCACCAGTCACATCCACAACTGGGTATTGTTTTCACTTTGGCTCCATCCCTCCATTCTTTCCGGAGTTATTTCTCCACTGATCTCCAGTAGGATATTGGGCACCTACCGACCTGGGGAGTTCCTCTTTCAGTGTCCTATCTTTTTGCCTTTTAATACTGCTCATGGGGTTCTCAAGGCAAGAATATTGAAGTGGTTTGCCATTCCCTTCTCCAGTGGACCACATCCTGTCAAACATCTCTACTATGACCTGTCTGTCTTGGGTGGCTCCACATGGCATGGCTTAGTTTCATTGAGTTAGACAAGCTTGTGGTCCATGTGATAAGATTGGCTAGTTGTCTGTGATTGTGGTTTAAGTTTGTCTGCCCTCTGATGCCCTCTCTCAGTGTCTACCATCTTACTTGGGTTTCTCTTACCTTGGACGTGGGGTATCTCTTCACTGCCACTCCAGCAAAGTGCAGCTGCTGCTTCTTACCTTGAATGTGGGGTAGCTCCTCTTGGCCGCGCTGGTGCACCGTCACAGCCGCTGTGACATTTAAATATTCAGGACTAATTAGTTTTTAATCATTTTTTGTTTACATTGAAGCATGCTTTTTTTTTTTTTTAGCAATAGAGACAACAACATATTAAAAAACTTAAACTTTAAAAGAGGAAATACTATAATGTAGCACAAGTTTCCTCAATCTGTGTCCTCTATAACAGTGTAATATTTCATGAAGAGTAAGTTCTAGGAACCACAAAAAACTTGTGCAAACACAAGATTTTGCATCAAATACCTTTCTGTTTATTCACTTTTTTTTTTTTTTTTGGCTGTATTGGATCTTAGTTGCATTGGACAGGATTGTCATTGCATCGTGTGGGATCTTTCGTTGTGGCCCATGGACTCTCGTGTTGTCTCATGTGGGCCTAGAGCTCTGCCGAATGTGGGATCTTTGGTTTCCCAACCAGGGATCAAACTTATGTCCTTGTATTGCAAGGCGGATTTTTAATCACTGGACCACCAGGGAAGTCCCTGTCTATTCACTCTTAAAGGAGTCATTTCAGCACTCTCAATCTCTTATTTTCCAATTTCTAAAATGACACAGGTCAACATTTCAAATGTTTACAAAGTCCAGGCAGGACACCTCGATGAATAAATCCTGTGGTGAGAGGCAGCCTGGCTTGGTAAGGACTCTGGTGAAGTGGTGGGCACATGTCTTGTCCACAGACCTTGGTGGCTTCCAGGCTTCAGCCCATAGTTACCACATGGGAACACCAACCTGGTATAGCCAGATCTGTAAATGTTGATGGGCAATCTTCACATTTTAAAATGGGGCAAATAATTCCAAAGTTTTAAAAGATGGTTTGTGTTAAACCACACATTTTTGCAAACCAGATTTCCCCTATGGGTGCTGCTGCTGCTGAGCAATTTCTAATTCTTGGATTAGCTAATTTTTAACTAATCTTCAAATATCAACATAACCAATATTTTGTGATTCCATGTGGTTAGATAATAACTAAGAATAAGTCAGGGTCACCTATTAATAACTTTGGTACATTGTTGCTGCCTGAATAACATAGTGTAGAATTTTAGTGCAGAATGGGATTTAGTCATCTTCTGCTTTTGAATTATTATTAAGGTATAACAACTATTTTCAGTTATCGAGAAAGAAAAGGTCTTTGAAGACTCTAGTCTATAAATGAGAAAGCTTTTAGGAGACCTGTAAGTGACGCTTTTATGAAATGTTAATGCACACATGTGGTGGATGGTTGGGGATCAACAGGATAAACCCCAGTGGGATCGTAACTCTGGCCTAGATTTATGGGACTCAGCTCAATCACCAAGTGTATTACTAAAAGGATGGTAAAAGCCTATGCAAGGATCCAGCTATCTGTCACATGACCTGATCGAGGGAAGAGATAAAAGCTTATATGGATCTTATGGAAGCCTGCCAATACTTGTCTCCATAATACATGATGAAACTCTGACAATAAACTACTCCTGGGAGTTTGGTATTAAATTAGAGAGGCGGCAGCTCTCCTTTCTGCTGTTTTCAGATATCTAGGTATGGCTTTCTAATATGCTGCTGATTTAGAGGCCAGAAGATGAAGGTTCTATTTTAATATCTCTCCAACACCTCATCTTCTCTATCTCTGCTGTTATGTAGTTCAGAAGTATGGAAATAAGAATGTGTGATATGACCCATCCACCATGCTACAGCTTTCTTAGGATCATATCACACAGGTGTAGATTACAGGTTGTCTTAAAAATGATCACTACACTCTTTCTAGAAAATACATAAGTGCATACTTTAGTCAGAGATAATTTTTTTGTCCTGAAAAATCAGAAATTCAGTTCATCTACTGCTAACTGCTAAGTCACTTCAGTCATGTCCAGCTCTGTGCGACCCCATAGACGGCAGCCCACCAGGCTCCCCTGTCCCTGGGATTTTCCAGGCAAGAACACTGGAGTGGGGTGCCATTTCCTTCTCCAATGCATGAAAGTGAAATGTGAAAGTGAAGTCGCTCAGTTATGTCCAACCCTCAGCGACCCCACGGACTGCAGCCTTCCAGGCTTCTCCGTCCATGGGATTTTCCAGGCAAGAGTACTGGAGTGGGGTGCCATTGCCTTCTCCGTCAGTTCATCTAACTCAATGTTTAATAAGGAGGAGATTTTATTTTTCAAATAACAATAAAAGTGTCTTTGTTAAGAAAAATAATGAGCCTTCTAATAGAGGAGGTGAAACTTGGTATGCCCAGGGCAATGGGAGGAGAAGGTGAGAGGGACAGAAGGAGGTAGAGAAGAGAGAGGAAGGTTGAAGACTACGTTAACGTAATGTGAATCTTCCTGGCAACCTCCCAAAATCTTCAGTAAAGTCCACTAAGCTCACAAATTTAAGAAATTTTAATTTAAAAAAGTATGGTAAAATATACATAACACAAAATTTACCACTTGACTATTATAAAGTGTAGAGTGGCATTAAGTGCATTGTCTTGTACAATCATCACCATGATTCATCTTCAGAATTTATTGATCTTTCCAGTCTGAAAGCTTGCACCCATTTATTGATAACTCCAAACTCTCGTTCTCCCCTCTCCCCAGCCCCTAGTAATCATCATGCTACTTTCTGTCTGTGTGATTTTGATTATTGAGCTACTAATTTAAGCAGAGTCATACAATATTTGTTCTTTTGTGAGAGATAATGATTGAGAGTGCTTTGTGTTGTGGAAATCAAGGAAAGGGCTACATGTCACATGAGGGACAACATGGCCAGGTCAGAGGATTCTGAAGAAAGCATAGGAGCCTGAAGGTGCCGGAGGTGGTTCCAGGAATACGACAGAGGTTGAAACTGGACCCACAAGGCCAGATCTAGTACACAGCTGTTATCAGTCTGTAGTGTGCCTTAAAACATTTAGACTACATGACATTGTTCAAAATTGGGACGGTTTTAATCAAGATCCAGATATCTTGCCCATCTTGTAAAATCTGACAGTAATGGGCTTGCATTTCCCCAGCTACAATCAGATGAGCAACAGATGTACACTCCAGCTCTTTCCTTATATTCATAGTGCTTTGTTTATTCATCTATAATCTATTCACAGGATGAATGATATTCGTTGTTGTTCAGTCACTAAGTTGTGTTTGACTCTTTGCAACCCCATGGACGCCAGGCTTCCCAGTCCTCCACTGTCTCCCAGAGCTTGTTCAAATTCATGTCCATCGAGTCAGTGATGCCACCCAATCATCTCATCCTCTGTCACCCTCTTCTCCTCCTGCCCTCAATCTTTGCCAGCATCAGGGTCTTTTCCAGTGAATCAGTTCTTTGCATCAGGTGGCCAAAAGTATTGGAGTTTCAGCTTCAGCATTAGTTCCTCCAATGAATATTCAGGGCTGATTTCTTTTATGATTGACTGATTTGGTCTCCTTGCAGTCCAAAGGGACTCTCAAGAGTCTCCTCCAACACCACAGGTCAAAAGCATCAATTCTTTGGCTCTCAGCCTTTATGGTCCAACTCTCACATCCATACATGACTACTGAAAAAACCATAGCATTGACTATACTTTGTCAGCAATGTATTCATATGATATTCATAGTAATCTGAATATTCATAGAAATGTTGGAATAGATGTTTACATCTCCACCATATATAGAGATATGGTTATCCATATCTCTAAACTGGAAGCCAAGTTTATCTAGATCTTTAGTGGCCAGGAGTCTTCATATGATACATCTGGGCTACAAATTAAAAAACAAAAGACATTTATTGGGAGGATATAGAGTTGTCCTGTAGACATCAAGGGATGTGGGTCAGTGGGTTTTATGGAAACTTAGGTAAACAGTCAGGCAGCCAAGCAGAGTCTTCATTTAGCTCTCATTCATCAGGGAAAACATACTCTCTGCTCTTTATATCTTCTGTATGCCTGCTTTATTCTGTTCTACTCATATTCATATTGCTGAGTGTCTGCTATGCTTTTTCAGGATGAAATTGTTTTCCTAAAATATTTTCTAAAGTAGACCTTACAGACACTAACAACTGCCTGTTCAAATGCCACCAACCAACTGATTGTGGGCTTCCCAGGTGGCCAATGCAGGAGACATAAGACAAGCAGTTTTCATCCTTGAGTCCAAAGACCCTGGAGGAGGGCATGGCAACCCACTACAGTGTTCTTGCCTGGAGAATACCATGGACAGAGGAGCCTGGAGGGCTACAGTCCAAAGGCGCACACAGAGTCGGACATGATGGAAATGACTTGAAAGTAAAAGTGAAATTCGCTCAGTTGTGGCTGACTCTTTGCTACCCCATGGACTATATAGTCCATGGAATTCTCTAGGCCAGAATACTGGAGTGGTTATCCTTTCCCTTCTCCAGGGTAATCTTCCCAACCCAGGGATCGAACCCAGGTTCGATTGCATTGCAGATGGATTTTTTACCAGCTGAGCCACAAAGGAAGCCCAAGAATACTGGAGTGGGTAGCCCATGACTGAAGTGGCTTAGCATGCAACTGATGATAGATCCTGAATCACAATTCCATGTCCTTAGGAGAGAGAATCTGGTGACCTGGTTTATGTCCACTCAGCCACAGCTCTGATTTATCTGTGGCTGGAGCAGAACATTCTGGGCAGTTTTTCACTGAGTTCAGGTTGACAGTTACATATCTTTGCTTTCTGACCTGGAAAGGTCCCTGATGCTATGATGCCCCTGGGAGCTGACTTTGTCCAGTCAACACCCATGTAAGTTAAGACCCTCAAACAGTGATGAGTGAGAGTGGCTATCTAAGTGCTCCTGCTTTCCATCCTTCTAGATGTGATTCTAGGAGGCATTCTCAGACTTTTTGGAAAGTGCAAGCAGAATTGAAAGCCTTATGTCCTCAGCTTCAGTCTCAATATCATACACTGATATTGGCTCTTCCTCCTCCCATCTCACTCTTCCCACACCTCATTTTGCTCATTGGAAAACCACCCCTTCTAAAGGCTTAGCCAGCCTACTCACAAGTCTTATCACAGGCTCTGCTTCTGGGGAAAGCCATGCTGAGACAGCCTGATTTGTCAGGTGTTTGCCCATTTGTTACTGAGTGAATTGTGTCCAACCAAATGATAGGTTGAGGCTCTAGTACCTCAGAAGGTGACTTTATTTGGATATAGGACTGTTGCAGATGTAATTGGTTAAAATGAGGTCACACTGTGGTAGGCTGGGACCTTAATCCAGTATGATTTTGGTCCTTATAAAAAGAGAAAAGACACAGAGAGTTGAGGGGACAACACCATGTGATGATGGAGAGAGACTGAGTTGGTTTAATTGCAAGACAAGGAACATCAAGAATTGCCAGAAACCATCAGAAGCTAGGCAGATGCAAGAGATTCCTCCTTGCAGATTTTAGAGGGCACATGGCCATTCCTACTCCATGACTTCAGATTTCAAGCCTCCAGAGTTATAAGACAATAACTTTCTATTGTTTAAGCCTCCTGGTTTGTCGTTCTTTGTTACAGAAGTCCTGGGAAATGAATACATCATTGTTGTTGTTGCCAAATAGTGAGCACATGTATGTGGCCTGTGTGTGTGTTTGTGTGTGTGTATGCTAAGTCACTTCAGTTGTGTCCGACTCTGCAGCACTATGGACTGTAGCCCACCAGGCTCATCTGTCCACCGACTTTTCCGAGCAAGAATACTGGAGTGGGTTGTTATGCTCTCCTCCAGGGGATCTTCCTGACCCAGGGATCAAAACTCATATCTTTTGCATCTTCTGCAGTGGCAGGTGGGTCTTTATCACTAGAGCCACTTGGGAAGTGGCTTTGGGCAGTTTCTTTAAAAGGGGATATAGCTTGAGTGAAGACCATAGGCATCTATAACGTAAGTAAAAATGTTTGTAAGAAGTTAAAATGATGATAACTGAAAAAATAAAATGGAGAATTGATTTAAAGTATTAAAAAACAATAGAGTAAAATTCTCTTAATATTGTACTAGTGAAAATGATATGTTTTCTTCACTTTTACTTTCCTCCTGAACACACAATTAGACTGTTTCCTAGGCTCATCTCTGGTTACTCAAGGTTATATGACAAAATTATGTCCATAAACTGATTTGATTCAATAAGTTGATAAGCATATTTCAGATTCAAGGAATATAGGTCAGTACTGGTTAATAAGAAATCTAAAAATAGCAATAATGTCCATCAGCAGATGAATGGATAAGAAAGCTCTGGTGCATATACACAATGGAGTATTACTCAGCCATTAAAAAGAATACATTTGAATCAGTTCTAATGAGGTGGATGAAACTGGAGCCTATTATACAGAGTGAAGTAAGCCAGAAAGAAATACACCAATACAGTATACTAACTCATATATATGGAATTTAGAAAGATGGTAACGATAATCCTATATGTGAGATAGCAAAAGAGACACAGATATATAGGACAGTCTTTTGGACTCTGTGGGAGAGGGAGAGGGTGGGATGATTTGGGAGAATGGCATTGAAACATGTGTAATATCATATATGAAATGAATCGCCAGTCCAGGTTTGATGCATGATACAGGATGCTTGGGGCTGGTGCACTGGGATGACCCAGAGGGATGGTACAGGGAAGAAGGAGGGAGGAGGGTTCAGGATGGGAAACACGTGTATACCTGTGGTGGATTCATGTTGATGTATGGCAAAATCACTACAATATTGTAAAGTAATTAACCTCCAGTTAAAGTAAATAAATTTATATTAAAAGAAAACAATAAAAATGCGATAAAATATATGTAAGTTAAAGGGAGAAGTCAATGGCACCCCACTCCAGTACTCTTGCCTGGAAAATCCCATGGGTGGAGGAGCCTGGTAGGCTGCAGTCCATGGGGTTGCTAAGAGTTGGACACGACTGAACGACTTCCCTTTCACTTTTCACTTTCATGCATTGGAGAAGGAAATGGCAACCAACTCCAGTGTTCTTGCCCGGAGAATCCCAGGGACGGGGGAGCCTGGTGGGCTGCCGTCTATGGGGTCGCACAGAGCCGGACACGACTGAAGTGACTTAGCAGCAGCAAGTTAATAATAGACATTTTAAAATCAGCACGATAAATCAGACCTTCTCAGGCATTTGACTCTCTTCTGAAATCTAAAACAACTCATCCTTTATAAACCTTAGGATCAGATAAAACTCATAGACAAAAACATGTCTGTGAAACTCACTGATATTATGAAGTCTGCATGTGTGTGTGTATGTGTGTGTGTGTTAGTCACTCAATCATGTCCAACTCTTCAGTCCCATGGACTGTAGCCCTCCAGACTCCTCAGTCCATGGTATTTGCCAGGCAAGAATGCTGGAGTGGGTAGCATTTTCCTTCTCCAGGGGATCTTCCTGACCCAGGAGCTGAACCTGGGTCTCTTGCATTTCAGGCAGATTCTTTACCATCTGAGCCACCAGCGAAGCACTTATAAGGTCTGTAAATGAAGCCTTTTTGCAGGAAGAAGCTTAAAAAGGATATTGTGTCTTTCTACAATCAAACTATTGCTTATTATCTCTTCAGGATTCTTTGGATAAGGTATTGTTGTATCCATTTAAAAGTTATTCTCCATAAAAATCATTAGCTATAGATACAGCAGCAGAAACAATAGATACCTGTTTAATAATTGGGTAGGATACTATGCTAGGTACATGAATTATTTGGAAACACATTGCTCTTGATGAGTTTATAATCTCTTAAGCTCTGACTGCAGTGTAGAGAAAAATTAGAGAAAACCAATAATGTATGTGAAGAGAACAAATGGGAATTCAGCAATAGTAGAGGGTTGGACTAGGTTGGTGGTGGTAGAAATAGAGAGAATTGGTGGGTGTGAGAAATAGTTGGGAGATCAGATCCATGTGAATCAATGATGGATTGAGTGAGGTGAGGGTAGGTGTTGAAGATGGCTCTTAGGATTGGGATGCTCTCAGATGGACAGATAGTGATGTCTTTGGCTATAATGTGGTGCACTGGAATGGAGTTGCATTTGGAATCAAACTTGTTGGGCTTCCCTGGTGGCTCAGATGGTAAAAAATCTGCCTGCAATTCAGGAGACATGGGTTCAACCCCTTGGTTGGGAAGATCTGGAGGAGGGAGTGGCTACTGAGAAATTCTTGCCTGGAAAATTCCATGGACAGAGGAGCCTGCTAGGCTACAGTCCATGGGGTCACAAAGAGTCAGACATGACTGAGTGACTAACACTTATTGAATCTGAAGCATATTTTGGTAGGTGCTTATAGAGGCAAATGGCCTTCCCCAGTAGCTCAGCAGTAAAGAATCTGCCTGAAATTCAGGAGACATGGATAGACGTGGGTTCGGTCCTGTGTCAGGAAGATCCCCTGGAGGAAAGGATGGCAACCCACTCCAGTATTCTTTTTTTTTTTTTTTTAATTTATTGGTCATTTTTATTTCTTTTTAAAAAATTAGTTTAATTGGAGGCTAATTACTTTACAATATTGTAGTGGTTTTTGTCATACATTCACATGAATCAGCCATGGGTGTATGTGTGTCCCCCATCCTGAACCCTCTCCCACCTCCCTCCCCATCTCATCCCTCAGGGTCATCCCAGTACACCAGCTCTGAGTGCCTTGTCTCATGCATTGAGCCTGGGCTGGTGATCTGTTTCACATATGATAATATACATGTTTCAGTGCTATTATCTCAGATCATCCCACCCTCTCCTTGGGAGTCCAAAAGTCTGTTCTTTACATCAGTGTTTCTTTTGCTTTTGCTATCTTGCATACAGGTTCATTGTTACCATCTTTCTAAATTCCATATATATGCATTAATGTACTGTATTGGTGTTTTCCTTTCTGACTTATTTCACTCTGTATAATAGGCTCCAGTTTCATTCACCTCATTAGAACTGATTCAAACGTCTTATTTTTAATAGCTGAGTAATATTCCATTGTGTATAAGTACCACAGCTTTCTTATCCATTCATCTGCTGATGGACATCTTGGTTGCTTCCATGTCCTAGCTATTGTAAACAGTGCTGCGATGAATATCGGAGTACATATATCTCTTTCAATTCTGGTTTCCTTGGTGTATATGCCCAGCAGTGGGATTGCTGGGTTGTATGGCAGTTCTATTTCCAGTTTTTTAAGGAATCTCCTCATTGTTCTCCATAGTGGCTGTACTAGTTTGTATTCCCACCAACAGTGTAAGAGGGTTTCCTTTTCTCCACACCCTCTCCAGCATTTATTGTTTGTAGACTTTTTAATAGCAGCCATTCTGACCAGTGTGAGATGGTACCTCATTGTGGTTTTAATTTGCATTTCTCTGATAATGAGTGATGTTGAGCATATTTTCATGTGTTTGTTAGCCACCTGTATGTCTTCTTTGGAGAAATGTCTGTTTAGTTCTTTGGCCCATTTTTTGATTGGATCATTTATTTTTCTGGAATTGAGCTGCAGGAGTTCCTTGTATATTTTTGAGATTAATTCTTTGTCAGTTGCTTCATTTGCTATTTTCTCCCATTCTGAAGGCTGTCTTTCAACCTTGCTTATAGTTGCCTTCGTTGTGCAAAAACTTTTAATTTTAATTAGGTCCCATTTGTTTATTTTTGCTTTTATTTCCATTACTCTGGGAGGTGGGTCATAGAGGATCCTGCTGTGATTTATGCCAGAGACTGTTTTGCCTATGTTTTCCTCTAGGAGTTTAATAGTTTCTGGTCTTACATTTAGATCTTTAGTCCATTTTGAATTTAGTTTTGTATATTTTGTGTATTTTTGTGTTAGAAACTGTTCTAGTTACATTCTTTTACAAGTGGTTGACCAGTTTTCCCAGGACCACTTGTTAAAGAGCTTGTCTTTTCTCCATTGTATATTCTTGCTTCCTCTGTCAAAGATAAGGTGTCCATAGGTGCATGGATTTATCTCTGGGCTTTCTATTATGTTCCATTGATCTATATTTCTGTTTTTATGCTAGTACCATAACTGTCTTAATGACTGTAGCCTTGTAGTATAGTCTGAAGTCCGGCAGGTTAATTCCTCCAATTCCATTCTTCTTTCTCAAGTTTGCTTTGGCTATTCGAGGTTTTTTGTATTTCCATAAAAATTGTGAAATTATTTGTTCTAGTTCTGTGAAAAATACCGTTGGTAGTTTGATAGGGATTGCATTGAATCTATAGATTGCTTTGGGTAGTATACTCATTTTCACTATATTGATTCTTCTGATCCATGAACATGGTATATTTCTCCATCTATTTGTGTCATCTTTGATTTCTTTCATCAGTGTTTTATAGTTTTCTATATATAGGTCTTTTGTTTTTTTTTAGGGAGATTTATTCCTAATATCTTCTTTTCATCACAATGGTGAATGGAATTGTTTCCTTAAGTTCTTTCTGTTTTCTCATTGTTAGTGTATAAGAATGCATGGGATTTCTCTGTGTTAACTTTATATCCTGCAACTTTACTATATTCAGTGATTAGCTCTAATAATTTTCTGGTGGAGTCTTTAGGGTTTTCTTTGTAGAGGATCATGTCATCTGTAAACAGTGCGAGTTTTACTTCTTTTCCAATCTGGATTCCTTTTATTTCTTTTTCTTTTCTGATTGCTGTGGCTGAAACTTCCCAAACTATGTTGAATAGTAGTGGTGAGAGTGGGCACCCTTCTCTTATTCCTGACTTTAGGGGGAATGCTTTCAATTTTCACCATTGAGGAAAATGTTTGCTGTGGGTTTATCATATATGGCTTTTATTATGTTTAGGTATGTTCCTTCTCTCCCTCCTGTTTCTGGAGGTTTTTTTTTTTTTTTAATCATAAATGGATGTTGAATTTTTTCAGTCTTTCTCTGCATCTATTCCACTCTAGTATTCTTACCTGGAAAATCCAACGGATAGAGGTGCCTGGCGGGCTATAATTCTTGGGGTTGCAAAGAGTTGGACATGACTGAGCACAGCGCATATTACATATACAGGCAGCTGAAGCTCAGAGAAGTGGTCTGAACTAGAGATAGAATCGTAGAACTTTTGATTATGAGCAATGATTGATGCTATGGTATGGATGAGTTTTATTATGGTGACAGTGCAGAGTGAGCAGACAAGGCACCCTTGGGATGATGTTGAGGAGCCTACAGACCTTAGGAATTGAGAAGAGAAGGATAATCCTGCAGTCAGTTCCCAGACTTACACAGATTCATAGACACAGGTCCCCTTGCATTAATGGGGGAGGTTGGGTCTCACTGAGACAAATCACTGAGACAAACCTTGTAACTCAGCAAAAAATGTATAAGTATTCCTCCTAGCCTTTCTGAGAGAGGCCTGTGACCACTTCCCAGGATGATTGTACTTTGGAGAAGAGTAAATAGTCAGATTTTCATGGATTTCTGGACACTGACTTTCAACTGACATGAATTCATAGAGATCCTAAATTCCATTAGAGTTCACCAGTCAGAACTGAGGCTTAATAAGATCAGGTAATCAATGGAGTTTTGACTTGTATCAAAATGAGCAGTAGGACTTGTGGGTCTCTATACCCATCTTTGTGGTTATTCCTCAGTTCCAGAATGCATGACTGGCATGGACACACTCAGAAAATTGGCAGAATTCTTATGTAGGATCCCTGATCTGGGGCAAGAAAGCCCAATTTAGGTCACCTGAGTTGTCTCCACGTATCAAAATAGTGAAACAAAAAGTAATACCACATTCCCAGAAACATTGCAAAGATAATGCTTTCATCAAAGACTTAAAAGATGCAGGAATGGTGGTTTCTACCATGTCTTCATTCAACTTACCTATTTGGCTTGTGCAAAAGACAGATGGAGCTTGGAAAATGATACTAATTATTGCAAATGTAATCGGTGGTGATTTCAATTGTAGCCGTTGTTCCAGGTATGCTTTCTTGTGGAAACCAATCATCCCATATCCTGAACCTGGTATGCAGCTACTAGAGATGGCAAATGATTATTTCTTGGGACTAAATTATTAAAGACCATAACACAGCTTGATTTCAGCTGACAGGCTACCAGTTCAACTTCATTGTTTTTTTTTCAGGGCTATTTCAGCTCTCATGCCTTACATCATAATCTAGTCTGCAGGGACCTTGAAAACCTCTCCATTCCACAGGGCATCACACTGAACCATTTCATTGATGAGAGCATGCTGATTGGACTAGGTGTTAAGGAGTCATAATGAATCTAGACACCTTGTTAAGGCACATACAGCTCTGAGGGTGGGAGATAAGTCTCACAAGATTCAATGATCTGCCACCGTTGTGAAATTTCTTAGAGGTCCAGTGTCTAGGATATCTCCAGATACCTTTTCCAGGCTTGAGGATACACTTCTGCATTTTGCCCCTTCTATCGTGAAGAAAGAGGTATGATGCCTAGTAAGCCGCTTTTAAATGTAATGTGCTCTTCGTTTGGTCATGCTAGTTTGACCTGTTTACCAAGTGACTTGAAAAGCTCTCAGTACTGAAAGAGTTTGAGAAGGCCCTAAAACAAGTTCAGAATTCTCTGCAAATATAGGATATGTCATGGCACTTGACATATTAGTGATGAGTAGTGTTGCTTTATGGAGGGAGTGGTGCTTTGGCAGGATTCTACAGGTGAATCATAGCACAGTGATCTTTAGGATTTTGGAATAAAGTTAGGATATCCTCTGTCGATAGTTGTTCTCATTTTGAGAAACATCTTGATTATGGCCACCAAGTTACCCTGGAATCTGGTCTTCCCATAATAAACTGAGGGTTTCTGGGTGTGTGACCAAGTTTATGATGGGAAGCTCAGGCTACATGGTAACTTGATGCCCTAGAGCAAGTTGTTTCTCAAAAGGAGAAAAGATTCAAGTTAGTGAGCATAGTAACACTCCATCATCAAACAGAATTTGTATGTATTGAGATTGGGTTTAAGCAGGGACTGAAGGCAGTACTCTTGCCTGGAGAATCCTGTGGATGGAGGAGCCAGGTAGGCTACAGTCCATGGGGTCGCTAAGAGTTGGGCATGACTGAGTGACTTCACTTTCACTTTTCATTTTCATGCATTGGAGAAGGAAATGGCAACCCGCTCCAGCATTCTTGCTTGGAGAATCCTATGGACAGAGGAGCCTGTTGGGCTGCCATCTGTGGGGTCGCACAGAGTCAGACAGGATTGACGCGACTTAGCAGCAGGAGCAGCAGGGACTGAAGTCATAAGTAAGTTGCATATGCAAGCAGTCAGATGGCCATACATCAAACTTCTCTTCTGTTTTCTCTTTCCTCTCAACCTGAGTTGATGATTGAATGGGAATTTTCCCATGACCAGTTAACTGAGGAAGACAGTTCTTCATGTTATGCTGATACCACCTGAAAGGTGATGGCTGTTACATGTTGGATCTGCCCTGAATGTCACTAGAGGAGGAAAATCTTTCCAGTTGGCAGAACTTCAACCCGTTCTGTGGATTTTTTGTTCATTTTGCCTAAAAGAGAGGTGGCTGGAGGTATGGATCTATGTTATTGCACAGAAAGCTAATAATCTGGCTTGACGAGACTTCCCAGGTGTCATTAATGGTAAAGAGTCTGTCTACCAATGCAGGAGACATAGGAGACTTGGGTTCAATCCCTGGGTTGAGAAGATACCCTAGAGGAGGGCATGTCAACCAACTCCAGTATTCTTGCCTGGAGAATCCCGTGGACAGAAAAGCCTGGAGGGCTATGGTCCATAGGGTTGCAGAGTCAGACATGACTGAGGTGACTTAGCATGCGTGCATGGAGTTAGGAACTTAGAAGGTATATGATTGGAAAATCGGTGACACAAAGGCTGAGGGAGAAAATATTTCAATTGAGTTCTTATAAGCACTTCCCTAGTGGTCCAGTAGTTAGAATTCCATGCTTCCACTGCAGGTTTAATCCCTGATTGGAGAACTAAGATCCTGCATGCCACATGACATGGCAAAGAAAATAGACCTCTCATGATAGGCACAGAGTGTGAATGATCACCCAAAAATAATTTCTGCAGAGGAAAATTGTAATAATTGATGGACAAGATGACCTGTTCTCTAGACATAATTCAGCCTCTTAAACCAAACACCCCTATTCTTGCTCAACAGGCTGAGCAAAGTAACCATGGTGAACATGAATAGATATTATATGTGTGCTCTGCAACATGGAATTCCATTCAGTAAGGCCCATCTGGCTTCAGACATCAATGAGTATATAATCTGCCAATAGCAGAGATCAGTACTGAGCCCCCAATATGATATCCTTTTTTTTTTTTTTGAGTGCACTATTTAATTACCTGGTGGCAAGTCAGTTACTTAGAACCATTTAACCAAGAATTAACATTTGTTCTCATTAGAATAGACCTTTCCAGTGGATATAGATTTAATTTTTTCCTGTAATACTTTTGCCAACACTACCATCCATGAACTCACTGATTGATTCTTACCTCAGGGTTCATTTCACAGCAAATGAAGTTCTGTGATGGTCTCATGATGAAGTAACTCACTGTTCTTACCACATTCTCCTTATCCTGAAGCAGCTGGCCTGGTAGAATAGGGGAATGGCTTTTAAAAGTTCTGTTTTGGTGCTCAGTGTCAATACCTGCAGATATGTGATAATTTTCTTTAGAATATATACTATGTGTTCAAACTCATTAACTAATATATGCCATTGTTTCTCCCAAAGCCAATATTCACAGTTCTGGGAGTCAAAGGGTAGAAATGGGAGTGACTCCTTTTATAGTAACTATAGAGCTCTATTAGCAATATTTTTTAATCTTTTTATTTTATATTGAAGGATAGCTGATTAACAATATTGTGGTAGTTTCAGGTGGACAGCAAAGGGACTCAGCCATAGATATACATGTATCCACTCTTCCCCAAACTCCCCTCCCATCCAGGCTGCCACACTGAGCAGAGTTCCCCACACTAGCAATATTTTTTGTTTCTCTTTCTGGCAATTTTAGGATCTAATGGTCTACAAGTTTTAGTTTCCAAGGGAGGAATACCTTTATCAGAGAATGCAGCAGTGGTTCCATTAAGTTGGGAGTTAAGTCTGCCACTTGATCACTGTGGGCTCTTCAGCCAGCAAATCAGTGAGAAAAGAAGGGTTTAACTCTCCTGGCTGAGGTGACTGATCCTGACTATAAGAGGAAATTAAAGTGCTTCGATGGAATGGGAGTAAGGAGGAATATTGCTAGAAAGCAGGATCTCCCCTGAGGTGCTACTTACTACTCTTACATCCTGTCATTGGGAAACTATGACCCAAAACAGACAGGATACCAGTGTTCCAGATCCCTGAGGGATGAAGGTTTGGGTCATTCTTCCAGGCAAGGAGCCATGACCAACTGAGGAGCTTGCTGAAGGCAGAGGAACATGAAGTGGGTGGTAGAGGAAGTCAGTTGTAAATGCTAACTGACCACATACACAGTTTTAGAAATAAGGATTATAAGAGAGATAATTTTTTCTCAACTTTGATATGAATACATCATATGTATATAATAATCATCTTTTCTTCCCTTCTACCATTTCCCTACCACTAGCATAAACTGCTTTAATAGCATTTAGCCTTACGGTAGTTGGTGGTTTAGTCGTCAAGTCATGTCTGACTCTTTGCAACCCCATGGACTGTAGCCCATCAGGCTCCTCTGTTCATGGGATATTTCAGGCAAGAATCCTGGAGTAGATTGCCATTTCATTCTCCAGGGGATCTTCCTGACTCAGGGATCAAACCTGGATCTCCTGCTTGGCAGGCGGATTCTTTATCACTGAGGCAGCTGGGAACCCAGCATTTAACCTTATATCTTAGTGTTTAAGTTACACACTATCAAAAAGGAATTAAAATCTAAGTATTTTCTTTTAAGGATAATAATAATGTATTTTGTATGGGTGATAATGGGGGGGCTTCCCAGGTGGCACTAGTGGTAAAGAACCCACCTTCGAGTGCAGCAGACATAAGAGGTGCAAATCATATGATCTGTTGCTGCTGCTGCTGCTGCTAAGTTGCTTTAGTCATGTCCGACTCTGTGCGACCCCATGGACTGCAGCCCAGCAGGCTCCTCCATTCATGGGATTTTCCAGGTAAGAGTACTGGAGTGGGTGGCCATTGCCTTCTGTTAGGATAGGATAAAGTGCAGATAGGATAGGATAGAGATAGGATAAAGTTTAGATTAAAAAATGTAGCTCTTTTTCATTATATAGATGGACTGTTTGGGGTGTCTTCATTTTACACTTGGAAGCTGATTAACTTATTGAGGAAGATTTAAACACTAGCACATTTGTATTAATTGTATGGCCTATGAGAACAGAATTTGATGGAGCAGAATAGAGTACTTCTTTCAACAAACTGCAGGTGTTGGGGACTAGTTGCGTTTCCTGTCTATGGCGATTAAAAGGTTTACTTTTTCTGTTGGAGGAGAACAAAAGAATGAATGTCTATCATTCAGTGAGAGAAAAGAATAAAATATTATGCTACATAGAGCTGCTATAACTGATTTAGTAACACAATTTAAAAATTTTCTTAGCATTTTTAATTATAGGATAATTGTAATATTGTAATGGCTTTTTGCATACATCAACATGAAACGGGCTTAGGTATACAAATGTCCCCTCCCTCTTATACACCTCTCCCACCACCTTCCCCCTTCCATCCCTCTAGGTTATGACAAAGCACTGGCTTTGGGTCCCTGTGTCATACAGCAAACTCCCACTGGCTATCTTATATGTGGTAATACATAATTTTTATTTTTAAGTTATAAATTCAGAAGAATTTTCTTTCTCCTCCCAGGTAGGGCTTCCTCTGAAATATTGTCCCAAGCAAATCACATGATCTACTCGATGTTTGATTTATTTATTTTTTTGGCTGCACCTAGGCTTGTAGGATGCCAGTTCCCAGAATAGGGAGTGAACCCAGGCCATAGCAGTGAGAGCGTCAAGTCCTAACCACTGGACCACCAGGGAACTCCCTGTTTTCTTTTAATTTGAAGAAGGACAATTAAACAATAAGCAACTCATCAAGAATAGTTAGACTATACAGTGATATCTGTAGTAAGCAATATAACCTTTAAAAAGAATCTCTACAATCTTAGAAATGATATCTATCATGGTTATTTTTTACAATTTTAAAGACTTGGAGAGGTAAAGATGCCCTCTTTTCATCCCTTTTTAGTAATTATCCACAAATCAAATTGTGAAATAATTGTTAGGCAGGAAAACAACAATGAGTTACAGTAATTTATCTGATTTCATTTAAGGAACTGAGGACTAGTAAGGGAAAAACTCAGCCATGTTTTAGGTCATTCAAGAGTATATCTAACAATATTTCAGCCTGGAATACAGATCAGATATTCAGTTATCAAAAAACAAAGTCCAAAGTCGATTCTTTCCTTTCTGTAAAACCATTCTGTCCTTTTCTTCCACATCACAGGTTTTGAAGTTTTGATTAGACTAAACATTTTTCCCAAATTGGCTTTGACTCCATGAGAAAACATGTGCATAGCTAAGTGAATGTAAGATTTTCTTTTTATGCCCACTATGCTGTCATAAGCAGAAACTCCAGAATGAAAAGGGAAGAAATGACCCAGAGAGCTTTCAGAAATATAAAGTTTCCATACTAAGCAGGGAATAAAAGAATAGATAGAATAGTTAGGAAAAGAAAAATATTTAACCAAATGCCTTCCAAATTGATCTAAATGAAGTATGATATTGCCCTAAATTATTCAGATGGTAAAATGAAAGTGAAAGTCACTCAGTCATGTCCAACTCTTTGTGACCCCATAGACTATATAGTCCATGGAATTCTCCAGACAAGAATACTGGAGTGGGTAGACTTTCCCTTCTTTGGGGATCTTCCTAAGCCAGGAATTGAACCCAGGTCTCCAACCCAGGTCTCCAGCATACAGGTGGATTCTTTACCATCTGAGCCACAAGGGAAGCCCAACAATACTGGAATGGGTAGCCTATCCCTTCTCCAGTGGATCTTCCTGACCCAGGAATTGAACTGGGGTCTCCTGCATTGCAAGTGGATTCTTTAACAACTGAGCTATCAGGGAAGCCCTTATTCAGTTGGCAAATAGTACAATATTATTTCTGTACAAAAAAATGTCTTTTACATTCAAGTAAGTAGTACAGTAATATCCTTTCATACATTCAATAAACGCATGCAGTAGACTCTTTATAAGTCCTGGGGATTTAGTGGTGAATAGAGTCCCAACTTTCTTAGAGTTTACATTTTAATGGAAGTAAAGAGAAGTAAACAAGCCCTAACATGTTTGTGAATTATTAAAGCATATGGGAGTACCAAGAAGAACCAGGATTTTTCAAATGACTCAGATGGTAAAAATCTGCCTGCAATGTGGGAGACCCAGGTTTGATCCCTGGGTTGGGAAAAACTCCTGGAAAAGGAAATGGTTACTCACTCTAGTATTCTTGCCTGGAGAATTCCATGGAGAGAGGAGCCCATGGGATCACAAAGAGTTGGACATGACTGAATGTCTGGTTAAGGGGAACTGGAAAGTGTGTTCAAAGGACAAATAGGAATAGCTTAAAGATGAAGAGAGAGGAGGAAGGATTCAAATGAGAGGAACACTGCCTGTAACAGTCCAGATACAAGAAAAAACACAGTATGTTTAGGAGACTGAAAGAACTTCAGGATGCCTGCAACTGAGCTACTTGTATGTGAGTATGTGTGAGATAGAGATAGAGAGATAGATAGATGGAGAGATTAGAGAGGTTAGGATCTAGGCTGGAGACACAAGAGTGGGGCAGACTATGAAGGGACTTATACACCATATGAAAGGATTTGAATATTATCTTCAGTTCAGTTCAGTTCAGTCGCTCAGTCATGTCTGACTCGTTGCGACCCCATGAATCGCAGCATGCCACGCCTCCCTGTCCATCACCAACTCCTGGAGTTCACTCAAACTAACGTCCATCGAGTCAGTGATGCCATCCAGCCATCTCATCCTCTGTTGTCCCCTTCTCTTCCTGCCCCCAATCCCTCCCAGCATCAGAGTCTTTTCCAATGAGTCAACTCTTCGCATGAGGTGGCCAAAGTGTTGGAGTTTCAGCTTTAGCATCATTCCTTCCAAAGAAATCCCAGGGCTGATCTCCTTCAGAATGGACTGGTTGGATCTCCTTGCAGTCCAAGGGACTCTCAAGAGTCTTCTCCAACACCACTATTCAAAAGCATCAATTCTTCGGCGCTCAGCCTTCTTCACAGTCCGCAACTCTCACATCCATACATGACCACTGGAAAAACCATAGCCTTGACTAGACAGACCTTAGTCAGCAAAGTAATGTCTCTGCTTTTGAATATGCTATCTAGGTTGGTCATAACTTTCCTTCCAAGGAGTAAGCGTCTTTTAATTTCATGACTGCAGTCACCATCTTCAG
Source organism: Capra hircus (assembly GCF_001704415.2). NCBI lineage: Eukaryota > Metazoa > Chordata > Mammalia > Artiodactyla > Bovidae > Capra > Capra hircus. Next base: position 18,311,348 of record NC_030808.1, read on the forward strand.
TGATTTTGGAGCCCCAAAAAATAAAGTCTGACACTGTTTCCACTGTTTCCCCATCTATTTCCCATGAAGTGATAGGACCAGATGCCATGATCTTCGTTTTCTGAATGTTGATCTTTAAGCCAACTTTTTCTCTCTCTTCTTTCACTTTCATCAAGAAGTTTTTAGTTCCTCTTCACTTTCTGCCATAAGGGTGGTGTCATCTGCATATCTGAGGTTATTGATATTTCTCCTGGCAATCTTGATTCCAGCTTGTGTTTCTTCCAGTCCAGCGTTTCTCATGATGTACTCTGCATAGAAGTTAAATAAGCAGGGTGACAATATACAGCCTTGATGTACTCCTTTTCCTATTTGGAACCAGTGTGTTGCTCCATATCCAGTTCTAACTGTTGCTTCCTGACCTGCATACAGATTTCTCAAGAGGCAGGTCAGGTGGTCTGGTATTCCTATCTCTTTCAGAAGTTTCCACAGTGTTGCTGATGCATCACCCTGGTTATTTGACTTATATGTAGAGTACATCATGAGAAACACTGGGCTGGAAGAAGCACAAGCTGGAATCAAGATTGCCAGGAGAAATATCAATAACCTCAGATATGCAGATGACACCACCCTTATGGCAGAAAATGAAGAGGAACTAAAAAGCCTCTTGATGAAAGTGAAGGGGGAGAGTGAAAAAGTTGTCTTAAAGCTCAACATTCAGAAAACTGAGATCATGACATCTGGTCCCATCACTTCATGGTGAATAGATGGGGAAACAGTGGAAACAGTGTCAGACTTTATTTTTCTGGGCTCCAAAATCACTGCAGATAGTGATTGCAGCCATGAAATTAAAAGACGCTTACTCCTTGGAAGGAAAGTTATGACCAACCTAGATAGCATATTGAAAAGCAGAGACATTACTTTGCCAGCAAAGGTCCATCTAGTCAAGGCTATGGTTTTTCCACTGGTCATGTATAGATGTGAGAGTTGGGTTGTGAAGGAAGCTGAGTGCCGAAGAATTGATGGTTTTGAACTGTGATGTTGGAGAAGACTCTTGAGAGTCCCTTGGCCTGCAAGAAGATCCAACCAGTCCATCCTAAAGGAGATCAGTCCTGGGTGTTCTTTGGAAGAACTGATGTTAAAACTGAAACTCCGATACTTTGGCAACCTCATGCGAAGAGTTGACTCATTGGAGAAGACTTTGATGCTGGGAAGGATTGGGGGCAGGAGGAGAAGGGGATGACAGAGGATGAGATGGCTGGATGGCATCACCAACTTGATGGACATGGGTTTGGGTAGACTCCGAGAGTTGATGATGGACAGGGAGGCCTGACGTGCTGCGATTCATGGGGTTGCAAAGAGTTGGACACTACTGAACGACTGAACTGAACTGAACTGATACATTTAAGGCAGATAACTGGGGAGACCTACATTTTTGCATGGATCATTTGGGCTTTATTGGAAAGGGTAGATTGGATGGCTGATATGGCTCAGCCTAGAAAGAGAGCTTGGGATTCACTTGTAAGGTAATAGAACAGGAGATCATAGTTGACAAGAGGATGGGGAATTGATGGCATAGACAATTGGTAGCCTGTAACCAGAGTGATGGCCAAAGTGTGAATCACAAGGCAGTAATGTTTTTGCTTTGTTATAAACAAAAGAAGTAGAGCAGGAATCCTGTGAAAGCAGGAGGAAGAAGTGAAAATCTTGCTGTCCACGTCTCCCAACACTGAATAAGAAAGCTCAGTTTAAGAGGCTTGTAGAAGAAGGATGTTAGGGGATTTGGGGCTTTCATTCAAATCATAGAAATGAGGAGAACTTTCACAAAAGAGGTACAGACTATTCAATGTATTACAGAGGTTCCAGAGAAGACAGGAGTAAACATGTAGAAGGAAAGGAGACACAAAGTTCGATTGTGGTGATAAAAAGAAACAAGAAACAACTTTCCACGTGTTCCCGGAAAGGACTATGTAAGATAGTCTAGAGGTGACTGCCTGTCAGGTATACTTGGCAATATGCAGGGATGTTTGGGTTGTCACATCTGGGCAGGGCGACGTGGGGGTAACAGAGTAGCAGGTTGCTAGTGGCATCTAGTGGGATGATCAGGGATGCTCCTGCACCCTCTATGATGCACAAGCCAGGATCCCATGGCAAAGATTTTTCTGGCTAAAGTTTCCATAGTGCCAAGGTTGAGAAATTGTCATAGGTATAAACAAAAGCTGAGTAGTTACTGGTATTATATTACCTACCAGTTCTCAAGCAACCCTTTTTATAACAGCTATGCATTTTAAAGTATGAATTTAATATTTTCTATCATTTAGCTCGTTATTTCTAGGGTGAGAATGGAACATAAATCTCAATTTGAGCTACATATACACTGAGTAAAAAAAGGCACCAATCTTCATATCTAGAGTTTTCAAATACAGTAATCTTTCAGCTGCAGTATGCATATTCCTGGAGTCTGGCAAGGTTTTTCTAGAGGATATGTCATCATGGATAATTGTAAGAAAATTAATAATTACTGTATCCACAATATTCATAATCTCTCTTCTGAAATTAATCTGCCTGAGAATCTCTTTGTGATTTACCAGGTCTCTTTCCTAACTTTCCTTTAGCATTCTTCTTTCCTTCATCTTATAAAAGAATGACATACTTCTGACCCTTTGAAAATTGCACATTAATTATAGTTGTAAAGGCCTCTGGATACTGTTAATGAGATTGTTTGAGAATGTATCTGTCCTGAAGGAGAGCATATCAGAACGTTTCAGCATGAAATAGTGAAGGCAGTGGTGGTGACATTTAATTTTGGATCCAAACCCAAGACAAGCCTCCTCCCTTCTGCCTATTTATCCTCCTTGTCTACCTCTAAAAGTAATTTAAAAGTGAGATGGCTGTCACATATATGTATAGTAATTATTTAATTAAAAGATTATGTTAGATATTTTTATGCATTACAAATTGATCCAACATGTCTAGTTACCATCCGTCACCATACAAAGATATGACATCACTATTCATTTTATTTCCCATACTGTGTTTCATACCTGTGATCATTTTGTAATGTATAGAAATAGCAAATCACCATGTTGTGTGCCAGGAATTAACAGAGTGATTAAGGTCAATTATATTTCAAAACTAACCAACCAACCAAACTAACTCATAGAAAAAGAGATCAGATTTGTGGTTACCAGAGGTGGCATAGGGAGTTGGGTAATTGGATTTGTTATTGTTGTTCATTTGCTAAGTGATGTCTGACTCTTTGTGACCCCATGCACCCCAGGCTCTTCTGTCCTTCACTGTCTCTCAGAGTTTGCTCAAATTCAAGTCCATTGAGTTGGTGATGCTATCTAACTATCTCATCTTCTGCTGCCTCCTTCTCCTTTTGCCTTCAATCTTTCCCAGCATCAGGGACTTTTCCAATGAGTCCGTTCTTCGCAGCAGATGGCCAAAGTATCAGAGCTTCAGCTTTAGCATCAGCTCTTCCAATGAATATTCAGGATTGATTTCCTTTAAGATTGACTGGTTTGGTCTCCCTGCTGTCCAAGGGACTCTCAAGAGTCTTCTCCAGCACCATGATTTGAAATTCTCAATTCTCTAGCAACCTCAGATATGGAGATGATACCACTCTAATGGCAGAAAGTAAAGAGGAACTAAAGAACTTTAATGAGGGTTAAAGAGGAGAGTGAAAAAGGTGGTTTAAAACTCAACATTAAAAAGTGTAAGATCATGGCATTCGGTCCTATCACTTGATAGCACATAGAAGGGGTAATTGGATGGAGGTGATTAAAAGGTACAACTTGCAGTTATAAGGTAAATAAATACTAGGGATATGAGCTTCACTATGATAAATATCATTAATACAACTGTATATTATAGACAAACGCTATTGAGAGTAAATCCTGAGTGCTCATCACAAGGGAAAAATATTTCCCCCCTTTATTTTGTATCTATATGAGGTGATGGAAGTTTACTAAACTTATAGTAATTATTTCCTGATGGATATAAGTCAAATCATTATGCTGTATACCTTAGATTTACACAGTGCTGTATGTCAGTTGTATCACACTAAAGCTGGAAGGAAAATATTAAAATATTGTTAGATTTTAGGGATTTAGTTTTGTTTATTGTGAAATCAGTTACTGTTCTGTTCTTAAATGCCATGATGCCAGCAAGGACAATTCAAATAAGGTAGTGTTGTTTCTGATTAAGTGGAATAGCCACAAACTATTGCATTTTTGAAGATCATATACAGGCTTTCCTATTCTCTCTTCTATCAGTTGCCATTCTTGTTCTCTGATATGCCTAAGAATGGATCACTCTGTGTTTATTCTATTTGACCTCCTCTATTCATTCTCTTTATCTTTCCCCCATAGGTTCTTCACATTAGATCATTTCTATTGATCTGTTTTCAAGACTACTGATAATAAATACTGATTATATTTTGCTGCCATCTCAAATCTACTCTTGAATCACTTTGGTGAAATGCTCCCTGCAGTCATTATATTTTTCAACTTTACAATTTTTTTATTTGGTTCCTTTTTATAATTTCAATTTTTAGAGAGACTAAAATTTCAATTTTTATTGAGACTGATATTCATTGTCATCATACTTATTTGCAATTCCTTAACTATGGTTTTATTTTGTTCTTTAAACATAGTTATAATTAAGTATATTTATAATTATGCCTAGAATTCTTTGTCTGTTAAGTCTAACATCTCAGTACCCTCAGAGATGTTTTCTGCTGACTCTCATGGGCCACCTTTTCCTGTTTCTTTACATGTCTTAATTTTAAATAACTAGACCTATTTGATAATACATGGTAGAAAATCTAGACTCTCTTTTCTCACCCCCTCTTCTCCACCCCCTAGATTATTGCTATTGCTGCTCTGTGCATATGCGCAAATGTTGTTTAGTAACTTCCCTAGATAAAACATATGGAGTCTGTTCTCTTTCACATTGTGTGCACTTTGATATTTATGCTCGGTGCGCAAAACATTCTCATTTGTATATTTCAGCTTGGCTTCCTAGGGGTCCACCAGTGTGACAGTATAGCTCTGTGGTCAGCCAGTGAGTGTTCAGAAATTGTGCTCAAACACACTGAGCCAGAAAGACTCTTCCTCCCTTCCTATTGATCTGACTATGTGTCTGGGAGCATATTCAAAATTCAGACATTTTACATCTGTCCCAGCTTTTGCATCCTACCAGGCCCTCCCACATCTCTTTTGTGACCACACAGGCCCCATGTTCATCTAGGGATGAGTGGATAGTTAGGGCCCTTTTTGGTGTCTCCTGCCCATGTGCAGCCTTCCAAATTTCCAGGGACTTGTGAAAACTTACCAAGTCCCACTTGGGTGAGAATATGAGACTTTGGTTGTCTCATTCCCCTTTTAGTGTTAAGTTTTTTTGCCAGTTAGCATTTTCTTTGCTCAGGACTATACCCTCATACTAGCTTCATTGACCTTCCATATTTGTTTGTAACAGAGATTGTTACAATTTTGGACAATGACCGTAGGCATGCAGTTGTTTGGTGCTCTACTCCAAACCATGTGAGAACTCCCCAAAAGGAAAGGTGTTTTTTTTTTTTTTCCATTTTTTGGGTGTTGTGGCATGTGAGGTCAGTGGTTGTGGCATACAAGCTTAGTTGCCCTGTGAAATGAAGGATCTTAGTTCTCTGACTAAGATGGGGACTGTAGCCGTGAAATTAAGACTCTTGCTCCTTGGAAAAAAAGCTATGACCAACCTAGACAGCATATTAAAAAGCAGAGACATTACTCTGCTGACAAAGGTCCATCTAGTCTAGTAGTCATGTATGGATGTGAGAGTTGGACCAGAAAGAAGGCTGAGTGCCGAAAATTGATGCTTTTGAAATGTAGTGTTGGAGAAGACTCTTGAAAATCCTTTGGACTGCAAGGAGATCCAACCAGTCAATCCTAAAGGAAATCAATCCTGAATATTCATTGGAAGGACTGAGGCTGAAGCTGAAGCTCCAATACTTTGGCCACCTGATGTGAAGAGCTGACTCATTATAAAAAGAACCTGATGCTGGGAAAGATTGAGGGCAGGAGGAGAAGGGGACAGCAGAGGATGAGATGGTTGGATGGCATCACCGATTCAATGGAAATGAGTTTGAACAAGTTCTGGGGGACGGTGAAGGACAGAGAAGCCTGGTGTGCTGCAGTTCATGGGGTCATAAAGAGCTGGACAACACTTAGTGACTGAACAGCAATTTACTTCCTTCCTAGTTTTCAGTCATGTGGTTGAGATACCGATAATAAACAAGTGTGTTTTACCTATGGCTCTATAAATATCATATTCTAATTTCTAGAAATATATGCATACATGGAAGTATATATGACCAGGACTAATTTTCTTCATGTTTTGAAATTAATGCTTTATACTTATTATTCTTTTTTAAGATTGTTCTTTGATGTGGACCATTTTAAAAGTCTTTCTTGAATTTGTTACAATACTGCTTCTATTGTTTGAGTCCTGGTTTTTTGGTGGCAAGGCACGTGGCCCCTTACCTCCCAAGGGATTGAACCTGCACTCCCTGCATTAGAAGGTGAAGTCTTAATCACTAGACCACCAGGAAAGTCCCTATACTTATTTTTGAATGTTTTACCTATCTCAGCTCTAAAGCTCTGGAAATTGTCTGGAAACTACAATGGATATTTGTGATGTCATCTCTTTTCTTATTGATGACATTTTAGTAGTATGAGGTAAAGGGGGTCAGACATTAATGGTAGAACATGCTAAACTTATCTGAAACCAAGTCTTTGAAGTATCCTAAGAACTGAGCTGACAAGCTTTTGCAGATCAAATGCACAGCTCTCATTTAACAAGAAAAATCTGACACTTTGCACTTGACCATGGTGGTAAATAAGGCATTGTCACTAATTTGATAGCTTTATGGGAGTTGTACAGATATTTATAGATATTCTGAAAAGAAATGATGGTTTCTCCTTTTAGAAGTTAATGATCAAATTTATCTTCTTATCAGCGGTGTTTGGGAAAGAAACACATCAAAGTTAAGGAGAAAAAAGCCTGAACAAAGTTCATCTATTTAGAAAAAATGGAATTTCACTAAAACAATGGAATTTAACATTTAAATATCTTCAAAGTAGTTGTAGTTATAATTGTTTCCACTAAGGTGTGCTAGATCTCCAAATATTATTCATGCTTTCCTTGTGTTACCAAATGCACTGCACTGAATTCAACAATGTTCATCGCCTTTCTCTGGGCTGCCAAGCCCACTGCCACACAGCAGGTTTTTAAGCTGAAACAACGATGTACAGCACAAATTCAGCTAAAACACAAAAGAGGACAGGAGACCATTTAAAAATTCTAAAAGAGAAGGAAAAATTTGGAATGGGTGATTTTTATAAACAGACTTGGATATTGGCTTTGGTTTTGTAGAATAATTTGGTTTGTCTGAGAAATTCTAGAAGGTTAATTTCAGTTTTCAGGCAATTTTTCTTCTAATAAACTCTTTAATGTTCTATTATTTATAACCGGTGTTACAGATGTAAGTTATCTTTGCTTTAACTGCACATCAATCTGACTCTGTTATTCATGATGATTTAAATCCCAATTGGTTTTTGAGATCATCTAGTGAAATTTGAAAAACAGTTAACACAAAAGAGCAGTTCTAAATAAGTATTTCAGGCAGGAAGTGGCACAGATTCAGAAGCATGATGAAAATTTTTTTTGTGGGTAGGAAGAAAAATTAATTCTTTTTATTTGCAGTGCTGAATTTAATTTTTTCCAAGTCTTAAAGTTACCAACTGAAAATCTAGCCATTTCATTAAGTGCTTTCTACATAGTTAGTAGTTTAATGGTAGACGGAAATGTTTTTCAGGGGAATTTGACAACTTTTCCCATAAACCAAATATAAGTTCTACAGGTAACGATTCTACATATACATCTTAGTTTGGAAGCACTTTTATATATGCAAAGAACTTCTTTGGGTCATGTGATTTCTATTTGAAATATGCTTTAGAGAATTTTTATTTCATTAAAAAAAATAATTTGTACTCCCCCACCTCCAAACCAATGTTATTGTCAACTTCTACTGCCTGTCCACTTGTGTTGGTTTCGTAACTTTGATTAAATTGACTGATATTGTGACCAACTGTCATTTTAATAATAATTTAAAATGTCAGTTCTAAACAGTCTTAAAGAAAATCTCAAATACTATAGCAATCAATCTTAAATTATTGGCATGGATTATTTGTGTGGGCAAAGATTACTTCATATTCCATTGAACAGCTGAAAATCCATTGATAAGTAATTGCTTAGTTATAGGTTGTTCTAAAAGTAACAGTTTTTGGTGGGCCTAACTGCAAGCTTTCCACCAAAATAAAATTTCTTTATTGATAGAAACTATGATTATAGTTCCATAGTTTGTATTATCATATAATAGTGCCTTCCAAACCCAGAACAAATTTCATAATATTAAAAAAAATATTTTTGTAAGACTCAAATTGTTTTGATGAATTTTCAAAATAATGGTTGAGTGCATAATCAAGTAAGTGATTTTTCATGTATACATGAGTTTCTGAAAGATATCGTTTCAATGTTGAGGAAAATGACATGTTTTGTCATTCTACTGCCTTCTTATCTGGTTATTAAGTTAGTGACTTGGACAAATGTGAAATGTCATCTGTACTTTTGCTGAGGTTTGTCATTTAAATAATTAATAGAATAATCAGGAAGCAATTCAAGATTGTAAAGTTTTCAGTGTTAACCCAGAAAACCCTTTCACTTGTGAGATCTTTTGAGTTGATTTATTGAAACAGTTGTCCCCATAATTGTTGCTTGCTAAATAATGGTGATTAATTACTATTTCCTAAAACTTTAAATAAGGGAACAAAATTCATTAAACCCACTCTGAATATATCGAGAAGTAGAAAGAAGTAGTTTATTTCCCAAAATAGAACTTTGGAGAAATTATTTTTCAACATAACACAACTATTAAACAAGTAGAACCTTTTGATGTTAACTTCAAGTTGTTTAAAAATATTTTCTGAAAACAAAGAGGAATGAATTTTGAGTATCAGAGAGTTAAAAAGCTAATGAGAGGAAATTAGGATCATGCAGAAAGGTGCCTAAACATACTACTTACTTGTTAAAACGATACAAAGGGCAAAATGAGAATCTTCAACATTTGGAAAGCCAGCAGCTCACACTGAATGGAAAACCGCTGTGTTACCTGAGGGTGGACTGACTTGAAATTTAGGAAGGCTTGTCAACAGTGCTTGACTTTCATTGAGAAACAGCATCTCCTCTGTTTTAGTTTAGACTTAGGGCATTGGTACACGTGTTTTCTAAGAAGTTGGGCCTGTTTGAGATTTAATTAGAAATACGAAAACTCCTCCAGGAATATTTAGACCAATTAATGCTCTTATTTCATATGAAAAAAAAATTAAAGAAAACCAACCCCATTCCTATTTGATAAGAAGAGAGACTGACTAGTGTTCCTTTGGAGTGTTTTTCCAGAAAATATTTAAAATAAAGTACAAGTAATGTGAATTCTATACAAAATGTGTTTTAAGAAACATGTCCATCTTACTATAAATTTTGTTATTATAATTATTTTTTACTTGAGTAAACGGGATAAAGTGCAAAGTGAAAAATGAAGTCACTCAGTCGTGTTCGACTCTTTGAGACCCCACCAGGTTCCTCCGTCCATGGGATTTTCCAGGTAAGAATATTGGAGTGGGTTGCCATTTCCTTCTCCAGATAAAGCGCAAGCCCTGTGTAAATTCTAAAACACTAACCATCTGCATTTGAAGAGAAATTTGACTTGGTTCAATGTCAAGATCACCCTAATAGAGCAAACTATGTAAAGTCACTTCAAGCTTTGCTACAGAGCTATTTTATTATTGAAATGAGCAATTCTCAACACATTTTGGAGCAGGAATGGGGAGGTTTGGTGAATGGAGGCAGAGGAGCTAAGAGGAGGCAGGGGCCGAAGCTCCTGAATGGGGGTCCTATAACCTGACACCAGGAATCTAAAGAGGACAGAGGGAAAGACCACAGACTGATCTTCTTTCACAATTTTGTAAGAATCACTCTGAGTTAATTTTTCTTCAAGCAGAAGGAGAATCTATGGTTTACATATGGAAGCTAAAGTGTGGAAAGAGGAAACCTGAAAAGGGAAAGCGGCCAGATTGTGGACTGCTGGGATTGGGTGGTGGTGATTGTAGAGACCAAATTTTGGAAGAGACGAGTAATGCTGGTGTTATGTATGTTGCTTTAATCTCCAGAAAGTAGGGCAACTTACAAACGTTCAGGGCCCGAGAAAATATAAATTATAATAGGAGGTCGGGAACAGGAAAAATATAGGATAGGAGCTTAAAAAATGAATAAAGGTGGTCTGCACATTTAGCTGTGTTATTTTTGATACTCGAAGCAAATTATTATTATTTTTTAAAACTTTTTATTGAAATGTAGTCGATTTACAATGTGTTGATTACTGCTGTACAACGTTACTTTTATACATATATGTATTAATTTAAAAATATTCTTTCCCATTATTGTTTATCACAGGGTATTGAATATAGTTCTCTGTGCTATCCAGTAGAACCTTGTTATTTATCCAGTCTCTATGTAAAGGCTTACATCAAAGCAAATTACTTTTGATCATCCATAGAGATAAATTATGCCAGTCTCTCAGGAGAAACAATTTCCTTTCACCATGTTCTCGAAGAATCTTATTAACAGTTTATTATTTTACACTGGATTTTTTGTCTTTAACTTTTCTTTTAAAATGCAAACATCCAAGGAGAATATGTGCTCTATTAAGTCACTAACACCTACAAATTATAAATAATTTTCTTGTGGCTTATGGGGGGAGGATGGGCTTAATTTTGCCAAGGATAAGTCATGGAATCGGTAAAAGAATGGTTTATAATTTAGATTTCCCTTCCCCAGATTTTATTAGTTCCAATTCTATGAGTTCAAGTTTCCCACGTTGAAAAAGAAATAAAACACGTGATTACCTGTATAGAAAATTATTTAATAAAGCTGAGAAATGATAATTAAATTACAATTTTAGACATTAGGGACACTGGAACATTTTCATGGTTGCTGGCTCAATCTATATCATCCGTGTTGTCAATAGACCCTCACTTTTTAATAAGCAAAGACTGTGGAAAATTTTTGAAAACATGCTTTGTAACTAGACTATGTTTACAATTGGCCGATTTTTTAAAGAGAGGAGGTGTCCACAGATACCTTGCTTTCAGTTTGTCCTTTGGCTGATTCAGGGGTAATCAGTGTTTACTTAAGCTATGGGCTATAATACATTTGCAATGAATAACCTTTAGTAGTTGTAATGAGAATTCAGTATGCAGCATTGATAGCTCACATCACTTTGTATTTTTAACTTTCTTCTTCTCTCTTGTTTATTGCCTCATATTCTTGAAAGTGATACATGTCCATTTTCCTCACATTTTAATTGTTAGAGAAAGCAAGCTACCTCAGAAAACCTCTCTCTCTGTGTTGGTACTGTTTAACATTCTTTTTTTTTTTTACATAATTAATGTGCAAATAAAGATAAAATAAATTGCATTTAAAAAGCCAATAAACTGCCCAATTCAATAGCAAAATAAAGGGTGAGACTGAGAGATAATGAGCTCTGACAGCATCAAAACCAGATGTCAAAATATAATTCATACTCATTTTTAGCTGTAAATATTACTTTTGTAATTATTTTTTATCATGGGGGTCATGTGAGACATTTAAAAGAAGGGAAATGACAGCTTTAATGAACTATGCATTTTGTATACTCTTTTTTTTGCTTTCCTGAAGTGGATTTGAAATGGTTGAATATCTGGCTTTTTACTCTGGTCTCAAAGGACAGAATTGCTAGTTCCTCCCCAACATGCCATGTCGTCCAAAAACCATGAAGCGTATCCGAGTGTTTCTTCGTCTGGTCTTTGATAGGGGGCCGTTTAATGTCCCTGAGAAGTCTTGAAGATGCTCATCAGTTTGCTTCTATTTTATCTCCTGCTCAAAAATCCTTTGTTGTGGCCATCCTCCAGTTAAAGAAGGAAAGATGGGGTTTCTTATTTTAATTGGTCAACGGGGAAATACCTGCCGTGTGACATATCTTTTCTTTCACTCTTGAACACAGTATTTTGCTTTTTCGTGTTTCCTGTATTCACTGTCTGGAAATGAGATGTTTCATCCAGGACATAGAAATAAGGATTTTTTAGTATCAGTATGTTAATACATTATTTTGTATTAATTTTCTTAGCTCTCTTGGGAACAGGAAAACCACAGACTCAGTCTCTCAAACATGAATAGGAAATATTGCATGTGCATGAAATGTTTCTTCCTCTCAAAATCTTTATCCAAATAACTGCAAAAGTAAGAAAAAAGGAGAAATAGTACTGAGTATGTGACATGGAAAGATCTAGAAGCTTGCTGTGTGAGGAGCAATAATATCATGAAATACAAACGTGATAATTCGCTTCAGTTAATGAAGAAGAAATGTTAGTATTTCATGTTACATACAACAGAGGGACTGGTCTCTCTCAGTGATTGCATTTCAGCATGTTACTTAGCCAAAGGAGCTATTGCCTTTATATACTCAGAATACATAACAGTTATAATAATAGCTACCTGTTCTTGTTATCTTTTTTTAGGCTGAAAATTTCCCACTGATATTTTCTTGTCAGTCATGGGGTCACAGAGTTGGACATGACTGAGTGACTAAGCACAGCACACATAATACTCAACAAGAGGGTTTTCCTTTTCTTATAAGTTCCAAGCATGAATTCTTACTATTTCTAATACCTTAATGTCAAGTTAAATGCAATATTTTTGTAACTAATTTGAAAGAATTTTTTACATTTTTCTAGCAATTGCTACTTTTGGTAATTGAATAACTTATACTCTAGCATATAGCATATACAAGTCAGGTTTTAACCTTCTAGGTTTAATAAATAGATCCTCATTTATGACTAACATTTAACAATAATTTAAAGTAGATATCATTTTTGTTCTTTATTGTTATGATTATTTTTGTAAAAGATTAGACACCAGTATATATCTATATATATATTTGTGTGTATATATATATTTAAAATGTTTTAAATTGGTGTATAGTTGCTTTACAATGTTGTGTTACTTTTGCTGTACAGCAAAGTGAATCAGTTATACATACTAGGCTCCAATATATTCTTGATAACTACATATACATTAAAAATTTATCTTCATTTGTTTCTTTTCTTCTTGAATGGTGAATTCTTTTTTAGATTTTCTTAGTATCACTTCTAAAGAAAACATACTCTTCAAATGTTTTCTATGCAGATATGAATTGTAATGTTTATTCTCAATGCATTCTCAATGGAAAAAGAGAAAGTGACGGAGACAAATGTATAAGAAACAAAAAGCTACTTTCCCCCTCAATACTGTGAAGGATTTATGTCAAATAGTACAAACCTAAAGTTAGAATTTACTGGACAGGCGATGGAGGGCAATCCGTGGTTATGTTGGGATTTTCACGATTTTTCTATTTAAAAATTTACCACAGACTTTATGTGGCATTTATAAAGGAAAATATCATCCTCACTGTATGAAGTCATGAATACTGTTTTATAGAGTGTTTTATTCGTGGCTTGAATTTTGAATTAATGCAGAAAAACTAAGGAAACCAACATGAAACAGTCTTATGTTTTTGCAGACTTATTTAGTTAAAATGCGGCATTTATCTGAGGTAATATTTACACAGCACAAGCAGTCAGAAGAAAATTTCTTTTCCGTAGGATCTTCATAAAAGAGTGTCCTGGGAGACAACTCTGTACAAGCACTGTTTACTTTCAACTCTCTTCCTTCTTAACCCACTCTTCAACACTGCGTAGCACTTCGGACAAGGTCAGAAAATATTTCGCTGTCATTTTCATTCAGATTGCTATAAATAACATATTCACAGAAGCAAGTAATGCACTCTTTAACACTTTTTTTCACGTTAATTCTGGACATAACTTTCTTTTAGAAATTTAGAAGGATGATGTTACATACTGCCACTGAATGAATGATAGAGTATACTCTATTAGCTGTGTCACAGATAAAAAGCAAATGGCCAGCAGATGTTTGTTGTTAATGACCTTAGGATTCTCTATTTAGTGAACAGTTTTAAATACATGAAATAAATATAAAAGTTTAGACTTAAGTGCAATAAGAGCTCATGCTGTATGCACCACCAAAGTTGTATGTCATGCTGTTTAGAAACCTTAAAGTTCAGAGATAGCCTAAAAAGTCAGGAAAAATCATATTTGCTAGGGTATACATGCATTTTCTAAATTGATGTCTTTTTAAAGGAGTGTAGTGGGAAAAAATCCTGGGGAAGTTTCAGGGATGTAATATAGTCCTTTTGTTGTTATGCTCAAAAAAGATCTGCATCACACTACTACAACTAGTTTTTATTTTACATGGAATATCTTTATTTTATGCAAAGTTCTCAAAATATTCACCAAAGCCTATCATTGCAGACAGCAAACAGCTGCTAAAAATGCAGTTCTTGTTTAAGGGCCCTTATAAGACAACACGTACCGAAAAGTAATAAAATTGTACATTTAAACCTGTAAAGACTTAAAAAAAATCCTTGAAAGATTTTTGCTTTACAAAAAAAAAATGTTGAACCTATGGGTTAAGACATTGGTCTTATTTACATGCAGGAGATTGATTAGTTTGGAGGCATGTTATACTCTCTATTTAGTTTAGATATTTATAAGCTCATAAAATAGAAATGGTAGCATTGTCCTTAAGCACTTTCAAAGGATCTTAGTTGGGGGCAGAAAGGATTCAGGTATTAAGAGGGAATTGATTAAAATTTAATAACACAGCCTAATTGGACTTGTCTAAATTTGTGAATAGTCTATAGTCTTTAAAAAGTTTTATTATTTTCATGTGCAGAGGCAAGCAAACCAAGTAAACTAAATGTTGCCTTTTAAAAGTTACTTTAATTACCAGCCAAGAATCATTTGTAATTAGTCAAGTGTGCAAACATAACAATACACACCCTTGCTTATGTAGCAATTATATGCATGAAAATAGACTTGTAAATTTGTAAAATAATGTTTTTCTTTAGAAAGAATTTTTCCCCTTCAGAATTAACTTACAAACGTTCTTGTCCATAAATAGTGAAAAAGTAATTTCATCCAACTTCTGACTAAATTAAAATAAATTCTATTTATAGCTTTGAACTAGCAAATTGTAGAGCCAGTGCATTTTCAAATAACAACCTATGTGTTGCTAGTTTGATATTTTCTTTTGAGGGCGTTTTATTTCTTCATACCTCTACTTCTGTGAATCTTTGCGTGACCTCAACTTATGCAATACAAAGTCCACATATAAAAATTACCTATTGATACCTAAGGTAAATTGGAGAGAGTCTATGTTTGAAGGGATTCTTTACTTTATGAAGATATTAATCCCAGAATTACTTTGAATAATAAAACAGTTTTGATATCATTTAAACACACACATTTTAACGCATACATTTTTAATATTAGAAGTCATTTCCAAGATTATCTAAAATGGTGCTTTTTAAAGTTTAATGTGTATACACATCACCTGTGGATATTGTTAAACTGTGTAAGTACTATAGGGTGGGGCCTCAGAGTCTGCAGTTCTAACATGCTTCCAGGTGCTGCTGATCTAAGGACCTTATTTTTAATTACAGGAATCTAAAACATCTAAGTATAGTTATTCTCGAAATGATCTTTTTTAAAAGCTCTTTGTGTGTGTCAGGATACGCACTGCCTGATTGTAATAGCATTTTTTTTTTCTACCTGAATATTTCCTTAAAGTCTCCGAAAAAGAAAACCAACTATATTAATAACTGGATTTAAACTGAATTAGTTTTTATAGACTCATCCTACTTGTCTTTTAAACAAATTTGTTCTTATTGGTGAACTCGGTTAAGACCTTTTAAATCTCTGGGTTTTAGTTTTCTCATCTGTGAAATGAAGGTGCAGAATAAAAAGCTGAGCCTTCAGTAGACAGGAAAACATATTCTCTGTGTTAGTGGAAGAGTTACTTGCAGCCTTATATTTTGTAATTTTATAGATCAAGGGTGGGGTGTTTTCCTTGAAAAAAAAAAGAATGTAGGTCTAAATATTATCAATAAAAAGT
This sequence comes from Capra hircus, assembly GCF_001704415.2. Lineage (NCBI taxonomy): Eukaryota > Metazoa > Chordata > Mammalia > Artiodactyla > Bovidae > Capra > Capra hircus. Next base: position 18,327,470 of record NC_030808.1, read on the forward strand.
AACTAATTTTATTTGGGTTTTAAAAACATAGGTTGAGTTTGCAGACATCAAGTAAAGAGAAACCTGTGGATGGAAATGTATTAAAATTTTGTATCTTCAAGTGTCAATGCCTCAGTCTGCAACTGAGAAGTGGTCACACATACATTGACTTTGCCTCAGCTGACTTCTCTCCGGAAAATATATGTTCTCTTATATGGTCTTCTTGAAGGACTTGTCATTTAAAGTTAAAAGATGATCTCTAAGTCCCTTATTTCAGTCAGAATTTCCTGATTAATTTACAAAGCACAAAGGAAGTATCTTAACCAAGTAGATACCAAGCCTCTTTACCTTTCACCATGCATTTATTCTTATATTTGACTTTCTGATTTTCTCAGACCATAAGTAAGATTTCTTATATGCATCATAGTTACAGGCAATATTGACTAAACCAAAAAATAGTGAACATAATATTAAAATAAATGATATAAGTAATTTGAAATTATGGCATCCAGGATGTATGCTCATGCCGACCATAATTAAAAAGAAACTGTTCTTCCTTTCCATACCAATTCTTTACCTCTATACCTTCAACTTATGTTCACAAGAAATTTCTGAGTTATTTAAGTCAAGAGTTTCTGAGGACAAATTTCTGGCCTTTTGGCTTGGGTGCATTTTCAAGGTGAGTGGTAGGGGAGAGAGAAGGTTGAGGGATGGCAAAGTCATGAGTAATGGAAAACAGCTCCATGTGCTTACTTCATGCTTCTTTTTCAAACTGGCCAGAGCTGAGTCATGGTTTATAAATATGTTATTTTTTAGTAGGTTTAACCTGGCAAGTAGAGAGGAGCATATGGAATGCTTTTCTTGTGTTTCAACAAATAAGAATTGGAATATCAGAGAAAACATTTTTAAAGCAAAAGTTTGCTCAGGGTAGAAATTCCTCTAGTAGGAACCCCTATGACCATACTATTGGTCATACTTGTATTGTTTAAAAGATACTGATATGCCTGTCTTTTTTCCAGTTGTCAAATGGTCATGTTTTGAGGCCTCTTCCAACCACCCCACACCCTACCAAGATACTTCCCACATTCCTGGCTGACTTGGCTTCTCTTCCAGGCCCCAATTATTTAACCAATATTTTAAAAATTATCTTGGCAAATTTGAATTTGAATTTAAGTATTGGGTTGGCCGAAAGTTCATTTGAGTTTTGTTCTGTACAATGTTGTAGAAAAACCCAAATGAAATTTTTGGTCAACCCAGTAACAACTATCTTTATATTTCAGGAAAAAAACCCAGCATTTGAGAAGGGAGAAGATGGTCAAGAAGAAAATTTAATGTATATGGAGAGGCTTATAAGTAAGTTAGCCAGCTGTGTCCACGATGCTAAGTTTTCTCTTTGCTACTATCAGTGAAAGTAGGTACTAGAAAAACTGGGATTTTTCTAACAGAAATTAGAAAACAGAGATTTCCTTGCCAATCTCAAATGAAAGTTTCTTTAAATGCAAAAGGCCAAGACCAGAAGAGGCTACTCCATCACTTTCTAAGTCTGTGATGCCCTCTTAGGATAGGTGATCATGGACTGAAATATCGGCGTCATTATATGGCTTTAAACAATTTACAGAATAATCTTAAACTCGTCCATTGCAGTTTTAGGATATGTATAATTAGAAGTTGCCTACATGAGGTCATTTTAAAGGGTGCTTCTCCCTAAATATCTCAGGGAAAAGCTGGGATCTTTAGAAACTCATTCCTATGAATTTCAGTTTTCTTTTCCAGTGATTTGAATGTTCAGTGCAAATGCTCCTCAGAATGTTAACACTGGCTCTCAACCCTTTCTCCAACTGTTATGGGGGCATTTAGGGATTGAAGATGGAAAACAGAGCAGAGTTCTAGTGGACACTGAAATGAAGGAAGGAGCCTTCCTGCTTTGAGACCAGTGACATCTATTTGGAAACAGTGGTTGCAGAAGCGTATGCAATTCCCATGGCAATAGGAAGCATCACCACTGAGGGTGTCTGCAAATGCCTATGAGTTAGTAAAGGAGAAACTCCATGCAGACAAGCTCAGGTGCATCATTTTTATGGATATGTTCCTGTCTCAAATGAGAAAAGATAATTAAAATGTAATTATTAGTTTGAAAATTAATTAATGCTGGTAGCTCTTATTAGAAGTAACATGCTCTATATTCCCAAGATGAGCAATGCTGAGTGATTTTGGAAATAAATCATTTAAATCTCTACAGCATTTGATAGGGTTGATCACATTATTCATAATGAGAAATTTTTTCTCTTCTGATTTCTCTGATGTTATCTTGGTTCTTTCAGTTCAGTTCAGTTGCTCAGCCATATCTGACTCTTTGCGACCCCCATGGACTGCAGCACGCCAGGTTTCCCTGTTTATCACCAACTCCTGGAGCTTGCTCAAACTCATGTCCTTTGAGGTGGTGACGCCATCCAACCATCTCATCTGTTGTCCCCTTCTTCTCCTGTCTTCAATTTTTCCCAGTGTCAGGGTCTTTTCTAATGAGTCAGCTCTTCACATCAGGTGGCCAGAGTATTGGAGCTTCACCTTCAACATCAATCCTTCCAATGAATTTTCAGGATTGGTTTCCTTTAGGACTGACTGGTTTGATCTCCTTACAGTCCAAGGGACTAGCAAGAGTCTTCTCCAATACCACAGTTCAAAAGCATCAGTTCTTTGGTGCTTAGCTTTCTTTATGGTACAACTCTCACGTCCATACATGACTGCTGGAAAAACCATAGCTTTGACTAGACGGACCTTTGTCAGCAAAGTAATGTCTCTGCTTTTCAATATGCTGTCTAGGTTGGTCATAGCTTTTCCTCCAAGGGGCAAGTGTCTTTTAATTTCATGGCTGTAGTCACCATCTGCAGTGATTTTAGAGCCTGAGAAAATAAAGTCTGTCACTGTTTTCATTGTTTCTCCATCCAGTTGCCATAAAGTGATGGGACTGGATGTGATGATCTTTGTTGTTTTGGAATGTTGAGTTTTAATCCAGCTTTTTCACTCTCCTCTTTCACTTTCATCAAGAGGCTCTTTAGTTTCTCTTTGCTTGGCTGTTTCCCGTTGTCTCCTTTTGCTGTGTCTTTTTATTCTTCCCAGAATACTGCAAATTTATCTCATTACACCCCCAACACCCATAATTCAGTTCTTACCATTCAAGATTGTAGCAACTTTTTATGGCTTCTTGAAAATGACTCCCAGTTCAACAGCTCTTCTCCCTGACTTCGCTACAAAGCTCTAACTACACATTTCCAACTGTCTACTAGACATCATTATTTGCATGTTTTGTGGTTTCCTTGTGCTAAAAATTTCTCAAACCAGATTTATCACTTTCCTCCACAAAACAACTCATTATTCCTAAATTTATAATCTTTGCCAAAAAAGTGTAATACTTTTCTCTCTTTGAGTCAGCCTGAAAAATGAGGCGATTTGTTGGAATCCTCCATCTCTGCCTAATAAATTATCTCCTTCCTTCCCATTTAAAAATTCTGAAAATTCTGCCTATCATTGCTTTGGTTCACAGTTTAATACTGCTTCTTCTTATTTCGACTACTGTTGTAAGGTCTACTTGTATACTTGATTGTCCTGAATCAGGGGATTTAGAACCTATACAGCATGAATTTTGACTTCCTACTTTTTAAGCCTAGAGCATAAAGTGTAGTGGTGTAAGCATAGCAGATACTCAATAGATATTTAACTGTTTTACTGTTATGAACTCCATATTATAGGAACAATAAAAATACTAAGACATAAAAGTAATGCTCAAAATTGGTCACTAAAACAAGACATCAAAACGTAACCAGTATTATTTTACTGGTTTAATTTTGGAAGAAGCCTTGGTTAGCCAATGTTAGTTCAAATTTACATTGGAATTTCTTTAAATTTTTTGCCTTCAGTGCGACAAATCCTGTCTCACAAGATTGACTTTAATAATTTAAATATTTCTTTGGATTTTAGACTTGAGAGTTAAGTGTATGTGGGTGGAAAAGGATGGTTCTCAGTTGAGTTGATAGGATTAAGAAGCAACTCAGCTGAGTAAGCCCTTGTGGCTACGATTCACTTAAAATGCAGAGTGGGCAGTTGTATAACTAATGCTAGGGACAGAGACTCATTTTAAGTACAGAGATGGATTTAGATTACTAAATAGCACCTTCCTTTTGCAGTCAGAAATAATTTTACTCTATTTAAAAAAAAATTGAAAATGGCATTAACTTTAAAGCAGTCAGTAAAGTTACTACAGCAATCAACTATCTTTATTCTCCATCTAAATACAAATCATATGACAAAACTGGGATGGAAAAAATGCGAAAGCCTTTGGGTACTATAGTTGCCAAAGGATGAGCTTCTTAATAGTCTGTTCAGCTTTTGCATCTGGCAGGAACTTACTCTCAGCCTCTGATTTCCGCAATATTGATCATGTGGAATAAAAGACTTCAACATCTTCAGGTCCAGCATGATCCACTTTTGGAGTATATGCCAAATGCTCATTGGTTCTATTTGCTTGAATTAAATATTCATTTGTTAAAATGCCCATTATGTGCTGGGCATTGTTATTGGAGCTGGAGATATACTGGTGAACAGAACAAGCAAGCTCCCTATTCTTAGGAACTTAAATTTTTTTCAGTGGTGGCTGCTGCTGCTGCTAAGTCACTTCAGTTGTGTCCGACTCTGCGACCCCATAGATGGCAGCCCACTAGGCTCCTCTGTCCCTGGGATTCTCCAGGCAAGAATACTGTGGTGGGTTGCCATTTCCTTCTCCAATGCATGAAAGTGAAAACTGAAAGTGAAGTTGCTCAGTCGTGCCCGACTCTTAGCGACCCCATGGACTGGAGCCTACCAGGCTCCTCTGTCCATGGGATTTTCGAGGCAAGAGTACTGGAGTGGGGTGCCATTGCCTACTCCATGCAATGGGTGGAGGGAGGGGAAAAATAAGCAAACAAATAGTACTAAATGTATACCAACATGAATATATATGTTCAAAAATATGTGATGAAAAAAAGATTGAATAGGTAAGTAAGAAGGCAGCATATCTTGATAGTGTTGTACAGAGAGTTAAAATACCAGTGGTGTGGTTAAGCAGTCACTTTTGATTGGGTTGTCAAGTCAAGCCTATTTAAAAAAGTGACATTTAAGTTGAAATCTGTATGGATGAAGAGATAAAGAGTATTTGAGGCAGATGGAAGAGCTTATGCAAAGTCCTGAGATAGGAACAGAAAAAAAGGCCAGAATGGTCAAAGTCTAGTGTGTGAGAAAGTGGTATGATTGAGATCAGAAACATAAGCAAATCCCTAGGGTTTTTTAAGCCATGAAAAGAATTTGGATTTCCTTCCAAGGATCATGAGCAGCCATTGGGGAATTTAAGAAGCATAAAAGGGGCAATCTGATTCGTATTTTAGGATAATGGCTCCAGTCTCTGTATGAAGCATGGATTGTATTGGAGCCAGAATGGAAGCAGAGGGATCAGCAAGAAGGCCATTGTGAAAGTCCAGGCAAGATGTGATGTTGGCTTTGATCAATGCTAGTAGTAGAGGTGAAAATAAAAGGATCCAGTGAAATTAGAGTCAATGTGATTGCAGTTTTTCAATTTTTGCAAGTTGTTTCCTAAGGTTTTTTTTTTTTTAATTAATTTGCACTCCTCTATTGGTTTGTGAGAGTAATAATGCAAAGTAGAAATTGTCCACACTTCAGTTTTATATAAGATGAAAACATGATCTTACATACATTGGTTTAAGATAGCTTCCTTTCCTAGGAAGGAGCTCCATGTGTCTCAAGACTGGGCAATTTATTATATACCACAAGGTCTCAGCATTTTTCTGTATGCTATATGCTCTTTTGTTTGACCTCTCTCTGCAGCAACTCTTCATGTTATATATGCATGTGTATATATTCCCTTTCTTCTTTTATATACCTACTATTTATATTTTTATTAAAATATAGTTGATATACAGTATTTTGTTAGTTTCAGTTTTATTGCACAGGGATTTGACATTGCATACATTATGAAATGATGACCCTGTAAGTCTAGTAACCATCTGTCCCCATACAAAATTATTATAATACTATAGGCAATATTCCTTATACTGTAAATTATATCTCCATAATTTATTTACTTTATAACTAGAGGTTTGAACCTCTTAATCCCCTTCACTTATTTTGCCTCCTAACTCAACTTTCCTCCATTTTGGCAAATACTTGTTTGATCTCTGTATCTATGAGTCTGTTTTCATTTTGTTTGTTTCATTTTTAAAATTTCACATACAAGTGAAATCATATGGTATTTTCCTTTCTCTCTCTGACTTACTTCATGTAGCATAATATCCTCTAGGTCTATCCATGCTGTAGCAAATAGCAGGATTTCATTTTTTATGGCTGAGTAATATTCTATTATATATCTAGACCATGTATTCTTTATCTGTTCATCCATTGCTGGACATTTATGTTGCTTCTGTATCTTGGATTTTGTAAATAATGCTGTAATGAACATATGGATGCATATAAAATTTTGAATTAGTATTTTTCTTCAAAGAATGGCCAGAAGTAGAATTGCTGGATTCTAATGTAGTTCTTTAAAAATTTCTGTGAGTAACATTCATATTGTTTTTCATAGTGGTTATGCCAATTTGCATTCCCACCAACAGGGCACAAAAGTTTCCCTTTACTCTGTATCCTCTTCAATATTTATTATTTCTTGTCTTTTTTTTTTTTTGATGACAACCATTTTGACAGATTTACACCTGTCAGGTGATGTCTCATTGTGGTTTGATTTGCATTTCTCTGATAATTAGATCCTCTGTTTTTCACCTGGGTTGTTTGATGTTGAGTTGTATGAGTTCTTTGTATATTTGGGGTATTAACCCCTCATCAGATACATTAATTGCCAATATCTTCTCCTATTCAGTAGGCCACCTTTTCACTTTGTTGATAGTTTCCTTTGCTGTGCAGAAGGTTTTATAGTGTGATGTAGTCCCATTTATTTAATTTTGCTTTTATTTCCCTTGCCTTAGAGACAGATCCCAAAATCTATTGCTAAGACTGATGTCAAAGAGCATACTGCCTGAGTTTTCTTCTAGGTGTTTTATGGTTTCAGGTCTTATATTTAGGTCTTTAATCTATTTTGTGTTTATTTTTGTACATGGTATGAGAAAGTAGCTCAGTTTGAGTTTTTTTGCATGTAGCTATGTAATTTTTATTAACACCAGTTATGAAGAGGTTTCCTATTCCCCATTTTATGTTATTATCTTTTTTTGTTGAAGATTAATTGACCATTTAATTATAGATTTATATCTGGGCTCTCTATTCTAGTGCATTGATCAATGTGCCTGTCTTTTTGTCAGTACCATACTCTTTTTATTACCATAACTTTGTAGTATCATTTGAAATCAGGGAACTAGATGCTTCCAGCTTTGTTCTTTCTCAAGATTGCTTTGGCTATTTGGGATATTTTGTGTTTCTCTACAAATTTTAGAATTACTTGTTATAGTTTTATGAAAAATACCTATGATATTTTGATCAGAATTCCACTGAATCTGTAGATTATCTTGGGTAGCATTGTCATTTTAACAATATTAATTCTTTCAATTTATGAGCATGGTATATCTTTCCATTTGTGTCACCTTCAATTTCTTTAACCATCATCTTGTAGTTTTCTGATTACAAGACTTTTACCTCTTTCCTTTGATTTATTCCTTGTTATTTTTTTCTTTTTGATGTAATTGTAAAAGGGATTATTTTCTTAATTTTTCTAATAGTTCCTAGTTAGTGTATAGAAGCACAACAAATGCCTATATATTAATCTGTTATCCTGAAACTTCACTGAATTCATTTAGTAGTTCTCATGTCTTTTTTAATAGTGTTTTTAGGATTTTCTCTATATTGTATCATGTCACCTGCAGACAGTGACAGTTTTATTTCTTCTCCAATTTGGATTTCTTTTATTTATTTTTTCTTTTCTGACAGCCTGTGTGTCTAGGACTTCCAACATTATCTTGAATAAAAGTGAAGAGAGACAGCATCCTCATCTTGTTTCTCATTTTAGAAGAAATGCTTTCAGCTTTTCACTGTTGACTATGATGTTGGCTACGAGTTTGCTGTATATGACATTTATCATGTTGAAGTATGTTCCCTCTTTGCTGACTTTGTTGAGAGGCTTTTTAAAAAAATATCATAAATGTATGTTGAATTTTGTCAAAAAGTTATTCTGCATTTGTTGAGATGGTCATTTGATTTTTATTCTTCAGTTTGCTGATACAGTGTATCACGTTGTCTGTTTTGTGGATATTATGCCATCTGCACATTCCTGGGATAAATCCCACTTGATATTGGTTTATGATTCTTTTAATATTTTATTTTATTTTATTTTATTTTATTTTTTTAGAGTGATTTTTTTTTTTTTAAATCTTTAATTCTTACATGCGTTCCCAAACATGAACCCCCCTCCCACCTCCCTCCAAACAACATCTCTCTGGGTCATCCCCATGCACCAAAAAATTCAGTTTGCTAATATTTTGTTGAGATTTTTTGCATCTATGTTCATCATTAATATTGCCTTGTAATTTTCTTTTTTGTATGTGATATTTTTGTCTGGTTTTGGTATCAGGGTAATGTCTTTGATGAGAATGAGTTTGGAAGCATTCCTTCTGCAATTATTGGGAATAGTTTGAGAAGAATAGATGTTAATTTTTCTTTATATATTTTGTAGAATTTACCTGTGAAGACATCTAGTCCTGGGCTTTTGTTTTTTGGGATTTTTTTTTGGATTACTGAATTGATTTTATTACTGATAATCAGTCTGTTTACATTTTCTATTTCTTCCTGGTTCCATCTTGAGAGATTGTACATTTTAAGGAATTTATACATGTCTCATAGGCTATTCATTTTATTGATGTATAATTGTTCACAGTAATCTCTCATGACTGTGTTTTTGTGATATTAATTATAACTTCTTTTTCATTTCTAATTTTGTTGATTTGATCCCTTGATCCTTTTTCTCTGTGATGAGTCTGATCTGTCTTTAGCGAGACTATGCAGAGTACATCATGAGAAATGCTGGGCTGGATGAAGCACAAGCTGGGATCAAGATTGCTGGGAGAAATATCAATAACCTCAGATATGCAGATGACACCAACCCTTATGGAAGAAAGTGAAGAAGAACTAGAGGCTCTTGATGAAAGTGAAAAAGGAGAGTGAAAAAGTTGGCTTAAAGTTCAACATTCAGAAAACTAAGATCATGGCATCCGGTCTTATCACTTCATGGCAAATAGATGGGGAAACAGTGGAAACAGTGGCTGATTTTATTTTTCTGGGCTCCAAAATCACTGCATGTGGTGGCTGCAGCCATGAAATTAAAAAACGCTTGTTCCTTTGGAAGAAAAGTTATGACCAACCTAGATAGCATATTAAAAAGCAGAGACACTATTTTGTCAAAGAAGATCCATCTAGTCAAGGCTATGGTTTTTCCAGTGGTCATGTATGGATGTGAGAGTTGGACTATAAAGAAAGCTGAGCACTGAAGAGCTGATAGTTTTGGACTGTGGTGTTGAAGACCCTTGAGAATCCCTTGGACTGCAAGGAGATCCAACCAGTCCATTCTGAAGATCAGCCCTAGGATTTCTTTGGAAGGAATGATGCTGAAGCTGAAACTCCAGTACTTTGGCCACCTCATGTGAAGAGTTGACTCACTGGGAAAGACCCTGATGCTGGGAGGGATTGGGGGCAGGAGGAGAAGGGGATGACCCAGGATGAGATGGCTGGATGTCATCACCGACTTGATGGACATGAGTTTGGGTGAACTCTGGGAGTTGGTGATGGACAGGGAAGCCTGGCGTGCTGCAGTTCATGGGGTCACAAAGAGTTGGACATGACTGAGTGACTGAACTGAACTGAATGATCTGAACTGAAAAATTTTGTTTATCTTTTGAAAGAACTGGCTGTTAGTTTTATTGATTTTTCTATTGTATTTTTAGTATTTGTTTTATTTATTTCCACTCTAATCTATATTATTTTTCACCCTGCTGACTTTTTTCTTTTTTAATTGTTTCCTTTCTCTAGTTCCCTTAGCTTTAAGGTCAAATTGTTGAGATTTTTGTTTGCGTCTTGAGGTAGTTTTGTATCACTCTACACTTCCCTCTTTGAACTGCATTTGCTGCATTCCATAGATTTTGGATTGTTGTATTTCAATTTTTGTCTCCATGTATTTTTTTTTCATTTCCTCTTTGATTTCATCAGTGACCCATGGGATGCTTAGATTTTATGTGTTCGTGTAGTTTTTTTTTTTTTTTAATCTTAAAGTTGATTGTCATGCTGAAGTTGTTATGGTTAACAATGATGTTTTTATATGTTTTTAGTCTTCTTAAATTTATTGAGACTTGTTTTGTGGTCTAGCTTGTGATCTATTCTGGAGAATTTTCCATGTACATTTGAAAAGAATGTATATTCTACTATTTTTGGATAAAATATTCTTTATACATCTAATAACTCTATTGATACAATTTGTCATTTAAAGTTATTGGTTTTTTACTGATTTGCTTTCTGGATGACCTGTCCATTGATGTAAAGGGGGTGTTAAAGTCCTCTGTTATTATTGTATGACTGTCAGTCTCTCATTTTATGTTTATTAGTATTTGCTTTATGTATATAGGTGCTCCTGTGTTCAATATATATATTTATAATTATATAAATATATATGCTTATAATTACTATATATACAAATATACTATATATATACTACATACTATATATATACTATATGCTATATAAAAAATATGTATATTTATAATTACTATACCTTCTTGTTGGATTTATCTCTCTATTATTATGTAATGTCCTTCTTTGTCTCTTATTACAGTATCTATTTTAAAGTGTATTTTGTCTGAAAAAAGTATTGCTACTTCAGTTTTCTTTACGTTTTCATTTGCCTGGAAATTATTTTTCCTTCTTACTTTTGGTATGTGTGTGTTGTTGCCTGTGAGTCCTGCTTTGTGTTATGACTGTGGCCCTCTAGAGGGAGGAGTAGGCTTCCTGTGTGGTTGGCTAAATGGCCCAGGAAACTCAGGGCTGGTGCTGGCCCACTGGTAGGTGGGGCTCTGTCCATGTGTGACTTTCTGCATATCTGAGGGAACTTGTGGCAGGGTCTTTGAATGATGTGTGCTTGGACTTGGCAGGCTCAGGGTTGCTTCTGGTCTACCAGTGGGCTGGCTGGGTCCCCAGCACTAATATGCTGGAGGGAGGATTCCAAAAAGGCTCTTGTTAGTGCAGTATTATCATGGTAAAATAAGCTTTCAAAAATAGCTGCTGCCAGCATGTGCCTCCTCAGGGGAAGTCCCAGTGACATCCTGCATCTCCTGGAGGCTCTCCAAGATAAGAGCCAAGTGGGTCTGACCCCGGCTTCATTCAAAGTACTTTCTCTGTGCTGGGACTTGGAGGATGTGAGATTTTGTGCATGTCCTATATGAGTGAAGTGTCGGTTTCCTATAGCCCTCTGCCCTCCTCAACATGAACCCCTACTGATTTTCAAAGCCAGGTTCTGGGAGTTCATCTTCCCAGTTTAGAAAACTTAGAGTACAGAACCTGATGTGGGGCTTGGATCCCTCACTACTTGAGGAGTATCCCTATATTTGTGATAGTTTTCCTGTTTGGGGGTCACCAGCCCAGGTGTATGGATCCTAAATGAGTCTTTGCCCCTCCTACCTGTCTTGTTGTGGTTCCTTCTTCATATGTTCAGTTGTGGAAAAAATTTTCTGCCAGCCTTCTGGTTGTTTTCATAGATAGTTACTCTGTAAGTGGTTATAATTTTGGTGTGTCAGTGGGAGGAGGTGAGTTCATGGTCTTCCTACTCTGCCATTCATCCACCTCTCCTGTATTTCTTCTTTTAGATTATGAACTTTGAGGCCAGATAGAAACTGTCAACCTATGCAATAGTGACAGCTTACAGTGAATGGTGTCAGATTTGTGATCTCAGAAGGAGAGAATTTGGTTTGGGACAAGTAGCATGGCTTCAGGGGCTCAGAATTTATGGGGAAAAGTTTTATTACAGTATAAAAGGGATAGAGAAAGCTTCTGACATAGACCTCACAAGGGGGCAGAGAGTGGCCCACCCACTAGGTGGGTGGGGCTTTATATACATTTTCAGTTCAGTTCAGTTCAGTCACTCAGTCATGTCCGACTCTTTGCGACCACATGGACTGCAGCACGCCAGGCCTCCCTGTCCATCACCAACTCCCGGAGTTTACTCAGACTCACGTCCATGAGTTGGTGATGCCATCCAACCATCTCAACCTCTGTCATCCCCTTCTCCTCCTGCCTTCAGTCTTTCTCAGCATCAGGGTCTTTTCCAATGAGTCAGCTCTTCATATCAGGTGGCCAAAGTTTTGGACTTTCAGCTTCAGTATCAGTACTTCCAATGAATATTCAGGACTGATTTCCTTTAGGAAGGACTGGTTGGATCTCCTTGCAGTCCAAGGGGCTCTCATGAATCTTCTCCAACACCACAATTCAAAAGCATCAATTTTTCAGTGCTCAGCTTTCTTTATAGTCCAACTCTATACATCCATACATGACTACTGGATAAACCATAGCTTTGACTAGACGGACCTTTTCCGGCAAAGTAATGTCTCTGCTTTTTAATGTGCTGTCTAGGTTTGTCATAGCTTTTCTTCCAAGGAACAACTGTCTTTTAATTTCATGGCTGCTGTCACCATCTGCAGTGATTTTAGAGCACCCCCCACCCTGCCCACACACACACACAAAGTCTCCCACTGTTTCCACTGTTTCCCCATCTATTTGCCATGAAGTGATAGGATTGGATGCCATGATCTTAGTTTTCTGAATGTTGGGCTTCTAGCCAAGTTTTTTCACTGTCCTTTTTCACTTTCACCAGTAAGCTCTTTAGTTCCTCTTCACTTTCTGCAGTAAAGGGTGGTGTCATCTGTGTATCTGAGATTATTGCTATTTCTCCCAGTAATCTTGTTCCCAGCTTGTGCTTCATCTAGTCCAGCATCTCACATGATGTACACTGCAAATAAGTTAAATAAGCAGGGTGACAATATGCAGCCTTGACGTACTCCTTTCCCAATTTGAAACCAGTCCATGTTCCATGTCTGGTTTTAACTGTTGCTTCTTTACCTGGATGCAGATTTCTCAGGAGGTAGGTCAGATGGTCTGGTATTCCCATCTCTTTCAGAATTTTCCACAGTTTATTGTGATCTACACAGTCGAAGGCTTTGGCATAATCAATAAAGCAGAAGTAGATGTTTTTCTGGCATTTTCTTGCTTTTTGTATGATCCAACAGATGTTGGCTCTTTGATCTCTGGTTCCTCTGCCTGTTCTAAATCCAACTTGAACATCTGGCATTTCACTGTTGATGTACTGTTGAAGCCTGGCTTGGAGAATTTTGAGCATTATTTTGCTAGCACATGATTGATACTTTTTCAGTTGGTTATCAACAATAGAAAGGTCTTACCAAAGCCAGTCCCATGGCATATGTCTTAAGATCACAAGATTATTCAGAAGGCTCTGTAAGAAGGAGAAACATGTTGTTGAGCAAGATACATTGTTGTTATATAGTCATTAGTACAGAGCTTAAGGAAAAACATACCCTTGAGCAAGATGTGTTGTTTTGTTTTATAATCATTAGTTCTGGGCTTAAAGAAATTTAGTCATAGAAGAAATAGATTGTTGCCATAACAACTCATAGCTTAAGGAAAAAAAGTCTATGTGACTAAGAGGAAGGAATGTAGAAAAAAAAGTTTGTCCCCTTCTCCTCCTCAACTCCCTGGGGCCCTTTATCAACTAATTTAAGCATTAACCCTCTCAACAGTGTGACATCCAGCTGTTGCTTAAGAATCATCCATGATCACATGGACAGATCACTGAAAAAAGAAGCTGATCATTCATCATGTTTATTTTTTACTATTACTGAGAGTAATGAGTCCCAACAATTCTATGAAGATTATTTAATGTCTATACTCATATTTCTGACAGGGCTTCCCTGGTGGCTCAGTGGTAAAGAATCTACCTGTAGTGCAGGAGATGTGATTTTGATATCTGGGTTGGGAAGATACCCTGGAGGAATTGGCCACCCATTCTAGTACTCTTGCCTGGGAAGTCCGATGGACAGAGGAGCCTCGGGTTGCAAAAGAGTCAGACATGATTTACTGAGTAAATAACAACACATTTCAGACACTATTAGGGAAAAAATTCCAAAGAAACCCTTTTAACTGCATATAGTAGAAAATATTTAGAATTCATATTCAGAGAACTTGGATTCAAGTCCTGGTTTTGCTCCTTTCTGATAGTGGGACCTTGGACCTTTGTTTCTTCAACTGTAAACCAGTCTAATAATACAGTCTTCCCTAGGTCACAAGATATTGTAAGTTATGTGTAAAAAGAACTCACAAATTCTAAAATACAGATAAGTGCTTCTATTTAATAAAATATTTAGCTTTTAACTATGCTATGTATACTGTTCTTAAAGTTTTACATGTACTAACTGTTTATTCCTCATGGTTTTCTGATGAGGCTAGAGCTATTCTTATACCTATACCTATTTTTCAGATAAGAAGATAAAAGAGAGATGAAATAATTCATCAAAAGTCACATGCTCAGTAAATGATAGGACTTGAACCCATAATTGAACAGTACATTCCCTGATTTGAATGATTATGATCTGCTAGTACTCTTTAAATTTGAGACTATTAAATTATTTACAGCATATGTATTAATACAAAATGTATGCCAAACATTGTGCTAAATACTGAGGATATGATAAAGAAAGGGCAAGGTTATTCACAGTCTTTTAATTCACAGTCTTTTAAACATCTGTGAAAGTGAAGAATTTTTTTTCTTTAATCAAATTAGAAGCCTCATGGTTGAACAATGGTAATAGCTCTAGACTTAATTAGCATATATGAATTCACAGATAAGTCAATATCATAATATAGACTAGCACACATTTTATTACATATCATCAGTAAATATTCTTTATTAACTGAGCCATATTTTTTCCAGAAAAGTAACTTCCCATTTTGACATTCCAAAGATATTAATTCTCTTTCAAATATATAAATAGTGACTTTAGTTTTCCTTCTTAGAATTTGCAGATTTTCAAACATATTCAAGACTCAATCATATTTGAAGATATCAGCCAATTGGATACCATTTTCAATTTAGTGGTCAGAGTGACTTTTACTTAGAGAATTCTAAGATAAACATGTGCAGGTGAATTCACTAAGTATATATTTTAATATTTATAGTAGCATAGAAGCTACATAGCTACAACTTGATAGAACATCTTATCTTAACTGCCTAATGGGGGTATGAGAAGTTTCTATAGTTCCATATCATAAAAATTCATTCTTTTTTGCATGATTTTTTTCTGTGACACAACAGATAATTATGAGAGCCCATTTATGTAAGTGAATTGCTCAGTGATATTATCAGCCAAAATTGTAGGTTGAGGTCAAATGATGTCAAGTTATTATTTAAAGAAACAAAGGCAAAAGGAAAACACAGATTGTAGAAGAGAAATTTAATACATTTTGGCAACGTAAGTAGGAAGGTCAGTAAAGGACATGAAACTAGGATGATGTCATTATAATTGGCTTCAGTTCAGAAGTGGCAGGGTGGCAGTTAGCCAAAAAGGCACTTTGATGTTGTTTGTTTATATATTGCTATTTAACTATCCAGGTCTGGAAGTGGAGATTAGAACAGATAATTGTATGGTGGATGACTGAATATTGTGGTTACTGCTTTATTTTAAACTCTGTTGCCAGAATACAATGACTGTACTTTTTTTTAGAATTTTCAGTTTTAAGATGCACTTCCTCCATGCCTGCAGATCTGTAGGAGCTTCTATTGTAGGAGCTTCTATTGTGGGACCTTCTACAATCAATACAGGTCAAACTGCTGCAAGGATACTTGTTTGATGTAATGATATAGATACAGATTTTGAGTTCACAAAACATTTAGGGAAGACTCCCATAATGTTTTAAAATTATGGAATAATCAGATTTCTGCAACATCCTCTCTTGCTTCATGGCTGGTGATTATGATATGCCTGTAAAGATGGAGAAAGGAGTCAGATGGAAGAATGCTTTCCTTTTTCAGTTTCTCAATAGAGTGTATTATGAACATCCCCTCTGCAGGCCATAACTACCTAAAATAGCTCCTATTCTATTGGCTAAATCACATGCATTTGGCAGCTGATAGTATCCTATTAGTTAGAGGTGAAATTTTTTGCTGCAGATACTATAAATCAAACCTGTGCAACAGAAACATACCACAAGCCACAAATATAAGCTACATATTTTATTTAAAATTTTCAAGCAGTCACGTTTTTAAAGAGTTAATATCAATTTAATGGTATAATTTCTTTAATGTGATACATCCAAAGTATTATCATTCAAATATGTATTAAAAAACAGCTCAGGTGATGCAACAGGTCTGGAGACTACAACTGATACCTATTGTCCTAGTTCTCTTCCGCCTATTCTAGATTCTCTTCACCTGTAACATTTTTGCTAGTCTAAGTGGCTTGTTTAGTGGCTGCTGCTGCTGCTGCTGCTAAGTCACTTCAGTCATGTCCGATTCTGTGCAACCCCATAGACTGCAGCCCACCAGGCTCCCCCGTCCCTGAGATTCTCCAGGCAAGAACACTGGAGTGGGTTGCCATTTCCTTCCCCAATGCATGAAAGTGAAAAGTGAAAGTGAAGTCACTCAGTCGTGTCTGACTCTTGGCGACCCCATGGACTGCAGCCTACCAGGCTCCTCCCTCCATGGGATTTTTAGTGGCTGGTCCTGTCCAAATTCTTCTCAGGCCACCCAGTAGCCTAGTTACTTACTGTCAAATCTGAACAGAGACATCTGCTTGGTCTTCCCTATCGATGGCTCTTGTCTTCAAAGGTCAAGCCAGCAACCTGGGGTAAGAGATGGAGTCTGTTAACTATCAAGTATGTTTATTCCAATAAAGCAGGAGAGAGGACATGATTACTGGATTTTTCTAGGCCTCACGCCCCATTTTGTAAACTGGACCTCAGTTCAGTTTAGTTCAGTTCAGTTGCTCAGTTGTGTCTGAGTCTTGGCAACCCCATGGACTGCAGCATGCCAGGCTTCCCTGTCCATCACCAACGCCCAAAGCTTACTCAAACTCATGTCCACCAAGTCAGTGATGCCGTCCAACCATCTCATCCTTTGTTGTCCCCTTCTTTTCCTGCCTTCAATCTTTCCCAGCATCAAGGTCTTTTCCAATGAGTAAGTGAAACTATTTATTACTATGTGTTCCTACTTTAACATGGATAACTGGAATACCTTGAGTTCCTGAATAATAAAAGTGACTTTTTAATTTCCAGGTATTTTCTTTCCCTAGGGTATGATTACCTGAGTGAATAACCATAGGTTTCTATGAAGGACTGGTTGAATCATTACTGCATAATGTTGCTTTCATATTTCATGGCGATTCCTCATGGATTCTTGACCTTTTCTTCAATTCCTGGAGGCCCCTATGGGATAGATCTTGAGAGGAACATGTGCTGTATTGAAAGACAGGAGTCTTCCCATTGTCTTCCAGTAAGAGGGGAATGCTGATTTTTAACAAAGAGGAATAGACCGCTTCTGATGGGCCCAGAAAGGCCAAGAGAATATGGGTATTTAAAAGTTTTGAGTGTAAAGACCTAGACATTCCCATTCCAGGTTTAGTAATCCAGGTATTGGTCTTGGCACTTCACAAGTTCACTCTTCTCTGAAAGGTTAATTTTATAATTCAGTTCTAGCTTTCTTTGCCTTTTAGTTATAGTAGAGCAGAGATTCTTCATGTGCTGCCAAAGAATCTCTGTGACTTTCACATTTTACCTTAAATTGGTAATTAAGTATCTCCAGTTTTAATTGTTTTTCTCCAGTGAATTGATAGCCCTCAGTGACAGTCATTCCTTCCATGAAAAAAGGTGAAAATGTTAGTTGCTCAGTCATGTTAGATATTTTGTGAACCCATGGACTATAGTGCACCAGGCTCCTCTGTCTATAGAATTCTTCAGCCAAGAATACTGGAGTAGGTTGCCATTCCCTTCTCCAAGGAATCTTCCCAATCTAGGGATCCAACCTGGATCTCCTACATTGCAGGTGGATTCTTTTACAGTCTAAGCCATCAGGGAACCCCATTCTTTTCATATATATCTATTCTTTTCCAAATTATTTCCCAATTTAGGTTATTACAGAGTTTTGAGCAGAGTTCCTTGTGCTGTACAGTAGGTCCTTGTCGGTTATCTATTCTATATATAACAGTGTGTACATGTCAATCCCTAACTCCCCATCTATATATTTCCTCTGCCCTCCCACTCTACCCCCTGGTAACAGTAAGATTGTTCTCTAAATCTGTGAGTCTGTTTCTGCTTTGTATATGAAAGTTTATTTATATCATTTTTTTCAGATTCTGCATATAAAAGATATCATATGATATTTTTCTTTGTCTCATTTACTTCATTTAGTATGACAAGGCATTGAAAGAAGTAGGATTAGGCAGAGGGAGAGATTGAAACTCTCTTACAGTTGCAATAAAGTAGCTCTGGCTATATATAGCTCTTTAGAATTGTCCTTAATTAAGACATGGGGGCTGGTCCTTCCTTTCTTCCCTTCCCCCTTTAGGCAACCAATGATTGATGTGGACGGCCCTTGGGGAGAGGCCAGCCATGGAATAGGTGACCCTCAGATTCCAGAAGAGGAACTCAACTATGAGCTCTTTGTGGTTCAGTCACTCGGCTGTGTCTGACTCTTTGCGACCCCATGGACTGCAGCACACCAGGCTTCCCTGTCCTTCACTATCTCCCAAGGCTTGCTCAACTCATGTCTATTGAGTTGGTGATGCCATCCAACCATTTCATCCTCTGTCATCACCTTCTCCTTCTGCCTTCAGTCTCTCCCGGCATCAGGGTCTTTTCCAGTGAGTCAACTCTTCACATCAGGTGGCAAAAGTATTGGAGCTTCAGCCTCAGCATTAGTCCCTCCAATGAATTTTCAGGGTTGATTTCCTTTAGGACTAATTGGTTTGATCTCCTTGCACACCAAAGGACTCTCAAGAGTCTCCTCCAGTACAACAGTTAAAAAGCATCCGTTCTTCAGTGCTCACCTTTTTTTATGGTCCAGCTCTCACATCCATACATGACTACTGGAAAAACCATAGCTTTGACTAGATGGACCTTGTTGGCAAAGTAATGTCTCTGCTTTTGAATATGCTATCTTGGTTTGTCATAGCTTTTCTTCCAAGGAGCAAGCATTCTTTAATTTCATGGCTGCAGTCACCATCTGCAGTGATTTTGGAGCCCCCAAAAATAAAGTCTGACACTGTTTCCACTCTTTCCCTATCTATTTTCCATGAAGTGATGGGACCGGATGCTATGATCTTAGTTTTCTGAATGTTGAGCTTTAAGCCAACTTTTTCACTCTCCTCTTTCACTTTCATCAAGAGGCCTTTTAGTTCCTCTTCACTTTCTGCCATAAGGGTGGTGTCATCTGCATATCTGAGGTTATTGACATTTTTCCCGGCAGTCTTGATTCTAGCTTGTGCTTCATCCAACCCCGCATTTTGCATGATGTACTCTGCATAGAAGTTAAACAAGCAGGGTGACAATATACAGCCTTGATGTACTCCTTTCCCAATTTTGAACCAGTCCATTATTCCATGTCCAGTTCTAACTGTTGCTTCTTGACCTGCATACAGATGTCTCAGGAGGCATGTAAGGGGGTCTGGTATTCCCATCTTTTGAAGAATTTTCCACAGTTAGTTGTGATCCACACAATCACAGGCTTTACCATAGTCAATGAAGTAGAAATAGATGCTTTCTGGAATTTTCTTGCTTTTTCTATGATCCAACGGATGTTGGCAATTTGATCTCCGGTTCCTCTGCCTTTTCTAAATCCAGCTTGAATATCTAGAATTTCTCGGTTCACATACTGTTGAAGCCTAGTTTGGAGAATTTTGAGCATTACTTTACTAGCATGTCAAATGCGTGCAGTTGTGTGATAATTTGAACATTCTTTGGCATTGCTCTTCTTTGGGATTGGATTGAAAACTGACCTTTTCCAGTCCTGTGGCTACTGCTGAGTTTTCCAAATGTACTGGCATATTGAATATAGCACTTTGCTGCTAAGTCACTTCAGTCGTGTCCGACTCTCTGCGACCCCATAGACGGCAGCCCACCAGGCTCCCCGTCCCTTGGATTCTCCAGGCAAGAACACTGGAGTGGGTTGCCATTTCCTTCTCCAATGTATGAAAATGAAAAGTGAAAGTGAAGTCGCTCAGTCGTATCCGACTCCTAGTGACCCCATTTAACAGCATCATTTTCAGTTCTTTTTCTCAAGGAAAGGGAAAGAAACTCCTGGAAGTAACATCTGAAAATTTAAGTCTCAGATTTTGTGTCTTGCATCCCTTTCCCCAAGCTAGATGTTAAGGGTGAAATTCCCTATCAATGAATAATATTCTCTTCAAATCAGAAGGGAAATTATGTTTCTGCAAATTTGCATTTTCATGACCTGATGGGCTGTAACTCTCATTACAATTCTTAAAGGCTGGCCTAGTTCTTGCTGAGCCAGTGGGCAATCATTGATATTTTTGTCAATAGCTGGTGAAAATATCTCAGGGGAAACTAAGTATTCAGCTTAGGTTCAAAATTTATGGTGGGAGCATCACTCAGAAAAGAGAAGTCTTCCACAGCAGGCATCCCATTCATTCTAACGGTGGCAGTGGTTTAGTTGCTCAGTTGGGTTCAACTCTTGTGACCCCATGCAGTGTGGCCAGTCAGGCCTCTCTGTCCATGTTGCCATTTCTTCCCGCAAGGCATCTTCCGACCCAGGAATTGATCCCAGGTTCTTTACCTCTGGTGCCATCTGGGAAGCCCATTCAATATAATAATTGTACATAAATGACTTAAGGACACAGTATAGTGTACTTACAGAGATAGATACATTTCATCCCCATTAGATTATCACTACAACCATAATATCTCTCTGGAAAAATAATTTTGACTCTTTAATTTCAATGGAAGATTAGATCATGAGCCAGTATATCAAATATGAAACCAATTATTTCCACTTATTGTGTGATTAATATTACTAACTGAAAATAACAAGGTCCTACTGTACAGAACAGGGAACTATATTTAATATTCTGTGATAAACCATAAAGGAAAATAATATGAAAGAGAACATATATATACATATATATGTATAACTGAGTCACTTTGCTTTACAGCAGAAATTAATATAATATTGTAAATCAACTGTATTTCAATAAAATTTTAAAATTCAAAAAGTAATTGAAAATTGGTTAAAAATATTGCTAACTCATCTTCTGGTATATTTAGGTGCAATCTTCTGTCATAGACTGTAGTCATTAATAAAGCTTAATCACAGTTTCTTTTAGTCACTAAACCATGTCAGTCATCAAATTGTGAAATTTCTGATGAAATACATAGCACATTTATATATATGTTACAGAATAAAGTTGTATATATAAAACCATGTACAGTTGACCCCTGAACAACACAGATTTGAACTGCATAGGTACACTTATATGTGGATTTTTTCAGCAATAAGTACTATAGTACAGTAATATATGGTCCACGGTTGGTTGATCTCAGATGTGGAATTATAAATATCAGGAGACTGTGAGGACAGAGGTTGAGCTCTGACTTATACATGGATTTTCAACTGTGTGGAGAGTTGACACCCCTACCCCCTATGGTGTTCAAGGGTCAAATGTAGACTGTATTTTACAGCAAATTTAAGGATTTTTATGGGTCACTTTGTAGTACACAATTTTGATTTGTGCTCTGACTTTAGAATTAGTAAATGTAGTCTAAAGTTGATGTTAGCTTCCTCTTCTTTATTTTCCAGTTCCCAAGCCCCACTAAACCGACTGTCTTCAACTGAGGAATAACATGTCATTGGTGGGCAGCATGTGTCAAGACCTCAAAATGGAGACTTTTTAAAATACTTCAAATACTGTGATTTTTCAAAGATTCTGATATATACCCTCGAAGAATAGGGGAATGCTCAGAGAAATCATTGAGTATAAAAAAACATGTTGCTGATGGAACAGTTATCTTACACTTAAATTATACATTTTCAGGAAGAAAAGGCCAAGAGATGAAAGAAAACAAGAGATCATACGGCTCTTTTTCTCAGCACCAATTGTGGAACCTACCACACAGGAAATATTCAATAAGTATTTATTCATCTTTGGATCTATTTTTGTACTCGGGAAACAAGTCTGAAGTAAGAATGTGTTTACACAGTGTGATGGTTAATTTTATGTGTCGACTTGCTAAGCAATCCCCATATAACTGGTAAATATTATTTCTGCATCTGTGTGATGGTGTTTCTGGAAGAAATTAGCATCTGAATCAGACTGAGTGAAGATCTGCCTTTACCAATATGAGGGCGCAACCAGCCTGTGTAGAAAGGTGGAAGAATGAATTCTCTCCTTCTTAAGCTGAGGTCTGTCTGCCTTCTTCTGTGCTCTGACATAGGAGCTTCTGGTTCTCAAGCCTTCTGATGATGGGACTTAAACCAGCATCTCCCCTGCTCCCAAGTCTTTTGGCCTTGGACTGAATTTTACCACTGATGTTCTTGCTTTTCTAGCTCACAGATGGCAAATTGTAGGACTTCAGGCCTCTATAACCATGTGAGTCACTTCCTATAATGTCTCATCTTATGTATATCTCTATACATCCTGTTGGAGAATTCTAATACACCTTAGCTGAGCATGTTCTCTCAGTTGAATTGATGACTATTGAAATTCCTCTCTTGGCAGTGGTTATTCTTGCTCAGAGAAACTGATTGCTTATTTAATCAGAGAAGAAGCAATTCTCAGAATGATTGTCAGAAACTTTGCTTTTTTCTTCTTTCTTCAGTGGAATTTGTCTATTTACAATTCTTTTTTAAATTATTGGCTGAACTACATGGCATGACTTTATTTTTCTGGGCTCCAAAATCACTGCAGATGGTGACTGCAGCCATGAAATTAAAAGACACTTACTCCTTGGAAAGAAAGTTATGACCAACCTAGACGCATATTAAATAGCAGAGACATTACTTTGTCAAAGAAGGTCTGTCTAGTCAAGGCTATGGTTTTTTTCCAGTAGTCATGTATGGATGTGAGAATTGGACTATAAAGAAAGCTGAGTGCAGAAGAATTGATGGTTTTGAACTGTGGTGTTGGAGAAGACTCTTGAGAGTCCCTTGGACTGCAATGAGATCCAACCAGTCCATCCTAAAGGAAATAAGTCCTGGGTGTTCATTGGAAGGACTGATGTTGAAGCTGAAACTCCAGTACTTTGGCCACCTGATGAGAGGAGCTGACTAATTTGAAAAGACCTTGATGCTGGGAAAGATTGAAGGTGGGAGGAGAAGGGGATTACAGAGGATGAGATGATTAGATGGCATCACTGACTCAATGGACATGAGTTTGGGTAAAGTCCGGGAGTCGGTGATGGACAGGGAAGCCTGGAGTGCTGCGGTTCATGGGGTTGCAGAGTTGGATATGATTGAGCGACTGAACTGAACTGAACTGAACATGGCCTGTGGGATCTTATTTGCCCAACCAGAGATTGAGCCCATATTCCCTGCACTGGAAGCATGGAGTCTTAACCAGTGGACTGCCAGGGAAGCCCCCAACTCTTTTTCTTTTCTTAATGATTTTGTTTTTAAGTTTTCCTCCTCCAGTCTTTTCAGAGTTCTGGCCAGCTTACTGTAATGAATGGTAACTCTGCTTCTGCTCATCCTATTCCACCTTTAGACAGTCATGTGATGTGATTCTCTAGTCTTCCTTGGGGATAAGCTCCACTGAAAGGCTTTTTCCTCTAACCATCATCATCCTGGTGACTATCCTGGGAACCCTCTCCACATTTTCCATCAGCCTCTGCTTTTGGTTTAGATGGATCTTAAGGATGTGGGGTGATTAAACACTCTAATGGCTACTATGTAGCTATTGTATTATAGAACTTTCTTTAAAAACCTATCATGTCATATTATTTCTAATCTACTTTTCTCATTTCTTTCCCCATGTAAGTGTCTAAATCTTCTATTAAAATACATCTTGTTTCAATCTGTACGTACAACTTATTTTACACTTGTAAACACAATGAATATCATTTCTTATGTGACATGTAGTCAAGGAGCACCAAACTCAATTACTTTAAGGGTCAGTCAGGGAACAATTGTGTGTGAAGCTACCAGAAATGAGAAAATAGAGTGATGCTGGCACTTTAGAAAGAGGAGTGCATGCTCTGTCTAAAGGTATTAAAAATTCACTTAAAAATATTTCTTTGGCAAAAATCAATTTTAAAATTATATACATGCCTGATTTAGTCCTTGTTTTAAATCACTGACAAAAACATTAATAAAATGGAGGCTGTATTGACACTTTTGCTCATTTATTCATTTAACAAACATTTGCTGGACGCTGGAGAATTCTGGGTGTCTAAATACTAATACTCATACTAACACTGAGAATTTATCCCTAACTCTCAGGTTCCTTGAATCCAGTAAAACAAGCACACACACACACACAAAAGACTAATTATGGAACTATATGATTAATACATTGAAATGGTGGGTTTTCACAGGGCTTGGGAACTTAGAAGAAGGGATAGGTGCCAGTTGAGGACTCAGTGCTTAATAGGATAGCTAATCTCTACCGTAAATCTTAAAAAATAAATGACTGGACTTGAGCATGTGGAAAGGGATAGTTTAGTTGACAGGGAACAGATTTTGAAAGTCAGCTAATCAAGGATATATATGTTTAGAAACTATTGCTACATTCATTAAGGTTGGTAAATTTTTTTAAAAAGTATTTCTCATAATGCTGGGAATAGTTCACTCTAGGTTACATTATTTGAAGGATTTCTTAAAAAGAGAATTGTTATTCTAAGTGGGAAAAGAATTAGAAAAAAAATTGGTACATGTGTATGTATAACTGAAGCACATTGCTGTACACCTGAAACTATCACAATAGTGTTAATCATCTATACTCCAATATAAAACAAAAATGTAAGTAAAATAAAACTTAAGAGAAAAATTGAAAAAAAAAATTGTTCCATAGTGATTCATGTGTGTGTGCATGCTAAGTTGCTTCAGCTATGTCTGACTCTGTGCCCCAATGGACTCTAGCCCACCAGGCTCCTCTGTCCATCAGATTATCCAGGTGAGACTACTGTAGTGGGTTGCCATGCCCTTCTCCAGGAGATCTTTCAGACCCAGGGATCTAACTTGTGTCTCCTGTAGTGGCAGGCATGTTCTTTTCCACTAGTGTCAATTGGGAAGCCCATAGGGATTCATAGTTAAGGTTAAGTACTATTTTCTTTTTCCTTCTTCTGGAATACCAGGAAATGCTAACTAGTGGGCTAAGGGGAAAAAGTGAAGTAATCATCCTGTATACCTTTATGGAGTTTCGTAATGCATATTTGGTCTTCCCTGGTGGCTCAGTGGTAGAGAATCTACCTGCAATACTGGAGCCGCAGGAGATGAGGGTTCTATCCCTGGGTCAGGAAGATCACCTGGAGAAAGAAATGGCAGCCCGCTCCAGTATTCTTGCCTGGAGAATCTCATGGACAGAGAAACCTGGAAGGCTACAATCCATGGAGTTACAGAGAGGTGGAGAAGGCTGAGTATACACACACTCACATGATCTGTCCTATAACAATATAGTTCTTGAAAAATGAAGTTATTGTCATCCAAGTGTACTTGGGCTATCCTGGCCTAAGCCATAGTCCACTTTAATTCTTTCCTCTGGTTCTGCTGTTAGCAGACACTTAATTGAGCATTTAACCAGTTCATTCTGCCACTCAATTAACTTTTTATTAAAGAAGTTCAGTTGAATCTTTGCTTTTGAAATGATTTGACTCCCATCTGTTATACATATGACCTCATGAAATGTAGTTGCAAAGATGACACATAGTGTTATAAATAACAATTAGTTGTGCCCAAGTGTTACTAGAAGGCAAGTTCAGGTGATAAATGATTAGTGTTCCAAAAAATATAAATAAAAAAGGAGATATTATTGACTATTGTTGAATGTCCATTTCATAAAATGACATTAGGTGTTTGCCTGATAACTGAGAAAGGGCATAAGGGTTAGGGAATCACTAAGAAAATAATGTATGAATCTTTAGACTGGTAGGGGCTTCCAAATGGAGGTAAATGAAATTTTAAGAAGTATAATGAAAGGTGATTGCTTTCTTTTAACTTTGTTGAGCATTTCTCAGTCTCCTTTCCCTGTTATTTATTACAACATTGTATAAGTGGTTGGAGCTGGAAGTTAACCTTGTAAACAGTCTATTTTCAATAAGTATGTATGTGTGTTCTAAGTAGCTTCAGTCATGACCCTACGAACTATATAACTCACCAGGCTCCTCTGTTCTTTAACACTGCTGCTGCTGCTGCTAAGTTGCTTCAGTCGTGTCTGACTCTGTGCGACCCCAGAGACAGCAGCCCGCCAGCCTCCCCCGTCCCTGGGATTCTCCAGGCAAGAACACTGGAGTGGGTTGCCATTTTCTTTAACACTAGCGCCACTCAAACATCTAAACCACAAGACACTTGCTTACTCACATTTGTTCTTAAAGCTTTGTCAAGAGAAAGCAACTCTCTTCAGAGATGTTTTCTTATGTCAAAGAGTTGCTGATTTGCACAGGAGTGGTAGACAGCAAACACTGTGGTCTACGTACCATTCAGGTGTGGGAAGCCAGACTGGGGAAGAATTACAGCAAAAGGAACCAAAACTCACATGTGTGAAAAAGGTGCAATTAACTTTGCTTGAATATCAAAAAATGAAAAAATCTAGAAGCTAATTGACAGAGAACTGATTAATTGTAAATTAATGCACAGTCATGAAATAAGATAAGCAAAGCTACTTATTAAAATGAATGAGTGAATCTTTACGTACTGAGGAAAAACATTCTGTTTGTTAGGGGAAAAAAAAAAGAAAATGAAAACAAGGCTCTGCACAGGGTATCAAATATGGTTCTCATTTTTGTCTTTAAAAAGATGTAGAAGAATATATGGGCCTGGGCAATTTCTGAAAATACACCTAGGAAATGTTGATGATAGTTATCCATGGGGATTAAGACATATATCTGGCTTGGAAATAAAGCTCACTTTTCAGTATATAAAGCCTTTCTTATGGTGTGATGTGTGTGTCTGTATGTGTGTGTGCTTGCATTCTACAAAGCTGTTATTTTGGGGAAAAAAAAAAGCCAACTAGATTATGACAAAGTCTATTTCGTTATGTGTTGAGCTGCGCATCAGAAAGAGGTTTCCTTCTGTGTACACTGTACACTGGCTGCCCATTCCCATAAACATTGTGAGCATTCTTAGGAGAAGCCATTGGGAGCAACAGTTAATGGATGGAGTACGAAATCAAGTAGATTCCAAGTAAAACATGTTTGAATCTTGACTTTTATAAGCAGTAATTAATGTAATATTGCTAAGCCTTGAATTTCTTCATATGTGGCATGAAACGATTCTCGCCTCCTGGATTATTATGAAGCAAGTGTATAGCACAATGCCTGTTGCTATGATTTAACCTTTTTAGCAGAAGCTAGGCATGGAGATGGGATTATCCAGGAAGGTTATGCTAAAAATCCTCTTGTCTAGTTGTGTGGATCCCCATGAATTACATCGGAGACTGACATGGTTTTTAGAATTTTATACCAGCAAAGATGCTACTAGCTTGGACTGAGATTGGACAAAATGAAAGAATATAAGATTCTCAGAGTTGTACAAACAAGAAGAGGCTGATAGAGCTAATCAACTGCAAACATATGCCACCCTTCAAGAGAAAGGAAGGATGACTCCAAGGACAGTGGTGCAAATGCAGAGATGGAAATAGACAAAACCTCTACAGACCCAGATGCATGGGCCAGAGGAGCGTTTGTGCATCCAGAGGGCAGAATTTTGAGCTGCAGAGTATTTTCTCAGGCCTTGAAGCCTGATGAAAATTTTCCTGTTTGATTTCAAACTAACTTGGGACCCAATGATCCCTTTATATTCTTCATTTTCTCCCTTTTGGAAAGGGAATTTCTACCTTAGGTGTGCCTCTCTATTGTATTTTAGAAGCAGGTAATTTGTTATTTCATCAGAGAGTCTCACCCATACCCAATTTAAGTGATTTAGAAGGTGAGATTTGGGGCTCTTTTGAGTCAATGATATTTAGGTAAAATTTTAGATTTATTGTTGATGCTGTAATGGATGAGAACTGGATGCATGCTGGGATGGGATCGAGTGAATGTATTTTGCATGTGGGACTGACATGAATTTGGCGGGGGAGGGGGGTATAGGACAGACTTTAGTGGTTGAAATGTGTCCTTCAGAAGGATATGTTCTTGGTATATCTGATTGTGACCTTATTTGGGAATAGGTTCTTTGTGGATGTATTGGGTTCATTCCGGTAAAAAGTTCATTCTGGTTTTTCCATAACATCTTACAGGAAAATCTGAACAAACTTTTTAGCCAACCCGATAATTAATGACCTTGCTGCTGCTGCTGCTAAGTCACTTCAGTCCTGTCTGACTCTGTGCGACCCGAGACGGCAGCCCACCAGGCTCCCCCGTCAGGATGAGATTATTCTGGATTTAGAATAGAATGGACCCAGAACCAAATGACGAGTGCTCTAATGAGAGAAAGGAGAGGAAGATTTGAGACTACAGAGACACTGAGGGGAACACACAGAGGGGACGATCATGTGAAGATGGAGCGAAGATTGTAGTAATGTGTCTACAAGCCAAGGAGCAGTAAGGACTCCCACAGCCACAAGAAACTGGGGCTGGGGTGTGAAACATTCTCCCTCAGAGCCATCAGAAGGAACCAGCCACCTCACATCTCTGTTTCTGACTGCTGGCCTCCAAAATTGTGAGAGAATACATTTCTGGTTTTTTTTTTTTTTTTTTAACTAGAGGGTAATTGCTTTACAATATTGTGTTCATTTCTGCTGTAGAACAATGTGAATAAGCTATATGTAGAGAAGGCAATGGCATCCCACTCCAGTACTCTTGCCTGGAAAATTCCATGGACAGAGGAGCCTGGTAGGCTACAGTCCATGGGGTTACTAAGAGTCGGACACGACTGAGCGACTTCACTTTTTCTTTTCACCTTCATGCATTGGAGAAGGAAATGGTAACCCACTCCAGTGTTCTTGCCTGGAAAATCCCAGGGATGGGGGAGCCTGGCGGGCTGCCGTCTATGGGGTCGCACAGAGTCAGACAAGACTAAAGTGACTTAGCAGCAGCAGCAGCAGCAGCAGCAGCAGCAGCAGCAGCAGCATACATATATCCCCTCTCTTGAGCCTTCCCTCCATCCCACTTCTCTCGGTCCCTACAGGGCACCAAGCCATTTCTGTCATTTTAAGCCATATAATGACATTTGTTATACAATCCTAGGAAATTAATATATATTCCAGAAAGATAAAATACTTGTATTTTGCTCCCAAAGTATATACTATTATATTTTTGAATTGACATTTTAAATAGATTGAGCATGGAATTAAATATTGCCTTAGTTTACCAGGAGTACTATACTTTTCATATTATAAGAAACATAAAGTATTAAAGAGTAGTCGTTAGGTAGCTAATCAGAGGAACTGCAAAACCAAGTCAGAGTCCTTGATGATTCTTCCCTTTGTTTATGAACCACCAGTTGTGCCTCAGACATGTTTTAGACGTGTCCTTTTTTAAAGTAGGTTTTGTTATTTGAACTGAGAATTTCATTGTGTCTAATCTCACCTATAATACACACAGATTATATAGTACTTTGTAATGTTTACTATTATGACAAAGTTTTCCCAAGAGCTTCTGAAAGTGTTTCTTTTGCCAATGGGTTTTTACTTGCAAAAACACTCGGGACAGTAAACAATCACAGAGGTTTGCAGCTGAAGAGATTTTCACAGATGACATAATCCTGGGATTTGCAACATTTTCTCCACTGGAACAAATGTCAAAGACGATCACATTTGTACTACAGAACACTCTCCTCAGCGTCCACTGATTTGAGAAATGCCAGAGTTTTCAGGGAAGTAAAGCATAAAGAAATACAGACTTGCGTTTCTTACTTACCCCAAGTAGCTTTCTTTTTTTTTTTTTTCCAATGCTAATCTTTTATTTATTTTATTTATTTTTTAAAAAATTTATTTATTTTAATTGGAGGATAATTACTTTATAATATTGTATTGGTTTCGCCATACATCAACATGAATCTGCCACGGGTGTACACGTGCTCCCCATCCTGAAGCCCCCTCCCACCTCCCTCCCTGTACCATCCCTCTGGGTCATCTTTTTTCCCTTTAAAAAGTGTATGGATAGATAAAATCACTAAGAAAATTTCAGTTAAGCTCAGTATCATTTATGATTGTAATAATTCATGATCAGCTTTATTATTTTTAAATTTATTTATTGGTTGGCTGTGTTGGGTCTTAATTGCAGCACGTGGGATCTTCCTTGTGGTGCACAGACTCCCTAGTTGCGGCATGGGGGGCTCAATAGTTTCGGTGCATGGGCCTGGTTTCTTCGCAGCATGTGGGATCTTAGTTCCCCGACTAGAGACTGAACCTGTGTCTCCTGCATTGCAGGGTAGATTCCTAAGCACTGGACGAACAGGGAAGTCCCATAAAAGTTTTACAGGAGATAAAGCAGCCTGTGCATCATGAGCAATTCCATCTTTGTCATCATTTACTCATCTTAAAAGTAAGCTTACTCCTTGGGAAAAAAGTTATGACCAACCTAGACAGCATATTCAAAAGCAGAGACATTACTTTGCCAACTAAGGTCCATCTAGTCAAGGCTATGGTTTTTCCAGTGGTCATGTATGGATGTGAGAGTTGGACTGTGAAGAAGGCTGAGTGCCGAAGAATTGATGCGTTTGAACTGTGGTGTTGGAGAAGACTCTTGAGAGTCCCTTGGACTGCAAGGAGATCCAACCAGTCCATTCTGAAGGAGATCAGCCCTGGGATTTCTTTGGAGGGAATGATGCTGAAGCTGAAATTCCAGTACTTTGGCTACCTCATGTGAAGAGTTGACTCATTGGAAAAGACTCTGATGCTGGGAGGGATTGGGGGCAGGAGGAGAAGGGGACAACAGAGGATGAGATGGCTGGATGGCATCACTGACTCGAGGGACGCGAGTCTGCGTGACCTCCGGGAGTTGGTGATGGACAGGGAGGCCTGGCGTGCTGCGATTCATGGGGTCGCAAAGAGTCAGACACGACTGAGCGACTGAACTGAACTGACTGAAAAGTAAGCGGAAGTGCCAGGGACTGATTCTGAGGTTACAACGCGATAACCTTGGAACAAATGTGCGTTTTTAGAAGAAAATACCTGTAAATCTTGACAGTTTAACTATTAATAGGTTAACCTACTTGTGACGCATCATGCAACTCTTCATGACACAGCAGTGTGTCATGACACTGGAGTTGTGTATTGTTGCACTAGTTCAGCTTTGTATTTTTACAGAGAGTAAAACTGAGACCTAAAGTGAAGTCGCTTAGTCGTGTCCGACTCTGCAACCCCATGTACTGTAGCCTACCAGGCTCCTCCCTCCATGGGATTCTCCAGGCAAGAGTACTGGAGTGGGTTGCCATTTCCTTCTCCAGGGGATCTTCCCGACCCAGGGATCAAACCCCGGTCTCCCACATTCCAGGCTCAGTTCCCAGAGCCACCAGGGAACTGAGACCTAAAGAGAAACTTAAAACCTCCTGGTACACCGGTCACAGGGCTGGGGCTAGTAGAGGGAAGGAAGTTGGTATAGAGAGTGTATTCTGGGCACCGGGTGTTGTTCTAGTTATTTTCTATACGTTCTCTCTTATTTTCATAACTCTTCAACGTGGATGTTAGTTTTTCCATTGTAAAGATGAGATAATAGATTTTCCAACAGTTTAACAGCTTGTTTAATAACATGAAGCAAATAAGCCACCCCGGAGGGACTTAACACAAACCTAAATCGCTTATTAGTCTGTTGTGCTTAAAAATAGAACCCATGCCTCTTAACTCCAGTTGTGTGCTTAAGCCACCTTAAATTTTCTCTATAATGGAAACAAGTTTTAAAATGGCATATATGAGCACTATTTTGGTATTTTCAGGATGCATTCCTGCACATGTAGACTTACTTCTGTCTCTGTAATTTGTTACATATTTTGCTGATTATCTTCAGAGTGAAAAAGTAATTCTACCATGTGTATGGGTCAACTCTTGGTGACTTTGACAAAAAATTCTTGGATTGATCAAAAAGGATCAGAAATGTTAGCAAAATCAGTGAAAATGATTGATCATATCTCTAAATACACCTAGTTGACAAATTGTTTTTACTACTAATCAAACAAAATTGTTAATTTGGCACTATGTTTAATTTTATAGTTTAATCATTGATAAATTCATTATTGAGATAATTTAGGTAAAATTGCCTCTAGTGAATGGCATGAGGTTTATATGAAATCTGAAGAACCTGATACTTTACCTACATTCATATAACTTATCAGTTACTCAATCTTACTCATTATTTTATCTGTACAATCTTTTTAATAAACATGAATTATAACTGCAGTGATAATAGATTTCTTTCTTCTGTCATATACCCATGTAAACAGCCATTAACTAATTTATTTTGGAAGATGAATGGCAAGCTATAAAATTTCTAGTTCAAAGTTGTGTTCAATTACATTTTTTTATGATAAGAGTTATCGTCAAAGGTGTCAGAATAATTTTAACTGTATTTGATTTATAAACCTTATTTTGTGCAACTATTAGTAGCATTTTTTAAAAAAGTACAAATGGCTATATCATATTATTTTTATACAGAATCCATCTTTCAACTGGGAGTATGAATTTGCTTAGTTGCTTTTATCATATTAATTAGATATATTTTCCTCATGAATCTATCCTTTCATCTCTTCTATATAATATACTATTTATAAATAATAATTGATTTATTGAAATAATCCAGTTTTTACTCTTTAAAATTCACTTTAAGAAGTTTTGTGAATTTGAAATCTTAAGAGATTTCAGTTTATCTCAATTTAAAATGGAGGAAAAGTTGCATTCTAATAGAATATTCAAATTTTTCTTAGAAATTAGGCTGATACTCTTGAGCTAATGGAAACTTTTTAAGCTAAAATTCTGAGTCCAGCTACCATGTGAAAGTTCCTGTTCATGTTAAAGTTAAAGTCACTCAGTCGTGTCCAGTTCTTTGTGACCCCATGGACTGGTCCATGGAATTCTCCAGGCCAGAATACTGGAGTGGGCAGCCTTTCCCTTCTCTAGGGGATCTTCCCAACCCAGGGGTTGAATCCAGGTCTCCCACATTACAGGTGGAGACAATATCAATTACAGATACAATATTTTGAATGACTAAAGCTAAATAGAGTTTATATTTTTGCTTCAGAATAGAACTATCCTAAATAAAGAGAACAATGCAAGTAAGGTAAGGCTAACTATTAATATTTTCCTATATGGCAAATTGAAGCCATCAGTTCAGTTTGGTTCAGTCACTCAGTCATGTCTGACTCTTTGCAACACCATGGACTGCAGCATGCCAGGCTCCCTGTCAATCACCAATTCCTGGAGCTTGCTCAAACTCATGTCCATCAAGAAGTCGGTGAAGCCATCCAACCATCTCATCCTCTGTTGTACCTTTCTCCTGCCTTCAATCTTTCCCAGCATCAGGGTCTTTTCCAGTGAGTCAGTTCTTCACATCAGGTGCCCAAACTATTGGAGTCTCAACTTCAGCATCAGTCCTTCCAATGAATATTCAGGACTGATTTCCTTTAGGATGGACTGGTTGGATATCCTTGCAGTTCAAGGGACTCTCAAGAGTCTTCTCCAATATTATAGTTCAAAAGCATCAATTCTTCAGTGTTCAGCTTTCTTTATAGTCCAACTCTCACATCCATACATGACTATTGATAAAGCCATAGCTTTGACTATATGGACCTTTGTCGGCAAAGGTTTCTGTTTTTTAATATGCTGTAAAGGTTTGTCATAGCTTTTCTTCCCAGGAACAAGTGTCTTTTAATTTCATGGCTGCAGTCACCATCTGCAGTCATTATGGAGCCCAAGAAAATAAAGTCTGTCACTGTTTCCATTGTTTCCCTATCTATTTGCCATGAAGTGATGGGACTGGATGCCATGATCTTGGTTTTTTTGAATGTTGACTTTTAAGTCAACTTTTTCACTCCTCTCTTTCACTTTCATCAAGAGGCTCTTTAGTTCCTCTTCACTTTCTGCCATAAGGGTGGTATCATCTGCATATCTGAGGTTCTTAATATTTCTCCTAGCAATCTTGGTTTCAGCTTGTGCTTCATTGCTGCTGTGGATTTGTATCATTTGAAGGAACAAAGGGAGGTAGGAGAGAAGCTAGGAAAGAAAGGAAAAATGCATGAATATGCTACAGTAAACCTCCTCAAAGAGTGACTTGATAGCCCGCAGAAGTGCTTTAAAAAACACCATGGGAGGTGGGAGGGAAGCAGGATTAGGAGAATTTAAGAAGTGGAACCAGTGACAGATTTTATTCTCTTGGGCTCCAAAATCACTGGGGATGGTGACTGCAGTCATGAAATTCAAAGAAGCTCTCTCCTTGGAAGAAAAACTATGACAAACCTAGACAGTGTATCAAAAGCAGAGACATCACTTTGCTGGTAAAGGTTGGTCTAGTCAAAGTTATGGTTTTTCCAGTACTCACATATGGATGTGAGATTTGGACCATAAAGAAGGCTGAGTGCTGAAGAACTGATGCTTTTGAATTGTGCTGGAGAAGACTCTTGAAAGTCCCTTGGACAGTAAGGAGATCAAACAAGTCCATCCTAAAGGAAATCAATCCTGAATATTCATTGGAAGGACTGATGCTGAAGCTGAAGCTCTAACACTTTGGCTACCTGATGTGAAGAGCAACTCTGGAAAACACCTGCTGCTGGGAAAGATTGAAGGCAGGAGGAGAAGGGGACGGCAGAGGGTGAGATGCTCAATGTATAGGATATGTCCATTGTTTAAATGTTGAGAAAGAAGACTAAGGCTAAGTCAGGATGAGTCTGGATACTGTTTCAGGCTGGGGGAGTTAAGGCCCCAAAGAAACAAGCTCACTGCAGCAGGGTCAGAGCTGGGAGATGGCCAGCTGATAGTAAAGCAAACATTCAGAGGCCCATCAGGGTACTGAACAAATGAGAGCATCACACTCCTTGTACCTTTCATACACTGCTAATGCATCCACTTCCATGAATGGGATCCAGAAGCAGGGAATCCAGAAGACAGAGACAGACATTGACAATGACAGTCGTGGCCAGTTATTATTCCATGTTAAGCAAGACCAACCAGTATCGTATGAGGTAAAGTAGGAATGTTAAACAAGTTTCCAATCAATGGATCCAATAGCAATTTCGGTAGGGCCCTCACTGCAGGGGAGGCCAGGGAAGTTAGTGAGTTGTCTATAATGGTATGTTTACATTCAGTTCAGTTCAGTTCAGTTCAGTCGCTCAGTCATGTCCGACTCTTTGCGACCCCATGAATCGCAGCATGCCAGGTCTTCCGGTCCATCACCAACTCCCAGAGTTCACTCAGACTCATGTCCATTGGTTGAATGGTTCTATGAAGACCTACAAGACCTTTTAGAACTAACATCCAAAAAAGATGTCCTTTTCATTATAGGGGACTGGAATGCAAAAGTAGGAAGTCAAGAAACACCTGGAGTAACAGGAAAATTTGGCCTTGGAATGCAGAATGAAGCAGGGCAAAGACTAATAGAGTTTTGCCAAGAGAATGATCTTGTCATAGCAAATACTCTCTTCCAACAGCACAAGAGAAGACTCTTCAGGTGAACATCACCAGATGGTCAACCCTGAAATCAGATTGATTATGTTTTTTGCAGCCAAAGATGGAGAAGCTCTAAACGGTCAGCAAAAACAAGACCGGGAGCTAACTGTGGCTGAAATCATGGACTCCTTATGCCAAATTCAGACTTAAATTGAAGAAAGTGGGGAAAACCACTAGACCATTCTGGTATGACCTAAGGCAAATCCCTTACGATTATACAGTGGAAGTGAGAAATAGATTTAAAGTTCATCAGAGTGCCTGATGAACTATGGATGGAGGTTCATGACATTGTACAGGAGACAGGGATCAAGACCATCTCCAAGAAAAAGAAATGCAAAAAAGCAAAATGGCTGTCTGGGGAGGCCTTACAAATGGCTGTGAAAAGAGGAGAAGTGAAAAGCAAAGGAGAAAAGGAAAGATAGAAGCATCTGATGCAGAGTTCCAAAGAATAGCAAGGAGAGATAAGAAAGCCTTCCTTAGCAATCAGTGCAAAGCAATAGAGGAAAACAACAGAAAGGGAAAGACTAGAGATCTCTTCAGGAAATTAGAGATACCAAGGGAACATTTCATGCAAAGATGGGCTCGATAAAGGACAGAAATGGTATAGACCTAACAGAAGCAGAAGACATTAAGAAGAGGTGGCAAGAATACATGGAAGAACTGTACAAAAAAAGATCTTCATGACCCAGCTAATCACGATGGTGTGATCACTCTCCTAGAGCCAGACATCTTGGAATGTGAAGTCAAGTGGGCCTTAGAAAGCATCACTATGAACAAAGCTAGTAGAGGTGATGGAATTCCAGTTGAACTATTTCAAATCCTGAAAGATGATGCTTTGAAAGTGCTGCACTCAATAAGCCAGCAAATTTGGAAAATTCAGCAGTGGCCACAGGACTGGAAAATATCAGTTTTCATTCCAATCCCAAAGAAAGGCAATGCCAAAGAATGCTCAGACTAGTACACAATTTCACTCATCTCACACACTAGTAAAGTAATGCTAAAAATTCTTCAAGCCAGGCTTCAGCAATATATGAACCGAGCATTTCCAGATGTTCAAGCTGGTTTTAGAAAAGGCAGAGGAACCAGAAATCAAATTGCCAACATCCACTGGATCATGGAAAAAACAAGAGAGTTCCAGAAAAACATCTATTTCTGCTTTATTGACTATGCCAAAGCCTTTGACTGTGTGGATCACAACAAACTGTGGAAAATTCTGAAAGAGATGGGAATACCAGACCACCTGACCTGCCTCTTGAGAAACCTGTATGCAGGTCAGGAAGCAACAGTTAGAACTGGATATGGAACAACAGACTGGTTCCAAATAGGAAAAGGAGTACGTCAAGGCTGTATATTGTCACCCTGCTTATTTAACTTATGTGCAGAGTACATCATGAGAAACTCTGGGCTGGAAGAAGCACAAGCTGGAATCAAGATTGCTAGGAGAAATATCAATAATCTCAGATATGCAGATGACACCACCCTTATGGCAGAAAGTGAAGAGGAACTAAAGAGCCTCTTGATGAAAGTGAAAGAGGAGAGTGAAAAAGTTGGCTTAAAGCTCAACATTCAGAAAATGAAGATCATGGCATCTGGTCCCATCACTTCATGGGAAATAGATGGGGAAACAGTGGAAACAGTGTTAGACTTTATTTTGTGGGCTCCAAAATCACTGCAGATGGTGACTGCAATCATGAAATTAAAAGACGCTTACTCCTTGGAAGGAAAGTTATGACTAACCTAGATAGTACATTCAAAAGCAGAGACATTACTTTGCCAACAAAGGTTCGTCTAGTCAAGGCTATGGTTTTTCCAGTGGTCATGTATGGATATGAGAGATGGACTGTGAAGAAAGCTGAGCACTGAAGAATTGATGCTTTTGAACTGCGGTGTTGGAGAAGACTCTTGAGAATGTCTTGGACTGCAAGGTGATCCAACCATTCCATTCTAAAGGAGATCAGTCTTGGGTGTTCTTTGGAAGGACTGATGCTAAAGCTGAAACTCCAATACTTTGGCCACCTCATGTGAAGAGTTGACTCATTGGTAAAGATTCTGATGGTGAGTGGGATTGGGGGCAGGAGGAGAAGGGGACGACAGAGGATGAGATGGCTGGATGGCATCCTCGACTCCATGGACGTGAGTTTGAGTGAACTCTGAGAGTTGGTGACAGGGAGGCTGGCGTGCTGCGATTCATGGGGTTGCAAAGAGTTACACACAACTGAGTGACTGAACTGAGCTGAACTGAGCATACTCAGGACACTGTATTGTAAGAACACAAAGATAATTAGAAAGGGTTATTATCCTCAACAGTCATTTTTTGAAATATAAAATTTCTTAATAGTCCTTTTCCTAAAAATTGCAATAATTTAAAATTAAGTCAAACAAAAATTTATGGCATTTATACCCAGATAATAAATAATATTATTTAGAATAATGCTAGATATTTTATAGAAAAACAAATTCATCTGTGTTCATTTTGTATTATATCTCCACATGCGCATGGATTATGCTCTGTGCTAAGTCACTCAGTCGTGTCCAACTCTTTGAAACCCCATGGACTGTAGCCTGCTAGGCTTCTCTGTCCAAGGGGAATCTCCAGACTAGGATACTGGAGTGGGTTGCCATTTCTTACTCCAGGGGATCCTCCCAGCCCAGGGATTGAACTTAGGTCTCCCGCATTGCAGGCAGATTCTTATCCGACTGAGCCACTAGGGATGTAGAAAGATAAATATATGATTTAGCTTATATTTGGAATCTAAAAAAGGTACAAATGAACTTATTTACAAAGCAGGAGTAGAGTCACAGATGTAGAAAGCAAACTTGGGGTTACCAGGGAATGGACAGGGGAGGGATAAATTGGGAGACTGAAAGTGAAGTCGCTCAATTGTGTCCGACTCTTTGCTTTTAAACACCAAGTCAATCTAATATAGTTTTAAATTATTGTGGTTTAGTCCATAAGTTGTGTCCCACTCTTTTGCAACCCCATGGACTGTACCCAACCAGGATTGTCCATCCATGGGATTTTCCAGGCAAGCATACTGGATTGGGTTGCCATTTCCTTCTCCAGGTGATCTTCCCAATCCAGGAATTGAACCCAGGTCTCCTGAATTGCAGGCTGACTCCTTACCATCTAAGCCACACTTACACTGCTATGTATAAAACAGATAAGTAATAAGAACCTGTTGAATAGCACAGGGAACTTAACTCAATACTCTGTAATGGCCTATATGGGAAAATGATCTAAAAAATAGAGTATATATATATGTATATGTATAACTGATTTTATTCGCTTAATTCCTGAAACTAACACAACATGGTAAATCAACCATAGTCGTATAAAAATTTTAAAAAGTCCAATTTATGTCACCAACTCATTCTTTGACATTCTGAGGGCAGTTAAAATAAATATCCAATTCCACTAGAAGAAAGCTTAATGTCTTTTGGTCAATTTCATTTTCTATTTTGTCCTTTCATATAAAAGAGCCACCTAAGAGTATTATCATTCACAAGTTATTATCTAGAAATGCTTTATTTCTATTTTCTAATATAACAGGTTGTCAAGAGATGTGAAGATTCTAAGACTGTACCTTGCTTGTAAGGTAAGAAGCTGTTAGCCTGCCACAGTTTTGTGGATCCTGTCAGAAAAGGCAGGACTCCAGGGTCAGAGTCAAAATTTATTACTCCCAGAAATAGCAGTAGCCAGAGGATCCTCAGTATCCCATATCTGAATCATTTCTGTGAGACTAGATCAAACTACTTAGATGAAAAGCTATCCTTATCTGAATCTTACAGGAAGAAAACTCTCAATGGCTACCATTGGTAGCCAACTTCCTGGCAAGACCACAGAGATAATAGGTTGATTAAGCAAAGTGAAGTTTATTATTCTCCGGTAAGGGAGACCATCTTCTCAATGGACTTTGAGTATCTTGGAAAAGCAGAGATCAAGGGCAGATATTTATAGGAATTTGGGATCTAGTTTTATGGAGTCTTTCAATAACACGGGGTAATTGGGATTGGAGAGTCCTCTAGTAGTTTAGAATTAGTGAACATAGCAAGCTGAGGGTTATGAATTAAGTTTTAAAACTTAAACAGTTATTTGATAAGCAAATGATTTGCCTCTTTGAGTTATATATTGCCCACAGGAACTATTTACTCTGATGAGCAATCTATTGTTCTGAGAGGAGGCCAGTTGAAGAGTTGATTATTTGGACAAGAAAATTTTCACTATTTCTGCAACTTTATCTTACTGGGCAAGCATTTTCTGCAGTTGTAGTCATGTTCATATACACAGCCTTAGTTCTTTGTTTTTTTAAAATTTATATTATTGAAGTATAACTAAGTTGATCTACAATGTTGTGTTAATTTCTGGTGTACAGCAAGATGGTTCAGTTAAAAATAAATGTAATAGCTTCCACCTGCCATTCCCAATCTCCCATTCTGTCCCTCTCCCATTCCCCTCTGCCCTGGCAACCACAAGTCTATCATGGAGCCCTTTGTCTACACAGTCTTAGTTATTAATCCTACTAAGGTGTTTGCTTTTAGGCAGTTTGTTCTCTGAAGACATTAATTTGCTAATCCAAGGACATTATTTAATTCATTAAACAGAAGAAAATTTGTGGATAGGCGAGATGAAGATGCCATCTGGAAGAATCATAGAATATTTGCTAAGGGCTGAGAGGTGGAGGCTGGGGAAGATGATAGAAGGGTGAACCTATTATAACAGGAAGGAAGTGACCAAATGGACTGAGCATCAAACAGGTGGGATAGGAGAGTTCTGGGTTTTGAACCCTAGACAGCAGGCAATGTGGGAGTAGCTTGCATGGCTGCTGAGAGGCACCAGGGGCAGCCAGGCATATGTGGCATAATAAAGAATTTGCCTGGTCTTTGTCCTGTGCTCCTGGCATGGAGCTCCCTAAAACCTCTTGAAACTCTTGAGTCACAGGAATCTTTGTTATGCTAACCAGGTGACTGATTCATGGTAGACCCCTAAATAGCTTCCAGATGGGGGCTGGTCACCAGAAAGACCAACCAGGTGATTAGAAGTTTGTGAATTCAGGCCAGCCTGACCTCGGAAGGAGAGGAGGTCTGGAGGTTGGTGTCAATCATGTGGCCAATATTTAATCGATCACACCTATGTAAAGAAACCCAATAACAACTCTGGATACTGAGT
This sequence comes from Capra hircus, assembly GCF_001704415.2. Classification (NCBI taxonomy): domain Eukaryota; kingdom Metazoa; phylum Chordata; class Mammalia; order Artiodactyla; family Bovidae; genus Capra; species Capra hircus. The sequence continues at coordinate 18,368,456 of NC_030808.1, forward strand.
CCAGTGGAGTTTCCTGATTGGTGAACACATAAATGAACTGGGAGGTACCCTTTATAATAAAACTATACTCCATAGTATAGCACTTTTCTGAGTTCTGTGAGTTGTTCTGGTGAATTATTGAATCTGAAGAGGATCATGGGACTTCCTGGATTCATAGCCAGTTGGTCAGCGGTGTGTGTGGCCTGGAAGACCCTCTGAGACTTACAAATGGCCTCTTAAAGGGAGAGCATTCTTGTGGAAGACTGAGTGGTTAAATATGGAGTCTGATGCTAACTTGCGGCCAGAATTGGATTTCAGTGTGCACCCAATAGGTGTTAGACCACTTGAAGTGGAAACGAGGTGGTACACCACTGAATAAATCAACATTTCCCTAGATTTAAGTAAAGAAATTTTAAGCTGGCTTCCCAGGTTGTGCTAGTGGTAAAGAACCCACCTGGTAATGCAGGAGACATAAGAGATGCAGGTTCGATCCCTGGGTCAGGAAGATATCCTGGAGGAGGAAATCGCAACCCAGTCCATTATTCTTGGCTGGAGAATCCCATGGACCGAGGAGCCTGGTGGGCTACAGTCCGTGGGGTCACGAAGAGTTGGACACAATTAAAGTGACTTAGCATGAAGTACAGCACATGGAAAGCAGGAAGTGAGAAATATATTCCTAGTAAAGCTAAGAAACATTAAGGAAAGAGAAATACATTTTTTTTCTTGTTATCATAGTTTTCTTTAAAAATTCAAGTCTGTCGTATCTCCTTAAGAATTATCACACCACTTTCAAATTCAGAAATACTTAATATGATCTTTTTTTTTCCTGTGTGTGTGTGCGTGTGGTTTTGCTTTTCAAATAGTTTTAGCCTTTTCATAGCAACAAATACACCTTTCTAGTGGTGTAAAGCTTAAACATTTTTTTAAACAAAGAAAGTATTCTGAGTATAACAGAGGACTTCATAATTGACTTAATTTCCCCTGGTATTTTGATGCTTTAAAGGAAGACAGAAGAGGGGAGAAGCAGAAGATGTATATTTAAAATTCCTACCAGAATATTCACAGCAGTTTCAATCACTGGAGTGATTTTATTCCTTTTACACCTGCAGCTATATAAAGCAGTCATTCCCTAGCTAATTTAAATAAAATAATACTGAAATTGCTAGAGATGAAATGTTCAACTTGAGTACTTTACTGCTGAAAACATATCAGTAACATTTGAGATTTTTTTATATTTTATTTTTACTCCTTTAGAAAAGAGAAACCAGCTATTATAGCAAAAAGCATTGAAAATAAACATAACCAATTCTCTGCTTCAATCTCATCTCATAAAATGTATAGAAGCTGAAAAACATTTTATACTTATCCTTGTCATTACCATGAAAAGCTTAGAAAACACAGTAAGAAAGCATCTTTCTTATTGACTCTTGTGAATTGCATCTCTACTGTTTGTGAAAATGACTCAAAATAGAGATCTAAGTTATTTTACAGATAAAATGGGGCTTGAAAATAACCTGTGTACTATCATTGGAGTTATTCCTTGGTATTAAAGAAAATCTTCCCTGGAGGAGGCTGCCGTGACTTTATAGTTTACCATACCTTTATGAGGTCTTCCCCAGGTGGCACTACTGGTAAAAAGTCTGTAGAATCTGTCTGCCAGCACAGGAGATATAAGAGACTGGGGTTCCATCTCTGCGTCGGTAAGATCACCTAGAGGAGGAAATGGCCACCCACTCCAGTATTCTTGCCTGGAGAATCCCATGGACAGAGGGGGGCCATGGGTCTTCAAAGAGTCAGACATGACTGAATGAACACACATGCCTTTATCAGGATTCCTGCTCATTACGAGAAAAGCTTACCACGTTGAGTTTACGTGAAGGAAATGGGTGATAAATATCATCAAGCATAAAATTATGAGACCAAGAAGGCTAGTAGCTTTAATAAAGTGTGATGTATGAAATGTACATAAGCATGTAAACCATGTTTTAACACCTACTGCTGATTCTCACTTGATTAAATTATACAGGGGTTGCAAAATGATAATTTTTATGATTGTCATATTTATTTTCTGGTATTCTTCTCCAAAGGAAAAGACTTTTTTTTTTTTTTTTGGTTGATAGGCCCCAGAAATACAATTGGTATTTTATATTAAGCTTATATCCTAATAATTTTCTGAACTCACTTAATAGTTTTGGAAGTTTTCATGCATGTATTCCAAAGGATTTTCTAGATAGATGACCACATATTCTATGAACAAAGATTGTTTTTCTTGCTCCTTTCCAGTAACGGTGGCTTTTATTTCTTTTTCTTGCCTAATTGTCATGGAGAGAAGCCCTAATACTATTGAATAGAAGAGATGAGAGTGTGATCCTTACCTTGTTCCTAATTTTAGGGGGATAGCATTCAATTTACCATCATTAAGTATGATGTTAGTTGTGGATTTTTCATAGGCAATTCTTATTCAGTTGAGAAACACTTTCTATTATTTGTTTACTGCAAGTTTTTATTAGGAATAGAAATTGGATTGAGTAGAATGATTTTTTAACGTATTGAAATGCACATGTTTTGTCCTTTTTAGTTTGTTAATATGGTGAATTACATAGATTGATCTTCAGATGTTAAACTCAATTTCTTGGATGAACCATGCTTGATCATAGTGTATAATACTTTGCATATAGTGACTTTGTATATAGTTTCATCATCTGATCTTCCTCTGTGTCTCCTTTCTTCTTGTAAGGACATCAGTTATATTGGATTAAGGGCCCATTTTATCCAGTATTACCTCATATTAATTTAATTAATCATACCTGTAATGACCCTATTTTCAAATAAGATCCTAAAAGATGATGCTGTGAAAGTGCTGCACTCATTATGCCAGCAAATATGGAAAACTCAGCAGTGGCCATGGGACTGGAAAAGGTCAGTTTTCATTCCAGTCCCCAAAAACGGCAATGCCAAAGAATGCTCAAACTAACACACACTTGCATTCATCTCACACGCTAGCAAAGTAATGCTCAAAATTTTCCAACCCAGGCTTCAACAGTACTTAAACCATGAACTCCCAGATGTTCAAGCTGAATTTAGAAAAGGCAGAGGAACAAGAGATCAAATTGCAAACATCCGCTGGATCATCGAAAAAGCAATAGAGTTCCAGAAAAACATCTACTTCTGCTTTATTGACTATGCCAAAGCCTTTGACTGCATGGATCACAATAAACTGTGGAAAATTCTTAAAGAGATGGGTATACCAGACCACCTGACCTGCCTCCTGAGAAAACTGTATGCAGGTCAGGAAGCAACAGTTAGAACTGGACATGGAACAACACACTGGTTCCAAATTGGGAAAAGAGTACATTAAGACTGTATATTGTTACCTTGCTTATTTAACTTATATGCAGTGCACATCATGTGAAATGTCAGGCTGGATGAATCACAAGCTGGAATCAAGATTGCTGGGAGAAATATCAATAACCGCAGATTTGCAGATGACTCCACCCTTATGGCAGAAAGCAAAGAAGAACTGAAGAGCCTCTTGATGAAAGTGAAAGAAGAGAGTGAAAAAGTTGGCTTAAAGCTCAACGTTCAGAAAACTGAGATCATGGCATCTGGTCCCATCACTTCGTGGGAAATAGATGGGGAAACAATGGAAACAGTGACAGAGTTTATTTTCTTGGGCTCCAGAATCACTGCAGATGGTGACTGCAGCCATGAAATTAAAAGACACTTGCTCCTTGGAAGGAAAGTTATGACCAACCTAGACATCATATTAAAAAGCAGAGACATTACTCTGCCAATAAAGGTCCATCTGGTCAAAGCTATTGTTTTTCCTGTAGTCATGTATGGATGTGAGAGTTGGACTATAAAAAAAAGCTGAGCACTGAAGAATTGATGCTTTTGAACTGTGGTGTTGGAGAAGACTCTTGAGAGTCCCTTGGACTGCAAGGAGATCCAACCAGTCCATTCTGAAGGAGATTAGTCCTGAATATTCATTGGAAGGACTGATCCTGAAGCTAAAACTCCAATATTTTGGCCACATGATGTGAAGAACTGACTCTCTCGAAAAGACTCTCATGCTGAGAAAGATGGAAGGTGTGAGGAGAAGGGGACGATAGAGGGTGAGATGGTTGAATTGAGTCACTGACTAGATGGACATGAGTTTGAGTAAACTCTGGCAGTTAGTGATGGACAGGGAAGCCTGGTGTGTTGCAGTCCATGGTGTTGCAAAGAGTCAGACACAACTGAGTGACTGAACTGATTCATACCTGCAATGACCCTATTTTCAAATAAGATCACTTTCTGAGGTATTGGGGATTTAGAACTGGAATGTAATTTTTATAGGGCACAGTGCACAGTGCACAGTTTAACCCATAAAAATTGCTTTTTAATTTTCATTTTGTTCAAAAAAACATTGTAATTGTATTTTGACCTCTGTTTTTGACCTATGGGTTATTTAAAAGCATTTTTGTTTTACTTTTCAAATATTAGAGGACTTTCAGTTTAATTATTTTTTTTGTGATTGAATTCTTATAGTCTTTGAGTGTCTGTGGGTGTGTTAGTTGCTCAGTTGTATCTGACTCTTCGCAACCTCATGGACAGGAGCCTGCGAGGCCACAGTTTCCATGGAATTCTCCAGGCAAGAGTATTGAAGTGGGTTGCCATTCCCTTTTCCAAGGGATCTTCCCAACCCAAGGATTGAACCCAGGTCTCCTGCATTTCAGTTTGAGCCACCAGGGGAAAAAAATCTTTGTTTTGACCATTTTTCAAATACTTTTCCTATGGGGCATAGCATTCCAGGTAGATGGGTTTATTTCCCCCTCAGTACTCTGGACATATTGCTCCAGTGTCTTCCCAGTTACATTGTTTCTAACAGGAAATCTACTGTCACTTTTACAATTTTTAGTCTGTGTATCACGTGTTTCTTTCTTTTTTTTTTAAACTTTGATTGCTTTTAAGACTTTCTTCTTATCACTGGTTTTGAGTAATTTTATTATGATCTGCCCTGGCATAGCTTTCTTTATGTTTCCTGTGCTTAGGGTTTATTGAACTTTTTGAACTGCAGATTTATAGTTTTTATAAAATTTAGAAAGCTTTGCAGTTTATTTCTTCATATAGTTTTGTTTTCTTTCCTCTTCTCTCCATGGAAGATTGTAGGTACACATATCATGGGTTGCCTGTATTGTCTCCTATCTCACTGATGCTATGTTCATATTTTGGGAGGGGTTCATTTCCTTGTTCTCTCCATGTTTCATTTTGATGTTTTCTATTATTACATCTTTGAGTTCACTATTTTTTCTTCTTCAATTTATAATTACCGTTAACCTCATTCAGAGAATGTTTCACCTTGGACAATATAGTTTTTGACTTTTAAGAGTTTGATTTGGGTTAAAAATATCTTTGTCTTTAACTTTTCTCACATATAGAATATAGTTTTCATGTCATTTTTAATGTAATTGTCTGCTAATTCCATCATCTGTATCAGTTATGGGTCAGAGTCATTATTTTGAATGATCCATTGTCTCACTATGAGTCATATTTTCTCTTTTTTTTTTTTGCATGCCTGGTAATTTTTTTCAGCCATATTGAGATATTATTGACAGATACAAATTGTATACATTTAATACTCTGGCATACAAATACACTGTGAAATGATTTCCATCATCAAGGAAATTAACTTATCCATCATCTCATGTAGCACCCATAAAACTTTTTTTCTGTGAACCGCAGTAAACTTTAAATATACAAAGCATTATTACTAACCGTAGTCTCCATGCTGTGCATTAGGTCTCCAGAAATTATTCATCTTATAGCTGAAAGTTTGTGCTGACCAATATCTCTCCATTTCCTCAAAACCATATCCACTGGTAACCACCATTCTGTTCTCTGCATCTACCAGTTTGACTATTTTAGATTCTACATATGGGTGAGCTCAGGCAGTATTTGTCTTCCTCTGTCTGGCTTATTTCACTTTGCATAATGTCCTTAAGTTTCCTCCATGTTGTCACAAATGGTAGGATTTCCCTCTGTTCTAATGCAGAATAATCAATTGTATATTTTATTGCATAAATTATACAATATACATTGTATAAATATATCACCTTTTCTTTATTCATATATTGGTGGATACTTGCATTGCTTCTGTATCTTGCTGCTGTTTAGTCACTAAGTTGTCTCCGACCTCATGGACTGCAGCCTGCCAGGCTCCTCTGTCCATGGGATTTCCCAGGTAAGAATACTGGAGTGGCTTGCCATTTCCTTCTCTAGAGTATTTTCCCAACTTAAGATCCAATTCACTTCTCCTGCTTGGGAGGTGGATTGTTTATCACTGAGCCACCAGGGAAGCTCCTTCCATATCTTGGCTACTGTGGGTAATGCTGCAATGAACATGAGAGTGCAGAGAACTCTTAGAGATAGTGTCAGGAAGCGTTTAACAGGAGGCTTCTTGTGTGCTGTCCCGGATCTGTCAGGAATCCTCTGTTCCTTATGAATTCCTGAATATTCACAAATTAAGAGGAGAGGCAAGCCTCTCCTGGGGCTGAGGGATCCAGGCATTTCCTTCATTAGTTTTTTAATACAGTGATAAGTACCCTCTTCCTTCTTATGAACTGTATGGTAAAAGTGATTGTTTACAACTCTCTCTCTCTTTAATATGGATCACCTATGTTTTGTAAGTCTGGAATTTTAATCTTTATCTTTGCTGAGGATAACTACAGTATATATGCCCACACCATGTTGATTGAAACACCTTTGCTCCGTCAGAGCTTTGGTCCCTGTGTCTTTCTTTCTTTCTCTCTCTCTCTCTGTCTATCTCTATTTCTGGCTAATTTCCTGGAACGCCGGCTGTGTAACCCAGGAAATATTAGCCTCTCTCCTTCTTTCACTTTTTCATCTTCGACTCTGGACCACCAGGTTCTGGTCCATTAAAGGACCTCAACAAGATAGTGCTTATGTTTCTACTGGGTATATGCACAAAAGTGAAATTGATGAATCATGTGGTAGTCCTATTTTTAATTTTTCTGAGGACATTCAGTGCTTGTTTACATAGAGGCTGTGCAAACTTAGAGTTCCATCAACAAGTGTATAAGTGTTCCCTTTTCTCCTCATCAATACTTGTTTATCTTTAATTTTGATAATAGCCATTCAAATTGGTTTAAGGTGATAGCTCATTCTGGTTTTAATATTCATTTCTCTGATATTGTCTTCTTTACCACACAAACATACATATATAGAGAGACAAATAGATATTGAATAAATAAATAGACTGGGAGGAAACTCTCAGAGGTAATGGGTATGTTTATGAGATTGAGTATGGTGATGGTTTCTTGGGTGTGTGCTCATCTTCAAACTCATGAAGTTGTATACATTAAATATGTGCAGCTTTTTGCATCTCAATCAAAAATAAAAAAGTATACCTCAATAAAGTGTTTTTTAAAAATGTTTTATTGTATTTTTATTTAGTTTTCAAAAAATATTGCAATTACGGGCATGTGCTCAATCTATGGAGTCAATGTTAATAACTATTAAATATTAGCATTCTTAATATTCTCAGAATAAAAAGATATTCATATTGTAGACTTGTGAAACCTCAAATAAAAGGTTAGCTCTTTGTTCCTTTCTCAACTGGAAATAAGGAAAAGTCATCATCATTGAAATTAGGTTTCTCACTTTCTGGAGAAACCTGATTCTCACATTCTTCTGGAATGGAAGCACATTTATTTGAGGACTTCCTGTGCACTATCATTTTGAAGATGGCTGGGTTTATGGAGTTTTTCTAGAACTTCTTCAAAAGCTCAACACATATATGGAGAATGTTGGAAAAAAATAGCTTATAGTTCTTTAAACATTACTCTGTAATACCTAGATTTATTCTTTGTAAGCTTAAGTCTCTGCTCAATCAATTTAGCCCTATTTTCTTCCAGAATAGATACACGAAAGACTATGTAGTTGGTTTCTGCCCATGACCTTTCTAGTGTGAGCTTGAATTGCTCCCTTCTTTTGTACATCAGTTTCCATGGAATTTTTCATTCAAAAACAAGTCTTATCCATTTCTGTTAACCTGGATAAAATGTTCCCATCATTATTTTGCAGCGTTGTTTACATTTTCCAGTACCAGTCCAATCAAGTTTACAAAGTTTTGGCACTCTTTGTAGGGAAAGCCCTTAAGAAAGGAAATCGGTAATGTGTTACAAATTCTCCATTTAAAATACTCTTTTTCTCATTTCTAACTCAACTGCAATGAAACAAACTAAGACTGCTTTTAAAAGATAGAGAGATTAGAATAGTGGGAATTTGTAACTCTTAAAAGTTGCATCAACTGTAGTTTAGTTTTGGTTGATCTTATAGGAAGTGCTCAAAGTTTCCTTTGATGCAAGGTTTCATTTGGAAAGTCCAGACACGCATCAATGAGCCTAGATGAATTTGCTATTTTGTCATCTGGCAGCAGCTTGGCTATTTTTGTTGAAATGATGTTGGCATTTTTTCCCTTGTGGATATTTTTACTCTGTGCTGCCAAGTACCAAAAAGATAGGCCCTTCCAAATTCCATGAGGCTATATGCTTACTTGTGTAAATGATTTTTTCCCCCTAATCTTCACCCTAATTCGAGGAACCTAAATCTCTTTTGTTAAGTCATTACTGGGAGAAATAACTCCTTCATTCTTTGTAAATCTGATTTAGGAAAAAGGACATTTTATTTCTCCTTTTAATTAAAAAAATACAGCTGGCCTTTCAAAGCAAATCTGAATCTAATATAATTTTATAATAAAAAGGAGAAGTTGCAAGGGAGATTTTACATATGGTTTCTAAAACTATACTTCATTACAAAGGGCAAATACTATCTTTTTTTATTTATATATTTTTTAAGCCCTTATTCTATGAGACTTTGTGAGTGCAAGGGAGTTAAGGATCAGAACAAATAGAAAAATAAATGTGGGGATGGAGTTATTTTTTTGAGGCCCTGCCATGGTTTCCTGGCTCAGCTAGTGGGAGATGTCAAACAATAAACTGAAATAAATGAACACTGAAACCAAATAAGAACCATAACTTACACAAGGATATGTTTTAAGTTTGGGAGAAATGTTACTTTGGCTGCTGAGGCCCTGTTGTTGTTCAGTTTTGCTTATTATATCAGAGCAAATATATTGACAAGCACCCTAACAGGCATATACAGCTTTACCAAGTGGCTCTCCCTAATATTGGAAATTCTTGGCTGCTTACCAATCTAAGGAGAGGTTAGCCAAAGATTAAGTTTGCTAAGACCACCCGAAATATCAGACTCCACCCCTTCTCTGAGTTTGTGCTGCTCTGATACAAATGGAAGAACTTCAGGGGATTGGGGTGGAGTGGAGGGCAGATAGGAGAGAGGAAGGAAAGAGGAGACAAAAGTCAGAGTAACATTTCATCAGATGAAATTACGTTTTCGGTTCTGTTTTCTGAATGGATGAAAAGACACGGCAATCACATCAGTCACTTCTCAGCATAGCTATTTTGTTTTTGCTGCTTTCAGCCAGAACACATTGTGATTTTCTACAATATTTACATGTTGCCAACTGCAATGGGTGTTTGGGTCTTTTTCAGTTTTTAATTTAAGGCATATACAATATTTTGAGAATGCTTGTCCTGGGAGATTTGTCTCATTCCAATATTAGCTTTAAATGTATACTATAATATTTTGCATGGCAGGCAACTATAAAAATTCATTCCATGACCTCTTGAAGCTTTATGGAAAATTCTCACTCATTTTAATAAATAGTTTTTCTTTTGGAGATTTGGGGGTCAAGATGATGGGTCCTGCTGAGATCTAGCTGAACTAACATGCTTTAAAAGATTCCCACAAATGTTCATTAGAATCAGTTAAGTGATTACATGCTTATCAGCAAAACATTCTTAGCTATCCTCCTGAAAGTTGTGCCAATTCCTTTCCTGTGAGTCTTTAAGAGTTTTTTTTTTTTCTAGGTTAAATGTGAGTACAGTGAACAGAGATGGTAAGGAGTCTCATGTGCTATGTAGAAACTCATAGTCATTTTTAACAAGCCATGAAATGGACATGAAATGGAAAAATGTGCAGTTTTTAACTTCAGAGCATTAGAGAGTATTCCAGAAGATCAAGGCAGATCAAATTTAAGAGAAAGATCAAAAGAAGCAATTAAATAAGAGACAATGTGAAGAAAGTATGATGGGACATCAAAAAGAAAAGAATGGTGCGAGGAGGACAGACATGTCGTGTGAAGGTTTGGACAAGATTTCTGGATGCCTATTTGCTCTGGAAAGCATGTGAGATTCACTGCGAGGCTATGAGATGTGGGTTGAAGTTTCAGGACCCGTGAAAAGAAGAAAGCGATTGAGCGTAATGATTGCACCCTGCATGTGGTTCTCTTATATATCTCTACGTGTGTGCTCCCAGGCTTTTACATTGCAGTGTGCATAGAATTGGCTTATTCACTCCTTTCTACTATTGCTCACTTCATATAAACATTCCCCTAGTGGTTTAAACATTTCTGGAAGCAATTATGTTTCTTAGAAGTAACTCTCTGCTTTCCAATTAAGATGCTATGAAAAATGTTGCCAGTCTTAAAAGTCAGACATTTTCTATTACCGTGAAGGATCTTTAAACTTCTCATGAAGAAATCATTGTCAGTGAACTAGGATCTTGGAAACTTCTACATGCATACAGGAGAAGGAAATGGCAACTCACTCCAATATTCTTGCCTGGAGATTTCCATGGACAGAGGAGCCTGGCAGGCTACAGTCTATGGGGTCGCAAAGAGTTGGACACAACTGAGCTTCTAACACACACATGCACACAGTAAAACATCTATTTACTTATCTACCTAATTGTACACACGTCTTTTTAGAAGTTCACGTTCAGTTATAAGTATATACGTATAAAAGCTAACCTCTAAAACTGTTCATAAATGTTTTTCAATATCTATCTTGAACTTGGAAAAATTAAGAAAAGTTTTATTCTTTTCAAGCTAAACAGCTTTGAATGAGAATATTTACAAACAACATTTTAAGTTTCTCCATGTCTCAAAATTTAAGAGAAAAATCTACTGCTTTATGTCACTTTAAATTGGCCTCCTACAACGAAGCAGTTAAATTCACAATTTTAATCATCAATTCATTGACAATGCAAATTATTTGCCAGCATTTGGAAGTCAAACAGGGTGAGAGGGGAGAGACTTTACATATTCCAGGTTTAATATCTAAGCACCAGATGGAAACAATTCTACAATGAAAGAAAGAAATCTGTTAGGATATTTTGGAGATCTGTTCAGTACAGCAGCACGTCACTGGTTATGGAGGCCAATTTCTCAGAGAACTTATTTGAATTGCAGATACTGAAGCAGTGCACTAATTTAACCCAGAAAATGCTGAATTTTGGAGTTACTTAAATTTTAATAATTCGCAGGTTAAAAAAGTATCCATTTTCTTTAATTAGTGCCTCATATGCCTGAAACAAAGTAATGTAAAGCAAAACGCAATGGGAAGGAGGTTTTATTAACATAAAATTGAAATAATAATAAAAGTTTCACAGTTAATATTCACAACTTTGGACATTTTGAGGGAACTGTAAAATCGTATACATTTATTTTTGCTGTGAAAATTTTTCTGAGACATTTTAAGGCACTTAGTATTAAAGGAGTCAAAAAGTAACATTTTAAAAATTAGCAATTAAATTAACATACGGACTTTTAAAAAGGTGGTTAAGTGAATCTGTGCACAAACAAAGGGCAAGAAAATCTGCTTGATGAAACAATGGATGGTTGAGCTTTGACAATGAAAGAAAGGAAAGGGAACTAGTGGGACATTCAGCAATAAATCTCAGAGGGGGCCTCTTTCATATTCATACCTATGATTTTTGGCAAAATAAGTGTCAAAATTTGCAGCCATATGACAGCAAAATGATGCATTACATGGTGAGTTATAGATTTTGGATGAAATCCAACTCAAATACTTTCATAAGAACTTGACATGATAAACAAAAAACATTGCTTTTCCAAACTGCAGTTTGTTTGAAATTAAAAAAGAAAACCAAAATAACGACTGTTACAATTGATGATCAGAATGCAGTCCTGCCCACTCCCAATACCAGACTTTTGTTTCATGAAAAATTGTGAGAGGACCGTATCTCCCTGCAGTGTGCTGACAGCCTAAGATAAGTGAGGATGGAGCTAACAGACCAGGCAGTGGGGAAGCTTGTTTATATATTTGGGGCATGGAAAATAGGGAGAGTCTTCAAGATGGGCAAAGGGAAAAACATTCAGTCTTCTACCCTCTGTCTCAGTCCTGCCCTTTCTGCTATGTATTTGGATGTCTGAGCAGAGATGGAAATCAGACAAGAGGGAAGTCCAAAGACCTTTAAAACATCAAAGAGGAGCAGAAGAGAAAAGCTGGGGGAATATTGATGAGAAAACTATTCTCTTGGGTTCCCTATATGGTTGAATTTTTGGTTTCTAGATAAAGGGTACAGTTGCTTTACAGTGTCTTGTCAGTTTCTACTGTACAGCAAAATGAATCAGCCACACGTATACGCATATCCCCTCCCTTCTGGACAGTGCACTGAGCAGAGCTTCCGACGCTGTACAGCAGGTTCTCACTAGCTATCTACTTTATACTGGAATCACAGTGTGGGCTTCCCTGGTGGCTCAGTGGTAAAGAATCCGCCTGCCAGAGCAGGAAACATGGGTTCGATCCATGGGTCAGGAAGATTCTCTGGAGGGGGAAGTGGCAGCCCACTTTAGTGTTCTTGCCGGGAAATGGACAGAGGGCTGCAGTCTACAGGGTTGCAAAGAGTCAGACACGGCTAAGTGACTAAACAACAACACAATCAATAGTGCATATGTGTCAATTCCAGTATACCAATTGCTCCCATCCCACTCTTTTCCACTTGAAATCTGTATATTTGTTCTCTACCTCTGTGTCTGCATTTCTGCTTTGCAAATAAGATCATCTATGCCATCTTTCTTTTTTAAATAGTTTTTTAAAATTTAGTTTCAATTGGAGGATGATTGCTTTACAATGTTGTGTTGGTTTCTGCCATACAATGACATGAATCAGCCATAAGTACATTTGTGTCCCTTCCTTCTTAAACCTCTTTCTCATATCCTACCCCATCTGACTCCTCTAGTTTGTCACAAAGCACTGTGTTGAGCTCCTTGGGTTATACAGCAACTTCCTACTGGCTATCTGTTTTACATATGGTAATATATATGTTTCAGTGCTTCTCTCTCAACTCGTCCCACCCGGCCTTTCCCCTCACTGTGCCCACAAGTCTGTTCTCTGAGCCTCTACTCCTGCTCTGCAAATAGATTCATTGGTACCATTTTTCTAGATTCCACATATATGTATTAACATCCAATATTTGTTTTTCTCTTTGACTTACTTCACTCTGTGATACTCTCTAGTAAGTCAAATCTTTGAGACAGTTAACCTGCCTCCATCAGTTCAGTTCAGTTCAGTTCACTTCAGTTGCTCAGTTGTGTCTGACTCTCTCTGCGACCCCATGAATCACAGCATGCCAAGCCTCCCTGTTCATCACCAAATCCCAGAGTTCACTCAAACTCACGTCCATCCAGCCATCCAGCCATCTCTTCCTCTGTCGTCCACTTCTCCTCCTGCCCCCAATCCCTCCCAGCATCAGGGTCTTTTCCAATGAGTCAACTCTTTACATGAAGTGGCCAAAGTACTGGAGTTTTAGCTTCAGCATCATTCCCTCCAAAGAAATCCCAGGGCTGATCTCCTTCAGAATGGACTGGTTGGATCTCCTTGCAGTCCAAGGGACTCTCAAGAGTCTTCTCCAACACCGCAGTTCAAAAGCATCAGTTCTTTGGTGCCCAGCTTTCTTCACAATCCAACTCTCACATCCACACATGGCCACTGGAAAAACTATAGCCTTGACCAGATGGACCTTTGTTGGCAAAGTAATGTCTCTGCTTTTCAATATGCTATCTAGGTTGGTCATAACTTTTCTTCCAAGGAGCAAGCGTCTTTGAATTTCATGGCTGCAATCACCATCTGCAGTGATTTTGGAGCCCCCCAAAATAAAGTCTGACACTGTTTCCTCTGCTTTCCCATCTATTTCCCATGAAGTGATGGGACCAGATGACATGATCCTCATCGTATTACATTAAAGGATAATCTGAGACTAACTAGAAAATAGATTTTTGTGGTGCTACGGTTGTCTCTGAGCAATTTAAGGGCCCAAGAGGAGTAATTTAAACTTTTTCATGTGGACTTTACATAAAGGGCTCACACTTTGCTTTGTTAAAAGAGATGGGATAACTTTTTCAAACAATTTGCTGTTGCTCTGAAGAAGTGAAACTAAATTTGTCAAGAGACGACTGGTCCATAAATCAAGAAGTTCCACATCTGCAGTTCCCTGTGTGAACTAATCATATCTGTTTTCTTCTCAACTCTGCAGTATTCTACGTCATAAAATAAGGGGGTTGATCTAGATGATTTATAAGAACTCTCCAAGCTCTGAAAGTGAATGTTTGCAGGTTTGCTTTATTTATAAGGACACCTGTGCTTCTTCGGCATCCTGGGTAGAATAAATATGTAATAAATATCTGGCAAAGGCCTTTGCATCTTTGAATGATCTCCCTATTTACCACTATCATTCCTATCTGTGTTTTCTGTTCTGTAGAATTGTAGAAATCTGTGCCTTACAAATTTAACATCTGGGAAACGTTGATTAGAAAACTCACTCGTTTCTACTTCTTGACCTGTTGATTGACTTGATTATGGGACACAATCAGTCCCTTTAGAATCTTGGAGATACTTTTATGAGGCAGGATGTAGAAGGGTTAGATGATGGAGATTTTGTTTGCTAAGGCTGCTAACATACAGAGTATTGAAAGGTGGGGTTTTGGTGAGTAAGGCAGGGACAGAGGACTGGGTCAATCAAGAACAATCTTGCACACTGGAGGGAATATCTATGTATATATTTTAAGCTGAGAACTGCTTGCTTATGCACACTGCAGTCATCATCCTCAGGCTGAGTATTCGGAGAGTTAGCTCTTCCCCTCCCCCCCCCCGCAATTTCACATTAAAGTCCCTGCGGTCTGTTCTTCTTCATACACAAATTGTTCTATATGATAAAGGATAAACCTACAGAGTCTCCTTACACTAAATTATAAAATATAAGAAACTTAGGGATGGAGCACATCTTTTTCATGATCTTTTTCAATTTACTACTTAGTAATGGCTATGCACAATAGAATGGTTATTAATGTAGGCTAAGAATAAGCATACTGTATTTCTGAGTTATTTGTCCTTTATCTAATAACTTAGGGCACTTATTTTTTACTGTCTTTATTTATTAAACATATTCTTACAATGCTCTATTTGAAATGGTATGGACCTAACAGAACCAGAAGATATTAAGAAGAGGTGGCAAGAATACACAGAAGAACTGTACAAACAAGATCTTCACAATCAAGATAATCACGATGGTGTGATCACTCACCTAGAGCCAGACATCCTGGAATGTAAAATCAAGTGGGCCTTAGAAAGCATCACTACGAACAAAGCTAGTGGAAGTGATGGAATTCCAGTGGAGCTATTTCAAATCCTGAAAGATGATGCTGTAAAAGTGCTGCACTCAATATGCCAGCAAATTTGGAAAACTCAGCAGTGGCCACAGGACTGGAAAAGATCAGTTTTCATTCTAATCCCAAAGAAAGGCAGTGCCAAATAATGCTCAAACTACTGCACAATTGCACTCATCTCACATGCTGGTAAAGTAATGCTCAAAATTCTCCAAGCCAGGCTTCAGCAATATGTGAACCATGAACTTTCAGATGTTCAAGCTGGTTTTAGAAAAGGCAGAGGAACCAGAGATCAAATTGCCAACATCTGCTGGATCATGGAAAAACCAAGAGAGTTCCAGGAAAACATCTATTTCTGCTTTATTGACTATGCCAAAGCCTTTGACTGTGTGGACCACAACAAACTGTGGAAAATTCTGAAAGAGATGGGAATACCAGACCACCTGACCTGCCTCTTGAGAAACCTATATGCAGGTCAGGAAGCAACAGTTAGAACTGGATATGGAACAACAGACTGGTTCCAAATTAGGAAAAGGAGTATGTCAAGTTTGTATATTGTCACCCTGCTTATTTAACTTATATACAGAGTACATCATGAGAAACGCTGGTCTGGAAGAAGCACAAGCTGGAATCAAGATTGCTGGGAGAAATATCAATAACCTCAGATATGCAGATGACACCACCCTTATGGCAGAAAGTGAAGAGGAACTAAAAAGCCTTTTGATGAAAGTGAAAGAGGAGAGTGAAAAAGTTGGCTTAAAGCTCAACATTCAGAAAATGAATACCATGGCATCTGGTCCCATCACTTCATGGGAAATAGATGGGGAAACAATGGAAATAGTGGCTGATTTATTTTTCTGGGCTTGAAAATCACTGCAGATGGTGACTGCAGCCATGAAATTAAAAGACACTTCCTCCTTGGAAGAAAAGTTATAACCAACCTAGATAGCATATTGGAGAGTAGAGGCATTACTTTGCCGACTAAGGTCCGTCTAGCCAAGGCTATGGTTTTTCCAGTAGTCATGTTTGGATATGAGAGTTGGACTGTGAAGAAAGCTGAGTGCTGAAGTATTGATGCTTTTGAACTGCGGTGTTGGAGAAGACTCTTGAGAGTCCCTTGGACTGCATGGAGATCCAACCAGTCCATTCTGAAGGGGATCAGCCCTGGGATTTCTTTGGAAGGAATGATGCTAAAGCTGAAACTCCAGTACTTTCACTTCATGGGAAGAGTTGACTCCTTGGAAAAGACCCTGATGCTGGGAGGGATTGGGGGCAGGAGGAGAAGGGGACGACAGAAGATGAGATGACTGGATGGCATCACTGACTCGATGGACATGAGTTTAAGTGAACTCCCAGAGTTGGTGATGGACAGGGAGGCCTGGTGTGCTGCGATTTATGGGGTCGCAGAGTTGGACACGTTTGAGCAACTGAACTGAACTGAACTGTTAGAGATATAATTCACAAATAAAATTCATTCTTTTAAAGTTTAAATTAAGTTTATAGGGTTGCGCAACAATCGTCACTAATTTTAGAATATTTGCATCACCCTAAAGAGGAGAGTGAAGTCGCTGAGTCGTGTCCAACTCTTTGCGACCCCATGGACTGTAGCCTACCAGGTTCCTCCATCCATGGGATTTTCCAGGCAAGAATACTGGAAAAGAGGAAAAGCCCATACTCAATAGCTATTTCCTCTGTTCTCTCTCATCCTGCAGTCCCTGTACAATCTTAATCACTCAGTCATATTCGACTCTTTGTGACTGCATGGATAGCCTGCCAGACGCCTCTCTCCATGGGATTCTCCAGGCAAGAATATTGGAGTGGGTTGCCATGCCCTCCTGCAGCGGATCTTCCCAACCCAGAGATCAAATCCTGGTCTACCACATTGCCTGTGGATTCTTTACCATTCTGAGTCCCTTCAGCCCTTGCGAATCACCAATCTGCCTTCTATCTATATGGATTTACCTACTCTGTGCATTTCATATAAATGGAATCATACAATACATGGCCTTCTGTGCTTGACTTATTTTCCTTAGCATAAAGTTTTCAAGATGGTCCACATCAGTATTTGATTCCTTTGTGTTGCTGAATACTATTCCATTGTGTGGACATGATACATTTTCATTTATCCATGTATCAATTGATGGAAATTTAGACTGTTTGTACTTTTTGGTTATTATGAATAATGCTTCTTTGACATTTTTGGGCACATTTTCATGTAGACGTATGTTTTCAAGTCTCTTGGTTATATACTTAGGAGTGGAATTGCTGGGTCAAGTGGTAACTTTATGTACCACTTTTTTGAAGAGTTTCTTAACTATTTTTCAAAGTGGTTGCATAACTTTAAATTTCTACCAGCACCCTATGAAGATTCTAATTATTCCAAATCCCCACTAACCCTTGTTACTGTCTGCCCTTTTTATTATAATTATCCTAGTGTACATGGATATATCACTGTGGCTTTCATTTGCATTTCTCTTATGATTAATGATGTTGAATATCTTTTCATGTGCTTATTGGTCATCTGTAGGTTGAGAAATATTTTTTGAAATTCTTCATCTATTTTTAAATTATGTTGTTTTTTTGCTGCTGAGTTATAAGAATTCTTTAAATATTCTGAAAACACATCCCTTAGGAAATATATGGTTTCTAAGTATTACTCTCATTCTGTGGCTTTTTCTACCATTTTAGTGGTGACCTTTGTATCAAGGAAGTTTTATTGTGATGAAGTGCAGTCTATCTATTTATTGTTGCTTGGGTTTTTGAAGTCTTATGTAGGAAATCATGGCCTAATCCAAGGTTACAGATTTATTCCTATGTTTACTTCTAAGGGTTTTCTACTTTCAGTTCTTACATTTAATTCCATGACTTATTTTGAGTCAATGTCTATAAATAGTATGAGCTAGGGGTCAAACTTAATTTTTATGCATGTAGATATTAAATTAGTCCAGCAAGGTTTTTTTTTTTTTTTCTTTTTTGCACTGAATTACTGTGGCACCCTTGTGAAAGTTCAGTTCAGTTCAGTCACTCAATCGTGTCTGACTCTTTGCGACCCCATGAATCGCAGCACGCCAGGCCTCCCTGTTCATCACCAACTCCCGGAGTTCACTCAGATTCACACCCATCGAGTCAGTGATGCCATCCAGCCATCTCATCCTCTGTCATCCCCTTCTCCTTCTGCCTCCAATCCCTCCCAGCATCAGAGTCTTTTCCAATGAGTCAACTCTTCGCATGAAGTGGCCAGAGTACTGGAGTATCAACTTTAGCATCATTCCTTCCAAAGAAATCCCAGGGCTGATCCCCTTCAGAATGGACTGATTGGATCTCCTTGCAATCCAAGGGACTCTCAAGAGTCTTCTCCAACACCACAGTTTAGAATCATCAATTCTTCAGCACTCAGCCTTCTTCACAGTCCAACTCTCACATCCACACATGACCACTGGAAAAACCATAGCCTTGACTAGATGGACCTTAGTCGGCAAAGTAATGTCTCTGCTTTTGAACATACTATCTAGGTTAGTTATAACTTTTCTTCCAAGGAGTAAACGTCTTTTAATTTCATGGCTGCAATGATTTTCGAGCCCAGAAAAATAAAGTCAGCCACTGTTTCCACTGTTTCCCCATCTATTTCCCATGAAGTGATGGGACCAGATGCCATGATCTTCATTTTCTGAATGTTGAGCTTTAAGCCAACTTTCTCACTCTCCTCTTTCACTTTCATCAAGAGGCTTTTTAGTTCCTCTTCACTTTCTGCCATAAGGGTGGTGTCATCTGCATATCTGAGGTTATTGATATTTCTCCCAGCAATCTTGATTCCAGCTTGTGCTTCATCCAGACCAGCGTTTCTCATGATGTACTCTGCACATAAGTTAAATAAGCAGGGTGACAATATACAGCCTCGACGCACTCCTTTTCCTATTTGGAACCAGTCTGTTGTTCCATATCCAGTTCTAACTGTTGCTTCCTGACCTGCATACAGATTTCTTAAGAGGCAGGTCAGGTGTCTGATATTCCCATCTCTTTCAGAATTTTCCAGTTTATTGTGATCCACATGATCCACACAGTCAAAGGCTTTGGCATAGTCAATAAAGCAGAAATAGATGTTTTTCTGGAACTCTCTTGGTTTTTCCATGATCCGGCAGATGTTGGCAATTTGATCTCTGGTTCCTCTGCATTTTCTAAAACCAGCTTGAACATCTGGAAGTTCACGATTCATGTATTGCTGAAGCCTGGCTTGGAGAATTTTGAGCATTACATTACTAGCACGTGAGATGAGTGCAATTGTGTGGTAGTTTGAGCTTTCTTTGGCATTGCCTTTCTTTGGGATTGGAATGAAAACTGACCTTTTCTAGTCCTGTGGCCACTGCTGAGTTTTCCAAATTTGCTGGCCTATTGAGTGCAGCACTTTCACAGCATCATCTTTCAGGGTTTGAAACAGCTCCACTGGAATTCCATCACCTCCACTAGCTTTGTTCATAGAGATGCTTTCTAAGGCCCACTTGACTTCACATTCCAGGATGTCTGGCTCTAGATGCGTGATCACACCATCGTGATTATCCGGGTTGTGAAGATCTTTTTTGTACAGTTCTTCTGTGTATTCTTGCCACCTCTTCTTAATATCTTCTGCTTCTGTTAGGTCCCTACCATTTCTGTCCTTTATCGAGCCCATTTTTGCATGAAATGTTCCCTTGGTATCTCTAATTTTGTTGAAGAGATCTCTAGTCTTTCCCATTCTGTTGTTCTCCACTATTTCTTTGCATTGATCACTTAAGAAGGCTTTCTTATCTCTCCTTGCTATTCTTTGGAACTCTGCATCAGATGCTTCTATCTTTCCTTTTCTCCTTTGCTTTTCACTTCTCCTCTTTTCACAGCTATTTGTAAGGCCTCCCCAGACAGCCATTTTGCTTTTTTGCCTTTCTTTTCCATGGGGATGGTCTTGATCCCTGTCTCCTGTATAATGTCACGAACCTCATTGCATAGTTCATCAGGCACTCTATCAATCAGATCTAGGCCCTTAAATCTATTTCTCTCTTCCACTGTATAATCATAAGGGATTTGATTTAGGTCATACCTGAATGGTCTAGCGGTTTTCCCTACTTTCTTCAATTTGAGTCTGAATTTGGAAATAAGGAATTCATGATCTGAGCCACAGTCAGCTCCCGGTCTTGTTTTTGTTGACTGTATAGAGCTTCTCCATCTTTGGCTGTGAAAGTTAGTTGACCATAAGTGGAATGGTATATTTCTGGATTCACAATTCTATTCCATTGATCGATATGTCTCTCTTTATGCCACTGTATTAGTGTGAGTACTCCTTTTTCCTTCCTTTTAGAGATTGCTTTGGCTATTCTTGGTTCCTTACATCCATGGGAATTTAAGATTGTCTTCCAAATTTTTCAAAAAAGGCAGTTGACATTTTGATGAGAATTGCATTGATCCATTTTGAGATTTTTTTGTATACCATGTTACAGAATGTTGTAATGTTTTTTCCATGTGGTTGTTCAATTTCTCAGCCCCACTTGTCTAGGAGACTGTTTTTTTCCCCATTGTATATTCTTGCTTCCTTTGTCATAGATTAATTGACCATAAGTGTATGTGCTTA
Source organism: Capra hircus (assembly GCF_001704415.2). Taxonomy (NCBI): domain Eukaryota; kingdom Metazoa; phylum Chordata; class Mammalia; order Artiodactyla; family Bovidae; genus Capra; species Capra hircus. Next base: position 18,389,578 of record NC_030808.1, read on the forward strand.
TTTCTGGGCTCTTTATTCTGTTCTGTTGATCTATGTGTTATTTTTTGTGCCAGTCCATACTGTTTTTATTGCTATAGATTTGTGGTATAGTTTGAAGTCAAGGAACATGATTTCTCCAGTTCTGTCCTTTCTCAGAATTATTTTTTCTCTTTGGGTTTTTTTCTGTTTCCATTCAAATTTAAAAATTATTTGTTTTAGTTCTGTGAAATACCCCACTCCACTGGTAATTTGATAGTGATTGCACACAATCTGTAGATTACCTTGGGTAGTATGGTTATTTTAACACTATTAATTCTTTCAATCCAAGAACACGGTGTATCTTTCCATCCATCTGTTTGTGTTGCTTAATTTTTTTCATCAGTGTCTTACAGTTTTCAGAATACAGATCTTTTGCTTCCTTATGTAGGTTTATTTTCCTAGGTATTTTAATTCTTTTTGATGCAGTGGTAAATGGGATTATTTCCTTAATTTCTCCTTATGATTATTGTTAGCATACAGAAATGCAACAGATTTCTGTATAGATATAATAATAATTTTGATGTCAAAGTGTCCTTCACCATCTCCTGGAGCTTTCTGGAACTTGAGTTGGTGATGCCATCCAACCATCTCATCCTCTACTCCTGCCTAGTTCTTTGTCTTCATGCAATAGACAAGCATAGTCCCCTGTCTGTGTGCAATAAAATGTTTTAAAAGTTAATGAATTTAATTAGTCTCCATTTGCTTATTTTTGTTTTTGTTGCCATTACTCTAGGAGGTGGGTCATAGATGATGTTGCTGCAATTTATGTCAAAGAATGTTCTGTCTATGAACAGAGTTTCATCCAAGAGTTTTAAAGTTTCTGGTCTTACATTTAGGTCTTTAATCCATTTTAAGTTTATTTTTGTATATGATGTTATGAAGTGTTCTAATTTCATTCTTTTATACATAGCTATCCAGTTTTCCCACTTATTGTCTTTTCTCCATTGTGTATTCTTTCCTGCTTAATTAAAGATAAGGTACCCATAGATGTGTGGATTAATCTCTGGGCTTTCTAGCTTGTTCCTTTGGTCTATATTTCTGTTTCTGTGCCAGTACTATGCTGTCTTGATGACCATAGCACTGTAGTATAGTCTGAAGTCAGGAAGTTTGATTCCTCTAGCTCCATTTTTCTTTCTCAAGATTGCTTTGGCTATTTGGGATCTTTTCTGTTTCCATACAAATTGTGAAGTTTTTTGTTCTAGTTCTGTGAAAAGTGTCATTGGTAATTTTGCAGGGATTCCATTGAATCTGTAGATTGTGTTTTGTAATATAGTCATTTGCACAATGTTGCTTCTTCCAATCCAAGAACATGATACATTTCTCTACCTGTCTGTGTCACATTTACTTTCTTTCATGAGTGTCCTTTAGTTTTCTGTATGCAGATCTTTTGTCTCCTTAGGTAGCTTTATTTCCAGGTAAACGTAAAAGCTTTTGCATAGCAAAGGAAACCATAAACAAGATGAAAAGAAAATCTTCAAAATGGGAGGAAATAATTGCAAATAAAGCAACTGACAAAGGATTAATCTCCAAAATATACAAAGAGTTCATGCAGCTCAATATTACAAAAACAAACAACCCAATCAAAAAATGGGTAGAAGACCTAAACAGACACTTCTCCAAAGAAGACATAAAGATGGCCAATAAACACATGGAAAAAATGTTCAACATTTCCTGTGGTTAGAGAAATGAAAATCAAAGCTACAACGAGGAATCACCTCACACTGGGCAGAATGGCCATCATCAAAAAATTTACAAACAATAAATGCTATAGACGATGTGGGAAAAAGAGAATCCTCTTACACAGTTGGTGGCAATGTATATTGATAAAGCCACTATGGAGAACTGTATGGACAGTTCTTAAAAACCTGGGAATAAAATACCATATGACCCAGCAATCCCACTGCTGAGCATATACCCTGAGAAAACCATAGTTCAAAAAGACACATGTGCCTCAATGTTCTTCAGCATTATTTACAATAGCAAGGACATGGAAGCAACCTAATTGTCCATTGAAAGATGGGTGGATAAAGAAGCTGTGGGACATTTATACAATGGAATATTACTCAGTCATAAAAAGGAATGAATTTGAGTCAATGGTAGCAAGGTGGATGGACCTAGCTCCTGTTATAGAGTGAAGTAAGTCAGCAAGAGAAAAACAAATATTGTACATTAACACATATATATGGAATCTAGAAAAATGGTACTGATGAACCTATTTAGTTAGTATTAGCTGCTCAGTCGTGTCTGACTCTTTGCAACCCCACAGACTGTGGCCCACCAGGCTCCTCTCTCCTTGGGATTTTCCAGGGAAAAATACTGGTATGAGTTGGCATTCCCTTCTACAGAGGATCTTCCCAACCCAGGGATCAAACCCAGGTCTCCTGCGTTGCAGGCAGTTTCTTTACCATCTGAGGTATAGGGAAGTCCTTGATGAACCTATTTACATGGTCCAAACAGAGATGCAGACGTAGAGGACTAATTTGTGGACACAGTTGGGGAAGGAGAGGGTGGGCCAAATTGAGAGAGTAGCATTGAAACATACACATTACCATGTGTAAAATTAGATAGCCCGTGGAAATTTGCTGTATGATGCAGGGAGCTCAAATTCAGTGCTCTGTGACAACTAGAGGAGTGGGATGGGGTAGGGGGTGAGAGGAAAGTTCAATAGGGAGGGAACATATGTATACTTATGGCTGATTTACATTGCTGAGTGGCAGAAACCAACACAACATTACAAAACAATTTCCCCCAATTAAAAAAAAACAGAATATAATAAAATACCCTAAGTATTTTATATCCTAAGTGAAGGGCCACTTAGCTGGACACTTTATAAAATATATTATGTTAAGTAAGGTGAAGTTCACTGCCTAATAGGAAGTTTTTCTCATTGTTAAACAGTTCTGTTTTCACGTTTTTATTCAGATCTTTGTCTCAGTATTTTCTACGTGTTGAAATACAGACTAATCTGGAAAAATACAGATGAAGTTTTCCTGTCCATTCTACCTGAAAGGCTTCATTCAGTTTCTCTAAATATGAATGATATTCAGTTCATCAGCTATTCCACCATGGACATAGTCTTTGGACTTCTCCCCGTCCTGATTGTTGTTGTTGTTGTTTTTTTCCTATACTAATCACCATTTTCAATGTCTCCTATAAACAGGAAACTTAAAACCAGTCCTGTTACAAATATGGTTTAAACAGGGACAATCAATGAGATTTCATAGCTGCCCAGTCCCATTTATCATTATAGGGACACTTGATAGAGCATGCTTCATTCTGTAACCCTTGAACTTCACGCACTCATTTTCTCTGTCTCCACTTCTTTCATCAGCTAAAGAAAAAAGACTTCAAAAAGACTTCAGAGATTATTTAAGATGTGTTCTGAGAACCTTAAAAATCATATACTAGACACCCATATAAAAATGAGAGATTACATGTTTCATTGAGGTGTAAAATTTATTAGTCACTACCCTCATAGACATAACTCATTTTAATCCTGTTTGAAACATTACTTTTCTCTTGCATGATTTTTTAAAAATAGTTTTCTTTTTAGCTGTGGAAAGCCACATTAAAAAAACTCCCAGTGCTCTCCCCTTTACAAATGGAAAAGACATTTATATTCAGTTCTGTATTAGGAGTCAAATGTGTAGAGTTTCACCTACAAGTGGAACTTCACATCTACTCTCTGCTTATACTCTCTCTGCTACAACTTCTTCATCGTATATGGGAATCCTAGAATCCTGGAAACTCACCCAGTAGTGGTGAATCCCTCCACCTGGTTCCCTAACTTTCAAAGACTCCACTGGTCTCATGGTTTTATGAAAACAAAAGTAGAGGTCTCTAAAAATCACACACACTCAGGAAATAGTGAAGGAAGCCTGCATTTTCTCTTTACTAGATAGTGTCTTTTATTCCCACCAGATTCTAAAATCATTGAGACCAGTGACCATCTTGAGATTATATAAGTAGATATTTAAAAAGTTATTGTTGACTGAACCAAAAATGAAAGAAAGTTACAAGTAAAAAAGCCTACAGCCAAGGACAGAAAAACACAGCCTACTGCACAGTGAGAATTAGCTAAGCATAAGGAGGGAATATGAGAAATAATCATTTATAAGGCAATTTTTAATTAACAATCAAATAAATACAGTGTATTATAAGGAAAAGAAGACAGTTTTTGTTGTTAAAAAGTCCTTACATATCAGAGCCTTATTGTTTTTTAGCCATTTGAACATAGACATGGTAACATACTCAGTAAATGATAGCAATTATTTTGAGTGAAAAGGAATAATGACCACCTTCTAGACAGATACTAGTAGACCTTGATTTAAAAGACTCCGCAAAACAGAATTGCAAATTTATTTCTTAAGTAGAGTTGACTGAAATTATTCTGTGTCATAAGATACCACTGCTTTTTAAAATTATAAGACTAACATTTCAAGTGAGTATAGGTTTTGAGGCTAGGAAACAGCAGGACATAGTAACCAGTAGCTGTTAGACAATAGACCAAATTAAAACAATTATAAACAAATAAATAAACATATATTTATATATACCTATCTGTGAGATAAGATTCCTAATATCTTTAGCTTCAGGAATAGTTCATTGGTGAGATCTAGATTTCATTCTACTTTGTTAAGTGTTTTAGAGACTCCGCTTTGTGAAATATACAGTCAGACCTGAGTGCTTTCAAGGGATTGGTTGTAGGACCTCTGTGGTACCAAAATCTGAGGGTGCTCAAGTGCAGTATTAGCATATAACCTATGCACATCCTCCTATATACTTTAAATTACATCCAGGTTACTTATAATACGATGTAAATGATATGTAAATAGTTGTAAATACAATGTAAATACTGTGTAAATAGTTTCCTTTGCATGGCAATGGCAAATGCAAATTTTGCATTTTGGAGCTTTCTGGAAATTTATTTTCTGAATATTTTTGGTCCACAATTTATTGAATTCAAGGATGTGGAACCCTGTGAATATCACACAGACAGAAATGGGTCCAGTGTACCTCACAGCTAGAAATGGGTAGAGCAATTGAATGTACCTGGTGCTGCTTTTCGTAATTTGCTTACTCTGGGCATCGTAACCTTGACTTAATCACTAGAAAGTATACACATCCCATTCAAGGTAGGTGTCTGATAGCATGTACAGTAACTACAGGGTTTCTTTAATTTGTGACTATTTAAAGGTGGCAAGAGATCTTACATTAGGTGACAGAATGAAGTCTGATCATAAATAACAACTATAATTAATATACTTTAGGATTCTGATAAAATTTCAAATTTATTAAGAGATGTGAACATTGTTTTCTAAAATCTGATGTTGGTCTCTTTAGAAAACCTGTTCTTTTTATTCTTTTGATTCACTTCTGGCTTCAAAAGTGGTCTTGTTTTATTCCCTTCTGTACTATGATATAGTATCTAACCACAGTTAGATACTTGGACTCTGGTTCTTAGCCTCTGCTAGTGGACTTATTCACAAGACAACCTTTATTACTTTTATGAATTGTTTCAGATGACTGCTTTCTCCTCTGAGATTGCTAGAATTCTGGCTATTTTATATTGATCAAAGTGATTTTCTTCTCCTTGCTCACAGGGCGCCCTCTTTATCCCTGCCCCAATGAGTGTGTTTTTTTATATGCCACCTGCTTTGCTGCACTGTACTTGGGAGAGGTGTGTTGAACATTTGAGACATCTTATAAGATCAGAAGACACTTTTGTGAAAATGTTTCCTAATAAACATTGTGAAAGCTGTTTGAGCAAGACACCAAAGACTAGATGATGCTGCACTGCAAACAACTCTCAAATCTCAGTGGCTTAAAATAATAAATGGTGCATGTCCATCCTTATTGACCAGGAGCTCTGCTCATTCTAATCACTTAGAGATACAGGCAGATAGAGGCTTCATTTCAATATATACTTTCATAATCGCCACATTAGAAAGGAAACATGGCAACTTGCTCACTGACACTTAAAATTTCTGCTCCAAAGTGCTACATGCCACTTCTACTTATATTTTATAGGCCCAAACCAGTCAGCTGGCCACGTTTGATATAAACGGGGAAGGAAGTAGGATCCATCACGTGCCCAGAAGTGTGGAGAACCTGACACAGCAAAGAGGACAACTTTCAGAGTTGATAAGAGACAAGAGGCCTCGAGAGAGTAAGCAGCCTGTTCAAGCTGGTCTAATCTTATTAGCTCAGAAATGAGACAGGATCTTGAATGCAAGCTTATGGCACAACTCATGTCATTCTTGACTGAAATGGACCTGGGAAAGGGTCAGGCATAAATAGCCATAAGCTTCCAGAATGCTGATCTGGAACAATGGTTTGAGGATGCAGTGATGCACCATTCAAATAACATGCTGCAACTGTGGCCTGCAGGGAAATAAGTAGTGGATAGGGAAGCTAATGCATAATATCCAAAGATGAGTGGATCTATCTGAGCAAAACTTTGAATTGTCTATAGTGTTCAAAGGGAAAAGCCAAAATAAAACATGTACTGCAAAAAGCAGGTGTAGGGGACTATCACAGAGTCATAAGAATTCTGAACATGCAAGAACTCTTTTTTCTGCCTCTTCCCTCTATGGCTTCCATCACCTCGTCTATAGTCATCATAAACAGTGTCATTTTTCCTCAGAAAGAGGGATCCCAATTGAGAGAGATTCTCTTTAGTATGTTGCCAGAAGCTAATAACAATAAAGCATTAGGAAATATAATGTGAAATGGGTGTAACCTTAATCAAAATGATCTCCTGTTGTTAATCCTATAGTCAAAATAAAAAATTAATAGCACTTATTAATGGCACTAGCACTTTTTCTGTCACTTTTAATGATCTTTGAAATCTTTCCAAACTATTGCTTTTTTTTTTTCTTGGTACTCACCAATGATGATGAATCAGATTAGACTTGCTAAAGTAGAAATGTTTATACTTCCTAAGAAGCTTCATGTTTCCCTCAATATTGGATGTGACATACTTGCCCTGTAATATATTCAGTTGGAATTGAATTCAAACTTGAAATGTGTTTACTTTTACATTCATTACACAAGCTTTAAAGAAGTTTGGCATCCACATGAGTGCATTTTCATCTCACTCAGATGGAAAAAAAGAAGTTACCGCTCCTTAACTTGAAATCACACCTTTCATAAGATCAGTTTATTTTGTTTATAAGTGGACCTTTTCCAAAAATAGCCAGTTGAATTTTTGCTAGGAATTGAGTATTTCTAATATCTTACTTATGGATTACTATTTTTACATGAGGTTAAGTGTTTAATTTTTAAGTGTTTATAGAAACTGGAGATATTTTTTAATGGTACAAAGATTATTTAGATAAAAATAGAGACATTTAAAATTGTAATATAGTCAAGTATATCATTTGTATCACACTTGTTAATGTTTAAAATGCTGTGACAGCTTGCTGATTTTTCTAACAAAGTTAAATTGAATAATATTTATATCCATACATTCACGTTTAGACAAGAAGTAGTGGGAGGTCTGCCTTCTTTCTTTCTGAACAATTCTGTGCTTATTTTCTTTATATGCTAACACAAAATGTACTTTACTTCAGATGAAACAATTTTGTAACAGTTATTTGTAAAACAATTCCAGTTGGTTTATTTCAGAGTTTGCAGTATCAATTTTCTCTTCCCTCAAGAGCAGTTTTAAACACTCTTAGATATCTATTGCCTGCTATAAACCCTAAAAACATAGTGATTTAAAACAAGGATCATTTTATTACTCATGAACCTGTGGATCAGAAATTTCAGGCAGAGCTCAGTGGGGAATGGCTTATTTCATCTCACCCAGTGTTGACTGAGGTGGCCAACTCGGAATGAAGGATTCAAGACAGCCTCACCAACATTTTTGGGACCTTAGTGCTGAATGTCAGCAGGGCTTCTCCACTAAGTGTCTCAACTCTTTTTACACAGTCTTTCATTTTTAGTTGCCTTGCCTAAGTTTCTTTACATGAAAAGCGAATTCTGAAGCAACAGAATGAGAAATTTCAAGACCTTTGAAGATATTGGCTCATAATCACATCGGGTCACTTCCATCATATTATTTTGGTCAAACAAGTAATGGATTCAAGGAGAAAGGAAATAGACTCCGCTCCTTGATGGCAGGAGTGACACAGTCACCTTGCAAGAAGGTACATGAGAAAGGAGGGGTTGTTGTAGCCATTTGTGAAACAATACACCACAAACACAGATGAATGAGTTTCTAAGACTACTGCTATCTGCTCCTTTGTCAAATTTTTTTAGCCTAGCATTTTACTGTGGGAAAATTTGTATCTTTGTGCTTTTGGGGGGAGCTATTAAAAGTCTTATGTCTCAGTAAATTAAAACGAACAGTTCATCATCTCTTTCAAATCTTTGGCACTTTTAATGTGGTTTGGAGTATCCTTCATAAAATGGATGCATATGGGGACTCACTCTGATACTGCTAAATCAGAGGCATTTATTCTTCAAACATATCTTGGGTACTCTCTGTGATTAAGTATAATTCCAGGCACTGGCTATACAAATAAAGATGAATCAGAGATGTTTTTTATTCCATGGTATTTTGCTTGTTGGATATAACTTTCCACTCCCTTGAACTGATTCTGTGCATTGATAGCCTTGTCATGGGCCATAGGGGTGGAGTATATTTCTCTGTCCCCCTGAGTCTGAGCTTGTCCATGTGACTTGTTTTTGCTAAAAGGAGCCTGCAAGTAGAAGTGTTACTCACTTAGTTGTGTCTGACGCTTTACAACCCTATGGACTGTAGCCAGCCAGGCTCCTCTGCCCATGGAATTCTCTAGGCAAGAGTACTGGAGTGGGTTTCCATTCCCTTCTCCAGGGGATCTGCTCTATCCAGGAAGATCTCCTGCAGTGCAAGCAGATTCTTTACCATCTAAGCCACTGCGGAAGCCCCAGAGGAGGTTAGCTGGTGTGATGGAAACAGTAGAAGAGTAGCACAAAAGGTGCTTGTCAGTGGGGCTTGAGTCATTTATTTTTCCCTCTGTCGCCATGAGTACCTGCACCTCAGGAGTAGTATGCATACAGCCTTGAGCAACAGGACAAGCCCAGCTGGACCCATAGCTTGAAGAACTGGCCAGTAGAGCCAGTTTAGATCAACCAACTACCAGGTGACTCAGAAATATGAGACACATGGTTATTATTGTTCGTCTCTGAGAATTTGTGGTCCTTTTTCTACATACAAAATCTGCTTGAGGCAAATAATAAACTATCTTGTCAGGAAGAAACAGACGTTAGCAGACAGTTGTACTATAATGTGGTACATACAGCAATAGAGAGCCCATAAAAGACCACCAGCTTTGATAAAGAAGATGTGGAACCTATATACAATGGAATATTACTCAGCCGTTAAACAGAATGAAATAACGCCATTTGCAGCAACATGGATGGGCCCAGAGTGTGTCATACTGAGTAAAGTGAGTCAGACAAAGAAGGAGAAATAGCGTATGACATCCCTTATATGTGGAATCTAAACAGAAATGATACAAATGAACTTACAAAACAGAAAGAGTCTTAACAAATGAACTTATGGTCGCTGAGGGGGAAGGGATAGTTAGGGACTTTGGGAAGGTCATATTTAAAATGGATAACCAACAACGGCCTATTGTACAGTACATGGAACTCTGCCCAGTGTTATGTGCTAGCCTGAACAGGGGTTGAGGACAGAATGGCTACATGTATATGTATTGCTGAGTACCTTTGCTGTTCCCCTGAAACTACCACAACATTGTTAATTGGCTATATCCCAACACAAAATACTAAGTTTAAAGTTTAAAAAAGAAAATAGTTAACCAACAAGGAAAAAAAAAAAAAAGCACCATTTTTTTTTTTTTTTTTCTGAGTGTGTGAGTGTTTTAGTGGGGGCATGAGGAAGATGTTCTAGAAAAAGGTGAAACAGAATTGAGTCTTAAAGAATAAAAAAATGGATATTTGAGAGTTTACTGAGGAGAAGAAAATATTGCAAGTTAAAGTTTAGTGTGAGCAAAGCTATGCTCAGTTGGTAAAGAATATACCTGCAATGCAGGACACCCCAGTTTGATTCCTGGGTCAGCTGGAGAAGGAACAGGCTACCCACTCCAGTCTTCTTGGGCTTCCCTAGTGGCTCATTTGGTTAAGAATCTGCCTGCAATGCGGGAGACCTAGGTTCAATTCCTGGGTTGGGAAGATCCCCTGGAGAAGGGAACAGCTACCCATACCAGTATTCTGGCCTGGAGAATTCCCTGGACATAGGAGTCTGTCAGGCTACAGTCCATGGGGTTGCAAAGAGTTGGACATGACTGAATGACTTTCACTTTTTTTCAAAGGCATGGGGAACCCAAACGTGGTGTGAAGAAAACTACAGAAACATTTCATTATTCCCTAAAGTTTAGTAAGTGATAGTCCTGATTTATCCAGAAACTCAAACCCTTGAATTGGCTTTTAATGGAGTCTAAATTTTAAGAGATTTCTAAACTGATAGTAACTAGGATTGACTTGATTTTTGTTACTCTGGCTAAAACATTTTAGAGTATATGCTCTACTGAAAGTAGCATGAGTACAGTTTCATTGTTTCTGCCTGTGGAAATAATGAAATTACTTTTCAAAGATTTCAATTGCACAGCTAAAAAGGGCACAGATGGTAAAAGTAAACGTGACTTAAAAATAGTCAACTGAAAATTAATAAGAAGTCCCTTGGACGGCAAGGAGATCCAACCAGTCCATTCTGAAGGAGATCAGCCCTGGGATTTCTCTGGAAGGAATGATGCTAAAACTGAAACTCCAGTACTTTGGCCACCTCATACGAAGAGCTGACTCATTGGAAAAGACTCTGATGCTGGGAGGGATTGGGGTCAGGAAGAGAAGGGGACAACAGAGGATGAGATGGCTGGATGGCATCACCAACTCAATGCACATGAGTTTGAGTGAACTCCAGGAGTTGGTGATGGACAGGGATGAGTGGGATGCTGTGATTCATGGGGTCGCAAAGAGTCAGACACAACTGAGCGACTGAAATGAACTGAACTGAACTGGATATTGCACTGCCTGGTATTTTATAGAGAAATTATAGGTCAACTTCCTTTTGAATAGTAGTTTTTTTTTAAAAAAGGTTTATAAAATAAACTATTTTAGCTATCATTATAAAGCTGTTAGAGTAGGGATACCTTTTAGAACTATTGGTAATGTGTTTGTTCCATAAGCATAATTTTCATATGATATTTTTTAAAGACAGTCTTACCTTTCTTCAGAGCTATAATTCAGCAAACGATTCCTATTCTAATCTGAATTTTAGGATTGAGGGAGCCTTTCACCATTTTTAGGGCTTCCCTGGTGGCTCAGAGGTTAAAGCATCTGCCTGCAATGCGGGAGACCTGGGTTCGATCCCTGGGTCAGGAAGATCCCCTGGGGAAGGAAATGGCAACCCACTCCAGTATTCTTGCCTGGAGAATCCCATGGACAGAAGAGCCTGGTAGGCTACCGTCCACGGGGTCGCAAAGAGTCGGACATGACTGAGCAACCTCACTTTCACTTTCACCATCTTTTATTACTATTTAGACCTTAGGTAATTTTCTGGCCCTGTCCTTTACTAGTCATGAGAACTTGGACATGTTTCTAACCCTCTCTATACGTCAGTGCCTTCATCAGTAAAATGGGGAACTAATTCTTACCATGTACAGAGACCTTGTGGTGGTTAAATGAGGTCTTGCAGTGTTCTGGGTGACATATGGCAAGTATCCAATAAATGTTAGCCACTGCTATTTTAATAACAGTAATAACAAAATAATTGCGTTTGCTCAGTCTCTCAGTCATGTCTGACTCTTTGTGGCCCCATGGACTGTAGTCTGCCAGTCTTCTCTGTCCATGGAATTTTCCAGGCAAGAATACTGGAGTGGGTTGCTATTTCCTACTAGAGGATCCTCCCAACCTGGGCTTGAACCCATGTCCCTTGTATCTCCCTGCATTGGCAAGTGGGTTCTTTACATCTAGTGCCACCTGTACGGTTCTTAGTTGCTCAGTCATGTCCAGCTCTTCACGACCGCATGGACTGCAGCGTGCCAGGCTCCTCTGTCCATGGGGATTACCTAGGCAAGAATACTGGAGCGATTTGCCATGCCCTCAATAATTACCATTTGTTAATCTAAACAAGAGGCCTAGAGAGGTAAAGAACTTGGCCAAAATTGTGTGTTTTAGCAGCTTCAGAACCTGCAAGAGGTTGTGGTTACTGAGTCCCGCCTGAAGAAGACTACCTCTCACATGGATTTTTCAAGAAGTTCGAGATGAAAGTGAGGAGTAATTCTGGAAACCGCTGCCCTGGTGAAACTGCCGTACACAATAAAGGACATGAGTTACCAAATGTAAATATCAAAAGGGTGGGTAATTATCCATTTATATATATAATATATATCATCAAACCCAACATTAACTCAAATAATTACATTACAATTAAACTTTTCTTTCTGGGAGTTCTCCATTTATGATGAGCAATTTCATGTGCTGTTTCAGGACTTTTGGTCCAATTCCAACAAAAGAGGTAGAAAATTTTCACATGAAGCTATCAGACCACTTACAAAAGTTAAACAAAAAGGTCTGCTCTTTAACGGAAAAAATGTAGCTGTTGGCATGTGGAGTTGTATCCAAACGACTGCACACAGCCCTACTTCAATTTCACTATAAAAGTAAAATTAGAAAAGCTAAACATTAAATTATATAAAGCAATCAAAGCTGATTTAATGTCATTAGAAGACAGCACAAAATGGAGGAGACTATGGTTCTGGGCTTAGCTGCTTCTGTGCTGAATAAAACATCAGCCCTTCAACCACGCACCTACACACTCTCAGCTGTACCTTCTAAAACTCACTTTCACTCATTAGCTGTCTTTTCAGGGGATGCCAGTTTAGGGACACATATGTTTCCTATTACCAATAATAAATTAATGGGGCCTATGTGGTAATACGATAGCAAAATTCAGTAAAAATTCTATTTGAACTTAATTCTGTGGGATATGAACATAACCCACCAAGGAGTACTCTGATCTACAGTGAAGAATAATTTGCCTACTGCTCTGGTTTGCAATTAATGAAAAGTCCTCAGGAAATCCCAATTTCTGATTAAAGAGAGTTGATTATGATTAATGTATCCAAATTAACTGCCAAAAAGGAAGCCACCTCATAATTATCTACATTGTTCCTCCAATTTTAAAATCCTAAGGCTACTCCTATCTATGCCCTTTTCTCTAATCCTTAAAGATATGTATTTTGGTTTTTAACTTTTGATTAGCAAGATGATTGTCCTTTGTTTCTGCACATAAAAAATATTCAAGGTCTTATGAATTTTTTCCCTCCTCTCTTTTTGTAAAAAGGGTATCACTGGTATTTCCAGCAAGTTGCATAAACCCAGACCGCAACTTCCAATGCATTTGATCTAACCTCACAAGCACTGCCTCACTCCAGAGTCCTTACTTTTACCCATTTTTCTGTCCTGTTTTCCCTGGCACTTGGTTGGCCCTTTAGGGGGACAAAAGACATATTTTCAGACAGATATTGCTTGAAGGGCTACTAATTTCATCTTTCAATACAGTTCCCTAAGTAATTATATAAGTAAGTACATTTCTTGCAGACCACGGTTTTGTAGCATTCTACATACTTGTAGTTTTCAGGGTATTTGCAAATATTTTTGTGAGAAGTTTGGAAATGTTGCCTCAAAGTTTGTTAACTGCATGCTGTTTTCAACTGAAAGTCTTCCAAGTACAGTATTCACGTTAGAAACTATCTACCCCTAGTCAAACCACATACCTATTTTAAAAGCTTCAGGAGGTTATTATTTGTAAACTATAGTAGTTAGTGTAGAAGTTAGTAAACAGAATTAATATTCACTTCTCCAAATAATTTGGTTGGCATACAGAATGTCTTTCTCCTACAGAAATTCCTTTCAATACTTGCTATATTTCTATATTAATACATTTCACAAATATTATCCAGTATTACTGTAGAAAACTTAAAAAAAAAAACCAGATAAACAAAAAATTCAACCAGAATCCCATTATCTAGGCAGAATCCCCAATAACATTTTGGTATTTTGTCACACAAATTTTTTTTTTAATTGAGGTATAGTTGATTTATAATCCTGTGTTAGTTTCAGGTATGTAGCAAAATGATTCAGTTATAGACACACATTTTTTTTCCCTCAGATTCCTGTATACTTTTGTATTTCAAAAATGTATGCATATATATTTCATTTAAAAACAAGATTGTAGCATTGCTGTATAGACTACATTTAAACATTTATAATATATATTGCATCTTTATAGCAATGTATCTATATGTTATTTTAATGGGATATATAATATTTCATTGCGTAAAGTGCCGTTATTTATGTTGATTCTTCTGTTTTTTCCATTTAGAAGAAGAACTGTAAGGGACATCAACACAGTAAAATCTTCATAAAATTAAACAATTATTTCCTAGGAAATGTTTAAAACTGAATTTCTAAGCAAAGGTTTGCTTTTGCATTGCGTAAAGTGCCATTATTTAGGTTGATTCTATTGTTTTTCCATTTAGAAGAAGAATTGTAAGGGACATCAACATAGCAGAATCTTCATAAAATTAAGCAATTATTTCCTAGGAAATGTTTAACACTGAATTTCTAAGTCACAAGATTTGCTTTTGAAATATTTGGAATGCAAAGATGCTTCTGAAAAAGGGTATTCCAATGTGTACTGCCAACGGTATGTGAGAATCCCTATTTCTTAATAGCCTCATAAATGATGGAGATTATTTCAAGCATTGAACAATTTTATAGGCTTTACATCTCATTTTTTAAAATGAGCATTCTTTTGGTTATAAGCTTTAATAAAATGTATTGATCACCTATATTCCTTTTGTAAATTCCCTTCTAGTGTCCTTTAACTTTATTATTTTCACTGTAGTATCTATCATTCTCTTATTATTTTTCAAGAGATCTTTACTTTCCACTTGTCTTTTATAGATATTGTAAATATTGATGTTTACCTTTAAACTTTGTTTCTATTGTTTCTTCCATCAGTATTTAAGCATGCTCACGTACTCAAATCTACCAATTATTCCCATTATCTTCAAATTCCATTATTCTCAACTGCATTTCCAAGCTCACTTCTAGCTACTTCATTCCAAAACTCAACCTGAAGACTTGTGCAGAGTTTGCAACTTGCAAATATAAGTAATCAGAAAGATGCTGCCTTCCAGAGGCACAAAGGAAGGTGTACAGACCAGAATGTGAGCAGGGAAAAGGTGTCCTTTCTTCATAATGGCAACACTTTTGGGGGACAGGAAAGCTCGAAAGCTTAGCATTTGTCAGTTGATGAAAATTATAAACTTAAATGTAAATTCCAGAAAAACTCAAATGCTGTGTCATTTAAGTGAGAATCTCTGATATCAGAAAGCAATCATTGCAATGGAGACCGTATAGGACGCAGCAGTATGGCACACCAAGAGCGTTAGATGAAGAAGAGCCTCTGAATGGGAGGGAGCAAGGTAGAAGCATCATATTTAACCGTTCTTGTCAGTGTTTCACCCATTCCTTGAGGTGAGCCTGGGTAAAAAAAACAACAGGTTTACAGAATACCTTAAATCCACTGTGTCTGTAATAATGTTCATGCTTACTAGGCTTTCCCCATGGGTCAGCAGTAAAGAATCTGCCTGCAGTGAAGGAGATGTAGGTTCAGTCCCTGGGTAGGGAAGATCCCTCGGAGGAGGAAATAGCAGCCCACTGCAGTATTCTTGCCTGGAAGTTTCCATGGACAGAGGATCCTGGTAAGCTAAATAGTCCATGGGGTCACAAAGAGTCAGACATGACTGGGTATGTACACACACACATGCTAACTAGTCATAAACAGTATCATTTTTATTCCAGAACAAGTATTTTGATTAATCTTGATATAAAGAGTGCTTCTGGGTATTGTTACATTATAAATACCTATGAGACCCCCACCCATTATTAGAACTTGGATTTTGGTGCCTAGAGTTTGCTAAATCAGTAAGAACCATCAATTATGGAAAGGTGTTTTATTTATTTATTTATTAACTTTATATTTTTGGCCAAGCCAAGTGGCTTATGGGATTTTAGTACCCCCATCAGGGATTGAACACTGGTCATGGTAATGAAACCTCTGAGTCTTAACTACTGGGATGTCAGGGAATTCCCCAGAAAGGAGTTTTGATGAAGATTAGGGCACAAGTCTGGGTGTACTGTCTGTAACACAAGCACAAAATTAAGCACCTCAGGGAGAAATGTAAACAATGTTTCATGCATATTTATTTACTTCTTTATTTTCCATATTACAGTTTGGAGATGCATCACTGAGATAGTTCTAAAATACTGAAGACTGCCAGAAACAGCTAATGTATATCTGGAAAATGCAACTTCATTACCCAACAAGGTGTTCGCTATTCAGTCCCCAGAGTTGTCATTATTTCTAAAATTTTAGAAATCAATTTTATGTTGATAATATCTTCTCAAAAAAGGATAGCCATAAATAAATTATTCCACCACTAGAATTAATGAGATGATAATGAATAATGGGTAATCTTAAAATCTACTTTGTAATATATTCAGTGAATCAGTGTTACATCTGTCACCAAAACAAACTAGAAATACCCACCTAATATAGCCATCTATTTTCCCCCTGTTTTTCTCTTGTTTTGTTTGAGGAGGGAAAATGCCGTTGCCTAAGTATCTGGAGCTTCATCAACAAGTCACTGTCAAAGAAATTAATGAAGAAAGAAATGTAGGAACCTCTTTTTTCCTAGTTTCTTCTTGTGTAAAATCAGAAATAACAATACCAATCTTATAGGATTGTAACAAGGGTGAAAAAGCTTGTAATGGTGACTGACACTTTGCAATATCAACAATATTAGCTATTATTGTTATCATCATCATCATTATTGCCTTTATCTGAGTTCTTCATAAAGCAGAACTAGATGAGCTAAGGGCAAATGCTTAAATGAACTGTGTGACCTCAGAAATCCAGGTGAGAGTGACAAATGAAAGGAATCCAGGGGAAGAAACAGGCAATGTGAGGATGCTTCATTAAGTTGGCCACTCACTTAATATGTGCAGGCGATTGGTTTTTGATCTAACAGGACCACCTGGGAAAGAGTGGAAAAAATCCCCTGGGATCCTCTGCAGACAGGGGAGGAGACTGTTGTTTCATTGCTAAGTCATGTCCGACTCTTTTGTGACCCCATTGACTGTAGCCTGCCAGGTTCCTCTGTCTGCAGGAGTTCCCAGGCAAGAATACTGGAGTGGGTTGCTATTTCCTTCTCCAGGGGGTCTTCCTGACCCACTGCTTGAACCCAGGCCTCCTGCATTGATAGGTGGATTCTTTACCACTGAGCCACTTTGGAAGCCCATGGGAGGGGATAGAGAGCATATGTCTATGGGCTTCCATCCTTGATTGGTTAATGTGTGTCCCCCATAGAGTATTAATTCTCATATACTTTCAGATTGTACAAACACCAGCATCAAGCAGATCACCATGATCCCACCCAGCAAAGCCGTAGATAAGGAGGGAGGAGACATACAGTATAGACTTGAGACGAGGCAGTGTCAGGAGACACCTACAGGAAGCTGGGCAGACTTTATGCAGGACTCACACTGCCCAGAGGCCACAATAAGAGCCAGGTGCGGCCAAGAGAATTTTCTGTGGTGCCCAGAAGATAAAAAATATAATTATTATCATCACTGTCATTGTCAACATCATCATCGTTTAAAGCACCCCTATCTATAATTACCAGAACTTACCATTATTTACAAAATAAATCTAAAAGGCTAGATTGGCTTAGGTCAGTTTTTAATAATACATTTAAGGAAACAAGTTGTTTTCAGTTACATAGTCTTTGCTCTTATAATGTCCGAATAGTCTTGCCCATTCTCATGCCTCATGTCGCCGTTCTTCTTTCTCAGAGCTGCCATTTGGGGGCTAGAATCTATTATGTCACACCATGAACGTTTTTCCTTCTTGAGTTCTCTCTTTTCTCACAGTGTTTCTGAAAGTGAGTTTCACCAGCTGTCACCTAACTGCATTTCCTAAAATACAGATTTCATTTCATTAGTCTACTCCTCCAAACAAAATAGGACTCTTCACAATCTGGCCTTAAAAGTAAGTAAGTAAGTAAGTAAACTACTTACCAGCTGAATTGAAACTCTGCTGGCTAAGCAGTAGAGTATATCTTCCATTCTCTGGGCTTTGGGACTTTCCCCAGATCAAACTCTGGTATGTGGTCTTCCATCTGTCATGTGACCTTGATTCTTTGAGGAGCTCAATCCTAACTTAACACTTCTCAGGATGTTTCAGATTTTTCATTCACAACAAAAAATCTATAGTTTTTCCTAGACTGACTTGCTCTCCAGTCTAGAAAACTTTGTTAATTACCCAGAGCAGTTATCACTGGTATCATTTATTTAGAAATCACAGATATACTGATTTATGGCATATCTTCTGAGCAATTTTTTAGCTATGATTTGAATAGTTGTTTTTATATTGAAAGGATTCAATCCATTATATTTAATACATTTATGGATAGGGCCTGTGACTTAATTTTCTTAGTGATTCCTACAACATAGCAAGTATCTAGGTATTGGATTTCTTATTTCTGATGTCAGTGGGTTCCAGGGTTCTCCCACCTTGACACTATTATTTTGTGCTGGATAATTCTTTGTTGTAAGGCTGTCCTATGCATTATAGGAGGTTTGGCAACACCCCTGGAAACTGTTTATAAGATCCAGTGGTACCCTTCAGTTTATGACAGCCCAAAGTATTTCAACACATAGCAAAATGCCCCTGGGTGGATTCATCCTACATTGAGAACCAGTGAATTACATGAAAAATGAGTAATATTCAGCATTTGATGAGGGTTTGATCCAAGAAAAGCTATATTTACTCATTAGATGTGAGTTGACTGTACTTCTCTTGTTAGTCGCTCAGTCATGTCTGACTCTTTGCAACTTCCCAGAAGTAGCCTGCCAGGCTCCTCTGTCCCTAGGATTCTCCAGGCAAGAATACTGCAGTGGGTAGCCATTCCCTTCTATAGAGGATCTTCCCAACCAAGGGGTGAGACCCAGGTCTCCCGCACTGGCTGGCAGATTCTTTACCATCTGAGCCACCAGGGAAGCCTCTCTTAGACTTTATTAGGATACAAGTGAGTTTTCTGTCTACAATCCTCCACACAGATTGAATGATTGTCATTTTTATGCTTTCCTTGGCTCCTAGATTGAATGATTGTCATTTTTATGCTTTCCTTGGGTCCTCTTTCTCTCTTGATCACCTAAGTTTTCAGCCTAATTAAGACTCCTTATCACCTACCCAAAGGTGTTCACTAGCAACTACTATTAGAAATGGACTGGAAGGGAATATAAAACCAATGTCTAGTAATATATGTTAGCTTATATATCATCCCTCACATCTAATCTATTGCTAAGTTTTAATAATTTTATTCCCTAATTATCTTTCACATCTTTTGCCTGAACTCCATTCTTACTGAATTGCTCTGTTTCACTCCACTGTCATGTCTCATTGAGGTTGCCACCCTACTTGATGACCCTGGTACTTCTGTATGGGAGTGAAAATCAGGTATGATCTGCCACAAAAGAAGAAATATCTGGGGGATTTGTCTTAAAGCTTCATTTGCTTAAATTTTTTAAAATACATTTTAGGTTAGAGATTAAATATAGAAACTTTTTCCAAAAAAGGTTTTTACTAAAATTTTACTAATAAAATATCAATTGTCCATATAAATAATTTTTGTTGTCAATAGTAGTAGTAGAATATGAGTAATATCAACTATACTGTTTGCCCACATAGTAGATTTACAAATATATGTAAATATATAATTTAGAATAGCCTGTTTGTTAGGGTTGTAATAATCTGGCCTTGTTTGGAGCTTTCCTAGGTGAAGAATGCAGCATAGAGAACCTCTTCAAACAGAAAAAAAAAAAAAAAAAAAAGAAATAGAAGTAGGAAGTTCCCTCTCAGTTAGTTTGTAGCAGATTGACTAGACTTCATGGCTTTCCTTTAAACAATCAAAGAGCCATGAAAGCAAAAATGTCAAATGCAATAAATACAGAGAAGGCTGGTCCCAGCAGAGAATGAAGCTACTTTCACCCCTGAGCGTATTTACTGCATGTGGGTACCCAGGCAGTTAAAGAAACGTGCTTGACATAGGCAGAGAAGCTTTTCTGGGAGCAGCAAAACCCAGCCAGGCTTTTATTAGGTGCACATGAGCTGGCATGGGAACTTGAATCTGCGAGCATCTCAGACACAAGATACAGGGAGAGTCACTGAAAAATGGCATGCGATGACGTCTTCCTTTTTCTGCTTAAAATATTGGGTTGGCTAAAAAGTTCATCCTGTTTTTCCATAACATGTTATGGAAAAATCTGAATGAACTTTTTGGCCAGTGCAGTTGTTGTTCAGTTGCTAAGTTGTGTCCGACTCTTTGTGACCCCATGGACCGCAGCACACCAGGCTCTCGTGTCCTTCCCCATCTCCCACTGTTTTGCTCAAACTCATGTCCATTGAGTCAGTGATGCCATCCAACCATCTCATCCTCTGTCTCCCTCTTCTCCTCCTGCCCTCAATCTTTCCCAGCATCAGCAACAGTCCTTCCAATGGATATTCAGGGTTTATTTCCTTTAGGATTGACTGGTTTGATCTCTTTGCTGTCCAAGGGACTCTGAAGACTCTTCTCCAGTGCCAGAGTTCAAAAGTATAAATTCTTTGGCACTCAGCCTTCTTTATGATTCAATTCTCACATCTGTACATGGCTACTGGAAAAACCATAGGTTTGAGTATATGGACCAACCTAGATAGCATATTGAAAAGTGGAGACATTACTTTGCCGACTAAGGTCTGTCTAGTCAAGGCTATGGTTTTTCCAGTGGTCATGTATGGATGTGAGAGTTGGACTGTGAAGAAGGCTGAGTGCTGAAGAATTGATGCTTTTGCACTGTGGTGTTGGAGAAGACTCTTGAGAGTCCCTTGGACTGCAAGGAGATCCAACGAGTCCATTCTGAAGGAGATCAGCCCTGGGATTTCTTTGGAAGGAATGATGCTAAAGCTGAAACTCCAGTACTTTGGCCACCTCATGCGAAGAGTTGACTCATTGGAAAAGACTCTGATGCTGGGAGGGATTGGGGGCAGGAGGAGAAGGGGACAACAGAGGATGAGATGGCTGGATGGCATTATGGACTCAATGGACGTGAGTCTGAGTGAACTCTGGGAGTTGGTGATGGACAGGGAGGCCTGGCGTGCTGCGATTCATGGGGTCGCAAAGAGTCAGACACGGCTGAGAGACTGAATTGAACTGAACACGTACTTTATAAATTTAAATTCAAAATATTAATAAAGCTTGATCACTGGCTTTTGAATAAATGTTGGAAGAAAGTGAAGTTGTTCAGTCGTGTCCAACTCTTTGTGACCCCATGGACTGTAGGCAACCAGGCTTCTCCATCCATGGGATTTTCCAGGCAAGAATACTGGAGTGGGTTGCCATTTCCTTCTCCAGGGCATCTTCCTGACCCAGGGATTGAACCCGTGTCTCCTACATTGAAAGCAGACGCTTTACTGTCTGAGCCACCAGGGAAGTTCTGATGTATTCTTTACTACCTCCGTAGATTCTCTTGCATATCTTCTGGGGTGTGTGTATCCCATTTTGAAACCCACTGGCAAAAAGTGACTCTGATATATCTATAAAGTGGTGAGTTTCACTGCTGACAGTTTAGTTGTTAATTTTCTCCCAAAATACTGTGTCTAAAATGATGAAGAGAATTTTCATGCAAATGTCTGTTTTAACATTTTATTGCCTTTTGAAATACTTGACATAACTTCTCAGATAATACTAGAAATGGAGGTGAAATTACATACAGGGTTTGAGTAAACTCTCATCTTGTCATTATGAGTTGCTTCAAAATAAATGCACTATTTTTCTTAAAAATCCATGAACCAAGAATCTTTCCAGTTCAGTTCAGTTCAGTTCAGTCGCTTAGTCATGTCCGACTCTTTGCGACCCCATGAATTGCAGCACACCAGGCCTCCCTGTCCATCACCAACTCCCGGAGTTCACTCAGACTCACGTCCATTGAGTCAGTGATGCCATCTAGCCATCTCATCCTCTGTCGTCCCCTTCTCCTCCTGCCCCTAATCCCTCCCTGCATCAGAGTCTTTTCCAATGAGTCAACTCTTCGCATGAGGTGGCCAAAGTATTGGAGTTTCAGCTTTAGCATCATTCCTTCCAAAGAAATCCCAGGGCTGATCTCCTTCAGAATTAACTGGTTGGATCTCCTTGCTGAGTCTTCTCCAACACCACAAGAGTCTTCTCCAACACCACAAGAGTCTTCTCCAACACCACAGTTCAAAACCATCAATTCTTCAGCGCTCAGCCTTCTTCACAGTCCAACTCTCACATCCATACATGACCACTGGAAAAACCATAGACTTGACTAGATGGACCTTAGTCGGCAAACTAATATCTCTGCTTTTCAATATGCTATCTAGGTTGGTCATAACTTTTCTTCCAAGGAGTAAGCATCTTTTAATTACATGGCTGCAGTCACCATCTGCAGTGATTTTGGAGCCCCGAAAAATAAAGTCTGACACTGTCTCCACTGTTTCCCCATCTATTTCCCATGAAGTGATGGGACCAGATGCCATGATCTTCGTTTTCTGAATGCTGAGTTTTAAATGTTCATAAAAAATATTTTCTATTAATACTACTAGGGAGTTGCAGCAACATACAATGTTGCTTGATAGACACATTTTTGTGCCTGGGAGGGCTGGAAATATTCCAGCAAAATGATTTTCAGCTCTGTATCATCCATCACTCAAGAATTTTTTGAGAGAGAGGGAGAAAGAGACAAAAGGATAATTACTACAATGTGTTTCAGATTTTAAAGACAATTATCTGGAGACCACAAACTTTCCTTTCTCATTTTACTCACACAATAAAAACAGTGCTTTATATTGGGTAAGCACTGTATGTTTTATGAAAAGAATGAATTTTCGTTATTTCATGTGATGTTTACACCAACACTGTGAGGTAGCTAGGAATTGTTGGGTTGGCCAAAAATTTCATTTTGATTTCTGTAAGATGGTACAGAAAAACCCAAGTGCACTTCTTTGGGCAACCCAATATTATCCAAATTTTTCACTTGAAAAAATTGATAAACAGTAGTTAAATGACTTAAAGGTCATCCAGAAATTTTGGGTAGAACATACTAAGTTTAGTCTCCAGGGCTCTGAGTTTTCCTTTCTTTAAACAGATTTTTCTTTGGTGGACCTTTAATGACTCTGCAGTTTATTTGCCAATTTATGTAAATGAGATTTTCATCAAATTAATTATAGTCATGAAAAAATTCTTAACTTAGAAACCATTCTTCATAACACAAGTGAGATAAATATTACTTGTAAGTCTGCAGTCTTGCGCTTCCCAAGTGGCTCAGTGGTAAAGAATCTGCCTGCCTGTGCAGAAGATGTAAGAGGTGTGGGTTTGATCCGTGGGGTCACAAGATCTCCTGGAGAAGAAAATAGCAACCCATTCCAGTATTCTTGCCTGGAAAATCCCATGGACAGAGGAGGCTGGTGGGCTGCAGTCCATGCTGTCACAGAGAGTTGGACACGACTAAGTAACTAAGCAAAATCTGGGGTCTCAGCTGATTCTTCATTCTGAGGATTAAAGATTTGGAGGAAAACTCATACTCTTGTTCCTGTGAATTCTCTTAGACTCTGGTTTTACCTTTTTGCCCACCTAGTTCTTAAAACGCTTTTGGTATGAAAACTTCATGCAGTCTTGCTTAACAATTTGTTACTGGGGTCCAGCCCCGGTGGATCCAGGGTGATTCAAAGGTGGGGATAGAGTCGGTGTCCTTTGAAATAACTTAATTAGAGATAGAGAGGGATTAGAAAATTAGCAGAGAAAAAGAGGCTGAATGACTTGGTTTACATGGAATACCAATCACCACCTATGTAGGCCACAGGCGTCTTCCCATTCTCCTGAAGGAGAGGAGGCACTGAGGCCCCCCGGTCTGATCTTAGAAGCCCAGGCAAAATTAGTAGGCTTGGTGGGTACCCATGCACCAGATGGGAATTTGGCCAGAAAATAGTAGGAGAGAAAAAGAGGCTGAATAACTTGGTTTACGTGGGATACCAATAAAATTCCAAGACAGGAATTTGCACCATCTACGATGGGCCACCGGCGCCAGTTGAATATCAGAAGGTGCCCCTCCTTGGGCTCCTTTTCGTGTGGGCTTGAAGCTGGGGCAAGTAAGTATCCATGGCGAGCACCCATGCTCCAGATGGGAATTCAGCCAGAAAAACAGGGAGCAAGAAAGAACGACATGGGGGCATCAGTCTTTCTGGGAACTGATCCGATTTCTTTATTTTGGGGTTTGCTTATATATCTTTTGTTACACATAGGGCTGAATACAGAGTCACGTGGGGGTCAGAAGTTCTGACCATTATCAAAATCAGGTGCTTTACATAAAAAAAAGATCTTAGGGGTTTTACATCATTTTCTGGCCATGAGGCCTGCTGACATTTTATGACCCTTTCTTTCTGATAACCAAGAAACTTATTTTTTCCAAGGGTGTTTTTTCTTAAATCAGATACCACCCTCCCAATAAAGTTGCATTCCTATAGGGTGAGGGTGTAGTGAGTTACAATCATGAAAGGAATTTATTTAACCCAAGGTTAACATGATGAATCTTAAAGGTTAATACTTATTTTTCCTATATGCTCAAGGTTAATACTTATTTCTCCTATATGCGAGTTATATTCATTATCAGGGCAGGGAATATGGAGATTTAGCAGCAAACATCAACCCAACAAATGAAAATCTTTTCACCAATATTCCCCTTAAGATCTATTTAATCTTAAGATAGTGATAAAGTTACATTTTTACATAGCAAGGACACAGTGATTTATAACAAAGTACAGTGATCTATTACAAAAGAGAAAATTCATTAATTCAAAAAGTCTAGTATTGCTAACATCAAAAACTACTATATTTCCTTTTCTATATTCCAAATACATTGATTAATATATTCCCAGGTGCCTAAGGATATGGAGGCCTGGCAGCAATGATTGACTCAACAATGAGAAAAGCCGTATGTTAATTAAGAGTTTCAAAATACTCCAAACTCTCTGTGCTGTTTATTGTTGAGAGGTTGTCACACAAGCTAGTCTGTCAGCAGAGAGGTTTGACTTGACACACCCTTGTCACACCCAGGACAGGGAATTAGCAGTAATTATTGGCACAATAAATGTAAAACCCTTCACCAATATAATTTCTAATCAACCCACTATACTATACTAATAATTTTCTAACTTTTCAAAAGAGTCTGTATATAGAAAGTTTAAAGCATCTCGTGCCTCTCACGGTTGGGAGGCTGTAAACAATCACATTTGGCTGGACGAACCCGCTCAGCCAGGCTAGACAACCTTCAGAGGAGTTTGTAAGTTGAAACACTCTTGTCACGCCCAGGAAGTTTTATTAACTGGAGCTGCAAGTTAACTCCTTCTCCGAGAGAAATGGTTATGGGGGAGAGCCCCCCGTAAAATCAGAGGTGTAGGTGAGAGCATAAAACAGTAAAGTAGATAGACTCTGGTTTTGGAGGTAGATGCTCGGGAACAGGGGGTTTCCTGAGGCTTGATCACGCCTTTGTGTATGCCAAGCCTCCTTCTTCATAACCTTTGCCATGGGAGGAGTTCCTCACGCTGGCTCCCGGCGATTTGTTAGTATTTTTAAACATTAGAATGTAAATTTAAATGTACTAGTTTGGCAAAGTTTCTTCAGTGGAATGATGTCATTGTAACATATAAAAAATATCAGAGTGTGAAATTGAATAAGAGTGTCTTAGATTACTAAAAACTCAAGATTGTATTTGAGCTGGCATTCTAGCCTGCTTGTCTTTTACAAAGGTAGAAGTTTCTTCAGAATAAAATTCCTAATTTAGAATCTACTTCAAGCACAGTTTTAAGTGGATTTGACCACTAGGAAAATTATTTGTATTTAGAACTGCTTCAATCTTTGGGTCTTCTAATCTTTCATAATAATCTTTATTATTTTCTACATCATCATCTAGCATATTTATTTACATTATATGTGGTTTCCTTTATTAGGTAGGTCACATAATTTAAATTATCCTGTACTTGTTATAGAAATGACAATAGCATTGGGTTTTGTTTCTTTTTTCAGGATGCATAAAATATGTTTGTCAGCTCTTTCAGTGAGCTTTATTACCCAGTGATGGTGATCAGAATATACAGTAAATGCTGCTGCAGTTCATGGACATGAGAATTATGTTAAAGGGACAGTCTTTTGGAGACTGAGCTGGAAAAAAGCCAGATTTCAGAAAAATCTTGAAAGATAGCCAATGTTTCTTTAAGGCAAAATTTGAGAGCAACATTTTCAGGTGAAAGCATGAATATGAGAATGAGCTGGTAAATCAGGGATAACAAATAGCCCCTTTTTCTCTTCTAATATTTTAAACTTCTTAAATAAAGCAGGTCTAACTATCCAGTCTAGTTCTCTAAACACAATTTCACCAATTCCTTTGTGTTATCTCTACAAACTGTTCATTATGTAAATTATTACTCAACTCTTGAGGGAAGATAATTTTTTAAATTTAATTTTTATTGGAGTAATAGATGGGGAAAAAGTGGAGACAGTGATAGATTTAATTTTGGGGGGTTCCAAAATCATGGCAGATGGTGGCTGCAGTCAAAAAATTAAGAAGCTTCCTCCTTGGAAGAAACGCTATGACAAACCTAGACAGCATATTAAAAAGCAGAGATATCACTTTGCTGATAAAAGTCTGTCTAGTCAAGCTATGGTTTTTCCAATAGTCATGTACAGATGTGCTGCTGCTGCTGCTGCTAAGTCGCTTTAGTCACATCCGACTCTGTGCGACCCCATAGACGGCAGCCCAGCAGGCTCCCCTGTCCCTGGGATTTTCCAGGCAAGAACACTGGAGTGGGTTGCCATATCCTTCTCCAATGCATGAAAGTGAAAAGTGAAAGTGAAGTCGCTCAGTTATCTCTGACTCTTCGAGACCCCATGGACTGCAGCCCACCAGGCTCCTCTGTCCATGGGATTTTCCAGGCAAGAGTACTGGAGTGGGTTGCCATTGCCTTATCCAGAGTATAGATGTGAGTTGGATGTAAAGAAGGCTGAGCAGCAATGCTTTTGAACTATGGTGTTGAAGAAGACTCTTGAGAGTCCCTTGAACAGCAAAGAGATCAAACCAGTCAATCCAGAGGAAATAAACCCTGAATACTTATTGGAAGGACTGATGCTGAAGCTGAAGCTACAATCCTTTGGCCACCTGATGCAAAGAGCTGACTCACTGAAAAAGACCTTGATTCTGGGAAAGACTGAGAGCAAGAGAAGGGGATGAATGATGATGAGATGGTTGGGTGGTATCATGAACTCAATGGACATGAGTTTGAGCAAGCTCCAGGAGTTGTTGATGGACAGGGAAACCTGACATGTTGCAGTCCATGGGGTCGAAAAGAGTCAGACACAACTTAGAGACTGAATAAGAACAATATTTGCTTTACAGTGTTAATTTCTGCTGAATAACCAAATAAATCAGCCATACATATATTGGGCTTCCCTGGTGGCTCAGTGGTGAAGAATCTGCCTGCCAAACAGAAGACATGTGTTCCACTGCTGGTTGGATCCCTGGGTCAGGAAGATTCCCTGGAGAAGGAAATGGCAACTCACCTCAGTATTCTTGCCTGGAAAATCCCATGGACAGAGGAGCCTGGCAGGCTATAGTCCATGGGTTGCAAAAGAGTTGGACACAATTTAGCAACTGACATGACAGACTTTACTACTTTCTTAAAATCACAAACATATTTTCACTATTTCAAAATATAAAAGGAACCCACTTTATTGTCCGGATTTTTTTGGGGAAAATGTGAAAACAATAGATAGACTTCAGGTGTATGAGTTCACGAAACAGGTAGTACATTCCTGAGAGATCTTGCCATCCAGCCACAATAGAGATTCTCAGGATGCCCTGAATCACTGTGTGGTCAGGGGTTGCCCTGGGAGAGGTGGAGGCTTCCTCACTAAGGGCAGTTAGTGGTTAGAGAAAGTTTTGTAGTTCTACACTTTGGAGGTTTAGGTAACATTAGGGGAGAGGAGGGTGAGAAAGTTGTGGAAAGGCAGATGGCTAGGTCTACAGCACAATGAACAGTAGTCATAATAGTGTACAGGCATTAAGACTGAGCGAACCTAGCCTGGGCTTTATTTTTGCTGTGGTCTTTATTCAGTGTACGGTCTACTTGTGGTCAGATCCCTGAGATGGTACATCTCATTCTGCCACCTATGAAATATGGTCTGTTAGTCATTGCTGATTTATATGACTGTGATGTGCATTAAGCAGAAAAAAGATATCTGCAGTATTTGGCAGGTTGTTTACAGCACTGGGGCCTTCCCATATGGTGCTAGTGGTAAAGAACCCGCCTGCCAAAGGAGACATAAGAGATGAAGTTTCGATGCCTGGGTCAGGAAGATCCCCTGGATGAGGGCGCAGCAACCCACTCCAGTATTCTTGCCTGGAGAATCCCATGGACAGAGGAGCCTGGTGGGCTACAGTCAGTCCGCTGGGTTGCAAAGAGTCGGACCTGACTGAAGCGACTTAGCATGCATGCACACAAATAACACTGGTTTTCCGTGGCTGGAAGGCATCTTCATTTTTTTACCATTGCCTTCTGACTGTGTTGCCAATCAATGCCTGGGTAAGGAGGATGGTGAGGAGGAAATGAGGAGGGCCTTTCTTTTTATTTTCCAGACTTTAACCTGAAGGTTGAGAAAAGTTTGGGTAACTGTGGCCTACTTTCCTTTTGAAGTCCACATTTGAAGAACAATGCCTTCAGTGGTTTTTTGTGGTCTTCACTGAGGGTCAGGGTGACCTTGTTCTCACACAACTCTGACATATTCCATTTGAGACTGCCGCCTCCTCTCAGTAATCTTTCACCTGCCAAGAAAAGCTCTACTTCCACACCAAAGCAGGACCTTGTGTTTCAAACCAAGGGATGATAGTCGGCAGCTGCTAGTGAGACAAGCCAATGGTCTGCTTTGCAGAAGCTTGTCAAGAATCTTGGTGATAGAGGACTGTTCTGGAAACAACTGCCATTGGACATGGGTTGATTATAGGAGCCACATCTCTGGAGGATTTCAATGACTTTGAAGTTCCCTATAGTTTTTTCTTCATTAGGGCAAAATAAGTCAAAAGATACAAGCAAATGTACATGTGATTAATACTCAGAAAGCAAAACAGGTTAATGCATAAAACACTCCCGGAAAAAAAAAAGTTCTTTATCTTTTATAGCACATACAAACATTTTCCACTTGGCAAATTGTGCATCTTTTAAAAATAGCATGAAATCATGTGGTATGAAGTGAGAAAAGAGACAGGAAAGTATTCTAGCATGCTTTCAGAAAGTTATGAATTAGATTTTGCCAGTATACTGAATCTAAAAATAGTTTTTTTCCTAGTGAAAAGTCATTATAGTTGTTTATCCTAAGAAAATTTTTTTTAAGATAAAAAGCCATCCTTAAAATAAATTCAAATAAAATTTTGGCAAGTGCACTTTATTCTTCTATTTCACAGAATGTATTGTTTTTCTATTTGTATAATGTCAACAAAAATACCATTAGTTCTTTAAGTTAATCCTTTGCCCCCATCTCTTTAACAATCTGTTTTCACTGCCTTTTTCAGTTATGAAGAAAGTAAATTTTAATAGCATTGAAAAGCCTTTTTACTATGGAAAATGTTAAACTTAAACAAAAGTAAAGAGGGAAGTAGAATGAATCCTCATCATCCACCTTTAAAATTTTCCACTCATGGTCAATCTATTTTCATTTGTGGTCACCCCTTCCACCTCTCTGTATTGATTATTTTGAGACAGTCACCAAGTATATTTCCTACTCTGTGTCTTTTCAGTACATATATAAAAGATAAAGACTGTTTAAAATTACAACCATAATTATCATACCTAACATATCAGTTATGTGCTAAATATCAAATATCCAATATGCAAATTTACCCAACTGTCTTATAACTTTAAAATTTTTGTGTTTGAATTAATATTCAGACAAGATCTACATGTTGTACTTGTGGAGATGCATTGCTATGTACCTTAAATCTTTTAATCTTTAGGTTTGTTTAGTCTATCTCTATCTCGTCTCTTTCTTTTACTCTTAGAGTTTATTTTACAAAGACACTGGATTGCTTTGTCTTTTGGTGTTTACCACATCCTGTTAATAGTATCCTATTGGGCCACATAATAAGTTATTTTATCTCTTATTAGTCTTGAAAATTTGTCATTGTAGCTAGAGGTTTGATTCAATTCAGATTTGGTTTTCCAGCACCTTGCTTCATAGATGGTATTGTATACTTACATCACTTATAGATGGCATACAATTTTGATGGTTTCTCTTTAGGTTATTAGCAATTGTTGATAATAATTTCTTCGTGGTGGTTTAGTCGCTAAGTCATGCCCAGCTCTTGTGACCCCATGGACTGTAGCCTGCCAGGCTCCTCTGTCCATGGGATTCTCCAGGCAAGAATACTGGAGTGGGTTGCCATTTCCTTCTTCTGGGGATCTTCCCAACCTAGGGATTGAACCTGGGTCTCCTGCATTGTAGATAGACTCTTAACTGGCTGAACTACAAGGGAAACTCTTAGAGGAAAACATAGGCAGAACACTCTGACATAAATCACAGCAAGATCCTCTTTGACCCACCTCCTCATGTAATGGAAATTTAAAAAAAAATGGGAGCAGAGACACTACTTTGCCAACAAGGGTCCAGCCAGTCGAACCCATGGCCCCTCCAGCAGCCATGCAAGGACATGAGAGCTGGACCACAAAGAAAGCTGATGCCGAAGAATCAATGTCCCCAAACTGTGGTGTTGGTGAAGACTCCTGAGAGTCCCCTGGATCACAAGGAGATCAAACCGGTCAGTCCCAAAGGAAATCAGTCCTGAACGCCCACTGCAAGGACTGACACTGAAGCCAAAGCCCCAACATTCATCTTCTAACTCTTATCAATTCTTATTTATTTCTGCATTTGTATGAAAAAGGTAGACATAATAACATTTTCAATCTTTTGGATGGATAAGGTCTGAGAAAAAAATAATAATCATTGACTTCAAGAACCGGGTCCAAGCAACTGGAAGATGGGTTGCCATCAATTGAGAAAGTGAGAGTGGGGAGTTTAGTTTATGACATATTGACTTGGAGATGTCTGTTAGACATCTGTATCAGGCAGAGCTCAAGCAGAGGGATAGACACATTTTTGCTTCTCTGCTTGACAGACCCTGACAGATACATGTACATATATGTATAAGAGATAGAGATAGAGTTAGCTGCTTAGTAATGTCCAACTCTTTGAGACCCATGGAGTGTAGCGTGCAGGGCTCCTCTGTCCATGGAATTCTCCGGGCAAGAATAGTGGAGTGGGTAGCCATTTGTTTCTCCACGGGATCTTCCCACCGCAGGGACTGAACCTGAGTTTCCTGCATTGCAGGCAGATTCTTTATCATCTAAGCCACCAGGGAAGCCCACATGTATGTATATGTGTACATGTATATAGATATCACAAGTATACGTACATGTGCAGATGAATATACATATTCAAATCCATTGAACAAATCTCTTTGCATATTTCTTTGTCTCTATATACTGGACATATATCCAGTATATATGGAGATATATTTTTCTTCATTTCCGAATATGTATTGAGAGGAGGATAATCCTAAAGGAAATCAGTCCTGAATATTCATTGGAAGAACTGATGCTGAAACTGAAGCTCTAATACTTTGGCCACCTGATGTGAAAAACTGACTCTTTGGAAAAGGCCCTGATGCTGGGAAAGATTGAAGGCAGGAGGAGAAGGGGATAGCAGAGGCTGAGGTGGTCGGATGGCATCACTGACTCAATGGACATGAGTTTGAGCAAGCTCTGGGAGTTGGTGATAGGGAAGCCTGCTGTGCTGAAGTCCAGGGGGTTGCAAAGAGTCAGACATGACTGAGGGACTGAACTGAGCTGAACTGAACTGATTGAAAGGAGGCACATAAGATAGAGATGTGCAAATCTTTGCATATAGCTCAACATACTGTGTGTGTATATATATATATACATACATATATCTGTCTTATAGAGATATAGATATATAAAAGCACTTACTAGAGAGCTTTGACCTTATTCATTTGTAGGAGCTGTTTAAATGGTATCTGTAAGGCTGTTGTCTTTGTATTCTATACTGGAACTTGAAATCCAAAAGGCAGTCAGTTGGGAAGGAAGAAGAATGCAGAGTGAGGGAGAGCAAGAACAGCATCTACTGGAATATATAAGCAGAATCATTTCATGCCCTTTCACCTTGATGGTATGTGTCTCTAAGCCAGAGGCCTTTGTTAAAGAAGTAAACACACAAAATTTGCTCTGGGATCAAAAACAAACAACAAAACACTAAAGGATACTCCAGGAGAAAGTGGAACAATTGCAGTTCTGATTTTTCCCTCATGCCAATGAGAGAATCAGCAGGTAAATGAAAATCGGAGGAAATTACAAAATGGCTGCGGCTTTACTTTTACCTTTCAAATCTCCCCTAAGAATTTCTCTTGGGACTCAACTTAACCAGCAACATAAAAGAAAGGAATTCTAGAAAACGTAGTTTCGTCTAACCAAGTTGATATATGTCAAAACCACCACAACATTAAATAGAAATGTTCAATAGGTAGTTGGATATATGAGTCTGGCGTTTAGAAAAATAAATGTGGAGGTTGTCAGTGTATAGATGGCTTTTAAAGGCTTCAGACTGAGTGCAATCCCTAAGGGAATGCGTGTGAGACAAGGAGAAAAAGGTCTAGGACTGAGGTCCAGTTCAGTTCAGTTCAGTCGCTCAGTTGTGTTCAACTCTATGCGACTCCATGAATTGCAGCACACCAGGGCTCCCTGTCCATCACCAATTCCCGGAGTTCACTCAGACTCACGTCCATCAAGTCCGTGATGCCATCCAGCCATCTCATCCTCAGTCGTCCCCTTCTGCTCCTGCCCCCAATCCCTCCCAGCATCAGAGTCTTTTCCAATGAGTCAACTCTTCGCATGAGGTGGCCAAAGTACTGGAGCTTCAGCTTTAGCATCATTCCTTCCAAAGAAATCCCAGGGCTGATCTCCTTCAGAATGGACTGGTTGGATCTCCTTGCCGTCCAAGGGACTCTCAAGAGTCTTCTCCAACACCACAGTTCAAAAGCATCCAGTGCTCTTCAGTTTTAAGAGATTGAGGAGGAGAGGAAGTATGAGGATAAGCACTGAAAAACAGGACGATTGGTGCAGTAGTGCAGTAGGTACACGGGAAGAGTAGGGTGTCCTGGAAGCTCTGTGAAGAAAGCATGTTAAAGAGGAAAGTGAAAAGTGAAAGTGAAAGTCGCTCAGTGGTGTCTGACCCTTTGCAACCCCATGGGCTATACAGTCCATGGAATTCTCCAGGCCAGAATACTGGAGTGGGTAGCCATTCTCTTCTCCAGGGTATCTACCCAACCTGGGGATTGAACCCCAGGTCTTCCACATTGCAGGTGGATTCTTTACCAGCTGAGCCACCAGGGAAACCCAAGAGTGAGACTAATTACATCAAATCCTGCTGAAATAAAATATAATGGGGACTGAGTATAGACTTTCTGATGACCTGAGGAGAGTATATAGGGAGATCAAACCTGGTCAAGTGTATTCAAGTAGTCATATCTGCCTTAAGAGGCTGAGCAGAAGAGAAGGCTGGGAAGGTGTGGCAAGTGATATAAGAAGAAAACCAGATGTGTGAGGTCAAAAAGTCAAAAGAAGAAAGTGATTCAACAGGAAATGACAGTGAAAAATGCAAAATTATGGTATGTTAGTTTGATTCCCCTGAAAAAGAAAGATGAGAACTTGGATTCAGGCAGTTTATTTTGAAGAGGTGATCCCAAGAAACTGAAGGAATGAGAAAAAAAGACAAGGAACTGAGAAAAATCAATAATATTTGCATGATTGAACTAGTTTTGACCCTAGAGCTCCATGTAAAAGATTCTTTAGAAGTTTTCCTCTCAAGAAATGGGGACAATCTGGTATCTTGCCCTCATTAGTTAAGAATTGTCACCAGATGGTATATTACTTTCTAGGGCTGCTTGTAACAAAGTACCACATATTGGATAATTTAATCAACAGAAATTACTTTTTCCACAGTTCTGGAGGCTGAAAGCCTGAGATCAAGGTGTTGTAA
Organism: Capra hircus; assembly: GCF_001704415.2. Taxonomy (NCBI): domain Eukaryota; kingdom Metazoa; phylum Chordata; class Mammalia; order Artiodactyla; family Bovidae; genus Capra; species Capra hircus. The sequence goes on from NC_030808.1 coordinate 18,423,888, forward strand.
GCATTAGATCCTTCTGAGGGACAAGAGGGAAAGTGTTAAATGAAAGAGTTGTTCAGTCGTGTCTAACTCTTTGCGACCCCATGAACTGTAGCCCATCAAGCTCCTCTGTCCTTGGGATTCTCTAGGCAAGAATACTGAAATGAGTAGCCATTCTCTTCTCCAAGGGATCTTCCTGACCCAGGGATCAAACCCAGGTCTCCCACATTACAGGCGGATTCTTTACCATCTGAGCCACCATCAGTTCCTTCTGAGGGACATGAGGGAAAGCTCTGGCACAAGCCTCTTTTCTTGGCTTGTAGAAGACCATCTTCTCCCTGTGTCCTCACATTATTGTCCCTTTGTACATGTCTGTGTCTAAATTTCCTCCTTTTTTCTTTTACTGAAACATAATTATTTTCCAATATTATGTGTTTCATGTGAACAGTAGAATGATTAGACATTTTTATACACTACAAATTGATCACCACAATAAGTCTAGTTGCCATCTGTAACAATATAACATTATTATAGTTTTACTGACTAATATACATGTACATTATATGTACATGTACATTTATTGCATACGTGGAAGTTTGCAGCTCTTATTCTCCCTCACCTATTTATTTTACTCATCCTCCCATCTACCTCTTCTCCAGCAACCACCGGTTTGTTCTCTGTATCTATGAGTCTGTTTCTATACTGTCATATTTGTTCATTTGTTTTGTTCATTAGATTCTATGTATAAGTGAAATGATATTTGTCTTTCTCTGCTTGACTTAATTAACAGCATAATAACCTCTAAGTTCATCCATTTTGCTGCAAATAATGAGCTTTCATTCTTTTTTGTGACTAATAGTCCATTGTGTGTGTGTGTGTATTTATTCATCCATCAATAGGCACTTATATTGCTTCTGTTCCTTGGCTATTATAAATAATACTGCAATGGTCATAACGATGCAAATATATTCTTTGAATTAGCATTTTTTCAAAGAAAACTGCACTTGTGTGGAATTGCTGGATTGTGTGGTAGTTCTTTTTGAAAATTTTAGAGGAACACCCATACTGTTTTCTATAGTGGCTGTTTCAATTTGCATTCCAAACAACAGTGCACAGGGGTTCCCTTTTCTCCATATCCTCATCGACACTTGTTATGTGTAAATTTTTTTTTTTTTTGATAATAGCTATTCTGACAGGTATGAGGTAGTACCTTAAGGTGGTTTGATTGGCATTTTCCTGATGATTAGTGTCATGAGGTATCTTTTCATGCGTCTATCAGCTATCTGTGTGTCCTCTTTAGAAAAATATCTATTTGGGCCCTCTGCTCATTTTTAATTTTTTTTTATGTTGAGTTGTATGAATCCTTTATTATATTTTGGATATTATCCCTGTATAAAATATATCATTTGCAAATATCTTCTCCCATTCAGTACATGCCCCTTTTGTATTTTTGTTTGTTTTTCTTTTTTTGCTATGCAAAAGCTTTTTAGTTTGATATAGTCCCATTTGCTTATTTTTGTTTTTGTTGCTCTGCCTGAGGAAATACATCCAAAAAACCATTGCTAAGACCAATATCAAGGAGCATATTGCCCATGTTTTCCTTTAGGAGTTTTATGGCTTCAAGTCTTATATTTTAGGCTGTAATTCTTTTTGAGTTTATTTTTGTATATGGTGAGAGTAGTCCAGTTATATTCTTTTCCATGTAGCTGTCTAGTTTTCCCAAAACTATTTATTGAAGAGGCTTTCCTTATTTCCACTGCATATTATTGCTTATTTTGTCTTAGATTCAGTTCAGTTCAGTTCATGTCAGTCGCTCAGTTGTGTCTGACTCTTTGCGACCCCATGAATCGCAGCACGCCAGGCCTCCCTGTCCATCACCAACTCCTAGAGTTTACTCAGACTCATCTCCATCGAGTCAGTGATGCCATCTCATCCTCTCCTGTCCCCTTCTCCTCTTGCCCCCAATCCCTCCCAGCATCAGAGTCTTTTCCAATGAGTCAACTCTTCGCATGAGGTGGCCAAAGTACTGGAGTTTCAGTTTCAGCATCATTCCTTCCAAAGAAATCCCAGGGCTGATCTCCTTCTGAATGGATTGGTTAAGATTTCCCAAATATAGTGTCATGTCATCTGCAAACAATGACAGTTTTATTTCTTCCTTTCCAATTTGGATTCCTTTTATATTTTCTTATCTGATTGCTGTGGCTAGCACTTCCAATACTATAGTGAATAAAGTTGTGTGGGTATCCTTGTCTTGTTCCTGATCTTAGAGGAAATGCTCTCAGCTTTTTACTGTTGAATATGATACCAGCTCATTTGTCATAGATATGTTTGTCATATATAGCCTTTATTATGTTGATATATATTCCCTATCTACCCACTGTATGGAATTTTTACTGTAAATGTTTGTTGAATTTTGTCAAAGGGTTATTCTGCATCTATTGAATGATCAAGTGATTTTCATTCATTAATTGTTAATGTGGCATTGTTGTGTTGATTGATTTGTAGATATTGAAGCATCCTTGCATCTCTGGGATAAATTCTACTTGATCATGGTGTATGAATCAGGTTCGCTAATAGTTTTTTGATGATTTTTTATATTTGTAATTATTAGTGATATTAGCCTGAAACTTAATTTTTTTATGGTGTCTTTGTCCAGTTTTAGTATCAGAGTGATCCTGGCCTGTAGAATGAGCTTGGAAGTATTAAATGTCCCTCCTCTTCAATTTTTAGGAATGGTTTCAGAAAATAAGTGTTAATTTTTCTTCAAAATTTTAGTAGATAAATTTCCCCATTTTGCAAGAACACCAGTCTTATTGGACTATGGCTTAATTAAATGACCTTATTTTAACGTGTTGCTGTTTAGTCATTTTCAGCTAGGTCATATTCAACTCTTGCAACCCCATAGACTGTAGCTTGCTAGGCTCCTCCGTCCATGGGATTTCCCAGGCAAGAATACTGGAGTGGGTTGCCATTTCCTTCTCCAAGGAATCTTCCCAACCCAAGAATCAAACCTAATCTCCTGCATTGGCAAGTGGATTCTTTACTACTGAGCCACTTGGGAAGCCCCCATTTTAACTTAATTAACCTCTATAAAGACTGCATTTACAAGCACAGCTACATTGTGCAATACTGGGGATAAGGACTTCAACATATGAATTTCTGGGCAGACACAATATAGCCCATAACTGATGTTGTTGACATTCTCATTTTTCTTGGATATCTTATGCTTGAGTATAGCACATTTCCATGGATTGGTGAAAGACCTCTTGATGAATATCTGAGTGACTCAGCAGGGTCTTGAGATGGAAATCTGTGAGGATGTGTGTCAGTTGTTCACTACAACTGCAGCTGAATTAGATGCAGACCAAAGAGATATGATGCATGGTACCTAGAACTTCTTTCCAGGCTTCCCCAATGACTCAGCGGGTAACGAATCCTGCCTGATAATGCAGGAGACACAGGAGACTGAAGTTCGATCCCTGTGTGAGGAAGATCACCTGGAGAAGGAAATGGCAACACTTCTCCAGTATTGCCAATATTGCCAATACTTCTCCAGTATTCTTGCCTGGAGAAGTTCATAGACAGAGGAGCCTGGCAGGCAACAGTCTACACGGTCGCAAAGAGTTGGATATGACTGAGTGATTAGGCACACACGTAGAACTTCTCCAAGATGCACTGGTTTCACTTTGTCATGATTACTCCTGAAGTTGACTCTTACTGCCAGGCAAAGTTGGCTAGTGATTGTTTATTTTCTCATCAAAGCACTTTCCACATCTGCTGGGTATCTGTGTTATATCTTCTCCCCTGTAATCTCCAACACATTTTTTCCCAGCTTAGATATCAGTTGATGAAATTGCTGCCAATTTTATAGAGAAGATCAAACCATCTAAAAAGGACTTACATAAGTCCTTCCACTCCCTGTCATGATGACCATGTGCTCTGTCATCTCTCCTATTACATGTGTGTGTGCCTTGCTGGCTAAGGCCAGTCCATCCATTCTCTATCACCTCATTTCCCCTTGTTAATGATATTTCTTTAGCGCCTCATACTCTCGCCCTTCAGGCTTTCCAGACGGCTCAGTGGTAGAGAATACACCTGCCAATACAGGAGATGCCGGAGATGTGGATTTGATCCCTGGTTTGGGAAGAACCCTGGAGGAGGAAATATTCTTGCCTGGGGAAGCCCATGGACAGAGGAGCTTGGAGGAATCCATGGGATCACAAAAAGTTGGACATGACTGAGAGACAGCATGCACACACTCTTACCCTTTCTTCTTTGATAGCAGTTTCTCCCTGACTATTTAATCTATCCCATCAGCATACAGCAAGCTATAATTTCTCTTGAGTTCCACTTCCCTGTCTTACTACTACCCCATTTTTCCCTCTTTTTATAGGAAAATTGCTCAAAATATTTGTCTGCACTTTCTGTGTCCAATTGCTACCCAATAGTCTCTTTTGACTTATTGCCAATCAGGCTTTCATAACACTCCAGTCCACCAGTGCACATTGCTGAATTCATGTTCCATGCTCACTTCTCATTTGTGTTGATGTAGCTGCAACATCTGATGTGCTGCTGACTCTCACGCGAAACACTTCTCAGTTTCATTTCAGGTGATCTCACTCACTTGCTCCCCTCCCATGAGGGTAACTATTCAGTCTCTTGCTCATTCCCCCTTATCTTCCCAAACTTGTAATCAGTCCAAATCTCTTTCCCAAACTCCAGACTCATACTTATATTTCTGCTTGGATAATTAAATGATATCTCAGACTTAACACATCCAGAATGGAGATCCATATAATTCCCCCCAAACCTTCTCTTTTGCAGTTTTTTTCACGTTAGGAAATCATCTTTGTTTCCCATGTCAGAAACCTTGGAGTCATTTTTTAAATTCTCACTTTCTCTTGTGTACCACAGTGCAGTCCTTCAGTAAATTTTGTCAATTCTACCTCTAAAACTTAGGCTAGAATCCAGCTGCTTCTTACCACTTTCACACCACTGTGCTCCCATGCCGCCATCGTTTCTCTCCTAGGTCTTTGTACAAGTACCCGCATGGTCTTTCTGCTCATGGATCCACCCCTCCATAGCTTATTCACAACAAAGCAGCTGGCGTCATTCTGCTAAATACAGATCAGATCCAGTCTCTCTACTGCTTAAAATCTTCTAGCAACTTCTCATCTCGCTTAGAATAGGAAGCAACAAGTCCTTATTGTGGTCTGGCTATCAATTTCCTCGCCTACCTCATTTCTTACATCCTCTATCCATCTTGCTCCACCCTTTTTGTAATGACGTTATTGCATTTGCTTAAGGGTACCAATCATATTTACATTTCAGGGCCATTATACCTGCTTTAAAAATTTTTCCCTTCCTACATAAGACAAATTCTTCCTTCAGGTTTTGCTTTAATATCACCTTTCAGAAAGGCCTTTTTTGATCTTCCAATCTAAAATTTGCAGCTCCCTTCCAATACTCCTTATTTCTCTTTTCCAGTTTATATTTCTTCTTAACTCTCATCAATAGCTAGTATAGCACATATTTTACTTATTTCTATATTGCTAATGTTTTATTTTCCATTAGAGTGCAAACGCCATAAGGGAAGGAGTGTTTGTTAATTTTTTTTTAAACTTCTGTAACCCCAGCATTTAAATCAATGTGTATTTGTTGCGAGTGAGTAGAGATGAGTTTTCACCTATGTCACATATTGCTGAGAGGTAGTGACTTCAATTCTGTAAGACAGTAGCCATGGGTGACTTTGGCAAGATCATTTAAAGTGGTATGGTAGGGAAAATTCCAATTGGAATGTGTTGAGAAAATAGAAGTCATGAATTAGCAACTCTTTAAAAATTTTTTTAAAGTAATTAATTATTTAATTACAATGTTGTGGTAGTTTCTGCTATAGAACAATGTGAATTAGCTGTAAGTATACATATATCCCTTTTCTCTTGAGTCTCTCCCCCACTACCATCCCCGCCCCATCCCACCTCTCCAGGGCCTCAGAGAGCACTAGGCTGAGCTCTCTGTGCTATATAGTAGCTTCCCACTAGCTATCTATTTCACACATGAGAGTGTGTAAATGTCAATGCTGCTATCCCAGTGTGTCCTACCCTTTCCTTCCCCCTGTGTCCACAAGATAGAAAGCTGTTATACCATCTTTATATGCGAAGAGAAGAGAGAGATAGTGCTGCAGCTGAAGGAGGCAAGGGTCAAGAAAGACAGACCATAGTATGGTATACTGGAAGCCACTGGGAATGTTCTCAGAGACAGGGAAAAGTTGACTATGTGGCTGTCGAAGGCTGAAGTCTGTGTAGGTAAGAGCAGGCACAAATATTGACGATACGTGTATTTCAACAGAGAATGGAGACCACATCAGTTGTTACAAGAGAGAGCAAGATATTTAGCACAGGTGGCAAGAAAGGTGGTGGATTTTTGTGGTGGCAAAATAAATTTGTTTTCATTTGATTGTCTATTTTTCTCAAAATTGAGAAAAACTCATCAGTACTGAGGATTTTTGCTGGGTGCCTAAACTATACTTGTGAGAGGAGTTGGATTACAGAGAAAGAGAAAAAAATGCATGAAAAAAATAGGCTGACCTAACAGTATTGTGACTGTCTCCTTTATATAGTTCACACGTGTTTGTTGAGTGCCTGTTATTTGCAAGGCATCTCACTGAACAATAATTGGAGGGTAAGGGCAAAGCAGTCATCATAAGATTGTTATTTGGATTTACCTTCTATTTTCTGCAAATCTCAGTTAATCCAGTTTTAGGCAGCTACAATTATATGATATTTTTAGATTCTATTTATTTTATTTTCAAGATCATCAAGAGAAAAGTAGGTTAAGTTGGCCAAACATTTCTGCCAATATATACTGTCTGTCCTCCAATCCCTAAATTCCAAGATAAATTCCAGTCTTCTGATGTGCTTTCACGTATACAGTCCTAACATTGTATTGAGCCTGAGAATCTTGGAGAAAATGGCAGGTAAATACAGAAAAGAGAACATCTTATCATCGTGTCTTTTCAACCAACAATCATTCTAATTATTTCATTAATTAAAATTAACTTTCTCACATTCTTTACTGGAAAATGAAAAGAGTAATTTCAAACCAAGGCTTTCCAAGTAACAGGGCATAACATGCATATATAAATGATTTCATTTTTGTGTAATTTTCTATCCTTTCATGGATTTTAATCTGTGAACATTTCAAATAACTCATAGATTTGGCCCATAACTAGATATTGGGAACCAACTTAATAAGACAGATTCTAACAATCAAAGTAATATTTTTTTGTATTTTAAAATAGAAAAATAAAATTCATATGATTCTAGCCAAAAAGTCTCTTGTTCTGAGTGTTAAGCTTTTACTAACCCAGTAACTCACAAGTCAGTATATTCAGTTTTATTACTTTTAATATGACATGAAAAAAAAAAATCCCAAATAGGAAAAGGAATGCCCTTAAGAACTAAACTAACACAAGTTCAGGGGCTTGAGAAGCCAGACAAATAAATTAAGACATTGGCATTGAACCATGCCAGTTGAGCATTTTCTGGGTCACTTAATATGAATTAGCAACATTTAGGGTCAAATAATATATTTGGGAGTTAAAATTTATGAAATTTAATTTTATGCCTGACTAAGGCTTTTTCTTTTGTGTGTATGAAAAATGTGAAAATCCACAAATTAAAAATAAGCATTCCCCAAATGCTAAGAGAAAATGATAGGTCAAGTTTTATAAAGAAAGGCAATAATGAGAGTTAAAAAGTAGAATGTAAAAAGGAAAAGAATTGCAATCCACGTGGAAGAACTAACACAATGATTAAGCAAGAAGGTATGCTGATAAAAAATAAGCAAAGAATAAAGATAAATAATAAAGTTGAATTACCAATGGCTAATTCTGAAGAAAATAATCATAATCTCTAAGTGTTATGAACAGATTCTCCATTTTAAAGTAGCTACCATTCTCTTCTTTCTCTCTAGTTAACTACCTGGGACCCCCAGCTTCCTCTTATTGGTGTCATTTTTTTTTTTTCTTAAGGCTACTTCACTCCAATGCTTCCAAGAACTCTGAGGGTTTACTTGATCCCAAAAGCATAGATCCTGCTTTTAAGGACCAGGTGGAGAAGAACTGGTAATTTGCCCTCTTCTCACATGGTTCCTCCTTAGGCTGCCAACTGAAGCTGCTATTAAAGACAGATTCTGTTCATTTTGATGGGTGCATCTAAATTCCTTGCTCAGTTCATCATTCTACATTTATCACGCGCTTCACTTGGGCTGACTTCCCTGGTGGCTCATGGGATTGCAAGGAGTCAAACAAGACTTAGTGACTAAACCACCATCACCACCATATTTGCTTTACAATGTTGTTAGTTTCTGCTGTACAGCAAAGTGAGTCAACTATATATATGTGTACACACATATCCCTTCTATTTTGCATTTTCTTTCCATTTAGATCATCACAGAGCATTTAGTAGAGCTCTCTGTCATAAACAGTCTATTCTCATTAGTCACCTATTGTATACATAATAATGCAGATACATCAATCCCCTGGAGGAGGACATGGCAACCCACTTCAGTATTCTTGTCTGGAGAATCCCATGGACAGAGGGCCTGGTGGGCTACAGTCCATAGCGTTGCAAAGAGTCAGACACGACTGAAGCAACTTAGCACACACATATGTCAGTCCCAATCTCCATTTTCATCCCACCCTCCACCTCACACTTAGTTATCCATACATATGCTCTCTATGTCTATGTCTGTATTTCTGCTTTGCAAATAGGTTCATTTGTATGAAAAAACAACTCATTTTGATGTTAGTCTGCTGGAAGCGTGTCATCTTTTCTCTTCCCTCTACCCCTCCTGCCCCACATCTAGGCAAGCTCATAAGAAAGCAAGGAATCAGCGGAGAGTTTAAATCACTCCAGCCCCTGCCCATGCTGGAACATTTACCCCAGCACCACCTCTAAGCCCCAGAAAACCCTAAGCAGCCAGGTCCTCTCCCTGCTCTCTCAAACCATGCTTGAGGCAGCGCGGGAGATGTGCTATGCTTTTCCCTAAAAGTCTCATCATTTAGGCAATACATCTTTTCATACCCTCTTGGCATGTATGTATGTTATCATTAACCTTGATACTAAAATCAAATTTTGGGGTTCATCCTGAGTGGTACAGCAGTGTGGAAACTTGATAAACATGAAAAATGCAGCCATTTGTGCCATCTATTACAGTCACATTTGCTGAACTATGTCAGTCACAAACAATGCCCCAAACTCAGTAGCTTATCAAGAGCAAGCCTTTTTTTTTTTTTTTTTTTTTTTTTGCTGATGTTGCATGTCTTTTTCTATGGTGGGCTTCATCCTATTCTTGTTGGCTGTAGCTGTGGTTCCTGATCAGTCACCACAGAAGGCTGGTTGCTTCTGTCTACATGGCAGTGTTACATGGATCCTTTTATTCTGAAATCCAAGCTGATGGAACAAGCCCACAGCTGGGACATACAGTTCTAATGTCAGAGAAAAATGAGTAAAAGAGCTGCAGGAAAAACTCGATGGCTCTTAAAGCTTCCAACTGGATGTAGTATAGTTTACACCTTTCTGTATGTGCTTGGCCAAAGCAAGGCATACATCCACGGTCAATGGCAATGGGACAATCACATGTAATACACAGACATAGAGAACAAATGTATTAATATTTAGTGGGGTCGATGAATTGGGAGATTAGGACTGACATATGTGTGTGCTAAGTTGCTTCAGTTGTGTCTGACTTTTTGTGACACTATGGGCTGTAGTCCACCAGGCTCATCTGTCCATGGGAATTCTCCAGGCAAAATACTGGAGTGGGTTGCCTTGCTCTCCTCCAAGGAACTGACATATCTGCATTACTATGTATGAAATAGATGACTAATGAGAATAGACTGTTTATGTCAGGGAACTTTGCTCTACGACAACCTAAATGGAAAAAAATCCAAAGAGAGAGGATATGTGTGTGCATATAGTTGACTACGTTGCTGTACAGCAGAAACTAACACCACAATGTAAAGCAAACACAGGGGTGATGGTGGTTCAGTCACCGAGTCGTGCTTGACTCTTTGAGATCCCATGGACTATAGCCCACCAGGCCCCTCTACCCATGGGATTTCCCAGGCAAGATCATCTGTAACAAAGGGCTTACTCATTGTTCAGTTCAGTTCAGTTCAGTCACTCAGTTGTGTCCGACTCTTCATGACACCATGAATCGCAGCACGCCAGGACTTCCTGTCCATCATCAACTCCCAGAGTTCACTCAGACTCACGTCCATCAAGTTGCTGATGCCATCCAGCCATCTCTCGGTCATCCCCTTCTCCTCCTGTCTCCAATCCCTCCCAGCATCAGGTCTTTTCCAATGAGTCAACTCTTTGCATGAGGTGGCCAAAGTATTAGAGTTTCAGTTTCAGCATCAGTCCTTCCAATGAACACCCAGGACTGATCTCCTTTAGAATGGACTGGTTGGATCTCCTTGCAGTCCAAGGGACTCTCAAGAGTCTCCTCCAACACCACAGTTCAAAAGCATCAATTCTTTGCTGCCCAGCTTTCTTCACAATCCAACTCTCACATCCATACATGACCATTGAAAAAACTATAGTCTTGACCAGATGGACCTTTGTTGGCAAAGTAATGTCTCTGCTTTTGAATATGCTATCTAGGTTGGTCATAACTTTCCTTCCAAGGAGTAAGCATCTTTTAATTTCATGGCTGCAATCATCATCTGCAGTGATTTTGGAGGGCCCCCCCCCCAAAAAAATAAATTCTGACACTGTTTCCACTGTTTCCCCATCTATTTCCCATGAAATGATGGGACCAGATGCCATGATCTTAGTTTTCTGAACGTTGTGATATAAGCCAACTTTTTTCACTCTTCTCTTTCACTTTCAACAAGAGGCTTTTTAGTTCTTCTTCACTTTCTGCCATAAGGGTGGTGTCATCTGCATATCTGAGGTTATTGATATTTTTCCCAGCAATTTTGATTCCAGCTTGTGCTTCTTCCAGTCCAACGTTTCTCATGATGTACTCTGCATAGAAGTTCAATAAGCAGGGTGACAATATACAGCCTTGACGTACTCCTTTTCCTATTTGGAACCAGTCTGTTGTTCCATGTCCAGTTCTAACTGTTGCTTCCTGACCTGCATACAGATTTCTCAAGAGGCAGGTCAGGTGGTCTGGTATTCCCATCTCTCTCAGAATTTTCCACAGTTTATTGTGATCCACATAGTCAAAGGCTTTGGCATAGTTAATGAAGCAGGAATAGATGTTTTTCTGGAACTCTCTTGCTTTTTTGAAGATCCAGCAGACATTGGCAATTTGATCTCTGGTTCCTCTGCCTTTTCTAAAACCAGCTTGAACATCAGGAAGTTCACGGTTCACGTATTGCTGAAGCCTGGCTTGGAGAATTTTGAGCATTACTTTACTAGCGTGTGAGATGAGTGCAATTGTGTGGTAGTTTGAGCATTCTTGGCATTGCCCTTCTTTGGGACTGGAATGAAAACTGACCTTTTCCAGTCCTGTGGCCACTGCTGAGTTTTCCAAATTTGCTGGCCTATTGAGTGCAGCACTTTCACAGCATCATCTTTCAGGATTTGAAATAGCTCAACTGGAATTCCATCACCTCCACTAGCTTTGTTTGTAGTGATGCTTTCTAAGGCCCACTTGACTTCACATTCCAGGATGTCTGGCTCTAGGTGAGTGATCACATAATCATGATTATCTGGGTCATGAAGCTCTTTTTTGTACAGTTCTTCTGTGTATTCTTGCCACCTCTTCTTAATATCTTCTGCTTCTGTTAGGTCCCTACCATTTCTGTCCTTTATCGAGCCCATCTTTGCATAAATGTTCCCTTGGTATCTCTAATTTTCTTGAAGAGATCTCTAGTCTTTCCCATTCTGTTGTTTTCCTCTATTTGTTTGCATTGATCGCTGAGGAAGGCTTTCTTGTCTCTCCTTGCTATTCTTTGGAACTTTGCATTCAGACTGTTAGAAATTTCTAATTGTAGTAGAGAAACACCTAACATAGTGCTTACCTTTTTAACCATTTAAAGTGTTTTAGCTTATTTATTTTTTTAAAAAATTATTTATTAACTATGCATTGGAAAAATACTAGAAGGAAACAGATGTTGAACATTTGTAGAGGTATCTCTTTTAGTTAAACGTTATTTTCTACTTTTCATTTACTGTTATTTGCTAAAATCTTAAAAGAACATGTGACTTTTGCAACATAAATTTGAAAAATAAGAAGTGGTGAGAACTTGGAGATCTTTGTTGTAAAGAAATATGGAAATGCAAAATTTATGACTACAAAGGAATGACAGGTAATATTAATACTATGAGAAGCATCCAGTGTTTATACAGCTTAACTTTGACACCTAGTTTATGGTATTTTAAAACATTATTAAGACAAATGTCCAAAAGCATGCTATTGGAATGCCTCCAAATCGAAGTTTAGACTCTCAGCACCCTGTGATATGGGAGGGAATGCTAGGTCATTCTGGGTCCTAGATTTTCACAGTCTAGACTATTTTTCCAGCTCGTGCGTGCATGCTCAGTCATATGTGACTTTTTGTCGCCCTGTGGACTGTAGCCCGCCAGGCTCCTCTGTCCATGGAATTTTTGGTAGAAGAAAAAAGTAAAGTACTTTTGCTTTGTTGGCATTCAGTTGGATTATAATACCTCGCTGATGAGGAAGTCCCCATTTGGTGTATCCGCTGGAGAGCAGGAACTTCATCTTGCATAGACTGCGGGAGAAGCCCTGGATGGATCTGCATTCCTGAACGTGAATGTCTCTGACTGATGGCTGACAGTTCTGCAAGGCTCTAGTTTGTCACACATAGTGAATAAGTCAGAAAGAGAAAACCAAATATCGTCTATACATGCATATATGCAGAATCTCGAAAAATGATCCAGGTGAACCTATTTGAGGGCAGGCATAAGGACACAGACGTAGAGAGTCAACTTGTGGATACCGTGGGTGATGGGGAAGGTGGGAAGAATTGAGAGAGCAGCATAGACATATATACACTGCTGCTGCTGCTGCTATGTCACTTCAGTCGTGTCCACCTGTGTGACCCCATAGATGGCAGCCCACCAGGCTCCCCCGTCCCTGAGATTCTCCAGGCAAGAACACTGGAGTGGATTGCCACTTCCTTCTCCAATGCATGAAAGTGAAAAGTGAAAGTGAAGTCGCTCAGTCGTATCTGACTCTTCGCGACCCCCTGGACTGTAGCCTAGCAGGCTCCTCCGTCCATAGGATTTTCCAGGCAGGAGTACTGGAATGGGGTGCCATTGCCTTCTCCGATATATACACTACCATGTGTAACATAGATAGCTAGTGGGAAGCTGTTGTATAGTACCTGGAGTTCAGCTCAGTGCTCTGTGATGACCTAGACGGGTGGGATGGAGGCGGGTGGGAGAGAAATCTAAGAGGGAGGGGATATATGTATACATATAGCTGATTTTCGTTGTAGAGCAGAACCTAACACAACATTGTAAAGCAACTGCGCCCTAATTAAAAAAAAAAAAAGAAAATGCAAGGGCCTGGGAGGGCCAGAGGCTGTGCTCCCTTGAAGACCCATACCTGTCCCTACTTTGTCAGAACCTTAAAATAAAAAGGGACATCACCTGCCTTAAAAACAGTGTGTGTTAAAAGGAAGAATTGCTTTCAATTTCAACTGCTTTTTCAATAGTTTTGTGTGTGTGTGTGTGCGCGTGTGTGTGTGTTAAGGACTTCTAAAAGTTAATTTACACATTCATGTGCATTCTATATAACCTACATTGCTACAATACCTGGGGAACTGAGTAATTAAGTGGAATGTTTGAATTGGAATTGTAGGGATTTTGCAAATTATTTCTTGCTTTTAAATGCCAAGTCAATCTAATATAGTTTTAAATTGTTGTTTTTTTAGTCTCTAAGTCATGTCCCACTCTTTTGCAACCCCATGGACTGGAACCCACCAGGCTCGTCTGTCCATGGGATTTCCCAGGCAAGAATACTGGAGTAGGTTGCCATTTTCTTCTCCAGGGGATCTTCCAGACCCAGGGATCGAACCCACATCTTCTGCCTTGGCAGGCCAGTTCTTTACCACTGAGCTGCCAAGGAAGCCCAGTTTTGGATTAGTAAACTAAATATGTGGTAAATTTATAATAAATTGAACATAAGTATGATGCTTACAAAATTGGCAGGAAAAAGGCAGACTATAGACCCTAACTCAATACTACATATTATGCTCTTGTGAATCCCTTTAGTGAGGGGACAGACGGCCTGTAATATACAATGTTTCCTAGAGGATCATTATGTTATAGTTCCTTCCAATGATCCTAATTTTTGAGATAACTTAAACATCTCCATTTAAGAAGGAAGAAGTATAAAATGCATCATTTCAATTAGTCTGTCAATGGTGAGCTTATAAAAATAGTTGCTAAAAGAAGAAATGTGTTTTATTTAGAAAAGGCTTCATGTTCACTTTATCTTTGATTCCTTTTGTCTTGTAAAGATCAGGTCATTCTGTGAAGTAATGGGGAGAGTTTTGTTATTCGCTGTGTTTTCATTTAAGTCTCAGGATAGTTACTTCAAACAAAAGCTTTAACGGGAGGGAGTCTAGTTTATCACAAGGAGCTGCTATGCCTGGAGGAAAGGTGGTATAGGAAGGGGCTTGGAGTTTTGTTCAACAGGAATCCTTGATCTAGTTTTCTTTGATGACCCCTGATGCAACTTTGGAAATCTGGGCTCTAGGAGAAGACTGTTTTATCCATAATTTGAAGTGTAAAGCAACACAATACTGCTCTCAGAAGTAAATTCATATGCTGTCCTTCCTAGTGTTAACATTTTTAAAAATAATGCCACTAAAGTACTGCAAGCTTGTAAATTGTGGTCAGCTTTCAGGAGTTTTCAATTTCTACCACGGAAATGTTTGCATTTCAACATCTCCATTGAAATGATCAGGTGTCACATTTTCATAGAGAACATCTGTCGGAGTTAAATTTAACATGGTCTCACCTGTAATTAAGGCCACAAAAGATTTATTCAGACACTTGAACACAAGGTTCAGCATGTCACACATGCCAGCCTCCTACTTTAATATGAGAGAGGGTAATCTGTGGCTTAGTGACCTGGATCCAAAGGTTGCAGAGTCAAGGAAACATAAGAAGAGAGAAAATAATTTTTTTTGCGTATGGAAAGAGGCAGATTACCTAGAGTTTTAAGGCAGAACAAAGAAAGCTTTGCGTCTTGAGTGATGCAGGAAGCAGTGAAGTTTTCAAACTAAGCTATGTTCAGGAGAGGACAGCAGAAATATGATTGAATTTCTTCAAGGTTTTGATCTCCAGACAATAAAATCCTAAATCAATTATCTTATGCTCAAACCAATCAGCTCCTGGGTGTGCAGGGTCATACACAATTTGGGGAGTCCAGTGCAAAATGTAAACATGATACCTCTTGCCCAAAAAGCATGGAAAATCCTGCTAAAGGTGCTAATATATAAAGTTTTTTCCCCCTTCCTTTCATGGTTTTGTATCATGATATGTTCTATTTGCTATTTAATGCCACTGTAAGTCAAGTCCATGGAATTCTCCAGGCCAGAATCCTGGAGTGGGTAGCCTTTCCCTTCTCCAAGGGATCTTCCCAACCCAGAGATCGAACCCAAGGCTCCCACTTTCCAGGTAGATTCTTTACTCACTGAGCCACAAGGGAAGCTCAAGTCAAGAAAAATTAAAAATTTAAATCACTTGCATGAATTTTATTGTTCATCTTTACCTTGTACAATATCAATTTTAATGCAAAATTTAAAGCATTTAACTCCTGTGCAGAATCACCAAAGTCACACAGTTCATATTTTATAGTTCATACATGCATATGTGTTTATTCCTGTCAGAATAGTGGGAATGCTACTCAAAACTAGCTTCGCTGTTTCTATATCACTTTTTGATAGTCATACATTCAATCAATATCCTCTATCTTCGGCTTACTGATAAGAAGGGATTGAAAGGAAAAGGTACTATGTCATTTATCTATTTTATATACAGTAGTTTGTATCTGCTAATTCCAAACTTCTAATTTATCCTTCCAACTTTTCTCCTTTGGTAGCCATAAGTTTATTTTCTATGTCTAACAGTCTGTGTCACTTTCCTACGTAAGTTTATTTGTATAGATTTTTACGTTCCACATATAAGTGATATCATATGATATTTGTCTTTCTCTTTCTGATTTACTGTACTTAGTATAATAATATCTAGGTCCATCCATGTTGGTGCAAATGACATTATTTCGTTTCTTTTGGCTGAATAATAAGTCCATTGTATATATTGGCCAATATATACTGTTTTCTTTATCCATTCGTCTGTTGGCGGACATTTAGATTGCTTCCATGTCTTGGTTATTGTAAACAGTGCTGCTATGAACATAGGGTGCACGTATCTTTTCAAATTAAAGTGGAGAAGGAATTGTCCTTTCTACTAAAATGGATTGTCCCATCTTTCCTTTTCCTTCTTTGTGATTATTTTCAGCATAAGAGGCCAGTTAACACAGGGAAGTAACATGAGTAAGGAGGATATGACGGGACTTCCCTGCTGGTTCAGTGGTTAAGAGCCTGCCTGCCAATGCAGGGGATGAGGGTTCGACCCTGGTCCAGGAAGATTCCACTTGCCACTGGGCAGCTAAGGCTGTGAGCCACAACTATTGAAGCTCATGTACCCTATAGCTTGTGCTCTGCAAAAAGAGAAGTCATGATAGTGAGAAGTCTGCATATTGCAACTAGAGAGTAGCCCTCACTCGCCACAACTAGAAAAAGTCTGTGCATAGCAATGAAGACCTAGCACAGCCAAAAACAAAATAATTTTTTTTTAACCATTGAGTCTTTTTTCCTTTCCTTTTTTTTAAAGAAATGGTGACTTTCCTTTGTCATTTCTGATTCTGAGAACACTGTTGCCTTATTTCTGCATTTGAATAAGTGCTGGTTTAAATGGGTAGTATGACCTCTCAGGGCTATCAACATTCCCACTTAGTTATAAAGGTAACATGATTTTCTTGGACTCTCTGAGTCTTGTTGAACTCCCACACGTCTTGGGTCCACCAGAACTCTCTGCTGTGGGGCATCTTGAATGGTATCTGCAAATGGCAAAGGGAACTAATTAGTAATAATTAACTACCTCAGGTAGTTATCATTTCTTTACTATGATTATTACTGCTTGGTGTTTATTTTAGTCCATTTGGGCTATTATAACAAAATATCATAGATTGGGTGGCTTATAAATAGCAACATCTGTCTGTCACAGTCCTGAAGGCTAGGAGTTCAGGATTGTAAATGGCCGCTTTTCACCGTGTCCTCTGTTGGTGGAAGGGGCAAGAGCTTTTTCTCTGGTTCTTTCATAAGGGCACTAATCCTGTGTAGGGTGGCTCTGTCCTTATAGCCTATTCACCTTCCAAAGGACCCGCCTCCTAATGTCATCACCTTGGGGGTTAGACTTTCAACTCTCAAGGTGAATTTTTGGTGTCAGCACTGTCTATTTTGTTGACTGTATGCAGTGCTTCTCATCTTGGCTGATTTATTGGTCAAAGAAAAGAACAGAATCAGCAGGAGATGGTAGATGTAGCTTGTCTAGAAATACCACTCCTGTTCCCCAGCTTCCTATTATTTCTTTCCTTTTTGTGAGTCTTGCCACTGAGTCACATTTTGCTGTTCCCATCCTGTTTAGAGTTCTTCTATCACCTGGGGAACATGATGCTCTAGAATTGTGGTTATAATGCTTGTGATTAGACCTTTCATTTTCCTGAAGATTTTAATATTCTTTGCATTCTCAATATTCTTTAATATTCTTCTTACAGTAAACTGAATAATTGTTCCCTCAAAGATATGCATGTCTGTCCTAATCCCTGGAGCCTGTAAATATGTTACTTTACACTGTAAAAGGGCCTTCAAACACATGCTTAAGTTAAGGATCTTGACATGGGAGACTATCCTGAATTGTCTGGGTGGGCCCAATGTCATCAGAAGGGTTCTTTTTAGAGAAAGGCAGCAGTATCAGAGTGAGAGAAAGAGAAAAGATAAAAAGGTGGAAGCAGAGGTTAGAGAAGAGGGAAAACTCTACACTGCTGACTTTGAAAATGAAGGAAGGAGCAATGAGCCAAAGAATGTTGGTTTCCTCTAGAGGTTGGAAAGGAGAAGGAAACAGATTTTTCTCCTAGAGCTTGCAGAAGGAACCAGGTTTGCCAATACCTTGATTTTAACCAAGGAAACTGATACTGGGTTTTTGACCTTTAGAATTATGATAATAAATGTGTGTTGTTTTAAGTCACTAAGTTTGTGGTGTGATGTTGCAACTGCAATAGGAAGCAGATATACTTCTCAATAGTTTTGGTAATTAAAATATTTCCCCTCAACAGATGGATTATGCTTCCTAAGTCATCCAAGTGTATGATATTGTTGTTCAGTCAGTCAGTCATATCTGACTCTTTGCAACCCCATGGTCACATGCTAGGCTTCCCTGTCCTTCACTATCTCCCAGAGTTTGCTCAAACTCATGTCCATTGAATTGGTGATGCCATCCAACCATCTCATTCTCTGTTGCCCCCTTCTCCTTCTGCCTTCAATCTTCCCCACCATCAGGGTCTTTTCTAATAAGATGGCTCTTCACATCAGGTGGCCAAAGGATTAGAGCTTCAGCATCAGCATCAGTCCTTCCAGTGAATAGTCAGGGTTGATTTCCTCTAGGATTGACTGGTATGATCTCCTTGTTTTCCAAGGGATTCTCAAGATTCTTCTTAGAACCACAATTCAAAAGAATCAATTCTTTGGTGCTCAGCCTTTCTTATGGTCCAAATCTGACATCTATACATGACTACTGGAAAAACCATATCTTTGACTATATGGACCATTGTTGGAAAAGTGATGTCTATGCTTTTCAATATGCTGTCTAGGTTTGTCATAGCTTTTCGTCCAAGGAGCAACCATCTTTTAATTTCATGGCTGTAGTCACTGTCTATAGTTATTTTAGAGCCCATGAAAATAAAATCTGTTACTGTTTCCACTTTCCCCACTTCTATTTGCCATGAAGTAATGAAACCAGATACCATGATCTTAGTTTTTTGTTATGATATTAACAAAAGAATTTTGGTCTTTGCATATTTCTAGAAGCATCTGAAGATTCTGCTTTTATTAGCCTAATCAGATAGAATTATATGAAATAAGATATATTTCACTAAATATAGTGAAACTTCACCAAATCCTTTAGAACTGAAGAATAAGGATGATGATGAAAGTAAGGAAGCCCTTTTAGTTTGTTACCTAATGTTAACACCTTTGATAGTAAACTATGACCAAAAAGATGTGTATACTATGAAGAGAAATATTTGGCCTCATGAAGTTTATAAGCTACTGGTGACAAAGGTCCATCTAGTCAAGGCTACGGTTTTTTCAGTGGTCATGTATGGATGTAAGGGTTGGACTACAAGAAAGCTGAGCACTGAAGAATTGATGCTTTTGAACTATGGTGTTGGAGAAGACTTTTGAGAGTCCCTTGGACTGCAAGGAGATCCAGCCAGTCAATCTTGAAGGAAATCAGCTCTGAATATTCATTGGAAGGATTGATGTTGAGGCTGAAACTCCAATACGTTGGCCACCTGATGCAAAGAACTGACTCATTTGAAAAGACCCTGATGCTGGGAAAGATTGAAGGCGGGAGGAGAAGGGGACGACAGAGGATGAGATGGTTGGATGGCATCACTGACTTGATGGATATGAGTTTGAGTAAACTCCAGCAGTTAGTGATGGACAGGGAGGCCTGGTGTGCTGCAGTCCATGGGGTCACACAGAGTTGGACACGACTGAGCAACTGAACTGATCTGAACTCAGTGAAATAAAATAATACACAATTAACTGCAATGCAAGTCAAAATATGAATGCCATGAGAAAGATATAATGTGATATTGGAGCTTAGTGTAGGGAAATAGTATATTCTGAATAACAGAACAGAAAGGTCTTCAGACTAGACTCATATATAGTTGTCACTTGTGTTGAACTTTAGGTGATGCATAGGGATTCATTAGGTGACAATGAAAGAAGTGGTGAGAGAAAAGAATGTTTCAGGTAAGAGAAATAATGTGAATTAAATGATAGGAGTAAAGTGACAGTGAACTAAATGATACTCTAGTCTTAGTTTAGAGACAGGTTAAAAATAGATAGAGTTTGCCTGCAATGCAGGAGACCCAGGTTCAATCCCTGGGTTGGGAAGATCCCCTGGAGAAGGAAATGACAACCTACTCTGGTATACTTCCCTGGGAAATCCCACTGATGGAGAAGCCTGGTGGGCTACAGTCCATGGGGTCACAAACAGTCAGACAGGACTGAGAAAAGAATAGATATCCCAGATTAGGAATGGACCAGATTGTTTGAAATATAGTGTATATAACAAAGCTTAATAGGAGATAGTACAGAAAGGTGGAGAGTAGTGAGTTCAGAGGACATTAAATACTGTGTTTAGAAGTTTTGGACTTGAATCTACAGGCAAAAGTGTCGGACGAACTTGCAGAACCATGGAGAGTCATAGGGAGAAATTTTCCAGAAGGAGTTTAAACACGTATGCCTGAACTAGGAGACAAGTGAGGTTTACAGTCAGAAAACTAAATTTTATTTGATTATACTCCAAACTTGAATAAATCCTTTCTTATTTTGCTCATTTGTAAAGCGATTGTTTTGAAGGATTGTGGTAAGATTACTCACAGGTTTACTACTCTGTGATTCTGGGTTTAATTTTGGGGTCATGCAGAGATGTCATAGTTTAAATTGTGGGAATAGCTGAGACTGCAGAGAGGGTAAGTGTACAACTAGAAGAAAGAACACCAACAATAGAAGGTAGTGGGAGGTAGAAGGTTGGGGGAAGTACAGGACATGGAACCTGAGGCGGGCACTGCAGAGATATGCCAGGGAAGAGCTTGGGGCCAGGAAGGCACCGGGGAGAAGAGGCTCACGAGGGCAAAGGAGGGAAATTTTAGCTTGTTTATGTGCTGGAAAGTAAAATTCAAAATTAAAAAGTATACTTTGAGAAGAGTTCAGATGGGCAAGAGTTTCTAAAGAGATGAAAGAAATAAAACCAAAGATGCTGCAGTGAAGTTAGATATAGAAAGGAGACACTCTTCCTTCTTACAGAAGAAGAGAAAGTACCAAGGTGAGAGTTTAAGAGACACCTTGAGAGGGAGCTTGGGAAGGTAAAGAATTTCAGGATAAACAGCTTCCACATTCTTCATACAATGCGGTGACTGAATTTGCTGAGAGCGAAGAAAATTGTTGAAGGGTAAAGAATTTGAAAGAAGTGGAAAACTGAAAAACCACAGCTGCAAGTCCAAAAGGGAGCTATAAAACTAAAGCTAATTTTAATTAAGATTTAAATAATAAAATTATATAATTAAAATTTTAACAGTGGTCTGCAAAGGAGAATAATGAGGAAAACTGTGCTTGATCAAATATTAAAACATATAACAAGGTCGCAATAGTTACAGTCTCATGGCTTGGTAACATAGCCAGGCTGACTGATCAGAGGATCAAAGTACATAGTCCAGACATAGATTTGAGTAAATATAAAAACTTATTATTTGATGAGGAAGATTTTAAGGATCAGAAAAAGGAGGGGTAGATTTTTCAGTATATAATATTGGATCCAACTTGTAAAATTGTCAACAATTTACAGTTGTTAAAAACCAGGCTAACCTTGTAAAAATAAGCTTTTCCTTATTCTTCATACCAAAAATTAGCAAGTAACTCAGAGATTTAACTATAAAAAATTATGAATATAAAGGAAATAAAAATGGTGAATATTTGAATAACTCAAAGTAGGTGGTTCTTTATAAGCATGGAAACAAATTCAAAACTTTCAGAAAAATACTGGTATATTGGGTTAGCACTAAAATTTTGTTTTCAACGTTGGAGAGTAAAAGGAAGTGTGTTAATCAAAATGTTGATAATTATCTTTGGATAGTGGAATTTTAGTCATTTTAATTCTCATTTGTATTTCTTTGTGTGTATTTTTCAAGAAAATGATTTCTTATGAATGAACTAATTTTTAATTTTGAAAAAGATATAAGTGTTAACTGTTTGGCATTGTTTGGAGTAGAAGAATTTGAGGTGAAATCAGTCTCTTTTGGCTCTGCTTTGGCAGCCTATGGGTCAAAGTGGGAAAATAAGTTGTGAAATATACTGAATACTAGCAACTGAATGAAGTGGTAGGTGCTGGGCGGGCTTTTAAGATACTGATGAGAAACTGATTAAGGTGACAGCCTGTCGGCTTCGGGGCAGCTTGGTAGACAAAGCAGTGCAGAAAGCAGCATTGACCGGGGGACCCAGGGAGTGCAGGAAATGGAGCCGATGAAGACAACGTACGACAGGTTCATAGGACGAACCCGATGACCGGTTAGGAGAAATTCCGAGTTCGGGACTTCAAAATTGAAACAGTTCAGAGTGATGGTCCCCTGCCAGGAATAAATGTTTCTCGTAAAGAGCAGAAGTAGGTTGGAGATGAATGTCACTGGAGCTGTGCAAGCTAAGCAACTGCCACCCAGTATTTTCAGAGAAAGAAGGGATTCTTAGAAAAACACAAAGTATGCTCTTAAAAATATAAGGACTTGGAACACTATGTTTTTTATGTTATTTGTTAATATCAATGATATCATTATTTTAAAAGGGAGTGATGTCAATAAAATTCAAACCATTGCCCAAACCCTGTATTTATACCATTTGTGCAGCTTATAAACTGTCCTTTAACTTTGCACTGTACTGTGCTACCCTCCTCTCCACCTTCCCATTTCCTAGTTTTTCAATAACTTTTATTATTTCTTCTGGACTCTTATTGGCAATACTGCTTTCTTTGCAGAAACATCTGAGCATCTTTTTATAAAAATAAAATAATGCAGCTTTGGCATGCATACAGTGTATTTTAAATGGATTAATTTTAATGTGATCAGCACTATCCCTTGTATGAGGTGACCTCTGTGATTTATATTAGTTGAAATATAGTTCCATGATTTAATAAAGGATCCCCTGAAAGAAATCTGAATTGAATTATTGAATTTGTTTATACGTCGGCAGTAGAGAAGAGTATAAACGAATCTTACAAAAATTAACAGCCTTTTTCTGTTGTATTTTTCACTGTCCCTGACAATTCCTCAGAAAACTCAATTTTTATATCTTAGGGATCTTTATCTTCTGAAGTTGGCTTTCATTACCTTTTAAATGATTGCCTATTTACAACCCTCTTTCAAATATTATCCTCTGTTAAGGGTGAAAAGTCAGTCTTATTATCTTCTTTTATGCATATAATGAAATTGAAACTCAGCAAGGTTAACTGAATAGAGCAAGGATACACAAAAAATTATAAATAGTTATGTGCTCAGAATTAAAAGTGCAACATAGGTTCAGTCCACAGAATCACATTTTGAAAATGCTTTGCACGTTAATGGAAATACAGTTTTTTTTTTTTCTAATTCTGCTGAATCACAATGCTTAATGAAAAGTCAGATAAAGAATAAGCCATGAATCTCTAAAGGCAATAGTTTTATTGATATAATTCCTTTAGTCTGATGAGTAGTAAATTCTAATTCTTAACATCAAATACTTTTTACTTGGAGTTTTCCTGTCTTTTAAATCTAATGAAAATTAAAACTGTGTGTGTGTGTGTGGGTGGGGGTGGGTGGCATGCACGTGTGTGCTCGCTCACTCAGTTGTGTCTGACTCTCTTGCGACCCCATTGACTATAGTCTACCAGGCTCCTCTGTCCATGGGATTTTGCAGGCAATAATACTGGAGTGGGTTGCCATTTCCTTCTCCAGGGGATCTTCCCCACCCAGGGACTTGAACCCACCTCTTCTG
This sequence comes from Capra hircus, assembly GCF_001704415.2. Taxonomy (NCBI): domain Eukaryota; kingdom Metazoa; phylum Chordata; class Mammalia; order Artiodactyla; family Bovidae; genus Capra; species Capra hircus. The sequence goes on from NC_030808.1 coordinate 18,447,727, forward strand.
CATTGGCAGGCAGATTCGTTACTACTGAGCCAAGTGGGAAGCCCAATTAAGACCGCATATTCTGCAAAAGCTTGAAACAGCTACTTGGAACAATATAGGCAGTGTTGTAAATTTCCTATTCAAAGATTCCTATTAAAATTCCAAAAGAAACTTGAATCAAAGAAGATTTTTCTATAGCCAGAACATTTGCTCATACTTGAGACAATTTTTTTAAGTTTATTTTTTTTTAAGCTAGTAAAATTTACTTTATTATTAAAGGGTAGATTGGGAGTTTTGGATTGAGTCTCTTTAAATGCCCCAAGTAGGCTTTACAGTATGGGTCTGTCTTACTTTTGCTTGCATATAATTTTCAGTTTGTGAATATGAACTGCGAAGACCCACTGACAGGACTATTAAGCTCACTATTATGGGATGAGATACGTCCCCCCTTCCGAATTCATACATAGAAATCCCAACCCCTAGTATCTCAGATGAAAACTTTAAAGAGGTAATTAAAGTCAAATGAGGTCAGATGGGTGGGCCCTAATCTGTTTAACTGTACTTGGAAACCGGGCCTCCAAAGAGGTGAATAAATTAAAATGAGGTCAGTGGGGTGGAGTCCTAATCCACCGCCGTTCTTTCAAGAATAGAAAGGGACACTGGGGATGCGTGTGCATAGAGGAGAGGCCACGTGAGGACAGTGAGAAAGCAGCCATCTACAGGCCAAGGAGAGAGGCTTCAGGAGCAAGAAAGCTTGATAAAGAACCTCTAGCTTTCAAAACTGTGAGAAATACATTTCTGTTGTTTATGTCACGCAGTCTGTGGAAATCTGTTAGGGTAGCCCTTAGCTGGGGCTTCTCAGGTGGTGCTAGTGGTAAAGAACCTGCCTACCAACGCAGGTGACTTAAGAGATGTGGCTTCGGCCTCCCCTGGGTCGGGAAGATTTTCTAGCGGCGAGCATGGCAGCCCACTCCAGTATTCTTACCTGGAGAATCCCATGGACAGAGAGACCTGACAGGCTACAGTCCATGGGGTCACAAACAGTCTGACACGACTGAAGCGGCTTAGCATGCACGCATGCACACAAGCATGAACAGCCCTTAGCTGACTAATATATTCACTCACAGATGACTTTTTCCCCAGAACGTTCTATGAGATTGAAGCTTCAGGTTCTGTAAATGAATCAGTGCTTAGAACAGTGACAAATCACTGCTCTAAGGCAAATGGAAGATTTAATTTCCTGGACCTCTTGCGGATGCAGAGACTCTGTTTCTAGTTCTAGAGCGTTTAATTTTTGGTGCAAGATTTCTCCAGAATTCCTTCTACCCGAGTGACTGTGGAAACATGAGAAAACATCCTCTCTGACCAACTATACATGTTATACATAAACTTTTATTCTGTGAAGCTACTGAGATTGGGGTGGGAGTATTTGTTACCACAAATGTATCCTTTAATTTATCCTTTCTGATACAACCATGTATTAGATTCTTTAAAATAAGTGACAACTAGCCAATATTTTCCTGCAATTAAAGAAGACAATTTTTTTTCAGGTTATCAGCTTATGGATATACGACCGGCAAAAACATCCCAATATCTTGTTTATGCAAAATTGTTGAATCCACAGATAATTTGATCATTCCTTTCATCTCTAAGGAATAAGGTTAAAAATATTTTATTCATAACAGGGGAAGAATATTCTGGTGTTTAAAGTCCTGGAGCTGGCAAATGTGATTCTTCACTGTTTATAGAACATCGCTGGCAAGATTCCTAAACATCACCATTTATAAAACCATAAAAACCCCCTATTCAACATGAAGCAGAGCCAAAGTTCATCTGCACAGTTTTGCTGCTGTAATTGAAACCACTTAGGGCTGTTTATTGTTCTAAGACCAGAAACAATAAAAACAGCATAAACAAGAAACTGACCCAGTGTGATGCTATCGGATGAATCAAAGAAAAACAGCTAAGTTTTTGCATACACAGTTGAGCTCATGCTCTTCCTGACTGTGGAACATGCCAGCATGAAGCTTTGTATTATCTTTTTTCGAAATTGTGGATGAGGGAGAGGGTATGTCTCGGTATGTTTCTTTTCTCTGCTGTTTAATTTATACTTTATGACATAAATCTGACCAGTGAGAAAGTCAAACTGACTTTAGTGCAGCCATTCATTCTGTCCTTTATGAAGAAAAGACTAAATGTTGCTCTCTTTATTTAAAAAGTTTGGTTCAGGATTTGAAAGGGCCTTCCATACAGACCATAAATAGTAAGCAAACATAACAAAGAGCAAAAGTTAAAGTGAACTGATTCCCAAATGTTCAAACTGTTAGGAAACACCAGTGAACTGGAACAGAGATCATAAATTAGGAAGGTAATAGGGGCAAGTGAGTGGTTTTTAGCATCAGAAAGGACACTGGGCCATGTCCTTCTGCTTTGTTTTCAGTGTTTGTATTGGTAGATTTTCAGATTCAACTCTGTTGGTGTGTGTGAATGGGACTCAAGTAAGAGAAAGAGGATGGCAGAAGAAGAAAGTGGTCCTAGGGTCATTTACACAGGGTACCCACTTAGTCACCCAGATGCCGCTGCATGCAGCAAAACAAGATAGAGCCATCAGCTGAATCCATGGAAACCCGACATTAGGTATGAGGTCATCCGTGGAGACTAAAATGCAACCCACTCCAGTACTCCTGCCTGGAGAATTCCATGGGCAAAGCAGCCTGGCAGATTACAGTCCATAGCGTCGCAAAGAGTCAGAAACAACTGAAGTGACTTAGCATGCACGCGTGAATGAGGTCACAGGTAGTAAGATTCAGGAGCCAAGACTAAAGGTTTCACAGCTACAACTTCAGGTAGGGAGGCAGCCAGCTAGTCAGGTCCCTGGCCAGGTCAGCCACTCAACATGAGACAACAGTAAAGCTTCACGGGGTAGTGAGTGGCAAGGAGGTCCTCCACCTCCTGGACACAATATTTATTTAGTTTGTTTTTGTTTGATGTTTGTAGAGTAAGGCTGGGGAAATCGCTGAATGCCTAGAATTTAGAGGCTGGTTTTATCTGAAAGATGATGTTTTACAATGGAAGAGAGTAAGATAATAATTTGCATTATTAATTCTTACTACTATTATTATGAGGATGATGGTGTAATTTTCCTCTTCAATACTTTGGCTATAAGATGTGAAGAGCCGACTCATTAGAAAAGACCCTGATGCTGGGAAAGATTGAAGGCAGAAGGAGAAGGGGATGACAGAGGATGAGATTATTGAATAGCATCACTAACTCAATGGACATCAGTTTCAGCAAGATCCAGGAGATGGTGAAGAACAGGGAAGCCTGGTGTGCTGCAGTCCATGGGGTCACAAAGAGTCAGACACAACTGAGTGACTGAACAACACCCAGGGGACGATGTGTTTGTGAATGATAGATTTAGATCCATTATATAACTCAAATAAGCAACATTTGCATAAGAGGTGTTTATTGTGTACATTATTGCTCCTTCTACAAATATTTATTGATACTTGCTATAAACAAAGTGGGTTTTCCTGGTGGCTCAGTCAGTGAAGACTCTGCCTACAATGCAGGAGTTAAGGATTCGATCCCTGGGTCAGGAACATTGCCTGGAGAAGGACATGGCATCACACTCCAGTATTCTTGCCTGGGAATAAGGTTATGGTTATAGGTTGCTCTTTCTACTGCTCTAATTATTGTAAATACATGTTTACTCAGGTTTAATTTAAGATGAAAAGCATAATTGGCCATCTCTATTTGGGGATATGTTCTATCTATAGTGGTTTTATTAGTGCCATATGTTTTCAATTATTATTTCATCTCCATTTCCTTGCTCCAGTGTGGAATACTTATTTATTTGACACCTCTCCCTCCTAAACATATGACATCTGTTCCATTGCCTACAATAGCATAAGTACCTCAAAGAGATTTGGTGAATGAGTGACTGAATATTATATATATATATATATATATATATATATATATACTATATATAATATACAGATATTGTATAACCCACAACATACTCTACAAGTCAGAGTAATCTGTTTATAAAATAAGAATCTTTTGATGACATATTGATAAATGTTATTCAAAGTAGATGCAAGTGTTCATTTGTGTTGTCACTGAACTTTCACTTGTTCTTTATATAGTTATAATATATATGAAGTGAAGTCACTCAGTCGTGTCCGACTCTTTATGTCCCCATAGACTGTAGCCTATCAGGCTCCTCCATCCATGGGATTTTCCAGGAAAGAGTGCTGGAGTAGGTTGCCATTTCCTTCTCCAGGGGATCTTCCCGACCCAGGAATTGAACCCAGATCTCCCTCATTGCAGGCAGATGCTTTACCATCTGAGCCACCAGGGAATATATTACAAAAAGAGAAATATATTTATATATAGTGTTTTATGTTTGTGTATATGCACAATCTTAAATACACACACATTGTTAGCTGATAATAGCTAAGACACCAATCTCCTTCGGTGTCTGCCCGCCGAGGACTTTGGGCCTCTGGATGCGTGCAGGGCTTCTAGGCCTTTGGACTGCCACCTGGCGCCAGATTTGGCCCTTGCCACTGGAGTCGCCTGCCTGGGCCTGTGTGCTGGCTCTTGTGTTTGCTTCCCTCGTAGCCCAGGTGGTAAAGAATATGCCTGCAATGAATGAGACCTGGGTTGGATTCCTGGGTTGGGAAAATTCCCTGGAGAAGGAAATGGCAACCCATCCCAGTATTCTTGCCTGGAGAATCCCATGGACGGTGAGCCTGGTGTGCTTCCTGGGGTTGCAAGAGTCGGACACAACTTAGTGACTAAACCACCACCACCAATCCCTGAGAATATTTGTATTGTAATAGGCGGTTTTGGGAATCAAAATGTCTCAAAGAGCCCATAAAATCTCAATGGGAGTATAGCGGATTGTTTGTTTCATTTCAAGTTGGGATTAAATAGTAAGAGAAGGTAGAATGTATACTGAATTTTGTTATCAGAGCTCAAAAAAATTCATTTAAGTACACTCTCTTCCAACTCTGATTTAACTTTCAGTTTTCCATAAATATGTTCACATTGTGAATAAAGGAAATACTTCAAATTTAACCTGAAAGGCCAGATGTTCCTGAGACATGGTATGGTATCGTGGTTAAGAAAAAGGCTCTTGAGTCAGAACCCTGAACTCCAATCCTAGTTCTGCTACCATTAGATGAATTGATTTGTTAAGTAACCTCAAATTGCTTAACATTTCTGGGCCCATCAGTCAAATTGCTAAAATACTAGGCTTGGCCTCACAGAGCCATGGTGAGGATTAAACAGTTTAATTAAATTTAAATTTATAAGGAGTAAACATTTATGGATGGCATCACTGACTCGATCAATATGGGTTTGAACAAGCCCTGGGAGTTGGTGATGGACAGGGAAGCCTGGTGTGCTGTAGTCCATGGGGTCTCAAAGAGTCGGACACAACTGAGCAACTGAAAACTAACAAAATGGTATCAGTTCAGAATAATGATGATACAGGATTAGCTAATATTGGGACATCTAATCATCTCAGGTTTGGAAATACTCATGGACGGCAAGGAATCGGAAAAGAACAATTAAAATACTTAAAAAATAGTAGAATTCCTTTTATGAGGGAGAACAAAGGGTATAAAATCTGTATTGCCTGTCAAAAGGACAAGGAGAATAACATAGCTACTACTCATATTTAAAAGATTCAAGTGGTAAAGAAAATTACTTAGCATAGTAGAAAGAAATAAAACTATAATTAGTAAGATAGAATCTAGAAAAAAAAAAGCCTTTTGACTAAACATCAGGAAAGCCAAAAAGAGATACTTTTAAATAGAGATATAGCTATAGAGAAAAAATGTATGGGATACAAAGAGGAAAGAAGTAGTGGGATGGATTGGGAGACTGGGATTGACATACATACAGTTCGTTGTTGTTCAGTCACTAAATCATGTCTGACTCTTTGCAACCCCATGGACTGCAGCATGCCCGGCTTCCCTGTCCTTCACTATCTCCCAGAACTTGCTCAAACTCACATACATTGAGTTGGTGATGCCACCCAACCATCTCATCCTTTGTTGTCCCCTTCTCCTCTTGCCTTCTATCTTTCCAGCACCAGGGTCTTTTCCATTGAGTTGGCTCTTCACATAAGGTGGCCAAAGTACTGGAACTTCAGCTTCACCATCAGTCCTTCCATCAGCATTGGTTTCCTTTAGGATTGACTGGTTTGATCTCCTTGCTGTCCAAGGGACTTTCAAGGGTCTTCTCCCACATCACAGTTCAAAAGCATCAATTCTTTGATGCTCAACGTTCTTTATGGTCTAACTCTCACATCCATACATGACTATTGGAAAAACCATGAAAATGAAAGTGAAGTCGCCCAGTCATGCCTGACTCTTTGCGACCCCATGGACTGTAGCCTACTGGGCTTCTCCATCCATGGGATTTTCCAAGCAAGAGTACTGGAGTGGGTTGCCATTTCCTCCTCCAGAGGATCTTCCTGACCCAGGGATTGAACCCGGGTCTCCTGTATTGTAAGCAAATGCTTTACCATCTGAGCCACCAGGGAAGTCTAGCTTTGGCTATATGGACCTTTGTTGGTAAAGTAATACCTCTGCTTTTTAATATGCTGTCTAGGTTTGTCATAACTTTTCTTCCAAGGAGCAAGCATCTTTTAAATTCATGGCTGCAGTCACCATCTGAGTGATTTTGGAGCCCAAGAAAATAGCCTGTCACTGTTTACACTCTTTTCCCATCTATTTCCCATGAATTGATGGAATCAGACGCCATGATCTTAGTTTTCTGAATGTTGAGTTTTAAGTTAACATTTTCACTCTCCTCTTTCAACTTCATCAAGAGGCCCTTTAGTTCCCCTTTGCTTTCTGCCATAAAGGTGGTGTCATCTGCATATCTAAGGTTGTTCGTATTTTTCCCCAGCCTGTGCTTCATCCAGCCCAGCATTTTGCATGATGTACTCTGCATATAAGTTAAATAAGCAGGGTGACAATATACAGCCTTGATGCACTCTTTTCCCAGTTTGGAACCAGTCCATTGTTCCATGTCTGATTCTAACTGTTGAATCTTGATCTGCATACACTAATAGATAATGAGAACCTATTGTATAGCACAGGAAACTACTCAGTGCTCTGTAGTGACCTAGTGTTAGCTGTCCAGTTGTGTCCAACTCTCTGTGACCCCATGGATTATAGCCCTCCAGTTTCCTCTGTCCATAGGATTCTCCAGGCAAGAATACTGGAGTGCATAGCCATTCCCTTCTCCAGGGGATCTTCCTGACCCAGGGATCAAACCTGGGTCTCCTGCATTGCCGGCAGATTCTTTACCATCTGAACCAGAGGGAGGAGGTCCTAAATGGGAATAAAATTCAAAATATAGTGGATATGTGCATACATATAGCTAATGTACTTTTCTATACAGCAGAAACTAACACAGCATTGTAAAGCAACTGTACTCTGATTTTTTTTGATGAAAATGTTCTAGAATATTCATTGCAGCATTATAAAAAAAAGAGAGAGAGAAGGATGTAGTTGTGCAAAGGTTCCTAAGAAAGGTAAGTGAAACTTTGCTCATGAAAGCATCTTTAAGGTTCCCGTGTTTGAGAGACTGTATGTGAGAGACTGTATGTGAGAGACTGTATAAAGTTTACTGTGTTATTCAGTCTGGAAGGCAAACTAGAGCAGCTTTTATTGTGCCAAATATAAACCCAGTCTTCTTTTTTTCTCCCAAGTAAGAGAGAAAGCAGTTCATCAGTAGGAGCTTCAGATGTCTGTGATACTGTGTCCACAAGGGGCTAACTAATCAGTTCATGGCAGAAATACACATGTTTAAATCAAGTTAAAAAAATGAACATAAAAATGCTTTTTCTTTCTAGCCAAATATTATAATAACTCCAATTTCATAGACAACAAGAAAACCACATCACCTTTCTCTGTTACTGAGTGTCTCAGCCCTCTGAACCTGCTGACACCTGACCTGTCTTCACACAGGCAGAATACCTGTTGGCTCGTCTTCATCTGGCCTGGTCTGTTCAAGTGTATGTTGAACATGTATAATGGGAGAGACCAAGCTCTCTTTTTTTATTAATTAATTTATATTGAACTGGAGGATGATTGCTTTACAATATTATATTGGTTTCTGCCATATATCAGCATGAATCAGTCATAGGTATATGCAAGTCTTGAAGCTCCCTCCCACCTTTTACCCCATCCCACCCCTCTGGGTTATCACAGAGCACTGGATTTGAGCTCCCTGCATCATACAGTAAATTTACAGTGGCTATCTGATTTTACATATGGTAATCAATATGTTTCAAGGTGACTCTCAGTTCGTCCCACCCTCTCCTTCCCCACCCGCTGTCCACAAGTCTGTTTATGTCTGCGCCTCCATTGCTACCCTGCAAATAGGTTCATCAGTACCTGGACACTTGCTAGTTTATATTGTTAGAAAAGGTGAATTAAATTTCCATGTCATGTGAAAAAATTCAATAAGCAAAACCAGAGACCCAAGTTGATGTACATGTTTTCTAGAGAATAAAATCAATGGGAAACATATTTCCAATGCACATTGTATAAGATGAAAAAGTGAAAAAAAACAAAAAACAAAAAGCAGTCCAGGACTGAAAAACAGATAGAGCACACATTACTTGCTATAATAATTTTTTTAAAAGGTTATTTGAGTACCTCTTTGGAAGTATCCATCCATAAGGATTTGCCTCTAATACTTGGAGAGAAAAAATTTTTTTAGATTTGTTTGCTTTTCTTCCTAGAGTTGACTATCTAGAGATTTTAACAAAGGCAATGTAAGCCAACGGTCAGCTTGGAATTATGAAATGAAAAAGCTGGATGGCAGATTGTTCATCTCCAGATGGATTAATTTAGTGCAGTTGAATAATAACAATATCTTACATGCTTATGAAACTTTTTAACTTTCAAGTGATTTCATATATGTTTTCTCATTTGAACAGTTTTGACTTATTATTTAAAGAAATCAGTCAGAGAGGGAAGTCCCATCCCTGGTTAAGGAAAAACAGGCTGTTTCTACATGACTTTAATATATGGAGAGTTTTGTGTTCAGAAAATTAGAAAATTTTCCAGAGAAGAAGACTATTAGCAATTTCATTTTTTTAAATGCTTGTATTCCCAAAGCTAATTCCGTATGTGTTTTTGCAATTTGAAGTTGGAGGCCAAGAGATACTATTTTATATTTATAAATCTTGACTTCACACTGTAAGTTAGAGTTCTTCAATATTTATATGGTCCAAAATCTGATCAGAACCAAAGCTTTAATTATATATTATGGTTAACAAAAACAATCCAAAATATTCACAAAATAAAGTTGTTTTCTTTTTTTTTGAACTTGATTTTAGTTATACCATGGCTTTATGTATAAAAATAAAACCAAAAAGTTAATTCAAAATGATTGAACCTAGTTCCAGTGCTCTTGCCTGGAGAATCCCAGGGACAGGAGAGCCTGGTGGGCTGCCGTCTATGGGGTCGCACAGAGTTGGACACGACTGAAGTGACTTAGCAGCAGCAGCAGCAGTCTAGGTAGAATTGTACTTGGTTAATAAAAATAGACTATTACTTTTATAATATTGATGTTAAGACATTAGTTGACGCAAATAATTGTTTGAAGACTAAAATGTTCATTTTATATAGAATTTGAAGCAGTGCGTTTGTTAATTGATTTTCCTTGCTACAGCTATTCTATGTTTGGCTTATAGATATTTTGTATATGGAAATTACAAGATACTAAAAAGCTATTCCATAGCATTGGAACATGCTTCTCATCTCCCATGCTAGATTTAACCTCTTAATTTTATCTCTTAAACAAAGGAATCCCTGGGTGCTAAAATTTTCTGATTGAACACAGGACAATAATGATTTCCTGAACTAACTTATTCAAATAATGTCAAACCAGAGTAGATTTGGTCTTCTTTCTCAGACATTTTCAGTGTTATAATCCCTGCTAAGGCCAGCCACTTACATTGCAGATGTTGTCTCACTCTGCAGTAATTGAGGGCACTGAAAAGCATGATGGTGGTCTGAAGCAGGATTTATTCCTGTGAACTGGCTTGTGGTGAGAGTCGGAGAAGCTTTCTAGGAGAGTGACATTTGGCCTGTGTCTTGAAGGCAGAGGAAAACTTAGTTTTGCAGGAAGACAAAGAAGGGAAGGCATACTTACGCTCAAGGCACAACGATGTGGATGTGGGAAAAAACAAAGTGTTTGGGTCCCTGCATAGCCAAATAAATAATTTCATGAGCTCTAAGAACAGGAGGTGGGTCCATATAGTGTGTAGACTTGTGCAGGCTTGTTGGGTCAATGTGATAGAGGAGGGGCGGTCCATTGGAATTCACAGTTTAATTTAAATAAGTGTGTGTGTGTGTGTGTGTGTGTGTGTGTGTGTGTTTAGGTATGCATATAATTTTTGTATCTAATAGGCATCACACTGGGCACTTGGAACACAGAGAAAAATAAGAGTGTTGCCCTCAAGAATCCTGTGGGTTGCTAGCCGTGAACTGCCTGCTGCTCACATCAAGCTCCTCAGTACTTCCTGACAGACTGGACAGAGTATTCAGAGAAGAAGAGCAATGGGAGTTGGTACAAAGCAACTCCAAATTGGGAGAAATTGAACAGTAAGCACCTTAGATGACTGAGAAGCAGCATCAACTTTTCATCTGAAGAGCAGTTCATTAGGGCTGAATAACTAGTTCATTGAATAACCACAAAGAAAGCTCTTTAAGCCTGACCTGAGTCCAAGTGTTTTTAACTTTTAAAAGATTTAATTATTAAACAATTTTTATTGGAGGATAGCATGTTTCAATGTGGTGTTAGTTTCAAGTATAAGGGCTCAGGGACTGATTCCAGTTTCATTCCTTTCTAGAAGTCTGCATATAATGTCACTGAATTCCATTTCCCCATTGATAGCAGCATCCCTAGTCTCTCCTGCTTCATAGAGTTCTGAGGATAAAATAAGATGATGGTTGCAAAGCATTATGTAATTGTTAAAAAAAAAAGCTATATAAATACAATGAATTGAGGCGTAGCTCAGAGGTAGGGCATTTGCTTCAAAAAAATGGCAGTTAACCCCAGTTATTGTCTTCATTGTGGTGGTCAGACATTTGAAAATAGAGCCTAATAGTGACTTCTATAGCTCTGTCGGGTCATTGTGAAAAGAGCTTGCATTATCTAAATACAAAAGTCTCCAGATTATGAAGAAATACTGTGTTTTAATAAGTTATCTCTCTTCAAGTATTTAGATAGCATTTTGAGGGCCTTCTATTTTATTAACCTTCTCAGTGGATAAGGATTGAGAATTACATTCCTGTAACGTACGAGGAATTTCACTTTATCAGCATCTGACATGACTTCAGAAAACGCTGATGGGTCTGAAACAGTTTGCTGCTCAGAATGTCTCCCATCACTGAAAGCATTAGAGACCCTTATCAAATAAGAATTGATTCAATGTACAGCTTCCCAGAAAGGCCATTAATGTAGATTAATGAGTTTCTGAGAGATTAGAGTTAGGAAGTTTTGATACAAAACATGTACCAAAATTAGTAGAGATGCCATGTCAGGGAAGAACAGAGGAAAAATGACATTCAAAACTTTCTGTCTGATTGTCTAGTCTTTGTTTAGTATGCAGCTATAGATATGCACACTTTAAACAATGGTGCCAAAATATCATTAATATTGTTTTAATAACTAATCTTCTAGTGAGGGTAGACATACAATTTTATCCTTCAAGATGACAAACTTTGGTTATCTTAAAGAGGTTGAACTCTGTATATTGAAGGTTGCTATAATTTTTACTGGGCTGAGAAACTAATGCTTCTAAATACCAAACTTCAGTGTGTTTTTGCATCTGCCTTTTACTGCTTTTTTTTTTTTTTGCAAAAAGTTACCAACTACCCAAAATGTGTAAGATAAAATTCCCCAGTTAATATTCCACTAAGAACTTTAGAATCAGATTAACAAGTTCTCCCAATATTGCTGGTTTTAAAGTTTGGATTATTATTTAAAATTACTGATTTTTAAGAAAAGAATTGATAATTTTTATAATATTAAGTAAATATATCCATGGATGTAAAATGTGTTTCTATTAATTCAGGTTTTCTTTTAGGCCTTTTAAGACAGTTTAAGATTTTCTCTGTTAAGTTCCTGTAAATGTATTGTTAGGTTAATCCCCAGATGCACTGCAGTCTATAGTGCTGTTGCGAATGGCATCTTAAATTTTTATCTTATTTTCTCACCAGTGATTATGCTGGTGTAGAGCAAGTTTTCTCAATAGTCTTATTATTGACATTTGGGTCTGGGTGGAAAGCTGTTCTGTGAATCATAGGTTGTTTAGCATCATCTCTGGTCTCTATTCACTAGAGGACAATGGCATCTTCTCATCAAAATGTAGCCATATATTGGCCAATGGCTGCTGGCAGGCAAAATCACCTGCTATCTGAGAACCCATTTGTTGATGAATTTTTTTTTTCATGTTTAAACTTACATTTAACAAACTTGATGAACACTCTTAAAAGTTTTAATGGTTTGAGGATCCTCTCAGTATTTCACATAGGATTATTTACCAACTACATATAAAAATATTTTTACCTTTTCTGTTCCAATCGTTGAAATTTTTTTCTTATGTTATTGCCTTAACTAAAATTCTTTCTTGGAGTATGGCCTTGCCTTCTTAGTACTGAGCATCCTGGCCTAATTACAGACTTTAAAAGGAATTGCCTGAAGTTTCTCCATTGAGTGTGACATTTAGTATAGTTTAGAAAATCTTTATCAAAGCAGGGCTGTTGTATGCTTTCAGTTTTCTAAAATTTTCTCTTTTCTCCTATTCATAAATAGGAATTAAATGCTATTTTATAACTCTTTTCTTTATTCAGAAGATTGTTCATTTTTCTCCTTTATTTCATTCTCGTAGCAAATTACATTACATATATGAGATCAAATCATCCTTGAGTTATTGGAAAAATCCGTGCATGAGTTTCATTATATCTCTTTGTATATATCTATATCTATGCATATAAAATTTTGTGGACCTGGGTTAACTTTTATATTATGCCTACTTAGTTGAAGTATTAATATTATTGTTGCTTAGTCACTAAGTAGTGTCTACTCTTTTGTGACCCCATGGACTGTAGCCCACCTCTGTCCATGGATTCTCCAGGCAAGAATACTGGAGCAGGTTGCCATTTCATTCTCCAGGGGATCTTCCCAATCCAGGGCCTGAAACTACATCTCCTGCTTGGGAGGTGGATTTTTTACTGCTGAGCTACCTGACTTTATAAATGAATTGGCAAATTTATTTTATTTTCTTGAAAGATGTTTATTAAATAAGTATTACCTTCATATCCATAATTTCGCTTCTATTGACTTATTGTATTCTTGCTTAGTTTTTGCATTCCACAAAAATCTTTTATTACTGTTCCCTCCATGTTTTCTTTGAACATTCACTATAAAAGTGTATTTGGTTGTTGGGGAGCAGGCAGGATGGATGGTGATAGTGGGCCATAGTTTGTTCTCTTCCAGGTAATTAGAGCCTCCAGTATAGCCAGCTGGGCTCAACTAGTCCTCACTTGCCCTGGTAAGTACCTTTGGTGTTGAAAGCATACTGGGAGCCTACCATGTTGGATCTGCTGACTTCCCCTTGGTGGGAATGAAACTAAGCCACGCTGTGTGGGGCCACCCAAGACAGACAGGTCATGGTGGAGAGGTCTGACAGAATATGGTCCACTGGAGAAGGGAATGGCAAACCACTTCCATATTCTTGTCTTGAGAACCCCATGAACAGTATGAAAAGGCAAAAAGATAGGATACTGAAAGAGGAACTTCCCAGGTCAGTAGGTGCCCAATATGCTACTGGAGATCAGTGGAGAAATAACTCCAGAAAGAATGAAGGGATGGAGCCAAAGCAAAAACAATACCCAGTTGTGAATGTGACTGGTGATAGAAGCAAGATCTGATGCTGCAAAGAGCAGTATTACATAGGAACCTGTAATGTTAGGTCCAAGAATCAAGGCAAATTGGAAGTGGTCAAACAGGAGATGGCAAGTGTGAACATCGACATTCTAGAAATCAGCAAATTAATGGACTAGAATGGGTGAATTTAACTCAGATGACCATTATATCTACTACTGTGGGCAGGAATCCCTTAGAAGAAATGGAGTAGCCATCATAGTCAACAAAAGAGTCCGAAATGCAGCACTTGGATGCAATCTCAAAAATGACCGAATGATCTCTGTTCGTTTCCAAGGCAAACCACTCAATATTACAGTAATCCAAGTCTATGCCCCAATCAGTAATGCTGAAGAAGCTGAAGTTGAATGGTTCTGTGAAGACCTACAAGACCTTTTAGAACTAACACTCAAAAAAGATGTCCTTTTCATTATAGGGGACTGGAATGCAAAAGCAGGAAGTCAAGAAACACCTGGAGTAACAGGCAAATTTGGCCTTGGAGTACAGAATGAAGCAGGGCAGAGGCTAATAGAGTTTTGCCAAGAGAACACACTGGTCATAGCAAACACCCTCTTCCAACAACACAAGAGAAGACTCTACACATGGGCAGTACCAGATGGCCAACACCAAAATCAGATTGATTATATTCTTTGCAGCCAAAGATGGAGAAGCTCTATACAGTCAGCAAAAACAAGACAGAGAGCTGACTGTGGCTCAGATCATGAAATCCTTATTGCTAAATTCAGACTTAAATTGAAAAGTGGGGAAAACCACTAGACCATTCTGGTATGACCTAAGGCAAATCCCTTATGATTATACAGTGGAAGTGAGAAATAGATTTATGGGACGAGATCTGATAGAGTGCCTGATGAACTATGGAATGAGGTTCATGACATTGTACAGGAGACAGGGATCAAGACCATCCCCATGGAAAAGAAATGCAAAAAAGCATAATGATTGCCTGAGGAGGCCTTACAACCAGCTGTGAAAAGAAGAGAAGTGAAAGCAAAGGAGGAAAGGAAAGATATACCCATTTGAATGCAGAGCTCCAAAGAATAGCAAGGAGAGACAAGACAGCCTTCTTCAACAATTAATGCAAAGAAATAGAGGAAAACAATAGAATGGGAAAGACTAGAGATCTCTTTAGGAAATTAGAGATACCAAGGGAACAATTTCATGCAAAGATGGGCACAATAAAGGACAGAAATAGTATGGTCTTAACAGAAGCAGAAGATATTAAGAAGCGGTGGCAAGAATACACAGAAGAACTGTACAAAAAAGATCTTCATGACCCAGATAACCACGATGGTGTGATCACTCACCTAGAACCAGACATCCTGGAATGTGAAGTCAAGTGGGCCTTAGGAAGCATCACTACGAACAAAGCTAGTGGGGGTGATGGAATTCCAGTTGATCTATTTCAAATCCTAAAAGATGATGCTGTGAAAGTGCTGCTCTCAATATTCCAGCAAATGTGGAAAACTCAGCAGTGGCCACAGGACTGGAAAAGGTCAGTTTTCATTCCAGTCCCAAAGAAAGGTAATGCCAAAGAATGCTCAAACTACCACACACTGCACTCATCTCACATGCTAGTAAAGTGATGCTTAAAATTCTCCAAGCCAGTCTTCAGCAATACATGAACTGTGAAATTCCAGATGTTCAAGCTGGTTTTAGAAAAGGCAGAGGAACCAGAGATCAACTTGCCAACATCTGCTGGATCATGGAAAAAGCAAGAGAGTTCCAGAAAAACATCTATTTTTGCTTTATTGACTATGCCAAAGCCTTTGACTGTGTGGATCACAATAAACTGTGGAAAATTCTGAAAGAGATGGGAATACCAGACCACCTGACTTGCCTCTTGAGAAACCTGCATGCATTTCAGGAAGCAACAGTTAGAACTGGACATGGAACAACAGACTGGTTCCAAATAGGAAAAGGAGTTCGTCAAGGGTGTATATTGTCACCCTGCTTATTTAACTTATATATATATATATATGTATATATATATATATATATGTAGAGTACATCATGAGAAATGTTGGTCTGGGAGAAGCACAAGCTGGAATCAAGATTGCCAGGAGAAATATCAATAACCTCAGATATGCAGATGACACCACCCTTATGGCAGAAAGTGAAGAAGAACTGAAAAGCCTCTTGATGTAAGTGAAAGTGGAGAGTGAAAAAGTTGGCTTAATGCTCAAAATTCAGAAAACTAAAGTCATAGCATCCAGTCCCATCATTTCATGCCAGATAGATGGGGACACAGTGGAAACAGTGGCTGACTTTATTTTCTTGGGCTCCAAAATCACTGCAGATGGTGATTGCAGCCATGAAATTAAAAGATGCTTACTCCTTGGAAGGAAAGCTATGACCAACCTGGTCAGCATATTAAAAAACAGAAACATTACTTTGTCAACACAGTTCTGTCTAGTCAAGGCTATTGTTTCTCCAGTAGTCATGTATGGATGTGAGAGTTGAACTATAAAGAAAGCTGAGCACTGTAGAATTGATACTTTTGAACTGTGGTGTTGGAGAAGACTCTTGAGAGTCCCTTGGACTGCAAGGAGATCCAACAAGTCAGTCCTAAAGGAGATCAGTCCTGAGTGTTCATTGGAAGGAGTGATGTTGAAGGTGAAACTACAATACTTTGGCCACCTGATGCAAAGAACTGACTCGTTTGAAAAGACCTGATGTTGAGAAAGATTGAGGGTGGGAGGAGAAGGGTACAACAGTGGATGAGATAGTTGGATGGCATCACTGACTCGATGGACATGGGTTTGAGTAGACTCCGGGAGTTGGTGATGGACAGGGAGGCCTGGTGCGCCGTGGTTCATGTGGTCGCAGAGTCGGACACAACTGAGCGACTGAACTGAACCATTTTAGATCTGCAGAATTCCCCTTGTTGATCCCTCTTTCAGGTTCATGCATAAAGATATCCTCCTTTCAGTTTTTCCTTTTATAAACATTTTACTACATTTTGCTATTTTTTATTTTCTCAAGTAACAGGCAGGGAGATTCTAGAATTCTGATTCATTTCATAATTTGTTTAAAAGGCTTGTCTTTTTATTTGTATTATTGTGAAAGTGAAAGTTGCTCAGTCATGTCCAACTCTTTGCAACCCCATGGACTATACAATCCATGGAATTCTCCAGACCAGAATACTGGAGTGGGTATCCTTTCCCTTCTCCAGCGGATATTCTAGACCCAGGAATTGAACCAGGGTTTCCTTCATATCGGGTAGGTTCTTTACCAAGTGAGCTATCAGGGAAGCTCTTTGTATAATTGTGGGGAAGGTCAATTATCAGACACATTCTCTTAACCTCTATAGATCCTAAAATGATTTTACTTACCATGGGACTAGATCAGGGGCATGCCCAGATCCAGTTTCTGAGTTTTTAAAATTTTTTAAGGTGATAAACAAGAAACTATCCAACATTAGATAGGTCCATGCAACAATAAAATATGTTAGCTAGAAATTAATATTTTTATTAAATGTAGCATATAATCCTATTTGTATGACATATATTTATAATATGCATGATAAGTATTGAACACATAGGAATTAGACAAGATGGTAAAGTAGTCATTAATAGATGTTGTTAATCTAATTTTTTGTGTAGCCAAACTAGACTTTGAGTATCTTTCATTATTGATCACAGCACTTAAATGGACAATTATCTCTGCTAAAAGCAAAGTCCAGACCCTCCCATAGCCATGGTTCCCTGCTCTTCTGCCATTCCTTGCCCAGAACCCCCTTGCTGTACTTCTGCCAGATATAGGGCTACCTAGAATCCTTCACTGATTTCCAAGGAGACTTTCATTCTGCTTTTCATAACATACCATCTTTCTTCAAAGATCTTTCAGATAGAATATCTAACTCTCTCCCAATCAACATGAAAGGACCAGCCATTGTGTTGTAGCCCCCTTTGGTGGCATGAGTTCATCACCTTGCCTGGTATGGAAACATTTTCCTTTGATGCCTAGAACCTTGACTTTCTTTCTTTTTTGTACATATATTCCCAAAAGGAAAAATACGTGAATGAAACAGCAGTACTGTAACAATTTTTTCTTTCTTATAGTTTCCAAGCTAAGGATGCTAGTATTTAAATATGTTTGTTCTTTCCTCTTGACTTTGGGTATGTGATTCTCTAACAATGTTCACTTTCACTTTTTTCAGAATGTCAATTTTCTGAAATTTTCTAGCTCCTTAATTAAATTTTCAGAAAACATACTTTTCCTACAAATATTCTGAATGTGATTCCCTTTCCTATATTCTGAAGTATCTCATTTCAGAGATCAAATGTCCCTTTTACCTTTTGGTTAATCTTTACTTAAGTTCTCTCTAGCTTAATATTTCCTGTAGAATTGATTGAATTTCAGTCCAATTTTTCAGTTATTCAGCAGTTGAGCTGCAGCCTCAAATATTCAGCAGAGAGAAGGTGGAGATGTAACATGCCTAGTACAATTTCTGATTTTTATTTAACTTTTACCAAGCACAGTCATGTTGCTTTGCTGTTTTTATATAAAGACACAAAAAATAAAAAATAAAAACCTACCCCATAAATGTACAGTGGCATATGGCAATAAGAATTTCTTTCTCCTGTGGATAGGATGGGCTGTACTGCTGATGTCATGTAACTTGTTCACGTGTCCATATTTTGACTTAGAGTCTGTCTGCTCTGCTCACATGTGTCTCCTCCACTTGGACCAGTGAGGGAAGCTTTACTTCTCATGACAATGACAGAAGACAAAGAATAACTAGAAAATGGATATTCCGACAAAATGACCTCATTCAACTGGCTAAAGCAAGTCACGTGTTCAAACCCAAAGTAAAGAGTCAGTAAAATATGCCCTCTCCTTCAGTAAGAGAAACTAAAAAGCCACATGAAAAAGGGTGAACATAAAGGGAAGGATAGAAAATTAAGGTTAATTCAATTCACTGCATTGTCTTTCTATTACCAACAGCAGCAAGCTCTGCCTGGCTGAGCTAATGTAGTAAAAGAGAAAATACAGCTATCACCCTGGAAGCTACCAGGAGTACGGTTGTCTCTACTAACACACACAGTGCTTACACTAAACCAGACATGTAAAATATTCTCTTGCATTATTTCATTTAATACTTATAGGAATTCTAATTTGTAGGTGTTATTATTATTCTGGGAATTCAATTTACCAAAT
Source organism: Capra hircus (assembly GCF_001704415.2). Taxonomy (NCBI): domain Eukaryota; kingdom Metazoa; phylum Chordata; class Mammalia; order Artiodactyla; family Bovidae; genus Capra; species Capra hircus. The sequence goes on from NC_030808.1 coordinate 18,466,855, forward strand.
AGTTAAGAAGTACCTACTCTTTCCAGGCATTGTTTTGAGCAAGAGGATTACAGCAGAGAACAACTAGATGAGGGCCCTGTTCATACCTTGAGGTTGTAATGGGAAGGCGGACCAGCAACTTAACAAGATAATTTCAGGAGGGTATATGTTTTTAAACAATAATCTGTCTTGATTCAGTTGGTCAAAGAAAGTCTTTTGAGGAGTAATTTATTTAAGACCTGAATGATTCAAAAGAAGTAAGCAGGCAGATATTTAAAAACAGGTATTTCCAAGGAGAGATACTGTCTAGTGCAATGTCCTAAGTCAGGGTGAAGCTTAGTAGAAACAGATGATGAGGGTGACTAGATCATAACAAGGAAACCAGAGATTAATACTAGACAAAGCTGAAAAGCCAAACATTATGCAATATACGTTGGATTTTAAATTAATGCAATTCGGTGGTGGTGGGGAGACACAATTTATTCCATAACATACTCCCAACCACAACATAGTAAGAAAAGATAAATAACAAATCTTAAAGCAGTTAAAGGAAAGAAAACAGATATTACTTCAAAAAGCAATAGTTTAATAACAGACTCTTCAACAGGTAACAATGGAAGTGGGAAGCCAGTGAATAATGTTAAGTTGAACCATATGATAGTGCTATTTTTGTACATTAAAAAGTGTCAAACATCATCAATTTCATATGACTTAAACAAATATCTTTAAAGTGAAGAAATGCAATAACTGCCAAGCTGTGCTCTGCTGTGCTTAGCTGCTCTGTCGTGTCTGACTCTGCGACCCCATGAACTCTAGCCCGCCAGGCTCCTATGCACATGGGGATTCTCTAGGCAAGAATATTGGAGTGGGTTGCCATGCCTTCCTCCAGGGGATCTTCCCAACCCAGGGTTCAAACCCAGGTCTCCCGCGTTATAGGCAGATTTTTTTTTTTTTTTTTACCATCTGAGCCACCAGGGAAGCCAAAAATTGTCAAACATCATCAATTTCTTATGATTTAACCAAATATCTGTAAAGTGAATAACAGCAATAACTGCCAAGCTAGATTTCTATAACTATTAAACATGTCCTTCAAGATATATGGGAAAATAAAGACATTTTTAAACATTCACTAGTAATGTTGAATGTCTCAAGTTGAAGGCAAATGATTCCAGATGAGATGTATAATATGCAAAAGAAATGAAGAACAAAGAAAAGGATTAATATGTGAGTAAATGTAAACAAATATTGACTGTACAGAACAGTAATAATATCAAGCTGAAGTTAAAAAAATTAAAATATTAGATAAAAATAATTCACTTAGATTTTCTAATGGAGTCAGTGGAATTAAGATTTGTAAAGACTTCATATTATTTAGGAAGAGAATAGTGGTTTCAATTAAATTTAAATTTAGACTTTGATAAAGTGTGTGATTTCCATGTTTATCAGTGAGGTTGAACACCTTCTTGTATGTCTTTGAAAATTTGGATTTTCTCTTTGACAATGTGCTGATTAAAGTTTTGTGCCCATTTTCATGTTGGGGAATCTGCCATTTTCTTTTCAGTTTGTTAACTGTCTTTATGTTTTATGAAGAGTTGACTCATTGGAAAGACTCTGATGCTGGGAGGGATTGGGGGCAGGAGAAGGGGACGACCGAGAATGAGATGGCTGGATGGCATCACTGACTCAATGGATGCGAGTCTGAGTGAACTCCGGGAGTTGGTGATGGACAGGGAGGCCTGGGGTGCTGCGATTCATGGAGTTGCAAAGAGTTGGACACGACTGAGTGACTGACCTGAACTGATTACATTTCAAAAAATGAATTACAAAAATGTAGGGAGGTAAGAACCAATGTTGATTGAAAATCTATTTACATATCTACTATTTTGTGAAATCTGATAAAATATCCATCATCATTCCTGTTGTGAAGAGTACAATTGAGCCTCTTGGAATTTAATTCAGTACCCAAGTTCATGCACTTTGTGAAAACCAGTGAGTGACCTTCAGCTCTGATTCCCACTGTTTCTCCACTTGTCCAAACCAAAGAATTAAAAGTTCATCTGATTAATATATCTGGAATATTGTGTACAATTCTAAGAATTGCACATTAAAGAATATTTGAGGATTTGACATAATTTCTAAAATGGTAGTTAATATATAGGGAGAGCAAACCAGCAAATCCTAAAGGAAATTAACCCTGAATATTCATTGGAAGAACTGTTGCAAAGCTGAAACTCCAATGTTTTGGCCACCTGATGTAAAGAGCTGACTAATTGGAAAAGGCCCTGATGCTGGAAAAGATTGATGGCAAGAGGAGAAGAGGGCAGCAAGGATAAGATGATTGGATAACAAAATGACTCAATGAACACGAATTTGGGCAAACTCTTGGAGATAGTGGAGGACAGAGGAGCCTGGCATGTTGAAGTCCATGGAGTTGCAAAGAGTTGGACACAACCTAACAACAGAAAAATTACAACAAAGCTAATATATCAATGTTGAGACCTTTAAACTAAATCATGTACATTTTAAGGCGTCTTTCCATAAAAGAAAACATAGAAGAATATGGGGAAAGGGAGAGAGAGAAGAGTGTTGTTTTTCATGATATAGCCTCAAAAATTTGGAGGAAGTGATATGAAAGAAATAGTGACTATGTACTATATTAGCAATACCAAATTACTCTATTTAATGGGAAGTAAATACAGTGCCTAGTCTAGAACCATGTGCTTTAAGGGCCTATGGACATGTTTGGATTTGGGGGAAAAGTTAGTGCTAAAATATGAAAAGAAAATCAAAGTTAAGTAGAAGACCACAAAATCTAACATTATTAAGATTATAGATTGACCAAATTTTATTGATTAAATTTTTATTTGCAAAAATGTGATTTAAATCAGGAAAGATCTTTAATAGGTTTACTGAATGTACAAACATGTGCTGTTCCAATACCACAGGTTTGAGTCCTAAAATAGATTCTGATGAGTTTTATTTTGTGTGATCTCCATTAAATATATGTAATTGGTAGATTTATTATTTTATATACCATCCTATCAAATATGTTTTCAGTAGAAGGGAACTTCTATTTGACCAGGTATTGAAATAAGAATTGAAATCTTTAAAGAAATTTTTACATGTCTGATAATTGGAAGAATTCTCCATATACTGGATTCTGGCTCAATAATTCCAAGACTCATTTATTCTCTTCTACCACATACCTCCAGGACCGATGCTCATGTCTCATCCATTATTATTCTAGAGCCTCTAACCCTGATCACTCATATGGCAATTCTAGGTGAGTTTGCTTGTGAGATGCACGAGTTCTAGAAGCTGTCTGTAAAGTAAGTTAACTCAGTGGGCTTCTCTGGTGGCTTGGTGGTAAAGAATCCACCTGCCAATTCAGGATACTTGGCTTCGATCCCTGGGCTGGGAAGATCCCCTCGAGAAGGAAATGGCAACCCACTTTAGTATCTTGCTTGGAGAATCCCAGGGACAGAGGAGCCTGGCGGGCTACAGTCCATAATAAGTTCACAAAAGTGTTGAAAATGACTAGCGACTAAAACAATAAGTTAATCCAGTAGGCTTAGGGTGTTCAAACTCTGCACATGGCAGACAAAGATGTGGTTCTTGACTAGCTTCTGTCAAATAACCTCTAAGTCCCTGGAATATATTGTCTGAGAAGAGGGTCTTTGTATACCTTAGGCGTTCAGTTCAGTTCAGTTCAGTCGCTCAGTCATGTCTGACTCTTTGCGACCCCATGAATCGCAGCACACCAGGCCTCCCTGTCCATCACCAACTCCCAGAGTTCACTCAGACGCACGTCCATCGAGTCTGTGATGCCATCCAGCCATCTCATCCTCTGTCGTCCCCTTCTCCTCCCGCCCCCAATCCCTCCCAGCATCAGAGTCTTTTCCAATGAGTCAACTCTTCGCATGAGGTGGCCAAAGTACTGGAATTTCAGCTTTAGCATCATTCTCTTCAAAGAACACTCAGGGCTGAACTCCTTCAGAATGGACTGGTTGGATCTCCTTGCAATCCAAGGGACTCTCAAAAGTCTTCTCCAACACCACAGTTCAAAACCATCAATTTTTCGGCACTCAGCTTTCTTCACAGTCCAACTTTCACATCCATACATGACCACTGGGAAAACCATAGCCTTGACTAGACAGACCTTTGTTGGCAAAGTAATGTCTCTGCTTTTCAATATGCTATCTAGGTTGGTCATAACTTTTCTTCCAAGGAGTAAGCGTCTTTTAATTTCATGGCTGCAATCACCATCTGCAGTGATTTTGGAGCCCCCAAAAATAAAGTCTGACTCTGTTTCCACTGTTTCCCCATCTATTTCCCATGCCACACCAAATAGCTGACATTAATGATTTATGGTGGTTGTCTGCTTTTGTTTACCTAGGGCTCTAGGCCAGGACTCTGTGTCAGTTTCATCTCTGGAGGGTTTAGAGACTGATAGTTAAGATCTGTCATGTGGACACTCCATGCATATGAGATTATCCTCTGGTAAATTACCTGGATGTCAAGACCCGGGAAAGTTTCACTGGTTGGCAATATTTTGTAAGTGTTGTAAATATCTTCAGAATGCGGACAGCAATTGCAACTAGCTTCTGGGTAGTTATAATGATTAAATGAGATAGTATGTGTGATATGCTTAGTATAGTGACTGACGCTGTTCTAATTAGAACTGTATACATATAGAGCTTGTTAAATAAAACTGAGGGCTTTCCTCATGGCGCAGACGGTAAAGAATCAGCCTGCAATGTGGGAGACCTGGGTTCTGTCCCTGGGTTTGGAGAATCCCCTGGGGAAGGGAATGGGTACCCACTCCAGTATTCTTGCCTGGAGATTTCCATGGAGAGAGGAGCCTGACAGGGGCTACAGTCCATGGGATCACAGACACAACTGAGCTACTTTCACTTCATTTCACTTCACAGGAATGTCAGAGGTTGGAACCTGCAAGCCTGTATCAAGCACTGGAGTAGGGAAGATGAGGATAAAACGTCAAGAGGCAAGGAGATCTGTAGCTAATAAATAAATAAAACAAGTATTGATGCATACTCATGCACATAGCTAGGCAAAGTATAAAGCAGAGGAAGAAACTGGTTTGGTTTAAGACATAGACCCTAATCTAAGCAAAAGTTTTAGAAATTCACCTTGTTGGGTTCTGACCAATAGAAAAGTAGAATGAAAACTATAGAACCTGGCAAATAATATCCTCTTGTCCTTTCCTTATATTTCATTTTTCACTATATTGTTTTTTTAAAATTTTTATTTTATACTGTGATATAGTTGATTAGCAATGTAACTTTAGGGGTACAGCAAACTCATCCAGTTGTACATATACTTGTATCTATTCTTTTTAAAATTCTTTTCCCGTTTAGGTTATTACAGAGTATTAAGCAGAATTCCTTGTGCTATATTGATTGTTAATTATCTATTTTAAATATAGCAGTGTGTACATGAAGAAGGAAATCACAACCCAACCCACTTCAGTATACTTGCCTGGGAAATCCCGTGGACAGAAGGCCCTGGAGGCCTACAGTCAGTGGAGTCACAAAGAATCAGACATGACTTAGAGACTAAACAGATGCAACGTGTGTACAGGACATTATATTTCATTTTGCAGAAAGTTTTCTGAAGCTGTGGCTGCACCAGTGGTGATTCTGGTGAACACAGTGTTGCCCCTCTCACCAAGGCTGTGTTAAGTGCCTGAGAAATCTACATAAATACAGTGACTTAGTTATACACAAGCAGCTTCGAAAGGACCTCCCTATTTATCTGCCCTTATCTTTTTCACTCCAATCCTTTTAGGTTCTGGAGCTTCTACCGTTCTGGAACATGGTAAAATGAGACACCATGATCCCTCCATTTGTTATGGAGTTTATGAAGACTTAATTACAAAGTCTTCATAAAGCTGAAGAAGTAATGTGTGTGTGTGTGTGTGTGTGTGTGTGTGTGTGTGTGTGTGTGTGTGAGTTGCTCAGTTGTGCCCAGTCTTTGCTACTCCATGGACTACAGCCTGCCAGGCTTCTCTGTCCATGGAATTCTGTAGGCAAGAATACTGGAGTGGGTAGCCTTTTCCTTCTTTGGGGGATCTTCCCAACTCAGGGATCGAACTTGGGCCTCCTGCATTGGAGGAAGATTCTTTACTGTCCAAGCCACCAGGAAAGCCTGAAGAAGGAATAGTCTCACAATTTAAGGAAAGCAGGGATTTTTTTGAAGGGCAATTGAGAAAGGTTATTCTACAAACCTAAGGTCATTACAAGTGTTTAAGAAACTGCTAGACACTAAACATTTCCTCTGGTCACTGGGTATCACCATCTTTTTGGGTAGCAACTATGAATTTTTCAGGATAACCCTTATAGCTAGCTGATCATTGACTCTCTTCCTATCTTATTGAATGCATGCTCATCCTTTTTACTTCCTAAATATTTATGATAGTATATACATGTTAGCTCCTGATTCCTTAAGTCTGTGTTTTCTGGGCTCTCATTTCTTCCAGGTGATTAAATCATGCTTCTTCCTTAATTCCCGGGGCTTTCCTGTGAGTAGGAGAAGAGAGAAAGAAGTAAGTTCAAAGTAAAACAGACAATTACCTCTATTCATCCACCAAAAGTCAGAAAAAGAGAGAGGAATTCTCCTTCGAATTTGAACACTCCATCTCATAGTAAGAGTGAGAATAGAGTGCATTTTTTTGTGTGTTCTTTTCGTGTGCTTCACAACTGTCAAGTGGCCTGAAACTGTTTCTTCATGGAAAGTATTCACTCTCTCAAAACCAAGACAGGGACACAAAGGCTCACAGTCTAGTAAAGTACAGAAACTGAACAGATGGAAATTTCTTTCATTTAATTGGGTTCACAGGCTCTGAGGGAAGGCAGAAAAAGTAATTTGAAGGAGGTCAATCTGGGAAGAAATCATTTTCATGGTAAGAGGGAATGAATTTACCATGTAAGAAACCTCATAAATATTAAGACCTATACCCTAAGAAATACTATCTAGTGTCAGTAACATCAGTTATGTCTCCTAACATTCAAGAGGAAAAAAACATCCCTTGAATTTAAGGAAGTCATCCTTATTTCAGATTTAATCTTTTAATCTGTGACGTTATGGTTCAGATGGAATCTATGGTGGCCATAAAATGTGTCTGCATAAGGAGATACCTACTTAGGCTGATAGATTATGATGTTAAGCTTAAAGATCATGGGTTCTGCAATTCTGTAACCAATCCCCCTGTCATAGATTTGTTTGTGAAAATCAGATTATTAAAAAAAGAGAAACCATATGTCTTGAAATGGCAAATGTAGAGACTGTGAGTTGGAGTATTAATTAGACTGCGTCGTGGCAGGCAGGATATTTCATTGTGGTGCACAACTCTCTAGTTGTGGTATTCAGGCTTCAGAATGTGCAGACTTGGCAGTTGTGCTGTGCAGGCTTAGTTGCTCTGTGGCTTCTGGGATCTTAGTTCCCTGACCAGGGCTTGAACCTGGGTCCCCTGCATTGCAAAGTGGATTCTTAACCACTAGACACCAAGGAAGTTCCTGGAATCCCATTCTTTACAAATAAACTGCTCAGGCTGCCTAGTTATCTAATGCCCTCCAATTTCTCACCTATAAAATCTAGGATCTAAACTCATCATATATAATAAATCTTAGAAACCTAATTATGAAAGGATCTTACATCACTGTTGAGATTTAGGATGGGAATCCCTCACTCACTCTCATGGAAATCATACACACTTATAAAGGAGGATAAAAAATTAAATTCTATTCTTTATGTGTGTTAGCACCTAACACCTTCCTTGGGTCATTTTTTGGACCTTTCCTGTGGTGCTAGTGGTAAAGAACCCTCTTGCCAATGCAGGAGATGTAAGAGAGAGGTGCAGGTTTGATCCCTGGGTTGGGAAGATCCCCTGAAGGAAGGCATGGCAGCCGACTCCAGTATTCTTGCCTAGAGAATCCCCATGGCCAGAGGAACATGACAGGCTGCAGTCCATGGCGTTGCAGAGAGTCAGACACGGCTGAAGTGACAGCATACATTGAGAACAATTTTGATTCCAGCTGGAAATACAATGTATTTCTCTAATTCTTTCCTTTGATATTTTAATTTTATGGTTGTTTTCTAGTGAAAATACTTTCCATAAAGTTTAAAAATGTTTTCTAAAGAGTTCTTGAGATAGCCAATATTTCACAAAAAGAAGTGGAATAAATGTTTCTAATGCCAATCTAAGAGATGGTTAAAAGCACAGTAACAATTCTCAATGTGTCATTTATTAAAATCAATTGTAGCTAGTTTGTAAGTTAATTGAAACTATATCTTAAGTGATTCTCATATTTATCATTTTAATACCAAATATTTTTGAAATGAAAGCAGATTCTTTACCACCTGAGCAACAAGGGAATCCTGAAATGAAACCACTCACTACATTTTCTGTTGAAGTCCATTGGTCATTATTTAATTTCTTGTTGATAACTGACAACTTATAGTTATTGCTATGATCCCAAGTTATTTTTAATGCTCTGGTTCAGAGATGTACTCTGGGTCATTTCTTGATCTTATTTAAATGGCCAGGTTCCTAAGTTTATTGCCTTCAGTGGGCTCCTTGTTATTTTTTGTTTCTCCTCTTTGCCACTAGTCATTACTATTAGATGTTACTTCTTATTGCTATGGTATACCTTCTTGTACTCTGTATTTCTTTTTAATTTGTTGTATCTAAACTTCTATAGGCCAAGAGTCTCAAAGTTAATTAAACTAGTTAAATAAGATCAACTTTTACAAAAAAATTTTAGGCTTAAAATTCAAGATGGGGAAGAGACATGTTAAGGAATGCTCCATGATGAAATGGATTCTGACTGATACATGGAAATAAAGAAGAGCATGCTCACAGGAGTGGTGATGGCATCAGCCAGAGGAAAAAGAATCTTTCACAAATAACATGCTCAGTTACATGCTTCAAGGGCAGCATGCAAATAACGAGGATGCAAAACATTTGTATTTGAGGAACACAGCAGTTACACTCAAGTTATATAAACTTAAATATAGTTTCTTATTTATAACTTTTGAAAACTAGGAGGATAACTAGTTCCTCTCTTTTGTAGGTAGCCCAGGGTCCCTTTACATATAAATAAATGTAGAAGTAGTAATGAAGAGGAGCTGGGATAAAGTCACCACATGTTCATCAAACACTATCTAACGAGCATCTGCTGTGGGGAGGGACTTTGCCAGGCAGTAGGGATATCGCACCAGTGGCACTGGTGGTAAAGAACCCGCCTGCCAATGTAGGAGACAAAGGAGACTTGGGTTTAATCCCTGGGTTCTGAAGATTCCCTGGAGTAGGAAATGGCAACCCTCTCCAGTATTCTTGCCTAGAAAATTCCCTGGGCAGAGGAGCCTGGCGGGCTACAATCCATAGGTCTGCAGAGTCAGCAGACAGCTGCACAGTGAATGAGGCAGGCCTATTCCCCTCCCTCCTGAAACTTCCTGCCCTTCTTGACACTTTGAGGGATGCTAAAAAAAATGTAACATTACAGGGAGCTAAGTGAGGAGTATATGGAAATTCTCTGAACTATTTTGAAACTGCTATAGAAGTCTGAAATTTGTTCAAAAGAGGAAAAAAAAAGTATAAGGACATTTATGTAAGGACAAATTCAGGATGTATAGGAATATTTGATGAATGAAGAAAATCTGGTGGTCTGGGAAAGAAAGGGGCCAATTAAACCCAGATAGAGTGAATAGAATATAGAATGGGTCTGTGGTGGGGGACAGTGTTGGTGTGTGAGTGGCAATGGCATTTAAGATGATGGAGCACACAGAGTGAGAGGTGAAGAGATGCCAGCCCACTTGACCGTCCCATCATGGATCACTGCTCTAACAAGGATGCTGGCAACAAGGTTTTTTGAAAACCAGAGCTGCTGACTTTTAACATATAATCTTAGCTAAGTACTGAAGAATTGATGCTTTCAGATTGTGCTGCTGGAGAAGACTCTTGAGAGTCCCTTGGACAACCAGGAGATCAAATCTGTCAATCCTAAAGGAAATCAACATTGAATACTCATTGGAAGGACTGATGCTGAAGCTCCAATACTTCGGCCACCTGATACAAAAAGCTGGCTCATTGGAAAAGACCCTGATGCTAGCAAAGATTGAAAGGAAATGGAGAAGAGGGCAACAGAGGATGGGATGGTTGGATGGCATCACCATCTCGATGGACAAGAGTTTGAGCAAACTCTGGGAGATAGTGAAGGACAGGGAAGCCTGGTACGCTGCACTTCATGGGGTCTCAAAGAGCTGGACACGACTTAGTGACTGAATAAACAACAAAACCTTGGTCTGATCTTTTTTCCTGAGTTATTGACTTAAAGCTTCTGCTCAGCCAAGCTTTATATTACACTTTACCCACTCCCCTGCTCTGATAGCCAAGCAACTAGATTTTTCCAGTAGAATGTTTGGTTATAGGAAATTGTGAGTTATCACATGGAATATACTCTCCCATCATGAAACCCCTAGTGTGTGAACTTACTAACATTTTGGTTTTATTTATTCCAGTATCTAGGGTTGTCTTAACTAACAAAGATATTAACTGGAAACTTTTTAGAGTTTTTTTATTGAGAATCCTGAAGTTTCTAGATCATCCAAAAAACTCTGGGTGTATAGATCTTTGTTCTTACTCATTCAGGCATGCTTATCTTTTTCTTTAACAATTATTTGTTGAGTGTCAACTGTAAGTAAGAAAGACAACATAGTAAAGTAGAAAGGCCCTTGAATTGGGGATGGATGAGCAGCATTCTGGCCCTCTCACTTACTGCTAGCTATATAATATTACATAGCTTATCATCCTGAACCCCAGTTTTGCTTGATGTATTATGAATAGTAAGTGAAGTCACTATATAGATTTTTAGGTTTTGCAATTATTTCTATTATTTATTTTTTCAAAGAACTCTTTATTTGATGTATGTTATCTCAGTGCACTCCCTTTTTACGGACACTAACATTTTATAAATAACAAGTCTCAAATTGGTGATGTTAAGAAATTTTACTGAAGTCATAAGGCTGATAAATATTGTAGCCAGGATCTTTATATAGGTTTTTTTGACTCAAAATCACAAGCTCATTCCTTTTCTCAAAAGTATCTCATCATTTACAGTACATGAGTATAATATCAGGAAAAATGTAAAAGGATTACATGAAAACTGGCTTGATCTATTTTCCTTTCTGAGTTTTTAGCCTCAGTTTTTATTGGCCTTCAGCTCATTTGATTATGGTCAAAACTATTTGAAAAAAACACATGTTCTCAAGTCTCTTGATGTGCCTACACCTTATAGGAAGTGCAGTTACAACAGAGATAAGAAGTTGGGTGGTGGGTATGTGAGGTTCATTATACTAGTCTCTACTTATTGCATGATTTAAACTTTGTAATAAAAAGTATATAAAACCTTTATATAGAGAGCCATCTCTCCCCTTTGTTTTTCAGCTAAACTTCTTGCTAGAACAACAATACCACATTCTCTATTCACTGTGCACATATCTGGAACCTGTCTTCAACCTCCTCCAGAGCTTTGAAACTGCAAAATGACAACAAATAAATTCTTTATTTTTTTATATTGAAGTATAGTTGATTTTTAATTGAAGTATAGTTTATATATATACATATATATACATAGCAATTAAAAACTATGCTAACATAGATATACATATGTTCTCTTTCAAGTTCTTTTGCATTATAGGTTGTTATAGAAAATCCCATGGACGGAGGAGCCTGGTAGGCTGCAGTCCATGGGGTCGTTAAGAGTCGGACACGACTGAGCGACTTCTCTCTCACTTTTCACTTTCATGCATTGGAGAAGGCAATGGCAACCCACTCCAGTGTTCTTGCCTGGAGAATCCCAGGGATGGGAGAGCCAGGTGGGCTGCCGTCTATGGGGTCGCACAGAGTTGGACACAACTGAAGTGACTTAGCAGCAGCAGAAGCATAAGATATTGATTATAGTTCCCTGTGCTATACAGTAGGTCCTTTTTTGTGTATCTATTTAGTATATAATAGTGTGTATCTGTTAATTCAAAATTCCCAATTTATCCTCTCCCCAACAATAAACTCTGTATTGACAGTCATATAAGATGAGTAAGTTTTAGAGATCTACTGTACAACACAGCACCTACAATTAGCAATAAGGGCTTCTCTGGTGGCTCAGATATTAGAGTCTACCTGCAATGTGGGAGACCTGAGTTTGATCCCTAGGTTGGGAAGATCCCCTGGAGGAGGGCGTGGCAACCAGTATTCTTTCTTGGAAAATCCACATGGACAGAGGTGCCTGGTTGGCTACAGTCCATGGGGGTCACAAAGAGTTAGACATGACTGAGCGACTAAGCACAATCATGCGCTTAAAAATTTGTTAAGAGGGTAAGCCTCATATTAACTGTTCTTACCACAAAAAAAAAAAAAAACATAAACAACTAGGGGACACAGAAATACATTGCAGGTGATACATATGTTTATTATCTTGATTATAGGATGGTTACAGGAATACATATATGAATATAGGTATATGTGTGTTTGTATATATATAATATATATAGAGAGAGGCAGGAAAGTTATGACAAACCTAGACAGTGTGTTAAAAAGCAGAGATAGTATTTTACCAACAAAGGTCTGGATAGTCAAGGCTATGGTCTTTCCAGTAGTCACATATGGTTCTGAGAACTGGACCATAAAGAAGGCAGACCACTGAAGAATTGACGCTTTTGAATTGTGGTGCTGGAGAAGACTCTTGAGTGTGGCTTGGACAGCAAGGAGATCAAACCAGTCAATCTTCAAGAAAATCAACCCTGAATACTCATTGCAAGGAGTGATGCTGAAGCTGAAGCTCCAATACTTTGGTCACCTGATGTGAAGACCTGACTCACTGGAAAAGACCCTGATGCTGGGAAAGATTGAAGGCAGGAGGGAAAGAGGATGACAGAGAGTGAGGTGGTGGGATGGCATCACCGACTTGGTGGAGTCTGAGCAAGCTCCAGGAGATGGTGAAGGACAGAAGCCTGGCCTGCTGCAGCCCATGGGGTCCAAAAGACTTGGACATGACTTAGCAAACGAACAACAGCAGCAACATTCCATCTAGTATTAAAAGTTGTGCCCAATTTTATCTACTAGATTGTCCTAAGGGTAGGATTGTCTTTTCTTTGTCATCTTTATACAGTGATCATTCCAGTACTTTCCAATAAATATTGGTTGAATTTAATCTTAATATTATAGGAATATGTTGCCTTTCCCCCCTCCCCTCACCCCAAACTTGAATTAAATCAGGGAAAATCATTTGAAAACCTCTGAGTAGTTGTGAGCTTTGCCTAGTCTTTGTCTAAATATGACTTATGGTTGACAGACACTAGCAGTTTTTGTTACCTAATTTTTTCAAACAGATTTCCATTTGTCAGAATTTGAGCTAATCTGTTTTTCCATTTCAAAATCATATTTCAACTCCTAGTTCAATTTTGTACAGATTTACCTTTTGGCTCTCACGTAAAGTAAAAGTTTTCTAAGAGGCACTGCGCTATATTTAATAGCTAGTGCTGGGCAGAGGCAACCAGAGCATTACGGAAATCAAATTAATTGGCCAGAAGGGACTGAGCCTGGAAGCCTTTTGGATTAAAACTGTTCTCTACACTGCTGTCTGGGACAATATATTTCAAATAAAACTGCTTTACATAAAAGTTCTGTTGCAATTCAATTCTATAGAGATTTTTCTCTTCTCACAAAACATCTAGAGTGTTTTTCCAATAAAAAAGAGTGAACTGGGATTGTTTTATCTTCTTTCACATTAACTTCACATATTTCCCATGATAAAATTAAAAGCAGTTCACCTGTTTTATGCACTGGGTTGGAGTGCCTTTACATAAATACATTAAGAGAGTTTATAGATATGTATATGTGCACATTTTTAATGTATGTGTCTATGCTACTAGGGCATTTGTGGGATTGGAGAGAGTCTTAAATAGGAAAGAAAGATACATGCTAGAGGAATACATACTTGTTAAAATTTACTTGAGTTCTACTGAAGTGTTGTTTCAGAAAATGCACTAGAGAAGGTAAATCTTTATTTTTGAGACATTTGAAAATCTGAAATTAAAAGAGAATGTTTCAAAGACCATTTACATATCTAGACAGTTCAGTTCAGTTGCTCTCTCATGTCCAACTCTTTGCGGCTACATGGACTACAGCACGCCAGGCCTCCCTGTCCATTACCAACCCCCTGGAGTTTGCTTGAACTCATGTCCATTGAGCCGGTGATGCCATCAAACCATCTAATCTTCTGTCATCCCCTTCTCCTCCTGCCTTCAATCTTTCCCAGCATCAGGGTCTTTCCCAATGAGTCAGGTCTTCACATCAGGTGACCAAAGTATTGGAGCTTCAGCTTCACCATCAGACTTTTAAGTGAATATTGAGAACTGATTTCCTTTAGGATGGACTGGTTTGATTTCCTTGCAGTCCAAGGGATTCTCAAGCATCTTCTCCAATACCATAGTTCAAAAGCTTCAATTCTTTGGTGCTCAGCTTTCTTCATGATCAACTTTCACATCCATACATGACTACTGGAAAAACCATGGCTTTGACTAGATGCAATTTGTCGGCAAAGTAATATCTCTGCTTTCTAATATGCTGTCTAGGTTGGTCACAGTTTTTCTTCCAAAGTGCAAGCATCTTCTAATTTCATGGCTGCAGTCACCATCTGCAGTGATTTTGGAGCCCAAGAAAATAAAGTCTGTCACGGTAGACAGTTTAAGCTTTCTCTCTCTCTCTCTCTCTCCCTCTCTCTCTCTCTCTCTCTCTCTCTATATATATATATATATACATAAGCACATGATTTTTGATGTATTTTGTCAGTAAGAATTCCAATGAAGCCTGTAAATGTACAAAATAAGAGTCATATTCCTTAAATTGTTGTACCACAGCTCCCTAAAAGGTGACTTCACAGAGAGTCACTGTTTTTTTAAAAACAAGGCATTGAAGAGTTTCTTTAGGTCCAATGAGATTTATTTGGAGACATGTCTATATTCTCGACTTTCATTTTCCCCTCATTCTTTTGAATATAGTTAAGGTAAAACTTTGCTTTTACTTTTCTTTCTCTTAAAAGCAGGTTTGATAGGTGATCCTGAGGGAATGAGATAATGAGGAAGGAGAAAATGTAGCTCAGAAAAGGGAAGTTGAAATAAAGGTTTTTAAAAAGTTATTTATTTATTTACTGCCAGAGTAGTTAGAGCTTCCTCCTTCACCTCAGCCAACAGAAGTAGTCCATAGAAACCTAAAAATAAGTTAAAAGGAAACATTAGTGAAAATTACTAGGGTTGAGATTTCATTTTGGCAGTTGTAGGAATTTGTCAGGCTGAAAGTGACTTGGATAAGAGTCATGGAAATGTAGTTAAAATAGATGTGGTATTGTATGTATTTTCCCTTAAAAATCGCTTCGTTTTTAATGCTAGAAAGAAAAGGTAAGTATGAGGAGGTGGTAATCAGAATTCAAAACCGTCAGATTTCATGAGCGTATTAGAGGATTTATGAAAACTGGGTCAGGATTTGGGTTTAATTTTAGAAATTTCCCCTGTATTGTTTTAAAACAATAGCAACTGATAAAAATTGAAAATACAATATTACAAATATCCTTGTAACCTTAACCTTGATTCACCAATTGTTAATATTTTGCCACATCTCTCTCCATGTCCTTTAAAAAAGATAAGTTTCAAAAGTACAATGGTGATATCAAGATACTTAACCCTTAAGTATTTCAGTGGGTAACTCTGACATAATCACACTCAAGCATTTTAATATTAATACAATACCAATATCTAATATACAATCCATATTCATATTTACCCAAATAAGCCCCAAGAAAGTGAAAGTGAAAGAAAGTGAAAAGCACTCACTCTGACTC
This sequence comes from Capra hircus, assembly GCF_001704415.2. Classification (NCBI taxonomy): domain Eukaryota; kingdom Metazoa; phylum Chordata; class Mammalia; order Artiodactyla; family Bovidae; genus Capra; species Capra hircus. The sequence continues at coordinate 18,482,745 of NC_030808.1, forward strand.
TTTGTGACCTCATAGATTAGACAGTCCATGGAATTCTCCAGGCCAGAATACTGGAGTGCGTGGCCTTTCCCTTCTCCAGGGGATCATCCCAACCCTTCTTCAGAGATTGAACCTAGGTCTCTGATATTGGAGGCAGATTCTTTACCAACTGAGCTATCAAGGAGGCCCAATTAACCCCCAAAGGTCTGTTTTAAATTTTCAACTCAGTATCTGATTAATGTTCTTATAGTACACTTGTTTGTCATATTTCTTTAAACTCTTTTAGTTTAGAACAGTCACTTACACTTTCTGTTTTTTCCTGATTATGATATTTTTGGAAGAATCTGGGCTAGTGGGCTCATAAACTCCCTCACAATCTGGATTTGCTCAATCACTTCTTTATGATTAGATTCAAGTTACACATTTTGTTAAGAATAATACCTAGGCAATATGCTAATTGGAGGAGGAAATGTCAAGCCAGTCTAGTATTCTGCCTGGAGAATTCCCATGGACAGAGGATCCTGGTAGGCTTCAGTCCATGGGATCTCACAGAGTTTGATATGACATAGAGACTAAACAACAACAATGTGCTAATTGGGTTTCCCTTGTAGCTCAGATGGTCAAGAATCTGCCTGCAGTGTAGGAGACCTGTGTTTGATCCCTGAATCAGGAAGATCGCTTGGAGAAGGGAATGGCAACCTGCTCCAGTATTCTCGCCTGTAGAATTCCGTGAACAGAGGAGCCTGGCGGGCTCTAGCCCTGGGGTTGCGAAGAGCTGGACATGACTGAGCTGCTAACACAACAACAATATGTTGATTAACTTGATTGTGGTGATCATTTCATAATGTATACACAAATCAAACGTCAAGTTGTACATCAATATAGACAGCTTCCATTTGTCAGTTATGCCTCACTAAAGCTAAAAAAATTTAAAAAGAAACTATTTTACCTAGATAATGTTTTGTACTTCCCTCTGCATCAAGTCAAAAGACTAATGATATCTGGCTTTTTCCTTTTATTGGTGATTCTAGATTAGATCACCTGATTAAGATGGTATCTATAAGATCTTGCTGTTGTAAGGGTACATTTTCTGCTTGATAACTCATGTACATCCTATGTGCTGATACTTTGAAATTATATGTATAATGTGATCTTCAGTAATTTCTCAGCCAATAGTTTTAGGGTCTATTAATAGCTAAACCATTTCTTTGATGTTTGGCACTGATCTAATTCTTTTTAATTCTATCATTCTACATTAATTAACTGACATTATTCTACAAAGAAGAACTTCTACTTATTTATCCTTTTAGTATAGTTATGGGTTCCCAGATTATTTTTTTAAATGAATACTTGAAAGCCTATTATCACTTATTTTGATATTTACATTAGGCCAAAATTATCCAGTGAGATATATTTTAGCTTGGATTTGTGCCCTATTGACATGTCCCTAATTAAAACTTAATTCTTCAGCAATCATTCTAGCTTGTGTCATCCAGATCCCCACTTTAGGAATAAAGGATTTATTACCAATTGTTCCAAAGATTGAGGGCTGACACCTCCAACTGTCTGCCCTCTCTGGGACTCATCCTTCACTGAAGATAGGCGCTTTTTTCAAGATTATACTCCCTTTCTGATGTGAAGGTCTATGTATGGGGGAGAGAGCTGGGAACCTGTGTCTGATAACTAGTCAGTGAATACCTGGAAAAGCTTTGCTTCCTCTTTTCAGTTTGGTATAACTCAGAAGAGTCATGCCAGTTTCAGAGCTCCCTATGAATTTGGCTAAGGACTTCATATGACTACACCACAGACCAAATTTTTCCTCTACCAATATTCACCTTCATTCTCTTCTCCTACTGGTATTGACCCCAAAAGCCTTCATTACTGGACCTCCAATTCTCTACTTTTCATCTGAGTATATTTTGTGTGGATCCAAACCTGTGACAGTCTGACAATAGTCTGAGCAAACAGATGCTAAAATGGGATTTTGGAGTATGAAGAGCTGCAGGCACCAGGTGGCAGTGATAAAGCTTTCAACGTGGGCAAAATGAGAGGCTGTGTTGGTGAAGGGAAATGTAATGGTGGGTTCAACATATCAACCATCTGAGATATTGGGTTAGCTAAAAAATTCATTTGAATTTTTCTGTAACATTTTAATGATGAGCTTGTTGGCCAACCCAATACATGTGTGAAATAGTGATCATAAGAGCAATGGCATTGAATAGTACTCCCAGCCAACTGATGCTTTTGGAAAGAGAAAATGAAAGGCTGAAGAAGGCTAACCATCAATAAAAGGCTAAAAGTGAGAACCAAAGGGCCAGCTTGGAAACACACAGTGAGATTCTTATCTCCAGCAGCTTTATGGTAGAAAAAACTGGAGAACTAGGCTCAGAAGGCTGCTGCTGCTGCTAAGTTGCTTCAGTTGTGTCCAACTCTGTGCGACCCCATAGACGGCAGCCCACCAGGCTCCCCCATCCCTGGGATTCTCTAGGCAAGAATACTGGAGTGGGTTGCCATTTCCTTCTCCAATGCATGAAAGTGAAAAGTCAAAGTGAAGTCGCTCAGTCGTGTCCAACTCTTCGTGACCCCATGGACTGCAGCCTACCAGGGTCCTCTGTCCATGGGATTTTCCAGGCAAGAGTATAGCATAGCTCAATTAAACTCTTGACTAGTTAGATTTGCCACAACAAGACTAGGGCCCTGCTTGGCAAAGAATGGAATAAAAAGCTATCAGTGCAGTTCAGTTGCTCAGTCATGTCCGAATCTTTGCGACCCCATGAACCGCAGCATGCCAAGCCTCCCTGTCCATCATCAGCTTCTGGAGCCCACCCAAACCCATGTCCATTGTGTCAGTGACATCATCCAACCATCTCATTCTCTGTCGTCCCCTTTTCCTCCTGCCCTCAATCTTTCCCAGCATCAGGGTCATTTCAAATGAGTCAGCTCTCTGCATCAGGTTATTGTTGGAGTTTCAGCTTCAACATCAGTCCCTCCATTGAACACCCAGGACTAATCTCCTTTAGGATGGACTGGTTGGATCTCCTTGCAGTCCAAGAGACTCTCAAGAGTCTTCTCCAACACCGAAGTTCAAAAGCATCAATTCTTTGGTACTCATCTTTCTTTATAGTCTAACTCTCATATCCATACATGACTACTGGATAAACCATAGCCTTGACTAGACTGACTTTGTTGGCAAAGTAATGTCTCTGATGGATACAATTGCTTGGTGCACTTAGAAATTTTGAATCCTCAGATTCCTCAGGATCCACCAAGCCTGCAGATATAGCCCACCACTTTTAGAGAAAAAAAAAGTATTTCCTCTAAAAATAGGGTGTAGCTTAACAAGATTAAATTAAAAGCTGACTTCAAAATGTAAAATTTGGCTTTGATATAAATTTAATAGCTATGAAGGAAAGTAGGGTTTGATAAGAGGGAATGAGTAACATATTATTGATTCAAACATTTAGAGCAATGTAAAACAGAAAGTTTAAGTAGAATTTGTGTAATTATGCTGAGATAACTTATTTGGTTAAAAAAAAGTGAAGATGTTACAAATCATAAAATAATTTATTTTGAATTTCTCAAAGTGTTTGTGGGAAAAGCTTACTTTGACAAATAAGTTCAGGCAAACACCTCTTATTTATTATGAAAGCAGACAACATGTAGAAGAATTATAAAGGGAGGTAAAAATGTTTTACTTGAAGGAAAGATGCACATGATGCTTCCAAGCACATGTTTTGAAATAATAATATATATTGATCATTTTGTAATGCTCAGTTTTCACTCGAAGGTATTTGGTCTTCACAGAAAAATAAGAAAAAATCAAGTGAGAAGTTATATATCTATCTCATTGCTTGGCCAGATTAAAACAGGCACAATACTATAAGATGGTTGGCTCCAAATCAGAATTTTTCAAGATTAAGATTGATGGCTGTTTTATATCCAGCCAAAATTTATTATCTCTAGAAATAATATATATATCTTCTTGAATTATGGAAATTCAATATTATTCTGAATATGATACTTCATAGAGAGAACTAAATTTGCTTGTTAATCATCACCTAGATGTGGCAAATTGATTAAGAGGATAAAAGTTTGTCTACTGACTAAAAAGTTGCTACATATAGAGAGTCAACAGACACCCTGTACCAAAGCACAGAAACCTAAAAAGCAAAGTTTTGAGTTTTGGGCAAGAGCACTAATAGCCCACAATTGAATCTAAGTGACAGCTCACAGAATTTCTACTTAATAGCAGCTCTGTGTAGAGACAGGACACTCCATCAACACACATACCCAAGCCCACACACACCAGCCTTCCTGGCCTCCAAGCCAGGACAGATGGGATCTGAAATAGACACGTAATACTAACCTGTCCATTACTCTCTCTCATGGGCCTATATACACAATAAGCTGGAGGGATCATTTTTTCTTTTTTTTTCCTCAGGGATTTAAATTAAGAGCCAGAGAGAAAATCTGACTGCTATTTTCCATATTTCTTTGACAAACTAAAGCAAGATTTCCATCTGTGGAAAACAGAATAATTCTTCAGAAGGGAAATGGGTGGATTTGAAAGTATAGAGAGTGGAGTGAGTACAAAAATTGAGGGCAAAGGGAAAAAGGAAGGAAAAGGAGATACACAAAGGCTGCCTGGACTTGGGCAAATAATTTTAAATGATGTTGAATAAAAAATAAGAGCTTGTAGAGTATCAGTTCAGTTCAGTCGCTCAGTCGTGTCCAACTCTTTGTGACCCCATGGACCCCATTGTAGAGTATATGGACACGACTTTGAGCAAACTCTGGAAATAGTGAAGGACAGGGAAGCCTGGCGTGCTGCAGCCCATGTGGTTGCAAAGAGCTGGACACGACTGAACAACAAGAGTATATGGGATCACGGGGTTGCTGGATGAGGAGTATCACTTCTGCCCAGTAACCAAGTACGGAAGAGCTCAGAACAGGAGAGTGTTATCTTGAGTGGGAGGCTCGATATCTAATTACAGCAGGGATGTGCAAGGGAGCTGAGGTACCTACAGGAAGACCATCCTGGGGGGTGATCTGACCAGGAAAACCGCTCTAGGCACCCTTACTGTTACCTTCATTATTTCACTTCTTCACTCATTCTTCCTGACTTTATCCCATTCTTCCACTGTTCTTGTTTAGTCATCTCAATTGTGTCTGACTCTTTGTGACCCCATAGACTGCAGCACACCAGACTTCCTTGTCCTTCAGCATCTCCTGGAGTTTGTTCAAACTCACGTCCATCAAGTTGGTGATGCCATCCAACTGTCTTGGTCCTCTATCACCCCCTTCTCCTCCTACCTTCAATCTTTCTCAGCATCAGGGTCTTTTCCAATGAGTCAGTCCTTTGCACCAGGTGGCCAAAGTATTGGAGCTTCAGCTTTAGCATCAGTCCTTCCCATGAATATTCAGAATTGATTTCCCTTAGGATTGACTGGTTTGCTCTCCAAGGGGCTCTCTATCTCCCTTCCTACGGGATGGACTTCTTACTACCATTACTTTGTGGTCATATTTTAAGCAGTATGTTGTTGTTGCTTAGTCACTAACTCATGTCTGACCCTGTGACCCATGGACTATAGCCCAGCAGGCTCCTCTGTCCATGAAATTTCCCAGGCAAGAATATTGGAGTGGTTTTCCATTAACTTCTCCAGAAGATCTTCCTGACTCAGGGATCCAACCCGTATCTCTTGCATCTCCTGCATTAGTACGTGGGTTCTTTACTACTAAGCACCTGGGAAGCTTTTAAGCAGTATCCACTGTTGTAAAATTTCTTGAATGATGACTTCTCTGCCTGCCCCTGCCACTTCTGTCTTTCTCACCTTACTATTTGGACTTCCTGAAACAATTGTCTAGAAATACTTTTGGAGTATGAATCTATATAACTCTAAAATGTTGGAGGTTGGTGCTATTTTTTCAGACATTGAAGTTTCATCAATTTTCAACATTAGGCTGTAAAAAAAGTCATTTCAGTTTTCCAAGACTGTTTTGGCTCCACTTGCATTTTCTCATCCAAAAACATACTTATCGACTTTGCTGCTTCATGTGTTCGATTGAAGAATGTTGAAAGTATAAGCATCTGCTTTTAATAAGTGTAAATTAATGCTAGTATTAGAGAAGCCCAACCATAAAGAAGATAATAAAATTAATAATAAAACAAAAGAAAAGAAAGATATATCTAACTTTTAGATAACTCACTCTTTGATATATATGAGTGAGTCAGCATTATGGAGCAATTCTTTTAATGATTCCTCTCATTTAAGTGAAATTCATTTAAGTGTTGTCCACTGACTTTTTTGCTGGCTGAGAGGAAAACGTAAAAATTCTGGAGGCCAGGTGAAAAATAAGAAGAAAAGAAAAATCACTGATATTTTGAAGTAGATAAACTGGAAATACGGAAATGATTTACCAGAAGTCTATCCACAACTTTTTAACACTTCCAGATGAGCTCAGGAACAAGTTTTACACTAATTTCATTTGTCTGCTCTGTAGACCTGCCGGGGTCCAGCCCCGGTGGATCCAGGGAATTCGAAGAGGGGATGGTGTTGGCGTGGAAAGACTTATTTGTTTATTGATATAAGATTAGATTAAGAAACAAGTGTAGTAGAAAAATTAAGTAGAGAGAAGAGGCTGATTAACTTGGGTTACATGGAAAACCAATAAAGTTCCAGATAAGGAGCTTGCACCGTCTACTTTAGGCTGCCGGCACCCGTTTGAACATCGGAGAGTGCCCTGCCTTGGGCTCTCTCTCTTACGGATCTTAGAAGCCGGGACAAGTAGACACAGTGAGCCTCCACGCCCCAGATGGGAATTCAGCCTGAAATTAGAGTAAAGAGGAGACATGGGGAAAACCAGTCCAGCAACTGGCTCTCCTTCTATTGTCCTTCAAGGCCTTTTATACTTTTGATTATACATAGAGATCAATTGGTAATACAAAATTATGTAGCGTTCACAGCCCAGACTCTTTCTGTGTATCTTTTTTGTATACAAAAGGTCTCAGGTGATTTACATTATCTTCTGGCCAGGAGGCTCGCTAAAACTTTTTTGGCTCTCTTTCTTAATGAATGTTAACCTCATTTCCCCTGAAGTGTTTTTCTTTAATTTGCATCTCCTCAAAGCATTAAAGCTACATCTCTATAGAACAAAGGTGCAGTGGGTTATAACAAATAGGGTACTTAACTCAAAGATCTAATGTTGCTAATACCAGGCCTACTACTTGTTTTTCTATATACCAACTATATCTGGAAATAAAGGATATGAAAATTTGGCAACAAGTATTGGCTCAACAAATGAAAATTTAATCAGTCCTATTCTAATGATTTTGATTCCTTGGAAGCCCCTACATTCCTAGGATGTTTTAAGCTTCCTGTGCCTCCTGTGGTCAGGAAGCCTCAAACAATCACAGGCGCAGCAGTGCAGGCAGGCTAGAAAGCCATCAGAGGGGTTTTTGGTTTGAAACACTCTTTCAAATGCGAAGACTAAAGCCCTGAATTGACTTTTTCCAGAGAATGTCAGAAGAGTGGAAAAGCAGGCAGATTCTTATTTTTTGGGGGGTGGATGCTCAGGAAATTCTAGGGGGAAAACCTGAGGTCTGATTAGCCTTGCCATCAGAGCTCTGCCGCATGACCTTGTCACGGGTGGAATTCCTCACGCTGGCTCCTGGCGCAGACCCCCTTCACTTTCTTAGTTAACATGCAGGTGGATGAGGCTGATTTTCATGGTGGGGTCCTGAGAGGAGGAACTTGGGGGTTATTAAGGGAAAATCATTTTGCATTTTCAGTTCATCCATATCCTAGTTAGTAGACATGAGCTTGCCTTTCTCAATGAGCTCACCAGTGAACTATAAATATGGAACAAGGAAGTTGTAAATAGGTGCCTCAATAGTCTTAGAGCTCCAGCTACTGTCCTTTTGACACCCACCATGCCCCACTTCCTCCACATAATTCTGAGTGTATGTGTTCAGTTGCTCGGTTGTGTCTGACCCCATGGACTGAACCCATGGACTGTAGCCCACCAGGCTCCTCTGACCATGGGATTCTCCAGGCAAGAACACTGGAGTGGGTTACCATGCCCTCCTCCAGGAGATCTTCCCAACCCAGGGATCAAACTTGCATCTTCTATGTCTCCAGCATTGGCAGGCAGATTCTTTACCACTGTGCCACCCGGGAAGCTCCTGTATAATTCTGGAGACTTTCAATTCTGTTGCCAAGTAGTTCTTGCCTCTGAAACTGTGCATGGGTCTTTGATTTCAGGAGTGGTGGTAGGTGGAGGGATGAGAGAGGGCAGAGATGTTACCAAATCTGTACCCACAAGGCCACTACAAAGACTTGAAATTATGTCAACAAATCGTGTGAGGTTGCACAGGTTGATTTCATGTCCTTAAAGCTTTTTTAAACTTTTCATCTTTATTTCATATAATTTTGTCTGAGCACTTCTAGATGTGCAGTTAATACTGAAGATGCATTTCTTATCTGTGCATTTTCCCATTTTGTCCAGGAATACTTATCCTTCATCTCTGTCCAAGCTCATCTCAAAATTACTTTTTTACAGAGTTATTCACAGTTAGCCTGGCTTGATGTTCTTGATAACTTTATTGCTGTAGGATTCAAAAATAAATTTTGAGCTATATTGAGCTCTGTATTAATTCTCTTACATGTTATCTCCCTGCATGTATTTTGGTTATTGTTTTAATGTAGGTTCTTGTGTGTGTATAAATAGTTTCATCAAGAGTCCCTGAAGTTAAGGACTATGCCATAGATTTATTATATCTTCCTGTATCTCTATACTGTCCTTTTCTCAATAAAGAAACACTGCTGGCTGACAGCCCAGGATCAGAACACAGCAGCCTCTTTATGAAAATGTGTTTTAATAGGATACATGAGTAAATGTGCTTTAGAGAGCTGGGGGATATACTGGGGATTCCCCCTAGATGGCTCTTTCAGTCCTGGTCTTGTTCCTCCTGAATCCACACTAAGTTGCTTGTCTATTGCGTCAGCTGCCAGCCATCAAGGACATCCTGGAAATTCCAAGCTCTGGTCATTTGGCCTTTCCTTCCTTTGTTTCAGAGCTTACACATTGCCAACAATTTCCACAAATGTGACAGTTTGTGAGTGTTAATATTACTCAGATTAAAATGCCTGCCTGTGGTCTTGCACTGAATCCTCACTGTCTTCCTGCAGAGTCCGACAACTGGGCCGTGAAAAGCTCCCCAAAGTGTGCAGATGTTTCATGACTCTCACTTATTCCCTGCAGCACTCAAATGACCCATCACAGCAAATCAGAGGATCAAATGTCAAAACAGACACTGAAAATTCCAGGAAAATTCAAAAGACCAAAACCTTCCTGACTTGCGTTCTCTTAACTGAATCCTGGAAGAGACAGCATGATTAACCTGGGCCACCACTGAAATGCCAATGAGCAGGAACTTGAAAATCCTCAGGTGAGCCTTTCTGAAAAATGGCCAAATGGAAATCCTGGGACGGACTGTGAACATGAATCAAATACATCTTGGTAATCTGTTATTATGCACCAGGCATTGTACTGGGCACTTAGAGAATAGTCTAATTTTATTCAATCAGATCTTCCTGCATGTGAAACTAGTTTTTTTCTGTTTCCTGTCTGGGCTGTATCTTTTCCTATGTGAGTAACCAGAGCAGTTGTTGAGAAGAAATATATTAGGATCCGCGAAAGTTTCTATTTTACTACATGTAGGCCCTTGAATACAATTGAGAATGAGAGGACTTCAGCCTAAAACAGCTGCAAGATGTAGTTAATGACCAACAATTATTTAATCAGAAAGATACCAGACATTATAACTCACATCATAACAATATATCTTTGAGTGAGACTCACATCATAAATGATATAGTTTTCATATATGATTTATTTTTTAAAATTATCTTTATTTAAAAAAGGACAAATTTATAAAGAATGTGAAGCAAAAATAAGATATTGAAAAACATTTCAACACAGAGACAGCAACATCTAACAATGTCTAGGCAGCTTTTGCTACATAATATCCATTTTAAAGTTGGCAAGTTTAAAATAAGAATCATTTAAATTTACTCATATGCCTACAAGCCAGCTTGGAATAAATGATCTAGGCTGGACCGGGCTGAGTTTGATTCCAAACTTAGGATGATAAGTTGGATGGATGGTGCTCCTCCACATGTTTCTCATTCCCCTGGAGCAGTGGGAAAGTTAGGGCACAATCTTCTCACTGCATGGACAGAGGTGCAAGAGAGCATGTGGATTTCAGGCGAGCTCATTTCAAGTCTTTGTTTGCATCACTTCTTCTAACGACCCATAGGTCAATGTTAATCATATGGCCAATTCTAAAATCAGTGTGACAGTGAAATAAATATACTATTCCATCGTGGCAAGGGGTCTTTCCACTTGCTTGCCAATGGAGGAGACATAAGAGATGTGGGTTTGATCCCTGAGACAGGAAGATTCCCTGGAGGTGGTGGTTTAGTCGCTAAGTCATGTCCGACTCTTGTGACACCATGGACTGTAGCCTGCCAGGCTCCTCTGTCCATGGGATTTTCCAGGTAAGAATACTGAAGTGGATTGCCGTTTCTTTCTCCAGGGGATCTTGCTAACCCAGGAATTGAACCCAGGTCTTCTGCATTGCAGGCAGATTCTTTACTGACTGAGCTGTGAGGGAAGCCCTGGAGGAGGGCATGGCAACCCACTCCAGTATTCTTGCCTGGAGAATCCCTTGGACAGAGAAGCCTGGTGGGCTGCAGTTCATAGCGTCACAAAGAGTTGGACTTGACTGAAGTGATTGAGCACCCACATAGTGGGAAGCAGTGGGGAAGCAAAGATTTCCTGAATAGTAATTCAAGCTATTTCTTTTTATAAGTGCTTCATGATTTTACAGATAATACAAATATTCTAGTGCAAACTTCTTTTTTCAATGTGATAATTTAACTAAAGGCTCCAGACCTTTCCATGCAGTACAGAAATGACTTCATAGCTTTTTGACTACATTCTACTTATATTTCCAAGCTTCCTTAGCATCATCACCTCAAGGAAAATAGGGCTAAGTGCCTCTCTCCATCTTTAATGTAGCTCTTAGCATATTATCTTCAAATTTTCTAATCACATATTTCTGTCATAGCTGACAGAAATCTTCTCCAGGACAAGTTTCAGGTCTTAATTCTAGATACTTTGTATTTGGTGAGTTGAAATGAAAGCACATAGCCTATGTATGTCCTTTCCTTGTCTTGTTATTGATCATCATTTTCCAAGAGGTTGAAGGGAACAACTATAAAATATTTCAATTGATAATAAAAACCATACCTCCCATCTGAATAGGGCTTTAGATTTTATAACCTGTGTCTATAGTCACCTTATTCCAGACTAGAAACTGCTGTCTGTCTTTACTTTTCATATTTTTACTCATCTCTATCATGATCCTCTATTCAGTTCAGTTCAGTTGCTCGATCATGTCCGACTCTTTGCAACCCCATGAATCGCAACATGCCAGGCCTCCCTGTCCATCACCATCTCCCGGAGTTCACTCAGACTCACGTCCATCAAGTCAGTGACGCCATCCAGCCATCTCATCCTCTGTCGTCCCCTTCTCCTCCTGCCCCCAATCCCTCCCAGCATCAGGGTCTTTTCTAATGAGTTAACTCTTCGCATGAGGTGGCCAAAGTACTGGAGTTTCAGATTTAGCATCATTCCCTCCAAAGAAATCCCAGGGCTGATCTCCTTCAGAATGGACTGGTTGGATCTCCTTGCAGTCCAAGGGACTCTCAAGAGTCTTCTCCAACACCACAGTTCAAAAGCATCAATTCTTTGGCGCTCAGCCTTCTTCATAGTCCAAATCTCACATCCATACATGACTACTGGAAAAACCACAGCCTTGACTAGATGAACCTTTGTTGGCAAAGTAATGTCTCTGCTTTTGAATATGCTATCTAGGTTGGTCATAACTTTTCTTCCAAGGAGTAAGCGTCTTTTAATTTCATGGCTGCAGTCACCATCTGCAGTGATTTTGGAACCCCCCAAAATAAAGTCAGCCTCTGTTTCTACTGTTTCTCTATTTATTTCCCATGAAGTGATGGGAAGAAACGCCATGATCTTAATTTTCTGAATGTTGAACTGTAAGCCAACTTTTTCACTCTCCACTTTCACTTTCATCAAGAAGCTTTTTAGTTCCTCTTCACTTTCTGCCGTAAGGGTGGTGTCATCTGCATATCTGAGGTTACTGATATTTCTCCCGGCAATCTTGATTCCAGCCTGTGCTTGCTCCAGCCCAGCGTTTCTCATGATGTACTCTGCATATAAGTTAAATAAGCAGGGTGACAATATACAGCCTTGAAATACTCCTTTTCCTATTTGGAACCAGTCTGTTGCTCCATGTCCAATTCTAACTGTTGCTTCCTGACCTGCATATAGGTTTCTCAAGAGGCAGGTCAGGTGGTCTGGTATTCCAATCTCTTTCAGAATTTTCCACAGTTAATTGTGATCCACACAGTCAAAGGCTTTGGCATAGTTAATGAAGCAGGAATAGATGTTTTTCTGGAACTCTCTTGCTTTCTCCATGATCCAGCAGATGTTGGCAATTAGATCTCTGGTTCCCCTGCCTTTTCTAAAACCAGCTTGAACATCTGGAAATTCACAGTTCACATACTGCTGAAGCCTGGCTTGGAGAATTTTGAGCATTACTTTACTAGTATGTGAGATGAGTGTAACTGTGCAGTAGTTTGAGCATTCTTTGGCATTGCCTTTTTTTGGGATTGGAATGAAAACTGACCTTTTTCAGTCCTGTGGCCACTGCTGAGTTTTCCAAATTTGCTGGCATATTGAGTGCAGCACTTTCACAACATCATCTTTCAGCATTTGAAACAGCTCAACTGGAATTCCATCACCTCCACTAGCTTTGTTTGTAGTGATGCTTCCTAAGGCCTACTTGACTTCACATTCCAGGATGTCTGGCTCTAGGTGAGTGATCACACCATTGTGATTATCCGGGTCGTGAAGCTCTTTTATGTACAGTTCCTCTATGTACTTTTGCCACCTCTTAATATCTTCTGCTTCTGTTAGGTCCAATACCATTTCTGTTTATCTACCAGCGGTATCTCTCTTTTATTTTCCTGACTTTCATTCTTTTTTAATCCCAAGGATCTCATCTGTGAGTGATTTTTAATTCAGTTCAGTTCAGTCACTCAGTCATGTCTGACTCTTTGTGACCCCATGGTCTGCAGCACGCCAGGCCTCCCTGTCCATCATCAGTTCCTGGAGTTTACTCAAACTCATGTTCATTGAGTCAGTGATGCCATCCAACCACTTCATCCTCTGTCATTCCCTTCTCCTCCCGCGTTCAATCTTTTCCAGCATCAGGGTCTTTTCAAAAGAGTCAGGTCTTCACATCAGATGGCCAAAGTATTTGAGTTTCAGCTTCAACATCAGTCCTTCCAATGAACACTCAGGACTGTTTTTTCACAATTTTTAGAAAAGACATAGTGATGCAATAATTTGACCTAAGTTACATTTTAAGAAAGGGGAATGAAACTCCGTGTTATTTATTGAAACATTTCCTTTTGCCTGAAATGCTGTTTCATTCTGAGAAACTTGACAAAACTTCATTTAATTTTTTAAACAAATTCAAATGACTTCTCCTTCCCCCACCTAAGTTATCTGTCCTCTTTTAGTGCAAACTACTATTCAGAATACTTTACATTTCATTCAACTAAATCATCTGTTTATCTGCTTTCCATGTAGACCATGCTTTCCTCCTAAAGGTCATGTCCTAGTTTTGTGCAGCCAGCACTTATTACTTTATTGTTGAATAAACGGCTGAGGGCTGAAGTTTCAAGGGGATTGTTAAGAGGTAAAGAGGGAGGAAAACTGATGAAACCCAACTAATATCCATCGTGAATTTGTATGCCACAGCCATCATTGTTAGGAGCCTGGAAAATACAAAGAACTGGAACGAAGACATCAGTTTTCCTCCTGAATTGTTCACCTGCTGACTGCAGCATTCTAGAAAAATAGGCAAAAATAAATAAATAAATAAATAAATAAAAAATAAATCAATTTTGAGGTAATGTGTTGAGGATAGGAGTGGAGAACAATGCTCATTTCAGTTACTAAAGCTGATTGAGAGTGTGATCAGTGCTCAGGGCAGAAGATCACTCCAAATTACCTGAAAACTTATTATCCAAGCCCCAAATAAGGCTGAGTTTAATGCAATAGGAAGTATCTCTTAAATAGATTCGCTCATCTATCTATCTGCCTCGATCTAATTTAAAATTTGCAATTATAAGCATTTCATTAATCAGTTAACAAGGCATATTTATAAGGCACATTATCATAGGCTACAACAGTAAGCTGTCTTATGTTAAAGCCAGTCTTGATATCTGAGCAAGGGAAGGCTAAGGCTGTTGATTCCAGTGCTTGGTTTTATATTAAACAATTGGACTGGGAATTAGATTTAAGACGTAAATCAACCATTATGTAAATAAATGCTTTATTATTAATAATTTAAAGAAGTGAATTGTTGATTGAGTCTAGATGATATATGATAGATGCTACATGAATATCAACATTTAAAAAATACAAGCAATAGAGGAACATGATTCAATAGTTAACCTTTCATGTTAGTATGTTGGTTTCCTGTCTTCGTAATCTTTGAGAAATGTGATCATAATTTCTTGCTATTTGTAAGGGAAAAGGTTTAAAACAATTTATAAGGGAAATGATATAATTTTTAAGCTCTTAGAAGCATTTACAGTCAAGTATTCTATATGTTTGTTACTGAATAAGCATTTTAGAAATGATAATAATGTAATTCTAGTCCTACACCTATGAATTCAAGGTCCAAAGTATATGACCAAAGGTGAGTAATCATTTCAAAGCAAATGGATGCTCTTTCAATGTAATTCCACATAAACTTCTTTTCTTGGTCTGAAAGTCTGCTGAAACAGTGATAATTTAGAATCTCTGTGTTAGTATGGGAGTTTCCTCTTCAAGTTCTCATTCATTGAATTGAGTAAAAGTCAAATTTTAGTTTTTTGAATGGCTTTCTATTGTTAGATTTTTCACCTTTTTCTGTCTTTCTGAAGCCAAAATACAGTTTTCAGGCACTCTTTACCTAATCTGACATTGACCATCTCATTAAGTGTGGGAAATATTATCACAGGCTTAATCAATGTCTGCTGAAACTCCCATGCCCTAACAGCTAATCCAGAACTTCCTGATTCAATAACAAATCTTACCTGATAATTATAATGCTACTAGCATTTTCAAGAGAGCCAGAAATATGTAAATCTGATTTTATATTTTCTATCCAGCAGCGTTGCATATGATTAGGCTCTAGTGCCTGAAGTTTTAGTAAAAATATTGATTAGCTTTCAAATAATACTACAGCTAGTAAAATGTTGAATTTTGCTGCAGGTAAAATGTGTCCTGTCAAATAATAATCAACAGCCAATTCACCTGTGTATTTGAAGAAAGAATTCACATTTGGCTGGTCATAAACCAACATAGATATTAACATTGATCTGGGTATTTCTTACTTGTTTTGAACACTTATCACACACATTTTCAAAAATGTCTTGACATTGAACATTAATTCACATTAATATTACTTTTCCTTCAATTAAAAGCTATCCTAAAGACAATTATTATGTTCCTGCTGTTCAGTTTCCCACCTATGATGCAAAAGGGCCAAATTTTAAAACCATATTGAACACATTTTCAAGTCCAACTGAAGAATGTTACTACATTATCTCAGCCCACAGCTTCAGGGGAAGGTCACAGAGGTAGGAAAGAGCCTTGCTGGAGCCTGGATTCGGGTGATGAAGTGACTTGGGGTCGCAGGGGACTCACTTTCCTGTCTGGATTTCAGTCAGTACAAAGTGAAGGCTCTCCACTAGACCATCTCCAGGGTCATTTCCAGTTCCAGGGAGAAACATTCAAAACCCAGAAGTTCTAATTTTCAAGCCACTCGACTCTGCCTCACTTTTTAAAATTATTATTTTTTTAACTTTTAATTTTGTGTTGGAATATAGCTGATGAACCATGTTGTAATAGTTTCAGGTGGACAGCAAAGGGACTCGGCCATACATATACATGCATCCACTCTCCCCCAAACTCCCCTCCCATCCAGGCTGCCAAATAACATTGAGCAGAGTTCCCTGGGCTATACAGTAGGCCCTTGTTGGTTATCCATTTAAATAAAGCAGTGTGTACATGTTTATTCTAAACTCCCTAACTATCCCTTCCCCTCATCTTTACCCCCTTCTGCCTCACTTTTTCTATTAAATTATTTGATATGTTTTAGGAATTGCCGTTTGATTCGTGATTCCCAGTCTTCAGCCCCCATTGACTTGATTATAACAGCCTACTTCTTTGTGACCTTTTCTTTCTAACTTGAGCAAAACATAAGCAGATTCTATGTGTTATATAAGGGAATAAATATGCGGACAAACTAAACCCCTAACATCTAGTACTCATAATTAAGACCTCCTCTCAGAAAGGCAAAGCTGTGTTTGAGGCTCTATTTTGGTAATCGAGAAATGTGGAGAGTGATGTGTAGGGGTGAAATTTACAGATAACTACAAAATTAATTCACATACTACAACCAAGTTGGAACCTTTATTTTTCAAAGCTTTTGGATAAAGGCCTGAATTGCTATGATTTTACCTCTAGAGAATAGAACAATTTCTTAATATTATAAGCTGTTTCATTAAATAGCACTTAATACCACCAATAAACTATATTGCAAATGGCTAAGCAAAGAATATAGATTTAGGACAGCTTATGACCTGTCATCATCAGTTACAAAAGAAGGAAGCAATTTCTTTGTGCATAATTGCATTTAAATTTTATGCCATAACAGTTGAAATGAGAATGGTTAGTCATTTAAAGAGATATTTTAAGGATTAATTTAATGACACATACTTGGACTATTTAAAGAGTCCTAAAAGTAATAAAAGGGAGTTCTATTTGGAAAAACCCCTCACTTCTTTGCATCCCATATCAGAATCTATTACTGCAGCTTTCTGCTATATGAATGGATTTGTGTGGGTGGCTGGGAAGAGAGAAGAGACTGGCATTTACCCAGAGATCTTTCCATTTTTTTAAAATTGAAAATCCTCTGTCACCAGAAATTAAGTTTAATTTAAATCATTTGATATCAAATATCTAAAAATAATAAATTGAAAAGGAAGGAAAAAAAGACAAAATGAGAGTAAGAAAAAGTGTCAAAGAGCTGAAAAATTCCTTGTAATACAATCAAACTGAAATTATGATGCTCTCAATATGGTACATTAGTAATTTAGGTTGTTACTCATGCACCATTCAAGCTTCAAATTATAACATGCACTCAGACAGCAATTGGCCTCAGGGTTATGGAACCAGATCTTTCCCCCTTGATTCTGATCTGATTTTCTGAGAGACCTGGAGAAAACCTTAAGGAAATTTCTCAGAGAGACAGTTGGTGGGGTTGGTAAGCTGAGGAGAAAGAGGGAAGGATGGGCGGTGGTGGAAGGTTGGGGGTGAGGGAGAATATATGGAGCGCAGAGAAAACCTGAAAGGAGGGTGAGAACAGCTGAGAAGCAGGGCACGATTGGAACGAAGGGAAAGTGATCCGCATGCTTTTGGATTCTTGACATCTATACATTCCAGAAAAAGATTTAGGAAAGAAAGTAATAGAGGGAGACTGGAAGTTCAGCAATTTCTTCCTAGAAACTATTTATCATCTTGTTGTTCAGCCACTCAGTCGTGTCTGACTCTTTGCGACCCAATGGACTGCAGCACGCCAAGCCTCCCTGTCCTTCATCATCTCCCAGAGCTTTCTCAAACACATCTGTTGAGATGGTGATGCCATCCAACCATCTTGCCCTCTGTCATCCCCTTATCCTCTTGCCTTCAATCTTTCCCAGCATCAGGGTCTTTTACCATCTTGGAAATTAGGAAATTCAACTTAGTTGAAATCACCATTATTATTTTTCTGGAAATGTGAGCCCCTACTATAACTTGTTTATGGCCTATAAATGCTATTTTTACCATCACAGCTTTTGACTGCTTCCATTTAGTCAAAATTTCATTGTTAAGACACTGTAAAACACAGGCATAAGAGATTTTGTGAGATTTTGCTGGTTTGGTTCCAGACCATGGCAATAAAGTGAATATCACAGTCAACAGAGTCACACAAATTGTTAGGTTTCTCAGTGCCTATAAAAGTTGTGTGTACACTCTTCTGTAGCCTATTAAGCTTGCAATAGCATTATGTCTAAAAACACAAGGTATATACCATAATCAAAAATACTTTTTGCTAAAAACGGCTATCAGCTGAGCCTTCAGCAAGTCATAATATGTTTGCTGGTGGAGGGTCCTGCCTGGGTATTGATGGATGTTGATGAGGGTGATCTTGCCGAAGGTTGAAGTGGCTGTGGAGATTTCTTAAAATCAGACAGCAATGAAGCTTGCCTCATTGATTGGCTCTCCTTTTTAGGAATGATTTCTGTGTAGCATGAAAGGCTGTTTAATAGCATTTTATCCATAGTAGAA
Source organism: Capra hircus (assembly GCF_001704415.2). Taxonomy (NCBI): domain Eukaryota; kingdom Metazoa; phylum Chordata; class Mammalia; order Artiodactyla; family Bovidae; genus Capra; species Capra hircus. Next base: position 18,501,261 of record NC_030808.1, read on the forward strand.
CTGCTTTCAAAATTAGAGTTGCACTCTTAAACCCTGTTTCTGTTTTGTCAACTAAGTGTGTGCATACTAAGTCACTTCAGTCACATATGACTCCTTGCCCATGGACTTTAGCCTGCCGGTCTCCTCTGTCCACGGGATTCTCCAGGCAAGAACACTGAAGTGGATTGCCATGCTCTCCTCCAGGGAATCTTCCTGACCCAAGGATTGAACCAGCATCTCCGGGATCTCCCTCTTTGGCAGGCGGATTCTTTACCACTAGCACCACCTGGGAAGCCCACCAACTAAGTTTATGTACTCTCAATCCTTTGCTGTCATTTCAACAATCTTCACATCCTCTTCACCAGGAGTAGTTTTTAATTGCAAGAAACTGACATGTAGCGACCTTTAAAAACACTAGCAAACTTAACTGGACATTTATTTGTTGGTAAATATTAGGTTTTATTCTTATAATATTTAACTCTAAAAAGATGGGTGAGATAAACTGTGTTTGAAAAGGCATGGCCAGTCCTATCAATCATGTTTTGAAAAAATATCATTTCTCTTAATTTCTTTCTTCCCATACCTTCTCACTCCTTACCTCCAGAAGTATACTCTGAAAACTTTCAATGGTTATATATATAAAGTATATTTATTGTCCAAAATTCAGAAATTTATTTTTTTAAATGTACCCATTCTCTCACTACCCAGAGGTATATAGTGGAGGCATTTTTGGTGTATTTTGTTTCAGTAATGTGTCTATGTATTTCGTGATCACATAGGTGTATCCTGTGGTATATACAGATTTATATCAGGGCTTATTTCTTGTCTTTGCATTGTGATCATGCACGTGGAGAGGTGCATTTCCATAGGTTAACAGGCATCTTCTGGGAATCGAGGTGATAAAGAGCCCATCACACGCAGTAAGTCAGTGGGAAGGGGATGCAGGCAGATTGAGGAATTGATGTTAAATGCAGAAACCACAGACAATTGAGTGATGCTGGTAATAAGCAGGGTTGAAGTCACTGATCTAGACTAGGGCTTGTCGATGGATGGTTTTCCAGCCACATCTGGCCTTCACATGCTTTGGTTCAGTTCACTGCATTTTTTTTAGTCGAGTTACTGGCCAACATTTCTAAATTGATGAATTTCACATATGAAACCTGACGTGACATTTTGGAAAAGCCAGAAGAATTGGCAATGAAGGACCACATTGCTACATGGCAAATATTGGCTGGAGTCAATAGTGGATAATTAGTGAGATGGAGGGTGTTCTTGTCTCCTGGGCAACTTGGCTTCTACAGGTCTTTGACTGGGCAAAACTAGGGGTCAGTCTAGATGCAGCTTTAAAAATAATTATTTATTTATCGTTGTTATTTTTTTTTGTGAGAGCGTTAATGTCTCCTAGAGACTTACTAGATAAGACAGAGCAGGGATCTTGGTTTTTTTTTTTTCCCTATGTGGCCATCACATCTTACTGATTTGCATTAGAGATTCTCAGTTCATACCTGAAAACTGGCCACATACTCTGATGGACAGGAAATTTTAGTCTAAAATATCATAGCTTAGGATATGATGAATTGAAAATATATTTGACAACATCAATTTCCAGATGAACGACTGAGCAGCAAGAAGAAATTAGAGCTTCCATGAAGTTTCCATACTTATTAAGTGAACTGAGAAGCTTCATTGAAAATGATTTTCATTTCCACAAAAACTCTAGTGTTTTATATGCAACCTGCCAGAAGAATAGATCTTCTTTTCATGCTGGGCATCTATGGATGGTGGGGGTAAAGAGTAAAGCAGAAGGGCTATTAAAAATAGTACTTTGTAAGCAGTAGAGCAGTGGTGACCTTTGTATCAAATGTTAACATCTAGTCCTTCTGAGATGAAGATCATATTCCCAAGCAAATAAAGGTATTCATTCAGAGTGAACTATGGAGTTTCTGTACTGCTTTATAACATCCAGACAAAGGAGGAATACAGGATATAAGACCAAAGAATACCCCATGGAGCCTTAGACATTACAAGCAATCTCATAGGAGTAATGGTTTTTAAAATCCACATATGGATAATGATTTGGAATAGCTGAAAACTTTCTCATGTCTAACAGCCCTCTTGACTCCTTCTAAAGTTTCATGCCTTCATGGTGGGGGAAGAGTGAACCGAGGGAGAAAGGGATTTTCTTTATATTCAAATCATTCATTTTGAATGCATGCAATATGTTTTTCATTTCACATTTTGTGAAATCTACTTTTCTTTTTTTCAGCAGCCTTTTTCTTGTAAGGAGAAACATAAAGGGGCTTTCTTTGGGACCACTGACCTTGACTTATTAGTTATCTAGGTCTCTGCTGAGTACTCTTTGTTTTTACTCTTACCAGATGCAGACATTAGAATTTAATGGGAACAGAAAGATAAGGATTGAGAAGACAGGAGACAAGAGAGGAGGAGAGAGCAAAATTTAGGTTGTAGAACGAGGCTAAGACACTATGTCTGAGAAAGCATGGGACTTAAGGAGCTTTTTCTTTATTTTCATGTTGATAAGAACATATAAATATAAGGACAGCAATGCTGTACTCTTGCCTGGAAAATTCCATGGACAGAGGAACCTGGTAGGCTGCAGTCCATAGGGTTGCAAAGAGTCAGACATGACTTGAGCACACACACACATGTGGAGGGACTGAGAAACATATACCTTGCTCAAGGTTAATTCCTTTGGATTCTGCTTAGGGTTATTTTTTTGCTTATATTCATGACAATCATGGTATGTATTCAAGGTCAGGTGAATCAAATCTTTCAAGTTCTACAGGACAGACTTTGTTCTTTCTATATCATCTGAAGTGACCACAGCTACAGCGAAGATTTTATGCTAGCGTTTTTTTTCTTTTTTTCCTGAGCCTATGTGTTTATTTTAAAATTTTTATTGGCATATAGTTGCTTTAGAATGTTGTATTTCTACCGTACAACAATATCTTTGAGCATAGCCTGGAAGTATGAATTTTTGACAAACTCTCTAGGTGATTCTTATGCATTTGAGAACCATTAACCAAGTAGATAGAAATTGAAAGCAAGATCTTAGAGACATGTTTAAAATAGAGAAAATAATAAATGTTTAAGCATGAGTCTTTTAATTGTGTTGACAATACTGAACATAGTATAATTATATATTTTTCTGTAATTTGAAATGTATCTTTTTCATTACTTTTTCCTCTGTGTGTTTTCTTTCAAGCACAAATCTTGCCTGCTGATGCTTTCAATTCCACCAAAATCCAAATGACAGTCTGTCAGTGACTTGAATTAGATTTAATTCACCATCCAGTGTTTCTATGTATTTTTAAAAATTTATTTATTTTTAATTGAAGGATAATTACAATCTTAGTTTGGTTTGTGCTATATATCAACATGATGTATGTATTTTTAAAAGGAAAGAAAGTCTTTGCACTTTTATATCCATGTTTTGATTCATGTAAGACAAACTCCTCTCTGCCTTGGTAATCTCTTTAGTGTCACTCAAAATACATACAGTCAAGGACTGCCAGGGGAGAGAAGACCCAGCTCTGTATACTTTATTTCTGAATCAATCACAGGCTACTTTGCAACATCACTGGATAGATACACTCATTTAAATTAGTGCAAATTTTATGGTATTGCTTTACTTTTCTTTCCTTTCAAAGATGAGACATCCCAGAAATAACTTGCTGACTCCTTTCGCTGGACTTGGTATTTTGTTATGTTCTTACCTCATCCTGCCAATGAAGAGACTCCCATCCCACTATTTGCTGTAATACCCAGACTTCCCATCTGTTCCCAGTGTTGAGATGCTTTCATTCCTAGGCTTTCATTTCGTCCTTGGTTTTGTGGAGCCCTGGCTCTGTTGATGATTAACCAACACAAATCTCTTTAAGTACCTGCAACAACACTTGTACATGAGTAATAGCTCAGGTTCACTCAGTGTTAAATTAAAAATTGCCCAGTGATAGGTGCTTAAGAGATTTTGAAATCTAATAAATGCTGAGAAATATGGGGTTCTTTAATGCTTTAACTGCTGTCACGCTGCTGTGCACAGTTGCCATGTGGCTCACTAGTAGGTTCTGAACCCACCTGCCAGTCGGTAGCCAGAGGAAAGATTTCAGAAAAAAACAGGTACTTGTGTGCGTGCAGTTCAATTATTGCTTGGGGAGATCAGCGTAATTTATATTCATATGTGGTACAATCTAATTACCTAGAAAGTAATAGTATCTTCTTGAAAATATTCAAAGAAAGGCATAAAATAAAAAGCTCGGGGAAGTCTCAATGAATAGCTTGATGGGAAAGAAAAATAAGAGTCTGAATTAAAACTTTATAACCTGTATGAATATTTAGATACTCCTTTTAGTATTATTTGGGTTTATATTATTCCATTTCATTCTTTGGTTTCTCCAAAGAATTAAAGTTAGTTTTTTGATTCACCAATAGTTTTTTATCTATAATATAAAACACACTGTTCTAGAGACTAAAGATTTCAGAGAGTCATGGAACATAATACAAGAGAATTCTTTGGAAAGAGATCAGGATTCATTTTTCTCCACATCCTCTCAAGCATTCATCGTTTTTAAGATTTTTTGAGGATGATGATTCTGACTCGTGTGAGGTGATACTTCATTGTAGTTTTGATTTGGATTTCTCTAATAATTAAAGATGTCGAGCATCTTTTCATGTGTCTCTTGGCCAATTGTATGTCCTCTTTGGAGAAATGTCTCTTCAGGTCTTCTGCCAACTTTTTGATTGGGTTGTTATTATTATTATTATTATTTTTGATATTAAGATCCATGAAAGGGCTTCAAAGGCAGTCTAAAGATATCTTTAAAGAGCCATCTATGTTATTATTAGGCAATTCTTAGGCAATAATTTAGGAGTCACTATCAGTTTTTTGAGTTTATGTAGCATTATCACTGCTGTTTTCGAAAGACGGATCTAGCAGTAAATGTATGAGAGAGTACTGGAGAGTTTGCTAGCATCCTATAGTAATAGTTTAGGTCAGAAATCTCCATTAGAGTAGATATGGAGAGTAGGAAAAAGTGTTATAGTAGAATTCATTCAGACCATATTTGCTTTTTTCTGCTTTATTTACTTTGAAAAATTTAATTCAATTTTTTTAATGGATGGAAAATTGTTTTACAATTTTGTGTTGGTTTCTGCTGTATGACAACACAAATCAGTAATAACCCATTCCTCCCCTCCCTCCCCTTCCCCATCCCTCTCCTCGAGGTTATCACAGAGCACTAGTCTGGGCTCCCTGTGTTATTCAACAACTTCCCAATAACCATCTATTTTACAATGTAATGTATATGTGCCAATGCCACTTTCTCAACTTGTCCCTCCACCACCGTGTTCACAAGCCTGTTCTCTATTAGGTTCATCAGTACCATTTTTCTAGATTCCATATATATATGCATTAACATATGATACTTGTTTTTCTCTTTCTGATTTACTTCACTCTGTATAAAAGGCTCTAGGTTCATTCACCTCACTACAGCTGATTCAAATTCACTCTTTTTTACTGCTGAGTAATATTTCACTGTATAAATGTACCACAACTTTATCCATTCCTCTGTTGATGGACATCTAGGTTGCTTCCATGTCTTAATAGCTATTGTAAATATTGTTGCAACAAACATTGAGATACATGTGTCTTTTAGAATTGTGGTTTTCTCAGGGTATATGCCCAAAGTGGGATAGACAGGTCATGTGGTAAATTTATTCCTGCTTTTTAAGGAATCTCCATACTGTTTTCCATATTGGGTGTATCAGTTTACATTCCTACTAACAGTGAAAAAGTTTTCCCTCTGTTTCCATATCTTCTCTAGCATTTACTGTTGTAGGTATTTGGATGAGGGCCACTCTGACTGGAGTGAAGTGATGCTTCATTGTAGTTTTGACTTGTATTTCTCTAATTGTGAGCAATGTTGAGCATCTTCTCATGTGTTTATTGGCCTCTCGTATGTCTTGTTTGGAGAAATGTTAGTTTAGGTCTTCTGCCCATTTTCTGATTGAGTTGTTTGTTTTTCTGATATTGATCTGTATGAACTGTTTATATACTTGAACGAGAAGAGGAGGAGAGAGAGAGGAGTCAGAAAGAATTTGAGCTTTGACTGGTTAGCATTTTGGGATCAGTTCAGTTCAGCTCAGTCAGTCAGTTGTGTCCGACTCTTTGTGACCCCGTGGACTACAGCATGCCAGGCCTCCCTGTCCATCACCAACTCCTGGAGTTTACTCAAACTCATGTCTATTGAGTCAGTGATGCCATCCAGCCATCTCATCCTCTGTTGTCCCCTTCTCCTCCTGCCTTCAATCTTTCCCAGCATCAGGGTCTTTTCCAATGAGTCAGTTCTTCACATTAGGTGGCCAAAGTATTGGAGTTTCAGTTTCAGCATCAGTCCTTTTAATGAATGCTGCTGCTGCTGCTAAGTTGCTTCAGTCCTGTCTGACTCTGTGTGACCCCATAGATGGCAGCCCACCAGGCTCCTCCATCCCTGGGATTCTCCAGGCAAGAATACTGGAGTGGGTTGCCAATTCCCTCTCCAATTCATGAAAGTGAAAAGTGAAAGTGAAGTTGCTCAGTCATGTCCGACTCCTGGAGACTCCTTGGACTGTAGCCCACCATGCTCCTCTGTACATGGGATTTTCCAGGCAAGAATACTGGAGTGAGGTGCCATTTCCTTTCAATGAATATTCAGGACTGATTTCCTTTAGGATGGACTGGTTGGATTTCCTCGCAGTCCAAGGAACTCTCAAGAGTCTTCTCCAACACCACAGTTCAAAAGTATCAATTCTTCAGCGCTCAGCCCTCTTTATAGTCCAACTCTTACATCCATACATGAGTACTGGAAAAACCATAGCCTTGACTAGGTGGACCTTTTTGGCAAAGTAATGTCTCTGTTTTTTAATATGCTATCTAGGTTGGTCATAGCTTTCCTTCCAAGGAGCAAGCATCTTTTAATTTCATGGCTGCGGTCACCATCTCCAGTGATTTTGGAGCCCCCCAAAATAAAATCTGCCACTGTTTTGGGGGGATAGTTATGGGGTCAATTTTGTTCTCCCTAAAATTATATGTAGAGGTCCTAATCTCCAGTATCTCAGAATGTGACAGTACTTGGAGATATGGCCTTTATAAAGGTAATTAATTTAAACTGAGGCCATTAGGGTGGGCCCTATCCCATTCAATTGATGTCATATAAGAAGAGGAAATTAGGACAGAGAGAGAGAGAGAGAGAGAGAGAGAGAGAGAGAGAGAGATCAAGGGTGCATGAGCACAGAGGGACAGCCATGTGAAGAGTCAGCAAAAGGGTGACCATCTGCAAGACAAATAGAAAAACCTCATAGGAAATAAAACACTGCCAGCACTTTGATCCTAGATGTCCAGCCTCCAGAACTGTGAGAAAAATTAATTTCTATTGTGTAAGCTGCCTTGTTTGTGATATTTTGTTGTGGCAACCCTAGTAAACTAAGTCTGATGTAGTAACAGAAATAAAGAGACATCAGAAAAAGAGATAAGCTTGGGGCCTGGGGCAGGGTAGAAAAGGAAAATATTTTTCTGACCTTGGATATATCGAGTCTCAAATATTGATGAGACAGCTACAAAGATAATAAAAGGAGAAACATGATTTGCTGTTACCAAAAATACATACATACATAATACATGCTTTCATACATAAATAGAACAAAAATAAACAGTCTTGTTTTAGAGATAGGTTGTAGAAAATTCCTCATAGATATTTGGAGGTGTCAAAAAGTGACACTTGTTGGAACTTGAATTTATCCTTTGGCCTTTGAGGCTCAACAATATAATTCACCTTTTAATATGCTTTCCTCCAAAATTCTTAGAGAGCTTTCCATATGGGAAAATAAAACTTTTCTCAATTTTTGCTTGCAACTGAACAATCTTCTATTGTATGAATTTCCATAATTGAATCAATTCCTTTTGGTGTGCATTTAGGTTGCTTTCGTTAATTCATTGCTATTGCAAACAATGCTGCTGTAAGTAGTTTTGAACATATCTCATTGCTGCTGCTGATGCTAAGTCGAGTCAGTCTGTTCAACTCTGTGCGACCCCATAGACAGCAGCTCACCAGGCTCCTCCATCCCTGGGATTCTCCAAGCAAGAATACTGGAGTGGGTTGCCATTTCCTTCTCCAGTGCATGAAAGTGAGAATTGAAAGTGAAGTCGCTCAGTCGTGTCCGACTCCTCGCGACTCCATGGATTGTAGCCCGCCAGGCTCCTCCGTCCATGGGATTTTCCAGGCAAGAGTATTGGAGTGGGGTGCCATTGTCTTCTCTGTATGTCATTGAGGTAGACAGATTTTTAACCCTCATGATCTTTCCCCTCTAGTCTTATGCCTGTGTATGTTACGATACATGGCAAAGAGACTTTGCAGATGAAATTATGGCTATGAAACCTAAAATGCAGAGATTATCTCAGATTATCTATGTGAGCTGAATATAATCATATAGGACCTGAAAATCAGAAAAGCGAGGCAGAAGAGTCAGTCGGAGTGACGCAGTGATCGAGGAAGAGGTAGAGGAGATTTCAAGTGTGAAGACCCCCTGCTGTGGCATTTAAAGGCAGAGGAAGGGGACTGGGATCCAGGGAAAGCAGAAAGACTCTAGAAGCCGGTGGATGGTGGTCCTCAGCTGGCAATCATCAACCAACCAGAGATCTTGTATCCACAACTGCAAAGGAACTGAATTCTGCCAACCACTTAACCCCTCAAGTGAATAGGAAACAGATTCTCCCCTGGAGCCTCCAAAACTGAGCACATCCCTGCCAATATTTGATTTTAGTCTTATGAGACCAGCTTCAGCCTGAGCTAAAGATCATGTAAAACGTGAAATAAAAAGTGTTAAAAATGAATGCTTTGATACTACATATAAAATAAATAACTAATGGAAACCTATTGTATAGCACAGGGAACTCTTCTTAGTGTTCTGTTGTGAACTAAATGGGAAGGAAATCCAAAAACGAGAGGACATAATTCTAGATGATTCACTTTACTGAAACTAACACAACATTGTAAAGCAACTCTACTGTAATAAAAATTAATTTCAAAATATAAGCAAATGTTATGAGTCAGAAGTAAAGCTTACCCCAAGGCATTCATTTTTAAAGGTTGCTGAGAAAATATAGCCTTTAAAATAACTGTTTTAAAAATTTTGGTCAAGTTTGCTATAAGGAAAAATTACAGTTTTGAATGTTCATACTGAAGTGTGGAGCAGTCAGTCCACCATGTGAAACCTTAGGGAAAACTAGTGTAGGACTCAAGGGTTTTTTTCCAGAACTAAGCAAAATCATAAAAGCTTGTCTGAGTATCCAGATTTGAATAAAAGTGTCTAACGTGGGATCTCATAGGCTGAAATGTAAAAAAATTAAGTTATGAAATGATAGTGAATGTCATAACTAATATAAACAGAGCATAATTAACTAAATAAATCTATTTTAGAAAATTAGGTAGTATATCCATAAACAAAAAAGTAGTTTCAAAAACTCGTCTACAAATTTTTAAAAAGATTAAAATTTCATAAAACCCAAGGAAAATTTCTTGCTAAAATATTATGTATTCCCATAATGAGCTCCATTCAACTTTATTTATACACATGCTTTAAGTTACTTTTACAAAGCAAATGGAAATATGGAGAGAAAGTTAGATGAAGTGTATTTGGATTGAGTAAAAACAAAATCAAACAAGCATACACACATACGTGCACACACACACACACACACACACACAAAATCTACCCTCAGAGGATATTCAGTTAAACAAATTGTAGAAAAATGTCCAAGCTTAAATTCAAAGAATAAGATCTAATTGAACTTAAGAGTTAAAGAGTAAACTTAAAACACTGAAGCAAATTGTCCTTTTTTTTACAAATTTAACTGAGCAAATAGTCCTGGTTTTCTAAAATTTGTCTTTGGTGGACATCCGCTGTAACTCGATTTTATTTAACGATACTGAATTTTCTTTATTTAAGAGAAACCAACTATGAAGTTAGATGTTTCCACCTACAGCTCCCTAATATAATTTTTCCCATAAAATTATGTATCTGTGTTGTTTAGTTCATTGAGCACCTCAGGCAAAGGAACAAGTTATTACAGACTTCTATGAAATCACTATTTCCGTGAATGTTGGAGTCCAACTTACCGTGTGAATTGCCTTTTTAGATTTTAAAGATGTCTAGATTGTTTTAATGTAATTGGCACTTGACTCTGTGGAAATTCAAATAAATATTCAGCACTAAGAGAAGAGCTCAACTCTACTTCCTGAGGCAGAAATGAGTTTGCTCTAGTTCCTTCCTATGTATTAATGGCCTGTACAAAGTCTGAGGACTAAAAATAAACAAATGACCTGCATCTCTTATAATTTATTTAAAGATAGGGGTTACTAAATAATTTAATATCATTAACTTGCTGGGTAGAGACTTCTTCATCAAAGAGAACACCGTTTGTAACAACAATGGGTTGTAACAAATTAGGGGTTTGAAAGCAATTATATGCACAAATGACTGCAGGAGAAGACAGGTCATGAGAAAATGTGGAGCTCCTAGAAATAAATCAAGAAAGCAATGAAAAAGGAAAGATGTACCAAGTTATCTCAGTTTTCAGAAATCAGCAATTCAATATCCTGGCAGAGGAGCCTGGCTGGCTATAGCGCACGGGGTCACAAAGAGTTGGACACAACTGGGCATGCACACACACACACATCTTAATATTATAGGTAAAGATAGGTGGTCAAGCACCTTCTAATCCATTATTTTCATCTACTTTTTGAGCATTTATTATGAGAATGTTCTTTGTTTATTACTGTGCTATACATGGGAGATAAAAAAGCGGCAACAAACTCAAGAGGTTTTCAATAATGTTGAACAGGTGGTAAGTCAAATCTATACAGAAAAGATTAAGTGGAGGATTCATAACAACCTGATATTTTGGATCTTTAGATCTGGAGTCTGTAAAATGTTTGGGATAAACCTAAAGCATAGCTGTTCCTTAACACTACTCTTTTGTGGATAATCTAAGTGGAAATGGCATCAGTGAAGGAAGGAAGATATAGTGGTAGACAGACCATCATAGCCATTCTCTCCTTGATAGTCTTCACTTACCAAAAAAAAAAAAAGGCAAAAAATCCAATAATGAATTCTATAATAGCCTTTAGAGTAGAAGTCAAAAGAAGCTCTATTACTTTTAGTTCTGTTGATATTAACTTTATCATTAATGTTGTTTGGATGTCTGTTCTTTCGTAACACAAGGCTGTTATTAAACATTTTAAAAGTAAATGATTTAACAGCTTTCTTTGGTAGGATTTTTATTTACTTTTAAGTATAACCAAAAGAAAAAGTAAAAATAACGCATTTTGAGATGATTTACCTATTGTTGCTTTTGCATTAAAAAGTGCTTTTGGAGAAAATACTTTAAGTTTGACTCTCCAAGTTTTTCACCCTGTATTTTGTTTCTCAGTCCTACACATAAGCACGATAGAATATATTTGATCTTGCCCTTATTATTGTATATTTTACCGCTACTAATACTCAAAGTTTCCTAATCTAGTCTTGGTCTATTCCCTGTAGCTTTGAAATCTTCCTGGACTGTCAAATTGTCAAATCTAAAGGCTACCTGAGACAGGGGTTCATTCTGGCTTCTATGTCTATTTATACATCCTATATTGAATTTGTGGTCATAGCCCCTTGATGTGTACTGGTTAATCCCCACTGTTATCCTTCAGTTGCTGACAATTCTTTCCTTCACTATTCTCATTGCTTCCAAGCTGTTATTATCAAATCCAAGTCCTTTGATGTCTTGGAATTTTGGCCTTGTCCATTCATGTGTAGTTCAAACATGGTTATTAGGTGATTAATGTGACTATTGTAACCTACAGCAATAATACTCTCTTGGAAAATCCTCACTTTAAACCTGGGATACAGTGGATATTCTTTATGAATTTTTCATACACACAGAAACCAAGGCTATTTCTGAAAAAATGTATTAGAATCAAAAGCACTTGGCAAGCAGTAACCCAGTACAGAGAGGGTTTTTTTTTTTTTTAACATCTAAGTTTAAATAGATTTTCTACCTTTCAAGTTTTTTTTTTTCACCCATCCACGTTTCCATCCATCAATACATCTTTTAAACATTTTCTCAGTGTCAGTCATTGTCCTAGATATTCTCAGGGAGAGTAACAAGTCATATAGACATTCTTGTTACCTTTAGAGAGCTTGGAGTTAATTAACACTTCAGATAAGTAACAGGAAATTTGAAATAGAGTGTGTGTGTGTGTGTGTGTGTGTGTGTGTGTGAAGGGTTTTAAGAGCAGAAGCAAAAGGCTCTGTGGCAATATATGGGAGAGACAACTATCCAGGATTTGATGATTCAGAGAAATAAGTGTTAGTGAAAATGAGAGTGAGATAACATTATAACACAGGCAAAGTGAACAGCGTAGATGTTTGAGGAATCAGAGGCAGAATAGTGGGAGGAGGAAATAGGGGAGTAGGGAAAGAAGCAGAAAGTAGATGAGTTTTAGGCAGGGTCCTAATTATAAAGGACCTTTTAGCAAAATTAAATCACTTGAGCCTCAAACCAACAACAAAGGGCAATCATTAAAGTATCTTGAAGTAGGGAATGATGAGATAGAGTGGGGAACGGATTGGGTGGGAAAAGCCTGGTGATACAGAGACCAGTGTAAGGCTATTGTAGGGATTGAGATAAGAGAGGATAATGGCTTGAACTAAGCTGATGGTTCTAGGGGTGGATAGAAATTGATGGATTAGAGAAATTCTTGGGCAGTATGTTGAGAAAAACTGGAGAATGATTTTAATATTGGAAGTGAGGACAGAGCTGAATATAATGACTTCAGTATTGTTTTGAGTAGACAATGTGATAGTGTATATTGAGAGAATATAAGAGAATGAAGAGCTTAGGGGGAAAGGAGATGACAGGTTATTCTAGAACTTATTACCTTTAGTATGTGAGTGGAGTTGCTAAGTGGAAATGCTAGAAGTGAGTAGGATAATGTTTTCCCCAACTCAGGAGAGAGCCCTGGGCAGGAAATCCCAGATGGCTCAATGAATCTGCCTGCCAATACAGGAGATGCAAGAGATGTAGGTTCCATCCCTGGGTCAGGAGGATCCCCTGGTGGAGGAAATGGCACCCCACTCCAGTATTCTTGCCTGGAAAATTCCATGGAAAGAGGAGTCTGGGGGTGGGCTACAGTCCACAGGGTCGCAAAGAGTCAGGCATGACTGAGCACAGATGCATTCATCAACCTATAGTAGCTACTAAGCCAGGGAAGTAGAGGTAATCACAGAGAGTAATGTAGAGTGAAGAAGATTTAGCTTAACTGAACTTAAAGGAGAATTACATTTAAGGACAGAATAAGAATGAAACCGAGACATATAGACATGCACAGAAGCACACTCACACTCCAAGAAGATTCAAGAGAGGTGGGAAGATTCCACAAGGCAAAATATGATGGACACAAAAAAGCAAAGTGTTTTGAAAGGAAAGAAATGGATAATGTGTCAGATACTTCCAAAATAAAGTGAGATAATGGGTGAGTGCCTACTGGTTTAGGTAAACCATTATTAACATTGGAAGACCAGTTGCGGGTAGCAGCCAGATGACTGTGGACTAGAGAATGAGTGGAAAATAGGGAGACAGAGAAATATTCCAACATTAGCTGTGAATGGGAAGCAAGGGCTAAGGCAGTGGAAATTACATTGCAACATTATGGAGGAGACCGAGTAGCTTATACTCTGATTAGAATTGGTTTCACAGAGAATTGTAATATTGTAGTTTTCATAATAAATGACTGTGTCTTGTGCTCAGTCATAGCCAACTCCTTGTGACCCCATGGGCTGTAACCTACCAGGCTTCTCTGTTGATGGGATTTTCCAGTAAGGATGACAAATTCCTTCAAAATGGACCTTCTTGGCACTACACTTTAGTAGTCATCACTTAGGTCCGTGATCTGATTAGTAGCTAACGTGGGTTACAAAAATACACCTTACATTAAAGTTTGCATCAATGGGTTAGTCAGAATATTAACTTCCTAATTAATAGATTATTTTTGAAAACTTTAGGTTTACAGAAAGATTGAACAGATAATATAGAGAGGTCCCATGCATCCTCCTCTCACCCCCAAATAAATGCACAGGTTTCTCTACTGTTAATGTCTTAGATTCTTATATTAGCACCATCTATTTTTTGCAATTATGACCCAACACTGATAGATTATTATTAACTAAAGTCCATGGTTTATTCAGATCTCCTTAGCTTTTACTTTTTGTCCCTTTCCTGTTCTAGAATCCTGTCTCTTTCGTATCCCCTTGGCTTTGATACTTTCTCAGACTCTTCCTCATTTTCGATGACTTTGACAGTTTTGGGGAGTACTCATCTGATATATCATAGGATGACCCGTTTTGAAATTGTATGTTTTTCTTATGACTGCATTAGAGTTATGGGTTTGGGGAGGAAGTTCACAGAGGTAAAGCATGTCATTTTTATTACATCATATCAAGGGCACATAAAATCTGTATGATTTATAGCCACTGACATTGACTTTGGTCACCAGGCAGAAATAATGTTTGTTAGGCTTCCGCACTGTTATTCTTTTCCCCTTATTTCCATACTGTACTCTTTGGAAGAAAGCCACTATGTACAGCCTGTACTTAAGGATGGGGAGTTATGTTCCCCTCCATTAGCGTGGTGGAGTATTTACATAATTTATGTGGAATTCTTCTGCATGAGGATTTGTTAACTTATTTAATCATTTATTTATATAAGGTGGACTCATGGATACTTATTTTATCTTTTGAGTTATAATCCAGTGCTGTTTTATTTATTTTATTGACTCAATTTTTCCAGTTCTGGCTTTTGGGAGCTGTTTAAGTTGACTCTTGTGTCACTTTGACCCTCATCAGAGTGGGTGTTTTTTTTTTTTAATCAAAACATTTTTTACTTGAGCAGTGTCCTTCGCCTGTTTGTTTATCCCACCCTCACCTTAGGCCCTGGCAAATATTAATCTTTCATGTCACTCTAGTTTTGCCTTTTCCAGAATGTGATATAATTGAAATCATATACCATGTAGCATTTTCCAGGATAGTTTCTTTCATTTGCAATATGAACTTAAGGTTCCTTCATGTCTTTGTGTGGCATGATAGAGCATTTCTTTTTACTCTTAAATAATATTCCATTGCTTGGATGTATTGCAGTTATCTATTCATTTATTGAAGGACATCTTGGTTACTTTCAATTTTGAGTAATTATAGATAAAGCAGTTATAAACATATGACGGCAGATATTTTTGTGTTGATCAGTTTTCAACTCAATTGGGCAAATACTTAGGAGCAAGATTGCTGAATAGTATGCTAACACTATGTTTAGCTTTGTGGAAAAGTGCTGAACCATCTTCCACAGTGGCTGCACCATCTTTCATTCCTACCAACAATAAACAAGAGTTCTTGCTGCTGCACTTCATTGTAATCATTTGTTATCAACTTTTAAAAAATTTCAGTCAGCCTAATAGGCACCTCATTGTTGTTTTAATTGTAACTCCCTAATGAAGATTGGGCATCTCTCATATGCCTATTTGCCATCTGTATGTCTTTGTTGATGAAGTATGTATTCAGATTATTTTACTATTTTTCTTGAGTTGTTTTCTTATTGTTAAGTTTTAAGAGCTTTTCAAAGATTTTGGCTTCCCTGAGAGTTCCAGAAAAATATCTATTTCTGCTTTATTGACTATGCTGAAGTCTTTGACTGTGTGGATCACAATAAACGGTGGAAAATTCTGAAAGAGATGGGAATACCAGACCACCTGACCTGCCTCTTGAGAAATCTGTATGCAGGCCAGGAAGCAACAGTTAGAACTGGACATGGAACAACAAACTGGTTCCCAATAGGAAAATGAGTACGTCAAGGCTGTATATTGGTTACAGTCCATGGGGTCACAAAGAGTCAGACATGACTGAGCACGTACAGATGTTGACTATTTTATTTATAATTTTCATTATGATACTTTATTTTCTAGTCATAATATCTTAACATCATTGAAGTTGCCAATTGTAAAGATTTTTAAAATTATATTTGTATATATTTTAAAACAATCACTTATAGGGGCATATGAAGAAAATAACTTTATTCTAAAATTAATATCTCAAAATTACATAAGGTGGTTCATTTTTATTTTGATGAAATTCTCATTCCACATATCATCAAAATAAAAATCACAAATCGTGTCTATGGTCCTCCTCCTCTTTCTCAGGGGAATTTCTTATAGAGTGCTCAATTCAGTCATTGCATTCATTACTTTGAGTCAAAGTGAGTGTTTCTCCATTGACCTATACACAAATTTTTCTTCACTTCTTTTCTCTTGGTTCCTCTGCTATATGGTATGGTATTCTGGCCACATATGCTTACTAAGAAAGGAAATATGGCTAGAGTCACATGATAACATTGTAATATTTTGGATATGCTAGATTAAACAAATTGTATTATTAAATGTATTTTACCTGTTTCTTGTAACTTTTTAAAAATTTGCTACTTTAAAATTTAAAATTGCTACACATATTGCTCACATTATACTTCTACTGAACAGCATTGGCGCCTGTTAAGGATATGTGAGATTGTTTTTTATTTGTCATTGGAAATAAGATAATGATCTCTAATTACTTATCACGCATCTATGGATTTTTAGATGGCCAGAGCAAAGCACAAGCAGCTTGTGGCCAAACACAAATGTTCCCAACAGCCTTTTTCAGTGGTGAGAAAAGTTGGTAACAAATGGCTTCTGTCCAATGTTTATTAAAGAATATGACCCCAAAGAATCAAAGGAGCTATCTATAAACTGCAATGGAACTGTTATTGGTTCCCTAGCTGGATGGTTTTTACCTCCTTTTAACGTGAGGATCACATAGTGTTAGAGTCTATTTTGAAGTCCTCACAGGATTGGATTCCTAGACCTCATTCAAATCACTGTAGTTTCCCAGCTACATTTTTGGTAGTGGAAGCAGCTTCTGCTTTACTCTGTGGACATTCTATTATTGTGACTACTAACCCTTGATTCATGCTATGTTATTTCTCTAGCTTTGAGGTCTGTGCCTTTCACATTCTGTAGACCATCACACAATTTTCCCCAATTATTTTTTTTCCCCTCAGCAAATTTCTCTTGCGTAATTTATGCTTCATTTATATTTCCACATGAATAAAACAATCTAGCTCATTCATCATTTTGATTGCTATCCTCTGGAACATTTCCTATACTTAAACTGTTCTGGATTAGAGAAACCTCAGTACTTTTCTTGCCTGAAAATAAATGCAATCTCTATTTCATGAACAGGTTGTGTACCCAAAGGGTGGGAATCACATTATAGTCAGAGTTTCAGTTCCAAGGCCAGCTCACCAATCACATTGTATACCAAATGTCGAATACTGTGTCAAGAATGCTATGAAACTTAACACTGCATAGTGAGATGTTTCTCTGAGAACCCACACATTTTCAGGTCTGGTTGGCAACAGTGCAGTGGAATAACAGAAGTTTCCCCAGCACTTGGTCTTAGCAAGAGGATGGGGACATTTTCCCAAACTAATGGTGATGGGTACCACCAGGGTCAGTTTAGGGATTTAAACAGCTGAAGTGTTGGGATAAAACTCACTTTTTGTTACTGGATCCTGTCCTTAAATTCTACTCCCTCCCCCAATCTTCTTCTGTTCGCCTACTTCACAGCACAATCTATGGCTTATAAGTAAAAATTTTGTTCAGCTTGTTTATATATGTATAAATAGTGTTTTCTTCTTTATCCCCCATTTCTAAAAGTAACAGAAACTCTCCCTCTGGCTATTCATTTGCCATTGTAAAAATGATGCCATAGCAATCTTTCTTCCTTTCACTTAGTTTGTGATTTTAGAGATGAATGTGGTTAGTGGAGGGCTTCCCAGGTGGTGGAGGGCTTCCTCCTAGCAGGAGACAGGAGACACAGGTTTGATTGCTGAGTTGGGAAGATCCCTTGGGGTAGGAAATGGCAACACGTTCCAATATTCTTGCCTGGAAAATTCCATGGACCCCCTGGTTACAGTCCATGGGCTCACAAAGAGACAGACACGACTGAACAATGGAGCACACATACACACATGGTTAATGGGAGATAATCTCCGAGCTTAAAGAAAAGGCTTAAGAATCTTAATTGACATTTCAGTGAAAAAACGTACTTGGGTCACTCTCAGTCTAAGGCAAGCTCTTGTGATGGAAGCTGGGATAAGAGCTGATACCCAGGAGGAGGGAATCTTAGACAGGAATGGCCGAGATTAGCAGAGGAACAGGGTAGAGGTGAGGTAGAGCCTGTGATTCCAGTGTTCCCTCTTCAGATTTTTTTCCTTCTGATCTTAGCTTTGGGAAATGATGAGAAATGGAAAGAGGTTTAATCAACAGAACAAAGTCTTAGCTTGAAGTTAAAGAGAAAAGAGGAGTTAGAGGTATTTTCCCTATTTTGAATGTGTATCTACATTATCTCAGATTTATTTTCTTTGATGAGCTTTGAATTTTCTTTGTATTATCAACTTCCTTTCTAAAGGATACCTTAAATATGGTCTGTGCTAAGTTAACTCTGTGTTTATGAAATTCAACTTTGAATTCATGAATATAATGTCCATTGACTTGTTATTATATAGTAGAAATCATTTCAGAGTCTGTAAGTAAGTTGAGATGTTTAAACTGGGGTCCTTGGGGTTCATGAGCTTGTAATCCATATTAAAAAGCTTGTTTTCTGGGAGAAAAAGTATGGTTTTTGGAATATTCACTTTAGGTGAAGAAAAAAAAAAAAAGCTGACCCAAGTTCGCTTGTGTTTCAAGTGAATAAACAAAGTTAAGAAAGTTTGTTTCCTGCAGCAAAATTTCACTGGTTTCTTAAAATGGCATACTATTGTAATTCTCCAACAGGGAGATGAAGTGTTCAACATTCAACAAAACTATTAGCCAGAGAATTCTTTTTAAAACACTACTTCTAAGAATTAGGACTTTTGGAATGCAATATGTGAAATGTTGAAATATATTTCATTTTAGTATCATTTTCCCACATGTTTTAAGGCTTGGCCTCCTCTAAAACATAAATCTAGGAGCTCAAGGAAAAAATTAAAACTTTGTTTTTTGATATTTGTCATGCTTCAGTTTTATCAGCATTACTTATTTGAAATCAACTGAAGAATTTATTTGGAGAAAGGAGTTCTATAACAAAATAAAATATGATAACCTCTAATCTAGGCTAAGTGCCTCACTTTTGTAAGTTAGGAAACTTAGGTCCAGACATTCCTTGTAGGGATTTATTATAGATCATAAAACAGGCTAAGGATCACAACCCTAGTTCCTTGTTGTTTGGTATTCCCCAACCTACAGTAAATATGTCCAGTAAAGCTCAGATATAGTAAAAATGTGCTATAACACAGATCCCACTAAGTGATAATAAAATTTAGTTCTTATCAAACTGTGACTCAAAAGTATCTGCTTATTTATTTTATGCTTTTCATTCTTTTTCATGTTAAAACGTTTCGCTTAAAACAAACTTTTGTTCCAATACAAAGGTCAATAAGAGTCAGACACGACTGACTGACTTCACTTTCACTTTTCACTTTCATGCACTGGAGAAGGAAATGGCAACCCACTCCAGTGTTCTTGCCTGGAGAATCCCAGGGACAGGGGAGCCTGGTGGGCTGCTGTCTATGGGGTCGCACAGAGTCAGGCACGACTGAAACGACTTAGCAGCAGCAGCAGACTAGTAAATGCTTATGCTGCAAAATTTCATTAAATTCTGTCATATTGTATTTTCTTTTTCTTTTTCAATTATGGTGACTGTACTAATATATGTTAAGTACCTATATATTCCTATTGTTCTTTATTTCTATGGCTCCATTTTTTTTTATTGTTGGCTGAAAATTTGTACCTTCCAGTCATTGTTATGAAGGAGCATGATTAAGGGCTGTGAGTGAATCACAGCTGTGCTTAAATTCCAGCTCCACCATTTGCTAGATGTGTGAGCTTGGGCAAATTACAAAGTTTCTGTGATCCTAAATTTCCCTAAAAGATATGTGACGTGATGTCTGTGTCATGGGTTATCAAGGATTTCACAGACTGTTCTGTTCGCACCTTGGGCAAAGTCTTAAACCCCAGATCCATTCTTCCTCGTTCTGGCCCTAGACTGTATTTCCCTCCCTCCTGCCACCCCCCACCCGCCTTTGTTTCCTTTCCTTCCTTTATTCCTTTCCTCCTCTCTCTCTCTATCCCTGTTTCTTTCTTCCTCCCTCCCTCCTTCCTTCCCTTTCTTTCTCATTGTAGCAAACAAAACCTTAAGTATCAGTTCAGTTCAGTTCAGCCGCTCAGTCGTGTCCAACTCTTTGCCACCCCATGAATCACAGCATGCCAGGCCTCCCTGTCCACCACCAACTCCCAGAGTTCACTCAGACTCATGTCCATCTAGTCCGTGATGCCATCCAGCCATCTCATCCTCGGTCGTCCCCTTCTCCTCCTGCCCCCAATCTCTCCCAGCATCAGAGTCTTTTCCAATGAGTCAACTCTTCGCATGAAGTGGCCAAAGTACTGGAGTTTCAGCTTTAGCATCATTCCTTCCAAAGAACACCCAGGGCTGATCTCCTTCAGAATGGACTGGTTGGATCTGCTTGCAGTCCAAGGGACTCTCAAGAGTCTTCTCCAGCACCACAGTTTGAAAGCATTAATTCTTCGGCGCTCAGCCTTCTTCACAGTTCAACTCTCACATCCATACATGACCACAGGAAAAACCATAGCCTTGACTAGATGGACCTTAGTCAGCAAAGTAATGTCTCTGCTTTTGAATATACTATCTAGGTTGGTCATAACTTTTCTTCCAAGGAGTAAGCATCTTTTAATTTCATGGCTAACCTTAAGTATAGTAGGCAGTATTGGTGAGTTGCCTTTGGAAATGTCTTTAGCCAGCCAGCATTGAATTAGACACTAGTTTCCAGGTAGCTCAGCTGGTAAAGAATCTGCCTACAGTGCAGAAGACCCCAGTTCAATTCCTGGGTTGGGAAAATCCCCTGGAGAAAGAAAGGGCTACCCACTCCAGTTTTCTTGTGCTTCTCTGGTGGCTCAGACAGTAAAGAATCCACCTGCAGTGCAGAAGACCTGAATTTGATCCATGAGTTGGGAAGATTCCCTGGAGAAGAGAACAGCTACCCACTCTAGTATTCTTGCCTGGAGATTTCCATGGATGGAGAAGCCTGGCAGGGGGTTCATGGGGTCACAGAGTCAAACACCACTGAGTGACTTTCACTTTCACTTCAAATAACAGTCTATTTTATGACTGAAAAGATAAGGAAATTATTGCTTTAAAGCCAATAATTTTAAAAAGGTAGGTGAGATCACAAATCAAATGGTCATGGAAACATTAGAAGGATTAAGAAATGTTACTTTGTAATAGCTTTTGCGCTCTTCTAGAAATCTGGAGACTTTGATGGTAAAGAATCTGCCTGCAATGCAGAAGACCCAGCTTTGATCTCTGGGTGGGGAAGATCTGCTGTAGGAAACGGCAACCCACTCCATTATCCAGTATTGCCTGGAAAATTCCATGGGGAGAGGATTCTGGCAAGCTACAGTTCATGGGGTCACAAAGAATTAGACACGACTGAGTGACTAACATTTTCACAGAAATCCCAGCTTGTCTGCTTTTCTGCCATCTTGAAGTCTGTATTAGATGCCTGTTGTCAGCTTTCATTTCTTTTTAAAAATTTATTTATTTATTTATCTTTGACTGCTTTGGGTCTTCATTTCTGCTCCCAGGCCTCTTCTAGTGGCAGCGAGTGGGGGCTACTCTCTAGTTGTGACGCATGGGTTCCTTACTGAGGTGGCTTCTCCTGTTGCAGAGGCCCTAGGAGCACAGGCTCAGTAGCTGTGGTGTATGGGCCTAGCTGCCTCTCATGTGTGGAGTACTCCCGGATTAGGATTAGAACCCATGTCCCCTGCATTAGCAAGCAGACTCCCAGCCACTGGACCACCAGGGACGTCCTCAGCTGTTCATAATTCTAAAGGTGGCATTCATCAGATTTTACCCCTCCTCTCCCTCCAGGAATGAAGTGGGCATTCTGATGCATCATATTAGAAGCTTCCAGGTCAATTCTTGCTTCAAATAGGGCAACTGACATTCTTGTGAACCTGTATGCAGTGTATCTCCTGCCTCACCTTTCTTTAGAGCATCCTCACACTTCATGGTGATGAAGACTGAGACAAGTCTGCATGTTGTCTCAATGGCACTTTGTCAGGCTCATTGTATTCCATCTGGAGATGTTAGTTTTCCTTTTCTCCTTCAGAGAGTTATTTCATGGAATGAAGGGAAGAAGATGTCACCAATTCCATGTAATGAATGTTGCTGCTGCTGCTAAGTCGCTTCAGTCATGTCTGACTCTGTGTGATCCCATAGACGGCAGCCCACCAGGCTCCTCTGTCCCTGGGATTCTTCAGGCAAGAGTATTGGAGTGGGTTGCCATTTCCTTCTCTAGTAATGAATGTTATTAGTGGCTAATTCCTGAATTAACTTATATAATGGTTTAATTCAACTTTCTTACCCTTTTTCAGTGTACTTCTGATTGATAGGTTTTGGTTATCTCTACTCTTGGGATGCTCAGTGCCAGCACCTTCCTCCTCTTTACATTTTTTTCCATAATATCTTTTTCTGCTTGAGCTTGTCATTTGACTACACCTTTTACTCTCTTGTCTATACATTCTTCCAAGATATTGCTTAGCTTAAAAAATATCAATGTTGTGGTCTGCCAATTCACTACCCTTGTATATATATGAGCTCTCCATGACTTTCTACCCTCATCTTCTCATTATGATCTCTCTTGAGTTTTATAAGCCAGAAACAATTGAATCACATCAACCCACACGAACATCAGGGATTGCTTTATAAATGTTCCATTACAGATTCTTCCATAATTGGAGGGTTGACCTAGGATATCATATGTCAAGCAGGTAGAGTGATAGAGCCCTAATTAGAATAGTTACACCCACGTCTTTCATCAAGATAAAGCTAAACAAGCTTGTTACATTCAAGCCCTGCCGCATATAGATGAGAAAGATTGCATTTTCACACTTTGTGTTTTGCTTTCAGAAGGTGTCAAAGATACCCAACTTTTTGAACATTTATGAAGATGTTCTCAATTAAAAAATTTTCAGATTGGAAAATTTTTCTGCAGCTATTGAACATGAAGTGTTACTCACTCAGTAACCCCCCAGACTCCTCTGTCCATGGAATTCTCCAGTCAAGATACTGAGATGAGTTGCCATTCCCTTCTCCTGGGAATCTTCCTGACCCAGGGATTGAACCTGGTCTCCTGCATTGCAGGCAGATTCTTTACTAACTGAGCCACTGTTAAAATTGAGGCCGAAATACTCATGCTAATATTTCTGCAAGTATATAATTTGCTGTACAGTTAGATTTTAGAATAATTGCATCACTCATGAAAATATGCCCAAAATGGCATTATTAAATTTCCATTTGTTATTATATTAAATTCCATTCATTATTAAGTTAAAATCTAACTAATATAGTTAAAATTGAGTAAGTGAAATTAAGAATAGGGTGATTATGACACTGTTGAAGAATTTTGGCATTTTAATTCCTAAATTTCTGTACTCATCCAGCAGCAGAGGTCACTAGCACTATAAATTCCATTTGTACCCTTTGAGTTATTGCTTCTGTCAAAATTACATCATTTTTGTGAGTCACATGTAGCTGAAAAAACCACCAAATAGCCTGCAGCTTCTTTCACAGTTATTACTTGTTGAAGTTTTTTTGACAGAAAAAAATCAGTGTATGTTAAAATTCCAAACTATGAGAGGGAAAAAAAAAATCTATGTCTTGGTGAAAATAACTAAGAACATCACTGAGTGCTATGTCGATTTGGTCTTACTAGACATTCATTCTGTTATATATAGTGACATTCAAAGTGAAGTGTATGTATGTATGTATGTATGGGTAACAGAAAATGTTAAGGACAAATTTATATAGATTCTGATCCTTAGAGGGAGTTAATTTTTATATTAAATTTCTATCTGGCTATCATTTTGTGTATTCTTAGAAGCGTAAAAATTTAAGGAGATACTGAGAGAGTTTTGACATTTTATAACTTGGATAGTAGCCAAGATTATAAAAGAAAGCATGGCTGTAAGGTGTCTGGGATTCTTTCAAGTTCAAAAAGTGCCTAAACATTCATACAGGTTATGAAGTTTTAGTTCAGACTCTTATTTTTCTTCCCATCAAGCTATTCATTGAGACTTCCCTGAGCTTTTTATTTTATGCCTTTCTTTGAATATTTTCAAGAAGACACTACTACTTCCTAGATAATTAGATTGTACCACATATGAATATAAATTACACTTATCTCCCCAAGCAATAATTGAATTTCATGCACACAAGTACCTGCTTTTTCTGAAATCTTTCTTCTGATTACTGACTGGCAGGTAGTCTCAGAACCTACCAGTGGTAAAAGAGAGTAATAAAAAATTCAGTGGACTCTACAATCTTAGAATTTCTGGTTTTCAGTATATTCAACTTATTTATATTTCAACACCTGTAGTTCTTCAGTTCTATCATCATTATTAGAACTTTGTCCCATAGTTAGAGGTGGGAGAATCCTCAAAATAAAATCATCCTAGGTTGCATCTTATTTTTCTTCAAATAATTTTTTTTTAGGAAAAGAACTCAGATATTCTAGCTGAACATGTTAACTGATCTTTACAATATAGATATTAAAGGCTTAATACTACAACGGAATTTCACAAGCATTTTATTAACCTTTATTGCTTGCATTGTATCTTTAACATAATAATTCACACCTATCCAGAGCATAGAATATTTTCTATTTCTTGGAGTCAAGAATATCACAGATTTACTACACACTTAGAAAAACGTTTCTTTCTTTTATTAACTCTATTTCCTTCGAACATAAGAGTGACATCTAAGTTCGACATTGTAAGACTTAACTTTTACTCAGTCCATATTCTCCAAGTATTTAGCTGCATTTTTCAAATGTACTCACATTTTCCAATAAAGTTATCTAAAGTTTTCATCCTTAAATATAAATAAACTCATAATTTATTCATGGTGAATGCGTTTCTATGAACATACCTAACTTGGTTCACTTTTTTACTGAGATATCAATTTAGGAACTGTCAGAGTCAAGGACTTATGTACAAACAATAAAAATAAATCCTATTCTTCAACAGCCATTTTCTAGGAGCAGTTTATGATTCATATATAATTAGTAAGTTTTTCATACATTGATTTTCTTTTACTACTTTTCTGCCTGCTCATTGACCTTAAAGAAGTTTTTTTGGGCAACTTTCTTCTTTTTATTTTCTATATAAGAAAGTTTAATGTTAACTGAAAATTCAGAGATTTCCCAGTCTCTCTCCTCTTCCTCCTCACATGAAAATATATTCCCTAAGACCTTCTCTACACTGACACCTCAGGGGAAACATCCACTTTATTGTGATTCATCTCTTTCTCTTAAGGCTATTTATGAAACAGATAGGGGCTTCCCCAGTGGCTCAGATGGAAAAGAGTCTACCTGCAATGCAGGAGATCCGGGTTCCAGCCATGGGTCAGGAAGATCCCCTGGAGAAGGAAATGGCAACCCTCTCCAGTATCCTTGCCTGGAAAATCCCATGGATGGAGTAGCCTGGCGGACTATTGTCCATGGGGTCGCAGAGTCTCATGCAACTGAGTGACTAACACTGTGAGACAGATATGAGAGCCATTTTACATTTATGCAAAACTTGTAATAGAACATGTAAAAGTGTGACACCAATGACAAACCTCCTGTGAACCAATTTTTAGCCTGTAAATTTCAGAGTTAAGTGGTACCCTCCAAAAATGCTTAGTCATCAGAACTCTCTAGTCACAAAGACCGACAAAAGGTCTATTTTCACATATCGCTTCCTGTTGGTGCTATCCAAAATAAACCTGTAAGCCATTTGAAGCTTCCTTTTTTTTTTTTTTTTTAAAAGTAGTTGTTTTGAAGTTTTGACAATTGGTATGAAAATTTTCAATCTACATGTG
This sequence comes from Capra hircus, assembly GCF_001704415.2. Taxonomy (NCBI): domain Eukaryota; kingdom Metazoa; phylum Chordata; class Mammalia; order Artiodactyla; family Bovidae; genus Capra; species Capra hircus. Next base: position 18,527,343 of record NC_030808.1, read on the forward strand.
AATACTTGATAGATAATAACTATATATACTACAAGAACAGACATAAAGTATGATTCCATCTAAATCTGTCAACATAAGCCATAATTAGTATAATTCTATATTGTTCTAGTTACATCATTTGGTTTTAAAGCAAACAAATATTTCATCAGAAGAAAAATGTGTAAATGTTGAGTCAGCACAGCCCAAGGCACTTTCCTGTGCCTTAATATCAAGGAAATCTTGCAGAGACAAGCTGTTCTAGAAACTTCTGAAATAAAGCTAAAATAATAAGGGGATGTCACATTGTTTCATGCAACTGAAATAAAAGTGAAGAGCCCTTATTATAAACATGGCAGCAAAAAGAAACATCATGGGCCGGTCTGTATTACAATGAGTATCTTAAGGCATGCTAGATACATTTGGAGCTGGCAACATGTACTGTCAAAGAAGAGGCTAGAAACTATAGGACTTGGACTTTGATGTTTTGGATTACTTTGTGATGCTTTTCATTTTCCAAAAGCCTGTTTCCAGGGAATTCATACTTCTCTTGGGTGATATTTGGTGTGGATCCTTAAGTATGTCATTACTATCCATTGGAAAGTAAAGATAATCATGTATTTTTCATCATATACTGATTGCGGGGTAGGTACAAGGATGGCCACTATATTCTCTGGGAATGGCTGTCTTTTTCTTTAATTCTCCCACACTCTGGGCCTTTGTCCTTGGGCAACTTCAGATGGATCCATGCTGGGCTTTTGAGGGGTGAGTTTTAGCTCAGAAGAGGTTGGAAAAACAATGTTTTACATCTCCAAATGCGACGAGTTTTCTTTCTTTCTTTCTTTCTTTCTTTTTTTTTTTTTTGGAACAGAAAGTAATTAGCCAAAGTGGAATTGGGCCAACTAAGAAGCATTAACAGGCTAAATTATGTGCCCTTAATTTTTGGAGCATTCCAAAGATGGACTTATTCTTTACATAATGAGAAAAAGGTGAAGCATCTACAAAATTCTAAGAGTGACTGGGAACATGAAAAGAAAGAAACAGTTCAATTTTCTCACAAATTAAAGACGATAACTGAAGCTAGCCACCCCCTCTCCAATCTAGGAATCCATTTGACTAATTTTTCTAAGCAGGCATTGGAATGTTCCTGCTGGGAACAGGACTGATAATATATGTAGCTGGCACTCTCACCCGAGGCGGAACTGTTGTTCTGTTTGGGGAATGGAGGCCAACTCCCTGCAACTTAAAGAAAAGCTAATTTAGGACACATCTAAAAGCAACTGAAATGAGAAAGGGGGAAAAAAAATCTCAAGTTACTGTGCACTGTGCCAGCTGACCAAATATAAAACAAAACAAAACAAGATAATCTTCCCCTCTACCACCACAAGTTAGAAAGAAAGAGAAGGAGGGAGACATTTCTCTTGGTGCTTGGTCTGTACTTGTTTTGGCTTCTTTTCGGATACTCTCCCAAGTTTAAATTTGAAATTTGATGACTCTCAAGAGCAGAAATGTTCTTTTCCAGGTGTCATTTTTATCTATTTCTGTCAAGCCCTTTAAAAAAGAATCAAGGAGAACCATCATTTAAGGGTGGGGGGTGGAGGGGAGTACAAAAGCTGGTTAACTCCAGGACAAAAGGTAGTAGAAACATATTTACTGAAAGAGGGGAGATTTCTGTCGTTAGTAGAAATACATCTGAGAACAGTGCCTTTTAAAAGATGACATCTGAAGCTCACTAGAATTAACTACTTAATGGGAAAAAAAATCTCTCCAGACTAAAAAAAGAAATCTTCTTACCTAGTTGTATTTTATTTTAACCAAATGAAATTTAGCTCTGTTTGCCATTTCATTTTAGGTAAAAAGATAATAAAATTTTGGAGATAAAGATGTATTTATATGCTTTTATAACTTAAAGGCAATTTTAACTTGAACATCAAACTCTTATAGATTTTGGCTCATTATGAGAGCAAATGCCTCAGGGCATTTGTTCTAGTCTTTAACTGAAATACTCTGATATGAAGCTTGCAAGAGATCTTGAGAAAACATTTCATATATGTGATGCAGGCTGATGGAGGCAACACTACACGTGAAACAACTGAATTTGAATCCTCAGCTGACTGAGGCTGGACAAATTACACAACTATTTGAAAAATGGAAATAATAGCATTGACTTCTTATCTCATCCATTCTTAGAAAAGAGTAAATGAAATAATGAATTCATACAGTAAATAATGTACAGTAAAATGTACCAAAAGTTGTATAAAATAAGGTTCTATTTTCCCTGGTGTGCAGTCTTTTTTCAGTTCCCTTGCTTTTTACTATGTGTTTATTTTCAAATCTTCATTTCCCTCATTTTTTGAGTTGTACTTTTTTTTTTACTGAAAGTTTCTTTAAAAAGAATTAAATGGATGGTTGTTTATAAGGTTGAGGCTTTTTTTCTCTTCATTTATTTCTGTCAATAATTTCTGGAGTTAATTTTAGAGATTTTGACTCATTAGATGACTAACTCTCTGAAACCACCACAGTGCACAGAAATCCTAGATAGGAATAGAGGCAAGGGTGCCCAGTATGATATTAAAGCAAGTATAGACAATTAGCATTCCCTATCTGCCTGCAATGCAGGAGACGCAGGAGATGTGGGTTTGATCCCTGGGTTGGGAAGACCCCTTGGAGGAGGAAATGGCAACCCACTGTAGTATCTTGCCTAAAATATCCCATGGACAGAGAAGCCTGGCAGGCTACAGTCCAAAGGACTGCAAAGAGTTGGACATGACTGAGTGGCTGAGCGTGCGTGCGCGCACACACACACACACACACGAGAATAAGAGCACTGACGCTTATGTTTGGAAAGGTTATAAAGCGGGGGAGATAATAGAGGAAAACACACTTATGAAAAGCGATGGCAACCCTGGTTAAAAAAAGGTGTAGACAATGATAAGGGACTTCGAAATGAGAATCAAAGAGCATTTTATTATCGTCTAATAATAGCCAGGGCATGATAGATTAAACTTTAACATCTCTAATAAAAGGTATTTGTATCGATTTTCACTTTACATTTAAGCCAAAGCTGTTGACTCTTGAACAGTGTTACTCAAACTTTAACATGCTTGTGAGTTGTCTAGAAACCTTTCCAAAATTTATATTCTGATCAAAAGTTTTGTGGTGGTCACTGAACTAGCAAAAGGATTCGATTTCTGACAAACTCTCAGTCAATGCCAAGGCTGCTGCTTCTCAGACAATTTTAGTAACTAGACTGAATGTCACTGTAATTATTTTTCCCCTACAAGTAACACTCTGGGAATGATGTCTATGTTGGAGAAATTGTGGGTATGGAAATACTATTCAAGAAAAGGTTCCCTTTTGTAAAACTTTGAGATAAAATTTATGTACAACACAGTGTCATTTTGAAGTATAAAATTTGATGAGTTTTAACATGTGTCAGAGAAGGCAAGGGCAACCCACTCCAGTCCTCTTGCCTGGAAAATCCCATGGATGGCAGAGCCTGGTAGGCTGCAGTCCATGGGGTCACTAAGAGTCAGACACGACAGAGCGACTTCACTTTCACTTTTCACTTTCATGCATTGGAGAAAGAAATGGCAACCCACTCCAGTGTCCTTGCCTGGAGAATCCCAGGGACGGGGGAGCCTGGTGGGCTGCCGTCTATGGGGTTGCACAGAGCCAGACCCGACTGAAGCGACTTTGCAGCAGCAGCAGCAGCAGCAGCAGCAGCAGCAGCAGCATATGTGTACCATCACAGAACCATTACAACAACAATCAGGATAACAAATATCTCCATCAAAAAGAACCTCATAAAGCTCAATGTCTGAAAAAAAAATCCAATAAAAAAAAAATGGGTGGAAGATCTACATAAACATTTCTCCAAATGAGCACACGCTGTGCTCAGTCGCTCAGTCATGTCCAGCTCTGCAATCCCATGGACTGTAGCCTGCCGGGTTCCTCTGTCTGTGGGGATCCTCCAGGCAAGAATACTGGAGTGGGTTGCCATGCCCTCCTCCAGGGAACCTTCCTAACCCAGAGAATCAAACCTTGGTCTCTTGCGCTAGCAGGTGGTTTCTTTACCACCAGCTCCACCTGGGACAGATGGATAAAAAATACATGAAAAGATGCTCAACATAACTAATTGCTAGAGAAATGAAAAGCAAAACTACAGTGAGGGATCACCTCACACCAGTCAGAATGACTATTATCAAGAAAATCTACAAACAATACATGCTGGATAAGGTCTGGAGGCAAGGGAGCCCTCTTTCACTGTTGCTGGGAATGTAAATTGATACAGCCGCTATGGAGAACAATGTGGAGATTCCTTTAAAAACTAAAAGGAGAGCTACCATATGATCTTGTAATCTCACTCCTGGGCATGTATCTGCAGAAAGCCATAATTCAAAAAGATAAATGCACCCCAATGTTCATTGAAACACTATTTACAATTAGCCAGGACAGCAAAGCATCCTAGACATCCACCAAACAGAGGAATGAATAAAGAAGTAGTACATATATGCAATGGAATAGTGGCTATACAAAATGAAATAATTCCATTTGTAGCAACATGTGTGGACCTATAGATTGTGACACTGAGTGAAATAAGTCAGACAAAGACAAATATCATATGATGTCACTTACATGTAGAGTCTTAGAAAAAAAGGATACAAATGAATTTATCTATAAGAGAGAAATGGATTTACACATGTAGAAAACAAACTTATGGTTTGTTACCGGAGAATACCAGGGGGTAAGGTGCTGTTAAGTCATTAAATCCGACTCTTTGCGACCCCATGGACTGTAGCCTGCCAGGCTCCGCTGTCCATGGGATTTCCCAGGCAAGAATACTGCAGTGGGTTGCCATTTCCTTTGCTGGTGCAGGGGGGAAAGATGGGGAAGGGATAAACTAGAAGATTGGTATTGACATATACACACTATTGTAGATAAAATAGATCAACTAATAAGAAACTACTGTCTGCACAGTGTTCTCTGCTCAATACTTTGTAGTGGCCTATATAGGATAAGAATCTAACAGAAGAGTGGAGATACATATATATTTATATATATATGTATATGTATTGATTAACAGATTCATCCTGCTGTACACCTGAAACTAACACAAAACTGTGAATTAACCATACTCCAATAAAAATTTAAAAGAAAGAAAAGGACTCAGAAGTTCTTTATCCACCTTTGTAATCTTCCCCTTATTTATTCTCCCCCTCCCATGTATCCACTAATCTTTCTGTCATTTATATTATTTTCCATTTTCTAAAATTTTATATAAAAATCAGACAATACGATATGTATTTTTTTATTATGTGGCTTTTTTCACTCAGCCTAAATATTACGAGATTCATCTGTTTGCTCACTTTTGAAAATTGTTGCTTTGTTTCATAATTGAGTTGCCTGTATCATGGCTGACTAGTAGTCCATTCAATGTATGTACCACAAAGTGTCTATCCACTCAGCTGCTGATAGACGTTGTATCACTTTCAGTTTGGAGCTATAACATAGAAAACTTAGGAGCATGCAGGAACATACTTTATATAGCCTATTATTTCATTCCTAAGAGAAGAATGCCTGAGTTCTATAGAATGTGCATGTTTACATATTTAAGAAAGTATTAAGTTATCCAAAGTGATGGTACCATCTTACATTCCTACCAGCAATGCTTGAAGATTCCGTTTACTTTCTCTACCCTTACTTGGCTGGTATGATCAGTCTTTAGCTGTTAAAGTGGTTATATAGTGGTATCACACTGTGGAGTTATCTGCATTTCTCTGATAACTAACGGTGTGAGCAGCTTTTCATGTTTATTGGCCATCCATACATCTTCATTTGTGAAGTTTTTGTTCAATTTTCTTGCTCATTTTTGAAAATTAGATTGTTTGTCTTAATGGGATTGACAGACTTTTTCTCTAAAGGGTCAGAGTGAATATTTCAGGCGTTATGGACCACAAGATTTCTGTCGCAACTATTAAACTTAGCCTTGTATCATGAGAACAGCCACATAAGACACAAATGGATAAGTCTAACTATGTCTCAACAAACTTTTATATACAGAAACAGATGGCAGGGCAGACCTAGACGGGGCCTTGTTTTGATAATTCTTGTTCTTCATGAAAGTTGTTTGTCAGATATATGCTTTGCAAATATGTTTTTCTTGTTAGTGGGTTGTTCTTCCATTTTCTTAATAGTTAGTGTCTTATGTTTGTCGATAACAAACATTTTATGTTTTTATGAAATCTAATGTTTTATTGATATTTTATGGTTTTTGTGCTGTATTTAGTAATCGTTACATAATTCAAGTTATTCCTAAATATTTTTCCTGAGATAAGAACTGATGTTTTTACTTTCTTATTCCAAATGAATAATCCAAATTGTTCAGCACTATTTGTAGAAAGATGATCAATTCTCTGTGTAATTGTTTTGGCATCCTTGTCAAAATCAATTGACCATGTATGCAAAAATCTTTTTGAGGACTTCCTTTACAGTTCCAACAATCTGTATATCTAGCTTTATACTAATCCCACACTAAATTGATTATTGGGGATTAAAAATAAGTCTTCAAATCAGGTAATTAAAGTTTTACAATCTTGTTCTTTTTTTTTTCCTCAAACTTGAGCTATATTAGGACTTTCGTATTTCCATATATTCTTATTATAACATCCTGTTGGGATTTTCATTTACTCATTGCAAGAGTCTGCAAACTGTAACTCATGTATCAAATCCAGATCACAATCTCTTTTTTTCTACTGTGCTCAAGCTAAGAATTTTTTCACGTTTTAAAATAATTGTAACAAAGAAAGAAACAAAGAATATGAAACAGGTACCATTATTTGACTTGCAAAGCCTAAAGTATTTTCTATTTGACTCTTTACAGAAAATGTTTGCCAACTTTTGATCAACAGGTCAATTTTAGAAGAATTTGTATTTTAATAATGCTGGATATTCCTATTCTGAGCATGCTATATCTCTCTATTTGCCTTCTTTAATTCTGTAGGCAATATCGTGTACATTTTAGCATATAGTATTCATTTGTTAAATTTATTTGTAAGAATTTAATATTTTTGATGCTCTTGTAAATGTCATTATTTCTTCCATTTTATTTGCTGAGTTTTTCTTTGTGATATATTTTGCATTTTTAATGTTGAGGTTGAGTCTTGTGATTTTGCAAACTTTACACATTAGTTATAATAGCTCTGTAAATAGTATTACTTCTTTTTCTATCATTAAACTTTTGGCATCTTTCTCTTGCTTTATTGAACTGACTAGTGTCAGCAATAAAATATTGCACAGAAGTGGTACGAGTGAGCATTCTTGCCTTGTTTGCAGTCTTAAGAGAAAAGCATTCAGTCTTCCATCATTAAATATGATATTAGCTGTTGATTCTCTTAGGTGCCTTTTATCAGATTTAGGAAGTTCTTTTCTGTCTTAGTTGCTTATGGCTCCAATAACAAATTGTCACAAACTCAGTAGCTTATATAATACAACTGCATTCTCTTATAGTTATGGGGTCCAGAAGGTTGAAATCACTGGACAAGACTGTGTCCGCCGTCAGTGTCTTGAGGCTCCATGAGAATAATCCATTTTCTTAGCTTTTCCAGCTCCTGGAGCTGTACTGCTTGCATTCCTTGACTCACAGCTGTTCCCTCCATTTCCAAAGCCTGTGACAGACTATCTTCAGATCTTCAAGGTCATCAGAAAACTCTAGAGACCTCCCCACTCCTTTCTCTTATATTGATTTCATCTTTTTAAAATTAATTTTTATTGGAGTACAGTTGATATACAATGTTGTGCTAGTTCTTGCTGCACAGCAAAGTGAATTGGTTTTACATATACATATATCCACTCTTCCTTAGACTCTTCCCATACAGGTCATTACAGAGTATTGCCTAGTGCTACACAGTAAGTTATTATTTATCTGTTTTATACATAGCAGTGAGCATATGTCAATCCCAGTCTCCCAATCTGTCCCTCCCCTTCCCTGCTTGGTAACCATGTTTGTTTTTTACATCTGTCACTCTATTTCTGTTTTGTAAATAAGTTCATTTGTACCATCTTTTAGAGTCTGCATAGAAGTGGTACTATGATATGTGTCTTTCTGTGTCTGACATAGTTCACTAAGTATCACAATCCCTAGGTCATTCATGTTGCTGCAAATAGAATTGTTTCATTTTTTTATGGCTCAATGATATTCCATTGTGTGTGTGTGTGTGTATATATATACACACACACAATGTTTATATATCTTTATTCCTCTATCAAAGGACATTTAGGTTATTTTCATGGTTTGGCTATTGTAAATAGTGCAGCAATGAACACCAGGGTTCACTTATAATTGCATTTATCACCCCCAGGTAATCCAAGATAGTCTCATTTAAAGGTCGTATCTGCAAATTCCTCTTGTCATGTAAGGTGATATTCACACATTCCAGTGATTAGGAGACAATTATTCACTCTACTGCACTTCTATTCTCTGTGTGTGTGTGTGTGTCTGACTCTCTGTGACCTTATGGAATGGAGCCTGCCAGACTCCTCTGCACATGGAATTTTCCAGGAAAGAATACTGAAGTGGGTTGCCATTTCCTACTCCAGGGGATATTCCTGACCCAGGGATTGAGCCCACATCTCTTGTGTCTCCTGCATTGGCAGGCAATTCTTTACTACTGTGCCACCTGGGAAGCCCTATTCTTAGTTTACTGAGGTTTTTTTTTTTTTTTTTTTTTTTTTTTTTTTTTTTTTAGTTTACTGAGTTTTAACAGTATAAATGGCTGTTGAATTTTATCATTCTTTTGCATTTACTAAGAATATTATATGATATTTCTACTGACTGGAGTATTACAGTGAATTGTAATTGCTTGACTTTCAAATGCTAAATAAACCTTTCATTTCTGAGATAAAGTCCACTTGGCCATATTGTTCAATTCCATTTTCTAAAATTAAGTTAAGAATTTTTCATCCGTGTTCATGAGGGTCACTGTTATCTAGGTTTCTTCCTTCTTCTCTCTATTCCTTTCCCCTCTCCACTTTTCTTATTCTTTTTTTCTCTTATAATCTCTTGTCTGTTTTTGGCTTTGGAATGAACAGAAGTATTAGTTGATGTTGTTTTCCTTTAAATGTTTTGTAGAACTCACCAGTGAGTTCTTGCATATGCCAAGAGTTTAATTTTGGTGAAAGTTGTTAAGTACAAATTTAATTTTAAATTAGATATAGAGAAATTCAGGTTGTTTATTTTTTTCTTGAATGAGCTTTCGTGGATTCTTGTTTTAAGAAATTTGTTCATCTAAGTTGTGAAACTACTATTGCGATGCTAGTTTTCATATTATCCTTTATTATTCCTTCTTAAAAATCTGTTTATTTTAAATTGAAGGGTAATTGGTTTGCAATATTGTGTTTATTTCTGCCATACATCTCTACTTTATTATTCTTTTAATGTCTGTAGCATCTATAGTGAGTTTCCTGCTTTGATTTATATTGGCAATGTATCTATGTTCCTTTTTTTCTGGTTAGAAGTTTGCCAGTTGTATCGATTTCTCAATCTGTTTTTGTTTCATTGATTTTTCTCTCTGTTTCACTGTTTCTCTCCCTCTCCTGGTACTCTCTCTGTGTCTCTGTCTCTTTCTACCTTTCTCTCTCTTTTTTCTCTCTCACTCGATATAGAGACACTTTATTCTTTTATTGATTTATGCTCTTTTCTTTCTTTTGCTTACTTTGAATATTATTCACTCTTCTTTCTCTAATGTCTTATTCTGAAAGTTTAGTATATTGATTTTGTTCTTTTCTGTTTTTCTTATATAAGCATTAAAAGCTATAAATATCCCTTTATGAATGGTTTCACTTGCTTCCCACATATTTTGATATATTGTGTTTTCATTTTATTTAGTTTGTGTATTTTCTCAATTCCTTTATAATTTTTTTTGACTCAGCAATTATGTACATGCATATTGTTTTGTTTAAAAATATTTATGGACTTTCCATATATTTTTCTGTTATTGATTTCTAGTTTAACTGTGGTCAGACGACATGCTTCTAATGTTTCAAAAGCTTTTATGTTCATCAAGACTTGTTTTGTGGCCCCAAATATTTTCTATTTTGGTAAATATTCCAAAAGAATGTGTATTTTGCTGCATTTTTTATAATTAGACATTTGATTTTGTTTTTTTTTTAAATTAAAAAATTCCATGTCTCTCCTTATCGAGTCTTCATCCACTTTCCTGGACATATGGAGCATATTTATAGAGACTGTTTTAACATTCCTGTCTACTAATTCTTTCATGTGTTTTATTTCTGCATCTGTTTGTTCAGAGAGATTTTTCTTTTGCTTCTTCACATGCCTGATATTTTTCTGATTTGATGTCACATTGTGAATTTTATATGTGATGTGCTAGAGTATTTGCATTTCTTTCAATATTTTTTGAACTTTATTCAGGGAAGCAGTAAGTTAGTTGGAAATAAGTTGATTCTTTCTAGGTGTAGCTTAAAGCAATACCTTTCTAAGAACTCTATCCAATGCCCCATGAGGTAGGAAGTTCTTCACTCTTCATTTTCAAATTATGCTCATGTTAATGACAAAGACTCAAGTGGAACCCTCTTCAGACCTCTGGAGTTCTCTCTTTGTAGCTGTCTCTCTGCCTTAAAAATTGGTGGCATCTTGGCCTCTCTTGACTCTGAATTTGTCAGGAATATCCACAAGGTTTTCTTTCAGTTTTCTTTCCCTCTGTTATATTATGGGAATTTCCCTAGACAGCAAGGTGGGATGATCACAAGGATCACCTTTTTCTACCCCTATGTTTAGAGGTCATCGTTCTGTACTGCCTATCATCCAATATATGAAAACCATTCATTTTTAAAATAGTTTGCTCAATTTTTTTAGTTGCTTAAGGCAGTATGGTAAATCTTAGATTTGCTACTTCATTATTCCTGGAGGCAGAAGTAAAACTGATCACTTTTTAAATGCTGTTCTTACCTGAGACATAAAAGTCTGTTTCAGATGGGCTCAGATTTAAAAAGCCACAGTTGATCAATTATTTTTAATGCTGTTGTATATATGTTTCACCTACTTAGTCTCTTTTCCTATTCTACCCATTATAGGAGACAAGGAAGGTTAAATTAAACTCTTCGTATACTTGGTGTCTACACCTGTGCAGTTGACCATCACTCGAGAAACGTGCACAGGTAGGTAACTGTCTTCTCTTAAAATCCACAATTATTAGCAGGTATATATTAAGCTAGAAGGTTGTTAAAGAAAATAATACAGTTAACAGAACATTTTGAAGAGTCTTAGAAAATCTTTATCTTCATAACTGGACACAGTAAACTTGGCAGAAATGAATTAAGTAGACAGTTTCTTTCAAACCCATGCATTTGCAAAGAGCCTCAGTACAGAACGTATTTCTGGAAACCAGTTTCAGGCACACTGAGTTGTGAAAAAGAGAGCTCATTTTGGCACATGGGATCCTGAGGACATGAGAGAAGTGGAAGTTAGGGCTGAACTAAACTGATGGGTAACTTAGACTTATGGACTCCATTGGCAGGTATATGCTAGACGTGTGCATGCATGCTCCGTCACTTCAGTCATGTCCCGTTTTTGTGACCCCATCGACAATAGCCTGCCAGGATCCTCTGTCCATGGGATTCTCCAGGCAAGAATACTGGTGGGGGTTGCCATGCCTCCTCCAGAGTATCTTTCCCACCCAAGGATTGAACTCACATCTCCTGTGTCTCCTGCATTGCAGGTGGAATCTTTACTGCTGAACTACCAGTTCAGTTCAGTCGCTCAGTCGTGTCTGAATCTTTGCGACCCCATGAATTGCAGCACACCATGCCTTTCTGTTCATCACCATATCCCGGAGTTCACTCAGACTCATGTCCATAGAGTCCGTGATGCCATCCAGCCATCTCATCCTCAGTCATCCCCTTCTCCTCCTGCCCCCAATCCCTCCTAGCATCAGAGTCTTTTCCAATGAGTAAACTCTTCACATGAGGTGGCCAAAGTACTGGAGTCTCTGCTTTAGCATCATTCCCTCCAAAGAAATCCCAGGGCTGATCTCCTTCAGAATGGACTGGTTGGATCTCCTTGCAGTCCAAGGGACTCTCAAGAGTCTTCTCCAATACCACAGTTCAAAAGCATCAATTCTTCGGTGCTCAGCCTTCTTCACAGTCCAACTCTCACATCCATACATGACCACAGGAAAAACCATAGCCTTGACTAGCCGGACCTTACTCAGCAAAGTAATGTCTCTGCTTTTGAATATACTATCTAGGTTAAGCGTCTTTTAATATCATGGCTGCAATCACCATCTGCAGTGATTATGGAGCCCCCCAAAAATAAAGTCAGCCACTGTTTCCACTGTTTCCCCATCTATTTCCCATGAAGTGATGGGACCGGATGTCATGATCTTCGTTTTCTGAATGTTGAGCTTTAAGCCAACTTTTTCACTCTCCTCTTTCACTTTCATCAAGAGGCTTTTGAGTTCCTCTTCACTTTCTGCCATAAGGGTGGTGTCATCTGCATATCTGAGGTTATTGATATTTCTCCCGGCAATCTTGATTCCAGCTTGTGTTTCTTCCAGTCCAGCGTTTCTCATGATGTACTCTGCATATAAGTTAAATAGGCAGGGTGGCAATATACAGCCTTGACGAACTCCTTTTCCTATTTGGAACCAGTCTGTTGTTCCATATCCAGTTCTAACTGTTGCTTCCTGACCTGCATACAGATTTCTCAAGAGGCAGGTCAGGTGGTCTGGTATTCCCATTTCTTTCAGAATTTTCCACAGTTTATTGTGATCCACACAGTCAAAGGCTTTGGCATAGTCAATCAAGCAGAAATAGATGTTTTTCTGGAAGTCTCTTGCTTTTTCCATGATCCAGCAGATGTTGGCAATTTGATCTCTGGTTCCTCTGCCTTTTCTAAAACCAGTTTGAACATCAGGAAGTTCACGGTTCACGTATTGCTGAAGCCTGGCTTGGAGAATTTTGAGCATTACTTTACTAGCATGTGAGATGAGTGCGCAATTGTGCGGTAGTTTGAGCATTCTTTGGCATTGCCTTTCTTTGGAATTGGAATGAAAATGGACCTTTTCCAGTCCTGTGGCCACTGCTGAGTTTTCCAAATTTGCTGGCATGTTGAGTGCAGCACTTTCACAGCATCATCTTTCAGGATTTGAAACAGCTCAACTGGAATTCCATTCACCTCCACTAGCTTTGTTCGCAGTGATGCTTTCTAAGGCTCACTTGACTTCACATTCCAAGATGTCTGGCTCTAGGTGAGTGATCACATCATCATGATTATCTGGGTCGTGAAGATCTTTTTTGTACAGTTCTTCCGTGTATTCTTGCCACCTCTTCTTAATGTCTTCTGCTTATGTTAGGTCCATACCATTTCTGTCCTTTATCGAGCCCATCCTTGCATGAAATTGTTCCCTTGGTATCTCTAATTTTCTTGAAGAGATCTCTAGTCTTTCCCATTCTGTTCTTTTCCTGTATTTCTTTACATTGATTGCTGAAGAAGGCTTTCCTATCTCTCCTTGCTATTCTTTGGAAATCTGCATTCAGACGCTTCTATCATTCCTTTTCTCCTTTGCTTTTCACCTCTCTTCTTTTCACAGCTATTTGTAAGGCCTCCCCAGACAACCATTTTGCTCTCTTGCATTTCTTTTCCATGGGGATGGTCTTGATCCCTTTCTCCTGTACAATGTCATGAACTGCATTCCATAGTTCATCAGGCACTCTATCTATCAGATCTAGGCCCTTAAACCTATTTCTCACTTCCACTCTATAATCATAAGAGATTTGATTTAGGTCATACCTGAATGGTCTAGCGGTTTTCCCTACTTTCTTCAATTTGAGTCTGAATTTGGTAATAAAGAATTCATGATCCAAGCCACGTTAGCTCCTGGTCTTGTTTTTGCTGACTGTATAGAGCTTCTCCATCTTTGGCTGCAAAGAATATAATCAATCTGATTTCAGTGTTGACCATCTGGTGAACTACCAGGAAAACCCTTATTTGCTCACATGTCTATGTGAGATCAAAGCCTAGCTATTGGCCCGGGGCAAAGTCCCACAGAACTGTTAACTAATGGGAAAAAAAAATGAATTCTGCCTTTAAAAAGGCTTTTAAAAGACAATGACTATGTTAAAAAGCTTTTATTAAATTCTCTTGTTTTTTATTAATGCTAAGATTTCACCAAGAATAGTAGATAGCATTTCATATTCATATTTTCACTTCAGTTCAGTTCAGTTCAGTCACTCAGTCATGTCCAACTCTTCGCGACCCCATGGACTGCAGCATGCCAGGCTTCCCTGTCCATCACTGACTCCCGGAGTTTACTCAAGCTCATGTCCATTGAGTTGGTGATGCCATTCAACCATCTCGTCCTGAATGAAAACTCAGTTTTCATTCCAATCCCAAAGAAGGGCAATACCAAAGAATGCTCAAACTATCACACAGTTGAGCTCATCCCACACACTAGCAAAGTAATGCTCAAAATTCTCCAAGCCAGGTTTCAACAGTATGTGAACCATGAAATTCCAGATGTTCAAACTGGATTTAGAAAAGGCAGAGGAACCAGAGATCAAATTGCCAACATCCGTTGGATCATTGAAAAAGCAAGAGATTTCCAAAGAAACATCTATTTCTGCTTGATTGACTATGCCAAAGCCTTTGACTGTGTGGATCACAACAAACTGTGGAAAATTCGTAAATTTTAACTTCATTCCATTTCAAATGGAATTGAGTCATCAATAACCTGTATGAAATATATGTGCATATGCGTATCATATGCCTTTATTTAGTTCTTCTATAATTCTGACATTGATGGCTTGGCCATACAATAATGCTGAAAAATATAGTCCTGGGAAATGAATGAATTTATGACATACACTTAAAATTAAAACAAATATTTTATTGCAGGTAAAAGTAGACTCTATATTTGGATTGAAACAATGTAAATGGTGATTTTAAAAAGTGCTTGCCTTTTTTTAAGGTTTCAGTGCTTCATACCAGACTCCCAGGTGGCACAGTGATAAAGAACTCTCCTTTCAGCACAAGAGATGCAATTCAGTACCTGGGTTGGGAAGATCCCCTGGAGGTGGAAATGGCAACCCACTCTAGTATGCTTGCCTGGAGAATGCCATGGACAGAGGAGACTGGCAGGCCACAGTCATGGGGTAGCAAAGAGCAGACACAGCTGAGTGACTGAGCACATAGTTTTTGCCAAATACGACCATAAATCAGTTATATTCAGTCAAGAGGATAGAAAATGCTAAGCTGTAAATTCAAGGAACAGTGTCAATGTCTTATGAAATGTACTTATTGAAAACAGGAATTTTTAGCACCACTTTCCCTTCCAAAATCTGTTGTTAGATAAGATCTTTGATCATTAGTGCCTCAACTCAGGCAATGTTATAAGGTTCTCTTGAGACAAAAGTTTATTAGAGAATCCAAGGAATTTTCTTGGGTCAAGTAGCATCAGGGTGAGCCTGCCTTTAGCACAGCTGTGGCAGGAGATCTCTTTTGTAAACTAAGGAAGATATGAGCTATGATTTGAACTAAGATATGAACCATCTGATGCGAAGAGCTGACTCATTTGAAAAGACTCTGATGCTGGAAAAGATTGAAGGCAGGAGGTGAAGGGGACAACAGAGGATGAGATGGTTGGATGGCATTACCGACTCGATCGATATGAGTTTGAGCAAACTCTGGGAGCTGGTGATGGATATGGAGGCCTGGTGTGATGCAGTCCATGGGGTCGCAGAGTTGTCACGAATGAGTGACTGAACTGAAATGAACTGATGAGCTATTTCTCACCATAGAAGGAATTTAAATTTGCTTATTGTATGATCTCATCAGTCACTGTAATATCTGGCTGGTAAGGCTGTTAAACATAACTGACCAGTAACATAATTTCTACTAAGTAAATATATTGTAGCTGCAAAACGTGAAGTGACTCCTTGCCCACTGTCAGTTACTGAGTCAGCACAGGGATCGGGGATGGACATAGAAAATTCAATAACTTATATATCTTCAATATTTTTTTGCAGCACAGAGAAAACTAGTCCATGAGATGACTTTCATACAACATGCTGAGACTTCATTCCCCACTCTAGATTGCATTAGCTTACCTTCATTGGTTTTTGCCCCAAGTTAATTTTACTTATTAGGTCTGTGGAAAACATGGCCATGTCCTTGGGGCCTCTGGACATGCTTGCTGAAACAAATCAATTATTTGAAATGCCACAGTATAAATACTATCAGAATAAGCTCCTCGGGAGAAGAAAGGTGTCATATAATTCAAAACAATTTATAAATATCTACTTTCAGACACAGTGTGAGACCTGATCCAAAATTCCTTGAAAGGGGTTTAAATAGAGCTGCCAATATTACATTCTCTCCTGTTTCATGCCTAGAGTAATGTTAAGGCATCAGAGTTCAAGTGTTTTCTCTAATATTTGTAGAACAGTGTAAAAATAATGTAATTACTTATACAGGAATATATATATAGAAAATTACTTTGGCTCAGATAGTTCTAGCTTGTAAAGTAGAGATTTATTCCCATTGAGATAGTAGAATCTTTGTTGAAATTTCAAGGCTGTTCTTTGAGTATTGAAAAATACTTATACTTACAAAATAAGATTCTAAAGTGTATGCATTTTAGATATGTGGATATAATTAAAGTTCTCATATATTGCTATCAAACATAATGAAGAATGTCATTGAAGAGAATTCTGAGAGTCAACAGAAGAGCAATTGCGAAGAACACTTCTGTGAATGACCCATATTAAATAACTGGGGTGAAAGAACTGATCAAAATAAGTTTCCAAATGGCAACCCACTCCAGTACTCTTGCCTGGAAACTCCCATGGAAGGAGGACCCTGGTGGGCTCCAGTCCATGGGGTCGCTACGAGTTTGACACGACTGAGAGATTTCCCTTTCACTTTTCACTTTCATGCATTGGAGAAGGAAATGGCAACCCACTCCAGTGTTCTTGCCTGGAGAATCCCAGGGATGGGGGAGCCTGGTGGGCTGCCGTCTATGGGGTCGCAGAGAGTCGGACATAACGGAAGCGACTTAGGAGCAAGGAAACTGTAATGATGGAGTTAGTGAATTAAAGGATCCATCCACATAAACATAAGGAGGAAAAGAAAATATTTTAAACTCTAAGTACTCTGAAAAGTAAAATAATTTAGTGTCAAGATGGCTACAAATCATCATTACAATTAGAAAGTGACATTGATAAAAGCATCCAACTTTCCATGTTAACATTGTGCTATGTGCTAGACAAATCAAGATCTATATCTCTATTCTAAAGGAAATCAGCATTCCCAGACTAGTGAGAGAAACAGACAAGAACTAATTATAAGAAGGTGAACTAAATGTGTCTTTCTGAGCATTTTCAAAGGAGTTTATGGAGTCTCAGAAGAAGTTATCTATACTAGACAAGTTTGGAAATGAGAAGGCTTTGAAGAGACTTTGTCTGGAATGTAGCTGGAAAAATATGTAGTAATTACATTTAAAAAATGTAATTGCCTGGCCTGGCATATTAAAAATTCAGTTCAGTCAGTTCAGTCACTCAGTTGTGTCTGACTCTTTGCGACCCCATGAATCTCAGCACGCCAGGCCTCCCTGTCCATCACCATCTCCCAGAGTTCACTTAGCCTCATGTCCATCGAGTCAGTGATGCCATCTGGACATCTCATGCTCAGTCGTCCCCTTCTCCTGCCCCCAATCCCTCCCAGCATCAGAATCTTTCCAATGATAACCCTTCGCATGAAGTGGCCAAAGTACTGGAGTTTCAGCTTTAGCATCATTCCTTCCAAAGAAATCCCAGGGCTGATCTCCTTGAGAATGGACTGGTTGGAGCTCCTTGCAGTCCAAGGGACTCTCAAGAGTCTTCTCCAACACCACAGTTCAAAAGCATCAATTCTTCGGTGCTCAGCCTTCTTCACAGTCCAACTCTCACATCCACACATGACCACTGGAAAAACCATAGCCTTGACTAGCTGGACCTTAGTCCGCAAAGTAATGTCTCTGCTTTTGAATATGCTATATAGATTGGTCATAATTTTTCTTCCAAGGGGTAAGCATCTTTTAATTTCATGGCTGCAGTCACCATCTGCAGTGATTTTGGAGCCCCCCAAAATAAAGTCTGACACTGTTTCCACTATTTCCCCATCTATTTCCCATGAAGTGATCGGACTGAATGCCATGATCTTCATTTTCTGAATGTTGAGCTTTAAGCCAACATTTTCACTCTCCACTAAAACTTTCATCAAGAGGCTTTTTAGCACCTCTTCACTTTCTGCCATAAGGGTAGTGTCATCTGCATATCTGAGGTTATTGATATTTCTCCCAGCAATCTTGATTCCAGCTTGTGTTTCTTCCAGTCCAGCGTTTCTCATGATGTACTCTGCATAGAAGTTAAATAAGCAGGGTGACAATATACAGCCTTGACGAACTCCTTTTCCTATTTGGAACCAGTCTGTTGTTCCATGTCCAGTTCTAACTGTTGCTTCCTGACCTGCATAGATTTCTCAAGAGGCAGGTCAGGTGGTCTGGTATTCCCATCTCTTTCAGAATTTTCCACAGTTTTTTGTGATCCACACAGTCAAAGGCTCTGGCATAGTCAATCAAGCAGAAATAGATGTTTTTCTGGAATTCTCTTCCTTTTTCCATGATCCAGAGGATGTGGGCAATTTGATCTCTGGTTTTTCTGCCTTTTCTAAAACCAGTTTGAACATCAGGAAGTTCACGGTTCACGTATTGCTGAAGCCTGACTTGGAGAATTTTGAGCATTACTTTACTAGCATGTGAGATGAGTGCAATTGTGCAGTAGTTTGAGCATTGTTTGGCATTGCCTTTCTTTGGAACTGGAATGAAAACTGACCTTTTCCAGTCCTGTGGCCACTGCTGAGTTTTCCAAATTTGCTGGCATATTGAGTGCAGCACTTTCAAAGCGTCATCTTTCAGGATTTGAAATAGGTCAACTGGAATTCCATCACCTCCACTAGCTTTGTTCGTAGTGATGCTTTCTAAGGCCCACTTGACTTCACATTCCAAGATGTCTGGGTCTAGATGAGTGATCACACCATCATGATTATCTGGGTCAGGAAGGTCCTTTTTGTACAGTTCTTCTGTGTATGTATTCTTGCCACCTCTTCTTAATATCTTCTGCTTCTGCTAGGTCCATAGTATTTCTGTCCTTTATGGAGCCCATCTTTGCATAAAATGTTCCCTTGGTATCTCTAATTTTCTGAAGAGATCTTTAGTCTTTCCCATTCTGTTGTTTTCCTCTATTTCTTTAAATTGATTTCTGAAGAAGGCTTTCTTATCTCTCCTTGCTATTCTTTGGAACTCTGCATTCAGACGTTTATATCATTCCTTTTCTCCTTTGCTTTTCACCTCTCTTCTTTTCACAGCTATTTGTGAGGCCTCCTCAGACAGCCATTTTGCTTTCTTGCATTTCTTTTCTATGGGGATGGTCTTGATCCCTGTCTCCTGTACAATGTCATGAACCGCATTCCATAGTTCATCAGGCACTCTATCTATCAGATCTAGGCCCTTAAATCTATTTCCCACTTCCACTGTATAATCATAAGGGATTTGATTTAGGTCATACCTGAATGGTCTAGCGGTTTTCCCTACTTTCTTCCATTTGAGTCTGAATTTGGTAATAAGGAATTCATGATCTGAGCCACAGTCAGCTCCTGGTCTTGTTTTTATTGACTGTATGTTGTTATTATTCTTGTTGCTGTTATTATCATCATCATCTGAATGAAATGATGACGAGGTGTTCTACTGAGGCCAAATCACATGTGTCAAGTATGAAAATAAGAGATATCATGGCATAGTTGTGAAATACCAAGTGTTATATGTGGTGTGTTCAGGGCATGAAAGAAAGGGAAGGGCAAGGAATGAGGTTTGGAGAAAAATATCAGTTCAGATTCTGAATATAGAGCAAGTGAGACACTTTGAAGGAATAATATGAAAAGAATCATATTTATTTGCCTATTTGTTATTGCTTTTTAACTTAAAAAGTAACATACTCATGTGATGAAAGACAGCCATATCATTCAAAAAGATATAAAGTAAAAATTAAATATCTTCCTCCTTATTCTTATGATACCTCTCAGTCCAACTTCCCATTTTCAAAGAGTTTTTAGTTGATTCCCTTTTAGATCTCTGGAAGCTTGCAATCCATGTAGAGACTCCTCTTGTATAACACTTCAAAATATCTCAGCCCCGCGTTTGAACAGCAGCCACTGCTCTAACAATAGTTGTGTGCATGTTTCCACTAGCCTCATGCAGATACATATTGAGAGCCTCTCACCTCTTGTTCCCTGTGCCAAGGCTTACTGATGCTACAAAGAACACACTCAGCACTCAGTGTAGATACAGATATATGGGAACTCCAAGTCTGTCGGGCCACTATTAGCCAAGAGTCGTTGGGAGTCAGTATCTAAATGATTTAGCTCATGAAATGTGTTAGATGATCTGGCAGGAAAGGACACTAGTTGCCTGGAGAGCTGGCCAAATCCATAGTTCGTCCTTGCGTTAGTTTCCTCCTCTTTCATAATCCCTTTGCCTAACTCCTACTTCCTGAGCTTACTTCAGAAATAAATTAGTGGCACCCAGGTCTCTGCCCCAGGCTTTGATTTGTGGAGAAACCATGCTAAGACAGCTAGTTCTAGGAACTGTTTTAAGCACGCACTCTGTATGGAACTTGGAGCAGCACCATTTTCTGTTAAAAAAAAGAAATAGTAATCTTGTCCCAATTATTAAGAAAATGAAGATATCTCCAGTCCTGTTGTGGCATAAAAATACTGAGTCTTTCCTGCTTTAGTTAGGATTCTCCAGAGAAACGAAAAATAGGATGTGTATGCATTAAGAGATTTATGTTGAAGAATTGATCCCTGAGTTAGGTAGGCTCACAGGTTCACTTCTTGTAAGGCAGGTCTTGTGGTTATGAACTCCCTTGGTTTTGGTTTTGGTATATCTGGGAAGATCTTTATCTCTTCTCTGTTTTTGTATTTTTAGTTTATTTTATGTTTGGCTGCACTGGGTTTTCATTGCAGTGTGCGGGCGGGCTTTTTATTGTGGTGTCTTCTCGTTGCAGAGCAAGAGTTCTAGGTGCATGGGCTTCAGTAGTTGTGGTATATGGACTCAGGGGTTGTGGCACTCAGTCTTAGTTGCTCCACAGTATGTGAGCTTTTCCTGGACCAGGGGTCGAAATCCTGTTCCCTGAATTGGCAGGTGGATTCTTACCCACTGTGCCACCAGGGAAGTCCACGTGTCTCCTCTATTTCTAAAGGACAGTTTTGACGGGCATAGTATTGGTTGGTAATTTCTTTCTTTCTTTTTTTAATCAGTGCTTTGCCTGTATCATTCCACTCTTGCCTTACCTGCAAAATGTCTTCTGAAAAATCTGCTAATGGTCTCATGGGTTTTCCTTGATTTTAATGCATCACTTCTCTCTTGCTGTTTTTAGGATTTTCACTTTATCTTTTGATAACTCGATTATAATGTGATTTTTGTGTAGATCTCTTCAGGTTCAAATTATTTAGAAAACTTTGGGCTTCATAAATTTGGATGTCTGTTTCCCTCTGCAGATTTGGGGAGTTTTTAGGTGAGAAAGCTGGATATCCACCTTGGTCTCTCTTTCTTCTATAGCAGACACTGTGGGACCAGGGGATCCTTCTCAGTACTTTGCTGTGGCATCTTGAGGGATAAATGATACGGATAAAGTACTTTTCTTGCCTGCTTTGATGCAGTTTTTCTCATTTATTTTTGCTCCAATGGTGTGCTATAACCTTTCTCCTGAGTTCCATAATTTTCACAAAGGCATTCTGATTCATAGAGAGTTATTTAGTCAGTATTTCTAGTAGTGGGGGATGGGAGAAACTATGACTTAGGACTTGATATTTTTCTGTCTTGATGATTTATCACTGAGACTGGCAAGTCCAAAATACGCAGCATGGGCTGAAAGACTGGAGATCCAGGAAGAACTGATGCTGGAATTTATGCCCCAAGTTTGGCAGGCTAGGAAGATTTAATGTTGCAGCTCAAGTTCAAAGACTGTCTGATGGCAGAGTTTCTTTTTGCTTGAGGGAGGCCATCCATCTTTGCTATGATTTGAAGAAGTCCACTTTGCTAACAAAGGTCTGTCTAGTCAAAGCTATGGTTTTCTCAGTAGTCATGTACAGATGTGAGAGTTGGACTGTGAAGAAGCCTGAGTGCCAAAGAATTGATGCTTTTGAACTATGGTGTTGGAGAAGACTCTTGAGAGTCCCCTGGACAGCAAGATCAAACCAGTCAATCCTAAAGGAAATCAGTCCTGAGTATTCATTGGAGGGACTGATGCTGAAGCTAAAGCTCCAGTACTTTGGTGACCTGATGTGAAGACTTGACGTACTGGAAAAGACCCTGATGCTGGGAAAGGTGGAAGGTGGGAGGAGAAGGGGAGGACAGAGGATGAGATAGTTGGATTGTATCACCGACTCAATGGACATGAATTTGAGCAAACTCCAGGAGCTGGTGATGGACAGGGAGGCCTGGTGTGCGGCAATCCATGGGGTTGCAAAGAGACAGATATGACTGAGTGATTGAACTGACTGACTGACCCATATTATGGGGCAGAAACATCTAGATTAATATCTGAGCATCATCACTCATTTAAACTGACACATAAAATTAAGCACCACAACCACACACCTAGGATGATTTTAAATGAAAGTATAGGGAGAAGAGAAAGTGTTGGATTGTGCAGGAATGATTGCACTTGAATTGAAGGGGGCAATGGACATTTTAAGGATTGTGGAGCTGTCTCGTTACTGTAAAGTGCTTTGAATGCCCTGATAACAACTCAAGGCATGCTATCAAAACCAGAATTGCTATATGGCAGATTCTAAAGACATGTTTATGCATATTTGTGGGAAACATTATTCTGAATATTAGACCCAGCGTCTAATTGTGAGTTGCAGAACAGTAATAATATACAGCCTTAACGGTTCCCTGATGCCAGAGACAAGGCCTGAATAAGAAGGGACAGTGAGCCAGAAACTTGAGAAGAAATTAGGATTGACAAACTTGACACTGAAGAACAGCCCAGTTGCCCTTAGTTCTCTGTGCTAGCAATGATTCTCCATACTAGAGGGGCATAAAGACTCCTCTTGCCTGGAGAATCTGTAAAACCCTCAAGCAAGACCAGAATCTCATAACTTGATATCTTGTAAAACCTGCAACTTCTACCCTTGCCATTCCCCATTTCCTCCAGTTAACATCATGATAACTGGAAAGAGAAAAAGAAAATAGAAAAAGAGCCTTATTTCTCGCCTGGCAGAAAAGCTTGCAAACCAAAGAAATCTCAAGATTTGGCTAATGTATCATCAGCAACCAGAGGAAAATGTATGGAATCTTGATGATGTTAGATTTAAGGGATAAATTATGAGCCCGAACAGGGAAAAGCTTATTGTCATGAGAGCCAATTTCAATGTCTCAGTAAATTGAACCTGTTTAAATGTGCCTTGGAATGGCTTCTCATAGATTGGACATAATAATGATCTTCAGTAATAAGATGGAAGTATTGGAACAGCTCTAACATAGTGTTAAGAAAGGGGCCAGAAAGCTCAGGGAAATGGAAATGTTTGAATGGCTTCATTGTGTGAGATGAGAAGGCCTAGCTACTGGTTATTTCTCAGGAAGTTCCAGAGGATGTTCTCTCTACTTAGACAATAAGGAACATACTAGTGAGAAAGATACTAGTTTCTTGGAGAATTAGTGGTAGTTAACATCTGGAGGTTGGTTGATGCCATGTGACTAGCTTCTGTAGAATCAAGAATAGTGGGATTCTGGATGACTCTCACAAGCATATTGAGCATATGTAGCCAATAAAAAAGTATATGTACTGTGTAACTGATCTACATAAAGGTCAAAATGGACACAACTAGGAAAAAAAAAAGAGTAATGGATTCAATAAAGGCGGAAGCCAGTTTGAAACACACAATTTGCAGAGACAAATCAGATACAATTATTGAAAGTGGGCAGCAGAACTGAAAATACTGAATGCCCAGATTTCTCTAAATTTTCTGTGCTAGAAGATAGCCTGCCTGCTAGAAGAAAACAATCAGGATGTTTTGTCTCACAACGATTTCTGGGCAAAACTAATAAATTATGGTGTCTCATAGTGCATGATAGACGATCAGTCAAATACAGTACTTTCTGACTTATGTTAACAACAGCAGTAGCAAAAATAGAGTGTCTGGTGAGCAGAAGTCTGAAGTTAGACACTGAAATGGAAAAATCACAGTGCCTCACCCAGCTTCCAGATTTAAGTCAGCTCACACACGCAGCACCCATTGATTGAAAAGAAGCCAGATTCCACTGAGAAAAATATTTGCAATGGCAACACAGCAATTTCTGAGAAAAATTCTAATCTTTTTTCAGATGGCTATAATTATTTACCAACATACTGATTTGGGGAATAGGGCAACATCTAGATTCTGAGAATCGGGAATTTTTCAGAAAAAGATCTGAGATAACACTGATACCAGAGAACCCAAAATGCCATATGGTCTTCTGGATAAGATCGGGGCTAATGGAGTTCAGGCTATACGTGGAACTCTGGCACAAGTAAGTTTCTTCATGAATTCTATGGTCCATGGATATTTCTAGGGCCACTTGGTGTATATTTTATGGCTCTGAAATTTATTTCCAGACCTGTGAAAAAAGAGCCATCATTGTAGAAAGGGTCTAGTGGATGCCTGTAATCTGTTTCCCCTTTCCCAGCAAAAAGAGAAAATCAGAAGCAATAATACATCCCCAGAGAAACTGAATAGATTAAGGCCACCATGAAAGATTTCAAGAAATGTGGAGAGAGGAGTTGGCAACATTGCATCTTCTTTTAAGTTGCCTCTGTGGTCCCTGTAAATGCAAATTGATCATGACAGGTTAGGATGCAACAATATAGAATTAAACAAATGATACACTCAGTTCCTTTGTTGGATGTGGTATCTTTACTAAAAAAATATAAACACAGCTTCTAGTACTTCATATGTGTGTATGCTCAGTTGCTCAGTCATGTCTGATTGTCTGCAACCCCATGGACTGTAGCCTGCCAGACTCCTCTGTCCACGGGATTCTCCAGGCAAGAATACTGGAGTATGGGTTGCTATTTCTTATTCCGAGGGATCTTCCGGACCCAGGGATTGAACCTGTGTTGCGTGCATCTCCTGCACTGGCAAGTGGATTCTTTACCACGGCACCACCTGGGAAGCCCCAAGACTTCATGTTACAGGTACTCATTAGGTGCATGTAATCTTTTAAACACCAATCAGTGGAGGAGTATATTCAGCTTGCTTTCACATAGGAAGGACAATTGTACACATTCACTAGACTGAGATATTTTGCTTTTTCTCAATCTTGATTGTGTTGGCATTAGAACACACGTTGCCTCTACCAGTAGGCCTGGGAGTGGATGGATAAATGCTTCCCTGTTTCATTTCCTGGGAGATTAATGTAAAATGAGTTTTCTAACACTCCTCAGAAAGTGCATCAGAATTGAGCTTTAATCACCTATGTTTGCAGCCAACTCAATAACATGTTCATATATTTGCTTTCCTTCCTTCCCTGTTTCACTCACTATTTTTCTCATTCCTGGACTCATTTCTCAAATAAACTACATTTTTTAAAGCCTTAGACTGAAGATTTGCTTTGGAGGAAAACAGACTAAATATTTCACTACAGGACTAAATAATAGATACCTTTATCATGAGTTATTATATTCTCCTCATTTGAAAGAGAATTATTTTAGCATTTTTCTCTCCTCTTTCCTTTCAGCCACCTTGATATATATAAATTCATCCATTGGTTTCCTGTAGCACATTAAGATACATTTATTCTTTATTTCTTCTCTCCTGGTAGCTCAGATGGTAAAGAATCCACTTGCAATGAGGGAGACTTGGGTTCAATCTCATGAGAAGGTAACGGCCACCCACTCCAGTATGCTGGCCTGGTGAATTCCAGGGACCATATAGAATCTTTATTTAAGGATTTTCTTAAACATCATGTCTTTAAGGATTTTCAAATGTAAACAAGTTTCACTAACTTTTCACTGTATAAAATTAAAACATGGTACTTAAGTCTTCCAGAAAAAAAAAAAAAAGTCCTCCGCTCTCCATTGTCCTTGTTTTCACCTCTAGCTTTTTAAATCTAATCTCCATAGCTTGCCATTTTTTCCTCATGTTTTTAATTTCTATCTTTTTTTGACCTAATTTATAAGAAATTCTTCCTATTAGACGTAAGTACTTTTTGTGCTTAGCAATTTAATTTTCAATCTGGAGAGTTAATTTGTAACATAAAAAATATCCAAGTTTTTATAGTTTCTTTGTGTTATTGTTTGCTTATGATACAGCCCCCCCCCCACCCCCCCCGCCCCACAGAAGTTTCTAGCACATAGGATTGTCAGATTTAGCAAATAAAAGTACAGGGCACAGAGTCAAACTCAAACTTGAGAAGAACAAAAAATGGGCTTTTGCATAAGGATATCCCATACAAATATTTGGGATTTACTTACATGAAAAACCCCTTACTCAGGGCTCATCTGAAACTCAAATCTAGCTCAATGTCCTATATTTTATCTGGAAATCTTACTAGCAGAGTCCTTTGGATTCAGAAAATATTAATTTGGTCATTTAATAGAACTTCTATTTTAAATTTCTCTGACCTCTTTGTTTTCTTATTCTTTTATGCCTCCAGCAGTTTCTCTTTATGAATTTAACAGTCACTTAACTTATTTGAGGATAATCACTGGATTTTAAATGAAACCATTTTCTCTTCTTGAGTATTGCTGCTTTTATTTAGGATCAGTTTGATTTGTTATTCTTTCATCACTTCCTTGATTCTGAATCCCTTTAAATGTTTAGTGATCCTTCTTTGACTGTTTAATAATCATGCCTGAAAGACCATCTTCATTGGTATTGGTAGTTGTATTGCTTTTCTAATTCTCCTTTTGTTGCCAGTTTTGTATGGTTCAGTTTTCCTAAAATGCCCTTCCTTTGGAGCATATTGACAAGGACTTGACACTTCACACACTTTTTTGTTGTTCAGTTGCTCAGTTGTGTCTGACTCTTTGCAATGCCATGGGCTGCAGCATGCCAGGATTCCCTGTCCTTTACCATTTCCTGGAACTTGCTTATACACATGTCCTTTAAATCAGAGACATCATCCAGCCATCTCATTCTCTGTCATCCCCTTCTCCTTCTGCCTTCAATCTTTCCCAGCACCAGGGTCTTTTCTAACGAGTTGGCTCTTTGAATCAGGTGGCCAAAGTATTGGAGCTTTGCTTCAGCATCAGTCCTTGCAATGAATATTCAGGATAGCTTTCCTCTAGGATTGACTGGTTTGATCTATTGCATCAGTTACCAAGATATTAGAAGAAAATCAAGTTTCAAGGTTCAAGCAGAAGAAGATACATGTAGTGTTAGACTGATCAATAAATTTGAATAAACAGTACATTGTACTGTTAGGAAATTTAATTCAGTTCAGTTGCTCAGTCATGTCCGACTCTTTGGGACCCCATGGACTGCAACACACCAGGCTTCCCTGTCCATCACCACTCCTGGAGGTTACTCAAACTCATGCCCATTGAGTCGGTGATGCCATCCAACCATCTCATCCTCTGTCATCCCCTTCTCCTCCTGCCTTCAATCTTTCCCAGCGTCAGTAAGGTCTTTTCCAATGAATCAGTTCTTCACATCAGGTGGCCAGTTTATTGAAGTTTCAGCTTCAGCATCAGTCCTTCCAATGAATATTCAGGACTCATTTCCTTTAGGATGGACTGGTTGGATCTCCTTGCAGTCCAAGGGACTCTCAAGAGTCTTCTCCAACACCACAGTTCAAAAGCATCAATTCTTCAGCACTCAGCTTTCTTTATAGTCCAACTCTCACATCCATACATGACTATTGAAAATACCATAGCTTTGACTAGATGGACTTTGTCAGCAAAGTAATGTCTCTGCTTTTTAATACGTTGTCTAGGTTGGTCATAGCTTTTCTTCCAAGGAGCAAGCATCTTTTAATTTCATGGCTGCAGTTACCATCTGCAGTGGTTTTGGAGCCCCCCAAAATAAAGTCTCTCACTCTTTCCATTTTTCCCCGTCTATTTGCTATAAAGTGATGGAACTGGATGCCCTGATCTTAGTTTTCTGAATGCTGATCTTTAAGTCAAATTTTTCACTCTCCTCTTTCACTTTCATTAAGAGACTCTTTAGTTCTTCACTTAACTGATCAACTGGAAATTCATTTGGAGTTTGGGTGGACTTGCAGTTAAAGGTATAGATATTGAAATCTGCTGTTTTTAGTTAGAAAATAAACTTATGAGAAATTCATTGGTATGCCAGTGAATTTTAATGTCAGTGTTCACATAGTCAGGGCCTTAGATACCTATTGCCTTTTGACCTGCAAATGAAAAGAACCAAGAAACAGACATGTATTTGTATTTTCTGTCTGTAGATTTGTTTTGGAAATCATGGTTAGGGAACTAAATGAATCAGAGTCATATTGTTGTATCATTGCCCATGTTTCTGCACTCTATCTGCTTGGCCAGACACTAAAATGAAAGAATTGATATCCTTGGTTAACAAAGCAGTAATTTCAAACAATTTTAAGAACTATCAAAGTGAAACAAGTATACCACATAAAGATATCAAATATATATATTTCCAGAAGCTTTTATGACTTTTAATAATTTTTTCCTTATTGTCCAAAAGTTATATTTCTTGAATGAATATTTCTATGCTAATAAAATGTAATTTTAAATAAAAAAGGCAAGTTACTGTTCAGTAAAATGTATGCACCATTTTGTGGCTTCCCTAGGTTAGGTGGCGAGGTGGTAAAAAATCCACCTGCCAAAGTAGGAGACACAAGAGACATGGGTTCAAAGCCTGGGTAAGGAAGATCCCCTGGAGGAGGAAATGGCAACCCACTCCAGGATTCTTGCCTGGGAAATCCCATGGACAAAAAGTCACAGGGTCTACAGTCCACAGAGTCACAGAGTTGGACATGCTTAAGGACACACACACAAACACACACCCACCCTTTCAGAATGTAGAACGAAGGCTATTCCTAGCCTAATAAACATTCAATTCCTAATTGTATTTCTCTGTCCCCATTGAATCTGGTTACATCCATGTGAGTAGAAATTATGTGTTCAATTTTCAGGTAAGACTTTTAAGAAGCAAGAGTGCTTTTCTTATATACCCTACAGCCAGGTAATTATATAGAAGATCTGAGGGCTTAGTGGAGTCACAACATGAGATGAGTCTCAGTCCCTAAATCACAGCACACAGAAGAGTCTCCACCAACCAGAACACACCCATGACTGAGAAACAAACGCCAGCGGTCTTAATCTGCTAAAACTGGAAGTTCATTTGCTGCTTCATCCTAGCTTGCCGAAATCACAGAATATTCCTGTTTGATGCATTTCTCTTTCACTAGAGACATCATGTCTTATAAAGGTACTTGGAAATGAAAAACTATCATTACAAAAGATAAAAATAATTTTTTAGTATAAAATTTATTTATTTTAAAAAGCACACTAATCAGATGTAAATATAAAAAATATTTTCAGAGTATGATTTTTGCTAACATTTTGATTTGTGTTGATTGATTTCTGAGTATTATAGATTTCTTCTACTGAAAAGTGAATTGTAAAGGGGAAAAATAGGTTGTAATAAATCTTGTCTTTGTAACTATGGCATTTTTCCTCCTTATCTTTTAATAACATTGAATTGATTTTGAGGACCATCAAGTAAATACTATGAACAGACTGTTATGGGACAAATTCTGTCTCCCAAAATGCCTATATCTAAGTCTTCATGATGGGATTGCTGTTGTTTAGTTGCTGAGTTGTGTCACTTCTTTAGTGACTCCATGGATTGTCGCCTATCAGGCTCCTCTGTCCATGGGAGTCCATGTACAAGAATACTGACAAGGGTTGCCATTCCCTTCTCCAGGGAACCTTCTCAGTCTAAGGAATGAACTCACATCTCCTGCATTGGCAGGTGGATTCTTTACCACTGAGCCATCAGGGAAACCCTCATGATGGGATTATCGGACATGGAGCAACAGACTGGTTCCAAATTGGAAAAGGAGTACATCAAACTTGCATATTGTCACCCTACTTATTTAGCTTATATGCAGAGTACGTCATAAGAAATGCTGGGCCGGATGAAGTGCAAGCTGGAATCAAGATTGCCAGGAGAAATATCAGTAACCTCAGATATGCAGATGATACCACCCTGATGGCAGAAAGTGAAGAGGAACTAAAGAGCCTCTTGATGAATGTGAAAGAGGAGAGTGAAAAAGTTGGCTTAAAGCTCAACATTCAGAAAACGAAGATCATGGCATCTGGTCCTATCACTTCATGGGAAATAGATGGGGAAACAATGGAAACAGTGAGATACTTTATTTTTTGGGGGCTCCAAAAGCATTGCAGATGGTGATTGCAGCCATGAAATTAAAAGATGCTTACTCCTTGGAAGAAAAGCCATGACCAACCTAGAGAGCATATTCAAAAACAGAGACATTACTTTGCCGACAAAGGTCCGTCTAGTCAAAGCTATGGTATTTCCAGTCGTCGTGTATGGATTTGAGAGTTGGACTATAAAGAAAACTGAGCGCCGAAGATTAGACACTTTTGAACTGTGTTGTTGAAGACTCTTGAGAGTCCCTTGGACTGCAAGGAGATCCATCCAAAGGAAATCGGTCCTGAATATTCATTGGAAGGACTGAGGCTGAAGCTGAAACTTCAATAAACTGGCCACCTGATGTGAAGAACTGACTCACTGGAAAATACCCTGATGCTGGGAAAGATTGAAGGCAGGAGGAGAAAGGGATGACAGAGGATGAGATGGTTGGATGGCATCACTGACTCAATGGACATGAGTTTGAGTAAACTGCGGGAGTTGGTAATGGACAAAGAAGCCTGGCGTGCTGCAGTCCATGGGGTCGCAAAGAGTCACACATGACTGAGCAGCTGAACTGAACTGAAAGGAGGAAGAGACATCAAAACTCTCACCACCACATACCAATACTTATTGGCTCCATAACCCCTGAAGAGGGTCCTCAGGAAAAGTTGAATGTGCTGGCATCTGATCTTAGACTTCCCAGACTTTAAAGAACTGTGAGAAAGAAGTATATGTTGATGAAGCCCTCCAGTCTATAGTCTTTTGTTATAGCAGTCTGTCATAGAATAGACAGTCATAGAGCTAACATTTCCTTCTTTTTCTTTTGTCTTATTTTTCGAAACTCTTGGTCAGAGTATTGTAAATATTTATTTTTACAATTTACCCTGAAGTAAAATGGAAGAAAAATAAGCTGGAAAAAGAGCTTATTATGCAATTGTGTAAAGTATCATAGACTGTAAATAGCACAAATCTTTTCAGGTTCCAGTAAAAAAAAAGCGATCCATATAATTTTCTCTGTGTGTGTGTGTGTATGTGGAGTGTGTATGCATTTGCTTGTTTAGAGACAAGCAATTTTATCAGGTGGGTTGTAATAGTAAGAATAGAACAAAAGAACCCTATTTAGAAATTATGCTCTGAATACATTAATTATCATATCCTGTATTCTCCTACTGTCTTTGAGTATAAACCAAAGTTTTAAAATACTCTCCCTAGAGCAATGATTTTTTTGTGTCTCGTCAATCATGCAAAAAATTAGTATGAAAGAAACAAAAGTCTACTCTTTCTGTGTTTGACAGTTACATCCTTTTGATTCTCTTATTGTTGTTGTTCAGTGGCTAAGTCAGGCCCAGCTTTTTTGAGACTGAATTGGACTGTAGCCTTCCAGGTGCCTCTCTTCATGGGATTTCCCAGGCAAGTGTAATGGAGTGGGTTGCCATTTCCTTAAAACCCTGGCGCTAATGGAGAGCCAGGATAGCGCTTCTACAAATGGAGACCTGTGGATATTTTACCAATACCACTGTCGGGAAGCTTCTGAAACAAGAGGTGCAGAGAGAACTGAAGACATCAGGCCAAGTTAGCAGGTTATTTTGTACAATTATTTACTGAATAATGTTGATATTTATAAAGAACATATAAAATTATCTGATAAAGTAGTTAACTTTGGTATATACAGTAAGCAAAAATACTTAGCCTTCAGTCCCCTGCCTGGTGGTTTAGGTTTTCTGAAAGAGGAAGCAGAACGAAGAGGGGAAAACAGACAGATTGCCTTGAACAGAAAATCTTCTGAAAATAATTTTTAAATATGTGGTGAATCTAATTTTCAACATGATGGGTTTGCAGTTCACGACACATCTAGATGGAGTTTTTAGCTGTCTGGTTTCAAAATGTCAGTTAAGCATTTGAATAAGTCTGGAAATTAAGTGGAAAAAAATTCCAACCATGTAGCATCCATTACTTTTGATTAAGTTTTCCTTCAGCATGGTATAGCAGAACTTCTGCTTATGGATTTTTGTTCACCCTGAGCTTGTACTCCACACTGCCAGGGCTAATTGCTGACTGCATCTGGAAACATGAGTTTTATTGGTCCCATGGACATTGGTAGACACCCTTCTGTAATGCCTCCAGCTCAGCAGGCAAATTCTAAAATGTTAGTCCTGTCTACTGCTACTAAACTAAGACTTTGAGGTGATTTTTTCCCCTTGAAATTGGACAGGAGGTAGTTTTTTTCTTGGCATCTGTTTCATTTTTTTCTTCTCAGAACTCTTTAAAAAATTAGCTGATATATGTAGACCTATTGACAAATGGAAGAAAGAGAAGGTATATAGAGCCCTTACATTATGATTTTTAAATTTGATTTTCACCCCAAACTTCCTGATAATAAGATTGTATTTTCTTATATGAAAGTGGAACAGGTTTCAATGGACTGTCTTTGTACTATTTCAAGATTACTTCATAAGCGGTTCAGTTCAGTCACTCAGTTGTGTCCAGCTCTCTGTTGCCCCATGGACTGAGCACGCCAGGCCTCCCTGTCCTTCATCATCTCCTGGAGTTTGCTCAGTCTCATGTCCATTGAGTCGGTGATGCCATCCAACCATCTCATCCTCTGTCATCCCCTTCTTCTCTTGCCTTCAATCTTTCCCAGCATCAGAGTCATTTCCAATGAGTCAGCTCTACATATCAGGTCACCAAAATATTGGAGTTTCAGCTTCAGCATCACTCCTTCCAATGAATAGTCAGGACTGATTTCCTTTAGGAATGACTGGTCTGATCTCATTGCAGTCCAAAGGACTCTCAAGAGTCTTCAACCTCACAGTTTGAAGGCATCAATTTTTTGGTGCTCAGCTTTCTTTATGGTCCAACTCTCACATCCATACATGAGTACTGGAAAAAACATATCTTTGACTATATGGACCTTTGCTGGTAAACTAATGTCTTTGCTTTTTAATATACTATCTAGGTTTGTCATAGCTTTTCTTCCAAGGAGCAAGCATCTTTTAATTTCATGACAGCACTCACCATTGGAGTGATTTTGGATCCCCGCAAAAATGAAGTCTGTCACTGTTTCCATTGTTTCCGCATCTATTTATCTATTTGCCATGAATTGATGGGACCAGAGGCCAAAATCTTTGTTTTTTGAATATTGAGTTTTAAGGCAACTTTTTCACCTTCAGAATAAAATTAGAAAGCATTAGTGCCCTGCTTATTTGGTGTAGCCTGGTGTAAATTGAAGTTCTCAGAAAACTTTTTGAATAGTAAAATGTCAGTAGATGGGTGATGTATTATAGATTTCTCACCCAGTGTGGTCCATTATGAAGTTTATTAAGGTTTCCTGGTGCCCAAGTGAGAGAAATAAAAAAGACTGTTAGTGAGTGACCTGGGAGATGTGAACTGGCATCACGATTGGTGTGATGAGGATAGAGTATTCCCAGTATCAACCCTGATGATTGAAGGATAGATATTGTATCAGAAGTAAACGCCAACCTCATAGATCTGTAAGGATTGTGTATCTTGGTAGAGACCTGTGGAAAACAGAGTTGTTGTGGACAAATTCTAGAATGATGAGTGAACTGCCTGGAACTTAGATCACTCCTACATGGGTTTAATCTGGACTCTAAAGTGGATTAAGTATTTACTCAAAAAAATTTGTGAAAAACACAATAGGTATGTAACTGGTCCTATCTTTAATTTTGAGAATGATAGGTTAAGAGTTGATAAAATTCAAATTTAGAGGGGAAAGGGTTAGATTTTTACATATCTGCAATTTAGTGATGCAAAACTCACAATCAGTAGACACAATGTCTGAGACAACCATATTTTTGTCCTCATTTTATTCCATCTTGCAGTATTATTTGACACCAATTCCAGTTTCATAAAATCATTCTTCTTTTGCAGAGGTTATTGAACTTTTTTTTTTTGGTGAAAGGCCAGATAATAAACATTTTAAAGTTTTGTTCCATACAGTCTATGTTGGAACTTTTCTACTGTAGTGCGAAATCATTCATAATTCAGAGGTCATATAAAAACAGGTGGGACAGAGAGTTCAGAGGCAGGGAGTGGATGGAGGGTCAGATTTGACTCACAGGCTGTGGTTCTCCTGACCCCTGTTTTTTAGGAATCTACATCATATGTTCACAATTTCCTTTCTACTTTTCTGTTCATTTCTTTTCAGTCCCAGTGCTTGCTATTTCCTCTCTACTATGTTCTTCACTGTGATCAGCTCTCTTCCCTCTAGGTATAAATCTCTGTCTAGGTGATTTCATTCAAAGTCATAGATTTTTATTTTATTTTGTTTATCTTATTTCATTAAATTTTATTACATTTCTCGAGATGGTTAAGTTCATGGTACATAAGTTTATAGCCACTTACCTTTATTAATTTGTAAAAGGAGCTGCTTTTCTTTTTATTTTTAATTTCCTTCTTTTTTGTGTGTTTCTGTCACTTATTTTCTTCATCTCAGTTCCCCTCTGCCCTTAGCCATTCTTTTTTTGGTATTGTGGTAAAACATGCGTAACATGAAATTTCCCATCTTAGTCATTTTTAAAGTTCTGTAGTATTAAGTACTATTATAGTATTCAGCTCAGTTCAGTTCAGTTGCTCAGTCGTGTCCGACTCTTTGCGACCCCATGAACTGCAACACACCAGGCCACCCTGTCCATCACCAACTCCTGGAGTTCACTCAAACCCATATCCATTGTGTCAGTGATGTCATCCAACCATCTCATCCTCCATTGTCCCCTTTTCCACCTGCCCTCAATCTTTCCCAGCATCAGGGTCTTTTCAAATGAGTCAGCTTTTTGCATCAGGGGGCCAAAGTATTGGAGTTTCAGCTTATTAAGTAGTATTAATCACATTGTGGGCCTTTGTTGGTGGCTCAGACAATAAAGAACATGCCTGCAATGTATGAGACCAGTGCAAGATCCCTGGGTCAGAAGGTCTCCTGGAGAAGGGAATGGCAACCCACTCCAGTATTCTTGCCTAGAGAATTCCATGGACACAGGAGCCTGCAGGCTAGAGACCATGGGGTCGCCAAGAGTTGGACACGACTGAGCAACAGCTTAGCTTAGGGAGGGTGTGCTCAGACTTGAATCACACTGTTGTGAAACGGATCTCCAGGACTTTCTTCCTTTTGCAAATCTGAAGCTTGATATCCATTGAGTAACATTTTCCTTTTCTCTCTCTTCCCTGGTAATCACCATCCTACCTTCTGTTTCTATAAATTTGACTGCTTTTAGGTATCTCATATATCTACCTATCTATCTATATATATACACATATATTTGTCTTTTGTGACTGACATTTCATTTAGCATAATATCTTCAAGGTTCATCCTTATTGTAACATGTGACAGAATTTCCTTCCTTATAAAGGCAGAATAATTTCCCATTGTATGTATATGCTACATTTTCTTTATTCATTCATCCATTGATGAACATTTGGGTTGCTTTCTCCACTTGGTGTTTGTGAATAGTGATGCTGTAATCATGGGTGTGCAAATATCAGTTAGGTGAAAATATTAGTCCCTTAGTCATGTCTGACTCTTTGTGACCCTATGGACTCTAGCCTGCCAGGCTCCTGT
The DNA here is from genome assembly GCF_001704415.2 of Capra hircus. Lineage (NCBI taxonomy): Eukaryota > Metazoa > Chordata > Mammalia > Artiodactyla > Bovidae > Capra > Capra hircus. The sequence continues at coordinate 18,563,357 of NC_030808.1, forward strand.
GCCCATGGGAATTCTCCAGGCAAAAATACTGGAGTAGGTTGCCATTCCCTTTTCCAGGGGATCTTCCCAACCCAGGGATCAAACTTGTGTCTCCTGCATTGCAGACAGAATCTGCTTTTAATTTTTTTTGGATATATACTCAGAAGTGGGATTGCTAGATTGTATTGTATTTCTGTTTTTAATTTTTGTGAAATTTCTCTATTGTTCTCCACACCAGTTGCATGGTTTTATAGTCCCAATAGTACACAAGTGTTTCAACTTCTCGCATCCTCACCAACACTTTATGAACATTTTATTTTATGTTTTAATAGTAACTGTCCTAATGGGTGTGTGGTGATATTTCATTGTGGTTTTGAGCATATTTTCATTTGTTTATTGGCCATTTGTATATCATCTTTGGAGAAATGTCTATTCTTTTAGAGAAATGTCCTTTGCCCACTTTAAAATTTGGTTATATAATTTTTTGTTGTTGAATTTGTAGGACTTCTTTTACATTCTGGATATTTAATTCCTTATGCATGCATGCATGCTAAGTTGCCTCAGTAGTGTCTGACTCTTTGTGACCCTATGGACTATAGCCCACCAGGCTCCTCTGTCCAAGGGATTCTCCAGGCAAGAGTACCAGAGTGGGTGGCCAGGCCCTCCTCCATGGGATCTTCCCGACCCAGGGATCATACCCAGCTCTTGCAGCTCCTGCATTGCAGGCGGAATCCTTACTGCTGAGCCACCATGGAAGCCCAAATTCCTCTTAAGATTTATGATTTCCAAATCTGTTCTCCTTTTCTGGTGATTTTCTTTTCACTCTGATGCTAGTGCCCTTTTATATGCAAGTTTTTTTTTTTTAATTTGTATATAGTTCCATTTGTCTATTTTTGATTTTGTGTCTGTACTTTTGGTGTTGTATCCAAGAAATCATTGTCAAACTCAATATTATGAATTTTATGTACTATTTTTTTCTGTTAGCTATCTTATATTTTGGTTTTATTCCATCTTGAGTTAACTTTTCTATGCGGTATAAGATAATGGTCAAACTTCATTCCTTTGCATGTTTCCAGTCTCCCCCTCATCACTTGTTGACTAGCTTTTTCCTATTGAGTGGTCTTGGCATCCTTGTTGAAGAGTATTTGACTGTATACACAAGTGTTTATTTCTGGGCTCTCTATTCTATTCCATTGATCTGTTTGTCTGTCTTTATGCCAACAGTATACTGTTTTGATTACTGTGTTTTGAAGGCATTTATTCTCACAAGTTTCATATACAGTCTCACAAGGCTTCTAAAAAATTGTCTTAGTTGTTTGTAAATTTTCATAAATGGTACTGTGCTATATCTTCTTTCTGTATTTACTATATTTATTCTAGTCTATAACTGTAAGATCTCACCATGTTGCTGAATTTGTTGTTTCTATATAATGTATGGTATTCTCTAGTATGCATCAGCCACAGTTTAATGCTTTCTTTAGTAATAAACAGCTAGTTTATCTCTAACTCCTATTAATGCAGCATCTGGATGATAAGCTTTGTATATGTCCTCATATAGACATTTTCTTATGTAGCTACCTAAGAAGAGGATCATGTTATCATAGGTCAAATGCATAATTATTTTAAATATATTTACAGATTGCTTAAAAATTTTTTTAAAGAATTATATATTTTTAATTGGAGGATGATTGCTTTACCATATTATAATGGTTTCTGCCATACATCAACATGAATCAGTCATAGGTATAATATGTCTGCTCCCTCTTTAACCTCCCTCCCATCTCCCTCCACATCCCACCCCTCATGGTTGTCACAGAGCACTGATTTGAGCCCCGTGTGTCCTATAGCAAATCATTTTACATTCCCATCAGCAGTGCATGAAAGTTCCCACCTTCTCATATCCTTGATAATACTTGATTATGTAGGTTTCTAATTATTGCCATTTTGATAGATGTGAAGTGGTATTTCAGTGTTATTTTAATTTTCATTTTTCTGGTTATTACTTAATTTTGAGCATTTTTTAATATGCTTGGACATCTCCTTTTATGAAATGTCTTTATGTCCCTTGCTTATAATTTCTATTGGATTTTCTATTATTTTTGTTTATTTTTCTTGGTATAGTTCACTATTAACCCATTAGATATTGTGGATATTTTCCTTGGTCTATAATCTAAGTGTTTTATTTGAGTTATAGTGGCCTTTTAAAAATATACAATTTAAATTTCAACCCAGTAAAATCATGTTTTCTTTATCATTTGTGCTTCTTGAAATCTTTTTTCAGATATAGGTCACAATGATGTTCTATTACAATTTCTTTTACTGATTCTGTGACTTTTCCTTTTATGTGCAGTTCAATAATTCTGAATTTTCTCTGTACATAGTATAAGACATGCACTCAGTTTTATGTTCTTCTTAAAATGTGTCAGCACTCCCAAAATCATTTACATAAAAATGTATTCTATTCCCCTTGCTCTGTTTATTTTTAGCATATCAATTTCCTACACATATTTAGTTTTATTTTTGACCTTTGATTCTATTTCAGTGGCCTACTTATCTGTTCTGCAGTAGCACCTTATTTTAATTTATTTGGATTTCAGTTCTACCAGTATGTGTTAAAATTGGTCATTATTCTTTGGTTTTGCTTTTCAAAGATGTTTTAACTCTTTAGCAATCATTGTTGTTTAAATTAAATATATGCTTCAAATTCCCATAAAATTCCTCTAAGATTCTGAGTGGAATTTTATTAAATTTAATTTGTGGAGGCTTGATTTTTTATAATGTTTATTAATCTCATATATAAACATGCATATATCTCAATTAATGCTATATAAATAATTTATTTTAGTTTATTTTCAATTTATTTATGTTAATTTTTTGTAATGATCATATGGGGCTTCCCTGGTGGCTCAGTGGTAGGTAAAGAATCTGCCTGGCGGAGACACAGTTGCAAGAGATGTAGTTCAATCCCTGGGTTGGGAAGATCCTATTGAGAGGGAAATGGCAACTCACTCCAGTATTTTTGCCTGGACAATCCCATGAACAGAGGAGCCTGGAGGGCTACTGTCCATAAGGTTGCAAAGAATCAGACACAGTTGAGCCGTCTAGTCAAGGCTATGGTTTTTCATGTGGTCATGTATGGATGTGAGAGTTGGACTGTGAAGAAGGCTGAGCGCTGTAGAATTGATGCTTTTGAACTGTGGTGTTGGAGAAGACTCTTGAGAGTCCCTTGGACTGCAAGGAGATCCAACCAGTCCATTCTGAAGGAGATCAGCCCTGGGATTTCTTTGGAAGGAATGATGCTAAAGCTGAAACACCAGTACTTTGGCCACCTCATGTGAAGAGTTGACTCATTGGAAAAGACCCTGATGCTGGGAGGGATTGGAGGCAGGAGGAGAAGGGGATGACAGAGGATGAGATGGCTGGATGGCATCACAGGCTCGATGGACGTGAGTCTGAGCGAACTCCGGGAGTCGGTGATGGACAGGGAGGCCTGGCGTGCTGCGATTCATGGGGTCGCAAAGAGTTGGACATGACTGAGCGACTGAACTGAACTGAACTGAGCAACTAAGTACACACAATGACTTTATGCATTCTTTGATTAAATAATTCTTAGATTCTTTACTAAATTTTTGCTGGAAAAATAGACTACTATTTGTTTTGCTTATGTTTTCTATGTGTGTTGCAGGCATAAAGAATCTTATTGATTTGCATGAGGTAGCCAGCTTATTGGATGCTCTTGTCAGAGCTAATAGCTCTTCTGGTGATTCCATTGGGTATTCTATTTATATGATATCATTCTCTGGAAACAGTGACAGTTTTACAGTTTCTTTTCCAGCCTTCAGAGTACCCATGCAGTTTTTTCTCTCATAGGATTATCTGAGTACTGGGTTTGCCACTTACGAGTTGTATTGGTTAATCAGAAGGCGGAAACCGCAAAGTAATTTAAGAAAAACCACTTATTATAAAGAATTATTAATAAGGATTGGACTAATAGGAGTTTGACTGGTGAGAACCAAAATACTTTAGAGAATAGAGGACTTGCAGGCAAAGGAAACAGCTCCTACCCCTGAAACAAGAAGTGTGTGTGCGCGTAGTTTTGTCTGACTCTTCACCACAAGACTCCTCTGTCCATGGGATTTTCCAGGCAAGAATCCTGGAGTGGGTTGCCATTTCCTCCTCCAGGGGATCTTCCTGACTCAGGGATAGAACCCGCATCTCCTGTGTCTCCTGCATTGGCAGCAGGATTTTTTTTTTTTTTTTTTTGCCACTAAGCCATCTGGGAAGCCCCAGAAATAAGCAAGGATACCCAAAAGGAAGGAAAAAAATATCTGGAAAAATTTTCTGCCCCAGGACTAAGATCCAGAGCATCAGACATGAGGCAGTCATAACTCACTGGATGGCAGAGATGTTTGCTGAGGCTCAAGGTTATCCAAGAGGGGCCCTGGTAGAAGAAGCCGTCCACAGGGAGGTGCCATGTTGGCAGCTTTACCTGGGAAACCACTGTCTAGGATGCTGAAGAAACTGTTCAGAAGAGATGCCACATCTCAGAGCACTCTGTGAAGCCTGTTATGAGGAAGTGCTGGACTAGCAGCATATTCTGTCCTACAACCACCAAAAAGGGTGCTAGAAACCCTGTTCATGGTAGGTGTCATGCTGGTGACTCTTCACTAACCACCCCCCTCCCATCAAAGGAGAAGCTGGGAGAAGCTGTCCATGGAGATTGCCATGTGCTACCGCTTGGTGGATATTGCTGGAACCTGTTGCAGAAACCACACGTCCTGCAGGAGAATTGGTGTGGCAGACGCTGTGTGCCCATGCCGAAGAGCCTAGCTAGAGGAGCACACCAAAACCATGGAGGGTGAGGGATGTCTCCTTCTCTAGAGTACCTACAGCACCTTCTACTGTAAGCACTTAATACAATATAGGCTGCAAAGGAGAAATATTTGCAGGGCATTAAGGATGGCATCATGTCCACCTTAAAGTCAAATGTTGATGGTGTAACCCAGATACCTTGGAATTGGCTGGGTTGGAAGACAGGGTTTTTAGAGAGGTAATTAAGGTTAAATGAGGTCAGTGTGTGTGTGTGTGTGTGTGTGTGTGTGTGTGTGTGTGTGTGCATGCGTGCACAGTTACTCAGTCGTGTTTGACTGTTTGCGACCCCATAGACTTCAGTCCTCCTGGCTCCTCTGGCCATGGGATTTCCCAGGCAAGAATACTGAAGTAGGTTGCTATTTCCTTCTCGCATGGGACTATTCTAGAATTATAGGGGATAATAGACCTCACTGAATAACCAGGGAAGGGGGTAAAAAAGAGTTTTCTGAAACAAACAAAATAATGATTTAAAGAGGTCACTCCTAAAGAGTGAAAAGATAGAGCAGATAATTTAAAACTCCGAGAAAGGGACCAACACCAAAAACAGGAAACCCCTCAAGCCTCAGCTTGTTTTCAGAAAGTCCCTAATTAAATCATGAAGGTGAAATCCGACAGGTACAGAACAAAATCTGATTTTAATAACTAACAGCCTCATAGCTTTTGTTTGGTGCACCTTTAATACAGGCTCCCCACTGTTTCATATTTTAGAATCTTTCTCCTTAACATGGCAGGGATCGATAAGTTTATTTTAAATCTTATATCTAAAACTAGGTCAAGCAAGGTCTTATGTCCTCAATAAAGTGATTGTTCCCAGCTGATCTTGTGTGTTAGGGCTGAGGTATGAACACATGTAGGAATTTTCACCACCAGAGCGGGAAGAGACAGCAAGTAATTCAATGTTGAGATTTCTAATGCTAAGTGAACAGAACTGATCTTTTTAAAATTAAAAACATGGCTGCTAATTTTTGCTCTCAAGGTACAGACAGTCACATACACACGATTACAAGATTTACTGCTTAATATCCTCTTAACCACGGAAAGTGATTGTGTTTATGTTAGGAAAAAGAAGCCAAGGAGAAAGGCCATTATATTGTGTCTGCAGCTCTCAGTTCTAATATGTGAGTCTCATTTATAAGTAGAGGAGAAAATCAATAATCCTTTTAAGTTGCCTTGGATTCCAAGTGGAAAATGCTTTAACCCACTGCATTGTGGTGACTTAGAGTCACTCTGAGATATTATGCAATGTTGTTTCACCAAGAAGCCCAGCTCACTTCAGTAGCTTTTAACTGCAGGGTTGAGTCTGTCTTGGCTGGCAAAGAAAGGAAGACTGTCTCTGTTTCCTGGAAGTTTAACTCTTGTGCCCATTATTTGTTTTTTTTTTTTAATATCATCTTCTTTTTTTTTGAAGTGTTGCTATTTATCTTTTCAACACTAATTTTATTTTTATTTATTTATTTACTATCTGCACCATGTGGCATGCAGGATCTTACTTCCTCTACCAAGGATTGAAACTGTGTCCCCTGCAATGCAGGTACAGAGTCTTAATCACTAGACTGCTATGGGAATCCCTTTTATAACCTTCTTGGCAGTTAATTTTGCTTTTAGAAAACTTACATGAAAGATTGAAGTTGCAGAAACACAGTTCCAGTAGCCCAGGGAAATAAAACCTTCAAGCTTTTATTTGAACTATGTTCACCTAAGGAGCCTGGTGGGCTGCAGTCCATGGGGTTGTGAAGAGTTGGACACAACTGAGCGACTTCACTTTCACTTTTCACACTCATGCATTGGAGAAGGCAATGGCAACCCACTCCAGTGTTCTTGCCTGGAGAATCCCCAGGGACGGGGGAGCCTGGTGGGCTGCCAACTATGGGGTTGCACAGAGTCGGAAATGACTGAAGCGACTTAGCAGCAGCAGCAGCAGCATCAATATTTACTAGGCCTTCCCTGGTGGCTCAGATGGTGAACAAAGTGCCTGCAATGTGGGAAACCTGGGTTTGATTTCCTGGGTAGAAAAGATCCCCTGGAGAAGGAACTGGCAATCCACTCCAGTATTCTTGCCTGGAGAATTCCACGGACAGAGGAGCCTGGAGGACCATGGGGTCACATAGTGTCTCAAAGAATCAGACTTGACTAAATGACTAATTTATGTGACATGATGAATATTTACTAAGTTCCACATAGACAGCATATTCAAAAGCAGAGACATTATTTTGCCGACTAAGGTCCGTCTAGTCAAGGCTATGGTTTTTCCTGTGGTCATGTATGGATGTGAGAGTTGGACTGTGAAGGAGGCTGAGCACCAAAGAATTGATGCTTTTGCACTGTGGTGTTGGAGAAGACTCTTGAGAGTCCCTTGGACTGCAAGGAGATCCAACCAGTCCATTCTGAAGGAGATCAGCCCTGGGATTTCTTTGGAAGGAATGATGCTAAAGCTGAAACTCCAGTACTTTGGCCACCTCATGGGAAGAGTTGACTCATTGGAGAAGACTCTGATGCTGGGAGGGATTGGGGGCCGGAGGAGAAGGGGACAACAGAGGATGAGATGGCTGGATGGCATCACAGACTCGATGGACTTGAGTCTGAGTGAACTCTGGGAGTTGGTGATGGACAGGGAGGCCTGGCGTGCTGCGATTCATGGGGTCGCAAAGAGTCGGACAGGACTGAGCGACTGAACTGAACTGAGCTGTGTATAACATCTGTGTACTAGGTGGAACAGCTAACAAGAAATGAATGAAACAGTTCCTGTTTTCATGAAGGTTTAATTAATCAGAGAGAATGAGTTAAAAATAAAAATATCTACAATTTGAAGTCTTATATATAAGTGCCATATGAGAAGAGGTGAAAACACTGTCCAAAGTTCAAAGGCACTCTGCCCCACACACAGAAAGGTAAAGGGAAGGTGAAGAATTTGGGGGCCAAAAATGGATGGGGATTGAAATGAAGAGGCAGGGGGATTGCCATGAATGGGCAAGTGAATTATCAAATAGTAAAATGAAGGAAGGATATGAAACAGGCCATTCCCAAGATGGAGCCCAGGCAATAGAAGCAGATGATTTAGCAAGTAGATGGAGTTCAGGGTGTAAAGTTTTGTTTTCTTTTTAATTGAAGTATAGTTAGGGGCGTCCCTGGTGGCTCAGTGGAAAATAATCTGTTTACAATGCAGGGTTGGGAAGATCCCTGGGTTGGGAAGATCCTCTGGAGAAGGAAATGGCAACCCATTCCAGTATCCTTGCCTGGGAAATCCCGTGGACAGAGGATCCTGGCGGGTTATAGTCCATGGGGTCACAAAAGAGTTGGACACAACTTTGCAACTAAATCACAGCCATAGAGTTGGTTTAGAATGTACAAGTGTACAGCAAAGTGATTTAGTTACATATATTTTAAAATTTCTTTTAAATTGAGGTACAGTTAATCTATCAGATCATGTTAGTTTCAGGTATACAGCACAGATTCAGTTTTATATATATATATATATATAACCAACAATGTGGTTGTGGTTTAGTCACTGAGTATATATATAATGAATATATATTATGTAATGGATATATTTTCAGATTATTTTCAATTATAGGCTATATCATATGATATTGGATATAGTTCCCTATGCTATATAGTCTGTCCTTGTTTATCTATTTTATATATAGTAGTGTGTATCTGTTGATTCCAGATTCCAGATTTATCCCTCCGTTCCTCTTTCCCCTTTGGTAATTATAAATTTGTTTTATCTGTCTGTGAGTTTATTTCTCTTTCGTAAATAAGTTTATTTGTATCATTTTTTTTCCTTTAGCTTCCACATGTAAGTGATGTTATATATTTGCATCTGACTTTAACTTGTGAAGAGTTTTTAACATGGTGCTTTCCTGAGAAAATTATTAATGTTATCAAGGTAAAAGACAAAAGGAAGGTTAGTAGTAGAGGAAGATTACTCTAATCAGTAGGTATTGAAAAGAGAGAACAAGGCAAGTAAAGAGGGAAGCCTGGAGTGCTACAGTCCATGGGGGCTCGAAGAGTCAGACACGACTGAGTGACTGAACAACAACATTTGATTAGACATCAGATGCTTGGAAAGTATATTTTAAGGATATTGTATGCTAATTAAAGATGTAACTAGTCTCCTGGAAAAAGTTTCTTCATTTGTGCCTCCAAGCAAAGATTCTAATGACATTTTTCTTTTATGAAATGCATGAGCTTAGTTAGAATAAATAAATAAATGCTAATTATGTGCCAGAGACTGTGCTGGACACTGTAGAGGTATCTCTAATATCCACAGCGATTCTTTAGACAGACGACAATAACTTCATTCTACAGAGTAGGAACTGAGGCACAGAGAGTGCAGATAACTGGCCAAATGTCAGAGAACTGGTAAGTTGCATTTAAGTTTTCAGCTGAATACAGCTGAGATTTCAGTTCTGACTAAAGTCTCTACTCATCCAACCCTAGGTTTGAATCAATTCCTGCTTTGTCTGTGCTCTAAAAACTTTTTGCATATTACTCAGTGTCTTAGTTTCCTGATCAGTAAGCTGGGATAATAACTTCGAACTTGCTGTTATCAAAACTGAAATAAAACGTCTATGTCAAAGTGCTCCATAAACTTACTTTATAATGGAAGATGAAATTAAGGATTTTACAGAAAGAAGCTATAAAACTTGTTTATATGATAATACTTCCTTGCTTCTAAAGTAAATATTACTATTCACCAGTGATTTTTTAAAAAAAAATCTTTTGGTTCTTGTAACCTCTCTGTAATTCACCTCTCAGTCATATTATTGTATTACCCCAGATTTGTAATAATTCCTCCCCCTCATACTGTATGTTGCATACCACATAATATTCCTATAAAATGTCTAAATATAAACACATGACTATTCTAGCATGTGCAGTGAAAGCACACTCAAAGAGCTTCTTTAATATAACATGTTATGTATAACTTACTTTCTTCTCCCTTGGTGAAAACCTAGGTGACACTGAATTGATTTTCCTTCCCATTTATTTGGTTCCATAGGCTTTGAAAAATAAGATAGATGAGGGTGGTAAGGGTGAGTGTTTCCAGGCGATTCTGCTGGAAAATTAGATGCACACTATGGAACAATATATTAAATATATGTGTTTGTGCTTAATTAAATGTATACATATCAATAAAGATGTATGTTTAAAATGTGTTTATAAAAAAGAATGGACTTCCCTCTTGGATCAGCTGGTAAGGAGTCTGTCTGCCTGAAATACCGGAGAGTTGGGTTTGATCCCAAGGTTGGGACGGTCCCCTGGAGAAAGCAACAGCAACCCACTATGGTATTCTTGCCTAGGAAATCCCACGGACAGAGGAGCCTGGCAGGCTACAGTTCATGCGGTCACAAAGAGTTGGACATGACTGAGAGACTTCTCTTTTTCTCCTATAAAAATGAATAAAATAAATAACAAAACAAAATTTATGTGAATTAAAAGTACATGTTTACCAAAAACATGCATTTTGAGAGAACACCTACAAACAAAATTATGTTAAACCCATTAGACTGTTTGCCTGTGGTAGGAGGGAAGGAATGGGCTATGAGAACGTAATGGAATGATAAATGAAGCCAGCTTGGGTTTACATGGTCAGTGATGAAAATGTATCATGAAATGAGGGCAATCAGTAGTCAACCCTCTGCACCAGAAATCCTTTCTAAACTAAGGAGAAGAAAGGGTTTCTGATGAACTTTTAAACGGGTAGAGCTCCAAACTCAAATCAATAAAATTATTGCACATCAAAAGGTGACAAGTATTCAGAAAGGTAGAGTTTGATGACAGGTTTAAACGAGAAAGAGCAGCATGGAGAGTTAAGGATGTAAAGCTGTTTCTTGATCAGTCAGTCAGTTCAGTCGCTCACTTATGTCTGACTCTTTGCCCATGAACTGCAGCACTCCAGGCCTCCCTGTCCATCACCAACTCCCAGAGCTTACCCAAACTCATGTTCATTGAGTCGGTGATGCCATCCAACCATCTCATCCTCTGTCGTCCCCTTCTCCTCCTGCCCTCAATCTTTCCCAGCATCAGGGTCTTTTCAAATGAGTCAGTTCTTCGCATCAGGTGACCAAAGTATTGGAGTTTCAGCTTCAACATCAGTCCTTCCAATGAATACCCAGGACTGATCTCCTTTAGGATAGACTGGTTAGATCTCCTTGCAGTCCAAGGGACTCTCAAGAGTCTTTTCCAACACCACAGTTCAAAAGTATCAATTCTTCGGCACTCAGCCTTTTTTATAGTTCAACTCTCACATCCATACATGACTACTGGAAAAACCATACCTTTGATTAGATGGACCTTGTTGGCAAAGTAATGTCTCTGCTTTTTAATATGCTGACTAGGTTGGTCATATGTGAGATGAGTGCAATTGTCCAGTAGTTTGAGCACTCTTTGGCATTGCCCTTCTTTGGGATTGGAATGAAAACTGAACTTTTCCAGTCCTGTGGCCACTGCTGAGTTTTCAAATTTGCTGACATATTGAGTGCAGCACTAAACAGCATTATCTTTTAGGATTTGAAGTCTCCTCAGAACCTTACCAGCTTTCGAATTCTCTATTCTAATTCTTAAGGATAACTCTACTCCTTAGAAGGCTCAGGAAGTGAACAATGATCTTTGGAATCAAGAACTGTTGCATTTAAACTCTATCACTTATAGTTCTGAAGACCAGAGCTTCACATTCAGTCTTTTTAAAAAATAAAAAGAACAAATCAAACACTTGTGTCCAGCACAAGGGTAGGTTCATGATAAAGTGAAAATGGAAAGTGAAAGTAAAGTTGCTCAGTTCTGTCTGACTCTTTGTGACCCCATGGGCTGTAGCCCGCCAGGCTCCTCTGTCCATGGGGATTCTCCAGGCAAGAATACTGGAGTAGGTTGCCATTTCTTTTTCCAGGGGATTTTCCCAACTCAGGGGTCAAAGCCGGGTCTCCCACATTGCAGGCAGATTCTTTACCCTCTGAGCCACCAGGGAAGCCAGGCTCATGATAAGCAGACTAGCAGTCATACTTTGTCTTTCTCTGATGCTTTGTCTTCCTCTGATGTTACCACTCATGTGTTCAGTCAACCAACATCACTTGAGAAACTACTATGGTTTGTGCACTGTAAATTTACAAAATTGAGACAACATACACATGCTTTCAAAATGATGGTAGTCTGATGGAAAAAACAGAGTTAAATAAAAAACTCTACTATAGGTTGAGAAATGCAAAGATGAATATAGTGGATAGTAGAGGGACAGTCAGGACAAAGCTCAGAATTGTATAACCTGTTGTTTTGGAAGAGAAAGTAACTTGAGTGTTGTCATGTAGAATTGCTGTACTCAGTTGCTCACTTGTGTCTGACTCTTTTTGACCCCATGAGCTGTAGTCTGGCAGGCTCCTCCCTCTTTGGGATTCTCTAGGCAAGAATATTGGAGCGGGTTGCCATTTTATTCTCTGGGAAAGGAAGGGTTAGTAATTAAAATGCAAATATTTGAAAGAATCCTTCTGTGTGAAGAAAATTGCTAGACATCTGATGGCCATTCTAAGCATTAGAACTGATAAACAAACATTGCAGTTGGTTCGCCATGGTAAAATTTTACTTTCTAATAAATTAACTTGTTATCCATTTCCCCATCACATTTCTTTTCTATGCTATTTATTTCTTTTTCTTTGCTATGAAACTCAATTGGCTAATGTGAAGCTAATCTTATTTTCCATAAGGTTAAGAAGACTTTTTGTAGAACATTGGAATCCCTGGGAATATTTCTTTGGAACTCTGATTTAATCCATATATATTTATTCAGTGTTTATATTTCATGCTTCTTTTTCCTGAGTGAATATTATTTTAAATACATACTCAGATTCTTGTGTGTATACACATATTTGTGTATATACAGAATATACATCTTTTTCCTTAAAAAGAGAAAACTAGAAAGGTTATGTTTGGACAGGACTTGTTAATATAAACCTAATGCCCAATACATGATAGTGATGTTGAAAATGTTTTTCCTTTACAAATTCTACTAAAATGGCAAGACTTTCCTGGAACAACACTTAATGTTTGTTTTTAAAACAAACCCCTGGGTTTACTTTGTAAAAACTCATGAATGTTTTTTTATTCATCCCATATCCTTTTCAGTGTTGCTCCATGCCAAAGGAAATATGATTAAGGCAACTCAGGAAGAGTCTTGGTATGCAATAAAACACAATGGATATTATCTCGTGGGGGACTCAAAAAAAGAGAATGGGAAAATCTATAGGGATACTCTTGGATGATGGGGCAAGTTATATCTCAAACTCTTTTCAAACGATAACTCAAGATTTAAAATACTTTCCCCTTCAGACTGATAGCAATAACTTAAAATTACCTCCAAAACTTCTGTCAAAAACAAAACAAAATCAACTGCAACAAAAATTAAGTCCTAAAAAGTTTATAAGACCCAGTGGCATTACCAAAGCTGAGACAGACAAAACACTGAAAAATAGGTCTATTTCCTGTGTGTTCACTTTTGTGGCTCAAATGGTTTAAAATGTAGTTTAAGGATTTCTCTCTCCTTGTCTTAATTATTGACAGAGTTTGAAATAAAATATGTTTATGATGAAACCAATGAGAATGGATTTCTATTGAAACCTGCTCCCTATCTGCTCCCCAGACTTCTGAATGCATCAGGATTTAGAACCTGCTTCTGTGGCAATGGCCTGATGTATTCTGCAGTTACATAAAGTTGATGAGGGTAGGAAAGGAGAATGTGGCCAAAAATGGGTATTTAGGTTCAAGTTTTAAGGAGCACCAAAGACATGGACTAAATATCTTCTCCAAAATATGTTAAAACCATTTAAGTCACATAGGTCTCATTTTCGACCTTCTGTTTGGAAACCTAGCAACTAATAGTTCTGAATTTCTTCGTGTGTCTAATGTGAATACACAGAGAATGCAAACAGAGTTGTGTTATGCAGGTGGCTATTTCAGCAACTCAGTTGATGTGAACCGGGCAATTTTAATAATGAATGAAATTCAGTAAAAAACTCAGCTAATAGAAAGGAGCTTCCTTTATAGCTCAGTTGATAAAGAATCTGCCTGCAATGCAGGAGACACGAGTTCGATTCCTGGATCCGGAAAATTCACTGGAGAAGGGATAGGCTACCCACTCCAGTATTCTCGGGCTTCCCTTGTGGCTCAGCTGGTAAAGAATCTGCCTGCAATGTGGGAGATTTGGGTTTAATCCCTGGGTTGGGAAGATCCCCTGGAGAAGGGAAAGGCCACCCACTCCAGTATTCTGGCCTGGAGAATTCGAGTTCAGACAGGACTGAGCGACTTTCACTTTCACTTTCAATAGAAAGGTAAAAAAGATTAGATTGAAAAGTCCTTGCAGTTTAAATGTGACCTTGCCTCTTGAAATCGGATTTGTGAGAGAAGGTAGGCTTTCTTTGCAGTTTTTTTTTTTTTTTTTTTTTTGGTTACTTTACAAGAAAATAAGCATTAACAATGTTGACTAACTCAAGGAAAGGACATACCTCTCTATGTGTATGTATATTTGTTTTAGGCAACCTGTAAAGTTTACACTTTCTCTGGAATGTCTGGGCGGCCTAGTAAGTTTTCAAAGTTTACTTTAGCTTTATATGTGTCTTATTGTATGTGCAAAGGTTCAACTTTGGTCATGGTTCTTGGTCATAAAAACCTCATCAACATTGGATTCAGCTTCAGCATTTGTGATACCACGTAGTGAATGCCTGATATGGTGTCATTTTTTTGTCTCTAGTTATTATCAATAGTTATTTGCTTACAAAGGTTATCATCACATTCAATCAATTTCAGGAATGCAGACAAGCATATCATTTGAATTTATTTTCAGGAATGAAAACACATTACAAATGAATAAAACATTCTATATGTAGTTTGGAGTGGAAAATCACCTGAAATATTTTCTATGTTGAAAATCCATTAATCTGTTGAAATGTATAGATATCATTTCAGGGTGAAAATAGTTTACTAATTAATAATGATAAAATTTTTTTATATTCAAGAAGTGATGAATAACTTCAATTAATTAAAGGAAATAACATCTGTATCATTAAGCTACTTTAAAAAATGTTTTAATTCTATACTCACAAAAAACTAGTCAATCTAATCACACTAGGACCACACCCTTGTCTAACTCAATGAAACCAAGCCATGCCCGCTGGGCAACCAAGATGTGCGGGTCATGGTGGAGAGACCTGACAGAATGTGGTCCACTGGAGAAGGGAATGGCAAGCCACTTCACTATTCTTGCCTTGAGAACCCCATGAACAGTATGAAAAGGCAAAATGATAGGATACTGAAAGAGGAACTCCCCAAGTCAGTAGGTGCCCAATATGGTACTGGAGATCAGTGGAGAAATAACTCCAGAAAGAATGAAGGGATGAAGCCAAAGCAAAAACAATACCCAGCTGTGGATGTGACTGGTGATAGAAGCAAGGTCCAATGCTGTAAACAGCAATATTGCATAGGAACCTGGAATGTCAGGTCCATGAATCAAGACAAATTGGAAGTGGTCAAACAGAGATGGCAAGAGTGAACATCGACATTCTAGGAATCAGCGAACTAAAATGGACTGGAATAGGTGAATTTAACTCAAATGACCATTATATCTACTACTGTGGGCAGGGATCCCTCAGAAGAAATGGAGTCGCCATCATGGTCAACAAAAGAGTCCGAAATGCAGTACTTGGATGCAATCTCAAAAATGACAGAATGATCTCTGTTCGTCTCCAAGGCAAATCATTCAATATCACAGTAATCCAAGTCTATGCCCCAACCAGTAATGCTGAAGAAGCTGAAGTTGAACGGTTCTATGAAGACCTACAAGATCTTTTAGAACTAACACCCCAAAAAGATGTCCTTTTCATTATAGGGGACTGGAATGCAAAAGTAGGAAGTCAAGAAACACCTGGAGTAACAGGCAAATTTGGACTTGGAATGCAGAATGAAGCAGGGCAAAGACTAATAGGGTTTTGCCAAGAAAATGCACTGGTCATAGCAAATCCCCTCTTCCAAAAACACAAGAGAAGACTCTCCACATGGACATCACCAGATGGTCAAAACCGAAATTAGATTGATTATATTCTTTGCAGCCAAAGATGGAGAAGCTCTATACAGTCAACAAAAACAAGACCAGGAGCTGACTGTGGCTCAGATCATGAACTCCTTATTGACAAATTCAGACTCAAATTGAAGAAAGTGGGGAAAACCGCTAGGCCATTCAGGTATGACCTAAATCAAATCCATTATGATTATACCGTGGAAGTGAGAAATAGATTTAAGGGTCTAGATCTGATAGATAGAGTGCCTGATGAACGATGGAATGAGGTTCATGACATTGTGCAGGAGACAGGGATAAAGACCATCCCCATGGAAAAGAAGTGTTAAAAAGCAAAATGGCTGTCTGGGGAGGCCTTACAAATAGCTGTGAAAAGAAAAGAGGCGAAAAGCAAAGGAGAAAAGCAAAGATATAAGCATCTGAATGCAGAGTTCCAGAGAATAGCAAGAAGAGATAAGAAAGGCTTCTTCAGATATCAATGCAAAGAAATAGATTAAAAGAACAGGATGGGAAAGACTAGAGATCTCTTCAAGAAAACTAGAGATAGCAAGGGAACATTTCATGCAAAGATGGGCTCCATAAAGGACAGAAATGCTATGGACCTAACAGAAGCAGAAGATATTAAGAAGAGGTGGCAAGAATACACAGAAGAACTGTACAAAAAAGATCTTCATGACCCAGATAATCATGATGGTGTGATCACTCACCTAGAGCCAGACATCTTGGAATGTGAAGTCAAGTGGGCCTTGGAAAGCATCACTATGAACAAAGCTAGTGGAGATGATGGAATTCCAGTCAAGCTGTTTCAAATTCTGAAAGATGATCCTGGGAAATTGCTGCACTCAATATGCCAGCAAATTTGGAAAACTCAGCAGTGGCCACAGGACTGGAAAAGGTCAGTTTTCATTCCAGTTCCAAAGAAGGGCAATGCCAAAGAATGCTCAAACTACTGCACAATTGCATTCATCTCACATGCTAGCAAAGTAATGCTCAAAATTCTCGAAGCTAGGCTTCAGCAATACGTGAACTGTGAAGTTCCAGATGTTCAAGCTGGTTTTAGAAAAGGCAGAGGAACCAGAGATCAAATTGCCAACATCCACTGGATCATGGAAAAAGCAAGAGAGTTCCAGAAAAACATCTATTTCTTCTTTATTGACTATGCCAAAGCCTTTGACTGCATGGATCACCATAAACTGTGGAAAATTCTGAAAGAGATGGGAATACCAGACCACCTGACCTGCCTCTTGAGAAACCTATATGCAGGTCAGGAAAGAACAGTTAGAACTGGACATGAAACAAAAGACTGGTTCCAAATAGGAAAAGGAGTTCGTCAAGGCTGTATATTGTCACCCTGCTTATTTAACTTATATGCAGAGTACATCATGAGAAATGCTGGGCTGGAAGAAACACAAGCTGGAATCAAGATTGTCGGGGGAAATATCAATAACCTCAGATATGCAGATGACACCATCCTTAGGGCAGCAAGTGAAGAGCTAAAAAGCCTTTTGATGAATGTGAAAGAGGAGAGCGAAAAAGTTGACTTAAAGCTCAACATTCAGAAAACGAAGATCATGGCATTCAGTCCCATCACTTCATGGGAAATAGATGGGGAAACAGTGGAAACAGTGTCAGACTTTATTTTTTGGGGCTCCAAAATCACTACAGATGGTGACTGCAGCCATGAAATTAAAAGACGCTTACTCCTTGGAAGAAAAGTTATGACCAATCTAGATAGTATATTCAAAAGCAGAGACATTACTTTGCCGACTAAGGTCAGGCTAGTCAAGGCTGTGGTGTTTCCTGTGGTCATGTATGGATGTGAGAGTTGGACTGTGAAGAAGGCTGAGCGCCAATGAATTGATGCTTTCGAACCGTGGTGTTGTAGAAGACTTTTGAGAGTCCCTTGGACTGCAAGGAGATCCAACCAGTCCATTCTGAAGGAGATCAGCCCTGGGATTTCTTTGGAAGGAATGATGCTAAAGCTGAAACTCCAGTACTTTGGCCACCTCCTGCGAAGAGTTGACTCATTGGAAAAGACTGTGATGCTGGGAGGGATTGAGGGCAGGAGGAGAAGGGGACGACAGAGGATGAGATGGCTGAATGGTATCACGGACTCGATGTACGTGAGTCTGAGTGAAATCCGGGAGATGGTGATGCACAGGGAGGCCTGGCGTGCTGCGATTCATGGGGTCGCAAAGAGTCGGACACGACTGATCGACTGAACTGAACTGAGCTGCATTAAGCCTCAAAACAATAGATTCTAAGAAAGTGGTTTAAGAAAATAATTCCCTCTGGACCTCAATCTGTGGAGGAGAAATATCTGAACAAGTGTTTGTCAAAATTATTGCTTATAACCATACAGCATTTTAGCAGTGGACGTAAAAACCTTGAGATTCACTTATGCTATTTATCTTATCTATGAAGTCCCCCGCCCCACCAAAAAAGAAAGAAAGAAAGAAGGCCTTCCAAAATTATATTCTGCTTTACACAAAATCATTAGTAATACTATGAAAATTGTCATATTTATACCTTATATATGGGACATAGATTAGGAATTTTCTTTTCTTTAAAGAAAATTCACCAACAGAGTGAAATAATGACTAATCTCATGCTTCTACCTTATTCATTGCTTTGGGATATCTGGGTCTTAAAAAATTTATATTACACTGAGTATAACTGTACATATATTTCCAGAATGAAAAACTTTATAGGAAGTATCATGAATTTGTTACTGACAATGTAATAAGCATGTAGATTGTGTGTTTGTGTTTGTATTGCATTTATTTCTGTAATTCATTTTGAGTTTGTGTTTGTGTATGATATAAGAATCCAATATTATTCTTTTGCATGTGGCTATCCAGCTATCCCAGCATTAATAATTGAACATATTCTATCCTCATTAAATTGTTGCAGCACCCATGTAAAAAATTTGTTGACAGTAAGTGTGAATAGTCAAATTTAACAAAACAGAATTGTTTCTTTACCTTCAGTCCTACACCTATTATGTGTATAGGTATGTATATGTACACATGTATATATATATATATATATATATTTATGTCAGTACCACACTGTCTTGCTTATTGTGACTTTGTAGTAAATTTAAAATTAGGAAAGTTGAGTGTTCCAAATTTGATTTCTCCAAGATTGTTTTGCTTGTTTTAGGTTCCTTGTATTTCCATATGAGTTTAAAAATTAGCTTGTCAGTTTTGTTGAAAAATAGTTATTATTTTGATAGGTATTGTGTTGAATCTGTAGATAAATGAAGGTGTATTGTCACTTTAAAACTATTAAGTCTTCCACTTTATGAAAATGTTATTTTCCTATTTACTTAGATCTTCTTTTTTTTCAACAGTTTTGTGGTTCTCAGTGTGCAATTCTTACACTTCTTTTATTAAAGTTATTTCTAATTATTTTGTTCTTTTTGATGCTATTGCAAATGGAATTCTTTAAAAAAATTATGTCTGAGTTATGCAATGTGAATGTATAAAAGTGCAATTGATTTTTCTATATTGATCCTGCAACTTACCTGAACTCTCTCATTAGTTCTAATAGCATTTTTGTATGTCTGTGTGTATGTGCATGTGTGTTTACAGAATCTTTAAGATTTTCTTCATAGAAGATTATATCATCAGGGAATAAAGATAGTTTTACTTATTTCCATGAAATATGGATGTCTTTTATTGCTTTTAATTGCCCAATTACCTGAATCTTTCTTTCTTTTTTTTGTCTACATTATGTTTGCCCCAACTAGTATTGCTGCCTCAGGAAGTAATGATGTTAAGTAATTACCCAAATAATTATACACATTTTACTTTCTTTTTTTAATAAATACCCTAGAGAAACTGCAGTTTATGCTGAAGGGGCACTTAGACAAGTCAAATGAAGAGAAGCACTGTGAATGGGACTTTTTAGGGAGCTATCCTACAGGTAATCTCACACGCTAGTAATGCTCAAAATTCTCCAAGCCAAGCTTCAACAGAACATGAACCGTGAACTTCCAGATACTAAAGCTGGATTTAGAAAAGGTAGAGGAACCAGAGATCAAATTGCCAACATCCGTTGGACCATTGAAAAAGCAAGAGATTTTCAGAAAAACATCTACTTCTGCTTTACTGACTATGTCAAAACCTTTGACTGTGTTGATCACAACAAACTGGGAAAATTCTTAAAGAGATGGGAATACCAGACCACTTGACCTGCTTCCTGAGAAATCTGTATGCAGGTCAGGAAAACAACGTTAGAACTGGACATGGAACAGTAGACTGGTTCCAAATCAGAAAATGAGTATGTCAAGGCTGTATATTGTCACCCTGCTTATTTAACTTATATGCAGAGTACATCATGAGTAATGCTGAACTGGATGAAGCACAGGCTGGAATCAAGATTACCAGGAGAAATATCAATAACCTCAGATATGCAGATGACACCACCCTTATGGCAGAAAGTGAGGAAGAACTAAAGCCTCTTGAAGAAAGTGAAAGAGGAGAGTGAAAAAGTTGGCTTAAAGCTCAACATTCAAAAAACTAAGATCATGGCATGTGGTCCCATCACTTCATAACAAATAGACGGGGAAGCAATGGAAAGAGTGAGAGGTTTTTTTTTTTGTTTTTGTTTTTGTTTTTTTTTGAGGCAGGGGGGCTCCAAAATCACTGCAGATGGTGACTGCAGCCATGAAATTAAAAGACGCTTGCTCCTTGGAAGAAAAGTTATGACCAACCTAGACAACATATTAAAAAGCAGAGACATTACTTTGCCAATAACGGTCCATCTAGTCAAAGCTATGGCTTTTCCAGTAGTCATGTATGGATGTGAGAGTTGGACTATAAAGAAGGCTGAGTGCTGAAGAATTGATGCTTTTGAACTGTGGTGTTGGAGAAGACTCTTGAGAGTCCCTTGGACTGCAAGGATATCCAACCAGTCCATCCTAAAGGAAATGAGTCCTGAATATTCATTGGAAGGACTGATGTTGAAGCTGAAACTCCAATATTTTTGCCACCTGATGTGAAGAACTGACTCATTTGAAAAGACCCTGATGCTGGGAAAGATTGAAGGCAGGAGGAGAAGGGGATGACAGAGGATGAGATGGCTGGATGGCATCACCAACTCAATGGACATGAGTTTGATTAAACTTTGGGGGTTGGTGATGGACAGGGAGGCCTGGAGTGCTGCAGCCCATGGGTTTGTTGTGAGCAAAATGACACAAAGACAAAACATAAGACACACAAGAGACAGACAATACACACTCTGGCCAGAGGAACAGAACTGCGCAAAACTAATTGCTGTTTATTATTATAAAAGCCCCCTAGGCAGAATTCCAGACTGCATGAAGAAGCCTTTTCAGTACAGTGCAGGTGCATACATGTTATCGTACAGCAAAGGGGAGTGAAATCCCTGTCTACTGCAGAGTCTGTCCAAAGCCCTCTTTTCCTTCTTATCACAAGAAGGGAATGCTTCCTCGTTTGCAAGGGACCATTAAACTCAAGGTTGTGTCCAGACTTCTTTGGCAGAACGCCTCGTTTGCAAGGACGTTCAGCCTGAGCAGAGAGACCTGTTTGCAGGCACATCTCTGCTACCCTATTAACCCTTCATCTCCCCCTTTCTTATTTGCTTTTATAAATTGTAGCATGGTCTGGATCTTTTTTGCTTTTGCTTTAGTTGTTTTCCTTTTTGCCACCGCCGGAATACTAGAAATTCAACACAACATAAAAGTAATATAAACACAGTGTTTCTAAAGGTAGTCCCAATTAGTGAGGATACATGCCCTAATGGATTTAAGTTATTTATTTCCTCTTGAAGACTTTTTAGCTAATCAGACCCCATAATGTCAGGTAAAGTCTTGCTAAAAGTAGAAAAAATTTGTCGTTCTAGGTCTATAATTTCTGTAGCGAGATTTTGATGCCCAGTCAAGGATCGTTATACTTTATCCCATCTTTCACTCATGTTAAATGGTACAGGTGTTATACAAAACTGCGAAGAATTCCAATCACATTTTAACACACTTCATGTAGATAAAACAGCCAATTGATCTCCAAGCCAGGAAACGGTGTGTTGAAGATTGAGCACGTCGGTAGCAAGTTGTGCATCCAATTCTCGTTGTTGTTGCCATAAGAAATGAGAGTCTTTATGCCAGTCTCGAATAAAATCAGCTGTTTGAATTTTTTGGTGTAACGCAAGACCTGCTACCACCGCTGTTGCAGTTATTGACGCGACTGCTAGAATCTAAGCAATGACCACACCAAGCATATGTCGAGATCCGTGTAGCAAAGTCTGTACAGCGGTTACTAGATGAGAAACAGCAAAAGAATCTGACCACGGCCGAGTCAGATTTATAGGTAATCATACTTTTGTCCGAACCTTAACAATTACTAACGAGAAATTGGAGTTATAGCCTTGTCTTTTAAATTTTTTTCACTGACTGATTTACACATTGAGTTAGATTACAATAGTCACATGACACAGATCCCACAGTATCATTCCAGGTCCAATTCCCATATAACAATGCAAAAGGATATTTTACACATGCCACTGCGGAATAAGATTTATTAACATGTAAATTAACATGGAATGGACCCGAAGAGTTACCACTATCCAAAGTATAGTTTCCTGACCAGATAGTGAGATTACCAGAAACTTCCCATAGTTTCCAAATATCTCCTTGAATGTGCGGATACCCTTACAATTGTAATTGAGGAAGGACAAGTGCAAATTGCTGCCATTTAACTGTTTCATTACCATTGCCCATCCAAGTGCTATTTGCACGATGCCACCTAAAAGATTTATTTGACTATTTTTCTAAGAATTGCCCATGATCTGGACTCCAATCTACAATGATAGACCCAGAAAAATTCATGACTTTAAAGGGTCGATGACCTCGGCAATGTTCCCATTCCAAAGATTCTAGAGAAGGAACAAAAAAGTTAACAGGACATAGTGACATGTGTTTTCCATTATGAATGTCTATCGGTTTTGTTGAGGTGTTAAATCCCCCGGTGGAAACAAGCACAGTAAAAGTAGCAGAATGGTAATTATTATACTTTACCCCCCATGTATTATAGGAATGATGAGAATGTTCCTTGGTGGACAGACAAAAGGGGTGTCCCCCTATACACAAAGGAATGCCTTCCCCTGCAATGGTCGAATTACTAATATTATATTGTTGTTTATGATGAGATAGTTGTTCTATTCCCCCGCAAGCTGGCAGGGAAAGAAGGCAGTCTCATTAGTGCATACCTGCACTTCTGGTTCCCCCCAGGAAACTGCTCTCACTAATGGGGGATTAGGTATGTATGCCCAATATGTATGATTACTTGCCGATACACCGATTACCTGACATGTCACCACCGCCATCATGGCAAGCAAAAGATTGGTAGGATTCAGAGGTTGCCCTGCCTTCATTAACGTCTTCTCTGCTTTTTGGGTCAACCTCTTCATTTGACCCCACGTAGGGGGTGTTGCTTCCCTTGTATGGAAAGTAAAGCCTCTCTGCATAGTAAGCTCTTCGAATTTTTGAACAAAGGGATCAGCCATTGTTGATTTTGAGCAATCTTGTTGGGGTCCAAAACTTGTAATTATTAACAGAAATGAAAGCATACCCTTGTCCCAAATATATTAATGATGCTGGGATCTAACCTTTTTCTTTATCTTTATACCAAATAAGTGTATTTAAGATCTTCTTATCCTCTTCTTTCCCTTGAAAATGCAACTCTGCTGCTGATAGATTTCCCTTGCTCCAAACATTCAAAAAATTTAGGGTAAGTAAGGTTTTATTTAGAATGTCTTTAGGTTTCATAAATCTCTCTTGTTCCCCCTTTTTTATTTTTTCAAGATAATCACGCAAGGTATGATTAGCTTTTTTAATGATAGCTTGCCCTTGACTATTATAAGGAATACCAAAAGTATGAGTTATATGGTACTGAGATAAAAAGTGAGCTAATTTTGCGGATTGGCAGGCAGGTGTATTATTAGTTTTTAATTTAATTGGTAATCTCATAACTGCAAAACAAGATAACAGATGAGTAATAACAGCGTCAGCCTTTTTAGAATGCAATGTAGTGGCCCATTGAAAATGTGTGCAAGTATCTACAGTATGATGCACACATTTTTGTTGTCTGAAAGAAGAAATGTAAATTAAATCCATTTGCCATATCTTATTTGTTTGTTGTCTTTTCATGTTGACACCTGGTGGGGTAAATGGCAAAGCAAAGTGTGCACATATGGAATAAGAACGAACAATATTTTGAGCTTGTTTTTGAGTAATAGCATGAGATTTTTGTAACCCTTTGGAGCTGATATGTTGTAAGGGATGTTTTTGTTTTATTGTTTTTATAGGATAAAGTAAGGCATCAATTGTAGCATTTTTGAATGATAAGGGTCTAGGAAGGGCAGAATGTGTACGGATGTGAGTAAAGAAAATTAACTCTGAACACTGCAAGAGCAAGTGTTGTATTTGGTAAAACAATTTATCAATAGCTGTTTTAAGGGTCAGTGGAAGGGAGACATGGGGAAGCTGTAGGCAAGAAAGAACAGCATATCAAGAATCTGAAACAATGTTAATAGGAAGTTGGGGAAAATCTTGCAAAACTAAATAGATAGCCCACAATTTAGCGGGCTGTACAGAAGAAAATGAGTGGGGGAGAACCTTGGAACTTTTTGGGGTCTAATATCTAGCAGTATTTTTATTTGCATCTGTAAAAATAGTGGGTCTCTTAACTGGAACATCTGAAACCGGGGAATGAGATATCATAGCGTTAGTCTGGAGAAAATAAATCAATTTAGATGGTGGATAATGATTAGAAAATGAACCAGGATATGAGGCAAGAGAAATTTGCCAGTTTTTATTAAATTGTAAACATCGAGATATTTGAGCAGTTGTTAACTGACTAACAATCTGGTGTGGTTCACATCCTGACAGTTGTAAAATACGGTGGCGACCTTTCTGTATAAGGAAGGCTAATTTACCCATATATGTAGTCAATTTTTTGGAAAAACTGTTAAGTAAGAAAACCCATTTTATTAATCTTTTTTTATTTTTTTGAGCAATTATACCAGATGGAGAATAAGGGGTATGAAATATTATAAATGAAATAGGTTGAGACACATGTAAGTAAGCCAAAAAGCCGTTATTTAGTCATTGCTCAACAAATTGAAGTTTTTGTAAAGCCAATGGGGTTAAGGTCTGGGGGCTATCTAGAGCTGTATCTCTTTTTAAAGTAGAAAGCAAATGTCGTAATTGATAAGTAGGAATCTCAAGTACCGGGTGTAGCCAATTAATATCTCTCAATAACTTTTGAAAATCATTTAAGGTTTTGAGATGGTCTCTTTTAATTTGTAACTTTTGGGGCCTTATTTTATGTTGTTTTAATATTGTCTCTAAATATGAAATAGGAGTCTTTTTGAATTTTTTGGGGGGCTATTTGCAAATTGTATAGTCTTAAAGCCTCTTGTATTTTTAAAAAGAATTTGTCACGTTTAGCAATACTAGGAGCTGCTAATAGGAGATCATCTACATAATGATATAGAATATAATTGGGGTATTTTTGACGGAGGGATTGTAAAGAGTGAGCTATGAATTTTTGGCATAAGGTAGGACTATTTATCATTTTTTGTAGTAAGACTGTCTACTGATAATGCTTAACAGGCTGAGCATGATTAAGAACAGGAACTGTAAAAGCAAATTTATCTCTATCTTGCAATTGTAGGGGAATGGTAAAAAAAAAAACAAAACAGTTTTTAAGATCTAGCACCATTAAGGACCAATTTTGAGGAATAAGAGCTGGAGAGGGGAGTCTCAATTGTAATGCTCCCATAGGTTTAATACATTTATTAACTTTTCATAAATCAGTTAACATTTTTCATTTTTCAGATTTTTTTTTTACAATAAAAACAGGAGAATTTTAGGGGGAGGTAGATGTCTCTATATGACCAAGTTGGAGTTGTTTTCGTACTAATTGTTTTAATGCCTCGAGCTTTATTGTAGTAATGGCCACTGCTCAACCCATTTTGGAGTATTAGCTAACCATTTTAATGGGACTGCTCAAGGAATTTGGGCAGTGGCTACTAGTTTTTTGATGGAATGGTTACAGAAGGCCCCAAAGGAGAGAGACGATCTCTTCCCCATATATTAATAGATATATTTACAATATAAAAGGTAACAAACACTGATCTTTCATTATGGAATTGACATTGCAAGGGATGGGTACTCTTTTAGACATCTGCAATGGAGCCCAATCCCGTCAGCATTAAACGGCTTTTTTTTTTTTTTTCAATTTTGGGGCCACTGTTGAGAAGAAATGACTGAAACATCCGCCCCTGTGTCTACTAGTCTCTCAAAGTTGTTTTTTTGTATAATCAAGGAGAGAACAGGGCGAGAATTTTTGATAAGCATTTTCCAAAATATATGTCTCCCAGTACTTTCAAATCTTCTTGTTTGTTTATTAGGAAGAGCCAAAAAGGGGTGATAAGGTAGGAGAAGTATTTGAGCAATACGTTCCCCAGTTAACAGTGAAAGCGTGGTAGAAGTAGAGACCATAATTAAAATTTTTCAACATAGTCAGAGTCTATTACCCCAGGAATTATGGTTAAACCTCTCAAAGCCGCGCTGCTATGGCCTAATATCAAGCCAAAAGTGTCTTTAGGCAGTGGTCTAAATACATTTGTTTTTAATTTATAAATGTCTCTCCCTGGTGACAAAAGAACATTATCAGCTAGTGGCAAATCAGCAGCAGCACTCCCTGAAGTAGCAGACCGTAAGTCTGAAATCATCGTCTGAGGTCCTTTTAATGGGGCATCGACTCGTAACTGGGAGTTACATCGACTCGTAACAGTTGCTGGGAGGGAACAGGGTTGGGGCAGGTGGGATGGCAGGAGGGCAAGGAGAAGTCCCCGGTATTGTTCCTGGGCCCCAAGGACTCAGGCCCGCAGGATAGTTTTCCGGTATTGGGTTGCCCATTTTGGTCTGTTTTAGATCTGCATTTATTAGTCTAATGAAACCCCTTTCCACACGGATGGCAAAGTCCAGGAGGAGTCTTATTTTTCCCAGCAAGAGATCTGTCTTTAGGAATTGCACCTTGATTAGTTTTTAATTTTTGACACTCTTTTTTTATATGACCAGGTTTTTCACAATGGAAGCAGTTACCTCCCTTTTGTGGTCTCATAGCTTTGGCCAAGGCTGTAGCAAAGACATTAGCCTGATGTTCAGCTCTTCTTATTTCCGAGCAGGCTTTGATATATTTGGCTATAGATGCACCCTGTCCCTTTAAAGGTCCCAGTATATGCTTGCATTTAGGATTTGCATTTTTAAATGCTAAAGTTTGTAATAATATCTTTGAAATCTCATCCCTCCATACAGCCCGTTCCACAACTACCCTCAGTCTTGCTAGAAAATCAGTATATGGCTCATTGGGGCCTTGCATTGTTTTAACAAAGGAGGGCTGGGCGTGGCCAGTAGGCACCACACAGCGCCATGCCTATAAAAAGACCTGGCGGAATTGTTGTAAGTCTTGCTCAGAGTACTGAGCCTGTTTTCTTGAAGCCCGATAAGGGCCCTCTCCCATTAGCTTGTCCTCGAGAGAACCAGGGGGATTTTGTCCCTCATTAATCCGAGCCTGCTTTTTAGCTTTTTTTTTCCCACCAGCTATGAAGTTGCAACCATTGAGAACCCTCCAAGACAGCTTGGGCAATAGATTTCCAATCTAACGGAATGATTAATTTGCCTTTTCTCAATGATTTCAGCATAGCCAAAATAAAGGGAGATTGAGGACCATACTGCGCTACTGAAGCTTTAAGATCTTTAAAAAATTTATATTCCAAAGGAGTGTATTGAATATTTATCACATTGTCATCCTGCTGTCTCTGGATGGGAAACAATTGTGGAGGGTCGATAAACCCACCAGGGGGAGCAGGCAAGTCATCATCATGAAGCATAGACAAAGGAGAGGAGAACCGACAATGTTCCCTGCCCACATCGGGCCGATCAACCTCAGTGGGGAAAAGAGAAGCACAAGGAGGAGCAGAAGGTGTAGATTTTTTCTCCTCTTTACGGGATTTCCACCATTCCAGGAATAAATGGGTCATTTCTTTAATCTCTTTGCCCTCCTCTCAAAACTGAAGAAGCCTCCGAATCTGATTTTGAACTATCAGATGTTTCACCATTTACAGGGGGAGGCTCATTTGTATCTTTGCCTTCAGGCGATGCAGAAGCCCCACCAACGTTTGACACATCCTCATAAATTATTTTTCCCCTCCTTGAAGCATTAGATTTAGTTTCATTATCAGTGAGAGCAAGGTCAAAGCCTCTGTTATAGCACTACACAAAGTCCATAACTTCAAAGGGATCACATTACCCTTTTGATGTTGCTTTTTCAATTTCTTTTGAATTATTTTCCATTCTTTCAAGTTTAACTGTAACTTAGTTTGATATTGAAACCAATGACAATATTGCTCCACCAAGCGAAAGAGCTCACTCAATCGACGAGTCAAGGCTTTAACGCCTATGGAGTGGAGAAAGTCCTTTGACTAACTCCATGTATTGTATCCGTAATGATGATGAGGAATTCCCCATGATTTTTTGAAAGTTCCCCTGCTAGGGTGAGGAATTCCCCATGATTTTCCCGAAAGTTCCCCTGCTATGGATTTAAAATCCCCCCGGGCTTACTCACCCTTTCGGTTTCACTCGTGCCCCATGTTGGGCGCCAGATGTTGCGAGAAAAATGACACAAAGACAAAACACAAGACACACAAGAGACAGACAATACACACTCCAGCCGGAGGAACAGAACTGCGCAAAACTAATTGTGGTTTATTATTATAAAAGCCCCCTAGGCAGAATTCCAGACTGCATGAAGAAGCCTTTTCAGTACAGCGCAGGTGCATAGATGTTATCCTACAGCAAAGGGGAGTGAAATCCCTGTCTACTGCAGAGTCTGTCCAAAGCCCTCTTTTCCTTCTTATCACAAGAAGGGAATGCTCCCTCATTTGCAAGGGACCATTAAACTCAAGGTTGTGTCCAGACTCTTTGGCAGAACGCCTCGTTTGCAAGGACGTTCAGCCTGAGCAGAGAGACCCGTTTGCAGGCACATCTCTGCTACCCTATTAACCCTTCAGGGTTCGCAAAGAGTAGGGCTCGACTGAGCGACTGAACTGACTGACTGACTGATCCAACAGGTCAAATACTTAAAGGTTCTCTGGTGATGCAGTTTTGGAGAAGACTCCAAACCTGTTCTGCACCCCTCCCCTCACTGACTGTTTATCTGCTGTTTTTCAGCTACCATATTTATGTTGCTTGTTGATTCTCAAGTTTATCATGGAACTGGGGGAAAGAAAATGGAATAGAGCAAGTCATAGTGTCATAAATGCACTGCTGTTCTTACCAAGATTCAACTCTTTTTCTTGTTAAATAGTCCCTAGATTATTGGAAATATTTTGGTTAATTTCTGAAAAGGTTAATTTGAATGGTTCATCTGCTGTTTTTATTGTTTATGTGAGAAACTTAATTTTTGAAGTTCTTTTCTCTACTCTTACAGAATAGCTTGTATTTGAGAACTATTATATTAAATCTACTTCTGAAAATAATCCAAAAGCATTTTCAACATTATTGGTTCAAAATTAGGAAAGGAGTATGTCAAGTCTATACAGTGTCATTCTACTTATTTAAATTCTATGCAGAGTACATTACATAAAATGCCAGGCAGAATGAATCACAAACTGGAATCAAGCTTGCTGGGAGAAATAGCAACAGTCTCAGATATGCAGATGATACCACTTTAATGGTGAAGAAAAACTAAAGAGCTTCTTTTTTTAATATAAATTTATTTATTTTAATTGGTGGCTAATTACTTTACAATATTGTTTTGGTTTTGCCATACATTGACATGAATCTGCCACGGGTGTACATGTGTTCCCCACCTTGAACTCTGCTTCCACCTCCCTCCCCATCCCATCCCTCTGGGTCATCCCAATGCACCAGCCCTGAACATCCTGTATCATGCATCGAACCTGGATTGGTGATTCATTTCACATATGATATTATATGTTTCGATGCCATTCTCCCAAATCATCCCACCATTGCCCTCTCCCACTGAGTCCAAAAGACTGTCCTATACATCTGTGTCTCTTTTGCTGTCTCGTATACAGGGTTATTATTATCATTTTTCTAAATTCCATATATATGCATTATTATACTATATTGGTGTTTTTCTTTCTGGCTTACTTCGCTCTGTATAATAGGCTTCAGTTTCATCCACCTCATTAGAACTGATTCAAATGTATTCTTTTTAATGGCTTAGTAATATTCCATTGTGTATATGTACCACAGCTTTCTTACCCATTCGTCTGCTGATGGACATCTAGGTTGCTTCCATGTCCTAGCTATAGTAAACAGTACTGCAATGAACACTGGGGTACCTGTGTCTCTTTAAATTCTGGTTTCCTCGGTGTGTATGCCCAGCAGTGGGATTACTGGGTATATGGCAGTTCTAGTTTCAGTTTTTTAAGGAATCTCCATACTTTTCTCCATAGTGGCTGTACTAATTTTCATTCCCACCAACAGTGTAAGAGGATTCGCTTTTCTCCACACCCTCTCCAGCATTAATTGCTTGTAGACTTTTGGATAGCAGTCATTTTGACTGGTGTGAGATGGTACCTCATTGTGATTTGACTTGCATTTCTCTGATAATGAGTGATGTTGAGCATCTTTTCATGTGTTTGTTAGCCATCTGTATGTCTTCTTTGGAGAAATGTCTGTTTAGTTCTTTCACCCATTTTTTGATTGGGTTGTTTATTTTTCTGGAATTGAGCTGCAGGAGTTGCTTGTATATTTTTGAGATTAATTCTTTGCCAGTTGCTTCATTTGCTATTATTTTCTCCTATTCTGAAGGCTGTCTTTTCATCTTGCTTATAGTTTCCTTTGTTGTGCAAAAGCTTTAATTTTAATTAAGTCTCATTTGTTTATTTTTGCCTTTATTTCCAATATTCTGGGAAGTGGGTCATGGAGGATCCTGCTGTGATTTATGTCAGAGAGTGTTTTGCCTATGTTCTCCTCTAGGAGTTTTAAAGTTTCTGGTCTTACGTTTAGATCTTTAATCCATTTTGAGTTTATTTCTGTGTATGGTGTTAGAAAGTGTTCTAGTTTCATTCTTTTACAAGTGGTTGACCAGTTTTCCCAGCACCACTTGTTAAAGAGATTGTCTTTTCTCCATGGTATATTCTTGTCTCCTTTGTCAAAGATAAAGTGTCCATATGTGTATGGATTTATCTCTGGGCTTTCTATTTCGTTCCATTGATCTATATTTCTGTCTGTGTCAGTACCATACTGTCTTGATGACTGTGGCTGTGTAGTAGAGCCTGAAGTCAGGCAGATTGACTGTTGATGAGGGTGAAAGAGGAGAGTGAAAAAGCTGGCTTGAAACTCAACATTAACAAAACTAAGATCATGGCATCTGGTTCCATCACTTCATGGCAATGAAAGAGTTAATTTTTAAGAAGGTTGATAAGAAGTTCGGGGTCCCCAAGGAGGAGAAAGGGGTCTGGGGCTCTCGAGGAGGATATAAGGGTCTGGAATTATCAAAGAAGAAAAAAGGACAAATGTCTTTTTTATTTTTTTTCCTCTGACTCTACATTCCCCAGTCATAGTCACATAAAACTTTTTTTTTTTCTCTTAAAGCCTGGAGGGGTTGATTACACAGCAACACAACCTAGCTTAAACTGTACTAAGGATTATATGACAAAAATGTATCCTGCTTGAGGACAGTTTTTCCTTGAAAATCTTCTGACTAACCCCATTATCTTAAAATGTAAATTGTGGGAGTGAGTCTAGTAAGATCTTTACAAACTTGAGACGTTCTTTTGATTTATTGTAATAACCAATTGAAAAAGTATATAACTCCCTTTTCTGTAACTAACAAGAGGGGAATTCTCCATCCCCCTTCTGATGTCTATGTTAGAAGCTTCCTGTCCATTTTCATACTTTAATAAAACTCTGCTACATAAAAGCTCTTGAGTGATCAAGCCTGGTGGCTGGTCCTGAAGCTCAATCTTCTTTGGAGATCACAAATGAAACAGTGTTCACAGTAAACTATCAGCAAATAAAAGGGGAAAAAGTGGAAGCAGGGACAGATTTTATTTTCTTGATGTGATGAGTCAACTCATAAGAAAAAATTGATGCTGGGAAAGATTGAGGGCAAGAAGATTAGGTGGTGACAGAGGATGAGATGGTTAGATAGCATCCCTGACTCAATGAACATGAGTTTGAGCAAACTCTAAGAGACAGTAAAGGATAGGGAAGCCTGGTGTGCTGCAGTACATAGGGCCAAAAAGAGTCAGATGCAACCTAGCGAATAAGACATGTAACAAAACTCTCCAGTGGGAAATTGGAAACTGATCCAGCTGTTGAAGAAAGATTAAAAATTAATTACACCAACATATGAATTATATCCCCTTTGAATGCAGAGTTTCAAAGAATAGCAAGGAGAGATAAGAAAGCCTTTCTCAGTGATCAGTGCAAAA
Source organism: Capra hircus (assembly GCF_001704415.2). Taxonomy (NCBI): domain Eukaryota; kingdom Metazoa; phylum Chordata; class Mammalia; order Artiodactyla; family Bovidae; genus Capra; species Capra hircus. The sequence continues at coordinate 18,595,767 of NC_030808.1, forward strand.
AAAATTAAATAAAGGAAAGCAATAGAATGGTAAAGACTAGAGATCTCTTCAAGAAAATTAGATATACCAAGGAAACATTTCATGCAAAGATGGGCTCCATAAAGGACAGAAATGCTATGGACCTAACAGAAGCAGAAGATATTAAGAAGAGGTGACAAGAATACACAGCAGAACTATGCAAAAAAGATCTTCACAACCCATATAATCATGATGGTGTGATCACTAACCTAGAACCAGACATCCCAGAATGTGAAGTCAAGTGAGCCTTAAGAATCACCACTATGAACAAAGCTACTGGAGGTTATGGAATTTCAGTTGAACGATTTCAAATCCTAAAGGATGTGCTGTGAAAGTGTTGCACTCAATATGCCAGCAAATTTGGAAAACTCAGCAGTGGCCACAGGACTGGAAAAGGTCCGTTTTCATTCCAATTCCAAAGAAAGGCAATGCCAAAGAATGCTCAAACTACTGCACAATTGCACTTATCTCACATGCTGGCAAAGTAATGCTCAAAATTCTCCAAGCCAGGCTTCAGCAATACATGAACCATGAACTCCCTGATGTTCAAGCGGGTTTTAGAAAAGGCAGAGGAACCAGAGATCAAATTGCCAACATCTGCTGGATCATGGAAAAAGCAAGAGAGTTCCAGAAAAACATCTATTTCTGCTTTATTGACTATGTCAAAGCCTTTGAAAGTGTGAATCACAATAAACTGGAAAATTCTGAAAGAAATGTGAATACCAGATCACCTGACCTGCCTCTTGAGAAACCTGTATGCAGTTCAGGAAGCAACAGTTAGAACTGGATATGGAACAATAGACTGGTTCCAAACAGGAAAAAGAGTATGTCAAGGCTGTATATTGTCACCCTGCTTATTTAACTTCTATGCAGAATACATCATGAGAAACGCTGGACTGAAAGAAACACAAGCTGGAATCAAGACTGCTAGGAGAAATATCAATAACCTCAGGTATGCAGATGACACCACCCTTATGGCAGAAAGTGAAGAGGAACTAAAGAGCCTCTTGATGCAAGTGAAAGAGGAGAGTGAAAAAGTTGGCTTAAAGCTCAACATTCAGAAAATGAAGATCATGGCATCCAGTCCCATCACTTCATGGGAAATAGATGGAGAAACGGTGGAGACAGTGTCAGACATCATTTTTGGGGGCTCCAAAATCACTGGAGATGGTGATTGCAGCCATGAAATTAAAAGACACTTACTCCTTGGAAGGAAAGTTATGACCAAATTAGATAGCATATTCAAAAGCAGAGACATTACTTTTCCAGCAAAGGTCCATCTAGTCAAGGCTATGGTTTTTCCAGTTGTCACGTATGGATTTGAGAGTTGTTCTATAAAGAAACCTGAGCACTGAAAATTTGATGCGTTTGAAAGTCTCTGATGCTGGGAGGAATTAGGGGTAGGAGGAAAAGGGGACGACTGAGGATAAGATGACTGGGTGGCATCGCCGACTCAAAGGACGTGGGTTTGGATGAACTCCGGGAGTTGGTGATGGACAGGGAGGCCTGGCGTGTTGCAACTCATGGGATCGCAAAGAGTCAGACAGGACTAAGCAACTGAACTGAACTGAACTGTGGTGTTGGAGAAGATTCTTGAGAGTTCCTTGGAGTGCAAGGAGAGCTAACCCATCCATCCTAAAGGAAATCAGTCCTGAATAGTCATTGGAAGGACTGATGTTGAAGCTGAAGCTCCAATACTTTGGCTATCTGATGTGAAGAGCTTACTCATTTGAAAAGACCCTGATGCTGGGAAAGATTGAAGGCAGGAGGAGAAGGGTATGACAGGGGATGAGATGGTTGGATGGCATCACCGACTCAATGGACATGAGTTTGAGGAAACCCTGGGAGTTGGTGATGGACAAGGAGGCCTGGAGTGCTGCAGTCCATGGGGTAGCAAAGAGTGGGACATGACTAAGTGACTGAACTGAACTGAACTGAACTGACCAACATTGGAACATTCTTACAAAAGTGAACTGAAGTTTTCCTTTCCCCTTTAACAAGCCTTACTAGCCCATGGGTCAGAAAACTAGACCTGTGGGTCAAGTCTTTCCCACTAAGTGTTTTTTGTATAAGCATAAATAAAGTTTTATTTAGACACAACCACACCCAGTTATTTTTATATCATCTATGGATGCTTTCCCACTGTAATGGCAGGTTTTGGTAGTGTACAATCTGTCACGTGCTTAGTTGATAAGTGGCGTCCGACTCTTTGTGACCCCATGGACTGTAGCCTGCTAGGCTCCTGCGTCCATGGGATTTTCCAGGCAAGAGTACTGGAGTGGGTTGCCATGCCCTTCTCCAGGGGATCATCTGAATGCAGGGATCAATCCCAGGTCTCCCACATTGCAGGCGGATTCGTTACCATCTGAGCCACCAGAGAAGCCCTACAAAGGTACAAATATTTCCTATCTGGCTCTTCAGGGAAAGTTTTGCTGACCACTGTTCTACACCGTTGTGTTTATGCTCTCATGTTTGACTATTCAGGTCCTTTCCTGACAATTTTTCCCCATCCAAGCCATTTGTGGAAGTGCACAAAAATCAGCCTCATTTTCCAAAGTCTCGACATCCTTTTTTTCTGATGCTTTGAAATTTGCCTTACCACATTTCTGTTTACCCAAGTAACCAGTCAGAGAATGAGTTAATGCTACATTTGTGGTACAAAATGTAATTATAGACCTAAGAAAGAACAAAAAAATAATTCACATAGAAAAGATCTGGAACATTCTCTCAGTTTTGAGGAGGACTGTACAGCACAGCTGGGGCATTGACAGAATTTCAGAGCTGACAAGGGAATTGTGTGAGCAAAGAAAAGGAAACTGCAGGAGACAAGGTGGATACTTAGAACAGCTGAGAACCAATCTGCAAGGTTAGGTCAAAGCAATAGGATACGAACATTACTTTTTCATATTGTTTTGTGATTCTAATTCTGTAACTGCTGAAATGTCTGGGACATATTGTGCGTGCATTATGCAGAACAAGAAGGCAGAGTCAGCAAAAAGATGTGCAAGATAACCTGCTGTGACAAGCAAAACAGAGGACAGGCTTGTATGACAAAAATAGACTCTACAGCCCAGAGCCTATTCCTGATGTTGACAGAGGCCGAGGAGATGTGCATAACATGGGCATTTATCAAGGTGATGTCAAAGGATGGTGGGAATTCAGTCTAGGATTGTGATACTCAAAGGAGAAAGAAAGACTTTTGAATATAGTTGCTGTTTAGTCACTAAGTCATGTCCTGCTCTTTTGCTATCCCATAGACTGTAGCCTACCAGGCTCCTTTATCCATGGGATTTTCCAGGCAAGAATACTGCAGTGGGTTGCCATTTCCTTCTCCAGGGGATCTTCCTGACCCGAGGATCAAGCCCATGTCTCCTGCTTGGCAGGCAGATTCTTTACCACTGAGTCCCCTGGGAAGCCCTTGTAATGTAGAGATCATAACGAAAAAGAAAATCTATCATTAAAAGTTCATCACAGTGGACTGTCTTAAATATGTCAAAACTTTAAAAATTACCATAAAAAGAGGATGTTTGGTAGTAATATGTCAAAATATTCAAAGAAATTTGAGGTAAAATTATTTTCCAGTTTCATCAGACTATGACAAGTAAGTAATGATTTCATTAACTCTACAGTTTACTGGAAAAATCTAGTCATATGATTTTAAAAAGCATTGCAAGTTATGCATTAATATTTAATTCCTTTATATTTGTGTGGTTATCTTATACCATTTCCACATGTGGTGGCTATGAATCTCAACCCATAAACTTGAGTGCTTGCGAAATAGTCCATTATTTTCTGTAACTCAATTTTCTTTCTAATTACAAATCCTTTTCCATTCAGTCACTCAGTTTTTCTTCCATCCCCAAAGCAATTCCGTGGTTCCAGTATCTTGATTCAGTGCCGAGGCACTGTGGGAGGGGACACTTTCCATTCCCAAATCATCTCTCTTCACTAACATCTCTTATTCTTGACCATAGTGCTGCCTTCGGACCGTAAACTCTCTCCAGCTTCCATATCTTGAGTGGGACCCAGCTACTCTGAAAGACTGCCTTTGGTTCTTCTTACTAGAATCACCATGTAGCCAGTTCTCTTCAGAATTCTGTTTCTCCCTCTGCAGAGGCATTTCCTGGGAAGCAGAAGATAAACTCTACTGTGTCAGAATTCACAGTCCTCTTTTTCTCACTTCATTTATGTCAAGGTAATCTCTTTTATGAGCCTGGGATAGGAATGACTCCTCAAAATGCTCTGTCTAGCTCCATCCCTGTCCTTTCCTGTGGGAAATCAGTTGCTCAATGGCATGAGTCAGACGCTTTTGAGCTGGAGAGGAATTTAGTTAGCTTAACAGGCATATTTTACAAAGCTGACACTAAGGAAACAGCCCATAGAATTGCAGGATTCATTAAGACAAGAGAATTCAACAAATAAATAAATGCATTCAGAACTAGGATAATTGGAGTTATCCTTTTTGAATTAAAAAAAGGTACAATTTCAGGTGTCAGTGTTTACTTATAGATGAACATAGATATATGTACGTGTGAGTTTGTGTACCCAGACATATACTTTTTAATTGCCCTCCAAGAAGTGTTAAAAGCAATGGCATTCTGAAAGTAATGAGCACACATCTGGTTCCCAGACTATAGTTTCTAAATCCATTCTCCAATTTAAAAAACAACAACAAGAGAAATAACACAGTTTCTTGGGAGGATGGCTGACTCCAGGGCTTGGGCTAGGAAACTATAAGATGAACGTAGAACATTCTGTCGTGACAGAAAAATAGAGCGCTTATTCAAAGGTTGATTGGGACATTGAAAAATTAAAAAAAGAACAACAACAGATGTCGACCTGAAGGTGCCCTACTGACTAAATAAATAAAAATAATAATTTGTTAGAGGGAAATAGAAGTGGATGAAAAAATCTCTGCCTTATAGTAGAATGTCAACTGATAAATATAGAAGGAATAGTGGAATTGGAAAATTCACCATTTGGCAATCACCATCATAATAATTGACTCAGAAAAGATTCTTCAGTGGATGCTAAAATTAGTAGATTAAGAATTGATTAGGAACAGATATTTACATGGTCTCAATGTATCTTCTTACATTTTATTTACTTTGTTGTGTGTGTGTTAGTCACTCAGTCATGTCAAACTCTATGATCCTATGGACTGTAGGCTGTCCATGGAATTCTCCAGGCAAGAATACTGGAGGGGTTGCTCTTTCCTCCTCCAGGGGATTTTCCTGACCCAGGGATAGAACTTGGGTCTCCTGCATTGCAGGCAGATTCTTTACCAACTGAACCACCAGGGAAGCCATTTTACTTGTTAATGTTGCAAGAAACATTATTAGTTGTTTCTTTATTATTAGTTATTGTTATTGTTATTATTATGGTTAATAATAATAGTTATTATTAGTTATAATAATAATTAACATTATTAGTTAATGTTGCAAGAAACACAACAAGTTTCAAGAAAATTACTAACTTTAGAAAGTAGAAATCTGGCAGACACCATTTTAAACAAGTGGTAAAATTTAACATCACCAATTATGGGACAAATCCTTTGCCCCTAATGGGACAGGGTGAGGGACACTTCACTACCTCTGTGATATTCCTGCCAAAAAATGCACAACTGGAAGTGAGTTATATGAAAACATCATTGAACACCTATATATTAAAGAAAAAAAGTTAAGGCCATATGAAAAACTAAGTTAAAAAATCTAAAACATATGCTCTCTGAATGCAATATGTGATTCTGGATTAGTTTATGGGCCAGTAGAGAAATGACGGAGAAGGCAATGGTACCCCATTCCAGTACTCTTGCCTGGAAAATCCCATGGACGGAGAAGCCTGGGAGGCTGCAGTCCATGGAGTCGCTAAGAGTCTGACACGACTAAGCGACTTCACTTTCACTTTTCACTTTCCTGCATTGGAGGAAACATTGGAGTGGCAACCCAGTCCAGTGTTCTTGCGTGGAGAATCCCAGGGATGGGGGAGCCTGGTGGGCTGCCATCTATGGGGTCACACAGAGTCGGATGCAACTGAAGTGACTTAGCAGCAGCAGAGAAAAGAAGAAAAGGAAAAAATGTTGCTTTATTATACAAAGCACTTCTAAAAAAACCAAAATTTGAATGTCTGAGGATTGTACTAGCACTAGTAAAGAACCTACCTGCAATGCAGGAGACCCTGGTTCAATCCCTGGGTTGGGAAGATTCCCTGGAGGAGGACACAGCAACCCACTCCAATATTCTTGCTTGAAGAATTCCCATGGACAGAAGAGCCTGGTGGGCTACAGTCCATAGGATCACAAACAGTCAGATATGACTGAATGACTAAGCACAGCACAGCACATTGTATTCATATTAATTTATTTACTGAGTATACTAGAGTGATAGAGGAGAATACCCTTCCTTTTAGAAAACATATTGAAAAATTTGGGAATTTAGGGCATGGTACTTTCAGTGTCTAAGTACAAACTGTGAAATAAGGGTGGAGGTTTATAACAGAGTTCTCCAGAGAAATAAAACCAGTAGCATATATAGAGTTAAATAAAAGAAGGCATTTTGGATGGAGGCTGAGATATGCCATGATATGCCATCTGAAAGCTGGAGAAGCAGGAAAGCCAGTGACAGACTTCAGTTCAAGTCTGAAGAACCAAGAACAAGTGAAGGTGAAGCCACTCAGTTGTGTCCAACTCTTTGGGACCCCATGGACTGTAGCCTACCAGGCTTCTCCATCTGTGGGATTTTCCAGGCAAGAGTACTGGAGTGGGTTGCCATTTCCTTTCCCAGGAGATCTTCCTGGCCCAGGGACTGAACTCGGGTCTCCTGCATTGTAGGCAGACACTTTACCATCTGAGCCACCAGGGAAGTCCCCAACTTGAGGGCTCAGATGTTGAAGCACAAGAAGAAATGAGCGTCCCCGCTCAGAGAGAGAGAGAGAGAGACAGAGAGAATTCACCCTTCCTCCTCTTTGTTCTACTTGGTAGTGGATGATGCCCACCACCTTGGTGAGGGTGGATCTTCTCCCTCAGTCTTCTAACTCAAATGCTAAAGTCTTCCAGAAACACCCTAATAGACACATCTGGAAATAATGATTTACCAACTATCTCAGTATCCCTTAGTCAAGTTAACATGTAGGGTAAACCATCACAATGTGGTACTGGAATTCTTTGTAATATTCTCAAGACACTTCTGAAAATTTTAAATTATTTCAAAACTAAAAGTTAATCCAAAAATAATGCTGTTGCTGTGTCTTGAAACTCAATCTCTCTTTTACCTCCTCACTACTCTTCTCAATTTTTGCCTAGGAGCCAACAAGTTTGTAAAATAAATGCCAGAAAACCATGTAGAAAAACCCTTACTTTGTACCCCTTCACATAACTTTTTTTCAAGTGAGAAATGAAAGCAAAAAATTCATATGCAAACTTCTCACAGGATACATGTTATCACATGAGAATACTTTCCATTCTCTTAGCCATTAAATAAATCAAGTATATAAACCTGTAAAATCTATAAAAGTGTCAATTACTTAGTTATAATTTTCTGCAGTAAGTTGTTCCAATTATCCTTAGGAAGTAGAGGTATAATGAAAATGTAATCTGGAAAACTGCTGAATGAGCAAGTATTAAAGTCAATACAGTAGTTCCTTGGTGTCTGCAGAGGATTGATTCCAGGATCCCCCTGTGGATAACAAAATCCATGGATGCTCAAGTTTCTTAAATAAAATGACATAGTATTTGCATGTAACCTATGCACATCCTCCAATAAACTTTAAATTACCTCTAGAATAATTATAATACCTAATAAAATGTAAACATTATGCAAGTAGTTATTAACACAGTATAAATGCTATGTAAGCAGTTGCAACAAATTCAAGTTTTGCATTTTGAAATTTTTTTCCAAATATTTTCCATTCACAGTTGACTGAATTCAAAGATGAAGTATCCTATGAATGTCTGTGTTCAGTCGCTCAATCATGTCTGATTCTTTGCAACCCCATGGAATGCAGCCTGCCAGGCTCTTCTGTCCATGGAATTTTCCAGGCAAGAATATTAGAGTGGGTTGCCGTTTCCTTCTTCAGAGGATCTTCCCAACTCAGGGATCAAACCCAGGTCTCCTGTGTCTCCTGCATTGCAGGTGGGTTCTTCACCCACTGAGCCATGGAGGAAGCAAATGGATTTAATTAAATATGAAGTCAAAGGCACATAGTAACAATACAGAATAAACAAGGGCAAAAAAATCAGAAGTTGCCTTAAAATTAGCTTTATAATTTTATCATTAACACTTTACTAGTCAGAGTTCTAGATTTTAACATGATCATGCAAGAACAATTATTTTTCAGCATGCTAAACAGCCAGATTGCTCCTGTGGGCACAGTAATATGCACTAGGAAACTAAACATATACCTGCTTTAAACTGAAATTACTGAAGAAGCAAGATAGTAGTATATCTTACTGCTACTGACGGAGTTACTTCAAGCAAGATAGTAGTATATCTTACTGCTACTTAACGAAGTTACTTCAAGTTATTCAGGATTGTGTCATTTGAATAGAAAATGAAAACTTATCTTCTCTTTCATTTCTAGACTCAAAGATTTGGTTGATGGTGGTGATCAATTTCATTGAAACAATCCTATGAATTAATGCTTGTGCCATATTGAAGATGTTGTTGTTTAGTCACTAAGTTATTTCCGACTCTTCATGACCCCATGGACTGCAGCACAGCAGGCTCCTCTGTCCTCCAGTATCTCTCAGAGTTTGCTCAAAGTCATGTCCATTGTGTCAGTGATGCTATCTAACCATGTCATCCTCTGCCACCCTCTTCTCCTTTGCCTTCAATCTTTTCGAGCATGAGGGTATTTTCCAATGAGTTGGCTCTGCATCAGGTGGCCAAAGTATTAGATTTTCAGCTTCCTCATCAGTATTTCCAGTGGATATTCAGGGTTGATTTCCTTTAGGATTGACTGGTTTGATCTCCTTGCTGTCCAAGGAACTCTCAAGAGTCTTATCCAGCACCACCACTTGAAAACATCATTCTTTGGCTATGTACAGAGGAGTCTGGTGGACTACAGAGAGTTGGACACAACTGAAGTGACTTAGCACAGATGCACAGCCTTCTTTATGGTCCAACTTTCACATCCATACATGACTACTGGAAAAACCATAGCTTTGACTGTATTGATCTTTATCAGCAAAGTGATGTCTCTGCTTTATAATATGCTGTCTAGTTGTCATAGCTTTTCTTTTAAGGAGCAAACATCTTTTAATTCCATGGCTACAGTCACCATCTGCAGTGATTTTGGAGCCCAAGAAAATAATATCTGTCTGTTTCCACTTTTTCTCCTTCTAGTTGCCATGAAGTAATGGGACCAGTTGCCATAATCTTAGTTTTCTGAATGTTGAGTTTTAAGCCACTTTTTTCACTCTTCTTTTTTGTCTTTATCATAAGGCTCCTGTCCTTTAGGACATGTTCTATAGGCACTTCATATTACCATGCCTAAAACTAAACTAACTTTTTTATGTAGGACAAGAGTCCCAATCTATTTATATCAAGGGTTATATAATGTTACCAAAAATTTAACTTCTAAGTCTAGGTGACTATTTACTTATGTTTAATAAGTACCTGAGTGCTCTCAATTATAAATATCTATTAATTATTATTGAGAGAGAATTTTCCATGAGTCTCCCATTTCTGAACTTCTTGCAGGCAAAGGTGTTCAGAGTTTTCTCATGACTGTCTTTTCCCAGTGGTTTGTATAGCAACAGCCTTGCGAGATAGAGAAAGTGTCTTTTCTCTAGAGCAGATGACACGTTTCTTTGTTGTCAAATATAATAAAGATAATGCATTTCTCCAGGGCAGAGCTTATACAGGCTTTCCTGAAGCCCATTGTAAAAAGCTGGAGATTCCTAAAATCAATTTCTTAGCTGTGACTCAATCAGGTATGGGTGATTCATTCTGAGGCAAAATTCCTCTCCAGCTGTGAACCTATGAAACCAGACGAGTTATATGCTCACAAAATATAATAGTATGACAGGCAGAGGATAGACATTCCCATTTTAAGAGGGAGAAATGATACAGAATCTAGTCCCAAGCAAGTCCAAAATTTATCTGGGGAAATTCTTTTAGAATTTGAGGTGCACAATAATCCCCTTTGCCTCAATGCACTGTCCTCCAGGCTTCCGATGTGGTGGTCTCATTTTCTGGGCCCCACGGGATGGTCGTGTTGCTTCCTCAGTCCTGGGTTATAGTCCTGTCCCACTGAAACCATGGGCAAGACAGATGCTTCTTGAGGACATGTGCCCTTGGCACTTGTGGCGGTGTGGCCACCCTGCTGATGAGCTGTGTCACTCTTGTGGTCAGTCTTCCATTTTCTTCAAGGAAAATGCATGTTCGCAGCCAGAGAGTTTTATTGTCCTATTCCTCAGAGTCCCAGAAATCTGAGAGCCTTCCTTTGTTTCATTCCCTCTCTGTCCTCTTTAGTCACACTGGCAATGTTTCCACTGAATAACCCCTTCTCTAGTCCTTTCTTCTGCTGGGGTTGCCTACTGAGTCCAGCCAGATGGAATCACATAAGACCCACATGAATGAGTCACACCCATAATCTCTTCATTTTCTAATTTTTATTGAAATACATTTGATTTACAATGTTTTTTTTTTTTTTTTAATTTCAGATGTACAGCAAAGTGATTGTTATACATATACATGTATCTATTCTATTTCAGATTCTTTTCCCAGTTAGGTTATTACATAATATGGTGGTGGTGGTTTAGTCACTAAATTGTGTCCAACTCTTCGCAACTCCGTGGGCTAGAGCCTGCCAGGCTCCTCTGACAATGGAATTTTCCAGGCAAGAATACTGGAGTGGGTTGCCAGTACCTTCTTTAAGGGATCTTTCCAACCCAGGAATCGAACCCTCATATCCTGCTGGGCAGGCAGATATGATACTTGCCATTTGGCAAACCAGAGTATAGAATATAGTTTCTTGGCAAATTTCTTTTAATATGAAAGAACATCCCCTCTAAAACTTAAAAAATTTTAGTCCTTTCAAAAGTGAAATAGTCAAGTTATATTTATTTTTGTAACTTTTGTTAAAAATATTAATAATTTTCAATGGTTAATATGAAATAATTTTGAATTATGTGAATTTGCAGTTATTTTTTGAGCAAAGACCAAAATTTGCTTCAGTTTGAGGCTCTTGCCTTGGATTGCTTATCTTCAAGTACATTTTTTATTTTTGATATTTTCAACAGCATTTAGTCAGCATTTCTATCATGCCTCTAAGAATGTTTGTAAAACTAATATGTTTCTTCAAGATACCACATCTTTAGGCAGATGAAGAAAATATCACATATAAACTTTGAGTTCTTCCAAAGTATTTCATCACTTCTCTGGGTGCAGCTGAGGTCTCCTGATAACAAAATTCAAACTATGCGCTTCACATGCCATAAAAATGTTTCAAGATTATCTGCCAAAATTCTGCTTGAAAAGCCTCTTCCTTAATCAGTCATTCTAATGACATTATCATACTATTTCCCCCCGTAAACTTTTTACTCGAGGCTTAAAAATACCAGTTGCTTTTTCTTCAAGTCAAAACGTGTACTTTTAAAAAATAACAAGTGTAAGAAGAGCAAAAACTCATTAATTTCTACCTTATTTTCTTCCTCTGATAATGCAACAATATGTACAATAAATGTCATTTTCACCTTAGATATTTTTTCTCTGAACAATCTGGCCGAACAGATAAGTAATACTTACTTTTAAATTTTGTGTAAAATCTTCTCTCACTTGATTATCCATTAAGTTAATAATCTGATTTTGATTTCTCAATTCTAAGCAGTGATTAAATTTTATCTTTAAAAATATATCTTATATATTTGGCCATTTTAACATCTATTTTGAAGTGATTTCTACTAATTCATAAAATTTTTATTATTTTCTTTGATCACTGTGCTGTTTATGCTTTGAAAAACATTGTAGTGATTAGCTAATTATGGACCAAATTACATATTCTTTAATAATGCCATATTTTGATGAATGCTTATTTATATTTGTATAATACTATTTATTGGTCATTTGCTCTTTATCCATCCCTTTTAATTTCAGTTCTAGTAATTAAATGTGTGCTTTTCTTTTCTGTGTAAGTGAAATTTCATATTATTAAAAAAAAAAATCAAAGTGTTTTTAGTAACAGCTTTGGCCAAAACTGATCTTAACAATTGTTTGTGAAACATGTAACAACAACCTGAAATATAATATTCAAGCTCTGTTTTTCTCTTCTTCAATTTGAAATAATTTTGGTGTTTAATGAAATACTGAATATTCTAATATGTTTATCCAATGGAAAATTCTCAGATTTTAAATTGAGCCAGAATGTGTTTAACCAGAATCATTCTCATACTGTGAAAATGTGCAATATCCATTTTCCAGGGTCATAATTTAATGAGCATACTAACACTAGTGATACTGTTTTTCTTTTCTTTATTTCATGTTTTTATGAAACAAATTTTTGTTTTCTTTTAATAACAAGCCAGAGTTGCATTGTTATGAATCTGATATACAAAAATTATCTTCCTCAATCTCATCATTCTGATCAGCAATAAAATTTTTATTAAATATTTAGAATTTGCATTGCCTGTCCCAGCTGCAAATCCAGTGAGAATAATTATATTGCTCATTCTCACTCTTTTGATCAGTAGTTACAACTTTTTAAAATAAAAAATTTTAATCTTCTGTTTGTAAGTTTTGTGTCAATCCTACTTCACAGAAGTCAGCTTCCTGTCGTTATCCTGTTTTTTTTTTTTTTTTTTAATGTAAGCCATCCTTCTATTTGAAGATATTCTGTTTATTATATTTTTTTCAGGTTTTTACCTTTTTTTGCATTCTAATTTTCTATTTTATATTTCTATCAAGATATCAACTTGTACTCAGTATCAGAAAGATTAAAAATTAAATATAACTATACCAATTGACACAATTTGAATGTATTTTAGTAAAACTATTAAGCACATGTAAGAATGAAAAGTTAAAGTCACTTAAATGTTAAATCTATTTTTATTCCACCTAAAAAGTCTATTAAATGTAAAAAAAAGCTATAATTAAGAAATGTGAACATTTAAAAAATGTTTAAGCCATTTAATTAACTCAAACTTTAAAAAAAAAAAACAGTTCATAAAAATTTAACTATTAACCTTTCTAGAATTCAATGTCTATCTACCTGGAAATATGAAAATCAGTATTACTCTTCAATCATATTATTCTAAACACATTTAAAGACAAGTTTAAGAGCAGTAAATTATGAAATATTGTCAAATGTTCTCCAATCACTATCACAGTTGCTGTTAATACAGCACTGATTTGTAAGCACTCATACACACACTCGCACACACAAAACAACTGTAGTTTAAAGAAAAAAGAAGAAAATCAGTAATTGGCACCACTGGAAACCACATTTTGTCATGTAAGAATTTATTGCATTCATGAGGTTTGAGAGGAAAAATTCAAAAATTTTAATTTCTCATTCTTTCTTTCCTAAGCTAGTCTTCTGTCATTCAGGTCCTCCCAACTTTCCAACCCATCTTTGGTAGCAGTACAGCCCACAGGCTTTGACAACACTGAATTCAACTGCACTATTTAGAGTGTGTGTAGACCCTTGACCAAAAGTGTTTCTGGGGTTACTAAAGTCATTATATGGAATTACTGATCTCTTATTTCCAGAGGTAAGGGCCAAATTTCAGGAGTTGCCTCTGTCTTCTTTACCACAATGTTGTGTGAATGTGCTTGTGGTTCCAAGGGCTCCTTGGTGGTATGAGGGACCCCCACCTCCCTGGATCTTAGGCTAGAACAAGACCCTAAGATCTTGTTTATTTGTGCTTTGCATATGTTATGTTTTTAAAAAACTGAAGGTTTGTAGTAACCCTGCATTAAGCAATTCTACCGGAGCTGGTTTTCCAGCATCATTCACTCACTTTGTATCTTTGTGTTACATTTTAATAATTCTCATCGTATTCCAATCTTTATCATTATTATTATATTTGTTATGATGACCTGTGATCAGCGATCTTGGATGGTACTATTGCAAAAAGATTATGACTTGCTGAAGGCTCAGATGATGGTTAATATTTTTAGCAATAAAATATTTTTTAAAATTGAACTGTAGTTGGTTTTCAATACTGTGTTAGTTTTAGGAGTACAGCAAAGTGATTCTTATATATACACACACACATATATAACATCTATTTCAGAATCTGAAAAATAATATATTTATATAATAACCTATAATGGAAAATAACCTTTTTCATTATAGACTATTGTAAGCTACTAAATGTAGTTCTCTGTGCTATACAGTAAATCCTTCTTATTTATCTATTTTTATATGTAGTAGTGTGTATCTGTTAAGCCCATACTCCTAATTAATCCCTCCCCATCCCCCTTTCTCTGTGATAACCATAACTTTGTTTTCTATGAGTCTGTTTGTGTCTTATAAATAGATTTATTTGTATTACTTTTTGAGATTTCATATATAAGTGATACCATATAATAGTATACCTTTATACTTTATATATATATATACTATATATAAATATAAAAAATATATACTATATATAAATATATATAGTATATATTTATATATATTTGTATATAAATATATATACTATATATATATATTTATATATATACATATACTTTACTCAGTATAGTAATCTCTAGGCCCATTCATGTTGCTGCAAATGGCAATATTTCATTTTTTATGGCTGAATAACATTCCATTGTACATATATACCACATCTTCTTAAGCCAATCATCAGCTGATGGGCACTTAGGTTGTTTCCATGCCTTGGCCATTGTAAATAGTGCTGCTGTGAACATTGGGATGCATGTATCTTTTCACATTTTTGTCTTTTCCAGATATATGCTCAGGAATGGGATTGCTGGATCATATGATAACTCTATTTTTAGTTTTCTCAAAGAATCTCTAGACTGTGATACCTCCTTATGTTATGATCCCTCATCATCAGAATGGTCATTCTGATCAGCATGATACATCATTGTAGTGCTGATGGCTATAAAGTATTTTTAAATTCCAGTTTGATTCCTGGGTTGGGAAGATCTGCTAGAGAAGGGATAGACTACCCACTCCAGTACTCTTGGGCTTCCCTTGTGGCTCAGCTGGTAAAGAATCCACCTGCACTGCAGGAGACCTGGTTTGGGAAGATCTCCTGGAGAAGAGAAAGGCTACCCACTCCAGTATTCTGGTGTGGAGAATTCCATGGACTGTATTGTCCATGAGGTCACAAAGAGTCACACACGACTGAGTGACTTTCACATTCACATTCTTTTAGACATAACAGTATTGCACAGCATGAGTGAGTGAGTGAAGTCACTCAGTCGTGTCCTACTCTTTGAGACCCCATGGATTGTAGCCTACAAGGCTCCTCTGTCCATGAAATCTTCCAGGCAAGAGTACTGGAGTGGGTTGCCATTTATGTGAGCATAACTTTTATATGAACTGGGGAACCCAACAAATTTTTGTGACTCCCTGTATTGTGATATTTGCTTCATTGCAGTAGATGGGAACCAAACCCACAATATCTCCAAGGCCTGCCTGTACTCCAAATGACATCTTCATGTTTTTTTTTTTTTTTTACTTTTTATTTTGGATTATAGTTGGGTTTCCCAGGTGGTATAATGTTAAAGAATCAGCCTGACAGCGTAGGAGACACAAGAAATGTGGGTTTGATTCCTGGGTTAGGAGGATCCCCTGGAGTAGGACATGACAACTCATTCTAGTATTCTTGCCTGGAAAATGCCATGGACAGAGGAGCCTGGTGGGAGCCTGCAAAGAGTCAGACATGACTCAGCAATTAAACAACAGCAACAATAGTTGATTAACAACGTCGTGTTATTTTCAGGTGTACAACAAGTGATTCAATTATACATATACGTGTATCCTTTTTCAAATTCATTTTAAAATCCAGTGACATGTCTATATATTTTATTTCCTCAACCTCTCTGTTACAAACAATACTACATTGGTTAACTCTGTACTCTTGAAAACCTCATTTCATTATGCTTTTCTGCTGCTCCAATACTTGCTTGTTTTTTCTATCAACTCTTACTCTTAGCAGATCTTGTATATGCTTTATCAAATTTCTCTCCTTCACTCTTGTCTTTATACTCACATTGACTTCAACTACTATCTTTAAGGAGATGACACTCTAATGTATCTCCTGAGTATCATACTTACAGTTGTTGTTGAACACCCAAATACTGCTTGCTGGGTATCACATACACATCCTAAAAAGGTACTTCCAAGATTGACTACAACATGCTCCTCAATATGATTTTAATTGCTGTGAGCTTTATATTTGTTAAAGACACCACCAACCTCCTAGATACCCAGGGTTGAAGAGTCAAATAAATTTGGCTTCCACATCCTCATTTTTCCTGGCCAATCAATTTTCTGGTGTTGTTGCCTTGATTTCTGGAATTTCTTTTACGTTTGTCTCCTTTTCTCCACTGCCCACTTCTATTCATTGTAAATAGTAAGTGCTTAGTAACCATTTCCTGAATATTGGCTTTATATATGTTTTATTTTAAAGTCATGATATTTTATAATCTCTTTTATAATACTAGAGTAACTCAGTTATTCAAGGTAACTTGAAGAGAATTATTCAAGTAGAAGTTGGCTATGTAATTTTGTAATATTATCACTCTTTTATTCTTTCCAGTCATAATCTGGTCATAACCTGGCCCTGATAATTTAATGTTTTATTATAGCAAGCATAAAAGTGAAAATCTATATGATAAACCCTGCAAATTAAATACAGTAAAACAGATGTTGGCAAATTTTTTCCATTCAAAGAACCAATAGTAAATATTTCAGGTGCTATGGCCTGTACAATTTGTGTCATAACTAGTGAATTCTGCTCTTGCAGCACAAAAGCAGCCAGAGATCATAGTTAAATGAGGAATGGCTATATTCCAGTAAAACTTTATTTTAGATTCCACATATAAGTCAGATCATTTTTTGTTTGTTTGTTTTTTTGTGTCTAGCTTATTTCTATTGGCATGTTGCCCTCTAGAGTCAAGCATATTGTCACCACTGGCAGGGTTTCCTTCTTTGAGGCTGAGTACTAGTTCACTGTGTAGATATACATATTTTCTTTCTAAAGGAAGCTCGGGGAAACATTGGGAGGTAATGGTACTGATGGTGATGATAGTTTCACAGGCGTATACTTATCCTAAAACTGACCAAATTACATACATAAAATATGTACAGCCTTTTACGTGTCAATCACAATTCAATAGTGAATTTAAAAAATCCTTTATTTAAAGAGGCTGAAATTTGAATTTTTTATGTCACAGCATATTATTCTACATTTGATAATTTTTTTTTCAAATGTTGGAAAGTTTAGAAACTATTATTAGAAAAAAAAAACAAAACTATTATTAGCATTCAGGCTGTACAAAATGGAGGAGGGTCCAGATTTGGCCCATGGCTTGCCATCTCTGCTTTTAAAATAAACATTTCTGGAATTCAAGAATCCCAATTCTTGTTTCCAGAAGAAATCTAAATATGAGCATGAATTGATACACATTTTTATTTTCTGAGGAAATGACATATTTATTGATTCATGGTTTTTGAAAAAAAAAAAAAAAAAAACATTAAATATACCAACAGGTGCTGGATAAAGGTTTTGGAAGATGCAAAGATAAATAAGAGCCAATCTTTGCTCTTATAGAATTCACAGTCTATTAGAGTACAAGGACAATGAAGTAATAGCCATGAAACAAAACAGCTTATGATAACTATGACAAAGACATAATTGAAAAAGACATATGTACTCCAGTGTTTATCACAGCACTGTTTACAATAGCTTGGAGATGGAAGCAACTTAGATGTTATAAACAGATGAATGGATAAAGGAGCTGTTGTACAAATATACCATAGAATATTACTCTGCCATAAAAAGGAACATATTTGACTCAGTTGTAATAAGGTGAATGAACCTGTAGCCTATTATACAGAGTGAAATAAGTCGGAAAGAGAAAAACAAATATCATGTATTAACACACATATATGAAATCTAGAAAAGTGGTACTGATGAAACTATCTTCAGGGCATTAGTGGAGACACTATACAGTCCATGGAATTCTGCAGGCCAGAATACTGGAGTGAGTACCCTTTCCCTCCTCTAGGGGATCTTCCCAACTCAGGGATCGAACCCAGGTCTCCTGCATTGCAGGCAGGTTCGTTAACAGCTGAGCCAGAAGGGAAGCGCGGTGGAGACACAGATATAGAGAACAGACTTGCGGACGTAGTGGGGGAAAGAAAGGGTGGGATGGATTGAGAGACTAGTATTGAAACATATTCGTTACCATATGTAAAATTAGATAGCTGGTGGAAATTTGCTGTATGATGCAAGAAGCTCAAATTAGGAGCTCTATGACAACCTAGAGGGGTGGGATGGGGTGGGAGGGGGGTTGGGATGGAGGCTCAACAGGGAGGGCACATACATATACCTTTGGCCAATTCATGCTGATATATGGCAGAAACCAGAACAATAATGTCAAGCACTTATCCTTCAATTATAAATAAATTTTTAAAAATTAAAAATATATGAAATAAAGAGCAGCATATAATAAATATTACTATTATGGAATTTAGAAAAAATCCTGTAGGATTCCAGGAGAATGATTGACTTATTGGGAGGTGATAGAATGTGTCATGGTGATGTTATTTATGGTCAGCCTTTAAGAGTGAGTAGAACCATGCTAGGAAGGAATAAGCCTTGAATCAAGAGGAAGCCATGCCATAAAGCCTGGGGATATGAGATGGTGCTGGCTGAGAAGGAAGGTTGGTGTTGGGAAGACATGTGGGGAGCGATAGAAGTTTGGAAATATTGATATGAGAGCATTAAAATACAAATTTGTACTTTAGATTTTATTCTTTTTCCAATGGGACTCACAAAAGAATATTGAGAAGAAGATGACAAAGATTTCATTTAAAGTTGGTTTCCTTTGTAGTGGTCAAGTCAGGAATCTAGTCTTGCATGGGCAATGACAGAAATGAAAACATTAGGCTTAGACATTACCATAAAACTTTCTGCTGTAAAATCCATACAAAAGCATTGTTTTTAAACAAAATGAGAATGGTTAACTGACTTAGGTTTTAAGATGCCAATTTCTTTTTAAGGTTTTGAAGATTTGCTAGAAAATGAAAACAGTTTTTTCGTGAACTTATTTCACTATCTATCAAACCATATATAGCTGCAGTTAGCATGTATATGGGCTTCCCTGTGGCTCAGTAGTAAAGAATCTGCCTGTCAAAGCTGGAGACGTGAGTTCAATCCCTGGGTCGAGAAAACCCCTGGGAGAAGGAAATGGCAGCATACTCCAGAGGAGCCTGGTGGGCTACTGTCCATGGGTCACAAGAGTTGGACACGACTTTAGCAACTTAAACTACAAACTACTATAGCGTGTATATATCAATGATATACTTTAATCTATGATGTACATATGGAGCAACCATTTATTCTCAACTTTACTTACTTTATAGTGCTATACATGAGTTAAATCCTTGACAAGAGTCCAATTTTTATCTTGTGGATCCCATGTTTTTCTAAATTTAGTAAAAAAAAAAATTCAACTGGGTTGTGTTTTCAGTTCAGTTCAGTTCAGTCGCTCAGCTGTGTTCGACTCTTTGTGACCCCAAGAATCGCAGCACGCCAGGCCTCCCTGTCCATCACCAACTCCTGGAGCTCACTCAGACTCATGTCCATCGAGTCCGTGATGCCATCCAGCCATCTCATCCTCTGTCGTCCCCTTCTCCTCCTGCCCCCAATCCCTCCCAGCATCAGAGTCTTTTCCAATGAGTCAGCTCTTCGCATGAGGTGGCCAAAGTACTGGAGTTTCAGCTTTAGCATCATTCCTTCCAAAGAAATCCCAGGGCTGATCTCCTTCAGAATGGACTGGTTGGATGTCCTTGCAGTCCAAGGGACTCTCAAGAGTCTTCTCCAACACCACAGTTCAAAAGCATCAATTTTTCAGCACTCAGCCTTCTTCACAGTCCAACTCTCCCATACATACATGACCACAGGGTTGTGTATTAACTAAATGTAAATGGATAA
Organism: Capra hircus; assembly: GCF_001704415.2. Taxonomy (NCBI): domain Eukaryota; kingdom Metazoa; phylum Chordata; class Mammalia; order Artiodactyla; family Bovidae; genus Capra; species Capra hircus. The sequence goes on from NC_030808.1 coordinate 18,615,907, forward strand.
CTGTGTGAATGAAGAGGTCTTCTCCACTGCCTTACTGTACTCTGTGTTTCTATCTCCTTTTTGTTATTTCTACTGCATAAGAAAATCTGTCAATATGCACACATATGAGTTAAGAAATAAAACCTAAGACTATGGAAAAGGAAGTCATGGCCGGAGGTTAAAAACCGAATTGCACTGCAGAATTTGAAAATCTTTTATTAATCTATGGCATTTCAGAATTACATGTTGCAGTATTTTAGAGTACTTGTTTGACAAGGGCATTTTGAAAATGTGACACTACTTCTTGATTTAAATAGCATTCCTGTTTCCCTTTTAAAGATTTATATGTTTTAAAAATTCTACTGAATAAAAATGTCAAAAAACTGCTTTGACATTTAATGATTGCTTGTCTATTATACACATTTTTGCAATAGTGCCCAGGTCATAAGAAGTAATGTAAACATCCTTCAAATAAATTTCTTTTAATTCCTAAGTGTTAGTAACAGAAAGCTAAGAAAAGACAATTAATATTTATATTTCATCCATCTGATATTTAAGAGCAATAGGAGCATACATTTCATAATTCCAGGAATAAGATACAACAATGATTCTTAGACTATAAATACACTGTTTGTTTTTTGTTTTTTTTTCACATTTTTGCTGCCAACCAGCAAGTTTTTCTTGTTTAAAAGAAGGAAAAGGTAAGAATCCAAGGTAGAAAAGGTAAGTTTCTTCTTAAAAGCTTTATAGGTTTATCAGAAATTCTTTCATTTTACGTTAAATTTGTTTACCATCCAGTTCAAACTTAAGAGAAAACTACTCCTTCAAAATACGTTTTTTGCTAGAGTCCAGCTCCAGCAGCCAGGGATTCAACCCGAAGAGACGAATGGTGTCGGCGAGTAATGAGACAGCCTCTCAGTTTTCTTGGACTGCCTATTTATTTCAAGTTTAAGATTCTCTTTTATACTTTTACAGAAACATTAGGTCAGAGGTTTGACATTTTCAGTTCCCCCTCACCCAGATTTATTATCTCTATAAATCAATGTTGCTCTTCAAACAGATCTGCTTCAGTGATTCTCTCGGAATCAGCTTTACCATCTACTATCTACTTCTTAAGCGTCCTTGTGAGTACATTGTAACTCAGGCTACATTCCTCAGTTTACTACTTATCTTCCTAAATCCTGTTTGCCCCTAACATCCTGAGCTCACTATCTCTTAACAAGGCTTCTAGCTATAGTGTCTCTAAAAATTCCTAACTTCTATAAGCTATAGTAAAATATGCTAACTTTACATCATTCCTTAAATCTCTAACTTCTATTTTAATTATTTCTAAGCCCTAAATTCAGTAAACTCCTTTGCCATAAACATTTTCCTCACAAATAAGCTTCAGATAGCAATCCCTCCCATGGCCTCAAGCTGCGGCCTATGTGCTCATCCTGGAACACTCTTTTGTAAAAGTCCTTAAACAAAGGTCAATGATTAACTTTATGAATTATTCTCTGAGCACAGCTGCAGAAGGCTTTGTGTCTTCTTATGCTCCTCTCAAGAACAATAAGCACCTTAATATTCCTTTTCAGTCAACTCAGCCGAGGAAAGGAAAAGACAAGTCAGAATTACAAGGCCTAAATCCTTCATCCCTGGACTGTGCCTGCGGAATGAGGCAAGGAGTCTGGGGCCATGCCTCCATTGTGTCAGTAATGCCTAACGTGGCTCCCGACATGTTTTGAAAATGGGTGCTTATTCAGGAGAAGCTCAGTCGTTTACAACTGGACCCCAATCTTCTTTAAGAGTCTACATTAAGAAAGTAGATACAAATCATACATGAATATAAACATTTGTTCTTGCAATGACTTATGTAGTTAATCTGATTATTTGATATTACCAAATAAAATCCTGTAGTCAAGTTCTTGCCCCCTTTATCTATTTGCTCATTAAAGACCTGAATGGATTATGGTGAATACCTTCCAACAAATAGACAGCGTTTCATAACTGCTGCTCTTGGTACCAGTTTATATACTGAATCGGCAGTTGTCAGCCAGTAGTTTTATTAATTCACTTTCACTTTCATGCATTGGAGAAGGAAATGGCAACCCACTGCAGTATTTTTGCGTGGAGAATCCCAGGGACGGGGGAGCCTGGTGGGCTGCCATCTATGGGGTTGCACAGAGTTGGACACGACTGAAGCAACTTAGCAGAAGTAGCAGCAGCAGCAGTTTTATTAATACTGTGATAGCTATATTTCAACAAAAGAGAGCTTTAGTGGTGTATCCCATTGATCATAATTCCCACATCACCTTTGTGTTATTTTCCAAGCTAAACTTATAGTATTGGGTATTATGAAATGTGCTGGGTGGGGATAGGAGGGAGAAAATTAAAATTGTGAGAAAATGGAAATAAGAGATTATATTGAGAATTCTCTCTAAAATGTTACTTAAAAAGTTCCTTAGTGAGGTATTTTAATGTTCAGATTCACTGAGCAGAGGTACTTTTTGTTGAAGAAATTATATCATCTTTTAGTTTATATCCATTATCACTGGATATAGTAAAGACTTTGTTTGCTACAGTAAAGTTTATCTCCAAATGTTCTTCTAAAGGATTAGAAGGTACACTTTTGATAATTTATTGCCTAATTATATTTTATTGCTATTTTCATCTTACATCAAATTATATTAAAATTTTATATTAGTGTTATGATTTATACTTGCTATGTTTATAATACTTTAGAGATTTTTCCATAATCCATAGGGCTAGTACATTTTAGTGCCTTCAAGCATAATTTTTAAATTATAAATGTTTTAAAGGTTTTAGAGAATTATATAATATACTCTTGCTTTATGAAATAATGCTCAATATGGATCAATAATGCTATCTATCTCTAAAAGTCTTCACTTTTTAAAAATAAAAGAGGGAAAATAAGCATTTAAATTATACATTCAGAAAATTAATATTTTGGAAGAAATGAGAAATTAAGATAACAATAGAATTAGAAAACATGAAAGAGTAAAATTATAAATCTGAGCAAATTTTTAATTGTAAGTGAAAGATTTCAAAACATGGTTCTAAAATAATCAGATACGTATACAGTTACAATCAGGTACAGAAGGACAAAATTAATTCACTATCATACCCCTTAATCTTTTGAAAATGAAGATGGCATATATGAAAACTTAAGAGATTCAAAATATATATTTGACAGATTTCTTGAATTGGATAGGTTCTGGATAAATGTGTATTATTAACATGAAGCCAAGAAGGAATAAGTAGTTAAATACAACAATATCCTTGGAAGAAGTTTTAAAAAATATGTCAAAAACCTACTTTCATAAAAGGTTCTGGGCCCAGACAATATTGGGGAAAATTATATTTCAACTTTCATTGCAGTGCTCTCTAGATTGTTTTAAATGCACACACACACACACACACACACACACACACACACACAATGGAGAGGTTTCAAATTGTTTTACGAAGCTAGCATAACCTAATACTAAAGCCTTGTCAAACCCTGTTCAAAGTAAGAAAAGCTCCTCAATAGTCATAGAGAATCCATGGGGTTACAAAGAATTGGGCATGACTGAGCTCAGCCCACATACACACATAGAGAGAGAATAGAATAATTCAAAATACTTCTGATATCAACATAAATTTCATTTTCTCTGAAAGCATTCCCTAAGACAACTGATTGAATCTATTTGTAGAAATGTTTTTAAAAAGCATTATCCTGAATATGTAAAAATACGTAAAAAATATAAAAATTAATATATATATTCATGCAAAATTTTAAAACCATATGGAACATGAAAAATATATAATGTATGTATTTATAGGTATAAAATACCACAATACTAACATTTGATTAATCTTTAACATGGGATTACATATGATTTCATATTTCACTCATGCTAGAAATACTTTGCAATTCTTTCTGTTGTTATGAAAGTACATAAGTAAATAATTCATATTATAATTACGATGTTCATCTTATAGAGAAATATATTCCAGAGTGTTATTTCTAGGAACTCACAGTGATAAAAATTATTACCTGTGAGTTAGTTTTTGTTTTGTTCTTAGGTTGTGTTTTGCCTCTCCGAGGAAGACTCACTACTAACTGAGCTTTCCAAAAACTCTGTGCTACTTACATGCCTCAGGGTACCTGCAAGGGAGAGGAAGTCTTCTATCAGAAAATGGAATTACCAGTCACCCAAGGGGGTGGATGTCAGCACAGCAGGTCCTGATCATGTTGCCCTCTGGCTGTTCATTGACAGTTACAACCAACAATTGTGTTTTCAGCCTGCACTGACTGGTGAATGACTCATTGACAGCTCTTTGATTTCACCCACCCATACTTCTTACTATTTCCATTTAATGTTATTTTGTGTCTGTCTTACTTTTTTTCTTCACTGGATTTTCTTAAAAATTTTTTTGGAGTATAGTTACTTTAAACTGTTGTGTTAGTTTCTACTGTAAAACAAAGTGAATCAGCTATATAAGCACATTGTTGTTGTTTAGTTGCAGAGTCATGTTCAACACTTTGCAAACTCATGGATTTGCCTGCCCAGGCTCCTCTGTCCATAGGATTCTCCAGGCAAGAATACTAGAGTGGGTAGCTCTTCTGTTCTCCAGGGGATCTTCCCAATCCAGGGATTAAACCTGCGTACCCACTTGGCAGGCAGATTCTTTACCACTGAGCCACCAGGGAAGCCCTCATATATATACACAGAGCCCCTTATTTTTGGATTTCCTTCCCATTTAGGTCACCGCAGAGGACTGACTAGACTTCTCTGTGCTGTACAGTATGTTCTCATTAACTATCTATTTTATACATAGGAATGTATGTATGTCAACCCCAAACATACTGTTTTTATTTAAATTGCTAACACATACATATGGTAAAAATAAAAAAAAAAAATCAGAAGTTACCAAGAGACATATAGTGCAAAACAGTTGTTTTCCTTGCCCTGTTTCTAATTCAATCCTATCTCTTCTCAGTGGGATGCCTGCTTGCCAGTTTTCTATATGTCGTTCCAGAGATGGTCCCTGAACATCCAAGCATGTGCTTATGTATCTTTCTGAGAAAAATCAATGTTAGCATGTTACCATACTTTGACATCTTTAAAATTTTTAACAACGTATTTTGGAGGTTTTCTCACATTAGGACACAGAATTACCTGACTCTTAGTAATGACTGACTATTGCTTTAGTAAATATACTTAATATATTCATGTAAAATATATATAATATATTTGAATAGTTCTTTATGATGAACATTTAGGACACATGAACAAAGGGCATGAAAAAGAGTCCAATATTATGAAATAAAGGAAAATAGGTCAAGCACTCATGATGGAGAGAAAATATATTGTCCTAATACAGGTGTGTCTGGTGTACTAACAAGTTCTCTCATGCTTGTAGACATATAAATAGATGAAACTTTTATATATGTTTTGACCATACCTAAAGTGATCTTAACTTTTTTACCCAACACCTCCTTTTTAACATATGAGTGGGTGATGTGGGAAGTGGGAAGGAGATTTAAGAAGGAGGGGACATGTATACCTATGATTGATTTCATGTTGATGTATGAACAATACAATCAGTTCAGTTCAGTCGCTCAGTCATGTCCGACTCTTTGCAACCCCATGGACTGCAGCACACAAGGCTTCCCTGTCCGTCACCAAGTCCTGAGGCCCTCTCAAGCTCACATCCATCGAGTTGGTGATGCCATCCAACCATCTCATCCTCTGTCATCACCTTCTCCTCCTGCCTTCAATCTTTCCCAGCATCAGGGTCTTTTCCAGTGAGTCAGTTCTTCACATCAGGTGGCCAAAGTATTGGAGTTTTGCTTCAGCATCAGTCCTTCCAATGAATATTCAGGACTGATTTCCTTTAGGATTGACTGGGTTGATCTTCTTGCAGTCCAAGGGACTCTCAAGAGTCTTCTTCAACACCGCAGTTCAAAAGCATCAATTCTTCAGCACTCAGCTTTAAAGCGATTGTCCTCCAATTAAATATTTTTAAAAAGATCCAGCCAGAAAAATATTCAATGAAACTATGAGCAAACATGGAGGTCTTGTCTTGTTTAAACAAAACTTGAATTAGGAAGGTAGCAGTTTGGGCAGCAATGCATTCAGTGAATGCCTGGACATAATCACCAATGAAAGGATGGTGGCAATTAAACATGACAAAAAAAACATACAGTTTAAAGAAAAACTTAACACGGAAGCTTATAAATGTTTATGCCATGCAGCATAATTGATATCACCAAAGATTGAAACCATTTTCAATGGTTTTTAAACCTTTTTTCTCTAAGACCAAATGACAGAGGAAAGGTAAGAGAAGCTGAAGAAGACGACACAAGTCTGTAATTAGGCACTTTTGCTTGGAGAAGGCATTTTTGATAAAAGAGTTTGTTAGAGCAAAAAGTCGACAATGCAAACTGAACAATTTGGATTAGAGTGCAGAATTTCTCTATGCTTTCCTATTTCCTTAAAATCTATCTGATGCCAAATGTATAAAAAGCTAGTTAGTTTGGGTATACATGCTTTATGTCTCACCTAGAGAACTAGAAGATCTTGCCATTGGATAACTTATAGTCATATTGAACACAATATTTAGGAAGAAACAAAAGGTCATTAAAAGAGAGTAAAAAAGAGAAGCTGCACTTGAAAATAAACTCACTTTTATCATTGGCCTGGCCTTGTCAAACTGCCCAGCTCCTAATGACTGCTACCGTGAGGTACTATTCGAAATTTATGGTTCCTTGAATCTAGACACCTAATGCCTATTGGAAAATTCACTCGCCTGGGATTACCAATCTTGTTCCTTCTTTGCCTTTCATGGTCTGTGTGACATAAGACAAATATCTAAACTTCTTAGAGTCACCTCCAAAATATAGCCTAGATGATTATGAGTGTCTTCCCGATTCTAGGTTCTTCTTGGTTCTGGCTCCTTATTTGTTTTCAAGGGGGTGCAAGTCCTAAGGGAATGCTGGAAACAATCAGCATTCTAAAAGCAGTATCTGATAATTATATCCACTGGGTAAGCAGAGGTTGGCTCTACTGAAATATATGCCCCAGTGCTATTTAAAGCTATATGCACCAAAGCATTATTTTTCAAAATTTGAACTGATGTTTTCTGCATGCCTGTGGGTTCTCGATAGAATAGAAATACTAAAATATGGTTACTTCAATGCAAATTTGACTTCAGTTTAAAGTCACTAACTATACGTTTACTATTTTCATTTATTACAATATCCCAAAGGAATGACATTTATTCGTATGTCACAGCTTGATCTAAAAGGCTGTTTTGAGTCAAAGCTGTGGACTTTGGCAAGAAATTACACAGTAGATATCCATCTACTGGAGAACTTAGAACAAGCTCAAAAGTTTTCTGTGATAGTGGAAACTGACTGTGTTTTTTGTACATCCTTATATTGTACCCAGTGTTGGTTTTTTGCTCACCAAATTTCAGATATACGTCTAGGTTCAAACCAGGTCTCATTTCATCTTGCCACATCCCTAGGCCAGTTAATTGTAGTTTCACAGATTCAGACTTTGTGAACTGCAATTTCAGACAATTATTTTTATCATACCAGATCACTGTTATGAAACAGTCTATGTTATAGGCAAGACACAGTGTACATAACATTATGTTAGGGAGAAGTTCTCCTCAGGGTTCATGACAATCACAGAAGAGTTTAAAATGGGAATTAAATTGGTAGTACATATATAGGAAGAAGTTAGGAAAGGATAAACAATGTTTTAAAATGAGTTCCACTTGACGAGTAAGTGAAAAGTAATGTACATAAATTAACTAAAGGGCTTAGAGTTTTAGTAAATGCACATCTATCTTTCATAAACCTTCTATGGGTTAACAACATAGTTCTTTATTTTTTTCCAGTTCTGATTTTCTGGGAGGAATGTCTGCTGCATCTTCTCGTTATCTGCAGTCTAGGATTCTAATAAATTTGGCTGCAGAAAGAGGCACAATATGTCTCGTCTTAGTGTGTTCTGCTGTTTTTGGCCCTTTGGTGCACATGACACCTGAATGCAGACGCACAGCTGAGAAGCGACAAGCAGAGCAGACAACGTGCCACGCACAGGACCGAAGTCACTTCTGGGCTTGTCATTCATGTGACAATGTACGTGTTTTACGGTTATGTTCAGTAATTCACATGCTGTGATGTAACTGCACATGGATGCTTTTGTGTGCATATTTGCATATGTGTCTATGTATCTAAAAAGGTAGTAAACTTGCAGAGAGAAGCAATTACAATTTCCATCTTTATGTACAATTCCCTACCATTAGTACCTGATATTGAAAAGGAATAGGGCAGGGATTTGTAGCCCCGCAAAAGACTATGGTTTTTCCAGTGGTCATGTATGGATGTGAGAGTTGGACTGTGAAGAAAGCTGAGCACTGAAGAATTGATGCTTTTGAACTGTGGTGTTGGAGAAGACTCTTGAGAGTCCCTTGGACTGCAAGGAGATCCAACCAGTCCATTCTGAAGGAGATCAGCCCTGGGTGTTCTTTGGAGGGAATGATGCTAAAGCTGAAGCTTCAGTACTTTGGCCACCTCATGCGAAGAGTTGACTCATTGGAAAAAACTCTGATGCTGGGAGAGATTGGGGGCAGGAGGAGAAGGGGACGACAGAGGATGAGATGGCTGGATGGCATCACAGACTTGACGGACATGAATCTGAGTGAACTCCGGGAGTTAGTGATGGACAGGGAGGCCTGGTGTGCTGTGATTCATGGGGTCACGAAGAGTCAGACACGACTGAGCGACTGAACTGACTGAACTGACCTGAAAAGAATTAATTATTTATGACATGATTTTGCTATTCATGCCTCAAATTTTTTCAAAATTCCAACGTCATCATTTATTCAACATACATACTTAGTCTTTGGGCCAGTCACTGCCCTAGACATTAGGAATATGGCTGTGAGCAAAATAGACACTTATGAGGAGTATCACTAATGAAACTTTATTTTCTCTGTTCCTATCTAAACATCCTTCTAATATTCCTAAATCTCTAGCCAAATGTACTAAATACTTTGTGATTAGTCAGTAATCACAGGATTCTTTTCTTAGTGCTCCTCATATTATATATAGAGCGCATGGTCTTTACAATTAAGAATTTATAGTCGATTAATACTTTGATTTGAAAAGATACATATATGCAATGTTCATAGCACCATTATTTACGATTGTCAAGATATGGAAGCAACCTATGTCCAAGAGCAGATGAATGGGTAGAAGAGATGTGGTGTACATACACTATAGAATACTGCTCAGACCAAAAAAAAAAAAAAAAAAAAAAGAAATTCTGCCACCTGAAACAATGTGGATGGACCTAGTGGGTATTATTCTTAGTGAAATAAATCAGACAAAGACAAATGTTGTTAATAGATTTATTTTACTGAGTAAATAATCTTACAGATTATATGGAAGACTAAATTCTTTAGCAACAAAAGTATCATAAAGAAGATCAACAAAGGGAAACTTGCCTTTCCAGATACCAGATCATACTCTGATGACACTGTAATACAAATAATAAGAATCGGTATCAGAATAAGTAGAAAACAACAGAAAGGACAATCTTCTTGGACCCTACTACCAACCAAAATTTAATACAGCATTCTCAAAATTATATAATAATTCAACTTAGTTGAAAGAAAATAATTTAATAAAAAATCCTGCAACACTCCGTATCCTGTGGAAGATCATTTAAAAATGGACCACTTTATTATACTATAAACACAAAATAATTCTAGATTGTTTAAAAATCTTTGTTGTTTGTTCTTTAGTTACTGTCTTGTCCAATCTTTTGCAACCCCATGAACTGTAGCTCCTCTGTCCATGGGATTTCCCAGGGAAGAAAACTGGAGTGAGCTGCCATGCCCTCCTCCAGGGGATCTTTCTGACCCCAGGGTTCTCTTATGCCTCCTGCATTGGTGGGTGGCTTTTTAACAACTAGTGCCACCTGGGAGAAGGCAACGGCACCCCACTCCAGTACTCTCGCCTGGAAAATCCCATGGACGGAGAAGCCTGGTGGGCTGCAGTCCATGGGGTTGCACAGAGTTGGACACAACTGAGCGACTTCACTTTCACTTTTCCTTTCGTGCATTGGAGAAGGAAATGGCAACCCACTCCAGTGTGCTTGCCTACAGAATCCCAGGGATGGGGGAGCCTGGTGGGCTGCCGTCTATGGGGTCACACAGAGTTGGACACGACTGAAGCGACTTAGCAGCAGCAGCCACCTGGGAAGCCCATTCAAGTTATAGTGTGACAAAAAGGCAAAGGGAATCAACTAGAAGAAGGAACATTATCCAAAGATGGATGAAGGGACTTGTGTCTTCTTGGGAGAAGTTGCTTGTGATAACTGTTCGAGGGAGATTGCATCCTATTTGCCAGAAGCATGATTTGTTTTCCTTTTAATTGGATACTGAGTATGGTTCAAAGAGGCACATACATGTGAGAAATGGTCAAGCAGTTGATTATGGTACCTTTTTTTCCTGTGCAGCTTAGGTTCAATTGAAATTGTGTTTCTTGAAATCCTTCTGCTACGGTCCCAGGTTGGAGTGGCCCATGAGCAAAATTTGCATGAGATTTAGAAGGTGAGAGAGAATCAGCCCGCTCTACTTTCTGAAAGTCAATATAGGTCACCAGATCCACTGCAGCTTTCTTTTCTTGCTGTGAATTTGCTAGTTTATATTGTTGCTACAGAACAACAGCAGCCAGGCTAACAAGCCCTCCAGATTCTATCGGATCTTCCAATTCAGTATTTGCAAGTTCTGGAGCAAGTATATTGCTGAAGAAGTACAATATTGAGGCAGCTCTGCAGTGAAGGACACTGGATTCTCCTGTAGATCACTTATGCTAGGTTAGAAGCTGTGAAAATTAGGTGTGAGTTATGGTTTAGATTCAAGGGTTCCAGTTTACTTGAATGAGCACCAATTAATCCTCAACCCATCCACTACAGCTTTCCTTCCTAACTGTGGCCCTTTATAACCAGCAGTAACACAGACACAGCATTTGACATAGGCAACAAGCCCCTCCATGGACCTTCTCACTGGCTCCCATAATTGTGTAAAATCCAACCCATACAATAAATTCCTTACTCCATGTGGTTCTGATTCTCTGATCAAATCCTGAGGGATTCAAATTCCAACTTTATTTTAGGCCAAATTCCTCATGCATCATTTCTAATAATATTTCTATTACTTTGTTACATTAATTTAATTCTCTGAAATATTTGTAGATTTTAATCTTAAAATGTTAGGACCATATTTCGATCCTTATGACCTATAAATAGAAGACATGAATCATATTCTGAAGTAATTTCCTATGTTTTCTATTGCTCCAAACAGAGGAGGAATACATAAATATTATTTCTCATAAGGAAAGTAGGCCCTATGCAGTAATAACTAATAAGAATGAATAGACTATGGCTTGTAGGGAACCTGGCTACACTGAAATGCTAGAAAGGGGCTTGAATGTATTGGATCATAGGCAAATACAATAAGAGAATAAAGAACAGGAAAGAGGAAAGAATACAAAATGGGGCATCAAGGTAAGGAAGAAAAAGAGGTAAGGAAGAAAAAGTAATATTTTTTTCCCAAATATTGAATTGATTGCCTTTCATTCTCTTGGAAAAATATACATGAAGGATATATATAGAGAAATTGTTTTATTAGTCATTTATTGCAATAGATGAATACAGATTTTGGGATACAATTTAGAGACCCTCATATTTGATCTTTAAACTAGTCGCCACCACTTCATTACCTCCTGTGATGTCTAGAATTTTGTATGATTTCACTACAAGCCCAAGTCTTCCTCCCCTCATTTTTCTGATAGTAGCCATCCTACACCATCATCAGTATCCTTTATCTCCACTAGCTAAGGACCCTTTCTATGGTCCTCTGCCAACTTAGACCACCTCACATCAAACATGGATACTCACACAACTGCACACAAACACAATTGCATTCACCGAGATTTTACAGTTTAGGGGAAATAAAAAGCTATTAATGGAGTAGGAATTCTATTTTTTCCTCTACTTTTAGCACTGTCATATACTACTTTTAATATATTTGTCACTAACATTACGTTTTAGCTTACGGAATACTTGAGGGACAAACTCTTCAAAAGAAAATTCCACAGTTATCAAGCTTTGTGTACTTCCCTAACCCAGCTCCCCAAAGATGCCAGTTTATGCCAGTGAAGATAAAGAACTTTGCAAAAATCACAAAGTCACAGTGATTTGGGTCCTAGTAGATCTGCTGAATGGGTCAATAAAACACAAAAGCAGGGCTTCTTTGTTCTCATTATGTACAGAATCAGTATGTTAAAAAAGAAAAGCAGCACCCACTCCAGATTTAAAGAGAAGAAATAACAAGAAGGGAATAGATGAGGAGAGTTAGAGGAACAGGGAAAACAGCCGTGAGCAGTAAGACTACTAAATCATCTTCATTTATTCATATATGTAAAATGGTTCATTCATCCTAAGTACCATCATGGGTTGAGGCTACTAATCAAAATAAAATTCATGCAAATATATGTACATGATTTGCAGATGAGCCATGGCCTCCAGGTTTTTGGAAAGTTGCCAGTATTGTCCTTGATAAAGCAAAGTTTAGGCCCTTTCTGAGCTCTGAAATTGTCACTCTTTGTTAGAAATGCAGAGTACATAAACTGATGAAGGGAGAGAGTGAAATTGGAGTGAGGGAGGTTAACCTAGTGGCAGTCTTTACAAGAAGAAATTACCCAGGTTTTCCTTCAACTGCAGGATTTATGAGCTCTGGAATATTTAATATTTACAAACAGAAAAGAATCACATTCAGCACACAATCAGTATGAAAGAATATGTTATTCTTTCATAAACAGATTTTTAAATTGTAATCAGGTTGTGATTCTTTAAATTTTAAGTATTAAAGCAGTCTAATAATTTAAAATTTATCTCATTAAATGTTCTATGGGATATTGTTAATTATTACTAGGTTATCTTCCTTTGTTCAGATGAAGGACAGACACTGCACAGCAAAAATTATATATTTTGATTCCATATTATTCTGGATTATTTGGTGATTTTGAAGGTGGACATGCTTGCCAGGTAGACCTAGTAGGAAAAAAAACCCTGCCAATGCAGGAGACATAAGAGATACGGGTTTGATCCCTGGGTTGGGAAGATTTCCCTGGAGGAGGCATGGCAAGCCCTCCGGTATTCTTGCTTGGAAAATCCCATGGACAGAGGAGGCTGGCAGGCTACAGTCCAGATGGTTGCAAAGAGTTAGACATGATGGAAGGGACTTAGTATAGCACATGATGTCTTAGAGAAACAGTGTGATACATTTATCAGGGAGAGGATTGGGTAAATAAGTAGGAGTTGAAGGAACTAATAAGGTTAATAAAAATTCAATAAAGTATTCATGAATATAGGTACATTTTTCATTCAGTCATTCATTCACCCCACAAGTATTATTAAGGTATTGAAGCAAGGTACTAGGGACATAATGTTTAGTCATGCGACACAGCCCCTACCTTTTAAGTACTAAAAATCCAGTAGAAAAGATAGACAAGCAATCAAATTGTATGGATGTGTAATGAGAGAGGTAACGGAGGAGCACAGGGTGCTGTAGTTCGAAGAAAAGTACAAACAATTTTACACAGATGGAATTTATTTCAAATGATCCCCAAAGAAGGCTACTATCTTTTTTTTTTTTTTTTCTTCCTTGTACACACTTGGTGTTCCTTCTTTCAAGAGGTGGAGTGTCTTTCCCCTCCTCTGTAAATCAGGGTTCTCCAGAACAACAGAGTCAGTAAGATATATACTGATATTAGATATTTATTTGATATTTATTTAAAGGCCAGCTGAACAATGTGACTTAAAGTCAACTTGAAGAATGAGAAAGAGCCAGAGTGACAAATGAGCCCTACAGACAGTGTGGAAAGTGCGAAGAGCTTGAGCAGAAGAAGTTGGCAAGTTTAAAGCAGTGAAAGAATGTCAGTGTTTCCTGAGCAGAGAAGGATGGGAAGATGAGGTGAGAGAGGAAGGAAAGGCTTGTTTCTGCAATATCTTTTAGGCTGTGGGAAGGAGATTGGCTTCTATTCTGTGCTCTGTCGCTTCAGTCCTGCTGGACTCTTTGCGACCCCATGGACTGTAGCCTGCCAGGCTCCTCTGTCCCTGGGATTATACTGCAAAAATATTGGAGTGGGTTGCCATTTCCTTCTCCAGGGATCTTCCTGACCCAGGGATCAAACCCACATCTCCTGAGGTTTCTGCACTGGCAAGCAGATTCTTTACTACTGAGCAACCTGCTTTTATTCTAGTAGCTATTGTAAATATGGTAGTGTCTTAGCTTTCTGAAACACTGTAACAAATTACCACAAATTGAGTTCTTAGAACAATACACATTTATTATCTTAACAGTTTTTGAGGTCAGAAGTCTGAAATGGGTCTTAATGGGCTAAAATTAAAATATCAGCAAGGCTGTGATCCTTTCTTGAGTCATTTTGAGGAGGCTATTTCCTTGTCTTTTCCAGCTTCTACAGGCCACCTGAATTCCTTGGCTTATGGCTGCTTCCTCCTCCTTCAAAGTAAACAGCGTAGCATCTTCAAACCTCTCTCTGACTCTTCTTCCTCCCACTTGTGACTGCGTTGAGTCCACTCAAATATTGCAGGAAAATCTCTTCATCTCAATATCAGATGATTAGCAACCTTGAACTCCATCTACAACCTGAATTCCCCTTTTTCATATAACTTAAAATACTCTCAGGTCTTGGGATTAGGACATGGACACTTTTGGGGTTGGGCAGCAGATTTATTTTTCCTGTGATTAGACTGGCAAGATGGGAGTCATCACAGAAGAAACAGCAGAGATGTCAAACTAAGGTTGATTTTCATATAATCAGGCTTCCCAGGTGGCGCTAGTGGCAAAGAACCTGCCTGCCAATGCAAGAGAAATAAGAGATGCGGATTTGATCCCTGGGTCAGGAAGATCCCCTGGAGAAGGGTATGGTAACCCACCCTAGTATTCTTGCCTGGAGAAGCCCCAGGGATAGAGGAGCCTGGCAGGCTATAGTCCATAGGATCACAAAGAGTCAGACATGACTGAAGTGACTTAGCATAGTCAGGAATTATACTTGTATCTATATTTATGTATACAAACATATTCAACTACAATTTCTAGTAAAATAAATCATTTTTAAATATTGCAAATAAGAATCCTCCTAGATAATTAGCTTTCAACCAGGCTTACAGAATACTCATAGAAACCAAATTATAGTTCAGGTTTTTATTTGGTCATCAAATTTCTGGTTGGTTGACTTTGGGGTCAATTTTGTTAAAAAGAAAAAAACAGAGATTCCTTGTTTTTAGTGTAATGATATCCTCTCTTGTTGAAAGCCTATCTCAGAAAACAGGGCTTTTAGAATTACTCTGTTTATCTGTTACCTTTGCAATATAGGCTTGCAGAAGGAAGCTTCTGTTTTTCAAGACCTACCTCTAAATCATAAACCATATCTTTAAATGATTGAATTTTTTTTTTAAATTTTAGTAGAAAGGGGTTGGAGAAGGCAATGGCACCCCACTCCAGTACTCTTGCCTGGAAAATCCCATGGACGGAGGAGCCTGGTAGGCTGCAGTCCTTGGGGTCGCCAAGAGTCGGGCACGACTGAGCGACTTCACTTTCACTTTTCACTTTCATACATTGGAGAAGGAAATGGCAGCCCACTCCAGTGTTCTTGCTTGGAGAATCCCAGGGACAGAGGAGCCTGATGGGCTGCCGTCTATGGGGTCGCCAGAGTCGGACATGACTGAAGTGACTTAGCAGTAGCAGTAGAAAGGGGAGAGGCCAGGTTATCACTGTGGTCAGATTCTTTTCCTAAAACACATATTTGACCAAAAATGTTTACTTTTCAATTTCTGGATTCAGTAGTATTCATTTCATTTACACTCTATGGTGGTAAGTTGTGTCTGACTCTTTGTAACCCAATGGACAGTAGCCTGCCAAAGCCCCTCTGTCCATGGAATTTCCAAGACAAGAATACTGGAGTAGGTTGCCATTTCCTTCTCAAAGGCATCTTCCCAATCCAGGGATCAAACCTGGGTATCTTGCATTGTAGGCGATTTCCTGCCTTGCAGGTTGATTTTTTACCGAGCCAGCAGGGACCCTTTACTGCTCTACAACCTGGTTCATTTTGATAAGTGTAACAGGACTCAAAGACTGATAAACATTTAAAGACCTCCTTGTTCGACATATAATGTTCGACATAGCTATTAATAGAGCCAAGTAATATTGAGGTAAGGGAATTTACTTCCTTCTTAGCTTTGAGAAACCCACAGTGACATTTTAAAAAATCATATTTGCCAGAAATAATTTTATTACTCCAGTAGATTCATGTATTCCAAGAAACAGAACCAAGAATCATTCTATTTCTCTCTTTCAAGTTTCTTTCACCTGCAATGTATAACTGTAGGGAAATTCTCCTTTGTTGAGATCCCCAAGTTTGCCAATGTTTCTGGTTTTCCAGGAAGTAACAGTCTTTACTACAGCAGTCCCCAACCTTTTTGGTGCCAGTTTCATGGAAGACAATTTTTCCATAGACTAGGAGTGGGGGATGGTTTGGGGATGATTCAAGCACATCATATTTATTGTGCATTTTATATCAGTTATTATTACATTGTGATATATAATCAAAAAATTATGCAAATTACCATAATGCAGATTCAGAGCATCAGGCACTAGATTCTCATAAGGAGCACGCAACCTAGATCCCTTGCCTATGCAGTTCACAGTAGGGTTCTGGCTTCTATGAAATGATGCCACTGATCTGACAGGAGGCAGAGCTGAGGCAGTAATGTGAGCAATGTGGAGCCGCTGTACATACAGATGAAGCTTCGTTCCCTCACCCACTGCTCACCTCCTGTTCTTAATGGTGATAGACTGGTTCTATTGCCATTATCTGGTCGATAGCCTGGGGATTAGAAACCTCTGCTTTACTCTACATAAGGATAGGACCTCATTAATCATAGGATAGGTATAGATGAGGTTTTCAAAAGAATTTTGTATACGTTATTTCCGTACTCTCCTTTTAATTTAGCTGTAGACTTGGGTATAACTAATTAACGAGATTTGTTTTTAGCTGTATTCTTCCTTACATATTTTGTTTATTTGATTCTATACTGGTGAGAAGTAGGTTATGCAGTTATGCAAATAACTACATTATGCCATGAAATTAAAGGAGCTCGATAAAAGTATTTGAATGCTGCTGCTGCTAAGTCACTTCAGTCGTTTCTGACTCTGTGTGACCCCATAGTCGGCAGCCCACCAGGCTCCCCCATCCCTGGGATTCTCCAGGCAAGAACACTGGAGTGGGTTGCCATTTCCTTCTCCAATACATGAAAGTGAAAATGAAAGTGAAGTCGCTCAGCTGTGTCCGACCCTCAGCGACCCCATGGACTGCAGCCCTCCAGGCTCCTCCATCCACGGGATTGTCCAGGCAAGAGTACTGGAGTGGGGTGCCATTGCCTTCTCCGATTTGAATGCTATCAATATGCATTATTATTTTATGTAATTATTATTTTTTACTCATAGGGCTATAATCTATAATAAGTTTTTTTGTGTGTAAAATATCTTTCTTAAATTTTGAGTGATCAGAAGCAACTATAATGAGAAAATTTTCATTTCTGTTTGTAAATTTTTTTACTAAGATGAGGGTTAGATATAGATGAAGAAATAACTTGTTCCATAAGACCACCAGAATTTGGAACATTATAAATAATACCATTAATATTTCAGTGAAAAATGCCAATTAGATTTCCCTTATTCATTTGAAAATGAAAGTTGCTCAGTTGTGTCTGATTCTTTGCAACCCCATGGGCTATACAGTCCATGGAATTCTCCACTCAAGAATACTGGAGTGGGTAGCCTTTCCCTTCTCAAGGGGATCTTCCTAATCCAGGGATCAAACCCAGATCTCCTGCATTGCAGGCAGATTCTTTACCAGCTGAGCCACAAGGGAAACCCAAAAACACTGGAGTGTGTAGACTATCCCTTTTCCAGCGGATCTTCCTGACCGAGAAATCGAACTGGGGTCTCCTGCATTGCAGGAAGATTCTTTACCAACTGAGCTATCAGGGAATTTAGTCTTGTATAATTAATTCTTATCACAGCAGAATTTAGTTAGTAATCTACTTGCAGGATGTCATAAGCTCCAGGACCAAAGGAAATCTTGGCACAGTGCACTGATCCAGTCTGACAGATACCTGCTTATGGCAGCAATGTCAACTGACACTGGGGATCCCGTAAACATAAATCTATTCTTTTCAATGCCAATCTCAATATTAGTTGTTATGGTCTTCTACTGAGACAGTTCTTTTTGATGCTTCCTCCAAAAAGCAAAATTTCTGCCCAATGCTTATTCGGTCTGGCCTTCAGGCCAATGTGGAAGGAAAAGCAGGGAACACTTGTTGATGATAAGATTTAATGGTTTTGATAATTTTATAACAGTCATCAGAAATATGAGAACTGAGAAGGCTAGAAATGCCTATTCAGTTCAGTTCAGTCACTCAGTTGTGTCCGACTCTTTGCGACCCCATGAATCACAGCATGCCAGGCCTCCCTGTCCATCACTAACTCCAGGAGTTCACTCAGACTCAGGTCCATCGAGTCAGTGATGCCATCCAGCCATCTCATCCTCTGCCGTCCCCTTTTCCTCCTGCCCTCAATCCCTCCCAGCATCAGAGTCTTTTCCAGTGAGTCAACTCTTCGCATGAGGTGGCCAAAGTACTGGAGTTTCAGCTTCAGCATCATTCCTTCCAAAGAACACCCAGGGCTGATCTCCTTCAGAATGGACTGGTTGGATCTCCTTGCAGTCCAAGGGACTCTCAAGAGTCTTCTCCAACACCACAGTTCCAACGCATCAATTCTTCGGCGCTCAGCCTTCTTCACAGTCCAACTCTCACATCCATACATGACCACAGGAAAAACCATAGCCTTGACTAGACGGACCTTAGTCTGCAAAGTAATGTCTCTGCTTACATAATTGACTCAGAGTAGGCTCAGCTTCTCTTTTTGATTGGACAGTTCTGCCTGTGCTGTTAGTTTGACAAATTGTGTGGCTCTCACACACAGTGTTGATCTTAATTAACATATGGAGAATACCAAACCTATCTAGTTATTTCCAGCCACTTCTATAGAAAGTGAGAATTTTTTTTTTTTTTAACAGACAGTGAGGGTGTGAAAGATGTTTAAAAAGTTTTATAACTCTGCATCTGGTACACAAGTTTTGGAAAGGCAATATCAAAAAGCCTAAGGAAAGGAAAGTGACTATTGTATAAAGATATAAACATAAGTTATAGATAAATTATTACAGTCTTGATGAGTATTAATCAGAGTGATAATATATCAAAATAAGATAGCAGAGGATACCATAACAAGGTAAATTTAGTTCTTTCAGAAATGAGAAACCTTTATCATTTATTATTAAATAATTCTTAAGCATGGTGAAAAACTCAGATGAGAAAATTTTTGTGAGTTAAGGAAACTCCAGTACATGGTCAGAATACATAAAATGATTCATTATCTTGTTTGCAAGAAAAAATTGAGTATTTCAAGACCAATTTTGAATGATCAGTCCTCTCTTCTTTATCATACCAAAGCTTTATTATCTAATAAGTTGGATATAAGTCTACATAAACTTAAATAAACATATGGTTAGATGACAAATTAAATCTTTCACCTTTAGCTTTAGGATACTAACTTAGCTTATTATAAGAAGATATAGAAAACCCATTGAACTTTCAACTCTAGAGGGATTAATCATTCATTAACTGAATTTAACACTGGCTCACAGTCTTAAAGTCAATTACGACTCTTGGAAATTATTTTTAAATTGGTCTGGCAGAGTAATGCAATCAAAATATCAAATGTTTATCAGGGAGACAACCTTTTACAGTTTTATCAAGATAGGGTAAGTGTAGTAACTAAGTTCACATGATTGGCAACCCTGTCACCAGTTTACAAGAAGATAGCTTTAAAAGACATCAATGTTTATAATTCATATTAGTCTAACTCAGATGTTTGTATCCATATGTGTGTGCTATGTTGCTCAGTTGCTCAGTGTCTGATTCTGTGACTCCATGGACTGTAGCCTGCCAGGCTCCTCTGTCCATGGGATTCTCCAGGCAAAAACACTTGAGTGGATTGCCATTTCCTCCTCCATGGGATCTTGCCGACCCAATGATGGAACCCAGGTATCTTATATCTCCTGCATTGGCAAATAGATTCTATTGGCAGACAGATTCTTTACCACATTGTATTGGCAGATAGATTCTATTGGCAGATAGATTCTTTACCACAGCATCACATGCGAAGCCCCTTTATATCCTTGTGGCCTGAAATAATTTAGGGAAATAATAATTACTGATCCTTTCCATAAACCTAGCATAGGGATTTTAGCAAACTTTAAATGATTAGATTTGCCATAAAATTATAACCAAGTCTTACATAAAACACACTTGCTGTGATAGAATTCAAAGTGGCCAGAGATTATCCTGCTCCTTTATATGTCTTGCTCTTTGTAATGTGACTTTATAACTGTATCCATCAAGAGGTGGAATTCATTTGTCCATATCTTGAACGTGGCCTTCGTTAATGTGATTTACTTTGGACAAAAATGGATATTATCAAAGGTAACATAAAATAAAAGCAGAAAAACATTGCACACTGGAAACTTCTTTTGCAACTCTTGGGTACTCTGCCGTAACTGAATGAGTCCATGTTTGCCGGGGTCCAGCCCCGGTGGATCCAGGGAATTCGAAGGGTGGACGGCGTTGGCGTGGAAAGACTTGTTTATTTATTAATGTAAGATTAGATTAAGAAACTGTAGCGTAGTAGGAAGATTAAGTGGAGGAAGAGGGCTGAATAGCTTGGTTTACGCGGAAGGCCAATAAAATTCCAGACAAGGAATTTGCACCATCTACGTTGGGCCACCGGCGCCCGCTTGAATATCTAAGGGTGCCTCGCCTTAAGCTCCCTTTCGTGCGGGTCTTAACAGCCAGGGCAAGTAAGTAGACCTGGCGAGCCTCCACGCCCCAGGTGGAGATTCAGCCTGAAGTTAAAGTAAAGAGCAGAGAGAGGAAAGGGAGAAAAGAAGAGAGAGAGAAAGACACGGGGGGAGCCAGAGTCCCAAGAAACCAGGCCGAGAGACTAGTTCGAGAAGCTGGCCCGAGAAACTGGCCCCCTTCTTTATTGTTCAGAAGGCCTTTTATACTTTTGATAAAACATGGAGATCAATGGGTAACACAAAATTATGTAGCATTCGCAGCTCAGACTCTTTCTATACATCATTTTGTATACAAAAGGTCTCAGGTGATTTACATTATCTTTTGGCCAAGAGGCTTGTTAACAGTTTTTGGCTCTCTTCCTTAATGAATGTTAATTTTGTTTCCCCTGAAGTGTTTTTCTTTAATCTACATCTCCTTAAAGCACTAAAGTTACATCTCTGTAGAACAAAGGTGCAGTGGGTTATAACAAAGAAGGTATTTAACTCAAAGATCTAATGTTGCTAATACCAGGTCTACTACTTGTTTTTCTATATACCAACTATATCTAAAAATAAAGGATATGAAAATTTGGCAGCAAGCATTGACTCAACAAATGAAACTTTTAATCAGTCCTATTCTAAAGATTTTGACTCCTCGGAAGCTCCTACATTCCTAGGATGTTTTAAGCTTCCTGTGCCTCCTGTGGTCAGGAGGCCTCAAACAATCACATGCGCAGCTGTACGAGTCCTGCAGGCAGGCTAGAAAGCCATCAGAGGGGTTTTTGGATTGAAACACTCTTTCAAATGCAGAAGACTAAAGCCCTGAATTGACTTTTTCCAGAAAATGTCAGAAGAGTGGAAAAGCAGAGCACAAAAGCCGGCAGATTTTTGTTGGGGTACATGCTTAGGAATTTCCAGAGGGGTCCCTGAAGTCTGAGCACGCCTTGCGTATGTCAGCTTCCTTCCTCATGACCTTGTCACGGGCGGGATTCCTCACACTGGCTTCTGGCACATGTTAATGTGCTGGATGATGAGAAACTTAGGCCAAAGTCATTCCCATCACCCACACTTGATAAAAGGCCTACTGCCAGCTATGTTGGAGAAGGCAATGGCACCCCACTCCAGTACTCTTGCCTGGAAAATTCAATAGACGAAGGAGTCTGGTGGGCTGCAGTCCATGGGGTCGCTAAGAGTCAGATATGACTGAGTGACTTCCCTTTCACTTTTCACTTTCATGCATTGGAGAAGGAAATGGTAACCCACTCCATTGTTCTTGCATGGAGAATCCCAGGGACGGGGGAGCCTGGTGGGCTGCCGACTAAGGGGTCGTACAGAGTCGGACATGACTGATGTGACTTAGCAGGAGCAGCAGCCAGCTATGTAAATTAGGCTAATTACAAGTTTTAGCACTAGGCAGCTAGACCAGAGAAGACTAGTTCAGTTCAGTTCAGTCGCTCAGTCGTGTCCGACTCTTTGTGACCCCATGAATCGCAGCACACCAGGCCTCTCTGTCCATCACCAAATCCCAGAGTTCACTCAAAATCATGTGCATCGAGTCCGTGATGCCATCCAACCATCTCTGTCAGCCCCTTCTCTTCCTGCCCCCAATCCCTCCCAGCATCAGAGTCTTTTCCAATGAGTCAACATTTAACATGAGGTGGCCAAAGTATTGGAGTTTCAGCTTTAGCATCATTCCTTCCAAAGAAATCCCAGGGCTGATCTCCTTCAGAATGGACTGGTTGGATCTCCTTGCAGTCCAAGGGACTCTCAAGAGTCTTCTCCAACACCACAGTTCAAAAGCATCAATTCTTCAGTACTCAGCTTTCTTCACAGTCCAACTCTCATATCCATACATGACCCCTGGAAAAACCATAGCCTTAACTAGATGGACCTTTGTTGGCAAAGTAATGTCTCTGCTTTTCAATATGCTATCTAGGTTGGTCATAACTTTTCTTCCAAGGAGTAAGCATCTTTTAATTTCATGGCTGCAGTCACCATCTGCAGTGATTTTGGAGACCTCAAAAATAAAGTCTGACACTGTTTCCACTGTTTCCCCATCTATTTCCCGTGAAGTGATGGGACTGGATGCCATGATCTTCGTTTTCTGAATGTTGAGCTTTAAGCCAACATTTTCACTCTCCACTTTCATTTTCATGAAGAGGCTTTTTAGTTCCTCTTCACTTTCTGCCATAAGGGTGGTGTCATCTGCATATCTGAGGTTACTGATACTTCTCCTGGCAATCTTGATTCCAGCTTGTGCTTCTTCCAGCCCAGCGTTTCTCATGATGTACTCTGCATATAAGTTAAATAAGCAGGGTGACAATATACAGCCTTGACGTACTCCTTTTCCTATTTGGAACCAGTCTATTGCTCCATGTCTAGTTCTAACTGTTGTTTCCTGACCTGCATATAGATTTCTCAAGAGGCAGGTCAGGTGGTCTGGTATTTCCATCTAACCAATAGGCAAACCACAGAATCATACAAAGTTGTAAATGTTTATTTGTTTAAAGCAATATTAAAATAGCAAAAGCTAACTGATGTAAATATTGGTTTCAGAAAGCAGGTAATGCCCACCTTTTGTTTCCATAAAATATTGGCTTTAATCTGGGCTGCAGATAGAGGTTAACATGTGAGGCAACTGTTAGTAGAGACTGAAAAAAATGTATGAACCAGGTTATGGCATAGTAGAACATTTGGCAAAACTTTCATCTACACGGACTTGTACAGACGCCCCCATGCAATAACTCTGAAAGTTCTAAGGGAAATGTAAGAGCCCTCAGCAAGATGAATGAGCTCTTAATAGTCTTAATGACATTTCTTCCTACAGCAGCTTGCCACATCCAAAGTAGAGAGAGCACTGTCTTGAAAAGAGAAAATTGGATGCAAACTTTAGCAGTAGAGAACTTTAGGACTCACATAGTATGGATATGCATCAGATTCATAGGCAATCCATGAAGTTTTAAAGACCATTTTACTGACAAATGGAGAAGGAAAGGGCAACCTACTCTAATATTCTTAATTGGAGAATCCCATGGACAAAGGAGCCTGGTGTGTCCTTTAGGTCACAGAGAGTTGGACACAACTGAGCGACTGAGCACATACTGACAAAAGGACTGTCTGCTTGAATGAAAAGGGCTTGCAATAGTTCAAAAAGAAGTAAGGTTTCTGGGCTTCTAATATTCTGTGGATAGAAATCAAAATGAGAACCACAGACATTTCTTACCATAAGAAACGAAAACCCTATAGGTAGAGCCAGGAGATTCAGAGGATTGTGGGCAAGCAAATTACTTTCAGGGAGTAGAAACGGACTCTAATCAAGGAACATCCCAGACCTAGAGGAGGGGAACCTTTTAACATATGCCTGGATAGATTATAGAATTGGTTCAGACCAAGGACTGCTCTGTGCCTCCCATTCCTTCTCTTTTTGATTAGAAGCAACTATCGCCGTTCTTTCGCGTCCATCTCACCCTCTTATGTTAGGTTAATTGGCAGCAGATATCTTACGTTTTTAGTTCACAGTTGTCTGGATGAAGAGCAGCTGCATGCAATGAGCCACATCCACATCTAGGAAAGCAGCAGATCATGAGGATCTTAACTTCAAGCCAGATGCCATAAATGGCCTAATTAAATCAGACTTTTGGCATCTGGGAAGGGTGAGCATATGCTACACAAAGGCAGAATAATTTGTGGCCAGGAGGCAGTCTGTGGTCCATTGCAAAAATTGCTACAAATTTCCCATCTATTTACCATATCTCTTTGCACTCTGATTTTACAGCTCCTCCCATTAAGAGGTAGAATCTGTTTTTTGAATCTAGCTCTTGAATATGGGCTTGGTCATGTGACTTGCTTTCACCAATGAGATACAAATATGATACAAGCAAGACTCTAAAGAACTTGCATATTGGAGCTTGTACCGATTTCTGTATTTGAAACTCTGCATTTACAACCGTAGCAACAATCCTAGCCTGTTGGATGATGATAGCCATATCATCTCCATCATCCCACGTGACACTGAGCCAACCGCCTGAGGCCATCCTAGAATATCCAGCTTCAGCTGAGACAGCCAGACAAGAAACATTGCTCAGCTAATCCATTATTTCATATGAAATAGTAAAAGTATTATTGTTTGAAGATACTAACTTTGGGGTATTTTGTGAGCCATTAAAATATACATATTCAGTTGCTTCCTTTGTGTCTGACCCTACACAACCCTATGGACTATAGGCCGCCAGGCTCCTCTGTCCATGGGATTCTCCAGGCAAGAATACTGCCATGGGTTGCCATGCCTTCCTGAAGAGGATCTTCCTGATCCAGGGGTCAAACCTGTACCTTTTGTATCTCCTGCATTGCAGGCAGATGTTTTTACTCACAGAGCCACCTCAGAAGCTCTGATATACTATTGGGTTGGCCAAAGGGTTCATTTGGGTTTTTCCATTAGATGTTACAGAAAAAACCAAATGAATTTTGGCCAACCCAATATATTTCTCATTGCAATAAATAGAAGATGCCTCACTCATTTAAGAAAAAATCAATAAGCCAAGCTAATTCATTGAGAGTAACCTTAATAATACACAAATGAGAATGCTATAACTCCTCCAGATTTATTTGCCAAATACAAAGTATTTCAAAGAAGCTTTCACTAGTTCATTTACTGACTGTTAAGAGCTTAATGGTCATTTAAAATTATTTTTTCATGTCTAGAAACTTTAGCATCATAACTTGACTTTTCCTGAACATGAAGAGAAAGATTCTTCTTCTTTAAGGGACAATACAGTTAAAGCACAAAAAACTTGTTTATTTTGTTTATTTCATTTCAACTTAAGGATTCATATAATATAGTTTATTAATCCTTTCCCAAGGAAGCCAAAAGTACGCCAGTTTGTTTTCTCAGGAAATATTTAACAATGAAAGAATCTTATCAAACTAGAGACCTTTTAAAGGATCTTGTCAAAGTAGAGAATGTTTGTGCTGCCAGAATATGTCATTTTCCCTAGCGTTGAACTTAAATATTTAGATTGGATGGAACTGTATAAGCTAAGAAAGTGTGGGGTATGGAGTTTATCATTAAAAATATTTCTACCTATTTTTCCAAATAAAAAAGAAAATTATGGACGTTTAGAGATTTCTTGAATAGTAATTAACACAAGGTCATGCAGCTTCATCCAAGCCAGCTGATCACTCTCATTCCATTTACTTTCTTTTTCCATATACTTTTCAGGCCCCTTCAAATAAATATTGACATCAAAGCAAGGTGTTTGCTCTTTAAGCCATGCCAAATCCACTTCTGTTTCTTTATTTGCACATTTTCTATACTTTTGACAATAGATCTATTTCATTAGGTATGCAAATAGTGCATAAAAATGAGTCTTACAATCTATAAGCTTCTAAGAATATTCCCAAATGAAAATGACATTAGATACAAGGAAGTACAATTGCAGATTTAAGTCCTTTTCTTCTGTAAAAATGACAGAAGCTTTTCTGAGTGACAAGCAATGACATATGGAAAAATGATTGTGCTGGACAACTTAAGATGAATTGATTACAGGACGGGAGAGAAATGTGGGAACCAGGAATCATTTCAATGTTCTTGATGTTAGCAAATTAGAAGAAAGTTTTGCTGCTATTAATGGGAAGAAAAATTAAGAAGAAAAAGATTTAAAGGAAGAAGAAAATGGAGAATCAGTTTTGGGTACATTACATTTTAAGTGCTTGTGACACAGCCAATTAGAGACATCAAGTAGGGAGATGGATGTATGAGTCTGGATTTCAGAAGAAATTTCAGGCCTGGATATATAAATTTGGGAGACTTAATAAACCTAATGGAATAGATGAGATCACTCAGGGATAGATTTTAGGGAGAAACCGCAATGAAGCTTAAAACTGAAGCATAATAAATCATTTGACATAAACTCACAGAGGGTCAAGTATTTGGATGCTTTTATATTTTATTTAAGACACTGACATTCTCAGAGGAAATTCTACAGGAGATGAGTCAATAATGATGTGTTTATCACAATAGTAGAAAACCAGAAGGGATTTACCTAAACTGGAAAATAACTGAGTAAATTATGAACATCCTAATGATATTTCAATTGAGTGTGAAAACTTCGTCATAGTAGAATTTTTTGGTATCAAAAATTGCTGATAATATATTACTAAGAGGGAGAAATAGACTATGTATTCTTTATGTAGAATAAAATAATATTTAAAAATTGGTATAAAGATAGAAAAGACTAGAAGTACCATAGAAATATTGAGTGGTTATTCCTTGGTACTGTGAATATAGATATTTCTGTGTTTTTCTTTTCTTTACTTGGTGGTAAAGGTTTACTGCATTGAGTAATAATCATGCCTAAAAAAGATTCTCTGAAGAATTCAAATAGAAAATAATACTAGTAATAATACTAATACACTAAACAGTTGCAACAAAAGAGATGGAAGAGGAAATTTCTGTGAAAATAACATTATAGTTTTTGAGTGCTTAATTTTTGCCTGGTACCATGCTTTGCTAAGTGCTTTATGTGGACTGTCTTATGCAATTCTTATAAAAATTGTATAGGATGGGACTATTTTTATTACCTTTACAAAAGTTTAAGAAAATTTTATTGAGTCTATATTTAAGAGCAGTTTTAGGTTTAGAGCAAAGTGTAGGGGAAGATATAGAGATTAGCCATATACGCTTCTATCCTGGCGTATGCATAGCCTCCTCTATTAGCAACATCCCCCATAAGAATCATACGTTTGTTACAACGGATGAGCCTACATTTACACGTCATAACAATCCAAGGTCAGAGTTTACATTATGGTTCATTCTTGGTGGTGTATCTTCTATGAGTTTGAATAAATTTATAATGACATATATCCATCATTGGGATTCCCCAGTGTCTCAGCAGTAAAGAATTGCCTGCAATGCAGGAGACACAGGTTCAATCCCTTGGTCAGGAAGATCCCCTGAAGGTGGGCACGGTAACCCGCTCCAGTATTCTTGCCTGGAAAATCCCATGGTCAGGGGAGTCTGGTGGGCTACAGTCCATGGGGTCACAAAGTCAGACATGACTGAAGCGACTGAGCATGCACGCGTGTATCCATCATACAGTACCACACAGACTATTTTCACTGCCTCCCCAAACGTTCTGTGTTGTACCCATTCATCCCTCATTGCTCCCAACCCCCAGAAACCTCTAACCTTCTTTACTATTTCTATAGTTTTGCCTTTTCCCGTGTCACATAGTTGGAATCATATATTATGTAGCCTTTTACTTCTTTCACTTAGTAATATGTGCTTACAATGCCTTCATGTCTTTATGCATCTTGTTAATTTATTTCTTTTTAGTACTGAATAATATTCCATTGTCTGGATATATCGCAGTTTGTCTATTTGTTCATCTACTGAAGGACATCTTGGTTGCTTCCAACTTTTGGCAACATGAGTGAAGATGCTCTACATCTGTGCGTAGGCTTTTTTGTGGGCATAAGTTTTCAACTACCAAAGAGTGTGATTGCTGGATCAGATGGTAAGGGTATGTTTAGCTCTGTGAGACACTGCCAAACTGTCTTCCAAAGTGGCTGTGCCATTTTGCATTCCTACCAGCTGTTATTACCTTTCAACAGTTGAAAATCATGAAGTTTAGAGAGGTTACATTGCTTGGCCAATATCACACAACTAAAAAGTAGAAGAGATGGGATTTGTGCCCAAGCATATTTAATTCCAGAGAGAGTCCTGGGCATATCCAGGACATATGGACAGCAGGAATGAGAGCCGCCCACTTCCTGATGGTTGTCTCAGTGGAGGAAGGAGGCACTGAAAGTGTTAGTTGCTCGGTCCTGTCAGACTCGTTGTGACCCCACGGACTGTAGTCTACCAGGCTCCTCTGTCCATGGAATTCTCCAGGCAATAATACTGGAGTAGGTTGCCATTTCCTTCTCCAGAGTATCTTCCCAACCTAGGGCTCAAACCCAGGTCTTCTGCATTGAGGGCAGGCTTTTTACCATCTGAGCCACCAGAGAAGCAGGAAAGGAGGCAGAGGTTAGTCATTTGTCTTCATTCCTCCAATAAAATAAGCTGTATCTACACCAAATAAGCACCCACATAGAAATAATGACAAACTAATTAAAGAATCCACCTGCAGTTCAGGAGATGTGGGTTCGATTCCTGGGTTGGGAAGATTCCCTGGAAAAGAATATGGCAACCCATTACAGTGTTCCAGCCTGAGAAATCCCAAGGATAGAGGTGCTTGGCTTGCTACAGTCTATGGCATCACCAAGAGTCGGACACTACCGAGCGACTAACATTTTCACTCCATTTAACACATGACTATTTGCCTATAAACCTTTTTTAAACCTTCATCTCAATTATAATGTCATATATAAATATATTGTGGGTATGGATTAACATGATGATGAAGACAGTTTTTGAGGACAATGGGAACATAGATATGACCTTATAGATAATCTTATCTAGCACCTTCATTTTGCAAATGAGAATTCAACTCAAAGTGAAAAGTCTGGCCAATGACATCATCAAAAACAGAAATCAGTCTACAGTATCCCAATTTGGAGCTGTTTTCCTCAGCTGTTCTCTAAGTGTAAACAGGGGTCCAGTGGACCTTGGCTGGGATTTGTAATGTCATGTTTGTGTACTGTGTGGGAAGTCGCTTCAGTCATGTCCAGCTCTTTGTGACCCTGTGGACTATACAGCCTGCTTGGCTCCTCTGCCCATAGGATTCTCCAAGCAAAAATACTGGAGCATGTTTCCACTTCCTTCTCCAAGATATCTTCCTGACCCAATGATCGAACCCATGTCTCTTATGTCTTCTGCACTGGCAGGCTGGTTCTTTCCCACTTTACTCTCATTCTCTCCCTGGTTTACAGCAGTTTTCCACAAGCTGCACTGTCTATGATTTCAGAACAGATTGAAGGGAAAAGAGGTATGCAAATATAGCCAATTAAGCCATCCAGTAAAAATATTTATAAAAATGTGAAAATGCCACTCTTCTCAATAATATATATATTTTTGGAATATAGCACACTTTCATAAAAATGCATTGCTTATTTTAACATGCAATCTATTTTTTTATTTTAGTAAATTAAATATTTCAAAAGTTTCTCAGTTTTAATTTCTTAAAGAGTAAATAACAATACGTATAATCTACAGAAATGTGCTTTGACATCTTCAATAATTTTTAGTAAATGAAAGGGGTCTTAAGGTCAAAAGTTTGACAACTGCTTTAGTAAATAATATTTACTTAATATATTTTTATGCTTATTAGAAAAACAGTACCACTTTAATAAATACTACAGTTAAGTGCTTCATGTATTTATATATTCTAAGAGTTTTTCCTTAAACATTTTATACTGGCAACCCAAGAAGATTTTCATGTTGTAGTGAAATTTACCTTGTATCTACAAATTTCATATATCAATGTTTAATCATGCTTTCTGATGATTAAATTAAATCCTACTTAAATGTATTCTTTTCTTATTTTCCTACAGAATATTTCAGCACAGAAAACAATTTTATAACCTAAGTTAGATTACTTTTCATCTTTATTACTAATTTAAATCATATTTCCTGAAGTTAAAGAAGCATATTATTTCAGGAAAATTGGATGCTTTCCCTGGGTATTATGGCATGTTTAAAATATATGCTAATATTGCAGTAAGAATCATTATTGAGTTTCTCTATATAGTGCTGAAAGGAAAAACAATTAAAACTGCTTTAGAGTATCAATAATTCATGAGGGTAAAGTCTATCCCTACTAGACTATGTCTTTAAAAAATCCTGTTGAGACAAGAGAGAGCCTCATGAATCTTTCCCAGGAGAGAAGCCCTTCCCTTTATGAGGGAGTTCATTTCAAGCTGCCCTTAGGCTTCTAAAATAGCTATATATCTTCCTCTTCTTAATTTGTCTTCTCCACAACTTAAAAGTAGAAATGAAACTTTACCAAGAAGCCACTTGTAAAAGGAAATGAATGAATGAATGAATGAATGTCTTGGGAATACTTTCTGCATCTTTTTGATTACCCAGCAGAGCACCTAGCAGGATGCCCTTCATGTTACAAGAGCCAGTAGAAAGTGTTTAGACACTCCATCCCCACCTACGTTTTAGATTTCCATCCCTCAAGCCCTGCTTCTTAAATCTCCCACTTGCTTGAAACCTGGGGTTTCCTAAATGATTTCCAGGCCTGCTGCCATATCCGATTTTTAATAGGAATCTCTAAAGTGAACTATAATTTGAAAATACGTAATCAAGGACACTGTGGGATTCTCAGCTTTAGGCAATATGTTCTGTCGGGTAAAAGAAAGCTCTGGCAAACAGCAGACCCAGATCCTTTCACCAGCTGTGCCCCTGACTTGTTCTATAATTTCAATCAAGTCACCCTAGCAGTCATTGTCTGTCTATTTCAGCACTGGAATCAACAAAAGTCCTAGTCCGCCTGACTCCGAAACAATGATCATGTGAGGATTAATAAGATAAAGGCTGTAGAAATATTTTGCTCCCTTTGGGGAAGAACGCTCTGAAAATAAAGGTATTAGAGAAAATCTCTAAATCTAACTTTCAAGAACTCAGATTCCCAAGTCTCATGTTGTATGCGTGTTTTCTGGCAATTAGATCATTATTGGTTTTTCTCCGGTAATAAAAACAATACCATAAAGCAATCTCCTTTTGAAATAGAACAAAGAAAACCATTTTTTTTCTTTCGTTTCTCTCATGTACTATGTATTTTCTGAATATAAGCATATCGTGTTGTAGCGCAAGTTGGCAGTTTTGCCCTCAAATACACTCACATCTGTTGACTGGACATTGGTTTTACACATACAACTGCACATTGTTTAATTGCCCATCTCTGCCAGTAGCATAAGTATATATTTATATTACTAAGCTCTTGTATATGTTTCACATGCATGTATACATGTATTGATTCTGCTTTTACTGAATTTTGGGGCTGTGTATTTTTAAAAACATGGTTCTGTCTGTGCATTTTAGCAGAAATAAAACCCCTCAAGCTTTCTGTTTCATGCCCACAGGCATAGATTGAGAGGCATACCTGCTATGATTTCACCTTCATATACTTCAAAAGAATGTGTGCATGTTTGTGTTTGGGGAATGGATGATGTAGGGAAAGGAGGTTAGGAAGAAAATCTTTGGTGAATCTAAAACTGTCCCCGTGTTTTCTTTAGCATTGAAATATCTGATTCAATACTTCTTACGGTTCTTAAGTTTAAAATGTTGGGCTTTGACTATATTTTATCACAGCCTAATTTGATATTATCCCATCACCAAATACCCTAGGAACATTCTTCCTTACACATTAATCTCTGAAAAAATGGATAAATTGCTCTAAGCTCCACATTAAGGCCAGCAAAAGCTTTTGAAGAAGTTGCAAAGAATTGAAAAATGAAGTTTAGCATGAAAATGACTTTCCAATAAACCACAAAAATGTCTTCTGTGATGGTCTGTGATGAGGGAACCTGCTGGCTGCATGGTAACGACGTGAAGAGTTCCAACAGCTCCTTCTGAGTTGGGGAGATAATTGCTGCTATGGAGTTCATAAACTTGCAAGCGCAATTCATCTAGTGAAAAATCCTAAATAAACATCACTGGAAAATAAAATCTCTACACATGGATATCTGCTGCTTTGCAGCACAGAGAACTGCTCCTCTGAAGACTGTCAGTTTTGAAATCTAAAGTAATGCATTACCCTGCAGGGTCCCGTCCATGCCAGCTAAAACAGAGGTAGCATATTTGTTTCTGGAGTGTGCTCTGCTAGGGAAAAATACTTTTTTTTTTTTCCTTTCTCATTTAAAGATTGAATGTTAAGAAAAAATAAAACTTGTGGATTATGATTTGTGCAACATTTTAATATTGAACAAATATGCAGGACTGCTTTACAGGTGCCCAAAAATAGAGAATTAACACAGGATCATTGTCACAATTCATATCGTGGTATTAGCACTTTCTACTTTTGCAAAGCGTGATTATTTTAATATGAGAGGACATAGTAAAAGCATAACATGGTTAGGAAAGAATTAACCATATACGGCAAATGATCAACTTATCACTAATGGCGTAACCAGAAACACACCCTAGACATCAAAGTAACTGTGAAATTCACATTTGTTCATAGACTATGGAATGAAATTCATTGCTATTAAAAATATTCTAAAGCTTTCAGAATAGTTTTCAATACACTTCGAAACTGAATAATGGTTATATCCTTTATGTAAATGAATGTCCCCTTCTCCCCAAAAAAGAATAGAAAAATCTGTATAAGTCAATGAATATATATTAAATAAAGTTTATCCCCTAAAACAAATCAGGATTAAATCAAACATCTTTGTATATAATTTAAGTTCCTTAAAGTTTTCATATTAATTTCATTGAGAGAGTATATTAAATCTACAAGCTGATGTAAGTTTGAGACTAATTTTCCCTTCTTGTTAGAAAACTATTGGTTACTCATTTTACATGCAAAAGCTTCTTATGTGATCTACTCTTTCTTGCTTAAATGATAGAAATAAATCAGTGCTGAGAGAGAGAAATTCTAATGAAAGCAATGCAATAGTGTCAAAAAATAAAGCAACTTATTTCAAAGGAAATCAGAGCTAGGGAAGTTTTGTTCTAGAAAGAAGCCTAAAAAAAGAGTGAGTCATATTCTCGCAGGATTAATACTGGGTCATAGTGGTTAGACAAGGAACATTGGAAGTTACTGGCCACTGTAATAACACATGACCTCTTAGTAGATAACGTGCTATTATTGTTGTTATTGTCTAGTCATTAAGTTTTGTCTGTGTGCCGGTGTCTCTTCTGTAACCCCATGAGCTGTAGCCTACCAGGCTCCTCTGTCCATGGGATTTCCCAGACAAGAATACTGAAGTGGGTTTCCACTTCCTTATCCATGGGATTTTCCTGACCCAGGGATGGAATCCATGTCTCCTCCATTGACAAATGGATTCTTTAAGCCACGAGGGATGGAGACGGCAATGGCACCCCACTCCAGTACTCTTGCCTGGGAAGTCCCATGGATGGAGGAGCCTGGTGGGCTGCAGTCCATGGGATCGCAAAGAGTCGGATACGACTGAGGGACTCCAGTTTCACTTTTCACTTTCATGCGTTGGAGAAGGAAATGGCAACCCACTCCAGTGTTCTTGCCTGGAGAAGTCCCAGAGTCGGACACGACTGAAGCAACTTATCAGCAAGCCACGAGGGAAGCCCAGATAATGTGTTACAGTAGAATAAATAGTAATCTTAGAGTCAAAAAAGCTATTTTTTTTTAAGCTTCAAATATGAACATCTATGTCTCAACTTCTTTTCTTATTTTAAGGGAAAAACTTGAACTTCCTATCTGGATTTCCCATTTTGTTTGGAAAGTTAATTTCTTAATATACTTCTGATGAAGTTGACTCTTGCTATGGAAAAGGCAACATTGTTGCAGAATTTAAATTGCATTTCAGGAAGAAAACAGGGGAGAGTTCAGCAGTTGGCTGTCCACACCCTTCTTTGGTTTAAATGTATATCCTTTCTAATACAAGAGTACATCCCAAGAGCATCCTGACAACTGCCTGTGATCAGTAGGAGGAGTAAGGGCTTTTGTCTCTGGGAAAACAGAAAGGAAATGAACTTGGGAATCATAAATTAGCAAAGATCAAGCAGACAATTTTATTATTTTATCATCTTAAGAAAAATTTCCCTTCAAAGCAATTTATTTATTTATTTTTATTAGAATATAGTAAGCAGACAGTTTTAGAATGTTCATGCCATTTGTTCAGTAAAAGATGAAGTAAATGAACTCAGAGTGGTTTGAA
The DNA here is from genome assembly GCF_001704415.2 of Capra hircus. NCBI lineage: Eukaryota > Metazoa > Chordata > Mammalia > Artiodactyla > Bovidae > Capra > Capra hircus. The sequence continues at coordinate 18,650,744 of NC_030808.1, forward strand.
GTGATACCCTATATTGCAGAGGCTGATTTGTAGAAAACTATTTCAAGTTCAAATGCTTTCAATGGGCAGTACATCAAAACATAATATACTAAAAGTGATTGGTGCCACTTTTGGATCTCCAAGGATTTCTCTATCTGGCTGCTGTAGGGACTGCTGCTTAGATCTAGGATTGGAGCCACCTGACTCCCAACCTTGGGCATCCGGGTGACTATGGTTGGGACACATAAGCCTTCTGATCTTACCTAATGTACACATTTCTCCTGGGAACATTCCCACGATAAATTTCTTGCACAAGAATTTCCACTATAACAACTGTTTCTAGGGAATCCTCTCTAAGGTATATGCAAAATGTGAAAGGGTCTGACTTGCTCAGTTGTGTCCGCTTAATTGTGACCCCATAGACTGCAGTCTGCCAGGCTCCTCATTCCATAGAATTCTCCAGGCAAGAATACTGGAGTGCATAGCCATTCCCTTCTCCAGGGCATCTTCCAGACGCAGGGGTCAAAGCACGTATACTGCATTGCAGGCAGATTCTTTACTGTCTGAGTCACCAGGGAATCTCCTGGACACATAACATACCAAAATTGGCAAAGTTCTCCACGTACCAAGTGAAGAAAGAGTTTTCCAATTTGATAGTCCTTTGCAACCCAACCACACAACGTTAGAGTTGGCAATGGCAATATCATTGTCTGGTAAACTTAGGAAACTAAGGTCCCAAGGTAATTTGTACAAAGTCACCCCAAAATTTAGAGAAAGTCTCAGGACTAGGACCTGAAAGCCCTAATTCCCTGTCTAGTACTCATTTCACTTCAATATTACAAGAGAATTTTTAAAATAGATTTCCCTTTGTTGATTTTCAAGTCACAAAATTATTTTCAGAATGGCTATTATAACGTTTAGCTGTGAAAACTGTCCTTCTCTGATGAAGGCTTAAGCATGTCAGTTCAATAATCAAAAAATATTGCCTTAAAATGGAGAAGTTCTGAAGTGGGTACCTTTTATAACAATCAAAATACAAAAATAAATAAATAAATAAAACCTAACATTCATGGAGATCTTACTATGAACTGGGTCCTCTGCCAGTTATGTTACATGTATTATTCCATGATATACTTAGACCAACCCAATGTGGCAGGTACTATTATGATTCTATGTTTAGCGATGGGGAACTAGGCCCAGAGATGAAAATGTATATGCAGCTACTTTATATTAAAGTTGGGATCAAGGCCAGATCTGACTTACCAAACTTTGTCTTCCTTATCTCTAGATGGCATAATCTTTATAGGCTTTATAGGACTTCCCTGGTGGCTCAGGTGGTAAAGCATCTGCATACAATGCAGGAGAGACTTGGGTTCAATTCCCGGGACAGGAAGATCCTCTGGAGCAGGAAATGGCACCCCACTCCAGTACCCTTGCCTGGGAAATCCTATGGACGGAGGAGCATGATAGGGTACAGTCCATGAGGTCGCAAAGAGTCAGAAACGACTGAGACTTCAATTCACTTCACCTCACTTTATAGGCTCCAGGTTGCACATCCAGCAACAGAGGCATCTCAGTGACCCCTAGAATACCTTCTTTTACCTTCTGTCATTAATGGTAATTCTATAATGACATTAACCAAAGAAAACATGGCAAGCAACTGAAACAAAAAGGGAGGGTCTTTAATTTGGATGAAAATATTCAAAAATACTTTTATTAGAGTAAAACAAGTGCATGCTATTTCTACAGTGATCCAAAAGTAATATATGATTATACTTATTGATGTATTATTTTATTTATCAGGGAAATAATCAATTGATGAATATTTCAGAACTATAGTAGTTATATTATACTGCAGTGGGCTAAACTGTCAGCCCTTGTCTTGGAATATCCCTGTATGGAAGTCAGTTTTAATTTGTAGCCATGTATGACTTTGCGGTCCTTCCTTACTGACAATGGAAATGTAATTCCCCACTACAAAATATGACACTCTCTGAGTGATGGATAAGAAAGGCTGTGGGTTGTAAAGGCAATCATTTTCTATATTTCTATTTGCTGGGTCTCATCTGAGAGTAGATGCTACCTCTGAAATAGTGAAATAGTTTGATCTTTGGATTGGGTTTGCTCCAACTGGAATATTAATTCATGTTTTATAATAGTCTCATGAGCAAAACAACAATGTGCATTCTTTTTTACTTTAAATTGATAATTCAGTTAATAAATGCCATGCATTTGGTATTTATAAATTACATAAAAATAAATAATGGAATTTTTAAACTCACTTTGATGGAAAAGTCAAGATTAAAGGTTTATAGTCCAGAAATCTGGAATTTTGTGGGCCCCAATTTTAACTCAGTAGATACTGAGCTACCACAATCTATGAATATCTGTATTTCTTTTCCCCAAGTGACACTTAATAGTTTACCTATACAACAGTTTATACCTTACACAATCTAAAAATTTTAGAGGGAAAAATACCTAAAGCATCTCTTACTATTATTTTTAAACTAGTAATAGAAACTCCATCCTGTTATGAGTTGCTGCATTTGATTGACATTTTGGCCTGTTTGTACATGTCCTGCAGGTGTTCTATGGATAATCCCCATGCTTATCCCAACATTCCAGTACAAAACTCACTTCCATCCACCTGCTCTTATGCTGGGGAAAGTCCAGTGGACAATCCCCAGGATGACAGTGTAGCAAAAATAAAGATATCAGAAAGTTTTGCTAGTTTCTTGAGAATTAGGAAACTAAAAAAAATAAAAGTAGCAATATATTCTCAAAGGTCATTAGTAGCTAATTCAGAGCAGGTAGTGTAGAAAGAAAAATTGGAGTGAATTCTGTGGGAAAATAGATCTAACCCACATGACATTTGTATTGACCAATCTTTGAGGGTCAGTTGGTTCTAGAGATGGCTCATTTTTCCAGGAATCACTGTGCATGATAAGGCCTTCTCTGATGGCTCGGACAGTAAAGAGTCTGCCTGCAATGCAGGAGACCCAGGTTCGATCCCTGGGTCAGGAAGACCATCTGGAGAAGGAAACGGTAACCGACTTTAGTATTCTTGCCTGGAAAATCCCATGGACGGAGGAGCCTGGTGGGCTACACCCCATGGGGTCGCAAAGAGTCAGACATGACTAAGTGACTAACGCATACAAGTCCATGATAAATCCACTGTTGTTGAATGCCAATGCCAACCAGCCACCCAGGATAAACGCTTACTATGAAAACATCCTGCCAACCATCAAATGTACTGCTCAACCTCTACACAGCCAGGTCTCCAATTTATTTGCACCATTTATTATAGAATTAGTTTACATTTTCTTACTCCAATCTAATTATAGCCTTTTAAAGAAATCTTCACTCAGGAAGGTGTAACTGTAGTATTCCAGGAAAAGCACTCTTATCTGATTATTAGAAGAACTGGATTTTATGAACCATTTTGACATAGCTAACCATCTCTTTGGGGCAAATCACTTAAACTGTTAATGCTTGAACTTACTCATCTGTTAAACAGGTTAACTGAAATGACTTTTTATGGCCTGCCATTCTGAGATGATGGGTCTCAATTTGACAGCTTTAACTTCCATATCAACTGGATTGCAGGAGGCCTGTCTCTATAAAGCCAAAAAAAAAAAAAAAGAATGAAAAGAGGCCTAGAAGAAAATCAGTGAGCTGAAATGTAAAGGGCTTTCTACCCTAACCAAAGTGTTTGTTTTCTTAGGGCCCTGGGCATATTCTTATCGGTTTTATCAGCAGTTTACAAGCATTTCTCTGACTTTTTGATATTTGAACTGCTTAGTCTTTAAACATTGTGTCCTGTACCTTGAAACTGACAGGTATTATAATGTTAATGAAGATGTCCTTGAAAGGAGACCAAGAAAAGCAAATGCGTCTACAACTCTTCCTGGAGGTTACCATTCCTAATTTCATACTGAATGAGCTTTGCGGGAAAAAATTTATTCCTGAAATACTGTGCTCTCACTTGACTTAGATTTAAAAAAAATATCTTCTGAAGCATATTGCTCATACTTGTGTCAGGGTTGCCCTCAATTACGTCCAGTCACTAGTTAACTACACTTGGCTGAGGATGACTGTAGAAAAACGCAATTTCTAAAGTTATCTGTTTGCATATGGTTCCTTCAGGATGGATTCAAGGGATTCATTTATCGTGTTTGTACAAAAGACAACCTTCTGTTTCCCTAAGCCTAAATATGCTTCTCTAAATGCTCTTTCAGAATCAGTGCTTGCTTCTACACAAATAAACTGCAGGTATTTCTCAATCTAACATTATACTGGAAGAGGAGGCATTGTTTAGATACATAGTCATGCTACTACTGACTGTTGCTATAAAAATGAAGTTTAATCTCTGCACAATTGCCATTGCTTTTACTCTGAAATCTGGTGTTTATTGCAACAGAATTTCAGATTTTGCAACATGAGAGCCTGAAAGACAAGCCAACACAGGCGGTTTTTTGGAAACGAGACCTGGTACTTCCAACCGTCAGAAAGCTGGCGAAACACCAGGAAGAAGGGAAAGACACATCAGGTAGATTGTGTTGATCCCATAGACCTCTTTTCATTCTTTGCTAGAGGACTTCTATTCACAAAGAATTTACCTTTTGTTGTTATTGCTGTTGGCCTGTGTTTTTGTTAACTATACTCTCCTGGATGAGACTTTGACTATCTGGATGTGGTTTTTGTTTCTGTGAGAAAGAACTTTTGTGTCCTTAACATGCCACTAGTACGAATAAATTCTCAGTGAGGAGAACATGGATCAAGGTGCCATATATTTCCAGAGCAGATTAGGACAAATACTAGAAGCTATTTGGTGTGTGCAATTAAGCATATAAACATGAAAAATGTACTTATTAGAAATATATTTATGGGAATTCCAGGATAACATGACAGCTAGTTTGGAACAGTCACCATCAACGTTACCCTCTTCATTCAGCATGGACATCTATAGGATAAAAGTCAACTGAAATGAGTTGATGTACTATAGAATATAGTGAGAATTTTATACTTCTATTTCAAGAGATCTTGATATACTTGTTTCTCCTTAAAACATTTATAGATTTAAGGTATAGATTTGAATTTTGCAGCAAACTGTAGCAAAAGGCCAGTTAAATGGACAAGTCAAATGAAAGAATAATATTCAAGAAGCATATCATTTTTCTATTCTTCATTGTTTACTCCATTGACAGGTCTTCTGCTGTAATTCATCCTCCAATATTGTTAAGAGCCATGTCTGCTCAGTGAGGGTTTTTTTTCCCCCCTGAATTTGAAAAGTGAACAGGCAGTGAGGTTGATTCCTCGGCTAAATCAAATTGTATTGATGTTGATCCAAAAAGTACAGTTTTACTTATTTTATATTTGAAATAAAGACAAAAATCTTACTTTAATGTTGGGTGTTATTTTTAGCTGAGTACTTATTTCTATTATTATTATTGTTCAGTCGCTAAGTCATGTCTGACTCTGTGACCCTGTGGACTGTAGCATGAAAGGCTTCCCTGTCCTCCACTATCTCCTGGAGTTTGCTCAAGTTCATGCCCATTAAGTTGGTAATGTTATCTAACCATCTCATCTTCTGTCACTTCCTTCTCCTATTGGCTTCAATATTTCCCAGAATCAGGGTCTTTTCTAACGACTCAGGATTTTGCATTTGGATAGCCTAAGTATCAGAGCTTCAGCTTTAGCATCAGTCCTTTCATTGAATATTCAGGCTTGATTTCCTTTAAGATTACTGGTTTGATCTTGTAGTCCAAGGGGCTCTCAAGAGTGTTCTCCAGCACCACAACTTGAAAGCATCATTACTTCGGTGGGACAGAGGAGCCTGGTAGGCTGCAGTCCATGGGGTCGCTCAGAGTCGGACACGACTGAGCGACTTCACTTTCACTTTTCACTTTCATGCATTGGAGAAGGAAATGGCAACCCACTCCAGTGTTCTTGCCAGGAGAATCCCAGGGACGGGGGAGCCTGGTGGGCTGCCATCTATGGGGTCGCACAGAGTTGGACACAACTGAAGCAACTTAGCAGCACCAGCAGCACCAGCAGCAGCAGCAGCAGTCTTCTTTATGGTCCAACTCTCACATCTGTACATGACTACTAGAAAGGTCATAGCTTTGACTGTATGGACCTTTGCAGGCAAAGTTACGTCTCTGCTTTTTAATATGCTGTCTAGGTTGGTCACAACTTTCCTTCCAAGAAGCAAGCATCTTCTAATTTCATGGCTGCAGTCACCTTCCTCAGTGATTTTGGAGCTCAATGAAAGAAAATTTCTCACTGCTTTTACTTTCTCCCTTTCTATTTGCCATGATGTGATGGGACCTTATTTTTATACCCTCATTCTAAGGACCTAAATCTCCATTCTGATATAATGAAATTCTGTCTCATCTAGGTCTGTGGAGAAAATGATTGAGCTTTCTGAAGCTATGGCTTTGGAGATAACTTCTATCAGTCTTCTCTCTCATTAGAGTTCGCATTCTCCTGCCTGGGGTGGTGAGATATTACTGTGGTCCTTAAATTTGTTTTTTGACATTACCCTTCTTCACTATTGAGTCTTAAGAACTAGCACAACAGAGATATCATGAAAGCTTTATCGCATTCTGTGACTTAGATTTTCTTGTTAAAGTCTCACCCTCTAAAGGCATGAGAACCTTTCCTAAGTTCCACCATTGTAATTAGGAAATTACTATTTAATAAGTTGTGTTCATATAGAACATCATTTGTGATTTTTAATTACAAAGTAGAAATAGCCTAGAGCAAATTTATAAACCTAATAAGTATCCACTGAAAAATTCTTATAGAAGAGTTACTAAATTTTCAGAGTTCTGCATATTTAGAGACTTGGTTTGTAATTCTGCAGTTCTTAATCATTGATACCAGTAAGAATTAAAGATTTTAAAATTTAAAAAATAAAAAATAAAAAAAAATTTAAGGGAAAAAAAATGAAAAATAAATAAATATTAGATCCTTGTGAACATAACAACATACCTTTTAACAAAATTGAAGTAAAAAAGTTTGTTTACATGATTTTTAAAAGATTCCATATATAAGTGATATTGTATGTTTGTCTTTGTCTGATTTTCTTCACCTAGTATAATAATCTCTAGGAGGAGCCTGGCAGGCTACAGTCCATGGGGTTGCAAAGAGTTGGATATGACTGAGTGACTTCACTTTCTTTCCACCCATACTGCTGGAAAAGGCATTATTACATCATTTTTTAAAAATGTCTGAGTGATGTTCCATTGTATATAATAAACAAATATACCACATTGTTTTGGTCCATTCCTCTGTTGATAAACATTTAAGTTGCTTCCATGTCCTGGATATTGTAAATAGTGCTGTAAGGAATATTAGGGTGCAGGTTATTTTCAAATTATAGTTTTCTCTGTATATATGCCCTGAAGTGGGATTGCTAGATTATGTGGTAGCTCTATTTTTAATTCCTTCATAGCGGCTTCACCAGTTTACATTTCCACCAATAGTGTAGGAGGGTTCCTTTTTCTTCACATTTACTCCAGCACTTATTATTTGTAGATTTTTTAATGACAGCCATTCTAATTTATGTGAGATGATAGCTCATTGTAGCTTTGATTTGTATTTCTCTAATAATTACTGATATTGTGCATCTTTTCATGTGTTTGTTGCCAATCTGTGTGTCTTCTTTGGAGATATGTCCTTTTAGTTCTGTACATTTTTTTGGGGGGGTTGGTTTGTTTATTTTTATATATTTAGGTGTATGAACTGGTTGTATATTTTGGAAACTAACCCCTTGTTGGTTGCATTGCTTGTGAATATTTTCTCCTGCTCCGTATGTTGTCTTTTCATTTTTTTATGATGTACTTTGCTGTGTATAACTTTTAAGTTTAATTAGATTCCATTTCTAAGTTTTGTTTTTATTTCCATTATTCTAGAAGATGGATGCACAAAAATGTTTTGATGCAATTTATGTCAAAGAGTGTTCTGCCTTTGTTTTCCTCTGGGGATTTTATATGATTCAATCTTGCATTTAGGTTTTTAGTTAATTTTGAGTTTATTTTTGTATATGGTGTTAGAGATTGTACTAATTTCATTTTCTTACATGTAGCTATGCAGTTTTCCCAGCACCACTTATTGAAGAGACTGTCTTTTCTCCATTGTATATTCTTGCATCCTTTGTCTTAGTTTAAATGACTAGAGAAGTGTGGGTTTATTCTAGCCTTTCAATCCTGTTCCATTGATCTATATGTCTGTTTTTGTGCCAGCACCATACTGTCTTGATTACTGTAGCTTTGTAGTACAGTCTGAAGTTAGAAAGCCTGTTTTCTCCAGCTCTGTTTTATTTCTCAAGATTGCTCTGGCTATTCAGGGTCTTTTGTTTCTCCATACAAATTTTAAGATTTTTTTTTTTGTTCTAGTTCTGTGAAAAGTGCCATTGGTAATTTTATAGGGATTTCATTGAATCTAGAGTGCCTTAGGTAGTATAGGAATTATGGCAATCCTGATTTTACAACCTAAGATCATGATATATCTTTCCATCTGTTTGTGCCATCTTTGATTCCTTTCTTATAGTTTTTATAGTATAGTATAGTACAGTTTTTGTTTCTTTGCGTACGTGTGCTAACTCACTTCAGTTGTATCCATCTCTTTGTGACCCTATGGATTGTATCCAACCACGCTGCTTTGTCCATGTGGATTCTCCAGGCAAGAATACTGAAGTGGATTGCCACGTCCTCCTCCGGGGGATCTTTCCAACCCACGGATCAGACCAGCATCTCTTAGATCTCCAGCATTTGCAGATGTGTTCGTTCTCAATAACACCACCTGGGAAGTCCTTTGTCTCCTTAGGTAGGTTTACACCTAGCTGTTTCATTGTATTTATCTATTTTTTTGATGCAATGATAAGTGGGATTATTTCTTTAATTTCTCTTTCTGAACTTTCACTGTTAGTATATAGAAGTGCAAGATGCTTCTGTGTATTAATTTTGTATTCTGCAACTTTGGTTAATTAATTGATGAGCTCTAGTAGTTTTCTGGTAACTCTTTAGGATTTCTACATTTAGTATCATGTTATGAGCAAATAGTGACAGTTTTGCTTCTTCTTTTCCAATTTGGATTCCCCTTGTTTCTTTTCCTTCTCTGTTTTCTTTCCTTTTCATTCTTTTTCTTTTTTTTCTGTTCAGTGTTAGTGATTTTCACTCTTCCGTCTTCCAGCTCTCTGATGCAGTCTTCTGCTTCATTTAATCTAGTATTGATTCCTTCTAATGCATTTTTCATTGCAGTTATTGTATTCTTTAATCCTGTTTAGTCATATTTAATGTTTTCTAATTCTTTGTTAAAGCTTCTAATTTCTCCTTCTGTGCATCCATTTTCCTCCTGAGTTCTTTGATTATCTATACAGTGGTCTCTGAACTCTTTCAGGGGTAGATTGCCTATCTCCACGTCAATTTGTTCTTCTGGAGTTTTATCTCGTTCCTTCATCTGAAACATATTCTTCTGACACCTCATTTTGTCTAAATCAGTACTTGTATTTTTATATATGTGGTAGGTTGGTTATGCTTCTCAACCTTGCAGAACTGGGCCTCTGTAGATGTCCTATACATCTTAGCACTACATTCCTCTCTTGCCTCCCCAGAGCCAGTGGCCAGCTGACTCCAGGTTAGTGTCTTTTCTGTGTTTGTGGACTTGCTTTACAGGCTGCAGGACTATAGTTTTCTTTTCTGGTGTCTGCTCCCTGGTGGGTGAGGCTGGACTAGGGGTTAGTTCAGTTTCCTGGTGGGAGGGGCCTGTGCCTGCCTCCTAGTGGGTGGAGCTGAGTCTTGAGCCTCTGGTGGGCAAGGCTGAGTCTGTGGGTCTGTCTAGAAGTGGCTGTAGACTTAGGAAAACTTTAAGCAGCCTGTCTGCTGATGGGTGGGTCTGTGTCCCTATCCAGTTTGTTGTTTGGCCCAAGGCATCCCAGTAAAAGGGCTTTCCAGGTAAACAACCTGCCTGACAATGGAGGAGACAAGAGAGATGCAGGTTTGACCCTTGGGTCAGGAAGATACCCTGGAGGAGAGCATGGCAACCCACTGCAGTATTCTTGCCTGGAGAATCTCATGGACAGAGGAGCCTGGTGGGCAATAGTGCAAAGGGTCCCAAAGAGTTGGACATGACTGAAGTGACTCAGCTTGCTTGCACACACATCCCCAGCATAAGCCAATAGGCAGTTTCATGGAGTCAGGTTTTGAGAATGACATGTCAGCCAAAGGGAAGTTCATGCAGGTAAATGCTCCTGGATATATCCACTACCAATATCTCAAGCCCTTCCTTGTTGGCTCAATTGGTAAAGAATCTGCTTCCAATGCAGGAGACCTGAGTTAGAATCCAGGGTCAGGAAGATGCTCTGAAGAAAGAAATGGCAACCCACTCCAGTATTCTTGCCTGGAAAATTCCATGGACAGAGGATCCTGGTGAGCTCCAGTCCATGGGGTCACTAGGGTTGGACATGACTTTGTGACTAAATCACCACCACTTTCTGGCCTTCAAAGCTGGTGCCAGATCCTCCAGGCTGTAGAGTCTGATGTAGGGTCAGAACTCTCACTCATGTCAGAGAACCTCTGTAATACAATTATTCTCTAGTTTGTGGTTTGCCCACCTAGAGGGTATGGGATTTGATTACAGCACGGGTCCATTCCTCCTACCGGTCTCATGGTGGTTCCATCCACATCTTTAGCTGCAGAGAATATTTTCTGATAGGTTTCGGTCTTTTTCAACAGCAGTTTTTCTATAGATTGTTGCGATTGTGATGTGCTCATGAGGGGAGGAGTGCTTCTGGTCTTTCTACTCTGGCATCTTGACTGCTTTCTCAAGTTAAGGATCTTCCATAGATCTTTGGAATCAGTATGAAGACAGGGGGCACTACACCTGAAGGGAATTCTGGTCTATTCAATGTGTTTGATCACCTGTCTTGAATAAACAGTCAGGTTATATCTCTTGCCAGAAAAGGCTTTGGAAATTAGAACAGAAGTTATAATCAACTTTTACTTGATACCATACACTGTGCAATTATAAAATAAGCTGGATAAGTGAGGCTGCATTCCTAGTTTTATTCTAAATATCAGTAATAGGCATTTATCACTAGACTATTTAAAGGCCTCCACATTTTGAATAGACATAATGATGAGTGGTTTAAATCCAGACAATAAAAGACCTAAAAGCAAGATAAGCCACAAGGAATTATTTTCAGTTTGAGGAAGCTTGGCCCTCTTAACAAATCAGTAGATGATATACTATGTGATTTTTATGTTAATACACTACTTCTACCATTTGAACTTGCTGCATCATTCATAAACTAAACAGATAAGAAGATTTATCTAAAAATAGCTTGCCCACTAGCATCTTGTTAATAGAGAGTGAGCCAATCATTCAATTATTTGGTACATTAGTTAGGAATTTTTCAGGAATGGGTGTAGTTTTGATCAGTTATTTTGCACATAAGCAGTTTCATTCAAGACATGTATGTTGCACATAAACAAGACAATAATGTTAGGTCTACTCTAAATTTAGGTCTTTATTACTCATAGCCTGCCACTGTAACTGATTTTTCTTTTCTTTAGTGCTATAAATCATCGGAGGAATTATTATATAATAGGAAGGGCTGACTGATATTCTTATACTTTCACTTCCAAATCCGAGACATGAAGAAATTCTACATGGTGAAAACAAGCAGATAAATGAAAAACCCAGAACAAAAAAAGAAAATAAATATCTGTGTATAAGGGTGTCAGACCTTTATGGATAGTAAAATACAGATTATAACACATCAAATGGATACATTATGTTATAAGCTTATATCAACATCAGTGTATCCAGAAAAGCTGTACCCTATTCATTCATTAGGTACTTTTTTACTTAGAAACGTCTGTATCATAAGAGTTTTGCTATGTGGACTTTGGGTTGCAAAAGGACAGGAGTCGTTAAAGTGGCAGATAGTTATGCTGTAAAAAATGCAGTTATATAAAAGTAGTATGGGGCTGGCAAATAGTTTAAGTCCAGAAAGGCAAAGGGCCACTTCATTGAGATGAGTCAAGGGAAAAATGAGTTTTCTGATTTCATGGTCTGAGGAAGTAGGAAATCAACTTGATAAGTTTTGAAACTAAAATCAGTAGCTGACTTATTATAATGATTTCACATTTACTATTTCCATCATATTAATCAGGAACCTTCTCTAGAGAACTTATACACACAAGGAAAGGAATTCCAGGCAGCTTTGGAGTATAAAAATAGTGAATAATTTAGAGATTCTAAGTGACAGGTGCATAATATCAACTGTGGGACAAATGTCCTTCAGATTACTGAAGATAATGGTATCCTTTTTGTTTCTTATTCAGTATCAAGCCTGTGTGTAAGGATACTCTGTGCACTGTCTCCAGCTCTTCTATTGCCTTCCTAATTTGTAACTGCAGTTATTCACTGTTAGAACTTTTCTTCAGAGCATCACATTAGCTCTATCCTGCAGATTTTGATATATGATATCTTCATTACTGTAATCATAATGGAGTAATAAATAGTAGATAATCAGCAAGTGTGCCAACAAGATGTAAAATTTAATTTCTATTTTAGATAGAAACTCTTAATAAAATGCAATAGATGAATATTGTAAAGTGTTAAGATATTATCCATCTCAACCAAAAATATGCACTTATTCCCATACAAATTAGAGGAAAAAATTGATATTATGGCTATGACTTAACCTTCATTAGCCTTATATGAAACTACCTGTATTTTCACATCTGTATTAAAGCTTTTTATCTTTGAGAAAGTATTAGGTTAAAAATTGTAGGCTGGTTTTAATTTGTAATTATTATCTAAAGAGTGATATTGAGCATTTCTTCATGTTTAGAAAATGATTTTCCTTTCTGTGAACTATATCCTCATAACTTTAAAACATTTTTTCTTGATTTATAGGAGCATGTTAATTAATTCAAAATTTGTTTTCTTATTTTTAAATGTGTCAAGTTACTTTATGATTGATTTTCCTGTTTTGGACTTTTTGTCAGGAATTGAAGTTTATCCATTATATTTTTAATTATTTCTGTTTTTTTTTTGTTTATTCATTTACTTGTTTGTTTTTTTAAATATTTGTTTTGCTTTGCAAAGGCATCCATGCCTCAGCAATAATAGTCAATGCAAATAGAAACCATGAAAATAATATAAAATAATATTTTTTTAAATAATGTAATATTATATTATTTATTGACTTTATATTTTGTAATTGGAGGATCTTGAAGAAACAAGTGAGCAAGCATAGAATGAAAGAATTAAGAATGTATTTGAATATAAAGTTAAAACATATAGATAAATAGACATCATATATAGAAGAAACCCATTCCAGTGTTCTTGCCTGGAGAATCCCAGGGACGGGGGAGCCTGGTGGGCTACTGTCTATGGGGTCTCACAGAGGCGGACATGACTGAAGTGACTTAGCATAGCATAGCATATCATAGCATAGAAGCAATACACTAGTTACAATATATGACAGAAGAAAATCTCATGCTAAAATTACCCATAAAGTAAAATAAAATATCTAGGAATAACAAGAAATATCTTAGATGTATATAAAGAAAACTCTGGGATGTAAAATATGTTTTGATCAAATGAAATTGTAGACCATGTTCTTTTACAGGAAGCTTCAACATTATAAAAAGGAATAAGTCCCCCTAAATTAATCTATAAATCTAAAGCAATCCCAATAAAAATATTAGAAATTTTAAAAATTAATTTTTTTGACATGAACCATTTTAAAAATCTTTATTGAATTTGTTGCAATAACCTTTTATTCTACATTTTGGTTTATTGTCTACAATGCATGTGGGATCTTAGCTCTCTGTCCAGGGACTGATCCCACATCCTCTGCATCAGAAGGCAAAATATTAGCCACTGACTGCCAGGGAAGACCCAGAAATTAAAAACAAACAAACAAACAAACAAACAAACAAACAACTATAAAGTTTATATGGTACAACAAACCAGAAAAATAAATTGGAAATTTGAGAGGAAGACCAATGTCGTATGGACCCTCCTGTCATATACTTTTAACTTAATATAAGGCTGCAATAATTTAAGGTGGAAGCAGTGATGGGTTTCCTCTTATTGTGCTCCAAAATCACTGTGGATGTTGACTGCAGTTATGAAATTAGAAGACAATTGCTTTTTGGCAGGAAAGCTATGACAAACCATTTTGCTGACAAAGGTTTTTATTATCAAGGCTATGGTCTTTTCCGGAGAAGGCAATGGCACCCCACTCCAGCACTCTTGCCTGGAAAATCCCACGGACGGATGAGCCTGGTGGGCCACAGTCCGTGGGGTCGCTAAGAGTCGGACACGACTGAGCGATTTCCCTTTCATTTTCACTTTCCACTTTCGTGCACTGGAGAAGGAAATGGCAACCCACTCCAGTGTTCCTGCCTGGAGAATCCCAGGGACGGGGGAGCCTCATGGGCCACCATCTATGGGGTCGCACAGAGTCGGACACGACTGAAGCGACTTAGCAGCAGCAGCAGCAGCATGGTCTTTCCAGTAGTCATGTACAGATGTCAGAGTTGGTCAGTAAGGAAGGCAGAGCCCCGAAGAATTGATGCTTTTGAATTGTGGTGCTGAAGACTCTTGAAAGTCCTTTGGAAAGCAAGGAGATCAAACCAGTCAATCTTAAAGGAAATCAATCCTGAATACTCTTAGGAAGGACTGATGCTGAAGCTCCAATTCTTTGGCCACCTGGTGTGAACAGCTGACTCATTGGAAAAGACCCTGGTACTGGGAAAGATAGAAGGCAGAAGGGGAAGAGGGCAACAGGGGATGAGATGGTTGGTGGGCTTCACCAATTCAATGGATGGGAACTTGAGCAAACTCCGGGAGATGGAGAGCAACAAGGAAACAGTCCATGGGGTCATGAAGAGTCGACATGACTTGGCAACTTAACAGCAAAAAGAACAATAATTTAAATTGAACTAATGGTGAAAGTGAAAGTTGCTCAGTAGTGTCCGACTCTTTGTGATCCCAAAATTTTCCAGGCCAGAATACTGGAGTGGGTTGCCTTTCTCTTCTCCAGAGGGTCTTGCCAACCCAAGGATCGAACCCAGGTCTCCCACATTGCAGGCAGATTGTTTACAGTTGAGCCTCAAGGGAAGCCTGAAGTAATGGCATTGAGATAGATACATACAAATGAAAATGAAGCAAAGTTTGAAAATAGGCCTACATACATTTGGATGTTTAGTATATAATCAGTATCACTTCTAATTAGTAAACAGTAAATGAAACAGAAATCTTGAAAAAAAGGCAAGTTGGTATAGCCCTTATACCTTGCACCAAATAAACTCCAAAAGGTTAAACATTTAAATTTATGAAGAGAAATAATTGAAATCCTAAGAAAAGTTTTCCTTAAAAATGTCAGAATGTGGATGATTCTCAAATAAATAAATAAATTTCACTTCCCATAAGTTCTGCTTAGTAATAACCACCTAAAGGAAAGTCAAAAGGCAAATTACAAATCGAAAAAAAAAATTTTGAACTCACTGAGCATGAAAAAATTTTCAGTCACGCTTGCCATATGACAATTACAAATTAGTACTATTCTATTGTGCTACTTGTATCTAGAAGTTTGGCAAAGATCCATAGTCTTAATTATCCATTGTATTGGCAATGATGTGGGGAAAAAGCACTTTTCTATATTATTTGTAAAGGTTTAAATTGGTATAATTTCTTAGAAGGGTAACCTGTCAATATCTACCAAAGTTAAAAATAAGTAAACTTTTTAAAAGTATGCAATTTTGACCCAGCAGTTCCACTTCTAGTACTTTATGCTATACTTAAATGTGTGTATAGACAAAATTATACATGGACACAGCTATTTAGTGAATAACTTTTTTTGCAAGACTCAAATCACTTAAAGTAATATGAAGTCCATTCTTAGAGGATGGAGTCACTATAATACCCATATTCAAAAAGCCATTTAAAAGAATAAGGAAAATTTTGTTATGGTGAGATATAAAAATCTCCAAAATTTGCTATTAAATAATAATCTGTCCAATGTAAATAGAGATAATGTTCTGCTGTTTGTGTAAAAGAGCAAGATACCAACATCTTCTGAATTTTGAAACATATGAATGCATTAACTATTCAGACTAATAATAAAATACCATTTTAAGAAATATGTAAATACTGGACATAAGTATTCTTTTTTTTAAATTTAATTTAATTTAATTTTATTTTTTTAATTTTAAAATCTTTAATTCTTACATGCATTCCCAAACATGAACCCCCCTCCCACCTCCCTCCCCATAACATCTCTCTGGGTCATCCCCATGCACCAGCTCCAAGCATGCTGTATCCTGCATCAGACATAGACTGGCGATTCAATTCTTACATGATAGTATACATGTTAGAATGTCATTCTCCCAAATCATCCCACCCTCTCCCTCTCCCTCTCCCTCTGAGTCCAAAAGTCCATTATACACATCTGTGTCTCTTTCCCTGTCTTGCATACAGGGTCGTCATTGCCATCTTCCTAAATTCCATATATATGTGTTAGTATACTGTATTGGTGTTTTTCTTTCTGGCTTACTTCACTCTGTATAATCGGCTCCAGTTTCATCCATCTCATCAGAACTGATTCAAATGAATTCTTTTTAACGGCTGAGTAATACTCCATTGTGTATATGTACCACAGCTTTCTTATCCATTCATCTGCTGATGGACATCTAGGTTGTTTCCATGTCCTGGCTATTATAAACAGTGCTGCGATGAACATTGGGGTACATGTGTCTCTTTCAATTCTGGTTTTCTCGGTGTGTATGCCCAGCAGTGGGATTGCTGGGTCATAAGGTAGTTCTATTTGCAATTTTTTAAGGAATCTCCACACTGTTCTCCATCGTGGCTGTACTAGTTTGCATTCCCACCAACAGTGTAGGAGGGTTCCCTTTTCTCCACACCCTCTCCAGCATTTATTGCTTGTAGATTTTTGGATCGCAGCCATTCTGACTGGTGTGAAGTGGTACCACCAGAAAATTACTAGAGATAAGTATTCTTTAAAATACTTGAGCCTTTCTTCTTCTGAGACCCAACATTTCCCTCAGTTCTCTTTTCCTCTTCCAAACCCAATCTTTGCCAGATGATGGGGAGAGATTAAAATGTTCAGCAAAGCACAATGTTTCTTTTACTTTCTTATGATAATTTCAACTCTAAATCAATTTTATAAACTAGTCTCTGGATTGAAACTTGTATATCAGCAAAGCATTTATTGAGGTAATATTTTAAACTGTAAACATTACTCCTTTATCTCCCTTGGTAGTTTTTTAAAGAAAAGTTTTTAAAATTATAGTTCTTCTTAATTTGGCTCAAATAAGTGTTTGTATTACTTTTCTATCCCACTTAACAGGCAGCTATTAAAAAACTTTCCATTATATTACTTTGAGTCCTGGATTGTCTGACATTTATTAATAATTATAGACCACCTTTAGGCTAATTTAGAAATTATTTTCTCCAACTTTACAAAGTCTGTTCATTTTTCTTCATCAAAGGTCAACTCTTGCCATTAGGAAAGCCTACCATCAATCTTGCATTTTGATTACTGTTCAGATGCAGGCAAATGTGTTGATTTTCCTTACCTTCTCCTCTGACTCTTCTGCTCCCTAACTCTCTGAAGCCTTGTAAAAGAGAAGGGGATGTGAAATTTACAATACAGCTCCAGTATAGGCCTTTAAACACTGAAATGTTTAATTGTAGTCATCCAAGGGTGGAAGAAAAGACTGATTCAAACTAGAAGATAGAATGGGAGTAGATAGTATATGGGATTCCCAGGTGGTGCAATGGTAAAGAATCTGCCTGCCAATGCAAGAGACGAGAGATGCAGATTTGATCCCTGGATTGGGAAGATCCCCTGGAGAAGGAAATGCCAACTGCCTTCAGTTATTCTTGCCTGGGAAATCACATGGACAGCAGAGCCTGGTGGGCTACAGCCCATGGGCTCACAGAATCGGACACGAGTGAGTGACTGAGCAGACACGCACACAGAGTATACATAGTAGATATGTTTTACGCAGAGAACAAAGGGATTGTTGAGCAATCTTCCAAATAATAAATTCTGAGTCAAAAATGTTGGAAATTCACAGGATATCTTCATATATAAATGCCAAAAGAAACCACACACTTCAAAGCTAAGTACAAGTCATTGTTATTATACACTTTAATGGTCAATAGATAAACTAGAGCAAACTATGTATCACAGAATAATAGGCAGATGAGTGGTGTATGGCTTGGTTTCATTGAGTTAGACCCAAGACGGGTGGGTCATGGTGGAGAGGCCTGACAGAATGTGGTCGACTGGAGAAGAGAATGACAAGCCACTTCAGAATTCTTGCCTTGAGAACCCCATGAACAGTATGAAAAGGCAAAATGATAGCATACCAAGAGAGGAACTCCCCAGCTCAGTAGGTGCCCAATATGCTACTGGAGATCAGTGGAGAAATAACTCCAGAAAGAATGTAGGGATGGAGCCAAAGCAAAAACAATACCCAGTTGTGGATGTGACTGGTGACAGAAGCAAGATCCAATGCTGTAAAGAGCAATATTGCATAGGAACCTGGAATGTCAGGGCCATGAATCAAGGCAAATTGGAAGTGGTCAAACAAGAGATGGCAAGAGTGCACGTCAACATTCTAGGAATCAGCGAACTAAAATGGACTGGAATGGGTGAATTTAACTCAGATGACCATTACATCTACTACTGTGGGCAGGAATCCCTCAGAAGAAATGGAGTAGCAATCATGGTCAACAAAAGAGTCCAAAATGCAGTACTTGAATGCAGTCTCAAAAAAAAAAAAAAAAAAACCTCAACAAAATTCTAGCAATCAGAATCCAACAACACATTAAAAAGATCATACACCATGACCAAGTGGGCTTTATCTCAGGGATTCAAGGATTCTTCAATATCCGCAAATCAATCAATGTAATTCACCACATTAACAAATTGAAAAATAAAAACCATATGATTATCTCAATAGATGCAGAGAAGGCCTTCGACAAAATTCAACATCCATTTATGATAAAAACTCTCCAGAAAGCAGGCATAGAAGGAACATACCTCAACATAATAAAAGCTATATATGACAAACCCACAGCAAACATTATCCTCAATGGTGAAAAATTGAAAGCATTTCCCCTAAAGTCAGGAACAAGACAAGGGTGTCCACTTTCACCGCTACCATTCAACATAGTTCTGGAAGTTTTGGGCACAGCAATCAGAGCAGAAAAAGAAATAAAAGGAATCCAAATTGGGAAAAGAAGTAAAACTCTCACTGTTTGCAGATGGCATGATCCTCTACATGGAAAACCCTAAAGACTCCACCAGAAAATTACTAGAGCTCATCAATGAATATAGTAAAGTTGCAGGATATAAAATCAACACACAGAAATCCCTTGCATTCCTATACACGAATAATGAGAAAGTAGAAAAAGAAATTAAGGAAACAATTCCATTCACCATTGCAATGACAAGAATAAAATACTTAGGAATATATCTACCTAAAGAAACTAAAGACCTATATATAGAAAACTATAAAACACTGATGAAAGAAATCAAAGAGGACACTAATAGATGGAGAAATATACCATGTTCATGGATTGGAAGAATCAATATAGTGAAAATGAGTATACTACCCAAAGCAATTTACAAATTCAATGCAATCCCTATCAAGCTACCAGCCATATTTTTCACAGAACTAGAACAAATAATTTCAAGATTTGTATGGAAATACAAAAAACCTCGAATTGCCAAAGCAATCTTGAGAAAGAAGAATGGAACTGGAGGAATCAACTTGCCTGACTTCAGGCTCTACTACAAAGCCACAGTCATCAAAACAGTATGGTACTGGCACAAAGACAGACATATAGATCAATGGAACAAAATAGAAAGCCCAGAGATAAATCCATACACATATGGACACCTTATCTTTGACAAAGGAGGCAAGAATATACAATGGAGTAAAGACAATCTCTTTAACAAGTGGTGCTGGGAAAACTGGTCAACCACTTGTAAAAGAATGAAACTAGATCACTTTCTAACACCATACACAAAAATAAACTCAAAATGGATTAAAGATCTAAATGTAAGACCAGAAACTATAAAACTCCTAGAGGAGAACATAGGCAAAACACTCTCAGACATAAATCACAGCAGGATCCTCTATGATCCACCTCCCAGAATTCTGGAAATAAAAGCAAAAATAAACAAATGGGATCTAATTAAAATTAAAAGCTTCTGCACAACAAAGGAAAATATAAGCAAGGTGAAAAGACAGCCTTCGGAATGGGAGAAAATAATAGCAAATGAAGCAACTGACAAACAACTAATCTCAAAAATATACAAGCAACTTATGCAGCTCAATTCCAGAAAAATAAACGACCCAATCAAAAAATGGGCCAAAGAACTAAATAGACATTTCTCCAAAGAAGACATATGGATGGCTAACAAACACATGAAAAGATGCTCAACATCACTCATTATTAGAGAAATGCAAATCAAAACCACAATGAGGTACCACTTCACACCAGTCAGAATGGCTGCGATCCTAAAGTCTGCAAGCAATAAATGCTGGAGAGGGTGTGGAGAAAAGAGAACCCTCCTACACTGTTGGTGGGAATGCAAACTAGTACAGCCACGATGGAGAACAGTGTGGAGATTCCTTAAAAAATTGCAAATAGAACTACCTTATGACCCAGCAATCCCACTGCTGGGCATACACACCGAGGAAACCAGAATTGAAAGAGACACATGTACCCCAATGTTCATTGCAGCACTGTTTATAATAGCCAGGACATGGAAACAACCTAGATGTCCATCAGCAGACGAATGGATAAGAAAGCTGTGGTACATATACACAATGGAGTATTACTCAGCCGTTAAAAAGAATTCATTTGAATCAGTTCTGATGAGATGGATGAAACTGGAGCCAACTATACAGAGTGAAGTAAGCCAGAAAGAAAAACACCAATACAGTATACTAACACATATATATGGAATTTAGAAAGATGGCAATGATGACCCTGTATGCAAGACAGGAAAAAAGACACAGATGTGTATAACGGACTTTTGGACTCAGAGGGAGAGGGAGAGGGTGGGATGATTTGGGAGAATGGCATTCTAACATATATACTATCATGTAAGAATTGAATCGCCAGTCTATGTTTGACGCAGGATACAGTATGCTTGGGGCCGGTGCATGGGGATGACCCACAGAGATGTTATGGGGAGGGAGGTGGGAGGGGGATTCATGTTTGGGAACGCATGTAAGAATTAAAGATTTTAAAATTAAAAAAATAAAAAACTAAACAAACAAACAAACAAACAAAAAAAAAACGACAGAATGATCTCTGTTCATCTCCAAGGCAAACCATTCAATATCACAATAATCCAAGTCTATGCACCAAACAGTAACGCTGAAGAAACTGAAGTTGAATGGTTTTATGAAGACCTACAAGATCTTTTAGAACTAACACCCCTCAAAAATGTCCTTTTCATTATAGGGGTTGGAATGCAAAAGTAGGAAGTCAAGAAACACCTGGAGTAACAGGCAAATTTAGCCTTGGAATGTGGAATGAAGCAGGGCAAAGGCTAATAGAGTTTTGCCAAGAAAATGCACTGGTCATAGCAAACACCCTCTTCCAACAACACAAGAGAAGACTCTACACATGGACATCACCAGATGGTCAAAACCGAAATCAGATTGATTATATTCTTTGCAGCCAAAGATGGAGAAGCTCTATACAGTCAACAAAAACAAGACCAGGAGCTGACTGTGGCTCAGGTCATGAACTCCTTATTACCAAATTCAGACTCAAATTGAAGAAAGTAGGGGAAACCGCTAGACCATTCAGGTATGACCTAAATTAAATCCCTTATGATTATACAGTGGAAGAGAGAAATAGATTTAAGGCTCTAGATCTGATAGATAGAGTGCCTGATGAACTATGGAATGAGGTTCATGACATTGTACAGGAGACAGGGATCAAGACCATCCTCATGGAAAAGAAATGCAAAAAAGGGAAACGGCTGGAGAGGCCTTACAAATAGCTGTGAAAAGAACAGAAGTGAAAAGCAAAGATATAAGCATCCGAATGCAGAGTTCCAAAGAATAGCAAGAAGAGATAAGAAAGGCTTCTTCAGCAATCAATGCAAAGAAATAGAGGAAAACAGAATGGGAAAGACTAGAGATCTCTTTAAGAAAATTAGAGATACCAAGGGAACATTTCATGCAAAGATGGGCTCGTTAAAGGACAGAAATAGTAGGGACCTAACAGAAGCAGAGGATATTAAGAAGAAGTGGCAATAATACACGGAAGAACTGTACAAAAAAGATCTTCACGACCCAGATAATCATGATGATGTGATCACTAATCTAGAGCCAGACATCTTGGAATGTGAAGTCAAGTGGGCCTTAGAAAGCATCACTATGAACAAAGCTAGTGGAGGTGATGAAATTCCAGTGGAGCTGTTTCAAATCCTGAAAGATGATGCTGTAAAAGTGCTGCACTCAATATGCCAGCAAGTTTGGAAAACTCAGCAGTGGTCACAGGACTGGAAAAGGTCCGTTTTCATTCCAATCCCAAAGAAAGGCAATGCCAAAGAATGCTCAAACTACCACACAATTGCACTCACCTCACATGCTAGTATAGTAATGCTCAAAATTCTCCAAGCCAGACTTCAGCAATACGTGAACCATGAACTCCCTGATGTTCAAGCTAGCTTTAGAAAAGGCAGAGGAACCAGAGATCAAATTGCCAACATCCGCTGGATCATGGAAAAAGCAACAGAGTTCCAGAAAAACATCTATTTCTGCTTTATTGACTATGCCAAAGCCTTTGACTGTGTGGATCACAAAAAACTGTGGAAAATTCTGAAAGAGATGGGAATACCAGACCACCTGACCTGCCTCTTGAGAAATCTGTATGCAGGTCAGGAAGCAACAGTTAGAACTAGACATGGAGCAATAGACTGGTTCCCAATAGGAAAAGGAGTACGTCAAGGCTGTATACTGTCACCCTGTTTATTTAACTTCTATGCAGAGTACATCATGAGAAACGCTGGACTGGAAGAAACACAAGCTGGAATCCAGATTGCTGGGAGAAATATCAATAACCTTAGATGTGCAGATGACACCACCCTTATGGCAGAAAGTGAAGAGGAGCTAAAAAGCCTCTTGATGAAAGTGAAAGAGGAGAGTGAAAAAGTTGGCTTAAAGCTCAACATTCAGAAAATGAAGATCATGGCATCTGGCCCCATCACTTCATGGGAAATAGATGGGGAAACAGTGAAAACAGTGTCAGACTTTATTTTTGAGGGCTCCAAAATCACTGTAGATGGTGATTGCTGCCATGAAATTAAAAGACACTTACTCCTTGGAAGAAAAGTTATGACCAACTTAGATAGCATATTCAAAAGCAGAGACATTACTTTGCCGACTAAGGTCCGTCTAGTCAAGGCTATGGTTTTTCCTGTGGTCATGTATGAATGTGAGAGTTGGACTGTGAAGAAAGCTGAGCTCTGAAGAGTTGATGCTTTCGAACTGTGGTGTTGGAGAAGACTTTTGAGAGTCCCTTGGACTGCAAGAAGATCCAATCAGTCCATTCTGAAGGAGATCAGCCCTGGGATTTCTTTGGAAGAAATTTTGCTGAAGCTGAAACTCCAGTACTTTGGACACCTCATGCGAAGAGTTGACTGATTGGAAATGACTCTGACGCTGGGAGGGATTGGGGGCAGGAGGAGAAGGGGACGACAGAGGATGAGATGGCTGGATGGCATCACAGACTCAATGGACGTGAGTCTGAGTGAACTCCAGGAGTTGGTGATGGACAGGGAGGCCTGGTGTGCTGCGATTCATGGGGTCGCAAAGAGTCGGACATGACTGAGCGACTGAACTGAACTGAGTTGTTGTATCTGAAAGACTTTGTTAAGCCCTGATGTGATCTAGAAGTGCTAACTATATTTTTATCCTAATAATTAAAATTGTGTTAAAAATGGCCAATGATATAATAACGTGCATTGAGCTTTTCCTTTGTATTGCAGCCGTGTTATAGGGGGTGTGAGTGATAAGGTAGAAACAGCCCTCTGAGAAGTTAACTGGATGATACAGATGTAAAACTATGCTTCTGAATGCATGCACACACACAGAAAATCTTATGGACAAACATCTTACAAAGAGTAAATTGCAGAGTGAACTGCGAAGTGAAAGAGTGGTTAACGTCAGTAGACAATGAGAAGAAAAGTAATCTCTGAGCTGCTGAATTTTGAGCCCTGTTTTGAGGAAGGAATGTTATAGAAAAAGATAAATGAAGGTGGATAATCCCCAAAAGGAGATGGCAAAGTCATTAGTAGGAAACTGATGTAAAAGTTGTAGCAAAATTTGAAGTGAGACTACGAAGATGGACTTTGTTCAAAGGAGCATGATTGAAATATTGATTCAATATGATGAACTATTGATCAATAGTCATGATTTTTAAAATGCTCTGGTATTCTTATAGCTATTAAATTTATCCTGTCTTTCTAAGGATCATTTTCAATTATATTTGCATATGGCTCATTACAACTTCATAAAATCTACTTATTTCTACCCCTTTTCTTGATTTTTAATCACCAAGTCATGTTTGACTCTTTGTGACCCCATGGACTGTAGCATGCCAGGCTCCTCTATCCATGGGATTTCCCAGGCAAGAGTACTGTAGTGGGTTGCTATTTCCTTCTGCAGGGGATCTTCCTGACCCAAGGATGGAACCCAGGTCTCCTGCATTGCAGGCAGACTCTTCACTGCCTGAACCACCAGGGAAATCCTTTTCTTGCCTTTAACTAAATTTCTGCCTTCTATTGCCAGTTTGATTTTTATCTTCAGAATTTTCATTATAGACAATAAAGGTATATATCACTTTATGAATATTTTTATCCTCTCTTCTTATTGAAAAGTAACAAGTGAGACTACTTTGACAGCCTGAAAACTTAGCTTTTTGAGATTAGAGTATTAGAAATTATTTGAAAAAAAAGTCTTTTTTTTTTTACAAATACATAATAAAGTTAGATATTACTTTTTCAAGATCATTTGATGACAAAGCCCTTCTTTATTTTCAAGATAGCTTTCTACTGTGAGCTCTTATCCAAACTTTCATTAACAGAAAGAACATCAAAGCCGTAGATGTCAGATCTGCCATTTATGATTTTTCCAGGATTTCATGATCCTACCTTTAAAAGTGATCTTTTTTTCTACATCAAGATTATGAAAGAAAGCATCTTTTGATTTGCAACTATTATGATTTTTTGCAGACTTTGGTGGGACTTCCCAGGTGGTTCAGTGGTAAAGAATACACCTACCAGCGCAGGAGATGCAGGAGACATGCGTTTGATCCCTGGGTCTGTCTACATGGCATTGCTAAGACACGACTGAGCAACCGAGCACGCATGCACAGAGTTTGGTGGTCTTGGCAGATTGATGTGTTTTCAAGAGAATTGCCTCTGTGTGTTTACTGCACATCAAAGTGTAATATATTCTTTCTTCCTAGTGTTCCAAGGCTAGCTCTTCTGCTTAGGATCCACTTCAGTGCCTCTTCATAATGTTCCTAGGTTTACAGTTTCATTTACTTAGCAGAGTCACTTTATGCAGATTTAAAAAAGAATAGACTTCATTTTTTAGAGCAGTTTTAGATTCACAGCAGAATTGAGTGGAAAGTATAGAGAATTCCCTTATACCTTCTATCCTCACCCTTGTATAGCTTCTACCACTATCTATACCTTACACAAAAGAGATTAATTTGTAACAATTGACTAGCCTTCCATGACACAATGTTATCAGCCACAAGTCTCTGTTTCACTTCTGGAAAACAATATTCCATGGATTTTGACAAATGCATCCCTCATTACAGTATCCAGTAGAACAGTGTCACTAATCTAAAAATCCTCTGTCTTCTGTCTGTTCATCTCTGCCTCCCCTCTGACCCTTGGAAACTATTGACATTTTTAAGGTCTCCATAGCTTTGCCTTTCCCAGCATGTCATATAGCTGGAATCATAGAGTATGTAGTCTTTCGATATTGGCATCTTTCACTTAATGTGTTTAAGATTCCTTCTTCTTCTTCTTTTTTTTTTTTTAGCACTGAATGATATCTCATCATCTATATCTACCTCAATTTATTTATCTATTTACTCACTGAAGAATATCTGCTTTTGTCAACATTCTAGATTTTGGCCATTCTAATAGTGGTATGTCATTGTTGTTTTAATTTATGATTCCCTAATAACATGCTGAACAACCTCTCATATGTATATTTTACCATCTGTATAACTTCTTTGGCTTGATGTCTGTTCAGGTCCTTTGCCCACTTTTAAATCATTTTTTTGTTTTGTTTTTTATTGAATTTAAGTTATTTGTATATTTTAAGTCACAGTCTTTTATCAGATATTTTTATCAGATATTTTTCAAAAATATTTTCTTTCAATCTGGGTCATGTCTTTTCATTCTCTTGACAATGTCTTTACAGGGCAGAAGTTTTCATTTTAATGAAGTCCAGCTTATCAATTATTTCTTTCATGATACATGTCTTCAGTGTTATATCTAAAGAGTCATCCTGAAATCTTTACATTTAGGTCTCTAATCTACTTTGAGTTAATTTTTATAAAGTTTGTAAAGGTGGTGTCTAGATTAACTTTTTGCATATGGATGTTTCATTATTCCAGCACCATTTGTGAAAAGAACTGCCTTTGGTCTATTGTATTATCTTTGCTCCTATATCTATCAAAGATTAGTTTACTACAGTTATGTGAGTTTCTGTTCTGTTCAACTTGATCAATGTCCTTATTCTTTCACCAAGATGGCACTGTCTTAATTATCTGAGCTTTACAGTAAGTTTTGGAAGTCAGATGGTGCCAGTCCTCCAACTTTGTTATTCTTCTTCCTTATTGTGTTGGCTATTCTGGGTCTTCTGCTTCCCCTCATAAATTTTAGGTCAGTTTGTTGATACCCATAAAGTAACTTGCTGAGGTTCTCAGTGGGATCATGCTAAATGTAAAGATCTACTTGGGAAGAACTGACATCTTGTAATATTGAATCTTCCTACCCATGACTATAAATATGTCTCAATTTATTTAGCTCTTCTTTAAATTATTTCATTAGAATTTAGTAGCTTTTCTCATGTGTATCTTGTACATATTTTGTTAGATTTAAATCTAGGTATTTCAAATGGTGGAATTAATGTAAAAAATGATAATGTTTTTAATTTCAAATTCCACTTGTTCATTTATGGTATGTAGGAAAGTAATTAATTTCTGTATATTAACCCTGTATCTTACAAATTTGCAATAATTCCAGAATTTTTTGTGGTTGATTTGTCTGAATTTTGTACATACATAATAATATTGTTTGCAAACAAGTACAGTGCTGTTTTTTCCTTCCAAATCTGTATACCTTTGATTTCCTTTTCTGGTCTTATTGCATTACATAGGACTTCTGGCTCATTGTTGAAAAGGAATGGTGAAATGTGACATCCTTAATTTATTTCTGATCCTAGTGGGAAAGCATCTAGTTTCCCACCTTTAAGTAGGATGTGAGCTATATTTTTTAAAGATGTTCTTTATCAAATTAAGGAAGTTCCCATCTATCACGTCTTCTCTTCCTTCCTTCCTTCTTCTCCTTCTGGTATTGCTGCTACCCATGTTCTATGCCATTTGAGTTGTCCCATAGTTCTTGCATATTCTTCTCCCTTTTCCTTTGGTATTTTGACTCTTTGTTTTTGGTTTTGAAAATTTCTGTTGACGTATTCTCAAGATTTGAGGTTCTTTCTTTAGCAGCATCCAGTCTACTAATGAGACTTTTCAAAGTCATTCTTCATTTCTGTTATAATGGTTTTGGTACCTAGCATTTCTTTTTTATTCTATCTTAGATTTTCATATTTTTTGTTACATTAACTATCTGTTCTGGCATGTTTACTTTTTCTGTTAGAATCCTTAGCATATTAATCATGATGATTTAAAATTCAAATTGTGATATTTACCTTTTAGTATATCTTGTCATTTTTTTTGTTGTTGTTGAAAGCTAGATGTGATGTACTGAGTAAAAGGAATTCTGGTAAAAAGGCCTTTAGTGACATGGTGATCAGGTATGCAGAAGGGGAGGCATTCCACAGTACTATAGTACTTACTACGAGTAGGTCTCAATCTTCATTAGAAACACTAATGGAGGATAATTGCTTTATAATGTTGTGCTGATTTCTGCTGTCCAATGCAAATCAGTCGTAACTGTATAAATAACCCCTCTGTCTTGAGCTTCCTTCTCCCCTGGATCCTCTGACTCTAGATCATCACAGAGCACCAGGCTGGGCTCCCTGTGTTTCTATAGCAGCTTCCCACTAGTTATCTGTTTTATGCATGTAGAGTAGCTCCTTTCTCAATTTGTCCCACTCTCTCCTTCCCCTGATGTGTCTACAAGTCTGTTCTCTAGGCTTGTGTCTCCATTTCTTCCTTTCAAATAAGCTCATCCGTACTGTTTTATTAGATTCCATATATATGTGTTAATATATGATATTTGTTTTTCCCTTTCTGACTTGCTTCACTCTGTATAAGAGGCTCTAAGTTCATCCACTTACTTACAACTGACTCAAATGCATCCCTTTTTATGGCTGAGTAATATTCCATCATGACTTTTCAAGTGGCACAGTGGTAAAGCAACTGCCTACCAATGAAGGAGATGCAGGCAACGTGGGTTCAGTCCCAGAGTCAGGAAGATATCCTGGAAAGGAAATGGCAACACACCCCAGTATTCTTGGTTGGGAAATCTCATGGAGAGGGGAGCCTGGCAGGCTACAATCCGTGGGGTGGCAAAGAGTCAGACATGACTTAGCTACTAAACAACAACAATATTCCATTGTATATATGTACTGCACCTTCTCTACCTATTCATCTGTTGGTCTCAATCTTTTGGTGAATGTGTATATCTGGGATGAGTCGTTCTCAGCTCCCTCTCTCTACATTCTATCTCCCATCCTTTAGGAAGAACAGGATTGCTAGAAGAGTCTGGAGTTGATTATTACTTTCTTCCAGGCCAATTCAGTTCAGTCATTCAGTCTTGTCCGAATCTTTGCGACCCCATGAATCGCAGCACACCAGGCCTCCCTGTCCATCACCAACTCCTGGAGTTCACTCAAACTCACGTCCATCGAGTCGGTGATGCCATCCAACCATCTCATCCTCTGTCATCCCCTTCTCCTCCTGCCCTCAATCCCTCACAGCATCAGAGTCTTTTCCAATGAGTCAACTCTTCACATAAGGTGGCCAAACTATTGGGCTTTCAGCTTTAGCATCAGTCCTTCCAAAGAACACCCGGGACTGATCTCCTTTAGAATGGACAAGTTGGATCACCTTGCAGTCCAAGGGACTCTCAAGAGTCTTCTCCAACACCACAGTTCAAAAGCATCAATTCTTTGACACTCAGCTTTCTTCACAATTCACCTCTCACATCCATACATGACCACTGGGAAAACCATAGCCTTGACTAGACGCACCTTTGTTGACAAAGTAATGTCTCTGCTTTTGACTATGCTATCTAGGTTGGTCATAACTTTTCTTCCAAGGAATAAGTGTGTTTTAATTTCATGGCTACAATCACCATCTGCAGTGATTTTGTAGCTCCAAAAAATGAAGTCTGACATGTTTCCACTGTTTCCCCATCTATTTCCCATGAAGTGATGGGGCCAGATGTCATGATCTTCATTTTCTGAATGTTGAGCTTTAAGCCAACTTTTTCACTCTCCTCTTTCACTTTCATCAAGAGGCTTTTTAGTTCCTCTTCACATTCTGCCATGAGGGTGGTGTCATCTGCCTATCTGAGGTTATTGATATTTCTCCCAGCAATCTTGATTCCAGCTTGTGCTTCCTCCAGCCCAGCGTTTCTCATGATGTACTCTGCATATAAGTTAAATAAGCAGGGTGACAATATACAGCCTTGACGTACTCCTTTTCCTATTGGGAACCAGTCTATTGCTCCATGTCTAGTTCTAACTGTTTCTTCCTGACCTGCATACAGATTTCTCAAGAGGCAGGTCAGGTGGTCTGGTATTCCTATCTCTTGAAGAATTTTCCACAGTTTATTGTGATCCACACAGTCAAAGGCTATGCCATAGTTATTAAAGCAGAAGTAGATGTTTCTCTGAAACTCTCTTCTTTTTTCCATGATCCAGTGGATGTTGGCAATTTGATCTCTGGTTCCTCTGCCTTTTCTAAAACCAGCTAAAACATCTGGAAGTTCATTGTTCACATATTGCTGAAGCCTGGCTTGGAGAATTTTGAGCATTACTTTACTAGCGTGTGAGATGAGTGCAATTGTGCGGTAGTTTGAGCATTCTTTGGCATTGCCTTTCTTTGGGATTGGAATGAAAACGGACCTTTTCCAGTCCTATGACCACTGCTGAGTTTTCCAAATTTGCTAGCATATTGAGTGCAGCACTTTCACAGCATCATCTTTTAGGATTTGAAATAGCTCAACTGGAATTCCATCACCTCCATTAGCTTTGTTTGCAGTGATGCTTTCTAAGGGCCACTTGACTTCACATTCCAGATGTCTGGCTATAGGTGAGTGATCCCACCATTGTGATTATCTTGGTCATGAAGATCTTTTTTGTACAATTCTTCTATGTATTCTTGCCAACTCTTCTTAATATCTTCTGTTTCTGTTAGGTCCCTAGCATTTCTGTCCTTCATCGAGCCCATCTTTGCATGAAATGTTCCCTTGGTATCTCTAATTTTCTTGAAGAGATCTCTACTCATTCTGTAGTTTACCTCTATTTCTTTGCATTGGTCACTGAGGAAGGCTTTCTTATCTCTCCTTGCTAATCTTTGGAACTCTGCGTTCAGATGCTTATATCTTTCTTTTTCTCCTTTGCTTTTCACTTCTTTTCTTTTCATAGCTATTTGTAAGGCCTCCCTAGACAGCCATTTTGCTTTTTTACATTTCTTTTCCATGGGGATAGTCTTGATCTCTGTCTCCTGTACAATGTCATGAACCTCCGTACATAGTTCAGGCACTCTGTCTATCAGATCTAGTCCCTTAAATCTATTTCTCTCTTCCACTGTATAATCATAAGGGATTTGATTTAGGTCATACCTGAATGGTCTAGCGGTTTTCCTTACTTTCTTCAATTTAAGTCTGAATTTGGCAATAAGGAGTTCATGATCTGAGCCACAATCAACTCCCAGTCTTGTTTTCGCTGACTGTATAGAGTTCCTCCATCTTTGGCTGCAAAGAATATAATCAGTCTGATTTTGGTGTTGACCATCTGGTCATGTCCATGTGTAGAGTCTTCTCTTGTGTTGTTGGAAGAGGGTGTTTGCTATGACCAGTGCATTTTCTTGCCAAAACTCTATTAGCCTTAGCCCTGCTTCATTCCATATTCCAAGGCCAAATTTGCCTGTTACTCCAGGTGTTTCTTGACTTCCTACTTTTGCATTCTAGTCCCCTATAATGAAAAGGACATCCTTTTTTGGGTATTCATTCTAGAAAGTCTTGTAGGTCTTCATAGAACCATTCAACTTCAGCTTCTTCAGCGTTACTGGTTGGGACATAGACTTGGCTTACTGTAATATTGAATGGTTTGCCTTGGAGATGAACAGAGATCATTCTGTCATTTTAGAAATTGCATCCAAGTACTGCATTTCGGATTCTTTTGTTGACCATGATGGCTACTCCATTTCTTCTAAGGGATTCCTGCCCGCAGTAGTAGATGTAATGGTCATCTGAGTTAAATTCACCCATTCCAGTCCATTTTAGTTCGCTGATTCCTAGAATGTTGACGTTCACCCTTGCCATCTCCTGTTTGACCACTTCCAATTTGCCTTGATTCATGGACCTGACATTCCAGGCTCCTATGCAATATTGCTCTTTACAGCATCGGACCTTGCTTCTATCACCAATCACATCCACAACTGGGTGGTGTTTTTGCTTTGGCTCTATCCTTTCATTCTTTCTGGAGTTATTTCTCCACTGATCTCCAGTAGCATATTGGGCACCTACCAACCTGGGGAGTTCCTCTTTTGGTATCCTATCATTTTGCCTTTTCATACTGTCCTTGGGCTTCTTGAGGCAAAAATACTGAAGTGGTTTGCCATTCCTTTCTCCAGTGGACCACATTCTGTCTGACCTCTCCACCATGACCCGCCTGTCCTGGGTGGCCCCACATGGCATGGCTTAGTTTCATGGAGTTAGACAAGGCTGTGGTCCGTGTGATTGGATTGACTGATTTTCTGTCATTATGGTTTCAGTGTTTCTGCTCTTTGATGCCCTCTAGCACCACCTACCATCTTACTTGGGTTTCTCTTACCTTGGACGTAGGGTATCTCTTCATGGCTGCTTCAGCAAAGCGCAGCCACTGCTCCTTACCTTGGATGAGCGGTATCTCCTTACTGCCACCCTTCCTGACCTTGATCGTGGGGTAGCTCCTCTCTGCCACCACCTGGGCCAGTTAGGCACTGATACAACTCTAATAGGTTTAGCTCTGGTTAATATCTTCTCTTGAGATCAGGCTTAGTTAAAAAGAACAGAATGCTCTGGCTTATTTTAAAATGGTTACTTTTCCCTCCCCTTGCCTGAAATATGAGAGGACTTTTCTGTGATATTCAATGTGAGACATAGATAGATCTATTGGAGGTAAAACTCACAAAATGTGATTGCTTCCCCAAGATTGATCCACCCTGGAGTTTTTAATTTTCAGACTTGTCCACATTGAGCCTGCCATCAATTCAGTCACAGTTCAGTTTTTCTTACCCCAGTACTAGTTTCCATGGAGGTTTCCGCTGGTGAGTTTCTATTCTCGTAAGTTGTAATTTTCTATACCTGCCTGGTTGTTTCTCCAATTTGGGGCACAGCAGTTTGCCCTGTAACCTTGCATCTCTGGTGGCTCTAAGAAGAGATGTTGATTTCTTAGTTTGTTCAGATTTTTATTTTTTATTAAAATGGAGTGCCAACTTCCAAGCTTCTTATGTGCCAGACTGAAAAGCCAAATTTTTTGGCTCCTTAGATTTAATTATTACTGAATTTTCATATTAGCCCCATATTTGAAAGCATCTAAACAGATTTTTTGCATTGTTAAACGAATGTGTTTCCACTGGGTTCTGCTGTTAAATAAACTTCCTACCCCATGGGAGAAAACCAGGCCTAATTTTAAATGGGCAACATGCTTAATTATTTCATTAAAAAACATAAAAATTCCATTTTCTCTATGGCTTGACTGCTTACTTTAAAATATTTATGAGGAGACTAGAAAAAGAAAAAGAGACTGCTAAGTATTTTGTTTAAAGTAGTTTTATTTTTTTTTTTTCTTCTGCAAAAGTAATTATTGCCCCTAGTTGGATGATGAACATTTTGAGACTAAAGCTATTAGACTCTCTCTCCAGAACAAAAGGTATTTAAACACAAACTTATATATAAAATTTTAGTGTCAGTGCAAGTGTGACAAAGTCTATGGAACCCAGGTAAAACGTCTTGATGTAAAAATTTTTCCTTCTTAGAGCGTACAGATAATTACCCCAATTTCTAGTATTTACAGTAGAAATTCTCTCTATAACATTTTATTCACTTGAATGTTGCTAATTGGTTATCACAACTCTATTGTATATGATTTCCAAAGTTACCATTTTTCCTAAGTATTACTTTTATAATCTCTTAAAAAATATTTTATCCATTGAATTATCTCTAAATCTCCTTTTAAAGCAGGAAATGTTATGCAATTTATAGGTTATATTCATTTACATTTTTCAAGCTAGATACATTTACATCTAAGTTCAGCCACTTTTTCCTATTAACCATCTTTACAAACTTTGAGTAAATTATTTTACCTTTCTTAGTCTTGGTTTCACCATGAGTAATATGGGACTGGATTGCCTATATCATAAAATGGCTAGAAGTACCTAGTTTTAGGGCTTCTCTTAGGGGCTGCTGTATAGAATGCTCTCTGGAAGTTTGAGCTTTTCATTCCATTTCCTTTACTTATGGGGGTTTCTCTGGTGGCTGAGGAAGTAAAGAATCTGCCTGCAATGCAGGAGACCCCAGGTTCAATCCCTGGGTTGGGTAGATCCTTTGGAGAAGAAAATGGCAACCCACTCCAGTATTTTTGCTGGAAAATTGCATGGACAGAGAAGCCTGGTGGGCTATAGTCCAGGGGGGGTCACAAAGAGTTGGACATGACTGAGCAACTAACAACACTCCAGGTTAGGTATATCTGATGTGAATATCTGGTGTCTCTCACTGGCACATATACCAGTGGGTAGAGTTACAGTCTTTATAGGATCTGATTGCAGTTTATCACACAGTGCCAAATAATGTCAAATTATGCTTGTAGCTCACCTGTCTAAAATGCTTTCCAAACTAAAGTTGACATTTGGGAATAGTCTCAGGCTTAGAGCTATAAAAAAGTTGAGCTTGAAAACCTCCCTAAAGACCAATAGAATATCTGAAACTAAATACCTTGTGTAAGTAGTAGAGAAATTCTTTCCACAGAGTAGGTGAGCAGAAAGCACTGGCTTCTGAATGTAAAATTTTTTCAAAATGTAGACTCTTCAGAATCAAATATGAAGAAGGAGGTGAGAGAAGGAAAAGGCCAGAGAACTCTATTGCCCTACTTTGTATTTAATAGAGGAAGAAGTGAAGTTTTGGAAACAATTTGAAAACATCGTAATTTATCAGATACTTTTACACATGATCTCCTTTGAACATCATTGAACTGTCACAGAGCAAAACAGATAAAGAATTATGGAGTGGCTCAGTGACTCACTGAATGTATATGACTCATTGGTGGGGCTTTTCGTTTTTCCAATATTTCTTACACAATTTGGAAATTCTTATTATAATAACTGAGAAAATAAATAAAGAGAAGCTTTATTTAAAATGGACTCAGGAAGCCCTGAAGAGCAAGCTCTCACACGTATATTACTTGTTACAGCCTGCATAACCAGCAGGAAGAAGGAAGATAAGAATTATTTAATAAGGTCTCTGTATAGAATTCTTTGTTTAAAATTCTCTCTCTCTCTCTCCACTTCTTCTCTGTAATGATAAAGAAAGTCTTTTTGTATAGAATTCTTTGTATGAAATTCTCTCCCTCTCCACTTCTTCTCTGTGATGATAAAGATGGTACTTTTCTTCTGGCACTCTGTGTTCAAGCTAGGTCGTGACTGACTCTTGTGACCCCATGGACTGCAGCCTGCCTGGCTCTTCTGTCCATGGGATTTCGCAGGCAAGACTGCTGGAGTGGGTTGCCATTTCTTCCTCCAAGGGATCTTCCAGATCCAGGGATTAAATCCGCATTTCCTGTTTGGTGGATTTGTTATCCAATGAGCCACCAAGAAAGCACCAAGGTGGCATTTTTCACATAAGAATTCCATCTCCTGTTTTAAGAAAAGACAGAAAGATCCTTTACTGTCCAGGAACAAAGTACTATGCACCTCGACAGACAATAAGAAACCACCACAACTTTGAACTCAGTCATCTCCAATAAATTTACTGAAAACAACCCTCCTCAATTTTCTCTTTATTGTTGTTCAGTGGATAAGTCATGTCTGATTCTTTGCAATTCCATGAGATGCAGCACACCAGGCTTCCCTATTCTTCACTATCTCCTGGAGTATGCTCAAATTCATGTCCACTGAGTCAGTGATGCCACTAGTAAAATTTTCCTTTTGTATCTTTGGACTTGCCTATGAGTCACCAGGACAAGTTTTCAAGTTGCAATTCCTCTGCTATTCCCAAATAAACTCAACTTGCTGGTAAAATAACTGGCTATTTGTTTTCAAAGTTGACATAACATGATTTCTTCATTCAGTTTGTTTCCCGCCTGTACTTAGCCATGGATTAACTGTTAATTGCTTCTTACTAGTGTTTTCCTGAGAGATTTGCTTTTAATGTTCTACATAAATTCTCTGTTTGTTTTTGAAGAGGTATTTTCATGCTTTATTGGAGAGAGAACAATTTTACTCACTGTGAACATACTTTGAATAACTCAGGTGGCTAATTCAACTTTTGAACTGTGGTGCTGGAGAGGACTCTTGAGAGTCCCTTGGACTGCAAGGAGATCAAACAAGTTAATCCTAAAGGAAATCAGTCCTGAATGTTTATTGGAAGGACTGATGCTGAAGCTGAAGCTCCAATACTCTGGCCACCTGATGCAAAGAAGTGACTCCTTAGAAAAGACCCTGATGCTAGGAAAGATTGACGGCAGGAGGAGAAGGGGACGACAGAGGATGAGATAGTTGGGTGGCATCACTGACTCAATGGACATGAGTTTGAGTAAACTCTGGGAGTTGGTGATGGAAAGGGAGGCCTGACGTGCTGCAGTCCATGGGGTCGCAAAGAGTCAGACATGACTGAACGACTGAACTGAACCAAATGTCAACGTTAATGTTTGATCATTATAGATATAGTAATATCCACTTTTTACTTCATTCCATCCCACAACTGATACCATGTGAATGTAAACGTTTCTTAGATTTTTCCTATAGAGTTACCCTGTTGTCCAAGTGAGTATTTAGTATAAAACTCAAACATGTATATAAAGTTTCAGTTGTACTTATTTTCATCTTCAAAGGTTACCACTTCAACCATCTAAAAAATAATCAATTTATTTCACAAATTGTATTTTGTTACAGAAATAAAAATATCTGGAAATTCTGGATAAATGAAAATAATAGCCTCTTGGTTATTTCACATTATCACATTCAGTAACAGATAATTCTCATGGGTGTGATATGCATGCAGAGGGGTACTGACTGTGCCCTCTGTTCCTGGGCATATCTGAGTAATTGGCTATGAAGTGAGGCTCCTCTTTTTTTTTTTCCCCCCAAGCATTACGGCTTAGTGCCAAGAATGATTGTGTGTGGGAGATCAACATATTAAAACTTACCTTCATATATTTGAACATTAAAGAAATACTTGAAAAATTTACAAAACAAAATAAAATAAACAAGTCACACATGTGGCCAAGGAAGAAATGGAAGTTTCTACTCTTTCATCTTGGCAGTTTGGGTGGTAGAAGGATGGAGACTATGGGCTGTCTGGGTGTTTATGAGCTTCTTCATGCTTCTTGAACTGTTTGGTGAAGCTATGACCCCTTCCCTTCTCCACTTTCATTTTCTGAGTCACTAGCAAACATTAGCAAAGGATCCCTGAAGATGAACCCTGCAGTAAACTGTCTGATTTTATATGCTTTAAGGGTGGCCCTGATCATATATGGTTTTAGACGGGCATATTTCTTTTCCTCTTCTCATGTAAGATGTTCACTTTTATGTTACATAAGAAATAAACATCAATATGAAAATGAAAACTCTCAATTTCACAGGACCTATTATGAAAATGTATAATGCCAGATGCAAACATTATAATTAGAAAATAAGTGAGAATTTTAAGTTTTAACTACATAACTTAATATATGTTCATTAGTAGTCTATTCATTTAAAATATCAGATCGTTATCACACTGCCTAAATCTGTTTTCTGGTTAAAAATTATATAGTTTCCCAGGTAGACATTATACATTTCTTTTCATTATCTAAAGAAATGGACATAAATAGCATGCATCCAGCCATCTCTTCTCATCGGTTCTAGGCAAGAAAACTTATGCTTATTTGAATGCCTACTATAAGAAGGACCCTTTATTCAGATTTTGCTTAGTTCAGTTCGGTCACTCAGTTGAGTCCGACTCTTTGCGACCCCATGAACTGCAGCACGCCAGGCCTCCCTGTCCATCACCAGCTCCTGGAGTTTGCCCAAACCCATGTCCATTGAGTCTGTGATGCCATCCAACCATCTCATCCTCTGTCATCCCCTTTTCCTCCTGCCCTCAATCCTTCCCAGCATCAGGGTCTTTTCACAGGTCACCAAAGTATTCGAGTTTCAGCTTCAACATCAGTCCTTCCAATGAACACCCAGGACTGATTTCCTTTAGGATGGACTGGTTGCATCTCCTTGCCATCCAAGGGACTCTCAAGAGTCTTCTCCAACACCACAGTTCAAAAGCATCAATTCTCCGGCGCTCAGCTTTCTTTATAGTCCAACTCTCACATCAATACATGGCTACTGGAGAAACCATAGCCTTGACTAGATGGACCTTTTGGGACAAAATAATGTCTCTGCTTTTTAATATGCTGTCCTTGGACCTTCCTTCCAAGAAGTAAGTGTCTTTTAATTTCATGGCTGCAATCACCATCTGCAGTGATTTTGGAGCCCCCACAAATAAAATCAGCCACTGTTTCCCCATCTATTTGGCATGAAGTGAAGGGACCAGATGCCATGATCTTAGTTTCTGAATGTTGAGCTTTAAGCCAACTTTTTCACTCTCCTCTTTCACTTTCATCAAGAGGCTCTTTAGTTCCTCTTCTCTTTCTGCCCTAAGGCTGTTGTCATCTGCATATCTGAGGTTATTGATATTTCCCCCGGCAATCTTGATTCCAGCTTGTACTTCTTCTGGCCCAGTGTTTTTCATGATGTACTCTGAATATAAGTTAAATAAGCAGGGTGACAAGATACAGCCTTGACGTACTCCTTTTCCTATTTGGAACCAGCCTGTTGTTCCATGTCCAATTCTAACTGTTGCTTCCTGACCTGCATACAGGTTTCTCAAGAGGCATGTCAGGTGGTCTGGTATTCCCATCTCTTTCAGAATTTTCCACAGTTTCTTGTGATCCACACAGTCAAAGCCTTTGGCATAGTCAACAGAGCAGAAATAGATGTCACTTACTTAAGTCACACAAAATCTCCATCAAATGTGATGTGCTGTGCTTAGTTACTCAGTTGTGTCTGACTCTTTGCAAATCTATGGACTGTAGCCCGCCAGGCTTCTCTGTCCATGGGGATTCTCCAGGCAAGAATACTGGAATGGGTTGCCATGCCTCCTCCAGGAGATCTTCCCAACTCAGGGATCAAATCCATGTCTCCCACACTGCAGGCGGATTCTTTACCATCTGAGCTACCAGGGAAGCTCATAAAGTGTATCACTCTTCAGAAGAAAATGGCAAAGAGGTTACACAGCTACTAGTGACCAGATATAACCTAGAGTTCAGATTTTTCTGTCTGAATTCCAAGCAAATCATTAATCTACCTAGAATTCCCAGTGTATAATTTTTACATCCCAATGATAGTAGTTGAAATAGCTTTCCTGTTTTTTCACCTTTATACTATTTCCTGTCCTTTCCTTTGTTTTCCTTTTCTTCCTTCTTTTCCCTATTTGGCCTATTATTAATGTAACCCAACAAGCGTGACAAGGAAATTGAAGCTTGGAATACAGTTTTGAGAAGTGATGTCACAGTCACATAGCAATTTATGTAACTACGTACAAACAGAAATGAATTATGCAAACCATTCAATATGCTCATATGTGCAATATGACATTGAACATAGTTTTCTATGCTGCTTAATCATTCCGTATATAGAAACTTTCATCAGCTAACCCCAACCTCCCACTCCACTCCTTATCCAACCCCTTCCCCTTTTGCAACCACCATTCTCTTCTCTACATCCATGACTCTGTTTCTGTTTCATAGATAAGTTCATTTGTGTCATATTTTAATTCCACACATAAGCGATATAGTATGTATGATAAACTTTAGTTACATTCATGTTCTGCTGCAAATGGCATTATTCCATTCTTTTTACAGCTTCCCTGATAGCTCAGTCGGTAAAGAATCCGCCTGCAATGCAGAAGACCCGGGTTCGATTCCTAGGTCAGGAAGATCCCCTTGAGAAGAAAATGGCAACCCGCTCCAGTATTCTTGCCTGGAGAATCCCATGGACAGAGGAGCCTGGCAGGCTACAGTCCATGGGGTTGCAAGAGTCAGACATGACTTAGCGACTTTACTACTACTGCTAGTATTCCATTGAGGGTTTCCCAGGGAAGTTGCCTGCAATGCAGGAGACCCCAGTTTGATTCCTGGGCTGGGAAGTTCCCCTCTAGAATGGATAGACTATCCACTCCAGTGTTCTTGGGCTTCCCTTGTGGCTAAGATGGTAAATAATCCACCTGCAATGTGGGAGACCTGGGTTCAATCACTGGGTTGAGAGGATCCCCTGGAGAGGACACAGCAACCCACTCCAGTTTTCTTGCCTGGAGAATCCCCATAAACAGAGGAGCCTGGCAGGCTACAGCTCATGGGGTCACAAAGATTTGGACATGACTGAGTGACTAAACACAGCACAGCATTCCACTGTATCTGTGCACCATATCTTCTTTATCCATTCATCTATCCATGGACGTTTAGGTTGTTTCCATGCCATGGCTGTTGTGAACGGTGCTGCTATGGACATAGGAGTGCATGTAGCTTTTTGAACTGTAGTTTTGTCTGGATATATGCCCAGGAGTGGTATTGCTAGATCATAGAGTAATCCTATTTTTAGTTTTCTGAGGAGCCTCCACACTATTTTCCACAATGGCTGCATCAACTCAAATTCCCCCTAACAGTGTAGGAGGGTTCCCTTTTCTCCACATTTTCTCCAATATTTGCTATTTGTAGGATTTTTAATGATGGCCATTCTGACTGGGATGAGATGGTACCACATAAAGCACCTTTCACAATATTCAAGCTTCAATATACCTCCTCATATTTTAAGAAAGGTGATTGCATTTAGCTCATATGCTCTCTTGGTTTGACATTAAATTTCAGTGTAAATGAGTCTAAATTATAATTATTTCAAGGCACTTTCCAGCTGGTTGATCCAGAATAATCTGAAGTAATTTAGATAAGACATTGTTTTGATAGATCAAGTAGTCCTCTAAGTTTATATTAGGTAAAGATCTTGATACTGTCCTTGCAAGGGTCAGTGCCACTGAGCCCTGGCCATTATTGTTGATATTTGAATATTTGCTAAGAAGTCAGTGAAACTGAGTCAATTCCAGAACTCATACATATTTCTTATATTTTACTTTTTCTGTTATTCCCACTTGGTTTGGGAAGTGTGCTTATGTTTTATGAGACATTTAAAAAAAACATTAACTATTATAAAAGCAAGTGTGCTCAACGTAAAAGAAATCAAGCTACACACACACATACATACACACAAACCTAAAACCTCCAGCTTATACCCCAGTTTAGATTTGAGTGTTGTCCCATGCATTTTGATTTCATCCAACATGGATCTCTTATTTTCTTTGTCCTCTGCGCTGCAGGTTATTCTATAAATCTCATAAACCTTTTTTCTGTAGTCTCTTCCAGAAACACAAAATGAAACTAAATTGTTCTCTAATCTAATACACCCTAAAGTATTCTGTGTGTTGTTCTTTAAATGTCCTGTTGAGCTATGGAGCTCACTTTCAATCTTTACAAAAGATCTCCAGCTTCTCAATTTTTAAGACATTATCCCTTGGGAGAAATTATTGCTCCCAATTTGGATCTGCTACTCTGTGTTTTCTAGCCATTCGTAGGTTCACCATGTTTCATATCTCTTAAGGAAATCAACAGGGCCTAGGAAACTGAATCTTTCCCAAGACAGATTCTGTGGGCTCATTTCACTAGTTCAAACTCAGTTCATTTGATCCTTTGCAACTGATGCCTTCTCAAAATCAGGCAGTGTTTGAGTAAGAAGAGCGTACAATGTCCCTGATTCTTTTTTTTTTTTTTTTTTATAACTTGGTGGGGCTGGAGGAGAAGAGGGAGGAAAATGAGAAGCACTTCCTCAACATGTATGAGTTCTTACTTTGGGTCTGCTGTGCCTTGATTCTCTCAGGAGTAAGCGTGCCACACCAGGAAATGTCAACCCCAGTTGTTCAGCAGTCAAGCACTCTTAATCCATAAATATTATATGTATAGATTTGTAAATATATACTTACAAATATATCATGTACAGGATACTAATTTGTAATGCATTGTATAAATGTTTTGTAAATATTTATTAATATTGGATAAGGGCCTTGTTAATGGTTATAGGAAATCAGGAAAGATGCCAGAAGAAACTTGATGGCCATGAACTCCCCAGCTTCACTCTTCCTGGATTCCCTGATCTGGGGTTGCACTTGCAGGTACGCTCAGGAGCACAACCCAATTCATGGCTTTTATTTTAACATTTTCCCTAAAGTTAGAAGTTGGGGGTGCCATGCGACAAAATTAGGCTAAGGCTGCAGTCTTTAGTCTGGAGAAGCCAGTCATAACTTTGCATTGTAGTTTGGTCCAAAGTCTTCTTTCCCCCTCTGCTTACAATCATCAAGCCCGGCACTAACCAATTTAATACTTAAAATTGCACATTCAGGTCAGGTTGGTATTACCATTATCTTCATTTCATAGACTATGAAACTGATACACACAAATACAAACCTATTAGTTAGTGCCAGGATTCAAACAAAGGCAACATGATTCCAAAACACGCGCTATTAAATATTACATGCTTCTTCCTCTAATAGATGTTGATATACTATATTTTCAGTTTATGACCTGCTTATACTTTGGAGGGCTTAGTTAACCTTATGTGAAACTATGGAAAGGAAGTTGTGCTATTGTGTTGTCCAAGCTGACAGATCAATAATGTAGATGTTGCATGGAAAATAACACATTGTAAGTGATAATGCAAACATCCATGAGTGAGAAAATAGTAAGCAGAAGAACTTAGAGGCCTTGGGATACTGAACAGGCAAGAAGTAAGAAAGAGGAAAATATTATATGCTAATAATATGGAGAATAATTTTATTTTCTAGAAAAATCATATTAGGAATTTGCCTTTCCTTTTTTTGCAGGATATTTTGTCCTGACCAATATCTTGATTTATCATCCTGCTGGTTCCAGACGTCTTCAGTTTCAGTTTTGTCATTGTTACCTGTCTAGGAGCTCTGAGTCCAGCTGAACAGGAAGAGAATTTATTCACCATCACTGATCTAATGGTATATGTGGCAAGTCTATCGTGAACTTACAACAGTGATAGTAAGCCCATAAACTCCTGTGACCTCATTATGTTTATGTGACCTCTC
The DNA here is from genome assembly GCF_001704415.2 of Capra hircus. NCBI lineage: Eukaryota > Metazoa > Chordata > Mammalia > Artiodactyla > Bovidae > Capra > Capra hircus. The sequence goes on from NC_030808.1 coordinate 18,693,693, forward strand.
CTCTTTAAAAAGGAGACCAGAAATATTTGCAAGACTCTAGTCCTGGTAGACTCCATTTTCCTACCAAAGTTTATCAAAATGACAAAGCCTAATTGAAAACAACAATAAAGACTAATTAGAATGCAGTCTCTCTATCTCCATGGCATTCTTCCTCTCCTCCTCCCAAAACATGACTTTGCCATATTTTGTTATCAATGTATTTTCTTATCAACTGGGATTATTTGTTTTCTTATGTTTCACATGCAGACTTCTTGGAAATGGGGCTGGGGGATAGTGAGAAAGGGACAGAGGAGAGAGGGGGAGACAAACTCTATCTCCTACTCTGTGAAATTATCCTGTGGATACCTACTCTCCAGACACTGAAACTTTTATGGCTCTCTTGCCGTGCTGCCTTATTCATTTTGGCAGTTGTCAGACATTCCAGCTATATGAAATGTTCACCCTTGTAAGTCCTTAACTGTAGCAATAAATTAAGGTAAGAATTGCAGGGGAACCTGATAGACAAATGAATAGGTAGTAGTATATAGAGGGGATTTAACAATATCAGGAGATCCATTTTGGCAAAAATAATCTGATTCTTTTTGCTACCTGAGTAGCTGATCACTCACTATATTTCCACCTTCATATTTCCTTACTCCTAGGCAGAAATAACACATCAAATCCATTACAGCATATTATGAACAGTGGCCAGGGACTACGAGCTTATTAGCACTTGGAACAAATGAAAACAAGTGGTTGAAATAGATATAATTGAAGTTGTAAAATTCCTAGAAGGGGCAAAGTTCCATGGTATTGCTCTTGGCAATAATTTCTTGAACAGGCAACCAAAACTACAAGCAACAGACGCAAAAATGAACAAATGGGACCACATCAAACTAAAAAGCTTCCGCAAAGCAAAAGAAACAGCAAAATAAAAAGATACCTACAGAATAGGAGAAAACATTTGCAAACTGTTTATCTGATAAGATGCTATTATTCAAAAACATAAGGAACTCCTAGAACTTAATAACAAGAAGATGAATAATCTTATATAAAAATGGGCAAATGATTCGAACAGTTACTACCGCAAAGAAGATAAACAAATGGCCAATAGATATGTGAAAAATGTTCAGCATCAACAATGATCAGGGGAATGCAAGTGAAAACAAAGTAAAATATCACTTTACACCTACTAGGATGGCAATTATAAAAAAAAAGATAGTGAATGCTGGTGAGGATGTGAGGAAATCAGAACACTTGTACACTGTTGGTGGAATGTAAACTGTAGAGAAACTACCATATAATCTAGCAGTTACTTTTCTGGGTTTATAACCAAAACAATTGAAAACATGACATTGATGAGACATCTGTTCAGTTCACGCTCAGTCGTGTCGGACTCTTTGCGACCCCATGAATCGCAGCACACCAGGCCTCCCTGTTCATCACCATTTCGCGGAGTTCACTCAGACTCACGTCCATCGAGCCTGTGATGCCATCCAGCCATCTCATCCTCAGTCGTCCCCTTCTCCTCCTGCCCCCAATCCCTCCTAGCATCAGAGTCTTTTCCAGTGAGTCAACTCTTCGCATGAGGTGTCCAAAGTACTGGAGTTTCAGCTTTAGCATCATTCCTTCCAAACAAATGCCAGGGCTGATCTCCTTCAGAATGGACTGGTTGGATCTCCTTGCAGTCCAAGGGACTCTCAAGAGTCTTCTCCAACACCACAGTTCAAAAGCATCAGTTCTTCGGCACTCAGCCTTCTTCACAGTCCAACTCTCACATCCATACATGACCACAGGAAAAACCATAGCCTTGACTAGACGGACCTTAGTCGGCAAAGTAATGTCTCTGCTTTTGAATATACTATCTAGGTTGGTCATAACTTTTCTTCCAAGGAGTAAGCATCTTTTAATTTCATGGCTGCAACCACCATCTGCAGTGATTTTGGAGCCCCCCAAAATAAAGTCTGACACTGTTTCTACTGTTTCCCCATCTATTTCCCATGAAGTGATGGGACCAGATGCCATGATCTTTGTTTTCTGAATGTTGAGCTTAAAGCCAACTTTTTCACTCTCCTCTTTCACTTTTATCACGAGGCTTTTTAGCTCCTCTTCACTTTCTGCCATAAGGGTGGTGTCATCTGCATATCTGAGGTTACTGATATTTCTCCTGGCAATCTTGATTCCAGCTTGTGTTTCTTCCAGTCCAGCGTTTCTCATGATGTACTCTGCATAGAAGTTAAATAAGCAGGGTGACAATATACAGCCTTGACGTACTCCTTTTCCTATTTGGAACCAGTCTATTTTTCCATGTCCAGTTCTAACTGTTGCTTCCTGACCTGCATACAGATTTCTCAAGAGGCAGGTCAGGTGGTCTGGTATTCCCATCTCTTTCAGAATTTTCCACAGTTTATCGTGATCCACACAGTCAAAGGCTTTGGCATAGTCAATCAAGCAGAAATAGATGTTTTTCTGGAACTCTCTTGCTTTTTCCATAATCCAGCAGATGTTGGCAATTTGATCTCTGGTTCCTCTGCATTTTCTAAAACCAGCTTGAACATCAGGGAGTTCACAGTTCACATATTGTTGAAGCCTGGCTGGGAGAATTTTGAGCATTACTTTACTATTGAGACGTCTGTAGTCCCTGGTTTATCGCAGTCTCATTCACATTATCCAAGATATAGAAACAACCTATAAAGCAATCAACAGATGAATAGATTTTAAAAAATGTGATATATATATACACAATACATACACACAATGGAATATTATTCAGCCTTAAAAAGGAAATCTTACCGACTGATAAGATGAATGAATGTGGAGGATTTTAGGCTAAGTGGAATAAGCTAGTCACAGAAGGGCAAATGTCCATGATTCTAATTGTATGAAGTATCTGAAACAGACTCATAGATACAGAGTAGAATGGTGGTTGCTGGGGGTATGGGATATGGGGATTTGCTATTTGTTGGGTGTAACATTTGAGTTTTGTAAGATGAGTAATTTCTAGCAATTGCTGTGGGACATTGTGCATATACTTATCACTGTATCATGCACTTAAAAATTTGTCAAGAGGGTGTATCTCAGGTGTTCTTGCCACAATTTAAAAGAAAGGGAAAGAGGAGAAAAGAGAAGAAAAGGAATGTATCAGCATCTTGAGTTGAAAGTTGAAGTCAGCATCGTGAACTGAAATAGGGCTCATTCTGATGAAATTCTTTTAAAGGAACCAACAAGTGATGTTGTGGTACCCAGGGACTAACACAGTGTGAGGATGTCACTGCCTTTAGGCCTGAAGAGCAGGCAGAGGCAACAGTATTATTGAACTGATGTCAAAGGCAGGGTGACGCTCCTCTGCCTAGCAATATGGCAGTCAGAGGGACACAACCAAAGGATAAACCATGGAACTGAAGCATGAAGGGAGCAGGCTAAGTGCTTTAGGCCGGTGTTCTGGGAACTCTTATATTTTGGGCTAGGCAGAAACCAGAGAGCAACAATGCCTAGGCTCTATAGTTGATAAAGCTTGTCTCTAGGACAAAGTATAGAACAGTGAAGGGTAGCCTGTGAATTTAGAGGGAGCAAATGGAGAAAAACCCAATTATGAGAGTGAAAAAGAAGAGATGTCATATAAAGGATAATTTTGTACATTGGTAAAATGGGCAGATACCCAAAGCTCATAAGAAATATAGACCTAAGAACCAGTTTCTTCATTTTTCTTTCCTATTTTATACGTGTCTCCATGTAGTAGCAAGATTTTGTTTTGAGTTAATGCAACTATTTCAAAGAATTCCATGTTGTCAGGAAGCATTTCCAATATTCTTGATTATTCTTGGATGAAAAAGACAAAGTGTAGGTGAATCCTTGAATAATATTTAATCTGTGTTGCCATCAGTATTTAGTCTATGAGAAAGTTTTGAAAGGCTGAAAGTCATGCCTTCAGGAAAATAATCACACGGGGTATTTAGTTTCACCTGTTTACAACTAAAGTATGCTGAGATTTATTTAGAAGCCTGGTTCTCTTTAGACATTTCCCTCTAAAGTTTAAGAGCAATCATATAGTTATTAAGGTGATATTTATGATGAAGGGAGTGAGTAACTCATCTCTCTTGAGGAGGAATATTTTGTCTTTGATTTTTCTGAACGCATAGGTGGGAATGTAGATGAGATATTTTTGAGAAAGCTAAATTGCAGATATAAAGTATTTTTCTACTTTTAGTTTTAAAGCTACTGGTATAAGAAATGCTTCAGCAACTTTATAGCAATTTTGACATGCTTTATTACTTTACATCCATTTAGCTATGTGTGTGCGGCATTTTTAATAGTTTTTGCAGACAAAAGTATAATGCTTGGTTATTTTGTTATTGTTTAGTCACTAAGTTGTGTCCCACTCTTTTGTGATCCCAGGGACTGTAGCCCATCAGGCTCCACTGTCCATGAGATTTCCCAGGCAAGAATACTGGCATTGCCATTTCCTCCTCCTGGGAATCTTCCTGACCCAGGGATCAAATTTGCATCAACTTCATTGCAGGCAAATTCTTTACCACTGAGCTATTTGGGAAGCCTGCTTGGTTATTTAAATGAATATAAATAGTAAAATTTCAGCTTACATTTTCAAGAGGTAAAGAAGCAAAACTCAATTTACTTGACTAAAATAAAAGAGAACACAACACTGAAGCATTCTTAGTAGGATTTTAGAAAGGAGAAAATGAGGGAATAATAGCTACAGGTCTTGGGGTTAAGTTGTTTTTTTTAAAAAATTGCAATTATTCTTCAAGATATATTTAAAATTTTTTATTCTACTACTAATTAGTTTCATAAATTTTCAATTATTAAATCAGGCTTATGAGGCAGAAAATTGAGGATGTTAAAGTAAAGACACAAGTATCAATTAGTATTCTAGAAGAAAGTGGACAGTAGAAATGGGGTTATAGAAATGAGTTTAGTAGGCAGATGTTTTTAACCATGATAATGGAGAAGGAGCATCCAGGGTAACTGATGAGATACAATGAAGGATCTAACTTAGTAACATTGGAAAGCCTTTATCATCACTTCCAAGACTAAAGAAGTGAGCAGAAGGGAACAGTTATTGAAATGTTATGGTACAGAGTGAAGCAAGTCAGAAAGAGACAAACAAATATGGTATATTAACACACATATAAATGGAATATAGAAAAATTGTGTTGATGAACTTATTTGCAGGGAAGGAATGGATTCTCAGATAGAGAGGATGGACTTGCGGACACGGTGGGGGAAGGAGAGAGTGCAATGAATGGACAAAGTGGCATCGACATATACGCAGTACCATGTGTAAAACAGATGGCCCATGAAAAGTTCTTATATAACAGAGGGAGCTCCGCGTGGTGCTCTGTGATGACCCAGAGGGGTGGGATAAGGGGAGGAGGAAAGCTCAAGAGAAGGTAATATATGTATAATTATGGCGGATTTGTGTTGTATGGCAGAAACCAACACAGCATTGTAAATCAAATTTCCCCCAAATAAAAATAAATTAAAATAAAAAAGTCTATGAAAGCAGTAAATTTGAGAGAATAACTCTGCCAAATAATGTCTTTTGATTAGAGAAATAAAGCCTCTGCTGATCCTCAGCCAAGCAAGGAGAGAGTTGGGAGAATAAATAGTCCTGATTTCGTCTCCTTCTCGCTTGTTTTCCATAGCTGAACCAAATAGATGTACAGAGGAATAAAACCAGAAGAATGTAATTACAGAGATCATTGTAGGTACAGAATAGAGTAGAAAAGCTGGAAAAGTGTAGAGCATTTAGATGGAGGGTGAAAATTGGATATACATGGTACAAGATACATGCCTGGTAGCAAAGGGACTCTATGGTGTGGTTAACTCCTACTAGAGCTAACATTTCTGCATGAGGATATATCTCAGGATGGTATTTACTACCAATAATTTTACCAAGGCAAAGAAGTAAAAATAAATTAATTATTGAATTCAGTTCAGTCTGAGTTTAAAAGCTTTATCTTGGGCTCCACATCGAAGAGAGATACAGTTTTTCGTAGGTAATCATTATTTTATAAAATAGAAACAGGTGAAGAGTGGTGGGCAGCATGGACAGATGCTATGTGAAGTAATAACTGGGAGACAGAGCCACAAATCCAGCTAAGACACTACATTTTCAACGTAATTGCCAGCAAACCTCCTGAAATTTAGATCCAGTAGTATTTGGAGATTTTGTAGTCAATACAAGGGTGCCTAGCCTATTTTCCATGAAGAGTGAGACATGGGTTTATTTGTTTGTTTGTTTCTTGAGTCAATTTTTAAAGCTTTATGAAGATATAATTTTGGGTTTCCCACATGGCTCAGCAGTCTGTTTCTTGCCAATGCAAGAAACATGGGTTTGATCCCTGGGTTGAGAAGATTCCCTGGAGAAGAAAATGGTGACTCACTCCAGTACTCTTGCACGGCAAATCCCATGGATAGAGAAGCTGATGGGCTACAGTCCATGGGGACCACAAAAGAGTTGGACATGTCTTAGAGACTGAACAACAACAACTGCTACAATGACAACAGTGTTTGGAGAAGGCTGCATTAGAAATTAATGATGGAAGAGGAATATCACCAAGACAAATATCAAGGAATAACATGAAGAAAATATTTTAAGAAATAAATGCCATGGAGGAGACTGAAAACAAAGAAAGGAATCCTTGACTAAAATCAAGTACAAATGAAGCGTCGACATAATCAACTCATTTATATTAATTTCCATTATGTCTAGTTCTGTTGGAGAAATCTGTGATATTTGAGGTTGTATATCTTTTTTGTTCCTTTGTGAATGGGTGTGTGTGCACAAATGTATGCACACTCAAATGTGTAGCTATAATCTGGAATGTGGCATAGTTCCTGTCACCAGACACTAACCATTAGTTGGCCTCACTTAAGTAAAACGTGTCATCTTTATTCAGGCCAATGTAATGTAAAAATATTAGTTCAGTTCAGGCAACTGTAAGAATTCCACACTTTCATTTTGCAACTGAAACACTTTATATCATAATGACAAGAAAAACAATTGGGATTAGCCAAAAGAACTTTTCAGATTTAGGTTATGGAAATGTTGAAAAAAAAGTCCATCTCGATCTTGAAGTTGAAAAGGCAATTATAAAATAAGGAGCCAAAGTGAATGGTACCGAAAATATAATAAATGCTTTTGGAACCCAGAAGAAGCAGAGAAGATGAGAGTGAAGAAGAGAGTCTGGGAATGAGTTGGAGAGGTAGCAGATCTTGACCCAGCTAATACAGTGTGTTGAAGTTGGGAGTGCGATGGCGTGGATATCCAGGAGCTCAAGGCATTCCAGGAGGATGCTCTACATACAGCAACCTTAAGGGAACTGAAGAGTTACTGAGAGTTTCTCATGGGGGTGGCTATGCTAGAAGGACTGGGGTAGGAAGGATGATCTGCAGCAGGAAGGTGGAGGCAACATGATCGTTGCCAGGCCTATCCTTAAACTCAAGCTTTTACAGATTATTACAATTACCTTCTATTAATGATTGGGAATAAGGACATGTGTTCCAGGACATTGTTGAAAGGAATAAATAAATTAATACACATGCAAGCAATTAGCATAGTGCTTGGAAATTCAACCAGCACATTCGTTATGGAACTTCCTTTCCTGGAGACTGAAATGGAGAGGATGAAGCAGATGATGAGAAAAGAGGGTGGTCAAAGAGAAGTTCCAGCCTGGAGTCAGGGGTATGACAGTCAAATTTTTGTGAAGAGACTTACTGGCAAATTTCTGCTCCTACTAGGCATTGCTATCATCTCCCCAGAGAGGGAAAAGATGACTGGTTTCATTTATAACTTGGAACAACTCCAAGTTTGATGGAGATTTCCAGTCTATAGTTTGGAATTTCCCTGATTTCTGCTGAGTTTCATATACATCCCTTAGTAGTCTAGCTCTCCTTGCTTATTTTTTCTGAACGTGTCATAGAAGAATTGAAAAGCTGAGCACTGAAATTTTGTTTAGAATTTGGTATAACGGTGTCACTCATGGTTTTTTTCTCTCTTAGAATGATGGCTGGTGAGCATTTGCCTCAGGTACACACCAAAAGGAACAGTCTACCATGACTGTTTATTCCCCGTTGCTGGCCATACCTGATGAAAGAAAGAAGGATGGTACCCAGAGCTGCTGGTGACAGAAGCATGCAGGACTATGCAAAATGAGGGGAATGCAGAAGACGGGGGAAGACCCAGGTTAAGGATGAATGTTTTGCTGCTCACCGCATAGGAAAAGCCAAAGTGAAGCAACTAGAGTAACACAAGGGAAGTCATCTACGTGAGAACTTATTCTCAGAAACACAGATTTTTTTCCCCCCATAACATCTGCAAGTGCATAAGTGCCTAGCGTATTCTTTGGAGCAGGAAATGACAACCCACTCCACTCCACTTGCCTGGAAAATCCCACGGACAGAGGAGCTTGGTGAGCTCCAATTCATGGAGTCTCAAAGAGTCAGACATGGCTGAGCAACAGAGCATGCAAAAATAGTGTATTCTTGGGAATTGAAATAGTTCACAAATGTAGTGCTTGCTGAGAAATTCTGTCAGATTATCAACTTTTTTTTTTTTTTTTTACTCCTATGAGTGAAACAAAGTTTGTCATTGCACTTTAATTTTTCCTCCTTTGCCTAGAGTTCCTTGTGAAGGAGAAGGCCTGTTTATCACCTTTTTTTATTCTGCCATCCAGCGGTCTGTTCTTTTCTGCTCTCCTCTACTCTTCAGGTCTTCTCCTTATCCTGGAACCACTACTTTTCCTTCTGATTGCGACTGGATCATCTGCTAATTCAGGAATATGCCTATGTTCAATTATCATCAAATGCCCCTTAAGCAGCCCTCAGGAATACGGCCAAAGGAATTCTTTCTTTTGTTTGTTGTCCTTTTCTAAAAAGCATTCAGATCTTTTAAATTGTTTTCATTCACATTCCAGCCAGTCACCCAACCTATTTCTGAATATTATTTTCTAGGTATTTGGTGAAAGATAAGATTAGCTTGTAGCCGTTTTAAATAGTGTTCTTTGTTCTTAAGATATTAATGTAACGCAGATGATTTTTAATATTCATATTTTATTGCCTTATACTAATACCAGTATTAAATTCTATCACACACTGAACATGTAAAATATGAGATATGTACACACATTGTTAAAACATGCATGCATGCATGCTTAGCAGGGACTGTAGCCCACCAGGTTCATTGATCCATGGGATTTTCCAGTCAAGAACAGTGGAGAGGGTAGCCATTCCCTTCTACAGGGGATCTTCCCAAACTAGGGATCGAACCCAGGTCTCCTGCATTGCAGGCAGATTCTTTACTATCTGTACCATCAGGGGTGAGTTTTCCCTAAATTAAAATTCTAATTGATTTAAGTGTATCATTTATTTTTACAATTGTTTCATAAACAATTATAATTCACTTTAAGAAGTAATAAAAAAGAATTAAGCCAAAAATATGTCCTCTGGGAAGGACATGAAACCTAGACAGACCAACATGAGTTCTTCTAGATATATCATTGTCCAAATAATTTAACATGCATCTGTTTCTGTAAAATGGGCATGATAATTCTGTCTCCTTCTGTGTTGCAACATTTAATGAATGATTATGTGCTTTTGCATAATGTGTGTTCGTATATTAATAGGTTAATAATGCACATTCTCAATGTACTTTAATAAAGGACATTGGGAGCTAATTAAAAGGAATGTAATTTGTGCTTTTGGGAGGAAAAGTGTTATCGAAGTGTAAATTAGGGAGGGAAGTGGCAGTTAATTCTATACAACGTATCTATTACCACACATTGGAGGCTTAACTCTAATTACAGATTGGACATGTGAGCAAACAGTATCTGGGACACTTTCCCTCCTTTCGGAAGGCCCTTCTCCACGTTTACAAAACTAGGCTATCCTTTTAATAACTAGGAGTATTAATAAACCGCTTTCTGCTCAGAACAAAAGGTTAGTGGGAAAAGACCCCTTTCAAAGTCAGCATATTGACAGTATTTATTGTTCTTTTTGGTAGATGGTATCTCCCCAACAAGTGTCAGGGGAAGGTAGTTTTTTATTCAGTCCTTTAGACTGAAGACAGTACTTTTGTGGCTTGATAACACTACCTGGAAGAAAGGGCATTTATACCTGATGGAAGAGGCAAATTCTGCAGACAGATTTGTGCCTGTCTTCAAACATTTCACCATCTGAATAACCCCTGAGGTTAAATAGCTGGTAGACATCTGTAGGCAGAAGTAAGAGAAATGAGATCATCAAGGAACGGTATCGTGCTTACAACATGTGGCGAGATGAGTGTTCTTCACCATCTGTTATTTGTGTGTGTATTTTATTATGTAAATGTTCGTACACACTGCATTCTAAACAAAGGAACATTACTTCCACTTTGCTGGTGCTGCCAAGCTTGCGTATGTGTCCTGGAAAAATAAAGAAAGTGGCAGACAGAAAATTCAGGGTTCATCTAGCCACTTGTGTCCCCACTCCTTTCACCAAGAGGGTGAGAGACTCTAAGTAGGTTTGATTCCTTTTCTACATCCTGTTCACAAAGACAAAGCTTGACTGTGAATGGAAAACAATGTCTTAAATACGACAGTTATGGTCTAAAGCTTCTTTTTGCTGGCGTACACAGGGAGAAAAAAGATAGTGGAAGCTCGGATGCTCTGGGATGGTTCCAATGTACACTAGTGATAAATCCAAGCTAGAAAATAAATTTGGACAGAGAAAACAGGCTCTGTTCAATTTTCTCTCATCTGTTTAATTCCTGGCACATAGCTCTGGGTCATGGGAAGGTTCTGGTGGGCTGCTGTCATTGTCTCCCCCAAAACAAGAGGGGTGTGTGTGTATGCATGTTTGGGAGGAATGAAAGTGAGGAGATTTGGGCGACATATTCTGGTCTAAATTTTCATAAAATTACCAATTTAAATTGAAATGTAATTATCCTAACTGGCATCTTTTTGGCAGCAGCTTAAAAAAAAAAATCCCTCAGCTTTACTGTACCCAGCAAAAGCCCAGAGGAGTCCTGACACTGGCCTTTAATCAAAAGCTGAAAAGACACAAAAGCTTTCAGATAATCTATGCCAAGCTATCTTGGACAGCACAGAATTGCCTGGAGCACCCTTCTGGTGGCATTTAAAACACCTGGTGCCCTTAGAAAAAAAAAACTACATCTGCGTCTGCAATTTCTCCTTCTGTAATTGCCTTAAATCTCTATCTCGACCGATTCTTCTATCTTTAAAAGTAGGGATGCTGCAGTGTCAGTAAAATAAAGCAATTTTATTTACCCAGAGAATGATACTTGTCATTGGCTATGCCTGGAGGTGACAGACGCAGGTGCCCATCTGTACAAACGCTTCCTCACTGTTTATTTCATGTGGATTAATATAATTAAACTATCATTGTGCTCACTGATTCAGCTCAAATTTTAATTTGATAATTGGGGAAAAGGTGTGCATTGGAAATGGAGGCAATTAATTGACACTTTAAATGCACTTGAACAGAAATAATTTAAGTTACACTATACTTAGTGGTGACTTCTAATGTTGTGTTTATGCATACTCTTTCCTTTGGCTCCTAATGGATAGAGGTAAATAATGTTACTCATCCCAAGTCCTTTTGATATTGGCAGTCTAATTCTGCAATTTGAAAATATTTTTCCTGCCACAGACAATTCCCTTCATTTTGTAGTCATTGGCTTCTCTAAAATAAAGACATTCTCACTTTGAACAACAATCTAATCATTCATAACTGGTCTCACATATATGCAACATAGTTATGCAGATTGTCACACAGTTTTGTCCATAGACAGCCTGATTCTCATTCTAACAAACATCTTGCACAAAAAAATAATGAGAATAACAAAGACATAATTTCTCAACTTATAATGCCCGTCTTTCCCAGGATTTGGAAAGAAAAATAGCTGGTTCAATACTTAAGTTTTCTCCAATACTAGTTTTACTTTGATTTGTTCCAAGGGAATTTATATATTTTGGTGAACTCACAGAAACTTAAGAAGGAAACATATTTATGGATAAAGAAATTTTTTGGTGTTAATTATCTTCCATTTGGAAACAATGCTTTCTTATTTTTTAAAAATTTTAAAACAAAAGCTAGTTTCTTTAAGCAGCTTGCAAAATCTTGTCAATTTGACTGGAGCTCTTCTATTCACGGGGTCTGATACACTTTTAATGAAAACTGAAACAAATGCAATTTTCCAAAATGTTAACGACCACAAGTTATACCTGTAGTAAATAAAGTTACTTAGTAAGAATTATGAGTTGTTTGTATAGAAGCCCTGAGAGGGCTTCTTCTTAATATGAAAGTCTTGGAACAACCATTTTGCCTTTTAGATGAAAACTTATGCCCTTGCTTGAATCTATTCAATATTTTTAATATTCAGTGTAACCATGGATGAACCTAAAAAAGTTCTGGCAGGTCATTTCAGTTAAGCAGCCACACTCTTTTTATTAAAGCTGGAAACCTCATTAAAATAGGCTCTGTGAAGATTTTGTAAACTCCAGCTTTAAATCAAGGTTAGCAATATGCTCCAAAAATCTTTTCATATAAATGTGGTTTGGGGGGCATTTTTAAGTTTCTGAAAGTAAGAACTGCTTAAGAGCCAAAAGGCAGGAAACAAAGAAAACAAACAAAAGAACAGACGAAGTGCACACACTTAATGGACATAGTTATGTTCATAACTGTGGGTGACCCCAAAACAAACCATTTCTCCTATCTTTTCCCCCATTATCTACTTATAGACAAAATTATCCAAAAACATATTTGCTGAATCAGTTAATTTAATAGCTTACGAAGAAAGAAAAGCATAATCTTAAACATAGCCTTTAACCATACTTAAAGGGCACCCTTAGTTCCTGAGCAGAATTGAAGTCTTCTGAAAGTTCAGAGAATTTTAAAGAAAGATAAGCACTGCTAGATCACTTGATCTGATAACCCAGCAACAGCAAAAGAGATTAGGGGCCAGAGATTAATGACTATGAAAATCCAACAACTAGTTAGTGACAGAGACCAGAATTATAAAACAGATCTGTGGGCTCCCAGCTGAATACTAATTCTATGTGGTATTGTTGATTATTTCAACATTCCTGGATGAAATGCTGTCAGTTCAACAAACAGTCTGATATCTAGATTAGTAAATCCATTCATAATTAGGGCAATTTTTATTGTTTTGTTTCTTTCAGAAAAACCACATTTTTACAAATCTAGATTCTTACTTTTTAAAATATCCTCATTTTCATCAATTCAATAAACATAAGAGCATTGATACATTGCTGTTAATATTCTTCAAAATTTGAAATAATCAACAACCCTTTATCTGATTCTATGTTATTTGTTAATTAATCCACAGAAAGATCCTCTTTTTAAATTTTTTTAAAATTTATTTTTAGTTGGAGGATAATTGCTTTATAATTATTGTTGGTTTCTGCTGTATAACAAGATAAATCAGCTATAAGCATACATATATTCCCTCCCTCTTGAGCCTCCCACCCACCTCCACCCCACATCCCACCCATCTAGGTCATCACAGAGCACCTGCAGAGTTCCCTGTGAGAAAGATTCTTCTCTTTATCACCAGCATTTTCTTTCCAATATTGAGAACGTTTTTTGAAAACTTCTTAATTACATAGAAGTGCTATTTAAGTAAGTGAAGATATTAAACACTTAACTCACAAATAATGGCTAGTTAATAGGCAATTTTCCTTCAGTTCAGGCTCAATATCTTATTCAAACAATTTTTCTTAAAAAAAATGGAGTATCAAGTCAAACGGCCAACATATTTTGTTGATGCTTATTTAAAGGGCAAAGGACATCTCTCAAGAAGGAAACCCCAAATTCCTTAATTTGATTTTAGGTTGATTCAACAGAATTAGTGTCTAGTCTTGGTTTAGATTTATAGAAAAAAACATTTTTGATGAAGTTACTTATTTCAAACTAGCCAAGCAATTCATATACATACACAAACCATTCAAGAAAGGTACAAGATAGAAATGAAAGTGATTAAATGGGCTGTACTAGTCCCAGTGGGTGTTAAACTGATAGTTTCTTGTCTGTGGAATAATTGACTCTATTTTGCATTTTAAATGGTTTTTTTTCAGACTAAATATCAAAATAAATTGTGTGAAGAATGTAACTTCTGATTCTGCTAAATAAACACTTTTTCTGTGACCACTATTTGACAAAAATAGTATCAGGTAAATAAAACACAGCGAGTTTGTTAAGAAACTACAGCCTAACAGTACTAAACATGATTGGGATGAAAAACTAAAAGCTAGGTCCCTCATACTGTATGGGGATAATTGAGTAGGATATTTTTGAGCTGTGGATATTTGGAAATGAGCAAGGGATAGGTAGAAATGGTTTATATAAATTCAGTGCCTAGAATAAGACATAATGGTACTGAACAACCCACACATTACCTATTGATATCAGTGATAGTTTGGGGGGTATTTAGAATTTTTTTTTCCCAATACTGGAACATATGGTAGTTACTCAGAATTCCTAGTTTTATTTACAAAATTATTTCTTTTACTTCAAAAAAAAAAAAAAGACTGATATATTCAGCAAATTGCAATCTCAATTTTCAATGTGAAAATAACCTGAAGGTAAGTTGAAAAAATTCACTGTGGCCACTACAAAAAAGTTGGCAATCATGTAAACATTCCGCTAATTTTCAAAACCTTAACTTTTAAACAACAGCTTTTACTTTGTTATAGTATCTTCTCCCCTCTCTGTGTATTGCCGTTGGCCTGCTGTTTTATAGGCTTTCCAAGTGTGCAGGAAATTTGGTTGAGTTAGCAGTTTTGTTTTAATATATTCCTGGAAATTTTATCTTCAGCAGTTTTGCATGCTTTCAGCAAGTGGCTAAAATGGATGCAGGTTTTCTAAATCTGATGTGGTCAGAATGAATAGCACCATTGGCTGCAAGAAAAAATCACGTAACAGCAGGTTGAGACGGCACATAAGAAATGCACGTGTGCTAATTTGCCATCTTCCCCCCACTTTTAATTTCATTGTCACAAAATCAGAGGGAAGATTTCAGGCACTGAAGCTGCCACGCCACTTCTGAAAGTCTTAATAATGGCACTGACAGCTCAGAGGCCTATTAAACCAAGAGGTGCCATGCCTGCTTGACTCCTTTCCTAAACCACTGCCAGTGGCAAAGACGGGTGCTTCAGACAGCGTCATATAGTGAGTGGTGAAACCTCTCTGATCAAGTGTTTGTCCATTTACCAGCTTTTTCTGTGGTCATCAGATTATGCATGCTGTCTCAAGTGTGTCTTAACAGAATGAATGCCAAGGGAAGAATTGGGAGAGTAGAATTGACATATATACACTATCATGTGTAAAACAGACAGCTTGTGGGCAGCTGCTGTATAACGCAGGGAGCTCAGCTCAGTGCTCTGTGATGAGCTAGAGGGTAGGCATGGATTGGGACGGAGGCACAAGAGGGAAGGGATATATGTGTGTGTGTATATATATATATATATATATGTATATATATACCTGATTCATTTTATTGTAATGTGGGAGACCCGGGTTGCCTCCCTGGGTTGGAAAGATCCCTGGAGGAAAAAATGGCTACCCACTCCAATATTCTTGCCTGGAGAATTCCATGGACAGAGGAGCCTGGTGGGATACAGTTCTTGGGGTTGGAAAGAGTCATGTCTGACTGAGCAACTAACACTTTCATAGCTGATAATCACTTTGTCGTACAGCAAAAACTAACACAACATTGTAAAACAATTATACTCTAATAAAATATAAAGTTAAAAACAAGAATGGATGCAAGGGTAGCACTCAGTCTGCAGTCTGCAAGCTGAATTGAGATATTGTGTATGCCTCACTCTAATTTCAGTGTGCAGTGTCCAGCTGCGAGCTGATATGGCTTCCTACAACACCTCAAGTAATGAGAACCATCTCTGCCTCAGAGTCTCCACAAGAAATTGCTAGTACAGTTTCCAGACTGGTGATGAGGTCAACTCTCACTGAGGAATCAGCCTTTCCTCTGTCCAGGGCCACCTCACTATAGAACATCCATCTGCTCGAATACTGACTTTTATTTATCAGATGGGACATGTCTTGGCCATATCATTAGAAGAAAGGTACCCATAGTTTCCACTTCAGTTAAAAGTCTGCAGAGCTGAAACTGACTTTCAATTTAAATTGTATTCTCAAAGAGTTTAGAGTTAGTATGTTTTGTTTGAGACTGAGAGGCAGAGAACTCTGAGATAAAAACTGCTGTTTTATGTGTTAATAAGGATAAGAATGGTTTTTCCGGAGCTAATAGTGCTCCTCTGAATCACTGTCTTATTTACAGTGGAGGAATGTCGTAGATATCATATTTCATCAGCCATGATGGCTTGATTATGTTCCGTGAATAATTGCAGTATATCTTTTCATCTCCCTTTTGTTATAGGAAACCTTTATAGTAAAGGCTTTTAAATATGCAGTGGGAGTGTGTAATTCAAGTATCAAGTCTAACGAGAAATTGTTTTGGCAAGTTCAGAACCCTCTCGAAATTCATGGGTTTGGAGTTTCATATCTAATTGGAAACTTTTAATATTGGAATAGGCTTGCTGTTAGGAAAACAGTGTAAAGCTTTTAAGCAAGGGGTTGGGGGGTACGCTTTAAGAAATACTCAGTAGGATTCTGTGACATTCAAATTATGTTTATTTAAAAACAGAAACTCCTGTGTTCTGATGTCTTAACATAAAGAGAGTCAAAATTACATACATGGCTACAAGAATTACAAAGCTTTGAAAAATTGCTTGTGCAAAAGACTGCCTCTGCTGCTAAGTCGCTTCAGTTGTGTCCAACTCTGTGTAACCCCATAGACGGCAGCCCACCAGGCTCCCCCGTCCCTGGGATTCTCCAGGCAAGAACACTGGAGTGGGTTGCCATTTTCTTCTCCAATGCATGAAAGTGAAAAGTGAAAGTGAAGTCACTGTCCTGTCCGGCTCTTAGCGACCCCATGGACTGCAGCCTACCAGGCTCCTCCATTCATGGGCTTTCCCAGGGAAGAGTACTGGAGTGGGGTACCATTGCCTTCTCCAAAAGACTCTGAGTTGAGCCAAATAATTAAAAAATACCTTGAGAGTATCAGAGGTATAATGGAGATTCTCGTCAACATGTTGCCATTTGCTAGAAAATTTTTCTCAAGAGTACGTGACAGCCGTGTAAAGATCTAATTCAGGTTTTTACCCTCCTAACTTAGCCTGTCCTGAAATCACTAACTGCTGCTTTCCTAGGTTTTCCAGTGATGAGAACAACCTTCTCTCCTTTTTTGAAATTTTTTTCCAGTTCTCACGTTTGAACTTTCATCTGTACCATAAAATAGGCAGATTGGTTATGCCAAGTCAAACAAACAACCAAAAAAAAAAAAAAACCCCTAGAACGTCTATCCTCTGTCTCTCTGCAGTTTCTGCATGTTCAGTGTAAATGACTCCCATATGGTTTAACCTTAGTGACCGTATTATGTCTACTGAGTCGGAAGAATCCCTTCTAAACATTAAGCTTAGAAGGAAGTTGCTAATATAAAACATCATAATGTACAGATAAAGCTAGTTTTAAAAACTTGCTTCTTGTCAGGAACAAGCAAAAAATGCTTTGGCAGCATGTGCCAAATAGGGTTTTTGGAAAAGTAGGTCTCAAAGATGGAAATAATTAAAAAGAAAGTCTTGAGTGGGGTGGCTCCCTGGTTATATAAACATATACTTGATGTCCATTTTGGAGTCTCATATTTTAATTTTGATCGTTTAATTTATCTGTTTTTGTACATGAATCAAGCATTTTACATCCTATCAAAGATATATTTACCTATCTCATGAACACAAGGACTTTTCCCCCTTATTTCTTTTAGGAGTTTTTTTATTTTTGATACTGGGTAGTGGAAATAATTTTGGATTAGGTGTTGAATATAGTGTTGGTATGAATCAATGTTCACTTCCCCAAATAAATATCCAGCTATTGCAGTGTTATTTTGGAAAAGAAATTTTATTCCTTATTGAGAAGCCTTTATACTATTTTTTAAAAATCATTTGGCCAGTTATGTTTGGATCTATTTTTGAACTCTATCTTCTTCCATTTATCTATATCTGCATTTTTCTACATTCTGATGATTACTGTATATTTATAGTAAGTCATTAAATCAGAACATTGAAGTTATCCAATTTTCCCCTGTTTTTAAAAAATTGCTTTGGATATTCTTGTTTATTTGCATTTTTGTAAAAAAAATTAGAACCAACTTATCAACTTCTGCAAAAACATGCTAGGATTTTGGTTGGGATTGCACTGAAATTATATATTTGGAGAAAGCAGATTTCTTAACAATGCAAATGTAACCAGATACAATTAGCAAAATCACAATATTAACATTAATATAACATTCTCATTTATGGGAGAAGACAATGACAACCCACTCCAGTACTCTTGCCTGGAAAATCCCATGGACGGAGGAGCCTGGTAGGCTGCAGTCCATGGGGTCGCGAAGAGTCACTTTCTGAAGAGAAGAGACACGACTGAGTGACTTCACTTTCACTTTTCACTTTCATGCATTGGAGAAGGAAATGGCAACCTACTCCAGTGTTCTTGCCTGGAGAATCCCAGGGACTGCAGAGACTGGTGGGCTGCCGTCTATGGGGTCACACAGAGTCGGACACGACTGAAGCGACTTAGCAGCAGCTCATTTGTAGGCCTTACTCAAATTTTATCAATTGCTCTATTAATCTTTTCTTTCTGGACCTTGATCTATCCAAGGTCACACATTGCAGTTCATTGTTCTGTCTCAGTCTCTTATTCTGGAAGAGCCTCAGTCTTTCTTTGCCGTTTGTGTCCTTGACTCATTTGAAGAGTACTGGCCGGTTATTTTGTAGACCACCTCCCAATCTTGGTTTGTCTAATGTTGCCTTGTGATTAAATTCAGATTATTCATTTTCAGAAAGAAAACCTTAGGAGTCATGCTGTATGAAATAGAGGCTATCTCTTTACTAGTGATATTAACTCTATCACTTGGTAAGGGTGGTGTCTCCAATTTTCTTTACTATAAAGTTACCTTTTTTTTTTTTTCTTTAAATTAATAGATTTGTTGTAGGGGATATCTTCCGTCAGGTTAGATGTGTTTTGTTAACACTTTCAAAATTGCTGACCCTTTACTCTCTATTTCTTTTAAGCCTATCCAGTGGCTTTTTTATTTCTAATATTGAAATTTTTGATTCTTCAGTTTTCCAGTTTTCAGGATCTGCAGAGGTATCTTATGCTTTCATTCATTACAAGTCTCATTTCTTTCTGTCACTGGGCATAATTATAACTGCTTCTTTCAAGTTCTTGTCTAATAATTCCAACAGCTGTTAACCTTGGGGTTGCCATCTGTTTGTAGTTTTTTCCCTGGAGACTGGATCACATTTTCCTGGTTATTTATATGTGAATAATATTGGACTGTATCCTGGACATTCTAAATATTAGGCTGTGGAGAATCTGGATTCTGTTAGATTGCTCCAAGAAGTGTTGATGCTTTTGTTTTAGCAGGCAATTAACATAGTTAGACTCAAAGTGCAAATAGGCGTGTCTGTGGTGGGTGGCTGCTTAGATCTCAGATCAGTTTCTTGAACCATAGCTCTGTGTAGCTTTCCACTTGCCCCATTCAACATGTGGTTCAGTGGTCAGCCAGAGACTCGGGCTGAGTTTACACGTAGACATTAAAACAGTCTTTCCCTGGCTCTCTCCTCTCTAATTCCCACTTTCTGGTAACTCTGGTTGCTCTGTATTTCTTGCCCTGTTTCCTTAGTCGGTAAGCTAGTGGGCTTTCTAGCCATGTTGGAATCCTCCCTGCAGCACTGCCGCTGCTACTGAGACGGCCTTAGGACAGAACTGCAAAAAAAAAAAAAAAAAAAATTGGAATTCAATCTATGTGACGGCTTTTCCCAAGTTTTATATCTACTCCCAAATCTCCCTATGGTATTTCAGCCACTAGAACCCTCAGATAGTTATGACTATAATTTTTCCAGTTCACAGGGACTTTATCTTTATAGGAGGATTGCTTTGTTGGATGGTCATTTCTCCATTACCTTGAAGACTTCAGAGATGTGTTGGGGGGACTTACCTGGCAGTCCAGTGGTTAAGACTTCGCCTTCCAATGCAAGGAGTATGGATTCAGTCTTAGCACGTGGGAGCTAAGATCTCACATACCTCATTGCCAAAAATCCAAAACATAGAACAAAAGCAATATTGTAACAAATTCAATAAAAACTTAAAAAGAAAGGTCCACATCAAAAAAAAAAAAAAAAAAAGAGGTTGGGCACTAGATTATGCATGGTGAAAGATATTGTCTTAGTTATGGTAGATATCAAGAATAAAGACAAAGGAGTAAAGAAAATATATACCCATTTCAATGCAGAGTTCCAAAGAACAACAAGGAGATAGGAAAGACTTCCTCAGTTATCAATGCGAAGAAATAGAGGAAAGCAATAGAATAGGAAAGACTAGAGATCTCTTGAAGAAAAGGCTGGATTTAGAAAAGGCAGAGGAACCACAGATCATATTGCCAACATCTGTTGGATCGTCGAAAAAGTGAGAGAGTTCCAGAAAATCATCTATATCTGCTTTATTGACTTCTCCAAAGCCTTTGATTGTGTGGGTCACAACAGACTGTGGAAAATTCTGAAAGAGATGGGAATATTGAACCACCTGACCTGCCTCCTGAGAAATCTGTATGCAAGTCAAGAAGCAATTATTAGAATTGGATATGGAACAATAGACTAGTTCCAATCAGGAAAGGAGTACGTTAAGGCTGTATACTGTCATCCTGCTTATTTAACTTATATGCAGAGTACATCATGAGAAACGCTGGGATGAATGAAGCATAAACTGGAATCAAGATTGCCAGGAGAAATATCAATAACCTCAGATAATCAGATGATACCACCCTTATGGCAGAATGTGAAGAGGAACTAAAGAGCCTCTTGATGAAAGTGAAAGAGGAGAGTGAAAAAGTTGGCTTAAAACTCAACATTCAGAAAACTAAGATAATGCATCTGGTCCCATCACTTCATGGCAAATAGATGGGGAAACAGTAGAAACAGTGAGAGACTTTATTCTGGGGGGCTCCAAAATCACAGCAGATGGTGACTGCAGCCATGAAATTAAAAGACGCTTACTCCATGGAAGAAAAGCTATGACCAACCTAGACAGCATATTAAAAAGCAGATACGTTACTTTGCCAGTGAAGCCCATCTAGTCAAGGCCATGGCTTTTCCAGTAGTCATGTATGGATGTGAGAGTTGAACTATAAAGAAAGCTGAGCGCTGGAGAATTAATGCTTTTGAACTGTGGTGTTGGAGAAGACTCTGGAGAATCCCTTGGACAGAAAGGAGATCCATCCAGTCCATCCTAAAGGAAATCAGCGCTGAATATTCAGTGAATATGACTGATGCTGAAGCTGAAACTCTAATACATTGGCCACCTGATGGGAAGAACTGACTCATTTGAAAAGACCCTGATAATTGGAAAGATTGAAGGCAGGAGGAGAAGGGACCGACAGAGGATGAGATGCTTGGATGGCATCATCAACTCAATGGACATAGTTTGAGTAAACTCTGGGAGTTGGTGATGGACAGGGAGGCCTGGTGTGCTGCAGTCCATGGGGTCACAAAGAGTCGGACAAGACTGAGTGACTGAACTTGAAACTCAAAGTACTTGAGAAGGAGACTTTCAGATAAAACATACTTGTATAACATAGCAGACTCCTTCTGAGAATCTCTAAACTTAAAATGAGCCATTTAATTTCTCCACCTTCTTCTGACTCCCTCATTCCACACTATGTACTTAACAACCTTGTTTACACGATGTACCTAGAGTCGCTGGCCAGAGTTTTCTTTTTTTTTTTTTTCAATTTGGATCATTTTTAAAGTCTTTACTGAATTTGTTATAATATTGCTTCTGTTTTGTGTTTTGAGGTTGTGTGTGTGTGTGTTTTTGTTTTTGTTTTTTTTTTTTTTTTTTTGCTGCAAGGCATGTGGAATCTTAGCTTCCCCACCGGGGATTGAACCCTCACCCTCTGCATCGGAAGGCAAACTCACACCCCCTGGACCACCTGGGAAGTCTTCCTGGCCAGAGTTAATTGAGAAATAATTGGAAACCTCATCTGGTCTGGGCCCAATTCACTTCCTCGAGAATTAGGATCAAGAGTCCATCTCTCCAATAGGGCTCGAATTATACCAGCTATCGTGTCTCTCTGCTTTTTCTGCCATCATGTGAACTGAGCAGGACAAAAAGGCAGTGTGCCCAAAACCAGAGAGACAATGAAAATGCACGGAGAGAAGCAGAATCAAGAAGCGGTGAGAGAACTGTCCCAGGCTTCTCATGCGCCTACCTTGCATCTGGCTGCATTATTTTCTATAACTACTATTAGTGGTACTATATCCTAATGAAAAGGTCACTCTTTTCCCTTAAGCTGGCTCCTGTAATTTGCAACTTTAAAAATCCTGACTCGTTTGTATACTTTCTACAAAACAGGCATTGTGAAAAGGCTTATATAATGATGGTGATGGGATACAAAGGACAATATGTCAGAGGATGTCAAGGGAGCAAGAAAAGGGTTACAATTTCTTAGCATTTAAAATGAGATAATTTTAAAATTATTTTGTTAAAATCACCATATAAGTCTTAGACAAAGATGCTAACAGTTAAACTGAGTGTAGTCAGAAAATAGAAGCAAAACATATTATAAGCTATATATTTCCTCCTTTATTTAAGTAAAAGTTAAATAAGATAATGATAATTATAAGCTGTAAAGGCAATATTTGTGTCTCATCCTGGTACTCATTCCCCACTTCAGGGTCAATCTCATTACTGTAATTAAGTTTCTGCTTAATTTTATTTCTGTACTTAATAAAAAGAAACCATTTTTTTTTTCTGGATGTTCTGTTTTTCCAATTAGATAACGACTAAGAAATCAACTGCTTAACAAAAGTTAAAGTAATATGATTTGAACATGAATTACACGCTAACAGAAAGACCTAATGAGTCAGATGAAAAATCAGAACCTGTCTCCCCATGCCCCAGATAAACAAATAAATCTCAGCAAAAGCAAATCTTGGGATCCTTTGGATTTGTCAAACATTTCATGGATCTTCCAAAACATTTTGGCAGGATAATTCCCTAAAATGATTCATTATCCGTCAATTCACATTTCAATGTCACTTAATATTTGTTGAATATTCACAACATGTAGCACTGCACAGCTGCTGAGAACATGCTTCCCTGTCTC
Organism: Capra hircus; assembly: GCF_001704415.2. Taxonomy (NCBI): domain Eukaryota; kingdom Metazoa; phylum Chordata; class Mammalia; order Artiodactyla; family Bovidae; genus Capra; species Capra hircus. The sequence continues at coordinate 18,716,953 of NC_030808.1, forward strand.
TCAACCTCACACTGCATGTTTTTTTTTCTCAAAATGAAAACATAACATATATTTTAAATTTTGTTGAGAGGATACAAGAAAATTGGTATAAAAACAGAGCAGCACACACAGCCTTCAAGAATTAATCTTCATACCACTATTAGGATGATAACTATTGTTTCTAAAAGCACAAAACTGTTCCCCTTATATCTATTACATATTCCCATTATTTTTATTTATGTATATAAACTTACATACATATATATCTGGAAATATAATTTTATATTACTTTTATATATCTACATATATTATTAATACTACTATTATTTCTATAAAATGCTGCTTTAACTACAATCTAATTTTTGTCCATGACCTACTTTTTAAAAATATCCATGTATAAATAGAGACGCATGGGCATTCCCCATATATAAATATATATATGGGTCTTTCCATTTCTTAACAAATAAGAAAATTTCCTCTTACTTGTTCCTTTTTTATATTTTATTCCTAATTTGAAAATTATTGCATACATACTTCTATACTATTTTGGTTCCCATAAAGGAAGTTCTTAATCTCCATTTGCCCCATAAATCAACAAGCTTCAATCCTTCATTTCATTTAAGGATCTGTTTCAAGAGGCCTCCTCAGATCATACTATGAAAAATAATATTTATATAACTCCTGGCCACACTCTCATTTCTTAGACTTTATTTCTCTTCTCTGAGATATTGGATTGTTTTGTTTATTGTTTCTTTCTACCCACTGTAATATAAAGTCCATAAAACCGGGACTTTGTTTTTATTCTTTTTTGTACTTATATAAATTAGAACATGTGTAGCACTTGTTGGTATGTCACAAAGATTGTTGAATTAATGAATGAATTTTCCAAGAAAAAGTATTGGTTTCCTCTTTATTCAGATCTTAATTTCAAACTAGAACTCAGTTTGCAAATTGGGCTATGTGCTGTCTTCTGCGCTGTGCTAAGTTGCTTAGTTGCGTTGGACTATTTGAGACCTCATGCACTGTAGCCCACCAGCCTCATCTATCCATGAGGCTTCTCCAGGCCCAAGAGTACTGGACTGTGTTGCAATTTCCTACTCCAGGGGATCTTCCCAAGCCAGGGGTTGAACCCAGGTCTCCTGCATTGCAGGCAGATTCTTTACAGACTAAGCCACCAGGGAAACGCAGCCATCTCATTTTTTCCCTCTTCCTTTTGAATTTAAGCTGTGTTCCTTTTTGTCTAATCTTCCCCTCCATCCTGATTATACAGGGCAAGCAGTGTCTATATGTATGCAAACATCTCCTGGGTTTTTTTTTTTTTTTTGGTGGAAATACTCCTTAATCAGGTTTTTTTTTTTTTCCTTTTTATACTCAAATCCATCACCAAGAACTTTTATAAGAATGTACATGGTGAGTGTTGAGAGTATAAGGTAAATAAAATGAATTTCCTTGCACAAATGTTTAGAGTCAACAGTTTGGATATTTTCATGCTGATTTTGCTGTAAGTTCTCTAATGTTTTGATGAATTCTGAGAAGCTTCAATTAAGAGAAAATATAAAAACGCACAAGTTTGAAAAATGCTCATATAAAAATCTCTTTTGATATGAATGAATAATAATATTTTGTTACATTTCACTGACCTGAAAGATAACAAGGGGATTTAGCAATATAATTAACTATTATATTGTGTCATTAAGGGTTATTTTTTCATAAGGAAAGTAGAGACGCTTAAGAACATGAAACCTACAAGAAGGCTAGAATGTTGGCTTTGGGAACAAATAAGATTGTCACTGCAGTGATTTTGTGAGATATATTAATCACTGATTCAGTATGGCTCCAGAATATCCATCCCATTCCAGTTAATTAACGGTAAAGGGAAATGATTCTGATGAACATCATAAATATTCAGTAATAGCCCAAACAGCTTCCTGACTCTCTTTTTTGTACTTGTTTGGAATTTTCTTTCATATTTTCAAAGAGGGAAAGTGTGGAAAATAACCTTCTTGATTGAAGTTGTGTGTTTTCTGAAGTTAGGAATATAAATCATATTACCTAGAGGTTTAGAAAAGAGATTATCTCTGTTTTCTCTAAGGAGTACTGAAGAATGATGAAAGGTTATAGTAATGATATCAACACACTTTTGTTGTTCTAAGAAGAGAGTACTACTTCCCAACAGCAAATTTTTTTTTTTTCCTTTTGCAGACAGAAACAAAATAATGGTAGCTACTATTATTATCTGAATAATACCTGGCTACTTTAAAAAAATAATTTCTTGACCTAAAAATCTATGTGATAAGTGACCATTTGACCATGGATAAATATTGCTGCTGTGTATTTTCGTGACATCTTATGTATACCCAAATCTCAGCATCTTCCTTATTGAATTGCATTGATTTGTTTATGGGTTTCCTCCTCATTAGACCACATGCTTTTAGAGAGCAGGGTTAGGTTTCCTTCCAGATACCTAACTAAGGATGTGCAATTAAATGATAATTTTTATCCCAGACTTTTAACTTCTTAAGTTTCTCCAAGATATTTGTAAGCATAGCCAACTGTTTATGTATCAGTGATGATGTTTCTAAAATAACCTAGACATATCCTATCCAATATACCTTTATGTAAGATAAACAAGGGACTTCCTAGATGGCTCAGTGGTAAAGAATCTGCCTGCCAATGCAGGAGACGCAGGAGATGCAGATTCAATCCCTGGGTCCAGAAGATCCTCTGGAGGAGGAAATGGCAACCCACCCCAGTATTCTTGCCTGGAAAGTCTTATGGGCAGAGAAGCAGGGCAGGCTACAGTCCACAGCGTCACAAAGAGTTGGGCAAGATGTAGCCACACTGCACGCACCCACACACCTTTGTTTTACTGGTGTTGTGCTGTGGCAGCAGCAGTAAGATAAGAAAATAACTTGGGATTTAATTTTCTCTTCATTTTCATGACACTATTAGAAAAAGTATTGGGCTGGAGTTTTAAAAAAATGTAGTTTCGAACTCATGTACACCCGTGGCTGATTCATGTTAATGTATGGCAAAACCAATACAGTATTGAAAAGCAAAATAAAGTAAAAATAAAAATTAAAAATAAAAGAAAGAAATGGTCCTCCAACCACAAAATAAATAAATAAAATAAAAAAATATAGTTTCTACTTTCCCTTTTGTGAACTGCTATTCAGTTGCAGGAAATCAGCAAGCTTCTGTCGGTTTAGCCCTTAAAGAATGGAAAGGGGGAAGGGTGGTTGAAATCGTCTCTATGGTCCTGTTCAATTTCACCATCTCAGACTCAAATTTAATTTCTTAGTTATTGTCCATAAACTGTTGCATCTGAATTCTCACCACTCCATCACAATAGATAATCTATGTCCCAATTACCTCTCTGACAACTTTACTTTATTATGACCTTAGAAACCACTGGCTCTGATAGATAATAACGATAACAATAACAGCAATCATAAGTTACCTCAATCTGTATTTCATTTTGTTTCTATAAATTATACTTGGTTGGCTTTGCAAAATTAAATGGGGTAATTATACCTGTGATTTAAAGTAGAAACTCAAAAAGGAGAGCTCAATATTAGTGCTATTAAGAGCTACTATGTATTGATTGCCTATGTGGTAAGGAACATGAAGTGACTTTCATATTTTTACCCTCCCAAGAGCTGGTTTGAGGTAGGTTTTTGTTGTCTTATTGTTCCAGCTATGTTGTTGGAAACCAAGTCTTAGAGAAGGACAATCATTAGCTACAGGCTACATTCAAAAAATGTTGAAGCAGTGATTAAATCTAACACTTGTTTTTTCTTTTCTCAAATTAAAAAAGAAAAAAGAATATCAGGCAACATCCTAAATCTAAAAACATGTGTGTCACATGGGCAGCTAGAAGTCATAGAATAAATGGATGTTCATTAAAGATTTTAAAATTTAAAAAATAAAAAACTAAAACATTAAAAAAATAAATAAATTAATTAAAAAAAAAATAAAAGCATCACGTGGATTAAAAACTGCAAAGGAGTCAGTCACCCAAAATTTAAAGTATGAAAATGGAAAGCCTTTAAGAAGTGTACCTATTAAACAATAACTCCCCATTTCTCCCTCCACACAGCCTAGGCAACCGCCATTCTGCTTCCTGCTTTCAAGAGTTTGACCAATCTAAGGACCTCATAGGGAAAAATCACATAGTGTTTGTCTTTTTGCGACTGGCTCATTTCACTTAGCATAATGTCTTCCAGATTCTCCCAAGTTGCAATGTGTCAGAATTTCATTTCTTTTTAAGGCTGAATTCCATTGTATGTATGTACCGCATTTTCCTTATTCATTCACCCAGTAATGGTGAATGACTATTTCGAGTTGCTTCCACATTTTAACTGTTATAAATAATGCTGCTGTGAATTGGGGTATGCAAATATCTCTTTGGGGCCCTGCTTTTAATTCTTTTGAGTGTATAGCATAGGTGGAATTGCTGGATTATATGGCAATTTTATTTTTTCAAGGAATCACCATATACTTTTCCACAGTGGCTGTACCATTTTACATTCCTATGAATTGTGCAGAAGCATTCTAGTTTTTCCACATGGTCATCAACACTTTTTACTTTCTGTTTTGTTTATAGTAACCATTCAAATGGGTATGATGTGATATTTCATTGTAGTTTTGACTTGCATTTCCTTAATGATTAGTGATATAGAACATCCTTATACGTGCTAAGTGCCCATTTGCATGTCTTCTTCGAAGAGATGTCTATTCAAGTCTTTTGCCCATATTGAATTGGCTAATTTGATTTTTTTGTTGTTGAGCTTTAAAAGTTCTACCTATGTTCTGTATGTTAATCCTTAATCAGAGATATAGTTTGTAAAAACATTTTCCATAATTGGCTTTCTAAATGGAGATGTTGAAGAGGCAATCTTATACGTGGTGTCCGAACTAGAGAGGGATGCACGGAGAGGATCTGAATGCAGATGCAGGAAATTGACAGCTTATGGTCCTCAGTGAATGATGCCACTGGATTCGTGGTCTCCAAAGGAGAATATTTAACTCTCAGACAAAAGACAGTCTCAGTCACTCAGAGCTTTGTGTAAGAAAAGTTTTATTAGAATGAAAAAGACAGAGAAAACCTGAAGCAAAAGACATTGGAAAGGAGTAGCAGAGTACCCACCTTACTGGTTCAAGTGGGGCATTATATACTTTGCAAATGCTGAGTACAGATAAAAGGAACACTTCAAGGTTGTGAGAGTTCCATTAGGCCCTTTCCCAAGCCATATACTTGAGATAACTTCAGTACAAGATTAGCCAGAAGAAATGAGTTCCAGGCAAGGTATTTCTGGGCCAGATATACTGTTGCTGAGAAACAGGTTCTCAGGCAAGATTTGTGACAATTATAATTATTAGCATAGAGTGTAAAAAAAGCATTTCCATGAGTAAGACATTGTATTAGGTAGTCATTAGTTCCAGACCCAAGAAAGGCCAGTTCTTGGGCAAGATACATTGTTGCACAAGGCTTAAAGAAAGCATGAGCAAAAATGTTCACCTCTTCCTTAAATGGCCCTAAGCTTTAACTCTCTCAAAATCAAGGCATAGTTAAGAGTGTGAAGGTGGGCCATCAGGAATGAGAAGCAGAGCAAAACAGAATCACTGACATGACTGAAACCTTAACATTCAGAAAACTAAGATCATGGATCCGTGGCATGGCATCAGTGGCAACACTTCATGGCAGACAGATGGGGCAACAGCGGAAACTGGCTGACTTTATTTCTCAGGGCTCCAAAATCACTGCAGATGGTGATTGCAGCCATAAAATTAAAAGACACTTACTCCTTGAAAGGAAAGTTATCACCAACCTAGACAGCATATTAAAAGGCAAAGACATCAGTTTGTCAACAAAGGTCCATCTCGTCAAGGCTATGGTTTATCCAGTGGTCATGTATGGATGTGAGAGTTGGACTATAAAGTAAGCTGAGCACCGAAGGATTGATGCTTTTGAACTGTGGTGTTGGAGAAGACTCTTGAGAGTCCCTTGGCCTGCAAGGAGATCCAACCACTCCATCCTAAAGGAGATCAGTCCTGGGTATTCATTGGAAGGACTGATGCTAAAGCTGAAACTCCAGTACTTTGGCCAACTGATGTGAAGAGCTGACTCATTTGAAAGGACCCTGATGCTGGGAAAGATTGAGGGCAGGAAGAGAAGGGGATGACAGAGGATGAGATGGCTGGATGGCATCACCGACTCAATGGACATGGGTTTGGGTGGACTCTGGGAGTTGGTGATGGACAGGGAGGCCTGGCGTGGTGTGGTTCATGGGATCACAAAGAGTCGGACATGACTGAGTGACTGACCTGAACTGAACTGACATGTTTTACCTGATTTCTTTGCTAGGAATGAATGACCTTCATGGTCATAAATTCTCATAGTGGCATAATGTCTATCATTTTATATTTTGTTTAGTATCTACCAACTTTCATGAATTAGGCCTGAAAATTCCACATTAGTGTGGTCTACTAAAGACAGAAATACTTCATGTGGGACAGTTGTAACACAGCACTTGCTTGTGACTGAATGGAAAATACAGTTTGCAGAAACTACAAGTATTTTCTCTAGTCCTTCTTGCTCTTCTTTAAAAATGCACTTCAGCATTGGCTGTGGAAGGAAAGGGAACAAGAACAACTTTGTCTGCGGCTAAAGAAAGTTTTGAGTAGCAGTAAAGACCTCCAAAAATAGATCATGTCTCCCTAATGCTTTCAGTTAAAACATAGACATCACTGACCTTCCACGAGTCAGTGGTGGAAGGTCACATATTTTACATAAAAGCTACAAATAAAATCCTTGGTATGTAACAACCTGCATTTCTTTTTGCTGCCCTAACTCAGTTCCTTCAAATAGCTTTACATTTTCTTCAGATCAGAGGTTCTGCTGTTTGTACTCATGCACTCTCATACAATTACCCTCAGTTGTCAATCAATGTAATAATGTAGCATCAGAAAAATACAACACCCCATGGGATCAGTGATTTTCCCATGTAAGCCTGTCAGCAAAAAATAAAGCCAGTTTCCTATTAAAATCTGTAATGCTAAATAAACCATAAGCATTGTGAATAACAGTAAGTTCTCTTAAATGATTAACAAAGAAGGTAACTTTTTGGCTCACTGGTTGTTGTTTTAATCTGTGCTTGCTATCCTCATGAGATCTACTCTAAGTTGCCTTAAGAATGACCTAACTCACTGGTTAAGTAAATTATGCCATTATAGATTACAAATACAATGGAATCCCATGCAGGCATCTTAATGAGACAGATACATATCTACTGACATAGGAAGGTATTCATGATAGGATGTCTTAGGTTAGGTTCCCAGGAAGCATCTTCTGAGAAGGAGAGACATGTCCAGAATGTTTACTGAGGAGTGAAGGGCTAAGAAAGTAGGATTAGGTACAGGGAGAATCTGACCTGCAATGTAATTATAACTAAGACTGTAATTGATATTACTGAAAACTTTTACTAGGGTGATCCTTCTGAGTTCTACAGAATGTGGTAAAGTGGAGAAGCATATTTCTGCACCATGTGGCCATTGGCCATGGTCTTTCTTGAGAGGGAACATTGGGCAAGGAGATTCTTTGTGACTGAAGATGATTCTTAATTTAGAGTAGAGCTAAAACTGTCAATAGCTGAAATCCTGAGCCTCTATGAGTGAGTACTTTGGCCCTGATGAGGGATCTGGTCTGGGTCCCATACTATCCACTACAGTTCTGTCTTTGCAATACTCAGATCTTATTCAGTTCAGTTCAGTTCAGTCACTCAGTTGTGTCCAACTCTTTACAACACCATGAATCGCAGCACGCCAGGCCTCCCTGTCCATCACCAACTCCCGGAGTTCACTCAGACTCATGTGCATAGAGTCGGTGATGCCATCCAACCATCTCATCCTCGGTCGTCCCCTTCTCCTCCTGCCCCCAATCCCTCCCAGCATCAGAGTCTTTTCCAATGAGTCAACTCTTTGCATGAGGTGGCCAAAGTATTGAAGTTTCAGCTTTAGCATCAGTCCTTCCAAAGAACACCCAGGGCTGATATGCTTCAGAATGGACTGGTTGGATCACCTTGCAGTCCAAGGGACTCTCAAGAGTCTTCTCCAACACCACAGTTCAAAAGCATCAATTCTTTGGTGCTCAGCTTTCTTCACAGTCCAACTCTCACATCCATACTTGACCACTGGCAAAACCATAGCCTTGACTAGATGGATGTTTGTTGGCAAAGTAACGTCTCTGCTTTTGAATATGCTATCTAGGTTGGTCATAACTTTTCTTCCAAGGAGTAAGCATGGCTTAATTTTAATTTCATGGCTGCAGTCACCATCTGCAGTGATTTTGGAGACCTCAAAAATAAAGTCTGACACTCTTTCCACTGCTTCCCCATCTATTTGCCATGAAGTGATGGGACCGGATGCCATGATCTTTGTTTTCTGAGTGTTGAGCTTTAAGCCAACTTTTTCACTCTCCTCTTTCACTTTCATCAAGAAGCTTTTTAGTTCCTCTTCACTTTCTGCCATAAGGGTGGTGTCATCTGCATATCTGAGGTGATTGATATTTCTCCTGGCAATCTTGATTCCAGCTTGTGCTTCTTCCAGCCCAGCGTTACTCATGATGTACTCTGCATATAAGTTAAATAAGCAGGGTTGACAATATGCAGCCTTGACGTACTTCTTTTCCTATTTGGAACCAGTCTGTTGTTCCATGTCCAGTTCTAACTGTTGCTTCCTGACCTGCATACAGATTTCTCAAGAGGCAGGTCAGATCTTATACTTGATGCTAAGTTCACTCCATTCATTTCACTCCATTCACATCTTCAAGATTATGACTCATCAAATGTCCTAGAAAAATTTACAAAAAAAGAGGTAGCAGGATGAATTACAGTCCTCAAAGAAGAGGTTGATGTATAGTTCAAATTCTGATATAGGAAACTGTATGTAGCACTTTATCTGTGAGTAATCTCAGGGTTTACATCTATAATCATAAAGTGAGGAAAAACAAGATTGAGCAAAGGGAGAAGCTGGTTTATAAGATCACAGAGAATTCTGGATCTTGGATGACCCTTCAAAATTGTCCAAATTAAGGCTAACAAGCCTGAGCATTTGTGTCCTCATATTCGTGAGTCATTAACTCTGGATTATACCCTGGAATGTGAGCATAACTTTCATAGCAGTTCAATGTGGCCAAGGGTAACTACCAGTAAGGGGCATAGTCATGAGTCATCAGAAGAGTTCTGAAGAGGGGATCTGGGCAAAGTACCACACCATCCACTATGTGTAACAATGAAGATGATTATGATGATGTTGGTGATGATTATCAAAATAATAGCTAACGCTTTCAGAGCACTTTGATGTGTCAACACTATCCTAAGATCTTGTGTATAGTCCTTCACTTACTCCTCATAACAACTTTAAGAAATAGGTTCCATTATTATCTCTGTTTTCTGATGGAAAATTTGAAACACAAAGAATTCGAGCATATCTTAAAGTTACATGGGTATTAAGTGATGGAGTCAGTCAGGATTTAACCCAAGGAAGTCAGATTATATTGAATTTAAAAAAGAAGAAATTAAAATAGAAAATACAAATGCATTTCCATCAAAAGCCTATGTGAATGTAGGGATGTAAATACACATTTATATTAGTAGCTGCACATGAAATATAAACATTTCAATAAATGTTTCATAAACATTTTATTTGAAATATATATGTGTTTATATACATATATGTGTATACAATGAGCATTGAACAATGGGAGGCTTAGGGGCAGTGACATTCTGCACAGTAATTGTGTAGTACTGTAGTATTTACTACTGAAAAAAAAAAATCTGTGCGTAACTGGACCCAAACTTTTTATTTATTTTTTTTATTTTTTAATTTTTTTTGATCTTTCCTTTTTTTTTTATTTTTTAATTTTTAAAATCTTTAATTCTTACATGCGTTCCCAAACATGAACCCCCCTCCCACCTCCCTCCCCAGAGCATCTCTCTGGGTCATCCCCATGCACCAGCCCCAAGCATGCTGCACCCTGCAAAAAAAAAAAAATTGCAAATAGAACTACCTTATGACCCAAACTTTTTAAATCTATGTTGTTCAGGGAACAACTGCATTTGTATATGAGTGTGTGTGAATTTGTTGCACACAGTGTCACAGTTTGTCAACTGTTACAGACCAGGATTGGGGGGCTAAAATAAGGATTTTTAGTCATTAATTTTTGAACTTCTTTTACAATTAGAATATCTTATTTTTTCAAAGAGTCAACCAAAGCAGAATTATTATTTAAGTTCCCCAATTCAGGTGGCATCTATCACTCAGCCTCTGGTGCATTCTCTTTTATGTGGTCCATCCAGAGCAAAAATATATTTCAGATATTGGGGAAAAAATTGTTACCAGTTCCCCCAGACTTTTATATTTTGATTCTAACTAATCTTGTTTTTTTTTTTTCTTTTCATTTTATCAGACACTTTTATTTCAACTCTGAGTTTTCCACCTGCAGGGATTTTATTATTTTTGAACTCATGTATTTACAGCATGATTCACTAGTCTTCATCTTTCCACTTGAGCTAAGCTGTACGTGAATATAGTCATGTGGATTTAACTTCTTCATCACTGAGGGGATTGATCGCAACGTCGTCATAATGATCATAATGTCTTCTTCTCCATGGACTTTGGGTCTGTTTAAGTGAGGAAGAGGGGCTTCTTTGCAGGGGCCCTGGGGCATTATTATTCATGACTCTCTGCAGAAGGAGAAGGGCTAAGGGGAGCTGTCAAGCACCAGGAGAGCGTGTGGCAGCTTTCTGAGGTTGAGGGCTGGAGGAGAGCTGCAATCCATTTACAAACTCAGATGCCCATGTAATCAGAAACCTCCAAGTTTAGTACTTATCTACTTGACCTTGCTGACACCTCACTGGTGCAAGTTCCCATCTTCACGAATTATGTGCATTAGGTGTCTATGATCTCACTTCTTCCTCTCTCTTTTTTGTTACCTAAATTGTTACTCCTCATCTTCTGTGCTTTGCACTAAGCCCATTAATTTCCTTCTATGGAAAGGTAGCAATCTGTTGCCCTATCTCAGAGAAGGAAGTGCTGAAGCAAAATGCAACTGGGAGAAGAGGAGGAGGAGAATATGAGGCTCCATGGTTAACCTGGAAGATAGAGGAACATCCAAGACCTTTTATGTCATTGAGATTTCAAAGCTAATGATAGTAATTAACCACTTTGTAAAAAATCTTGCAAAGAAAGAATGTAAATTACTGTAGCAGAAATCAATTTAGATAATTCTCTAGTCTATTTCATTTTACAGATGAGAAAAGAAAGGTAGAAATATCAACCAAATTTAGTGCAGCCCTACAATCCTACAAGGAAGGGGTTTTGTAGTCTGTTTGATGTTGTTCAGTCGCTTAGTCATGTCCAATTCTTTGTGACCCCCATGGACTACAGCATGCCAGGCTTCCGTGTCTGGCACATGTATAAAATAAGATTGGGAGCATGTGCAGTCTGGAGCATGTGTAAAATAGGATTTGGAGCTGACATAGCAGCTAGTAGAGTTAGGTTCTCAGAGTGACCTTTGGGGTCTGAAATACATAGCCCACCAAGGCAGAACTGTTCAGTGTCTTAGATGGATCTGTGGGCTAGAGAAATCCCCCAAATCCATTCTCAGACTTTTGTGTTTGTCCACATCCTTCTGAGAAATTTCTTGTTGATAATGGCACTGGGCTTCATCTTCCCAGATTAAAGGGTAACGTTAAAGAAAGCATCCTGTCCCACACGAATCTTTCCAATGCTGCATTGGAAAGAAACTTTTTTAATTGGGGTTCCGTCTTTGGGGTGGGAATGGGAGAAAGAGAGAGAATGAGAGGTAGGAGAGGTGAGAATAGGAGAGAAGAGATCTTTGCTTTGTGGACAATTCTTTCTTGAGATGTTCCCTCAAAGAACATTTATGAAATGCTGGTAACCTAAATGGGAAGGAAATCCAAAAAAGAGGGGATATATGTGTATGTGTAGCTGATCCACTTCACTATACAGCAGAAACTAATATAACATTGTAAAATAACTATAATCCAATAAAATTAATTTAAAAAGAGAAAGAAATGGCACTATGGCAGTCATATCCTATAGTTCAGCTTATCCTTCCACCATGAACTTTGCCAGAAGATAATATGAGATCACTCCCCACTAATAACACACCTTATAGAAATGGCTGAACCTGCTCTTGCATTGTGTTAGTTTCTAAATGGAATGTTATAAATATAGTTTATTGAAGAGTTATTGGGCTTCCTTGATAGCTCAGTTGGTAAAGAATCTGCCTGCAATGCAGGGGACTCTTGTTTGATTCCTAGGTTGGGAAGATCCTCTGGAGAAGGGATAGGCTACCCACTCCAGTGTTCTTGGGCTTCCCTGATGGCTCAGCTGGTAAAAAAAATCCACCTGCAATGTGGGAGACCTGAGTTCGATCCCTGGTTTGGGAAGATCTCCTGGAGAAGGGAATGGCTACCCACTGCAGTATTCTGGCATAGACAATTCCATGGACTATACCCATAGGGTCGCAAAGAGTCGGACACGAGTGAGTGACTTTCACTTTCACTTCCAAAGAGTTATTAGTTTAAAAAGAGTCCAGGAAAATTAAGCAAAGGATCTTTTAAAACTACACATAGTTTGTTTATAGTTGAGCTATATTCTTATCCAGCAATATGTCTCAGTCCTGACTATGTATCAGACTTAGAGAGTTCTAAATAACACTATGGCCAGGGCCCTCCCCAGACAAATTAAATTCCCCAGGGATGAGATCTAGCTATCAGTATTGAGCATCAGAGAGGTACTCATGTGCAACCACAGTTGAGAATTTGTAAACTCCTTCCTGGAAGTACATGTGTTTAATTCCCCCCACCCCACTGAAAATCCTAGCTATTCTGAATTATCATTACTAGTTGAAAGGAGAAGGAAACGGCAACCCACTCCAGTGTTCTTGCCTGGGGAATCCCAGGGACGGGGGAGCCTGGTGGGCTGCCGTCTCTGGGGTCGCACGGAGTCAGACGCAACTGAAGCGACTTAGTAGTAGTAGCAGTAGTAGTTGAAAAAAGTTGAGGCAGCAAAATCTGATAAACATAACTCCTGCTGTTTCTATAAAGATGGGATAAAAGTCTGACTTAGAGCTAGTATGGTGATCACCAGGACATGAAATTTAAAATGTAATTTACATCATTATCACTGTTATCTCAAAAGTAATATTAATGAATAATTACTTCTCTTCCATTTGTCAGAAGTAGGATAATTATTTCACTAGCTTATTTTTATAGCCAGATTTATATTTCATGAGACAGTAGTATCTTTACAAGTAACTAAAAATTTACCTCAGTTTTTTGAGGTTATCCAAACATCACTATTGAAATTAACTGGTATAAGTGAAAAAAATTATAATGAATTGAAAGCATAAATGAGCAGAAACTATGCTATTTTAAAATATATAGATAATGGAATATCCCGCAGTTTAGAGATATATAAAGTCCTATATGATTAAGATTATTTTAAATTCACCTCTTTATATTATGTTGAAAGAGCTTCCCTGGCAGTAGTGGTAAAGAATCTGCTTGCCAGGGCAGGAGATGTGAGAGGCACAGGTTTGATCCTTGGATCAGGAAGGTCCCCTGGAGGAGGGCATGGCAACCCACTCCAGCATTGCCTGGAAAATCCCAAGGACAGAGGAAACTGGTGGGCTATAGTCCATAGGTTCACAAAGAGTTGGGCACCACTGAACTGACTTAGCATGCACACATTGTGTTGAAGGATCTCATAATGTGGAAAATCTATGTTGTTTAAAGTAGGAAATGGTTTGTCAATTTTATTTATCCTTTCAAAGAACCAGCTTTTGGCTTTGTTGATTTTTGCTATGGTCTCTTTTGTTTCTTTTGCATTTATTTCGGCCCTAATTTTTAAGATTTCTTTCCTTCTACCAACTCTGGGGTTCCAATCAAAAAATGGGCCAAAGAACTAAATAGACATTTCTCCAAAGAAGACATACAGATGGCTAACAAACACATGAAAAGATGCTCAACATCACTCATTATTAGAGAAATGCAAATCAAGACCACAATGAGGTACCACTTCACACCAGTCAGAATGGCTGCGATCCAAAAATCTGCAAGCAATAAATGCTGGAGAGGGTGTGGATAAAAGGGAACCCTCTTATACTGTTGGTGGGAATGCAAACTAGTACAGCCACTATGGAGAACAGTGTGGAGATTCCTTAAAAAATTGCAAATAGAACTGCCTTATGACCCAGCAATCCCACTGCTGGGCATACACACCGAGGAAACCAGAATTGAAAGAGACACATGTACCCCAATGTTCATCGCAGCACTGTTTATAATAGCCAGGACATGGAAACAACCTAGATGTCCATCAGCAGATGAATGGATAAGAAAGCTGTGGTACATATACACAATGGAGTATTACTCAGCCATTAGAAAGAATACATTTGAATCAGTTCTAATGAGATGGATGAAACTGGAGCCGATTATACAGAGTGAAGTAAGCCAGAAAGAAAAACACCAATACAGTATATTAACACATATATATGGAATTTAGAAAGATGGTAATGATGACCCTGTACGCGAGACAGCAAAAGAGACACAAATGTGTAGAGCAGACTTTTGGACTCTGAGGGAGATGGAGAGGGTGGGATGATTTGGGAGAATGGCATTGAAACATGTATACTACCATGTAAGAAACGAATTGCCAGTCTATGTTCAATGCAGGATGCAGGATGCTTGGGGCTGGTGCATGGGGATGATCCAGAGAGATGATATGGGATGGGAGGTGGGAGGGGGGTTCATGTTTGGGAACTCATGTACACCTGTGGTGGATTCATGTCAATGTATGGCAAAACCAATACAGTATTGTAAAGTAAAATAAAGTAAAAATAAAAATTTAAAAAATATATATATATAAAATATAAAATAAAATAAAATAAAATAAATTAAAAAAAAATAAAGTAGGAAATGTACAAAGAGGTGATAAAGCTGTTGAATTAGTTTGCTTAATGCAATTTGTCCTCATTATACACATTTTCTAAAAAAAACCTAAAATTGGAAAATCTATTTCTGAAATTTAAAAATAGAAAATTATCATAAAATAAAATTATGTAGTCTAGATTTTTTGTTTTTTGTTTCTGTATTTTAAAAGCAGGATTTGGACTTATCCTTATCATGTGATCCCATCCACACCAGAGGTGCAAAGCTGGGGACAAGTTTGTGCTTCTTCCGGGGGACATCTGACAATGTCTAGAGACAGTTCTGATTATCATTCTAGAATGACGAGGGTGCTACCAGCATATAGTAGGTAGATGCCAGATGTGCTGCTAAAGATCCTGTAATATTGGGAGTCTCTCACAGGAAAGGATGATCTGGCTCAGTGACAATAGTGTTGAAGCTTTATGGTTTTAAGCTAATTTGTCTGAAGCTTTATGTTTTCTTTAAAAAGCCAGTGATTACTGACATTATAATAATGTAATTCAATGACTGTTTATAAATGTCAGAAAGTGGCCATTTGAATCTCTAAGATAATACCTGCACTTTGTTATTAAACAAACAGAAATCTATCAAGTATCTCCTAGGATGTTTATCCCTTGTTTGTTATTGTCAGAAGTTACACAGATAATCTCTCTTCATTGGCAGAAAAGAGCAGGTGCATACAATGTATGAACCAACTTGCTCAATACACATTTCAACGTGCATTTTAGTATATGAAGCACCTATTAGGCCTTTGCAAATGGAGTTTTAGAACTCATGTTTACTTAGATAAATCTTACATGATTACTTTTTAAATTCTTTTCAACAATTCATCAGTCATTCAAGAACATGGCAACTCATCATTTTTCTTCTACCTTTATTTCTCTAGCATTTAAATAAAGGGTCTTGGAGATAGTAGAACCTCTATAAAGTTATATTAACTTTAATTGGGTGGGGAGAAGTTTTCCAGCTGATACACAGCCTTGCTAATATTGGGTTGGCCAAAAAGTTTGTTTGAGCTTTTCCATACCAGCTTATGGGAAAATCTGAACGAACTTTTTGGCCAATGCAATGCTATTTTTCTTCATTATATATCCTGATCCACTTGGTCTTAGCAACTCAGGAAGGAAGGAAATTTACTAAACGTTTTCCATGGTCTTTAATGAAGCAGCCTTCATAGTTTTTAATGTAGCAAAGAGGTCTAAGAGAGACTGGAGAGGGGAATAAAGCAGGAACAGAAACCAGATGGTAGTATGTTAAGAAATTGGGGCAAAGAAAACATGTGCTTTGGATGCATAGTCTTTTAAATAATTTTGTCAGCAAATAATTCTAGACTTTCCAATAAATTTGTCAGCAAATAATCATATCAGCAGGAGGAAAGTAGATTGGGAGCCACAGTTCAAGTGACATTTATTTTAAAGAAAAAAAAAAAAAAGAGTAGCAGCAGTAGTGCTGATTGTACATTACAGAGTTAGAAATCAAAGGCACAGAGACAGAATTTGAAAATGTGCAAACGGAAGAATGCTTTAGATAGAGCAGAAAGCCACGGGTTATATCTTGAGAATGAGAAAAAGAAGGTGTGTTCAAGATGACACAGGAAATGCAAAGAGGATCTTTTAAGTATCTTTAAGTATTACTTTAAATATCCCTGCATCCAGAACCTCTCATTCATGTTATTAGAGAAGCAAGATGATCTGATAGGTGTTGTGAGCAGATGTATTGGATTGGCCAAGATGTTCATTCAGATTTTTAATGGAAAAACCCAAATGGACTTTTTTGGCCAAACCAAGAATTCCTAGGGTCAGACAAAATTCTATCACTCTCCCTCTTCACTTCCTTTGTTCCTTTTCAACTTAGAATCTCCGCACCTGCCCCTTACTCACATAGTCACATGCTCCTCCTTGTCCAGAGTTCTATGCTTTATGTTCTCATGCGTCTGCATCAAACAAGGAGGAGCACAAACTAAGCACAAACTAAGCTTCAGTGCAGTGTTTGTAGATGATGATCAGGGGAAAGGCCAGAATGTAGAAATTAAAGCCAATCAAAAGAGAGGAATCTTCCAGGGGAATAACTTATTGCCAAGTTACAGACTGGCCAACTGAGTCACTGGTTCAGAAGAGGGCCATGCAAAGAGAATGAAAAATCCAGGAGAGAAAAAGAATCCAGGAGACTAAAGGGAGTGTGCTTAAAGGCAGAAGACTAAAAGAGAGACTGACTGAAAAAAAGAAGGATAAGTTCCTTTGGAAAACACACTCTGGGCCTCCAGCACAGGCCTGTGTGTGTGTATACTCAGTCACTCAATCATGTCCGACTCTTTGTGACCCCATGGACTGTAGCCCGCCAGACTCCTCTGTCCATGGAATTCTTCAGGCAAGAATTATGGAGTGGGTTGCCATGCCCTCCTCTAGGGGATCTTTCCAACCTAGGGACTGAACCCACATCTCCTGCATTGCAGGCTGGTTCTTTACCATCTGAGCTACCTAGGAAGCCCAGCACGGGCATAGGAGTTGCTAAAAACTCAGGCTTTGACTTGTTATTCCACTGCATTTCGTGTTCTGAAATTGACTATTTAACTCTGCTCCTTTCCAATTATTTCAACTCTGTATTAGGGAAAAAAAGCAAAACAACACAAGATTATCTGATTAAAATTTATGATAGTTTCAACCTCCCTAAGGAGTAATTTGTAAGTTTAAAAGGAGTGCTTTTTTTTTTTTTTTTCAAACATAAGCAAATCTCTAATCAGTAGAATGTGTTGGAGGAAGTGAGTAAAACTGTGGCCTGAATGCTGGTAAGTTGGACCAGTTAACTTGTGGTTTCAATTCATGTTTGGGTTGGAAATCTGTATCTTATTAAGCTAAGCCTTTTCTAAATTTGCATTTCCTTTATTTTCTCCTTAGTTTCTAGTAAAATTATTTTCAAAGTTTAGCTTTTCTTTTTGAAGAAGGAGCAAGATGGGAAGGAAGTTTTTGTCCACTTCTGGGTTTTGCAGTGGGCTTCTCAGGTTGTAGTAAAGAATCCACCTGTCAATGCTGGAGATGCAAGACACTTGGGTTTGATCCCTGGGTCAGGAAGATGCCCTGGAGGAGGAAATGGCAACCAGCTTCTATTGTTCTTGCCTGGAAATTCCATGGACAGAGTAGCCTGGGAGGCTACGGTCCAAGGGGTCGCAAAGAGTTAGACACAACTGAGTGACTGAGAATACAGGTCTTGCAGTAAACTGACAACCATGTGTCCATGGAGGCTGAAGAAAAGACAAAAGAACCAAGAGAGAAATTAAATTCTTGGAAGGGAGAAATCATTCCTACAGCCATGCTTTTTTTGCCTATGATGATCTTCATCTTAGTTTGTCTAGTTTTCTATAAGAAAATACTAGAAAAATAGGCTAGTTCAGTTCAGTCGCTCAGTCGTGTCCGACTCTTTGCGACCCCATGAATCGCAGCACGCCAGGCCTCCCTGTCCATCACCAGCTCCCGGAGTTCACTCAGACTCACGTCCATCGAGTCTGTGATGCCATCCAGCCATCTCATCCTCCGTCGTCCACTTCTCCTCCTGCCCCCAATCCCTCCCAGCATCAGGGTCTTTTCCAGTGAGTCAACTCTTTGCATGAGGTGGCCAAAGTACTGGAGTTTCAGCTTTAGCAACATTCCTTCCAGAGAAATCCCAGGGCTGATCTCCTTCAGAATGGATTGGTTGGATCTCCTTAATAGGCTAGGTGGCTTACAGAAATCTACTTCGCACAGTTCTGGATGCTGTAAAGTCCAAGACCAAGGAGGTGACAGGTTCATTTTCTGTTGAGGGCCTGTTTCCTGGTTCATAGGTAACTGTCTATGTTTTCATATGGCAGAAAGGGGCAAGGGATCTCTCTGGGCTGTCCTTTATAAGGGTACAACTCTTATTCATGAGGGCTCCATCCTCATGACCTAATCACTTCCAAAGGCTCTGCCTATAAGTACCATCACATTGCAGGGTAATTTTCAATATGTGAAGTGTGTGGGTACATAAATAGTCTATAGCAATCTCTCGTATAGACCTTTCTCTTTTTTCACAGTTTTTGCATATTTCTTTCTAAATTCTATCTCTCTGTAAAGCTATTTTAAGAACTTGGCTACAGAGTCTTGCTAAAATAGAATCTCCAAAATTAGGTCTTAAAAATCTGCATATTTATCAAGCTTTTCTGATGATACTTAAACTGCTGAGATGCATGCTGTACATGACACAGTAAAGTACAACTACTGTGAATGAATCCTGTTTTGTTTTTGTATTTCTATCAAATTCTTTAAGTGTTGGAAAGGTATCATTGTGAAGATGGTAAGATGTCAGATCTTTCATGAGGACTAGGAGTTTCCCAAACCAAAAAACATTTCCCCAATTGTTTCATAACTGAAAAATTTCTAACCATACATTTTTTTCCCATGTTAATTTTTTCCAGTTTTCTTACAAATGGTAAAGAAGAGGATGCATGTGATGTTCTTGTAACTTAATTCATTAGCGCTCTCCTTTTGTATATCACATATGGGAAACCTGAGATTACAGTGCTTCATCTATACTGCATGCTCACCAAATATTTGTCTGCTTACTGATAACAAAAAAGGATGTTTTATAAAGAGAAGACAAAATGGAATTATGAGGTCACTAAAAATGACCAACTTATAATTTGGTTCTGACCTTCCCAGAAACGTTGCAATGTGTTGCTCTTTAATAGTCTCATGACATAAATTTCATTTCCTATTTAAACAATTTTTGAAGTATAATTTTTACACATTGGGATACACTACTTTTGAGCGTGCTCAGTTGCTTCAGTTGTGTCTGACTTTTTGTGACCTCCATGGACTCTAGCCAGTCAGGTTCCTCCGTCCATGGGATTCTCCAGGCAAGAATACTGGAGTGGGTGCCATTTCCTTCTCCAAATCTTGAGTGTAGAGTATAAGAAAAATTCACCTGTGTGACCCACACCTCTATCAAGATAGAGCATTCTCACACCTCAGGATTATTTTTTCTTTTTCTTCTCAGTCAATTAGTTCCTCAGAGGTAATTATTTTCTGATTTCTATTGTCTGTTCTAGAAATTCATATGAGTGGAATTTTTTTGAAATCATCCAAGATCTTGAGTATCAGTAGTTCACTGATTTTATTATTGAGTAATATTCCACTGTGTGAATGAATATTCTTCTAGTTTATGTTAAGCGGGTAAGTTGTGTCTGAATCTTCAGTGATTCCATGGACTGTAGCCCACCAGGCTCCGCTGTCTATGGGATTTCCCAGGCAAGAATACTGGAGTGAGTTGCCATTTCCTTCTCTAGGGGATCTTCCCAGCCCAGAGATGGAACCCATGTCTCCTTCATTGGCAGGTGGGTTTTTTACCACTGAGCCACCAGGGAAACCCTGTGAATTCACTACTATATGTGTATTCATTTTATTGTTGAACATCCGTATTGTTTCTAGCTTTGAGCTATTATGAATAAAACTGCTATGAACATTCTTCTAGGAAACTTTTATTTGGCATATGTTTTCATTTACTCGGGTAAATACCAAGGAATGGAATTGCTAGATGAAAGGATAAATGTATGTTTAATGTTATAAGAAATAGCCAAATAGTTTTCCACCAGCAGTGTATGACAATTTTGCTTGCTCCAAAAGCCAATATTTTAGGCTGTCAGATATTTTAACTATAACCTTTCTAATTTGTGTGAAGTGATATCTCATTGCAGTTTGACTTTGCATTTTCTCAATGACTAAGGATACGGAGTACTTTTTTACATGCTTCTTTGCCTTTCCTGTATCTTCCTTAGGTTCCTCTGTGACATGACTATTCAAGTGGTATGCTATTGTAAAAATGTTGTCTCTTTATTGTTATTGCAAAAGGTTTTTATATGTACTTCATATTCCTTTGCCAGATTCAAGTGTTCTGAATATTTTCTTCCAGGCCTTTTCACATTTTAAACAGGTGTTTTGTATGAGCAACTGTTTTAGTATTCATGGAACCAAATTTATCTTTTTGTTCTTGTGGTTGATGCATTGTATGTTTTATCTAAGAAACAAAGTGTTTGGGGAAATTCTTCAATCATTTGTTCTATAAGCCTTATGATTTTGGTGTGCACTTTGAAATCTATGATACATCTCAAATTAATTATTTTGTGTGAAGTAAAGGTAGTGGTGTTCATGTTTCTCCATATAAATGTTTTAGCATCATTTGGGAGGAGGATTTTTCATTCTCCTAGTATTTTTGTTGAAAATTAAGTGCACAAATAGGTCTATTTCTCAACTCTCTCTTTAATTTCATCAAATCTATGTGTTTATTCTTGTACCAATCTAAATTGTTTTGTTTATCATACCTTATTCTAAGTTTTGAGGTCAGGAAATGTAAATCCTCTAAATCTATTTTTGCAAAGATTGTATTAGATCATCTAAATACTGTTTATTTACATACATAATTTAGAATCATCTTGTGAAATTATACCAAAAGAATGGCAAAATTTTTAAATGGGATTATATTGAATTCAAAGGACATTTTGGGATATTTGACACCTTAACAATATTAAGCCTTGTACCTTGTTAATATATCTTTACATATTTTAAAATAATGTTTAATTTATTTTCAGCAGAATTTTTACAGGTATTTGTTTTTGGTATCACAGATCAGACTCTGAGACTGATTAGCTTACAGGAAGTTTATTGCAGCTCTTTTCTCTTGGGATAAACCTATGGTGAAACATGAAAATGGAAGCAGTTAGAAGAAGTTGTCTTAAAATGAAGTCACAACAAAGGCTTCAGCTGATTTGACAGGAATACTACAATCTGGAGTAAACCTTAAAAGTTCTGAACTACAGCAAAATGATTGGGCTTTTACGACCCTGTTTCAATCAGTTGTTGGCTTTAGGTCATAGTAGGAGGAGGTACAGCCTTAGAGATGGTTCTCTTTAGGTGAGAGCAATTTGCAGAAATGGTTCACATCTGAGAACTGTCAGCAGCACATCCATCAGCTAGGAGGATGATTCCTGCAGTTTTAAAGGGCTGGGGTGTTGGCCTGCA
This sequence comes from Capra hircus, assembly GCF_001704415.2. Classification (NCBI taxonomy): domain Eukaryota; kingdom Metazoa; phylum Chordata; class Mammalia; order Artiodactyla; family Bovidae; genus Capra; species Capra hircus. The sequence goes on from NC_030808.1 coordinate 18,738,974, forward strand.
CAGGATGGCACCCATTTATTTCATTCTTTGTGACACAAGAATCCACTTAATTAATAAAATTCCTGCAAACAGATCCATTAGGACTCTGGTGGGCCTCATTTCCCCCAATACAATATAATGGTTCACAATTTTTAAAGTTTATATTCCATTTATAGTTATAAAATATTGGCTACATTCCTTGTGTTATACAATATATCTTTGTAGCTTATTTTATACATAATAGTTTGTACCTCTTATTTCCCTACCTCTCTATTTCCTATCCCCTCTTTCCTCTCCCTACTGGTAACCCCTAGTTTGTTCTCTGTATCTGTGAGTCTGCTTCCTTTTTTTGGATATTCATTAATTTGTTGTATTTTTTTTAGATTCCACATATAAATTATATCATACACTATTTGTCTTTCTCTGACTAATTTCACTTGGCATAATGCTCTTCAAGTCCATTCATGTTGCTGCAAATGGCAAAATTTCATTCTTTCTAATGACTGAGTAGTATTCCATTATATAAATATATCACATCGTCTTTGTCCATAATCATTTGTTGATGGACAGAAGATCTAAATGTAAGACCAGATACTATGAAACTCTTAGAGGGAAACCTAGGTAGAACAATCTTTGACATAAATCACACAATTATTTGTTTAAATCTATCTCCTAAAGTAAGATAACTAAAAATAGGCAAATGGAACCTAATTAAAACATTTTTTATAGTTGTCATTTGTCTAATAAGACTTTTTCCATCTGTTTATTTATTAGATTCATTTGTTCTTTAAATCCTTGAAAACATTTATCATAGCTATATCAATGTCTTGTCTGATAATTCTACTATCTGTGTAATCTATGTGTCTGTGTCTCCTGACTATACTTCTCTGTTCATTAACATGTCTTGTATTTTTGTTTTTATACTGGACACTGGATATTTTGTTGCTTAAAACCAAATTTTGTAGTCTCTTTCGAAGAATATTAAGTTTTATTCTGGGAAGTGATTGACTTACTAACAGTTCAGTTTGATCCTGTCAAGGGCTGGGCATGTATAGAATGGCCCTATTCCTAGAACTTGGTCTTCTCTTTAATATGAAATGAGTCAATGGTTTTTGTAGTGAAAGTGAAAGTTGCTCAGATGTGTCTGACTTTGTGATTCCAAGGACTGTAGTCCATGGAATTCTCTAGGCCAGAATAATGGAGTGGGTAGCCTTTCCCTTCTCCGGGGGATCTTCCCAACCCAGGGATCAAACCCAGGTCTCCCGTATTGTAGGCAGATTCTTTACCAGCTCAGCCACAAGGGAAGCCCAGTTTTTGTAATAATGATTATCTACTCTGACTGGTTATCTCTCTAGTACTCTCAAAACTGAGAAACTTCTAGAACTTTTATTCAGCTTCATTTATACCTCTTTTAGACCCCATGATGTCACACCCTGTGCAAATGTAACTTAGTACTTCATAAAAAAATCAAAAGACACCTCATGTAGATTTCTGGATTTCCTTCTCTGTGTATCTCTTCTCCTCAGTATTTTGTCTCATAAATTTCAGCTATCTCAACAGCCCCACATCCTTCTTATCTCTGTTTATCTGCCCAGCGATACTATTGCTCTTTTTTTGTCTCCAATTCTCCAAGGCTCAGTTTGGAAAGTGTCTCCAGATGGGAAGCTGAGATAAATATGAAGTTCACTGAGTATGTGTTCCTTTTTTTAAGGATCACGGCTCTGTACCATCCGTTCATGACAACACCATTTTATTGCTGTTTATGGTAAGAAAGCAAGTCAACACTTGATATTTTGTATTGGTTGTAATCACAATTTCTTCCTTTTCTCTGTAAAACCAAATAGTCACCTTTGCATTGTGGCTCATTGTTTTTAAAGCACTTTCATACATTGTCTTATTTTATGCTCAAAACATTATCAAGTGAATTACCACTCCTGACGATAATCAGGAAAAAGGGAAATTTTAAATTCCATATTTCTGACAAAGATATTAAGCCTCAAGAAGAGTAAATGATTTTAGCTTAACATATGTAGATTAATATTCAGTTTTCTGATCGCAGTACTTTATACACTAAGAAGCATTGTCTCAAGGGAAAACTTAATTCTTTGCTTTTAAGTGTTTGTTTTCTGGGGTTTTATTTTTGTTTTCTGTTTAAGCATATGCCTTCTTTTTACAAGTCACAATTTATTGGAAATCTAGAGATACTTTATCATGTTTTCCCTTAGGCTCTTCCTTTTCTGGTTTTGCTTCTTTCACACACTCTGAGATTCAGCATCAGATGTGTCTATTTTTATGACTGATCTTATTAGCAAATTATATGAAAACATGAATGACCACTAGCTTTATTTGTATTACAATTTTGGTGGAGATGTTAAAAACACCAACACTGAAATTCCCTGGTGGTCCAGGGGGCATGGGTTTAATCCTTGGTTGGAAAACTAAGATCCCTCAAAGCCCTGTGGCACAGCCAAAAACAAAACAAAACAAAACAAAAAACAAAAACTAAAACTAAAAGCACTAGCATAATTTTAGATTTTTGTAATATAATTGTAGCATCCAGAGGAAGACATTTCATCATGATTCTGCTTATAAAATTACCACAGTTGTATTAAAATGGTTATCTGTACCACAATCCCAGTACCATTTTTGACTCCTAAGACTAGTAAAGGCTACCTGTCTTTTTTAGCCACTAGTCCCTTCTACAAGGCTTCCCCAGTGGCTCAACAGGTAAAGAATCTGCCTGCAGTATGGGACACATGGGTTCAATCCCTGGGTTTGGAAGATCCCCTGGAGAGGAAATAGCAACCCACTCTATGACAGTAGCTGGCTTTTGCTACTGCTGCTACTGCTGTTAAGTCGCTTCGGTCATGTCCAACTCTGTGTGACCCCAGAGAAGGCAGCCCACCAGGCTCCCCCATCCCTGGGATTCTCCAGGCAAGATCACTGGAGTAGCTTGCCATTTCCTTTTCCAATGCATGAAAGTGAAAAGTCAAAGTGAAGTCGCTCAGTCGTGCCCGACTCTAGCGACCCCATGGACTGCAGCCCACCAGGCTCCTCCGTCCATGGGATTTTCCAGGCAAAAGTACTGGAGTGGGGTGCCATTGCCTTCTCTGTGGCTTTTAATAGGTGATTATTAAATATTTATTGAAACAGTATAAGAACTGATTAGTTCTTATCAGAAACTTTGCATTTAATTCTAAGGATTAAAAATTACCATGGTTATGACACATTGGATGAAACAGAGGCTAGAATGGCCTAGGCGGTGAAGGGTATAAAAATAATGGTTGAAATTGGAGATATTAAACTGAAAAGAGGTCCCTGAAAGAGTGAATCATGGCTGTTTCAAAATATTTGAAGTTATCTTATTAGGTTATGTAGTAGATTTTTTCTCTGTGATGTTTCATAGAAAATCACAAGGCCTAATGGGTGATGTTTCACAGAGGCACATTTTCAACTCAATATAAGTAGTATTTCTCCAGATAAAGGCAGTGGGATCAAGACCTTAAGAGTATGGGAAGACCCATGCTTTTTCTGGGTTCTAGGGACTGAATTTGCCAAGTTGGGTAACCATGGAAGCCAATTTTGCACTATCTTGGGTAATATCAGTTGAGTTCTCTATTTAATCCCTAGTTAAATTTATAAAAATGTGACTCCATAACTCAGCAAGTGTTTATTGAACTCCCGGCATGTACAAACCCTCGGGATGTAATTTACACTATGCGAGCATGCGAAGTTGTTTCAGTCTTGTCCTACTCTTTGTAACCTCATGGACCATAGCCCACCAGGCTCCTCTGTCCATGGGATTCTCCAGGCAAGAATACTCAACTGGGTTGCCAAGTCCTCCTTCAGGGGATCTTCCCAACATAGGGAAGGTCTCCCACATTGCAGGTGGATTCTTTACCATCTGAGCCACCAGGGAAACACCACCAGGGAAGCCAAATTTATAATATGCAGAGGGCTTATTCTCAGGCTCTTCACAAAGCATTCAGAAATTCCCTCCTCACTCCCTTATTTGCAATTGTGGCTTTCTTTGAGAGATGTTACTAGAAGTGTTTACGCAAGCAAACTCATACACATACTTGCACCCACACACACACACACATACACACACACAAAGACACACATACATCCTCCCCCCACACAGACATGCATAGAAAAAAGAACAAAGAAAGCTCAAGAACTACTATCAATCTGGCATTTTCTTTTCTGAAAATTAGAGTAATTATATTTTCAAAGCATTGTCAACATTTCAGAAAATAAATTATTAGGGCAAAAGATAACTGAAACAGAGATCATGGAAAGCACAAAACATTTAGATAAAGAAGAATTGCTTCTTATAACTTATGCTGAGAATAATCTACATAGCATATTTTGGATCAGTTTTCAAAGTGCCATCTTTCTGGAAATGTTCTATCCTCTGGTACACTTTGCAAATAATTTATAGGAGAATCAAATTGCTCCTGGAACTGTCATTAACAAATATGAAGCATAATCTAATACAAAACTACTTATATGTTTGAAATAGTGACACTAAGAAATTTGAACTTTCTCAGCCTCACCAGTTTATGAGTATACATGAGGTCTTATACATGTCTAAATTAATAAGAAAGATGATTACCCTCATCTACTAATAATGCAGGTACTTCAGTTTCCTGGAAGGACTCTGGACTCATATATGTTAGTCTCCAGAAAGTGAAAGTGTTAGTTGCTCAGTCATGTCCAACTCTTTTCAACCCCATGGACAGTAGCTCCCTAGACCATGGAATTCTGTCCATGTCCATGGAATTCTCCAGGCAAGAATATTGAAGTCAGCAGCCATTCCCTTCTCCAGGGGATCTTCCCAGTCTCCTGCACTTCAGGCAGATTCTTTACTATCTGAGCCACCAGGGAAGCCTGTGTTAGTCTCCAAGGATCTATCAAATGTGAAATAAGCATACACGTAGAGAAATAACTGGAAAAATGACAAAAGCTTTTCTGCCATTCTTTCCTGCCATGGCCACTGTCCAAGACTGGAGGTCCTCAGATTTAGGATGTTATGCTGCTTCTCCTTGCCCCTGTTTTAGATACAGCAGTTTATTCTCTAATGACCACTCCAGTTCCATCAGTCATAGAGAATGTACTTGCCTCTCTATGGGTGTTGCTGGACATCTCCATTGCTATGTTCTCGCAGATCCAGAATCTCCTTTCTGATGGCTGCCTCTCTTCTGCCAGCAAAGCAGCCATTATCCACATTTTTGATGTAGCAAGCACCAGCATGAGTTGTTTTCCACTTCAGAATGTGATGGCTTTTTAGTTACTCTGCTGGGCAGAGACATTGTGTTTTAGTGATTCTGGGTCCCATGGAATCCCCAAACTGTGTGGAGTATGAAGGAGATTATAGAAAAAGCTCTCTCCTTTTTGTGAGTTTCAAAGAGTATTTCTTGGGCACCAGTGTGTGACAGAGTTCAGCAAATCTACCCTTTCAGTACACTTTTAGAATTTTCTCTTCCTAACACATGGATATGTGTGCAAGGGCCTGTGTCAGCAATGGATTTTTACAGGAGCAATCAGACAAAACTCAGAATCTCTATTCCGCAGAGTCTTTTCTGATAACCAAAGTCTAGTAACTAGGTTGAAATTGCCATCCTAGGATCTGTGATACATTAAGAATAGCACTTTCCTAGGAAGATTTTCATTCTCCATGCAAATAGATGTTCTTCAGTTTTGTCCCATTTGTATTCACCCAACTGCTCAGTTATATCTGAATGCATGTATATGTATAAGTGCTCAGTCATGTCTGACTCTTTGCAAATGCATGGACGGTAGCTCACCATGCTCTCTGTCCATGGGCCTTTCTAAGCAAGAATACTGGAGTGGGTTGCCATTTCCTCCTCCAGAGGATCTTCCCAACCCAAGGACAGAACTCACATCTCTTGCATCTCTTCTATTGGCAATTGGATTCTTTACTAGTGGTACCACCTGGGAAACCATTATGTCTGAATGTCCAGGAGTAAACACAATATAGGTATATGCTGTAAGTCAGGATACCAGACAGAGAAGAACTTTTGGAAAGATCTCCAAATTTGGGAAATCACTGCTAGTGTGCTCAAATTTCCTGGCCTACATTTCAGACATACTCTATAGAGCAAGCAAATATGAAGCTTAAAGGAAAAATGGATGTCATGTTGTGGAAAAATCAAATAGCCGAGATATATGAAAATAACCATTGTCTGATCTGACAGTTTTTCTCTGCTTTCTACAAAATGTGCCATGTTTTCTCATTACTTTCTAAAGCAAGTTCTTTTTTAAAAATTAATTAATTTATCTTAATTGGAGCCTCATTACTTTACAATATTCTAATGGTTTTTGCCATACATTGACATGAATCAGCCATGGGTATACATGTGTTCCCCATCCTGAACTCCCCTTTCACCCCATCCTATCCCTCAGTGTCATCCCAGTGCACCAGCCCTGAGTACCCTGTCTCATGCATCTAACCTGGTTGGGCAATCTGTTTCACATATGATAATATACATGTTTCAGTGCTATACTCTCGAATCATCCCACCCTCACTTTCTCCCACAGAATCCAAAAGATTGTTATATACATCTGTGTCTCTTTTGCTATCTCCCATATAGGGTCATTGTTAACATCTTTCTAAATTTCATATATATGCGTTAGTATACTGCATTGGTGTTTTTCTTTCTGACTTACTTGACTCTGTATAATAGGTTCCAGTTCCATCCACCTCATTAGAACTGATTCAAATGTATTCTTTTTAATGGCTGAGTAATACTCCATTGTGTATATGTACCACTGCTTTCTTATCCATTCATCTGCTGATGGACATCTAGGTTGCTTCTATGTCCTGACTATTATAAACAATGTTGCAATGAACATTGGAGTACACGTGTCTCTTTCAATTCTGGTTTCCTCCGTGTGTATGCCCAGCAGTGGGACTGCCGAGTCGTATGGCAATTATATTTCCAGTTTTTAAAGGAATCTCCACACTGTTCTCCATGGTGGCTGTACTAGTTTGCATTCCCACCAACAGTGTAAGAGGGTTCCCTTTTCCCCACACCCTCTCCAGCATTTATTGCTTGTAGACTTTTTAATAGCAGCCATTCTGACCAGTGTGAGATGGTACCTCATTGTGATTTTGATTTGCATTTCTCTGATAATGAGTGATGTTGAGCATCTTTTCATGTGTTTGTTAGCCATCTGTATGTCTTCTTTGGAGAAATGTCTGTTTAGTTCTTTGGCCCATTTTTTGATTGGGTTGTTTATTTTTCTGGAATTGAGCTGCAGGAGCTGCTTTTATATTTTTGAGATTAATTCTTTGTCAGTTGCTTCATTTGACATTGTTTTCTCCCATCCTGAAGGCTGTCTTTTCACCTTGCTTATAGGGTTTTTATCATAAATGGATGTTGAATTTTGTCAAAGGCTTTCTCTGCATCTAGAATCAGACACAACTGAGGTGACTTAGCCACAGTATTGATATAATCATATGGTGCTTATCTTTCAATTTGTTAATGTGGTGTATCACATTAATTGATTTGTGAATATTGAAGAATCCTTGCATCCCTGGGGTAAAGTCCACTTGGTCATGATGTATGAACATTTTAATGTGTTGTTGCATTCTGTTTGCTAGAATTTTGTTAAGGATTTTTGCATCTATGTTCATCAGTGATATTGGCCTGTAGTTTTCTTTTTTTGGTGGCATCTTTGTCTGGTTTTGGTATTAGGGTGATGGTGGCCTCATAGAATGAGTTTGGAAGTTTACTTTCCTTTGCAATTTTCTGGAAGAGTTTGAGTAGGATTAGTGTTAGCTCTTCTCTAAATTTTTGGTAGAATTCAGCTGTGAAGCCATCTGGTCCTGGGCTTTTGTTTGCTGGAAGATTTCTGATTACAGCTTCAATTTCTGTGCTTGTGATGGGTCTGCTAAGATTTTCTCTTTCTTCCTGGTTCAGTTTTGGAAAGTTATACTTTTCTAAGAATTTGTCCATTTCTTTGAAGTTGTTCATTTTATTAACATATAGTTGCTGACAGTAGTCTCTATGATCCTTTGTATTTCTGTGTTTTCTGTTATGATTTCTCCATTTTCATTTCTAATTTTGTTGATTTGATTCTTCTCTCTTTCTTCCTTGACGAGTCTGGCTAATGGTTTGTTTATTTTATAAAATAACCAGCTTTTTCTCAAAGAACCAGCTTTTTCTTGATTTTTGCTATGATCTCCTTTGTTTCTTTTTCTTTTATTTCTGCCCTAATTTTTATGATTTCTTTCCTTCCACTAAGCCTGGGGTTCTTCATTTCTTCTTTTTCTAGTTGTAAAGAAAGTTCTAATTAGGTGAAGAAAGAGCCATTTGTTTGCTTTGTGACCCTTGTAATCTGATCATTTTTGGGGGAAATAATCCTGGAAACACTGACTCCCTATAGCATGTGTGAATCATGGCACTAGATAGGAATCTGATCTTCCACTTAATGATTTTCCTACAGTAAAATGTAAACATACTGCACCTTGGTAGCACTCTTTTTAAAATAAGCAAAAGATGTATTCATTATTGGGAGATTTTATGAGTGAAATTATAATTTGAGTCCATCCAGTGTCTCTCTCTCTGCCTCTCTCTCCCTGGAATATGAATGACTATGATGAACACAGTTGCCATGCTAACTGGCAAGGCTTGGACTTGGTCAGAAGAAAATAAACTTTCATTAAGAAAGGTCACTGAGATTTGGGTGTGTTCCTTAGAGGCATTACTTTGCCAACAAAGGTCCATCTAGTCCAAGCTATGTTTTTTTCCAGGAATCATGTATGGGTGTGAGAGTTGAACCATGAAGAAAGCTGAGTGCCAAAGAATTGATCTGTTGAACTGTGGTGCTGGAGAGGACTCTTGAGAGTCCCTTGGACTGCAAGGAGATCCAACCAGTCCATCCTAAAGGAGATCAGTCTTGAATATTCATTGAAAGGACTGACGCTGAAAATGAAGCTCCAATACTTTGGCCACCTGATGCAAAGAACTGACTCTTTTGAAAAGATCCTGATGCTGGGAAAGATTAAAAGCAGAAGGAAAAGGGGACGACAGAGGATGAGATGGTTGGATGGCATCATTGACATGATGGACATGAGTTTGAGCATGCTCCAGGAGCTGGTGATGGACAGGGAAGGCTGGCATTCTGCAGTCCATGGGGTCACAGAGTTGTACACGACTGAGCAACTGAACTGAAATTAGTTCATAGCCTGGCCTACACTGATTAGTATACTTATTAATGTAAATTTAAAAAGCTAGTTTCTTGATGTGTGATCCCATTTAAATTACAGTCACTCATTTAAATTATTTGTGCATAAGGAATAGCACTAGGTATTTATCTGGAAAACAGATACAGAAATTTTCCAGATACACTGCTTTCTCAGAATTTATTCCCATGAGAGGATTATCTTTCATAGTAGAGTACAGGTATTGTTGTGTTGGATAATTCTATTCTGCATAATGGAGAAATAAGGATATAGATTATCAAGAGGTAGAGTACACATTTGTGTGTGTGTGTGTGTGTGTGTGTGTGGTGTGTGTGTGTGTGTGTGTGTTTGGGAGGGGAGGTAGTTTATTTCTAGAAATCAACTACCCAAGTACAAAGTGTATACTGCTGTTGCTGTTTAGTGACTCAAACGGGTCTGATTCTTTGAGAACCCATGGACTAGAGTTTGTCAGTCTCCCCTGTCCATGGGATTCTCCTAGCAAGAATATTGGAGCGGGTTGCCGTCCCCTTTTCCAGGGGATCTTCCCAACCCAAGGATTGAACCTGAATTTCTTGTGGCTCCTACACTGCAGGCGGATTCTTTACTTCTGACCCACCAGGAAAGTCCAGTACCAAGTATAAGAAATGCAAATTTAAGTGGTCCAATAGCCAAAGTGTTTATACCAGAGCAGCAAGATGAGAAGTATAGTGGAAGGTATTACCAATGATTAGATACCAACTTCAGCAATATAATGCCAATAGAGAATCCTGGGGAAAGAAGTCAAAGGAAACATGGGTGAGACTCTCATTTGCTTCAACCTGCAATACTGCAGTTTCACACAAATATAAGTGTAAAACGAGATCTGGTGTGAGAACCAGCAATGATTCCCCATGATTTCTGGTGGGAACCAGAAAAAAGGACAATCAGAAATATCTACTTTAAATGAGTGGTTATTTACTTAGGAAAGCTGTGGATTGAAATCATAGAAACACTACTCATTTAGTGTGAAAACTATTAATTTTTCACTAAATACTATTCGTTTAGGTGAAAAGAGATGACAGGTCCACATGGAGTTAGGGCATCCAATCAGATTCTTTCTATGGACATGAGTTTGAGCAAGCTCTGGGAATTGATGATGGACAGGAAAGCCTGGCATGCTGTAGTCCATGGGACTACAAAGAGTCGGACATGAATGAGTGACTGAACTGAACTGACAGTATGTAACACTGATGTAAAAAGCAGAGGTTCTGTCTTGGTATTGCCATTCGCTTGTGCAAATTTGTGCCTGTTGCATAGCTTCTATGTGCTTTAATTCCTTTCCCTGGATTTCTGAGCCCATGAATGTACTGATTCATTAAATTTGGTGACACCATTAAAAATAAACATATAAAATAATACAAAATCCTGGCTTGTTTGTTTGAACCAACATGCAGTGTTAGTAATTAAATTGGTATAAATTATCTTTCATTTGCCTTGGTGTCTAGTTTTATAATTTTGGTTATATGAAACTATATATTTGACTTTTACAAGTGAACTTTAGCATTTCTCTCTAAAGGGAAAAGAAAAGCTTTTGGTGATGCCATTACTGACAGTTGCTTCTTCTGATTTTTATTCCTTCCCTTCTAATTCATTAAGCTTTAACATTTAATTCAGCACAATTTGGTTAAAATTCTTTCCCCTTCTTCCCATTTGCTTCCAAAACTGGATTTGCTATTAAACTCATTTTGTGGATGTGGTACATTGATATGAGCTTCTTTCACATTTTTATGATGCTGACACCAGCAAAAGTTAAGAGGAAGTTGAAACTGTTGGGGTTTTATGTCACTTTGGTGACCTATATGTTTAAGGCTTTCTTTTCTGTCTGTGAATTTGAGCAATGTAGCTCTTTTTTTCCCCCATAATACATAAAATAACTTTCCTATATTGTTAAGAAAAGAAACAGTGATTAGAAAGGTTAAGTAGATATCCTGGCTCTAAGAAATACAGATATAAGAAAAAACAAAAATGCACAGTCTAGATTTAGTAAGCATATTTCAGGGTTCATATCTGTTTTTGACAATGTTTATTTAGGTGATAAATACTATATATTTTCTTATAACAAAGCCAGACCAGCCTCTGAATCAGACAACTTGGTAAACAATAAAAAAGTGTTTTCAAATATTATTTGCTCTCTTGATAACTGTGAAAAGGAAAAGGACATATAAATCTTTGTGTATAAGTTGGTTTAAAGTCGTACTATAGAAGACTTGCATTTGGAGCAACAAGGAATTTTTTAAAAGGAGGCAGATGGGTAGAAACTATTTGTGAAGGAGCAGAGGCTAACTAATTTGTGTAATAAAAAACACTAGTATTTAGCAGTGACACTCATATTTTCAAAACTATGTCCCTCTTATGCCCATCCTTTCTCTTCTTTCTAAATAGTAGGTGTGCTTATTTGTTTATATGCCTACTTAAAATTATTTATTTATTCACATGAACCCTCACACCCTCTCCTAGTCTTTCCCACCAATCCATTCAGATGTGTTGCTTGCCTGTGAATTATACCCTAAGTGTGGGAGATGATGACTAGACAGAGAATGCCAAGAAACAGTTGCCCTAGCAACAATAACCAGGGGGTACTTCTCAGAACTTCTGCCTCCTCTCTTCCTCTATCATTTTCCCTATTAAGAGAGTTGGATAACATGGTTATCAGAATTAGTTGAGTCTGGTTCCCACAAGATTAGAAAGGTCTGTTGTTGTTGTTTTTTTTCTTACTGTCAAGGGAAATTCAGAATATCTCTTCAGTCAAGACTGGAAGGAAGGGCACTCTTACAAAAGGGCTGTATGCTATCATATCAATGAATGCTTGATGGTGGGAGAATTAATTGTCAGAACCGCTACCACAAACCACTTGTGAGGAATGAAAAAAAAATCATTGTTGAGTTTGTACACATGAGCTAAAAGAAGAGTATGTAAATTGGATTGCAAAATGCAATGTTTTGTGAGTGGAAATTTCTGGTCTGTTCTGAATCTGATATTGTAGATTTAATTTTACTTTCTTTGTCAAGTGAAGAAAACCTAAAAAAAAAAATCGGAGTGTAATCTAGACAGCAGGATGGAAAACTTTTTCAATTACCTATGACTTTATTGTTATTTACATCTCCTTCCGAGTACAAATATTCAGATTAAATCTCACAATAAAGCTTAAGGAAAATTCCATTTGCTAAGAAAAGCAGAGTAGACTTCTGTGAAGCAAAAGAACTTTAAGTTTCAAGGCTCCCTACTTGCAAGGCTCCCTTTCAAGGTCCAGCAATCTCAACTTGCGTTTGTGCATAGATTACTTTCAGTCTTAAAAAGCCACTCCCTGCTTGTACACACTTTAAGATGCATACATTCTGGAGCAACTCCTCAAGAGAAGGGGACATATATGTGCTTAATTTCATTATATATTATTGCCATTGTATCCCGTTTTATGACATTCAGATTTCTAATCTTGTAATTCTATTTTGAATGCTCAGGTATGGTTTTATATTTTTTCATCTTGCATTAAGGAATTCTATAAATCTTAAATATTTCATTAATCTCAAGCTTGCATGTGATTACAAAATAATAAGAAATATGTGCAGTTTGTATGCATCTCTGTTCTTTTTTCTTTTTTAATTTTTGGTGAAATATAGCTGATTGACAACATTGCATTATTTTCTGCTGTACAACACAGTGGTTCTTTTTCATATTCTTATCCATTATGGTTTATCACAGGATATTGAATATAGTTCCCTGTGCTATGCAGTAAGACCTGCTGTTTATACCATCTATATATATTAATTTTCATCTGCTAACCCAAGCTCCCACTCCATCCCTCCCACAAAGCCCCTGTCCCTGGTAACCAGTAGTAAGTTCTATTGAGCTTGTTTCTATTTGGTAAAATGTGTTCATTTGTGTCATATTTTAAATTATACATATAAGTTTCATCACTGTACTTTCAAAATTAATTTAAAAAATTGAGTAGAAAATGGTCAATAATAGAAAAGAAATAGTTTAAATTATTTAAATATAGTTAATCTGCTAACCATGTTATTTGAAATGTGTTCTATGTAATTTCTATGGGAAACATTAAATTTCTGGCTGGTAGAAATTTTTGTATAATCTTAACAATATAAATAATTTAAAAAGTACTTAATTCAAGTTTCTTTAGGATTTCTTTACCATATATTTGAGTGATAGTTTTCATAACGTATATATACCAATAATATTTGAAGGATGTGCCCCACAATACCTTAGTGGTTTATTTAAATAGATAGTATTTCGTAACACACTACAAACTGTTAGTAATTATTTAAACCCAGTACTTCATGGTAATTCTGGAAGAATTTTGAAAGGTAACAGTGAAATTCTCTGGACACCTGATTCGAAGTGCTGACTCATTGGAAAAGACCCTGAGGCTGGGAAAGATTGAAGGCAGGAGGAGAAGGGGATGACAGAGGATGAGATGGTTGGATGGCATCATCGACTCAATGGACATGAAATTTGAGCAAGCCCTGGGAGATGGTGAAGGACTGAGAAACCAGGTATACTATAGTCCGTGGGGTCACAAGAGTTGGACATGACTGAGTGACTGAACAACAACAATAGTGAAAAGTCTTTGTACTCTGACTAGTCACATTTATCAGCATTTACCTTTTATGAAAATATCCAGTTCTTCCATTGAGGTGTATTCTCTTAAAAGTTTAAATTTTAATTTTATACATCAAGATGTTAGCACCTTGAGTCTAGTAGCATCTGCGGTGTATTATTTTAATTGGATCTGACATAATACATTTTTAAAGAGCTTTACTCTTGGAGCCTATAACTTAGAGAGCTTATAATATGAATCCCACAGTAGACATCCCTAGGAATTTTTATTTTTATAAAAATATTTAAATATTTTAAAGCATATTCAAAAATTTCAAAGTTTATGACAAACCTAGATACCGTATTAAAAAGCAGAGACATTACTTTGCCAACAAAGGTCCACCTAGTCAAGGCTATGGTTTTTCCCAGTGGTCATGTGTGGATGTGAGAGTTGGACTATGAAGAAAGCTAAGCACTGAAGAATTGATGCTTTTGAACTGTGGTGTTGGAGAAGACTCTTTTTTTTTTTAATTTTTATTATTTTTTTAATTTTAAAATCTTTAATTCTTACATGCGTTCCCAAACATGAACCCCCCTCCCACCTCCCTCCCCACAACATCTCTCTGGGTCATCCCCATGCACCAGCCCCAAGCAAGCTGCACCCTACGTCAGACATGGACTGGCGATTCAATTCTTACATGACAGTATACATGTTAGAATTCCCATTCTCCCAAATCATCCCACCCTCTCCCTCTCCCTCTGAGTCCAAAAGTCCGTTATACACATCTGTGTCTTTTTTCCTGTCTTGCATACAGGGTCGTCATTGCCATCTTCCTAAATTCCATATATATGTGTTAGTATACTGTATTGGTGTTTTTCTTTCTGGCTTACTTCACTCTGTATAGTTGGCTCCAGTTTCATCCATCTCATCAGAACTGATTCAAATGAATTCTTTTTAACGGCTGAGTAATACTCCATTGTGTATATGTACCACAGAAGACTCTTGAGAGTCCCTTGGACTGCAAGGAGATCCAACCAGTCCATTCTAAAGATCAGTCCTGGGTGTTCATTGGAAGGACTGATGCTGAAGCTGAAACTCCAGTACTTTGGCCACCTCATGCGAAGAGTTGACTCATTGGAAAAGATTCTGATGCTGGGAGGGATTGGGGGCAAGAGGAGAAGGGGACGAGAGAGGATGAGATGGCTGGAAGGCATCACCGACTCAATGGACAGAGTTTGAGTGAACTCTGGGAGTTGGTGATGGACAGGGAGGCCTGGCATACTGCGATTCATGGGATTGCAAACAGTTGGACATGACTGAGCCACTGAACTGAACTGAACTGAACTGAAGGTACAAAAGGAAATATGTACATTGAAAACATACTCCACTTTCACTTCACTCCACTTTTAAAGCTGCTTTAGCCATATACAAAAACAAATACACATTCTTTTTAGCATAGTATACAAACTGTATAATTTTAATTACTTTGACAGTTTTATAGATTGGCCCATATCTGCCAACAAACAAAAAACTGTGTTCTAATTCTCTTTTATGGCTACATTGCATTCTAAATTATATATATGTAGTATAATTTATTAAATAGATATTTTGGTGGTAGATGCTTAGATATTTTCCAATCTTACAAAAAACACATTATAATAAATAACTTTGTATGTGACACCATTTTACATAAATGAGAAAATATAAATAGGTCATACTGCTACTTCTAAAGTAAGGCTTTAGAGTTATTTTTTTAATAATAGATAATGCCAGATTACTTTTCATACAGGATGAATTGATTTACATTCATGATCAAAATACCCTCTTTTTCATTCTTACTTATAGAATGTGCTATTGAAAATTTCAATCTTTGTTAGTAAGAGGTAAAATATTGCTGTCACTGTAGTTTTAATTTATATTTATTTTCTTATTTTTTGAGTTTAAGCTTTCTTCATATGTTTAAGAATATTTGAATTTCTTTTCACTTTGTCATAATTATTTTTGTCTCTCGTCTTGCATTCAATATGATATGTCATTATTTTATTCATTTTTTTGTGCCTTTGGTCATCATTTGCCTCTTTGACTATTGTATAGACTTCAGTGTTTAGCTTTCTTGTTCATCACTATCTCATCAGCTCCTAGCACAACACCTTCTTTAGCAGACATTTAGTAAATATTTGTTGAACAGGGATTTAATGAAGTAATGTGGGGGGCCTGGAGGATGTTACTACAGAATTTTGTACTTGATTCTCTGCCCAGTTACTTCTGAGTCTCCTAAGACAATAGATATTCCTTACTAGATTTTGAAAGTTTACTGAGCTGTTTGAAAAGGAATTGAAAAACACAACACTTAAACTAAAGAGATTTATAATTAATACTTTAGAAAATTACCTCTTTATAGATTCTCCAAAATATCTAAATTGTTTTCCATGGTTCTCCAGTGAGAATTCTAGGTTAGCTTAGTTTTTCAATGCTATCATGGAAAGGCAAACAAAGATGAATCTAGGAAACAGGAAGAGACTGTTTAGAGACTGCAATGTTGCATATTTGGAGCTGTAAAACTTTTCTGTTAAGTGGTACACAAATTTTGCTTCACTGAACTTTGTCATTGCAGAAGAATATAGAGTTTTCAGGAATGTAATTATTTTAAAAATTAACTATTAAAATATTGGGTCCCAATCATAAAATACATAATGATTTAAAACTCTTTCTTTCCACAGGAAGTACCATACCCTGTGCTGTGTGAATTCTTTCAGCAATTACAGATACATAGTGATTGTTGAAATGTAAGGTAGATTTGTAATGTATTTGAGTGGCTAATACCAAAACAATGGATAAACAGTACTACATTTTAAAGCAGAATTCAACAAATAGTATCTAGGTTTTATCTACATTTGAATATTAATAGCTAGTGTAAAGAACTGGTAGTTTACAGGTCTACCTAGTCTTGCAAGTCATATTAGATTACAAGAAGTCTAGAAACAAGTGTTTTCCTCCGCAATGCATGAGAATTACTAATCATAATAAGACCCGAAACTAACTCTGTAAGACACGTTTGAGATGAGATGGTTTAAAAGGCTTTATCAATTATGTAGAAGTCTGACTTTACTTAGAGCGGGGCCACACTACCAAGATGTCATGTTGTGGTTTTGGGATTTGCAATGAGGAAACCAGAGATAGGAGGTCAGAAATCTAGGTATTTGAGAGAGAAGTGTCTCTGATTCCAGAGGAAGATAGAAGGGTCTTGCAATATGACTTGGCCAAAAGAGACCACCCATAAGTAATACACTCCAGGAGACATGTTACTTTATAACCTACTCTGTGTTTATTTTTCTGCATTGTAAATCTTTGATGCAATCCTTAAGACCTCTATTCGATTTGTTAAACCAACACAGTCTTAGGTAAACTGTTGTAGGGAGGCAAAGTGTGTGTTCATGGGTATATGTCTTGAGATGAAATTGAATAGACAGGATGAATTCAGCAAAGAGATACAATGAAAGGATGGACAGAGGTGATAGCTGAAGGATCTCAATTGTGCAGTGTGTATTGAGAAGTGACAAGTGACAGTCTAGGTGTTTGAGTGCAGTCCATGTGTGGGAACCTCAGAAACAGCTGAAATTGTGCCTGGGCTTCCTGTATTCATGAGAGTGAGATTATATTATATTTAAATGGGAACAGGTAAGTTCAGAAGAAAGTAAAGGTTCAGCATACATCAATGACTTAGACAAATTGCTTATGGAAGTTTGTTACAAATCCTCAATAGAGTTCAAGAGTGATTCTTGTTGCATATTTCAGTGCTTACATTACACATTTTCAAAGATTCATGGCTACAGATAAGTGTACACTAGTATCTTCTCCCTAACAAAATTATAAAGTCCTTGAAATTACCAGAGTCCATTCTTTTATAACATGCTTATCTCTCATAATATCTAACATGGTATTGAGCCATTATGGGGATGTTCAGCATATATTTATTAAATGAAAATCTTATTGGACAATTCTTTTGAGGATTTTATAGCCTATTATCACAAATGACTGTAATATCAAGATAGAATCTTAAATATGTTATATATCTCCTTTAATTTGGAATGTGAACTTTTTACTTAGGATACATATGCTTTTCTCCCTTCATTACCATATTCACTTAGCTTTGAATGTCTTATGCTCCCTCAGTAGCACCTGATTTTTAAGGTTCTTCAAAAGAACAAGATAACTGAGCCAAATTCTTCTCTTATGCTAAAATAAAATCAACAGTTAATTCACATCTCAACTCTCTAGTCATATTTCAGGCATAATTCATGAATGTTTAAGTCCATATGTCATGTGGTTGTCCAGCTATTTATACAAACATGAAGTACAAACGTGTTTTGAAGCTTTGAGCAGACCTGTGACCAGCTGATACTTCTAAAAATACATCTTTTTTTCCTCCAAAGGATCTTGTTTCCAAAGTCATGTAAGTTTAACTTATGTAAGTATTCTCATTATATAAGTTGAACTTCTTTCTTGTGACTGTGAAAGCCCACAGGTTGAATGCACGCATGCGTGCACACACACACACACACAGTCCCTAAATCATGTTGGACCATTTGTGACCCTGTGGACTGTAGCCCACCAGGCTCCTCTGTCCAAGGAATTTTCCAGGCAAGAATACTGGAGTGGGTTGCTATTTCCTCATCCAAGGGATCTTCCTGAATCAGGGATCGAACCTACGTCTCCTTCCTCTTGTACTTGGGCAGGTGGATTTTTTACCACTGAGCTACCTGGAAAGCCCTCTCATCCCTTTCTTGGATGGAAAGGATTGAGCAGGGGAGGAGAGGGAAAGAAAGCAATTGGTTCCTCAGTCCCATGTGTACACAGTCTCCTCACTGATGGGAGTGCCAAGTTCATTCAGCCATCCTGCCCGCTCCAGCCCTTGAGTTAAGGAAACATACCACCCCAAGAATGGACACGGTACTTGCTTTTCCAGTCGTTTTCAGGAATAAGGCAACTAGTCTTTCCAATCAGACTGGGCATTTCAAGTGGCTCATCATGATTTTGAACCATTCCCAGGACTGGTAGCTTGAGAAAAGTTCTTGTCAATTAATTTGGAATTGGAGGTGTGGTGGTGGATTCCTTGTTTCCTCTGCGGCTGCTACTGCTTATGCGCAGCACGTTCCCCGCGACTGTGCAGCTGACGCACAGCAGACTTTCAGTTTTTGTTCAGGTCTGGTTTTGATCTGCAGTGTTCAGGGATGAGCAATTCCTTTCAAGTTATTTGCAAACCTTGTCAAAGCTTGATTGCAGCATGACATTGATGACAGACTGATTATTACTTGTCTCAAAAAGCAGTGTAAGAACATATTGGCTTTCATGCAAACATCCAGCTTGTCATTAGCGTACAGTGCAAATGGCAGCGGTTTTTACACCGGAATCCAGGAAACATAGGCAAAAAGAAGCGTCTCTTTCAATAGGTCCTGAAAAGATTTCAACAAAATTTTAGGGACAATTTTTTGTTCAGTGAAATTCTTATAGCGAGACAAATGGTCTAGTTTTGACATTTCTATTGGTTATCTGAAAATACCTTTGCTCCAGTAAGCTAGACAGAAAAAAAAATGTATAAAATGTTATTGAAATATAAAGTTTAATTTTTCTTCAGTAAAGCAAATCTACAAGTGAATTCAGTTGCACAGTTCTCCTTACTTCTCAATAACTTGACACAGATCCACCCAGATGTATAAATTAGCTCCTTGAGGTGAGAACTAGACTTTGCAATAGACACTTTGCCTTTTAAGCCACAGGAACTCAGTTGCATTTTAAAACATATGTATTCTTAAATCCTTTCCAGGAATTAAAACCTCGAAGATTTCCATTTTATTTGAGATTTGAGATTTATGAAACTTACTCGATGCTTAGGTGAAAGGTGCAGACGGGAAACAAGTGGTATCAACAATCAGAATCATATACTGCCTTCTCACATATGTATTTCTCACTTCTCTACATAGAAAGGTTAGGGGCTAATCTCATTCAGCCACAGCTATATTCGCAGAAGGAATAACCACCTAATTTCTTTTTTAGAAATACTAACTCTGTAAGGAGATGACTTGTTCAAAGTCACTTGGAACTTTTAATTAAAAATATATGTGTATGTGGCAAAATTTAAATTAAATATGTAAAGATATTTAATGAAAGATAAACTTTTCTCCCACTGTATTATAGTTACCCAATATTTTATTCTAAGGGACAGTCACTGATATGTGTATATATGTTTATTGTCTCCCACTTTTCATGTAAATTGATGCAAAATTTGACATGGTATTATTACTGACCAAGGTTCTTGATCTCCTTAATCAATAGAAATTGATTAATGGCCAGACAAGAAATTCAGGCAAGGCTTTATAGGGGTCCGTGCTGCCACAGGGGTGAGCAAGAACAAACTACAGTCTCCTTTGTTCACTTACTCACTGACTAGGGTGACCTTGCTCCTTAAATGGGGTCAGAGTAGGGGTGTGTCTAGGGGTTGGGCAGAGGGGTAACTTAGGTGGTTTGTTTGTTAGGTGATGTATGCAGGAGGCATACACAGTACCCTGCTTTTGCTCTAGGCTCTTCAAAAGTGGTAGTTGATTTTTTTTTTTTTTTGGTCTCTTTATAGCATTTGTCCAGAATTTTTCCCAGATGTGCATGCATGCAGTTATTTTTAGTTCCATACAGTTTCTTTCTGTTTTGTTGCTCTAGGAGAGGTGTGTCCAGGTGCAAGCATTGTAGCATTGTAGCAAAGACCTGTAGCACAGGTCCCAGCCTGTCTCCATATTGTCTGTGTTTTATTCTCTTAGCAGTATTAGAAAAATGAAGATAAGACTTTAGACGGTCTGGAATTTCTATCTTATTTGGGATGGTCAGACCCCAGAGATGACTATAACTGACACTTGATTCATGTTAAGTCTGATATATTTGCAGGTGAATTTCCATATTAGAAATTTTCCCTTGTGGCTCAGTTGGTAAAGAATCCGCCTATAATGAGCGAGACCTGGGTTCAATCCCTGGGTTGGGAAGATCCCCTGGAGAAGAGAAAACTTACCCACTCCAGTATTCTGGCCTGAAGAATACCATGGACTGTGTAGTCTATGGGGTCATGAAGAGTCAGACGCGAATAAACATCTTTCACTTTCCATATTAGATTACAGATTGCTAAAAGAGATATAAATAATTACTCCAAGAATAAAAAAAACACTAAAACTCTGACACATTTGAGTTTTAGACAGTCAATTCTGGGCCATAGGGAATACCCCATCATCCACAGAAGGGAAACTTGGTGAGCAGGGGAGCTTGTATTTCCACCATGAGGGATGCAGCTGAACCTCTAGCCATGTGCAAATGGCTTAATATAATTAAAATCTCATTTCTGTTACCTAAATAGAAAGACTCAATGTACTCTGCCCATTAGAATCTATCAGTCACCCTCAGATTATAATAATAACTCAAATGCTATAGTTCTAAACCAATTCCTTCCCTAACCAAACTTATAAAATAGAAGCTTCCACTTCAGGATGGGGTACTCAGTGTACATATCTAAGTCTCCTATATTTCTAAATCCCATTAAAATACAAAATAAATTTTAAAAAATCCTGTGTATTTTATAGCCTGAAAATCAGAAACTAGAACCCAGAATCAGACTCTTTTCAAAATCAGAACTGCCTGCTTTTATGTTTATGGTTGTGATCGTTAATTTTATGTGTCAAATTGGTGGGGCCAGGGGCTGCCTGGATATTAGGTCAAACATTTTTCTAGTTATTTCTATTGTTTTGGATGAGTTTGACACTTAAATTGGTGGACTTTAAATACATTACATTGTCCTCTATAAAGTGGGTGGGCCTTATCCATTAGCTGGAAACCTAAATAGAACAAAAAGACCAGCCTCCCCCTAAACAGGAGAGAATTCAAGAGTAAAAGGCTTTGGACTTGAATTGAAATGTCACCTTTTCTTGACTTCTGCCTGCTTCCTGGCCCACCCAGTAGATTTTAAACTGCAGAAGAAAACTTCCATATATACGTATTGTTGTTCAGTCATTCAGTCGTCTCTGACTTTGCGACTCCATGGACTTCAGCACACCAGACTTCCCTGTTCTTTACTATCTCCCAGAGTTTGCTCAAACTCATGTTCATTGAGTTGATGATGCCATCCAACCATCTCATTCTCTGCCACCCACTTCGCCCCCTGCTCTCAATCTTTCCCAGCATCAGGGACTTTTCCAATGAGTTGACTCTGCATCAGATGGCCAAAATATTCGTGCATCAGCTTCAGTATCAGTCCTTCCAATGAATATTCAGGGTTGATTTCCTTTAGGACTGACTGGTTTGATCTCCTTACAGTCCAAGGGACTCTCAAGAGTCTCCTCCACCCCACAATTCAAAAGCCTTAATTCTTCAGCATTCCTCCTCCTTTATGGTCCAGATCTCACATCTGTACATGACTACTGGAAAAACTATATTGACTATATGGATCTTTGTCAACAAAGTGGTTTTATTTTTTCTGGTGAACCTTGGATAATACAATGAATAGATAAGAGCAGAGTTAGCAGCCACCTTAAACATGCACAATAAGTTACATTTGAAGGAAGAATGGTTTTCTCCACTAAACTTTAGGAAAGGTTTAAGTATCGCATTGCCAGATAGAGAGTAAAAATGGACAATAATACCAAATTTCAGGTTTCATAACCAAAATGACAGATTAAAAATATGCTTATAGTTCAGCTGATACATTCAACTGTATATGTGTGTCTGTATGTGTGTGTGCATGTGTGTGTGTTTTCTCTTTATCTATCTACCTATCTACTCTCTATCATCTATATAAAGTGGTAAATTTGAGGGCTTACTGTGCAAGGTACTATATTGAATATATTACATGGAACGTTCAATTTAATTCTCACAACAACCTTATAAAGTAATCATTATTATGCTTGTTTAACATATGAGGGTAAATTTTAATGTAGTGATGAAATTAAAAGACGCTTACTCCTTGGAAGAAAAGTTATGGCCAACCTAGATAGCATATTCAAAAGCAAAGACATTACTTTGCCGACTAAGGTCCATCTAGTCAAGGCTATGGTTTTTCCTGTGGTCATGTATGGATGTGAGAGTTGGACTGTGAAGAAGGCTGAGCGCCGAAGAATTGATGCTTTTGAACTGTGGTGTTGGAGAAGACTCTTGAGAGTCCCTTGGACTGCAAGGAGATCCAGCCAGTCCATTCTGAAGGAGATCAACCCTGGGTGTTCTTTGGAAGGAATGATGCTAAAGCTGAAACTCCAGTACTTTGGCCACCTCATGCGAAGAGTTGACTCGCTGGAAAAGACTCTGATGCTGGGAGGGATTGGGGGCAGGAGGAGAAGGGGACAACCGAGGATGAGATAGCTGGATGGCATCACTGACTCGATGTATGTGAGTCTGAGTGAACTCCGGGAGTTGGTGATGGACAGGGAGGCCTGGTGTGCTGTGATTCATGGGGTTCCAAAGAGTCAGACATGACTGAGTGACTGAACTGAACAATTTAATATAGTGAATAGTTTTTCTAAGGTCACATAGCTAGTATGGGCTGAGATTTCTAACACCAATGCTTAGAATTATTTGGTCCAGTTACATAGTCAGTAAATAAAGGAGCCCAGGCTGTCAGAGACTGTGCTGTTAAAGCACCATGCTCCATGAAAAATTCTTCAAAAATTACATAGAGCCATATATCTTTAGTAGTAAATCCTGATTAAGACAGTATGATAAAAGAAAATTACAAGCCCAAATCTCCTATGCACATTTTTGCAAAAGGTCCTAAGCATAATATTAACCAACTATATCTATTATGTTCTGCCTGAAAGGTTCATTCAGGTATTTTTTCTGTAAGATGACTCTAGAGTGCTTGTGTGTTTGCTAAGCCACTTCACACAAGCGGCTCTTTGCAACCCTATGGACTGTAGTCCTCCAGGCTCCTCTGTCCGTGGGATTCTGCAGGCTAGACTACTAGAGGGTTGCCATGCTCTCATCCAGGAGATCTTCCCAATTCAGGGATCAAACCTGGGTCTGTTATGTCTCTCGAATGGGCAGGTGGGTGCTTTACTACAAGTGCCATTTGGGAAGCCCCTAGTAGTGCTTAATCATCTTTAAAACTTCATTTGAAACAATTTTGTTAGATTGTATTATGACAGCTGTCATATCAGGGTGCATTTAACAAAACTTGTCAAGATGGTTGATTTTTTTGTGTAGCCATTTTAATATTGAACATGGAAGAAAAAAGCAACATTTTTAGCGTATTATTCATAAAATAGTGATAATTGCTTTCTACCTTGATATGAAATACAATAATTTCTTAAATTAGACAAAATTATTAGGTATAAATGAAAATATTAATAAATTGGACTTCCTTTAAGTTAGTTCATTCTGTTCATTAAAATATAGCATTAATAGTGTAAAAGTAAAACTAACAAATGGGAAAAATGATAAATAAATAAATAAATAAATACACACAATAAACACACACACACACACACACAGCTTAAGGACTTATATGCACAATCAATAAAGAATGTCAACAAATCATAGAGGAAAAATGCTTAATGAGCAAAATACTTGAATAGTTACTTAAGAGAAGATAAGAGAGGCTATTCAAATGACCAATAAACACATGAAAAAGTAATCAGCATCATTAGTTATCAGCTAAATGCAAATTTTAGCCTTAATGAAATAATGTTATCCCAAGCTGAATGACTAAATTTTTAAAAAATTGAAAATATTGTGTTAGATATTAATCAGATTCTCAATGTTAATTAGAAATATTATTAGACTTAATTAAGAATTAATTAATAGCTAATATTCCAATTAGTAATCACTTTATCAGAAAATTACTTGGTAGTATTTACCAAAGCTCAACATACACATAATCCTGCTGAGTTGTATTTGTGTGCTCAGACACTCAGTCATGTCCAACTCTTCGTGACCCCATGGACTGTAGTCTGCCAGGCTTCTCTTTCCGTGGAATTTTCCAGGCAAAAATACCAGAGTGTGTTGCCATTTCCTACTCCAGGGGATCTTCCCAGCGCAGAGATCAAACCCATGTCTCCTGCATTGGCAGGTGGATTCTTTACCCCAGATTCCGTGTAATCTCTATCAAAATACTAGCTGGCTTTTTTGCAGAAATGTATAAACTTATCCCAAAATTCACATGTAAATACTAGAGCCCTAGAATAGCCAAAATAACCTTGAAAAAGATAAACAAGTCAGAGGACACATTTCTAAAATTCAGAATTTACTATGGAGCTACAGAAGACAAAACAGTGTGGTACTGGCACAGGATAGATAAATATAGATGAAGGGAATAAGAATTAAAGTTTGGAAATAAACCCTTACATTTATGGTATATTAGTTTTCAGCAAGGGTGCCAAGATACTTAAACAGGAAAAGAATAACCTTTGCCACAAACAGTGCTGGGACAGCTGAATAGCCACACGCAAAAGAACAAATTAGATCCCTTCTCTCATACTATACCCCCAAATTAATTCAAAATGCATCAAAGGCTTAAGTCTTTGCTAAAGCCATAAAACTCTTAGAAGAAAAAATAGAAGTACATCTTCACGACCTGAGGTTTAGGTAAAACTTTCTCAATAAAATATCAAAAGAACAGTGACCAAAAAAACATAAACTGGACTTCATCAAAATTTAAAACTTTCATGCTTCAAAGGACATCGTAAAGAAAGTGAAAAGACAATCCACAGAATGGGAAAGAAAATACTTGTAAATCATAAAGTTAAGAGACCTACATCCAGAATATTTAAAGAACTCTTACAATTCAACAATAAAAAGACAAACGACCCAATTAATAGAACTTTTTCTAAAGAAGATATACAAATGGCCACCAAGTACATGAAAAGATACTCAATATCCTTAGCCATCATGGAAATGCAAACCAAAACCCCAATGAGATGCCACTGTACATCGCAAGGATAACTATAATTAAAAAGTCAAATGTCGGTGAAGGTGTAGAAAAATTGGAACCCTCAGAGACTGCTGATGGGAAGTAAAATGGTTCAGCCACTTTGGAAAATACCTGGAAATTCCTCAAAATATTAAAAATGGAATTATCAAAAGCAGAGACATTACTTTGCCGACTAAGGTCCATCTAGTCAAGGCTATGGTTTTTCCTGTGGTCATGTATGGATGTGAGAGTTGGACTGTGAAGAAGGCTGAGCACTGAAGAATTGATACTTTTGAACTGTGATGTTGGAGAAGACTCTTGAGAGTCCCTTGGACTGCAAGGAGATCCAGCCAGTCCATTCTGAAGGAGATCAACCCTGGGATTTCTTTGGAAGGAATGATGCTGGGGCTGAAACTCCAGTACTTTGGCCACCTCATGTGAAGAGTTGACTCATTGGAAAAGACTGTGATGCTGGGAGGGATTGGGGGCAGGAGGAGAAGGGGACGACAGAGGATGAGATGGCTGGATGGCATCACTGACTCGATGGACGTGAGTCTGAATGAACTCCGGGAGTTGGAGATGGACAGGGAGGCCTGGCGTGCTGCAATTCATGGGGTCGCAAAGAGTCGGACACGACTGAGCAACTGAACTGAACGGAATTGAACTATCATATATTTCAACAATTCCAGTCCTCGGTATACACTTAAGAGAAATAAAAGAGTTCTAAATACAATAGAAATAAATGCTCATAGCACCACAAAGCAGGTACAGTAATATTTTCTAAATTTATTCATATTACTCCCAAACAGGAAACAACCTAATTACGTATAAGAAGGAAAATAAATGAATACATTAGGGTTCATTTATGTAAGAGAATATTTAGCATTCATGAATGACACAGTAATAATTATAATATAGAAGGAAAAACTTATTTGATAGAAGTGGGAAGATCACTTGAAATTCTGGAATTCTAATTTTTCATTGACATAGTAGGAAGCAAGTAGATATTTTCTAATATTGATGGATCAATTAAAAACAGATGAGATGTAAGAATATTATTTAGAGTAATTACTAACAAAGATTGAAAACAACTGATTGAGAATTTTATTCCTTATTTTTAAACAATATATATGTATTGTTTCATAGTGAACATTTTAAATTTGTGAAACATAATTCATATTTGAGCTTACTGAATATGAAGTAAAAGCTGCAGGACTCTCATTTTGCTAATGTTGATGTAGATACAACAGGACAGCCATTAAAAATACAGCTGAAGCCAAAACCTGTCCAAATCAAGACTTCAAATAGGCTGCAGCTAAAACTCTTCTCACCTACCAGCCTCAATAAAGACCACTGCCTGGAACCTTACACAAACAAGCATATGCATTAGTTAGTGCGTGAGATTCAGTAGGGCAGACTTGGCAGAAAGACAAAAAAAAGAGTCTCCAAACTTCTTTGGAAAGTGTTTTGCCACTTATCCTAAAGCTATAATTCTGCCAACTGGAGTCAGTGGGCTATTATAAATTTATATATGCATTTAATCTGCCTGGAGAATTTTTTTACTTATATGGTACGTCAACATTTCAAAACAACCTTTTAAGATACAGAATCTTCCAAGAGGAAAGCTCTTTATATGTGAGAGGCAGCTTTCTCTCTGAGGGACAGCAATGACTGGTTTGTTTGAGTACAAAACTGACAGTTGGGAAAGTCTGAAATATGATTCTGGCTTTTCTACTCCCTTAGGTTGGCCATACAGAATAAACATGAACCTGTTAAGCAAGCAGAATTTTGGAGGAAATACATATCCATATTAATGAAGAACTAGAAACTCTACTGTATTAAGGGTTAGAGAAACCTCTTGGCTGCCACCTGAGTGACCTTGCTTGATTGAGTTTGGATGGAAATCATTGGCAAATTTTGCACACAAACTTCAGGAGGCTTTACCAAATTAAATGAGATAAAAGGATTCCATAGAAAAAGCACAGAATTCTTTGAAATTGTTTTTGGCTTTATAATTTGGAAAGAAAGAAGTTTAAAATATTACAAATAAGTGGTTTGTTGAAATTATTTAAAATTAAAGAAAAATTTAATGAGATAATGAAATAATGCTATAATGCTAGAGCCTGAAAGAAATTTCATTGCATTCTGGAAAAGGAATCTTATCATTTGATGAGTCTCCTATATGGAAACTGTCCTCTGTCAGTATATAGCCTTTAGCCTTAGGCATCCCAGAAAGACTGTACTCAGTAACTACTGATTGAGGTACAGTCTGCAAAGAGTATGACTAGTGATTTATGGGGAATGTTTGCAGTCTTATTAGTTTGACTTGCTGGAAAGGAACAAAATTCACCGTAGAACTGGAGAAAATTCACCTCAGACTCTCTGGTGGAAGTGAAAGTCCCTCAGTTGTGTCCGACTCTTAGCAATCCCATGACTATACAATCCATGAAATTCTCCAGGCCAGAATATTGGAGTGGGTAGCCTTTCCCCTCTCCAGGGGATCTTCTCAACCCAAGGATAGAAACAGATCTCCCGCACTGCAGGTGAATTCTTTACCAGTTGAGTCACCAAGGAAGCCACGGTGGAAAATAGAAAAAACAAAAAACAAACAAACAAACAAAAAACACCTGATCTCAACAGCAAGCAACTATGGGATTACAAGATTAAATAAAGGATATAATAAGTAGGTAGATAGCAAACACTCCTTTCCAATAATACAAGAGAACACTCTACACATGGACATCACCAGATGGTCAATAGTGAAATCAGACTGATTATATTCTTTGCAGCCAAAGATGGAGAAGTTCTATACAGTCAGCAAAAACCAGACTGGGAGCTGACTGTGGCTCAGATCATGAACTCCTTATTGCCAAATTCAGACTTAAATTGAAGAAAGTGGGGAAAACCACTAGACCATTCAGGTATGACCTAAATCAAATTCCTTACATTTATACAGGGGAAGTGAGAAATAGATTCAAAGGATTAGATCTGATAGAATGCCTGATGAACTATGGACAGAGGTTCGTGGAGACAGATATCAAGACCATCCCCAAGAAAAAGAAATGCAAAAAAGCAAAATGGCTGTCTGAAAAGGCCTTACAAATACTGTGAAAAGAAGAGAAGCAAAAAGTGAAGGAGGAAAGGAAAGA
This sequence comes from Capra hircus, assembly GCF_001704415.2. Taxonomy (NCBI): domain Eukaryota; kingdom Metazoa; phylum Chordata; class Mammalia; order Artiodactyla; family Bovidae; genus Capra; species Capra hircus. The sequence continues at coordinate 18,767,836 of NC_030808.1, forward strand.
TATATCCGTTTGAATGCAGAGTTCCAAAGAATAGCAAGGAGATATAAGAAAGCCTTCTTCAGTGATCAATGCAACAAAATAGAGGAAAACAACAGAACGAGAATGACTAGAAATCTCTTCAAGAAAATTAGAGATACCAAGGGAACATTTCATGTAAAGATGGGCTCGATAAAGGACAGAAATGGTAGGGACCTAACAGAAGCAGAAAATTAAGAAGAGGTGGCAAGAATACATAGAAGAACTGTACAAAAAAGATCTTCATAACCCAGATAGTCATGATGGTGTGATCACTCACCTAGAGCCAGACATCCTGGAATGGAAAGTCAGGTGGGCCTTAGGAGGCATTACTACAAAGAACAAAGCTAGTGGAGGTGATGGAATTCCAGTTGAGCTATTTCAAATCCTGAAAGATGATGCTGTGAAAGTGCTGTACTTAACATGCCACCAAATTTGGAAAACTCAGCAGTGACCACAGGACTGGAAATGGTCAGTTTTCATTTCAATCCCAAAGAAAGGCAATGCCAAAGAATGCTCAAACTACCACACAATTGCACTCATCTCACATGCTAGTAAAGTAATGCTCAAAATTCTCCAAGCCAGGCTTCAACAGTATGTGAACTGTGAACTTCCAGATGTTCAAGCTATATTTAGAAAAGACAGAGGAACCAGAGATCAAATTGCCAACATCCTCTGGATCATCAAAAAAGCAAGTGAGTTCCAGAAAATCATTTATTTTTGCTTTATTGACTATGCCAAAACCTTTGACTGTGTGGATCACAACAAACTGTGGAAAATTCCGAAAGAGATGGGAATATTGGACCACCTAACCTGCCTCTTGAGAAATCTGTATGCACGTCAGAAAGCAACAATTAGAACTGGACATAGAACAACAGACTGGTTTCAAATTGGTAAAAGAGTACGTCAAGGTTGTTTATTGTCACCCTGCTTATTTAACTTATATGCAGAGTACATCATCAAAAACACTGGGCTGAATGAAGCACAAGCTGGAATCAAGATTGTCAGTAGAAATATCAATAACCTCAGTTATGCAGATGACACCACCGTTATGGCAGAAACTGAAGAAGTAAAGAGCCTCTTGATGAAAGTGAGAGTGGAGAGTGAAAAAGTTCGCTTAAAGCTCAACATTCAGAAAACTAAGGTCGTGACATTCATGGCAAATAGATGGGGAAACAGTGGAACTACTGACAGACTTTCTTTTCTGGGGCTCCAAAATCACTGCAGATGGTGATTACAGCCATGAAATTAAAAGCAGCTTACTCCTTGGAAGAAAAGTTATGACAACCTTGACAGCATATTAAAAAGCAGAGACATTACTTTGCTGACAAAGTTCTGTCTAGTCAAGGCTATGGTTTTTCCAGTATTCATGTATGAATGTGAGAATTGGACTATAAAGAAAGCTGAGCACCAAAGAATTGATGCTTGTGAACTGTGGTATTAGAGAAGACTCTTGAGAGTCCCTTGGACTGCAAGGAGATCCAACCAGTTCATCCTAAAGGAAATCAGTCCTGAATATTTATTAGAAGGACTGATTTTGAAGCTGAAACTCCAATACTTTGTCTACCTGATTTGAATAACTGACTCATTTGAAAGACCCTGATCCTGGAAGGCCTGGCCTGCTGTAGTCCATGGGGTCACAAACAGTTGGACATGACTGAGTGACTGAACTGAACTGAAGTGAACTGAACTGAACTTCTGAAGTAGATAGAGCTAACAATTCCAATGTTAAGGACACCTCTTTCAAAGTGGGCCATCTAAACTCTGGCTTGGGAATTGGCTGGAATTATGAAATTGATTAATCAGTTAATTAGATTATTTTCAGAGCTTCAAACTTCTCCAAAATGGAAGCCTAAACTCTTAAGAAAGGATTAGCAAATTCAGTCCTGAGCTAAATCTTTGAAGTGGGCTGAAATATCAGAAAAGGAAATGAAAAACTGATATAATAGTGTATGATTTTATTAGTTCTGAGTTCATAACTTAAGCAACTATTTGTTATTGTTTTTTACTCACTAAGTCATATCCAACTCTTTGCAACCCCATGGACTGTAGCCTTCCAGGATCCTGTGTCCATGGATGGGATTTTCCAGGCAAGAATACTGGAGCGGTTGCCATTTCCTTCTCCAGGGGATTTTCCTGAACCAGGAATCAAATCCACATCTCTTGCATTGGCAGGCAGTTTCTTTTACCACTGAGCCACAAAGCACTGTGACAAATTTTAATTATATGTGCACCACACATACACACATGCATATACCAATATACATCTGTACATAGTTTATTTTGCCGAAGAAAAGTAACCAGCATACCATTCATTAGCACAAACAATTGCAAAAATGCTGGGCGTGAGAAGGCTTTCAAGGAAAATTATAACTTGAGATGGAGGATAAAAGGTTTTACAAGGATTAGCGAAAGAGAATCAGGTGAAGTTCTACTAATTTCAAAGTTAGTCAAAGATGGCTCTCAGAAAAGGCAAGAATTTTGCTTAGGGAGGAAGAATTAGGGATTAACCTTGTGTGCAAAAAGGAGTGGGCAAGAACAGCTACAGGGATGAGGACATGTAAGCACCAGTATGGAGAAGTCACTGAATAATTCAGGGTCTCTCAGTTTCAAAATAATAATAGTAAAGGAATCCTGAGTAATCTCTATATTACACTAGAATTAGCAAGCTCATGGTGCCTGCTTCTATTATTGCATTTCCAATGTTTTTGCTTTGAAATCTTCCTTAATTATAGTCCTTACTAAACAAGAGTACACTTGTATTTATGGAAATATATTTAAATTGCTTAAATATATCTATTTTACATCAATAATCATGTTTCAAAAACATCTTCATAACCTCAGTTTAAACAGAAGCATCAAGTAGTAATTCAAAAATTATAGATATCATTATGTTTTTATAAATGGTCTAGTATTTGTTAACAAGGGCTTCCCTGGTGGGTCAGTGGCAAAGAATCAGCTTGCTGTGCAGGAGATACGAGTTCATTCCCTGGGTTGGGAAGATCCCCTGCAGAAGGAAATCGTAGTTCACTTCAGTATTCTTGTCTGGGAAAGAATGAACAGAGGAACCTGGCAGGCTAAAGTCCATGAGGTCATAAAGGAATCAAACAGGACTTAATGACTAAACAACAACATCTGTTAGTAAAGTCCTCAAACAGATGACTGTGCCTCCCATTCTGAGGTCAAAGTGGAAATAAAGCAATGTCTTATATGTTTTTATTCTTTTTTAAAAAATATAACTGAATGATTCCTACTCCCTCTACTTATATTTAAAATATATATCTGGTGGGTATGGGATTAAGTTAAAGAATTTTGGAATTTGCAAAACTGGTGTTCATATTAAAAAAAAAGAACATCAAAATGGAAAGAATAATATACAGCATATGTTGGAACAATTGCAGTGAGAAAAGGGGAAACATAAATAATGCAGAAACTTCTTGACAGTATCAGCACTGATATAAAAAGACTTCACCAGAAACTAGGATCTAGAATTGAATGAGACATTACCAGTCGAATAATAATAAAGAAGTGAGGAGTAAGTTAAAATGTGTAATACGTTAAATATCTGATAGCATAAATGCGGTCCTGAAATATGCCTAACTAATAGAGGGATTAAAAGAAGAAAAATAGGAAAAAATGCTTAATAGACTTGCCATAGAGTTTAAATGAAATAGAATAGTATTTCTAAGCAGAATATCTGGAATATTAATATTAAAAGCAAGAAGAAAAAAGATTTGAGTAAAACTCTGGTCTTCTGTCAGTCCAGCCTGCCTTCCATTTCTGTTTCTTTCTTGTCAGATCTCAAGGCCCCTAGTATAGTTACAGTCTTCTCACAGCCCTTAGGCACAGCCTCTTGGACTGCCAGCGATCTTTGAAGAGTCCTAACTATTTCATGTCCTAATACTTCAGCAAGTATGCGTTTTCCAACACATGAGACTGAAACGTCTGTGAGATGAGCAATGTAGAAGTGAGGATGGATTATTTGCATCAAGATCACTGAGCTAACGGATGAGTCATACATTCAGCTTTGGCAAGCATATCACAAAAACGATGTTAGTTCCTTCTTGATAAAAGTACAATATAGAGAGTTGTGATCAGGAATAGGAGAGCAAACAAGACCTGGTGACATTAGGGAGCCTTAGCAATATTAGGGAGCCTTAGTTACTCCAAGAGCCAATGAATAGAAGAAGGACACAGAATTATGCTGGACCACTGGAGAAGGACCATGGAGGAAGAGTCTCTGATGAAAACATTAGCTGTAGAGGGAAACCACCACTGCCACACTTCTGGCACCAAAGCAGGAAGAAAACAAAAGTATTATATGCAGATTTTTCTCTCTTCCTACCCTCCTTTCCTCTGATGCTCGTCTTGGCCTAATCTAACTGAAAATAGGGCTTTCCTGGTGGCTCAGATGGTATAGCATCCTCCTGCAATGCAGGAGACCTGGGTTTGATCCCTGGCTTGGGAAGATCTCCTGGAGAAGGCAATGGCAACTATGAGGACACAAAGAGTCAGATATGACTGAGTAATTAACACACACACACAATGGAAGGTAAGCCTGCAGGAGAGCCAAGGACACGGGGAGGCTGCTGTGTCCTTGCAGCTAAGGAGAGCTAAGGAGAGCTGCAAGGACACTACAGCTTATAGCAATCACCTGTAGGACACCTGTGTTAAGGGTCTTCAGTCAAACAGGACCAAGGAGATATATACATATATAAAGAGAGTTATTACAGAATTTGACCGACATGGTTATGGAGGCCCAGAAATCTCACAATCTGCCATCAACAAGATGGAGACCTAGGGAAGCTTGTGATACAATTCCTTTGGAGTCTAAAGAGGCCTGAAATTAGAAGGGACAGGAAAGCCTGATGGTACATGTTGCAGTCTAAGTCTTAAAGCCCCCCAAACAAGGAATGCCCATGTCTTAGGGGGAATAGATGATGATTAGGGGGAATAGATTTCCTCTATTCCCTAGAGGAAATAGATGATGTCTCAGCTTAAGCAGAAGAGCAAAATCAACCTTTCTCCACTTTTTCAATTTATTTTGCCTCTCAGTGGAGTGGATAGCATCCACACACATTGGGAAAGGCCACCTATCTGCTTTACTCAGTCTACTGATGGAGATGCTTATCTCTTAAATATCCACACAGACACACCTAGAAATAATGTCACCATCGATCTAGGCATCCCCTTACCCCATCAGGTTGACACATAAAATTAACCATCCCAAGCTCAAAGAGATCAGAAGGGAGAGGAGAATGGGACAAGGAAGATGAGACAGGACACATGCTCAGACACAGTTTTCTAACATCACTGGGGAGCTTCGTGCACTTTACTCTTTAGCAAGCTTGTAGCTGCCAAATTTCCTATGCTTAACACCTCAGAAATACACTTTTAATTTGCTTCAAAAGATGCTTCCATACACAAGTGGTATCATCTCTACTTTATTAGAAGGAGTTTGTACCTTTCTCTTGCTCTTGAGAAATCCAATTTGTTGTTCCACTGAGACAAAAGACGTCAGGTGCACGTGTGGATAAGGTGGTCATAAAGAAGTCTATGTTCAGCACACACAATCTAACCCTGTTATAAGCCATCAGTTAGGGTATTTTCAGGGGGGTTGAAGTTTGTTATGGGAGAACAAAGAAGCAAAAGTCATACTCCATAATAAAAATGGAAATCAGTTGAAATTCTCAGTTCCACTTCCTGAGCCAATGAACATAAAGTTCATGTTCTGCACATCTGTTTGCTGGGATGGATCTATAGTTATGTTAGAGTAAACTAAAATAAACCCCAAGTAGGTTTCTAGGGTCATCCTCAAAGCTGAAAACATATATCTTGGTCTCTCTGTGGGCAGATTTAGGGCCATACCACTTGGGGTTTTTGCGAAGGCAGTGATTTCCTCATTTTTACAGGAACTATAAAATTACAGTCTTTCCCATTATATTTTCCCTTTTAAGCTTGGCAAGCAAGCTGTACTGATCTGGCGCCAATATTACATCCATGAGATACTTAAGGCCAAATGGCTGTATTTTAGAGAATTTAATTATAAGGAAAAGAAGAGTTTATATAAAGCCTGCTACTGATAGAAATGTTTTCATTCGATATATTGCCATCCAATTGTGAACGAAAGCAGCCTTTGTTTGTTTGTTTCTTTCTTCCCTGAACCATTTTGCTGCTGTGCTTGCAGCCTGGCGCTGCAGTGCTGGGCTAGCAAGGGAGACTACAAAAGACGTGACCAGACGCGAAGGTGATAAAGGCTTGTCTCATTTCCGTGTTCAACCAAGGTGGAATGCAAATAGCAAGCAGTGCATGACAAAAAGTAAATTAGACCTTTAAAATCCTGCTTTTAATAATCTGAGATGATATTGGCAGCTCAGGTAAGGCTTTTCTACAGAGTATAGGATTGCTAACTCAGTTAAATAGCCTTAAAAGCCAGATACAGAGTAATATAATTCCGTCCCTTCAATATAAATGATATTTCTTCCTTTTTCATGCTGTCTTTTAAACACAGGGACACAGCCACACATATAATTTTCTGATAGCATCTCATTCTTAAATTGTTTAATTATATACTTTCCTAGCAAATGTTTTTAATATCTGCTATGATAGCACACTGACCTGGTACTAGAAGTTCAAAGGTCAGCATGATACAAAGCATCCTTTCTGAGAAATCATAGGTTGCTTAGCCGAGACAAACAAACTGGTACAACTCAACAGCATACACTCATACAGGTTCGATACTGTGCTTATTGCAGCACCAAAAAGGGGGCAACTAGTTCTGAAAGGGAGTGACTAGTTTTGCCTTTCTGAATTAAAGAGTGTGTCCAAAAAAAATGTACACCAGAACTAAACTGTGAAGGAATTTTTCAGCCGTAATAGAAGTACATGAGCTTCTCAGGTGGTTCAGTGGTAAAGAATCAGCCTGCAAATGCAGGGAACGTGAGCTTTATCCCTGGGTCAGGAAGATCCCCGGAGAAGGAAATGACAACCCACTCCAGTATTCTTGCCTGTGAAATCCCATAGACAGAGGAGTCTGGTGGGCTACAGTCCATGGTGTCACAGAAGAGTCAGAAGCGACTTAGCAATTAAACAACAACTATAGAGGTACATACTTTCCTGGCAGATGGAGCAAGATATTAAAAAGCACAAAGTCCTGTGATGATAAAGTCTATTCAAATTTGCATCAATTTTTTAAAATTTCAAAATGGCATAATATCTTCAAGAACAGTGGAAGAGCTCTTTACTCTCACTGGAGTTGAGATCAACAAAGCTTTCTGACTAGCAGTGAAATATACATGGAGGTTGACTCATGTTTGAATTTTGATCCAGCCTTGGGTCACCAGAATGTTGATAGTTTCACCATTCTAATGTCAGAAATTGCATAATACTCCACTAGAGGACTCCTTTTGTGTTGATTAAATGATACAACTTGTAGAAGAGTAGGGCACTTGAGAGACCCTTGCAAATTGACTTATTTGTGAATGGAGTTGATTTGCACAGGTTTTGAAATCAGATAATGTTGGTTTCTGAATCTCTCACACTAATTAGCTGAATGAGCCTGGACAAGTTAACCAACTGCTCTGAATAGCACTGTTTTTATCTATCAGATGAACACAGTGGAGCTCAGTAGTACTGTTGGGAAGATTGGAAATCCTGAACTGAAGATCACGCTCCTGACACACTGCTTAGCTCAGAGCAGGTACTCAATAAATGAGTGAAGGGAGAATGATGCAGAAGAGAAAAAATTGCATTTATCCTAAAGCATGATGTGGAGACTAAGGGCAATGCTATATTTACATGAGAAAGTATTCATTCCAGTTTTTAGGGAACATATGCCGTCCTACTTCTTTTTAAATAATATTTTGTAGCCCCCAACACTTCTGAAATGGCACTTAGCACTTACTCCCTTTATTCTGCCATTTGTGAGCAGGATGATGGTGAGAAGTATGGTAAATGCCAAATGGAGGGTAGAAATAAAGAGGAAAGAGATAAACAGGAATTTCTTGTTTTTGCCATTCTAGAACTTTCTTTCCCCATCCTCACCTTCAACAGAAAGTGTATGTGTGTTGAATCACTTCAGTCATGTCCGACTCTTGGCAACCCCATGGATTGTAGCCCGCCAGGCTCCTCTGTTCCTGGGATTCTCTTGGCAAGAATACCAGAGTGGGTTGCCATGACCTCCTCAAGGGAATCTTCCCAAAGCAGGGATTGAACTTGTTTATCTTAAGTCTCCTGCATTCAACATGTTCTTTACCACTGGCACTACCTGGGAAGCCCTCAACATAACAGGTTTCTGACATAAGAATACAATGGAGGGACACACACTGAGGAAAGGTCTTGTAAGGACACAGCAAGAAGGTAGCCGCCTACAAGCCGGGAAGAGAGCCCTCACCAGGAACTGAAGGGACCTGCATCTGACCTCAGACTTTCAGCCTCCAGAAATGTGAGAGATAAATGTTGTTTGAAAGAAGGAAAAAAAAGAAGCAGCAGCACAATGCATATGATGTAAGAGGCTCTTAAAACATGCATCTGGGGTAGATTCAAATCAGTGTGAGGATCTCCTCTCTTGTTCTCTTCCTGCAGCAGGTTTCTTTGTCTCCTGCAGCCATGCTCAAGCTGAGCTTGTCGGCAGCAGCAGAGGAAGATTTGTGATCTGAATCTCAGGCACGGAGTTGTTTACTGTTGAGTATTGTCAGGCATCATTGCGTTTTCTTCTCTCCTTAATATGTTACTGGCAGTTGGGTGGCTTAAAACATCTCTGTCCAAGTGAAAGATTTTTTTTTTTTCCTTTGTTCTCCCTTCCCTCTGCTTCAGACACATGGCCACCTGGCATATGCTGTGTATGCTCTGTGCAGAGACTGCCAGCTTACAGACAAAGCCCGGGTGGACACGTACGGCCAGAACAGCCATGATGGCTGTCAGCTCAGTCAAACTGCTGGTCATTTGGTCAAACACTCAGCTCAGATGCTTTCTTTGACTGAATTAACTGTAGGAACAGTAGATCCTGTCACATATAGACAGAAAAGAATGGTAGTTCACAAGTTTCTTTTCAGTGCCCCACATTGCTGAAAGACCATTCCCTAAAAACTATGATATTTAAAAAAATCAAAGTATATCATTATTGGCCAAAAGCACTCTAATTACTTTAGAATTTACAGAAGAAAGAAAGGAAGAAAAGTCCAAATTGTTACTTGGAAAAGACAATCCCCATATCTCCCTAAAACTTATATTTTTAGAAAGCTTTGTAATAACTATTCTAGACATAGCAGGCATTAGTCAAGATTTATATATTTCAGGAGGCAGGTTATTGATGTATAAATTATAATAAAAATTTGTAAAGAAAAAGAAACAAACTTGCAAATAAACATAGCTAATAGAATTTTTTAAAGTGATAGCCACACATATTTTTGGAATTCTTTTTTCTCGAGGTGATACTTTATAAAACACCATTTGCTTTTCACAAAGAGAAAACTTAATAAAGAGGGCATAAAAGATTCAGTGTCTTAATTCCCTTGGCTTTCTAAAGTTACATTTCACTGTTGAAAGATAAATGCAGTATTTTTTTGAGCTTTAGATGGGTACACAATTGTTGTTATCTTTGCTAAGAGTAATTTGTTTGCAAATGTGGTATATCTCATTAAGGTTAGCATTAAAAAATGGTTTATTTGCTGTTATGATAAGACAGTGTTTCCTCAAGCTGGGAGGTATTTTTTTTCATATGTGGTATGATTAAATAGCATGGGTCTTTGACTTATATAAGAACATTGAAGTCCCAGGTCTTTGAAAGGCAGTGTATGGATTTGATTTGTGACCAGATAAACCACTGACAGGTAAATCTAACATAGATATGCCCTTGCCATGGCCCAGGAAATCCAAATTTCAAAGAAAATAATCAAATGCCATAGATGGCAGAAGCTGTAGATAGAGTGTAGCGTTGACTCTTCAGCTGTGGTCAGATCCATTTGATTTTGTTGATTACCCCAAACTGATCACATCCCATGTTGAGTGGTAGGGTTTCAAAAAAGATAATGAAGGACCCTACCCTTAGTAAACTTGCCCAGCTTTATGCAAATAAAGGAAATTAATAGCACAAGATAATAGATAAAAGATGCCAAATCAGTGGGTTCTTTGATTCATCTCTGCCCTCTCTCTTCCCTTTATCCTACTTCCAGTGCTGCAAACTCTCTTTTAGAATCTTATATACTCTAAATTGCAACTATTCAAGTTCAAAAGTTGCCGAAAGTCTTCTTCTACATTATGGTCAAATCCTACTATTTCATTTATTAAATTTATCAGAATATCTAGGTCAATATTTCTATCAGAATCTGCATCTCTCTCTGTTTCTGTGTTTGTGTCTGTAGCTATGGCTATAGCAGTGCCATCTATTTATCTTTTAATATAGCCATATTTTCTAGAGGAAAACGTTGTATGTAAATGTCCATAATATCTTTCCTAAGCTGACTTTACTACTTAAGTTATCATCATCCCTTTCCCTGACAAAATATATGCGATTGTTTTTGTGCATAAAGACAGCACTCCTTCAATATATCCATATTTTATTTCCTAGAGAAAAACATGAACTGATGCTCTTTAGACAGATATTCACAATCTCTAGCGATCTATCATCGAGGCGACTTTTCCACCTTACTTATTATAGTCCTTTATCTTGTATCCATTTCTATTGAGTCCAATTCCTCATTAACAGGGAATATTTTTTCCATTTTCCTCTTATTGATCATGCAATTCTCCAAGCAAAGCATTTTGACTCTTCCATTTCCATGTTTTTAAATTCTATGTATTCTTTTGTTTGACTCAGATATAACTTATACCAGGAAGGTCTTTCCTGGTTTTATCTCCTTGGTGTAATCTCTCAACTTAAATGTAACTATTCCAGCATTTTTCACAGGCTGTTTTGGGTTATCACTTTATAGTTGTATTTTCTTTTTTTTTTTTTTTTTTGATTTTAATGGCTTTATTAATACATAGTTATCTTTAAAATAAATTGTACCTCCTTAACTTAATAAGATTGACACATGTATATACTTGTGAAACCATCACCACAATCAAGATAATGAACAACACATATAGTTGTATTTTCAAGTCAGTGTTTGTTGACAATTTACTTTCTGTTTCAGAACTGCAATAAGAACTGAGCTATGAAATGAAAAAAGAAAAAAAATAATGTTGTCTCTACTCAAGATGTTCCCAATCTAGTGGCGTGACAGACATGAGAAAAAAATATGACATCATGTTGAAAGGGCTCTGCAGGTAGAGAACAACAGATGTTATTATATGAATAAGTGGCTATATTATTATTTAGGTTATTAGGGCAAATATGTCATAGGATGAAGATTATTTGGACTGACAATAAAGGATGAAGGAGAGTTCACAGCAATCACATTGGGTGTCCAGTAAAGTGGCACAGGGCTTTTCAAACAGATGAACATGTGTGAAAGCACATGTCTAATCACTTCTCTGAGGACAATTAAACTACTTCAAACTTTTTTGGCACAGAGGAAACTGGTAAGAAGTAAGAAAGCGAGTCAGTGAGGAGTGAGATGACCAAAGCCTTATCTTTTCCACACAGTTTGTAACTATGCTTGTAGGTTGCTGATAAGGAATATGGTCTGATGTGCATATTAGAAATGTTATTTTGAAGAGGCTATGGGCTCAGGGGAGGTTTTGAGATAGCTATTTGGGAGAGGGGAATGAAATTATTTTTTTTAACCTAAAATAGGTATCAGGGTTAAAGAGGTAAAGATGGAAGAAGGAGTTAAGAAGTTTGCCATGTATCTACCTTGGGAGGTTCCATTACTAAAACTAGAGATATGTGAGACAGGTATAGGTGTTGGTCCAAGTAGAATGAGATGGTTCTGAATTGGGTGAGTTTTGTTTTCACCATTTATCCAGATATTTGGATAGAATTCTTAACTCTACTCTTTAGACTATTAGGTCCGTCAGCGTAGAATCTATAGTGTTTTGTCTACGTATTTCCACCGTTCATAATCCAGAGTCTTGCACTTAGCAGTGGAATTGATAAGTAAGAAGTTCATATAGGTCTTAGAATGTATTCTGGCCTAGCTACTTAGGAGCCCTCCACTGACAACAGACCACCTCTGTAACTTCAGAGGTGAAGAAGGTTCAAGAATGTTTTTCCTTCTGATCTATAGGTTTCAGATGAACTTGGTGATTAGCATGAAGATAGCCCAGATAAGTCATGTTCTCTTTTAGACAGGGTAGAGTCCCCCAGAAATCTTTTGCTAATTCTTGTGTCCTGTGAAACAAAAACAGAAGTTGATGATTAGTTATGATTTAACTAAGATATCTTGTCAATTTTTGAATCCAAAGGCCCAGAAAGTAGTGAATGATCTTAAGTGATAAAAGCTATTGATGTCGTGCAATATCACTTCTGGAAACAACAAGTTATTGAGGTTTAGATGAAAAATGACTGGAAGTTTTCTGACATAAGTATCATTTGAGCAATAAAACTATGACAATTTTCTTTTGAGGTGGAAAATAAGGAAGCCTATTAGCAATGTATTCCCCACAATATGTTTTTCAACTTGTGTCAGCCTTGTGCTAATGTCATGACTCATTTATGGATCTAACCTAATATTTAATATATTTAAACTCAATTCAATTTTTCCTGTTTGCTTTTTGTCTACTTTGGAAAATGACTGATTTTGTTTCTTGTATCAATTCCTATCCAGTTTTAGTATCACTGCAAAAAAAATTCTAGTTTCAGCTATTTCTGAAAAATGAAAACAATAGTTTTCTAATTGGTGGGATTTTAATTTCCTGAGAACAAATAATCCAAATTACAAATTCTAAAGCATTTTCCCATACATAGCTACTTATCCAAATAAAGATATTTTCTGGTTCAATTTTCTGATATATCTGTATACTGGGAGCAAGAAAAAGAAAATAAATTAAACAAATTGAGGTACTACTTTATTTTTTTAGTTGTAGTGAAAATCTTGCATAAACTTGCGAGAAAAAAGAATATTTTGTGAAATCATTATTTTAGTACCACATTTTTTGAAATTGTTTATACTGACACTGTACAACATTATTCTAGTTTGGATATAGCTGTAATAGGTTTTTAAACAGCAATAATATGGTAATTTAATATAATAAAAAGGAATAGAGAAGACAAATATAAAAAGAATATTTAGATACATTTAACATATCAGTGATACACACCTATAATAGGAAATTAGTCAAGAAGTATAACAAACTCAAACCAGGTGATGACCATGATAATTGAGGATAATTAGGACAGAATTCTTCCCAAACTTCTGTTAGATCGAATGCTAAAGCAGCTGTTTCAGAACTGCAAACAAGTGATGCAGTTTTATTGCTCTGACTGAAACTTGTTTTTATAACATGATCCCTCTGTCTAAAAATTATTCACTTTGTCAATCTGATTTTAGGGCATTATACACTTTTTATTAGGTGGTACTAATGAAGAAATCCTCAAAATATATTTCATGTATGGGGACAAAAGATAGTGTATAAATGTATAATCATATAGTACTGGGAGTATGTGAGACCATTTATTTAAAGAATGCTGATTCCAAGCACAGTGCAAAACCTAACATGGTTTTTATCAGTGCTTGGACAAGGGGCCATAGTACATGGGATCACAAAGGTTTGGACATGACTAAGCAACTAACACTAGAAAAAAATTTTCAAAAAGTTCCCCTAGAAAACACTGAGTACATTTAGATGAATGAAAAAAGAAATGTATTAGTGGGATACTCTACCAAAATGGCGCACCATCCATATTTCATGTTTCCAGAGGATGTATGGAGACCATAGTGAATGTTGCAGTCTTGGTTTCAAGGAACTTCATTCAATCTGCATTTTGAGACAGTTCCTAAAAATCATAGTCATCCTTCCCTTGCTATTAGACAAATATCTGGATATGAAATCCTCCTGGATCAGAGAAAAAATCGAAACAAGGTATCTTTATGCTATTTTGTAACCATGCAAACTTTTTCACTGTATAAATGGTAACATCTGATACTTGTGACATTTATTCTCTTTCTTTGGTAAGAGTTGTTGATTTAGTGGGCAGGATGGACTTTGTATACTTGGCCTGTTTTTACTATTTGCTCATTTACATCACAGTAGCTTCCCAGTTGGCTCAGTGGTAAAGAATCTGTCTGCAAATGCAGGAGGCACATGTTCACTTCCTGGGTAGGGAAAATCCCCTGGAGGAGGAAAGGGCAATACCCACTCTAGTACTCTTGCCTGGAGAATCCCATGGACAGAGGTAACTGGTGGGCTACAATCCATGGGGTTGTAAAAGAGTGCGACACAAACTAGGGTCTAATCAGCAATAGGAGAATTTGGCACTCATCCTTTCAAAGGGCTGCACAAGACTTTCCGCTTCATATCTTTCCTCATATCATAGATCAGTCAAGATAGAACCATATCTGAGCACATATGTGTACAGAGTTCTGTAGAACATATTGTGGAAATTACTAACTATGTAAGATCTTGCTCTAAGGAGTTAATTCCATAAAATTCAGAGAGAGGAGTCAGAATTTAGGTACGTATCTATTAATATAAGACTAACAAATCATATCATGAATTGCCAAATGACATACAGAAAGGAGTATTTCACCCACACTTTTAATTGAGCTTAATCTCATGAGGAACAGAAAATTTCCTAGGGCTCGCCCAAAGGTTATGGCAATCTGTAAAATAATAAAAATGTAAATTTGTAGATTTATTTTAAATATATATTAAAATATATTTGTGCTTTTATGGTGCTGATGATAAGACCTAAAAGGATAGTCCATTATATTTTAAGAGACTTTTTCTTTTGTCATTAATTTTGAGCCCCTTTGAAAAGGGGCTGTTCCATGAGTTTTCTAATATTTACTCTTCATATTATTTGAATTATATAATTTACAGTTGGAAAAACAGTTATTCACTATTTGTCTGTTGCAGAGAAGCAGAGAACTGTGTGCTGATAAAAAGGTTGAATAATGGCTAGACTCCAAAACTATTTTCCTAAGCCACAGTTTGGTGAACACTGTATTAAATCACAGACTCACAGAATATGAAAGGAGGAAGGAATTTGAAGATCACCTAATCCAGCCCCAGCATTTTTACAGATCCAGAAACTAAACCCAGGGGATTAAGAGGCTCATCCACAGTCACAAGCAAGTTAGTAGCTGAACCTGAACCAAAACCTAAATATTTCGTCTCATGATCAGTTTGTTTCCCTAAATTGTCCTAGTTCTCTAAATAGTATATTTTTAATTTTTTGAAAAGTTATTATAACCACATTGTTCAAAATTTATAGAAGATATAGTGTGAAAAATACAGTTTTCACTCTTTGTCTCTTTTATCTACTTCCCATTATCTCCTCTCTTCACACTCACTTATCCGAACAAAACACTGCACCTTCAAAATACTGATTAAAACCACCTTGTTATTGAGCTTTTCCATGTCCACTCTCCCCAAACTGAAACCCACAGCCCTAGTACCCTAGTTTCTCCATAGAATCAGTATGTCCTACCATAATGTATATTTTAGTTTTTTCATATATGTCATGGGGGTGTAATGTTTGTCTCCACAGGCATAAATGTCGGAAGTCTATTTTGCTTGTTTTTGGCTACAGATAATGTACTGAAAGAGAAAGATGGTCTCAGAAAAGTGAGAGCTTTCAAAAATTATTTTATCTTTTTTAAAAAACATTGAAGTATAAATGATTTTGATACTACGTTAGTGTTAGGTGTATAGTATAACGATTCAGTATTTGTATATATTATGAAATGATAGCCACAATAAATCTACTTAAGAAGTATCACCATACATAGTTAATGAATTTTTTCTCATGATGAGAACTTTTAAGACTTACTCTCTTCACAATTTTCAAATATACAGTACATTACTACTAATTGTAGTCACCATGCTGCATATTACATCCCTGTGACTTTATTTTATAAATGGAAGTTTGTTCCTTTTGACTTCCTTTACCGTCACCTATTTTGGGAGGGTTTTGTTCAGTGTTAAGTGAGACTCAAGAGGCCTTGCTTGCTTCTCAGCCTTTGTCATAATCAAAACATCGTCCCCGAAATGATGATTGTTGTTGTTTTTTAGTCGTTAAATCATCTATAACTCTTTTGCCACCCCACGGACTGTAGCTCGCCAGGCTCCTCTGTCCATGGAATTTTCCAGGCAAGAATACTGGAGTGGGTTGCCATTTCCTTCCCCAGGGGATCTTCCCCATCCAAGGATTAAACCTGGGTTTCCTCATAGCTCAGCTGGTAAAGAATCCGCCCGCAATCCGGGAGACCTGGCTTCGATTCCTGGGTTGGGAAGATCCCCTGGAGAAGGGAAAGGCTACCCACTCCAGTATTCTGGCCTGGAGAATTCCAGGGACTATATAGTCCCTGGGGTCACAAAAAGTCGAACACGACTGAGTGGCTTTCACTTTCACTCTCACTTTCCTGCATTGGCAGATGGATTCTTTACCACTGGGCCACTAAGGAAGCCAAAAGGATGATGAGCGTGTAGAAAAGACTTAGAGACCCACAGACTTGCTTCCTGAAGCAGAGCTCTATCCATGCAGCAGATTTTGGAGAATTCCAGAAAATTAAAGATTATTGTCCTATGATCTGAATTTTTTGTATTACAGTAATGGGTAATATATATATATATAGTATTACAAATATTATGTTTTATATATTTATGTTTTAGTTGTCATTTATAAATTATATTCTTTGGCTTCCAAACATTTTAAAAGAGACAAGAAATTCATCTTTCAGTCTTTTCCCTATCTTCTCTTTCCTGCTTTTTCTTTTATTATTTTTTTTTTCTGGGTATATACCTTAGCCCGTTGATTTAACTCTAATTTTAATGGCTTAACATATACAGTTACATATACTTGAAGCTTTACTGCATTTGTTATTACATTTTCACCAATCTTACCTTCATTAGTTGAAGACTCTTCCTTTAGGGGTGTTCTTAGATCTCTTGAGAGTAAACAACCTTGCCTCTTTTATATTTAAACAAATATCTGTAACTTTTATACTTGAGTACAGCTGTCTGAATATAAAATCTATGTCCTCTGCCTTCTCTCCTTAAGTATGTTTTAGATATTGTTTCACTGAATTCTGATATTGAAAGGTTCTGTGAAGGTAATTTGAGACTATTTGATCTGTTTTTACCTTTACACGTATCATGAGACTGTTGCTTGTTTTTTCAGCTTTCAGTATTTTTAATACACTGTGTCTCGCCCTGTTTCTAGATCAGTTTTTTTGTTTGTTTGTTTTTACAAAACAGGAGGTTCTTTTCTGTTATGAGATGATAATTCCTATTACATGAGTTTTTCCACTATAGTAAAATATATCCAACATAAAGTTCACCATATTAACATTTTAAAATGTACAGTTCAGTAGTATTAAATACATTCACATTGTTGCACAACCATCATCACCCTCCATTTCCAGAATTTTTTAATCTTCTTGAAATGAAATTCCCATTCCCTTCTCCCCACAGCCTCTGGCAACCACCACCCCACCATCTTATGTTCCATCTCTATGAATTTGAGTACTTTAGACATATCACATAAGTGAAATCATACAGTATTTGTCCTTTTGTGATCTTTCATGAATTTTTAAAAAGTATACCTCTAAATATGTTTTTCAGTTTATTTTGTTTTGTTTTCTTGATTAGGGACTCCAATTATGCATACATTGAGGATGGTGATTTAGTTGCTAAGTTGTGTTTGACTCTTGTGACCCCATGGATGTAGACTGCCAGACTCCTCTGTCCGTAAGATTTCCCAGGCAAGAACACTGGAGTGGGTTGCCATATCCTTCAGGGGATCTTTCCAACCCAGGGATCGAACCCAGGTTTTTCTGAATCGCAGGCATATTCTTTACCAACTGAGCCACCAGGACAGTCCAATAGAATTGAGGATACTTCCACATAATATAAATAGATAATACCTTAAATTATTTTTTAAGTCTTTATCTTTCATTTCCCTCATTTTGATTCTCACATTCATTTTCTTAGTAATCATTCTCCTTTGCAACCTTCATGTTTGTCTTTACGTCTGCAGTTTTTTTCCATTTCTTTTCTAAGATAAGACAGTTCATATCTCAGCTCACACATTTTCTCGGCATCTCTTACCTGAGTTCATCTGTGTTTCTAGACTAATGTTATAGAGATTCTTGTTTCATGAGGTCGTTTTTCTCAATGCACACTGAAATACTTGTTCACGTTTTTCATAGGCACCATGGTAATGAGTTTACCCTGTGGTGCAAACCTTTATGTTTTATGCTTCCTTTTCTATATTATCTTTGTATAGCTGCTGTTCTAGTTCTTTTTGTACTATTCATCACTGAATGAGTGGGAGTGTTCTTGGACAAGCAATTTGCAGGGATTTTTCTGTAGATATTTGAGAATATTCGTAAAATTTTCAAAATTCAAATGACCTTCCCTCTGCTTATCTCTCTAGACTGCTTTTTGCTAAAATTTCTCTTCTGAGAAAGACTTTTTTTTTTTTTAGCCCTCTCTTCTCTACTTTCATCCAAACCATCCAGCTCAAGGTGGAAAGCAGGTTTATCATCAGTACTTCCCAGACTTGTTCCTACCTTCATTGCTTCAAACAATGGGTAGTTTCACAGTTCACAATGAATCATTTACCTTTACGAAAGAAACTATTCCTGTACTTTCTAAAATGTGCCACTGCTGACCAATTCAGTAATTCTCATATTATTCCCTGCAATTTCTACTATCAACCTTCTCCTCAATACATATGTTTCAAGTTAGCTTCCTAGTTTCCCTGAAAATGAAGTTAGAGAGGTTTTTATTATCATTGTAGTTTTTGTATGATTTCTAAGAGTTGAAAGGGAATTTAGGTGCTGACTCATGCAGGCAAATTCTCTTAGTAATTTCTTAGCTCCAAAAAGCCACATATGTTTCAAACTGGAAAATAAATCACCTTCACACTGCATTATATAGTAGTTGAGGTTAGATTCCTGACATTATCTGGGGTGTGCTTCTTGGGTCACTTCTAATATTATCTTTTATTTATCCTTTTAAAAAATTCTTATATTCCACAGAGTGCTTATTTGTCAATACTAGGTACTTAACCAGTGTTTGTTAGAATATAATTGATGAGTGACTGGTGGATGTTATATATCAAACTGATGCTCATCTTACACAAAGTTTGAGAAATTCTCTACTGACCTAAGAAACTTTCGACTAGTTAATTACCTCTACCTAATCAGCCAATACTTTATCTACTCAAATATTTCTTAATTGACATGTATAAATTATAGAGCAATTATTATAAATATGACCATTGACAGATTCCAAATTTAGACAATAGTGCTGACATATAGGAATAATTTCCATACACTTTGAGAAGTGCATTCTACCTCAGCATATAAATTTAATTTGATGTGCCAATCCCCATTGAAAACAATGGTATAGTAAATACATTATATTTTTATCTGGATCCTAGAATTAGCACAGTACTTGTTTACAACTTTTCAATGTAACTGTTCATTTTTACCTTGTTCAATAGTTTACAAGGTTTCACTCTATGGAAATGAGCTGATCAATAAAGTATTGAAAATCATTGATATTTTCTTGATAGAGGAATACAATCCCCCATACATGGACATCCCCCCAGCAATTAAATGATTATCTATTTTAACTTTTTAGTTTTCTTGTGCTATCTTTATGCAACATTTAAATTGATGTGATATTAGAAAATTAATTTGTGTAATTACAAAGAGTTTTTTAATCTCTGGATTTGTACTGATATGTAATCTTCTCAAGATGAAATAAAATCCCTTGGTTAGTATGCTGAGTAAGAAGATGTCAGTTTTCAATTATAATCCAGTATAAGTAACCCTACTGAACACTGTACTTTGTGTTACTTATCTTAATTTAATTGCTTTTTTATTAATCTTAATACTTAACAAATGGGATCTTATCTGCAATGAATTTTTCAAGAAGCGTTGTAGAGGTTTATCATCGCTACCCTTTTAAAAATTTGATTATAACAAATATGAATTGCAAAAGCATTTTGCATTCTTTACTGATGCATATTTTAAAATATCTTTCAAGTCTTAGTTCTTAAGAATAAAAGTGTTTTCTTGATGAAAGCTGAGAATATCACTTCTTAAATGTAATATTATTATTTATTATTCCTAGAATATTTACAATGTCAGACACAAAGACATTATTTGACTTATTTCTATGTAAGAAAAAATACAGTATTTCCTCATACCCCATTTTGTCAGATGGGGTATATATGCATGCATGTATATTTAAATGAACTTCCAAAGTAATGTATTTCCAATTGAGGAATAAATAATCCACATATTATATTAGAATCTATTAAAGTTATATGACTCTTATCTCTGTATTCCACATGGTGCTTACTACAATGTGTGTATGTATTATATATATATATTTTATATATGTATTACAGTTGTCTTCCCTGCTGGCTCCGTCCATAAAGAATCCGCCTGCAATGCAGGACACCTGGATTGAATCCCAGGGTCAAGGAGGCACGTTGGAGAAGGAAATGGAAATCAGCTCCAGTATTTTTGCCTGAGAAATCCTATGGACAGAAAAGTGTGAAGGGCTACCATCCATAGGGTTGTAAAGACTCAGACATGACTTAGTGACTGAACTAACTAAACTCTATATTACACGCATATAAATTTAGTATTAGTCATAACTTTCAAAAATGTATAACTAGGAGAACATAAATACCCTCTTAAAATCTACATTCGTATCATTAGGGACACTTAAAAAAATTATGTCAGAGTATAGTTGATTAACAATGTTTGTTTCAGATGTACAGCAAAGTGATTCAGATATACATATACATGTATCTAATCTTTTACATATTCTTTTCCAGTTAGGTTGTTAGAGACTAGTGAGCAAAGTTCCTTGTGCTATACAGTTGGTTTCTGTTTGTTATCTATTTTAAATATAACAGTGTGCATGAGCCAATTCCAAACTCCCATTTTTTTAAATTGAAGTGTAGCTGATTTACAATATTGTGTTAATTTCAAGTATACAGCCTAGTGATTCAGTAGTTTTGTAAATTACATTACATTATAGGTTATTACAAGATAATGGATATAATTCCCTGTGCTACACACACAGCACAACACACAGTATATGGACTTTTAATCCATTAATCATATACCCCTAATTTGTCCCTCCTTCTTTCCTCTCCCCTTTGGTAACCACAAGTTTGTTTCCTATACCTTGATTACTGTGACAGCCTCTAAATTGGCCCCCAATAATCCCTGCCTCCTAGTATTCGCAGATCTGTATAATCCCCCCTTTTTAAGTATGTTGGGTTGACTGATTCACTTTAAAAAATTCTTATTTCTTTCTTCATCTTTATTAAAGTATATAAACTTCAGATATGCAGATGACACCACTCTTATGGCAGAAAGTAAAGAGGAGCTAAAAAAGCCTCTTGATGGAAGTGAAAGAGGAGAGCGAAAAAGTTGGCTTAAAGCTCAACTTTCAGAAAACGAAGATCATGGCATCCAGTCCCATCACTTCATGGGAAATAGATGGGGAAACAGTGGAAACAGTGTCAGACTTTATTTTTTGGGGCTCCAAAATCACTGCAGATGGTGACTGCAGCCATGAAATTAAAAGATGCTTATTCCTTGGAAGAAAAGTTATGACCAACCTAGATAGTATATTCAAAAGCAGAGACATTACTTTACTGACTAAGGTCCGTCTAGTCAAGGCTATGGTGTTTCCTGTGGTCATGTATGGATGTGAGAGTTGGACTGTGAAGAAGGCTGAGTGCCAAAGAATTGATGCTTTTGAACTGTGGTGTTGGAGAAGACTCTTGAAAGTCCCTTGGACTGCAAGGAAATCTAACCAGTCCATTCTGAAGGAGATCAGCCCTGGGATTTCTTTGGAAGGAACGATGCTAAAGCTGAAACTCCAGTACTTTGGCCACCTCATGCGAAGAGTTGACTCATTGGAAAAGACTGTGATGCTGGGAGGGATTGGGGGCAGGAGGAGAAGGGGACGACTAAGGATGAGATGGTATCACGGACTCAAAGGACGTGAGTCTGAGTGAACTCGGGAGATGGTGATGGACAGGGAGGCCTGGTGTGCTGCGATTCATGGGGTCACAGAGTCGGACACGACTGAGTGACTGAACTGAAGATATACGACTTAATGTTTTGATATATGTCTGCATTATGAAATAATTGCCACAATCAAGCTAATTAATATTTCCATCATGTCACATGGTTATCTTTTGGATGATGAGGACACAAGACCATGATAGCTCAGTTGGTAAAGAACCCGCCTGCAATGTAGGAGACCCCAGTTCAATTCCTGAGTTGGGACGATCTGCTGGAGAAGGGATACGCTACCCACTCCAGTATTCTTGGGCTTCCCTTGTGGCTCAGCTGGTAAAGAATCTGTTTGCAATTTAGGAGATCTGGGTTCAATCCCTGGGTTGGGAAGATCCCCTGGGGAAAGAAAAGGCTACCCACTCTAGTATTCTGGCCTGGAGAATTCCATAGACTGTATAGTCCACGGAGTCATAAAGAGTCAGACATGAATAAGTGTCTTTCACTTTCACCATCGACAAATTTCAACTGCATAATCTGGTATTGTTACTATAGTCACATTGCTGTACATTAGATCTGCAGAGCTTATTAATTTCACACAAATGAAGCTTTGTACTCATTGATTGACATTTTCTCATTTCCCTCTCTGCCCAGCTTCTGCTGCTGCTGCTGCTGTGTCGCTTCAGTCGTGTCCAACTCTGTGCGACCCCAGAGACGGCAGCCCACCAGGCTCCCCAATCCATGTGATTTTCCAGGCAGGAACACTGGAGTGGGTTGCCATTTCCTTCTCCAATGCGTGAAGATGTAAAGTGAAAGTGAAGTCGCTCAGTCTTGTCTGACTCTTAGCGACCCCATGGACTGCAGCCCACTAGGCTCCTCCGTCCTTGGGATTTTCCAGGCAAGAGTACTGGAGTGGGGTGCCATTGCCTTCTCCACTGCCCAGCCTCTGGTAGCTACCATTTTAGTCACTGCTTTTATGAGTTTAACTGCTTTAGAAGTGATAGGGTGGCAATTTCAAGATCAGGTTTCCAAGAGACTGTACCTTCCTTCTGTATATTCTCTTTGTCTCTCTCATATTACTTGAGCTGGCAACAGCTAGTTGCCATGTTGTTGGCAGCCCTGTGGAGAGGCCCATATAGAATGTTGGAGAAATGAAGCCCTCAGTGCAACAGACTGCAAGGTACAGAAACTCTTTTATAACCACTTAAGAAGCAGATATTTGAGCCCCACCTGAATTCTAACATGTAGCTCTGACCTATAGCTTAGCAGCCTTGTGAGAGACCATGAGAGAGAGGCACCCAGCTAAACTGTGCCCAAATTCCTGACTCACAGAAAGTATGAGGCAACAAATGTTTGTTGTTTTAAGCTGCTAAGTTTGGTGATAATTTGTTATGTAGACATTTGGGCTTCCCTGGTGGCTCAATGGTAAAGAATCTACTTGCCGTATCAGGATATGCTGATGCGACCCTTAGGTTGGGAAGATCCCCCAGAGGAGGAAATCGCAACCCACTCCAGTGTTCTTGCCTGGGAAATCCATGGGCTAGGGCTCACAAAAGAGTTGGACATGACTTAGCAACTAAACAACAGCAAATAGACAAATACTGCAGTTACCAATAACCTAACCTCCCTAAACTAAGTTTTCTGACACAGGGTTACTAAGATAACTTTACAGAAGCTATAGACAAGAGTTTCTTCATAAAAGTAAGACTGAATAGACCATTTATTCTAAACATTCATAATTTTAATATACATTTTCTAATATAAATTTGGAAGTTAATAAAATGGAAAAATAAAGTCTATTTTTTAACACATGAATTTATGAGTTATTACAGAAAATTTTTTTTTTCATTTGATGAGTAGTTGGTTTCAGAATTGTATCAAATAAATAGTTTATCTTCAGCTCTTTCTTAAGCTCCAAATTTGTACATACACCTACCTACTCAACATATCTACCTGAATACTCTAAAGCAGTCTCAAATTGAACATGCTTGTAACTAGTATGATTATAACATGATCTTTTCTTTTTCCAAACCTGCTCCTCTCTGTGTTTCCCCTCTTAGTATATAGCCTCATCATGCCTCCATTTCTGCACTTCAGAAAGTGAGGAGTTATCTATAGATAATAGCCTTTATAGTAAGTAGGAAACAGGTTAGTTTGCTCCAACAAAGAGTATGTAATTTGTGTGTGCTTAGTCGCTCAGTCATGTACGACTCTTTGTGACTCCATGGACTGCAGCTCACCAGACGCCTCTGTCCACGGAATTTTTCAGGCAAGAATACTGGAATGGGTTGCCAGTGGGTTCCTCCTCCAGGGAATCTTCCTGACTCAGGGATTGAACCGTGTTTCTTGCATCTCTTGAACTGGCAGGAGAATTCTTTATCTCTGTGCCACCTGGGGAGCTGTGTGTAATTTAACACAGGTTAAATAACACAGAAGCCCTTTTCTCTTTCATGTGGTTTCCAAATAAGTGGTCTGAAGAGATAAGTTGTTGAGGTAGCCTTGCTATCATCAGTACATGACTTCCATTTTGGAGTTCAAAGCAGTTTTTCAAATGCTGACCATCTCTCTGTGGGAAAAGAGGAAAGTTAGGAAATAAAACCCATGATCAAATAGTACCATGTATCATTTTTACTCACATGCCACTGGCCACAGCTTAGTCACAAGGACACATCAAACTGCAAAAGGAATTGTAGTCTGGAAATGATTGCCCGTGAGCCCAGGTAAAATCCCAGTGGGCCAGCATGGTTTGAGATGAAGATTAGGGACTCTGAGGGCAAACAGTCTGGCTTCAAATTCCTCCTCTACCACTGGCCAAGCTGTGTACTCTTGGGTAAGATAATTTGCTTCTTTCTGCATCAGATTCCTCATATGGAAAATGTGCATAATTTCATCTACTTCACAGAAAACTACTTATAAAGTATTTAGAACTGTGCCTGGTACAATTAAGTCTTTTACAGCTCAAATGAGTGGGAAATAATATATATTGCATCTCTTAATAGCAGCAGATAATAGGTACTCATGGACCACAAACACCAAAATTTCAATCCCTTTCATTTATTCTCCATATTTAATCTGTCATCAAATTCTGTTAGTTTTTTTTTTAAACTGTCCCCAGGTCTGTTGTAACCATTTTGAATCGTCCCTTCCTTCCCTCCACTCTAAAATATGCTCTCCAGACTCTCTCCAAACTGAAAGCATAATCATTTCATTCTCCATCCATCTTTCGCCATGGTTTCTCAAAGCTTCTCAGGGCTTTTAGAAGGAAAGAAACAAGGACGGAAGAAAGGAAGGCACGAAGGAAGGAAGCCTTACAAGGCTGCATACCCCTGGGCTCTGCCTATGCTTCCGGCTTCCTCTTTCCCAGTCTCTCAACACTCTAAGTGATATTAATAGGCCTTATTTCTGTTCACTTTGTTGCTATACCAGGTTTCCTCTAGACCCAATGTTCTTGCCTGTTTTCTTCCCCCTGCATGGAATGTACTCACTCCTCTTTCAGTCGACTAATATTCTTTTTTTGTTTGAAATTTAAATTAATTATCACTTCCTTTGTCAAGTCTTGGTAATCACCTAAATAAGGCCACTTCCTGGTTTATAGATGGCCATCTTCTCACTGTGTCCTCATCTGGCAGAAGGAGAGAAGGAGCACTCTGGGGCCTCTTTTCTAAGAGCACGAATTCCATTTATAAGGGATCCATGCTCATAACAAAATCACTTCCCAAATGCTTCACTTCCAAAGACCATTTTACTGGGGTTAGGATTTCAATCTGTGAATTTTGAGGGGGACATAAAAATCAATTTTTAGCACCATACATGTGTATGAAGCTGTCTTGTACCCTGCAGGCAAGCCCATTTGCTATATTAATGGCAGTGGGTGAGTGTCATCACTGCCATATGCATCAGAAGAGTCAATCATCTGAGCTCTGACCAAATCCTTGACTCACAAATTGTGATATCCTATAAACAATTATTGTTTTAAGCTTTAGAGTTTCTGGGTTATTTGTTAAGTAACAATAGTGAACAGTAACCTAATAGGAAATATGCATTTCTCAGAATTATCCTGAAACTTCTAATCCTTGTATCATAAGAGTAGGCCATAATTCACCTAAAACTTACTAAACATGTTTAGTAGAACCCACTAGTATAATTCAAGCACATAATAATTTAGCTCTGCCATTTTTTCCTCTCTAAAAGAAGAAAAAAAAAAAAACTCTCCTAAACTTTTATTCTAGAGTGTATTGATAGCTAGTTTAGTTACCTACATTTTTGCCAATAATGCTGCATGTTTTTCTCTTTGTTTACAAATTCAGTACAGCTGTATAGGCTTGCACTTGAACAATGTGGGGTTAGGGTAATTGACCCTATCTGAAGTCTAAAATTCATGTATAAATTTACAGTCTGCCTTCTTATGCATGTTTCCATATCCATTGAACTATATGCGGGCATCATATAGTATAGTAGTTTTCATCTTTTGGAAAAATCACCATATAAATGAACCCACGTAGTTTAAACTTGTGTTGTTCAAGGATCAATCATATTTTAAATAAACATCTGAGTGAACAACTAGTAAAAATGTTCATCCAGGCGAGAATCGGAGAAAAATGAAGGAAAAGACCTAAAACCTAGAGACACAGTAAATGTCTAGCAGTTAATTTCGAGACTGCTTTAAAAGTGAAGTGAAAGTGTTAGCTGCTCAGTCGTGTCTGACTCTTTGTAACCCCATGGACTGTAGCCCACCGGGTTCCTCTGTCCATGGGAGTCCCCAGGCAAGAATACTGGAGTAGGTTGCCATTTCCTTCTGTTTGCTTCAACTTCCAAAGTTTAACTAATTTCATTATATGAGTATGATTTTTTTTTTCTTTTAGTTTGCGAGGAATTTATTTTAAAATAATTATTTTATGTATTGTGAATTATTTTAAAATTTGAATTTTTAAAACATTTTTCCCATGAAGAGCTCAGTTCTACTTGGATAATACCAAAGGATTAAAGGTTGAAAATCTAGTTAGGTCAAACATCTTTCATGGAGTTTTATCCAGGAAGTGAGATTTCAAATCAAAGGGATTCTTCACAATATCTAAGTTTATGTATCTCACATTGCTGATGAGATGTTCTGATGCCCTTGAAAATTCTCTGATGCTCATCCAAACAGATTGCTCATGTCAGTATCTCTGAAAACATAAGCATATATAGAACTTTCCTTCTTGATTACTCCTTATAAATTTATTTACTTTTTTTTTATCATAATCACCAAAGTCATCCCGTGAATAGCTGTGGTCAATTTCTTCCTCAGTGGCATTAAAGAATCTAACATTTAATATTTATACAAGCAAACTAATTTCTATGAGTCACAGTATATTGTGAATCCTTGTCTTACAGTATAGTACCCATAAAAATGTGTTATATAAAAGTATTCTTTCTTTTATCTCTACTTCAGGTACTGTTTCCTGAATTTCTAACAGCTTTTCTTTCTTTCTTTTATTTTTTCATTATTTTTTTGCATTTAAAACAAATTCACTTATGAATCTGGCAAACAAACAGCATCTTTAACCAAAGAACAGGGTATCTGATTCTCCTTCAAACAGACAAGAACATATTTTCTTTGGAGTGATCAAAGGGACAGGGCAGTTGGCAAATTTCAAAGCACGATTATGTGTTCTCTCTAAAGCCAACTGCTGAAAGAACTCATTGGCTAAAAAAGAGCTTCACTTTTTTTTTTTTGGATGAAGTTTTTAATTTTATTTATCTGGGCAGTTATAAAATGGAATTCTTTCTTGTGGTTCCCAAATAATAAATTTCATAGATGTATATGGCAGAATGACAACATTAAACTTATAGTACATTCTCCAGGAACCAAAAGCTGGCATCTTATTGAGATGTCCACAGTTGGAAACCACAGCTGAAAGGTCTGTGGTGATTCCTATCCAACAGCAAGTGCTAGAAGGTTTTCTCTGCAAATACCCCTCATAAAAGACAGACACGTGTGCATTGTGTATGTATGTTCAGTTCCACAGTCATGTCCCGCTCTTTGCGACCCCATGGACCGTAGCCCATCAGTGTCAGCTGTCTATGGAATTTTTCTAAGCCAGAACACTGGAGAGAGTTGCCATTTCCTACTCCAGTGTAGCTTCTCAACCCAGGGACCGAACGCACTTCTCTTGCAACTCCTGTATTGGCAGGCAGATTTTTTTTTAACCAATGCACCACCTGGGAAGCCCAAAAAGACAGATACAGAGCATCTCATATTTGAAGATCCCTGCTTCATGCATTGGAGAAGGAAATGGCGACCCACTCCAGTGTTCTTGCCTGGAGAATCCCAGGGACGGGGGAGCCTGGTGGGCTGCTGTCTATGGGGTTGCACAGAGTCGGACACGACTGAAGCAACTTAGCAGCAGCAGGAGCAGCAGCTTGCCTGCTAGTAAAAGTATCTGGAAAGCACCAGGATAGCACCTATAGCAAAAATAATCCCCAATCTAATTCATATGATTTTAAAAACAAACAAACAAACAAACAAAACCCAAAAACCTC
This sequence comes from Capra hircus, assembly GCF_001704415.2. Taxonomy (NCBI): domain Eukaryota; kingdom Metazoa; phylum Chordata; class Mammalia; order Artiodactyla; family Bovidae; genus Capra; species Capra hircus. The sequence goes on from NC_030808.1 coordinate 18,796,479, forward strand.
CTAATGAACTTCCAAATGATTCAGCCTCATCCCATCTTCAGTAGGCCAGCAACTGACTTCTTTCTTCTTAATAGATTTCTGGTAATATTTTGCTTTCTTTCACAAGTCAGAGGTACATTCATGAACTAGGAAAAAGAAAAACAGCATACCTGGCTTAATTCTAATTTAGCGGGTTTTGCTGCAAACAAACAAAAACAGCTGAGAGTAATTGTAGGTAGGCCTGGGATTGTTGTTCTATTGAAATTCACTTACAGTGCCTAGACAGCATTAACTCTGTGTCACCTGAGAGATATTAGTCTAAGTTGCTTAAGGCATTTTGTTCAAGTAGCAAAACAAACCTCCTTTTCACTGTGCAAAGTCTATGCTTTGAAGCTATGGGAGCAAGAAAAAAAGAAAACCTAAAATAGTCTCTGCCCTTGATATATTTTAGAAGAGAGAAATTTCTGTAGATGATGGTACATAGCAGAGGTTTTGCGTGATTGACCAGTTCTCTCAGAAACAGAAATGAGTAGAAGGCAGAAACATCAATTGCATTTCAACTGGACTAATGTCTTTGGACTCAGAATAGCCTGAAATCAAATCCTGGGTAAACCCCCTAGCAGCTGGTGTTGCCTTGGGGCCTGTTACTTAACTTCTCTAAGCCTCACTTTCTTTACCTCTTTAGTGGGCATCAAAGAACACATCTCTCAGGGCGACTGCGAATATTACATTACAGCGGTAAAATAAATTCTGAGCAACATGTCTTACATTACTAACTTTGAGTTTAAGTTATATAAACTTTTATTTAAAATGAAGGTATTTTACTGCACTGGAACTGACAACACCTTAGTAAAAATTTAATAGCTAACATCAGGAGTTTCCTTAAATGGTAACATTCCCCCAACTAGAACTTTTGCTGAGGTTAAATTGTCACATTATTTTAAAAAGATATTGTTGGTTGATGTTCGGTAAAATGTAAAATCAAAACTTGAAAAATATTTCAAGATGATTTAATTTTATCTGATTGTTTAGTAGGGCCATGTACAGCCCCCACAGATGCTAAATTGGAGACATAGGTAAGCAGTACCCTACTGCATGCCAAGGACAGATGTTTGTAATCAAACTAAGCTAACTGCAACTTTCTGAATTTCCTGGATTTATCTGAAAAAAAAATCTGAGACCTTGTTAAATGTGTGAGGATTATTTGGAGTGATATGAAAGTACAACAAAATGTAATGGAACTATGACACTGAAATTTGAGTAAGGTACAGCTCAATTGTGCCTAGATATTTTCTCTATTGGTACTTAAAATTGCAAGCAATATTGTAAACTTTTTATAGGATGTATAAAACATTGCTGTATGTGATCTTCAGGGTTTCTGTTTCCAGTTGTCTGTTATGTTTCTTCCTGATTATTCTTCTTACTAAACTTTTGCACATCAGCTCTAGTTATAAGATTATTTAAAACAGAGATTTTAAATATCTGTGTGCATGTATTTAAGTTCTTCTAAAGAATTAGAATTTAGTGCTGAAACTTGCTGTGATAAAACAGTAGTAACAAGAGCAGCAATGGGAAAAGCAAAATGTAAAAGAAATTTGGGACTTGATTTGTAGGAGTGAGTTTCTTTACATTCATTGTGCTATTTTGTGGTGGAAAGTCTCTGAAAGTGTTTTTTCAGGAAGCTTGTTTCTGCTAAAATAAATATAGCTGGCATTCACCTGGTCTTTTACCTAGGAATCATCCTATGCTGCTTTAGCCACCAGTAATATGTAAGCATCATTCAGTAATAGCATAATTTACCATGAATACTTGTCTAATTATAATCTTATTAGCATACCACTTTCCCCCAAAGCTATAATGGGATAAGAAACAGAGAAAGGTGAAGAGAATGACTAATGAACCATAAAAGTTACTTTATGGTTTATTTAAATAAAATCTAATCTTAAAACAAAAAATTAGAGTTTCTGCATCTTTAGGGAACAGTGTCATTTAAGCAAATGTCTTAGCGTGACACTATGTAGCATAGGAGATACAGAGAGAAAATCACTGAGATAAAAAAGATGAGAATGAATTTTTAAATCTCAGGAAAAAGAAAGCAAATGACATAGAGAAACAGCAGTCTATGACTTTAAAAGCTGTCATCAAATAAACACATTGTTTTTAGAATTACTCATGCACCAATTTAGCACTAGGATGGTGATATCTTGCACACTACTCCCTAGAAAGGGACAGTTTTTCTTTAAACAATTATCTGCTAAAGACAAGAAAAGAGGTCAATCTAAGCTATGTTTCTGAACATAGTAGAGAGCTAATGGTGGCAAGTTAAATGTCAAAAGTTTGATTTTGATCAAAAGGAAATAAATGTTTAAAAGCTTTGATTTGATAGTTAAATTCAAATAGTGCTCCAATTAACAATTAAACATATAAAATGTTGTAATAAAAGGAAAGATGATGATAGTGAGATGTGTATATATTTTGCCAGTTTCAAAATAATTGGGAATGTTGAACTGTAAAAAATGAAAGACGCTCAGTCATGTCTGACTCTTTGTGACCCCATGAACTGTAGCCTGCCAGGCTCCTCTGTCCATGGAATTCTCCAGGCAAGAATGGTGAAGTGGGTTGCCATTCCCTTCTCCAAACTATAAAGGTGTTCTCATAAAATGGCATTCATATCTGTCTCTGAAATACAGATATAATTTTATTTGCTTCTGTGTAAGTAAGGATGGATATTGGGAAAAGTAAGCAGGCAAACTGGGCTTCCCTGGTGGCTCAGTGATAAAGAACCCACTTGTCAATGTAGGCAACACAGGTTTGATCCCTGAGTTGGGCAGGTCCTCTGGAGGAAGAAATGGCAACCCACTCCAATATTCTTTCCTGGGAAATTCCATGGGCAGAGGAGCCTAGTGGGCCACAGTCCATGGGAACGCAAAAGTATTGGACACGACTTAGTGACTAAAATAACAAAAACAACAGACTATTTCCAGCAAACATAGAAATCCAGTCAGGAAAGAATGATAACGTCTGTACCTACATGTAATCAGAGGGAGAAGGGTTCATCCATATATAGCAAGGTTATGAATTAACTGTTGTAGGAAGAAGGTGACTGTGTAGAATCTGACTAATCCACTGTTCTCAAAGATGAAACTTCTAAATTAGCATGGTTGTTACAAGAAAATCAAATAAATAATAAACTGAAATGAGTATTATCTAAGCAGCTGTTAATAGATGTGGCAGTGGCAAAAGGAAACATGGGAAAAGACCCGGGGACAGAGACAGGGACAAAAGAGTCTATGTAAGTGGAAATCTTACTAGCTCAGGGGCCCCGAAAACATTTTAGGCTCCCAAGTGATTCATGGGAAAAACTAAAAGTGATTGCAGCTTCCATATCTTTTCTGGTTAGTAGTGAAGATGGCTGACTGTGGGGTATGGATAGGAAGCAGTCTTTGTGGTAACTGATTTGGTTAAAATGACTTGAAATCTTTTATTGGTTTACTGCTCAGAAAAAGATATTAATGGGAGGAGGGTCAATGATGTATCATTTATGAAACATTTGCTTACTTAGCTGCTAGAACCAGGGAAGCCCAACTCCTAAAACAAAATAGATAATTGCTATTTAGTTCTCTTTCTTTTATACATATATTATATATATAATATATAATTATCTGTAGTATTTAGTTGTAGTATATGTGTGCAAGAGTGCAGGCTTAGTTATATTTGATTCTTTGGGACCTCATGGACTATAGCCCACCATGCTCCTTTGTACATGGGATTTTCTAGGCAAAGAATACTGGAGGGGGTTGCCACTTTTTCCTTCAGAGGATCTTCCTGATGCAGGGATCAAACCAGCATCTCTTATGTCTCTTGCATTGAGTAGACAGATTCTTTACCAACTGAGCCACCTGAGAAACCCCTATATATATTTAGTTATTGTATATATATTTAATTGTAGTATATAGTTAGTTTTATACATGTATATTTACTTCTATATAGTCAAGGCTATCGGAGAAGGCAATGGCACCCCACTCCAGTACTCCTGCCTGGAGAATCCCAGGGATGGGGGATCCTGGTGGGCTGCCATCTATGGGGTCGCACAGAGTCAGACACAACTGAAGCGACTTAGCAGCAGCAGCAGCAGCAGCATCAGTCAAGGCTATGGTTTTTGCTGTGGTCATGTATGGATGTGAGAGTTGGACTGTGAAGAAAGCTGAGTGCTGAAGAATTGATGCTTTTGAACTGTGGTGTTGGAGAAGACTCTTGAGAGTCCCTTGGACTGCAAGGAGATCCAACCAGTCCATTCTAAAGGAGATCAGCCCTGGGTGTTCTTTGGAGGGAATGATGCTAAAGCTGAAACTCCAGTACTTTGGCCACCTCATGCGAAGAGTTGACTCATTAGAAAAGACTCTGATGCTGGGAGGGATCGGGGGCAGGAGGAAAAGTGGACGACAGACGATGAGATGGCTGGATGGCATCACTGGATGGACGTGAGTCTGAGTGAACTCCGGGAGATGGTGATGGACAGGGAGGCCTGGCGTGCTGCGATTCATAGGGTTGCAAAGAGTTGGACACGACTGAGCAACTGAACTGAACTGAACTGATACATGTATATATATATAAATATGTATTTTGTTATATATGTATATATTTAGTTCTGGGCAAGTCATCTAATCTTATGGTTCCTAAATTTCTTCATCTATAAAATGATGCTTATTTATGGTACCTTTTTGAGGAATCAAGTATTTGGCAAATTTTGAGTCACCTACACTGTAGTTAGAAATCATGACTGAAAATACTTTGTGTTCCTCCCAGAGAAGATTCACTTTAAAGGTAGTATTGCTTCTCTTGTATCTTTAAAGAGCCTCTTCAGACTTTTATATAATCCAACATGCTGGCAAAAATAAATAAATAAATAAATAAATAAATAATGACCTAAACAGCAAAATAGCATTTAAGCTTAACTCGACTGCATTACTTAAGGGTTCTCTAAGAATAATAGACACCAAAATAGTACAAAACTACCTCGACATTAAGGGATCATACAATATTCATTACTCCAACTAAAATAATGCATAATAGAAGCATCCAGCACTTTCTAAACTAGTTCAATTTCAGTTTGACTGATGATTTTGGAGCCTTTGTTTATCTAAGTGCACCAATGTCAAGGGAGTAAATACATATATCATTAAACCATTAACTGTGTATCTGCTTAAGCCATCTACTTTGGAAAGATCTAGTACTGTTAGGCTTAGACATTTCAATTGAATTAACCATTTTGAGTCATATTTTACACAGTAATTATGTGAAATATCAAAATTTGAAAGCAACTTTTATTCTATCACCATTTTACTTTAAAACATAAATCACCATTTTACTTTAAAAGCAAAAACATCAAAAGAAAGCTTTTGCAAAACACTTCAGAAAACAAACAAACAAACAAAAGCCAAAAAAACTAGAAGTGGGATGTAAAGCAGTTGGGACCAGATATTTTAGGCTCCAAGTCTATGACATTGGGCCTTCTCCCTATTCTTGGTACTAGGTGTTTAGCCAGAGTTAGGGTTGTTCCTCATTTAAGTATAATTAAATCTGACCTGAGCTAGGAAAATCTAGATTGTTAAAAAATATAGAATATAAAGGTTGTGCTCAGTTTACCGGAAAATAAAGTAGGTAAAACCTAGAAGACAGCGCATAGTGAGAAAAAAGAAATTTAAGATTGGCATTACTCACAGCAGGTTTAGTCAGCACCCTAGTGTCGGGATGTTTGATGCTGGTAAACATTAGAAACACTGGCAAGATTTTGTCATCCATTCAAATTTATGCACAAGTAGGCAGAATCATATGAATAAATTTCAAAGGAAATGAGAATGAAAACTGTGGTATGTATGTTTATAAAAGTAGAAGTGAAAGTGTTAGTTGCTCAGCTGTGTCTGACCCTTTGCGACCCTATGGACTGTAGCCCACCAGGTTCCTCTGCCCATGGAATTCTTCAGGCAAGAGTACTGGAGTGGGTAGCCATTCCCTTCTCCAGGGGATCTTCCCAACCCAGGGATCGATCTGGGTCTCCAGCACTGCAGGCAGATTCTTTACAGTCTGAGCCACTGGAGAAGCCCATGTATGTTTGTATAAAACACCAGAAGTCTGACAAGATTACATTTTTTGATTCTAAATTATTTCTTTTTTTAGTAGAAAATTAATGTCAGGTCCTGGACTTCCACAAGGACTATTTATATTTGTTCAAGAAACCTCAAATTCATGACTGCTCATATGGCATAAAAAATTGTCCACATAAAATAGAATAAAGCATTACAGAAATATTTAAGTGATCCTTCAGACACTTAATGAGCTGATAATGTCAGAGAGTAGAAGTGCAAAAATTCTCAGCTGAATTCAGTTGAATCATAGCAAAAGTCTTGGTTGAACAATCTCATTTATCTGCTTTAGGTGATCCTTTTTTGCGTACTGACCTTTATTATATGACTTGGCAAAATTGCATATCACAAAATGGCAATAGCCTCTACAGTTTGTTTTGAAGGTTCCAAACCTCAAATATTAAATTGATGAATGCTGTGGTACATTGCAAAGCATTGTATTTCAGACACATTTTATAAATTCCATTTTGTGTTTCACAAATCAGTTTCTAATCAAATTCAACATTCTCTGGAAGATCTTATACTACATAGCAAAAAATATGTGTTAAAAAATCACTTCCTGAAAGAGAGGTGGGAGAGCACTGTATTAACACAATGCTTCTTTAGAATATTTAAAGGAATCTTGATCAAGAGGAAGGCGATATATGTATACACATGGTCGATTCATGCTGTTGTACAGCAGAAATTAACATAACATTGTAAAACAATTATATTCCAATAAAAATGATCTAGGTAAAAGTATATATAGGCTATATATATATTTATGCTAAAGTAAACTTCTGTTGACTATATCCTAGTTTATTTTTTGTATATGTATATGCTTCTGTTTATGTATGCCCTTAGGATGGGGGAGGAATCTTAAGAGGGTTGTCCAATACATTGTCACTTGCTAGGGTTATTCAATTTATCTCAAGTGCAATAACTACAATATCATAGACTATTAGAATTGGAAATAATCTTTAACTTATTTTTGCCTATCTAAACATTAAAGTATCACCGCAAACTTTCACACAAATTTTAATCCAGCCTCTGTTTGAACATATCCAGTTTGTTTTTGAGGAAAATGATCTGTCCTGTGAATCTGAAGTCCTAGATTCGGAGGTCCATTTGTCAAGCTCCCAGGCTTCTGACCTTTTCTTCCTTTGACTTTTGTGCTGGAAAGAGAACTGCCAAGATCTCATCTGACTCTCAGATTTTATGATTATCTCAGTCACTGAGAGCCCAGGAATCTAATCAAACCCTGCACTGCTCTTGGAGTTAGAGGATATTCTTTGGGTCCAGCTGAAACACTCCTCTGGTCTTTCAGCCTCCATTCTCAGAATCATATCTCTTGGTTTTTAGAGTCACAATGAGAATATGAATCCTGACACTGCTCAGGAACAAGTTCTAAATTCTAACACTCTTTAAGACCAGGGGCATTCTTATTTTACGTGTAACAATATTCTTTTGATGAAAGTGAAGTCAGTCTTTGGCGCTCTTCTTAAAGAAGCTAAAACAAAAGGGGCCATCAAATACACTCTCTGCTGAATTACACAAACTATTATGTATGATGGAGTGGACCCCCATCAGTAGGCATGGAGATCACCTGGAATGTCCAGATGGTTCCTTAGAATGAGGGTTTTCAAAAGCCCATTGCTAGACATATGTGTCTGCTTAGAATGTTTAACCTTCATGGTCTTTAATCATGTAGCATTATGTGAAATGCCACTGGCTGAATGGCTTGATGGAGTGTTTTGAAGCTGTAGAGTTTCCAATCTCCTGGCCACCACCAGAGGCCCTGCAGACACTGGGAATGTGGGCCCTCAGTTTGAATGCCTCTCTATTGGTCTATGAGAAAAGAGGGCAGATGGGAGTCAGCCTTCACATTGTGTGGGATGGGTCTAAGGAGTGCTATGAGGAAAAGAGTGAGTGAGAAAGAGGGAGAGAGAGAGACAAAGAGATCAACTGCTTGGGAGGGCAAGGAAATACCTGTTCTGATTCTTCCCTAATTGTTGATAATCTCAAAAATATTTTCCCCTCAAAATTAAGTTCCTGTGAAGAAGATCCTTTCGGGGATTTTTAATTCTCTGAGGGTAAAAATATCACCTGGCATGGAAGTTTATTACTCTATATGCCATAAGTAATGAAAAAGCCAGTAAGGATTAAAAGTCCATCCTTGTTCATTTTAAGGGCAGCTGAAGTATATGGGGAATGGCTTCATAGTAGGAGACACTCTCTCGCATCAGCCTGTCCTGACACTGAGTGTTGACTCTGCCACTATCCCCAGGTGCAAGGATCTGAACTCCTCTGAACTTCAGTATTCTCATCTGTGAAGCTGGAATAATTTCAGCATTGTGGCAAAAATTAGAAAAAATAAATAAACTATGCAGAAAGCTTGTCATGGTGCCTGAAACTTAGTCAACTCATAAAGCAGAGCTATTATTAACTCTTTATTTGGATTATAATGATGGTAGAGTGCTTGTTAGGAATGTTGACAATCTTTTAGCAGCTGAGCTTGACCCAGGACCCTTTTGTGTGTGTAAGTGCTTTGTCCCGTTTTAGGCCATTTTAGTTTCCGTCTATCTGACTTGAAGTTTTTTGCTTGAGCTTTTATTTTTAAAAAATGTTGCCAGATCTTGCTTCTGCTACTTCTGAAGAGCTCTAAGGCTTCATGGCAACATCTCTTGCTCGCTTTTCAGAGTCCTAATTCTATCCAAACAGAAGCATCTGAGTTCTTTCTTTCATGTACTCGGGGTGCTGGTGGTTGGGGGGGGGTGGTCCAACATTTTTGTTGTTGTTGCTGAAACTCTGGAAAGAAAGCAGGGCATGGAGCTGTGCTAGCCAATTTGGCAGCGTCCTTTTTTCAGCCCACTTGGCTGTGCACAGTATTCTGTCTGAGTTTGGGAAGATCTGTCTGCTTTTTTCCTTTGAAGAGAGGCAATGAGAAATGAGGCAATGGATTTGTCTTATACAACAGCCTGGAAAAAATAGGCCATGGCCTAACAAATAAGAAGAGTTGCATGGCCTCATTCCAAGAGTTCCTGGCTGGGGACAGGGGGACAGGTTGAGACGCCGTCTGATAAATTTTGGTTCCTAATTGCCCTCTTTCTTGAAACAAGTCTTGCTTAAAACAAAAGGTGGGAGTAGGCAGGAGGAAGTGTAGTTCCTTATATAGAATGATGTTCCTCCATCAAGAATCAATATTATGCAGATTTGGAAGTCACAGGTCACATCATGTTTCCCTAAGCACAGCAGTCAACCCTACAATCCCTGCATATGGCAGTAAGATGTGACAAGGGGTAGGCACTACCCAGTCCCAGGTGCTCCTCTTCTGAGACTGGTTTAAACCATTTCCTTGTCAAACAAGTTCAAATGACCATACACTGTCCCTCTTTGCTATGCTTGTCTCAGCAAAGCACTTTGTCCTTGTGGGGTCTGCCTTTTCCAAGATGACTTGTTCTGTTTCTCTCCTTGTTGTTTTCTTTTCCAATCAGTGAGGGAGCCCCAGACATGAACTGTAACAGGGGTTTCTCACTCTCTACTCCTCCCCTCTCTATAGACACACACACACACACACACACACACACACACACACTACCATTTTAATTGCCATTTCCACTGATAACTGAGTGATGTCTTTCCTATCGGACACTCTTTGTTATTTTGGTTTGAAATTCAAGGAATAAGGGAGGCTGGGATATCATCAATCTCAGAGGTGGCTGGTCTGACTCAGCGTCTGCATCAAAAATAGTGCTCTAAAAAAAGGCAGTCTCCTCCTCGCTGTGAACACCTAGATTTCTACCTTCCCGGGGCATCATTCACTTAACTCCTTGACTGCCTGCCTGGGTTATGATGGCCGCAGACTGAATCTGTATTTCTTCATCTCGGAATAATGCTCCTCAGAGCTGCTTTATGGAGCTATTCACAGATGAGAGCGGGAACGAGCCTAACAGCCCAGCTCCCTTTTCTGTATTCTGTAACATTCTCATCTCAGCCACTGTGTCTGGCAACCACACAATGAGTCCCTCCCTGCGTGTGTCAGGGAGATGGATGGTATCTGCAGTGTCTGCATCTCGGTGCTGACTCTATGAGCTCCTGCTGAACCTCACCTCGCAATGCTCGACTCTGTGCCATTGGATCAGATAGGCAAACCGCCCCCTTCCAAGAAATGTCTTATTTTCTCCCAACACAAAATGCTTTAATGGAAATAATGACACACATTAGGCACGTTGATGGATAGCATGTTGTACTTTCATCCTCCATATTCCTGATTATAGGACTCTGTTTTTGTCTCGTTGCTCCATTATTTTTTTTTCAAAGCTGAAACAAAGAAACTACAAGTCTAGGTAGTGGTTCTTTACAGGCATCTCCTACATCTCTGCTTTCTTATACTGTATGGAATCAGAAAACACAAATAACAATGGATATTAATGAGCCCCCGTCTCCTTATCAGGGAAGTACCAGTTCATTTTGGCTACTTTTGCCTCTGATCTAAACTGGCTGGATTTTGTTTCAGCATGAAATCAGTTCTGAACCGTGTACAAATGTGCCACCGTGGGGTCTTTGGTAATGGATTATCAGTAAGATCTCAGTGACGCTAGGACCATGTGGGCATATCTGAGCAAAGTGGAATCATGTGGGATTGCAACCAAAGGAAGAAAAACAAGGACTATTTTTACTATCTGCTTTCTAGAGCTGACTTCATGGGCATGTATCTTACGTTGTCACACAGGGCTGCACACGTGGATGGGCAGTTTAATGCTCTACTAAGGTCTTCTTAAAATTCTCAATGATTTGTGAGCAAGAGGACCTGAAGATTCATTTTGCATTAGTCCAGTAAATTCTGCAGCCACCCCGGGTGCCATGCACTGCTCCATGTTTTGTTGCTGGTGACAGGATTCCTCCTTGGTTTTTTCCTTTCTGCTCAGTTTTGACTGAGGTGAAGCAGGACAGACAGCAGCATAGGTGTTAGGACACTGAAGTGAGCATGTGGCAGCCTGCCACCCCATTCAAAAGGTTATGTAGGAAGTGGCCATGAGAACTTGCTCCATATGTCCTGGACCCTTTGATCAGATCAAGGGTCTCAAAAAGGTTTTGAGATGTGTGCAGGCATCTGTTCAGAGAGAGAGCAATTCCCTTGCTGTGAGTCCCCTTCCTTGTGGTTGGGAAGATAAGGACTGGCTTCCCAGGTGGCTCAATGATAGAGAACCTGCCTGTCAATTCAGGAGATGACAAGCAACCCAGGTTCAATCCCTTGATCGGGAAGATCCCCTAGAGGAGGAAGTGGCTACCCATTCCAGTATTTTTACCTGGATAATTCCATGGATGGAAGCGCCTAGAGAATTACAGTCCATGAAGCTGCAAAGAGCTGGACACTACTGAGCACGCGTGCATACATTTTATATTGGAGTATAGCTGATTAACAATGTTGCGATAGTTTCAGGAAGGCAGCAGAGGGACTCAGCCATAACATACATGTATCCATTCTCCTCTAAACTCACCTCCTCCCATCCAGGCTATCACATAACATTGAGCTGAGCCCCATGTGCTATGGGTCCCCAACAGTAAGACTTTGTTGGTTATCCATTTTAAATATAGCAGTGTGTACATGTCTATCCCAAACTCGCTAACTATCCCTTCCCTCCATCCTTCCCGCTGGAAACTATAAGTTCATTCTCTAAGTCTGTGACTCTGTTTCTGTTTTGTAAATAAATTCATTTGTATCATTTACTTTTAGATCCTGCATATAAAAGAAGCCATATAATATTTCCCTTTCTCTGTGTGACTTACCTCACTCAGTATGGTAACCTCTAGGTCCATCCAGGCTGCTGCAGTTGACATTAGTTCACTCTTTTTAATGCTTGAAGAAAATAAGAGACTTAAGGGAGACACAAAGTACGTGTATCTTGCTCATGCTTGAGAAAGTTACAGTGGACTATGGCTCAGATACAACTCATGCTTGGAAATCTATAAACTAAAGAGAGGCTTAATAGGGGCTCAAAGGGAAGTGATCTAATTTGCTGGAACAGGTTATGATGCTGAGCATTGGCGGTGGACCATTTGCAAGAGAGCCTTGATGTGGAATTATCGTAGGTCTCCCAAGGTCTATGTTGGGGCTTCTGGAGGCATGAGGAGCCCCTGAGGGAGGGCTGTTCAGCTGGTGAGTAGTGGTTGATGCAGGAGTAAAGGACCTAGAATAGAAATGCATCTGCTGGGACCAAGAAAGCCATAAGAAAGATTGGCTAAAGAGAACATTCGAAAAGCACGCTAAAGTAACCATGAGGACAAGGGTTGACTGTAATCATTCTGGTAGCCTCCCTCTAGGAACTGTCAGCTTCGACTACCTGACAACCAGAAAGCACAAAGCCACCCAGGTAATACTTTTCCTTCTCTTCATCATTGATCCCTAAATGAAGCTAAGACTGGGAGAGATGATGAGCTGGAAGGGACAAGCCCCAGAAGCCTTGCACCACTGTAAGTCCCAGCCTATAACAGGTGCCAGCTGGTTGAGGGGTTAAGTTGCATGCTAAATCAGGTTTGGAATTTTCACTGCTCTATCAGACTAAACAGTCCCATGACTGAATTGAGCCTGTGCTCCAATTGAAAGTAATGGTTGGATCTCCTTTTACCTAATAACAGAGGAAAGTCAGAGAAAGCTGTCTGAGTGTTCCCTCTAGGGACACGAGGAGGTTATATTTTCTCCCACTTTATCATTAAACCTTGTTCACTGATCACAGTGAACATGCATCATGCCTGCTGACATATTGGTCACATCCTTATTACCCATCCAATCATCCAGGTGTTTTGCAGAGAGTACTATCCAAATGTCGGAAAGGAGAAAAATAAGAAACTCAGAGGTTAAAAGACCTTAGCAAATTAATAAATGATGGAGCTAGAATTTAAAACCTGGTTTGTCTTTTTTAAAGCTTATTCTTTTAATCATTAGACTCTCTTTCCTAAATTAGAAAAAACAAAAACCAAAACCACCATCTATTAAGTACCCACTATATGTCAGGATAGTGCTAATGGCCTCACATATAATATGATTAGATTATTTACTCTTTACATAAGGCATAAGTTAGACGTGCACCTACAGAGAAAGCTGAGATGTACAGGGTTTTAGTAACTAGTCAGTAACTAGTCTGAAACTGCATGGATAGCTATTATCTGCCTGACCATAAACTTGTGCAGTTCATTAAGAGAAAGAAATAGAGATTGAGACAGAGAGATTAATTTCTCCCCCTTTTTATTCTTAAATAAGTCATATCTTTGCTAAAACAGAATAAGATGGAAGTCTTCCTAATTATATAGCCAGTCAAGCATGGATGGTTGCTTCAGTCATGTCCGATTCTTTGCAACCCAATGGACTGTAGCCTGCCAGGCTCCCTCTGTTCATGGGATTCTCCAGGCAAGAATAGTGGATTGAGTTGCCATGCCCTCCTCCAAGGGATCTTCCTAACCCAGGGATCAAATCCATGTCTCTTTAGTCTCCTAAACTGGCAGGTGGGTTCCTTACCAAAGCCCCACCTGGGAAACCCTTATAGAACCAGTAGTACTCACCAAAGAAAACCCAAAAGAATTATTAGCTACTCATAGTCCCATGAAGAGGTACCATAAATAAAGAAAGAGAAAACTAACAGTCATGACAATCTTAGCCCAGGATGAAGTGACCAGCTCTGCATGACTCATTGTCAGTGAAGCTGTAATGTTAGAGAGAGGACAGTACCGTCTTGTCTCCAGGAATATCCAGGGAAGTCTACATGGAAAAGGTGAGTCATTAATAATAGTTTTATATAAATAATTTGAGAACAACAACAGGAAACATCCAGGTTGGGGAAGTGGCAGCAATAGCAAAATCACAGAACTGGGGATAATACAACTAACAAAAGGAGAAAGCAGGAAAAGTTGGTTTTTTCTTTCCTTGAAAGACTGCTATTTTTTCTAGAAGAGTGGGCCATATGTTGAAGCTCCATTATTTATGCAGAGAGCTGCGGTCAGGACAATAGATATGAACATGATGTGATGGGAAATGATAGGCCAGGGATTAAGTTATGTTTTTGAAATGTCTGTCTGAGAATGGTATGCTGGAACTTCCCCAGTGGTCCAGTGGTTAAGACTCTACACTTCCAATGTGGGCTGCAGGTTCGATCACTGGTCTGGGAACTAAGATGCCACATTCTGTGCAGTTTGACCAAAGGAAAAAAAGAGGAAGGAAGAAAAGAAAAAGAAAATAGAGTGAGGGTGACTAGAATTGGTTAGTATTGCCCCAGTACAATATGGCACCTCATTTTAGCCAGTGCAGAATATACTTTTGGATTCTCTCGGTTTTCTTTCTGGATTGAGAGTAGAAAGAAATGGGGATGGGAGTAGAAATACTTGGAAGATAGATGTATGGATGTGTAGATTCCAGAGAAGTGTATATCTGCAAACTCTAAGGGAAGAGCTGTAGTCCTGAATCAGTGTGGGACTTTTTATCATTTTATGTTAAATAGTGCATTTAAAGCTCAAAGCTGAGTGAACCAGTACAACAAAGCACATGGTAAATTTTCAATATCTATAATAGTACAGAGAAAAATCATCATTCTGGTACTGGGAAGCATGACATTGGTATAAATAACAGTGACTTCAGTTGAAATTATGTTTTTTCTTTTGAGGTACAATATTGCTATATGGAGAAAAATTGTATTTCTTTTCCTCTTAGCATTTTTCTTTTTGGCTCTGCTTTGCAGCATGCAGGATCTCAGTTCCCCCACCAGGAATCAGACCCTCATCCCCTGTGTTGGGAGTGCAGAGTCCTAACCACTGAACAGGGAAGTCCCTCTCTTAACATTTTAAAATCAGCATACAATGGTTACCTGTGTTGCCTGTTCACAGTGGAATAGTCAAAGAAAATCCTGGATCTACTAAACTCTTAAGAGTGAATAACAGCTATTTTAAACCCCCCTAACATACTTTCTGGAGTTGGAATGCTGCATCGAAACGTATCATCAAAGGCTTTGCTGCAAAGTGCCAGGATGCTATTGAATAAGTTAACAATGAGGCAGGGAGGGGCTTTTAATTTGCCCCAGACTTCTCTTACAGTGTCTTGGTAACAAGCTCTGATGTATTCTTGCAGGGAAGGGGAAGGGAGGAGTGGTTGGTGATGGGGAGTAAGTCATTGATGTGGTGCATTTTCCAAATCTCTCACTGGCAATATCCATACTGTAGTTTCTATTTGAAGTGTTGACAATGGAGGAAACATTACTGAGAATGGCTGTCATGGATCAGCCAATAAAGCCTGAATCGCCCTTTCCTTTCACATCCACTTGTCCAGTATGTTCTGACACAAAACAGCATCAACTCAAGGGGCGAAGTAAGGTTACCTAGGATCCCAGATAAATTTCTTTTAAGTTTGGCTTATTCCTTTGAATGATTTCTTAAAAACTGACCTTTCTGTTGAGGCATTTTCTGGAACAGTAGGATGTCTTATTGAAGCATGCCTGTTGAGAGTCTTTGAACGCCCTTTTTCCCTCCACAGCTGTACAAGTCTACTTCGACTTTGGAGCAGAAAAAACAACATGGTATTGTTTTTCCTTTCCTCTGGAATATTCAGTCTCCATTCTCATTAATACAGTGAAGCAAAGAAATATCAATGTATCGTTGAAACTGGATGTTATTTGTGTTCTCACTTTAAAAAACACTTTTTTGTTTGTTCTGTACCAGTTATCAGTCAACGACATCCCTGTAGGTATAATGCACGTGCGGCTGATTTCTTCAGGGATTTATACCTGGAATAAATGCATGCTGCCCTCACAGACCTGCTTCTTAATTGACAATAGATACAGTCGATGATATGCTTAAAATATCATTAGGAACATACATGGTTGCCAGTTTTACCTAGATTAACATGATGAATCTCTGTGACAACCTAATTAGCTCAGTCACTTTGCTCAAAATGTAGGGCCTTATAGGTCCTTTTTTTCTCATATTTTTTTTCTTTTTTAAATAGTAAAAACAAGATTTCAAGTCAAGATTATTGAAATAAATATTATTTGAGAAATCAGTGCAAATAAATGTGTAAGTCACAGAAAGAAAGAGGACGGAGTAGTCGTGAATGAAATGATGAAAGCGTGAAGAGTTATTCTAATGAAAAGCTATGTTAGAAGAACTCTCAGGCCTGACACTCGTTTGACCCTAAACTTTGTTACTGTCACTATCTCAATTCATTCTTGATAACTTAGAATAGTTATATCCCTGTCAGTAACCTGGTGTGACACAGAAATGTCTCATCTTGTTTTCTGCGATTATTCTTGAGCCAAACAGAATTTATTTCAAAAACACAATCAAAGCTAACAGTATTCTATAATATATTTCTCTTCCTATCATTCATTTCCTTAATTTTTTGCATACTGCCACTTTTTCTCCTTCCAATATTGTTAGGATACAATGTTTGATTCTAGTAACAGCCATCACAAATGGCTAATTATATAACTCTACACAATAGGGAAAAAATCCTGAGTCGCCCAAACTTACAATGGCAGAGATAAAACTTTAGAAGTCATGTTCAGTAAGATGACTCATTCTAATATTGTGAAATCCTGTTTTATATTTGACAGGTGCTTGATAATTATCCAGTTATATATGTGTATTATGCATATGAAAAGTAAGTGAAAGTGTTAACCGCTCAGTCATGTCTGACCCTTTGCAACCTCATGCTGCTGTTGCTGTTGTTAAGTTGCTTCAGTCGTGTCCTATTCTGTGCGACCCCACAGACGGCAGCCTACGAGGCTCCTCTGTCCCTGGGATTCTCCAGGCAAGAATAGTGGAGTGGGTTGCCATTTCCTTCTCCAATGTATGAAACTGAAAAATGAAAGTGAAGTCGGTCAGTCGTGCCCGACTCAGCGACTCTATGGACTGCAGCCTACCAGGCTTCTCCATCCATGGGATTTTCCGGGCAAGAGTACTGGAGTGGGTTGCCATTGCCTTCTCC
This sequence comes from Capra hircus, assembly GCF_001704415.2. Lineage (NCBI taxonomy): Eukaryota > Metazoa > Chordata > Mammalia > Artiodactyla > Bovidae > Capra > Capra hircus. The sequence goes on from NC_030808.1 coordinate 18,813,549, forward strand.
ATGGGCTGTAGCTAAAGGCAAAGGAGTAAAGTGGCAAACTCCACTTGAATGCAGAGTTCCAAAGAATAGCAGGAGAGATAAGAAAGCCTTCCTCAGTTCTCAATGCAAAGAAATAGAGATGGATGAAAAATAAGCTGGAATCAAGATTGCAGGGAGAAATATCGATAACCTCAGATATGCAGATGACACTACCCTTATGGCAGAAAGCAAAGGGGAACGAAAGAGTCTCTTGATGAAAATTAGAGGACAATGAAAAAACTGACTTAAAACACAACATTCAAAAAACAAAAATCATGGCGTTTTGTCTCACCACTTCACGGCAAATAGGTGGGGAAATAAAGGAATCAGTGAGAGACTATTTGGGCGGGCTCAAAAATCAGTGCAGATGGTGACTGCAGCCATGAAATTAAAAGACACTTGCTCCTTGCAAGAAAAGCTATGACAAACCTAGACAGTGTATTAAAAAGCAGAGACGTCACTTGACTGATAAAGGTTCATATTGTCAAAGCTATGGCTTTTCCAGTAGTAATGTATGGATGTGAGAGTTGGACCATAAAGAAGGGTGAATGTCAAAGAATTGATGCTTTTAAAATGTGGTGTTGGAGCAGACTCTTGAGAGTTCCTAGGACTTCAAGGAGATCAAACCAGTCAATCCTGAGGGCAATCAATCCTGAATATTCATTAGAAGGACTGATGCTAAAGTTGAAGCTCCAATACTTTGGCCACCTGATGTGAAAAGCCATCTGGGAAAGACTGAATGTATGAGATGAAGGGGACCTCAGAGGACAAGATGCTTAGATGGCATTACTGACTCAATGAGCATGAGTTTGAGCAGCCTGGGGGAAATGGCAAAGGGCAGGGAAGCTTGGTGTTCTGCAGGTCATGGGGTCACAAAGAGTTAGACAAGACCGAATGACTGAAAAACAACAAGAAATATATCTATATTTAGATATGCTTAGATATGCTGCTCTTGTGGCTCAACTGGTAAAGAATCCGCCTGCAATGCAGGAGACCTGGGTTTGATCCCTGGGTTCGGAAGATTCCCTGGAGAAAGGAAAGCCTGCCCACTCCAGCATTCTGGCCTGGAGAATTCCATGGACTATATAGTCCATGGGGTCGCAAAGAGTTGGACAGGACTGAGCGACTTTCACATCACTAGATCAGTAAAGGGCTCTACTCCACATAATCGTTTAAGGACTGATCTGATGGTCAGTATAACATCTCCACAAAAAGATCTGAAGTCTCAACAGAAGGGAAGAGAGCCTGGAGAATCTTAGATTGGCTTTTCAGTGCTGAGCTGCTCAAAGATCTATTGACCCTTAATTGCATTGAGACTGGGAAGCACAGGAGTGCAAATGGACTTTGTTAAGCATTACTGTTTCTACTACGGTACTTAAGTTACATTAGTGAGAAAGAGAAAGAAAGAAGGGAGGAAGGCCTCTAACAACAGTGAAAACAGTATTCCAATTTTGTGATTCTTTGATTCTTCGACATCAACTGAGCATCTAACAATTCAATTTAATTCTGACATTTACTGTCTAGAATTAGCTCAGTCCCCACCACTTAAGGGTTTAGGCTCTCGAGACTGCCCCACTTCAGACATCAGACACAAATTCCAGAAGCCACTTGTACTTCTCACCCACCAGCAGTAAATTCGAGTGTACACAGGTACCTCCTTAAGTTTGATAATTTGCTAGAACAGCTCACAGAACTGGCGGAAACACTTTATATTCACTGATATTATAAAGGATGAAACTCAGATACAGCCAAATGGAAGAGATGCATAAAGCAATGTATAAGGCGGATGCATGGAAATTCCATGTTCTCTCAAGGCACATGACCTTCCAAAGCATATCAGTGTGTCACCAATTTAGAAATTCTCTTAACTCTATCATTTAGAAATTTTTATAAAGTTTCATAATATAGGCATGATTGAATAAATCATCAATCATTAATGATTGAACTCAAAGCCTAGTCTCTCCCCTTCTTGGAGGTTGTGAAATGAGCCTGAAAGTTCCAACTTTGTAATTATGCATTGGACTTTCTGGAGATCAGCCTAATCACAAAGATATCCAGGGGACCCTAGTCATTAGTCATTAGCATACAAAAGATACTCCCATCACCAAGGAGATTTCAATAATTTTAGAAGTTATGGGCCAGAAACCAGGAACAAAGGCCAAATAAATATTTTTTATTATTCTGTACATTTTAAAACAAATAGAACTTACCTCTACATACAAAAATTAATTCAAATAAATCAGAAATCTAACTATCAAAACTAACACTATAAAACTGTTAGAAGAAAACCCAGGCCTAGAAACTTTTGACTGTGTATTAGACAATAGTTTCTTAAACATGCTACAAAAAGAACAAAAGAAAAAAAATGATAAATTGGATGTCTTGAAAAGTAAAAAACTTTTGTGCATCAAAGGACATTGTCAAAGAAGAAAGATGACAACCCCCAAACAGGAGAAATTTTGCAAGTCATATATCTCATAAGGTTCTCATAACTGTGATATACAAAGAATGCCTCTAACTCAATAATAAAAAAAGATAATCCTAATTAAAAGTGAGCAAAGTATCTAAATAGGAATTTCTCTAAAGAAGATTCACTAATGGGAAATTAGCATATGAAAAGATGCTCAACATCATCTGGTAGCAAGAAAACACAAATCAAAACAAGATGAGCTCTCATTTTATACCCACTAAGATAACTATAATCAAAAACAAAATACTAACAAGTGTTGCTGAGGATCTGAAGAAACTAGAACCTTTATACATTGCTGGTGGGAAAAAATGTAAAAAAAATAACAAAAACAAAACAAGAATGATAGTTTAACAGTTAAAGGTTGAACAGAGTTACCATATGATCCAGTAATTCCACTCCTAGATATAATACCCATAAGTAACAAAAACATGTCCATACAAACACGTGTACATGAATGTTAATAGAAGCATTGTTTATAATGGCTAAAACGTGTAAAGGCCCAAATGTCCATCAATCCATCAACTGATGCATAAGTAACATGGGGTGTATCAATACAATGGAATACTATTAGGCTATTGAAAGGAATGGAGTATAGATTCATGTTACAATACGGATGAACCTCGAAAACATAACTGAAAGAACCTCATTAAAGACCGTATGACTTATGACTCACTCCATTTATATGCAATGTCCAGAACAGGCAAGTAGGAAGAGAATACAGATTAGTGGTTGCCTAGGGCTGGGACAGGGGAGAAGAGGAGTTGGGACAAAATAGGGACTGGATGCTAACATATATAGGATCTTTGTGGATTGAAGATAATATTCTAAAATCGATTGATGATGGTCAGGCAACTCTATAGACACTAAAAAACATTTAATCATACACTTGAAATTTATGATTGTATGGTAGGTGAATATTTCAATATAACTGTTTAAAAAACAGTTACCACAAGAGAGTTAAAAAAAAAAAAAAAGAAAAACACTAGAAAATTTGTCTTTGCTCTGAATTGTGTTCCGTACTTTAGTATAGGGTATTTTTCAACACAGCTCTATTATATCCTTGTAGAGTATAAAACAGATACTAAAAGAGAAATTTTTTAAATTAATAGTCTTCAGTGTGATAAAACAAACAAAATAAAACTTCATTTATATACCTTTTATATTAAAATTTAAAAGAAAGTAGTCAAGTTTTATAGAAACTTAATGTACAAATTGACCTGTGTACCCTCACTTATCCGCGGAGGGTCTGAGGGTCTCAGGCACTCATGGGTGACATTCAGGATATTTTGGAGAAAAACTGGAAATTCAGCAGCTCAGTTGCATCTTTAGATTGATGTACCTTCTGTCCCCTAGAATACATATTGCAAACATATTTATCTCTGTGTGGTTTAGGTGATATCCTCTTAAAGAATAGGTTTATCACCTGCTTTTTCAACTGTCTTGTAAAAGTGAAAGTTGCTCAGTCGTGTCCAATTCTTTGTGACCCCATTGACTACACAGTCCTTGGAATTCTCCAGGCCAGAATACTAGACTGGGTAGCCATTCTTTTCTCCAGGGGGTCTTCCCAACCCAGGGATCAAACCCAGGTCTCCTGCACTGCAGGCAGATTCTTTACTGGCTTAGCTATGGGAGAAGCCCAGGAATACTGGAGAAGGTAGCCTATTCTTTATCCAGCAGATCTTCCTGACCCAGGAATTGAACCAGGGTCTCCTGCATTGCACTCCGATTCTTTACCAACTGAGCTCTCAGAGAAGCCCTAACTATTTTATCTGCAACTTCAAAAAGTAAACTAGATAACAGAATCTTGGAACTGATTTTCAAAAACGTCTTCCAAGTGAACATCTTAATATGAGCTGGTGAACTAAAAGTCACATCCAGTGGTGATATGGATGAAGCTATGGATGGAAAACTAGAGAAGGGGGGAAATGAGTGGGAGATGCAAAGAGATTGATGGAGAGAAGCAACGTGTACAGAGGCATAGCAATGAGTCAACCAATATGGTATAATTACCAATGACGTGGAAAGGCAGTATGAAAGTTTTGAGGATATAGAAAAGAACACAAAGCGCAGCACAGACATTGAGGTTTGGGGTTTCTGATAGTTAAATTATTATCTATAATTAATTATAAATACTTGATTAGTGGAAGTATAATTTCACTTTGCCTGGAAAAGTCAAGGCAGGATCCAAACAGTGGCGATACTGGAGTTGACTCTTCCTGGATGAGAATGAATTTTCTAGATTAAAAAATATAATAAGGAAAAGGCAATGCACACAGAGGGATTTGCTATACACAAGTTTCACAGGGAGAGAACAGGGTATTTGATGGATATTTTCCATGTAGCCAGTACTCATGATATTTGATGGAATGGATAGAGGGTCTAGAATGTGCCATACTTTAGAAAATTGATAGCATTTCTCACACACTGAAAACCACAACAAGAATAACTTACCACAGTTGAGTAAATTGACATATTCTACAAACTCCTTATGAATAAAACTGCTCTTTGGCCCTACAAATACATTGTTTCAAGTTTCTGCACTTTATACTATCTAATCTTTACTTCTGAGTTCAATAAAACATTTTGAACTGTTTTCTCCTAAAGTAATTTCATTTGTAAGTTTTAAAATATTAACTTGCATTCCAAATATTTCACAGCCATTTAATTTCATCACTTGACTTTAAAAAACCTATTTGACCTTAGTAGGAGAAGTTTAGCTCTCAAAAAAAAAATAAAAGTGCTCTTGTAAAGAACAATCCATTTCTAAGATAAATAACCACAACCAGCTTGTCTGCAGTGCTTTCACCATGGATAAAGGGGTTACTTTAGATAAATTCAATAATAGCTATTTTAGGTAAATATTAATCTTAGAGGTTAAGCTATCTCCTAACCTAAGAATAAATCAGATGTATAGAGAAGCAGCCACAGCAGCAGTACACACATACACACAAACTTTCACTGCTCTGAAATTTTCCAAAGAAATTATTTAATTTACTTTGAAAAGTTCTTATTCTAGGCCAAATATTCTGATTATTTGTAGCTTGGGGAGGCAAGGGAATGTCACAAATCATCACGATTATGAGCTTCAATCTGTCTTGAAGCAGGAAATTTGTCTAGGCCTCTGGCACCAAAGAGGATTTTGTAAGAAATATGTTGTCTGGATGTCATGACTTCATAATCAACGTTCAAACAATTGTAGTAGCAAACACAAGCTATAGGACTTAACTCAGCCAGAAGGGTGAGACTCCCCGCCTTCCCCAGTGTGATCTGTCCTCGCAGCTGTCCTGCTTGTGCCGTTTGGCTCAGGTCAAGTTCACAAGAACATTTTCTGGGACCACTGAACTGTTTGGCATTGAGAAGTCTGTCACGCCTGGACATCTGATTTCCCTCCCATGTCAGGATTTAACACTGAGAATATATCTGTCCCCCACAAAATGCAGCAGGATTTTTATAAATATTTAATTATGATGCCAATACATTGTCTCAGTTGCATAGGTACTTGAGAGTGAATATTTAGACTATGAGGGGGGTTCATGTTTGGGAACGCATGTAAGAATTAAAGATTTTAAAATTTAAAAAAAATAAAAAATTTAAAAAAAAATAAAATAAAAAAATAAAAATACTTTGGTCTATGAGTGGCTTTGCTATCTCATGGAAATTGACTTAACTATACTAAATTTCTGGTAGAAAACTTTAGAGACTATATTAAAGAATGTGATCTCTTTTTCTGAACTTAGAACATGTTACAGGATATCAATAACCTATAAGTGAAGACAGATTTTTTGAATAATAAATCATTTTTCAAGAACCAAGGTAAAATGGGGAGATTCTGCTTTACTTTTTATGTATAAAAGAAGAAAAACAGAAACCATCTTTACCATATCAAAATACAAAACACCTACATTTACCTTATGTGAGATTTCTTTGAGAAATTCAATAAATGAAAATATAGCTTCTGGGACAAACAAAAAGACATTTAGGTTTCTTTGTGGTTTAAGGTAGGCTTACAACCATAGAGTTTCTTCTAAAGATATTTGTACAGCAGCTCTCTTTTCTCCTTTGGCTTTTACAGGGAGATCAAGAATGAAATTTTGTATAATCTAAATTCAATGAGCACAACATATTAAAATTATAATTATTAAGGAAACAAACATAAAAACAACAGCTAAGTATCAAATTAGCAGTGTCCTTTTAAAAAGTACCGCTCAGAGTCTATGACTTCAACAGGAAAAAGCAGAGATGAGATAGTACTTGAGGTAAAAAATTATATAACAGTTTAGTATTACTTACCATCTGTCTCCAAAAAGCTCCTTATTAGAAATCCATTCAAAAGAGAATATATAAAAAGCAGGGATACTATAATCTTTTAAGGATACTTTTAGCACTGTTCAGTAAAATTTCTACAAGTCCAGAAATACTTTTGTCTTATACAAAAATAAGATAATAAGCAAATGCTTTATGATTTTAAGGCATAAGGCAATTTACCTGGGTTATTCATTCATTCAGGGAAGAGGAAACCTGGGGTTTCTTCTAGCATGAGGAATCAATTAAGATGATTTAAATAAAATTCTGTGAGGAGTCAAGGAGATGGCTGATATTTGAATAAGACTTTTCTCAATAGCTAAAAGCCTTATGGTAATACTGTACAGTGAGTTAGAATATTTAGCCCTTGTCATCTATAAGTGTTTCCATATTTGCATATAGATGGTTAAACATTATCTAGTTAAACGCATTACCAGTAGTTTAATGGGGCTAAAATGATGCTTTAGTTTTGTCAGTTTATTAACAACTGTTTAACTGGAATGAATTGCTCAATTGGCCCAATCCCTGAAACACACAGAAGCAGTGATGTGAACGACTGGATTGGAGTAATGTACTCTACCATACTGGAGTGGAGTGAAGGGTGGTAGAACAGAGTATAGGCATTTATAACAAACATGGACAAAACCACCCCTAGTATTTGTGGCATCTGGGTCAAGTGTGCAAATAAGGCCACACATACATTATATCTAAATATTTAGATATAATAAAAACCAAGTTACTTTTGGTTTTTGGATGATTGAGTCTGTGGACTGCCTAAGGATATCTGGGTAAGTATAAAGTGAACATATATAATCCATAAATTATTTATTTGTATCCCATAAATTATCTTTGAATTTCTTTCAGCAAAATCATGAATTGTGCTATTATTAACCAAGATTTTTACATAGTTTATGTTCTAATGACATCTAATGAGGTGAAGAACTAAAATGACAAGTTTAATTTTATTCAGAGTTATTAATGCTTGACTTATTTTCATCAAGAAATACATATTGGAGCAAATGTAGAAATTATACTAAACTAATTAAATTGTCTTTCATATATGCCTCAAAAAGTCATATTTTCCTCTAAAAATTTCAATATTATCTATTAAAGATATGGGCAAAATATAAATTATACTAGATGAATATAATTTAAAATTTAGATTTTATATACAACTGAATTTTTAAATTTACATTTTTATATAGTCAATATTTTCTAGTAACTTTGGAGTACAGTTTATAAAAATGTTGAATTACTCATCTGCTGGGTCATGCAAAAAGCGAGGAAACTCGAGAACCACCTTCTTCTGCTTTATTGACTACAACAAAGCCTTGACTGTGTGGATCACAACAAACTTTGGAAAAGTCTTAAAGAGATGGGAATACCAGACCACCTTACCTGCCTTCTAATAAATCTGTATAGAGGACAAGAAACAAGAGTTAGAACCGGACATGGAACAATGGACTGGTTCCAAATTGAGAAAGGAATATATCAAGGCTGTATATTGTTACCCTGCTTATTTAACTTATATGCAGAGTTCAGTTCAGTTCAGTTCAGTTCAGTCGCTCAGTCGTGTCCGACTCTTTGCAATCGGAGCACGCCAGGCCTCCCTGTCCATCACCATCTCCCGGAGTTCACTCCGACTCACGTCCATCGAGTCTGTGATGCCATCCAGCCATCTCATCCTCTGTCATCCCCTTCTCCTCCTGCCCCCAATCCCTCCCAGCATCAGAGTCTTTTCCAATGAGTCAACTCTTCGCATGAGGTGGCCAAAGTACTGGAGCTTCAGCTTTAGCATCATTCCTTCCAAAGAAATCCCATATGCAGAGTACATCATGCGAAATGGCAGGCTGGATGAACCACAAGCTGGAATCAAGATTGCTGGGAGAAAGATCAATAACCTCAGATATGCAGATGACACCACTCTTATGGCAGAAAGCAAAGAGGAACTAAAAAGCCTTCTGATGAAGTGTGAATGAGGAGAGTGAAAAACCTGGCTTAAAACTCAACATTCAAAAAATGAAGATCGTAGCATCTTGTTCCATCACTTTATGGCTAATGGATGGGGAAACAATGGAAACAGTGACAGACTATTTTCTTGGGCTCCAAAACCATTGCAGATGGTGACTGCAGCCACAAAATTAAAAGATGCTTGCTCCTTGGAAGAAAAGCTATGACCTACCTAGACACAATATTAAAATGCAGAGACATTACTTTGCTGACATAGGTCTGTCTAGTCAAAGCTATGATTTTTCCAGTAGTCATGTATGGATGTGAGTTGGACCCTAAAGAAAGCTGAGCACTGAAGAATTGATGCTTTTGACCTGTGGTGTTGGAAAAGGCTCTTGAGAGTCTCTTGGACTGCAAGGAGATCAAACCAGTCACTACTAAAGGAAATCAGTCCTGAATATTCATTGGAACGACCGATGCGCAAGCTGAAATTCCAATACTTTAGCCACATGATGCGAAGAACTAACTCATTGGAAAAGACCCTGATGCTGGGAAAGATTGAAGGCAGGAGGGGAAGGGGACAACAGAGAATGAGATGGTTGGATGGTGATACCAACTCAATGGACATGAGTTTGAGCAAGCTCCAGAGTTGGTAATGGACAGGGAAGCCTAGTGTGCTGCAGTCCATGCGGTCTCAAAGAGTAGGATACGACTGAGTGACTGAGTTAATACTGATACACCTGAAACTAATATAATATTGTAAGTCAAATACACGTCAATTAAAAATGAAATTGAATCCTACTAAATTATTTTATAAAAATAAAGTCATTCATTATTCTAACATTTAGTAGTAATCCACGTAGAGGATGACCATCATAGAGGATAATCCATCATAGAGTAGATGACAACATAGAGGATAACCTTACATGCCACATACAGCTATTGCGAATATACTTTGTTGCAAACCCCCACACCACAAATTGGAACACAGAGAAATATTTTGTAAGTCAGAATTTGTTGCAGTCATGCTACCTGAGAGAAGAGTTTGGGGATATCCTTTATCTTTTCACCTTGTCTTCATGTTTCAGCTGATCACATGCTTTGCATACTCTGAGTCTGTCTGTCTTCCATATCAGCATCCCCATGACCGACTATCACGGGTTTGGATATAGGATGCAGAGAAAAATCATGCAGAAGTATTCTCCTGCCTCCTAAGCAGTATACGGACTTCTCTGGTGGCTCAGATGGTAAAGCGTCTGCCTAGAATGCAGGAGACCTGAGTTCAATCCCTGTGTCTGGAAGATCTCCTGGAGAAGGAAATGGTAACCCACTCCAGTATTCTTGCCTGGAAAATCCCATGAATGAAGGAACCTGGTAAATTACAATCTATGGGGTCGCAAAGAATCAGACACAACTGAGCGACTTCGCACTTTTAAGGAGTATGCAGTCAAGAGAGTAGATGTTTTGGATTGTAGGTGGTATGGTTTCAGAAACAGAAGCATCCACGTGTTCTTTAAGAATTTTATTCTGTGTGTGTCTCTGTGACATATGTCCTGCCAAAGCACTGAGTAAGGACGGCTACTGTCCAAGCTGAAGGGTAACATTGATTTGTAGGGTCTAGACTCAGACTGCCAGTACTTAAAATAAGATTTCACCATTTATCATAGGCACATACCAGACTTTTTTTATGTACCTTTGCAGACCCTTTCAGCCAGACCTTCTCCAGGACCTTTGGCTGCCATTCCATTCTAGACATTGCTGCATTAAGGATCTACACATGGACTTCAAATGGTGCAAATCAATGTTACTTCCAGTCTTTCCCCTGCAGTGCCCTCCCCTGCTGTATTTCTGATGATGAAAAGACATATAATGCCAGGGCATACTGTGCTTGCCCTATCCAGAAATAAATGTGGGAAAACATTTAACCAAGGGGACACATGAATCCATGAATATGTCTTCCCTTTCCCTCTTCAACGGAAAGATGGTCTTGAGATACATTCAGTATAAAGCCTCTTAGACGATGTTGGAGACCCAGAGAGATGCAATTGACAAGTGTTGTTCAACTCAATAATGCTGCATTATATTGCTTGTCTCTTTCTCAGTCTCAGTCCCATTTTCCTAATTCCTTCATCCTTGATTTTGCATTATCTAATGAAATTTTAGCAATGTACCCCTTTATCTCAGACTGTGCTTTCAGAGGAAGCCAGGCTAAGAAAATGTATGAGCTTTGGTAAATAAACTCCCTTTTGTCTCAATGTCCTGATACGGAAATGGATCATAATAATGGATCACTAGTCTTTTGGGATAATTACATTGCCGAAATGCAGCCATCATAAAAATTGCTTATAACATTTCCTGAAATGCAGTAAGCAGAAACAGAGGCAAATTTTTTCCATATCAATCACTTTTACACCTTCTTTTTTCAGTTGCAAAATTTTTTTTCAAATAGAAGACAATATTCTTGGTTCCATTACTATTTTTTTCATTTATATACAATGTTCAACATAAATCTTGGCCTAGATACTATGCTATATATGAGAAATTTAGATAAAAATCATAATATTTTTCTTAAACAAGCTCATAGCCTGTGGAGGAGGCAGAAAAATGAAACACGATAAATATAGAGTAATAAATACTGTCAGAGATAGTCAAAGCACTATGGAAACAGGAAGCAGTTACCTGAAACGAGAGGCTTTAAAACTCATTTTAAATGAAGCTATCAGTTCAGTTCAGTTCAGTTGCTCAGTCGTGTCTGACTCTTTGTGACCCCATGAACCGCAGCACGCCAGGCCTCCCTGTCCATCACCATCTCCCGGAGTTCACTCAGACTCAAGTCCATCAAGTCAGTGATGCCATCCAGCCATCTCATCCTCTGTCTTCCCCTTTTCCTCCTGCCCCCAATCCCTCCCAGCATCAGAGTCTTTTCCAATGAGTTAACTCTTCGCATGAGGTGGCCAAAGTACTGGAGTTTCAGCTTTAGCATCATTCCTTCCAAAGAAATCCCAGGGCTGATCTCCTTCAGAATGGACTGGTTGGACCTCCTTGCAGTCCAAGGAACTCTCAAGAGTCTTCTCCAACACCACAGCTCAAAAGCATCAATTCTTCGGCGCTCAGCCTTCTTCACAGTCCAACTCTCACATCTGGAGAGTGACCACTGGAAAAACCATAGCCTTGACTAGACGGACCTTTGTTGGCAAAGTAATGTCTCTGCTTTTCAATATGCTATCTATAGCTCAGCCAAATTTTGAAAGGTACCCATTAGTTGATCGGAATAAGTAAAGCATTGAGATTGTTTCAGAGAGAAAGCAACAAAGGTACTGCTGCTGCTGCTGCTAAGTCACTTCAGTCGTGTCTGACTCTGTGACCCCACAGACGGCAGCCCAACAGGCTCCTCTGTCCCTGGGATTCTCCAGGCAAGAACACTGGAGTGGGTTGCCATTTCCTTCTCCAATGCATGAAAGTGAAAAGTGAAAGTGAAGTCGCTCAGTCTTGTCCAACTCTTAGTGACCCCATGGACTATAGCCTACCAGGCTCCTCCATCCATGGGATTCTCCAGGCAAGAGTACTGGAGTGGGTTGCCATTGCCTTCTCTGAACAAAGGTACAAGCATATGGAAAATAAGAGTGTTTTCAATATTACAAGCAGTTTCAGATTTTTATATTTAAAGTTCAGAATGGAGAGAAGAAAAAGATAAAACTGAAAAGTAGCAGTGGAAGCATCATGAAGAATTGTACGGACATGATCCTAAGGTGTTAGTTTTTTTTCTTTAAGACATTCAGGAGCCTTCCAGGGAATTAAGGTGGAAGAGATCAACTTTTAGAAAAAGATACCTCTGTAAATTTAGAATGTAATGGAGTGGGCAACACAGGAGATTGAATTCAGTAGCTCAGACCAAAAAATGACCTGAATCCAGGAAGTGGCAAAGGTGATAAAGAGAGAAAGGAAGGAACTGATTAGAATTTTATTTCATTAAAATTTTGTATTTTATATTGGACTATAGTTTATTAACAATGTTGTTTTTGTTTCAAGTGGGCAGCAAAGTGATTCAGTTGTGTGTGTGTGTGTGTGTGTGTGTGTGTGTGTATTTATTGTTCTGTCCATAAGTCTTGTCCAACTCTTGGGCATCTCATGGACTATTGCACACCAGGCTGCTCTGTCCTTCACTATCACCCAGAATTTGCTCAGATTCATGTCTACTGGATGGTGATGCCATCCAAACATCTCATCCTCTGCCGTCCCTTTCTCCTCCTGCCCTCAATCTTTCCCAGCATCAGGGTCTTTTCCAATGAGTCAGCTCTTCACATCAGGTGGACTAAATATTGGAGTTTCAGTATCAGTTCTTCCAATGAATACTCAGAGTTGATATCCTTTAGGATTGACTGTTTTTTTTCTCCTTGCTCTCCAAGGGACTCTCAGGAATCTTCTCCAGCACTACAATTTGAAAGCATTGATTCTTTGGCAGTCCGTCTTCTTTATGGTCCCACTCTCACATCCATACACGACTACTGGAAAAACCATAGCTTTGACTGGATGGACATTTGTCAGCAAAGTAATGTTTTTGGTTTTTAATATGTTGTCTAGGTTTGTCATAGCTTTCCCTCCAGGGAGCAAGTATCTTTTAATTTCATGGCTGCAGTCACTGTGAACAGTGATGTTGGAGCACAAGAATATAAAATCTGCCACTGTTTCTACTTTTTCTCCACCTATTTGCCATGAAGTGATAGAACCAGGTTGCCATGATCTTAGTTTTTTTTTTTTTTTTTGCTGAGTTTCAAGCCAGATTTTTCATTATCCTCTTTCACACTAAACAAAAGACTCTTTAGTTCCTCTTCATTTTCTGTCATTAGAGTGGTATCATCTGCATATCTGAGGTTGTTGTTATTTCTCTCAGCAATCTTGATTCCAATTTGTGATTTGTCCAGTTGAGAATTTCACATAATTTACTCTGCACATAAGTTAAATAAGCAGGGTGACAATATACAACCTTGATGTACTCCTTTCCAAATTTTGAACCAGTCAGTTGTTCCATGTCTGGGTCTAACAGTTACTTCTTGATCTGCATACAGGTTTCTCAGGAGACAGATAAGGTGGTCTGGTACTCCCATATCTCTTTTTAAAAATTTTATTTATTTTTAACTAAAGGATAATTGCTTTACAATATTGTGTTGGTTTCTGCCATACATCAACATAAATCAGCCATAGGTATACATAAGTACCCTCCCTCTTTAACCTCCTCCCCTCTCCCGCCCCATCTCATCCCTCTAGGTTGTCATAGAGAACTGGTTTGAGCTCCCTGAGTCATACAGCAAATTTTTCCACAGTTTCTTGTGGATCCACACAGTCAACAGCTTTAGTGTAGTCAATGAAGAAGAAGTAGATGTTTATATGGAACTTTCTTGCTTCCTCCATGATCCAATAAATGTTAGCAATTTGATCTCTAGTATCTATTCTTTTATAAATTATTTTCCCATTTTGATGATTACAGAATATTGAACAGAGTTCCCTATGCTATACAGTAGGTCCCTATTGATTACCCATTTTAAATGTAGAGCAAAATAGGCATATAGGTAAAAAATAAACATAGACAGATAATTAAAATAGGTATAAATTAGCACTTATGACAGATAGGAAAGGTATTTGTATACACATAAATGTACACAAATATGTACGGTGACTTACAGAGTGGTCGTTGAGAAAGAATTCCACACCATGCTCAGATTTTGGCTCAGAAGTGATAGACGATGGTATCAGTAATCAATTTAAAGCATATCACAGAATGAGTAATTAGGAAAGAGAGTTGTACTTAAAAAATACTATTAGAGACTTTGAAGAAGTGTTATTCTTTTGAAAATCTTCTTATAAAATTAACGTACAGCTAAATGTAAATAAATGCTAGCTGTTGAAGTTCTTTGATCTTATATAGTCAGCCAAGAAAATAAGAAAAATTTTACTTTGTTTTCATTTCTTTTTCCAGTTTTCCACAGAGTCAGGAAAGAGAAACAACCTCAAAATGTTAACAAACAATTATCTGAATTACACTGGAAAAACAATAAGAGGAATTTACAGTTTCCATATATGTGGGGCCTTTAAATATGTTAATGACAGATATCATAGATGGTATATTAGCACAGTTTAAAATAATTTGAGGTAGAGAATGTTCTGGTGGAAACTACATAGATCACTCAAGAAAGGATTCTTAGGTAGTGATATTTAAGCTGCCATCTGGAAAATGAAGAAGAACCAGTCCTGCAAAGGCAAGGGGATGTTGTATGGAGAAAATCATGTTATAGACTACTGAACTGAAATATCTCTTAAAATACACTATTTTATGGAAATCATACCCTCCACAAGGAAATGCTTAGAAACAAAATCATTTCAGTAGCATGGCTTCTAGGAACTGAAGCCAAATGCTCAAAAATAAAATTCAACTTCTTAATCATATTCACAAATTGAGTGCTTGGGCAAAAGACCAACTTAGAACTGGATCCCCAGACTTTGATTAATTATGAAAATGTCAAAGTTGCATAGACTATGCTGCAAAGTCACCCACGGAGTTCATTAGACCAACTTGTGGTATCTATTAGGCTACTGAAATGCTTCAACTGCATGGAAAAACATGTTAAATGTATTTTAAGACATATAATTTCATAGCCCAGAGTATATGCTATGGATTTCACTTAATCTCTATCAAAACCAGAGGACCATTATCGAATAAAAATAAAACTCTGTTCTCTGTATAAATTCCGACTCTTACATATGCAGTATAGAAAATTAAGTAAATTTCTTACAGCCGCAAGTTCATGGAAACCAAACGAACTGGCTTTTTGAAAATGTGAAGTTTCAGCACTGCCATTTTCTTTGGCAGGGATGGGATCGGTTCTAAAATAAATACCAGTAAACAGTCTTCCCCATTAATTACATGTGTAACCACCAGCTGTTGGTCTAAATTAAGGTCTGTTTTCTTTTAGTCTTCTATGCCACAATCCCACAATCACTGAAATAACCTGAAATAATTGAACAAAGATAACAGTAGTAAAACGCAAATACAAAACCTATCAACATAACTCCGGAGAGCAGTACATATAACCTATACTTTTCTTTCTAACACTGATCCCATGTCTGGCTCCAGTGTCACCCAGAAACTATTATATTAACGTGCACGTAATATAATACCTCATACATTGTGTTTGTTGAATGGACTATTAAGATGAAAAACACACAGCAGTAGCCATCAAAGAACTTTCAATGTAATAGTCTTCATTTGACCTTCTTGGGACCAATTCTTATAAATTTAACTAACAATAGGCTACTCTTGTGATGACTCATTAGTTATTACAGACATATTTAGAAGCAAAGTGAGTATATTTATCTAAATATTGGTCGTCTTAAATGTCAAAAATATCTGATTAAATTAAGAAAGGTAAAGTCTGGAAGCAGATTAGGGATAGTAAAAATTAGTTAATCTGTGCTTTAGATTTTTCCAGGATGACAGCCAGCTCAATATTCACTATTCTGTTGTATGCTGTTATAAAGAACTTGATCTTCATACAGATGTTCATCCCACCCACCAAAAATGTTAATAATTTAAACTGTTTATGCATTTTAATATTTGTTGTTGTTGCCTAAAAATGATTTCTATTGCCTAGAATAATTTATTTTTAACTGTACTGAGTAATAGTTGATTTACAATATTGTGTTTAATTTCTGCTGTACAGAAAAGTGATTCAATTATACACATACACTACTTTTCATATTCTTTTCTGTTATGGTTTATCACAGGGTATTAAATATAGTTTTTTGTGCTATACAATACAACTTTGTTGTTCATTTATCCCATATATACTGGTTTGCCTCTGAAAATCCCAAACTCCCAGTCCTTCCCTCCTTTTACATCCCCTTTGGCAGCCTCGTCTATTCTCTATATTTATGAATCTGTCTTCGTTTTGCAGACATGTTCATTTGTGTCATATTTTAGATTCCACATATAAGTGATAGAGTATGTATCTCTGTCTGACTTGCTGTGCTCATTATGATAACCTGCAGGTCCACCCGTGTTTCTTCAAATGGCATATATTCTTTTTTTTTTTTTTTTTTTATTGCTCAGCTGGTAAAGAATCTGCTTGCAGTGCAGGAGACCCAAGTTCAGTTCTTTGGTTGGGAAGATTCCTAGAGAAGGGATGGGTTATTCACTCCAGTATTCTTGGGCTTCCCTGGTGGCTCAGACAGTAAAGAATCCTCCTGCAAAGCAGGAGAAGTGGGTTCAATCCCTGGGTTGGGAAGATTCCCCTGGAGGAGGGCGTGGCAACCCACTCCAGTATTCTTGCCTGGAGAATTCCATGGGTAGAGGAACCTGGCAGGCTACAGTCAATGGAATCGCAAAGAGCCAAACACAACTAAGTGACTTTCACTATATATATAAAGCACATCTTCTTTATCCATTCATGTGTTGATGGACATTTTGGTTGTTTCTTTGTCTTGGCTATTGTAAACAGTGCATAGAGATACATGAATCTTTGTGAATTAGTTTTCTTTGGATATATGCCCAGGAGTAGAATTAGTAGATCATATGGCAACTCCTTTTGGATTTTCAGGAAGCTCCATAATGTTCTCCACAGTGGCAATAACAATTTATCCTTCCACCAACAGTGTAGAAATCTCTACACCTTCTTCAGCACTTATTATTTTAGTGAGTATGAGTGATAGTTGCTCAGTTGTGTCCAACTCTTCACAACCCCATGGTCTGTAGCCTGCCAAGCTCCTCTGTCCTTGGAATTCTCCAGGCAAAAATACTGGAGTGGGTTGCCATTTCCTTATCCAGCAGATCTTTCCTACTCAGGGAACGAACACAGGTCTCCTATATTGCAGGCAATCTATAATAAGGACTTCCCAGATGGTGCTAGCACTAAAGATTCCTCCTGCCAATGCAAGTGATGAGAGAGGTGCAGGTTCAACCCCTGATTGGGAAAGATCCCTGGAGTAGGAAGTGGCAATTCACTCCAGTATTCTTGCCTGGAAAATCCCAAGGACTAAGTGAAGGACCTAAGCTACTCCATTTTGTTAACAGAAAAACTCCACTTTGTAAGGTTTCAGGAAAAGAGCCTTTGGAAATCCCCTTACCTCACCCCACCACCCTCGAGCCAGTCAGACCCCAGACCAAAATCTCCTGACTTAACGTAGTCTACCTAGGAAATGGGAACCAATCAGAACCCGGGGCCAGCCCGAGAAAATAAAAATCAATCAGAAACCAACACCTAACCCTTCCACAGAAGGTAACCAATTAGACGTCTCCAGACCCGGAAACTCCCATTTTTCAAATTTCTTGCGTGAGAATACCCTATATAAGCAATGTAACCCAGAACTCGGGGCTCCTCCCTATAGCCGCTGCGTCGGTATCGGTGGGAGCCCCAGCTCCAGCTTGGTAATAAAATCTCTCTTGCTTTTGCATCAGATATCTGCTCCCTGGTGATCATTGGGAGATTTTGTGACTTGGGCACAACACTAAGGAGCCTGACAGGCTATAATCCATGGAGCAGCAAAGAGCCAGACACAATTGAATGACTGGGCAAACACAGATACTATAAAAAAGTTGATCTCCACACAAATATCCACCCCTCCCACCAAAACTACGTTAAAATTTTTATGCATTTTAGTATTTTTTCTTGTTGTTGCTTTAAAAAGACTGTTCTGACCTAGAATAATTATAGATCACATTCTCATTCTTAAAAATTCCCAACAATCTTTAGAATCCTCTTTTGTTAAACCTTTCCTAACAAATTCTAACACTATAAAGAAGGCTAAGTGCAGAAAAATGGATGCTTTCAAATTGTGATGTTGCAGAAGACTCTTGGGAATCCCCTGGATTGCAAGGAGATCAAACTAGTAAATTCTAAAGGAGATCAATTCTGAATATTCACTAGAAGGACTGATACTGAAGTTGAATATTTTGGTCACCTGATGCAAAGAGACGACCTGTTGGAAAAGATCCTGATGCTGGGAAAGTTTGAGGGCAGGAGCAGGGGGCAACAGAGGATGAGATATTTGGATGTCATCACTGACTCAATGGACATGAGTTTGAGCAAACTCTGGGAGACAGTGAAGGACAGGAAAGCCTGGCAAGCTTCAATGCATGGAGTCAAAAAGAGTTGGACATGAGTTAGTGACTAAACAATGAACAACAACATACCAGAGACTGTTCCTTGGTTTACATATATGTGAATTAATTTAACTTCATTTAGATTATAAAAGGCAAATGCATTCATTGCATTCCTGTTTTATTGTGAGGAAATTGAAAGGTGGTTCAAATGCAGAGGTATTCAAACTGGAAGTGGGCGGTAAAAAAACGGCTTTATCATAGAATGGCTTCCAAATCTACATACTTAGCTGCTACTCTCCACAGCTGCTGTCTGAGCCTTGTATTTTCATATAGCACTACAATATTATCTTTTATATCAGGATCTCCTCTTCTACACCGGGGGTTGATAAGAAAAACTTCTATGTTTTCATCTTTGTCTTCGGAGACAATTATGAGTGAAATATTTGTTGAATAAATGAACTAAGAACCGACTGGAAGGGGCATCCTTGTCAGATATGTAGCTTTTAAGATTTCCACAAAAAGGTAAAACTTGAAAATGTGATAACACTATCAAGATACAGTATTGAATCTGAAACTTTTCAGTTTCTGTCATGTGTCTTGATGCTCTTCTTTCTGTAAAAGTAATACAATATGGCAGAAGAAAAAGTTCATTTGCAAAATAAGGACTAGTTTCTATTCTTTTCAAAATATTGAAGATAGTATTTTGAGTTATATTTTCAGTCTAGGACATACACTAATTCTTATATTTCCCATAAGTTCACCTTCAGTATAAATTCTGCTCAAGAAAAGCTACTCTAACTTTTACAGCCAGATTCTTCTTGCTTTATTTTGTTTGTTTGTTTGTTTGTTTTTCTTTTCTGCCATTGTACTTTCTCAGTAGGGTACAGCTGGCATTTTGTTGCTTTCGGCTGTGATGGAAGTTATCTGCTCCCCAAGCCAGTGGTTCTCACTCTCTTAACTATGGCTACCTCCTAGGTTTTCCACCATTTTCATAACTTAATTATAACCTATTCCGGTAAACTGCACATGTTCTTGACCCTTAGTTCTTTATTATGTGAGACCTTTGAAGAAAGAAGCAGAAATGGAAACAGGATCTCATACACTCTGGGCAAGTGTTGTTAGCTGAAATCAGTTTCTAGTGTGTGTTGAGTGTTTACAGAGTATCTGTAGCCATAAAGTTTCCGTTACAGCTTTCCTTTACAGGACGCTGCTCCTTTCTTGGGAAATGAATCATTCTGTAAGCTTATTTTTTTCCCATATGAAATGTGCTGAATGACTACTTAGTATTTTCCTCAACAATCTTTTATTTCTGACTTTTCTATTTTCACTGGCTATATCAAGGAGAAATAATTTAAAGTAAGTGAATATACTCAATCTGCATGAAAGCTTCTGAAGGTCTTCAAGCACACAGTATTGCTTTGTAGGGTTATCAGTGAGAGATGGTGGGGGTTGAGCTGAGGCTATAATACCAAATCAAAGAGTCAAATTTTTAATGGGCCTTTCAGGTATACTTGAACATTTGGTTGAGAAAAATATTTTTACAATGAATCCATAGTTTACACAACCTGGATAGACTTCTTTCTGGATGGTGAGAATATAGAATAAATTCTAATGAGAATTTTTTTCTTTGTTTTAAATTTTTTTTGCATTGATTCTTTCATTACTAGAACAGTATATGTTTTTTGTAAAACACTTCAAAAATATTGTCAAATAGAAAATGAAGAAAAAAGCATCAAAGAAAAAATGAAGAAAAAAGCATCAAAGAGAAAATTAAGATAACCTATAATCCTACTACCCAAAAATAAGCATTGTTGATATGCAAACATATATGTTCAAGATATTTTGTGTGTATACACAGATGACTAAGACCTTCAACTATCTTTCATTACACATTTTGTTCACTTGATATTGTGAATGATTTCCTAAAGTGTTAAATATTCTCCTAACATATATTTAAGTGACTGCCAAATATTTTGCTTATAGGCTATCCACTATAACCAACATCGATTTTTGTGTGTATTTGATTTATTTAGTATCTCCCAGGTTTGAAGTGAAAGTATTAGTTGCTCAGTCGTGTCTGATTCTTTGCGACCCCATGGACTGTAGCCTACCAGGCTCCTCTGTCCGTGAAATTCTCCAGGAAAGAATACTGGAATGGGTAGTCATTCTCTTTTCCAGGGGATCTTCCTGACATAGGGATCGAACCTAAGTCTCCTGCATTGCAGGTGGATTTTTTACTGTCTGAGCCACCAGGGGAGTTTTTGAACATTATTTTAAAGTAACCACCATAATAATGGTCTCAAAGACCTCTGATATCCTACCACAATGGGGATATGATCAATCTCACCATTGATTTCAGCAACAACTGTAGCAAACAGTTCTGTTTGGGCTTCAATTCCCTCTAGGCTGATAATATTTCTCCTAAAGCAGGTGTTTTTTTCCTCACTATGAGGCCAAGGATGCCCAGAAATTGGCACAACCCGTATATATTGTAGGGGGATGGAAAACAGAGACAATGCCTGTAGAGTAGCCTTCAACCAAACAGAGAGGAGCTCTCATGGATGAATGCTTCTCCCAGCTAATCCTTGCGAGAAGAGCTCTCAGACATTCTGCAGGCTCTTGAGAAGACCCAGATGTAAGGAAGTCCCAGTTGATGACCTTGACAAAGACCCTTCTAGCTTTTTCTCCATCCTTTAGTCTCTCTTCTTCCTCTTTCCTGCATTTTGGTTTTACCATACAAACTCAAGTCCTTTTCTCAGGCTCTACCTGGGGAGCACAGAGAGCCAGGTAGTTCAATTTGTGTCCTTTCTATAATTCTTTGTGAATATTTCTAATTATTTTCATTGGACTAAATACAGATAGAATTGCTAAGATGAAAGCCATGAACACAACTTAAAACTGAAATTTTGATGCATATCACACATCGTTAAATTTTAATTAAACAGAAGGTTAGCCATTGCCTAATTACAATGTTTCCCTTAAATTGTTTTTTATTTAATTGAAAAATGTTATTCTGTATTTATTCAACAAGCAGCAATTTTATTATCTTCAGGATAATTTTTAATCTTAGAAAAACCATCCAAGGAAAAGATATTTGCTGTCCAAACTCCATGACAATGCCTCTGATTTCTATGAAATATTTTTCTCAACTAAGAATTTCAATGACCTTTCAGACTTGAACATAACTCATATTCTCAGAAAAAATAAAATACCATAATAAAAGTTGTTAGCATTGCACTTCTAATCTTTTCGAAAATCAGTAGGATTCACCTTTATTTAGAAATATCTATTGGTAAAATTTTCTATTTGCTAATTCTCAATCACTGACTGTTTGGTTTATATTATAACCTCCCTGTGAAATGTATTCCAAAGCAAGATATTTATTTGAATAATGATGTACGCATTGTGTCATCTTTGCCTTTGGAGACCTAACCTAATCATCCCCCAGACAGCCAAGGTGTAACACCATAATTTTTAATCCACCTGCTTTGGTTCACATTCAATGTTTCTGTGATTACATCACAGGCCCACAGTGATAAGCTCTTCCATGTACTCTGGTTAGGAATGTTTTATAGCAGCTGCTACTGTATCTCAAGGTTAATAAGGGCCTTTCCCTAAGAAAATTGACTCACTTTACTTGAAAGAGAATTCAGCTGAGGATAGTTTCTTAGGCTTTCTCCAGTCTTATTTTTATTGTTACCCTCATGGCTCTAGTTTCTTATTTTATAAGAATTATGTGCATCTTTAAGTAGTCTGTACATAAACACAAATGCTCTTTATTTGACAGTGTTGACAGTTCGTATATTTTTAGACAACATATTTAGACATGCAACCCTTACTTGACTATATCTGTGATTATAAGTTCTTTTATTCCTTTATGGCATCCTGTAACCATAAGGTAGCCAGTATTATTGCTTACATATTTAACTTTTATGTTAATTATATACATTCTTTTTTTCCACAATGATTTAAGATGCCTCACAAACAAAGCTTAGTTACAAATGGAAATGGAAAAAGAACTGATGTAAAAAGAGAAATATATATCTACTATTCCAATTATTAAGATGGGTGCTATGACCAGTTTGGGCTTCCCTGGTGGCTCAGACAATAAAGAATCCACCTGCAATGCAGGATACCCATGTCAAGTCCCTGGGATGGGAAGGTCCCCTGGAGAACAGAATGGCTACTCATTCCAGTATTCTTGCCTGGAGAATCCCAAGGACAGTGGACCACAGTCTGGTGGGCTACAGTCTATGGGGTTGCAAAGAGTCAGAAACAACTGAGCCTCTAACATTTACGACCAATGTAATGTCAGTAAAGCCAAGAAGAAAATGTGTTTTGAGAGGGAAGAGTGGCAAATCTTGTCAAATGCTGCTGGAAGGTCTAGGCAGATGAGGGCATAGACATGTTCCTTGGCGTAAGCATCCTGGGGATTATAAGCAACCTTGGCAAGAGTAGGCTAAATGGTATGTTACAGGCCATGCTTGGGGGTGACCATCTGACTGGTCTAGTCTGAAGAGTAAATAGTTTCTGAGAAAGGAGAGACAGCAAGTGTTGATAACTCTTTTGAGAAGGTTTGTTTTGAACAGGGTTAGAGTGAGATGGTGGAGAAGGCAATGGCACCCCACTCTAGTATTCTTGCCTGGAAAATTCCATGGATTGAGGAGCCTGGTAGGCTGGAGTCCATGGGGTTGTGAAGAGTGGGACACTACTGAGTGACTTCACTTTCATTTTTCACTTTCATGCATTGGAGAAGGAAATGGCAACCCACTCCAGTGTTCTTGCCTGGAGAATCCCAGGGATGGGGAACCTGGTGGGCAGCCGTCTCTGGGGTCGCACAGAGTCAGACATGACTGAAGTGACTTAGCAGCAGTAGCAGCAGAAGCAGCAGAGTGAGATGGGAATATAGATAAAATATAGTATGGAATCTAAGATCACCTAGAATTCATGTTTATTTTGAGAAATACTAAAGTGTGTTTGTATGAATGTGGCTATCATAAGATGGTTTCTTCTTGTGACCTTCTATAAATGTCAAACATACTTTTCAAAAAAGCTTATCAGAGCAAATAAGAGTCATCGTAATTCTTCTTTTAAAAAATTTAATATGCACTGTTAAGAGCAAGTAAAACATTTCACTGAAGTTAACTTGATGATCCCTAATAAAACACTGGGACACACTGGAGTAGCTGAAAAAAAAAATCTTGATAAGTGTGATACACATAAAAATTATTCCCAATGGAAATTATCATTTGAATTTTTCCCACCATGAACATACTGCTAATCTATGCTATAATCTCTAGCCCTTCAAGTTGGCAGAGGCAGCAACCTAGTGGCTTTCTAACTGCAAATACCTCACCTTAAATCCACCTTTCACCCTTCAGTAGTCTGAAGACCCAGTGAAATGCTAACCATCTCCAGCTCTGTGCCTTCGTGATTTGCATGAGTATCCCTATATAAAGAACCAAAGATTTCTATGTTTAAGTGACTGAACTTCCAATGAAAATACCCAGTGTAGCCTATGGTTATCTCTCTAACTTTCTATGCTCGCGCTCAAAGTTTGAGATGTGTTATACAGCAATGGAGTGCCTGACCTTTGTGCAGAAAGCACAGTCTTACTTGAAGTGACTTATGTGTAAATAGATATTCTTACCCTTGAATAATTTCCTCAGATTCCTAAGGATAACTGACTCTGCTAGCAGACTTTCTTTGCGTTTCCATTGTACTCATTATGATTTTTATCATAGATGTGCAATAAAAGAAAATAAAATCTTTTAATATAAACTCTCTCTTATTCCAAGACTGTAATCTCCTTCTTGGCAAGACTGCATGTTATTTATCTCTGTGTTCTACAAAATCACACGTAGTAACACTCTAAAAATACTAGCTGAAGAAATAAAAAGAATTAATGAAAACTCGTTTGAGGTGCTTTTAGGTTTTTTATAAAATGATATTTTCTTATCTTAGTCATCTAATAGCTTCTTGTTTAATCTGTTAAGTAGATTTAACTCTTCATCTAACTCCTCTCTAGGCTCACACCAAATCTTTTATCACTTGTTTTTTTCTAATACAAATAAATTGAAATTTTTGTACCATTATTTGCTCACTGTCTTTTGTGTATTTATTTTTATGGAATGTTTACTGTGAATTGTGATGTTTATGTGTTTTGATGACTATCACACAACATATTTACAATATCTATCTATTATAGTACCATATTCCATTGTGAGGAGATAATCATAAAATTATGCAAAATGCTCTGATGTAAATTTCAATGATATAATGAATCAGAAGTATTTGGAGTTAAGATGCTGTTAAAATACCTGACATCTAGTAGGATAATACTTGGAATTGGAGGACTGGCTTAGGAAAGAGAAAGGATTCTATAATTATTTGTGAAATTAATGCATTGATAAATCTGGAGTAAACATGCAGTAATGGGATTATTTGGGATAAATAATTGGATTAGAGTTAATACATAAAGAGCATATGAAATAACTATATTCTAAATTTACTATAAAAAGGGAAAAAGTGAAAGTGTAGGTCACTCAGTTGTGTCTGGCTCTTTGTGACCCCGTGGACTATAGCCTGCCAGGATCCTCTATCCTTGGAATTCTCCAGGCAAGAATACGGAAGTGGGTAGCCATTTCCTTCTTCAGGAGATCTTCCTGACCCAGGGATCAAATCTGGGTCTTTTGCATTGCAGGCAGATTCTTTACTGTCTGAGCCACCAGGGAAGCCCTGGTGTAAATCACTGATGTAAATCACTAAACTAAGAGACAGTAGATTAATAAGGTTTCTAGTCAACTTAAATAAATTTTAAATACAGATAAGGGTTGATAGGCACATATCAAAATGAGAATACTGATGACAGAGAAGTTGGGAAGCAATGGGATCTCACAGCATGGTCCTCTGTGAAAAATGTAACATTTCCCAAGGCAGGTATCAGATCTGATACATGCTCATAGGAAAAAATTAGATGGATTTCTAATAGTAAAAGGGAACCTTGAGGAAACAATCACAAGTAGATGAAATTGAATTCCTTTCCCTAAGGGAAGGGAATGGAAATGCCAGCAAGATTAAGAAAATTGACTTTAGGAAGCTAATTGTATCAAGCTTGAAAACTAGTACAATGAATCCTTGGGATTCTTTTAGCAAGTGCAGTTCAAGGAAGTTGGGTATCAAAAAGAATATGGTTCTGCCCATTCAAAACAAATTGTACCAGGATATTTGAAAACCAAGAAGGGAAACCAGTCAACCTGACTAAACCCAGAATTTTGGATGAAATTGAGGGGCAAATGAAGTCACATACAATTAAATTTAGACAGAATATTGCAAAAGGGCATAGTTAAAATCAGGGCATATTAAATACCAAATAATCAAATATAACAAATTTAAAGAAAATGTTCTTTTATCAGAGAAATATAAAAACCACAACTAAGTTGATATAAATATTTTCTTCGTATATACATCATACAGATATTTACTGCAAGCCTACGGTATGTCAGGTATTGGTTTAAACACTATTCACCAGTGAACACAATAAGCATTCCTCCCTGGTGGACTTACAATCTTAAAATATTATAAATAAATCATAAAATTCATTCAAACATCTTCCAATATATACCTTGATATTATATTCAGTTCAGTTTTCTATACTTCTTATGTGTATATGTTTTGTAATGATGATTCTTGCCAATCTAAAGTGGCATGCTTAGGGAAAAACATCCTTTTAGGAAATCTATTTGTTTGAGTAAAAGGAAATAACACATTATGGAATATTCAATAATAAGGACTGAAATGCAAACTTGTTGTTATTTATTCACTTAACCAGATAATCATGATATAATGAATAATATGGGGCTTCCCAGATGGCATAGTGGTCAAGAATCCTCCTGTCAATGCAGGAGATGCAGAAGACTCAGGTTTGATCCCTGGGTCTGGAAGGTCTCCTGGAGTAGGAAATGGCAACACATTCTCGTATTGCCTGGAAAATTCCATGGACAGAGGAGTCTGGAGGGCTACAGTCCACAGAGTCACAAAAAGTCAGACACAACTAACTGACTGAGTGTACACACAGTAAATGCTATGTTTGCCTTCAAAATATCCACTCTTGTTTTTTCTTTTTTAAAAAAGAGCATCCTGATTATTTTAATATGATTATTATTTGGTAAAAACTATCCCACCCCAAACACACACATATAGCTAGATATCCGGATGAGGTAAATTATAGTCTTCCCCCAGGAAGAGAATCATGATCCAAAGGGTAATCTCATTCCCCTTGCCAGTGACTGGCTCAGTAGTGGACACCTGACCCTATTTGGTTCACAAGTATTTACTCACTAAGGTTCCAAGTATTTCTTCAATATTTAAGGCAAACTGTTGACAATGATCCACTTGTCATCATTTAAAAAGAAAATGAATACATAAAAAAGAAAAGAAAACCCTACTTTAATCTTGTCCCCCCCCAATAGTAGGACATATTTGAAAAACCTTATTCTAACAAGTCTGTTGATTTTTTCTCATCTATCAGTGAGTTAATAAAAAAAAAATTACAACTGATATGAGAAGGTCATGCTTCCTCAGTGGAACTGCTTTCCTAGGTGATTTAAAATTGATTGATGTCCTATTTGATAGTCGTTTCCTAACTGACTTTACTCACACTTCCCAAATAGTCCCCAGGAGATCTATTTGTCTCTAACCCTGGCTCAAACTTACACCCTTAGCTGTTTTTCTGAGTGTAAGAGACATGTCTTGCTCATACAGGAAAGCTAAAATGTCTTAAACTGAACCTGTGGTCTTCTTCCCCTCAGTCAGATCCACGGTCTTCGTTTTCTACCTTCATTTTAATAGCGTCACTACCCTCTGGCAAATAGACCAGAAGCCACTCCCTCAATTTCCACTCTTCATTTATTTCTGAAAATAATCTTCCTATTATGACCTGGTATTTCTACATCTCAATTTTTTTTCCTCAAATAAATCCACTCATTTTCTTTTCTGTAGCCAATGTTTTATTCAGGAGCTTAATAAATTCCTGGATTTCACAGTAGCGATCTAACTGACTTCTCTCCCACCTCTCTTTTCTTCATTCAATTAGAAAGTTATTTTCCTTCCAGTAATGTGTGTGTATGTGTGTGTGTGTGTGTGTGTGTGCGTGTGTATATGTGTGCGTGCGCATATGTGTATAACTAGCAAAAGCTCGGCAGAACATTGAGTTCAGTTCAGTCGCTCAGTCGTGTCCAACTCTTTGCGACCCCATAAATCGCAGCATGCCAGGCCTCCCTGTCCATTACCAACTCCCGGAGTTCACTCAAACTCATATCCATCAAGTTGGTGACGCCATCCAGCCATCTCATCCTCTGTCGTCCCTTTCTTCTCCTGCCCCCAATCCCTCCCAGCATCAGAGTCTTTTCTAATGAGTCAACCCTTCGCATGAGGTGGCCAAAGTACTGGAGTTTCAGCTTTAGCATCAGTCCTTCCAAAGAACACCCAGGGCTGATCTCCTTTAGGATGGACTGGTTGGATCTCCTTGCAGTCCAAGGGACTCTCAAGAGTCTTCTCCAATACCATAGTTCAAAAGCATCAATTCTTTGGTGCTCAGCTTTCTTCACAGTCCAACTCTCACATCCATACATATTCTGACACTTACAACTTTTTCCCTACTTGACCTTCATTTGATTCTCCTCATGAATCCTGAATTACTGGCAACCCAAGACAGTCATCATTTCCAGTACATCCTTTTCTTTTTCTCTTCGTTCATAGTGTTTTCTGGGATGTCACCTCCTTGGGTTTCTTTCTGTTGAAATACCATCTACTACTCAAGTCCCAGCCCAAGATTTACTTCCAGGTTTTTTTGCTTTTATCTGTTTGTTCGTTTTTTTGATGTTCAAGTACAATCATTTTCTTCCTCCTTGTCATTACATCAGGTTTTGTTTGGACAGAAATACAAAATGAAGAGTGTGGCTCCTTGAACTATCACAAGAGGAGAGCTGTCAGCTGAAAAGTAGCCCCTTCCTTGAACTATTAAAGGCATAGGAAATAAATTTCTATTGTTTTTGACCCTTTATATATGTTGGGTGTCTTAATATATGCTGTGTGTATTTAGTCACTAAGTTGTGCCTGACTCTTTTGTGACCCCATGGACTATAACCCACCAGTATCTGTCCATGGTGTATCCCAGGCAAGAACACTGGAGTGGCTTTCCATTTCCTTCTCCAGGCGATCTTTCTGACCCAGGATCCAACCCATGTCTCCTGCACTGGTAAATGGATTCTTTATCATTGAACCACCAGGGAAGCCCAATGTAGACTATCCTACCAAAAGTGATACTACAATATATACCTCAGTCTTTAATTCCTGTGCAATAAAACACTATGAAGAGAAAGAATCAGGAAATAACAAAAATGTTTCAAAGAATTATATGAAATAAACAAAAGGGGAAAAAGAAAGTACTCATTTAAATATTTTAGCTTTTCAAGGCTATTTGACTTCACCTGATTTATTCTAAGTCTACTTATTTATTGTAAGTCTACTTATACAATAAGCTGTCCCACAATTAAGAACAGTTTCGATAAAATCTTTGAAAACTTTGCTTGTTAGAATGAAGACTTTTATTTTTGTTATAAGAGAGAAATACTGGTTTTCTTCACTGCAGTTATGATTAAAACTCTCTGCAACTTGGTGACATGTATTCAACTTTCAGTTTTGTTACTTTTCTTCTGATATTAAGACTGCTTAAATAATGGGATAATGTCCATAATGTCAAGTTGTATATCCTTTCATGTCTTTCTCTTCTGCATCAGTAAGCCAGCTGAAACATTTTTAGTTTTCATTTTGTACTGAATATTTTAAATTGGCCACAGCTCAAAAAAAAATGTGATTCATTTTGGGAAGGACTTAAGCATATACATTTCACATGAGTTTAGAGGCTACTAATGTCATGGAAGAAGCATTGCATAGCTTATAAATCCAACCCATTCAGAGTGAAGGACCGCTTAAGGTGAAAAGGGCAGGAGAAATATCTGAGAACACTTACAATGAACTATCTCAACCTAACTGTAATCTAAATTTACAATGATTTCACAGTGTTATAAAATTGCTGTTTAAAAATTTTAAAACAGCAAAATCTGATGTGTTATTATACTCTCCCCTTCTGTAGCCTCCTCTGCAGGCATCACCCTATGTGTTTGCACAAAGTCCAAATATCAATCACATTCCAGGCATTTCTTTTGGCTTTGTGTGTTGTTCTCTTTCCATCCATCTGCCAAGCCTGCTTTATCCCCACAAGATTCAGACTTTTGCAATTTAAAAATTCTAAAGCTCTTTTAGAAATTTGATCCTTAATAATTTTATATCAAAACAGGTTTTATTGTATGGGGGTAGGTTTTATTGTGTGGGGGTATGTGAAACTATTTGAAACTGAATGTATGTGTGTATGAGTGTGTGTAATTTTTAATGAAACAATGTTATAACTGAGTAATCTGGTTTTTTTTAAAGAGGATTATTGCAAATGTCTCCAAATTGTATATTCTGATTAAAAATTGCATCTAAGACTATCAAATTATATCATCATTCACTTTCTTCAAATGTAGTAGAGATATATGTTATAGATTTTTGATTGGGAATTATTAATTTCTATTTCTTAGGTTCACTGGGATAAGATCAATAGAAAGTTCTTATTCTGAGAGAAATTCACAGTAAGTTTACTTATAACTGGATTACTTTCTCAAACATACTTTGACAGTAAAGTTGTATGTAAGAATTCACTTTTTAGACATTAAATCTATCGATTTATTAATATTTCTAAATTCAATAGCATACTTATTAGTGTAAGGATATGGCCCATAACAATAGAAATTTTATTGTGATAATCACTCATATAGTGGAAAGCTATTTCCTTAGGATAAAAATGTGTATGTTTTAGTTAGATTAGTCTTATATTGTGGATGGCGTTTGCTTTGTAGAATTTTTTCTTGATGTTTTTTCTGACACAGAACAAGATACATGTGGAACACAGTTGAAGAAGAGTTTAATTACCACAAGTATATTATGACTCATAAACTGTAATATCTCTAATGGCCCTGTGGCATGGACCCCCAAGAAGCAGGCATCATTGTAATAGCAGTAATGGCCACTCTTTGCATCATGAAAGCATAAATAAAGACCTGATATGACCATTAAATGAGGAATAGAATTTGGTAGGGTTGTTTCTAAAATTAAAATCTCATCTAGCTACCATGAGGAAAAATTAAAACTGAAACACTGAAAAATTTGGTAGTATTTTTAGAGCTGAAAGAATACTGTTAACATCTCATTTAGAATTATTTGGCAATCTTAACTCGTTACATATTTTGAAAACCTTATTTGTAAAAAATCTGGTTAGTCCACAGATTCACATGAATGCTGTGTACATTCTTAAAAAGAATGAAAAATTGTTTGCTATAACTTGAAAATTTCTGAAATAGAGTTTTGCCTTGCCCATGCATGCCCTTACTCCAATCCATTGCCAGAAACAATGGGAAACACTTCAATAAATTTAGAGTTCATTACTCCAGTCTGACACCAAGTGATGGATTTAAACATAAATGAAAGGTAAGGACAGGGTAAGGTATTGTACTTAGGTCCCATCTATCATATTAAAATATTGGTTCCAAAATATTCAAGTAATTTTTATAAATAACATTAAATTTATCTCATCCTGCTGCTCAGCTTACTGGTTAGTTCTGTAGATGTTGAAATAATTATTAGATTTTGATCACATTAAATTTCCTCATTTAAAAAGTGAGTAATTTCCAAGTTGACATTCTCTAATGTTCTTTATAAATCTAAATGAGAATTGAATATATTTGAGTATGGTGCTAGGTTACATTCAAATACTACTCTGAGTGTCTAGGATTGGTCCTGCTCTAGTTTAATATTTCCATGATTTGATGGCTTAAATTCTGAAGGGCATAAAAATAAAGAATAAAGAAGATATTATGGTTTTTAATATATTTGAATAATACATATATATAAATAATAAGTAGTCTAAAAGTTTTTGAATTTTTTTCCAAACAAATTTTTATTATCTAAAAAAATATGTGAAAGTCAATTGGAGAATATATTAAATCTCTATAATTTTACATATCTTAAAATATCAGGCTTCAACTAAAGATGAACAAACATAAATCCTAAGTATTTAATAAACCAAAAAGAAAAAACTGCATTGAAATTTCTTTACTGTATAGCTGAATTGGCAGTTACTTTTTTTTTTTCCTCTCTTAAAAATGGCAAAAAGCATTGTACTCAATGAAAAGAAAAAAAACAAACAAACATGGAAAGAAACTTTATTTACCAGAGAATCCCTGTTGATCTGCAGAGAATGTGAAGTACAATCACCCATCATCAGGATTAGTTCCAACAGCATCTGCAGAAACCAAAGGAGAGCTGTGATGTGACAGCTTTTTTGAAAACATCCATCAGAATCATCTGCTTCCTTTTGTTATGTCTTCCCTTTTCAAATATTTCCTCAGCCTGTACATCTGGAGAATCTCCTGTTCTGTCATTATCTTTGTTTCATGAAATCTGTGCAATTTGTACAACATTCTCAGTCTTCATTAAAATAGACAACCCCCTGCCTAGGTCACACAGATTGGACCACTGAGTGAACACCTATCAATACTTTTTATTTTTATTGTTTTATTATTTTATTAACTTTTTATTTAATATTGTAGATGATCAACAGTGTTGCGACAGTTTCAGATGGACAGCAAAGGGACTCAGCCATACATACACATGTATCCATTCTTCCCCAAACTCTTCTCCTCTCCAGGTTACCATGCGGTATTGAGCAGAGTTCACTGTGCTATCCAGTGGGTCTTTGTTGGTTACCCATTTTAAGTATAGGAACAGCAGTGTGCACAAATCGATCCCAAACTCCTGAACTATCCCTTTCCCCAATCCTTCCCCCTTGGTCACTATAAGTTCGTTCTCTAAGTCTATAGTCTGTTTCTGTTTTGCAAGTAAGTTCATTTGTAGCATTCCTTTTTAGCCCTTTTGACACTAAATAATGCCACCACCATAAGGCATTCAGTTTATTTAAAATAGGTATTGCATTGTAGAGTTCACAAAATCACAATGACATAAAAGGAAACCTTATTTCTACCTTTCTCTACACCCTTGTTCCTCATCTATCCTTCCAGCTCCCTATAGCAAAGTTTCGGTTCTTTCTTTTCATAATTAATTCTTCAATAATTACAATGCCATGGTGATTTTTAAAAAATAGGTGATAACTTTTTTTAAGATACTTCAAAAAATCTACTATTTGGATTCTTCTTAAAATGAATTTCTATTCTCATTTATGTGTAAGCTAAAATGAAGTAAAAAGAACTGGTCTTGAGTCTCAAGTGTAATAGATAAATATCAAACATACTTTGGTTTTCATTATAATCCACTGTTAAAATAGGAATGTACCAATGAAAACTACAAAGATCAGCATAAAACCTTTGTCACAGCAGGTTAGCCCTTTTATAATGTTTGGGTCCACTGATGCTGATTTGCTTGTATTGGCTTCAGAAAAATAAAGATAAAAGAATATGTATTGGTATGAATAAACTTTAAGGAAATAGAACTTAGTTCACAAGTATTTGCTATGTGGAAGTCAAAGTCTCAGGGGAAGAAATACAGTGACCACAAGTATGTGAGCTTGTAAAAAACTAGTTAAAGGCAAGGGCAGAGTATCACTAAATCAAGTCATAAGGTCTGACCACTAAGATGTACCATTTGCTATAACTGAGAAGTACAGAGAGAAAATGGTTCAGGATGAAGTATCCTTTCCCCTTAGACTGTTTGAAGCAATATAACACCAGACATACCTGAAAGTGAAAGTATAAATCAGTTTAAATTTTGTCTCATTTAAATGAAACAATCAATTACCATATGTGCTTTAAAACATACTTAGTTATTTATCTTGGGTCTTTGGGAACAGGTAAATTGAGAGTGAAGAATTTAAATTCCTCAGCTTAAACGTCATTCTTTCCCTGTGTCTCTCTATACCTAACACAAATCTCCCTCTAAACTAGAGCATAATTTTTCTTCAAGATCTGTAATTGTGGGTCTCCAAATAGCAGGTACTGAATTGGCTCTGTGTTGGCAGCCTTAATTGAATATGCTCAACATTAGATTAAAAAATTAAAAGTATAATTCCCTTCACCTTGCAGGGATGCTTTAAATTTAATTATATAAGCCCAAGGAGAGAAAACAATCAACCTCATCATACATTAGAAAATGTTTCCATCATTGCCCATCATTCATTAAGAATCATGCCGTATAATTTATTATTGAAGTATTTAGAACATTTTCTTTTTTGCCAAAGTTTATTACTAAATGTACTATGTAAAATGTAGGAAGATTTGTCTTCTTGCCATGAAATTTAGTTTATCCTTTGAATAAAAAGAAGAGGAGATTTATTTGATGCTACATTATTGTGGAAGGAGAAAGAACAGACATTATATTAATGCATATATATGAAATCTATGAAAAAAATAAAATAATATGATACAGATGAACCTATTTCTAGTGTAGAGTTAGAGATGCAGATGTAGAGGATGGAGGTGTGCACAGAAGCAAAGAGGAGGGTGGGAAGAATTGGGAGGTTAGGACTGACATATACATTATTATGTGTAAAAAGGGAAGCTAGTAAGAGCCTGCTATGAGGCATAGGAAGCTCAGTTTGGTGCTTTCTGATGACCTAGATGTGTAGCATGGGGTGGGGGATAGTGGGAGGAAGACTCTAGAGGAAAGGGATATGTATATATATACACACACATACATACATATATATATATATATATATATATATATATACAGACACACATATAGCTGATCCACTTCATTATACAGAAGAAACTAGCACAACATTTAAAGCAAATATCCTTCAATAAAAAAGATATTAAAATGCTTTCAATCAGAATAGTCAATCACCTGCCTTCTGGTCCTTATTTTCTAGTCTCAATTCAGAAAGGTGATTTCCTTCAAGACTACATCTAGTAAAGAAAGTTGATGAATTCATATAAGCACATTAAATTTGTCTAAGTGGAAGTGTCCAGAAAATTGTTGGCTTATATAGGCTTGAAATATAGGAGAGAATCCTTCGAATCACATATTCCTTTGGGAATTCTCAATATATGAGTGTTACATGAAGCTATAAAAATGATATCTATTTAAAGAGTTTGCTTTTTGAGATATGTGTAGAAAAGCCATTGACAAAAGTGTGATATAAATGCAGCATATTCTTAGAGAATAAATCAGTTCAGTTCAGTTCAGTCGCTAGTCCTGTCCAACTCTTTGCAACCCCATGAACCACAGCACGCCAGGCCTCCCTGTCCATCAGCAACTCCCAGAGTCCACCCAAACCAATGTCCATCGAGTCGGCAATGCCATCCAACCATCTCATCCTCTGTGGTCCCTTTCTCCTCGTGCCCTCAATCTTTCCCAGCATCAGAGTCTTTTCAAATGAGTCAGCTCTCCACATCAGGTGGCCAAAATATTGGAGTTTCAGCTTCAACATCAGTCCCTCCAATGAACACCCAGAAGTGATCTCCTTTAAGATGGACTGGTTGGATCTCTTTGCAATCCAAGGCACTCTCAAGAGTCTTCTCCAACACCACAGTTCAAAAACATTAATTCTTTGGAACTCAGATTTCTTTAAGTCCAATTCTCACATTCATATATGACTACTGGAAAAACCATAGCCTTGACTAGATGGACCTTTGTTGGCAAAGTAATGCTTTGCTTTTTAATATGCTGTCTAGGTTGGTCATAACTTTTCTTCCAAGGAGTTCAGTTCACTTCAGTCACTCAGTCGTGTCCAACTCTTTTCGACCCCATGAATCACAGCATGCCAGGCCTCCCTGTTCATCACCAACCCCCGGAGTTCACTCAGACTCACGTCCATCGAGTCAGTGATGCCATCCAGCCATCTCATCCTCTGTTGTCCCCTTCTCCTCTTGCCCCCAATCCCTCCCAACATCACAGTCTTTTCCATGAGTCAACTCTTCGCATGAGGTGGCCAAAGTACTGGAGTTTCAGCTTCAGCATCATTCCTTCCAAAGAAATCCCAGGGCTGATCTCCTTCAGAATGGACTGGTTGGATCTCCTTGCAGTCCAAGGGACTCTCAAGAGTCTTCTCCAACACCACAGTTCAAAAGCATCAATTCTTCGGCGCTCAGATTTCTTCAGAGTCCAACTCTCACATCCATACATGACTACTGGAAAAACCATAGCCTTGACTAGACGGACATTTGTTGGCAAAGTAATGTCTCTGCTTTTCAATATGCTATCTAGGTTGGTCATAACTTTTCTTCCAAGGAGGAAGCGTCTTTTAATTCATGGCTGCAGTCACCATCTGCAGTGATTTTGGAGCCTCCCAAAATAAAGTCTGACACTGTTTCCACTGTTTCCCCATCTATTTCCCATGAAGTAATGGGACCAGATGCCATGATCTTCGTTTTCTGAATGTTGAGCTTTAGGCCAACTTTTTCACTCTCCTCTTTCACTTTCATCAAGAGGTTTTTCAGTTCCTCTTCACTTTCTGCCATAAGGGTGGTGTCATCTGCATATCTGAGGTTATTGATATTTCTCCTGGCAATCTTGATTCTAGCTTGTGTTTCTTCCAGCCCAGCATTTCTCATGATGTACTCTGCATAGAAGTTAAATAAGCAGGGTGACAATATACAGCCTTGACATAGTCCTTTTCCTATTTGGAACCAGTCTGATGTTCTATTTCCAGTTCTAACTGTTGTTTCCTGACCTGCATATAGGTTTCTCAAGACGTAGGTCAGGTGCTCTGGTATTCCCATCTCTTGAAGAATTTTTATTGTGATCCACACAGTCAAAGGCTTTGACATAATCGATAAAGCAGAAATAGATGTTTTTTTCTGGAACTCTCTTGCTTTTTCCATGATCCAGCGGATGTTGCCAATTTGATGTCTGGTTCCTTTGCGTTTTCTAAAACCAGTTTGACTATCTGGAAGTTCACAGTTCACGTATTGCTGAAGCCTAGCTTGGAGAATTTTGAGCATTACTTTACTAGCATATGAGATGAGTGCAATTTTGCGGTAGTTTGAGCATTCTTTGGCTAAATAAGTTTAAGTGTGGTAAAAGGAAACTCAGTAATATTCATAATAAATCTTGATAGGTTATTTTACATCTTGACTGAAAGTAACTGGAGACAGCAACAAAGAGATGATACAAGAAACTGGGTGAAAAACATAAAAAAAGAGCAACAGGAAAGAAGTGGAGGGAAACACTAGAACTCAATCTTAGGTTTTCTTAAGATCAAACCTAGCCTCTCTGTCCTGCAGAAGTTCAGAAACTGAAAAGAATTTTGGGGTAATGATCCCTTTTGGAGCTTTGCTAAATGCTTCATTGCATTTTCCATGGGGAAGGATGTAACTAAATTGGCATATTCTTATATGAAAAATTGGACACTTTAGTAAAATTTGTCTCTGCCTTTTTTTTTTCATCTACAAGGGCCATTTATTGTTTAGTTTTCCCATAATTCTCTGCATCAATTCTCTCCTCAGTTTAATCCCTCAAGTTCAAGTTCCTTCACTGAGAAGTTTTTCTTTCACTTTCTTCAAATTCACCTGAAGTTCCCCTACTATCTATGAAAAATTCACTGCTATGGGAATTATCTTTCTACCAAATACATTTATAAAACTGGACAAAATACAAAAGACAACCGGTTTCACACACTGAACAAGAGATAGTGTAAAACTCTTATCTCTGAGGTTAAAAAATAAATGAGGTAAACCCTAAAATTTCCCTGACTTACTCTCAGGTAGGAGGGGGCAGAATTCAAACAGGGTCTAGCATCAGGCTGCACTGATGACCGAGATAAGAGCTGAGAGAGAAAACTGGCTGAAATCCGTAGGGCAGAAGAATAAAAAATGGGTGTTCCACACAAACACCCACAGACTTTGGGAGGTCTGCAAAGATGTCTTCTTGATCTTTGACTGAATAGAAATTTATAAAGCATGAAGTAAAGTGTCATGGAGCCAAGGAAAACACCAACCAGAAAGTAGTAATTTGAAAATTCTCTGGAGCTGACTTACCTATGGCTGGGAAGAATGTATGTTCCCAGGACTCAGGGTTAAAGTCTTCATGATATATGCAGCATTGAACAGATTCCTCGGGAGAGTAAAGGCTGTTTTTAAACTTCAGTAAAAAAGTGAAAAAGCATACCTTGAAAGTATTGAACTTTTCCTAGGCCAGAAAATAGTTTAAAACTAGTTAAAGAAAAAAAAAAAAAGGAAAGAAAGAAAGGAAGAAATCATCAGTCTAAAGCTCACAATTCACAATTTCTTGCATCTAATAAAAAATAACCAATGTGTGAAAGAGCAGGACTATTGACAACCCACTCCAGTGTTCTTGTCTGGAGAATCCCAGGGATGGGGGAGCCGGGTGGGGTGCCGTCTATGGGGTCGCACAGAGTCGGTCACGACTGAAGCGACTTAGCAGCAACAGCAGCATACAGCTTATTGCTAGTAGAAAATAAATCAATAGAAATAGCCAGATCTGACAGAAACGATGGAGAGATCAGACAGAAATGCCTTAAGTATCAAACATAAATCTTAAAAACAGAGTTAAAGCTGTTAAGAAAACTTAAGAAATGGAAGATACAAAAGTGAAATCTTTTGAACTAGAGATTAAAAATATAATATCTGAAATAATAATACATTAGAGGTAATTAACTGCAGATTAGAAATTGCAGAAGAAAACATCAGTAGACTTGAAGGTATACAAATAGAAAATATCCAAAATAAAGCACAAAGCAATAAAAGAAGAAAAAAATTGATTTATCAGGGACCTGTGAGAAAATATCAAGTTGTCTTATATGATGTGAAGGAAGCTGGAGTCTGAGGGGGAGGAATATTTGAAGAAAGAACGATCAAAATATTTCAAATTTGAAAAACTGTCACATTCAAAAAGAGCACTGAAGCTGAATAAATATAAACAAAACCACACTGTGACACATGATAATCAAATTAGTGAAAACAAGTGATAAAAAGAAATAAAGAGAAAACAGGGAAATGGCTCCCACACAGACACAACTTTTTCAGTTGAGGGAAAAGTTCTGTAAGTGATAAT
Source organism: Capra hircus (assembly GCF_001704415.2). Taxonomy (NCBI): domain Eukaryota; kingdom Metazoa; phylum Chordata; class Mammalia; order Artiodactyla; family Bovidae; genus Capra; species Capra hircus. The sequence goes on from NC_030808.1 coordinate 18,852,509, forward strand.
TACACTTTTCAAATCTCATCAAACTCTATGGTAAAGTAAATGAAATGATTTTATACAAATTATTCTTCAATAAAACTGTTTATTCAAAAAAGTTTGCTTGTTCTGTTCTGTATTTACTTGACAAATTATAATTATATGAAGAGATAAATAAACTTCTTTTCTAGGGTACTTTTTATTTATATCAAAACTGAAATTTTGAAGCAAAGTTTTTAACCTCAAAGATGCAACTTTTCAACATGGTCATCTTCAACGCTCTGAGAAAAGTATCTGGGAGACAGATAGGCTGGCTAGCACTTGGCAAATCTCACCATAGGACTATACGAATAGATGATCTCCTGAAAATAACAAGCTGTCCCAGAATAAAAATGTCAGTTCAGGCAATAATAGGGAAAAGAAACTCAAGTTAACAGAAATTTAGCCACTTCTCAAAAATTTTTTCTAAAGAATAAATACAGTGACACTAACATTCTACAATGGCCTCAAGTCCTGAGAAAATTTCTATTTGGCTTTATAATGTATCATATGATTTCCAGCAGACTTTTTTTTCCCCAAAATTCAGTCTTCCATTGTATTGTGGTACAAAGCATAGAGCAACTAAATTTCACATGAGAGAAGGAGACAGTATTTACAACAAATATTTTAAGCATCCTCCATGATCAGACTCTGTGAAGAACATTGGGAGTAAAAAGGCTTATCACCTGGGACTTCCCTGGTGATCCAGTGGTTAATTTTCCATTGCTTCCCCTTCAATTCCCCCTTTAATTATTTAATATCATCTGTGGAATAAATAAATAAATAAATAAATAAATATTTTTTAAAAAAACAATATATGTCTCATCTTCCACAGAACCACACATTTATGTTGGCTGGGCAATATTGAAAAGACAACGTATTTTCTTGGACAACCCATCACAGCTCTCAAAGCTTGTTTCTTCCCTTAAACATATATTCCATTATATGAAAAGCTCTATTTCTCTTTTATGCTCATCTAAATTAACCTGGTATGAAGCATTTAGTTTGCAAAATCTACAGAGTAGAAAATTTGCATATGAATTCTCATGAATTGTCCAAAGGGTAAAATAAATTCTGTTTAAAAATTATCAGGATAACATCTTTTAAAAAAGTGGATACATGTATACGTATAACTGATTCAGTTTGCTGTATATCTGAAATTAATACAGCCTTGTAAATCAGCTATACTCCAATAAAAATTTGGACTTCCCTTGTGGCTCAGTTGGTAAAGAATCTTTCTGTAGTGCAGGAAACTCCAGTTCAATTCCTGGGTCAGGAAGATCCATTGCAAAAGGGATAGGCTACCCATTCCAATATTCTTGGGCTTCCCCTGTGGCTCAGCTGGTAAAGAATGCATGTGCACTGCGGGAGACCTGGGTTTGGTCCCTGGGTTGGGAAGATCCTCTGGAGAAGGAAAAGGCTACCCATTCCAGTATTCTGGCCTGGAGAATTCCATGGACTGTATAGTCCATGGGGTCACAAAGAGTCAGATATGATTGAGCAACATTCACGTTCACGTTCAATAAAAATTTAAAATAAAATGTCAGGATGCATCTATCACCACAGCTGATCTACACATCTATTAAAAATAAATTTTATTCTGTTTAAGGTTTTGTCAACTTCTACTTGTATTTTTATAGGTCTAGGATTAATTTGTAAACAGTATCAAACTTACTGGAAGGACATGGCTTACTAATTTGAAATACAAAAATCCATAGCAATATTCATAGAGATGAATGCTGTATATACTCAGGTGGAATAAGTTTGAAAGTTGTCACTTGCTTCTTTCAACAAGCTGCATTTTCAAGAAAATACATGAAAGAGAAACTACACTGATGTTCTCGAGGAGCTAGGGACAAAAATAACTTTTATATGTAGATGAAGCCAAAGTAAAGATTAAAAAGAAAGAAAAAATGTGAAGTCTCTCAGTCCTGTCCTACTCTTTGCGACCCCATGGACTGTAGCCTAACAGGCTCCTCCATCTAAGGAATGTTCCAGACAAGAGTACTGGAGTGGGTTGCCACTTCCTTCTTCCCCACCAAGGGATCGAACCTGCGTCTCCCGTGTTGCAGGCAGATGCTTTACCATCTGAGCCACCAGGGAATTCCCCAAAGTAATACTACTGTAAAAAAATGCATAAGCTTACCACAGTAACTGGGTTGTGACTCATTTCTACTGAATTAACAATCTGAGTGTAGGAGACAGAGCCTAAATCTCCATGATATTCATTGATGACTCTGACTACAAAATTAGAATTTCTGCCACAAAATCCTGTATCAGAAACTTGATAATGGTTTTTGACTGTAACATTCTTGTCTCATAATATACCTAAGGACTTAAACCAATGACTTTTGACCCAAGTGATTTTCTTCTAAGGTGAAAGAGAGTTGGATGGTGCAGACTGAACACATATCATTCAGTTCAGTTCAGCTCAGTTCAATTGCTTAGTCTTGTCTGACTCTTTGCGACCCCACGATCTGAAGCACGCCAGGCATCCCTGTCCACCACCAACTCCTGGAGTTTACCCAGACTCATGTCCATTGAGTCGGTGATGCAATCCATCCATTTCATCCTCGGTCATCCCCTTCTCCTCTTGCCCTCAATCTTTCCCAACATCAGGATCTTTTCAAATGAGTCAGCTCTCCACATGAGGTGGCCAAAGTATTGGAGTTTCAGCTTCAACATCAGTCCCTCCAATGAACACCCAGGACTGATCTCCTTTAGGAACAGATATCATTAAAGAATTTTAATTGCATTCTTGGCCTAAGAAGTATTATAAAGCTAGCTTTTTCAACTTATGACATAAACAACAGTTAAACTGTTTAGTTTGTTTTTCAGAGAAAATATTGCTGATACAATAGAAAAGCTGCAGTTGTTGTCTACACTTATCACTTATCTATTCAAATGGCCTGACTATGACTTTTGATAATTTTAACTGGGATTTCATTTAAACAGAGTAAGTAAACTGTAATTTAATCCACTGATACCATAAACCTCACTGCAATGCATACCCACAATATATACTCATGGGCAGAACACATTTTCATTATAGACTTGCTCTACATACTCATTGATAGTAAACACATCCACTAAACTTAAGCTTATTGACCCAATGGTGTGTGTATTGGCTTTGTAAAATGCACACTCAAGTTTAGAATCAATCTCAGAGCAAACGGTGGCCTAAGTTCCCCTAATACTCACTTTCCTAAAACCTTTGCCACCATTTTCCCTGTCTACTGTGGTGAATAAGAAAAATCGAAGCAGTAAGAGGCCAACCTTTGACCCTATTTTTTTCTTTTTGGAAAAAAGACAATTCATGCTCTAGTTGAATCTGACTCTTCTACCTATTATTTCTCCTCCTTTCTTTTTCTTCATGCCTTCTTCCCTCCTTCCCTCCTTCCCTTCCCTCCTTCCTTTTCTCCTCCCACCTCTCTGCCACCCAGTGTCCTTTTACTGACTCTTCGCTTCCTGTACTCTTGTTTCATCTACAATGAGTGCAATTTTAATACGTGAACTGAATCTTCTTATGTTAATATTCTTGGCAAGCACCATTTTTCTGTATCTCTAAGTAAAATCTAATTGAAATATTGTTTTGAGACTTTTAGGGAATCTGTGACTGCAGTCGTGAAATTGAAAGACACTTGCTTCTTGGAAGAAAGGGAACTAAGGCAAACCTAGGCAGTGTATTGAAAAAGCAGAGCTATCACTTTGCCAGCAAAAGTCCCTATCATCAAAGCTATGGTTTTTCCAGTAGTCGTATGTGGGTGTGAGACTTGGACTATTAAAAAAGCTTAGTGTCAAAGAATTGAAGCTTTTGAACTGTGGTTTTGAAGAAGGCTTTTGAGAGTCCCTTGGACTGCAAGGAGATCCAACCAGTTAAAACTAAAGGAAATCAGTCTTGAATATTCATTGGAAGGGCTGATGCTGAAGCTGAAGCTCCAATACTCTGGCCACCTGATGCAAAGAACTGACTCCTAGAAAAGACCCTGATGCTGGGAAAGATAGAAGGCAGGAGGAGAAGGGGACAAGCAGAGGGTGAGATGGTTGGATGGCAACACTGATTCAATGGCTATGAGTTTGAGCAAACTCTGGGAGCTGGTGATGGACAGGAAGCCTGGTGTGCTGCAGCCCATGGGGTCGCAAAGAGTCAGACATGACTGAGCGACTGAACTGAACAGAACTGAAGGGCAGGAGGAGAGGGGAACAGAAAAATGTGAGTTGGTTGGATGGCATCATTTACTCAATAGACATGAGTTTGAGAAAACTCAAGGAGATTGTGAAGGACGGGAAGCTTGGTGTGCTGCAGTCCATGTGGTCACAAGGAGTTGGACACAACTAAGTGACTGAACAACATTTTTCGAAATCAGGTCACCTGAAAGGTGAAGGAATAAATGATATATGAGCTGAGGTATGGGGATACCAGAGATACCAATGTTTGCTGTTTAAGATTCTTCATTTCTTCTTTGACATAGTTATTCTGGTTCCCTGGCTTCACATATGTGAATACAAACCCTTTGGATCAGACTTATCTCTCCTGCAGCTCAGTCACTTAAATTCTACTAGGACTGACAATCTGATCATACAATACTTCTTACTCCTGTTTCAGTTGTAAGCCCCTCATTTGGACCTGTGGGTAGTTTCCTAACTCACTGGGTTTGCTTTTTATTCTTTTGTATGAGCTAACTCTGTATGATGACTCCCCATTAGGAATTGTCAGGAATGTTGAGTTTCCTCTCTAAGAGGTGTTTCAGCATCTATAGTGGATGGCTGTGTGATGACAAATTCTTTATCATTAAAAAAGTTGGTTTCTAAACTATGTATTTGCTGTTTTTCTCCTACAGCAATCGTTATCCAGGAGATGCTGATGAGAGTACACCGGATATGTTGTAAATGCTCGGGGTAAGGAGAAATCAGCTATAGTTTAGCTATTTGTATATCTTTCTTCTGGCATTATTTAGATTTTAAAAATGCAGTCACTCTCAAACTTACATTATGGTAGATGGTATTGATGGTGCCAATTCACCCCCCATCCCCAATACATCCGTGCCCTTTGTCTTGTGACCATGCAGATCCGTTTGCAAAAGGAAAGTTGTGTATATCTCCACCCCCTCATTCTGAATTCGTCCATTAATCTTGCTTTTGTCCATGGAATGATAGCAATGAAGGTACTTCTGTTTTAAACTTAGATAGTAAGAACCCTTGTATGCTTCAATTTACTTTTTCTTGAATCCTTGCCAGGAGATAGTCTGGGTCAGCCTCCTGGTCTTAAATGGCACATGAAAAATGCCAAGTTGCCCTGGTCACCCCAGCCAAAACTAGACTACATCAACCAAACAGCCAGCTGAGCTCCAGGTATCTAAGCAAGCACAACCAAGGTTAGCAGAGTCCCTTAGCTGACCTCTACTTAATTACAGATGTGTGCACAGTGAACAATTATTGTTGATTACTCCTGAAGTTTTGTGGTTGTTTTGTGGTGTTACCACTATGGTGTTATTGTGACATCGATAATTGGTACATAGAAATTTTCAAAAGATAGTGTTCAGATCACAAAGTCAGCGGGAATCTCTGACTTACTTTCCTCTCAATGATTTTAAAACATTTCTGTGTACTAGTTAGTTCACTACAGGAAAGTCATTTGAACTTCTGTTTTTATCTTTAGGTTCTATGGGCCAGGGATATAATTTGTCTTCCATGATTTGGGGCTTCTTCTTAAAAAATTTTTATTCAATTTGCTACAGTTTTGCTCCTGTTTTGTATTTTGGTAAATTGGTCACGAGGCACATGGGATCTTAGCTTCCCAACAAGTATAGAAACTGCATCCCTGCGGAAGGTGAAATCTTAACCACTGAACCACCAGGGAAATCCCAGTGCCTTATACTTAGCAAAACCTTTGTTCACCTTTCTTTTATTTCCATATGGAGTGACATTCACTAGCATAAAACCCATAGCCTTTCTCCATTCCTTCACTCACTTTTCCTTTGAAGAGAACTGAATGCCAGCTGAGAAATCTTGTAGCAAAAGTTGGTTATACAGATGTCTTCAGGGAGCATATCGTGTACTCCTTTGTCTAAGGTTAGGCAGGATAGAACCCCAATTTGAGAGTTCGTATTTATTTATTCTGAGTGTGAATGGAAAGACCAGGTAAGTCTGAGTTTCAGTATTTGAAAACTCAGTGTTGCTATTCATATAAACAACCTGATTTAATAAAAATAATATTAGTGTTCCATTTGCCCATCTTCACCACTCTCTCATTTGGCTTAGACTTGATTGAGGAAAAGAAAACGTCTCTCCTTTTCTGTGAAATCCTACTAATTTCCTTTCTACTTTAGGGTCAGTGATTCTTACCCACAATGCATTTGTGCTTGTCTCTCGGTCTCCAATTCTCCAGACACTAGTAATACCAACATAAAATGTAGGATCATATCCAGTCAGTAGTATAAGCCTAAGATCAGTCAATTAATCTGAGCTTTTGCTCTTGGGTAATCAAAATTTACTGATCACCTACTGAGAAACAAACAGTGAATGAGAGGATGCTGCTGCTGCTGCCACTGGTTAGTTGCTCAGTCGTGTCTGACTCCTTGTGACCCCATGGACTGTAGCCCACCAGGCTCCTCTGTCCTTGGGATTTCCCAGGCAAGAATACTGGAGTAGTTTGCCATTTCCTCCTCCAGGGGATTTTCCTGATCCAGGGACTTAATCTATGTCTCCTGCTTGGCAGGTGGATTCTTTACCACTGAACCATCCAGGAAGCCAAATGAAAGGATAGGTATGCCAATATGCACTAGTCTTGACCCCAGCCTTTAAGAATGGAATCAATCATGTAAACCAGGTGTGTTGTAAAATCATCAGACAAATTTGCTTGCATGAAGGAACCCTCCAGCCATCTATCAATGGATCACAAAATAGTACACTTTTATTCTTAAATCAGCTTTACATCAGAATTTAACCATAAATATTGAAACACAAGCTGGAATCAAGATTGCCGGGAGAAATATGAATAACCTCAGATATGCAGATGACACCACCCTTATGGCAGAAAGTGAAGAGGAGCTAAAAAGCCACTTGATGAAGTGAAAGAGGAGAGCGAAAAAGTTGGCGTAAAGCTCAACATTCAGAAAATGAAGATCATAGCATCTGGTCCCATCACTTCATGGGAAATAGATGGGGAAACAGTAGAAACAGTGTCAAACTTTATTTTTTTGGACTCGAAAATCACTGCAGATGGTGACTGCAGCCATGAAATTAAAAGATGCTTGCTCCTTGGAAGAAAAGTTATGACCAACCTAGAGTTGGACACGACTGAAGCGACTTAGCAGCAGCAGCAACAGCAGCAGCAGATAGTATATTCAAAAGCAGAGACATTACTTTGCTGACCAAGGTCCATCTAGTCAAGGCTATGGTTTTTCCTGTGGTCATGTATGGATGTGAGAGTTGGACTGTGAAGAAGGCTGAGTGCCGAAGAACTGATGCTTTTGAACTGTGGTGTTGGAGAAGACTCTTGAGAGTCCCTTTGACTGCAAGGAGATCCAACCATTCTGAAGGAGATCAGCCCTGGGATTTCTTTGGAAGGAATGATGCTAAAGCTGAAACTGCAGTATTTTGGCCACCTCATGGGAAGAGTTGACTCATTGGAAAAGACTCTGATGCTGGGAGGGATTGGAGGTAGGAGGAGAAGGGGACGACGAAGGATGAGATGGCTGGATGGCATCACTGACTTGATGGACTTGAGTCTGAGTGAACTCCGGGAGATGGTGATGGACAGGGAGGCCTGGTGTGCTGCGATCGGTGGGGTCACAAAGAGTCGGACACGACTGAGCGACTGAACTGAACTGAACTGATTTATCATTATCCTCTGCTAGGTGTTAGGCACTGTCCTTTAGAAATGAGGAAAAGTTATGAGTCACATGTCTCATATCCTCATGCACCTTTTACTCTCTTAGAGGAGATTGTAATAAATTAACACACGAACAAATACGCACTATAATTTCCAGTAATCACTAGTGCTATGGAGAAAAACAAAACGAGCTAGAAAAACAAACAAGCTAGATCATGAGAAGCATAGGCACTGTATCTTAGGAGAGGTAGTCAGGGGAGGCTGCTCTGAGGAGATTTTGGAGCAAATTCCTGAACAATATGAAAGAGGAAACTGTGTGATATTCTGTTGGACACTGTTCCAAGCAGAGAAAAGGCAGAGTGACATCCCTGAGGGAAAAATGAGACAGACTGCCATGGCAGAAGTGAGTCAGATAAGAATATTAGAATCTGATTTCAGAAAGAGTAGGAAAATGAAAGCATTTAATTCTAAGTTTGCTAAGAATTAACTGAAGGGTTTTGAACAAGTAAATGGTAACACATATTCTCTAAAAAGCCTCTTCTGCCAGTGCCTGCTGTGTAAAGAATTAAGGGTAGTGGAGCCCATGGAGTGTAGGGAAATTTGCCAGGAGACTGTACTATAGTAATTGGCTAATAAATGGAGGCTGGAGGCTGGAGGCTTGAAAAGTGTTGGTGATAGAGGTGATGGGAAGAGGCCAGCTGAAGGGTATATTCTGAAGTTAGTACTAATGGAGTTTGATGATATAGTAGATGTGAGATAGTAGAAAAGGAAAAGTCTAGGATAATATCTAGACTTTTACTTGCACAGTTGATGAATAGTGGTATGGTTGTGCCATTTACCTTGATAGGTTTGGAGGCAGCCTTCCCTGGTGGCCCAGATGGTAAAGAGTTTGTCTTCAATGCAGGAGACACAGGTTCGTTTTCTGGGTTGGGGAGATCCCCCAAGGAAGGAAATGGCAACTCACTCCAGTATTCTTGCCTGGAGAATGCCATGGACAGAGGAGCCTGGCGGGCTATAGTCCATGGGGTCACAGAGAGTCAGACACAACTAACACTTTCTTTCTTTCTTTCTTTGAAGGCAGAGATACAGAGTTGGTGTTGAATGTGTTAAATAGGAGAGATTGTTTGGCTTCAAGACGGAGGTGTCCAGTAGACTGATGTCTGAGTCTAGGGCTCAGAAGGACTAAAGATGTGAATGAATGAATGAATGAATGAATGCAAGCCCAATCATGTCCAACTCTGTGCAACCCTATTGACTGTAGCCTGTCAGGTGCCTCTTATCCATGGAATTTTCCAGGCAAGGATACTGGCATGGGTTGTCATTTCCTTCTCCAGGAGATCTTCCCGACCCAAAGATCAAACCACATCTCCTTCAGTGCAGGTGGACTCTAGAGATGTGAGCTAAGACATAAATTTGGGAATCATCTACGTATAGTTGGGGTTGTACTAGAGTAAGTCATTAGGTCATGAATGAAGATGCAGAAGAGAACGCGGCAAGGATGAAACTCTGAAGCTCTTCAAAATTAGAAGCTGGAAAGGAAAAGAAGAGTGTGCAGAGACTTGGAAGGGAACATACAGTGTTTAAAGAGGAAGCCAGGTATGTATAATACCCTGGGAGACAAGTGAAAAACATGTGTCAACTATTGCCCAGAGCTTTAAGAGAAGGACTGGAAATTTAACATTGGATTTTGAAGATAGACAATATATCTAAATTTTATATAAGTGACTTCAGAAGTATGATAAAGATAAAAACCTAATTTCAGTAGGTGAAAGATTAAAAGTGAGTTAAGGTAAGGAAGTAGAGGAAGTAAAAATAAATCCATGTTTTCTATATATTTTGGCATTAAGAAAAACACACAAATTGAGTAGCCAGATAGACATCCATTGATAAAGAACTTGAGACAGACAAGGGCTTATTGAAAAAGCAGGGCCAGTTGAGGGAATTAGAAGAGCAATTGAAGGGACAAGAGCACACGTTGGAAAAATAACCAATTTTTAGAGTCTGGATCTTGCATGTTATCACTGCTGCTCTTGTCACTCCTTGGTCCATCTTTTTCAGCTACAGGTAAGTCTTCTGTGAGACATCACCAGCAGAAGCCCTGGAATTTCCTCTTTTGACGTCCAAGACCAGAAAGTAGAAAGGGCTTCACTTTCAACTGCAGTTCAGAACATCCAGGGACTCCAATGGGCACTGTAGCTACTGGTCAAAAAGACTCTGATGGCAGGAAATACAGGATAGGGATTGGCTCAGATGAGGCATATTGGGTGCAAGTCATATAGAGACTGGGAAGATGAGACTTCCTCATGAGCTGATGAGCGTTGTGAAAAAGACTCCAGTTGGAACTAAAAGAGTGAGAAGGATTCAAATTGGTGATGTGGGTAAGAAGGGAATAGTCTGGAAGCAAAATCATGGAAGTACAAACACAACAGGTATAAGGAAAGTGACGTGGTTAAAGAGAAGGGCAAAGGAAGGAGTGTCATTTACTGAGCATCTAGAATCTACTGAGTAACTGCTGGCACTTCACAAATAGTTTTCTCATTTAATCCTCATGGCTGAGTTTGGGTACTTTTGGCTACACATTACAGAAACCTTCCCTGGTGGCTCAGCAGTAAAGAATCCACCTGCCAGTGCTGCCAGTGCAGAAGAAGTGAGTTTGACCCCTTGGAGAAGGAAATGGCAACCCACTCCAGTATTCTTGCTGGGACAATCCCATGGACAGAGGAACCTGGTGGGCTGTAGCCCATGACATTGGAAAGAGTCAAACATGATGTGGCAACTGAAAACAAACAAACAAACGAAAAAAACCAAAGCCCAGTTAAAACTGGGTTATACAGGAAATGAGTTGATTCAAATCAGAAGTACAGATGGGAGGGACTTCACTATTGGTCAAGAGGTTAAGACTTCAAGCTGCCAATGCAGGGAGTGCAGGTTCAATCCCTGCTCAGGGAACTAAGATCCTATATGCTGTGTGGTACACCCAAAAAGACTAAAAAATAATAAACATTAAAGAAGAGAAGTATAGATGTAAGTCAGGATTTAGCATCGGTTGAACCAGGAGCTCAAAGATCTACTCACTGTCCCATAGTGTAGTGTCTCTTTTTTAACTGTACGACATCTTTGCACTGAAATGGAATGTCCATCTAACGTTTACTTAGACTTCTGTGTTCAGTGCATATGCTAAACTGCACTGACTAATTTGAATTGAGTAAAATAAAACATTTAGTTCTTCATGCATCCTAGCCATGTTTTATATGTTTGACAGCTACCTGTGTTTTGTGGCTACGTGTTCTTATTGTGGCTACACACATAATTATTTCCATAATCACAAAAAGTTCTATTGGACAGTGAAGCTCTATCACCCTAAGTACTTTCTGAGAATGCTCACTTTTTAGCACATTTACCTCTCAATGCTAAGCATTTTTTGGTCTGATCTCATTTTGTCCCTTAATTGTATATTACTCTTTGATTGTTCTTTGAAACATTTATTCCTTGTACATATTATCTGCTGCTGCTGCTAAGTCGCTTCAGTCACGTCCGACTCTGTGCAACCCCAGAGACCGAAGCCCACCAGGCTCCCCTGTCCCTGGGATTCTCCAGGCAAGAACACTGGAGTGGGTTACCATTTCCCTCTCCATCGCATGAAAGTGAAAAGTGAAAGTGAAGTCGCTCAGTCCTGCCCGACCCTCAGTGACCGCATGAACTGCAGCCTTCCAGGCTCCTCCGTCCATGGGATTTTCTAGGCAAGAGTCCAGAGTGGGGTGCCATTGCCTTCTCCGACATATTATCTGCACAAGATAGTAAATTTCAAGGCAAGGAAATTTTCCAGGCTGAATAATGAGTAACCACTTGTTGCTTTGAATTTGAACACTATTTTAAGATTTCCAGTTGACATCAAACAACTAACATGAATTGCTGAAAGGCAGTATTAAATTAAATTTATATTTTAGAGAAGCTTTAGATTTACAGAAAAATTAGAAAGATGGTACTTAGAATTCCCATATACCCCATAGCTAGTTTTCTCTATTATTACAGCTTATACCACTATGGTGAATTTGTTGCAATCATTTAAATAATATCCATACTTTACTCCATTTTTAACCTAAGTTTCTCTTTCTGTTTCATGGTCCCCTCCAGGATACTGCATTATATTAAGTAGCTATGTTGCTTTAACTCTATCGACAGTGTCTCAGAATTTTATTTATATTCTGACCTTATCATTTTGAGTTGAACTGCATAGGTATTTCATAAAATGTACCTCATCTGGGATTTGTCTGGTGACCTTTTCCATAATTAGAACAAAGTAGTTTAATATGATCACTTAAAGGATGATTTTCAATATTTTTCAAAATAAAGGTAAAGTGAATTGAAAAGAGCAGATTATCTAAGACTTGAGACCACAAAGCATTACAGTCATGATTGGTTCATACTTTTGTGATGTCATAAATCTATTTAGCTCTATAGTTGTATAATACTAATTGAAATCCTCAAAGTCTTGGGATAAAGAGTGATTTGAAATCTTTATACACAGAACATTATAAACATGCTGCTGCTGCTGCTAAGTTGCTTCAGTCGTGTCCTACTGTGTGTGACCCCATAGATGGCAGCCCACCAGGCTCCCCAGACCCTGGGTTCTCCAGGTAAGAACACTGGAGTGGGTTGCCATTTCCTTCTCAAATGCGTGAAAATGAAAAGTGAAAGTGAAAAGTGAAAGTGAAGTCGCTCAGTCGTGTCCGACTCCTAGCGACTCCATGGAGGGCAGCCTACCAGGCTCCTCCCTCGTGGGATTTTTCCAGGCAAGTGTACTGGAGTGGATTGTCATTGCCTTCTCCCATTATAAACATAAGATGGGGAAAAAAAACACCTGAATCTATTTCAATAGATTTTCTTTTAAAGTGGTAATTTTTGCCATATTCTGAGCAAAAAAAAAAAATCTAGGAAAGCGAATTGTTCATGCCAATGTCTGTAATAAAAGCTAGATAAATATAATAATATTCTTGAGTCACATTTTTCCAAGAGAAAAATGATTAGTTTTTATGTATCAATTAAACAAAAATCATAGATATATTGATATATATCTAATATGGCTTCATATTAGGTACACTGATAATCTTTTAACTTTTTCACTCCTTTTAGGACTAACATACCATCTTCAGCTTTGAAAGAGTAGGTGATGTGTTTATGAAAATACATCAGAAGCATGAGTATATGTGCTTTTAGAATAAGTCAGGAATGTGATGCTGGTTCTAATTTTCTTGATTTGTCACATTTTTGTCATTGGTGTGGGTATAAAGGTATATATTTTAGAGATATTCTAACAGATATACCAGAAAAACAATTATGTGTGTGTGTGTGTATGTATATATATATATATATATATATATATATAAAATCTTCATGTATCTGTTTCAAAATATTTTTAGGCACAAAAGCAAAAATATGCATGTGTTCATGTGGGATGGTTAAGCTAAATAGAAGAGAGTGCAATTGCCAGAGAAGTGAGGAAAACAGTAGACATGGGGTCAAAGAAAGAAATGGAATGCAATTACATAGAACATTGACAAATATTTTAGTTTTATATAGTTTTTATATTTGCCACTCTGATAATGTTTATTTTATCACTCTTCAAATCAGCTTACTCTCAGAATCCAGATTTCTCTTCCTTTACACTTATCAAAGAGGAAAAGAGATTTTAATTTGATGCCTAATGTGTGCAATTTGTTAGGTTGTTATAAACTTCTCTCTTTATGTAATTGGATCTTAAAGTCCTGGGTAGTTTTATTATTTCCATTTTGTAATGAAGAAACTAAGGCTTTAAGAAATTACAGGATTTACTCATTGTCAGAGAGCCGGTAAGTGATGAAGCTCATGCTTATGTCTGGGTAATGTAAGAACTCAGTTTTATCTACTGATTAAAAACATTTTCAAAATGACTGGGTTGAGCCAGGCTAATTCCTAAAGTATATATTCAAGGGCCATATAAATAGCTTCATCTCTGAGAGTTATTCTCTTGTCAAAGATCAGGAAGCCGAGACATTAAATTTAAAGTTGGTCCATCCAGTAGCTCAGAGATCTACACATTGTTCCACAAACAATGCATTTCAATAATTTTTATTCAAATATGCCTCATGGCTGAAACATGGGTTCAACTAGGGCTCCACAGCAGACCAGTCACAAGGTTTAAGATCATAGCAAGAGTTTCCACTGACATGAAAGGATAGGTTTTCTAACATGAGAAAGCACGTGAGTTGTTCAGTCATGTCTGACTCTTTGACCCCATGGACTGTAGCCCACCAGGCTCTTCTGTGCAGGCAAGAATACTGGAGTGGGTAGCCATTCCCTTCTCCAGGGGATATTCCTGACCCAGGGATTGAACCTGGGTGTAAAGCACTGCAGGCAGATTCCTAACCATCTGAGAGACCAGGGAAACTGTTTCTAACATGGGTTGTGTGTGTTAGTCACCCAGTCTTGTCTGACTCTTTTTGATCCCAAGGACTGTAGCCCGCCAGGCCCCTCTGTCCATGGAAGTCTACACGCAAGAATACTGGAATGGGTTGCATTCCCTTCTCCAAATGATCTTCCCAATCTAGGAATTGAACCCAGTTCTCCTGCATTGCAGGCAGATTTGTTACCATCTGAGCTACTTGGGAAGCCCACATGGGGACTCCTCCCAATTCACTGAATTGTGTGCTCAACAGGGATTTAGGAAGTCATCTGGTACAGACACTTATCTTCAAAAAGCTAAACCAACCTAAACGTAGGAGTCTGTGAGTAAATCACCATGAAGAGTGAAGGACACAAGTTGTTTTTGGCTAATCATGTAGAATCTTGGTTAAATGCTTTGCCACAGTTATTAAGCTTTTTGAACAATTTTCAATCTGAGTTCATATATTTGATCTGACGCAAATGATAGCTCCAGCAGGGAAAACGATCTTGATTAAAGCATGAATGTGTTTTAATCCTATTTCTACAATGTTTGATCATTGAAATATGGTTAAAATCAGGGAGTAGAAATATAATTATCCCCATAATTTCAAAAAGCCAGTAGAGAGACAAATTTTAGGAAATCTTCACGTGGTATGTGTATATGTATGTTTGCATGAGTGTGTATGTGTGTAGTAGGGACCTTGCAAGGGTATCTTCACTTAAGTAATTATAATACCCTTTGAAGGTTAGATGGTGATTTTGATGATGTGTAGAAATAGAATTTTAAGAACATGAAGGAACTATTTAGTAAAACTCTTACTTTTGACCCAAATTTCAATGTGTATATTTTCCACAGCCCTTATCATTAAGGAATAAGAAAACTTATTCACAATTTTATTTGTTCCATATTTTAGAATTTATGTATCTTTTACCTTGTACTGAATCAGTAGTTTACTACAGAAAGAATTATACAAAGAAAATATTGGGCATGACTACCTACATTATCACGGTTGACTATGAACTATATCAAATATTATTTGGCCATATGTAGGAACAAACCTAATGATTGTGGGGGAAAAGTACATGATTATTTTGGCTTTTTTTCTAGCACATTTTAAGAAATTGACCTGACTGTAACTTTTCTTTGGAATATTTGTTGAAAAAGCATAACCAAAAGTTTAAAACTTGGACTGAAACTTAATCTATATGGTAATAGAACTTGGAAAAATCCAAGCTCAGTTTAGACTAAAATGTCAGAACAGTTTTTGAACATGGTATGTCTCAAACAACCTACAGATACAAAGAAAAAAACTGTCAATCCTTTAGCTTTCAACAAAGGGAAAACTGTGTATAAGGGAAGAAAATAAAAGTTCTTAAACAGTAGCTTTAGCATGAGCTTGTCCCCTTTATGATACATTTCATCTGAGAAAAGTATAAAGGATGGTTTAAGCAATGGTTCACATGCTCCTCTCCTAAACCTTTCAGGTCCTTATTAAACACTTTTGTTTTTGAGAAAAAGTCTCTGTTACATGTGTCTCACCTTCAATACAAGTTAAGTTGTAATTAAATTGCTCTTAAATAGATAGAATCTACAAAAGAGCATTTGTTAAAATTGCAGTAATTATTTTCTCCCTTCCAGCCATCTTTCAACTGCTTCCTTGTCTCATAAAACTGAAACAATACACTAACACAAAGGACCAATAAATTGATTTTCAGTCCAAAGCACTAGTTCTCAAACTTGGCTACATGATGGAATTATCTGGAACCTTTAAAAACTCCTGTCCACTCTGCCTGATTTGGTTGGTATGGAGTACAGTTTTTTACTTTTTAAAAAAGTTTTCAAAGATGCTTAGATAATTCTAATGTGCAATAAAGTGAGAATCACCAGATTAGCATAGTGGTTCCCTATCTTCCTTGCATATTGGAAACTCCTAGAAATACTTAAAAATATTGGTACCAAGTTCTCCCACTTCAGTGAGATACAGTTGTCGTAAGGCGCAGCCAGAATATAAGGATTCCCACCAGCAACCCCCCTGCCCAGGTGTTTCTAGTGAATGGCCAAGACTAAGAACTAGCATTAGTATTTCACCTCCTGTTGGGTCAAAAGAAGATCAATATAAATTTCATATTTCTAAAATCTCTCACATGGAATTTTTAAATTTTGAGTTTTAAAATAAGCTATATTTGAATGTAATTTAAAAAATTGAGGCAAAAAGAGCTGTTAATTACATGTGAAGATCTGGAAGAAAAATCTTGTCCTCATTGTAAAAGTATAAGATTCAAGGGTAGAGTTATTACTATTGAAGAAAGAATATTATAAAAAATAGAATTCAAAGAAGTTATTTTTCATGCATGTATGACAGTTAAATAATCTTTGGGAGAACTTTAATATTCCTAAGTAAAAATGAGATACAGAAGAGAAAAGACATTTTTTGGTTAGATTCACCACTTTTAAAAAGCATGACCAATTCTCAAACATTTTCAGATGTGTGAAAGTTACCTATAAATGTTTATTCTATTTAGAATGTTCATAAGAACACATGCTTTTGACAACTCAAGCAAACTGTCAATTGATTAAAAGTGCAATGTAGGAAGGAATATCTATTTAAAGCCTACAGCATACTTCTGAATGAAAGGTACATTGCTGATTTTTTTCATTTAATGAAAGACTTGATAACACATTCAGAGAGAAGCCAGGTGTAAACTGTTTCTCCACACTTGTGCAATAGATTTATATGATTCTGTTACTATAACTTGCTGAGGTGTTGTGTAAACACCGGATGAGTTACTTCTTATTACTTAATTTATACATGCTAACACTTACAGTATTTTTCCTCTCCAAAAACATATCCAGTTGCTTACACTTGAAATGATTCAGGATAAAAGGTCATGTTCTCATTCTTCCATATTAACAGGAAAATTCACTGTAGGATATATATTATAGCAAAATTAATGCTAATTCCTTAAAGTCTACACATGCATTTGTCATTCACTTAAAAGAAAAAAAAAAAAAAGGTTAAATTGGGTAGGCAAAAGGTCATTTGCAGCACAATGACCATTTAGTCAGTGTTCATACAGGAGCTGTGCAAATGCTTTGGTGTGCCTATCAGACCTATGGAGAATCCATTCTTAAAGGAATTATCTAAAGCTGGAAACTTCCTTAAAGGAATAAAACTTAAAAAAAAAAAAAATGCAACCTAGGATACAAAGTGGGCTTCCCAGGTGGCTCTATAGTGAAGTGCACAAGACTCAGGTTCCATCACTGAGCTAGGGAAGATTCCCTGGAGTATGAAATGGCAACCCGTACCAGTATTCTTGCCTGGAGAATCCCATGGACAGAGGAGCATGGCAGGCTACGGTCCACGGGGTTGCAAACAGTCAGACATGACTGAGAGAATAACACACACACAACTAATAAATGGGTACTGTTTCATACTGCTAACGTGCAATTTTCTATGCAACAACAGAAAACTAATACAAGGAGATATATAATTCAAAGAAGATCAATTTATATTATAACTTAAAATACTCTGCAGGGCCATTTAGAATTATCTTCAGGAAGAGTTTATCATGGAAAACTTAGTCACAGGACTCATGAAACAAAATAAAACAAAACAAGACTGTACTCAGGAGGATCAATGACTTACTACACTTGCAGCTATTTCTATAATCGAATCTCCTTTAATACCAAGGATTATCAAAGTTTTAAATAGTTCTCCTGTGTATCTCTTATTCTCTCCCCTAAAATTTCCCTCCTTGGAAATATGTTTCAAGCATGATAAAATGTTGATGACATTTTGTCCCAAAACTGGAATACTTATCCCCATTGTCATTTTTTAGTTTAAATGATAACCTTTGTTTTCCCCTTATGTAAGATTTTTCCAGAAAACACAGGAGGCATGTTGAAGAAAAAGAAATGCAAAAAGGCAAAATGGTTGTCTGAGGAGGACTTACAATAGCTGAAAAAAAGAAAAGAAGTGAAAGTCAAAGGAGAAAAGGAAAGATATACCTATCTGAATGCAGAGTTCCAAAGAATAGAAAGGAGAAATAAGAAAGCCTTCCTCCGTGATCAATGCAAAGAAATAGAGGGAAACAATAGAATGAGAAAGATTAGAGATCTCTTCCAGAAAAATAGAGATACCAAGGGAACATTTCATGCAAATGTGGGCACAATAAATTGCTATAGACAGAAGTGATATGGAATTAACAGAAGCAAAGCAGAAGATATTAAGAGGTGGCAAGAATACACAGAAGGACTATACAAAAAAAGATCTTCACGACCCATATAACCGCCATAGTGTGATCACTCACAAAACAGACATCCTGGAATGTGAAGTCAAGTGGGCCTTAGGAAGCATCACTATGAACAAAGCCAGTGAAGGTGATGGGATTGCAGTTGAGCTATTTCAAATCCTAAGAGATGATGCTGTGAAAGTGCTACAATCAATATGTCAGCAAATTTGGAAAGCTCAGCAGTGGCCACACACTGCAAAAGGTCTGTTTTCATTCCAATCCCAGAGAAAGACAATGCTAAAGAATGTTCAAGCTATTACACAATTGCACTCATCTCACACAATAACAAAGTAATGCTCAAAATTCACCAGTTCAGTTCAGTTCAGTCACGCAGTCATGTCCGATTCTTTGCGACCCCATGGAATGCAGCACTCCAGGCCTCCCTGTCCATCACCAACTCCCGGAGTCCACCCAAACCCATGTCCATTGAATCGGTGATGCTATTCAAGCATCTAATCCTCTGTTGTCCCCTTCCTCTTGCCCTCAATCTTTCCCAGCATCAGGGTCTTTACAAAGGATTCAGCTCTTCACATCAGGTGGCCAAAGTATTGGAGTTTCAGCTTCAACACCAATCCTTCCAATGAACACCCAGGACTGATCTCACTTAGGATGGACTGGTTGGATCTCCTTGCAGTCCAAGGGACTCTCAAGAGTCTTCTCCAACACCACAGTTCAAAAGCATCAATTCTTTGGTGCTCAGCTTTCTTTATAGTCCAACTGTAACATCCATACATGACCACAGGAAAAACCATAGCCTTGACTAGATGGACCTTAGTTGGCAAGGTAATGTCTCTGCTTTTCAATATGCTATCTAGGTTGGTCATAACTTTCCTTCAAAGGAGTAAGTGTCTTTTAATTTCATGGCTGTAGTCACCATCTGCAGTGATTTTGGAGCCCCAAAAAATGAAGTCTGACACTGTTTCCACTGTTTCCCCATCTATTTCCCATGAAGTGATGGGACCAGATGCCGTGATCTTTGTTTTCTGAATGTTGAGCTTTAAGCCAACTTTTTCACTCTCCTCTTTCACTTTCATCAAGAGACTCTATAGTTCTTCTTCACTTTCTGCCATAAGGGTGGTGTCATCTGCACATCTGAGGTCGTTAATATTTCTCCCGACAATCTTGATTCCAGCTTTTGCTTCATCTATCCCAGTGTTTCTCATGATGTACTCTGCATATAAGTTAAATAAGCAGGTGACAATATGAAACCTTGACATGCTCTTTTCCCTATTTGGAACCAGTCCATTGTTCCATGTCCAGTTCTAACTGTTGCTTCCTGACCTGCATACAGATTTCTCAAGAGGTAGGTCAGGTGGCCTGGTATTCCCATCTCTTGAATAGTTTTCGGCAGTTTATTGTGATCCACCCAGTCAAAGGCTTTGGCATAGTCTATAAAGCAGAAATAGATGTTTTTCTGGAACTCTCTGGCTTTCAATGATCCAGCGGATGTTGGCAACTTGATCTCTGGTTCCTCTGCCTTTTCTAAAACCAGTATGAACATCTGGAAGTTCACAGTTCATGTACTGTTGAAGCCTGACTTGGAGAATTTTGAGCATTACTTTGCTAGTACGTGAGATGAGTGCAGTTGTGCAGTAGTTTGAGCATTCTTTAGCATTGCCTTTCTTTGGGATTGGAATGAAAACTGACCTTTTCCAGTCCTGTGGCCACTGCTGAGTTTCCCCAAATTTGCTGACATATTCAGTACAACACTTTTACAGCATCATCTTTTAGGATTTGAAATAACTCAACTGCAATTCCATCACCTCCATAGCGTTGTTCATTGTGATGCTTCCTAAGGCCCACTTGACTTCACATTCCAGGATGTCTGTTTCTAGGTGAGTGATCACACTGTAGTGATTATCTGGGTCATGAATATCTTTTTTTGTACAGTTCTTCTGTGTATTCTTGTCACCTCTTAATATCTTCTGCTTCTGTTAATTGCATACCACTTCTGTCCATACCACTTTATTGTGCTCATCTTTGCATGAAATGTTCCCTTGGTATTTCTATTTTTCTGGAAGAGATCTCTGATCTTTCCCATTCTATTGTTTTCTTCTATTTCTTTGCATTGGTCACAGAGGAAGGTTTTCTTATTTCTCCTTTCTATTCTTTGAAACTCTGCATTCAGATGGGCACATCTTTCCTTTTCTCCTTTGCTTTTCACTTCTCTTCTTTTCACAGCTATTTGTAAGGCCTCCTCAGACAGACATTTTGCTTTTTTATTTCTTATTCTTGGGGATGGTCTTGCTCCCTGCCTTTTGTACAATGTCAAGAACCTCTATCCATAGTTCATCAGGCACTCTGCCTATCAGATCTAGTCCCTTAAATCTATTTCTCACTTCCACTGTATCATCGTTAGGGATTTGATTTAGGTCATACCTGAATGGTGTAGTGGTTTTCCCTACTTTATTCAATATAAGTCTGAATTTGGCAATAAGAAGTTCATGACCTGGGCCAAAGTCAGCTCCCCGTCTTGTTTTTGCTGACGGATAGAGTTTCTCCATCTTTGGCTGCAATGAATATAATCAGTCTGATTTCGATGTTGACCATCTGGTGATGTCAATGTGTAGTCTTCTCTTCTGTTGTTGGAAGAAGGTGTTTGCTATGACCAGTGCATTCTCTTGGCAGAACTCTATTAGCCTTTGCCCTGCTTCATTCTGTACTCCAAGGGCAAATTTGCTTGTTACTTCAGTTGTTTCTTGACTTCCTACTTTTGCATTCCAGTCCCCTATGATGAAAAGAACATCTTTTTTGCATGTTAATTCCAGAAGGTCTTTTAGGTGTTCATAGAACCTTCCAACTTCACCTTCTTTAGCATTACTGGTCAGGGCATAGACTTAGATTACTGTGATATTGAATGGTTTGCCTTGAAAATGAACAGAGTTCATTCTGTCGTTTTTGAGACTGTGTCCAAGTACTGCATTTCAGACTCTTTTGTTGCCTATGATGGCTACTCCATTTCTTCTAAGGAATTCTTGCCCAAAGTAGTAGATATAATGGTCATCTGAATTAAATTAACCCATTCCAGTCCATTTTAGTTTGCTGATTGCTAAAATGTCAATTTTCACTCTTGCCATCTCTTGTTTGATCACTTCCAATTTGCCTTGATTCATGGATGTAACATGCAGGTTCCTAAGCAATATTGCTCTTTACAGCATCAGACCTTGTTTCCATCACCAGTCACATCCACAATGGGTGTTGATTTTGCTTTGGCTCCATCTCTTCATTCTTTCTGGAGTTAGTTCTCCACTGATCTCCAGTAGCATATTGGGCACCTACCAACCTAGGGAGTTCATCTTTCAGTATCTTATCTTTTTTTCTTTTCATACTGTTCATAGGGTTCTCAAGACAGGAATACTGAAGTGGTTTGCCATTCCCTTCTCCAGTGGACTGTGTTTTGTCAGAACTCTCCACCATGACCTATCCATCTTGGGTGGGTCTACATGGCATGGCTCATAGTTTCATTGAGTTAGACAAGACTGTGGTCCATGTGATTAGATTGGTTAGTTTTCTGTGATGGTGGTTTCCAGTCTGTCTGCCCTCTGATGGAGAAGGATAAAAGGCTTATGAAAACTTCTTGATGGTATAGACTGACAGAGGTGGATACTGGGTCTTGTTCTGATGTATGGGGTTTGCTCAGTAAATCTTTAATCCAATTTTCTGTTGGTGGGTGGTGCTGCGTTCCCTCCCTGCTGTTTACTTTGGGCCAGACTATAGTGGAGGTAATGAAGATAATGGTGACCTCCCTCAAAAGATCCCAGGCTTGTACTGCTACAGCCAGTGCTCCCAACTTTTCAGCAGGCCACCACCTGCCCACACCTTCACTGGAGACTCCTGGACACCCACAAGCAAGTCCCCTGTGGGGTCACTGTTCCTTTCTCCTGAGTCCTGGTGCACAAGGTTCTGTTGTGTCCTCCAAGAGTCTATTTCCTACAATTTCCCAAAATTCGAGTTTAGAATCAAACCCTGTTTCCACCAGAGATACTCAGAGGGCTCAAACAAACCTTGTGCACCCCAGGACCCAGGGACCCCTGAGACAGAACTGTGTCTGAGCATCTCCTGTGGAGGTACAGGTTGGCAGTGGTCTGTCACAGGGACAGAGGCTCTGGGTGTGGGTATGGCAAAAATCCTCTTGGAGGAGGTCACCATTAACCCCACTATAGAGCTGCCAGAACTTACACAGGACTGGAAAAATTCATCAAGCTAGGCTTTAACAGTACATGAACCAAGAACTTCCAGATGTTCAGGCTGGATTTAGAAAAGGCAGAGGAACCAGAGATCAAATTGCCAACATCCGTTGGATCATTGAAAAAGCAAGAGAATTCCAGAAAAACATCTACTTCTGCTTCATTGACTATGCTAAAGCCTTTGACTGTGTGGATCACAACAAACTGGAAAAAAGAGATGAGAATACCAGACCACCTTTCCTGTCACCTGAGAAAATCTGTATGCAGGTCAAGAAGCAACTTTTAGAACCTGAGATGGAACAAAGGACTGGTTCAAAATTGGGAAAGGAGTACATCAAGGCTGTATATTGTCACCCTGCTTATTTAACTTATATGCAGAGTACATCATGAGAAATGTCGGGCTGGATGAAACACAATCTGGTATCAAGATTGCTGGGAGAAATATCAACAACCTCAGAAATGCAGATGAAATGACCCTTTGGCAAAAGCAAAGAGGAATGAAAGAGCCTTTTGATGAAAGTGAAAGAGGAGAGTGAAAAAGTTGGCTTAAAGCTCATTTAAAAAATTAAGATCTTGGTATCTGGTCCCACCACTTCATGGCAAACAGATAGGGGAAAAAATGAAAACAGAGAAAGATTTTATTTTCCTGGGTTCCAAAATCACTGCAGATGGTGACTGCAGCCATGAAAATAAAAGAAACTTGCTCCTTGGAAGAAAAGCTATGACCAACCTAGACAGCATATTAAAAAGCAGAGACATTACTTTGTCAACAAAGGTCCGTCTAGTCAAAGCTATGGTATTTCCAGTAGTCATGTAGGGATATGAGAATTGGATCGTAAGAAACCTGAGCACTGAAGAACTGATGCTTTTGAACTGTGGTTTGGAGAAGACTCTTGAGAGTCCCTCAGACTGAAAGGAGATCCAAAGAGTCAATCCTAAAGGAAATCAGTCCTAAATACTCATTGGAAGGAATGATGCTGAAGTAGAAGCTCCAATACTTTGGCCACCTGATGTGAAGAACTGACTCCTTCGAAAAGACTCCGATGCTGAGAAAGAATGAACAAAGGAGAATAAGGGGACAAAAGAGGATCAGATGATTGGATGCATCACCGATTCGATTGACCTGAATTTGTGCAAGCTCCAGGTATTGGTGATGGACAGGAAAACCTGGGATACTGCAGTCCATGGGGTCACAAAGTGTTGGACGCAACTGACTGACTGAACTGAACTGAACTAACCATCACACCTTATGTAGATTGAAAACCAAACTATAGGCCAATATCACTGATGAACATAGATGTAAAAATCCTTAACGAAATTCTAGCAATCAGAATCCAACAACACATTAAAAAGATCATACACCACGACCAAGTGGGCTTTATCCCAGGGATGCAAGGAATCTTCAATATCCACAAATCAATCAATGCAATACACCACATTAACAAATTGAAAAATAAAAGCCATATGATTATCTCAATAGATGCAGAGAAAGCCTTTGACAAAACTCAACATCCATTTATGATATAAAACTCTCCAGAAAGCAGGAATAGAAGGAACATACCTCAACATAATAAAAGCTATATATGACAAACCCTCAGCAAACATTATCCTCAATGGTGAAAAACTGAAAGCATTTCCCCTAAAGTCAGGAATAAGACAAGGGTGCCCACTCTCACCAATACTATTCAACATAGTTCTGGAAGTTTTGGCCACAGCAATCAGAGCAGAAAAAGAAATAAAAGGAATCTAAACTGGAAAAGAAGAAGTAAAACTCTCACTGTTTGCAGATGACATGATCCTCTACATAGAAAACCCTAAAGACTCCACCAGAATATTACTAGAGCTAATCACTGAATATAGTAAAGTTGCAGGATATAAAATCAACACACAGAAATCCCTTGCATTCCTATACACTAATAGTGAGAAAGTAGAAAAAAAAAATATTAAGGAAACAATTCCATTCACCATTGCAACAAAAAGAATAAAATACTTAAGAATATATCTACCTAAAGAAACTAAAGACCTATATATAGAAAACTATAAAACACTGGTGAAAGACATCAAAGAGGTCACTAATAGATGGAGAAATATATCATGTTCATGGATTGGAAAAATCAATATAGTGAAAATGAGTATACTACCCAAAGCAATCTACAGATTCAATGCAATCCCTATCAAGTTACCAACGGTATTTTTCACAGAGCTAGAGCAAATAATTTCACAATTTGTATGGAAATGCAAAAAAACCTTGAATAGCCAAAGCAATCTTGAGAAAGAAGAATGGAAATGGAGGAATCAACCTGCTTGACTTCAGGCTCTACTACAAAGCCACAGTCATCAAGACAGTATGGTACTCACAAAGACAGAAATATACATCAATGGAACAAAATAGAAAGCCCAGAGATAAATCCACACACTTATGGACACCTTATCTTCGACAAAGAAGGCAAGAATATAGAATGGATTAAAGACAATCTCTTTAACAAGTAGTGCTGGGAAAACTGGTCAACCACTTGTAGAAGAATGAAACTAGAACACTTTCTAACACCATACACAAAAATAAACTCAAAATGGATTAAAGATCTAAACATAATACCAGAAACTATAAAACTGCTAGAGAAGAACATAGGCAAAACACTCTCCGAAATAAATCACAACAGGATCTTCTATGAGCCACCTCCCAGAATACTGGAAATAAAAGCAAAAAGAAACAAATGGGATCTAACTAAAATTAAAAGCTTCTGCACAACAAAGGAAAATATAAGCGAGGTGAAAAGACAGCCTTCTGAATGGGAGAAAATAATAGCAAATGAAGCAACTGACAAACAACTCACCTCAAAAATATACAAGCAACTTATGCAGCTCAATTCCAGAAAAATAAATGACCTAATCAAAAAAATGGGCCAAAGAACTAAATAGACATTTCTCCAAAGAAGACATACAGATGGCTAACAAACACGTGAAAAGATGTTCAACATCACTCATTATCAGAGAAATGCAAATCAAAACCACAATGAGGTAGCATTTCATGCCAGTCAGAATGGCTGCGATCCAAAAGTCTACAAGCAATAAATGCTGGAGAGGGTGTGGAGAAAAGGGAACCCTCCTACACTGTTGGTGGGAATGCAAACTAGTACAGCCACTATGGAGAACAGTCTGTAGATTCCTTAAAAAACTGGAAATAGAACTGCCTTATGACCCAGCAATCCCACTGCTGGGCATACACACCGAGGAAACCAGAACTGAAAGAGACACGTGTACCCCAATGTTCATCACAGCACTGTTTATAATAGCCAGGACATGGAAGCAACCTAGCTGTCCATCAGCAGATGAATGGATAAGAAAGCTGTGGTATGTATGCGCAGTGGAGTATTACTCAGCCATTAAAAAAATACATTTGAATCAGTTCAAATGAGGTGGATGAAACTGGAGCTGATTATACAGAGTGAAATAAGCCAGAAAGAAAAACACCAATACAGTATACTAACACATATATATGAAATTTAGAAAGATGGTAACGATAACCCTGTATGTGAGAGAGCAAAAGAAACACAGATGTATAGAACAGTCTTTTGGACTCTGTGGGAGAGGGAGAGGGTGGGATGATTTGGGAGAATGGCATTGAAACATGTATAATATCATATAAGAAATGAATCACCAGTCTATGTTCGATGCAGGATACAGGATGCTTGGGGCTGGTGCACTGGGATGACCCAGAGAGATGGTATGGGGAGGGAGGTGGGAAGGGGGTTCAGGATTGGGAACTCATGTACACCCATGGCAGATTCATGTTGATGTATGGCAAAACCAATACATTATTGTAAAATAAAGTAAAATTTTTTTAAAAAGAAAACCAATATTAAGTATTCCTGTTTTGTAATGTATGTGTAGTTATTTACTGAAGCTTTACAAAAATTCTATTAAATAATAGCCTCTAACAACATATTCTAATATTTACATTGCAGTGATGATCTATGGAATAATGTTTATCTTTTTATTCATATATTAATTTTTATTCTAATTTTATATACCATAATATTCAAAGATAACAGGAGATTTTAAAGTATGCTATTTCTTGAGTTACCTTTATAGTAAAACATTTTTTCCCCACTGTTTTTTGTTATGATTAGATAATGTCTATTCAGCATCAAATACTATGTTCCTTTTGGTAATTGCCTGTAAATGAAAAAAAATACAACATACACTTTAATTTCATACCAAATAAGGTTTATTTCCTGAAAATATCAGACAGACAATTTTTTATATGGGAAATAATATCGTTGGGAATTTATTGTCCAAAGTCTGTATATTAGTTAAGAGATCTGGAACAATGTAATAAAAATATTTTTAAAATGATCTGGAAGGACGATATCTTAAATATGTGACTAAGTATCACATTTATTATCCCTTTTAGTTTTGAGCAGAATGCCTTTTGGGTTTGTTACTTTGGTCACTATAATTCATTTTATCAGTGAGCTGTCACTGTATTTAAACATCTGGAACCCATCACATTGAACAATGGCCAAGCTCATAACCAATCAATGAAAGTTTACTGTGAAGGATAAACATTAAGAATATGATCCCAACTTTGTTGGAGTAATTATGTGATGGAAAATAGTCTCAGATCCTTTTGTCTTGCTGGTTGAAGAACAGTTTTTGCCACTCTCTTTAAAATTTAAACATCATCAATCATTGTGCTCAAAACTCAATTTGCATAGATTTCTTCAAATTCTAAATAATTGCCTAAATGATATCTAACAATACCCTCTCCATCCCCCCAAATAAGAATATTATGGTAAGGATGTATAACTTTAACCAAAAATCTTGAGTGACAGACCCAATGTAATTAACTTCTAAAATTTTGGCCTCACTTCAAGAAGAGAGCCTTTTAACTGCTTTCAACAGAATTCCATTCCACTTTTATCTCTGGAGAGGATTTCCCTATAATTCTAGCACTTCAGCCAGATTGTTTGCACACGGCTAAACAGAAATAACATATATTTTTACATCAGCATATTTAATATCACAGGTTCTTCCATGTACTGACACAATGTTGGCAGTATTAACAATACAGACATCATTAGCTTTCCAAAAGATCCATAATTGAAAAGTCAGACCGCTGAAAATGTCACCTTGTATGTACTGTGCTAAGGGAATAAAGCTTTGCCTAAGTCCTTAAAAGGGCAAACAGAGACTCAGTTGTGGCCTGTGTTGAATCCATAGGCACTGGATTCCATTAGCTTTAGCATGGCATTTGTAATTTTCATCTTTGATGAACTATTTCTCCTAAATTTGCAAGAACAGTTCAATTTCCATCCCACTTGATCCTCATGCCACAGCAAAGTTAGAAAGCAACAAAGACACAGTAGGTTTGACAACTGTATGTTTCAGCATATTAAGATACCAAGTATAAAATTTTTGTAAGTCTAGGGAAGAAAGGGGCATTTTATAGATTTATTTGTTTACTAGAAGTAGACTTCTTGGAAAATTATATCTAATTACTGTGCCAACCCAAGTTACAGATGATGTTTAAAATTTAATTCTCAAAAATTATGAATTTTAATATTTAAATTATAAATTTAAAAATGTTCTAAAGAAGAAAATTGCTTTCAAATAAAACATTCAGTTCCTATTTCTTTTTTCTCATACTCTTTCCTTTCCACATTCCCTTTCCTCCCATATTTCACTCTCTTCTTTTATGTACGCTCTATGCTTTGAATGGGGGGGGGGGGCAAAAAAAAAAAAAAAGCCAAAGCTTTTGAAATTTAGAAAAACTGACTGAAACACCACAGTTTCAAAGTACTCACATAAGCTCTGCATTGGCTCAGTTTATAGAGTTTAAGCTAAAACTGGAGTTGCTATTTTGATTTCACAAGGCAAGTGTGGTCTTACATATGAGATGGGTCTCTATTGGGGTGGACTGAGTTTGTTCAAAGCTCAGTTCTACAATATGTTTAAAGGGGAGGGGTCCTGAAAATGTCTATGTGCTATTAATTTCACTTTAAAATATACAAATGTTGACATTTAAGTCAGAAAGAGAAAAACAGTTCAGTTCAGTTCAGTCATTCAGTTGTATCAGAATCTGTGATTCCATGGATTGCAGCACGCCAGGCCTCCCTGTCCATCACAAACTCCGGGAGCTTACTCAAACTCATGTTCATTGGTTGATGCCAGCCAACCATCTCATCCTCTGTCATCCCCTTCTCCTCCCACCTTCAATATTTCCTGGCAACAGGGTCTTTTCAAATGAGTCAGTTCTTCACATCAAGTGGCCAAAGTATTGGAGTTTCAGCTTTGCATCAGTCCTTCCAATGAATGTTCAGGAATGGTTTCCTTTAGGATTGGCTGATTATACCTCCTTTTAATCCAAGGGACTCTCAAGAGTCTTCTCCAACCCCACAGGTCAAAAGCATCAGTTCTTCAACACTCAACTTTCTTTGTGGTCCAACTCTCACATTCATACATGACTGCTGAAAAACAATACCTTTAACTAGATGGACCTTTGCTGGCAAAGTAATGTCTCTGCTTTTTAATATGATGTTGAGGTTGGTCATGGCTTCTCTTCCAAGGAGCAAGTTTCTTTTAATTTCATGGCTATAGTCACCATCTGCAGTGATTTTGGAGCCCAAGAAAATAAAGTCTTTCTCTGTTTCCAAAGCTTCTTTATCTATTTTCCATGAAGTGATGGGACCAGATGACATGATCTTCGCTTTCTGAATGTTGAGTTTTAAGCCATCTTTTTCACTCTCCTCTTTCATTTTTATCAAGAGGCTCTTCAGTTCTTCGTTTTCTGCCATAACGGTGGTGTCATCTGCATATCTGAGGTTATTGATATTTTCCCATCAATCTTGGTTCCAGTTTGGGCTTCATCCAGCCCAGCATTGCTCAGGATGTACTCTGCATATAAGTTAAATAAGCAGGGTAACAATATATAGCCTTGATGTACTCTTTTCCCTAATCGGAACCAGTCTGTTGCTAACCAGTTCTAACTGTTGCTTCCTGACCTGAATACAGATTTCTCAGGAGTCAGGTTTGGTGGTCTGGTAGTCCCACCTCCACTAGCTTTGTTCATGGTGATGCTCCTAAGGCCCACTTGACTTTACATTCCAGGATGTCTGGTTCTAGGTGAGTGATCACACCATCGTGATTATCTGGGTCGTGAAGATCTTTTTTCACATAGTTCTTCTGTGTATTCTTGTCACCTCTTCTTAGTAACTGTTGCTTCTGTTAGGTCCATACCATTTTTGTCCTTTATTGAGCCCACATTGCATGAATTGTTCCTTTGGTATCTCAAATTTTCTTGAAGAGATTTCTAGTCTTTCCCATTCTATTGTTTTCCTTTATTTCTTTGTATTGATCACTGAGGAAGGCTTTCTTATCTCTCCTTTCTATTCTTTGGAACTCTCCATTCAAATGGGTATATCTTTCCTTTTCTCCTTTGCTTTTTGCTTCTCTTCATTTCACAGCTATTTGTCAGGTCTCATCAGACAACCATTTTGCCTGTTTGCATTTCTTTTTCTTGGAGATGGTCTTGATTCCTGCCTCATGTACATTGTCAGGAACCTCTGTCCATGGTTCTTCAGGTACTCTGTCTATCAGATCTAATCCCTTGAATCTTTCTCACTTCCACTGTATAATTGTAAGTGATTTGTTTTAGGTCATACCTGAGTGGTCTAGTGGTTTTCCCTACTTTCTTCAACTTAGTTCTGAATTTGGCAATAAGGAGTTCATGATCTGAGCCACAGTCAGCTCCCAGTCTTGTTTTTGCTGACTTGATAGAGCTTCTCCATCTTTGGCTGCAAAGAATATAATCCATCTGATTTCAGCATTGCCAATCTGGTGATGTCCATGTGTAGAGTCCTCTTGTTTTGTTGGAAGAGGGTATTTGCTATGACCAGTGCGTTCTCTTGGCAGAACTCTATTAGTCTTTGCCCTGCTTTATTCTGTACTCCAAGGGCAAATTTGCTTGTTACTCCAGGTGTATCTTGACTTCCTACTTTTGCATTCCAGTCCCCTATAATGAAAAGAACATCTTTTTTGGCAAAAGAGAAGAACGGCTATCTTATATTAACACATACATATGGAATCTAGAAAAATGGTACAGATGGAACAACTTGGCATTTTTTTAAAAGCAAAACCTATTTGTAGGACAGGAATAGAGATGCAGACATAGAGAATGGACTTGTGGACATAGCAGGGGAAGGGGAGGATGGGACGCTTTGGGAGAGTAGCACTGACATAGATTTACTTTCAAGTGCAAAACAGTGGGAAACTGTGGTATGGCGCAGGGGGCTCAGCTTGGATCTCTGTGATGACCGAGATGGATGAGATAGGGATTGTGGGAGGCAGGTAAAGATGGAGGGGATATGTATAAACATAGAGCTGATTCACTTTGTTGTACAGCAGAAACTAACACAACATTGTAAAACAAAAAGAAATATATTCCAATAAGAAAACAAGAGTCATATTGCAACATGTTTTCCCACCAAGTCTATTTTTAAGTGTATCTAAACAATAAACTGTGGAAAATTCTTAAGGAGATGGGAATACCAGACCACCTGACCTGCCTCTTGAGAAATCTGTAGGCAGGTCAGGAAACAACAGTTAGAACTGGACATGGAACAACAGACTGGTTTCAAATAGGAAAAGGAGTGCATCAAGGCTGTATATTGTCACCCTGTATATTTAACTTATATGCAGAGTACATCATGAGAAATGCTGGACTGGAAGAAACACAAGCTGGAATCAAGATTGCCGGGAGAAATATCAATAACCTCAGATATGCAGATGACACCACCCTTATGGCAGAAAGTGAAGAGGAACTAAAAAGTCTCTTGATGAAAGTGAAAGTGTAGAGTGAAAAAGTTGGCTTAAAGTTCAACATTCAGAAAATGAAGATCATGGCATCCGGTCCTATCACTTCATGGGAAATAGATGGGGAAATAGTGAAAACAGTGGTAGACTTTATTTTTGGGGGCTCCAAAATTACTGCAGATGGTAATTGCAGCCATGAAATTAAAAGATGCTTACTCCTTGGAAGAATAGTTATGACCAACCTAGATAGCATATTCAAAAGCAGAGACATTACCTTGCCAACTAAGGTCCATCTAGTCAAGGCTATGGTTTTTCCAGTGGTCATGTAGGATGTGAGAGTTGGACTGTGAAGAAGGCTGAGCACCAAAGAATTGATGCTTTTGAACTGTGATGTTAGAGAAGACTCTTGAGACTCCCTTGGACTGCAAGGAGATCCAACCAGTCCATTCTAAAGGAGATCAGCCCTGGGATTTCTTTGGAAGGAATGATGCTAAAGTTGAAACTCCAGTACTTTGGCCACCTCATGTGAAGAGTTGACTCATTGGAAAAGACTCTGATGCTGGGAGGGATTGGGGGGGCAGGAGGAGAAGGGGACGACAGAGGATGAGATGGCTGGATGGCATCACTGACTCGATGGATGTGAGTCTGAGTGAACTCCGGGAGTTGGTGATGGACAGGCAGGCCTGGCGTGCTGCGATTCATGGGGTCGCAAAGATTCAGACACGACTGAGCAACTGAACTGAACTGAACTGAAAATATAGGAATAATGATTTAATAATGACTAACATTTTGTGAATCTTCCCTGGCACTGAATACATAAGAGGATCTTGGCAAATAAAACATCAGAAGACAATAGAATAATGTATCTTTTTTAATGAATTATATATTTAAGTGAATTCAATAAACTCTTTAATTTAACTAACTCTTGAGCCCATCACTTTGAGTACAACAGCAATACCATGAACAAAAATTCTGGAGTTGGATTGCCTAGGTTAGAATCCCAGATTTCCCCTTATTAAGCTGTTTGTTCCCTGGTGGCTCAGATGGTAAAACGTCTGCCTGCAATGTGGGAGACCTGGGTTCAATCTCTGGGTCAGGAAGATCCCCTGCAGAAGGAAATAGCAAGCCACTCCAGTACTCTTGCTTGGAAAATTCCATGGATGGAGGAGCCTGGTATGCTACAGTCCATGGGGTCACAAAGTGTTGGACACAACTGAGTGACTTCACTTTTTTTGTTATTTGACTATAGCTAAAACACTTTTTTTGTTGTTTGACTATTGATTCTTCCTTTCCTCATCTGTATAAAGAAGGTAATGATAGCTTCTATTTCATATATTTGTTCCAAGGATTACATGCAAAACATGGTTCTCCAACAGTGGTGATTCCACTGCCCCTGCCCATGTAACATTGACCCAGTCTAGAAACACTTTTTTTTTTTTTTTTCATAAATAAGGTAGGGATGTTTATAAATAAGGTTCATAAGGTTCATAAGTAAGGTAGGGATGTTTAACTGGCATAGTGGACAAGAGGCCAAGGATGCTTCTAGAGACCCTACATTCACAGGATGAGTGTTCCCAACAAAGAATCATCCCACCCACTATGTCAACAGGGCAGCTGTTAAGAAACTGATCTGAATCACTTGAAATAGTGCCTGATGTAGAGTAAAATCTCCTTTGAAAAATAGTAAAGTTAATTTACTTCCCCTTAAGTGTACAACTTTTCCCAACATGTTTCCTCTTTCCACTGTTTCTGTGGTTGATATTTTCCTTTGGGAGTTAAGTCTAACAGAGCCTGCAACTTCTTAGGCAGTTGGTTTTAGAGACAAATTTTTCAAATATTTTTTATTTTTCCCCCAAGAAATCAGGACATCTGATGGTGGTAGTTTAGTTGCTCAGTTGTATCTGACTCTTGCAACCCAATGGACTGTAGTCCACCAAATTCCTCTGTCCATATAGTTTTCCAGGAAAGAATTACTGGGGTGGATTACCATTTCTTTCTCAAAGGGATCCTCCTGACCCAGGGATCAAACTCCAGTCTCCTGCATGGCAGGCAGATTCTTTACCAGTGGAGACACCAGGAAAGCCCTGATAAATGAAAACCCCATAAGCGCTATCCTCTGGTTTCTGCCCTGGTTCCTCATATTATATATCCTTCACAATTGTTAAAAAAAAAAAAAAGTGGGGGAGGGACTAAGCATATTGCTCATCTTATTGATGTACATATTCAGAAATGAGAAAACATGGAGAGATTAGGATACAGGGAAGAGGTACCAACAAACAGCATATTCACCTGCATTACATGGGAAAAGTGGTCAAAGAAAAATATGCACCCTCATGATGGATACTTTACTTTTTAGATGAGCTATTATATCAGTCAGACTTACTGACTGCAAGGACAGAAATGAACTCCACTGTGAGCAGAAAGAAGCATAGTGAAAACTATCTGACAACTGGCACAATGGATAATGGAGATGTTCAGTCACTCAGTCATGACCTACTCTGCGACCCCATGAACTGCAGCACGTCAGGCTTCACTGTCTATCACCAACTCCCGGATCTTGCTCAAACTCATGTCCATTGAGTCAGTGATGCCATCCAACCATCTCATCCTCTGTCATCCTCTTCTCCTGCCTTCAGTCTTTCCCAGCAGCAGGGTCTTTTCCAATGAGTCAGTGCTTTAACAGGTAGCCCAAGTTTTGGAACTTCAACTTCAGCATCAGTACTTCTAATGAATAGTCAGGGTTGATTAACTTTAGGATTGACTGGTTTGATCTCTTTGCTGCCCTAGGGACTCTCAAGAGTCTTCTCCAACACCATAGTTAGAAAGCATCAATTTTTCAGCGTTCAGCCTTCTTTATGGAGCAACTCTTAGAAACAAGACAGAAACAACAAAGGATAGGCATCATGAAATGAACCAGGCTCCCATCGAGGGAGTCATTGGGTTGGACTGTCCCCGTCACTGCTGCCCTGGACATAGCTTTCTTGGGGCATATGAAGCCATAGGTAAAAACCAATGGCTCAAGTAAAATTTGGTTATGTTTTCAAGACTATAAATTTCATACTAGTCAAATATGGTCAAGCCATAACTGTCAGAAACAAGACAGAAAACTTGGCTATCAGGCTTCCAGGGGAAGAGAGGAGAGAAAATGCTACAGTGAAGACTTCTAACACATAAATTAGGCATTTCAAGAAAAGCCAGTCTAAACACTGGGGATTTCAGGATGTAGTTACAGTGCAATGTTGGGGAGTATCTTTCAGTATTCAGCTATGGCTGATTCATTAAATATGTTCCTGGAGAAGGGAGGACCTTCTTGAAGATTGTATGAAAGAGCTGTGGTTTGCACTGATTGTGTTTTTAAGTTAGAGGTTTTCCATTTGAGCAGTTTATTTTGTCACTTGTAAGTCTATAAACCTGGGCCAATGTACTTTTTAAAAGAAAAGGCCATAGGTTCTTCGTTAAATAGGAATTTCACTATGGGCGAAATGTTGGCAGAGTTCAGCTAACCACTCAAAGACATGAGCCTATACATACTGCTGACTCAGAGAAATAAAAGGAAAGAGGCCCAGAAGGCAACACTAAAAATGTTATTTTCCTTTTCCATGTAATCTCGGTTTACAAAAGCTTATTAAAGGTTTTCACCAACTGTAAAGTTTATACAGAACATTGCTAACAGATGTAATTGTTGGACAGATAGCACACTCATAAGCCATTTTTTAAACTTGAAAATGTGTCTCCGGGCTATAGTAACTGTGACGATAGCCAAGGGTGTACATGTCTATTGTTATTAGTCTCATAAGTAATGTCAAAATGACCTTTACACATTTTTTTAGTTGATTTTGGCAAGAGAAACCAAAGGTTAGCATTTAGATCATGGTTTCAAAGGGCAATTTTCCTGGATAGGTGATTAGCCTCTTAGAAAAAAAGTAATCAAATGTAATTCAATCTATCAGGAATGGAGGGGGAAGAGTTGTTTTTGACATATAAAACTGAGTTTATAGAGTCTTTTAGTTACATTTCTTCATGATTTTGTGCTTTGAAAATTTCCTAAGGTTAGGAAGCATCCTATACTTATTAACATAAAGCTTATGTTGTGGCAAGGTACTTATGGTTCTTCACAGCTAATTAGGCATTTTAGCAAATATAACCTTTTGATATTTGACTATTTTCACCAGTAAGTTATACTGTCTTGAATATTTTATAGATATTTATTTTTTTTTCTTGTCTAGTTATTCTATCATCTGATAAATCAAATTATATTTTTGTTACTTCTAGTGTTTCCTTATTATGACTTGCTTCTTTGTTTATTTGTTATCTGTTAATAATCAAATCTAGTTGCTGTCTTTAATCTTTGAAATTCCTGTGCTACTAGGTTAAAGATCTCCAGAGAAGAATTGAGGTTGCCTCTTCTAGCATCTGGATACTAATAACCTGGAACTTTAAATTAGTTTCTCAAATTGAGGTGTCCCTAACTGGTTTTGCGGAGTAAATTAATGAAGTAGGCCTATGCTCTCAGGTTCAGGAAGTCACTATTTTTACCCCACTCAGAGCCATAGCACAGACTGGTTGCTTTCTGGTTCCATTTTTTGCTGTCACTGCTGTTTTAACCAAGATTCTTACCAACTTTGTATATC
The DNA here is from genome assembly GCF_001704415.2 of Capra hircus. Lineage (NCBI taxonomy): Eukaryota > Metazoa > Chordata > Mammalia > Artiodactyla > Bovidae > Capra > Capra hircus. The sequence goes on from NC_030808.1 coordinate 18,888,703, forward strand.
TTAGGTGTCCCCTGCCTTATGCAGGGCTCTCAGATTTAACTGTTTGTCTTGAGAAGATCCACTTCTTCTATCCATTCCAGTGTTCTGGCCTGGAGAATTCCATATAGTCCATGGTGTAGCAAAGAGTTGGACACAACTGAGAGACTTTCACTGAGAAGATCCAAGAGGTCATTACTTTACCCAAAACTCGTGGTTCCTATAATGGCACTTGGCCTCAGAACAATCATATCTCCTCATTTACTTACCACTCTGGCTTCAACTCCTAGGGTTGTGTAGATGTATGTGTGTGTGTGTCCATGCTAATATGAATATTCCATGGGCACCAGAAAATTTAGACTTGCTCTTTACACTCAGGAAGCAAAGTTAACAATGTCATTGGATATGCTTCCTTAATTTTAATGCATAAGTCTACCATATAGGACTTCATTTTATAACTACTTGAACACATAAGGTCAGTAAAACTTACTGAAAACTAATGAATTTGTTAGGTAGTTAGAATAGGAAACAGGAGTCCAAAATGGCAGTGAGTAAAAGATAAGGAAGAGAAAAGCCCACAAAAATAGAACAAAGAAAGGTCAAAGGAAGTTTTGAGGACCGGAGTGAGGACCTCAGGTAGAACAAACAGCACTTCTTGCTGGCCCAGTTTACATAGGGCAGGCCCAGAGGGAGGAAAAAACATAAAAAGAGGAGCCAAAGGGCCGGAGCTCTCTCTCCCCAACACGTGCGCTTTCTATCTCTCTCTCTTTCTCTCTCCCTCTCCCTCTCTCTCTCCCTTCCTCTCTATCTCTTCTCTGCGTCTTTGGCTCAGCATGCCCTCACACCTCGAGGATGTATTTTCCTGCTATTTTCTAAATAAAACTGAGCTGTAACATGGAGCTGTAACACTGATCTGTCTAGGAGCTATAACACTGTCTGTTCGAGACCTGAGAGCTATAACACAGTCTGTCCAAGAGCTATGATGCACCGAGGGCTTTAATGTCGGTCACTTCAAATTTTTGTTGAGATGAGACAGAACTGAGGAGATTACACTTACCTGACAAATTCATACCAGTTTCTTCATATATTTTCTTTTTTTTTTTTTTTCCTACTGTTAGGGGAAGCACATTGACTGAAACTGCCCTCCCTGGTCAGGCCCTTTAGTAACCATTCGCATGAGTTGTTTCATGACAGGAGATCCTGATAAGGAATATGGAACTAATAAGCCACCGCCAACGGGAAGAGTTTGGGAAAAGTCAAAAGGAGACACCACGGGTCCGTCTACTTCCCAGAATCCCTCTTGCCAGCATCCATCTTGGCTGAGCAATGCGTGTGCCACCAGGAAAGACTCTGAATTAGAATGATTGGCCAAAGACAACCTGGAAACTAATCCCAAGACCATAAAACCCGAGACTGCAAGCCACGTGGCAGAGCAGTTTTCCTGGGTTCCCTTACCCTACTGCTCTCCACCCAGGTGCCCTTTCCCAATAAAGTCTCTTGCTTTGTCAGCACATGTGTCTCCTCGGACAATTCATTTCCTAGTGTTAGACAAGAGCCCAGTTTCGGGCCCTGGAAGGGGTCCCTCTTCCTACAACACTACTTGATTATTCATGCTATATCCTTTTTATTCATAGAAAGTTATCTGTTAGATGTCCACTGTAGATTTTACCCTTCACTTTCACTTTTCACTTTCATGCACTGGAGAAGGAAATGGCAACCCACTCCAGTGTTCTTGCTTTGAGAATCCCAGGGATGGAGGGAGCCTGGTGGGTTGCCATCTATGTGGTTGCACAGAGTCAGACACGACTGAAGTGACTTAGCAGCAGCAGCGGCAGCAGCAGCTTTATATAGTAGTACACTTTGGTAGTTTACTACTCTTTACTTTGGATTTTGCTTTGTCTGATATTAAGATCATGACTTTTTTTGTTTTGTTTTGTTTTGCCTCCACTAAGCCTTCCTTGTTGCCTGCAGGCTTTCTCTACTTGTGGCTAGTGAGGGCTACCCTCTTGCTGTGGAGCATGGGCTCAGTAGTTGTGGCGCACCAGCTTAGTTGCCTCGTGGCATGTGGGATCTTCCTGGACCAGGGATTGAACCCATGTCCCCTGCATTAGCAGGTGGATTCTTTACCACTGGACCACCATGGAAGTTCTCTGATTTATTTTTAGCTTACATTTGTCTGCTTCACATTTCCTATCCTTATACTTTCAATCTCTCTGAGTTATACATTTTCAAACCATCTCATTATGTATTTAATGACTTTAATTTGCTTACTGTTTTTGCTGTGTGTATATGTGCATGTGTGTGCTTTTTGTGTTATTTGTTCTGATATCCATCTTTAAAACCAGGAGTGGATCCAGGTTTTGTGGGACCTAAAGGTTATAAAATTTGAGAGACCTTTTTCAAGAAAAGGAAAGTAATGGAAGAAAATAACCAGGCAAGCAATTTTCTTTCTTTTTTTTTAAGAATTAGGAAATGAGTTACAACAAAATGTAGAAAGTGTCTCTACAAAAGAGAAATCTTGCATCTTAAGTTTCATTAACTTCATGGTAAATACTCTAGTTTATTACTCATTTATTTTTAATTGTGGTAGAATATACAAAGGGCTTCCCAGATGGCACTAGTGGAAAAGAGCCTGCCTGCCAATGCAGGAGACACAAGAGACACAGGTCTGATCCCTGAGTCAGGAAGATGCCCTAAAGGAAGGCATGGCAACCAACACCAGTATTCTTGCATGGATAAAGGAGCTGGTGAGCTACAGAACATAAGGTTACAAAGAGTTAGACATAACTGAAGTTGCTTAGCAAAAACATAAAATTGATCATTTTAACCATGTTAAAAAGACATTAACTGCAATCATATTATCGTGTAATCATACCATCCATCTCCAAAATCTTCATCTCCCTAAATTGAAAATCTGGCCATGGAACAACAGCTTCCCTTCCCACCTAACCCTAGTCCCTGGCAAAAACTATTCTGACCTATGAATTTGACTACTCTAAGTTACCTCATGGTCCTAGTGTGATTAGTTTCAGTGTGTCTGCTCTCTGATGCCCTCTTGCAGCACCTACCAACTTACTTGGGTTTCTCTTGGATGCAATCTCAAAAATGACAGAATGATCTCTGTTCGTTTCCAAAGCAAACCATTCAATATCACAGTAATCCAAGTCTATGCCCCAACCAGTAATGCTGAAGAAGCTGAAGTTGAATGGTTCTATGAAGACCTACAAGACCTTTTATAACTAACATCAAAAAAAGATGTCCTTTTCATTATAGGGGACTGGAATACAAAAGGAGGAAGTCAAGAAACACCTGGGGTAACAGGCAAATTTGGTTTTGGAATGTGGAATAAAGCAGGGCAAAGGCTAGTAGAGTTTTGCCAAGAAAATGCACTGGTCATAGCAAACACCCTCTTCCAACAACACAAGGGAAGACTCTACACATGGACATCACCAGATGGTCAACACTGAAATCAGACTGATTATATTCTTTGCAGCCAAAGATGGAGAAGCTCTATACAGTCAACAAAAACAAGACCAGGAACTGACTGTGGCTCAGATCATGAACTCCTTATTACCAAATTCAGACTCAAATTGAAGAAAGTAGGGAAAACCGCTAGACCATTCAGGTATGACCTAAATCAAATCCCTTGTGATTATACTGCGGAAGTCAGAAATAGATTTAAGGGCCTAGATCTGATAGATAGAGTGCCTGATGAACTATGGAATGAGGTTTGTGACATTGTGCAGGAGACAGGGATCAAGACCATCCCCATGGAAAAGAAATGCAAAAAAGCAAAATGGCTGTCTGGGGAGGCCTTACAAATAGCTGTGAAAAGAAGAAAGGTGAAAAACAAAGGAGAAAAGGAAAGATATAAGCATCTGAATGCAGAGTTCCAAAGAATAGCAAGAAGAGATAAGAAAACCTTCTTCAGCAATCAATGCAACAAAATAGAGGAAAAGAACAGGATGGGAAAGACTAGAGATCTCTTCAAGAAAATTAGAGATACCAAGGGAATATTTCGTGCAAAGATGGCCTTGATAAAAGACAGAAATGGTATGGACCTAACAGAAGCAGAAGATATTAAGAAGAGGTGGCAAGAATACACAGAAGAACTGTACAAAAAATATCTTCATGACCCAGATAATCACGATGGTGTGATCACTCATCTAGAGCCAGACATCCTGGAATGTGAAGTCAAATGGACCTTAGAAAGAATCACTATGAACAAAGCTAGTGGAGGTGATGGCATTCCAGTTGAGCTATTTCAAATCCTGAAAGATGATGCTGTGAAAGTGCTGCACTCAATATGCCAGCAAATTTGGAAAACTCAGCAGTGGCCATAGAACTGGAAAAGGTCAGTTTTCATTCCAATCCCAAGGAAAGGCAATGCTAAAGAATGCTCAAACTACCACACAATTGCACTCACCTCACATACTAGTAAAGTAATGGTCAAAATTCTCCAAGCCAGGCTTCAACAGTACATGAACTGTGAACTTCCAGATATTCACACTGGTTTTAGAAAAGGTAGAGGAACCAGGGATCAAATTGCCAACATCCGCTGGATCATCAAAAAAGCCAGAGAGTTCCAGAAAAACATCTATTTCTGCTTTATTGACTATGCCAAAGTGCCAGGGTCTAGCCCTGGTGGATCCAGGGAATTCGAAGTGGGGACAGAGTCGGCGTCCTAGGAAAGAACGATTTAATATAAAGAGAGATTAGGAAAAATAGTGTAGTAGGAAAATTAGTAGAGAAAAGAGGCTGAATAACATGGTTTACGCGGAGAACCAATAAAACTTCGAGACAAGGAGTTTGCACCACCTGCATAGGCCACAGGTGTCTTCCCAGTCTCCCGAAGAAATGGGGACACAAAGTACCCCCCCCCCCATTCAGATCTTAGAAGCCCAGGCAAAATTAGTAGGCTTGGCTAGCCTCCACACTCCAGATGGGAATTCAGCCAGAAAAGAAGAGAACGAGAAAAGACCACACGGGAAAAACTAGTCTTTCCAGGAACTGGTTCATTTCTTTATTTTCCAGGTCCACTTTTATACTTTTAGTTGTACATAGAGATAAATGTAAGAAACAGAGTCACGCAGGGTCAGCTGCTCTGACCCATATCTAAAGACAGTGTTCTTAGCATATGTTTGTTCTTACAAGGGTTTGCGTTTGTTCACAATATCTTCTGGTCTGGAGACCAGTTAACATTTTATGGCCCCACCTTTCTTTCTATTGATAAACGTTAATCAATCAGAAAACTTGTTTCCCCTTAAGATCTGCTTAGTCTTAAGATAGTGATAAAGTTACATTCTTACATAGCAAGGACACAATGATTTATAACAAAGAAAGTGGAGTACAGTGATCTATAACAAAAAGAAAATTCATTAACTCAAAAGTCTAGTATTGCTAACGTTAAAACTACTATATTTCTTTTTTCTACATTCCAATTACATCGATTAACATACTCCCAGGTTCCTAAGGATATGGAGGCCTGGGGGCAATCATTAACTCAGCAATGAAACCCTTCACCAACATAATTTCTAACTAACTCACTAGTACTATACTAATAATTTTCTAACTTCTCAAAAGAATCTGTTTTTAAAAAGTTTAAAGCATCTCGTGCCTCTCACAGTTGGGAAGTTGTAAACAATCACATGTGTCTGGATAATCCTGTCAGGCAGGCTAGAGAGCCATCAGAGGAATTTTTGGCCTGAAACACTCTTGTCATGCCCAGGAGATTTATTAACTGGAGTCCTAAGTTAATTTTCCAGAGAAAGGTGGTCGGGGATAGCCCCTGTTAATGTGAGAAGTGTAGGTGAAAGCATAATGCAGTAAGGTAGGCAGACTCTGGTTTTGGGGGTAGATGCTTAAGAATTTCCAGGGGACCCCTGAGGCTCGCTCCCACCTTCGCGTATGCCAAGCCTCCTTCCTCATGACCTTTGCCATGGGCGGGATTCCTCACGCTGGCTCCTGGCACCAAAGCCTTTGACTGTGTGGATCACAATAAACTGTGGAAAATTCTGAAAGACATGGGAATACCAGACCACCTGACCTGCCCCTTGAGAAATCTGTATGCAGGTGAGGAAGCAACAGTTAGAACTAGACATGGAACAACAGACTGGTTCCAAATAGGAAAAGGAGTATGTCAATGCTGTATATTGTCACCCTGCTTATTTAACTTATATGCAGAGTACATCATGAGAAACGCTGCACTGGAAAAAACACAAGCTGGAATCAAGATTACTGGGAGAAATATCAATAACCTCAGATATGCAGATGACAACACCCTTACGGCAGAAAGTGAAGAGGAACTCAAGAGCCTCTTGATGAAAGTGAAAGAGGAGAGTGAAAAAATTGGCTTAAAGCTCAACATTCAGAAAACAAAGATCATGGCATCTGGTCCCATCACTTCATGGAAAATAGATGGGGAAACAGTGGAAACAGTGTCAGACTTTATTTTAGGGGGCTCCAAAATCACTGCAGATGGTGATTGCAGCCATGGAATTAAAAGACGCTTACTCCTTGGAAGAAAAGTTATGACCAACCTAGATAGCATAGTCAAAAGCAGAGACATTACTTTGCCAACTAAGGTCCGTCTAGTCAAGGCTATGGTTTTTCCAGTGGTCATGTATGGATGTGAGAGTTGGACTGTGAAGAAGGCTGAGCACTGAAGAATTGATGCTTTTGAACTGTGGTGTTGGAGAAGACTCTTGAGAGTCCCTTGGACTGCAAGGAGATCCAACCAGTCCATTCTGAAGGAGATCAGCCCTGGGATTTCTTTGGAAGGAATGATACGAAAGCTGAAACTCCAGTACTTTGGCCACTGCATGCGAAGAGTTGACTCATTGGAGAAGACTCTGATGCTGGGAGGGATTGGAGGCAAGAGGAGAAAGGGATGACAGAGGATGAGATGGCTGGATGGCATCACTGACTTGATGGATGTGAGTCTGAGTGAACTCTGGAAGATGGTGATGGACAGGGAGTCCTGGCGTGCTGCGATTCATGGGGTCGCAAAGAGTTGGACACGACTGAGCAACTGAACTGAACTGAACTGAACTGAAGTTTCCTCATGTAAGTAGAATGATGCGATATTGATCCTTTTGTGACTGGCCTATTTCACTTAGCATATTGTATTCAAAGTTCATTCATGTTGTAGCATATGTCAATATTCCCTTCCTTTTCAAACCTAAATAATTATTTTTTCAATAACAAGTTAGTTCATCTGCATTTTATGCCATGTTTATTGACTCTACCAGAAGCAACAGTGAAATTCCACATTTATTCTCTCCTAATCTCTCTTTTCTTTTTTCGCCACTTAACATTAGTTGATTTTGTTACTTACTTTTGACTTTATGATTTTGCTATTTAATTAGAAATAATAAATTATCTTTTTGGATTCTTAGTTTTAACATGAGAAAATTAGAGTAATTACACTACCCATGATATCCTCATTCATTTTTCTTACTATTATTTTATTTATTTTTATTGGAGTATAGTTACTTTACTTTTTCCCACTGAACCAGTTCAGTTCAGTTCAATCTCACAGTTGTGTCCAACTCTTTGCAGCTCCATGGACTGTAGCACGCCAGGCCTCCCTGTCCATCAACAACTCTGGAAAGAAAGTGAAAATGAAGTCGCTCAATCACGTTCAACTCTTTGCAACTCCATGGACTGTAGCCCACCAGACTCCTCCAACCCATGGAATTTTCCAGGAAAGAGTACTGGAATGGGTTGCCATATCCTTCTCAAGGGGATCTTCCTAACGCAGGGATCAAACTCAGCGCTCCCGCATTGCAGGCAGACACTTTACTGTCTGAGCCACCAACTCTGGAACTTACTCCAACACATGTCAGTCGAATTGATGATGACATCCTGCCATTTCATCTTCTGTTGTCCCCTTTACTTCCTGCCTTCAATCTTTCCCAGCATCAGGGTCTTTTCCAATGAGTCAGTTCTTCGCATCAGATGGCCAAAGTATTGGAGTTTCAGCTTCACCATCAGTCTTTCCAATGAATATTCAAGACTGATTTCCTTTACAATTGATTCGTTGGATCTCCTTGCAGTCCAAGGTACTCTCATGAGTCTTCTCCAACACCATAGTTCAAAATCGTCAATCTTTTGGTGCTCAGTTTTCTTTATACTCCAACTCTCACATACATTCATGATTACTGGAAAAACCATAGCCTTGACTAGACGGAACTTTACTGGCAGAGTAATGTCTCTGCTTTTTAATATGCTGTCTAGGTTAGTCATAGCTTTTTTTCCAAGGAGCAAGCATCTTTTAATTTTATGGCTGCAGTCATCATCTGCAATGATTTTGGAGCCCCCCAAAATAAAGTCTCTCACTCTTTCCATTGTTTCCCCATCTATTTGTGATGAAGTGATGGGACTGGAGGCCATGATCTTCATTTTCTGAACTTTGAGTTTTAAGCCAACTTTTTTACTCTCCTCTTTCACTTTCATTAAGAAGTTCTTTAGTTTTTCTCTGCTTTCTGCCATAAGAGTGGCGTCATCTGTGTATCTGAGGTTACTGATGATTCTTCCAGCAATCTTGATTCCAGCTTGTGGTTCATCCAGCCCAGCATTTCACATGATGTATTCTGCATATAAGTTAAATAAGCCGGGTGGCAATATACAGCCTTGACATACTCTTTTCCTGATTTGGAACCAGCCTGTTCTTCCATGTCCAGTTCTAACGATTGCTTCTTGACCTGCATACAAGTTTCGCAGGAGACAGAAAAAGTGGTCTGGTATTCCCAACATTTAAAGAAATTTCCACAGTTTGTTGTAATCCACTAAGTCAAAGGCTTTGGCATAGTCAATAAAGCAGAAGTAGATGATTTTTTGGAACTCTTTTGCTTTTTGGTGATCCAACCAATGTTTGCAATTTGATCCCTGGTTCCTTTGCCTTTTCTAAATCCAGCTGGAATATCTGGAAGTTTATGGTTCACATACTGTTGAAGCCTGGCTTGGAGGATTTTGAGCATTTCTTTGCTAGCATGTGAGATGAGTGCAATTTTACTGTAGTTTGAACCTTCCTTTAGCTTTGCCTTTCTTAGAGATTGGAATGAAAACAAACGTTTTCCAATCCTGTGGCCACTGCTGAGTTTTCCAAATTTGCTGGCATATTGAGTGCAGGACTTTCACAGTATCATCTTTTAGGATTTGAAATAGTTCAATTGGAATTCCATCATCTCCACTAGCTTTGGTCGTAGTAATGCTTCCTAAGGCCCACTTGACTTCACATTCCAGGATATCTGGCTCTAGGTGAGTGATCACACCATATTGGTTATCTGAGTTATGAAGATCTTTTTTTGTATAGTTCTTCTGTGTATTCTTGCCACCTCTTAATATCTTCTACTTCTGTTAGTCTGTACCATTTCTGTCCATACCACTTTGGTCCATATCATTTTATTGTGCCCATCTTTACATGAAATGTTCCCTTGGGATCTCTATTTTTCTGGAAGAGATCTCTACTCTTTCCCATTCTATTGTTTTCCTCTATTTCTTTGCATTGATCACTAAGGAAGGCTTTCTCATCTCTCCTTGCTATTCTTTGGACTTCTAGTTTCAAATGGGTATATCTTTCTTTTTCTCCTTTGCCTTTAGCTACTACTAATAATTAGCTAATATAGCTAATAATAATTAATATCCCCTGAATACTATTATTTTATATCATTTTGGTTGTGTCAGGTTTACATACTGATACTATTCTATGTAAATGTAGTTACTTGATTTATTACTATTTTATGTAAATGTAGTTACTTGATTTATTGGTGTTTAATACTGTGCATAATCTATTTTCTGTTGTTCTCAGTTCATATCTTGGTTGTTTAAAGTTGGTTTGCAAGTGGTTTCTACAAGATAGCTTTCTGAAAACAATATTCCCTGAGTTCCCGTATAATCAAAATGCTTCTCACTGCTTTTAAATACACACATACATTGGCTTTGTGAATATTTATTTCCATACGTTATTCTTGGCATTGTTCCACCATTTTCTAATCTTGTGTGTTGGAGAAATATGAAACTAGTCTGACTATTTTTTCTCTAGAAGTTTTTATTTTTATTTCTTTCAGTCTGTCTACAAGCAATTTTCCTCATGAATTATCTTTTTAGATTTCCTGGATCAATATGCAGATCTGTTCTTTGATTCCTTGGTAATTCTCTCAACTTTATTTGAATTTTTTTTTTCTGTTACATTATTTCATTTATTTTCTTTCTGTGATACAAACTGTGATCATTTGAATTCTGTTTCTTTGAATTACATATTTCTCAGTTTTCTATAATCCTGTATACTTTTAAATTTTTGTATCTTTTCTTCCCTTTGTGTTCCTTTTGTTTGAGCTCCTTTTTATTTACTTTATTCCAGCTAATGTAAGAATTTTTCTCCTGAAACACATATTTACAAAAATTTTATGTAGGCAAGGGCTAGGAACCTATTACAAAACAAGCATGTATCTGCCTACTACCTCAGGGTTGTTCATGCAAATGAATTCCCTAGGCCGTTACTAACCCTTGTATCCTCCTAACCCCAATCAACTGAGATTGACAGCTATAGTGTTACTCAAAATTCCATCTCTCTGGTCCCTGACAGGCTCAGTAATAGGCTGTTTCCTGCATATATATCTTAAATGTTTTATTGTTGGAGTTCATCTTCTTGTCTTGTCTTTGAAATTAACTCAAGCACAGGACCTCTTCCAAGTATTGGATTTATACAGAGACATACCACTTTTAAGATAACATAGGCTAAGAGGCTTTTAAAAAATGATATCTGCAGTGGTAGGTACCCTCTGTTAGCATCTTCCTGAACTATTGTTTCTTTTCTTCATTGATTTAGGCAGCCATTTTGTGACTTAGCATTTCAGATATACATTTGTTGTGCTGAGTCTCCTTGATACACGTTTAGTTTTTTTTTTTTTTTGATGTGTATTTAAACAGCTTTATTTTTTAAATAACAAATGAAGGGGGAAAGGACCACAAAACAGACAGAAACAACCTCAAAGTAACTTGAAGAAAATGTAGATATCAGAAGGGGATGGCTCGTAACAACACCTTTGAAGGAACTCGTGAGAGGTTTATGGCTGCCCTCACCACCTGCCTGCTGCATTCACTCTGGCCCCCTCACTGCCCCTCGTAAGCCAGGGTCTGACCTGGTTGCAAGCAGAGACTTAGTCAACTCTGGGTTCTAACCTTCTAGAGATGTGCTTGGGAGCAAGGCAGTCCATATATCAACCACAGGCCCCACTCCAGGAATGAACCAGAGATCTCATGACCTATGGCTGATCAGGGTCACTGGGAGCTGAGGACAGGGTCATGAACCCACAACCAGCCAGCTGTTTCAGAATCAGGTCACATGAGAGACACTCGGGCTACCTGTTCTGACCCATCCCCGACTTTCCTCACCAGACATCGGCTCCTGGAGATTCTGGTTTACACAGACAGGTTATGGGATCATAAGAACAAAATGGCCTCATGGATCTGAAGACCAAAATGGCCTATAAACTCAGAACTACCTCAGGATACATAAGAGCTCTCACCAGCCCAAAGAAAGCACCCAAAGGTCCATAGCTGGGAAGACTTGGTCATGGGGGCACTCTCCAGACAAGGTGGGCTGCTGGACAGCACAGAGCCACAGCGACAGAACGAGAAGCTGACTGGAGGATAAAGATTGTACGGACGACACTTGTTCATTGAGAGCGGGTTGTAAGAGAAGGAAAAGGCAATGGGCCGATTGCCCCCAGCAGCCCTGGGGAAGGCAGGTAACTTCTGCTCCAGAGATGGCAGAGCTGGTGGGGCTGTTCTTCAGCACAGCACGGCCTTCTCCGCCTCACCTCAGTCAGCGAGGGCCAAGTTTGTGGACTGCAGTTGCTCTGTCTCCTGGCAGATGTTCCGCTCCACTCTGTCACACTCACAGATTTTGCATATTTTCTTCTTATTTCTGTTGCTTCGAGCCAATTTCTGAGAGTAGAATGGGAAATTCTTACCTAACTGCATCTTGTGATAGGTGCATATTTTTAAAGCACTTTATAAAATGAAAACATTCACTATGAAAATGAGGTACTAGCGAAACACTTGCTTGCCTGAACTTACCAGTATGGTGGGCTCAGTAGCTTCAGTCATGTTCAGTTCTCTGCAACCCTATGGATTACAGCCTTCAAGACTCCTCTGTCCATGGGGTTCTCTAGGTATGAGTACAGGAGTGGATTGCCATGCCCATCTCCAGGGGATCTTCCCAACCCAGAGATCAAACCTTCATCTCTTACATCAACCTACTTTGGCAAGAAGCTTCTTTACTGCTACTACCACCTAGGAAATCCCAACAACATTCCTAGGTAAAAACCAAAGAACTTTTTGTCCCATTATACATTTTTCCAGCCTGCACATATACACCACAACAAGGTCCTTATTTTGGTAGGTTAACCTGAAAAGAGAATTACTCAGACTGGCATTGATTTCTTTTTATCTTCATCTTCAACATTCTTTGACAGCATCTCAAATGAAAATTTGAAGGAAATTATGTCTGCTCTCATTCATAAATTATAAAACTCACTGAGGCACTAAAACAGCTTTTCTGCTTAGCCAAATATTTATTGCTCTTAGCCCTATACTAGCACTGTGAGAGAGACAGCAGGATATAAGACATGGGTTTGGGGCTTCCCTTGTAGCTCAGTCGGTAAAGAATCTGCCTGCAGTGCAGGAGACCGGGGTTTGATCCCTGGATTGGGAAGATCCCCTGGAGAAAGAAATGGCAACCCACTCCAGTATCCTTGCCTGGAAAATCTCATGGATAGAGGAGCCTGGTGGGCTGCAGTCCATAGGGTCCCAAAGAGTCAGGCATGACTGAGCGACTAACACTAACTAAACTACCCAAGTATTCATAATCCATTCAAAGATAAAATTTTAATAGTACATAAATAGCAATCATTAAGTAATGGTAAATTGCATCCTGCTGATTGAAAGTGTAGTGGATCAAAGACAACTCAGTGGGCAGATTGAAAGGGTAAAGCTTTGATATGAGCATTTAGATAAAAGAAAGATAAGAAAGGTTTCTAGAAGGAGTCAGGCAGTTGGTGAAACTGGAGAAAGTGTAATATGTTTAGGAAACAGAGAAAAAACAAAAACAAAAACAAAAACATCTGACTGGAAATAGATGGGGAAACAGTGGTAACAGTGTCAGACTTTATTTTGGGGGGCTCCAAAATCACTGCAGATGGTGATTGCAGCCATGAAATTAAAAGACGTTTACTCCTTGGGAGAAAAGTTATGACCAACCTAGACAGTATATTCAAAAGCAAAGACATTACTTTGCCGACTAAGGTCCGTCTAGTCAAGGCTATGGTTTTTCCTGTGGTCATGTATGGATGCGAGAGTTGGACTGTGAAGAAGGCTGAGTGCCGAAGAATTGATGCTTTTGAACTGTGGTGTTGGAGAAGACTCTTGAGAGTCCCTTGGACTGCAAGGAGATCCAACCAGTCCATTCTGAAGGAGATCAGCCCTGGGATTTCTTTGGAAGGAATGATGCTAAAGCTGAAACTCCAGTACTTTGGTCACCTCATGCGAAGAGTTGACTCATTGGAGAAGACTCTGATGCTGGGAGGGATTGGGGGAAGGAGGAGAAGGGGACGACCGAGGATGAGATGGCTGGATGGCATCATGGACTCGATGGACATGAGTCTGAGTGAACTCTGGGAGTTGGTGATGGACAGGGAGGCCTAGCGTGCTGCGATTCATGGGGTCGCAAAGACTCGGACACGACTGAGTGACTGAACTGAACTGAACTGAATGGAAAGAAAGTTAAGCAGATAAGTAAAGGTGAGTGTGATTATCCTGAAATCCTGGCCGATGCCCTCAGTTCTAGCACAGTAAACAATAAGGATCCTTGCAGGGTGACAATCTCAGTGATCTAAATAGCCAATCTCACTAGGCAGATTGAGAGTAGGAGGATCAACTGCTGGTACAGAAATGAAAAGCTCAATTCCTTGATGAGGTGATTGTGGACAGAATGGCAGAGAAGCTGTGATTCCAAAAGAGATTTCAGAAAATAAATAGGCAACTTTGGTGATTTAAAAAAAAAAAAATTGAGGAAAAAGGAAAAGGTTCTCCAGGATTTCTCACATTTAAACAATGGAATAAAAGCAGTGTTGTTTATACATTTGTAACTTTTGAGAAAATTTGTAAATGATGAGTTCTAGTTTGCACAAGTTATATTGGAGGTCATAAAGGAAGGAAGGAAGTGAAGTCGCTCAGTCATGTCTGACTATGGGATATTCATGCATTGAGTTTCCTGTGATTTTTAGACAAGGATTGCTCTGACTTTATTTAGAGTTAAAAAGAAATAATTTCTGTTATCAACAACAGTAAAACTTTGTTGGAAGCAAAAAGTCCTAGCAACAAATCTGGCTCCAGAAAATAACAGAATGGAAGGATACAGTACAGTCAAACTTCATTGCTTCTTTTTAGTGATATAGTATATCTTTTTTCCAAATATGTTTGGAGGTTTGGGTTAATCTGGGAGTCCCTCAAATCTTCTAAATTATAGCTAAGTGTGAGCATTAGTGAGCAATGTTTATGTTTATCTATTTAATCAGGTAAGTGATAGAAGTCATTGAACATTGTGTATTAAGTAATTTTTACTAACTTTTCTTATAAACGATCTACTTGTTTACTACTGAAAAAAAAGAACATACACAGAGCAGAAGAAAAGATTAAAAACCCAGTTTATTTTGCTTACTTGTTTAATTGATTGATTTTTCCTAGCAGCATCTGTTTAAGCAACAGGATGAACAAATAATTCTAATAACTCAATTCTCAGAGATCACCTAATGTAACATATTTCAGGTTCTTCAGAGAACATTCTGCAAAGCATCATAACGATAAGTAAAATAACAGCAGCACAATTTTTAAAAGTTAAGGATACTGCGTAAGGTTTGTAATAGTGTTACTCCCAATGCTTGATTTTACTCCAAGTACTAGTGCTATTGGGTTTCCCAGGTGGCGCTCATGGTAAAGAACCTGCCTGCCAATGCAGGAGACATAAGAGATGCTGGTTTGATCCCTGGATGGGAAGATCCCGCAGAGGAGGGCATGGCAACTCACTCCAGTATTCTTGCCTAGAGAATTCCATGGACAGAGGAGTCTGGCAGACAACAGTCCATAGGTTTGCAAAGAGTAGGACACGACTGAAGTGACTTAGCATGCATGTACTAATGCTATTAATATTACTTGGATTTTTATAAAAATTATATCTTGAATCTCTTTACCTCACAAACCTGCTTAAGTTCACAGGTTCAAACATATTTCAGAAGCAGCTCTTACCCTCTATTTTCAACTCTAAATTCTTCATAGAAGACATTTCTAATTAATGTTTTTACTCTAAATTTCTTCTAGATGGTGATTTGAGCTTTTGAGTTCTAAGATTTTATTTTTACTTTGCACTCAAGTTGGAAAAAAATCATACTGGAGACAATTTATGTTCCACTGGCACTTTGCAACAGGCTCAACACATAATCTAAGGTGATTTCTACAGTAACTAAAAAAAAAAAAATATATGGTTCTTATGATGAATGGTTGTGTCATTACAAATATAACTATTATTATATTACATTTAATGAAAAGCAGTTTTCTTCTGAAAAGTGAAAGGTGCTTAATAAAGTCATATGTAATTTGCCACCATCATTCAAAAGAGAGCACGCTGGGAAGCAAACTCTGAAACCACCCACTGGCTGTGGCTGGAAAGACCTCCTGACTTTCCATCTGCTAGCGTTTATGAAAATAGAAATGCCAATGCCCCCCTTGTCTCTTTCTATTCAATACTAATTTCAGATCATATTGTTGACTTGTGACCACAATAAGGGATGACAGGAGAGGTTTGGCACTCTCTATGGAGTGTCAGAAAAAGAAGCAGCTAAAGAGAAGAGCATATTGAGGTGTTTCCCCTGTATTTTTATCCAAATGCAATCACATTTAACAAAACGTATGGTCAAAAAGGACAGTTCATAGATTAATGAAACTATTTGTTAAGAATATTCAACATACTTTAATTTTTTAATGAACATTTATTCTGGAATAATTTTAAGTTTACATAAAATTTGCAAAGATCATGCAGAGTGTTTTCCTGTATATCCCCTCTACCAGTTTCCCCAGTGGTCCAGTGGTTAATATTTTGCATTATTATTGTACATTTGTCAAAACTAAGACACTGACATTGGCACATGACTGTTCACTTCTTCACTACACTCTAGAGTTTATTTAGATTTCACCCAGAAAATCCCATGGAGGAGCCTGGTAGCCTGCAGTCCATGGGGTCGTGAAGAGTGGACATGGTTGAGCGACTTCACTTTCACTTTTCACTTTCATCCATTGGAAAAGGAAATGGCAACCCACTCCAGTATTCTTGCCTGGAGAATCCCAGAGATGGGGGAGCCTGGTAGGCTGCTGTCTATGGGGTCACACAGAGTCGGACATGACTGAAGCGACTTGGCAGCAGCAGCAGCAGCAGCAGCAGGAGCATTTAATTGCCAAGTCTTCTTAATCTCTCTCTGGTCTATGACTGTTTCTCCATTTTTTTTTTTTTTTTTATGAACTTTTTGAGGAGTATTCACCAGATATCCCACACAGTGTCCTCTCAGCTGAGGTGCTTTTGTGTTTTTCTCATGATTAGACTAGTGTTCTGTCTGTTTCTTTTTAGTTGAAATATGAATGCTTTATAATGTTTCTGCTGTACAATGTCTTGAATCAGCATACACAAACTCCCTCCCTCTTAAGCCTCCCTCCTATCCTTTCATTCCACCCCTCTAGGCCATGACAGAGTCAGTTACACAGCAGCTTCCTACTGTCTATTTTACACATGATCATGCCTATACGTCAATGCTACTCTCTCAATTCATCTTCCTCTCCTTGGTCCCCCATCCTGCGTGTCCACAACTTTGCCTCTATTACTGCCCTGAAAATAGGCTCTTTTTTTTTTTTTTTTTTCCCAATGCCAACTAGGTGAGGCGTAAGCACTCTTACATGATATCCACTTGAAATCACTAACAATGTTAACTTTTATCACTTGATTAAGGTACCACTTGCCAGGTTTCTGCACTGAAAAATAGTTATTCTTCCTATTCCCTACTCTGTTTTGGAGGCAAATGATTAAGTCTAGCCTACCCTGAAGTTTAGGAAGTGGGATGGGAATAAAGTTCAACCACATGTAAGAGAAAGAACCTACATAAATTCTTTGGATATATTCTTCAAGAAAGATTTGATTCTTCTCCCTGTTTACTTATCAGTCATTTATTTATATCAATATGGAGTCATGAATGTTCATTTTATACTTTGGTTTATAATCCAATATCTCATTACCTGGGCTTCCCCCCATGGCCCAGTGGTCAAGAATCCGCAGGAGATGCAGGAGACTTGGGTTTGGTCCGTAGGCATGGCAACCCACTCCAGTATTCTTGCCTGGAGAATCCCATGGATGGAGAAGACTGGTGGGCTACAGTCCACAGGGTTGCAAAGAGTTGGATACAACTGAAGCAACTGAGCATGCAAGCGCACATTACATTATCTATTTTATTGCTTACATTTTTTGTTGCTTTGACTACCGGGACTTTTCAAGTTGCTCCTTTGTCCTTTTGGCAATTATCCACCTCCCCCTCTTTTGGGAGCTCTTTTTTTACTTTCTATAACCACAAGGCACTCCAGGCTCATCTTGTGTTTCCCAGACTCAATCCCAGAGTCAGCCATATCTGATGTATTTAGCAGATAATAGTATGTAGAAACCAAGGTCTGGGTACTCAGTGTGCTTGTTGCCACTGGGATGTCATTGCATAAAGCCTCTCTCAGCAAAGAATTAGGTAATATTTATGTATGACCAATGAATACACAGGCAATAAGTACCTTCTTAGATGACTGTCACAATCAATGTTCAGCTCCAATTTTAAATTAATATGTGGACACTTTAGTTTGTTAATTTGATCTGCCTTTGATATATAAATTCCCAGATGGCTTCCTCTGAAGAGGAGGGTGCTGCAATGGCCGCTTGGTGAACCCCGAGGTAAGACATGCCCAAGCTGCTCAGCGATCCTATTGCCTCGCCATGCCTATGTCTCAGTCTTTCTCTTTGGCTCCTGTGGTGCTGCCTTGCCCCACCCCAGCAGAGATACCCTGTGAAGAGGTCAGCACTCCCAGCCTCCCAGACACCCAATCGCTGCCCACCAGGTTCCCACTAGACCCCACATATGGTTTCTTCCACAGGCACCATTTCAGCCAGGGGTTCTGGCATGGGTCCTCCATCCTAGCATACCCTTTTACAAACCCTTAGGACTCTCTTAGACACTTAATGGGGCCTAGAGACTCTGTTACAGTCTCCTGTGAGCTGACCTGATCACAGTTCCTCAGACCCACTTATGGCCACCCCCTAACCCATCGCAACACCCAGTTCCAGGGCAGAACCATCACGTTCACCATTCTCAGCAGAGCTCCTCATTGCCCCCTACTCTCCTGCCCTCCAACCATGACTCACTTTCCACCTAGCCTGCTAGCTCTTCCCTTAGCCAACTCAGTTTTCACAGAATTTATTTCATGATGTTCTTACTTCTCAAGAGATCTAGGGCCAGCCCCTCCTTAGCCACCATCAACAGTGGACTCTCCTCCTACTCCCACAGTAGCTTCTTCCACGATGTCTTCTCCTTAAGGTGACCTAATTATCTTTCTCCTCGCTCATGATCCTTACTTTGTTTGGGCTGACTTTGCCATGAAATCCAAAAGGAATGTTTGCCTAGTATGTTTCCTCTGGTGAGTCTTAAGGGAACCAACCATAGCCTTGTTTGGAGGGTTCAGTTTGGTGGTTATAGAGAGAAGATGAGGGAAGAACATGGATGCCCAGAGCAGGAAATGTATGCTATTGTTAGGTTACACAGCCTGCCTCTCATCTCCTCTCTTCTGTAGAAGGTGTGAAGTAGTCTAGATCATGACACTTTAGGGACTTCCATAAGGATTAAGTCACATAACAGCATGGAATATTAAAAAAAGAAAGAAAGAAAGAATCAGTTCTCAAACTTTATTATAGTTTGGACCATGGATTTGTATTTCACTCCTCCAAATTTCTCCTTCTAATGCCACATTAGGTATTAGCAGACTTCCCTGGTGGCTCAGACGGTAAAGCATCCGCCTACAATGTGGGAGACCCCAGTTCATTCCCTGGGTCAGAAAGATCTCTGGAGAAGGAAATGGCAACCCACTCCGGTATTCTTGTCTGGAAAATCCATGGACGGAGAAGCCTGGTAGGCTGCAGTCCACGGGGTCGCAAAGAGTCGGAAGACGACTGAGCGACTTCCTTTTCACTTATCTAATATAGCCAGATGGATTCTTTTTGAAATCACAAGCTAATGGACCATCTCCAAGGCCAATCTACTCAACTATATCTAAAAGGACATTGGTCTCAATGATCTCTGAGGAATCTCAGAATTAATTTTCTATGACTAGCTCTATGTACGGAGAAGGCAATGGAAATCCACTTCAATACCCTTGCCTGGAAAATCCCATGGATGGAGGAGCCTGGTAGGCTGCAGTCCATGGGGTCGCGAAGAGTCGGGCACTGCTGAGTGACTTCACTTTCACTTTTCACTTTCATGCATTGGAGAAGGAAATGGCAATCCACTCCAGTATTCTTGCCTGGAGAATCCTAGGGACAGAAGAGCCTTAATGGGCTGCCATCTATGGGGTCGCACAGAGTTGGACACGACTGAAGCGGCTTAGCAGCAGCAGCAGCTCTATGTAAGGCATTTATCAAACTATACAGCACTCATTAGCTATAATAACATCTTACCTTATTTTAGCCACTTCTGAATGTGAGCAATGAAATATTGCTCAGCTTAAGTTAAGAAAAAATGGAATTTTGTTATGAACATGACAGGGAAGAATAATGAAATAGCTAAAAATAAAATCAAGAACTAAAAACTAGAGGTCCGAATTGGGCAACAAATAGCATGAGCTCCCTCTCAACCCTTTCAGAGAAACTATCTCCATATAGCAGAAACAAACCTTGTGTGGCTTGACTTCTACATGTTAAAGACTTTCAATCTAAGGCAAATTAAAAGCTATCATCATTCACTTTTTGTCTAGAAAATTTCAGAAACTATCTCTGGACTGACCATACCCATCTTTTAAACTCAAAATGACTATGCCATTTCTAATTTTGAATGAGCCAGTTTACATAAAATCTTGTGGCATTTATTTAGGACCTTGCTGAAGGAAAGGATTTAAATTTATTCCTAGAATTCGGATATTTCCCAGCAAGTCTCCTATATCTCCAGCCTCAGTAAGCACATGAAACTCAAAGATTTGACAGGTGACTTTTCAATCTGCTTCTTGTGGTGTAACAAAGGCTGCCAATTTCCATCCTGGGATGGTGGAATCATCCTTGTAACTCAGTCCACCTCAACTTCAGCCAGTTTTCCATTTTAGGGTCTTCTTTTTCCCACAACTCTTCTAGTATTAATTTTGATCTCAGCTTTCTTTTGGTTGTAGATAATAGAAATTCTTCTCAAATTTCTTTAAATACAAAGAGTTTTATTTGTATATGTAGCTGAGGGAGACAGTAGAATAGGTTAGAACTGAGAAAATAAATGTCTTTCTTTTCTTCTGTATTTCTCTCTCATCATCTGTCTGTCTCCTTCTCTGTTCTTTGACTTCTTTATATGTGTCTGTAAATCTTCTCATCTCTACTGGTTTCTCTTGTTCTCACTGTTTCCTTCTGCCAAGCAGATTACTCCAGAATTATACAATTTAAGCTCCCAAAGAGAAAAGAAAATAAAGCTGCACCTCTGTAAAGAATGCAGGCAATTCAAATAAGGAATTTCAATTACTTTAGTTTGAGTTGCTTACTGACACTTGTGCTAAACATGATGTTAATGGAAATAGATGATTGTTTCAGGTTAGGTTTACTATTGACAACCACCTGAGAACCACATGGAAACAGGAAAAATTTTCCCACAAACTAGTAAGACATAGTCAGAATAAAGTGATGGGAACATTTCCAAATAGGTTAAACAGAAAGCCTCTTTTAGTTTATAACACAACTTGTGTAAATTTATTAATTCATTGGTTATATGAGGATCATATTTGTGAATGAAAAATCAGCCTTGGAATAATACATCTTGAAAACTTAAGGCTTTATTTTTGCTTAGTAATTTCTCTCATAATGAAAAAATATTTAAAATTTGAAAGCAAAGAAAATATCACAATAGGTAAATATAATTCCTAATTCCATAATAAAATGTTTCTTTGGGTTTTGTGGATTTTTTGCTTTGTTTTTGGTTGCTTTGTTTTTCTGATAATTACACAACTGTGAAAATGATTCACTTAGACCCTGATTAGTTGCTGAGGACACATACATTAAAATATATTTTAGACAAGACTGCTTTCTGTTTTTAAATTTTAAAATATGCATGGAAAAGGAGTATGAAGATAATCAGAAAAATAATTTTAAAAAGCCATTTGCTTACTTTCAAAATGTCTCTGTAAATATTTCTGTTTAAATATTAACATGTTTTCTGTACATCTGAAATTAGTATAATATTGTAAATCAACCATACATTAATTTAAAATAGTATATTTTTACATGTACAAATGTGAGAGTTGAATCTTAAAAAAGGCTAAGCACTGAAGAATTGATGCTTTTCAATTTGATTTTGGAGAAGACTCTTGTCCCTTGGACTGCAAAGAGATAAAACCAGCCAGTCCTAAAAGAAATCAACCCTGAATATTCACTGGAAGGACTGATGCTGAAGCTGAAGCTCCAATAATTTGTCTACCTGATGTGATGAGCCAAATAACTGAAAAAGCCCCTAATGTATGAAAAGATTGAGGGCAGGAGGAGGGGGGTGGGTGGTGACAGAGGATAAGCTAGTTGGGTGGCATCCCTAGCTCACTGAACATGAGTTTGAGCAGACTCCGGGAGAGAGTGAAGGACAGGGAAGCCTGGCATGCTGCAGCCCAAGGGGTTGCAAAGAGTTGAACACACCTGAGTGAATGAACAACAACAACAAATATTGATGTAAACCTGTGTAAACTCAAAGC
The DNA here is from genome assembly GCF_001704415.2 of Capra hircus. Classification (NCBI taxonomy): domain Eukaryota; kingdom Metazoa; phylum Chordata; class Mammalia; order Artiodactyla; family Bovidae; genus Capra; species Capra hircus. Next base: position 18,910,738 of record NC_030808.1, read on the forward strand.
CTTCAGTTATCTAGAGATAAGTTTCTAAATTTGGGCAGTGATCATGTAATAGGAAGCTTTTATTCCTACATGTGCATATGGTTATTCTCAGTCGTACATATATGAAACATGATATGAATAGACAGATTTTCATCATATATGGATTATAAATTGATACTATTAGGATGTACAACAAGGGACAAAAGGAAGAAAAGTGGAGTATAGAATCTCACAGAATTATAGATCATGTCCTCTTTGCTCAAGATTTTCCAATGGCTTCTTATTATAATCTAACACTTTCTAAAGACTGACATCCCTGGCTCCCTATTAACTCTAATGTCTTCCTTGCTCTGCCTTCACACCCTTCACTCAGAACCTTTGCACTTGCTTCCCAGAATGCTTTCCTCTCAGATATACTAAAATTCTATGCTTGCACTTTCAGATTCACACACACACACACACACACTTATCTTCCTACTTATTATCTGCTTCCCACTAGTATGTAAGCTTTCAGTTCAGTTCAGTCACTCAATCATGTCCAATTCTTTGTGACCCCATGAACCACAGCATGCCAGGCCTCCCTGTCCATCACCAACTCATGTTTACCCAAACTCATGTCCATTGAGTCAGTGATGCTATCAAACCATCTCATCCTCTGTCATCTCCTTCTCCTTCTGCCATCAATCTTTCCCAGCATCAGGGTCTTTTCAAATGAGTCAGCTCTTCGCATCAGGTGGCCAAAGTATTGGAGTTTCAGCTTCAACATCAGTCCTACCAGTGAACATCCAGGACTGATCTCCTTTAGGATGGACTGGTTGGATCTCCTTGCAGTCCAAGGGACTCTCAAGAGTCTTCTGCAACACCACAGTTCAAAAGAATAAGCATCAATTCTTTTGTGCTCAGCTTTCTTTATGGTCCAACTCTCACATCCATACATGATCACTGGAAAAACCATAGCCTTGACTAGATGGACCTTTGTTGGCAAAGTAATGTCTCTGCTTTCTATATAGTCCAACCCTCACATCCATTCCTGACTACTAGAAACACTTTAGGAAAGCTGAAACTTCTGTGAGTTCTATTCTCTATCTACATTTGTTCTGCATACAGTAGGTGCTCAGTAAACACGTTTTGGGCTGAATTAATTAAAGAGAGATCTATCTTAAGCAACATATCTTAAGTTTAGTACAGGGGTACTAGACTCTATGAGAAGAGGGCATGGCAATCCACTCCAGTATTCTTGCCTATAGAATCCCATAGAAAGGAGTCTGGCAGGCTATAGTTCGTAGAGTTGCAAAGAGCTTAACATGACTGAAGTGATTAAGCATGCACACACCCGGACTCTTTGGATTTTCTTGACACATAGAGATTCATTTAGACATGGCATAACATCATCTTGGTGTCATCAGAGAGGAAGATTTGTGTCACAGGACAGATGAAAAAGTATTCATTTTATTGTGTACGTTGCTGAGGAAAAAATATCCAAGACATTGTAGATGATACGACAGATATAAGAAACAACAAACAAATTGTTGTTGCCCTCTAGTTAAAGAGAAAAGACATAGACCAGGAAGATTGCTATACTAAATACACTGTATTAGTGTGGCCAGCTGCCCAGGAGTGGGGAGATGGGTCAGACTGGCTCTTTAGTTATGGATAGATTTAGGATGGCCAGAAAGGACCAAGTAAACACTTTAAAATTAGAACAATCATGTGGCATTTTTATTTTTTTTCAATATAGGTTAAAATAATGACTATTGATTTTTCACTATTGTATTTTTAAAAGCTTATTTAAAGAACTGAGGCAAAACCTGATGCATTCTAAAGCAAACTGTTTCTTATTTCCTGGAATATATGGATTTGTCTTTTTTTCTAGACCTGCTATTAACATGAAAGAAGCCAGTAAATATTATGGCAAGATTGACTCATAAATTAATTAAATTCTTAAGTAAGATAATATGGATACATATTATTTAACATATTGTGAGGTCTCCAGTGAGACATTTGCTTCTGAAAATAAGAAAACAAGAACAAATTAAAATGCTTCCAAGTAGCAATACATTTATCTGTCATCTTAGACCTCAGAAAACATGATAATAATTACTAAAAAGTGTATAGATATAACCCTTAATTTCAAACTGCCAAATCATTCACATTCCTAAGAAAGAAGGCTCGGCGAAGGTCAGTAAGCTTTGATTTACCATAAAAAGCTCTCAACCGAGGCGAAAGAAGTTTTGATTCTCCAAAGAATCCATGGTCACAGTAAGCCAAAAAAAAAAACCCTCTAACTTAAAATATGCCAACAATTTATTAATCTGCGTTTTAATGTTTAAGAGAGTTTGTCTTTAAATTTTCACAGTGATAAACGTATCAGACAAAGGAGAGCTTAATTAGAAATTTAATTGGAATAAATAATCTGAATTTGTAATGTTTGCCCAGAATTATTGAGAAATATAAGAGATGCAGAAAAAGCCAAGCAAACCATCCTGGATCCTTTGATAGGTAATCTAAAGCCATGATTTCTAGAAGAGGTCCCATTAAGGTTTTACTTTTAGTTTTAAGTAGTGTTTTAGCATGATGAGATTGAAAATAAAAATATTTTTAAAGCAGAATTTGGAAATTTCATAAAATAAAGAACTCTGTATACAGGGCTATGAACTAAGAAGAAGCAAAAACTTTTATTTCCTTCTTTTGAAAGCTAGACAATTTACTGTTGGCTAGCCAGTGAGTTCTAGAGTTTCTAAGTAATTGATTTAGGATTTAAAATCTAGGCCTCTTATTTTGATGCATTTTAAGGAATATTTTTGTACTGCTTTCTTTGTAGTTATATCTAAGATCCTGGGCGCTGCTCACAAGCATATTTTATTGCCAGCTTCTTGACTTTGAAACAGAGATCATTATGCTGGTGAAAAATGTATCCAATCAAAAAATGCCAATAATAAAAATAAATATTTTACTGAATATTTTGTTTGAAGAGGTGATGGGGGTTTTTATAGTAAAATTCCATGAGACATTTTAAAAACAGATCTCTTTGTCATCATTTCTTTCCCTACAAACCACTTCATATCTACCCTTTCTCTTCCATTTCTAAGTAATCTCCTTTTCGCGCTCTCTAGCATTTGAACAAACATTTGGCTTGTACTCTTGATGCAATAAAATGAAAGATCAGTGGCTTCTGCCATCCAGAGGCATTCCTCAGGCATGCCCTTGGAAGACTTTCTATCTCCTTGCACTTAACCTGTGCTCCTCTTCTCCCCCATCAACATGAGCAGAAGGAACAGCAGCAGCTATTTTTTCAGCATGTATAACACGTGCCTTTAATGGCCTCAAGTGTGTATTAGTCGCTCAGTGAGACTGTTTGTGACCCCATGGACTGTAGCCCTCCAGGCCCCTCTGCCTATGGAGTTCTCCAGATAAGCATGCTCTAATGGGCTGTCATTCCCTTCTCATTTGGGCATCAACCCCTACATTGCAGGTAGATTCTTTACCATCTGTGCCACCAGAGAAGCCCTAATGTCCTCATGATATGTAGTTAAACAAACCTTGACCATTTTTAATTCTGTGAAGTGAAATTAATCCTTTCAAATGAATGAGCTCAACACAAAGACATTTAACAATATACAATGATAGGTTAATAGGAAACTATGACTAGAAACATAACTTTTATAGTCTATAGACAAAAATAGCAATACATTGAGATGGGTGAAGAAAGAAAGATCTTTAATGGTGCTATTTCAAGGAGTTTACAGAGTAAGGAAAAAAAGTACTCCAGGTGGAATTATGGCAAGAGGTTCTTACTAAGAATATGTAGTATAGGCAGGATATTCAAGATATTCAGACCCTGAATTACATTCCATGTGCACAAAGCTCTATTGAAGAAAAATTGCTTTCTTAACTTAACTTTAAAAAAATAAATATCAAAACTGAAAAAATGTTAATGTGTACAGCAAACTCATTTATCACAAAATGAAAAAACTCAAGGAATTCAAGCCAAGAAACAGAACATCACACACCTCCCAAAGTCTCATTTTGTGCCCTTCCAATCACTGTCCAAAGGGAACTACTGTTAACTAATGTAATGTGCTAATGCAATTAAGTAATAATAGGGGAAAACAGATATAGGATATACTGGAACTCTCTGTACTATATTTCCATTTTTTTTAAATCTAAAGCTATTCTAAAGTAGACTTCTTCTTTTTTTTTTTTCTCTTGGAAAGACATTTTATATTTAGTATATCAGTTGTAACATGCCAATCCAAGACCTGGAGATTATTGTACTAAGTGAAATAAGTCTAACAGAGAAGGATAAATATCATAAGATATTATCAATATGTGGGCTCTAAAAATACATGATACAAATGAGTTATTCAGCTGCTAAGTTGTGTCTGACTCTTTGCAATCCCATAGACTGCAGCATGCCAGGCTTCCCTGTCCCTCACTATCTCCCAGAGTTTGCCCAAGTCAGTGATGCCATCCAACCATCTCATCCTCTGTCGCCTTATTCCTTTGCCTTCAATCAGAGTCTTTTCCAATGTTCTTGTCAGGTGTTCACATCATCTATTCAGATCAGGTGGCCAAAGTATTGGAGCTTCAGCTTCAGCATCAGTGCTTCCAATGAGTATTCAGTGTTGATTTCCTTTACGACTGACTGGTATGATCTCCTTACTGTCCAAAGGACTCTCAAGAGTCTTTTCCAGCACCATAGTTCAGTTCAGTTCAGTCGCTCAGTCATGTCCGACTCTTTGTGACTCCATGAACCGCAGCACGCCAGGCCTCCCTGTCCATCAGCAACTCCGGGAGTCCACCCAAACCCATGTCCATCAAGTCAGTGATGCCATCCAGCCATCTCATCCTCTGTCGTCCCCTTCTCCTCCTGCCCTCAATCCTTCCCAGCATCAGGGTCTTTTCAAATGAGTCAGCTCTTTGCATCAGGCGGCCAAAGTATTGGAGCTTCAGCTTCAGCATCAGTCCTTCCAACACCCAGGACTGATCTCCTTTAGGATGGGCTGGTTGGATCTCCTTGCAGTCCAAGGGGCTCTCAAGAGTCTTCCCCAACACCACAGTTCAAAAGCATCAATTCTTCGGTGCTCAGCTTTCTTTATGGTCCAACTCTCACATCCATACATGACCACTGAAAAAACCATAGCCTTGACTAGATGGACCTTTGTTGGCAAAGTAATGTCTCTGCTTTTTAATATGCTGTCTAGGTTGGTCATAACTTTTCTTCCAAGGAGTAAGTGTCTTTTAATTTCATGGTTGCAGTCACCATCTGCAGTGATTTTGGAGCCCAGAAAAAGTCAGCCACTGTTTCCCCATGAAGTGATGGTACTGGCACCAGAGTTAGAAAGAATCAATTCTTTAGCTCTCTGCCTTCCTTATGATCCTGGAGGAGGGAATGGAAACCCACTTCAGTATTCTTGCCATGAGAACCACATGAACAATATAAAAAGGCAAAAAGATACAAATGAAGTGATTTATAAAACAGAAACAGACTCACAGAGAAGAAAATTATGGTTACCGGTGGGAAATGTGGTTGGAGTGGGGAGGGGGTTAAATGTTTGGGAGTTTGGGATAAAGTAAACTTAAAAAAAAAAATAAAGATTACCTAATAGCAAGAATTTTCTTTTAAATGCTGCAAATAACCAGCTTGTTCGATTTCATTTTTTTCAAGGGATAATTTATTGATTAGTTCCTACTTCCTAAGTCAACAGTTATTTGGTAATTTGCATATTTTAGTAAATTTCAACAGCTTCTGGTCATTTTAAGCCAATCTTGATTAAAATACTAAGTTTAGTTATTGAGAAACTCCATGAGTCTGCTGGAGTGTTTTCCTTTTCCTCAGAATGAGAGTTATATAGGTTTAGCTCCATCCGAGGAACTCCACATTAAGACAGATCAAAATGAAACAGAACGTTTTGACCTGATTCTGTCAGCCCAGCCTCAACCATATCTTAGCTCCTGCTTTCCCGACAGAAAAGCGTACAGTTTCTAGGCAGTTCTAAGACCCCACTAATCCCTTTGCAACTCTACAAGAGTATTGCTCCTATTTTATCATGTCCTTTAAACCGTCTCTCTTCTAAAGTTCCAATCCTCAATATCAACCAGATAAATTATCATTTGAGCTTGATGCAATTTCAGACTATGTCACATATATACCACAAAACCTAAATATACCTAAATCTATAACCAATGTCAGCGTTAGAAAATTAAACTACAACTCACTCCAAATTCAAAGCAAAATTGTTTCAAATTATGTTCTGAAAGATACTGCATTCAAATCTAAAATTGAGATGATCTTTTATTTCTTGCATTAATATGAAAGAGCAAAATATTTTCAGGAGGATTCTGTCAGCAAATTATTTGGAAGTCTTTTGCTCTTATAACTTTTGATGTGGTTACAGCTCCAATATTTCTCCAGAAAATGTATTTTGTGTTTTTTGTAATTCCATTTACTAAAGGAGGAATTTATTAAAGTAACAGCACAAAGTTTCTCCACCTTGGTACTATTGATATTTTAGTAATGTGTGTGTCAGTCACTCAGTCATGTCTGACTCTTTGTGACCCTATGTATTGTAGGACTGTAGTCCGCCAGGCTCCTCTGTCTATGGGATTCTCCAGGGAAGAACACTGGAGTGGGTTGCCATGCCCTCCTCCAGAGAGTCTTCCCAGCCCAGGGATCAAACTCAAGTCTCTTGCATTGCAGGTAAATTCTTTACTGACTGAGCCACCAGAGTAACAGGACCTCATATTGGATCTGTTTCTTTCACTTTAACCTTTGTATTCTATTGCTTTGCTGCAAGTTACAAATGTTGCTTATAGACTGAATTATAGAGGACAGTCTATCTGCAAGGCTCTGATCTCAAGAGGTATCTCCATTTATACAGAGATAAAAATTTCAAAACAGAGTAACAGCCACCATGTTGGAGGTTGATAGGAACATCCTGACCAAATCTACTTGGGCAGCTGTAAGGAAAAAGGATTCTGGCACCGAGAAGTTTGTAGCAACCAACAGTTTATCCTCCCCTTTTAGTATAAAAGAAGCCAGAATGCTAACTTGGGGAAGATGGTTCTGTGGGACACTAGTCCACCATTTTCTCAGTCTGCTGGCTTTCCAAATAACTTGTATTCCTTGTCCTAACAACTCATCTCTCAACTTATTGGCCTGCCATGTTGCAAGTAATGCAAGTTTGGATTTGGTAACATTTGGGGCTGGATAATCCTTTGTTGGGGTTTTCCAGGTGGCACAGTTGGTAAAGAACCTGCTTGCTAATGCAGGAAATGCAACAGATGGGAGTTTGATCCCTGGGTCAGAAGATCCCCGGGAGCAGGAAACAGCAACCCGCTTCAATGTTCCTGCCTGGAGAATCCCATGGACACAGGAGCCTGGTGGCTACAGTCCATGGAGTCATGAAGAGTCTGACACAACTGAGTGACTAAAGAGCAACAACAGAACAATCCTTTGTTGGCTTCCCTGATGGTTCATATGGTAAAGAATCTGCTTGCAATGCAGGAGACCTGGATTTGATCTCTTGATTGGGAATATCCCCTGGAGAAGGGAATGGCTACGCACTCCAGTACTCTTGCTTGGAGAATTCCATGGACAGAGGGGCCTGGCAGGCTACAGTCCATGGTATCATAAAGAGTTGGATACGACTGCATGACTGACATGCTGAGCCCTTTGTTGTGGGGGGCTGACCACATGTGCATGTTGGATGTCCAGCAGCATCCCTGGCCTCAGGCTACAAGATGCCAGTAGTGACCATTCTCCAGTCATGACAACCCAAATTGTCTGTATACATTGCCACATCACCTCCAGTTGAGAGCCACTGATCTAGTGTATGGATCAGAATCCAACTTTATTTAATTTATTGAAATATTTCAACATTGCTGTGAGAAGCAATATATTCCATTCCCAATGTGTAGGAGATACCTAGCTCATTCCCTTTGCCAGGTGAACACTCCCTGTATTTTTCCATACTGTGAAAGTTGTAGAATCACTATGGATGGAGTGGAGGCTGAGTGCAGCAGTCTGGTTGGAAGGAGTCCTGTGGAATTTGTATTGATGCTTCCTTTGCATTGCCAGCAGGTTTTTCTCCTGGAGAGATGTTTATTAGCAAAAGCTAGATTTTAGTCTGTCCCTTTGGCAATAATCCTCATCATCTACCACTTTCATTCTCACTCCCCAAGAGCCATACTTGGCTCAGCTCAGATAAACTGATGTTTAGTACTTGGGGCAGGAGCTGTTAATAGTTAATGCAGCTGTGCAGCCACACCCATCATTCTACGTATGATCAGTTGCTGCTGTTCTACTTCAACAGCAGATTTCTGTCGTTGTGGTAGCGTATGGCTCATAAAGTCTAAGATATTTACCATCTCTCCTCTTACAGAAACGAATTGCCAACTCCTATTTTAAATCCTAAAATGTGCAAATTATTTAAACTGTTCAACCTAAATCCTTTGTCCTGGATGTTGCATCAGTTTAGCTATATCAGTAACAGTCACACTTGTAAAAGTATCTGATTCTCTACAGTTCATGCCAGGGGCAGGATTAATTTAGACACAATCCTCATCGTTATGGGAATAGGCAGCTTGCCACTTCACATCCAAAGACAATTTTTTACACTTCTGCATTTTGCGTCTTTCCATAGGTTCAGCAAATCTAACGCATGTTATCTGCTGTTGTGGGTGTTCTTCCTCCGGCCCTTGGGAGATTGAGGCCAACTAGGCACCAGTTTACTGCCACTGGATGTATTCATCTACCTTTAATTAGGATTGAGCGTTGGAGAAAAGCAGATGACCTTGGTGTAGGAATGAGTACCTAAAACATTCTTCTGCCCTTTCCAGAATCAGTGGTTACGTTTCAAGTTTTCTGCATTGCTTTCTTTATTGCTGTTTGAAAGGAGAGTAGACACTTCTGATAAAGTTTCTCTCATTAGTCTGCATAATTTTCATTTTGTTTGTTTTTACTAATAATCTTGATTCTGGGATGGTTTTATTATCACAACCAGTTAGTGCTGCTATATGGCTTGCCTGAGGCTTACGCGATGCTCTACCATTTTGTTGTTCAGTCACTAAGTCATGTCTGACTCTTTGAGACCCCATGGACAGCAGCATCCCAGGCGTCCCTGTCCTTCACTGTCTCTCAGAGTTTGTTCAAACTCATGGAGATGTTATCTAACCATCTTATCCTCTGCTACCCTCTTCTCCTTTTTCCTTCAACCTTTCCCAGCATCAGGGGCTTTTCTAATGAGTCGGCTCTTCACATCAGGTGGCCAAAGTATTGGAGCTTCAGCTTCAGCGTTAGTCCTTCCAGTGAATATTCTGGATTGATTTCCTTTAGGATTGACTTATTTGGTCTCCTTCCAATCCAAGGGACTCTCAAGAGTCTTCTCCAGCACCACAGCTCAAAAGCCTCAATTCTTTGGCACTCAGCCTTCTTCACAGTCCAACTCACATCCATACATGACTACTGGGAAAACCATAGCTTTGACTATATAGACCCTTGTCAGAAAAGTGATGTCTCTACCCTTTAATATGCTAAATAAGTTTGTCATAGCTTTCCTTCCAAGGAGCAAATTCTACAATATGGGATTTTTAATGTGTTCCTTTAGAATGTATAAAAGCTGGGAAACAATGCATGTATATGATGCTTTATTATTTGTGGTCACTGATGTGTTTAGGAAAAGACTCTGGAAGGGAAATGGGATATACAGCCTACCTACTACTGCTTGTTTCATAGATTATGCCTCAATGTTTTCAGTTATATTAAAAACAGCTATTGTAAAGGTATGTGATGAGCTTTTAATCCTCATTTTTGTTCATTTCCAGAAAAGACTAAATTGGAAATATTAAGATTCGATACAATATCAAAGGCATCTTTGCAAATAAAGCTTATTTGCACATGTATTTGTATTTTTGTGTGTGAAATAATACACTGATGACAGCAATAGGCCAGTACTGTGAATTAATACCCTGATGAAAGAAATAGTCCAGTGCTGGAGCTTAGAGAGTATTCACAGGAAAAAACAGTATGTTTAAACTGCTGCACAACTTTATCAACAATCCTTGCTCCACCTTAGCATGCATAAAGAAAATACTGAAACCAGAGCAGACCAGAGCATTATCAGTGAGTGCAAAGTGGTTCCCACTTACTCAGACCAGTCTTCATTCACATTTTGAACAGATCTGTTAAATATAAACTTAAACCTGCTTTGCATTTTGCTACAATAAGGTTGTATCTATAATATAATATAGAAATCCTACCTAGTAATCAAAGGAATATTCAAGTACAGTCAACATCTAAATGTTTGGGTTTGAAGTAAAAGAAAAACATCTGTTGGGTGGCACTACTTCTGCATACTGCTTACTTGCAAACATTCACATCTAAGCGACAGTAGAGTCACCAGGATAAGCTTAATAAATTGATTGAGAGGAGAGGAGACAGTACGAGATTGGGGGAGGTACTAAAGAAATGCAAATACTGGGAAGAGGTTTTGAATGTGCAGAGTAGAATAGAGGAAAAATTATCTTAGAGAAACATTGAAAAGTCTTGAAGAGATGACCTTGGAAAAGCATTGAAGAAGGAAAAGATGGAAATGAGAAAAAAGGGTAGAAGAGATAAATTCATTCAAAATCCAGAATAAGTGGATTCTCACTTATGTGAGATAAAGGCTATAATTTTGTACTCAATTCTGATATGTAGGGGTTGGGCTGTTCCCATGTTAACTTTCAGATGCAACTCCAGTGCCGGCTGACACTCTGCAGGCTTATAAGCAACCATGAATCAGAGGATTATTCACATAAACCACGCCCAGATTGCTGACCCAAAGAAACTCTGAAATAATAAACATGTGTTGTTTTCAGACGCTAAATTGTTGGTGATTTATTATGCAGTAATAATAACTCATGGCTTCCCAGGTGGCACAGTGATGAAGAATCTGCCTACAATGCAGGAGACCTGGGTTTGATCCTGGGTCTGTAAGATCTCCTGGATGAGGGAAGGGCAACACACTCCAGTATTCTGGAGAAGCCTATGGACAGAAGAGACTGGCCAGCTACAATCCATAGGATCATAAAGAGTTGGACACAAGTGACTCATCACAGCACACAGCTCACAATAATAACTCATACGCTCACCAATAAGAGGGAACAATTCAATGACATATACAACGTAGTGGTTTTCTATTGGCACATAATGAATTACCACAAACCCCGCAGCTTCAAGCAATGCCCATGTATTAATTCACTTCTGTCCAACAGAAGTCTGGGCGTGGCAAAGCTGGGATCTCTGCTCAGATCTCATCCAGCTAACTCAAGGTGTTGGCCACTGCTGTGATTTCCTGAGGCTCGGGAGCTCTCCCCAGTTTACTGTGGTTATTGACAGAATTCAGTTCTTTATGGTTACAAGAATGAGGTTGCAGTTTCCTTTAGAGCATCAGATTTTACTTTCACCACCAGACACATCCACACCTGGGTGTTGTTTCCACTTTTGTTCAGCCACTTCATTCTTTACATAGCTATTTCTGTGTTCTATTTCAGAAGTGTATTGGACACCTACCAACCTGGGGTGGGGGGAGGTTCGTGTTTCAGTGTCATAACTTTTTGCCTTATCATAGTGTTCATGGGGTTCTCAAGGCAAAAATGCTGAAGTGGTTTGCCACTCCCTTCTACAGCTTTCTTGCTGGCTGTCAATACAGGATTGTACTCAGCTCCTAGAGACTGTTTGGTGTTCACTGCCATGACTCCTCTACAACACGGAAGTTCTCTCTTTGAAAGGCAACAACAGCATAGCTTCTCTTGGACTTCAAATATCTCTAAGTTTTTCTAAAGGCTCATTGGCTTAGCTCAGGCTCATCACAGAAAATCTCCCTGCTTAAAGTAAACTTATTAGAGGTTCTAATTGCATCTGAAAAATACCATCACAACAGCATTTAGAGTTTGACTGAATAACTAAGAGAAGCTGTTCACACCAGGAGGCAAGAATCTTAAGGGCTAGTTTAGAATCCCGCTTACCATGTCTGGAGTATGGAAAAATTTCAGAAAGTTTGCTGAATGAAAGAAGCCAGATTTAAAGAGGATATATATACAATTCCACTTATTTGAGTCTCTAGGAAAGATAACTACAATCCATGGCAACAGAAAGCAAATCAGTTGTTGCCTGGATCAGGGGTGGAAGATTAACTGGAAGAAAGTGCAAGAAACTTTTCTGGAGTGAGGGCATTATGATAAACCTTCCTATTGATACTGGTTACATGGGTCTATAAATCTGTCAGAACTCATCAAACTGTACACTTAAAACATATATTTTATATAAAGTGTGTCCCAATAAAGGTCATTTATATTCTATATAACTTCTATCCCAATAAAGGTCATTAAATATACCCAACCAGCTGTGTGACTCTTGCCTCCTTTGTCACCTTCTAAGCATTCTGTGAGGTCATCTGGTTGGTCAAACATCATCTCCCTCAGAAACCAAGCTGCAAAGCAATTTGAAAGAAAGTGAAAGTGATCTCCCTCAGAAACCAAGCTGCAAAGCAGTCTGAAAGGAAGTGAAAGTGAAGTCTTTCAGTCACGTCTGACTCTTTGCAACCCCATGGACTGTGGCCTACCAGGCTTCTACATCCATGGGATTCTCTACGCAAGAGTACTGGAGTAGGTTGCCATTTCCTTCTCCAGGAGATCTTCTCGACCCAGGGATTGAATCCAGGTCTCCCAAATTGTAGGCAGATGCTTTACCACCTGAGCCACCAGGGAAGCAAAGCGGTCTAGCAAATGCAATTTCAATTTTAGGTACCATTCTTCACAGTAAAGAATTAGACACTAGAAAGTATACTGTATAGATGTTGAGCTATGCCAGTTCCTCTGAGTTTGAGTTCAGTCGCTCAGTCATGTCCAACTCTTTGCGACCCCATGAACCGCAGCACGCCAGGCCTCCCTGTCCATCACCAACTCCTCAGTTCAAGGTAAAAATATTTCTCCTCATTTCTCTGGTATATTGAGTAGACCAGATTGGTGAATCAAACAAGCACACACATGCGTACACACACATAGGCACATAACCCCCATGGACAAGCACTATAATTCATAAAGAGAAGCAATGTACATAACAATAGTGCTTATAATATACAGTTCAGTCTTTGAGTCCTTTTATTGTTCCACAAACTAAGAGGCAGACTCCTGGTTTTGGGTCATGAAATTCACTCATCAGAGATATTACCTCTGTGGATAAATACCACCGTAGGGAAGATTAGTTCTTGTTTTAAAGCTGTGATATAGTTGTGATACTTAGAAATGGAACCTAATCTAGTATCATATGAGTCTTAATGGAAAAAAAAAAAACTGAGTTATACACAGATCCTGCAGAAATATTCAAAATAAAGTAATTTCCCCTTTCTTTTTTTTTATTTGGATCAGCTAAGTTTATAGGGCAGAGATTTCTTGAAAAATCTCTTCTTGAATAATAGGGGTGGAGTGGGAAGATATGAATCAATTATTTTCAAGGCCAAGTAATCCTCTGGGACTAAGAGAAGGGTGTTTTCTCTTCCAGTCACCAGCATGTGTGCTTATAAAAAATAAAATATACAAAGTAATTAAAAATTTTGAGCACATCTGGGAAGGATTTCTAGATGATGAGCTATAGGAGCATACCACTTGAGAACCAATTACACAATAAATTATATAAATGATGTAGAGAGAAGGATTTAAGCAAATCACTGATGTTCATTGATTGTGCTTCTACAGTATATATCACATCCAGAGAGGTCAGTTTAATTAAAGCAACATTATAAGTAAGGGATGTTGCTTATTTGATTTTTGTCAAACTAGAATATACATATAGCAATTGAATTTATCTATTACATACACAAAAATTATACATTTATTAATACATCTAAGAAAACTCTCATAATGTTCTCTAAATGTTGTTTTATTCACTAAGCTGTGCCCTACTCTTTTGTGACCCCATGGACTGTAGCCTGCCAGGTTCCTTGATCCCTGGGATTCACTAGGCAAGAATACCTGAGTGGGTTGCCACTTCCTTCTCCAGGGGATTTCTTGACCCAGGATCAAACCTGCATATCTCCTGCAATGGCAGGCAAATTTTTTTTCCCTGAGTCACTGGGAAGTCCCTCTTGTCTTCAGGAAAAACTAACCCCCAAAACATTCATTCAGTGTTTGTCATTCAGGACAATTCCCCTGCACCGTGGGCAGAGATGGAGTTGTTTCATTAGAGTGCTTGGGGCCATGGGAAGTCTCATCAGACTTCAAAGTCATGCTCTTCCCTTTTCTTTCTGTTGTTGTTCAGTCGCTCAGTCGTGTCTGACTCTTTGCGACCCCATGGACGGCAGCATGCCAGTCTTCCATGCCCTCCACCATCTCCTGGAGCTTGCACAAACTCACGTCTATTGAGTCAGTGATGCCATCCAACCATCTCATCCTCTTTCGTCCCCTTCTCCTCCCGCCTTCAATCTTTCCCAGCATCAGGGTTTTTTAATGAGTTGGCTTTTTGCATCAGGTAGCCAAAAGTATTGGAGCTTCCCTTTTCTTTAGAAGGGCAAATAGATGGGAACTGTGTCTGGTTTCAAGAAATCCCAACACTGAGTAAAACAAGTAAGTGATTTACTAGTCTAGTCTAACATGATAAGCCATGGATATGAAGATCAGGATGAGTGCTGTGGCTCAGTGTCATCAAGGATCCAGATTTCTTCTATATTGGTATTGAGAGCAGTCCTAAAATGTGGATTCAATCCTAATGATAGAAAGAGGATTGCTTCTCCATTAACCCATCTGAGAGGAAGGCAACGGGACTAAATGACCATTCCAGTGAGTTTCTGAGGCTTGCAAGCAAGGTTTTTAGCTGAGCACAATTTTCTAAAATTGGAATGGCTGATGAGAAAGAAAGAAGGATACTGAGTAGGCACAGGGTAGTGTTGTCACAGGCTTCCCAGGTGGCGTTAGTGGTAAAGAGCCCGCCTGCCAATGCAGGTAGACATAAGAGACACAGGTTTGATCCCTGTGTCTGGAAGATCCCCTGGAGGAGGGCATAGCAACTCACTCCAGTATTCTTGCCTGGAGAATCTCATGGGCAGAGGAGCCTGGCGGGCTACAGTCTATAGGGTGCCAAAGAGTTAACTTACCATGCACAGTGGTTACTGCTAAGGACTAGAAAGATAAGCTCTACCATCTTGACACAGTCTTCTCCCAACTAATCTTTAAATTACACACATACACACATACACATACACACGCGCTTACTTGGGCCATTTCATTTTGCTCACTTGCCTTCAATCTCAATGAATTTCTTCAGTAGATTCTTTCAGGGAAAGGATAAGCATATCCTTTGAGGAATACAAAAACATAAATGCTATAAATGCTATTTGCCCCGGTTTCTATGTCTGTAAATCAAGTGCTGAGAAGTTCAGGGGTTCAATTACTATTAAATAAGAGCTGAAATAAAAAGAGTTCCTAAGAGTCTTAACTAATCTTGTAGCATGTTTCCATGAGTTAATCAAAGATTAATATTAATTTCAATTGAATGCATTTGAGTCCAGAAATATTTATTGAGCATCAACAATGTGGCAGGTCCTCTCATAAAATAACCAAAAGAGACTAAGTGTCTCCCATAAGGAAACTCACTTTCTGATACAGTAGATATGTATGTGAATATACAATTACAGGAGAGGAAAAGAGGAACATGAATGAGAGGACAGCATGGCAGAAGAATGCTTTGTATTATTGGCGGAGGGGTGCAGAGACTTCTCCAAAGATTTGATGTCCAACTGGATGCATTGGTGTCAGGATCAGTTCTCATGTTAACTGATTTTCAGTCTGATGCATGTCTCACCATCCAAAAATGGAAATTAAAAAATGGCAATGAGAAGCACATCTTCAATAATATGTTTAAATCTATCGATGAATAAATATACAACCCAACGTATTGGTCTGAATTTTCATGAAGTATTTGTGTTACTGCATTGGCTCACCCAAAATGCATTATGCTATCTTCACAGTTTGTCATAAGTTTCACAAATACAGAACATCTCACAATATGCTTGTGCCTACTGAAAAACAAATAGAAAAGTAACTAATAATCCAAGACAGTATTGGCCACAAACTCTGATCATTGTTTTCAAAATGCACTGGAAAATATTAAATTCCCATTCATTTACTGTACTAAATGTTTCAGAGTAAGAGAGATTAAATATTTTAAAATTAACTTTACAATAATGGTCTAAACTGTAAGTTGCACTGCAGTTGAATCTCTTGATGACAAAGTTACATATTCTGGAAGGTCTATATATCCATTATAGATTTGTGGTTGAGAGGGGAGAATTTCACCACAGTCCTACATAGTTGTGAATTACTGCTTTCTTCCCCTCCTCCTAGTGACTCCCTGTTTTCATTGCCATCCTTCCAGTCAAGACGTATTTCCCAAACCCAATTCTGTTTCACATTTATAAAAAGGTATCAAAGTGCTCTCAAATATTCTATTCCTTTAATTCTTACTAACATTCCTGAAAAGATAAATGAACAATTTCATGTGGACTTTTTGAACTTAGGAGACTTTCCTAAAGTCAGATAATTACTAAAGGAAAAACCCAACCCTGGTTTTCTCACCCTGCTCTCAGCACTTTTTCCAATACTTCCCATTTCTCCCCACTAGGTCTGCTGAGGCTGAACTGTGTGCAATACAACTAGAGTCAACTTTCAGTGACTGACACAGATACTTGCTCTGTTATCTCACCTAATAGCAAAGCTTTTCACTGACAATGTTCTTGTTGTTGTTCAGTCACTAACTTGAGTCCAGCTCTTTCTGACTCCATGAACTATAGCACACCAGGCTCCTCTATCCTCCACTATCTCCCAGAAATTTCTCAAATTCATGTCCACTGAGCAAGTGAAGCCATTCAGCCATCTCATCCTCTGCCTCCCCCTCTTCTTTTACTTTCAGTCTTTCCCAGTATCAGTGTCTTTTCCAGTGAGTCAACTCTTCACTTCAGGTGACCAAAGTAGTAGAGCTTCAGTTTCAGCATCAGTTCTTCCATGAATATTCAGGATTGATTTTCTTCGGGATTGACTGTTTTGATCTCCTTGCCGTCTAAGGGGCTGTTAAGAATCTTCTTTAGCACCACAGTTTGAAGGCATCAGTTCTTGGGCACTGAGCCATCTTTATGGTGCAACTCTCACCTATCTACATGACTACTGGAAAAACCATAGGTTTGACTATACAGACCTTTGTCGGGGAAAGTGATGTCTCTGTTTTTTAACATGCTCTCTAGGTCTGTCATAGTTGTCCTTCCAACGAGTGAATGTTTTTTTTTTTTTAATTTCATGGCTGCAAGTCTCTGTTCTTAGTGATTCTGGAGCCCAAGAAAATAGAATCTGTCTTTATTTTTTCTCCACTTTCCCCCCTTCTATTTGCCATGAAGTGATGGGACCAGATGCCACAATCTTAGTTTTTTGAATGTGGAGTTTAAAGCCATTTTTTTCACTCTCCTCTTTCACTCTCCTCAAGAGGTCTTCTCTTTCTGCCATTAGATTGGTATCATCTGCATATCTGAGGATGTTGAATATTTCTCCTGGTAATCTTGATTCTAGCTGGTGATTCATCCAGCCTGGCATTTTGCATGATGTACTCTACATAGAAGTTAAACAAACAGGGTGACAATATACAGCCTTGACATACTTCTTTCTCAAGTTTGAACCAGTCTGTCATTTCCTGCCTGTCCAGTTATAACTATTGCTTCTTGACCTGCATACAAGTTTCTCAGGAGGCAGTTAAGCTGGACTGGTATTCCCATCTTTTAAAAGATCTTCTACAGTTTGTTGTGATCAACACAATCGAAGACTTTAACATAGTCAATGAAGCAGACGTATATAATTTTCTGGAATTCTCTTGCTTTCTACATGATCCAACAATGTTGGCAATTTAATCTCTGGTTCCTCTGCCTTTTCTAAATCCAACTTGTACATCTGAAGTTCTTGGTTCATGTACTGCTGAAGCCTAGCCTGAATGATTTTGAGCATTATCTTGCTAGCATATGAAATGAGTGCAATTGTATGGTAGTTTGAGTATTCTTTGACATTGCCTTTCTATGGGATTGAAATGAAAACTGAACTTTTTCAGTCCTGTGGCCACTGCTGAGTTTTCCAAATTTGCTGGCATATCCAGTGTAATACTTTAACAGTATTATCTTTTAGGATTTTAAACAGATCAGCTGGACATCTGTCACCTCCACATGCTTTGTTCATAGTAATGCTTCCTAAGGCCCACTTGACTTCATACTCCAGGATGTTTGGGTCTAGGTGAGTGACCACACAACTGTGGTTATTCTGGTCATTCAGAACTTTTTTGTATAGTTCTTCCATGTATTCTTGCCACCTCTTCTTAATCTCTTCCTCTTCTGTTACTTCCTTATTGTTTCTGTCTTTTATCATGCCTGTCTTTGTATGAAATGTTCCCTTAGCACCTCCAATTTTCTTAAAGATATCTCTAATCTTTCCCATTCTATTGTTTCCCTTTATTTCTTTGAATTCTTTATTGAAGAAAGCCTTTTTAAATCTCTCCTTCCTATTCTCTGGAACCCAGCATTCAGTTGGATATATCTTTCCCTTTCTCCCTTCCTTTCACTTCTCTTCTTTCCTCAGCTACTTGTGAAGCCTCAGCCCTTGTCGTGGTGAAAGGGCTTGCATAACTCAGTGAAGCTATGAGCCATGCTGTGCAGGGCCACCCAGATGGCACAGGTCATATTGAACAATTCTGACAAAACGTGGTCTACTGGAGGAGGAATTGGCAACTCACTCCAATATTCTTGCTATGAGAACCCCATGAACTGTATGAAAAGGCAAAAAGATATGGCACCAAAAGATAAGCCCCCCCAGGTCAGAAGGTGTTCAATATCTTATGAGGAAGAGCAGAGGGCAACTACTAATAGCTCCAGAAAGAAGGAAGTGGCAGGGCCAAAGTGAAAATGACGCTCAGTTGCGGATGTGTCTGGCAGTGAAAGTAAAGTCCAATGCTTTAAAGAACAATATTGTAAAGAAACCTGGAATGTTACGTCCATGAGTCAAGGTAAACTGGATGTGGTTAAGCAAGAGATGGGAAGATTGAATGTCAACATCTTAGGAATCAGTGAACTAAAATGGAGGGGAATGGGAGAATTTAATTCAGATGACCATTATATCTACTATAATGTGGCAAGAATCCCTTAGAAGAAATAAAGTCAACAAAAGAGTACAAAATGCAGTGTACTTGGGTGCAACCTCAAAAACAACAGAATGATCTTGGCTCAATTCCAAGCAAACCACTCAAAATCACAGTAATCCAAGTCTATGCCCCAACCTCTAATGCCAAAGAAGCTGAAATTGGCAGGTTCGCATGGAAAAAGCAAGAGAGTTCCAGAAAAACATCTATTTCTGCTTTATTGACTATGCCAAAGTCTTTGACTGTGTTGATCACAATAAACTGTGGAAAATTCTGAAAGAGATGGGAATACCAGACCACCTGACCTGCCAATTGAGAAATCTGTATGCAGGTCAGGAAGCAACAGTTAGAACTGGACATGGAACAACAGACCGGTTCCAAATAGGAAAAGGAGTATGTCAAGGCTGTATATTGTCACCCTGTTTATTTAACTTATATGCAGACTACATCATGAGAAACACTGGACTGGAAGAAACACAAGCTGGAATCAAGATTGCCAGGAGAAATATCAATCACCTCAGATATGCAGATGACACCACCCTTATGGCATAAAGTGAAGAGGAACTAAAAAGCCTCTTGATGAAAGTGAAAGAGGAGAGCGAAAAAGTTGGCTTAAAGCTCAACATTCAGAAAACCAAGATCATGGCATCCGGTCCCATCACTTCTAGGGAAATAGATGGGGAAACAGTGGAAACAGTGTCAGACTTTATTTTTTGGGGCTCCAAAATCACTGCAGATGGTGACTGCAGCTGTGAAATTAAAAGACGCTTCCTCCTTGGAAGAAAAGTTATGAGCAACCTAGATAGCATATTCAAAAGCAGAGACATTACTTTGCCGACTAATGTCCATCTAGTCAAGGCTATGGTTTTTCCAGTAGTCATGTATGGATGTGAGAGTTGGACTGTGAAGAAGGCTGAGCACCGAAGAATTGATGCTTTTGAACTGTGCTGTTGGAGAAGACTCTTGAGAGTCCCTTGGACTGCAAGGAGTACTTTGGCCACCTCACGCGAAGCGTTGACTCATTGGAAAAGACTGTGATGCTGGGAGGGATTGGGAGCAGGAGGAGAAGGGGACGACAGAGGATGAGATGGCTGGATGGCATCACTGACTCAATGGACATGAGTCTGAGTGAACTCCGGGAGTTGGTGATGGACAGGGAGGCCTGGCGTGCTGGGATTCATGGGGTTGCAAAGAGTCAGACACAACTGTGTTACTGAACTGAACCGAACTGAACTGAATGAAGATCCACAAGACGTTCTAGAACTAACACTAAAAAGAGGTGTCCTTTTCATAAAGAATAGGAGTGTAAAAGTAAGAAGTCAAAAGATACCTGGAGTAACAGGCAAATCATAGAGTACAAAATGAAGCAGGGCAAAGACTAACAAGGTTTTGTCAAGAGAACACACTGGTCATAGCAAACAGCCTTTCCAATAACTCAAAGATGACTCTACACATGGATATCATCAGATGGTCATTATTGATATCAGGTTGATTATGTTCTTTGCAACCAAAAATGGAGGAGCTCTTAGAGTTAGGAAAAACACAGTCTGGAGCTAACTGTGGCTCAGATCATGAGCTCCTTATTGCAAAATTCAGGCCCAACTTGAAGAAAGTAGGGAAAACCACTAGACTATTCAAGTATGGCCTAAATCAAATCTCTTATGATTATACAGTGGAAGGGATAAGTAGATTCAAGGAATTAGATCTAGTAGACAGTGTCTGAAGAACTATGGGCAGAGGTTCACCTAACATTGTATCAGAGGGGTGACCAAAACCATTTCACTGATATATTATTATTTTGTTATTTCCTCTGATATCCTTTTAAGCATCTTGCAGCTCACTTTGCCACTCTGTAAGTCACACTTACCAGGCTTCCTTCAACCTTGTTCCTTAGACTTCCCTAATATTTTAAATATAGTAGTAGTAGTTTAGTCGCTAAGTCATGTCTGACTGTTGTGACCCCATAGACAGTAGCCGGCCAGGCTCCTCTGTCCATGGGATTCTCCAGGCAAGAATACTGGAGTGGACTGCCATTTCCTTCTCCATTTTAAATATAACATTTACTAATAACCCAGGAGGTTTTATTGAGTATCTGTCTATGTTTTCTGCACCCTGTGCTGTGCTGTGCTTAGTCGCTCAGTTGTGTCCGATTCTTTGCGACCCCATGGACGATAGTGGGTTGCCACGCCCTCCTCCAGGGGATTTTTCCAACCCAGGGATTGAACCCAGGTCTCCTGCATTGCAGGCAGATTCTTTACTATCTGAGCCACCAGGGAAGCCCCTCCTGCACTCTAGTAAGAGCAAAATAGATATAAGCTTCAGTTTCTAAGAAATTACAGCTTATCTTTACTAAGTTAATATAGGCATTATGATGACTAGAGTTTGATCTAAATGCCTAGAATAGTGTCTGGCACTTAATATATTTTTAATAATCACATACAATAAAACATGTAATATTTAAATAAGTTTTTAAGACTAGAAGGCATATTATGAATGTAACTCTGAAGGAAAAAAAAATGTGGCCAATAAGATGCAGAGTATAAAATGGAAAAAACAGTAAAATTCTAAGCCCAGACACTCAAAGAGCATACAAACATTCTGGAATAATTAGGAGTTCCTGGCAGGCTTAGCCAAAGTGTAGAAAAGCCAAACTTCTTTTGGATTTGTGTCTATCAAGAATCTTTATCTTAACGTAGACTCTTAAAATTTGCAAATTTTAGAACATTTTCCACAGGCAATGATACGTGCTTACAAGCATCAAAGTGACAACATACCAGCCCAATCCATTTATAAACATGAAGGTAATATCTTCTGAAGCAAAGCGACTAAAAGAGAATGAAGCTCTGGAAAAAGGAAGAATTTTCACAGTCAAATGAAAAGAGGGCAGAATAGAAGTAACAAAACTACTATTTTATTTACAATTAATATAAGTTCCTGGGCTTGAGAAAATTGGAAATCATACTTAATCTCACTGTATACCAATTAAAGTTTCATTAGGTTTGAGTATATGCTGGAAGTTGCTCTTTTTTTTTTTTTTTAATCTACCCATGTTTTCATTTCCCAAAAAATAAAGTACCATAGGATAAGAAATACGACATGCATTTTGCATTTTCCAATTATTCCTATCATGATACCAGTGAGGGAAAAAAAATAACTTCCAGATGAATTAAAGTTAAAATGAGGAGTATAAAACCAATATCCCTAACTGTTGTGCTCTCACCTAAATTAGGTAGATAAAATTCCTTCTAAAAGTGGCTTCTACACTCTCAGAAGATAGAGAAGGGAGAGCAGGTAGAGATGACTGATCAAGGACACTTGGGCCAGTGTTCCACTCCCTCATCCCTACTCCAACCTGAGTGATTTGGGGGTCTGTTTCTATTTTCTAGATAGCCTTTGATTTAGGTCAGGACTCAGTAGATAAAAAATGTTTGCAAGTATATTTTTGAATTATGGTTTTCTCTGAGTATATGCCCAGTACTAGGATTGCTGGGTCATATGGTAGCTCTATTTTTAGTTTCTTAAGGAGTCTCCATACTGTTCTCCGTAGTGGATATACCAATATACATTCCTGCCAATAATACACGAGAATTCCATTTTCTCTACACCTTCTCCTGTACTTAGTTGTAGATTTTATTTTTTTTTCTTTTTTTTAATGTTTGTTTTTAATTGGAGGATAATTGCTTTATAGACTTTAGTTCTCTGTCAAACCTCAGCATGAATCAGCCATAGGTATACATATATCCCCTCCTTTTTGAACCTCCCTCCCATCTCCCTCCCCATCCCACCCCTCTAGGTTGATGCAGAGCCCCTGTTTGACTTTCCTGAGACATACAACACATTGCTGTTGGCTACCTATTTTACATATGGTAATGTAAGTTTCCATGTTACTCTTTCCATATATCTCACCCTCTCCTCCCCTCTCCCCATGTCCATAAGTCTGTTCTCTATGTCTGTTTCTTTATTGTTGCCCTATAAATAAATCCTTCAGTACCATTTTTCTAGATTCCATATATATGCGTTAGAATATGATATTTATCTTTCTCTTTCTGACTTACTTTACTCTGTATAATAGGCTCTAGGTTCATCCACCTTATTAGAACAGACTCAAATGTGTTCCTTTTTATGGCTGAGTAATATTCCATTGTGTATATGTATGACAACTTCTTTATCCATTCATCTGTCAATGGACATCTAGATTGCTTCCATGTTCTAGCTATTGTAAATAGTGCTTCAGTAAATGATGGCATACATACGTCTTTTCAGTATTGGTTTCCTCAGGGTATATGCCTAAGAGTGGGATTGCTGGGTCATATGGTGGTTTTATTCCTAGTTTTTTAAGGAATCTCCATACAGCTTCCATAGTGGCTGTATCAATTTACATTCCCACCAACAGTGCAAGAGTGTTCTCTTTTCTCCACACCCTCTCTGGTATTTATTGTTTGTAGACTTTCTAATGAGGGCCATTCTGACCGGTGTGAGGTGATATCTCACTGTAGTTTTGATTTGCATTTCTCTAATAATGGGCAATATTGAGCATCTTTTCACATGTTTTTTGGCCATCTGTATTTTTCTTTGGAGAAATGTCTGTTTAGGTCTTTTCCCCACATTTTGATTGGGTTGTTTGTTTTTCTGGTATTGAGTTGTATGAGCTGCTTGTATATTTTGGAAATTAATCCTTTGTCAGTTGTTTCATTTGCTATTATTTTCTCCCATTCTGAGGGTTGTCTTTTAACCTTGCTTATAGTTTCCTTTGCTGTGCAAATTTTTTAAATTTAATCAGGTCCTACTTGTTTGCTTTTGTTTTTTTTAATTTTCTTCACTCTAGGAGGTGGGTCATAGAGGATCTTGCTTTAATTTATGTCGCCGAGTGTTCTGCCTATGTTTTCCTCTAAGAGTTTTATAATTTCTGATCTTACATTTAGGTGTTTAATCCATTTTGAGTTTATCTTTGTGTATGATATTAGGAAGTGTTCTAATTTCATTCTTTTACACATAGCTGTCCAATTTTCCCAGGATCATTTATTGAACAGTCTGTCTTTGCCCCATTATATATTCTAGCCTCCTTTGGCAAAAATAAGATACCCGTAGTTGCATGGGTTTAGTTCTGGGCTTTCTATCTTGTTCCATTGGTCTGTATTTCTGTTTTTGTGCCAGTATCATACTGTCTTGATGACTGTGGCTTTGTAGTATAATCTGAATTCAGGAAGGTTGATTCCTCCAGCTCCATTCTTCTTTCTCAAGACTGCTTGGCTATTAGGGATCTTTTGTTTCCATATGAATTGTGAAACTTTTTGTTCTAGTTCTGGGAAAAATGCCACAGGTAATTTGATAGGGATCACATTGAATCTGTAGATTGCATTTGATAGTATAGTCATTTTCACAATATTGATTTTTCCTATCCAGGAACATGGAATATCTCTCCATCTCTTTATGTTGGTTTTGATTTCTTTCAGTAGTGTCTAATAATTTTCTGTGTACAGTTCTCTTGTCTCCTTAGGTAAATTTATTCCTAGATATTTAATTATTTTTGTTGCAATGGGGAATGGGATTGATTCCTAAATTTCTCTTTCTGATTTTTCATTGTTAGTATATAGAAGTGCAATTGATTTCTGTGTATTGATTCTGTACCCTGCAACTTTGATAAATTCACTGATTAGCTCTAGTAATTTTCTGATGCTATCTTTAGGGTTTTCTATGTACAGTATGTATATTTTCACCCTGCTTATTTAACTTCTATGCAGAGTACATCATGAGAAACGCTGGGCTGGATGAAGAACAAGCTGGAACCAAGATAGCCAGGAGAAATATCAATAGCCTCAGATATACAGATGACAGCACCCTTATGGCAGAAAGTGAAGAAGAACTAAAGAGCTTATTGATGAAAGTGAAAGAGGAGAGTGAGAGAATTGGCTTAAAGCTCAACATTCAGAAAACTAAGACCATGGCATCAGGTCCCATCACTTCAAGGTAAATAGATGGGGAAATAGTGGAAACAGTGGCTGACTTTAGTTTTTTTGGCCCCAAAATCACTGCAGATGGTGATTGCAGCCATGAAATTAAAAGATGCATACTCCTTGGAAAGACTGTTATGACCAACCTAGACAGCATATTAAAAAACAGAGACATTACTTTGTCAACAAAGGTCCATCTAGTCCAAGCTATGGTTTTTCCAGTGGTCATGTATGGATATGAGAGTTGGACTATAAAGAGGGCTGAACGCAGAAGAATTGATGCTTTTGAACTGTGGTGTTGGAGAAGACTCTTGAGAGTCCCTTGGACTTCAAGGAGATCCAACCAGTCCATCCTAAGGGAAATCGGTTCTGGGTGTTTATTGGAAGGACTGATGTTAAAGCTGAAACTCCAGTATTTTGGCCAACTGATGAGAAGAGCTGACTCATTTGAAAAGACCCTGATGTTGGGAAAGATTGAAGGCAGGAGAAGAAGGGGACAACAGAGGATAAGATGGTTAGATGGCATCACTGACTCAATGGACATGAGTTTGAGTGAACTCTGGGAGTTGCTGATGGACAGGGAGGCCTGGTGTGCTGTGGTTCATGGAGTTGCAAAGAGTTGGACATGACTGAGCAACTGAAATGAACTGAAATGAACTGATGTACAGTATCATGTCATCTGCAAACAGTGTGAGCTTTACTTTTTCTTTTCCAATATGAGTGCTGAATTTTGTCAAAGGCTTTCTCTTCATCTATTGAGATTATCATATGGTTTTTTTTTTTATCTTTCAGTTTGTTAATATGGTATATCACATTGATTGATTTTCATATATTGAAGAATCCTTGCATCTCTGGATAAACCCAATGTGATCATGGTGTATGAGATTTTTGATGTGTTGCTGAATTCTGTTTCCTAAAATTCTGTTGAGGGTTTTTGTACCTATGTTCATCAGTGATATTGGCCTGTAGTTTTCTTTTTTTGTGTTGTCTTTGTCTGGTTTTGGTATCACAGTGATGCTGGCCTCATAGAATGAGTTTGGAGGTGTTCCTTCCTCTGAAATTTTTTGAAAAGAGTTTTAGAAGGTTAGCCATTAGCTCTTTTCTAAATGTTTGATAGAATTCTCCTGTGAAGCCATCTGGTCCCAGGCTTTTGCGTTTTGGGGAGATTTTTGATCACAGCTTAATTTCAGTTCTTGTAATTGGATAACAACCCAATTTCTATAATTTCTATATCTTCCTGGTTCAGCCTCAGAATATTGAACTTTTCTAAGATCTGTCCATTTTTTCCAGGTTATCCATTTTATTGCCATATGGTTGTTTATAATAGTCTTATAATCCTTTGTATTTCTGCATTGTCTGTGTAACCTCTCCTTTTTCATTTCTAATTTTTTTATTTTATTCCTCTCTCTTTTTTTCTTGATGAGTCTGGCTAAAGATTTGTCAATTTTATCTTCTCAAAGAACCAGCTTTTAGTTTTATTAATCTTTAATATTGTTTCTTTCATTTCATTTTCATTTATTTCTGCTTGGAAATTTATTATTTCTCTCTGTCTACTAATTTTGGTTGTTTTGTTGTTGTTGTTGTTCTTTTTCCAGTTGTTTCAGATGTAGAGTTAGGTTGTCTATTCAATGATTTTCTTGTTTCTTGAGGTAGGATTGTATTGCTATAAACTTCTCTCTTATAACTGCTTTGGCTGTATCCCATAGGTTTTTAATTATCATGACTTCATTGTCATTTGCTTCTAGAATTTTTTTCATTTCCCTTTTAATTTCTTCAGTGACCTGTTGGTTATTTAGAAATGTGTTGTTTAATCCCCATGTGCTTGTGTTTCTTAGAGTTTTTTCCTTGTAATTGATATCTAGTCTCATAACATTGTGGTTGGAGAAGATACTTTATATAACTCCAATTTTCTTAAATTTACTGAGGTTTGATTTGTGACCCAAGATGTGATCTATCCTGGAGAATGTTTCATGTGCACTCAGGAAGAAGGTGTATTCTTCTACATTTGAATGGAATGTCCTGAAGATATGAATGAGATTTATCTCATTTAATGTATCATTTAAGACTTGTGTTTCCTTATTAATTTTCTGTTTTGATGATCTGTCCATTGGTGTGAATGAGGTGCTAAAGTCTCCTAATATTATTGTATTACTGTCAATTTCTCCTTTTATGTCTGTTTTTGTCTTATGTATTGAGAGAAACACCTCCTATGTTGGGTGCATAGATAATCACAATTTTTATGTCTTCCTCTTGTATTGATCCCTTGATCATTATGTAGTATCCTTCCTTATCTCTTACAATATTCTTTATTTTAAGGTTTATTTTGTCTGATATGAGGATTGTTACTCCAGCTTTCTTTTGCTTCCCATTTGTTAAGGAATATATTTTTCCATCCTCTCACTTTCAGTCTATATGTGTCTTTAGGTCTGAAGTGGGTTTCACAGATAGCATGTATATGGGTCTTATTTTTGAATCCATTCAGCCAGTCTGTGTCTTTTGGTTGGAGCACTTAATCCATTTTCATTTAAAGTAATTATTGATATATGTTCCTATTGTCATTTTCTTAATTGTTTGGGGTTGATTTGTAGACCTTTTTTCTTCTCTTGTATTTCTTTAACATTTGTTGTAAAGCTGGTTTGGTCATACTGAATTCTCTAAACTTTTGCTTGTCTAAAAAGCATTTTATTTCTCCATCAGTTTTGAATGAGATCCTTGCCAGGTAAAGTAATCTTGGTTGTAGAATTTTCCCTTTCAGTACTTTAAGTATATCCTGCCATTCCCTTCTGGCCTGCAGAGTTTCTGCTGAAAGATGCTGTTAAGCATATGGGGTTTCCCTTGTATGTTACTTGTTGCTTCTCCCTTGCTGTTTTTAATATTCTTTCTTTGTGTTTGGTCTTTGTTAGTTTGATTAGTGTGTGTCTTGGCATGTTTCTCCATGGGTTTATCTTGTATGGGACTCTTTGTACCTCTTGGACTTGATTTATTATTTCCTTTTCCATGTTGGGGAAATTTTCAACTATAATCTCTTCAAAACTTTTCTACCCTTTCATTCTCCCTCTGTGTCCACAAGTCCACTCTGATGTCTCTGATAGACATAAAGATAGCTATTGTTTGTAGATTTTTTTGATGATAGCCATTCTGATCAGTGTGAGGTGATACCTCATTGTAGAGACTAATACAACATTGTACATCAACTATATTCCAACAAAAACTAATTAAAAAAATCAAATATTGTGAAGAAGAAGAAGAAAAAAATAGCTTGCAAAGCATCTCCTTCAGAATAAGCCTAAACAGAGGCTCATTTGTTGTAGCTAAGGTAGCCTTCACTATAGGAACTCAGAGATATTCTTTCTTTGAAAGACCTAAGCTAAAGATAATATGAACCTATATCTTTCAGTTCTTTATTAAGAATAGTATGACCTGTATGCAGGTTAAGAAGATACAATTAGAACCAGATATGGAACAATGGACTGGTTCAAAGTTGGGAAAGGAGTATGCCATGGCTGTATATTGACACCCTGCTAATTTAAGTTATATACAGAGTACATCAGGCAAAATGCTGGGCTGGACAATTCACAAGCTGAAATCAAACCTTTCTGGGAGAAATATCAATAACCTCAGATATGCAGAGGATACCACTCTAATGGCAGAAAGAGAAGAGAAACTATAGAGTCTCTTGATGAGGGTGAAAGAGGAGAGTGAAAAAGCTGGCTGGAAATTCAACATTGAAAAAACTGTTAAGGCATCCACTGCCATCATTTCATGGCAAATAGATGGGGGAAAATGGAAACAGTGACAGATCCTCTTTTTTGGGCTTCAAAATCACTGAGGACAGTGACTGCATGCATGAAATTAAAAGGCACTTGCTCTTTGAAAGAAAATCTATGACCCATCTAGACAGCATATTAAAAAGCAGAGACATCACTTTGCCAACCAAGGTCCAGATAGTCAAAGCTATGGTTTTTCCAGTAGTCATGTATTGATATGAGATTTGGACCATAAAGACAGCTGAGTGCCCAAGAACTGATGCTTTCAAATTGTGGTGCTGGAAAAAAACTTTTGAGATTCCCTGGAACTGCAAGGAGAACAACCTAGTCAATCCTAAATGAAGTCAACCCAGAATATTCCTTGCAAGGACTGATGCTAAAGCTGAAGCTCCAATCCTTGGGCCACCTGATGCGGAGAACTGATTAACTAGAAAAGTTCCTGATGCTGGGAAAGACTGAGAGCAGAAGGAGAAAGGGGAGATAGAGAATGAGATGATTGGATGGCATCCTTGACTCACTGGACATGAGTTTGAGCTAACTCTGTGAGATACTGAAGGACAGGGAAGCCTGCCATGCTGCAGTTCACAGGGTAGCAAAGAGCTGGATACGACTTAGTGACTGAAAACAACAATTGAGAATAATGCAGGGAGTAAGGGCTTCCCTGGTGGTGCTAGTGGTATGGAGCCTGCCTGCCAATGCAGGTAGACTTACGAGACACAGGTTCAGTCCCTGGATCAGGAAGATCCCTTGGAGGAAGGCATGGCAAACCACTCCAATATTTTTGCCTGGAGAATCCAATGGACGGAGGAGCCTGGCAGGTTACAGTCCATAGGGTCGCAAAGAGTAGGACATGACTGAAGGTACTTAGCTCGCACTCAGGGAACAAACTGGGATTGAATTTTTGATGTGGTTATAGTGCAATAGCTTCCTTAGTTTTAAGGACATGGATTTAACTAAAACTCAGAAAGCAGCTTGTTGCCCTCACCAGACTTCCAGGCAGGGTAGGTCATACACTCATTTGGGACAACTGTGGCAACAATTCGGCATGAAAATATTGCATCCCAGGTTTACATTACAGTTTGAAAAAAACAACTTTTTAAAAAAATCTGGATAAAAAATGAGAAGGAAAGAAAATTCATAAAAATGATAACCAACACAGACCTCATAGGATGAGGAGAAGTTTTAGTTTTTAAGTACCTCCTTGCTGAATCACACAAAGATGATTTCCAAAGCCAAGTTTTGGAGTGAGATGTATAGTTCTGGGTCCTCAACAAATTCTGACAAGATTTCACACACTGTCAGAGAGGCTCTTTGCTCTTGCCCAGCTTCCCTGTGGTGGGAGAGGGGACGAAGCCAATACCCAACCTCTTTGCTCTCAGGGAGCCACTTTGACCCAATTCCAGAAGCCCAAGGGCTGTCCTTAATTAGCATTGTAATTTATATTGCACAATTATGCAAATTGGGTACATAAACAAAATTATCCTTTCAGTTTGGCTTTGTTACTGGAGAAATGCAAAGCCAGTTAAAGATAAGAATAAAGAAAATGGAATACATTTCCTTTAATGTGATGCACCATTTCTTAATTTATCCATTCTTTTTTTTCTACTCTTTCACCTTGCACTTGGAGTTCTCGTTTTTCTTTTCTCCTATTTTGTTTTTTCTTCCTTTTATACTGTTATGCTGTTTTTTTTTTTTTTTTTTCTTCCTTTATCTATCCTTGGCTCTTTTCCTTGAGAAATGTTCCATCTCATTAATTCTGCCGCAGCGATATATAACTCTTCAAGCCATTTCTTTGTTTCTGGATATGACTATGATCTTGACTGTCTATAGTTTCTCTCTCTCTCTTTTTTTCCCCTTTGCTTGTAGATTCTCTCCTTTCTCCTGGCATCTCTTTCCATTTTACTCCATTTCCCATTAGTTTGATTTGCTTTTCTGGCTGTGTGTGGCTCTTTGTCTGATACCTAGCAAACACCCTCAGGATCCAAATCATTTTTACTAAGAAAACTGAAAATAAGCATGACAAGCAGCAGAGCTCGGAAGATGGGAAACTGAAGATACAAAACTCAATGAAATTGAACTGGAAGCCAATGCCTAGAGGCAATAGACAGTATTTAAGTAGAAAGTAGGCATGGGTAGTCAATCAATAAATCAGCATAAAAAAAAGATAATTTTCCAATATTGCTTAATATTTCAATTGGACTAGCTCCATTAAAAAGAATTAAAATTCCATGAAAATCTAAAATATTTAAATCTAAAATTCCAGAAAATCTAAAATATTTAAAACCAGTAGAAAATATAACTTTTAAAGATAAAGCTAGCTTTGAAAGAATTGTGGCTACTGGTGCTTGCCAATATATGGGGATTAACTGTTAAAGGAATTTATAAGAGGCTCTTGAACAGAATTGTGAAGAGGACAGAACTGTTCATTACTATCTGCACAGAATCACAGCTCCCATGAGGAAACATCCTTCCTCCATTTACAGCCCTCTGGCTGCAGCAACAGCAGCCAAATTAAAATATAACCCAGGGGATCAGATCCAACTTGGGTAAATCAGAGCATCCTCCTTCTGGCTATAACTTTTTCCACTTTGAATAACTTTCAATGTCTCCTACATAGATTTTTAGTCCCTATCTCTCTCTCTCTGACTCCTGACTCATGCCCTATCTTTCTCCCATTCACTTACTAATTTCTAGCCATCTTGACTGACTAATATTCTCAGCTCATTCTTTTCATATCTTTTGTCTTCTTCTGGAATGATCTTCATTGACTGTTCCATGTCTGGCTTCTTTTTGTCATTTGAGCCTCTACTCAAAAGCCATCTCAGAGAAAAATTCTCTAATGTTGACCTCCATCCCATCACTTGCCATATTGCCTGTCTCTCCCCTCTAGAATGTCAGATCTTGCCTGTCTAGTTCAGCACTGTATTTCCAGCACTCAGAACAGGGTCAGAGGTGTAAAGCATCCCCCAAATAATTTTGACTTAAATGAATGAATTCCTGAATGTTATAGAATGGACAATGACCTATAGGTGGCCAAAGTCCATTCCCATGATTTGCAGGCTTTATGATCAAAAGTGAACAAAGTTCATGTGTGGAGCATTAAGTGCTTGAACTAGGATATACAAAGCTCACAGTAACAATTTTCCACCATGTGAACCAAATTAAGGGAGTCAGTGAGGGTGGGGAAGATGGTGCAAGGAGAGTAGGGAGGGAATAAGTAAGGAGGTGCTAGCAAGGTGGGACAGACTGGGATCCTTTGCTGAAGTGCTGCAGTGTTTGCACCTGGACACACTTCTCCTCCAGAAACAAAATACAAATAAATGATATGGGACCAAAAATAACTCTGTGCATGAGCAGTTGGGGCAAATTCTGGACAAAAATATAAAGAGACCAAAATTCCCAACTGCCATTTTTGAAGAGTCTGGAGCAGACGCAGGGTACTATGCATGCCCCCTGCACACAACACCACCTAAGCCATACTTTTAGCCAACCCCTGGACACCCCTACCTTCACCCCTTATAAGGAACAAGCTCAGCTCCCCTCAGGGAAGGAGCTGGCAAGGGAATCTGCTATTTGTTCTCACTCCCCACTGCTGCAGCAGGGCCCCAATAAATTGCCTAAATTTCTTGTCTGGACTCTGATTAATTCCCATTGATTAAGGAGGCCAAGAAACTTGGTCAGTAACAAAGGGATGAGGCAGTGAGAGTAGAAGTAGGTAGAAACAGTTTGGACAGCATTCGTGGCCTGGTCTCTGATGTTCCTGGGGCCAGATACATTCCTGTCTTTGTCTTTATGAAACCCCTCAGGCTTCTTTCCATGATTTCTACTTTTTTCTTAAACTATGAATTGGATTTTAATCCTTGGCAATCAGCTTCCCAGGAGGTACTAGTGGTAAAGAACCTGCCTGCCACTGCAGGAGATACAGAAGATGCAAGTTCAATTCCTGGGTTGGGAAGATCCCCTGGAGGGAGGCATGGCAAACCACTCCAGAGTTCTTGCCTGGGGAATCCCATGGGCAGAGGAGCCTGGTGGGCTATAGTCCATAGGAACTGTCCATAGGATCTCACAGATTCAGACATGACTGAAGTGACTTAGCAAGCATGCAGGCCTTTGCAGTCAATGGAAATAGCTCATAAAGTATAGTATTGTGCTCAAGAATTTAAAATTGGGGGTAAAATTAGAGTCTGAATCAAGATTCTGCTGTTTTTGGAGGACCACATTCTTAATCACTCCAAATTTTAGCTCCCTTATCTAAGAATTGAAGGACAATAATAGATCCCACCCGACAGGGGCATTGGAAATGTGATTTACATATGGAAATTTCTTAGGCACAATGCCTGATATATAACAAGTTCCCAATTAAAGAAGAAATTACAGCTTGGCTCAAGGGTGAAAGTCTACTTTGAACTGGTATTTCACTCCTACCTCATTGGTGTATCTTGCTTCCTATGAAACATCCTACATTCCCATTTATTTTATTTTTAAAAATTTTTAACCATTTATCATTTATTATTATTATTAACTATTATTATTTTTTTTTTACTTTACAATATTGTATTGGTTTTACCATACCAACATGAATCTGCCACAGGTATACACGTGTTCCCCATCCTGAACCCCCCTCCCACCTCCCTTCCAGTACCATCCCCCTGGGTCATCCCAGTGCACCAGCCCCAAGCATCCTGTATTCTGCATCGAACCTGGACTGGTGATTCATTTCTTGTATGATATACATGTTTCAATGCCATTCTCCCAAATCACCCCACCCTCTCCCTCTCCCACAGAGTCCAAAAGACTGTTCTATACATCTGTGTTTCTTTTGCTCTCTCGCACACAGGGTTATCATTACCATCTTTCTAAATTCCATATATATGTGTTAGTATACTGTATTGGTGTTTTTCTTTCTGGCTTACTTCACTCTGTATAATCGGCTCCAGTTTCATCCACCTCATTAGAATTAATTCAAATGTATTCTTTTTAATGGCTGAGTAATACGCTATTGTGTATATGTACCACAGCTTCCTTATCCATTCGTCTTCTGATGGACATCTAGGTTGTTTCCATGTCCTGGCTATTATAAACAGTGCTGCAATGAACATTAGGGTACACATGTCTCTTTCAATTCTGGTTTCCTCGGTGTGTATGCCCAGCAGTGGGATTGCTGGGTAAAAGGGCAGTTCTATTTCCAGTTTTTAAAGGAATATCCACACTGTTCTCCATAGTGGCTGTACTAGTTTGCATTCCCACCAACAGTGTAAGAGGGTTCCCTTTTCTCCACATCCTTTCCAGCATCTATTGCTTGTAGACTTTTGGATCACAGCCATTCTGGCTAGCATGAAATGGTACCTCATTGTGGTTTTGATTTGCATTTCTCTGATAAAGAGTGATGTTGAGAATCTTTTCATGCATTTGTTAGCCATCTGTATGCCTTCTTTGGAGAAATGTCTATTTAGTTCTTTGGCCCACTTTTTGATTGGGTCATTTATTTTTCTGGAATTGAGCTGCAGGAGCTGCTTGTATATTTTTGATATTAGTTATTTGTCAGTTGCTTCATTTGCTATTATTTTCTCCCATTCAGAAGCCTGTCTTTTCACCTTGCTTATATTTTCCTTTGTTGTGCAGAAGCTTTCAATTTTAATTAGATCCCATTTGTTTCTTTTTGCTTTTATTTCCAGTATTCTGGGACGTGGGTCATAGAAGATCTTGTTGTGATTTATTTCAGAGTGTTTTGCCTATGTTCTTCCCTAAGAGTTTTATAGTTCCTGGTATTATGTTTAGATCTTTAATCCATTTTGAGTTTAAAAATGTATCCTAGCAGAGATGTTATGGGGAGGGAGGTGGGGGGGGTTCATGTTTGGGAACACATGTAAGAATTAAAGTTTTAAAATTAAAAAAATAAAAAACTAAAATAAATAAATAAATAAATAAATTAATTAATTAAAATAAATAAATTAAAAAAATGTATCCTAGCTACCAAATATTTAAAAAATAAATAAATAAAAGGGATAATTTATAAAAATTGTACAAAATGTAATAAAATGTATATAAATAACTTTCAAAACCCTACACAAAATGTAATGATACTGATAAAAATGTTGACTTTTTTTGAATATGTCCCTTAAAAACAGTGAAAGCTGCCCAGTCATGTCTGACTGCAAGCTCATGGACTATACAGTCCACGAATTCTCCAGGCCAGAATACTGGAGTAGGTAGCCTTTCCCTTCCCCAGGGGATCTTCCCAACCCAGGGATTGAACCCAGGTCTCTCACATTGCAGGCAGATTCTATACCAGCTGAGCCACAAGGGAAGCCCAAGAATACTGGAGTGGGTAGCTTATCTCTTCTCAAGAGGATCTTCCCAACCCAGGAATCAAACCAGGGTCTCCTGCATTACAGGCGGATTCTTTACCAACTGAGATATGAGGGAACCCCTGTGACTCAGGTAGCACAAAATTTGCCTGCAATATGGGAGACCTGGGTTCAATCCCTGGGTTGGGAAGATTCTATGGAGAAGGGAAAGGCTATCCACTCCAATATTCTGGCCTGGAGAATTCCATGAGCTCTATAGTCTATGGGGTCACAAACAGTGAGACATGATTGTGTGACTTTCACTTAAAAAAAATCATTTATTTCTTTTGGCTATGCTGGATCTTATGTGTTGTGTGTGATGTTCTCTAATTGTGGTTCTCATGCTTCTCATTGAGGAGGCTTCACTTGCTGTGGGGTAAGGGTTCTAGTAGTTCTTGCTGTGGAGTAAGGGTTCTAGTGGTTCTCGTTGGGCTTCAGTAGTTCAGCAGATGGACTAAATAGTTGCAGCTGCCAGGCTGTAAAACACTGTGCCTCAATAGTTGAGGTGCATGGGCTTAGTTGCTCTGCAACATGTGTGGTCTTCCCAGACCAGGGATCAAACCCATGTCTCCTGCATTGGCAGGTGGAATGTTTACCCCCGAGTCATCAGGGAAGCCTCAGCTATGTCCCTTTATATGAGTCAAAACTGGAATTTGTATTCTAAGTGGCAGAATTAGGTCTCTAACAGGACTGCAATTCCCAAAAAGCATTTAGGAGGAGATCATGGGGAGGTGGAAATACATTACAGAAAGAATGAGCATTTTCTAACAAAGCATATCAAAGTATAGTTAAAGATTGAACATTTGGTTTACTGACAAATTCTGGATGTGGATTTGAGAGAAAGACTAGATTACAGGTTCTATATTTTCTCTTTACATCTAAATTATACTGTGTATGGAATTTTGTGACCATTTTGATCCATGGATAACCAAGCAAAAAGTATAATGGAATAAAATTGTGATTCAAATTAGCACAAAAATATACAATTGTAAAAATATATTTAGAATACATTTATGGGCCCTAAAAGAAAAGTTAACTATGTGGAGAGACATACTGTTATTGTAAAAACAAAACAAAACAAAAAACTGCTATTGTAAAATAAGGTCAAATATTATAAATTGGTAATTTCAGTCATCTGTATATGGCTAAGATAGATGAAAGTATTGATGGATTATTGAGGATTATTTTAATATTCTTTGCAAATTGAATTTGCTAGTATTTCATCAAGAAAACTGCAATTACTATCTTGAACAAGGTTACCCTCCACATTGTTTTTTCATTTCTTACTTACTGAATTCTTTCTCATTTCTAACATTATTTTTGCTTTTTCAGTTCATTTCAGTTCAGTCACTCAGTTGTGTCCAACTTTTTGAGACCTCATGAATTGCAGCACGCCAGGCCTCCCTGTCCATCACCAACAACTGGAGTTCACTCAAACTCATATTCATCGAGTCTGTGATACATTCCAGTCATCTCATCCTCTGTCGTCCCCTTCTCCTCCTGCCCCCAATCCCTCCCAGCATCAGAGTCTTTTCCAATGAGTCAACTCTTCGCATGAGGTGGCCAAAGTACTGGAGTTTCAGCTTTAGCCTCAGTCTTTCCAATGAACACCCAGGACTGATCTCCTTTAGAATGGACTGGTTGGATGTCCTTTCAGTCCAAGGGATTCTCAAGAGTCTTCTCCAACACCACAGTTCAAAAGCTTCAATTCTTCGGTGCTCAGCCTTCTTCACAGTCCAACTCTCACATCCATACATGACCACTGGAAAAACCATAGTCTTGACTAGACGGACCTTTGTTGGCAAAGTAATGTCTCTGCTTTTGAATATGCTAGCTAGGTTGGTCATAACTTTCCTCCCAAGAAGTAGCGTGTTTTAATTTCATGGCTGCAACACCAACTGCAGTGATTTTGGAGCCCAAAATAATAAAGTCTGACACTGTTTCCACTGTTTCCCCATCTGTTTCCCTAGAAGTGATGGGACCGGATGCCATAATCTTAATTTTCTGAATGTTGAACTTTAAGCCAACTTTTTCACTCTCCTCTTTCCCTTTAATCAAGAAGCTTTTTAGTTCCTCTTCACTTTCTGCCATAAGGGTGGTGTCATCTGCATATCTGAGGTTATTGATATTTCTCCCAGCAATCTTGATTCCAGCTTGTGCTTCTTCCATCTCTGCATTTCTCATGATGTACTCTGCATATAAGTTAAATAAGCAGGGTGATAATATACAGCCTTGACGTACTCCTTTTCCTATTTGGAACCAGTCTGTTGTTCCATGTCCAGTTCAAACTGTTGCTTCCTAACCTGCATATAGGTTTCTCAAGAGGCAGGTCAGGTGGTCTGGCATTCCCATCTCTCAGAATTTTCCACAGTTTATTGTGATCCACACAGTCAAAGGCTTTGGCATAGTCAATAAAGCAGAAATAGATGTTTTTCTGGAACTCTTTTGCTTTTTCGATGATCCAGCGGATGTTGGCAATTTGATCTCTGGTTCCTCTGCCTTTTCTAAAACCAGCTTGAACATCTGGATGTTCACGGTTCACATACTGCTGAAGCCTGGCTTGAGGAATTTTGAGCATTACTTTTCTAGCGTGTGAGATGAGTGCAACTGTGTGGTAGTTTGAGCATTCTTTGGCATTGTTTTTCTTTGGGATTGGAATGAAAACTGACCTTTCCCAGTCCTATGGCCACTGCTGAGTTTTCCCAAATATGCTGGCATACAGAGTGCAGCACTTTCATAGCATCATCTTTCAGGATTTGAAATAGCTCAACTGGAATGCCATCATCTCCACTAGCTTTGTTCATAGTGATTCTTTCTAAGGCCCATTTGACTTCACATTCCAGGATGTCTGGCTCTAGGTGAGTGATCACACCATCGTGATTATCTGGGTTGTGAAGATCTTTCTTGTATAGTTCTTCTGTATATTCTTGCCACCTCTTCTTAATATCTTCTGCTTCTGTTAGGTCCATACCATTTCTGTCTTTTATCAAGCCCATCTTTCCATGAAATGTTCCCTTGGTATCTCTAATTTTCTTGAAGAGATCTCTAGTCTTTCCCAATCTGTTGTTTTCCTCTATTTCTTTGCATTGATTGCTGAGGAACCTCTCTTATCTCTACTTGCTATTCTTTGGAACTCTGCATTCAGATGCTTATATCTTTCCTTTTCTCCTTTGCTTTTTGCTTCTCTTCTTTTAATAGCTATTTGTAAGGCCTCCTCAGACAGCCATCTTGCTTTTTTGCATTTCTTTTCCATGAGGATGGTCTTGATCCCTGTCTCCTGTACAATGCCATGAACCTCCAACCATAGTTCATCAGGCACTCTATCACATTTAGTCCCTTAAATCTATTTCTCACTTCCACTGTATAACCATAAGGGATGTGATTTAGGTCATACATGAATGGTCTAGTGGTTTTCCCTATTTTCTTCAACTTAAGTCTGAATTTGTCAATAAGGAGTTCATGATTTGAGCCACAGTCAGCTCCCGGTCTTGTTTTTGCTGACTGTATAGAGCTTCTCCATCTTTCGCTGCAAAGAATATAATCAATCTGATTTCAATGTTGACCATCTGGTGATTTCCATGTGTAGAGTCTTTTCTTGTTTTGTTGGAAGAAGGTGTTTGCTATGACCAGTGCCTTCTCTTGGCAAAACTCTATTAGCCTTTGCCCTGCTTCATTCCATATTCCAAAGCCAAATTTGCCTGTTACCCCAGGTGTTTCTTGACTTCCTCCTTTTGCATTCCAGTCCCCTATAATGAAAAGGACATGTTTTTTTTTTTCTTTTTCAGTTCAGTTCAGTTCAGTTCAGTTCAGTTCAGTCGCTCAGTCATGTCCAACGCTTTGTGATCCCACGAATCGCAGCACACCTCCCTGTCCATCACCAACTCCCAGAGTTCACTCAGACTCATGTCCATCGAGTCAGTGATGCCATCCAGCCATCTTATCCTCTGTCATCCCCTTCTCCTCCTGCCCCCAATCCCTCCCAGCATCAGAGTCTTCTCCAATGAGTCAACCCTTCGCATGAGGTGGCCAAAGTACTGGAGTTTCAGCTTTAGCATCATTCCTTCCAAAGAAATCCCAGGGCTGATCCTCAGAATGGACTGGTTGGATCTCCTTGCAGTCCAAGGGACTCTCAAGAGTCTTCTCCAACACCATAGTTCAACAGCATCAATTCTTTGGTGCTCAGCCTTCTTCACAGTCCAACTCTCACATCCATACATGACTACAGGAAAAACCATAGTCTTGACTAGACGGACCTTTGTTGGCAAAATAATGTCTCTGCTTTTCAATATGCTATCTTGGTTGGTCATAAATTTTCTTCCAAGGAGTAAGCATCTTTTAATTTCATGGCTTCTGTCACCATGTGCAGTAATTACTGTTTGCTTAAAATTAAATAGAATTTTCCTTAAAAGAAAGATTTAGTTCTGACTCACTTGTCGATTTTAGATTTCTCTAATGCAATTAAATTTGTGTTGGTTTTGTCCCTAACCATTGTCTCTTTGGTTTGTTGTAGTCAACTTAACCTTTTTTGATGAATATTTTATTCACTTACATTTATTATTAATGTAGAAAAAGCTAAAGCCAATGAATCTGTGTCTTAGAACATCTTTGGTAACACACCACTGTCGAAATATTGTGCTATAATATAGTAGTTCTCTATATTCTACAATTATAACTTTATTTTCCAATTTCTCCCATTTGTTCCATTAGGCACAAGGTTTGTTTAATATTTTTGCTTCATTGTTTGTTTTTAGTATTTTGGGTGGTAGTTTTATTTTTTAGTACTGTACAACTGTTAGCATATGTGATTTCTGCAGTTTCTGTTATTTATCATTTATTTGTTACTGATTTATTTTGGTAAATAAAGCACAGATGTTTGAAGAAAGTGTGTACTTTCTGTTTCTAGAGTAGAAATATTTATAGGTATCAGTTATTAAGTTTCCTTTTATTTCCTTGATTTTAGCTATTTAAATGATCCAATTCTTCTGTAGTGACTTGATAGTTATATATCATGTTTATATTTTACATTTCTTTTATACATCCCTTAATCTGTCTACATAGATTCTTTACATCTTACCCTTGTGTCATTACCAATGCCAAAAATGAAGCAAAATATTTGGTTCCTTCCAACTTGGTAAGGAAAATCTTGGTACCTTTTTCTTTTTATAATCTTCCCACTTTTCCTTTCACTTACACATCCACATTCTCTTTCTAATTTTTGTGACTATACTCTACATTATAATACCAACTACTGTTGTTAAGTTAAAACATTTTAAGTATTTTATTCTGTTAATTATTTTCACTGTTTCCTGGAAAACATATCCCCAACAGTTGTATAATCTTACCTTCATGTTCCTTCACTGCTATATTCTGACCCCTGCACAATGACTGGTGCATCACCTCCTCTCATAAATTCTGGTTAAGGAACTAACACAGCAGAACAGGAGAAAGAAGATAAGAACCTGACATGTACAACTTACAACCTCATAATAAACTTTGCTTCTGTTAGCCCATGTTACCAGAAACATGTTACCACCAAGATTATGATAAATCTGTAGAGTGAATTTCACCTTGATAGCCCCCTCTCTAGGCTTCCCTGGTGACTCAGTGGTAAAGATTCGGCCTGCCAATGCAGGAAGTGCAGATTCAATCCCAAGGTCAGGAAAATCCCTTGGAGAAGAAAACGGCAGCTCACTGCAGTTATTCTTGCTTGGGAAATCCATGGACAGAGAAGCCTGATGGGCTAGAGTTCATGAGGCCTCAAAAGAGTCAGACACACCTTAGAGACTAAAATGATAACAACAACAATCCCCTCTTTGCCACAGTCAGAAGCACAGGCAACACGCAAAGCCACACGAATGGGAACGAACACTGTACTGTTTCCATGTGACCAGACTCTTGGAATGTGAGGTGCTCAGACAAAGTTCGTTGTCATTAGCCCTTTTAATGGACTCAACTGAAAACACTGGTCTCAAACTTGGCTACACATTGTAGTAACATGGGAAATTCTTAACAGAGTCTAATGACCTAGCTACTCACCAGATATATTAAATCCAAATCATTCTTGTTGAGACCTAGGCATCCATATTTTCTAAATCTCCTCATGTGAGTACAGAATGCAGCCAAGAATAAGAGCATAGGAGAGTTAGTGGAATCTGAACCCTCAGTCTCGGTTTGCGTATGAACCTAATACAACACAAGCTATTTTGGATACTTAAAAGTGACCCTGGGAAACAGAATTTTGTTCTGGAATAAGATAGTTGCATCAAAAAAAAAAAAAGGACTATATCATTGCCATAACTGTTTCATTAGTTTTTAAATATTTTAAAAAGAAGGATAATTCCTTTACAGTATTGTATTGGTTTCTACCATGCATCAACATGAATCAGCTGTAGGTAGACAGATGTCTTCCCCCTCTTATTTCATCACTTTTAACATGCAGATGAATGGAGTGTCCAGCTGCATTCAGGGGTAAAAGGGCAAACAACAAAAGGGTTCCTCAGAGTTGATCAGATAGCTCAGTTAAAACCAACATGGAAAAACAGACTAAAATTCACTTTTCAACAATTGAGTTTTGTTTAATCAATTTGGTTTGGGCTATCTTCCACACACAAAAAAAATTAAGTTATTGCCCTGATATTGAGGTCCTACACTCTTTTCCTTTTTTTAAAAAGCAGGTTACATATAGATATTTCCTAATAAAATAAAATTAGGCTCAGA
This sequence comes from Capra hircus, assembly GCF_001704415.2. Classification (NCBI taxonomy): domain Eukaryota; kingdom Metazoa; phylum Chordata; class Mammalia; order Artiodactyla; family Bovidae; genus Capra; species Capra hircus. The sequence continues at coordinate 18,952,697 of NC_030808.1, forward strand.
TGTTTGAATTCAGAATAGGGTCCTTCATTTTGAAGGCTACTTGAGTAGAGTCAAGGAAATAGTCTCTCTGGAAATGTTCTTTGAATATTAGCTGTTACCATAATATATGGAATGCTTGACTTGAGATAAGAAACAAATAAAGAATAAACAAACAAACAAACAAAAAAACCAGGCAAACTTTTGGTGGTATTTTATTATGTACATCTTCCTAAACACATTGTTAGGTAGCATGTTAGCAAAATTATTCAAGCTACAGTTAGCATTACTTTACAAAGTAAAGACCAATTAGCTCTTTTATATATCATGGCAATCTTTATTTGATTGCTACTTTTTACATTTCAAATGCTTTTGACAGCATCAGTTTATTATTTTTTCTTCCAGCTTTATTGGGATAAACTGACAAATAAAACTGCACATATTTAAAGTATACAATGTGATGATTTGATACACATACATTTTGAGAAATTATAATCACTATCAGGTTAATCATTAATAACACATTCATCACCTCATATATTTACCAGTTTCATGTGTGTGTAATGAAAACACTTAAAATCTACAATCTTAGAAAATCAAGTAAAATGACTTATTAACTATGGTCACTAAGCTGTATATTAGAATCAATCAGTTTAATAGCTAACATACTCAGATATCTTAGGAAAATGATAATGTCTACAGATAACCGTGAATTAAATTTGCTTCACAGAGCTATTTGTTTTGTTGTTAAGTCACTCAGTCATGTCTGACTCTGGTGACCCCATGGACTGTAGCCTGCCAGGTTCCCCTCTCCATGGAATTTTGCAGACAATTACAAATTACACTGTAGTGGGTTGCCATTTCCTTCTCCAGGAGGTCTTCATGACCTAGGGCTTGAACCCAAGTCTACCACATTAAGCAGGCAGATAGATTGTTTACTGCTGAGCCACCTGGGAGGTTTCATGGAGCTATTACCTCTTGTGTTTTTGCCTATTCACTGCTAGATAATTGGTTTCCCTGATGGCTCAGATGGTAAAGAATCTGCCTACATTGTGGGAGACTTGGGTTCAATCCCTGGGTTGGGAAGATCCCCTGGAGGAGGGAATGGCAACCCATTTCAGTATTCTTGCCTGGAGAATCCCCATGGACAGAGGAGCCTAGCAGGCTATATAGTTCATGGGGTGGCAAAGAGTCGGACATGACTGAGCGACTAAGCTCAGCAAGTGCTAGGTAATATCTATTCATTTTATTATTTGTGTCGTTGTTTAGAAACATGTTGTTAAAATATACCCAGTGCACTTGTCAGATAGAAGCTTTAATTATATTTTAAGGATGCTTTCTTTGTAATATTGGATTAGATAGATCCAATAGCATCTTGATTTCCCAAGGTATATAGCTTGATTGAAAACTATTGAGCAGAATATATGATCCTTGGACTCCCATCTTACTGAAAAATAATCAAGAAGATAATGTGACATAAATGTGTGCTATAATGATTTTCACATGCTCCAGTAGTTCTCAAATAGGACCTGGCCCAGCAGCAGCAGCATCTCTTGGGAAGTTTAGAAATGCAGATTCTCAAACTCCACCCAACCCTACTGAATCAGAAACTGAGGACTGGGCCAACAATCTGTTTTAACAAGTCTTCTCTGTGGTTCTGTTATAGAATATACACTTAGAATAAACACAACATAACACAAGCTTTGTCTCTTCAGGGGCTTCCCAGGTGACTCAGTGGTAATGAATCCACCTGCCAATGCAGGAGACTCAGGAGTTTCCAATTCAATCCCTGGGTCGGGAAGATCTGCTGGAGGAGGAAATGGCAACCCACTCCAGCATCCCTGCTTGGAGAATTCCATGGACAGAAGAGCCTGGAGGGCTATAATCCATGGGGTCGCAAAGAGTCAGATACAACTGAGCACGCACTCACCCATATCTCTTCTACCATCTTTTGTTTTGTCTTCTTTAGAAAATAATTTGTATTCAAAGATAATATTTGCCCAGGAAGTTGTTTTTTTTTAATCTCAAGCAGACTTAATCAGGGTACCTATCATTCTATTATTTTTCCATTACATGTTAAAGATTCATGACTGGTTTTCAACATATTTTAATGTACACTTAAGTGATCTTTAATTCCTTACATTTGATTTTAAAACTTCTTTCAAGCAGCAGTGTTAGATTTCACATGTGCTTACTTACCTCATTGAGATAATGTTACTATAATGACCTTACTTACACATTGAATAATTAGAACTAATATCTCTCTAATGAGATACACCATGTTATTTGCAACCAGATGCTCTATCATGGATTGCAAAGGACACTCTACACTAACATTTCCAGTATATTCAAGAGTAATATAAGCATTCATTTCATATAAATTATTTTTCCTCCTTTCTTTGAGAATTTAGTTGTTTCTGGATGGATATTAACCTTCAAAATAACTCAGAAGACTTAGAGAGTCATCTGACTTTGGCACAAAACACAGTGTATAAAAAGTATTTGGTGGAAGAATAAAGACTAGCTTTCAGTCATTTTTTTTTTTAAGTTTACTGAGAACATAGACCACATTGCTGTATTATCCTTGCAGCTGTGCCTTTAAAATATAGATTTAATTTTTATAATATTAGAGCTTAAGATGGAATCTTTTCATATGAAGAAAATATTCTTCTATTAAGAAAGAGCTCCATGTAGGCCTAAGAATGTGGCAGTCATTTTTCAGTAACTGCTTATGTATGTTCAATAAATATGAGATGGAAATAAGTACATATATATCTGTGGGGCTTCCTTCATTGATTATTCACTCATATTAAAATATCTATGGGCATTGGTAACATAGAAAAATGAATTCACAGTAGACATACATGCATATACAAAGTGAACTGCGTGGCGACATAGCCACTGGTTTATGTTCAATGGTATTCTCATCTCCGCTGAAGGTAAATACATAACTATTTATTTAAACTCTATTTGCTTGTTAATGAAACCAAAGCATGTAGCATCTTAGGAAAGTGTGAATTAATGGCTATGATGACCTCACCTCCCCACAGCCTTCTGAGCCTTCACAGAAGGGGAAATTAAGGGAGACAAACTGAATTGTGAGGCTCAGGGACTCCGTTGGTTCTGCCTGTCACTGTTTTAAGCTGGCTCAAAGCCTCCGGGGAGTCTGGTTGTTCCAGCCTTCCTCAGCCAGCCAGACGGTAACGGCCCACTGCTTTTATTCATTACCCTGAGTGTAATGCACTAAATTTAACAAGTAACACACTCAGCGGGAATTTATTGGCCTTTTGCAGCATGATTGCAAGGTAGGATATGGATATGGATTCCAATTACCGTTGACACCCAGATAAGAACAAGGCCTGTATATGATTATTAATCAAAGTTAATATTTTAGGAAAATGACAATAAATAAATAATTTCTATACTATTTGAAACAGATGTTCCCAGGTTGAAAGAACTCTTCTCAGTTACACAATTACATAATAGGAGCATTCCAGTGAAAGAGAATAGCAATAATACAATAGCAACATAGAAGCAAAGTGATCCTAGAGAGCAACAATTTTCATATAAAAATAGCTATGTGGAGCAGATGTACAGGTGAGAGAAGACTAACGAATTCCAAATATAGACTCCTGTGTGTTATATAAAGCAATGGCCAACTAAACGGTCATTTTTAAATAAGGATTTACTATTTTAAGGAGGAAAAAAATAACAAAAAATATTGTCATTTCAGATGGTAAATATGATCTATTAAAATGTGGCAAGAGGAATGATGGTAAAAAAATACTGTATTACATTTTCATATCAATAACTCTGGAGTTACCTGATGATGAAAATTCAATATTGTCTGCATATAGATATTTATGATGTCAAAGTCTTTGGGCTACAATATAAAATCAAGAAGCTAGAAGTTTTAGTAACGTTGGGCAAGGATGCATTGTTATTTTTTAATATTATTTATAGAGCAATGGGAACACAATAAATGTAAAGGCATAGAACAAAGAGAACCTGCTTTTGTTTTACCAGACTATATGTGAATGAAATATGCTGAAAAATAAAACAAAGGGAGCATCACCTTTTCCATGATTTACTCAAATGACCAACTTAAATTATTGAAATAAGAGGCAGCGGCATCACTGGTGAAGGTTTGAACCTTCGCATTACACAGAATCATATCCTCGCTTTCATGATTATCAACACTCTAACTTTGAACCACTAATTTAATCTCTTAGACTGTGTCCCCAAGTGTAAAACAGAATGATTATAGTAACTACCTCTGTATTATACACTTCAAAGCTGCTAAGAAGCTAGATCTTCAATGTTCTCCCCACAAAACATTGAAATGGTAATTATGGAACACATTGGCTAGTGTTAACTAATGCTATGGTGGAAAGCATACTGCAATGTATAAATGTATGAAATGAAAGTGTTGCACACCTTAAACTTTAACACCATAGGGGAAAAGTGAATAAAGGGAACACAAGATGCCTCTGTATTTCTTCTTACAACTGCAGACTTATTTCAAAATAAAAATGTTAATTAAAAGAAAAGAGACAGATGGTTTTATTTTATTTAACCAAAAATGTTTTATTTATCCAAGATACTTTCATTTCAGTCTATTAAACAAGATAAAAATTAGTGAGATACATTACTTTTTTTTCATACTGTCCATTTGAACTGGCCACATTCCAAGTTCTCAGTAGCTATGTGATAGATGCTACTGTACTAGACAACACAGATGTAGGGAGTACAAAGACAAGAAGTCAAGACAAGGTTTAAGAGGTAGTCAAGGGTCAAATTGGGCTTCCCAGGTGGAGCTAGTGGTGAAGAATCCACCTGCCAATGCAGGAGATGCAGAGACCCAAGTCTGATCATTGGATTGGGAAGATCCCCTGGAGGGGGAAATGGCAACCCACTCCAGTACTCTTGCCTGGAGAATTCCATGGACCAAGGGGTCTGGTGGGCTACAGTCTATGGGGTCGCAAAAAGTTGGATATGACTGAGGGACTAAACAACAAGTCAGATCATGAATGTAATGCCTATAATAAAATCCAGACTCCGCAGTGGCTGACAGAGCCTGATGTTACAGCCACCTCTGCTTCTTTCTCTCGTTCTCATTCTCAGTCACACTGGTGTCCTTGCTATTCCTGGGAAATTCCACATGTGCTCCAAACTTGGAAACCTCACTCTTGCTGTTTTCTCTGTCTGGAATCCTCTCCCTAGGACATTGTTCTGACTTGCTTCCACATTAAGAATTGTCTCTGATCAGATCTGTCACAAGTTCTTCCCTGATTCATTTATATAAAGGAGCAAATTCCACCCTTCTCCAACACTATCAACCAATCCACTGCTTTAATTTGCTTGATGGAACTTACATAATCTGACATTCTATGTACTTACTTGTTTATTATCAGTTTCCCAATGAACCTGGAACAGAGCCATGAACACATAATACATCCAGTAAATATTTGCTGACTTAATTGTTTAATGATGTTTAACTCTCTCACATAGCTAGTAGAGGTAATGGAATTCCAGTTGAGCTATTTCAAATCCTAAAAGATGATGTTGTTAAAGTGCTGCACTCAATATGCCAGCAAGTTTGGAAAAGTCAGCAGTGGCCACAGGAATGGAAAAGTTCAGTTTTAATTTTCATCTCGAAGAAGGGCAATGCCAAAGAATGTTCAATCTGCTGCTCTATTGCACTCATCTCACATGCCAACAGAGTAATGCTCAAAATTCTCCAAGCTAGGCTTCAACACTTTGTGAACCATGAACTTTCAGATGCTCAAGCTGGATTTAGAAAAGGCAAAGGAACTGGAGATCAAATTGCCAACATACATTGGATCATAGAGAAAACAAGAGAGTTCCAGAGAAACATCTACTTCTGCTTTATTGATTATGCCAAAGTATTTGACTGTGTCAATCACAACAAACTGGAAAATTCTTAAAGAGATGGGAAAACCAGACCACCTTACCTGCCTCCTGAGAAATCTGTATGCAGGCCAAGAAGCAACAGTTAGAAATGGACATGAAACAACAGATGGGTTCCAAATTGGGAAAGGAGTACGTCAAAGCTGTATATTGTCATCCAGCTTACTTAACTTATATGCAGAGTACTATGTGAAATGCTAGGCTGGATGAAGCACAATCTGGAAGCAAGATTGCTCGGAGAAATATCAATAACCTCAGATATACAGATGACACCACTCTTATGGGCAAAAGTGAAAAGGAACTAAAGAGCCTCTTGATGAAAGTGAAAGAGGAGAGTGAAAAAACTGGCTTAAAGCTCAACATTCAAAAAACAAAGATTATAGCATCAGGTCCCAGCACTCCATTGTAAATAGATGGAGAAACAATGGAAACAGTGACAGAGTTTATTTTCTTGGGCTCCAAAATCACTTCAGATGGTGAATGCGGCCATGCAATTAAAAGAGGCTGGCTTCTTGGAAGAAAAGCTATGACCAACCTAGACAACATATTAAAAAGCAAAGACATTATTGTGCCAACAAATGTCCATCTAGTGAAAGCTATGGTTTTTCCAGTTGTCAGGTATGAGAGTCAGGATGTGAGAGTTGGACTATAAGGAAAGCTGAGTGCTGAAGAACTGATGCTTTTGAACTGTGGTGTTGGAGAAAACTACTGAAAGTCCCTTAAACTGTAAGGAGATCAAACCAGTCAGTCCTGAATATTCACTGGAAGGACTGATGCTAACACTGAAGCTCCAATGTGTTGGCCACCTGATGCGAAGAACTGACTCATTTGAAAAGACCCTGATGCTGGGAAATATTGAAAGCAGGAGGAGAAGGGGATGACAGAGGCTGAGATGGTTGGATGGCATCACTGACTTGATGGACATGAGTTTGAGTAAGGTCCAGAAGTTGATGATGGACAGGGAGGCCTGGCGTGCTGCAGTCCATGGGGTTGCAAAGAGTTGGACATGACTGAGCGATTGAACTGAACTGAACTCTTTCATAGTTCTCAAATGAACTGCTTGCCTCAAGGAAAATCTGCATTTTCTTTGAATTCAGACCTGACAATAAATTTAGAAACTGGGTAAAGTTTTAAAAATACAAAGCACAGAAGAAATCTGTTGACATTCCAGTAAGACCAACACCATATTTTTAACTCAAAGATTAAGCTTTCAGCTCAAATTTTTCTAACATTGTCACTTGTGTAGAGAACTCATTTCTGATATAATAACATTTTATTTGTATTTTTTCCTTTATTCATGGAAACTTTCTTTACGTCTTGCTGCAATATTCGCTTGTTTTCCATATATGTGATGCTGAAGTGAGCACACAATTCACTTTTCTACCAAGTAAATTCATTCACAAGTTCTGAAAATGACAATAATTCCTCCTGAACCTGCTGTCAAAGCCCACCTAAGGCTCTGAGCCTTCCATGACACATTGCCTTCTTAAACACGTTTGCCAATAACTTCAATCAGAATGTCTTTCTCTCTTACTCTTCCAATGTTGCATGAGATATGTCCCTTAATTCAACACCTATTCTAGTCTACTTATATCAAAGATATTTATGAAAATGTTCTCTCTCCAGGAGGCAGGAATTATCTTTGCTTCTCTCTGTCACTAGAATAAAGCTTTACACTTCTCAGCTGGACTTAGATAAATATTTGATGAATTGAATGAATTCTGTTTTGTTTCAATAATGTATGCATACATCTAGTGAAGAATACTTGGTAGGCAAACATTGTATATGTATCATTGTATATGACACCTCTCAAACACAAATTCACACTACACAGTGTTTTGCTTTGTTTTGTTTTTCCATAAAAAAACTAATAGTTGTTAAGCTCCTGTGATGCATTACAAATTTTACATATGATCTTATTTAATCCCTGTCATATTTGGACCATTATTATTATTAACTCTGTACCTACGAGGAAATGGAAGCTCAAACAGAACATGCAACTTTTACAAGGTCTGTGAGTGCGTGCATGCTAAGTTGCTTCAGTCATGTCTGACTCTTTGTGACCCTATGGACTGTAGCTCTCCAGGCTCCTCTGTTCAAGAGATTCTCCAGGGAAGAATACTGGAGTGGGTTGCCATGCTCTCCTCCAGGGCATCTTCTCAACCCAGGGATCTTCTCAACCCAGGTATCAAACCCACGTCTCTTATGTCTCCTGCATTGGCAGGCGGGTTCTTTACCACTAGCACCACCTGGAAAGTCCTACAAGGTCTCAGTTCAGTTCAGTTCAGTCACTCAGTCGTGTCCGACTCTGCGACCCCATGAATTGCAGCACGCCAGGCCTCCCTGTCCATCACCAACTCCCAGAGCTCACTCAGACTCATGTCCATCGAGTCAGTGATGCCATCCAGCCATCTCATCCTCTGTTGTCCCCTTCTCCTCCTGCCCCCAATCCCTCCCAGCATCAGAGTCTTTTCCAATGAGTCAACTCTTCACCTGAGGTGGCCAAAGTATTGGAGTTTCAGCTTTAGCATCATTCCTTCCAGAGAAATCCCAGGACTGATCTCCTTCAGAATGGACTGGTTGGATGTCCTTGCAGTCCAAGGGACTCTCAAGAGTCTTCTCCAACACCACAGTTCAAAAGCATCAATTCTTCGGTGCTCAGCCTTCTTCACAGTCCAACTCTCACATCCATACATGACCACTCTAGTGTCTGTTAAATGTCAGGATTCTCCTTGTCTAACCAATCCCCAAGTCCAAAGTATTATTTCACACTTTATAGTTGGTATTACATACTTCAACATACAGATTACTTTTGGAGACAAGTGATAATGAGTTAGATATTTTATTACCAAAGTTACCCAAAGCTTATGGGACTCCAAAGAAGACATTAATAAATTAGGGATTATCTAGAGAAATACAACCAAGTAATTGTGGTGCATAGGCATATTTGGTCCACAGCATGTGGAATCCTCCCAAACCAGGTATTGAACCCATGTCCCCTGCATTGGCATTTAACCACTAGACCACCAGGAAAGCACCTAAAAACATTTTCCCCAGGAGCCTCTTAGATCAGATACTGACCTCCTAAGCCAGGTTTCAAGTCTTACCTGGAGTAGTATGAGAAGCACTCTATCTTTGAGGGCTTCCCAGGCTGCACAGTGGCAAAGTGCCCACCAGTGCAAGAGCTACAGGTTGATCCCTGGGCTGGGAAGTGTCCCTGGTTTAGGAAATGGCAACCCACTCTAGCATTCCTGACTAGAAAATTCCATTAACAGAGGAGCCTGGCAGGCTATAATCTACGGGGTTGCAAAGAGCCAGACACAACTGAGCACATACACGTATAACTAAGAAATTATATGTTATATAAGATTAAGCAATTGAAGTCTTTTCTCCAAGAAAATAATAAGTTAATACTGCATAGTACGGATGTGGCCTTAGCTAAAGAGAGGTCCAGCCTTTGTACTGGTCCCACTGAAACCCTGGAATTCTCTAAGTAAGAGGAGTGTCTATTCCTAGAGGTGGACCTTTTGAGAATCCTAGTAAATCAATCAAGCATACCTATGTAATAAAACTCCAATAAAACTCTATATGATGAAGTTTAGATGAACTTCCTTTGTTAGCAAAATACAATGTGTTGTCACACATCAACACTTAGAAGAGGAGCACATTCTGAGGGCAGTGGAAGTTTCTATCTGGAGCCCTCCCAGACTCAGCATGTGTCTCTTCTTCTGGTTGATTTTTGGTACCATGTCCCTGTAGTAACTGAAACTGTTAAGTATAATAGTATAATAGGTTTCAGTTAGTTCTGTGAGCCTCTCGAGTGAAATATCAAACCTGAAGGTAGATTTGAGAAACCTTGATTTTTCAGAGTAAGGGTGGTCTTATGTAGATACTTCCTTTTAACTTTGCAGTTTGTCCCTAACTCCTTGTAGTTAAGCTATAAAATCTTGGGTAGACTTGATGGTCTGGAAGACTACACATTTAACTCTGTATAGTAGACATGTATGTGAGTGCTAAGCTGACTCAATCATGTCTGACTCTTTGCAGACCCATGGACTGTAGCCTGCCAGGCTTCCCTGACCATGAGATTCTCCAGGCAAGAATACTAGAGTGGGTTGCCAAGCCCTCCTTCAGTGGATCTTCCCAACCTAGGAATAGAACCCACATCTCCTGCACTGCAAGTGGATTCTTTATCTACTGACCACCTGGGAAGTCCATAGATGTATAATAATAAACAATAAACTTAAATATTTTTGAAGATGTATTATAGCATATAAAAAATTTATGAAGAGGAGGGGCATGAAAAATGACTTTATGTATTCAAAGTATTGTCATGTAGACATATTTGATATTGTTAGAGAGAAAAATATTGAGCTCAGTGTAGAAAAGAACTTCCTAAAAATTAGAGCCACACAGCTGTAGCTCCAATACTCTTCACCCGATGTGAAGAGCCGACTCATCGGAAAAGACTGATGCTGGGAAGGATCAAAGGCATGAGGGGAAGGGGGCGACAGAGATGAGATGGTTGGATGACAACACTGACATATTCCAGGAAATATTGAAGGACAGGGAAGCCTGGCATGCCGCAGTCCATCAGATCGCAGAGTCAGACATGACTAAGTGACTAAACAACAGCAGAAGATATCATTAACTACCTATGCAAGCAGTAACCCTCTACCTTTGAATATGCAAACTCTTAGTGTAGAGTGCTATGCATCCCTTGGAATATTAGGGATTCTGGCCTTAGAGGAGAACAAGGTAATTTGTTAAGACATCTTCAAACTCCAAGATTCTGCTACTTTATGGTTTATATTTCTTTAAAATAGTAACTAATAGAACCAAGATTACATATTCAATAGGACAAGTTGTTCAATGTGGCTCTTAAAAAAAAATCTGTCTGTTTTGTTTTGCTTAAAAATACCAGAACCTAGAAACTATCAAACAGAGCGAGGTAAGTCCGAAAGAAAAAAATATCATATATTAATGCATATATATGGAATCTAGAAAAATGGTACAGATGAACCTATTTGCAAGGCAGAAATAGAGACACAGACATAGAGAATGGACTTGTGGGCATGGATCTGGGGGAAGAAGAGGGTGTGATGAACTGAGAGAGTAGTACTGACATATATACACAGCCCTGTGTTAAACAGACAGCTAGTGGGAAGCTGTAGAGCCCAGGAAGCTCGATGCTCTGTGATTACCTAGAGGGGTGGGATGGAGAGGGGGTGAGAGGGAGGTGCAGGAGGGAGGGGATATGTGTAAAGGTGACTGATTTGCATTGCTGTACAGTGGAAACTGACACAGCGTTGTATACCAATTTTATTCCAATAAAAATACCAGAAAAAAAGGAAGACTCAAGGAGAGAACATTTAAATTTATAATGGTTCAATCTTCCCATATAAGTTTTTGTCATTATCAGGATAAAGTTAGGGATAGTTACTATTAAATGTTAATGGAAAGTATCTCTACCCTGAAAACGTTTTCTATAACAAATACAGAATTTTAATGATGTATCATAAGAATTGATATTTCATTATAAATCAGTCAAACTCCAGAACAGATTTTTCAAATGAATCATAAGTGGATATAAACAAAATGTAAAATTATCACACAAGAACATAAACTACACACTAAACAACAATTTAACTTAATGCAAAATTTATTTACTTGCATTTCATGAAACTTTTTTTCACATTATGATACACCAATAAATGTCACATCAATACCTCATGACAAATACCTTCTGAGGCTTCCTGAGTAACTGTCATTTCTTTATACTCAAATGAATTTTAGGTTCTTGAGTAAGATTCTGATTATGGGTTTTATTGAACAAATATGAAGAGAAACTAACCTGTTCTTTGGCATAAGGAATATTACATTTCACACATTTTGTTGGTATTCTAATCAGCAAAAAGCCATGTCAGAACAAGCAACACAAAAGCACTTCACTTAATGGAGTTAATTTCATGGACCTGGTAATGTTATGAAATATGAAATAAAATAATAAGAATCCTACATATAAAAAGTGTATTGATCCCTGGTCTAACACTGCATAGACTTATTGCTGTCACTCTGTAGACACTATGTTTGTGGTTGCCTAGGGTACCCTTGACAGTTTTCACAGTAATGTCATCATTTAGCTCAAAAGGCTCAACCTACTCTAGGTTCCTAACTGTGACAAGTAAGATACAATATCAAATAACAATTTTAAAAGTACATATTAGATTAATTATCTTAATCAGAACAGAAAATTATTTTTAAATTTGGTAATAATGATATAAAAAAGCAATATGTCTCTTACTTTAGCAGTAAAAGCAATAGAAGGAATGGGCATTTAAGCAGTGGGTCACGGACCCAACACTTCATTTTGCAGATATATGTAACTTCTTCGAAAAACCTCTCCAGTTATTGATATGAATTAAAACAGATTTAGAAAACCTTGGACCTTGAAGAAAGTTCATTAATGTAATACAGTTCACAGAGCCTAAGATTTTATCTCAGTTTTAAAATAGAATATGGGTATAATTTTAGTGAGGGTTTATTGAATAATTGTAATATTTTATATATGATACCATAGCTTTGAACTCAAAGCATCCATAAAAGTGGAAAACTAGCTATAATATATTTATTCCTAATAAATATATAAAGGAAAGATATATCCTCTTCATATCTGGCAAAGGATATTAGATTAAGGTGTTGCCGATAATGAACTAAATATAAATTAATTCCCTCTAATTTTACAGTTATTTTTGTAAAAGGAATTAAAAAGATGACCACAGAGGAGGCTATTTAAAAAGTGATACACTTCTGAAAGTCCATAACCAATCATATGCTTTTTTTCTTCTGAATATACACATACTTCTGTTTTTAAATGCCAACTGATATTTCATATAAAGTCTTCACATTTTATCTCACCCCTGCATTCCAGGATAGTGACAGAGTTGTAACATATTTCTGGGAGCAGGTTGGAATGGTTCACATGCTCCACCACAAGACTATTCTGATGCTTTGAATTGTCCCCATAATTTAGTCCATAATGGTCTTCTGTAAAGTTCTTATAAGGTTAAAGGTTACCACAAAAGTCTAGTTCTAATTCACTATTCCTCATTCTTCTCTGAGAATGTTCTAGATTGTTTTAGATTGGATGCTAACATATGTACCCTGAATTTTTTCAAGGCTACTTCACTTGGGATTTCTTAATAACTTAATCCAAATTTAAACATACAAATGAAATAATCCATAGTTTGATATTCACTAGAGTGAAAGTGGAAGTGTTAGTTGTCTGACTCTTTGGACCCTGTGGACTGTAGCTTGCCAGGCTCCTCTGTCCATAGGATTTTCCAGGCAAGAATACTGGAGTGGGTGGCCATTCACATCTCCAAGGGATCTTTCCAACTGGGGGATCAAACCCAGGTCTCCTACACTGCAGGCAAATTCTTTACATCTGAGCCACTATGGTGATGGTGCTCAGACTTGCTCAGTTGATGGAATCTCTGGAGATCAAGGTGATCTTTTTGAAACATCATGAAATAATGATATATTAAATATAACATATGAGTTTGAAATATTTGACTCCTGGGTGATACAATCATAATTAAATACTTAGAAAATCACAAACCTCCTCCCATTTAGTCACAATAAAGACAAGATGTTTATGTGCTTCCTGGTGGGATATATACAATACCATGTATTAATCTTGCTAAAACCGAAAAAGGAAAACAATCTGAATGTAGTATTTTAGTGAAGCACTCAGTTGACAGGAAATACCAGTAGATAAGACAATGACTGATGACACTGCGAGGATGAAATCAGCAAAATCTAGAATCAGAAAGACACTAAAGGGTAACTGTTTCATCAACAAGTTGCAAAGAACTAAATGGAGAGGAAACTATGTACTGAAGGGACTACGGACATATGTCCACCAAATGCCATGTGTGGCCTGTGTTTGCATCCTCATTCAAAAAAGTTGACATTTGAAAAATAAAGAGACAATCAGGATAATTTGTACACTTATGGGATATTTGATGATATTAGGGAACTATTGTAAATATTTGTAGGGTACTAGTGATATTGTGCTTTAAAAAACAGTGCACTACTTTTAGAGACACATACTGACATATTTATAGATGCATGCATAATCTATGATGCATAAGCTTATTTAAAAATTATCCAGCAAGTTAGAAATGGGTGAACAGTGGGTACAGATGAAACCAGATTGGTCATTCATTGATGAAAGTTGAATAGCTGGGTATATATCCAAAGACAATGAAATCATTGTTTCAAAGAGATATCTGCAGCCACACGCTCATTGCAGCATTATTTACAAATAGCCAAGGCATGAAACAACCCAAGTATCCATCGATGGATGAATGAATGGATAAAGGAGATGTGGTGTGCATGTATACACATGTGTATAATAAAAGTATGCATAATATAGCAAAATATTATTCAGTCATAAAAATAAGGAAATCCTGTCATTTATGACAACACAGGTGAAACTTGAGGGCATTATGCCAAGTGAAATAAGGCAGGTAGAGAAAGACAAATGCTACATGATCTCACTTATATGTAGAATCTAAATTTTAAAAAAATGAACTGAAAGAAACAATTTTCAGGTTGGTGGGTAACTGCCAGGAGTGGGGGAAATGAATGATGATGAGCAAAGGGTACAAGTTGCCAGTTATAAGATGAACAAGTTCTGGAGATCTAACATACAGCCTGATGACTATAGTTGATGATACTATGTCAAACACCTCCAATTTGCTGAGAGTAGATCTTAAGTGTTCTCGCTACACAAAAAATAACTATGCAACTATGTGAGATGATGGAAATATTACCTATCCTTATCATAGTAATCATTTCACAATATAATGCACAATGTTATATATATCTCATGTGGCTTGGAAAAATAAGATGTCAATTTTCCCCCTCCTCTCTAATAAATCATTGAAGAAGAGCTGATCCTCTATGGGTGATGTGCATTTAGAGGTTCATTAAGCTATTCTCTCTAATTTATATCTTCAGGATTTTTCACAATAGAGTTTTAAGTTGATTACCTAAAATATTTTTTATTAATATTGGAATGAGCAGAAAACCAAAAGAAAATGTAGCAAAAAAGCATAAGGAAGAGTTTATGGAAACAGAAAATATAACTCATTCAGTAATATTTGGGGATTGAGGGGGATTCTGACCAGAATTTGGTTTGTGATATTTCATTGTTAAAATGAGTCCTCTAGAACAAAGACTGTCAAGAAGAAGAAGATAGCCAATATATTTGAATTATGTGCTAACAGAAGCATAGACAAAAAGATTAAGATTCTCTAGAAGTTTAAATGTAATACTCTCCTTCTTACCTTACTTCACAGACCAAACATTAAGTCATATCTTTTATACAAGTACAGAAAACTTTATAGTGAGAAAAGAATGAGAAAAGAATGTGTGTGTATGTGTGTATGTGTGTGTGTTAGTCACCCAGTTGTGTCCAACTCTTTGTGAAGCCACGGACTGTAGCCCACCAGGGTCTGTCCATGGAATTCTCCAGGCAAGAATACTGTAGTGAGTAGCCATTTCCCTCCTCCAAGGGATCTTCCTGACCCAGGGATTGAACCAGAGTCTCCTGCATTGTCTGAGTTACCAGGGAAGCCTGAGAAAAGAATACTGGAGGATAAATAATGGACAAAAAGAACTTTTATGCTATTTAAAACAGTATATATTAGCCTTTTCTCCTAAATACTGAGTGATTAAACCTAAGCTGTGTATTAATCTCTTCCAGGGTCTATATTTTTCACCAATTTATTTTATATTGATGTCCATTTTAGTATCTAGTCATTAAAACCATGTCAACATTTTGCCTATTATTCTACTAGTACTGACTAACTGGTACTGAGCAGTGTTTTTAGTCGCCAAACAGTATAAGGCATCATGTTACTAATTCAATCTGAGCATTTGCATTGAAGCTTGAATGAAACCTTCACCTTTTGTTGGCCCAGCCCTGGTCTTGAACTCATTGGAGTGTATTTGTTAGAATCACAGACAGATTGAACCCACTATTCAATCAATAATTGAACTATGCTTCTAAGATGCTTTCTTTTTAACACGGAAGGAAAATAACACAGCTTGACCCCTGTGAAGTGTTATGAAGAGCTGCAGTCAAGTGGAGATGTTTTTTATTCTGGTTGGAGTATATTGCTGCTATCTTAACCTTGAGGTGGGCAAAATCATGAATAGCTACATAAAGTTCCTTTATCTTTGTTGCTTCCATGTTAAGAGGCCTTATTAACACAAAGGCATTAAAATTGGATTGAGTCTGTAGCTATACATTTTATTTTAATGTGTATAATAACTTAAACTAAGAGGATAATAGCTACCGTTGACTGAGTGGGTATTTTAACCAAACACCAATCTAAGACCTTTACCTACAGCATTAGATTTATATATTTTTTCATTACTTATTGGCATTCCAGGAGATCTTCTGGCCAGTTGCTCTCTAGTGCACCACTGACCTACATATGCACTGGCAGTGAGCAGGGTGATTACAGCCTTTAAATATAACTAGAGTTGAAATGGGTTCGGTACATGAATGATGCTCTGAGTTTAATGCATGCAAGGATGAGTTAGAAATCAGCTTCCTGTCCTTGTTTTACCTCAGTCTAAAGAAGCGAATTGTAGGAATACAAACTATGTCCCTAAGTGTTATATCTATTCATGCAATTTCATCACATAGGACGAGGTTTCACTCATTGTTTTGGGAACACTTGTTATTTGGTCTTACATAGGTTGGGATACCCAGACATTCTGCATGGATTTCTTTATTTAATCATTTATTCACTTCTTCAATCAACGAATATTTATTAAAGTTGACTGGGGTTCAGCCTGGGCTTCCTGGGTGGCTCAGTGAGTAAAGAATCT
This sequence comes from Capra hircus, assembly GCF_001704415.2. Lineage (NCBI taxonomy): Eukaryota > Metazoa > Chordata > Mammalia > Artiodactyla > Bovidae > Capra > Capra hircus. The sequence continues at coordinate 18,969,515 of NC_030808.1, forward strand.
ACCTGTGATACAGGAGATATAGGAGACGCAGGTTCAATCCCTGGTTTGGGAAGGTCCCCTGGAGGAGGGCATGGCAACCCACTCCAGTATTCTTGCCAGGAGAATCCCATGGACAGAGAAGTTTGTTGGACTGCAGTCCACAGGGTTGCAAAGAGTCAGACATGATTGAAGTGATTGAACATACAGGGGTGCAGGTCCAGCCTACTGGGTTCAAGGCATTAGGGGTATACTCATGAATAATCAAAGCTCTTGCCCATTAGGAGTTTACATTTTAGTGGAAAAGGCATATGCTTGTTTGGTTGTTGTCTAAGTTTCTATCAAGAAGTAACAAACACTACAAAGATACCTTGAAGCAGAAGAAGTAATGGAAAATACAGGAGGTGCTTTTTAGGATGTTTAGGAAAAGCACCCTTAAGGAGCTGACATTTTTGCAGAGAGACAAGAATAAAGTAAAAGAATGAGTCAAGTGCTCTCAGAGAGGGCTCCCCAGTGTGTGTATGCTCAATGGGCTGAAGAAAGGCAGGGTGGAGAGTGAAAGGAGGGGATGATGGCATCAGCAAGGTAGGTAAGGGCAAGGTCATATAGAGAATAGTAAGCACAGTAAGGGCTGTGTATGCTGTTCTGATTATATGGACAATCACCGGGAAGTTATGAGGAGGAGGATGACTTTAATTGGTGTGCATTTTAAATTCATGCGCTATCACACAGGCATAGTAGAGACTACAATAGGGAATGAAAGGAAACAGATCAGTTATAAGGCTATTGCAACCATGCAGGCAAGAGATGACATGTATGTACAGGATTTAAGTTTTACTGGAAACCGTGAGAAGATGGTTAGAAGGACTCTGGATGAAAAATGCTTGTAGAATTCCCAAGTGCTCTTTATAAATGAGTGCTAACTCATTGAATTGGCCAAAAAGCTAGTTTGGGATATCCCATAGCATCTTATGGAAAACTGGAACGAACTTTCTGGCCAACCCAATAATAAGCTAGAGTCAAAGCTATGGTTTTTCCAGTAGTCATGTACGGATGTGAGAGTTGGACCATAAAGAAGGCTGAGTGCTGAAGAATTGATGCTGCTGAACTGTGGTGTTGGAGAAGATTCTTGAGAGTCTCTTGGACTGCAAAGAGATCAAATAAGTCAATCCTAAAGGAAATCAACCTCGAATATTCATTGGAAGGACTGATGCTAAAAGCTGAAGCTCCAAAAATTTGGCCAAGTGATGTGATGAGCCAATTCATTGGAAAAGACGCTGATGTCGAGAAAGACAGAAGGCAGTAGGAGAAGTGGGCAACAGAAGATGAGATGATTGGATGGCATCACTGAATCGATGAACATGAGTTTTAGAAAATTCCAGGAGACAGTGAAGGGTAGAAGAGGCTGGTTTGCTTCAGTCCACAGGGTAACAAAGAGTCAGACATGACCTAGAGACTAAACAACAACAATAAATAATTCCTACTACATAGAATAAGGAGTGAAGAATTCATACATTCATTCAATACTTATTGATCATTAGTAAGAAAACAAGGGCTACCTACTTGAGCTTAAAAGTTAAAAGATCAGTTCAGTGGAAAATAACTGCCAACAGCTGAATTTGTCACATATAACTCTCTAGCTTCCTCCTCTCCCCTTCCCAATCACAACCACCTCCACTAAGTTCTCTGCATTTGTAGCACCCGGTCTGACCCATGACACACGAGGCTGTTACCATTCAAGATGCTCTTTTCATCCAGAGTTTGAGAATGGAAGGAATGGATTAAATGACATAGCCTATGTGGTACATTTGCACGTGACCACACACACATATACATTCACAGGAACACACACACCTCCTAGTTTCCACATCCAACTTTTGAGCATCCCAAGTCCAACCTAGACAGCATATTAAAACGCAGAGACATTACTTTGCCAACAAAGGTCCATCTAGTCAAAGCTATGATTTTTCCAGTAGTCATGTATGGATGTGAGAGTTGGACTCTAAAGAAAGCTGAGTGCCAAAGAATTGATGCTTTTGAACTGTGGTATTGGAGAAGACTCTTGAGAGTCCCTTGGATTGCAAGGAGATCAAACCAGTATATCCTGAAAGAAATCAGTCCTGAATATTCATTGGAAGGACTGATGCTGAAGCTGAAATTCCAATACTTTGGCCACCTGATGTGAAGAACTGATTCATTAGAAAAGACCCTGATACTGCAAAAGATTAAAGGCAGGAGGAGAAGGGGACGACAGAGGATGAGATGGCTGGATAGCATCACTGACCCAACGGACATGAGTTTGAGTAAACTCTGGGAGTTGGCAATGGACAGGGAGGCCTGGCGTGCTGCAGTCCATTGGGTCACAAAGAGTCAGACATGACTGAGTGACTGAACTGAAATGAAGTCTTTCCTATCTTTGTTGACACGGTTATGCAACTTTCAGCCAGTTAAGCTATAAAATTTCTTTAATTCATATTTTAATCACTGTGGTCTCAACTCTCCCTTGTTCCTTTCTTTTTTTCTTTAACAGAAAGGTTTTAGGTGAAATACAATAAATTTTTTCAAATAGATTTCCTTGAAAGCCTTTCTTACTGCTTGACATAGAAAGACACACTCTCTCATATTAACCATACAGATTTCTGTGTTGCTGTGGGTATTGTAAATTCAGTATCTGTTCTAAAAGTTATGCTTGCTGCTTTGTCCTAAACAAAGGGCATATCTTTGCTGACTTTTCAGCCCAGCAAGATTCAACCCTCGAGTGAACATTTGGGCACTTCAGCAGAGATGGCATGGTTCCCTGTAGCAGGGACCTGCCTGTGACTCCAAAGGAACCTTTCAGTGTCAGCAAAAATCTAGGGTTTATAAAAAAGGAGAGGGAGGGACGTGAATCAACTGGCAGACAGTTCTGAAAGCTGAAAATAAGTACACCCAGCTAATATCCCTGAAAATGGTGCTTTTGAAATCTATGTACTATCGAATCCAAATTGCAATTTGACATGACTTTAAAAATTATTAAAGAACAATGGAATGATAATGAAGAGACAGTTTCATCTATGTTATATGTACACATATACTATGTATTATGTTACATGGAAAAGACATAAGTACATGTACCATGTTTTTGATATATTTTTATTTTTGAAAATGCTCTATGTGTACAATCTAGTTATTTTCCTTAGTTTTAGGAAATGTAGGTGGGCTGCAGTGGACTTCCTCCACTTCATAAGCAAGGCTTAGTTAGGAGAGCGCCTTGGGAGCTTAGGAAGGGTTAAAGTTTTGTCTGTGACACTGAAATTGAGGCCAGCTGTAGGTCATATTCACGTCCCAGTCACAGGAAAATGAACCTGTGAGACAGAACCTAATTATCTGCTAAACCAAAAGCCAGTCTCAGTTCAATAACTTACGACAGAGCTAGCAGCCAGATATAGTGTTACCATGGCAACGCTGGAAAAAGCTCCACTGTGGTTGAGAATGAGGAGAAAGGGAAGGAGACTGTAACCCTAAATGTGCTGTAGCTGTTTGATCTCGGACATGTGGGTCTGTCTAGAAAGCCAGGTTCTTCCATACATGCCTATCACTGTCTATTCACTTGAATATCTGCCATAATTACTGAAAAAAAAAAAAAACGTGTAATTATAAGGTCCTCTGGGCTTAAAATAATCCACTAGTAAATGGTTAACTGGGAATTAATTTTAAAGAAAATAATAAGCTTCCTTTTTCTACCCTTCATGCCATCCCTAAATACAGATAAAGCAGAACACAAAGGGTGGGGATTCTTGAATAACCTATCATTGTAATGAATGAATTCTGTGTCCATGAAATTCATTGTCAGCCTCTTTTCCTCATATTGCCACATGCCAAGATATTTTTGAGAGAAAACTTTTTGGAATTAAGCAATAACATTTACTTTTCTAAGGGGTAGAAACAGAACTGGAGAGTAGAAGAGAAATAGTTTTCCTCTGTGAGCTCTGTCTAAACTTTCAGGTAAATAGTTTCCTGGAATACTGAGTAAGGCAAATCATATATTAGAGGGAGATAAGTTCAGCTAGGTTGGTCATTTTTCTTCTTGGCAGTTCAACTTTGTAGTTCTTTCTGGAACAGCACTGAATTTCTGAATTTAGGACATGATACGGCTTATGCACACATAAAAACTTCACTAGATAGTTACTCTGAATGCTGTGAAAACAGCATCTCATGAAAGATGTTTGCAGAAGTAATAAGAGCATGCCATACAATCACATGCACTTAGAGGGGGAATTCAGAAGTACATACATTCCTTTCTCTCTCTCTTTTTCAATCCTTCCCAATGGAGACAAGTCATGCTAGAGCTTGTCAGTTACAATTATTGGATTTCAACATATTTGACAATTTTGATATTCCATTAATGATGTAATAAGACACATCTTGTACATAATATTATCACTTGGGCTTGCTATACAGTTGTGATAATATTATTTGAATCACATAGATATGTATGCATAAATATACAGATACAGCAATGTTTATGTATAACTCATAAACACACTGGGTTTGTAATATGGAGAGGAAAGGATATGGAGATGAACATTATCCTTTTCATACGCATGAATAACTTTTCAGTAATGCAAATGAGAAGACACAAAATGGAACATAGGCTTCTTCTAGTAGAAATATGACTAAGAACATAGCCTGAAACTCAGCAATATATTAAAGTCACTTATGATGTCTGCGAATTTCTTCTTAAGGTGTCACATCTTTTAAAAATATTTTACCCTACCGTATTATATTTTCAGTATTTAATTAAGTAAATAAATAAATCTACAACTTTAGATTCCTTTAAATTGCCACAGCACATGAAAGGGAGCTTGAGGGTTTTAAGAAGATAAAAGATGGAGGTGGGGGTGAGGTGTATGTTCACAGACATCAAAGGGGAAAATGAATTTTATGATTAATTTCCAGGTAGAAGTAACCTCACCTTTGCCCCTGACCCTATGTTAATTCCTTTTCCAGTAAATAGAAGCCAGCATATATAACCCTAAGACAGATGTTTCTGAGACCTGATTATTAAAGAGTTTTATTGGTTGCAAAGATGCCAAAAATACAGTTCAATAAACTGTTTGGATCCTGTTACTTATAATATGAGTAAGTATTTCTCTTAATCTTTCTACTTACATGAATTAATTAGTTGGAAAATAAAATGAAGCAATTTTATCAAAGCAGCATCTGAAAGAGCTATTGATTCAAATGCTTTTACATTTTAACCTTATCACAGAAGATTAGCTTGCAGATATAAGCTTAATAATGATGCAAAGCACAAGATTTCACTGGATTCTCTGTTCCACCTGAATTCCCAGGAAAGGTATTAGAAGCACTAAAAAGAAACAATACTGTTTTTCTCATGATGTTCTTTTAGTCAATGACTTTGAAGATATGTGCCATGATTTGGAGGCTTCCTTGTTGGCTCAGATAGCAAAGAATCTGCCTGCAATAAAGAAGACCTGGGCTCAGTCCTTGGGTTGGGAAGATTTCCTGGAGATGTGAGTGGCAACCCACTCCAATTCTCCCCTGGAGAATTCCATTGACAGAGGAGCCTGGCAGGCTACAGTCCACGGCGTCACAAAGAGTCAGACACGACTGAGCGACTACATTCTCAACTATTTCATTGTATATTTTCTTTAGGATCATCAATATCTCATATTTTAGTGAGTAGGTGTGCTTGTGCATACTTTTTTTCTAACTGTAATCCTAATGTCCACCCACAAATAAAATTTTAGTAAAGAACATGCTCCATTTGGTACAAAGACATGGGTATGTTCAATTAACATTAAACAAATACAATAAAATAAACTGTAACTGAAACTAAGTTCACACTTTAAAACTAAGCTTACAGATTAGAATAACCTGCCTGCCATATGGAAGGTACTCAATGTATTTTTTTGATTGACTGAATAAATAAATGGACCTATCTGACAAGGACCAGGACAAAATAAGAAAAAAGCAAAGTCTTGAAAGAAACTTGAAAAGAGACTACATTATGCTAAATCTTGGATGAACTACATGGAAAAGATTACAATTTCCAAAGGTTCTTAATTCACTCATTAGAAAGGAAAAGTAAATGAAAATTTAGAAATATAGTTATCACTATTGAATTTGAGCTTCTCAGGTGGTGCTAGTGGTAAAGAACTCACCTGCCAATGCAGGAGATTTAAGAGATGTGGGTTCAATCCTTGGATTGGAAAGACCCTCTGGAGGAGGGCATGTCAATTTACTCCAGTATTCTTGCCTGGAGGATCAGATGGGTAGAGGAGCCTGGCGGGCTATGGTCTAGAGGTGCAAAGAGTTGAACATGACTGAAGTGATTTAACATGCTATTGAATAATCTATTTTTAAATGGACTGGGGCTTCCCTCCTGATAGCTCAGCCGGTAAAGAATCTGCCTGCAATGCAGGAGACCCCAGTTCTATTCCTGGGTCGGAACGATCCTCTGGAGAAGGAATAAGCTACCCACTCCAGTATTCTTGGGCTTCCCTTGTGACTCAGCTGGTAAAGAATCCGCCTGCAATGAAGGAGACCTCATTTCAATCCCTGGGTTGGGAAGATTCCCTGGAAAAGGGAAAGGCTATCCACTCTAGTATTTTGGCCTGGAGAATTCCTGGGGTTGCAAACAGGTATACACTACTGAGCAACTTTCACTTGCTACTTACTACTTCCTAGAATATTCTAGAATATATGAGAATTTAGCATATAATGAAGGTGGCATTTCACATCTCTGATTTCTACTTTCTCCCCACTATGGCTACCCACTCTTTTCTGGTTCTCATTAACCTCTGCTAACGTGTCTTTTGGTGTGTGGGTCTTTCCCCTTTGGAAATTCTTCCCTCAGCAGTGAAACTATCTAAAATGCTGCTTTCAACAAGCCCAGTTTGCTGACTAACCCTCTTTCCTTGGTTCTAGCTGTTGTTGTGGATCTTTTGAAACTCCATAGTATTCTCCATTTTCCAGCTATCTCCTTGATGCTTGTTGAAGGCAAGGACATTTTTCCAGATCTCTCCTGGGCTCTCTCTGAAGGGCTGTCTTGGAAGAAGGTGATGGGTTGAGGGTGAGAGGCCGGGGTGCTAGTTCAGACTCCCTCTAGTTGTCCGCTGCTGCCACTTCTATAAGCATCTACAAAGCTGTCCCACCTAGCCCACCCAGGAGGGCTCCAGAGGGCAGGGCTCATAATCCCCCTGGCTTTCATGTCTTTATGCTCATCCAGCAGGAGCCCGTTACCTGTTTCCCTCCCCTAGAAATTACAGCAGTCAGAAGAGAGTATGTGATGTTCCTTACCTACATCCAATTTTCTCCCCTCTCTCTCTCTCCTTCTCTAGGCTCTTCATACACCCAGTCTAGAAAGTTTCATGCTGTCCTGTGAGATGAGCAACTACTTGTAGCTCATATCCTAAACTCTTCTCTAGTTTAGGGTTAACTTTTATAAATCCTATGATCAAACCTCTAGTATCTAGGTTACGATTTCTAACCAAGCTCTTTAAGAATGAAAAAGAAAACCATTTCCTTCTCAAGAGCCCAGCTTTTCCAAATCAGAACAGTGTGTCTTTCCACTAAAGGAATAAATGGCATTGATCAAATGTGCAGAGAAAAATAAAAGCAACAAGCGTAAATTGGGGAAATGATAGCCTTGGTTAAAATTTTTCAGATTTCATTCTACATGCAGTTAATCCCTTGGCTCTTCTAAACACTTCTCTGTTCCATCATTCTCTCTCCACTTCCACTGACACCACCTTCATTCAGGCCATTGTCATCTATCCAAATTAATATATCAATGGAATACTTTATATAATTATATAAATGTGTATTTATCATCAGAATACTATTTATAATTAGGAAAAAAAGAATGGAAAAAACTCAGCTTATACCTATAAACGCAGTAGGTAAATTAATCATATTATACCCAAACAATAACATAATGAGCATATGCTACAATGATATGTGGGAAATGTTCCTTTGGTATTAACAATTAAACAGCAAGTTACAAATATTTATGAAGATATTCAGTGTATGTGTGAATGAGAAAGACAAAGAAGGAGAGAGAGGTATGATTATATACCATATGACAACTGGAATTATTTTCTGAGTGATTATATATATATATATATACACACACACATATATGTATACATATATATTTGATTTTTTGTCTGAAATTTCTAATTTTATGAAATGAACCCTTTTTATTATGCAAGTAATGTTTAATATATTTTGTAAATAAGCTACTTGCCTGTGTTGTTGTTCAGTAGCTAAGCCATGTCTGATTCTTTGCAACCCTATGAACTGCAGTATGCCGGGCTTCCCTGTCCTTCACTATCTCTTGGAGTTTGCTCAGACTTATGTCCATTGAGTCAGTATCCATGAGTTGACTATATCCAACTCATTCTCTGTTGCCCTTCTCCTCCTGCCCTCAATCTTTCCCAGCATCAAGATTTTTTCCAATGATTCAGTTCTTTGCATACATGGCCAAAGTATTGGAGCTTCAGCATCAGTCTTTCCAATGCATATTCAGGGTTGATTTCCTTTAGGATTGACTGGTTTGATCTCCTTGCTGTCCAAGGGACTCAGGCGTCTTCTCCAACACCAACATTCAAAAGCATTAATTCTTTGGCTTCAGCCTTCTTTATGGTCCAACACTCTCATCCACACATGACTACTGGAAAAAAAATATAGCTTTGATTACATGGACTTTTGTCAGCAAAGTGATATCTCTGCTTTTTAATATTCTGTCTAGGTTTAATACACTGCCTTCTCAGACAACCACTTTACCAGTTGCCTTTAGAGTAATGTAAAAATATCTTAAAGATTAATTGAGACCAGCTGGTTTAATAACATTGGACTGGTAGGTTACTCTAATTCTAGTTACTCTATTTTTTAAAAAATTAATACTATCTTTCCAGTTGCATACAGAAGAATTCCAGCATTTTCAGGATATGATTCACTTGAGGAAGACAAGAGTTTTAAATGAGATATATTTTCATAAACAAACAATGTTATAAAGAAATTTCTTCCTTTTTCCAATCAACATACTTACTTAGGTTGAGATAAAATGTCTCAATATTATGGTTCTGTTTTATGAGTTATTGCATGCTTCAGAATTACATATTTCATTATGACAAAGATTGCTATTTTTCTGAAATTATCTATTCACTTTTTCCTCTGGTTTTTAGCTGGATGAATGCCTACCCAGAATAAAATCTGTTTCCATGAAAAGCCTTCATCAAAAGTCTTGTGGACCTTCTGACTAAATTCTAAGTGCATGGCAGAGTTTTTATTTAAAAGTTAGTGTACATTCTTGGACTTCCCAGATGGCACTAGTGGTAACATATCCACCTGTCAATTCAGGAGACACAAGAGACCTGGGTTTGATCCCTGGGTTGGGAAGATTCCCTGGAGTAGGAAATGGCACCACACTCTAGTAATCTTGTTGGAAATATATGTGGGCAAATGAGCCTATTGGGCTACAGTCTATGGGGTCACAAAGAGACATGATTGAGTAACTGACTCTGCCTGCATGTAGTGTCCTTATTTTCCTCCTTATTCCTACTGGCCTAAAAACAACATGGGATAGCATCAGTGACGATTTGGAGATTAACTGAGAATCTGGAAGAAATGAATATCAGTCAAAGAGAAAAATAGAAGATAAGCCTAGATTCCTGATTTCAACATGTTCAACCAGCTTTGTGTAAAAATTATTTTCAAAGCTGAGGAATCACCTGCAAAATTTTAGTTAGTTCTTTGATATCTTACCTTTGGGAGTCACACTGACACCATGAATCTGACATGCATGATATCAGATTTCTATGAACTGCAATAGGAACTCGGGGAATCTGGTTCACAGAGGATTATCATTCTCATTCTTCAGGTGTCAAAAGGAGGAGGGATTTATTGTCATTTTCCATTTGTTTTTTCCTTGCCATAGTTTTTATTCCCATGCAGTCTACTAGGTTATGAAATTATCTTAATTATATGGTCATGATTTCTCATATATACCATCTCATTTTCACACTAATTATTCCTACCAGTTCTTAATTTTTGTGTAATTTTAGTCTCAATTCAGAATCTTAGAAACACTACAGGCTCATTTCCCCCAAAATAATGAATATCCCACTCAAAATATTTCATATAATCTCATGGGAACATGGCAGACCTCAGATCAGGAAGCCCAAGTTTAGATCTCTATTTTCGTTTCTTCTTATGTCTAATTATCCTTGTTCTTTTCACCAGTCTCTACCTTATCTAGGAGCTTTTACAAAATGCATCTGTGTGGACTTGACTTCTATCCAACTGAGTCAGAATGTACAAGGTTAGAATAATGGTGTATCTCCATAAGTCTTTCTGAGTAGTTCTGATATGTCCCCTAAGTTGAGGTCCTAAGTTACACTGATTTTGGATTAATCTTGACTCTTTCCCCAAATCTTTAAAGGATGCCCAGTGTCTGCCATACTGTAAAACTACACAATTACTAGAAAAGCCTCTGTGAGCACTGAAGGGCCTCTGTAAGCTGGTCTCAGGTTATCCTTCAATAGGCATTGCATAAAAATGCACCTAATGTTCCAACAAAATTAAATGCCAAACATAGCCTGTCTTTCCTGCATCTACACATTTGCTCATGCTGCATATTTTTACTGAAACTAAGCCATCACTTCCTCTAGAATTTCTGTCACAGACTAGCTAAATACAGCCTCCTCTTGAGAATTGTCTTTGATTCTCAACAGCCAAAGTAAATACTTCCTCTCCAAACCCAAAACATGGTGTTTTTATATTCCTCAGGATCTGTCATATTCTGATTTGATAACTTTTTTTAATTTTTAGTTTTTGTTAAGAATGTATCTTGTGAAGAAGGAATTCTAACTTCATTTTGCACATACTTACCATAGGGTCTTGTTTTGTATAGATTATGAATAAGTGGATGGATGAAAATAAGGATGGATAAAAAGATTAGGGAGTTGAGTGTCTCCTGTTTGTAATTGCCTATAACCACACTTGTTCCTTGTTGTTGTTTAGTTGCTGAGGCATGTCCAGTTATTTTGTGACCCTGTGGAATGTAGCCTTTAGCCTGCCAGTCCATGGGATTTCCCAGGCAAGAATATTGGAGTGGGTTGCCATATTCTAATCCAGGGGATCTTCTTGACCCAGGGATCAAACCTGCATCTCCTTCATTGGCAGGAGGATTATTTATCACTGAGCCACCAAGGAAACTCACACTTGTTCATGGGACCCTTCAAAATAATGAACTTAGAAATCAAAGAATATTCTTGTTTGGAAGTAAGATTTGGGACAAAATTGAAGACTCATAATGAAGAGGAGAAAGAGAAATCACTGCCAGACTTTGGGGTGATTTTTCCATACTTGACAAGAGGGATGATGCCCAAATTCTCAGTTAATAGTTATGTTTCGAAGATCTAAGGTTTCACTGAGTTTAAATCAATCTTGTTGAGGGAACAAGCAAATATATTAAGGAAGTACAAGTTTCTCTTCCTCTGTGGGTTTAAAGAAGTTGGTTCCTAAAGGTGAAAGACATAACAAAATTGTTAATTTTTAAAAAAACATTCAATGGGAAGCTCCTACAAGAGCTATAAAGAATTTCTTTTTACACTAGTCAAATGTAGATTTTTTTCTATGCCACTTGGTCAAAAACATTGTGGCATAATTTAATGCTTGACCTATGTAATACAGTCAAATGCATACAATTCCTCACTGACTCTATAATCCTTAAATCTACATTTTATGTGCAAGAACATAAAAGTATAAATCAATACTTTTCATGGTATTCTAGGCTTGAGACTTGCTTAATTGAAGTTCAAAACCACTCCATGAATGACATTATGTATTATTAGATAATCAAAGTTTAATCTGGGAATGTGTGCACACAGCTTGCATTTCAAAATCACAGAATTTTACAAACATTCTGCAAAACTAATGGCAGTTATTGCTACTGTCATATTTTAAAACTATCAATACATCATGGTTAAAATAAAATTTAGCTTATCAGTAATTTTGTTCTTACATAAAATTTTAACAATCAAGTTTTCCTTCTTGAGACTGAATAAGGAAGTAAGAATGTTTTTTACAGCAAGAAGATGTATAATGATGCAAATAATCCTCTGATGAGCATGAAAATTCCAAGCAAGTCTCAAGAAGACACAAAAAGAAAAGACTCAGAGTAATAATCCAAGATTTGTGAAATAAAATTGATTTCCATTCAAATCAGTTCTTTTACTCTTCTTGAAAATGTCAAGGTGTCAGCCTTGGTCATTACGAGGCTGATTTATAGTTGAGACAAAGTGATAGTACCAGCTGACTGTCTGGAGCCACAGCCTAGTGTCTGGAAGGGCTGCCAGTGACAGCCCTTTTCTTAACCAATCAGCAAGGCTTAACTAAAACCCTCACCTTTTCCCCTCTATCTTGATAAGGAAAAAGATAAAATACAATCTGGAAGATTTACTCTGTGGGAAATAAACAAGCATTATGAGAGGAAGTAGGTATCACACTTCCATGGAATAAATAATAAAGATTATTTATGGCAATCTATATTTCAACATTTAGAAACACATTTTCATAATATGAGCAAAAACAGACGTTCTAAATATGACAACTTATTTTAATATACTGGAAACCACAGCATAATTTTGTAATTTGATTAATTAGGAAGAAGAATTGTGGATGTGAAAATCAATTTTCAAACTTTCTAAATTATATTTATAGCCTTGCTCATCTACATCACAAAACCCCAAAATGTTTTGCATGAAAATCATTATTCATAGCAAATTAATCTTTTTCTCAGTGAAGAAGATCCCTAAATAGTAGTCAGTGGTAGTATAATATCTAAAATTGTCCAGTTCATAACATGGTAAAAAACAGTGCTGAAAAGGTTTAGGATCTAACATTCTAATAATATAAAATTATATAATGGTTATATTTATATAAAGATGCAGTTGTTTATATGTGCATTTTATGAGTATATGTATTACTATGTATGCTCAGTCATGACCCATATGTTATAGCCCACCAGGTGCCTCTGTCCTTGGGATTCTCCAGGCAAGAATACTGGACTGGGTTGCCATTTCCTATTCCAGGGGATCTTCCTGACCCGAGGACTGAACCTGTGTCTCCTACATTGGCAGGTGGATTCTTTACCACTGAGCCACCTGGGAATACATGTATAATTATATGTATATACAAATATGGTTATATCTGTATAAAACTATAGCCATTGTATTGATTTTATACAGTTAGACTGTTTTTTATATGTATATATATAATATATACATACACACACATGCATACACACACACACACACATATATATATATGTATCTCTAAAGATAGTAGAAGAGGAAGAAACTAACTCACAGGTCATAATAAAATATTTGTAACAATCAGCATCATGAAGCTCCCTAGTATTATAATATTACAGATAAAGGTAAAAGGATATAAAATTTTCTGTAACAGAATGACCTAATCATATGGTGGCTGAGGATAGACAGTTCAGTTCAGTTCAGTTCAGTCGCTCAGTCATGTCCGACTCTTTGCAACCCCATGAACTGCAGCACGCCAGGCCTCCCTGTCCATCACCAACTCCTGGAGTTCACTCAGACTCACATCCATCGAGTCTGTGATGCCATCTAGTCATCTCATCCTCGGTCGTCCCCTTCTCCTCCTGCCCCCAATCCCTCCCAGCATCAGTCTTTTCCAATGAGTCAACTCTTCGCACGAGGTGGCCAAAGTACTGGAGTTTCAGCTTTAGCATCATTCCTTCCAAAGAACTAGACTACATAATATAAACAATATCCCTTTTATACCAAACTCCCATTTCTAATAATCCTAAATAATTTTTAAAATGACAAATTCCTAAATGAGTCTAAATATTGACTTTCCCAATATATGCAAACTATTAAATGATCATGAAAAAATGCTAATGAAATATAAACAATCTCAGAACTTTTGCATTCCAGTGATTAAGGTTCTGCCTTCCACTACAGAGGGCATGGATTTGATCCTTGGTCAGGGAACTAAGATCTTAATTAAACTCTTAAAAAAAACCACTATAATTAATCTCCATGTAATTAATCTCCAAGGTTGAGATTTGCTGCGGCTAATGTTTTATAGTTACAAAGCTATACGGAACACATTTGTTTTAAAAAACGTAATATGACTTATGTTGATAGGCCTCCACTAAGTTCACCAAGACAGAAGCCTATAATGCATCATTCTGTAAAGGAAGCTGGAAACGTGGAGTGGTTGTAGGGAGCCCTGTTACATTTTTGCCTACTTTGAATTTCTTTCACCTTCTGCCAGTGACATTGAACTTGCCAGATGTATCTTGTGAGGCTTCCCAGGTAGTGCTAGTGGTCAAGAACCCACCTGCTAATGCAGGAGACTTAAGAGATGGGGTCTTGAAGATCCCCTGGAGTAGGGCATGGCAACCCACTCCAGTATTCTTGCCTGGAGAATCCCATGGATAGAGGAATTTGCTGGGCTATAATCCATAGGGTGTCAAAGAGTCAGACACGTCTGAAATGACTTAACACGCACACCGGTGTATCTTGTACTGCCTCCCCTACACGGCCTGTCCAACATGCGTAACAAGTGGACAGAGAAGTCGCTCCAAAACAGAGGCAATCTGAGCCTTTCAGAGAATGGAAATTGATGTAGGGATATGGAGAAACATTTTACTGTTTCCTCCTGGAGTTACAAGCTGTAGGAATGTGGCATGAGGAACATCTAGAGTTCCCAATGGTCATATTGGCTATCAGCTAGAGAGAATGCGAGAATGAGGTCAACTGCCTGAGAATGAAGTCAACACATTTATTGGAGGTAGAGAAGGTGGGGGGAGATATTGTGGAGTAAGGGAGAGGGACCCAGGCAGAGGAGGAAAGGAGAAACAAGAGAAGGAGGAAGAGAAAGAGAAGAAAGAGAAGGAAGAGGAGGAAGGGGAGGAAGAGGAGGAGATGATGTCCATATAGTTTTCTCTTTTGTATAAACTATCTTGAGCTGAGTTTTGATCTTTTGCTACTGAAGGAGTCTGATTAGTCCAATGATCTAAGCTAATGCTGGGGCGTCCCAGGTGGCACTAGTGGTAAAGAACCCATCTGAAAATGCAAGGAGATATGAGAAATGTGCGTTCAATTCCTGGGTCAGGAAGATCCCCTGAAGGACAGCGTGGCAACCCACTCAAGTACTTTTGCCTGAAGAATCCCATGGACAGAGAAGCCTGGAGGGCCGCAGTCAATAGGGTTGCAAAGAGTCGGACATAACTGAAGTGACTTAGCACGCAGTACAAGCTAATGCTTGTCCTTCCTGACAGGACTCAAAAAGTCTCCTGTGGGATGGAAAAAATATGTAACTATCTAATGATATACCAATTTTAACCTGAAAATCATTATTTTATAAATCAATCATAAATTTAAAAAGTGAAGAGGACAGAAGTTCAGTTTCATAACTAGCGGTACAAGTTGTACTAATATTCTGGTTTTTTATTTCTGCTTCACTATTCTAGTTCAGTGGTAGCTTTTCTGATGCAAAAGTCTAAAAATCCAAGTTTATTCTGTATATTTTGTTAACTCCCAGAGAATAGCCCAATTAAAATGTTTTGATCTTTTGACTAATTAATGTAATTGCTGCTTTATGAAACTCTGCCTGATCAATATCATTAAATCCAATTTAGTGCTTTCTTAAAAGAAATTAAATGATAGTGCTTTTTTTTACATGTACTGACAACATATGTAAATATTGCATTTTGGTCCAATTATTCTGGAAGTGCCATTTTTATAAACCAGTTATTTACATTGTCATGGTCTGACTATGCTTCTTAATCACCAGACCTTTGCATAGTATCTAGGCACTGAAAAATCCTAGCAATATCCCACATCTTGTCCAAATATATAGACGTTATCTCATATACACCTAGAAAATAGGACAAGCCTCATAAAATGCTAATCAATAAAATATGAAAAAGAATAAAGCCTCCAAAGTACAGAATTTATGAAAGGCTTAGGCAAACAAAAAGGACACAAAAGTGTCAGAAAAGTGAAAGACAGCTTTTGTAGAGCATAAGCTATTTAAGAGCAGAACTCCTCTTTTCCTTTCCTACAACTGACACTCAGAAAACCCTTGATAAAGATATTTATGATAAATGATTTGTGAGTGCCCTGGAGCTGAAATGATTTCCTAACGGTGTCTGAATCTCATCCTTTGGAACATTGTATACCCGGTAAATTTGGGTGATGAAAAAAACAGCCTGTTTAGCAAAAGCAATTTCTTGGTGCTAGGCACTGTGCTAAGGAATTTACTTGAATTATTTTGATGATCAATTCTGAAGTCCTCTGAAGTCCTTGATATTAAAATGTCATTAAAACATAACTGGAAATGAGTTCAGTTGTTTGGTAAATTATGAATCAAGCTTCATTTAATGTATTGAAAACAACAACTACTTTTTATGACTAAATATTTAATATCTATATCTCCTAATCACATATCTGACATTTCATTTTAAAGTCAAATTTTGTTAAATGGTCACATTTTTATTGGCCACGATGAACCCATGTATTTGTGCAGCCTAAATTCATTATTTTTTATGTTAAATTTACATTTATGAGTGAATGGATGATTTAACAAATTAATAGTTTATTTTAAGTTTATAAGTTATATTTATGAATTGGAAATTCATATGGGCTTCATTCTAAATCAAAATCTTTTCTCAATGGTGACAAATATGTGTCACTAGTGAGACCCAGTTTTCCTCCTTTTTTACAACCTGTAATCCCTGAGACAAAGGATGACAATCTTTTTCTAATATCTATATTAATTCTACAAGAAGACACTAGGAAAAAGCCCGCTAGAAATTTCATCCCTGAGTCAAGGCCATAAAGGTCTTTAAACAAACTCTACAAGCAGCTATTTATCTCAGCACTAAGACTAATAAAATATACATTCTTATAAATGTGGTACTTCTTATAGATGCACATGTCTTATAAAGTGTAAAGAGCATTTTCTAAAGTCAGTAAGAGATAAGATAGGTATCATTTTTAAAATCATTTTTAACAACACAGTCATATTATTTGTCAGCAATTTACTTTCAGAATTACTTTGTTACATTGATTTTAAAATATGTCACAAAAGTGAATGGAAGGGAATGAACTAGAGAGAACATACAAGTTGAGCTTCTTTTCTTCCAAAGTAGGAAGAGCATTTCCATTATTACATCATCTCTTTGTCTCATGTATACATTTGGGTGATTTTCATCAGTACACTTGGCAGACCTCACTAGAGCACACTCTATGGAAAGAAAATGCATTTTCTTAAAAAATAAGACACAGTTACTTTGAGACTCTGTTAATCACTCTTCCTTTCTAATGGAAAAAGTCACCACAGAAACTAAAGTACGAATTTCATTATTCTAGAAAGAACCTTAAAAGTTGACATGTCTTTGAACAATTGTTTCAGAAATCCTATTTTAAGTACATTTTCATTTTCTGGCATGGCTTGAATTGAATTCTAAACTTTCTGCTGTTTGTCCTCTAAGCCCCTCTGGTGAATTTAAATAGGCTTCCCTATATATTTAGTACATTCAAGAATTCTTTGTCATAGTGCTTACTCTGCTTTATTATTAGAAGGCTGTCTCGGAAGTCCAGCAGCCAGTTTGTTTTCTGCCATTAATAAAGAGTCTACTCTTTTCCCCACTTCTTTGAAGAAATTGAAAAGACTCCATGTTGGATGGAGGGGGGCCAGGAAGAGAGAGAAGCGAAGGGAACCTCTGTGGTGTAATCCCCCAACAAAAAATGTTGTCTAATGTAGGATCCTCCTCAAGGTTCATAAATGCACAGGCTGGGTTTTCAATGCGATGTTTAACAGAGTAATAACTTAGCCACATACTGGTTCTCCCCTCACCACTCAAAAGAGGAAGTTTACCATGAGAAAGACATTACATTTTTAAATTCTACAAAACCAAGTGCATCTAACGTTTCAACATCACCCAAATCTCTTAGTGAAGATGTCTGAAAACTGGAAACACCACAACAGTGTAAATTTAATTCCTCATAATTCACTTACATGTCCAGAAAAACACATAGGAGAATTTCAAGAAAGACCTACCAATTTGGCTGTATAAAATATTGATGTTGATTCTTGGCCTAGGGAAAGCTAATTCAAAGGCAAGGAAAGATGGCTCCACAGAATAGTTATCTGGGGTTCACAAATCGTCAGACACCTACCAGAAGAGAGGAAGAAACTTCTTAGAAAAGTGCAATGGTTAAGTCCACTTTACATCAAAGACCTAAAATGCCCCAGAAACCCAAAAGGCCAAGATGAAATCTAGGAATTATTATTCTCATTTGGTTGACCTAACAGATATAGTCCATGATTATTTTGCACTCTAGTTTTGTTTAGGAATAATTATTAAGGTAATACACTTAAAACCATATTTCTTACATCAGATACAATGAAAAATTTATTTCACCATATGAAAATTTTTCACTTTGAAACTCTTTATAAAATATGCATGGCAGTAGCTGATTATATAAACCTATTTTATCTTAAATTCACTTAATCTCAATTACCTTCAAGTTCCACCTGCTTTCAAACTACTACAAGTAAGAGACTACATACAACTTAATATTATTGGCTAGTAATGCACTCTATCTGATAAAGCTAGGAAGAAAGCAACATTCAATGAAAATCAAAGCTAACACATTGAAGAAATATTGTGGATAATTATATGAAATATTCTCAATTTTCATACTATTTTTACCAAAGGTTTGAAAAATTAAGATATCTTTGAATATATAAATATGTATATTAACACATAATATATAAATATGTATATTTAATTTATACATTAAAGTGTGTATTTAGTATATATGCTAATGTCTATTAATATACATACATATAATGTCTCAGAGTGTAGTTGGTCACTTAGAGATAAAAAACTAAATGTGGAGATGACAGTGTTAGTGCCTTAGTTTCCACATACTATGTATTTGCAGCATTGTAGTAAAAAGCCTATTTTTCAAAAGCTTACAAATGTTCAGGATTTTTGAAAACTTCTCTATATTAGGAACTTTGTTTTCCTTTTATAAATACAGTCACTAAGGGATCAGTGGGATTTCAGTGCTAAGTTAAATGTCTAGTGAGAAATTAAACAAAAGAATCCCAAGTAATCAAAATGATGCCTGCACTCACTGCCTACCGAAACGTAGGCTGCACTGCGTGTGTAAATGGCAAGAATATTTGGGCATTAGCTAACCCTTTACATACTGCTTTTCTAGAAACTCATCTAAACACAACAACTTGCAAAACCTTTTAAATATTCACCAGGTGAATTAGACTAAGTCTGGGCACATGTACTAGTATGTCCATTTGAGTTTAAGGAATTTAAGGCAGTATCCACCACTTGTAATTTCATTAGTAATTAACCTGCATTATAATTCCCCTGAGACACCTATACCTCTTCTAGACGTTATTAATGTAGCTTAATCTCTGCACCTCTACTGCAGCTTTACTGGCACACTAAAGTGTTAAGGACTTTTACACTCAGAAAGATATTGACCCCATGAACCCAAAAATGAAATATAATCATATTTAGATTTGGCAAAATTCCAGAAGTGGCTTCCTTGATGGATCCTAAAAGGCTTTAAAAAATGTCAGTTTTGAAAAATTGCTGTTTTCCTTATAGAGATTAAAAGTTAAAAGCATGAGTATCACAATATTAACAGAGCAATGTAAAAGAGACAAAAGAAAAACTAACACGTCATTGGTATTTGATAGATGTTTAAGGTGAGAGATGATACTTAAAAAAAAAAAAAACAGAGCTGGAAGTTGACAGTAAATAGCAAACAATGTGAAAAAGGCAAAGAATCAAGCAGGGGTTAGTATGTTTATGTAAAACAGTGATTTGCTATTTCAAAATTAAAATGTAAAAATAAGCTGGTGTCAGAGAGGAGGTGATTCCTCATTTCCACCGCATTGAGCAAGCTCACATCGGCGGCAGACAGCCTTTAATATATGCGTCTGGCTCAGACTGGTCTCCCAACCAGGAAGCCATAGAATTGTTAAGATCACTGCTTTTTTTGTATGCAACACACATCATTTTCTCACTCTTTGTTGTAGATCTCTCCCTTTATTTTAAGCTTAGTAAGATCTGATTTTCCAAATCATTTTATACAGCACCCAAACAATATCATCCTGTGACAGCTAAGATAGAAATGCAGAAAAAGTGGCATCCATCTATCCATATACAGCATAATTTATATGAGTAAAGTTACTCACTTATATCTGTACTCACCTTTATGGAGTAAGAGAAAAGCTTTATCAATGATACAATCAGAACAGACAGTTGACATATCAAACATTACATACTGAGGGTTCATGCAGAATGCATGATGATTAGTAACATGTATATATATATTTATATGTTTATGTGGAAAATAAACACAGTTGCACTTTAAGTCTAGCATTGGTATCTTCTGACTATGAAGCAGAAGTTAATATACAGTGTGATTCGTAAATACGATGACATAAAAAATCCTGCATTTGAGATAGCTTACATTTGATAACATTAAAGCCAACAAACATCTCTCCCTTACATCATTTTGGAACTAAAGTGATGGAACACATTATACATATTGCTTTTAAAACAGGTGTTTGTAAACATATACCTGCATGTGGTGGTGTTTTATATGAGACACTTTCTGATTCATTGGGTAAATGTTGTTGTTAAAAATAAGCAAGTTTCTGTGTACTTGTAGGTACACAGAGTTCTTTGTACTGAGTAGCTTATGCTTTCAACAATGTTTAATTACAATGAGAATAAGGTTAAAAGAAGTAAAAAATAAATACTACCCAAAACTTTACAGCTTATATTATCTCTGTTCATTTGAAGTTTTAAAACATGTTTATACATATATACACACTTAAAATTTTGAGATATTAGACTAATGAAGTAGGTGATATAAATACAAAATCTGAAAAGATACAGAGTGGATTCATGCTTAAATACATCCTTAAACACATTCTATGTGCCTGTATAGATGGGGGGTATGTTTATGATATTTTAACAACAATTTTTTAGGCAATATAACTCATGAGTGTTTTGTATGCTGTGATAGTTCAAATAATAAGTAATTCTAACAAATTCAATAAAAATGTAGACAGAAACTCCATTACAGTATTCTAAAACACATCCTGAGATTTATTTTTAAAATGAGAAGATATATACAATTTATAGTACCCCTGTAAAACAATAGAGTTTAAAGAATGAAATAATATTGTTTCTTCTATTATGGAAAAATCTCTTGCCTCCATTTTGAATCTTAATATCTGCAACATAATTATAAAATTTAAAAATAGATTTAATGTAAGATTCTGTTTTCAAAAATGCACATTTGATACGGCAATAGCTAATAATGTTCAAGTGTGACATGCTATAGTTGTAATAGTTACCTTATATTAGATTAAAATTCTCATAAAAGTATAAGTCTGCAGTTCAGATTCAATTTATAGAAGAACTAAAACTATCTGACTTCATAGGTGGTGTTTACTAAATTTTCTCACATACATTTATGATATATGCCAAGCAAAATGCAAAAATGAAAAGATATCATATTCCTGCTAATTATGATAATTCATACTCATAATAAAACAATGTCTTATTATAAGACATTTCAAGCATTTTGTCTGGTTAAAAAGACTAAAGAAAACTCTGGCAACAAATACCAAGTATAAAACAGCATTCTTAAATCAGTATAAATTCTAACAGGGTCAAATAAAGAAGACGGCAAATCATTTTATTTCTAGGCCTCAAGCATGTCTAGAGCTGTATATTACATATTTTCAGCCACAGTTACGGAAACATGTAGGAATTATTTAAGTAGCTAATGCATATATTTTTATGCATAAGAAAAAATATATAAATATAAAACACTCTCTTCATTATTAACCAAGGAGTTACTCTCTTGGGCTAGCCACCTGAAAATACACCAAAAGAAGCATTTCAAAAACACTGTATTTTAATTTTGGTTCTTACATAGATATCTTATATTGCTTTTATATGGTCATTATGATATAATACAAATGCTATTTCTGTGCAACTCTGTCATCACTTTAGAGAACAGCTTCTGAAAATAGCATTTTTGGGGGTGGGTCATGGTGATAACATTGCTGATTATAAATAAGAGCATTGTTCTTTTCTCCTAGGCAGAATCTATGTGTGTTCTTTTGTTCTGATGGTAACTGCAGACAGTCAATAAGGTCCAAAGGTGCTAGTTCCCTCCGCCTAGGTCCCAAGAGCCTGACTTGTGATGTTACTAAAATACCTCACAAGTTAGGGTCTCAGGGACTAGGAAAAGTCCGGTTTGATGCGGTAGAATTCTTCTTCCAGTAATAAGGCTAGTTTAGAAATTACAGTTGGGTTCAGTTAACTTTTCCCTCTAAATACTAATGAAAATACACACGTAGAAATATAGATGTATGTATGCATATATAAGTTAGGATGAGCTGAATATTCACAACAACCATTGATAGACTAATTTCAGACCTTAAAATAATGAAGACTGTAAGGAACAATGCAGATAATGAACAGTTAAGAGTCATTCCATTAGATCTAAGAAAGAGACCAAAAATGGGTTAAAAATCTGTTTCTAGAAAATTTGTACAGCAACACCATAGCTTCTATTACATTAAAGAAGGATTATATGCCAGTTAATGGGACCTAATTGAATTTTGCTTCCCATTATACGCCTATACACCACAACTTGTAAGGTGGGCCCAGGACATATAACACTTTAAATCTAATACATATATATATATATGTATGCATACATATATATGTATATATATATATATACACACACACTGTTGCAGTTAAGAATAAAACAAAAACTTTTTGCATGTCATAATTTAGTACCTCTGCAGCTTGCTATTTCTCTGAATCTCCAAACTATTCAGACAGCCAATATTTCCATGCATACTCTGTAGTTATTTGATCAGTGCCACTTAATAAACACGTAACTTAAAATGCTGGCAACATAAGAAAATAAAAGACTCTATCTTTAAATAATTGCATTATAAAGCTCAACACTTCTGAAAATACACAATTCCAACCCTGGATATTCACTGAATTTCTTCCGATCTTTTATCCTTGTTTGTGGTTCGAGAACAGAATTTGTACTTTAGGAATGATCCAAGGTTTAGAAGCATAGAACGCAGGGTAAAACAATCAGACCAGCCATAACATAAAAGTCCTGGCCACAGAAGTGGAATCTGGTTCTTCTGAAGTGGTTGATCTTAAAAGGGAAAAGAGGAGGAAAAAAAAAAAACAAAAACAAAAACGGAAAGAATTAGAATGTTTTCCTGTAAAACAGGTGAATCATCCATTTCCAAGTAAGCTGCAAGGAAAGCTATACTGCACAAAATATTTGCTAACTGGCCCCCCTCCTCCACCCTAGTACCACACCCCTTTCCAACCACCAGCCCCCACGCTCTGTCCAGATCTTTACTTTGCCTTGTAAGACTTTAAATATTCTGCTCCATGATGTAATGCATCATTATATAAGATCTCTTTTTGTTTATCGTTTGATTTTCCATACAGAATCAGTTATGGTTTAAAATAGTAAATAGTTTTTTAAAAAAATAAAACAAAAAAGCACCACTCACAAAAAGCAAAAAAAATGAAAAAAAGAAAAAAAGAATAATAAAACAGTCCTTAGATATAAGTCCACGCTTTTCCTTAAAACTGAATATGGCTTTACAATTTTTGACCATAGCATTCAACCAATTATTAGAATGAAAAATCTCACCCCTCCATAAATATGACATTAACATAATTATACCACCCCCATCACGGAGACCCATCCTCCTTAGGGAATACATCTGATGCTCCAAAGATGGAAATCAGTCAGATTTTAGTTGCTCTCCAACGTACCTTTGCTTCTCACTGACTGACTGGCTTTTACCCTCCACGCACTCACACGCCACCCCCTCCCCTCGGCTAGACACGGATGCCCGAGCGAGCACGCGCGCGCACAGGCAAACAGACACCCAGCGAGAGGCGAGGCAAAGCCTCTGATGCTGACTCAGAGCGCTTCTGTGTGCAGGGGGTGGCAGCGGCTGGTATTTTCACTGCGCTCATCATTAACATTAACTCACAGTCTAGCATCCACCCTCTCCCAGACCTGCGGGACTGCAGTATTTGCATGACGCTGTCACTCTAGCCTTTGCAGGTCAGATGATGGGGGGGGGGGGGTGGGGGGGAAGAAAGAAAAGGAGTAAAAAGGAAAAGCCCCAAAGCCTTCATTTCTTCCAGGGTCTCCTTATTTTTCCACCTTTCTACTTCCTCTGTGGCTATGTCTGAGTTGTTTGACATCTTTCCGGAAGAAACTGTCTTGTGCTTCAGTGAGCCAGTAGTCAGTTGGTCCTCCCCTCACCTCACACTCCGATCCCCACCCCTTCTCCACCCCCCCACCCCCAAATCAATAAGACAGATTTCCAAATACAGTTGTGGAAACAGGCTCCGACACAGTCTTATCCTGGATTCACTACCTCAGGAAGCAGGCAGCCAGGCTCACACGTGATAGAGAAATAATGCCAGCAATTCTCTAGCAGCCCTGGAGTTTATTCAACGCCTTATTCCACAACCACCCCCCACCAACCCCCATTCTGCCTCCCCGGCTGATGAAAGAGCAAAAGGAGCTTTTCCACTTCTATATATGAAGCCCCCAAACAGCCCAAGAGACAGATGAGTGAGGTGGTTCTTTCAGGATCAATCATTTCTATTGTATGATGAAAAAAGCTATGATTTTAACAAAAATAATTGCTTAATATTTTTATTAGCTGTGCTCTCATTTCATAGGAATTACAAGATCTGCCAGTATCTGAATCATCAATATGATTTAAACTGTGTTGAAACCCTAACTTACTGGAATGAAATCAACCAAAAGGATGTTGGTATATATTTTACTTTTTTGATTTAAGAACTTTCAAAAATAATAATACATAGCCGTGTTGATGAATATGTAAAAGTCTTGGAGACTAAGAAATGTGTGCAGACTACAAATATTAAAAATTAAATATATGTTTACAGAAGATATGGATTTGTGTACAGATGTGAAAACAATCTACTCTGTGCATTGTTACAAAAGGAAGTAAAAGTCTGGCTGAATGGTCGTGTTTGTGCTACAGCGTTTCATAACTTAAAAAGCTGTATATAGGTATTTTTCCAGTTCCTTTGTTCTTCAGTTGTTCCCTTTAA
The DNA here is from genome assembly GCF_001704415.2 of Capra hircus. Lineage (NCBI taxonomy): Eukaryota > Metazoa > Chordata > Mammalia > Artiodactyla > Bovidae > Capra > Capra hircus. The sequence goes on from NC_030808.1 coordinate 18,994,761, forward strand.
TGACAGAATGCAGTAAACAGCCTACCTTTTCTTTCTACATGAGCGATATTTCTGAATTACTTGCCAGACAGAGCTAGCCATCGGTGACTCTGCAGCAGGCAAGAAGCACACAAAGGGAAGAAAAGTAAGGCAGCTCTCAAGCCAACTCTAACGCTGTCTGGTGGTGGAGAGATTTCGGTTTACTCACACAGACAGATCCCAGCATGCACTGCAGCACTGCAGGACCAACTAAGGTAGCAGTTTGGCAATAGATCTGTGGCAAACATGAAGGACGATCATTTGCAGAGGTTCCAAAAAAACATCACATAACTCAGAAAGAAGCATCTGCAGTAGGATATGTACCTCTATAAGCTGCTCCTACAGGCTCCTGATTTGAAAGAAAAAGAACAGAAAAAAAGGAAAAATTCAAGTGCAAAACCAAAAAACGCAAATAAAGAAAGAAGTGGTCACCGGGAGGAGGGATGGTATTAAGTACACACTCTCACCGGAGAGAGAAAGGCAGGAAGGAAAAGAATATGAGGTGGGAAGAAAAGGAAACGAAGAAATAGGAAGAGGGAGGGGAATGGAGAAGGGGAAGAAAGGGACAGAGAAGAAAGAGCAAAGAATCACTGAGCATTGAAACAACAAATGCAATATTAGATTTCAGAAACCAAAGACTAGAATAGGGTCTAACCAAAGCTTAGAATCTAATGAAAAACCATAACAGAAATCAACACATGCACAGCACAGCTTAAAATAGTTACTGTTGGTAACAGTGAGACGCCTGCTGACTTCATCCCTCCTGTTCTACGTGTGTGTATTAAATTGGTCATCTCTTAGAGTCTCTTTGCTCTGATCCATCTTTCTTTTTCTTTTTCTGTCTCTCTCCAGCATCATCAGTGTCTTTTATGCTATTTTTTCTCTAGACAGTTGCCCACAATACTCTGGATAAATTAATGTCGTGACCTCGCTATGGCTATCAGACATAAAATGTCGACTATTTTAATAATTGAACATGTGCTTACAGCAAACTGCCGACTGATATCTTAGCTCTGTGGACTGCCTGCATAAACACCTCACTCCTAGCTCTGCGAATCAGAAACAGATGCAAAGGCAACTTCTTTTCCTATCCCATGCTTTCTTTGTTTATTACATACAGATACACATGCTACTTAACTTTACAGAAGGCATAAAATATTAATCAAGTGAATTAGAAAATCAAGAATAAAGGTTTGAAGAAAAATAATAATTATAAATGGCCATGCATTTAAAATATTAATATCCAGACAGGACTGAGCCAGTTTCTAGTGCCTAGGCGTCTGTCAAGACCACCATTGGACCAATGGGAATGCAGACATGATTAAATCAATATTTGTTTGAAAGACAATGTAATCAATCAGTTCAACTATGACTGTCATAGACATGGATCTAAGGTCTCTTCTTATTCTAAACTTCCATTCATCAATACTAAAACATCTGTAAATGAGAGTATGACTATGGCTAAACTATTTACAAAGTAAAAATTTCCTTCTGTTTTATATTTAATTTGAGCAAGCAATGCAAGTATGGTTTTCCTAGATTAGCTATCTTTATATGTGTTCTGTTAACTTAAAAAAAAAAACACGATATATCTGGATGTATATCAAATGATTTATTAAGTTAAAAGTAACAATCACTGCTCTGAAATATTTTAATATAACCTGCCTCCTACCTTACAAAAGATCTTTTCTCAGAAAGGCCATTTGAACTCATTGTTATTGTGGGAAATATATTTAAAAACACTGATGAGGTTTAGGACAGGGAAGATGGAGGATGGACAATGATCTACAGTTCAAACTTGGACTCAAAATACATGGATGTATAGATTACATTTTTTTTAATCACTTGCATATTTTCTTCATTTTATTTAACCTACACTTTCTAACAAACCAGCCACAGGTAGTTATGAAAATTAGAATTAAATAAGGTAAAAATTCAATTCCTCTGTTGCCCGAGCCATATTTCAAATGTAAAACAGCACATGTGGCTCGTGATTACCATTCTGAACAACACAGCTATAAAACATTTCCAACCCTGCAGAAAGTTTTATTATATAGTGCTAACTTAAAGTGTCCTTGTGAAAAGTTTATAGCATTAACTGATCACTGGGTCCCAATACCTTCATTCTGGTCTATTTTAAGAGGATGAATTTATACGGATTTATCTGAAGATCTAAAATATCAGAATTTCCTTTGACTACAGAGCATCTAATATTTTTATTTACTAGTAGCTTAAAATATGAAAGATTACTGAAGGGGAAGGGGTGTAAGAAGTGAACTTTAAGATAACTGACAACAAAACCATGAGAACACACAAAAATATACTCCAGCTAAAGTCTCTGAACATATTTGACAGATGCTTATTTGTCTAACCTTTCCAGAAATGAGAGTCGTGCTCTTTTTAGTGCCAAACAACGTATATTACATATCTCTGTTTCCAATAAAGAAGGGCTGTAATAGTAGCATGAGTAGCAAAAATACAGAAAAAAAAGCAATTTTAAAAGTTCTGTTAAGGGAGGAATTGCAGTTAAGAGCAGTAACAACTATGGTTATTCTGTTTTGTTTCTTTCTTTCTTTTTTTTTTTTTTAAAGAGATAGGAACAATTAAAGGGCAGGGGAGACAATAGTCAGATGCCAGTGAACTAGGATGACCTGGTTGGGAATTTTCTACTAAATGAAACACGAATCGGGAAGAAACAGGTGTGTACTGGTGTGCATGTAGACCTTGTCAAGATAATTCTGGGCTATCAGTCAGATTCTGGAGCTAATCATCTTAGGCAAAATGCAAATAAAGTAAAACATACAAATTATTACTTTAAAAATTTCCTGGTGAATGATGCAGCTGGTTTTCAACAAGGAAAAAACTTGACATCTTTTCTTTTAGTGTTTTAGTATTTGGACTAGGGGATGACTCAGTGTTTAACTCAGACATGTTCAGACTGGAATGCAAAAGGCTTATTTGTCAACCTAAAGTTACTTTTTCTTTCTCTTTTGATATGTAAGTACAGAGCATCACAACTGACATGGAAAAATAATCAGACAGGTCTCACTTCCTTTCAAGGATGATCCTTTAGACCCCGGCATGTGAAGTCTAATATTTACTCTTCTATTTAGAAAATGTACATGATTATAACACTGCAGCCTCTCTCTCCCTTTCTCCCACCTTCTCCCCATTTTGCTCTCCTCTTCCCCTCATTCCCCCTGCTTTCCTCAAGTGTATAACCCACTTGCCAATCCAGTCTGTCATCAACAGCCACAAGGGGACCACATTCAAAGCCACACTAGACAGAAAAGAGGAGATCAAGTCTGAAACAGGGGTAATTAGAGCAAGAATATGAACTTGAGGGAGGTCTTGAGGGGAAAGTGACAAAGACAGCAACTTTTGTAGAGCCACACATGAACAAATAAGTCTTGAGGGTGCTGGTCGAGGGTTTCTCTTTCAGGAAAAAGGTACAGTATGATAATGAGGGGCAATTTGGGGACCACAGAAAAAGTTATGCTGTGCTAAATTATCTTGAAATCCAGAAGAGTAGTTTTCAAAAGATAGCAGGATTATACATTCAAACAATACATGACTAATTCTGCTGTGTTGACATGCTTCCTAACAGATAAGTAAGAAATTAATTTTGACTTTTTTAGATGGGACATTATGTGGAAATGATATCAAATGACTTCAGAATTACTGTTATACTTAGAGCATGAAGACTATAGCAAAAGAGAAAAAATAACTTATGTTTTAGCTAACATACTATAAAAATATAGGCATCCTTCAGATTCTGTGGGGGCTTGGTTTCAGAACCCCCAGGGAATACCAAAATCTTTATGTAAGGGATGCTCAAGCCCATTATATACAATCCTGTAGTGTAGTATTTACATATAACTTACACATGTCCTTCCATATGTTTTAAGTAATCACTTCTAATACCTAATACAATGTAAATACTATGTAAATAGTTGCCAGAATGCAGCAATTCCAAGTTTTTCTCTTTAGAACCTTCTGGGATTTGGAGGGGGGTGGAATATTTTTGAATATTTGAATCCGTGGGTTCAGGAAACACAGATTTGGAGAGCCAACTGTATTATTTTCCTTATGTTCTGTATATAACACTTTCAAACGAAGTGAGAAGAGAAGTCATCTTACAGTCAGGTAACTAGTTCTGATGCCAGTTTGGTAAATGATAAAATTTATGGTCTTGGATGAGTCAGTTAACTCTTGGAACCTTAGTTCTCTTGTCTTTAAAATTAGGTTGGATGACTAGGTTAAACACCAAGGTGTAATTCAGTGCTAAAATTTTGTGCAATGAAAGGGAGTAAAGTTGGAAACACGTGTGATCACTGCTACCTTCCATTTAGATATTTGTATGCATAATTGTGTCATTTAATCTTCATGGTACCATCCAGTAGCATTCATTCAGAAAGACTAATGATAAATCCTCTTCATATGTCCTTGTGATACCGCATCTAATAATTCAGTCTCAAAAGTGTATCCTTTCATGCTAGCCATGTGATATGGCAATATTAAAGTGTTATATTAGATTTTTTATGTGGATTACCCTGTTTACATTTAAATCATCATTGATTTGAAACAATATATGAAATATTTTTATTGTAGAACTACAGATGTAATAATTTCCCAAGTTTTAGAAAAATATATACACATGTTATGGTACATGCATTAAGGAGATGAACTCAGTCTCCTCGGATAACTTATTTACAAAAATTAGCCTACACGGAGGTAAAAAAATCTAGGACTAGTTGAATAGACATATTTTAGCTTTAAAAATGTATTTACCATTCAAGCTAAAATATGTCAGTTTATAAAACTGCCTTAAGTGGATTTAGAAATTCTGGGGGGAAAATAGATATCAGAAAAACAGGTGAATCATAGGTTTAAAATTCTCTTATCAAAACTCTAAAAACATCTTTTTTGATTTATTAAAAATACTCATTTAGAATACTGCTTAATTTCAGTGAAGTTATTAATGGATAGTTATTATTTTGTTTGCTCATAATCATTTTTATTATAGATTTCTAGTTATTTTTATTATGAAAATATGCTAATTTTGTAAGTTTTTTTTAACAGAAAGGAAAGATAAAACTTTATCCATTGACTATGATAGGTAGGAATGGAATACAAATAATAGGATCAATTAAATAAAATATTCTCTCTTTATAGATTCCTTTATTTCATTTCCTGATTTTCCCTATTATAACACTGTGTAGTTTTGAAACTTAATATCAAACAATCAAAGATATTTTTTTAAGACTGAATTTTCACTTTGCTATCTCTGTGCTTCAGTGATAAATATTGTTTCCCGGTTAACTTTCAGAAGCATACACTTTTAGAAGTATAACTATAAAGAGACACTTTTTAACTTTTCACAACATATTCTTTCATGAAGAATGCCACTGTAACTTACCCTTGAACCTTATTATACAAGTATTCAATGTAGGATGAAGAAGCTTCCATTATATGGGTGGAGAAGAAAATACTTAAAGCATTATAAATATAATTTATTACTTCTGAATTGTGAACATTCAAATGTATCCTACATTCTCATGTTTTGTTCCCATACTTCCCAAGCAATTGCATTGATTTGTTAAGGGGTAGAGGGTATACTTCCATTGATCAGAGAAATAGCCTGACTCAGCATAACCATCTGCCGGTGAAAACAGATCAATCCCACCTTTGTTTCCTTTTGGATACATTATGATTATACATTCTGCATCACTTAAATTCTATAATACACATCTCAATCTAAGAAAGGAAAGGGATAAAGAATAATTGTGGTAAAAAAAATGATACATTCCCCACACTGAATTACTATGACTCTGCTGTACATTATAACACCTGATCAAGTGCTTGGTCTCATTTTCAAGTTCACTTGAAAATTCTGTCCATTTACATTTTTTCCAAAATCTTTAGTAAAAAAACTAGCTTGGAATATAATTAAGAATAATTCATACAACCTTACATTATCTTGGAAGGATACTACTATAATAAATCTCCAATAGTTACTAGCATTTTGACTTTTGATAACCTGAAAAATTTGTTGCTGTTGTTGTTGAGTTGCTCAGTCATGTTCCACTCTTTGCAACTCCGTAGATTCTAGCCCATCAGGCCCCTCTGTCCATGGGATTTCCCACGCAAGAATACTGGAGTGGGTTACCATTTCCTTCTCCAGGGGATCTTCCTGCCCCAAAGATTGAACCCGTGTCTCCTGAATTGCAGGTAAATTGTTTACTGCTGAGCTACCAAGGAAGCCCAGAACCTGAAAAGTTATGTTATTTAATATTCTTCCAACGCTTACCTATAAAAATTTACTTAAATAACAACAAAAATAGTCACAGATTCAACCTCACAGACATGTCAATTTTTTGCAGTAATATGTGATTATATTTCTTTAGTTAGTTTAATTTTATTTTGTGCTTCATGAGCCATAAGCCATTAAAGAAAAAGGTTAAATTCGGATTTATGTTCAAATACTTTGCTATTATAAAGCTTTGAGTATAAGAGAAGCATACTTTAATTCATATGCCTATCGAAGACATGTTTTAAAGTACATGTTAAACAAAAGGAAATGGCTTTTCAATGACTAAATTCAGTGCTCAGTAGGACAGAAAACTTACTGCTTTTCTTAAAAGCTAGACCTTTAAAACATTTGCTGGAAGACAGCATTATATTAAAAAAAGTTTCTTTAGCAAAGAATTAAAGCTGAATATGCAACATTTCTTAGGAGCATTGAATAAGTCTATTTGTCCAGCTTACTTTGCAAAGACTGTGTAGAAAACAGCACCATAAACACTTTCAGCCCCCACACAAGGGCTAAACAAAGAGTCCTCTTTCTAGCCATCTAATCGGGTAATTTATTTTTTCAACCATCACATAAATCGAAACACAGCTGTAACCAATGACTTGCAGATCCAGTTCCCAGCCAGCTGGAATCAGTTGTGCTGAAACAGCAAGATTTTTACATTGTTCACTTCTGTACATCTGGAGAAATCATCGAGGTTCAAAGGTGACCAGAAAAGCTCTTGAAATAAATTCAACCAACAGTGAAGATTTGCCTACGGATCTAAAAGCTCCACATTCACTTTTACAAAATGTTCATTTCATGAGATTAATGCTTATAAAGGCTATTTGCATCCTCATCAGTAGATTTTATGAGTTACTAATTGAATTAAAAACTTAAATGCCTGTTTTTTGTTTTTTCTTCAACTTGCTTAGGGTTCTTCCAAACTTCTTCCTAGGAGTTGTAGCTACTAAAGATGGTCACATTAAAACATTATGTTACATGCAGAAACATCAACCATAAGAAACTGTAACAAAACCAGACACCAGCATGTGCCTACTCATATCTCAAATTTAATCATGTTTAGCTAATATAATCCTCTATTTAGATAAAATGAAGGAGAAATACTATCCGAAAGAAAGCAGAGCTGGAATACTTCCACCGAGCTAGGCAGCCAAATCCCTAAGGAGCCAGAGTCCTGGGAGAAACAAATGTGGGTTAGGAAAGTTCCCCATGCAGTACTGCAGGGGGGTGATTCTGCCACTAGAAGAAGAGAAACCCCAGAACAGCAGCCCCTTTGCTCTACCCTGGAAGCATATAACTACACACAGGATAAAACTTAAGAGTTAGTCACTCAGTAGTGTTCAACACTTTGCGCCCCATGAACCGTAGCCCACCAGGCTCCTCTGTCCATGGGATTCTCCAGGCAAGAATGCTGCAGCGGGTAGCCATTCTCTTCTCCAGGGGATCTTCCCAACCCAGGGACTGAACCCAGGTCTCCTGCATTGGTAAGTGGATTCTTTACTGTTTGAACCACCAGAGAAGCCTTGAGATGTTTGTCCCCAAAATAAAATACGATGCAGCCAATCCTTGAGGTAAAGAGCCCTCATAAAAGTTAGATAAATTTAAAGCAAGTAAAAACCCAGAAGAATAAATGTATTCTTGGCATTTTAAACTATGCACAATAGATTGATTCAAATGTGTCATTTTCTTCACTAAAGCCATCAAAAAGATATTCTTGGGAAAATAAATGTAACTGTCTTGCAAATTCTCAATCTAGCTTTTGTTGTGCTTAAACATACATATTTTAGTTCAGTTCAGACTCTTTGTGACCCTATGGACTGCAGCATTCCAAGCCTCCCTGTCCATCACCAACTCCCGGAGTCTACTCAAACTCATGTCCATTGAGTCAGTGATGCCATCCAACCATCTCATTCTCTGTCGTCCCCTTCTCCTCCCATCTTCAATCTTTTCCAGCATCAGGGTATTTTCAACTGAGTCAGTTCTTCGCATCAGGTGGCCAAAATATTGGAGTTTCAGCTTCAACATGAGTCCTTTCAATGAACACTCGAACTGATCTCCCTTAGGATGGACTGGTTGGATCTCCTTGCAGTTCTTAGGGACTCTCAAAAGTCTTCTCCACACATAAACAAGTCACAAATAAACTTTATTTTCCCTCCTTAGTTAAATCAATATGCAGGATATGTTATTTTCATTATTTAGCCTTCTTATTCAAATGTGTGACTATTTCAATTGCACTGAATCAAAAATCAGTAACTTCCTTATGAGTTGTAGCTCTAAATAAAATGAGTGGGGTGGAAATAAACAGTTCTAAGGTGTACTTTCCCTGTACTGGATGACAGATGGTGCTCACATAGGGAGACGCATGTTCGATACCTGGGTTGGGAAAATCCCCTGGAGAAGGGAACGGCTACCCACTCCAGTTTTCTTGCCTGAAGAATTCCATGGACAGAGGAGCCTGGTGAGCTCCTGGTCCATGGGGTTGACTATTTTTTTCACAGTAAGGTGTTTAAGTTCATTCACAATGTAAACACGTGACTGATTTTTGTGTGTCATTCACTGTGTACAGAAGCTATGGAAAAATACTCTGGAAGAGTTCCAAATGTGATTTAATAAATAATGAAATTTTCAGAGTCCTTAGGATTACCTCTAAGAAGTTCAGGGTAATATAAAATTGCACCTACAAAAGGTAGGCGATCTCCCCACTTTACTATCTTTGTTATTAACTGACTGTGGGATATACAGGAAACACTTCACCTTTTTAGATCTCCTGTAGAATTTAGATCTAAAGTCCTTTACAACTCAAAGGTCCACGCTTTTGTAGATAATTCAAAAGTCCCTATACATATCTTCTTAGCCAACCTGAAATATAAAATCCCCAATTTTCTTTCACTTTGGGGGTAAACACCACTAAAAATCAATCTGTTTATCAGATAAGAACCAACCTCTTCAGAAATAATCAGAGACTACTAAATAATATTCTTGGTGAGCAGAGGGAAAGTTAACTTGATTGGAAAAGCTGTTGAATGGATATAGCTTAATTTTATTAATATGTCATTTAACATTAAGCATCCAGTTAAATTTCCCATTGTTTTAAAATAGAACTGAAATTAGGCAACTCCCACACTGTTCTCTATTGAATATTAAAACATGCTTCATAAGGAAATCCACATGACTAAAGTTTTCAGTGCTATTTATAAATATTTTTCTTATTTGAATTCATATGTATTCCAGAGTCCTATGACCCTATGATGTCTATATATTTATTCACATGCAGTAAAGAATCTGCCTGCAATGCAGGAGATTCCTGGCTTGGGAAGATCCGCTGGAGAAGGGAATGGCTACCCACTCCAGTATTCTTGAGCTTCCCTTGTAGCTCAGCTGGTAAAGAATCCACCTGCAATGCGGGAGACTTGGGTTCAATACCTGGGTGGGAAAGATCCCCTGGGAAAGGGAAAAGCTACCCACTCCAGTATTCTGGCCTGGAGAATTATAGTCCATGGGGTCGCAAAGAGTCGAACATGACTGAGTGACTTTCACTTTCATTATACTTTAAAGACACATGTAACATATGATGTATTTATATCAATACACATACCATAGAAAATCACCTGCGACAATAGTATCACAAATTGTTCCACAAATACTTTTCCATGGCAAACAAACAAAAATAAAAAAGGAGGGGTGGGTCCTTATTAAAAGTAATTTATCTTAGGTGTTCTCCAACTGATAATATCTTGAAACATGCCCAGCTAAACACTAAATTTCATAAATAATAAGTTATTTAAAAACATGAAGTTTACCTTTAAGTATTATAAAGTAATAGCAATTAGTTTCTTACTTAAACTAAGCATTATTGAAGTTCAAGTTTTTACCCTTTTTCTCATAATTTCTTTGGCATTTCAGTTATAAAATAAACTTTTAATATTTGATCTGTGCAACACAGGCTATGAAAACTTTACGGAAAAATACTATATCTGTGTTATTCTAAGTTGTTGAACTCTAAAAATGTGTGTCAGTCCTAATTCATCCTCAAGAACTAAGAATGGATTTCTCATCTAGTTTTGAGCTGGTAGACTGAGGAAAGTGTTCTTAAAAAGGCAAATATTTCACGTGTATTTGTGATTTTTGCTCTTAACTATATTAAAGGATTATTTAATTGTTAATATTAGCTTGATTCTTTTCAAATGCTAATAAGATATGATGTTTCATCAATATTCCAAATACTTTATTAGGCATATCCCATAAAACTTGTAAGATGATAAGAGTTTTAATTTCTTTGGGTTATGTATTGAGTAACAGCATAAATTTTAAAAGTATGTGCTTAAATGTAATTGTCATTGAACTAGCTTAATAATTGCAATTTTTGTTTAATAAAGGCTTCTGCTATGTTGCTATGTTGCTTCAGTTGTGTCCGACTCTGTGCGACCCTTGGATGGCAGCCCACCAGGCTCCCCATGTCCCTGGGATTCTCCAGGCAAGAACACTGGAGTGGGTTGCCATTTCCTTCTCCAATTCATGAAAGTGAAAAGTGAAAGTGAAGTCGCTCAGTCGTGTCCGACTCCTAGCGACCCCATGGACTGCAGCCTACCAGGTGCCTCCGTCCATGGGATTTTCCAGGCAAGAGTACTGGAGTGGGTTGCCATTGCCTTCTCCAATAAAGGCTTCTAGGTCCTAATAATTAATTTTGATCATCAAGGCAGCATTTATTTATATTAGTTGCCTGCTTATATGCTTTATGTATGTTTTGTTTGTAGTGGTGGTACACAAGTATCATCCAGTCTCCACGGGGTAATAGTAGATTATTATATATTTAAAAGGGCTTCCCCGGTGGGACAGTGGGTAAAGAATCTACCTCTAATGTAGGTGACACAAGAGACACAGATTCAATCCCTGGGTCAGGAAGATCTCCCAGAGGAGGGCATGGCAACTCACTCTTGTAGTCGTGCCTGGAAATCTTATGGACAGAGGAGCCTTGCAGGCTACAGTTCATGGAGTCATAAAGAGTTGGACATTACTGCAGAGACTGAGCATGCGTACATCCATATATTTAAAAATGGTTTGGAACTTGGCAATGTAGAAAGTAATAAAAATACATATTCAGGATGGACGAAAAGTCCTAATTTGTTGCATAAATATGAACATGAGGAGAATGCAGGGGTGGAGGGTGGGGGCTGGAGAAGCAACATGAAGTGAAACAGAGAAAGGACTCATAAAATAAGGTGAGATTCTTAACATATTCTAGACTCTTCCTAAATCAAATAACACTTCCAAGTTAGGGTTACATGTGAATCCGTTTGTCTTTTTTTCTACTTGAAGAAAAATATGTACTTAAGGAGCTTCCCAGGTGGCTCGGTGGTAAAGAATCTTCCTGCCAACGCAGGAGATTCAGGTTTGATCCCTGGATTGGGAAGATCCCTTGGAGGAAGAAGTATCAATCAGCTCCAGTATTCTAGCCTGGAAAATCTCATGGACAGAGGAACCCTATGGGCCATAGACCATGTGGCTGCAACGAGTTAAACATGACTGCACACAAATGTACATGTGATTACTTAAATGATTCCTTCTCCAGTTCTGATAAAAGAGAACTGGAACTTGCAAAATACTAATGGATTTATCTTTAAAGTTTAAGTTCACTACTGCATATGATCAAGAATAAAGATTTTTGAAAGCTTACTCTGACCTTGATAGTTTTAAATTTTGATGAGTTTTCTCTGTTAAACTATGGCAAGTAGAGTCACTTCTTTAACCAGGGTTGGGTCATTCAGTATGAAACACCAAAAGAAAGTAATCAAGATATTTAAAAATCATAAGCTTATGATTACACATTTTGATTCTTTGATTGGATTATCATATATATTGACTTTGTCAGAAAATTGATATCATGAACCATTTTAGTATGTTTTATCCAGAGATTAGCCAAACTGTGTAGATAAGGAAAGAATAGGCAGTTCATTAGAGTAAAATTCTTTGAAAAAAAGAACTACATGTGTCTATAATGTATACATACACATTTATATATTTTATATATATATATATCAGATTTTGCAGCTTAATTGATCTTTTCAATCACTCAGAGTAACGTCTTACAAAAATGGTTCCTAGATTAGTAAAGATATGAAGAATTCAAATACCTACAAGGGCAACTTTTATTTTTTTGAGGCTTAATGGATATTACCTATCAATGGGTGAAGATCAGGTTGCTAAAAAATATTTTAATTAGACTGAAGTTAAGAACTCTTTTAAGATAAGCTGACATTCATGTTAGGATCAAGTTTTTCACTTTTTCTTTCCCTTAATATCACTGTGAATCAGTTTTAAAAACCTAAAATTTCTTTCTCTCCAAAGAAAGAATTATAAAGTATGTTTGAAATCACTAGTCTATTTTCTTTCCAGAGGATTCACAAGTCTTCCAAAGTGCCATGTTAATGAATGCACTTATCTTTCCCCACTTTTAAGTAGTAAAAATTTCCCACAATATTATAGACACTGTTGAAAACAAGCCAGGGATAGAGCTTGAAGATTACATAAAGGTTATGTCCATGAATACACCTAAAAAGAAAGAATATTATACACATTTAATTTGTACCTGTAAGTTTTATATACTCCTATACTTCTTATATCTGTATAATTTAATTAAAGTGAAATTAGAGTGGAAAAATTGATCTCGGGTCCAATACATTTAGCCTTTATAGGACTGACCTCACAGAAATGAAATTTTGATATGTTAAAATTAGAAAAGTCACACTCCAATGGGCACTTCAGTGGCACTTACTCATCAATAAGTGTCACACAAGGTTTATTTCTGGAGCTTTCAGTCACCACAACTTCCCCCGTGGCTCAGACAGTAAGGAATCCACCGGCATTGTGAGAGGACTGGGTTCGATCCCTGGGCTGGGAAGATCCCCTAGAGAAGGAATGGCTACCTACTCCGGTATTCTTGCCTGGAAAGTTCCATGGACAGAGGAACCTGGCGGGCTACTGTCCATGGGGGTCACAAAGAGTCTGAGTGACTTTCACTTCACTTCAGTCACCTTTGAATTTAATTTGACACATAGTTTCTGAGCATCCACTGTGTACAAGTGATTAAGTTGCTAAAAGAATGAATAGCATGTGGGGAGATAAGATCTTTCTCCTAAAATAGGCTAATATGTAGTGGAAGTGTCTGACACAAAATCGTAATGCATGGAAAGTGGGAATCATGCTGTTTTAAATAGACTGTGCAAGAACACAGGGGAGAGAGATTACCCAACAAGTCCACTTGAATTGAGCCTTGAAGGACACAAAGGACTGTTTGAGAAAGCACAGTTAGAATGAAAAGACATCAGGTCTGAGGGCAGAGGGAAAGGTACGGCTTAAAGGTGGATTCATACAACATTTGGGAAATGACCAGGTCAGAGTGCTAGAAAGCTGCTTTTGCAAGGAGCTTTATTGAGAGAAATGGCCAAGCAATTGAATCAGGAAACAGTTACAGAGTGTCTTTAATGTTATGCTGAAAATAAGCTATTTGATCAAAAATGAACAATTAAAATATTTTTCAATAGGATATTTTTTAATGAGTAAAATGACCCACCAAGATAATAGCAATAAATTACCATGTATTCAATACCTAAACCCTATGTAGTCTGATGTTGGTTCAAGTCATGCCATTTTATCATCACAATGTCTCCATAAGTGATATCCTTATTTGCCATTTATTGACAGGAAATCTGAAGTTCAAAGAAAGTAATGTATCCAATATCAAGCCACGAGAATCTGATCCTTGCCTTTTTAAGTCTGAGGTTCATCTCTCTTTTTCTGTGTATTATCACCGCACCAAACAAAATTAAATTGCCCTCTCTGAGAGCACACTTTTTAAAAACTAATAATTATATTTATTAATCTATTTCTGTTTATTTGTGGCTGTGTTGCGTCTTCATTGCTGCACAGGCTTTCCTTTAGTTGCTGCAAGCAGGGGCTACTCTTTGTTGCGATGTTCAGCCTTCTCTTTGCAGTGGCCTCTCATGTTGCAGAGCGTGGGCTCTAGGGTGTGCAGGCTACAGTAGGTGTAGCACATGGGCACAATAGTTGTGGCTCCTGGACCCTAGAGGACAGTCTCAATAGATGTGCAAGGGTTTAGTTGTTCCATACATGGGATCTTCCCAGATCAGGGATTGAACATTAGCAGGTGATTCTCTACCACTGAACCACCAGGGAAGCCTCAAAGGAAACTTACGAATTTGGATCCCACTATTCAACCACACAGGTGGTCTCCATCGTGTCAGGAAGAATTTCTAAGAGGGCACAGAGATTCTAGAGATCCCTTCGTATTCTGAGGATTTTGGAAATGGCAGAAGGATTCAAACATAGGTCTGTTCAATCCCAAAGCTGATGCTCTTCCCTAATTGCATGTTACTATTCATCTAATTAATAATTTAAGTAGCTGTATAAAATTACATTTGGGAAAGTCCCACAGTGTGTTTAACTGTTTCAGAATGCTGAGAATCTCTGGAGGTTCCAGTTTGTGGATGTTACATATGGCGTTGAAATCAATACTTTTCTCCATGTGTCTTGTTCCCTATTGAATGTCTTCCCTTTGTGTAACATTGCAGAAGTGAGAAAGTTACAATGATTTTTAAAAACTGAGTAACTTAGGCATCACTAAATAATTTTGGTGGCCTAGAGATTTTTCCATTTTTGTTTAAATTTTTGCAACACATCAAGCATAGAATCATAATATCTAATATAATTTCCTTAAAGCCTTTGCTTATGTTTCATTTCACTCATTCAGTTATTTTTCCATTGGTTCATTACCCAACTATTTTGTCACTTATTTTTCTCTGATTTGACTACACATTAGTGAGCTAAAAAAATCAGCTAAATTTAAAGTTTTTCTTTATCTAGTAGACTTTGAGAATAGTCACTGAATGCTTTAATGTAAGAAGGAAATATCAACAAAATATTCTATTTTCTCCCATGTGGTGTTCTCAAGTTTCAAGATAAAAGAGTGTTTAGCAAAACACCATTATGTCTATTCCAAGGAATAAAGTCCGTTTGTCGAACATCAAAGTTTGTACCAAATCTCCCATGAGGATTTTATTAAAACAAGAAAATTATCAGTTTGGAGGATTTTATTTGTATTCCTATTTCATTCACATTTCTAGCATTTTTAACCTTTTGAAAGTAAGCACGTGAACCACAGAAAAGCTAAGTATATCATAGGACAAATGTTTTTGAGAGGCTAAATTAATTTTAAAAGCCCATATCATTTCTAATTTGAGAATTTAATATATAAAAGAAAAGCAGATGAAAAAAACACTGAAACTTAGAAAAGAAGTTCTAATTTTGTCTCTGCCATGTTCATGGTGCAGCTACCAACAGGCTACTTAACACTTCAAAGTTTTGTTGCCCCACTTGAAAAAGCATCAAGCTATCACATTGGAATGGAATGTTAATTGTGCAACTTTAAACCCAATGAAAACAAAAAGTACCATATCAATACAAAACAACAGCCCGCGTAACAGTTTGATTTGGGCTATTTTTCTTGCTACTTTTAAATAAAATTTTGTTAAATGAAACAAAAAAATATCCCCAGTTCATTTCTATTTTTTTTTTTTAAACTTGGCTTGTGGTGACAAAGTTGCTGGGTTTTAAAGATGTGAAACAGAACAAAGAATAAATGGGAAAAGTCTAAATATTTCCCTTTAGTTGAGGTATATAAGGTCTAGAGGGTAAAAAGAAATAGAGACAACTAGTGGATGGCAGCACCGACTCAATGGATGTGAGTTTGAGCAAACTCTGGGAGACGGTGAAGGACAGAGAAGCCTGGCATGCTGCAGTCCATGGGGTCACAAAGAGTCACACTCGACTTAGCGACCTAACAACCCGTGGACTTTTCAGGGTCTGAGGGCACTTTTATTCTGAGAGAAAGAGTCAGATAACGAAAATTTCCACATTGTAATAATGCCATCTCAATTCACAAGTCCCATCCAAAAAGGCGGTTTACAAAGGCAATGGAAAATATGAAAGGCATGTCAGACTCCTTGGAAGAGATAACCTTATAATAATTTTGAAAATAACAACTTGCACATAGACCCTAAAAACACATCTATTACTTATAATGAGGAAAAGGAGGTAAGTGAATAAGCCAGGGGAATGTAATACACAGAGGTTCTTTCCCTGGTTTCTTTCAGGCACCCTGATCTTTCTATCTGAAAAGTGGTAGCCGTGAGGGACTTTCTCAATAGGGTAGGAGAGGATCCACTCAGCGGTTTCTCAAATAACGCCAGCCAGGTTTAAAGGAAGTTGACTGGTGATTGCAATAAGGTATCCCAATTCCAGATGACCAACTTTTATAACTGTAAAGTGAGTAGTATTGCATGCCCATATAACTTGAAATGTTTTTTTAACGTCTTTTCCCTTTTACTCATTATTTAGAGAAAAATCAATAGTGTGGGTAAAGAGGAGGTAATACTTCTATTCTGACTGCTCTTCATCTCCTATTCAGATAGGCATGAGGGTACTTGGAAAATTTTTTATTAATATTCCAGACAATACTCCCAGATAGATCTCTGTTAACTAAAAGAAAATTAAAATATATATCATCTTTATATATATGTATAATTTCATATAATACATTAAATTTCATATATATATG
Organism: Capra hircus; assembly: GCF_001704415.2. Taxonomy (NCBI): domain Eukaryota; kingdom Metazoa; phylum Chordata; class Mammalia; order Artiodactyla; family Bovidae; genus Capra; species Capra hircus. The sequence goes on from NC_030808.1 coordinate 19,011,728, forward strand.
AAATATATATATATTGGAGTAGGAAATAGCAATTCACTCCAATATTCTTGCCTGGAGAATTCCATGGATGTAGGAGCCTGATGGGTTACAATCCATGGGGTCCCAAAGAGTTGGACACAACCGAGTGGCTAACACACACACACACATATATACATATTACTGTTTAGAAGTGAAAGTATTTCACTAAGGGTTATTTTTTAAAGAGAAGAAAAACATGCTGGGCATTGCATGAATTAGATGCATAAATTATAACAACAAAGGAACAGCAGCAATAAAACAAAGCCAAGCTTGTTTAATATAAAATGCTTATTCATTCATTCACTCTTTACAGTCAAAACTCTTTTCACAAAAAGGCTGTCCTGAACAAATCAGAGAGGTAGAATTTCTAACCGAAGACGTAATCTTTGACCTTCCTAATTTTCTCAGGATCCAGATGTTTTTTTTTACACACTTCAAACCTCTCTGGAATTTTGTTTCTTTCTTCAGAATGGTTTGCTCTCTCTTTAAAAATACTGAGTTTAGGATTTAAAGAAACCCTGTAAAATTTTCCTTGAGGTTAAGTACAGAATGTGTTAGATACTATTTTTAAAAACATGAAGACAGGAAAGAAAAGTCACAGAACAGCCTGTTCTACAGGAGGAATAACAATGATACATAATAAAAAAATGAAATTATTAAGGGTTTCAAAATTGAACAACATATGAGGTTCAAACATGCTCATTTACCTTCCTAGCTCTCTTGTTTCGCTAGTTTTTATTTTGGGGGGATTTACCAGACAACTTCCAAATCTCCTGACACTCATTCACTGAGCAGATGCCTTGAGAGATAAGTGAAAACCCTGACTGCTGATGTGTCTTTCCAAGGTCTAGTGCAGTCACAAGATAACAGAAATCCTACTCTGGACTAGCTAAGTGTACTTATATTTCTACCTACTTGAAGGATGCTTTTGCTGCCATTTCTATAATTTTCACTGGCCTTTAACCAAACTTCCGAGTGGTTCATTCACAAGACCTGATTTTCTTAAAAAAATTTTTATTAGAGTATAGTTGCTTTGGCAGCAGGGTGTGGAGGGCACTTCCCAGCTGGTGCTAGTGGTAAAGAACCTGCCAAAATATAGGAGACTTTTTATAAGAGTCAATCCCTGGGTTGGGAAAATCCCCTGGAGGAGGGCATGGCAATTCACTCCAGTATTCTTGTCTAGAGAATTCCATAGACAGAGGAGCTTGGTGCCCTACAGTCCATGGGGTCAGACACAAAGCAGTCAGACACAACGGAAGAGACTTAGCATGTGCACATAATGGCTTTATAATGATGTGTTAATTTCTTTATGGCAAAGTGAACCATATATATATATATATATACATATATATATCCCCTTTTTAAAATTTCCTTCCCATTTAGGTCTCCACAGAGCATTGAGTAGGGTTCCCTAAAATATGCAGTAAGTTCTTGTTAGTTATCTATTTTAGAGATAAATCCTTCTGTACATGGGATTTACCAAAAAAGAATACTGGAGTGGGTTTCCATTTCTCCTTCTCCAGGGGATCTTCCTGACCAAGGGATTGAACTCAGGCTTCCTGCATTGAAGTCAGATTCTTTCCTGTCTGAGCCACCAGGGAAGTCTACCTATTAGCTTTACCTGTTATTTAAAATAATTTATTTTCAGAAAAATTATTAGGAAAGAACATACTGGCTTTAAAAATTTTATTGAAGAGTGGATATTATATGGTTTAGTAAAATGTACATATTGTTTATATAACATATAAGGGGATACTGTATATATAACACATAGGACTAATATCACAGTGTGTCTCTCAAAGAACTATTTAAACATTTGAACACCACCATTCTATGTAGGCCTATGAAACTGAAGTCAGTATAAGCAAATAAAGAATAATTTGAGATATAGACACTGGAAAATAAGTATTCATGAACAGAGCTATTAAAAAAACATGCAGGAAATATGCCCTTCAACTAAACCTAATCATCAAGCACTGGGGTCTGTATACTTGCTGATGTGATGTGAATTTTGGTTGTTCTAAGAAATATTAATACTTCTGATAAGATAGGGGCAAAACAATTTAAGCAATGCCAAAGATAAGTATTTCTTTTTTTTTTCAGAACATGTATGCTGTTGCTGCTGCTGCTGCTAAGTCGTGTCAGTTGTCTCCTGACTGTGCAACCCCATAGACAGCAGCCCAACAGGCTCCTCTGTCCCTGGGATTCTCAAGGCAAGAGTACTGGAGTGGGTTGCCATTGCCTTCTTCCAGAATATGTAAAAATATATAATAAATAGAACCATTAGAATTATTTGAACATTAGCCTTCTTGGAGAATAACACATAAAAGTTTTCATAGCTATTCAAAATTAAGGTGTTATATTTTATTAAAAATATAAAACTAATAAAAAACAATGAGCATTATTTTTAAAAAAGAAGAGTAGTACAGACAAAATGAACAATGTGGGAGTAAACCTTTTCAGTAGCAAAAGGGAGAAATCAGGTAATAACATGGTCTATTTCACTTTTAAGACCTACTGTTGTTTAGTCCCTCAGTCGTATCCGACTCTTTGCTGCCCCATGCTCTGTAGCCCGCCAGGCTCCTCTGTTCATGGAACTGCCCATGCAAGAATACTGCAGTGAGTAACCATTCCCTGCTCCAGGGGATCTTCCCAATCCAGGGATCAAACCTGAGTCTCCTGCACTGGCAGGAAGATTCTTTACCATTGAGCCTCCGGGGAAGCCCTTTATTATGACATTAGTTTCCTTGTAATCCTCTCTAACCTCTATTTATAGGACAGGAGTTAATTCATCTTAATGCCATCTCATATTCATTTTTTTTATTTGGCGTTTTTAGATTCAAGAGGGAAATGTATCTGTGCTCAGATCTTCCCCTTTACAAGATCCACCAGAAGGAGAATGTACACAAGCAACAGTTTTGGAGGCATTAAAAGTAGCAGCCTCAGGATGGATAAACACAGACTATGAACATTCACACTACATATTGTGCAGCGTTAATTGAAGAATGTTTATTTGGCACAAGAGCCACCCCTTTTTGTACATTCCATAAGATGGTGGTGTCATGTTTGCATGGCTCTGTCCCCCTGCAGCAATGCATTCTGCAAAACAATATTTAAGTGCTTTTAAAATTACCTGTGCTGAAACGGGCTTTGTACACTTCATTGGGTTTATGTTTTGGAACCCTGTGCTGTGCTTAGTCCCTCAGTCTTGTCTGGCTCTTTGCGATCCCATGGACTGTAGCCTGCCAGGCTCCTCTGTCCATGGGGGTTCTCCAGGCAAGAATCCTGGAATGGGTTGCCATGCCCTCCTCCAGGGGATCTTCCCAATCCAGGGATCGAACCCTGGTCTCCTGCAATGCAGACAGATTCTTTACCATCTGAGCCGTCAGGAAAGCCCTTTGGAACTCTAGGTGCAGACAATGCATTATCAAATATTTAGATGCCTTTTTCAAGGTTGAAAGAGAGGCCTTACATATAAACTAATCAATTTCATTGCAGAAGGTTGCCATGCACCTACCTGTGTGAGTCAGCGGCACAAAAGAAATAAGGATAGTAAATGCCGTATTTTCTTCTGTGGGATACTCACTTTCTCTTAGTTAACAAGAAATATATATATAACATTGTAGTCATTCTTTCATCTAGCTAAATGTGACAATTAGCAAAGACATTACTCTAGACCAAATATGGGTCAAAAGTTGCCTATAAATATGTAGGGGAGACTTTTGCTTGTAAGGAAATTATTAGTGAGCAATGTTGAGGATATAATTATTTTAAGGAAAATCTTCTGTTGTGGATGATGGCATGGTACTGATAGCCAGTGAGAAAATAAGAACACCAAAAACGTTAAGGTTTGGTTAACTGTTCAGAGAGTGAACTCCTTAGAGTCTTGAAGTTCTCCGAGTAAACCTCTTAGAGTCTTTCAGATTTCAAGAAATCTAACATTTATCAGTGTACATTAAACTTGCTTCAAGGGATAGGAATGAAATTTGCTAGGTTCAAGAAAAAGACCTTTTTAATTGACCACTGTGCAACATGGATCCATAATTTTCCATTCTTTAAATATTAATTTTATACGAAAGTTGTCAGTTACTAGGAAGGGAACAGGACAATGTGGATGCATTCAATAATTTTTAAAAACTTAATTCTCTCCTTAAAGATTTTGTTGAGAAACAGAATAATAAATTGGCTTTTTTTGACAAGTAATATTAAATATTCTAAACTCACTGTATTTAACATGGGCAAAAAGCTCAAAATCAACTAAAAAACCCTAGAAATGTGGTCATTTGTATTCTTTATAAGAACTTTTAAGTAAAAAGTTGCTGATAAGAACCAAAAACAATGGCTAAGTGGGATCCACACTCAAATTATTTGATGCAAGTAAGATTTTAAAAATATACATCTCATGAATTTAGGTTACAAAGTATTTAACCAGAAACATCATAGTCTAACAGTGCAGGATACAATTCACTATTGAATGTGTCTCTTTCCTGACTAATTATATTTAAGGTTTTATGAAATTTTCCATATGCATAACTTTAAAATTTTATTATACGAAAATTTATATTAATTTTAACTTTCAATTTTGAACATATACTGTAACTGGAGGTTATATTATGGTATTTAGAACACTTAAAAAAATGTTTGTCATTGTACTTACTCCCCAATTATCTCTTCTATCTACATTACTTTTCCAAAAAACCATCATGTTACACACACACACACACACACGCACGTGTGCACGCACACACACACACGGGATCTGAAGGTAAAAAATCAAGTAAAAATGGGAAAAAAAGAATGGCAGGTATGAATAGTAACTAATAATCATTGCCTACACTGTCACGAATGCATGTCCTTTATTGGGTCTGACTCTTTGTGACCCCATGGACTATAGCCCACCAGGCTCCTCTGTCCATGGGATTTCCCAGGCAAGAATACTGGAGTGGGTTGCCATTTCTTCCTCCAGGGTATCTTCCCAACCCTGGGATTGAACACACATTTCCTACATTGGCAGGCAAATTCCTACCACTGAGCCAGGAGGGAAAACCCTTCTAGAGTGTCATATAGGGGACATATTAGACTAACAAACCTTGTTGGTTTCAACACCAAAATGATATTCACAATTTTGCAGATCCATCTTCTCCAACTTATTGATGTCTCTCAAATGACCAACAGAAGTAGGTAAATTCTCACTGGAGGGCATGTGGTCTCTTTTACTATGTTTTCTGTAGGTAATTAGTGAAGGCATGACACTTAAGAACCAATTTATTCTACCTGAGAATGATAAAAATCTAGATGCCAGAATGTGAAATACACACTCAAAATCCAAGAACTAGTAGCTTTAGCATTAGGAAAATATTATGCAAGTAAAATCGAAGGTCATTTATTTTCTTAGATAAACACACACTTTCATTCGTCTACTTCTATTATTTAGGAAAGAGGAATTATGGGGAGAAAAATCAACGTTATAACCATCACCATGAAAAATAAATGTTAGGGTTCTACTAGTACATGAAGTTAGAACATGAAAGTTTTGTTGTTTTTTTTTTAAGACAGAAGCATAATGCTTATCTGGTGAAAAAGAAATCCAATATTTTATGATGTGTTATTATGTAAGACTATGTAAGAAAACAGATACAATTTATGGTGAAATAATACTTAACACAAATAATTACTAGATCTCACTACAACTACCTTGCTATATTACAGTAGAAATTTTAGTTATGTAGGGCTAATTTTTAAACTTCAGAATCTTGCTAAAGCTTTATGAGAACTTTACTGAGAACAATATTACTGATAGAAAGTACGAGAATTGGGAACAAGTAATCTCCACATAAGAGCTTCCCTTGTGGCTCAGAGGTATAGAATCTGCCCATGCAGGAGATGCGGGTTCAATCCCTGGGTCAGATAGATCCCCTGGAGTAGGAAATGGTAACCCACTCCAGTATTCTTGCCTGGGAAATCCCACGGACAGAGGAGCCTGGTGGCTACAGCCCATGGGGTAGCAGAAGAGTCAGACGTGACAGTGACTAAGCAACAAGGCCAACTTCCACATATGGGATTCCAAGGTGGCACAGTGGTAAAGAATCCACCCGTCAATGCAGGAGACACAGGAGATACCGGTTAGATCCCTGGGTCAGGATGATCCCATGGAGCAGGAAATGCCAACCCATTCCAGGATTCTTGCAGGAGAAATTCCATCAACAGAGGGGACTGGCAATCTACAGTCATGGGGTCCCAAAGACTAGGAAACGACTGAGTGACTGAGCACACATGTGCGTGCGTGTGCACGCACACACACACACACACAACTTCCACATATACCAAGTTCAGACGCTCCTTGAGGGGGATGCATAGGTGTCTACACAGCAGTAAAAACCAGTGACATAGTACAATTAGTCCGCTTTGCTGATTTATTGCTTCTGCTTAGCAAGAGTGGAATGAATTTCCTGACAGATTTGTTTAGTAAGCAGCAATTGGACAGTTTGTGAACACTGGTAAGGGCAGGATTTTCTGCCTGCTAAAGCCATTCACATGACTAAACCACTGTTGGTTGGCCTTAATCTACAGTGAAAATGGCAACCCACTCCAGTATTCGTTCCTGGACAAGTTCATGGATACAGGAGCCTGGCAGGCTACAGTTCATAGGGTTGTCCTCCATTCTTACAGTGGGAAAACCTTAGCAGGCAGTGGGGGTCTGAAGGGGCTTCAACCAAAAAATTATAGTGACTCAAAGGCAAAAATAGTATCTAGCAAATTCTACAAGAGTTACTGCATTTATCTCTGCAGACCTTTCCACTCCCTTCACCAGAACCTTTCAGACATACCCTTTTCCTCTTTTCACAATGGGTTTCTGACTGACTTACAGGGGAAAGGGTGACAGGGTGGAACATCTTGACAGTTCCAGAAAGGCATCTCTTTCTTCCCTATTAATTTTTTGCACAATGCAGTTTAAAGTGGAGAGACACTGGGCTGAGCAAAGTCACCAGCGGGGGAGGTGTTCCTGGAATGTGTTGAATGCACATTTTTTAGATGCTTGGGAGGGGTGACTACCCCCTTATTGGCATCTACCCATCTTCACTGGTTTGGCTGCTTCAGTAGGAAACAGGTATTATTTTGAAACACTCAGTGAATTCTCTAGCTCTTAATCACTGACAGAAGACTGCTCTTAGGTTTCTGAAATTAGGCTTTTAATGCAAAGTGACATTTTCTGTACACTTTACTTGGTTTCTTCATTTTTTGTTTATTCTGTTTTAAAGAATGAAGTTGAAAGTGTCATCTTATCTTGGTAGAAGATTTTCAGTCATGAGTAAGACACCATACGTAGCAAAGGAAATACGTAGATTAATAAGGCCAGGCCCCTTTCCTCCAGATTAGTAAGCATTGCAAATAGACTCATGCTATTTATTGACAATTTCCTATTTTTCATTCCTTCAGTAAGATATTTTGTCATTATTAAATGTCACCATTTTCCATGGTTGTTTCCTTTTTCTGAAGAATAATTTTAAAACTATGAAAGGAGAAATAAATATTTTTCTGCACTCAACTAGTTTTTCTTTAAAAGATTTTTTTAAAACAGCAGATGAACTTCTGATCAAAACTCAGGCACACAGCTGCCTTCTGGAACAGTCTTGCAAGTTCCTGACTCATGCTAAGCCATTGTCATGCCATACTGCACTCCTACCCCAGTTCTTCACTCATCTATTATTGTTAATGTGCTTGTGATAACTGTCTCTTGAGGATTATCTTAGGATTCCAAGTTACATAAATGACAGGGAAAGTGATTTTACTAAGCAAGCCGTTTAAAACTATCATGGGTGAGCCTTTATATAGACTTTTGTTTGATATTCAAATTCATGTGTAATATGAACAATAATGAAAACTAATTAGTTTAGAAATAGTATTGCAATATTTAAACTTCCATTAATTTGCATAGGCTTCTGCCTACCTTTTTCTGAAAGAGTGGTTATGTACTAAACATTCAAACATAAAAGGGTAATAAAAGAACATTAAAAATAAAATGAAATAGAGCAAATGAACATGCACGCTTTTTGTTCCTTCTTTGGAAATGCCACAGCACAAGAGCACATTGTTCTGTCAAAACCCTTATCACATTGTATTATAATTACTGTTTATAGTCTAGTTCTCTGACTAGGCAGAGAGCTTCAGGAGATCTTAACCTATTAATCTTTGGATCCCAGGTTCTGACATAATGTCTGGCAAGTAGAGGATGCTCAGCATAAATCCATTAAATGAAACGGAAGAGAAAATGTGTGAGATTTCCTCATTCTGCCACTAACGGTGCACGACCACCTAGCTCTTAACCCCCGTGAATCTCACCTTCTTCATTTGTACTGTGGGTGAACTAAGGAGTTGTGAAAGCCTCAGGAGAGATCCTGCGTAAATTCAAAAGAACGTCACAGGGCTTGGGTAACTTTGGGATCTTTCAGCTCATTAGAACAGATCAACATACTACGTGTGAAACACTGGGCTAGTTAATGGGACACTCAGCTCCTTTCCTCATGGAGTTTGAAAGTCTAGCAGGACATACACGTGTGTGCATATGTGTGTGAATGTGTTCATTCATGTCTGACTCTATGGACCTAACGACTGTAGCCGCTAGTGGGAGATAGTGCCAGGTAAATGGGCAACTGCAATAACACACTCTGATGAAGGCTGAGATGCTTAAAAAAAAGCACACTGGAGAATCGTTGCTACTGCCTTGAAGCTTGTGAGGTGGATTCTTGGAGAATGTGATATCTGAGACTGGTGTATGATAGGTAAATATTTCAAGCAATGGAGAGGAGATGAAAAGACCAGGAGGGACGAGCAGGAGGAAGGACGCTGTGTGTGTAAGGGGGACACCTTCAGTTCCTCGTGTTCTAGTCTTGTTCCAAAGATCATGGCAGCAATGCTTTTGTAATCTTCTATGGTTCAACTATTTCCAAACTGTACAGAGAAATGCCTGTTAAATTATCTTTTTTCTTCCATCACATTGGAAGTTTTCTCTTTGGAACTACATTTCTAAGAATTTCCTAACTTATAAGCTTACTTTTGTGGCTTGGTAATAGTTCTATCAAAAGAAATACAAAAATCTCATCTTCATAATGCAAAAAAAAAAAAAAACCCTTGTTCATAGTGTTCCTAAATATATTGCATATAAGCAAATTAGTTTTAAACACCTGAAAGCATTTTACCACGGAGTGGTTACACTTCTCATTGATTACTGTATTATTTAGCTTCTTTAAAATAAAAAGAATACTCTTCACAGAAACATTTATATTGACAGAATTAGCAATTTAATGAATTTTGTCACATTAGATTGCTATTTGTGATTTATTATCACATATTAGGTGTCATATTACCATTTATATTTTGTATGTTCCATGTAAACACAATACTATCGTGAGGTATACTTTGTGTTGACAAAGACAAAGCCAAGTATTCAAGTCAGTTGTGTAAAATAAAACACTGACTTCTTTAAAAGAGTAGTGAAAAAAATTTGACCAAATTAAAATAAATCAAGATAGGATTCTTGGTGGAGTCATGAACTAATTCTGAGGCTTCAGGCATGTCACTTAACTTCTATTTTAGTTATTCATTATTTACTCATTTACATTTTAAACAATATGGGAACAATGTTTGCAAGAACTATCCATGGAGATTAGTTATAAATACTTAGAGTTTATTTGCGTTTGTGTGTGTGTGTGCTCAGTTGTGTCCGACTCTTTGCAACCCCTAGACTATGGCCTGCCAGGTTCCTCTGTCCATGGAATTTTCCAAGCCAGAATACTGGAGTGGGTTGCCATTTCCTTCTCCAGGGCATACTCCTGACTCATGGATTGAACCTACATCTATTGCATCTCCTGCATTGGGAGGCGAATTCTTTACCACTAGCACCACCAGGGTATGGGTAAGTCCTACACATTAAATTTAAAAAAAAAAAACAAAAAACTTCCACATTATCACTGTCTATTTCAGTACATGAATTCTAGACTAAGAATCAAATCTCCTGGAACAGTAATTTAAAATGCAAATGTAAAATTTAATATATATTTTGTTAAATCATTATTTATAATTATCATCAGATCTCAATGTTTCAAATAGATTATAGCAATATCAATAAAGGAAGACACTTAATGTTAGTATATCCAGATATCCAACATATTAAATAAAACATAGATAGAAAGAATTATGAAGTTACTATACGAGGAGATCCTTAGGTATTTTTCTAGAAATTTGGGTTTTCTGTGTTTGGTGGTATTAGTTGCTCAGTCGTGTCTGACTCTTTGCAACCTCATGGACTATAGCCCACCAGGGTCCTTTGTCCATGAGATTTTCCAGGCAAGAATACTGGAGTGCGTTGCCATTTCCTTCTCCAGGGGATCTTCCCTACCCAGGGATCAAACTTGGCTCTCTATCATTGCAGGCAAACTCTTTACCATCTGGGTCACCCGGGAAGCCTATATGTTTAAAAAGTCTATATGCTTAAGAGAACATTTTATGGGCTGATCAAATACTTCTAATCATATTCACACCCTAATGCAACAGTTCACTTTGTTCATTTTGACTTATCAAGAATCATACCCACTATTCTTCCTAAAAAGAGCACACAGTAGAAAAGTTTGGTGCCTCCCTGGTTCCTGAAGCAACCGAAATTGTTAATTATCTTGAAAGATGGACATGACTTCAAACCCTATAGTATTTATTACAAGTTATTATTTTTCCGTCCCCAAATTTCCTAGTGATAAGAAACAGCCTATGTAATCAAATTGGCTTCCTTATGCTCCTTAAGTGCAAGAGACACCCGTCTGGGCCTGGAGATAATGATGCATGAGATGGCAATCTAAGTGTTAGGACACAGTCAGGGCAGTCTTCCTCTAAAAATAAGTGTCCATTTAAATGCTACCAAATCTTGTTTTGCAAACCTATCCTTACACAGCAAATAATTGCTTTTGGTGCAAAAGTTAGTCATAAAATTCTCCATTAGTGGTTGGTAATGGACCATAATGTTACATGTTTGTAAAAAGTGCATTTGGGAAATGAAATGCTGGAAGCAATGGTCATATAAGGAATATTAATATCTATATGAGATAACCTTGTGGGGACAGATTTCCCTTTCACTGACAATGGCCTGCATCAAGTATTTTCCACTTTCTTAGGAGAAGGAGCTCTGAAATTCTATCATTTGTCAAGCTATATTAATATCAGCTTTGTTGCGTTCTAGCTGATTTAATAGAAAAATGGGAGTGATTAATAATTGTTAGTTTTATGATAGATGTGATAAAATAAATCAGAAAAGAGTCTTGGAATGTTAAATATATTACAGCAAACACTATTAACCTATGTCTAAATCAAACCTGAATGCTTACAGCAAATTTCCACCCTTCATTATTAAAACATAACCCTAAAGGGATGAATTTCAAGCAAGTATCAAGACAAGATCTGGCACTTGTAATTGTACTTTCAACATAAGGTTATATACATTCCTGATGTGATGCCAATACGCTAGAGGGAATGTGTTCAATTTCCACCATGGTCAAAACTGACAAAGGTTTTACTGAAACTAGAGTGAACTGAAATCACTTCATGGTACACAAAAGTTAACTCCAAATCCCTTTATTTCTTGATTTAAAAAGAACTTATTTACTTGCGTAAAGAAAAATGTGATACTCATTTCAATGACCAACTCAGATTGGTATGAAATTGTTGCTTTTAACATCCACAAAGTAATGAATAACGATAATGATTAGGAGTTAATAGTTACTGAGCTCTCCTTACAAGCCAACACTGTTCTTTTTTTTTTTTTTCCTCTGCAACATTTGAGGTTGGACAACACTTTACAGAGGAAGCATCTGAGGCACAGAGAAGTTAAAAGATCATTTAAGACCATACATCTCACAAGCGAGTCCAAATCTGACAACCTGATACTGGAGCACACTCTGTCTCTGTTTCATGTTCTCTCTCTCCTTGAGCAGGGAAATAAAAGACTCATTGACGTTTATTGCTCAGTTCAAGAGCTAATTACTAAATGCAGATTGTGCATCCCTAAACCACAATGTGAACTAGCCAGCTATTTATTTGGGGGAACTAAAGAAGCCTTTAGCATGAAAACTCAATGGGCGTATAGCCCATGGCTATTCTTAGAACTTTACTAGAATATACATAGGAGAATATTGGGTTTCTCTTACTAGTGTAGAATAAGTAAGTAGGAAATATTCTACTAGTATAGAATAGCTCAGACACAGGTCTACAGCAGCCCTAAGGAAGCAATGAGAGGCAAAATTGTGCAGTGTACACAGCAGTATAGGAGAAAGGAAATCTGAATTCAAACTAGACCTTAGTTCCCTCATTTGCAACACACAGATCCTAATAACTTCTCTGTTTCTCTTTGGGTTATTATGGAGTAAAAATGAGGTAAGCATGGAAGTAGTCTGCAGACTGCCCCAGTCAACACAAAATAGGCATTGTTATGAAGTCAAAACTGAAACAATCAAGTGTCAGACAAAAGAAAGGACTCCTGGCTTTGAAGTCAAGGGGAGAAGATCCACATGACCAGATCAACTGTACTAGGAAAAATACTACTGCTTCAGCTTCATTTTTCCCCCGGCCTGCCTACAGAAGCATGCCTTGTCACAACACCAAAGTAAAGTAAATTAAGTGATTGCATCGGAGAACCAGATTTCCTGTCCCTTATACACATCAGCCTTCTTTGGACCACTGTAGGATGATCAACAAATTACAAGAGACGTTTTCAGTACTTGAACTTTTAAAATAAGATAAAGTTTGAATGAGAAGAAATGCAGTACAGCACAAAAGCAAAATTGTGTTCATTCTCCAAGATCTGTTTCTCCCCTATATTCATATTTACATGTAGTGAATAGTGTTTAAGTTGCATGTTCTGATCTTTCACCGTCTTATTTCTTAATTGACATTGTATCCTTTACTTCCTTAGTTTGTAACTTAAAAAACAAACAGACAAAACAAAAATGTTGTAGGTAATAAGAGTGACAGGCAATTTGACAGTCATTCCTCCAATATTCTCATGAGGAAGAATGAATACAATTTTGCCAGAAATTTTAAAAAAAAAAGCTATTTTGGACAAAAGGAACAAGATAAACAGAGACTTTCATGTTCATCTTTACCGTATCACATCAGCTTCCACTTACTGTATTCCCTGTAACAACTTATAACGTAAGTTAAGTGATCCTATTTCAGTTAATCCTATAGGAGCTCTATACTGTATTATTACTCCTTGCTTTAGATAAAACAAGTGAAGCTTATAGAGACAGATGCCACAGATATTTTTATAAGGCCACATTTGTGTCCTGGCTGCTTCATTCCTAAGCCTGATCTTAAATACTTTCTGCCTTCCATTACAGAACACTTTTCCTGAGCTTCCTTTGGGTATGGAGCCCCAGCATGGCTGAATAAAAAGCAATGGTGAATGGGTATGAACTGGAAAGAGATGTTGCCAGGAGATGATGGAGAAGCCTGACAGGTTGATGTTGGTACATTGGTAACAGACTGTGAAGTTCCTCCTGTCTTGCAGAAAAATTTATTCTGCATATGAGAAAATAAAACTTTTGTGAATTATACACTACTCTTTGGGTAGGGACTTATGGAGAGAGGTAAGGGAGCTTCAGGAAGTGAAAGAGAGAAGCTTCAATAAAATACTGGGAAAACTGAGTAAATATCTAAACTTAGATATAAGAGACACTTCTTAGAAATCCAATTACTTTAAAATATCCCATGGTTTACTTCAAAATACCATGGAAACCATATAATACCTATAGATTTCCTTTTTTTTAAGACTATTTTTTAATGTGGACCATTTAAAAAATTTTAGTGAGTTTGTTACAATATCGCTTTTGTTTTATGTTTTGGATTTTTGGCCATGAAGCACATGGAATCAGCTCTCTAATCAGGGATCAAATCTGCATCCCCTGCATTGAAAGGCAAAATCTTAATCACTTGACCACCAGGGAAGTCCCCTTATGTTATTTTCAAATATGTCAGTAAACAGCTAGCAAATAATAACAACACTACTGTATACTCATGTGCTTATTCCTTAGAAAATACTGATTGAGTTACAACTACAGGCTAATTAATTAGGAAAACTCTAAAATAGAAAAAAATATAGAATCATATAATCACAAAACACCACTGAATAACAGAGAATTATGTCCAGGAACAGAAAGATTAAACAAATTCATCAGTCTCAAAAAGCAAGCTAGGCAGAGACCTGGGAATGAATAGAATTCTTAGCCCCAACCAAAGCCGGGTCTTCTAATAAATGTATTCATAAATTCTAATAAAGTCTTTAGTGAAAATGGGAGGAAGAAATGTTTTCTGAAAGCCCATTATAAGCAATTCAGCTAGATACTTTAAGTTTTTGTTTAATTCTCACAAAGCATCACTCTTTGGCCATATGATCCCATATGCCAGAGGAAGAACTGAATTCTCTGAAAAGATTGATTTAATGAAAGGATCAGAGTTCCAGCCTTGACTTGTAAATGACTATGTGACTTTGAAAACAATCTCCTGATCTTTATGTGCTTGCATCCTTTTGTATAAAATAGAGAAAATGGGCCAAGTGGACAGGACAAATTGCCTCATTAGATGAGAAGATTCATTGTGTGTGAACACGTGGATAAGCAATATGTGTGTGCCTGGTGTGACCCGATGGGTAACACTATGAAAGTCTCCAGGTCCGTGATTCTCTGCCCATGATTGCCAGAATAGAAAAGAACTTCAATTCTGACAAGTGTGGGGAGAAGACCCAGCTGGTGGGGTCTGAACAACACTGGAAAGGGTGGGAACCACGGAGCTGGGGACCCTCAGGATGGTCGGGAAGGAAGAAATCAGGCTGTGAGAAAGGATGACTATGGTGTGTACAAGCACAGTGCATGTGGCCATCAGCCTTAGCCATTTCTAAGAGGCCCCAACTCTTAGAAATATCCTCCAACTCTAGTTCAAACCCAGATACAGCATAGGTTATGTACGGAAGATTTATCCTGTGACGGCAGCTGATGTTTGAAAAGCTAACAAAGATTCTAAAGTAACTAATAGCAGCAGCAGATGTGCCAAGTGAGTAGTGCTTTACACTGCTTTCACGAGAATGTTCATTTTCTGGAAAACTTTCTCTCTGGAACTCTCAAAAAACACGTAAAAAGCAAATAATAATAATAATAATCTGTCATAACTAATGCAGAGATTGCTTAGAATATCACAGAATGTGCCAGATAATGTGGCTTTGACATTGTAACAAAAATTTAATTCCTTGATTTTATGCTGAAGTTATTAACTGACTTCCCTTAGTTAAACATCATTTGCTAAACTACTTTGTTTAATCTGGTAAAGTAATATGGCCTAATACTTATTTTACATGGCCCTAACATTTAGGAAAAAAAATATCTCAAACGTTCTATTATTTAATATAAATTATTATATTATTTTGCATGCTTTCCTCTGCTATCTTATGACATAAATCATATTCTGGTTTCTTTATAAAGTTTTCAATTCCTTATTTAATGAGAGTGGAGACTGTATGGGGAAATGAGATAAGACAGTTAATTATGGAAAATACTACCCTAAAAGAGTTGCCTAAATATAAATATAAAGGTGGCAAAGTCAAATTTGAATTTCAGATATAAACAATAAAATCAACATGAATTATTGAACATAGCAATGCTAAAAATTATTCATTGTCTATCTAAAATTCAAATTTAACTGGATATTCTATATTTTTACTTGCCAAATCTAACAGTCCTATACCTAAACTCCATGTTATGTAGTACAAGTGTTTGACTCTGTGCAACCCCATGGACTGTAGCCTGCCAAGTTTCTCTGTCCATGGAATTCTCCAGGCAAGAATATTAGAGTGGGTAGCCATTCCCTTCTCCAGATCTTCCCGACCCAGGGATCCTGAAACCATCTAAAGAAAGAAAAAAGCCTACCTTCCCTGTACCCCGACAATCATCCACCAAATCTGAAAACATCTACTCTGAAGGCATAGAGCTTTCAAAGCTATCAGTTAAACAGCATTTGAAAATCATCAAGGTCAGTGTATCAGCTCCTAAAATCCCTGACACAATCACGAATAGAATAATAGGTGCTTAGGACCAAATAGATAAAGATGCAATTTCCTGGAGAGTATTTAAGAACTCATCCAGGACCCAGCAAGGCGATGTGGACTTTCTGTAGGTTCGTGGGACGTAATCAGGGCAACAGTTAGTGGATATCAGACCCTACAGGCATAATGCCACTGAACTTTAGATGCCAATGCTGCTTCCTCCCTGGAAGTTTTCCTGCTTTGGGGACTCATTCAATACTCTGATATAGCACCGTATCCAGCCTGGGGAAAAGAGCCATGTTTAAAACCTCACAAATTCTGAACTTACTTTAAAACCCTCCTATTATCTAAAATCAAAAGTGGTTGTAATGAACTACTGAATATGCTTTTACTGGACGAGCATGGCAAACTGAACTTAGCTTTTTACAGATGAACCAAATATTGACTTAATCATGAAACATAGGGAGCCACCCAAATTTCAGTGAGAAATATTTAATGCAAATTAATCTTATCTCACAGGCAAAGTGGGATACCCTCACTGATAATGAGATGATCAGCTTTATATGAAAATAAAACTGTTGGAAAGTAATTATAGAACTGACTTCACTTCTTATGGCAACACCTGTCCAAGATAATCACCAAGATTGTGTGTGCGTGTATGTGTGTGTGTGTGTGTGTGTGAGCACATGCACATGTGTTCAGTCATGTACAACTCTTTGTGATTTCGTGGAAAGTAGTCTGCCAGGCTCCTTTTTCCATGGGATTTCATAGACAAGAATACTGGGGAGGGATGCCATTTCCTTCTTCAGGGGATCTTCCTGACTCAAGGATCCTTTGTGTCTCCTGTATCAGCAGGCAGATTCTTTTACTACTGAGACACTTGGGAAACATCACGAAGATTAGCAAACTATTAATATATTAATTGCACTGTAGCTAAAACTTTCCAATTTCTTATGAAGTAAAGTCTACATTTCTGCAGTAGCTCTCATTAATTTAATTAATCAATAATTCATTCAGTTATCTAGTAAATATAGTATTCTTACTTTCAGCACTTGGCTGGAGCTTCCCTGGTGGCTCAGACGGTAAAAGCATCTGCTTGCAAGGCAGGACACACGGGTTTGATCCCTGGGTCAAGAAGATCCCCTGGAGAAGGAAATGGCAACCCACTCCAGTATTCTTGCCTGGAAAATTCTATGGATGGAGGAACCTTGTAGGCTACAGTCCATGGGGTCACAAGGAGTCAGACACAACTGAGCGACTTCACTTTCACTTTCATGTTAGATCTGAGAAAGGGACTCTTGCGCAGTAAGGCAGACACAATACAAGAGAGAAAAGGAAAGAGAGGGAAGGAGTGAGAGAGAAAGACACAGACAGACAGGCAGAGACAGAGACAAAGAGATAGTGGCAAGGAGAGGCACTGAGAGAGACATCTTCTCCTTGGGAAGGACTAGCTTAAGAAGACTGTGCTACTTCTCCTTCCCTGGAATTCCGTTTACAAAAATTCCTCTGTGCGTATGTTAGTTGCTCAGTTGTGTCTGACTCTTTGCGACCCCATGGACTGTAGCCCGCCAGGCTCTTCTGTCCATGGAATTCTCCAGAAAAAAATACAGGAGTAGGTAACTGTTCCCTTCTCCAGGGGATCTACCTGACTCAGGGATTGAACCCAGGTCTCCCACATTGCAGGCAGATTCTTTACCATCTGAGCCAACAAGGAAGCACTAAATTTCCTGTTCAGTTCAGTTCAGTCACTCAGTCGTGTCCGACTCTTCGCGACCCCATGAATCACAGCACGCCAGGCCTCCCTGTCCATCACCATCTCCCAGAGTTCACTCAGTCTCACATCCATCGAGTTAGTGATGCCATCCAGCCATCTCATCCTCTGTCATCCCCTTCTCCTCCTGCCCCCAATCCCTCCCAGCATCAGAGTCGTCCAGTGAGTCAGTTCTTCACATGAGGTGGCCAAAGTACTGGAGTTTCAGCTTCAGCATCATTCCTTCCAAAGAAATCCCAGGGCTGATCTCCTTTAGAATGGACTGGTTAGATCTCCTTGCAGTCCAAGGGACTCTCAAGAGTCTTCTCCAACACCACAGTTCAAAACCATCAATCTTCGGTGCTCAGCTTCCTTCACAAAGTTTAAATGGTTAATTTTCTATCTGTGGGAATGCTGCTGTTTGTTTGTTTGTTTGTTTTTCTTTTTGTTTTTTCCATATTACATACTTTTAGTTTCTCAAGAGTCTGGAGAAGTACTATAGGATGGAATTGTTAGCCCTATTTTACAGATGGAAAAACTAAGGCACTTATGCAACTTATCACAAACTGCCTGTATTCAAAGTAAGAAGACAAAAAGACAACTTCAGACATAGGAAGAGGGACTATTTCCTTTCTTAGAAGGAAAAGGTGAGGTTTCTTGTCTACTATGATCTGCCAGTGAGGAGACTATCTGAAATGCAACTTTTTCAAATCAGCAAAGCCATGATTAAATCAGCAAAGCCATGATACTCAGGAATCAAGGGGGTGGGCCCAGAGAAAAATCACTCCTCTCAATATGGCTGACTTTACAAAGATAAACCCCACAGCATTGAATCTGTGGGACGTTTAATCAGTAAACTACTCTTCATTATTTAATATGTATAATGATGGCCATAATAATTATATCTTTTAATTCCTATTATCTACTAGGCACCACGCCTGCTACATGCTGTATAGGTAAAGTCTTTTCATCTTCACAAAATCCTTGCAGGGCCAGTATCATAATTTTTACTTTACAGATGAAGGTCGTGAAGTACTGATGATAAGATCAGCTTTTGAAGTGGTGCCTGACTCAGACTTGTTATAAATCCAGGCGTGCCAGACTCCAGGATTAGAGTTCAAGCACCTTATTCTGGAAAATGGGTAACAGTCAAAAACCATGCTCTAGGTTTACTATGCAATGAAAGCCCAAGCTAGTCTGGAGCAGGGGTGATCTTTCTGAGGCCACTGAAATTCTATCAGAAAATGGATGCCTTCTGGAATAGGTGATGATGCAGATGGGAAATCTGAATAACACTGAGGACTTTTTCAAACTACACCCACCACCTGCCCCACTTGCCCATCCCCCTGCAGGTTTGTAAGCAATAGAGTTGAGAAAACACTGTTCTAAAAGATCTTAAAACTCAGAGCAAGGCAAGGTTAAATAAAGTGTCAAGCTAATAATATTAGAAAAGCAAGAAAGAAAAAGGAGGTTTCTCTGAGTTACCAGATGATGTAAGAAACAATGGTGTTGTTGTTGTTGCTGTGAAAGTCACTCAGTTTTGTCTGACTCTTTGAGACCTCATTGACTGTAGCTTGCCAGGCTCCTCTGTTCATGGAATTCTCCAGACAAGAATACTGGTATGGGTTGCCATTCCCTCTCCAGGGGATCTTGCTGACCCAGGGATTGAACGTGGGTCTCCTGGATTATAGCAGATTCTTTATCATCTGAACAACTGTAGATATTTCCCAAATATCAGTAAATTATTCTCACGTAGCTGTTGAGTAAGGTTTATTGTACTCCAATGTTTTGAAGGCTTTAAAACAGAAGTAATTGTTCATGGAATAGAAAGATACCATCCATGTTTCTCTTTACCATTAGATCAACTTTTTAGCACACTGAGTTGATAAATTCTCAGTTAAAGGTAAATTTATTGTTTTAATGTAGGTGTGGCAACCTTATACTATTCTGTATTTTACAAAATCAGAAATGGAAAAGAGCCATTGAACTTTTGTTGTGTCGGTCTCTAGACTGAAAGAAACACTGGTCCAGGAAGTCTCTAGAAACACAAAAGTGGGCCAGTCAGGTCAAATAGTGAAGCTGCATTTTCACTTTAAGGGGAGCAGAGCAAATCTTCCTTTCAAACTTTTACTGTGGGTACTAACCACTTCTGAGTTGCTAAGCTTCAAGTCACTGGAGACATATAACAAAATAGCTCAAATTAACTTCTCTGGTGCAAGATGAATTTCTTCCAGTCTTAGGATTTACCATTTATGTGATTGTAGGAAACTATATAAACCTGACTGTGGTTTTCTCACTTTTAAAAGAGGATTGATACTATTAGAGTAAAATTTCTATTTTTTTCCCCCAGGTTTTCACGTGAGATAAGTCCTTTTATTGAATACGGGACTGGCAATGGTCTATTCAGTTTTTATAAATTGTACTCATAATATATTGCTTCAATGGACTCCACCCATTCAAAAGCAAGAATACATAAAGGCACTGATACAGGAAACAGAGATGGTTCAAATCTATATTTTTATAAGCTTTTGTAATAATTTACAGTTGAAAGTTCAAATTTAATATGACAGGGATTTCAGCTATTTAATTTTATGGAATCTTTCTAAGAAATTAAGCTATTTATTTTATCAACCATGTTCCATAGGTTTAGCTAATTAAATTATGCATTATTAATTAAATTACATATAAATTACATATTGCACAAAGTTGAACTAAAATTTTAACCTTAATTATATAAATAAAATTTATTCTTATTTTTTTTTAATTTTTATTTTTACTTTATTTTACTTTACAATACTGTATTGGTTTTGCCTTACATCAACATGAATCCACCACGTGTGTACATGCGTTCCCAAACGTGAACCCCCCCGCCCACCTCCCTCCCCACAACATCCCTCCAGAAATACAAGGGATCATAAGAGACTACTATCAGCAATTATATGCCAATAAAATGGACAACTTGGAAGAAATGGACAAATTCTTAGAAAAGTACAACTTTCCAAAACTGAACCAGGAAGAATTAGAAAATCTTAACAGACCCATCACAAGCACGGAAATTGAAACTGTAATCAGAAATCTTCCAGCAAACAAAAGCCCAGGTCCAGACGGCTTCACAGCTGAATTCTACCAAAAAAATTTAGAGAAGAGCTAACACCTATCCTACTCAAACTCTTCCAGAAAATTGCAGAGGAAGGTAAACTTCCAAACTCATTCTATCAGGCCACCACCACCCTAATACCAAAACATGACAAAGATGCCACAAAAAAAGAAAACTACAGGCCAATATCACTGATGAACATAGATGCAAAAATCCTCAACAAAATTCTAGCAATCAGAATCCAACAACACGTTAAAAAGATCATACACCATGACCAAGTGGGCTTTATCCCAGGGATGCAAGGATTCTTCAATATCCACAAATCAAACAATGTAATTCACCACATTAACAAATTGAAAAATAAAAGCCACATGATTATCTCAATAGATGCAGAGAAGGCCTTTGACAAAATTCAACATCCATTTATGATAAAAACTCTCCAGAAAGCAGGCATAGAAGGAACATACCTCAACATAATAAAAGCTATATATGACAAACCCACAGCAAACATTATCCTCAATGGTGAAAAATTGAAAGCATTTCCCCTAAAGTCAGGAACAAGACAAGGGTGCCCACTTTCACCGCTACTATTCAACATAGTTCTGGAAGTTTTGGCCACAGCAATCAGAGCAGAAAAAGAAATAAAAGGAATCCAAATTGGAAAACAAGAAGTATAAATAAACTTTATAATTTGAAATATATATGTGGATGTATACATTTAAAATATTTGTAAGAGAAAGCTTACAATTCTAGCAGAATGTACTAATTAATTAGCTTCTGGCACCTTAAAAAGTATTAAACAAATAACCAAAGTTATTCTTAACTTTTTCAGGAAGCCATGGAGTCCCATGATAATCTGACAAGAACTAGGACTTTTTCTTCAGTAAAATAAACACATCCACATACCTCTAAAGAATTATAAATATTTTCAAAAGGCACAGAGACTCAACAAGTTTATTCTATGGCTCCTTATGGATTTCTGGTTCTTAAATCAACAATACTTTTTTTTTTTGCTAGTGTGAGACCTAAGGTATTTACTTTCTAATTAGATTTGTATTGATCAAATGCTTCAGGAAAAAAAAAAAAACTGCAAACCTCTGTAGTTTCTAATTTTTGGACTTCTTTTTTTAAAATAAAGTTTTAAAATTCCATCAAACTAAATCTATACTCAAAAAAGATCAAAGTAAACAAACAAATTAAAAACAAAAATGAACTCCTACCACTTCACATTTCCCTAGCCATTCTTCCCCTAAATCTTAATTCAACTACAGAGAAAATACCCATAGCTATTCACCACTTTACAGAGTATCTGACAGTTTAAACAAATGTCACCAGCATGCTAAAAGCAAGTAAAGTACTTTCTAAAACTGTGCTGTCCAATATACTAGCTACTATCCACATATAGCTATTTCAATGTTAGCTAACTGACATTAACTAAATTTAA
Source organism: Capra hircus (assembly GCF_001704415.2). Lineage (NCBI taxonomy): Eukaryota > Metazoa > Chordata > Mammalia > Artiodactyla > Bovidae > Capra > Capra hircus. The sequence goes on from NC_030808.1 coordinate 19,034,112, forward strand.
AATTCAATTCTTCAGTCACAGTAGGCACATATGCCTAGTGGTTACTGTTTTGGACAGTTTAGGAAGCATTTTCATCATCTCAGAAAGTTACAGAACACCAAAGTATTTCTGTTCCCACCCTTACTATGAATGTTTGTTGGTAGTCACTTATGTTTATTGCCAAATCGGTTTATGCCAGTTGGCTTAATATAAAATTGTGTAATTTAATTAAATGTTATATAAATAAATTTAAATATGAGTGTAAACGAATAGGAGGTGTTCTAAACCTGAAATTTTTGGAAAGACAAAATTCAGTTACTTTAAAAAAATACTATAGCTTTAAATATACTCTTGCCTGGAAAATTCCATGGATGGAGGAGCCTGGTAGGCTACATTCCATGGGGTCGCAAAGAGTTGGACATGACTGAGCAACTTCAATGTCAAATATCAAGACATTAGAAAAAAGTCATAGAGAAAAATGAGAATTTGCTCTCTAATTTCTTTGTGTTGGATTTCCAATTAAACACATTTATAAAGCAATCAAAATTAGAAATCAAAGATGAATTATGGGATATACAGAAAGCAAAGATGACTAAAACTAACATCTATAATCAGCAATCTAAGCATCACTGACTCAATGGACGTGAGTCTGAGTGAACTCCGCAAGATGGTGATGGACAGGGAGGCCTGGTGTGCTGCAATTCATGGGGTCGCAAAGAGTTGGACACGACTGAGCGACTGAACTGAACTGAAGTGAACTGAAACTCAGAAATAGTTATTGGCTAACTTAAAAACACTGTCAGGACTTCCTTGATGGTCCACTGGTTAAGAATCCCCCTGCCAATTCAGGGGACATAGGTTTGATCCCAATACATGGGATCCAGAAGGATCCCACATGCCACAGGGTAACTAAGGCCCTGTGCTGCACCCACTGAGCCCATGCACAACAGCTATTGAAGCCCACACCCTAGAACCCTTGTTGCTCTGCAACAAGAGAAGCCATTGCAATGAGAAGCCCACAACTAGAGAGGAGCCCTCACTTGATGCAACTAGAGAAAGCCTGTGAGCAGCAGCAAAGACCCTGCATAGTAAAAAAACAAAAAAATAAAATCTGCAAATAACTACATTATCAAATTTTAAAATTTAAATGAAATATGTATTTATGCATGTATTTAAGAACTGTTTCTTTAAAAGGCTTTGTGAATTTACTTATCAACTACTGATCCCAACTGCATTAAACAGATATAGCAAAACTGCAAACACATGCCTTCTTTATTACTATAAACTCAGCATTTTCATAATTGATTGTGTCATTCTTATTTGCCAGATTTAAGTTTTTTCAATTAAATCATATTGAAAAATTTATACACAGGGACTTGACCTAATTCCAGATTTATACATAACTTGTCTTTTAATTATAACACAAAATATAAGTCTAGCCAGTAGCCTGAGTTTCTAAGACTTTATACAGTGACAAGAACACTCAACTTTTAATTTGTTCACTCTATCTAACCTTTTGATTTTTTTCTGACTTGAGATTTCTATCTCTCCATTAATCTATAATATTAATTACTTGAGAAATAAAAAGTATAAGAATCTCATTGTTTTGAACATCAAGATTTAGATGCAAATGAAAATCTACACAATAGGACTACTACAATTTATACTACTGCATTCTGTTCATTAAAATAGCATCAAAATAATCAGTAGTTTCTGCTTGACCAATGACTATTTTTCATAAATCAATTACATTCAGAGAAATATTTAGACTGTCATGAATCATACATGCCTATTTGGAGTAACAGTATAAGCATGTAAGTGTGCACTAACGTATTATTTTTATATACCTTAGAATGACCTGAAAGTACCAAAGATACTCCCAATTATCTAGTTCAACCATAAGAAAACATGTGGTTAAATTCATAATAAAGAAACAAAACAGATTTATTGCAATTTTGGTTTACTGTTTGATGCCTTCATACCAAAGATGAAGAACTGGTTGCCTCTGGGGGCCAAATTTAGATTGATGGATAAAATCATGTTGGAATATCTGGAAAGCAAGCATGCCTTCTTTAGTCTACCACATTGCCCAGTTTCTTCCTCTTGTCTTTAAGTCTGGCTTATTACACAGCCAAGACCCTGAAGTTATTTAAATTCATGGCCCTTCGTAAGGTGTTTTACATAATGATATATTGCATATATCATAGGGGCATAGGTAATTTAGCTCTGAAGCTGGACTTAGTTATGGCTACCATTTCATATTAACTTCCATTCTCCTAAGCAACACAATGCTAAGAGGTTAACCAGTTCATGTGTGCATGTGTGTGTGTGTTTGCGTGCATGTGCGTGTGCTCAGAGTTCTTCCCTTTTCACTTAAGATATACCACCAATTGCTAGGCCATACTCCTCTTCCTGGAGAATGATTCTGAAAGAAGGAGAAATATCACTGTGCAAATGGAGCGTAAAATCCTCTCTATGCTTAGAAGAATAAGAGTGCACTGGTACTAGAAAAGAAACAATCAAATGGATACAGAGTTTATTTTAAATAATATTAAGCATATACCTATCATATTTGAATCTGAAGATAGTTCTACTCGTGGTCTTTCAGAAATAAAGCCTTATTTAATTTCAATCAGTTAATCAAAATTAATTATCCAAAAATGCTACTCAAGAGATACATTGCTTCTCAAGAACACGAGATACATTTTCTTGGATAGGTCACTAATCTGGATAGAAAAATGGCCTATGTCTGTAACTAGTGGATTGACCCTTTTCAAAATTATTAAAGATTCAGGGCTCTATTTTGGTCACTTGGAAATTAAGCCAGTTGATTTCTAAGGTTCTTGCCATTTACAAATCTAGATTTTACTTTTAATTTCCATCAAGTACTCCTTAAGTGTCAACTACAAGTAAAAGTTTACATGAACTATATGGCCTAAAGTCTAACTTTATCACTAACTATTTAAACATATAAAAAGTAAGGGGAAATACAAGGCTGAATATGATTGGCATAAATAAAGTGCTCCAATAGTTCATAGTGAAAAGAAGATTTAAGAGGAAAGAAACAGATGCAAGGAAGAAACATTGCTAGTTTATTTAACTCACACATTCCACATAGCTTACAGTGAGAAATGTTAATAGACATTTCTCCAAAAAAGACAGCCAGGAGGCACATGAGAAGATGCTCATCACTAATTATTAGAGAAGTGCAAACCCAAACTACAATGAGATATCCCTTCATACCAATTAGAATGGCCATCATCAAAAAATCTACAAAACATAAATGTTGGAGAGGGTTTGGAGAAAAGTGAATCCTCCTACACTGCTGGTGGGAATGTAAATTGGTACAGCCGATATGGAGAACAGTATGGGTTTCCTTAAAAAATAAAAATAGAGCTACCATATGATAATGGCAATCCCACTTCTGGGCATATGCCCTGGCAGAAACATGGTTCAAAGGATACTTGCACCCCAACCTTCACTGCAACAAATGTAAATTGGTACAGCCGATATGGAGAACAGTATGGGTTTCCTTAAAAAATAAAAATAGAGCTACCATATGATAATGGCAATCCCACTTCTGGGCATATGCCCTGGCAGAAACATGGTTCAAAGGATACTTGCACCCCAACCTTCACTGCAACACTGTCTACAATAGCCAAGACAAGGAAGCAAGGTAAATGTCAACAGATGGATGGATGAAGATGCGGTGCACCAATAGAATGTTACTCAGCCATTAAAAGGAATGACGTAATACCATTTGCAGCAACACGGATGGACCTGGAAAGTGCCATACTAAATGTAGTAAGTCAGACAGACAAAGTAAAATATCATATGATCTTGCTTATATGTGGAATCTAAAAAAATGAAACAAATAACTTATTTACAAAACAGAAATAGAGTCACAGAGAACAATCTTATGGTTACTAGAGGGGAAGGATGACAGGGGAGGGCTAGATTGGGAGTTTGGGATTGACAGGCCCACACTACTCTACTAAAAATAAGTAACTAGCGAAGATCTACTGTATAGCACAGGGACTTCTGCCCAACATTCTCTAATAACCTAAATGGGAAAAAGAATTTGAAAAAGCATAGATACACGTATATGTATAACTGAATCACTGTGTTGTACACTAAAACAACATTGTCAATCAACTATGCGCCAGTATAAAAACAGAACAAAATGAAGGAACACACAAGGCAACGCCAACTTAAAAATTAGGAACCACCATCAAATTGATTTCATGAAAGTTAAAAGTGATAATCTTAATTTCTCTTAAATTCTAAACAAACATTTTGAAGAAGTCCACTTAAATATAAAATTACTTCACAGTATCACATAATGTTTTTATTTCATTAAAAGTTCTATTTATTCACCAAAGGGTTCCACAATTCATCCTATAACCTGAGCACTATGGTAAGAGTTGTTATATTTGAAAGACACATTACTGCACTCAAGGGGCTTAGATGTATTATAAATAATAGAAATCAGTTAGTTTCATAAATAACTTTCAATGGCATATGATAGACTTGGTCCAGATAGATTATTAATCACAACAATGTTAGAAACAAACAAAAAACTCCTCATCCCATAACGATATACTCTGGAGTCTGGAAATATATTGAATAACACAGGGCTTTACTGCTGAAGAGTAGTTTATTTTAAGATGTGTATAATTTCGATTGCCCATACATGATTTTAAAGTTTAACTCAGTGCAACAGCTTAAAAAATATATGTACATCGCTGGAGGTAACAAAGCAGTCACAGTGCCCTGGAACACTTGGATATACTACTGAAGGAAGTTAGAGAAAAAGCCTGTGGGGAAAAAAGGCTGCAGTGGCTACGGGAATTTATAAACTGAGAAATTCCCTTTTAGAGAAAGAATAAAAGCTTTGTGGATGAAGAAGTGATACCTGTGGATCTTGAAGAACGTGATGTCAATTAGTAGCAGGTTTGCTTGGAAGTAGTAGTGGGTGATAGGAATTGGTAAGCGAGTGAGAAATAAATGTTCTCTTGCTTATGTCGAATCTTCACTTAATGATTTTCATGGGTGTTTCCTATGGGTCTTTTACGGAGCTGGTGTGAGTACAGGTTAAGATCAGTGACCTCAAGAGTGACTCCTATAATCTGAGAAGAAAAACTAGAAATGCTCAGGGTGTCAGAAGCCTGAATCACATCATCTAGGGAATCACCTAGGCTCATGAGTCAGCATTTGGTAATAGGCAAAAGAGAAACAAAATGAGTATTTACAGAAAGTGACTCACTTATTCTAATAACATAGTTCATGAACCGTTGGCTCATGTTCAAGAAGACCCAGTCCAATTGCCAAGAGATTTATCTGATTCTCTCATAGTTACTTTGGCCAATTTAGTTCATCATATTATGAGCTAAATTAGACTTTTCTGGTAAGGTTCAGTCAATTACTTTGCAGTTGGTTTTCCTTTCCTTTGCTTCTTTCTTCTCTTCTTTTCTCCCTCTCCCCTTCTTTCTTTCCTCTCACTCCTTTCTACCTCATTCCACAAAGCATTTAAGGTCAGTCAGCCACTATGAACCTAAACTTAGTATCCCCAAACACCAAGAGATAATAGTTAAGTAACATATGATTTGCTGATATTTGTTTCCTGAATTTTCACACTTCCTTTGTTACCAAATGTGAAAAGGTTAGAATGGAGTAAAACTTGACCACTTTCAATTCAGAAAGAAATTATGTGAATCTGCAGAGTTGTCCCCCAGCTGAACGCTAAATTTCTAAATGTACAGTGTTTCTCCATGGTTTCTTAGTTATAATTTAACTATTCCTAGATATGGACCCTGAAAATTAGTTTCTTCAAAAAATAATCTTTTTAATTTGTATATTTCTTTGCCACTTTTTTTTTCACAGAAATAAAGGATCTGGAAGAAAACTTTACTATTAAACACTAGTGAAAGCATAATTCTCTCAAGTAGCAGTCTCTTTGTTTTCTTCACTGAGGCTAATTACATCCTCTGCCCTGTAGACTTGGTATGATTTCTGCAAGACCAACACAATGGATCATAGCTACATCGTTATCATTTTTTCAGTTATTCTTTCATACTGTTCGCTTTAGATATTTAGATATTTAGATAGCACTTTTATAAGATTATCCTTACACTGCATATCATAGTTGACTTCTGCTGTCTACTTAACTATTGCCCTGCACAGAAACAGGCATTTATTGGAAATAGTATTGCATTTGGCCCTCAATGTGTACATGACTTTTCTCCAAATCTGTATACAGAGTATTGGGCTATACACACATATACTTATACACACACAAGGTCACAAAGAGTCGGACACAACTTAGCACCTGAACAACAACAAAGAGGAACTACATTCTCAAGAGTTAAACTTATAAAGGTGTAATTGTTTACAACTCAGTTGTCTGTTTCTTCCAACCTCTCTTTCTCGCTCTGTGTATCCTGACCCTTGTTCATTATCTCTTGATTAGTCCTTGAAGAGACTTTTCTTTCTTAGAGACTACTAGTTTTTGACTTCCGCATACCAGTCAAATAATTATGCTTGAAATCACTGGTCTTCAACATTCTAAGTCTCACGTGTTCTTACCCTTGGGGATTAGAAAGTTCCTTCTTTACCTCCATTGTTCCTAAACTCTAGATTCTGAGACATGGGCATGCTAGAGTGTTCTATAGAAAGCTCACCCCACTCCAGTACTCTTGCCTGGAAAATCCCATGGACAGAGGAGCCTGGTAGGCTGCAGTCCATGGGGTCGCGAAGAGTCGGACACGACTTCACTTTTGACTTTTCACTTTCGTGCATTGGAGAAGGAAATGGCAACCCACTCCAGTATCCTTGCCTAGAGAATCCCAGGGATGGGGGAGCCTGGTGGGCTGCCTTCTATGGGGTCTCAGAGTCGGACACGACTGAAGCAACTTAGCAGCAGCAGCAGCATGGCTCTTAACAGATAATTGTATCCAAATCATTTTCTTAAGCATTCAATGTTTCAATCTGGGAGTTTAAATAAGTTATAATATCTACAGTTGTTTAATCCTGTGGCTGAAAAATGATCTATATAAATTATAGCATTCACTGTCAGTAAAGTAGGCACACAGCTGATGGACTCCAAAAGAGACCAATTTTCTTTGTACAGAGAGAATATTGTGGGTGCCTTTCCTTCAAACAAAAATTTAATCCTCAAATTATACTTCATATACTTGTTATTAATTTCTTAATATATTTCTGGTTTAGTTGTTCCTCTTTACTCAACAGTTAAAGTTTTAAAAAAATAAAAAGTAAATGGTAAGGAAAGTATACAGAATACAAAAAGCTGGTTTATAAGACTTATGCTAAAAGGAAAATTATTCATCTGGAAATCAAGGAATTTAAAAAGTCAAAAGAAATGTACATAAGCAAAATTTAGGATTATAAACTACAATGAACTTATTAATAAAAATGAATGTGGCCCACTGTTTTTATTCTAGGGAAAAAGCAGTCCTAAATTAAATTGTATGTCTATGAGGAGTAGACATACTCAACACAGACCATAAACAAGTCAAGTATATTACTGATGCACAGCACTCTCTGAATTAAATTTAGGTATGCTTTAAGACAAATAATAATTAAGAAAACCCCTCAGATTTATGGCCGTTGTTGTAATTCATTCAAATGTTCAATAGAAATTCATCACAGAGAGATCTTCTACTCCATTCATTCATTCATCCAATAAATCAATAGATCTTATTATGTGTAAGGCATTGCAGGGGATACAATGAAAAATACGGCATGGACTTTGCCCTCAAGGGGCTTACAGTCTAGTATGGAAAAAATAAACAACCACATAGATAGCTGTAACATAAGGGAGAAAGTGATGTGTCATAAGAAAGACTCAGACAATGTGCTGTGAAAGCCATTGACATTTGCAGACTTTTTTTGATTACTACAGTGTTCAAGTAGCCAATAAAAACAGAAAGACCAATGACAAGTTTGCAAAACTAAATGCCAAATTTTGTGAATCTATGGATGATGAAAGCTGCAATATTTATGCAGTGTAAGTCACTACTCCCCAGTTCTTAAATATGTTTGACTATAGAGTAACAACCGATCAGAAATACCATCTTGCCAGTTTATAAGCAGATGCAAATACAATAATCTCATGCTTACAGATAAAAGATAATTTTAATTATCTAAAATACTCATGACACATAACCTTCTTGCACAGAAATTGGCTCAATCAGATTAAAATGATGAAGAATTCCTCGATGGCTCAAGTGTGCTCCAAGGAAAGCTAGAAGGTTGTACAGTTAACTCCCAGGGTGTAACTCTAAACCATACAACCTACTACCTCAACCCGGATGCACACAGCTTCCAGTGTTGCTTCAAACTCCTTATCATATCTTCAGTCAGCTCCTCCAAATATGGCAGCCATACACCTAAGGACTTAGCAAGGATGTAGATATAACTACATAATTATATATATAATCCTGACATTTTACTGATAAACTGAATTTGTGTGTACTAGGACTATCCTAACCTCTTCAGTTTCCAGCAAAGTTCATATAAAATGCCTTCTGACATCTCTCATGGCAAAATTCCACTAGAAATTAATAATATTAAAAGTCAATAGCAATTCAGCTTCATTTTTAAGGAGAAATAGGTTCAACAGTGACATATCCAGTTCACAGCCTTTAATTTTCTAATTGAAGTTAATGAAGTACACTAACGACTGGAATGTGAACAGAAGTTTCTGAACAGAATCTATGCAGATATTGGTTCAAACCTTGCTATAAAAAAAATTCAAGTTTTTAAAATAATTTATTATACTTGAATTTAAACTTCAGTGGCTGTGCTGAGTCTTCTAAAGTGGTCAACAACTGAAGCCTGCCTCAAAAGACAGGTGAGGATTTATATATATATATATATATAAGTATAAACAGTAAACAACTGGAGTTTAACAGGAGTTTGACTGAAATATTATATAACATCAATGTATAGTGCATTTTGTCAGATTACCACACTGACACAGACCCATAGAAGCGAGCTTGTGCGGTCCACTTCACCACAAGATCGGATCTACGGGTTTATGCCAATGGGCAACGTCTCACGTGGGCTCCCTAATAATGCAGAATTTGTTGTAAATATCTGATGAAATTAGGAGAGCAAAATAATAATATCAATACTTTAGCATAAATATTTAAATGCCAAAATGCTCTAAGGATGCATATTTCCAGTTAAAGGCCTTCATAAATACTCTACACTAAATACAAGTTATATACATGAGAATTTTTGAAAACAGTATATTGAAAGGTCTTTCACAGATTACTTTTGTTTTAAGAATGAATATTTTGGCATTAGACTATCCTAATTAATGATGAATTTTAAAAGAAAATAAAAAAGAATCCATATATGCATGCATGAATTATGTTATTGTGAGGCATGAATATAGTATTATGAGCCTATAATTAAGACCAAATTAACTATTAAGCTAATTGTGTTAGAGCTAGACAGCTTGTTTTAACTCATAAAACCTCAGTTAGTGGTTTCAAGGAACTGGTAATATTGTAACTTTCTCATAAAACAAGTAAGATTTTGTTGATTACACAAAGAGCACAGGAAGTTATTTAAATTCTTAAATATACATGTCTATAGTTAAATGAACAATATTTGGGTAAATTAATATCAGAAAACAAACATTAATGATACATTAATAGCATTATTACTACCACTATGCGCCAACATTTATACTCCAGATCAACTGCATGAAAGAGGATATCTTGTCCCTTAAACACAGTATATTGAAATTTATTTTTCAAAAAATATGTACTTAAAACATCCGATATGGCTACATACAACTCTCATCTGGTCAACAGGTTGGGCAAAAATAAATTATTATTAAAAATTTTTAAATCACAAAACAATAAGCAAATACACAAAGAGTAAACATAAAGCCACACACATACACATTTTTTAAAACTCCCAACTCAACGGCAACAAAATTATAAGTTGTACATTATTAATCGTTTCACTTATATCCACAATATTTAGCATGTTCAATTATATCTTCATTGTGAAAACTAATAGTACTGCATAAAAATTAATTAGTGTTTTTGCATGTTTTGAAATTAAAAAAATGTTTTTTACAGATTATAGATAATGTGGTCTACATAATTTTTACTATTTGTTTTCTAATTTTTCCCATGCTTATTAAAAACTATAGTAAAAACATCAACACTCAGGCATTCAAATGTAGTAAAAAATATTTCAACATATATTCATAAATTTAGACATGAAATCAAAGCAACATTTGTTTTGGGTTTTATCTTAACCATAAGAATGTATATTTTGGTTTCATTCTTTTAGTAGATCATAAAAAAAGAGCAGAACTTCATTCCCTTTCCCCAGATTTCACTTCCTTTTATATGGTGTGACAGACAAATGACAAAATATATTGTCTTTTTCCTAAATTACTTTCTATTCAACTGTATTTCACCTATATTATAGGAATGGATATTTAGATCTATATTCAAAGGGACCCAAACTGTGCATTGATCCCAGACTGAGACAAAATTTTTTCAAAAAGGTAGGTAACATTATAAACTCTCAAACCATCAATGACAATTCCAACAGCTAAATCCATAAAGAGTATGAAACATAGTCTTATAATTAAACAGTCAAAATTATTTTTTCTTTAAAAATATTAAATATTAATTGCTCTTTTGGTTTTTATTTTTACCTGAGATGATTTTCTCCTATGATCACTTTCTTCACTTCTCATATCCACTTTAAGTTTTTCCCTAAAACAACCACAAAAGGAGAAATGTCAGACAACTGCTGTCTAGAAGAAGCATCTGGGTGTATGGTGGGAATGAAGGTAGTCGATCGAGAAGAAAACACAATACCAAAATGGGCAAAACCTTTTAAAGTGTTGTTTTTTTTTTTTTCAAAGGCTTGGAAGACTCATGGAGCCCCACCCAGGGCTACTCATATGACATATAATGTGGTTTCATAGTTTGCATTTATGCATTCATTTTGGTTGATGTTGTTTTCACAGTAACAGTTTTGAAAGTGAAAGGAGGCATGGCTGTTAAAGAAGCGACTAGGTTTTGCACAATGAACTAGTGAAAGCTGAAAAGAGATTTGGATTTGGCATGGAGCTTAATAAGATAATTAAGAGTGTAGAGATTAATGGCTCCTAAAAATAACATTTAAAATAATGTTTTTCAACTAAAGGATCTTGAAACATGAAAACAGGTTTATAAATGTTAATTAAGCCTGTGAAAGTTGATGTTTCATTAGCTGAGGCAGCATAAAGGAACAAGAGCTATTTTTAAAATAATTAGTGAACAATAACCAATAAACTTAATAAAACATTTTATTTGAATGTTATCAGTATATAGGGTATTTGTAATTTCCCACAATTCTTGGTATAATGACAAAACAGAAGATAGAATTCATCACTTCTGTAGTATTTTTCATTGTTTACCCTATATATTTCTATTTTAATAAAATACGATTTTAAAAGAACAACAGTTTGCTTGAAGTTTATTCTTTTCACGGAAAATATTATAGCATCAACTCTTCACGTGCAAATTATAGTCTTTATATACACTCCATATTTCAAAAGCATTCTTTTTCTTTAACAATTTTAAAACATGTTTAGAAACAGTTTTAATAAAAATTAAAATAGGTGCAATACATCGGCTAATCCTTTCCCACTGAATTAGGGAAAACTAGGTTTTTGTTACAAAATGCTTAAATTGCTCAGCAATTTACTAATACAAACAGACGAAATAATTAGAATGCAGTGCATTATATGCTGAGCCAATACATTGCTTTAAACGTGAAACAAGTTTGTGTATACTTTCTCCGCTAAAGTACCTAATTGATATTTCTAACAGCTCTAAGACAAATGCTTCTTTTAAATATATTTTAAAAGTCAGTATTATTCTAGAACAAGCTCTTTTTCTACTTAGCCACTGAGAACATAATCTTTTCACCCTTATTTTTGTCACATGAAATCCTGGTAAGAAAATTAAATATAACTTCCCTCAAACTAAATTTCACTTATTAGAGAATTTTAATACACATTCTAATACAACTCTGTTTTAGGAGCTCAAGAAGTTTCTTCTTTCATATTTCAAATTATGTGGCACATCACATGAAAGATTTAGTTTCTTTACCAACTAGGGCTAAATGTTCACTTTTCTTAGACAGCCAAAAGTAATACTGTACACAAAAAGCACAGATAACATATTAATGTTTTTCCAAAACTTCTATGTATAACAAAAATTAAAACAGGTACCATCTTTCTCATAGAGATTTCTCTAGTTTTGCTTAAGTTTCTATTCTACTCAGGATTAGAGCAAGAGAGCAAAAGGAAAAAGTTAATAAGAATAAAGTGGGAGATGAGTTATAAAAGAGTAAACTGAAAGTGCAAGGATCCCCTTTTATATAACAGTAGACTTAAAAAGAAACAACAAAAAAAAGTTATACCTGATACGAAAGGTGCGATTTCACCAAGTGCAATAAATTGCTTATTATGCCATATTTTTGCAATAATACAAATACAGAAGGCTCATTTGCTTATGCTGCCTTACAAAGCTGCTTTACAAAGCACGATGTCTCTGTAGTTAAATACAAGCCAATGTTTGCTTTTTTTTTTTAGTTTGTTTTGGTTTGGATTTTTGTTTGTTTGTTTTTGTTTTTGAGCAGGAGCATCTCTCTCTCTCTCTCTCTCTCTCTCTTTTTCAGCACTGTTGTATGGAGTAGGACAAACTCAGATTTTTTCTTCATGCCTCCTGCTATTTCTTGGGAAAAAAAGAGGACCAGGGTGCTTGTCTTCTTTTTCTTCCTTCTCGGTATTGCAGGCACAAAGCACTGCGCAGAAGCTGCACCAATCCTTGCCGTCCCTGGCAGCAGAATGGTAGAAGGTGGGAGAGACCAGGAATCCTTCCAGGCTCTGCTGACTTTAGAAATGAGGATTGCACACGTTTGTCTCCTGAACCAAAAGGGTGAGAAGGCAGAGTGCCAGTTTGCTACACTGCTGCAATGATCTCACGCTCACTGCTGCTGCCGTCCTGTTTGCCCAGTTCAAATGCCTGTTCAGTACAAACCAAAAAAAAAAAAAAAAACTACTTGGATTCTTCAGCAAGCAAAAAAGGTATTAACATTAAAAAAGAATCAGCAATAAGAAAAGGCAAAAAACAAAAAGCACATACAATTTTAGGTTTCACTTGTTATGCCTCAATATTCTGTTTATATGTTCTTTCTTTCTCCCCCCCACCCCCATTTAGAGATAAGCAGCAGAATTTATCAGGCGTGAAAGGGACAGCCTCCTGGTGGCCTGCCAAAAACCCAGAATAAAGGCGAAGTTGTGCTTCAAAGCTCAGTCGCTTGCTGAGTCTGGCTAAAGTCAAGTATTAAGATCCACCATTTTCTGAGCCATGCTAAAAAAGAAGAAAAAAGTCAGGACGGTTCCTGCTTTCCAAGTCTCCGTTGGCACCATCACAAAATCTCAGTCGTAAGGTCACATGATCCTCTGCCAAATGTAGAGTGCATTCCCATCAACCATTCTGCTGATACTGCGAAGGCAGCTATTGTCTCGTTTAGACCCAAAGTTCAGCCCACTCTTCATTGAATTAGCTGAAAAACGCATCACCTTTGGGGGCTGGGAGTCATGGAAACGTCTACCTGGCAAGCTGCCCACTTTTTCTGCCCATCAACCAGAGATGGAATTGTGCTGCCTAATGCAATGATGACTTGGAATGTGAAGAGTCGTCCAAAGTGAATCTGATTCTTGCAACGCCTGCTTCAGTTTGCACGGAAAACTCTGGCTTCTTGTAGTTAAGAGGGAGGGGGGGAAATCTTTCCTACTAAATGTAGCAAATAAAGGTCTGAACATGCCTACTCTGCAACTTTATTTCACAACACACCCAAATGGTTCTCAAATGAAAAGACTGAAGTCTGTGCAAGTTTTCCGAGTTAAAGACATCCCTTCCTCAGGCTCCTTTTTCCTTATGAGTGCATGCAACAAGCCCAGGACATTCGTTTCAGTCCCTCACGTGAAGACTTAAAATCTCTGAGTTTCGTCTTGCTTTTTACTACTTTCTGATTTTATCTGGCACCAGTTTTGTACTACATGGTCACAAAACCCACTAGCAAGAGTAGGAATGCATTATTGTCGCAGTCTCCATCCAGGTGGTCCCCTGAGGGAGCCAGTTGTCTCTTCGACCACACAGACCACTGCAACTGGGTCTTGTGATAATCCTTCACAGCACCTAGCACAGCTGCTGTGCAAGTTTGCCGAGTCTGACTCATGTAAGGAGTGCTCTTTCTGTTCCTTCACCAGCTACAGTTTTCCTGTGTGGTATGAAAGATGCCTTTGAAAGATGCAGGAAATATATCAACAGCTCTTAGGCAATAAAATGAAATGGTTCCCTCTCCCCAGTGAATTTCCAATCTAGCGGGCGACGAAAGTTCCCGTGGACAAACATTTCCATACTTTCTAACAAAAGTACAGTGAATTAAATCTTTCACCATTTCCTTAAGCAGAATCTAAAGCCAAACAAAGCAAGTCTTATTAGTATTTAAACCAAACATACTCAGTAGTACTGAAAAGAATCATGTTCTACCCGCATTTAAGTGTTTCAATTTTTCAATTAATGAGAGGATCTTTAGAACTCTGTTACCAAAATTTTTAAACTATATTCAGTGCCTTACAAAACTACTGACCAATGTTATGCCTCCTCCATGTAGGTACCCCACCCCGCCCGCCACCGCCCCACGCACACACACACTGCACAATACCTGAAAAATATTTTAAAAAATAATCAAACCATGACTTACCTAATAAAAGAAAATCATCAAAAAAAAAAAAAATTCACACAGGGGATCTAGGAAATACCCTGAAAAAGGTATGTATTTTTTTGAGTCATGGTCTTTGGGTCACTTTCTTAAAGATCGTAGCAATGACTATATACACACACATGCATGGGAAACATTCTGCTGTCCTCCTCATTTGTAATTCAGAACACAAACAATTGTAAAACATAAAACAAAAGCTTACACGCGCTGAATTTAAAAATGCTTTTTTTTCTAGATTGCAAACTTCTGGACAAATTTTGCTAATGTCCTAAGCACATGCTTTAGAGTGCCCGATGGAAAATTGAGCACGGCAGACAGTGTCCCATGCTTCAGCATAGCAAGAAGAAGGTAGACAAGACCCCATAGAAAGAAAATAGTTAAATTTTGAGTTTTCATTCTTTTATTCAATATATATTATTAAGTAGTATTATATGGCCAGGCCTTGTGGTAGACATAGGGGAACAATAATGAATCAAATGGGCATGCCCCCAAGTAGGAGTCTTTCGGTAAGAACTTTCATGTGAGAAAAGCTCACATCTGAACAGAAGTGTAGATCCTAAAGGAGCATTACTGCTAGTCAAGAAACAAAGGGATAGGACTAGGAAAGTGGAATGAAATGGATATAAAAATAGCTTATAGATAGAGATACTTTGTCATCTGCTATTTAAAATTTACTCCTTTTAATGCAAAATACAATTAGAACTTTTTTTTTTACAATTCTGCCTGATTCCTTAAAGAACCTAACTTGAAAAGTATATACTGACATCTAAACTGAAGAACAAACACAGAAGATGTGGCAGATATTCGCTTCCAGGCAGATGGAGTAGTTTATCCCAAACTCTGCTGCTAGGTACAATGAAAAAACCTGGACATTGTCTGCAAAACAAAGGTAAAAATACTCTGAAAGATGGAGACCAGTTAGGGACCCTAGGACCCAAGGGACAACTGGTGGTGAGTTCCCTGCATTTTAATTTTGCCTTATATCCAAAACTCGAAGCTAAGGAAGCCTGCAACCCAGAGACACCAATTGGTGTAATCCCAAAATTTTCCAACAAAAACTTCTTCTCTCTAGCCAAAATCAGGAAAGCAGCAGGCTGAAAAGACAGAAAGCACAGGGACCTACCACTTTGCTCTCAAACGCCACACACCCACCCCATGCCTCCAAAGGCAGAGTTGAGGGGCGGGGGCTAGTGCCAAACTTGTGAGGCTAGAACAAAGTATCCCAAACAACTTCTCCCTGCTAACCCCAGGGCAGTGTAGGAATGTATGAATAGGAAATTTGGATTTTCATCCTTGTCAGGGAATAATGAGGACTCTTCCTCCCAAATACAGTCTCAATGGAGACTCATAGAGAGGCTGAACACTCACCCCAACCCAAAAGTAATGATTCCAGCTTCTTCCTCCTGCTAAGGTGATGTCAGACAAAGGATACCTACTGGAGAGTCAGGACATTAGAAACTGCCCAGCAGTCACAAGGCAACCCCACCACCCCTCAACCTGTAAGCCGGAAAAGGCCACAAATGGAACAATTAAAAAAAAACACTCCAAATTTCCCTGGCCCGGAAGGTATCATTGGAGGCCTGCTGGGGAAGAGGAATACTTAACCCCATCCCTGAAGCAAAAAATCAGGTGTCAGTGGTGGCCACAGGGTGCCTGTACCTATACCTGGCAGTGTACCCCCTTTTTCCTGTTGGATTAGTGTCAGAGGAAGCTGGCTTAAACAGAAGGTTTAAATAAGATCCAGAGACTCATAACATGACATCCAAATGTCCAGGCTTCAGCTGGAAAGATTTTGCACGCAGAGAAGGAGGACGATCTCAAGCTGAATGTAAAAAGACAATCAATGCACATGAATACCAAGATGACAGAGATACCACAATTACCATGCAAAGATTCTAAAGTAGCCATCTTAAAAATGCCTCAGTGAGCAATTATGAACATGGTTGAAATAAACTTTAAAAAAATCAAAGTCTTAGCAAATTAATGGAAAATATAAAAATAAACAGATGGACATTTTTGAACTAGAAAATACAATGTGTGTGTATTAAGTTGCCTCATTTGTGTCTGACCTTTTGCGACCCTGTGGACTATCACCTCGTCTGTCCATGGGATTCTCTGGGCAAGAATCCTGGAGTGGGTTGCTGTGCCCTCTTCCAGGGGATATTTCTGACCCAGGGATAGAACCCACGTCTCTTATGTCTCCTGCATTGGCAAATGGTTGGTGCATTAGCACCACCTGGGAAGCTCGGGACATAAAATAGCTGGAGTAAAAAACAAATGGAGGGGGCAGAGGAAAGAATCCGTGAGCTGGAAGCGAGAACAAAAGAAATCACCTAATCTGAACCACACAGAGAAAATACACTTAAAAAAAATAAGTAATAGAGACTTATGCAACTATGGAACTGTAAGAAAAGAAAAAAATATCTATGCCACTGAAATCCCAGAAAGAAAGGATATAGAGGGCAATGTATAAAACATGCTCAAAGGATTAACGACTGGAAACTCCCCAAATTTAGCAGAAGCCACACAGATTCAAGAAGATTATCAAACCACAAGCAGGAAATACCCAAAGAAATCCACACCAAAACACATCTTATCAAATCTCTGAAAACTAAAGACAAAGAAAAAAATGTTGAAAACGGCAAGAGAAAAACATGACCTTATGTATAAAGGAAAAAAAAAATTCTGACAAGCGAGTTTCTCATCAGAAACCATGGTGGCCAGGATGAAGGGAACAACATTTTTAATGGCTGAAAGAAAGAACTGTTAACCCAGAATCCTGTATCTATGGAAAATATCCTCTAAGAATGAAGGGCAAATCAAACCAGTATCTGACAAAGGGACACTAAGAGAATTTTCAACAATAAATCTACCCTAAAAGAATGATTAAAGAAGTTGTCTAAACAGAAAGGAAATGATAAAAGAAGAAACTTGGCACAACTTTAGAAAAGAAGAAAGAATCCAGTAACAAAAATATGAGTAAAAATAATAGACTTTCCTTCTTTGGAGTTCTCTAAGTTATGGTTGATGGTGAAAATAAAAATGTATCACTATCTGATGTGATTCTAAATGCAGGTAGAAGAAATATTCAAAATAGTTATGTTATAAGTGGATAAGGATAAAGGTACCAAAATGCAAGTAAAATTTACGTACTTCATCAGAATTGGCAAATGAAGACACTGGTGGACTGTGATAGGTTATGTATATATAATTTAATACATAAAACCACAAAAATGCACAAATAGATATACAGAAAAACACTAGGTAAGTAAAAATTGTAAATTGTTCAAGTAACCCACAGGAAGGGAGGAGAAATAAAACAGAAAATACAGAAACAAAGGACGAAACATGAGGGCTTAAAGCATAACATATCTATAATTAAATTAAATGTAAATTGTCTGAATATACCAATTAAAGTGCAGAGATCTACACAATGAAGTGGAAAAAAAAATCACAGCTTAGTTATATGCTGCTGCTGCTAAGTCGCTTCAGTCATGTCCGACTCTGTGCGACCCCGTAGACGGCAGCCCACCAGGCTCCCCTGTCCCAGGGATTCTCCAGGCAAGAACACTGGAGTGGGTTGCCGTTTCCTTCTCCAATGCATGAAAGGAAAAGTGAAAGTGAAGTCGCTCAGTCATGTCTGACCCTTAGCGACCCCATGGACTACAGCCTACCAGGCTCCTCCGTCCATGGGATTTTCCAGGCGAGTACTGGAATGGGTTGCCATCGCTTTCTCCCTATCCACAAGGAACTCAATTCATATCGAATAACATACACAGATTGCAAGTAAAATGA
Organism: Capra hircus; assembly: GCF_001704415.2. NCBI lineage: Eukaryota > Metazoa > Chordata > Mammalia > Artiodactyla > Bovidae > Capra > Capra hircus. The sequence goes on from NC_030808.1 coordinate 19,052,724, forward strand.
TGGACACAATATATATCTCATTAATCAAAGAAAATAATATTAATATCAAAAACAAAAAACTTCAATAAAATCCCCAGAGACAAACATCACAAAATGCTTTAAAAAAAGACATAGCAACCCTGAGTGTGTATATACCAAACAAGAGATGCAAATTGTGTAGCATGAAAACTGGCAAAATAGAAGAGAAAAACAGACAAACCCATGATTAATGTAGACTTCAACACACCTCTTTCAAAAATTGTTAGAACAACTAGATGGAAAATTAGCACAGATACCAAATTCATCATTATCAAAAAACAGAGTCTAACTGACATTTTTAGAGCATATCATCATACAGTAGAATACACATTATTTTCAAGTCCCTCAAAACATATATCAAGACATATCCTGGTCCATAAAGCAAATGGGAACAAATAAAGAATAAGTGAAATCATACCTTGTATGTTTTCTGACTGCAATAGAATCAAACTAGAAACTAATAGGGAAAAGATAACAGAAGAAAACTTGGCAAACCTCCAGCAAGACAAAAAAGAGAGAAGACACAAATTATAAGTTTCTGTAATGAAATAGGCTATATCACTACAGAACCTTGTGGATATCTAAAAACAATAATGAAAAACTACAAACACAGAACCTAGACAAATTAGATAAAATGTACCAGTTCTCCAAAAACATAAATTACAACTCACTCAATATAAATTAGATCATTTGAATAGGCCTAGATGACACCACCTTTATGGCAGAAAGTGAAGAGGAACTAAAAAGCCTCTTGATGAAAGTGAAAGAGGAGCGTGAAAAAGTTGGCTTAAAGTTCAACATTCAGAAAACGAAGATCATGGCATCTGGTCCATCACTTCATGGGAAATAGATGGGGAAACAGTGGAAACAGTGTCAGACGTTATTTTTGGGGGCTCCAAAATCACTGCCGATGGTGATTTCAGCCTTGAAATTAAAAGACGCTTACTCTTTGGAAGGAAAGTTATGACCAAACTAGATAACATATTCAAAAGCAGAGACATTACTTTGCCAACAAAGGTCCGTCAAGTCAAGGCTGTCGAGTCAAGTAGTCATGTTTGGCTGTGAGCATTGGACTGTGAAGAAAGCTGAGTGCTAAAGAATTGATGCTTTTGAACTGTGGTGTTGGAGAAGACTCTTGAGAGTCTCTTGGACTGCAAGGAGATCCAACCAGTCCATTCTGAAGGAGATCAGCCCTGGGATTTCTTTGGAGGGAATGATGCTGAAGCTGAAACTCCAGTACTTTGGCCACCTCATGCGAAGAGTTGACTCATTGGAAAAGACTGATGCTGGGAGGGACTGGGGACAGGAGGAGAACGGGATGACAGAGGATGAGATGGCTAGATGGCATCACCAACTCAATGGATGTGAGTTTGAGTGAACTCTGGGAGTTGGTGATGGACAGGGAGGCCTGGCGTGCTGCAATTCATGGGGTCCCAGAGTCGGACATGAATGAGTGACTGAACTGATCAGCTATATTTAAAAATTACCTTTATAATTAAAAACTCCCTCAAAAAAATCTACTGTCTTAGACAGTTATATTGAATAATTCTAACAAATATTTAAAGCAGATTTAGTGCAAATTCTACACATTTTTTTGAGAAAATAAAAAGGAACTATTTCCAATTTATTTTTTGAAACTAATATCATCTTGATAACAAAACCAGACAAAGACAGTAGGAAAAAAGTATAGACCAATATCCCTTCAGAAAATATAGTTCAAAATTCTTAATAAAATATTAACAAATAGAATTCAGCAACATGTAAAAGGACTTATATACTACAACATCAGAGGGTTATTCCAGGGATACAAGGCTAGTTCAATATTCTAAAATGAATAGAATGTATCATATTAACAGGCTAAAAAAATCACATGAATATATGAATGGGTGTTTTATAAGCGTTTGAAAAAATCAGCCACCATTCATGATTGACAATGCTCTTACAGCTAGGAATAAAGGGAATTAGCTCATTTTCATGAAGATCTACCAAAAAACCCTACAGTCAACATTATGCTTAAAGGAAAAGACTAAATGCTGTTCCCTAAAATCAGCAATAAGGTAAGAATGTTCACTCTCACTATTCTTATTCAACTTAATATGCAAGTTCTATTCTAGCTAGGGTAACAAAATATTTAAAAAAAAAGAAAATGAAAGATAAAAAATACAATGCTAATGGAAATCACTCAAAATGATATACTTAGGTATAGATCTAAAAATAAATGTAAAAAACTTGCCAATGAAGATTATACAAATGCTGAGGAGAGAAACTAAAGAGACTAGAAGAAACACATGTTCATAGATTGCAAGTCTCAATATAGTTGAGATGTCAATTCTTTACAAATTGATATATAGGTTTAATGTAATCCTCTATCAAAATCCCAGCAAGAGTTTCTTTGTAGAAACAGGTAAAATTATTTCAAACTTTATGTGGACTTGCAAAGGAACTAGAATACTTAAAACAATGTTGGAAAAATATATTGCAAAGAATTATCCAATTTCAAAACTCATCTATAATAGTATATTTCTTAAAATTATGTATGGTTATATATACTAATATATTAATAAATACAATATTAGATTACTATTTGATGACAATTAAGACTGTGTGGCATTGGTGAAGGAACAGACAAATTAATCGATGAAACAGAACAAGGAATATAAAAATAGACCCACACATATGTGCATAATTGATTTTTGACAAAGATAAAATAACTCAATGGAGAAAAAATAATATTTTCAACAAATGATACTAGAGTAAATAAACATCTACCAACCAAGAAAAAAGAATACTTTAATATATATCCCATATTAACTCAAACTTAAAAAAATTAACTTATGTATTTAAAATTTTAGTTCATTATTTTATTTTTTATTATTTATATTATTTTAATTTTAATTAATTAAAATTACTTCAAAAACTAAAAAAATTAACTTAAACATAAATATAACACTACAAAACTTCTAGAAAATAACATAGGACAAATTATATGGGATCTGAGGCTAGGCAAAATGTTCCTAAAATTGACACCAAAATCACAAACCTTAAAGAAAAATGGTAAATTAGTCTTCATCAAAGTTAAAATCTTTTGCTCCATAAAAATTTTCATTAAGAGGATGAAAAGACAAGCTACAGATTGAAAGAAAATATTTTCAAACCTCATATCTGAAAATTCATTTCAGTTCCGTTCAGTTCAGTTGCTCAGCCTTGTCCAACTCTTTGCGACCCCATGAATCGCAGCACGCCAGGCCTCCCTGTCGATCACCAACTCCCAGAGTTAACTCAGACTCACGTCCATCGAATCGGTCATGCCATCCAGCCATCTCATCCTCTGTCGTCTCCTTTTCCTCCCGCCCCCAATCCCTCCCAGCATCAGAATCTTTTCCAGTGAGTCAACTTTTCACATGAGGTGGCCCAAGTACTGGGTTTCAGCTTTAACATCATTCCTTCCAATGAACATACAGGACTGATCTCCTTCAGAATGGACTGGCTGGCAATCCTTGCAGTCCAAGGGACTCTCAAGAGTCTTCTCCAGCACCACAGTTCAAAAGCATCAATTCTTCGGCGCTCAGCCTTCTTCACAGTCCAACTCTTACAGCCATACATGACCACTGGAAAAACCGTAGCCTTGACTTGACGGACCTTTGTTGAGAAAGTAATGTCTCTGCTTTTGAATATGCTATCTAGGTTGGTCATAACTTTCCTTCCAAAGAGTAAGCGTCTTTAATTTCATGGCTGCAATTACCATCTGCAGTGATTTTGGAGCCCAAAAAAGTAAAGTCTGACACAGTTTCCACTGTTTCCACATCTATTTCCCATGAAGCGATGGGACCAGATGCCATGATCTTCGTTTTCTGAATGTTGCGCTTTAAGCCAACGTTTTCACTCTCCTCTTTCACTTTCATCAAGAGGCTTTTTAGTTCCTCTTCACTTTCTGCCATAAGGGTGGTGTCATCTGCGTGAGGTTATTGATATTTCTCTCGGCAATCTTGATTATAGCTTGTGCTTCTTCTAGCCCTGAGTTTCTCATGATGTACTTGGCATATAAGTTAGATAAGCAGGGTGACAATATACAAACTTGACGTACTCCTTTTCCTATTTGGAACCAGTCTGTTGTGCCATGTCCAGTTGTAACTGTTGCCTCCTGAGCTGCATATAGGTTTCTCAAGAGGCAGGTCAGGTGGTCTGGTATTCCCATGTCTTTGGGAATTTTCCACAGTTTATTGTGATCCATGCAGTCAAAGGCTTTGTTAGAGTCAATAAAGCAGAAATAGATGTTTTTCTGGAACTCTCTTGCTGTTTCCATGATCCAGAGGATACTGGCAATTTGATCTGGTTCCTCTGCCTTTGCTAAAACCAGCTTGAACATCTGGAAGTTCACGGTTCACGTATTGCTGAAGCCTGGCTTGGAAAATTTTGAGCATTACTTTACTAGCATGTGAGATGAGTGCAATTGTGCAGTAGTTTGGGCATTTTTGACATTGCCTTTCTTTGGGATTGGAATGAAAACTGACCTTTTCCAGTCCTGTATCTGACAATTAGTATCTAGTAAATATGGTGCTAGTGGTAAAGAACCTTCCTGCCAGTGCCAGAGACATGAAAGATGCTGGTTCAGTCGATCTCTGGGTCAGGAAGATCCCCTGGAGGAGGGAATGGCAGTCCACTCCAATATTCTTTCCTGGAGAATCCCACTGCCAGAGGAGCCTGGCAGGCCTCAGTCTTTAGGGTCACACAGAGTTGAACAATACTGAAGCAACTTAGTCCACACACATGCAAATATAAAGAGCCCTCACAACTCAACAGGAAAAAAAGTAAACAATCCAAATGGAAATGGGTGAAACAATGAAGAGACATTTCATCCAAGAGGATACACAGATGGCAAATAAGCACATTAAAGAAGTTGAACATTATTAGTCATTAGGAAATGCAAATTAAAACCACAATGAAATATTACTACACTTCTATTAGAAGAGCTAAAACTAAAAAAAAATTAGTGAGTACATTAAATATTGGTGAGGATAGTGGATCATTCCTATTATTGCTGATGAGAATTTAAAATGATGCAATTAGTCTGGAATTTGGCACATTCTTTTAAAACTAAACATATGTTTACCACACGACCCAGCAATTTTCCTCTTGGGCATTTATCCCAAAGAAATGAAAATTTATACTCATGCAGAAACCTGTACATGAATGTTTATAGCCTTTTTTTTCCCATAATGACCCAAAGCTAGAAACAACCCAGGTGTTCTTCAATTAATAAGGGGTCAAACATATAAACCCACACCATGGGATACTCCTCAGCAATAGACAGGAACTAACTATTCACACACAACATGGATGATTTCTTGAGACTTATGCTGAGTGAAAAAAGTCCCTCCCCAAAGGTTCTGTTCTTTATGATTCCGTCTCTAAAATTTTGGAATGATAAAATCATAGAAATGGGAAACAGAAGGGTTTAAAGTGGGGGAAAGTGGGAGGCAACCAGGAGTGGGTATAAAAGGGCAACAAGAAGAATCCTTTAAGATGATGGGAATATTCTGTATTAACGGTATTCAGGTTAATATCTAGATTGTGATTTCATATTATTATTTTCATGTGGTAACTGAATAAGTTATACATGGTATCCCTTTGTTTTATGTCTTAGGGCTGCATGTAAGTTATTTCAAAATAAACAGTTTACACCAAGGAAACTTTTTACGGTAGTTTGTATTTTGTGTTATTGTAAAGAAAGTGCTCATGGAAAAATCGGAACAAACTGACTGCTTATTGGTTTATTTAGACTTGAAATACCTAAGTGTTATTCAGTAAACAATGATTCAGCTAGCTAGGAAAATCAGCTTGGGAAATGCTCTGAATCAGAGGTCAGCACTTTTCTGTAAAGGGTTAGATAATAAATGCCTTAAGTATTGCATGTCATATGGTCTTTGTTATAACTGCTTGATTCTGCTATTGCAGTATGATAATAGTCCAGACAACACATAAATTAAAGAAAGGGGCAGTGTTCCAATAAAATTTTATCATGGACAACACAATTTTTACTCATCAATTTTCATATATAAAATATATTTGTTTTTTCAAACATGTACAAATGTAAAAACTATTCTTAGCAAGTACACTGTACAGAAACAGGTCCTGGATTTGAGCTGCCAGCTACAGCTTGCTGACCTCTGATAAATTACAATTTTTGAAATTTTCTCTTGTCTCATTTCCATTTTGTTTCCTTTTTATTTTCTTCTTGAACATTTTCTAAATTTCAAAAGATACTAACTGCTCCCACCTAGGAATTTCGGTTCACTGTCCCTTCATCTACGTTTTTCTTTCTTGTGTTATCAAAGGATAAAAACAGAAGTTTTGGGTATGCTGCATTGCAGGCAGATTCTTTATCATCTGAGCCACCAGGGAAGCCCATTAAAATGTGGAACTTGGGACAAAGTAGAACATTGAATACATTTTTCTTCCCTATATTTTTTGCTTACTTTTTTTCATAAATTTAGTGAGAAACATTGTATTTACTTGCACTGAGCACCTTCAGCTCATGCAACAAATTCTGATAAATTCTCTTTTCATTTTTATTCTGTTACAAGTATTTTCTAATTTTCCTTGTTATGGCTTCTTAGATACACCCATTATTTAAAAGAGGATGTTTAATTTCCAAATACATGGGGTTTAAAGTTATCTTTGATATTAACTTCTCATTTTGTTATTAATGTCTCATTTAAATGCTTTCTTCTCTGCAATTACCCTCCATGTTTTTTCAGTCTTTAAACTTTATTAGGGTTTTCAACAGCTAAGTTTAAGTTCTGTCTTGATAAATACCACCTTGCACTTGAAAATAAGTGGGTTATTTTCAAATATCTTTTGATATTGATTTCTAACATAATTCCACAGCGATAAGAGAACAGACTCTGTATGATTTCAATACCTTAGACCATGAAATTGTGGCACCTTGTTTTATGTCTCTGGATATGTTCCAGTGTCTCCTCTTTTATAGTCTACGGGAACTTGAATAGAATTTGTTTTCTGCTATTGTGTGAAAATTGTATAAATCTTAATTATGTTGAATTAATTCATAGTGCTTCCGTGGAATTCTCCAGACAAGAATATTCTCCAGACATTTCCTTCTACAGGGTATCTTCCCAACCCAAGGATTGAACCCTTGTCTCTTATATCTCCTGCATTGGCAAGTGGGTTCTTTACCACTAGCACCACCTGGGAAGCCCACAAAACCATCCACATATTAAAGTGGTACATCTTCGGGCAAATCTGTTCTGAACTCCTGCACAAATAATACCTGTGGCCACCACATACAACACTACTTCTTATAGTCTTTTTCTTTATGTTTTTTTTTAAACTTCTAGTCTACATAAATTTGAATCTTTTAAATAAGTTTTTAATATAATTTCCTAAAACAGTTCTCAAGGTCATTTCAGCAAAGACTATCTGTAAAAGGAAGTATTTTTCTCACTAAATTTATTATTTTTATTTTCTTTTTTAGTTTTCTTTTAAAATTATGAATGTATAATAACACATCTACAGGAGACTTGGAGAATATGGAACAAAGTTGCATATAGTTCTATAATGTATTACAATTATTATTTAAGTAGACATAAACATTTTTAGTTGGAGGTTAGATATAATACTCTCAGAATTATAGAATGAATAGACAGAAGAGAAGAAGCATATAGTAGACCTGAAAACTAATGGCAGCTGGGGACCTACATCTCAAGAGAAACTATTGCCTCTCTCTTAACTACCTTGAAGAATTTAAATTAGTGATTTTTCCCAGAAAATAGAGATTTTTAAAGGCGATCAATTCCGTCTTAGCAGCCCCACCTTATATGGCGGACTAAACATCAAATTGAAAGTGAAAGTGAAAGTGAAGTCGTGTCCGACTCTTTGCGACCCTGTGGACTGTAGCCTATCAGGCTCCTCCGTCCATGTAATCTTCCAGGCAAGAATACTGGAGTGGGCTGCCATTTCCTTCTCCACGGGATCTTCCCAACCCAGAGATCGAACCCCCGTCTCAAACTCCGGTCTCCCTCATTGAGGCCAGACGCTTACCGTCTGAGCCACCAGGGAAGCTCAAATTACTGAACATCTATTCTTCTTCTTGTCTTGTGGATGGTCTATCCTGGGAACCCCAGACCCCTGCCCATTTCTCAGCTTACAATGGAATATATTACCTCATTTTACCTTTCTGTCTGAACCTCATGTATGTTAGGCTCTTATATATACAAAATCAATTTTTATTTTACCCTGTTAACCTGTCTCACATTTATTCTTAGATCAGCAGAAGAAACTAGAAGGGCAGAAGAAAATTTATTTTCCTCCTTGAAACTTCCATGGTGGTGGTTGGCAAGGTGGGAGGAGTGACAAGGAACAGAAATGGTATGAAAATGCAGAAAAAATAAGTAGCTTATGAAAATAAAAAGCAGATTGAAATCACTAAATGAATTAAACAAGGAGGCCATTAGATGAGGTGGCTTTGGTGCCTTTGTAAGTGAACCGAAACCTAAGCCTGAAATGCCTCAAGGATAAGAAATTGAAACCTAAAGATAACCAATCACAAACAGCCAACAAGCCTTCCCTAAATTAGGCAACTGATTAAGCTATAGCCATCAAATTTCCTGGCTTTGCTTCACTGTCTTCTCTGTTAAAAAGTCTATCCTATAGTTCCTATCAGTAAAGCCCTTCTGAGAGCTTCTAAACACTTTCAGTTGGTGCTGCCAGATTCAAATAATTTTTTGTCCTCAAATAAATGCTTAAAGTGTTAATACGCCTCAGTCTACCTTTTAACAAAATTAAACTTAAGTCACAGAAATATAAAACTATGTCAAGCACAGGCTTCCCTCATAGCTCAGTTGGGAAAGAATCTTTTTGCAGTGCAGGAGACACGAGTTTGATTTCTGGGTTGGGAAAATCCCCTGGAGAAGGAAATGGCAACCCATTCCAGTATTCTTGCCTGGATTATCCCATGGACAGAGGAGCCTGGCAGGCTATAGTCCATGGGGTTACAAGAGTTGGACACGACTTGGCAACTTAACTATGTCAAGCACAATGTGAAATTTAAAAGCAAAGCCTAGATTGGAGTAATGATAGTAAGTAAATAATAACTTGAATAATCGAAGTCAAAATATTCCACCGCATCCACATAAGGACAAAGGAGGAGAAGGCTCCTAATGGAATTATTATTTTCATGAAAAATAAGACTTTTTCCAGAAAAATATGCTTAAAGACACCATAAAACATAGTTAGTAAATTACACAAATGAAAAACATTCTGGAGTCTTCAGAAAATACTGCCCAAATTTCTTTAGAAGATCAAAATGAGTAGTGGAGAATAAAACCTTTTTTAATTAACTGACTTCAAACAATTAATATAAAGAATTAAATTGCTTATTATTTTTGCCCTTATGATCATCAAGACTCATTAAGAAATTATGACCATTCATTATCTTTGTATCAGATGGGAGGTGATGAAAACATTTTAATTGAAGTGAGAAGTTTTAAATAAACCTAATTTCTCAAAATATTGGCCATGTAAAATGAGGTTTCATCATTACTTATATTAGTTCATACATGCATTTAAAAGTCAAGTTAAAAGTCCTTTAATAGATATAGAAAAGGATTAATATTTAGTGAACATTCTCAAATTATAGGTCTGGTGCTAAGCAATTTATGTCAATTGATATAGTTGATGATTCAGACTAATTTCTCTAATCCAACTTTGATGAGCATGAAGTTCATCCATGTATGGTTATATTTGCTTGTATAGCATTTTCACATTGGAGAAAAAAGTGTTTTTAAGTGTGTGGTAACATTGGTGTTTTAAGTGGCTTAGAGTTTTTTAACCATTACTCTTGCAGTAACTATGGAATTATACAATTCAGTTTTCATTTTTCCAAAACAGAGAAACTAAATAATATGCAATTTTAAGTATATGTCTTTAACTAATTTAAAAAAAATGCCTCTTTTGCTGCTTTTGGATATGTGGGCCTTCTCAAGTCTAAAGATTTGGCTCACAAGTAATTAGCAGATCCTTTCAGGCTTTGGCTGATTAAAAAATTTGGGATACCAAGATCATCGCTCTGAAAGCTTACAAACCAGATTAAAAGGCCTTTAAATAAACTGATTTGAGAGTAAGAAAAAAAAAATCAAGACAGTAAATTTAGTGTATGTCATAAATGCTCTTTCTTTGGGACTTTTAATCAGTCCTAGTACTGTATTAAAAGTTGGAGAAGATAAATCATATCAAGTTTAAAATTAATGAAGTTGAGTAGTTAAACATGTTTCAAACAGCTAAAGCTGCTAGTTGTATTAATTGGACTGTTTAAAACAAGCATTCATCTTAAATATGCATGATATTTTATTTCCTGGTTCACATACAAATGAGGCTCACTTACTAAGTGTAGCAATCTTAGAGGTCTGGCATCTTTCTTACCCACTTAGTAGCTATGCCTTACACAATAACTGATTTCAGATTTCATGGGAGTGAAAGGCTATAAACATTTCTGGTTATTAAAATGTAAATTTTTATTAGAAGAGTTAAGGAACAAAGTTAAAAATATCCGACTTGACTGTCTACCTAACGAAAGACACCACAAAGGCTCCTTTGACTTAGTATCAAATGTTCACATGACTGCACAATTTGCATCCCCAGAAGTAAGTGGTAAAATCTTTAGAAACAAGAGGAGCATGAGCCAAAGGTGTGCAGACAGGACCTGATTGATCCTAGGACTGAGGCAATGTGGAAAGTACTGCTGGGAAGGGCATGCACTCCAAACTGGGAACACCTGTTTGTTATTTCCTTTTAGCAATTGAATTATTTAATAGGAGTGCTTTTCTGCAGTGAAATGAATATACTCAAATGATATCCAAGTACAATAAAGTGTTTAAAGAATTAAAAATGGAATAAATGTTAATTAATGCCATCCCAGAAAGGTAGAGAGAATTCATTCTACAAACATACTTAAGGATCTAACTGCACATAAGGAACCGCACCTTGGTTTTCTGTTCACCACATCCTCTTCCACTGTCTGTTCTCAATCACGGATAGCACATTCTACTTTTCAAAAGTCACATATGACCTGATGCTCCCCTCACGTGTGTACTGTCAATTACCGATCCTTGAAAATAATTTTCATTTCAGATAAAATCGCCCTCATCCTCCCCACTAACTTGTGGTGTGCTGGTGTAATGTCACCCTCCAGGTCTGCATATCTTCTGCATGTGATGACAGAGTCTCCTTAAAAGGACTGTGGTTGAACAAGAGTGGGCCAAATTAGCAAAACATGGATTATTCATATGTTGCCATCTGTAGTCAACTGTATTAAATTTATTCCAGATTTGTAATGTGAATGCTTCAGATTAGTCCCATATTGATGGCCATTGGTCCAACTGCATCAGGTTTTACATCTTTATCTTTCTAGAACCAAACAAAAATTCTTTGGGGTTGCTTACATTTAGAATCATCTCATGGTCTACACAAGGAACTTACTGTTCATATTTTACATGCAAAATCATCTCTGTTAGCATACTATTATGACTGACAACATGGGTTTTTGTTTATCAACAATGTTAATTTTGTGATTAATGCAAAGATACTGTTATTAATGTTACTTTCATAAATTAAGAGCAGTTTTTATTTCACAAACACCATGTGTAACTAAAAAAAATAAGGAATGATTTGTGCATGAATTGAATCCACTTTAATCAATTCTTTCTTTTATTGTTACTAACCCTTTAACTATAGAAAGATATTACAGGTGTATATAGTCTATACTATAAGAGAATGGAATATCCCACAAATTATTTTTAAATAATGGAATGTTATTCTATTAACATGGAAATAACCTTAAACACACTGAATATATTTTCTAAATATATTTTCTGTATATTTTCTAAATATACAATATTTAGAAAACATTGTATAGTGTACTTACTAAACAGAATATATTGCCATGATATTAATTTTCTATATGTGTTTAATTTGATTGGTGAAATAATTGGACTTCCCAAGTAGCACTAGTGATAAAGAATCTGCCTGCCAATACAGCAGACTTAAGAGACACAGGTTTGATTACTGGGTAGAGAAGATCCCCTGGAGGAGAGCATGGCAGCCCACTCCAATATTGCTGCCAGGAAAATCCCATGGACAGAGGAGCCTGGAGGGCTATATAGTCCATAGGGTTGAGCAGTGCAAATGTTGCATGACTGAAGCAACTTAGCATGAACACACAGTGTCATTATTAATGGCCTTGGTTATTAAATTTTGCTTCACTATAGAGTCCCAGTTCTGCAATAGGCCAAGATAGTCTTTCAGAAAATAATAATAATAATAATAATAGTAATAATATGCAAGAGAATGAGTAGACAACAACAGACTGGGATAAAATATTTACAAAAATTCTGATAAGGGATTGATCCAGATATAGAAAGAACTGTTAAAACTCAACAAAAAGGAACAAACAACCTTATTAAACAATGAGCCAAAGACCTTGGTTCAGGGGATACAAAAATCTGCCTGCTATGCCGGAGATGCAGGTTCAGTCTCTGGGTTGGGAAGACACTCTGGAGGAGAGCATGGCAACCTACTCCATGCTCCCACCCAAAGAAGCCCATGGACAGAGGAGCCTGGGGAGCTACAGTCCAGAGGGTCTCAAAGCATCAGGCATGACTGAAATGACTGAATACACACAAAGACCTTAACCGGTGCCTCACTAAAGAAGATACTTTGGGATTGACATACACATACTACTATATATAAAATAGGTAATTAATAAAAAACCTTGCTGTATAACACAGGGAACTCTACTTAATACTCTGCAATGGGCTATATGGGAAAAAATAAAACAAACAAACAGAGTGGATGCATGTATATGTACAACAGACACATTTTGTTCTACACCTGAAACTAAAACAACATTGTAAATCAACTATGCTCCAACAATTTAAAAATAAAATATACATATGGAAAATAAATGTAGGAAAAAACTTTATATATCATATGTTTTCAGGGAAATGCAGATTGAAATAACACACTGATTAAAATGGCCAAAATATGAAACACTGACACCACAAAGGGTATGGAGCGACAGGCATTCTCATTCATTACTGGTGGGAATGTGAAATGGTCCAGCCGCTTTGGAAGACATTTTATCAATTTCTCACAAAAATAATATTCTTATCACAATTTCCAGGAATCATGCTCCTTGGTATTTACTCAAAGGAGCTGAAAACATTTCAGTTCAGTTCAGTCGCTCAGTCCTGTCTGACTCTTTGCGAACCCCATGAATCACAGCATGCCAGGCCTCCCTGTCCATCACCAACTCCCAGAGTTCACTCAGACTCACGTCCATCGAGTCAGTGATGCCATCCAGCCATCTCATCCTCTGCCGTCCCCTTCTCCTCCTGTCCCCAGTCCTTCCCAGCATCAGAGTCTTTTCCAGTGAGTCAACTCTTCGCATGAGGTGGCCAAAGTACTGGAGTTTCAGCTTTAGCATCATTCCTTCCAAAGAACACCCAGGACTGATCTCCTTCAGAATGGACTGGTTGGATCTCCTTGCAGTCCAAGGGACTCTCAAGAGTCTTCTCCAACACCACAGTTCAAAAGCATCAATTCTTTGGTGCTCAGCTTTCTTCACAGTCCAATTCTCACATCCATACATGACCACAGGAAAAACCATAGCCTTCTAGACGGACTTTAGTCGGCAAAGTAATGTCTCTGCTTTTGAATATGTTATCTAGGTTGGTCATAACTTTCCTTCCAAGGAGTAAGCCTCTTTTAATTTCATGGCTGCAGTCACCATCTGCAGTGATTTTCGAGCCCCCCAAAATAAAGTCTGACACTATTTCCACTGTTTCCCCATCTATTTCCCATGAAGTGATGCGACCAAATACACAAAACCCTTCATGCTTTTGTTCACAGTAGCATGTTAGGGAAAGGAAGGGGTGATTAGGCAGAGTACAGAGGATTTTAGGCCAGTGAAGTTACTCTGAATACTAGAATGGTGATAGATTTGTCCAAACCCATATAAGGAACAACATCAAGAGTGAGTCCTAGGGGACTTCTCTGGTGGCCAGTGGTTTAAAATTCTCCTGCTAATGCAGGGGATACGGGTTTGATTTCTGGTCAGGGAAGATTGCAAAGACATGCAGCAACTAGGCTCATGTGTCACAACTACTGAAGTCCACGTGCTGAGTGCCATAACTCCACAATAACAGAAGATATGGCAATGGAATCCCTTGCACTGCAATGAAGTGGAGTTCCCAGTGAAGATCCAATGCAGTCAAAAATCAAGATTTTTTTTTTTTTTAACAGTGAATCCAAATGTAAACTTCTGGACTTTGGTGATAATGATGTATTACAGTACATTCATTATTTGCAACAAATGTACCCCTCTCATGGAGGGTGGCTATGATAATGGGGAAGGCTATGCATATGTGGGGAATAGGGGTCATGTGGGAAATCTCCATATATTTCTTCCTCTTCATTTTTCTATAAACCTAAAACTGCTTTAAAAAAATTAAATCTTTTAGAAGAAATAATGTGCTCCCTTAACTTGCCTTAACATTCAATGCCTAGTTAGTCTTTTGCACTGAGTGTAAGGTCAGTATAGTTTTTAGAAGATAGAATTTGGTTATTCATCCTTAAACTACATGCTGTTTATATTTTTATACATGTATGTTTCATATTACATTCTATACACACACATATATATGCATATTTTATCATCTGAGTTTCAGTGACTTCACATACTTTCGTTTTCTTGTAGGGATATCAATCATCGATTGGTCAGTCCGTGTCTATGCCAGTTCTTTATTTACTGAATTCAATCTGCTGTAGCCAAAATAAAAACAGACAAGGCGCTACAACAGTGTCAATATTGCCATTACTCTTTTAATATTTAGTACATAATGAACAGTGCGCATGTAAGCTGCTATGCAGGAGATAGTCTTATGTCTTCAAAAAGCTTAAAATCTTGGAGAAATAATAAAACATGTCAAGGTCATATGTACCTTCGAAAGTGGACTATGACTGAGAACAGGTGTAAAGAGAAGTTGGGTGTGAAGATATGAAAAGAAAATCTAGAAAAGCTCTATGTGTACTTGAACATTGATGGTTAAGTACAAATCTGGACATTAAAAACAATTCTATGACATATTTCAAAATTCATTCTGTTTTAAATATGATAAAAACCAAATACTTGATGGGATGTATATTGGAAACATTGTCTGGCATTCAGTGTGGTAGTACCTAGAAAGCACAAAAAGAAGCTAGTGTTTGGTACAGAATATATTTTAGTCCACAGGCAAAAACATATCCAACTCCACATCAAAGACAGAAAAGGAAAAGATAAAGTTCAGGTGTAATGCATGGTCCTTGAATAAAATCATTGTTTAATTGAATATTTTCTTTAATTAAAAAAGTTCAAATATACTACAAGATAGATTATGTACCTTGATTATTTTCAAAATAATTTCCTATTGATTTCTAACAAACAAACTCCATGTATTGCTTGTCCAAATGTGTGTTTTCTTGTTTGAAAATAGGATGTTATAGGAAAAGAGAACATATGTGTATGCATGTGTAATGTTATTTACTCACAGTTCAGTAATTAAAACTGTTTCTATATGACACTGTCTTCAATTTTAAAGAAAAGGAGCATCTATTTGTTATTTTAAGGCAGAAAAGAGAAAAACCAAGATGATTGAAAATATAAACAACATTTAGATATGCTAAATACATACTTTGGTTAAAAAATAATCTAACAACTTGAAGACTTGCTTTACATAACTTATACTGTAGTCAGAGTTGGAATTAACTATTTAATTTCAGTTCCTTTATTCACTTCACAAATAATGCCTCAGTAGTCACTGTGTTTCTTGTAATTATTTGATTTTGATAACGATGGTCCCTGGGAGACACATTTCCAGGGTGTGGAGAATGGATCTATTTAACTTTTTAGTCTGAACTTCTGAAACATTAACATGTGCGTGTGTATATGCAAGAATTTCCTACATATGTTGAGCAAGCATGGACAATATGTTTCATTTCAAAAGGTTTATTGCTTAGATTATACTACAAAATGTTTCTCCTCATATACAGAATAACAAACATCTAAGAATGCATTTGTAAGGTCCCATCATGATATTTCTAGGGCTTCCCTGGTGGCTCAAATGGTAAAGAATCTGCCTGCAGTGCAGGAGACCTGGGTTCAATTCCTGGGTCAGGAAGATCCGGTGGAGGAGGGAATGGCTATCCCCAAGAAAAAGAAATTCAAAAAGGCAAAATGTTGTCTGAGGATGCCTGACAAATAGCTGAGAAAAGAAGAGAAGCTAAAGGCAAAGGAGAAAAGGATAAGATATACCCATTTGAATGCAGAGTTCCAAAGAATAGCAAGGAGAGATAAGAAAGCCTTCCTCAGTGATCAGTGCAAAGAAATAGAGGAAAACAATAGAATGGGAAAGACTAGAGATCTCTTCAAGAAAATTAGAGATACCAAGAGAACATTTCATGCAAAGATGGGCACAATAAAGGACAGAAATGCTATGGACCTAATAGAAGCAGAAGATATTAAGAAGAGGTGGCAAGAATACACAGAAGAACTATACAAAAAAGATTTAATGACCCAGATACCCACAATAGTGTGATTACTCACCTAGAGCCAGACATCCTGGAATGTGAAGTCAAGGAAAAAAAAAAAAATTGGAAGGCACTACAAAAAAAACACTTAGGAAGCATCACTACAAACAAAGCTAGTGGAGGTGATGGAATCCCAGTTGAGCTATTTCAAATCCTAAAAGACGGTGCTGTGAAGTGCTGGACTCAACATGCCAGCAAATCTGGAAAACAGCAGTGTCCACAGGACTGGAAAAGGTCAATTTTCATTCCAATCCCAAAGAGAGGCAATGCCAAAGAATGTTCAAACTACCACACAATTGCACTCATCTCACATGCTAGTAAAATAATGCTCAAAATCTTCCAAGCCAGGCCTCAACAGTGTGTGAACCGTGAACTGAACTTCCAGATGTTCAAGCTGGTTTATATGAACCAGATATCAAATTGCTAACATCTGCTTCATCACCAAAAAAGCTAGTGAGTTCCATAAAAACATCTACTTTTGCTTTCTTGACTATGCCAAAGCCTTTGACAGTGTGGATCACAAGAAACTGGAAAATTCTTAAAGAGATGGGAACACCAAGCCACTTTACCTGTCTTCTGACAAATCTGTGTACAGGTCAAGAAGCAACAGTTAGAACTGGACATGGAACAATAGACTGGTTCCAGATTGGGAAAGGAGTATGTCAAGGCTGTATATCATCACCCTACTTATTTAACATATATGCTGATTACATCATGTGAAATGCTGGGTTGGATGAAATCAAAATTTCCAGGAAACATATCAATAACCTCAGATATAAAGATGACACCACCCTTGTGGAATAAAGTGAAGAATCAAAGAGCCTCATGAAGAAAACGAAAGAGGAGAGTGAAAAAGTTGGCTTAAACCTCAACATGGCATCTGGTCCCATCACTTCATGGCAAATAGATGGAAAAACAATGGAAACAGTGACATGCTTTATTTTCTTGGGCTCTAAAATCACTGCAGATGGTGATTGCAGCCATGAAATTAAAAGATGTTTGTTCCTTGGAAGGAAATTATGACCAACCAAGACAGCATATTAAAAAACAGAGACATTAGTTTACCAAAAAAGGTCCATCTAGTCAAAGTTATGGTTTTTCCAGTGGTCATGTATGGATGTGAGAGTTGGAACTTAAAGAAAGGTGAGTGCCAAAGAATTGATGCTTTTGAACTGAGAAGACTCTTGAGAGTCCCTTTGACTGCAAGGAGATCCAATCAGTCCATCCTAAAGGAAATCAGTCCTTCCACTCATCGAAAGGACTGATGCTGAAGCTGAAATTCCAATACTTTGGCCACCTGATGCGAAGAACTGACTCATTGGAAAAGACCTTGATGCTGGGAAAGACTGAAGACGGGAGAAGGGGATGACAGAGGATGAGATGGTTGGATGGCATCACCAACACAATGGACATGAGTTTGAGTAGGCTCCGGGAGTTGGTGATGGACATGAAAGCCTGGCGAGCTGCAGTCCATGGGGTTGCAAAGAGTCGGACATGACTGGGCGACTGAGTTGAACTGAACGGATCCCCTCCAGTATTTTTGCCTGGAGAATTCCATGGACCTAGGGGCCTGGCAGGCTATAGTCTATGGGGTCGTAAAGAGTCAGACACGACCAAGTGACTAACACTTTCACTGTTTCACATCATGATATTTCAGAACATACTTTAGAACTTGACCCTTTCTAATCCCTCACTGTCATCTGTCCAAATTATTATTGAAATTTATTTCTTATAATAGCAATAGTGAATTATTGAAGGTATTTTCTTTCAAGAGTTCTGGATATTTATGTTTGCTGTGATAGAGAAATAAGCATCAACTTAATTCATGGATATGCTTTTTAAAGACTTGGGAGTTATCATGGGAGGAAGTCCACTCACAACAGTGAACACATCCAGACATCTCATTGACTCAGATATGTTTCAACAGAGGCTGGAAAAGTGTATAGATGAATCCTACAGTAGATATTGCCCTGTCTAGACAGTGAGATCATATCATCTGAGCCCCTTCTGGCACTGTGACCCTGGGTAAACTTATTTGATCAGGCTATGCTCACTTTTCCTCTCCTTTTTGATAGGCATAAAGATAATAATTACTCTGTTAGGTTGTTGAAAGGATTAAATACATAAATTCACCTAAAGATGTTAGAACATGTCTATACAGAATAAATATTAAATAATGTCAACTATCACAGTGATTTTTAAGCCTCAAAACTTTATGCTCAGTTGAAAATAACTATGGAAAGCTAGCTAGCAATATTTCCCAGTAACATTTCTTATAAACATCATGCGGTAACAACTATTGTGCATTTATTTGACACTATATTTTACATCCATTGTTTGATAACCGTCATTTCTTTAAAAACAAAGTAGGGCAGGTGTTCTTATTCTCTACAAGCCAAGAAACTAAAAATAAAGGTGGTTAGCTTATCTGCTTAAAGTAACATATCCAGGACTTAAAACCCAGGAACCCAAGTCATCTGATTCTTATCCAAGACCAGTTTTGTTTTGTTTTGTTTCCCCCACTAACTTCTTCTTCTTCTTGTTTTTTTTTGTTTTTGAATCTTTTAGCTTGTTGTATTTTGTTTTACTGTTTATTCCTCTCTATCTCTATTTCTATCTCTGCCTCTATCTCTCTCCTTTTTTCTCCCTTCTCCCCATCCACCAGGGGGTAGTGGGGACTGGCAGAGGGATACAGTATAAAATTATTTTTCCTTAAAATTGTATTGAATGTTTTTGAATATTGTTTAGACCAGTAGATCTTATTTGTTTGTTTGTTTTTCTTGAGGATGGGATATAACTCATCAAAAATAAGTGAAAGCAAATAGTTTGGAGTTTAGTGAATCCTGATTATCTGAACTTCTCACTTTATGCAAAAAAACATGAAGAATGTGAAAAACCTTTGGAGCTCTGTTTTGTGAGAACTTCTGAAAAAACAAATCAGGAAGAATTCAAGTTGAATTAGACTTTCTTCCAGTTTTATTAACATAATAAAAAACATACCAAGATATTTTTAATAATTATTTTCATCAACAAAAGGTATAGCTTAAAAAAGTATTTTCTTCTTGATTTTTTCTATACAATTTTAATCTTCACATTTAAAATGTATTCATTTCATGTATAGTTGAATTGACTTGTTAATAACTTCTCCAAAGACAAAATTAAATCTATAAAGAATAGTAGGACTGAATGTTGTATCATAGAGCATGTCATTAACTTGAACTAAGACACAGTCTTAAATCTAAGACTGAATCTTAGATTTCACAAACTCCATATATCCACCTTCTATGAAAACTTGAGACAGAGAGTTTAATTAATATTTGCATATAAACTCAGGTTAAACTGTTTTTGTAAACCACAAGTATGCAGGACTATTACAGATTTTTCAAACAATACATCCACTTTATCATAATTAAACAAAATTGTATTTACTTAAACAGTGTTGTCTAATAGTTCATTTTTGAAATATTCATTAATCTGTAGTACACATTCATTTAAGGCAAATTAGAAATCTAGGAAATTGCATGTATTTGAAGATTCATTATAACTTACTATTGTGATGGAAAATTATGAATTTAGGTTTATTATCAGACTTTCTTTACTAAAGGAATAACATTTTTATGTGTCAATCTATATTATTTCTGGATAGTTGAAAAAGTATAGAGTTTAGAGAGAAAGTGGAAGTTCACAATGGTTACCATACAACCACCTATCTGTCACTTGTATTAATAGTATTATGACAAGCATAGAAGTTACAGAGTTTGAATCATGAAATTAATATAATTAATTTGGTCTGTTGTTTTAGTGACTGAAAATTCAGTTACATTCAGTCATACAATGCAGATAAATTAAGTAGGGAAAGCGACAAAGATGCAGGGATTTTTGGAATCAAGAAAGAAAAGAGAAGAGAAAAATGTTGCAACAGGGATCAAAAAAGTAATACTGAGTCACTTGTTTCGTAAAAGCTTTCTACAGGTTTGAAAATACACGGGAGGTTTTGTACTGCTATAATCTTATAATCTTCTGCCTCTTTGAAAAAAGAGTAAACAAATTCTCCTACTTCTTTATTATTTACTGGGCTTACTAACCCATTGAGGGGGGCTTTTAATCCTATAAGGACAGACATTTTTATTTATTTAAATTTGGAGAAGTATTTACCTGAATATATTTGAGAAGTGGTAGAGGGTTCGCCTCTTGCCATAGGAATTAAACTCTGTGAGGTCAGGAATATTTGTCTATTCCATTGATTGTTGTATCAGTGGTGTTTTAAAGTGCCAGGCACTAAAGAAGTACTCGAAATATTTGTCAAATTAATGAATATTGAGCTGTTTTCACTTGTATAATCAAGTTAATTTTCTAAGGTGGCTCTTCTTAGAAAAATATTGCAGTTTTAGAATGAAAAATTTCACTGACCAAAGTGATATTCTGAAAAAAAATGAACAAATGCAAAGCTTGCTTGTGAAAATAGTATATCTATAGTCATCCACGCTAAAGATAACGATTACAATGCCATCCTACTCCTGAAGTTTTTGTAGATGGCAATTGAGTATAAATGTGAAATGGCTTACTAGTTCTACAACATGAAAAACGTTCTTTCCACTTGGCATGCCATACATTTTTCTTTTTTTCTTTCTTTTTTTTCCTGGCTGTTAGAGTCTTAGCTGTGGCGCATGAGCTCCGTAGTCGTGGGGCATGTGCTTAGCTGCCCTGAGGCATGTGGGATCCTATCTCCTTGACCAACGATCAAACCTGCAACCCCATTCTTAGCTACTGGACCACCAGGGAAGTCCCTGAATTTTCTTTTAACAACATAATTTGAAGAGAAATTCCCTCTGCGTTCTTAGTTATGTACTAGGCATTCACAGACTAAATGGACAGCAGTTTGTCAGGAGTTTGTTGTACTTTTAATACAAGTGACAGATAGGTGGTTGTATGGTAACCATTGTGAACTTCCACTTTCTCTCTAAACTCTGTACTTTTTCAACCATCCTGAAATAATATAGATTGACACATAAAAATGTTATTCCTTTAGTAAAGAAAAGGTCTGATAATAAACCTAAATTCATAATTTTCCATCACAATAGTAAGTTATAATGAATCTTCAAATACATGCAATTTCCTAGATTTCTAATTTGCCTTAAATGAATGTGTACTACAGATTAATGAATATTTCAAAAATGAACTATTAGACAACACTGTTTAAGTAAATACAAACTCAGAGATAGTGAAGGATAGGGAAGCCTGGCCTACTGCAGTCCATGGGGTCACAAGGAGTCGAACACAACAAAAGAGACTGAACAACAACAGCAAAGAATTTTGTAGATGGGAAATTTATACCATAATTTTAATAAGTGTATCTCCATCTCAAATTTAGCAAAGCCCAATTACAGTGGTGTTCCTTATCAAAAGTACTGGAAAAACCACAACAGAGGCAAACATGAAAGATCTGAAACACACTGTGTTACTGTGAATACCCAAAAGGGAACATGCCACACAGGATTTAAAAGATATACTTTCAGACAAATAATGTATGATTTCACTTATATGTGGAATACAACAAAACAAAATAAGTGAACAAAACAAAAAAGGGGAAGTAGATTGAGAGGTATTGATTCAAACTTTCAGTTGCAAAATAAATGAGTCACAGGTATAAAATGTACAGTGTGGGGAATAAAGTCAATAATTATATAGTATCTTGCATAATGCCATATTGTGACTAGACTTATGGTGATCACTTGAAATGCATTGAAATACCACATCACTAATGCTGCATAACAGTAACTAACATGTTATAGGTCAATTATGCTTCAAAAAAAATAAACAAAATCATAGAAAAAGAGATCAAGATTTGTGGTTATCAGAGGCAAGGGGTTGGGTGAAGGTAGAATTGGATGAAGGTGATCAAAAGGTACAAACTTCCGGGTATAAGATAAATAAGTACTAGGGACATAATGGAATTAGCACTCCTATATAACATACATGAAAAGCGTAAGTCCTAAGGGTTCTCATCACGCACAAGATTTTTTTTTCTATATCTTTAATTTTGTATCTATATGAGATGATGGCTGTTCACTAAACTAATTGTGGTACTAATTTCATGATATATGTAAGTTAAACCATTATGCTGTACACCTTAAACTTATACAGGGTAATGTGTTAATTATGTCTCAATAAATCTGGAAGAAGAAACAAGCCAAATAAAAAATAGCAAAATGAAAAAAATGAAAGATTTATTTTCATGGGCTATCTCATTTAGAATAAAGCTACACTGAGTTTATCATTAATGATAATGAGTCAATAAAATGAACTATTGGACCAAAATATTTCCTTTGAATATGATTTTTTCCATCACGGTAGGCAGTGCTAATTTTTCCAATCAAGGCATTTCTCTACAATCATTTTTATGATCACAGTATGGCAGATATCACATGATCCGTTCACCCTCAGAAATTTGGGAGACCATCAGCAGCAACCACCATCTACACAGCTACCTTGATTCTCAAAAAGCTTACAAGCATTTTCTACCACAACATACACATGGTGTTAGTTGCTGTTTATGGCATTCCCTTTGCTGTTTTCTTTTATGCTGGCCATTTATTTAATTAAAAAGATTTTGCGTAGGTGAGGTAGGGGGTGGCAGGAATTCTTTTCCATTCCTGATTTTTTTTCCCCTATAAAACAATCCAGGCCTCTCTCCTTTTAGTCAGTCTTTCCAGTGACCTAATCTGATTGATAGGTTTGCAATAAAAAAATTTCCACACATAAATTAATCCCCTCTGCTACTCTATTTTTTTGAAGATGATCTTCCTACAAAAAGAGGTTTCTACAGTAAAACGGGCCCGTTACAGAGGAGACCTAGATTTTCTAGTCCAAATGGGTGAATAAGTTTCTCTGATTCTGAGGTTACTATGAAAAAGTCTGTGTAGCTATTGATATAAGCTAAATCCTCCAATCTAGTCTTTAACCACAACAAATGTGATTTTTTAGCCTGCCATCTGCCTCCTATTTCCCTTCCTTTGTCTTATTTCACAGTTGGCTCAGAACTCAAAGTAGCCTGTAGGGTGTGTGCATTTCTATCAGATCGCTTAAGGACCCCTGAGATCTACTGAAGAAAAATCAGCCTGTGGAATTTTGCTTCACTTGCAAGTTGAAATAGATTCAATATTCGGTTATGAATTGGTTCATTTTCCATGGTCTCTTTAGACAATCTTTAGTATTATTTACATTACTTTGCCAACAAATGTCCATCTAGTCAAGGCTATGGTTTTTCTTGTGGTCATGTATGGATGTGAGAGTTGGACTGTGAAGAAAGCTGAGCGCCAAAGAATTGATGCTTTTGAACTGTGGTGTTGGAGAAGACTCTTGAGAGTGCCTTGGACTGCAAGGAGATCCAACCAGTCCATTCTGAAGATCAGCCCTGAGATTTCTTTGGAAGGAATGATGCTAAAGCTGAAACTCCAGTACTTTGGCCACCTCATGCGAAGAGTTGACTCATTGGAAAAATACTGCTGCTGGGAGGGATTGGGGGCAGGAGGAGAAGGGGACGACCGAGGATGAGATGGCTGGATGGCATCACTGACTCGATGGACATGAGTCTGAGTGAACTCCAGGAGTTGGTGATGGACAGGGAGGCCTGGCGTGCTGCGATCCATGGGATCGCAAAGAGTCGGACACGACTGAGTGACTGAACTGAACTGATTGTGTCATATGTCATTTGAGGTCACAGTTTCCTTTGTAACTGTTTATTGCAGTACTGAGGGGATAACTGATGCTTTTCTTCACACATGAACATTACTGATAAATAATAACAAGCAGATACTGTGTATAGTTGTGGATCTTTTCTACCCATATTGCTGGATTTACTTTCTCTTCCCAGTTTCCTTACTGTCAGTGGCAAGCAGCTATGAGATACTTGGCCTGGATTTGAACTGTAGTCCGTGAGTCAAGAAGAGCAAACCTCACCAGACCACACGAAGGTCAGACACAGGCTTTGGCCTCGTTAGTGCCATGAGTCAACTAACTGAGCTAATTAACCACAGATGCACAATTATTGTCAACTGATTCCAATTCTTGAAGAATTATAGGTTGACAAATAGTATCAAAATGTATCTAGGACAAACTTGAATGTGTTATATTAAATATATTTAATATATTTAACTTAAGGAAGTTAAAAAATAACTTCCTTTTTTTCTGGAAATCTTAACACCATTGTAGTAACTGCATCCAAATAGAAAATGAATTCAGAATAGAAAGGACACAGGTGCCTCCCTCCTCCTTACCCACCTATCTCTCTTTCTCTCACACACACGCACTCTCCCTCACATACACATACCATCACACATTTACAAATGTCCAGTGGCATATATAAGCTCTCCCATTGATAACCAGTATTCTATAGTTACTTCTGCCTCATGGTTTTGATCAGTGCTCTTGGTTTGGACTACCAATTTCTCTTATTTATAGAGCAGTTCTCTAATTTATTCCCAAAGATCCTCATATCCCACTTTTTCTCCACTCACTGTTCTTTTATTTCTCTTCTCTTCATTCTCTCTTTCTAATCTACACAGACTGGTGGGCACAATTCTTTCCTGACAGCAGATATAATTTCTTAATACAAAAAAAGCAGTAAGCAAAATAAATCTAGTAAAATCATTTTTAGTGAAACATCATTACTGATTGAATCCTGAGAATATACATCTTGTGACTAGCAACTATATTTTATTATTAATTATATTGTTAAAATATACCTGTATATAAATAAATAAATAAAAATTAATTGGCTTCTCCACAATGATTAAGATGCTTGCAAGACCTACACTACATTGTAAGTTGTTAGCAAGAGGCAGAATTGCCATAGACTTCCAGAAATTCCTTTTTCCTATTTTGTTCTCCACTTAAAGACAATGAGGACATTTGTGTCGTTTAATTTTTAAAAGTACATATTCTTTCTTCTCACTTATTCTCTGAATGAAAATTGAAACATAATACAAAAAAATATAACATGAAATTTGGGTATAGTTTCTCACAATGACTTTTTAAAAAATTTATATGAACTTTCCCCATGGAAATAAATTATTTACATGAGCAATTTTCAGATAAACTTCAAGGTCATATTTTAGAGTCAGAATTTCAAGTTCCTGGTTTGAATCTACCCCAACTTGACTTGCATTAATTCAGCATAGTTAGACTTTTTTTAAAAACAGATCTATTTTAAGGCTTTACATTAATTTTTTTCTTTACATTTATTTTTTATTTATTTATTTTTTTTTTTGGTGCAATCTGGTGCAACCAATTTTTGATATTTACATTTTGATTTGATATCTTAAATATGTTTTATACTTGTCTGCTTTATAGTATTCATTTCCTGAAGTAGTCATTAAAAATATCAAAACACATTAAACATTGCTATATGTTTTCTTCATCATTTGCTATTTTTGGTGTTACAAGAAGCTTGTGTTCCTTCTCCCTCCATGATTTGGCATAACTTCACGTCTATCATCTTGATGTTCCCATCTAAACTATTTACAACTTCTCTTCATCATTAAGAAGAAAAGATATTTTTCTTTTCTTTTTTAAGTAAGCAATCCCCATGTTTATGTTGTTGGTGCTATTTAGTTGCTCAGTCATGTCCAACTCTTTTGCAATCTCATGGACTGTAGCCCAACAGGCTCCTCTGTCCATGGAATTCTCCAGGCAAGAATACAGTAGTAGGTTGCCAGCTTCTTTTTCAAGGGATCTTCCCAATCCAGCAATTGAACCTGTGTCTCTTACATTGTAGGCAGATTCTTTACCACTGAGCCAACAAGAAGCCTGTCATACTATTGATGAGTAAGTTTTAATTATCACTATGTCTGTGGGCAAAGAACAGATAAATTGGCTCCAAGCAGTGAACTCTCTGTATAGTTTAAATCAATTTCCCACTTCTCTCAAGCTCTCTTATGCATTTTAGACTGAAGGGGAATTAGGCTACCTGTGAGGATCATCAGTTCAGTTCAGTTCAATTGCTCAGTCGTGTCCGACTCTTTGCGAGCCCACGAATCACGGCACGCCAGGCCTCCCTGTCCATCACCAATTCCTGGAGTTCATTCAGATTCACGTCCATCGAGTCAGTGGTGCCATCCAGCCATCTCATCCTCTGTTGTCCCCTTCTCCTCCTGCCCCCAATCCCTCTCAGCATTAGAGTCTTTTCCAATGAGTCAACTCTTCACATGAGGTGGGCAAAGTACTGGAGTTTCAGCTTCAGCATCATTCCTTCCAAAGAAATCCCAGGGCTGATCTTCAGAATGGACTGGTTGGATCTCCTTGCATTCCAAGGGACTCTCAAGAGTCTTCTCCAACACCACAGTTCAAAAGCATCAATTCTTCCATGCTCAGCCTTCTTCACAGTACCACTCTCACATCTATACATAACCACAGGAAAGACCATAGCCTTGACTAGATGGACCTTAGTCAGCAAAGTAATGTCTCTGCTTTTGAATATACTATCTAGGTTGGTCATAACTTTTCTTCCAAGGAGTAAGCGTCTTTTAATTTCATGGCTGCAGTCACCATCTGCAGTGATTTTGGAGCCCCAAAAAATAAAGTCTGACACTGTTTCCACTGTTTCCCCATCTATTTCCCATGAAGTGATGGGACACCAGAGCTCTAATACAGTTTTTATTCAGACAAATATGACTCAGAAAGTGAAGTCTTATACACCTCTTTAAAAAGTGAAAAGCTTACACTGAAAATTCTTAGAGATTTTCAAATATGGTTCACTAATTAATTTTAAGATAGAAGTTGTAATCACAAGATTCAAGAAGCCCTAAAAATACTTGCTGTATTATATAAAAGTCAGACAATAATTTACTTATATATCTATAATTCTTCCATGACTGAGATGTAGAAATAATATACAGTAGTACACTTGAATCATGGATTATGGGTTGCAGCAATATAACTGATTGAATATCTGTTATGTAAATAACATTCCTATTAGAGAGGTAGAGAGGGCAAAAATAGACAAATAGATACACAGAGATTTGGTATAAAATTGTATAAGTGTCCAAGAGGATAATGCATATTAAAAGCACTCTCTTGAGCTAGCAAAACAACTTACTTGGATCACTTAATTGTCAATTTACTGATATAAGGAAATTAGTTGCTAAAGCAGCAGGACAAATAGAATTGACAAGATGCAGATACAATGTATATAACATTTATTATGTCAAAACCATCCTGTATTGACCCCCTTAGTCAAGGTAAAGGACATTTTAAGTAAAGCTGGTATAGGATGGTTTCAATTTTAAAATCAAACAATACAGAAAGTAGGCATAGAGGGAACATGCCTCAACATAATTAATGACATATATGACAAACCCACAGCTAAAATCATCTTCAGTGGTCCAAATCTGAAAGCATTCCCTCCAATATCATAAACAAGACAAGGATACCCACTCTTACCATTTTACTCAACATAGTTTAGGAAGTCCTAGTCATAGCAGCCAGAGAAGAAAAGGAATCTAAATTGGAAAGGAAAAAGAAAAACTGCCAGTGTCTGCAGATGACATGATACTATACATAGAAAATCCTAAAGCTGCCACAAGAAAACTACTAGAGCTCATCAATGAATGAGAAAAAGTTGCAGGATACAAAATGAATATCTATTGCATTTCTATACACTGAGTGAGGTATCAGAAAGAGAAATTAAGAAAACAATCTCACTTCTATCAAATCAAAAAGAATAAAATACTCAGGAATAAACCTACCTAAGGGGGCAAAAGGTCTGTACTCTAAAATCTGTCAATGTAGATAAAAAAAAAACTGAAGACTACACAAACAGATGGAAAAATATATTGTATTTTTGGATTAGAAGAATAAATATTGTTAAAATGGCTAAACTGCCCAAAGCAACCTACAGATTCAATGCAATCCCTGACAAATTGCCAATGGCATTTTTTCACAGAACGGAAACAAACATTTTTTAAATTTTTACAGAAACACAAAAGACCCTGAATAGCCAAAATATCTTGAGAAAGAAGAACAAAGCAGGAAAAATCATGTTCCTTGACTTCAGACTCATTTTATAGCTACATTAGTCAACACCATATGGTACTAGCACAAAATAGACACATAGATCAATGGGACAGAATAGAAAGCCCAGAAAAAATCCAAACACTTGTGGTCAATTAATCTACAGCAAAGGAGATAAGTATATACAATGAAAAAAAGACAATGTCTTCAATAAGTGACTCTGGAAAAATTGGGCAGTACATGTAAAAGAATGAAATTAGAACACTGTCTAACACCATATACAGAAATAAACTCAATATGGATTAAAGATTTAAATGTAAGACTGAATATCATAAACTCCTAGAGAAAAACATAGACAGGACAGTCTTTGACATAAAATACAGCAATAATGTTTTGAATTTGTCTCCTAGAGTAATGAAAACAAAAACAAAGTTAAATAAATGGGACCTAATTAAACTTAAAAGCTTCTGCTTAGCAAAGGAAACTATACACAAAAGAAAAAGACATCTATGGAATGGGAGAAAATATGTGCAAAGTGACAAAGAATTAATTTTGAAAGACACAAACAGCTCTTACAACTCAACAACAACAACAACAAGAAACCAAAAAACCCACTTCAAAAATAGGTAGACAACCAAAATAGGCATTTCTCCAGAGAAGACATACAGACGCCCAACAGGCACATGAAAAGATGCTCAGCGTCACTAATTATTAAAGAAACGCACATTAAAACTAAAATCAGTTATTAGGTATTACCTCACACCAGTCAGAATGTCCATCATCAAAATGTTCACAGATATATGCTGGTGAAGGTGCGGAGAAAAGGGAACCCTTGTACACTTCTGGTGGGAGTGAGAGTTGGGACAGCCACTATGGAAAACAGTAGGGAGATTCCTTAACAAAACTAAAAGTATAACTACCATATGATCCAGCAACCGCACTCCTATACATATATCCGGAGAAAACTGCAACTTGAAAATATACGTGAATCCATTGTTCATATCAGTGCTACTTACAGTAGCCAATATAAGGAAGGGACCTAAATGTCTACCAGCAAATGAATAGAGAAAGAAGATGCGGTATATACTTACAATGGAATATTACTCAGTTAAAAAAGAATGAAATATTGCCATTTGCAGCAACGTGGATGGACCTAGAGATTATCATACTAAGCGAAGTAAGTCAGACAAAGACCAATATATGATAAAACTTAAATGTAGAGTCTAAAAATGGTACAAATGAACTTATATACAAAACGGATATAGATTCACAGACATAAAAACAAACTTACAGTTAACAAAGGGAAAAGGGATGTGAGTGATACATTTGAAATTTGGGATTAACATATACTGACCAAGGAAAAAAACAGAATGGGAAAGACTAGAGATCTCTTCAAGGAAATTAGAGATACCAAGGGAACATTTCATGCAAGGATGGGCTCGATAAAGGACAGAAATGGTCTGGACCTAACAGAAGCAGAAGATATTAACAAGAGGTGGCACAAATACACAGAAGAACTGTACAAAAAGATCTTCACAACCAAGACAATCACGATGGTGTGATCACTCACCTAGAGCCAGACATCCTGGAATGTGAAGTCAAGTGGGCCTTAGAAAACATCACTACAAACAAAGCTAGTGGAGGTGATGGAATTCCAGTGGAGCTATTTCAAATCCTGAAAGATGATGCTGTGAAAGTGCAGCACTCAATATGCCAACAAATTTGGAAACTCAGCAGTGGCCGCAGGGCTGGAAAAGGTCAGTTTTCTTTCCAATCTCAAAGAAAGACAATGCCAAAGAATGCTCAAACTACCACACAATTGCACTCATCTCACACACTAGTAAAGTAATGCTCAAAATTCTCCAAGCCAGGCTTCAGCAAAACATGAACCATGAACTTCCAGATGTTCAAGCTCGTTTTAGAAAAGGCAGAGGAACCAGAGATCAAATTGCCAGCATCTGCTGGATCATCGAAAAAGCAAGGGAGTTCCAGAAAAATATCTATTTCTGCTTTATTGACTATGCCAAAGCCTTTGACTGTGTGGATCACAATAAACTGTGGAAAATTCTGAAAGAAATGGGAATACCAGGACACCTGACCTGCCTCTTGAGGAACCTACATGCAGGTCAGGAAGCAACAGTTAGAACTGGACATAGAACAACAGACTGGTTCCAAATAGGAAAAGGAGTACATCAAGGCTGTATATTGTCACCCTGCTTGTTTAACTTACATGCAGTACATCATGAGAAATGCTGGGCTGGAGGAAGCACAAGCTGGAATCAAGATTGCCAGGAGAAATAACAATAACCGCAGATATGCAGATGACACCATCCTTATGGCAGAAAGTGAAGAGAAACTAAAGCCTCTTGATGAAAGTGAAAGAGGAGAGTGAAAAAGTTGGCTTAAAGCTCAACATTCAGAAAACGAAGATCATGGCATCTGGTTCCATCACTTCATGGGAAATAGATGAGGAAACAGTGGAAACAGTGTCAGACTTTATTTTGGGGGGCTCCAAAATCACTGCAGATGGTGACTGCAGCCATGAAATTAAAAGACGCTTACTTCTTGGAAGAAAAGTTATGACCAAACTAGATAGCATACTAAAAAGCAGAGACATTACTTTGCCAACAAAGTTCCATCTAGTCAAGGCTATGGTTTTTCCAGTGGCCATGTATGGATGTGAGAGTTGGACTGTGAAGAAAGCTAAGCGCTGAAGAATTGATGCTTTTGAACTTTGATGTTCGAGAAGACTCTTGAGAGTCCCTTGAACTGCAAGGAGATCCAACCAGTCCGTTCTCAAGATCAGCCCTGGAATTTCTTTGGAAGGAATGATGCTGAAGCTGAAACTCCAGTACTTTGGCCACCTCATGCGAAGAGCTAACTCATTGGAAAAGACTCTGATGCTGGGAGGGATTGGGGGCAGGAGTAGAAGGGGACGACAGAGGATGAGATGGCTGGATGGCATCACTGACTCGATGGCTGAGTGAACTCCGGGAGTTGGTGATGGACAGGGAGGCCTGGCGTGCTGCGATTCAGGGGATTGCAAAGAGTTGGACACGACTGAGAGACTGAACTGAACTTACCATTATGCACAGAGCTGGACACAAGTGAAGCGACCTGGCAGCAGCAGCAGCAGCATGCATAGAACAGAGAAGCAACAAGGACCTACTTGATCTGTATTCAGTACTTCCAATATCTTTTAGTAACCTATATAGGAAAATAATCTGATAAAGGTAAGTATATATGTATCTGAATCACTTTATTGTGCACTTGAAACATTATAAATCAACTATATTGCAATTAAAGATAAAATCAAATAAAACAAAAACAGCAGCAATAACAACAGTAAAACACTGTTTTTCTAATATTCCCCTTCTAATTACAAGATGAGTCTTATCCTTCAAATGGGCAGGAAAGAAAATTTCCCATTTTATGTAAAAAATCATCATGCTTGTATTGCTGAACTCCATCACATAAATGAACTCTAAATACATTCTAATTAATGAGCACAGTATGAATTAGTATTTTAAAAGTGAAAATGTAATCCTTTGTTTTTCATAAGATTCATATAAGCATCAATCTCATATCTTCATTAAATATGCTATCAGTCTAATTTGGAGCCTGGATTCTGACTACAGAATTAGTGAAAAGGCCTTCTTAGACATAGAGCTCAAAAATAAATTGTGTCAGCTTAACTTTTTTCCATCTTTCTGATAGCTAGCTTACCCTCCATATTACACAGATGGATTGGTTCAGCTGCTCAGTAAATGGTATTTATTATACTGTTGGGGGATAGTATGCATTATATACCTTCTGCCTTCTATTTCATAGCTACAGATTTCAGTCCTAAGCCATCACTGGGTCACTAACCCTTGCCAAAAATCTCAAAATACTTGCTGTTGCATTTTTGAGATAGTTAAAATCATGCTAAAGCTGAAACTTCAGTACTTTGGCCACCTCATGCGAAGAGTAGACTCATTGGAAAAGACTTTGATGCTGGGAGGGATTGGGGGCAGGAGGAGAAGGAGATGACCGAGGATGAGAAGGCTGGACGGCATCACCGACTCGATGGACGACTCGGTGGACGTGAGTCTGAGTGAACTCTGGGAGTTGGTGATGGACAGGGAGGCCGGGCGTGCTGTGATTCATGGGGTCACAAAGAGTCGGACACGACTGAGCGACTGAACTGAACTGAAAAGCATGTTTGGTTAAGCAAATTATACTGCCACTGTTGGAAAATAATTCAAAGTACATGTCCTTAGTGGAGACGAGGAGGTTGTACTACCTTCTGTATAGACAGGGCAATGTGGATTTTTAATAATGCCTTTAAGAGATAAGGAATGCATTAATGAAAACATATTTTGCTCAAAGCACTAAACCAACAACCTTCAGACCAAACATATGAGGGCATTTATAAGATTAAAACATTGATATTTAATGTTATCATAAACTAAATGCCTCAGGTATCCTCCGTTTTCATGCCATTCTAATTCCCACCACCTGAAGCTAAAAGCTTATCACTCATTTCACACCTGCAACATTGCAACTCTTTCCAATGGACTTTCATGGCTCCAGGCTGCCTCTCGCCTTTCTTTCCACACTCCAACAGTCACCGACATATTGCATACCATTTCCAGACTAATCCATGCTAAATGCTGCTTTCATCATACTTTGCTTAAAAATCACTTACAGAGTTCTCTTTCAAATGACACCAAAGACAAACTTTTCTATCTAGATGTCACAACCATATATAAATTGTTTCCATCATTCTCAACTAAATTTATTTGTTTAGATTCATCAACACTCCAAAGAAGACATACAGATGGCTAACAAACACATGAAAAGATGCTCAACATCACTCATTATTAGAGAAATGCAAATCAAAACCACAATGAGGTACCACTTCACACCAGTCAGAATGGCTGCGATCCAAAAATCTGCAAGCAATAAATGCTGGAGAGGGTGTGGAGAAAAGGGAACCCTCCTACACTGTTGGTGGGAATGCAAACTAGTACAGCCACTATGGAGAACAGTGTGGAGATTCCTTAAAAAATTGCAAATAGAACTACCTTATGACCCAGCAATCCCACTTCTGGGCATACACACGGAGGAAACCAGAATTGAAAGAGACACATGTACCCCAATGTTCATCGCAGCACTGTTTATAATAGCCAGGACATGGAAACAACCTAGATGTCCATCAGCAGATGAATGGATAAGAAAGCTGTGGTACATATACACAATGGAGTATTACTCAGCCGTTAAAAAGAATTCATTTGAATCAGTTCTGATGAGATGGATGAAACTGGAGCCAATTATACAGAGTGAAGTAAGCCAGAAAGAAAAACACCAATACAGTATACTAACACATATATATGGAATTTAGGAAGATGGCAATGACGACCCTGTATGCAAGACAGGAAAAAAGACACAGATGTGTATACCGGACTTTTGGACTCAGAGGGAGAGTGAGAGGGTGGGATGATTTGGGAGAATGGGAATTCTAACATGTATACTGTCATGTAAGAATTGAATCGCCAGTCCATGTCTGACGTAGGGTGCAGCTTGCTTGGGGCTGGTGCATGGGGATGACCCAGAGAGATGTTGTGGGGAGGGAGGTGGGAGGGGGGTTCATGTTTGGGAACGCATGTAAGAATTAAAGATTTTAAAATTTAAAAAAAATAAAAAATTTTAAAAAAAATAGATTCATCAACAAATACTTCAGGATCACCTTCACACTGTCTCATTAAAAGTCACGACTTTTGGAAACTGCCTTCTTTTGTTCATGATATTCACTTCACATAAAATGCCTTCCACTTTTACTCTTGTCTCATTAACAAAGTTCTACATAGTCCACATTATAATCCTGAGGCTTTAGGAAGAACTCTCTTATTATTGCCACTATCATTAGGCCCCATCTCCTCCCAACTCTTCTATCCCTAATAACACTTCCTGGTAATAAATTTTTTTATCATTCAAAGTTCTCTCATGTGTTTCAGATACATTTCCATAATTATAATACAGTTACAGGGAGATACTGTATTAATTATTTTGCTTTCTTTTACTTTGGGCTTAGAAGGAAAGCTATAACAAACCTAGTGAAGTTAAAAGTCGCTCAGTCATGTCCGACTCTTTGCGACCGCATGGACTATACAGTTTATGGAATTCTCCAGGACAGAATACTGAAGTGGGTTGCTATTCCCCTCTCCAGGGGATCTTCCCATCCCAGGGATCAAACCCAGGTCTCCCACATTGCAGGTGGATTCCTTCCCAAATAAGCCAGCAGGGAAGCCCAAGAACATTGGAGTGGGTAGTCTATTCCTTCTCCAGGGGATGTTCCCGACCCAGGAATTGAACTGGGATCTCTTGCATTGCAGCTGAGCTACCACAAACTTAACAGCGTATTAAAAAGCAGAGATATCACTTTGCTGGCAAAAGGTCTGTATAGTCAAAGCTATGGTTTTTCCAGTAGTCATTCCGTATTTGAGAGTTGGACTACAAAGAAGGCTCCAGAAATCTTGCTTTTGAATTGTGTTGCTGGAGAAGATTCTTGAGAATCCCTTGGACTTCAAGGAGATCAAATTAGTCAATCCAAAAGGAAATTAAACCTGAATAGTCATTGGAAGGACTAATGCTGAAGCTGAAGCCCAGTACCTTGGCCACCT
Source organism: Capra hircus (assembly GCF_001704415.2). NCBI lineage: Eukaryota > Metazoa > Chordata > Mammalia > Artiodactyla > Bovidae > Capra > Capra hircus. Next base: position 19,088,060 of record NC_030808.1, read on the forward strand.
ACTGTGAGGAGCTGACTCATTGGAGTTACGCTGGGAAAGATGGAAAGCAAAAGGAGAAGGGAGTGGCAGAGAATGAGATGGTTAAGCTCTGGGAGATAGTGGAAGACAAGGAGCCCAGTGTGCTCCAGTCCATAAGGTCACAAAGAGTCAGACATGATTTAGTGAGTGAACAATAACAAAATCTTTTACTTTATCATGAAAACTATACTAAAATATAGCAAGCACTTAGAAATTACTGATGAACTGTAGTGGATATTCTTAGAGCAGGAAAAAAAATTAGAGCGTTATATTCCTGCTTAGCTCAGAATTCATAAAACATTTTCTTCATGATTTTCCAGTAATTGAAATGGTGTTTAAGACATAAAAAATTTTTTTTCTTTGCTATAAAAGCTAAAATTTGCCACATGGTACTAACTTTTAAAAAGTAAAACTCTCATGTATAAAACTTGAATTTCCATACATATGCAGCACAATATTTTAGAACCATGAGAAAACAGGTAAATAAAAATTGTTGCCAACTCAAACTGCTGCTGTTGTTACTTAGGCACTCAGTCATGTCTGACTCTTTAGGACACATGGATAGTAGCAGTCCATGTGGTTTCCCAGGCAAGAATACTGGAGTAGATTGCCATTTCCTTCTCCAGGGAATCTTTCAGACCCAGGGATCAAATTTGCTTTTTGCACTGCAGACAGATTTTGTAACACTGAGCCACAGAGAAGCTCCAACTCAAAGTGTATACCTGCACAAAAATGTCAAAACTACATGAACTCCCAAATACTACACATCATTTAATGTTTTTCCTATTTACTCAAAACTTTAGCATATTTGTATTAAAAGGGAACTTGGCAAAAAATGTACCTTTAATAACTCTTTATTAAAGCAGATTTTGAATTTCTGAAGGAATTCTATTTTCTTTCTGATTCTTTTCATTCTCCTAAATGGAATAATCCAGCAATTAAATTATTTTTAAAGCACTGTGATGGAAAGATCAATTCTTGTTAAATTGCACTGATGAGTATTGGATAAATTCAAGCATTTTAAAAACTTTTTATCCTTTTGTAAAAAAAAAATGTTTATTATTTTGCCTATTTCTTTAAATGCTGTTTGTAATTCTAGAAATCAGCTCCCATTAGAATTATTATAGAATTTTTATATACTTACAAAGAAATTGCATTCTAAATTCAAAAGGTATAACAATTGTATTTTTCCATTAATACTTTTAAAAGGGGATCGCTGGTAAATTATCCTTACCAATCAAAAAAACCACAGGTAGCCCAGGAGAAGCTCTCCTACATGAGATTTCTAATTCCTCTGGATCTTGTTACTTTGTTCACACAGCTCTGTCCTGCCCCTTGTAGTTTGAGGGTCTGATCTGCCTAATCTAGCACCTTTGTATGTATGATGTTTGAAGAGGGAGTCATTGAATACTGGTAACACATTGACAATATTAACATTAATAACATTTTATCAAATGGATAATAATAATTTATTAATATTTCTAATAGTAATAGTGAGATGTCTAGGGCACTGGAAAGAGATGCAGCTTAGGGGATTGCTAAGAACACATAGGGATAGGAATTGAGAAATCTGAAAGCTTCTAGGAAATAGACTGGAAAGGTCTAAGTCATGGGATGGTACGGGGAAACTAGTGGGATGTGTTTTTCTGCCGTGTGTAATATAAATGTGAAAAGTAAAGAGGAGAGCTGTGATAACCAATTTATTTCTATACATGTGTTTATTTTAGCACTGTAGGATTATTCCCAGAAATATGGTATTTTTCTCACTTCAAATTCAAATAAAGAATTTTCAAGGAACAACTACAACCAGAAAAGAAGGTGTGTTGTCTGTTCTCTTTGTAGAATACAGGGTTACTATTTATCTTTTATAAAATTCTATTGCATAGGAAAAATTCAGCAAACACAGAAATAAATCTGGAAAACTCCACAATCTAAAATATGTCTTTGTTTTATTTCTTCAAATTACTTTAGTGTTAAATTTAAAATTCTAATTTTAAAACCAAATCACTTTCCCGTGCAGCAGAAATTAACATAGTACATCAACTATACTTCAATTAAAAAATAAAATATCTATTTTCCTGCTCTAAATTTTCTAAAATAACTTGTTTCCAAATCATCATCAAAGAGTGTAGAATTTATACACAGTATTTCTTTAATTCCATCTGCCTTGAGAAAAATCTCAACAAATAATGGTCCCCTTTCTTAACTTACATCCAGCTCAACAGCCTTTTAATGAAAGCCCAAGTTCAGTAATTGAAAGCATCCATTTTGCTAGAACTGAGCACACCCAAATCATCCCTTTAATAAGTTAAACTTACCAGTACCTGACACTCAAATAATTGACTTAATATAGCTATGAGTCTGCTTTTTTTCCCAGTAATATTGCAACATAATTATATTCATGAATTCTAGTTTATGAGCTCTATTTCATACTCTCCTAACATTAAGATGGGCAATGTTTAGTTTTGTCTTATGAACTGAGTTACCATGTCCAAGTGTCAAAGCAAAAGAGGAGGGTAGCTTTGGCCGAAAGACACTGTCCTTTAGATGAGTAAGTGCCAGCCTCTTTGTCACAGTGTTTGCATGAATGCCCCGGTCATCTTGAGAATTATTTTATTTGCTTTGTTCTAGTTAGTTGACATACTCTCTTCCACTATAAGAAATACATTTCTATGATTAAAGCTTACATGCTTGATGCCAAAACTACCAACCAAAAAGTTAAAAATTAAAATATTTTTGGTAGGGTAAGTTTTCTTTTGTTTTTGACTATAGGGTAAAAAAAAAAAAAAAAAAAGGCTAGTTTAACTAAAGTGTTGATGAAGTACATTGTGTGGTCTGAAATACTGTGGTTTGGTGCCATCTAGCCAGAGAACTAGCTGGAGATCCAGCCAGAGAAAGATATAGAGGAACAACATTCCAAATTGGTACTGAGAATTACAAGAGATGGAAGTTATATGTTGAGAATACTTTCTCAAAGTTCACCTACTATCGCTTCATAGATTATAAAAAAAGTGGAAGTGGGACAAAAGTACTAAGAAAATGTCACAGTGTTGTCTATGTATGCTAATTTCAAGCAGACAAAAGGATTCTATTGCTATAAGGTCTAATCATTATATTCATGTATGAAGATTTAGAGGAGGATGAAGAAAAAGGGAGATAAAGAAGGACTATGTAGAAAAAAAGAGGAAAATTAAAAGAGAACAGAGATCAAAGAAAATAATAAAAGCAAGAGACAGGCTGATTAAAAAGAAGAAAATGCTGTTAACAAAGAAACCATAAAAGCTAGCAACACATAACACTTAGGTTTATTTCAAACAGGAGCAAAAGCAAAAAAATTGAGGTTTGGACCATTGAAAAGCCAACCTATGAGGCTTAAGATTTAATTTGAAACTCAGCTTTTCCCCATTTTTCTACCATGGAGGTTTTCTTTTTTTTCTTTTTAAAAAGAGTCTTTGATCTTTTGCCTTAACGAGTCCAGTCAATATGTAAAGAATCAAAATTGTGAGTGCTAATGCCTCTATCTTGTTAAACCGAGTATTAAACATTGTACTATTTGTGTGGTCTGAAGACCACTGGAATTGTACTTTGTGTGTCTGAGGTGTTTGAAGATTCTGGAAACAAAATGCCTAAACAGGAAGTCAAAGTAAGTTTTTTTTTTCTTTTGCCAGAAGAACATTCTATTCATTTTAGATAAGATAAACTATAAATACTATAAAAACATCAATTCTTTCCAACAGAGAGTTAATTGACAATTACATTTAAGTCAAAGTCATTAATAATTTGGATCTTGATAACTCAGTATATGACCTGAGAATATTATCTATGTTACTTTTCACTCTAATTTCTCCTAAAGCAATAACTATGCTTTCTTTGAGTCCATGGTCATAAATTAATAACACCTCAGAAAATTCAAATTTCAGCTAGACTAGAGAAATAGCAAGTGTGTATTTCAGATAAATATTTAAAAAGAAAAACCTAAACACTTTAAAAATTACTGATTTCCTACATATAGTTTTATAAGTTGAGAAATGGCAACCCACTCCAGTATTCTTGCCTGGAGAATCCCATGGATGGAAGAGCCTGGTGGACTACAGTCCACAGGGTCGCAAAGAGTCGGACACGATTGAGCGACTTCACTTTCACTTATCACTGTTTATTAAAAGGACCACAATTACTTCCTGATTACTGTGTTCAACTACTATGCTAAGTAAGATACAAATATACATAGAAATGCAAGTGTAAATATAAATATATATCCAAATGAGGCAGGTGATATTAGCAGATGGAAGAAAAAATCTTTGATTTATGAATTTGAAGTTGCAGCTCTAAATATTGTACAGGCCAACTGAGCTGATTATCAAATCAATTGGTCTATTTTTTCATGAATAATTAATCTGTAAGCCAAATGCATAGCTTGATTATTATGTTCTTACTTTTTCTTTGGGAAAAAAACATGCATTTGTCTGAATGGAAGGCAGATTATTGAAAATGAAACTCATGTATCCCAAGAACACTACAATATAAATAGGATTTAATGACTACAATTTGGGGACAATTAAAGTTAGTTTGCATAATTTTTGAATTAAACTTAAATGTATACTTATATAGAACATAACCACCATATGTAAATTGTTTTAAATTATCTTAATTGGTCAAATACTTATTATTTACATATCTTTAAGCTATTTTTCAAAGACTCAGCAACCAAAATTTCACAAACATTTCTGGGGGATTCTAAATATGTTACTGCTGTTGTCTAGTCACTAAGTCATGTCCGACACCTTGCATCACCATGGACTTCAACCCACTGGCTTCTCTGCCCATAGGATTTCCCTGGCAAGAATATTGGAATGGTTACCGCTTGGGGCTGGTACACTGGGATGACCCAGAGGGATGGTACGGGGAGGGAGGTGGGAGGGGGGTTCAGGATGGGGAACACGTATACCCATGGGGGATTCATGTTGATGTATGGCAAAACCAATACAATATTGTAAAGTAATTAGCCTCGAACAAAAATAAATAAATTTGTAATAAAAAATTTAAAAAAAAAAAGAATACGGGAATAGGTTCCTATTTCCTTCTCCAGAGGATCTTCCTGACCCCAGAGTTTGAACACGAGTCTCCTGCATTGGTAGGCAGATTCTGTACTGCTGAGCCACTAGGGAAGCCTTCTAGATATTCAGACCTTAAGTTATTTTAAAACACAAAATTGAAGGAAGAAGATGGCAGAGCAATAGGAGGACACAGAGTTCATCTTTCTCCACAAATGCATTAGAATGCATCTACATATAGAACAGTTCTCTTAGAGCCCCAGCTGAACACTAGCAGAAGACCCTGGACGCCAGAAAGGACAAGAAAGATCCCACATACCCAAGCAGGATGAAATAAAGAAGAAAGGAAAAAGAGGAGTTGGGATGGGACACACACCCTTTGAAGGGGAGCTGGAGGAACAGAGAGGTTCCCACATCTGGAGAAACTCCTGCACTGATGGGGAGATTAGTTGGGACAGAAGGAAATATCTGAGCTGTCAAAAGAGAGTGAAACAGCTGGTCTGTGGCAAAATAGGACAGAGTTAGATCTACACAGGCAGCCCATGCCACAGCCCTGCACGCTCATGCTCAAGCCTGGGATGCATATGTCTGCCAGTGTGCATGAGGGCTGGGTGCTGGAATGTGGGGACTGAGGAGCTAACCTGGGGAGAGGACTGCTTGTGGGCGGGAGGAGAGTGCCTGAGGGGGTGGGAGGGAGGAACCCTGCAACTAGGAATGCTTGTGGGCAAAATCAGACTGCCGCAGAAGCAAGGCACCGTAACTAAATGACATACATGGAGCAGAGCCACCATTGCAGTCCCTCTCCCCGCACGCTAGTTTCTGTCCCCTCAGGCACTAGGGAAAGCCTCTGTCAGGGCTGGCCATCTCTTGCCAGTAACTGGAAGCTAGAAAAGGCCTTACCAAAACTGGATCTCTCACACTCATGGCCACTGGCTGCCTTCCATGCCTCATCAAAGACTGGACTAGAGCTGTCACGTTTGCCAAGTCCCCCACACACCTGTTGCCACGAGGGCTTCCGTGGCCCTGGCAGCTTGCCACCTCCATGCCATGTACTCAAAAGGGCAGAACTTGGTGCTCCAAGGCAGCCTTGGTCCCAAGACCACCTTGTGGTTGGCCCACATGCAGAGGTAGGGCTAAAACCACAGCTGAGCCCTAGGGGCCATGCAACTAAGGAAGAAAAAACTGAAATCTCTCCTTGAAGCTAGTTGTTTAACCATCAATTGACACCACTGCAATTTGCTTGGTAAAAACTCAAGGCCTACAAAACATCTGAATGTATAAAGGCTCCCTCAGCCAAGACAGTCATAGCTTTAGCAGCTGTAGACTCTGTGAGCTGACCCCATAACACCAACAACAGGTCTATATCTATGATCCATGACTACAAACTTGGGACCTGACTTCAGTGGGTCTATTCTGCTGGCCTGGTGAAAGCAATGTCTGAGAGACAACAGGGGCAATTTCCAACAAATCCGCAGTTAAGATGGGGCTGAGGATAGTGCCAACATCAGCATAGTCTGGAAGCTTGCACAACAGGTGAAAGGTGACACAACAGAGTACACCCAAATGTGAGCAGCTCCAGAGGGAGAATACCCAGCAGCTTCACTCCCAGCGGGAGTGTTACAACTCCACCTACCTCACACTGCAGATAAGAAATACAGCTAATAAATAGATCTGTGGGCCTCCACTGATCATGAAGGAGGCCCCACCCCTGACAGGGCACCATCAACCATAGAGCTAAAGGGAGGCCCTGCTCAATACCTAGGTCAGGCTCTGATCAACACAACACCAATCAAACCCCCTATCAAGAGCACAAGTCTCTGGACCACCCTCACTCACCAGCAAGAAGGAACTAGGATCCTGCAGCCTGAAGAAAGGAGGTCACAAACACAGTAAGCCTGACAAAATGACATGACAAAGAAATATGTTGCAGATGAAGGAGTAAGATAGAAATCTACAAAAACAGATAAAAGAAGAGGAGAAAGCAACCTATCTGAAAAAGAATTCAGAGTAATGATAGTAAAGGTGACCAAAGAGCTTGGAAAAAAAGAATGGAGGTACAGATCAAGAAGATACAGGAAAAGTTAAACAGAAATCTAGACAAACTAAAGAACAAGCATAGATGAACGAGACAATAACTGAAACGAAGAATCCACTAGAAGGAATCAATAACAGAATGAATGACTAAGGCAGAAAAACAGATAAGTGACCTGAGATACAAAATGAGGGAAATCTCTGCTGTGGGATAGAATGAAGGAAAAAGAATGAAAAGAAAAGAGAACTGTCTCAGAGACCCATTGGACAACATGAAACATCTCAGTGTTTGAATTATAAGTGGGGCGGGGGGGGGGGTGATGGTGATAGAAGAGGGAGAAAAAGGATAATATTTGAAAAGGTAATAGTTGAAAACCTAACTAACATGGAAAGGAAGTAGTCACCCAAGTCAAAGAAGTGCAAAGAGTTCCATACAGGATAAACCCATGGAGGAACATGCCAAGACATATTAATCAAACTAACAAAAAATAAATAATAAATATTAAAAACAGTAAGAGAAAAGCAACAAGTAACATACAAGGGAAACCCCATAAGGTTATCAGGTTTTTCAGCAGAAATTCTGAAGTCCAGAAGTGAGTGGCAGAATATATTTAAAGTGATAAAGGGAAAGAAACCTAATCTACCCAGTAGGGCTGTCTTTCAGAATCAACAAAGAAATTAAAAGATTTGTAGAAAACAAAAGCTAAGAGAAGTAAACACCACCAAATCAGCTTTACAATTGATAAAGGAACTTCTCTGGGCAAAAGCACAAAAGAAAAGAATAGAGGAAGAGAGAAAAAAAAAAAAAAAGACTTACAAAAACAAACTGAAAACAGTTAAGAAAAGAGCAATAGGAAATCAGTTCAGAAATGATATGGACCTAACAGAAGCAGAAGATATTAAGAAGAGGTGGCAAGAATATACAGAAGAACTATACAAAAAAGATCATGACTCAGATAACCACAATGGTGTGATCACTCACTTAGAGCCAGACATCCTGGAATGTGAAGGCAAGTAGGCTTCAGCAAGCATCACTATCAACAAAGCTAGTGGAGGTGATGGAATTCCACTTGAGCTATTTAAAATCCTAAAAGATAATGCTGTGAAAGTGCAGCACTCAATATGCTAGCAAATTTGGAAAACTCAGCAGTGGCCACAGGACTGTAAAAGGTCAGTTTCATTCCAATCTCAAAGAAAGGCAATGACAAAGAATGTTCAAACTGCCTCACAACTGTGCTCATCTCACATACTAGCTAAGTAATGCTCAAAATTATTGTAAAAGGAAGATACATATTGCTAATTGCCTTAAACGTTGTTATTGTCCTTGCTGTGGTTCAGTCACTAAGTCATCTCTGACTCTGTGTAATCCCATGGATTGCAGCACATTAGGCTTCCCTGTCCTTCACTATCTCCTGGAGTTTTATCAAGCTCAAGTTCATTGATTGAGTTAGTGATGCCATCCAAAATCTCATTCTCTCTCATCCACTTCTCCTCCTGTCCTCAATCTTTCCTAGCATCAGGGTCTTTTCCAATGAGTTGGCCCTTCACATCAGGTGGCCAAAATATTGGAGCTCCAACATCAGTCCTTCTAATGAGTATTCAGTGTTGATTTCCTTTAGGATTGACTGGCTTGATCTCCTTGCACCCAAGAGACTCTCAGGAGCCTTCTCCAGCACCACAATTCAAAGGCATGAATTCTTCAGCACTCAGCCTTCTTTATGGTTCAACTATCACATCTGTACATGACTACTGGAAAAATCATAGCTTTGACTATATGGACTTTTGTCAGCAAAGTGATGTCACTGCTCTTTAATATGCTGTCTTGGTTGGTTATAAATTTTCTTCCAAGAAGCAAGAGTCTTTTAATTTCTTGGATGCAGTCACTATCTGCAGTGAGTTTGGAGCCCAAGAATATAAAATCTGTCACCACCTCAAGTTTTTCCCCATCTATTTGCCATGAAGTGATGGGACCAGATGCCATAATCTTAGTTTTTTGAATGCTGAGTTTTAAGCCATCTTTTTCACTCTTCTCTTTCACCTCCACCAAGAGGCTTTTTAGTTCTCTTCACTTTCTGCCATTGGAGCAGTATCATCTGCATATCTGAGGTTGTTGATATTTCTCCCAGAAATCTTGATTCCAGCTTGTAATTAATCCAGCCTAGCATTTCACATGATGTACTCTGCATATCTATAAGTTAAATAAGTAGGGCAACAATATACAGTCTTTATGTACTCTTTTCCCAGTGGTGAACCAGGCCATTGTTCTGTGTCCAGTTCTAACAATTGCTTCTGAACCTGCAAATAGGTTTCTCAGGAGGAAGATAGAGTGGCCTCTTATTCTCATTTCTTTTTTTAAAAATTTTTGTGTCTTACTTTACTTTTTTTTGGGGGGGGGGCACATGTCATTTTATTTGTTTATTTATTTATAAATTTAAATTTATTTATTTTAATTGGAGGCTAATTACTTTACAATATTGTATTGGTTTTGCCATACAGCAACATGAATTTGCCAAGGGTGTACATGTGTTCCCTATCCTGAACCCCTCTGCCTCATCCCTCCCCATACCATCCCTCTGGGTCATCTCAGTGCACCAGCCCCGAGCATCCTGTATCCTGCATCAAACCTGGACTGGTGATTTGTTTCTTATATGATATTATACATGTTTCAACGCCATTCTCCCAAATCATCCCACCCTCTCCCTCTCCCACAGAGTCCAAAAGACTGTTCTATACATCTGTGTTTCTTTTGCTGTCTCACATACAGGGTTATTGTTACCCTCTTTCTAAATTCCATATATATGCATTAGTATACTGTATTGGTGTTTTTCTTTCTGGCTTACTTCACTCTGTATAATCGGCTCCAGTTTCATCCACCTCATTAGAACTAATTCAAATGTATTCTTTTTAATGGCTGAGTAATACTCCATTGTGTATATGTGCCACAGCTTTCTTATCCATTCGTCTGCTGATGGACATCTAGGTTGCTTCCATGTCCTGGCTGTTACAAACAGTGCTGCGATAAACATTGGGGTACATGTGTCTCTTTCAATTCTGGTTTAAGAATTTTCCAATTTGTTTCGATCCACATTGTCAAAGGCTTTAGCATAGTCAACAAAGCAGTGGTAGATATTTTTCTGGAATTTTCCTGCTTTTTTTTAATGGTCCCATGGATGGTGGTAATTTGATCTCTTGTTCCTCTGCCTTTTCTAAATCCAGCTTGTACATCTGGAAGTTCTTGGTTCACATACTGTTGAAGCTTAGCTTGAAGGATTTTGAGCATTACTTTCCTAGCATGTGAAATAAGCACTCTTCAAATGTGAATGGATTAAATACTCCAACCAAAAGACACAGACTGGCTAAATAGATTAAAAAACAAAACCCTTATATATGGTGTCTACAAGAGACTCACTTCAGAACTAGGAATACATACAGACTGAAAGTGAAGGAATGAAATAGATCCTTTACAAAAGGAAATCAAAAGGAAGCTGGAGTAGCAATATTTGTATTGGATAAAATAGATTTTAAATAAAGACTGTTACAAGAGACAAGAATGGACACTACATAATGATCAAAGGATCAATCCAAGAAGATATAACAATTGTACACACCCAACATAGGAGCATCTTCATATAAAAAGCAAATGCTAATAGCCATAAAAAGAGAAATCAACAGTAACACAATAATTGTGAGGGATTTTACCATCCCACATACACCAATGGAACAACCACCCAGGCAGAAAATTAATAAGGAAACATATGCTTCAAATGATGAATAAGGCCAGAGAGATTTAATTACTTTTTATAGGACATTCCATCTGAAAGCAAATAATACACGTTCTTCTCAAATGCACATGGAACATTCTCAAGGATAGATCACTTAGATTACAAATCAAGTCTTGATAAATTTAAGATAATTGGGTCACAAATCAAGTCTTGGCAAACTTATGATAATTGAAATTGTGTCAAGCATCTTTTTGGACCACAATATAATGAGATTAAAAATAAATTACAGGGGAAAAACCCCTTTAAAATCACAAGCACATGAAGGTTAAACAATACACTACTATATCAAAGAGGTAATAAAAATTACCTAGAAATGAATGATAATGAAAACACAATGACCCAAAACCTATGAGATGCAGCAAAAACGGTTCTAAACAAGAAAAATCTCAAATTAACACTCTAACTTTACACAAAAAGCAACTAGAAAAAGAAACAAAAACCTAAGTTAGTGGAAGGAAAGAAATCATAAAAATCAGAGTAGAAATAAATGAAATAGAAATAAGAAACAATTAGCAAAGATGAATGAGACTAAAAGCTGATTCTTTTAGAAAGAATTGAAAGTGAAAGTCACTCAATCATGGGACTCTATGCAACCCCCTGTACTGTATAGTCCAAGGAATTCTCCAGGCTAGACTCCTTGAGTGGGTAGCCTTTCCCTTCTCCAGGGGATCTTCCCAACCCAGTGATTGAACCCAGGTCTCCCGCATTGTAGATGGATTCTTTACCAGCTGACTCACCAGGGAAACCTGGTTCTTTGAGAAAGTAATCAAAATTGAAAGTTTTAGCCAGACTCAACAAGAAGAATAGAGAGAGGACTCAATGAAATTTGAAATGAGAAAGAAGTTACAACAGACACTGCAGAAATACAAATGATCATAAGAGACTACCAAAAGCAGCTACATGACAAAAAACTGGACAACCGAGAAAGAATGGACAAATTCTTAGAAAGTACAACCTTTCAAGATTGAATCAGGAAGAAATAGAAAGTATAAAGGGACCAATTACAAGTAATTAAGTTGAAACTGTCAAATCCTAAAAGATGATGCTGTGGAAGTGCTGCACTCAATATGCCAGAAAATTTGGAAAACTCAGCAGTGGCCACAGGACTGGAAAAGGTCAGTTTTCATTCCAATCCTAAAGGAAGGCAATGCCAAAGAATGCTCAAACTACCACACAATTGCACTCATCTCACATGCTAGTAAAGTAATGCTCAAAATTCTGCAATCCAGGCTTCAGCAATATGTGAACTGTGAACTTTCAGATGTTCAAGCTGGTTTTAGAAAAGGCAGAGGAACCAGAGATCAAATTGCCAACATCCGTTGGATCATCGAAAAAGCAAAAGAGTTCCAGAAAAACATCTATTTCTGATTTATTGACTATGACAGATCCTTTGACTGTGTGGATCACAATAAACAGTGGAAAATTCTGAAAGAGATGAGAATACCAGAGCACCTGACCTGCCTCTTGAGAAATCTGTATGCAGGCCATGATGCAACAGTTAGAACCAGACAGGAACAACAGACTGGTTCCAAACAGGAAAAGGAATACATCAAGGCTATATATTGTCACCCTACTTATTTAACTTATATGCAGAGTATATCATGAGAAATGCTGGGCTGGATGAAGCACAGCTAGAATCAAGATTGCCAGGAGAAATATCAATAACCTCAGATATGCAGATGATACAACCCTTATGGCAGAAAGTGAAGAAGAACTAAAGAGCCTCTTGATGAAAGTGAAAGAGGAGAGTGAAAAAGTTGACTTAAAGCTCAACATTCAGAAAACTAAGGTCATGGCATCTGGTCCTATCACTTCATGGCAAATAGATGGGGAAACAATGAAAACAGTGAGATACTTTATTTTGGGGGGCTCCAAAATCACTACAGATGGTGACTGCAGCCATGAAATTAAATGACACTTACTCCTTGGAAAGAAAGTTATGACCAACCTGGACAGCATATTAAAAAGCAGAGACATTATTTTGTCAACAAAGTTCCGTCTAGTCAAGGTTATGGTTTTTCCAGCAGTTATGTATGGATGTGAGAGTTGGATTATAAAGAAAGCTGAGTGCTGAAGAGTTGATGCTTTTGAACTATGGTACTGGAGAAGACTCTTGGGAGTCCCTTGGACTGCAAGGAGATCCAACCAGTCCATCCTAAAGGAAATCAGTCCTGAGTGTTCATTGTAAGGACTGATGTTGAAGCTGAAACTCCAATACTTTGGCCACCTGATGTGAAGAACTGACTCATTGGAAAAGACCCTGCTGCTGGTAAAGATTGAAGGCAGGAGGAAAAGGGATGACAGAGGATGAGATGGTTTGATGGCATCACTGACTCAATGGACATGAACATGATTTAGGGTCAACTCCAGGAGTTTGTGATGGACAGGGAAGCCTGGCATGCTGCAGTCCATGGGGTGGCAAAGAGTCAGACATGACTGAGCCCCTGAACTAAACTGAAGTTGAAACTGTGATAAAAAATCTTCCAACAAACAGTCGAAGGGAAGATGGCATATAAGGTGAATTCTATCACACATTTTAGAAGAGCTAACACTCTTCTCAAAACAATCCAAAAAACTGAAGAGGCAGGAAAACTCCCAAGTTAATTCTACTAGGTCATCTTCACCCTGATAGCAAAGCCAAACAAAGGTATCACAAAAAAAGAGAAAATTATAGGCCAATATCACTGATATACTTAAATGCAAAAATCTTCAATAAAATACTTGCAAACCAAAACCAACAACACATTAAAAACGTTACACACCTTGTTCAAGTGGGATTTATGTCACAGATGCAAAATTCTTCAATATATGTAAGTCAATGAATATGATATATCATATTAACAAATTGAAGAATAAAAATGATAGGGTCATCTCAATAGATGTATAAAAAGCTTCTGACAAAATTGAATACCTATTTATGATAAAAACTCTCCAGAAAGTGGGCATAGAGGGAATCTACCTCAACATAATAAAGGCCATATGCAACAAACATACAGAAAACATTCTTTTCAATATTGAAAACCTGAAAGCATTTCGTCTAAGATTAGGAATAAGACAAAGATGTTCACTCTCACCACTATTTTTCAACAGTTTTGGAAATCCTAGCCATGGTAATCAGAGAAGAAAAAGAAATAAAAGGAATCCAATTTGGAAAAAAGAAGTAAAACTGTCACTGTTTGCAGACGACATGATACCACATATAGAAAATCCTAAAGAAGTCATCAGAAAACTACTAGAGCTTATCAATTAATTTGGTAAAGTTTTAAGATACAAAATTAATACACATAAATCTCTTGCATTTCTATACACTAACAATGAATGATCGAAAAGAGAGATTGAGGAAACAATCTCATTCACTATTGCAACAAAAAGAATACAGCATCTAGGAATAAATATACCTAAGTAAGTAGACAAAAAATACCTGTGACCTGTACTCAGAAACTGTAGAATACTGATGAAAGGAAAGAAAGATGACACAAACATATGGAGAGACAGAGCATGCTCTTGGATTGGAAGAATCAATATTGTGACGATGAATACTACCTGAAGCAATGCACAGGTTCAGTGCAATCTCTATCAAACTACCAATGGTATTTTTCACAGACATAGAACAAACAAACAAAAAAAAAATTTACAATTTTTATGGAAACACCAAAGACCCAGAATGGTCAAAGCAGTTTTGAGAATGAAAACAGCTGGAGGAATTAGGCTTCCTGACTTCAGACTATACTGAAAATGAAAGTCACTTAGTTGTGCCGACTCTTTGTGACCCATGGACTGTGGAATTCTCCAGGACAGAGTACTGGAGTGGGTAGCTGATCCCTTCTCCAGGGGATCTTGCCAATGCAAGGATCGAACCCAGGTCTCCTGCATTGCAGGCAGATTCTTTATCAGCTAAGCCACCAGAGAAGCCCAAGAATACTGGAGTAGTTAGCCTATCCCTTCTCCAGTGGATCTTCCTGACCCAGAAATCGAACCAGGGTCTCCTGCACTGCAGGTGGATTCTTTACCAACTGAGCTATCAGGGAAGCCCCAGACTATACTACAAACCTACAATAATCAGGATGGTATGGTCCTGGCACAAACGCAGAAATAAAGACCAATAGAACCAGATAGAAAGTCCAGAGATAAATCCAGGAACATATGGCCACCTCATCTAGGACAAAGGACTCAACAATACCCAATGGAGAAAAGACAGTGTCTTTGATAGTGGTGCTGGGAAAATAAGACAGCTACCTGTGAAAAAATGAGGTCAGAATATTCCCTAACACCATTACACACTATACACAAAAATAAATTCAAAACGGATTAAAAACCTGAATGTAAGGCCAGACACTATAGAACTCTTAGAGGGCAACACAGGCAGAATACTATTTGACATAGATCACAGCAAGATCTTTTTTGACCCATCTGTTAGAGTAATGAAAATAAAAATAAGCAAATGAGACCAAATTAAGCTTAAAAGCTTTTGCACAGCAAAGGAACCAATAAACAAGACAAAAAGACAGCCCTCAGAATGGGAGAAAACATTTGCAAATGAACCAATCAACAAAGGATTAGTTTCTAAAATATACAGAGTATGCAACTCAGTATCAAAACAAAAAACAAACAACAAAATAAAAAGACTGGCAGAAGAAATAGACATTTCTCCAAAGAAGACATACAAAAAGTACATGCAAAGATGCTTAACATCCCTAATTATCAGAAAAATGCAAATCAAAACTACAATGAGTTATCACCTCATACTGGTCAGAATGGCTATCATTAAAATTAATCTACAAACAATAAATGTAGGAGAGGATTTGGGGAAAAGAAAATCCTCCAACACTGTTGGTGGGAATGTAAATTGGTATAGCCACTATGGGGAACTGTATGTAGATTCTGCAAAAAACTAAACACATAACTACCATATGACCTAGCAATTACACTCCTTGGCACTAATCTGGAAAAAATCATAATTGAAAAGGATACATGCAACTCAGTGTCCATTGCAACACTGTTTACAAGAGCCAGGACATGGAAGTAACCTAGACTTTCATCAGCAGAGGAATGGATAAAGAAGATGTGATACATATATATGATGGAATATTATTCAGCCACACAAAGGAAAGAAACAGTGCCATTTCCAGGGACAAGGATAGACCGAGAGACTGTCACACAGAGCAAGTTCAGTCAGATAGAGAAAAACAAATATCATATAATATCACTTAAATGTGGAATCTAGAAAAATGGAACAGAAGAACTTATTTGGAAAGCATAAATAAAGACATAGATGTAGAGAAAAAACTTATGGATACTGAAGGGTAAAGGGAAGGTGAAACGAACTGGGCAATTGGAACTGACACATATACATTACTATGTATAAAGCAGATAACTGAACCTACCTATAATGGCACAGAGAATTCTACTCATTCTTCTGTGGTGATCAAAATGGGAAGAAAATCTAAAATAGAAGGCATGTATGTATACATATAACTGATTTACTCTGATGTACAGCAGAAAATACACAACATTATAAAGCTATTATAACCCAATAAAATTTAAAAATATACACAAGATTTTAAAAAGGTCTACTTACTCCTTGGAAGAAAATTTATGACCTTCTAGATAGTATATTCAAAAGTAGAGACATTACTTTGCTGACTAAGGTCCATCTAGTCAAGGCTATGGTCTTTCCAGCGGTCATGTATGTATGTGAGAGTTGGACTGTGAAGAAGGCTGAGCGCCGAAGAATTGATGCTTTTGAACTGTGGTGTTGGAGAAGACTCTTGAGCACACCTTGGAGAGCAAGGAGATCCAACCAGTCCATTCTGAAGGAGATCAGCCCTGTGATTTCTTTGGAAGGAATGACACTAAAGCTGAAACTCTGGTACTTTGGCCACCTCATGCGAAGAGTTGACTCATTGGAAAAGAGTCTGATGCTGGGAGGGATTGGGGGCAGGAGGAGAAGGGGACGACTGAGGATGAGATGGCTGGATGGCATCATGGACTTGATGGACACGAGTCTGAGTGAACTCCGGGAGTTGGGGATGGGCAGGGAGGCCTGGCGTGCTGCGATTCATGGGGTCGCAAAGAGTTGGACACGACTGAGCGACTGAACTGAACTGAACTGTCTTGTAATTAAATTTTAAAATGTAGGACATGTTCTCAAATGTCTTGATATGTCAGTATTGGGACTTTTCAGTAAAACTGAACACTCAGGACAGGGAAATGAAAAACTAAATGCAATAGGAGATAAACAGATATTTCACTAAAACTGTTGGGCACATTTACCAAATATTGAACAATAAGTGATAGCTCAGCTTTACAAACAATCCGCCTGCAATGCAGGAGACACCAGTTCGATTCCTGGGTCAGAAAGATCCCCTAGAGAAGCGTTACACTACCCACTCCAGTATTCATGGGCTTCTCTGGTGGCTTGGAGGGTAAGGAATCTACCTGCAATGTGGGAGACCTGGGTGTGATCCCTGGTTTGGGAAGATTCCTTAGAGAAGGGAACGGCTATCCCACTCCATTATTCTGTCCTGGAGAATTCCATGGGCTGTATAGTCCACGGGGTCACAAAGAGTCAGACACAACTGCATGGCTTTCACTTTCATTTTAAATAACAGATAGGATTTCAAGTGGTAGATATGGAAAGATAAAATTTATAGAAAAGGGGGCATTAGAAAGTACATCTATCAGCTGAACATAACTATAGGCTATATAAGGGAAAGGTAAAAATTTTATGAAGAGAAAGGAGGTTGGGAGTAGGCTGTAAAGAGGATAGTAATCTGGACCATCAATTTGGAAGCTATTTTGTAAGTAACTTGGAATCATTGATATTCTCTGTTCAATGTGTGCAAGACTGTGCTATAAGGTAGTAGTGGATTAGAGGTCAGTAGGAAGACTGGAAGCCTGAAGACTCTTATGGAAATTGTGCTAAACATTTTAAAACATTATCCTCTAATTAGAATAAATGAAAGAAATGTAGTTTAAAATGACAAATTACAATTTTTTATGTTTATCTAATTAGCAAACTTTAAACACCACAAGACTTCTCAATAATGGCAAGAGAGAAGTGAATCTGGAAGTCTCATAAATTTCTATCTTTCTGGAAAGCAGTTTCTCATAAACTCTAAAATTTAGATTATAACAATTTTATTTAGAGAAAAGTATCCAAAGGAAAAGTTAAAATTCAGTTAAATATGTCTATAAAATGATACTCATGTGAAATAAAATAATAAGCCATGCTAAAAGTTTTACATACAAAGAAATTTTACTTCCATATGAACATATTTATTAATATTAAAACAGTGATAAAACCAGGCAGAGTGTGTTTAGGTATTAGCTTAAAAAAATTGCAAAAAACTAAATAATATCTGAAGGAATTAATTCAAAATACAAAATAACTATTTTTTGGTTGACGTTTATATAATAAACAACAATTGAGCACCTAGAACTATCTGTTATCAAACATTAGGGTTCTGGGAATACAAAAACAAATTGTTTATAAAATATTAGAGAGTGTTTGATAACTGATAAATGAAATTCATTGCTCTGCTTGATGTTTATTCATAGAGTGTGGGTCCATAGATGAGAGGAGAGTGTGGATATGCCTAAGAGGAGCCTTCACCAGACATTAACTGAGGCAAGGTTAGGGGCATGCAGGGTGGGGAGAGTACAGGGAAGGTAGGAAGAAGATGAAAGAAAGAGGGCTATGTTGGAGAAGGTGGTGAGGTCAAATTTTGCAAGCTATAAAGAGAAGAAAAATATCAAGGGTAAAATCCAAAAGTTATCTTTTCATTAAAATAACGGAAATCTCAAAGGAGTAAGGAGGAGCTAGCCACAAATCTGAAAGAGAGTGAGTTAGATCAAGTTGAATGGAAAGAAACTGTCAAAGAATAAAGATGTGTGTATAAGTTGATAAAAGAGAAAATAAGCATCTCAAAAATGCTTACTTTAAAAATGTCAAAATCTGATTCATTTGGTTATAAGAGAAAACATGTTACAAGAACATGTATTTTTCTTACTGTGACTTACTGATGAAGGTGTTCTTATTTTTATCTCTGTGAATATAATAATTTCTTATTTTAAGGCCAAGATAACAAAAACTTTTAAATTCCAATGGGGTACTGATGTTAAAAATACAAATTTTTAGTATCATGAAATTGTAAGTTGGAAATATGTTTGTAAGTTAAACAGTTCAGTTCAGTCACTCAGTCATGTCAGACTTTCTGACCCCATGGACTGCAGCACACCAGGCTTCCCTGTCCATCACCAACTCCTGAAGTTTACTCAAATTCATGTCATTTGAATCAGTGATGCCATCCAACCATCTCATCCTCTGTCATCCCCTTCTCCTCCTGCCTTCAATCTTTCCCATCATCAGGGTCTTTTCAAATAAGTCTGCTCTTAAAATCAGGGACAAAAGTATTGGAGTTTCAGTTTCAACATCAGTCCTTTCCAATAAATATTCAGGACTGATTTCCTTTAGGATGGACTGGTTGGATCTCCTTGCTCTCCAAGGTATGCTCAAGAGTCTTCTTCAACACCACAGTTCAAAAGCATCAATTCTTTGGCACTAGGCTTTCTTTCACAGTCCAACTCTCACATCCATACATGACCACTGGAAAAATAATAACCTTGACTAGGCAGATCTTTGTTGGCAAAGTAATGTCTCTGCTTTTTACTATGCTGTCTAGGTTGATCATAACTATTCTTCCAAGGAGCAAGCATCTTTTAATTAATTTCATGGCTGCAGTCATCATCTGTAGTGATTTTGGTATCTCTGACTTTCTTGAAGAGATCTCTAGTCTTTCCCATTCTATTGTCTTCCTCTATATCTTTGCATTGGTCACTGAGGAAGGCTTTCTTATCTCTCCTTGCTATTCTTTGGAACTCTGCATTCAAATGGGTGTATCTTTCCTTTTCTCCTTTGCCTTTAGGTTCTCTTCTTTTCTCAGCTATTTGTAAGCTTCCTCAGACAGCCATTTTGCATTTTTTGCATTTCTTTTTCTTGGGGATGGTCATGATTACTGCCTCCTGTACAATGTTATGAACCTCCACCAATAGTTCTTCAGGCACTCTGTCAGATCTAATCCCTTGAATCTATTTGTCATTTCCACTGTATAATTATAAGTTATTTGATTTAGGTCATGCCCAAATGGTCTAGTAGTTTCCCCCACTCTCTTCAATTTAATTCTGAATTTGGCAGTAAGGAGTTCACGATCTGAGCCACAGTCAGCTCCCGGTCTTGTTTTTGCTGACTGTATAGAGCTTCTCCATCTTTGGCTGAAAAGAATATAATCAATCTGATTTCAGTTTTGGCCATCTGATGATGTTCATGTGTAGAGTCTTCTCTTGTGTTGTTGCAAAAGGGTGTTTGCTGTGATCAGTGCATTCTCTTGGCAAAATTCTATTAGCCTTTGCTCTGCTTCATTCTGTACTCCAAGGCCAAATTTGCCTGTTACCCCAGGTGTCTCTTGACTTCCTACTTTTGCATTCCAGTCCCCTATAATGAAAAGGACATCTTTTGGGGGTGTTAGTTCTAAAAGGTCTCGTAGGTTTTCATAAAATCACGCAATTTCAGTTTCTTCAGCATTACTGGTAGGGGCATAGACTAGAATTACTGTGATATTGAATGGTTTGCCTTGGAAACGAACAGAGATCATTCTGCTGTTTTTGAGATTGCATCCAAGTACTGTATTTTGGACTCTTTTGTTGCCAATGATGGCTACTCCATTTCTTCTAAGGGATTCTTTCCCAAAGTAGTATATATAATGGTCATCTGAGTCAAATTCACCCATTCCAGTCCATTTTAGTTCCTGATTCCTAAAATGTCAATGTTTACTCTTGCCATCTCCTGTTTGACCACTTCCAATTTGCCTTGATTCACGGACCTAACATTCCAGGTTCCTATGCAATATTGCTCTTTATAGCATCAGACTTTTCTTCCATCACCAGTCACATCCACAGCTGGGTGTTGTTTTTACTTTGGCTCCATCTCTTCATTCTTTCTGGAGTTATTTTTCCACTGATCTCCAGTAGAATATTGGGCATTTACTGACCTGGGGAGTTCATCTCTATTGTCCAATCTTTTTGCCTTTTAATACTGTTCATGGAGTTCTCAAGTGGTTTGTCATTCCCTTCTCCAGTGGATCACATTTTGTCAGAACTCTCCACTCTGACCTGTCTATCTTGGGTGGCCCTGCACTGCATGGCTCATAGTTTCATTGAGTTAGACAAAATTAAACTTAAGGAAGGATTTACTTTTAGACACTAGATTAAAGATATATTCCATAAAATTGGATACAAGCTTCATCCTAAAAGTAGATCTGAGCAATAATAAAATAAGCAAACACTTATTTTAATTATATATTACATCAAGAAACTCATGAAAATACCAATCTTGGATGGTATCATTTTTCAACAGTCCTTCAAATAAGCAAATTTGCACAACTTCCCCTCACCCTGCCCTGTTCTCCTGCAACCCTTAAAGTCATACTCTTAAAAACAATATATGATAATTTAGAAATGGGGAAGGGTAATTTTTGTGTTTCCTCTTTAGAGATCTTTTTAAAAAATTCTTTTCTGGGGAAGCATTCCAAATTCTCTTCATATTTACTGAACACACACAGGTCAGAGCTATATGTGGCTCTGTCTGATCAAGAAAATATTACACCCAAGAGAGAAGAGGGATGAAGTAGGAAAGGGAACAAGAGGTTAGAATTTGGGTTAACAAAGAACCAACCAATCCAATATGTTCATGAGTAATGACAGATATTCAAATTGTCTTAAATGGTAATATATTATTTTTGTTTGTGAAATTATTTTCTAAAAAAAACACCCAGTTTTTAGCATGAATACTAATGATTGTTATAAAAGACAGAGGCTTTATCTGTTTATTTATGACTTGGACATGCACAGTCCAATATTTATGTTTTAAAATGACAATTATGATAATATAGTGAAAATGATGAAATTTTCTGACCATACAAATTAGAAGAAAATTATTGTCAAATTAAGTAACTAGGTCCTATATATTTGTATCTGGTTTTGATAAAAGTTAACTGGTTTGTCTGAAAGATATCTTACTGATGATAATAGAATACAGTAAAATCTAAGTAATAATGAATCCAGTAAGAATAGCTATGACAAACGCAGGGAGTGTATTAAGAAGCAGAGATATCACTTCACTGACAAAGGTTTATTTAGTCAAAACTATGCATATTCAAAAGCAGAGACATTACTTTGCCAACTAAGGTCAGTCTAGTCAAGGCTATGGTTTTTCCAGTAGTCATGTATGGATGTGAGAGTTGAACTGTGAAGAAGGCTGAGTGCCGAAGAATTGATGCTTTTGAACTGTGGTGTTGGAGAAGACTCTTGAGAGTCCCTTGTACTTCAAGGAGATCCAACCAGTCCATTCTGAAGGATATCAGCCCTGGGTGTTCGTTGGAAGGAATGATGCTAAAGCTGAAACTCCAGTACTTTGGCCACCTCATGCGAAGAGTTGACTCATTGGAAAAGACTCTGATGCTGGGAGGGATTGGGGGCAGGAGGAAAAGGGGACAACAGAAGATGAGATGGCTGGATGGCATCACCAACTCAATCAATGTAACTTTGAGTGAACTCTGAGAGATGGTGAAGGACAGGGAGGCCTGATGTGCTGAGATTCATGGGGTCACAAAGAGTCGGACATGACTGAGTGACTGAATTGAATTGAATTGAATTGAATGGTTTTTCCATTAGTCATGTACGGATGTGAGAGTTGGACTCTAAAGAAGACTGGGTGCCCAAGAGTTGGTGCTTTGAATTGTGGTGCTAGAGAAGACTGTTGAGAATCCTTTAGATGCAAGGAGATCAAATCAGTCAATCCTAAAGCAAATCAACCTGAATATTCATTGGAAGGACTGATACTGAAGCTCCAATATTTTGGCCACCTGATGAGAAGGGCTGGCTCATCAGAAAGGACCCTGATGCTGGGAAGGATTGAGGGCAGGAGGAGAAGGAGGTGACAGAGGAAGAGACTGAGGTGGTTGGACGGCTCAATGGACATGAGTTTTAGCAAACTCAGGGAGACAGTGAAGGACAGGAAAGCCTAGTGTTCTGCAGTTCATGGGGTTGCAAACAGTAGAATATGATTTAGTAACTGAACAACAAGAATAAACCTTAGGACTATGGAACTGATTCATCTTTATGGCATTCAGCCCCATAGTCTTTTAATAATATTGATCCCACAGAGATATCACTAAGGTGCCCAGGAATAATTAAAAGCCAAAAATTAAATTGACTAAAATATTGTCTTAAATATATTTTATATAGCATCTATCTAAAGCCTATTTAATTCTCAAAGGGGAAAAAAAGCCTTCCTAGACTGTGTTTCTTTCTGAAGCCTTTTAATCTTCTCCAACTTTGTTTTACAGTGTAGAAAATGAAATCTTTCTATTAGATTATGTGAATTCATATGAAGGTTACATTAAATGAAATAGTTAAGCAATATGTTATTAAGGTCAAATATTTAAGCTATTTTTACTCCCATTTATTTTTATGCCATTGGCATTCTTTCTGATGAGCTAATGTAGGAAAATATTGCTATGACTGAGTGAGTTAGATCACTGAAAACTTCACACTTTTAAAAGGTTGCTCTTTAAGTGAACTGGGTGGCATAAAACTAAAAAAAAAAAAATCTGATAGGAGAAAGTGGGATTCTAAATGTTGAATAATCCCTGGTCATACTTTTGTGCTCATATGTGAATAGGGTGAGTTTAACCACTTCTGAGTTGAAACATAAAGTGGATTGTTGAAAAATAAGATTTGAAGAACAGGAACATATTTCAAGATCTGGGCACTCTTCCTTTTATTTTGGAACGATTATTCCCAGAACTTGGATCTTTTTCTTTTGTTTTAATATAAGGCATCTTTCAAGTGAAATCATTCCTCATCAATATCCAAAGATATTAAGATTCTGGAGACTTTTCTCACATCAGTCCTGCATTGATAATTTCATGTACTCTACTGGCTTATCATGGTCTGAAGCTATATTCACTTCTTTCCAGAGATATACCATTGGACTATTTTATTCACATCAATTAATTGCCTTCCACCTCTCAATAGTGATTATAACTATCTCTAGTTTACCTCTGGTCTAATTTTCTCTATCTGTTCAACAGTCAACTTGCATAATTAGCTGAACGTACCTTAAACATACCAACCTCTCAACATGTTCATAATTGAATTCATTGTCTCATTAGCACACATGCACAATTGCACTTTTATCTCCTCAACCTTTCTTGTAAACCTTGACAGTTATCCAAGGTTTTCAGCTTGTGTTAACCTCCCTCTATGAGTGGTGAAGTCTTGTCAATTTGATATTTAAAACAGCTCTTGAATAACCCTGTGCGGTTATTTTCTTCGTATTCTTCTATACATTGATCATTCTACTGACTTTTCTTTGTTGATCAATTTATTTAGCTTTCATAGTTGCACAAACTTCCAGAGATCACTCTAAAAAGTAAGTCTGGTAAACTCATGTCCATTCTTATATTTATTCAATTGTTCTTTATCACCTTTAGAATTTAATTCAAAATCATTAACATGTCCAGTTTGGCATATGCCTACTTCTGCTCCTCACCCACTTACCCTCAGCATTCCCAACATCACATTCTTCATTTCTCAAGTGTGCTTTTCCTGTCATCAACATTTGTTTCAGGTAGCGGAACTCCCTGATCCATCTTGTCAGGCTGCCTGCGAAGACCGGGAATCCATACCAGAGGATTTCAGGACAGGTTATGGCTAAAAGCTGTTGTCTGTGCTCCTGCATTGTGTGCACCCGTCTGAGGACAGACAATTTAATTTAAACCTGTGAGTCTGCAAAGCCCAGTACAGTGCTGGTATACAGCATGTGCTCAATACTCACTGACAAAAATCCACAAATGGACAGACACTTGAATGGATGAAAATAAATGGTGCGGGGCTGTATGAACTGCGACTGTGAAACTGTGAAATATTTCTGAGTTTTAAAACTTTCAACTTACATTTGTATATTTTGTATTCTATATATTTAAAGTAGTTAAAATTGATTACTGAAAGCTTAACACACATTCTCACAGACAGTGTCCAGGGGGAAAAGGAGTGGCATTACATAAATTTTGTCTACCTCTTTCATAAAAGATAATCCAAAAAGGTAATTTGAGAGAATCATAATTTATTCATGCATGACATTACCATTCTGGCTTTTCCATTAACTGGTTGAAAAAATTACTGAGTAGGTATTATGAGTGAAATATTAGGGATATAATGACGTCTGTGCTTTTAATGTCTCCATTTAGTTGAAGTTCTTAGGTTTTGGACTGCTATATGGAAAAGTTGAATTTGTGGTTGAGAGACTGAAGAGTAAGCATTCTTTTCCTGTTGACTAATCCATTCGGAGTTTCCCGGCAGGTGCATGAATTGACTGGAGACCTAACCTTTACAACACAGATTCAAACATATGCAGAGTTCAAGAATCTATTTGGGCTTTGGATATCTTAAATTGGGAGATGCTCAAAGGTCACTATTGATAGAACTGAGTTACTGAGCTTGGTTGTAAAAAAAAAAAAAAAGTGTAAGAGGTAACTCAACTGTCACATGAGGACAATGAGGTGACTCCGGGTCATCTCTTTCCCCCTTGCTCAGTATATTACTCTCTAGCTACAGAGGCTGATAAAATGTTAATTCTCTGAACACTAAAGTATATTTTAATCTTTCTTTTTTCTGGAGTTACTAAAAAAGGAAGTGAATTTTTCTTCCTAATAATAGTAGGACATGGAATTATACCCCCAAGAAGGGCAAAGCAGAGAACTAAGGCAATTATAAGGGTCAATTAAGCACAAAGGTTGTTTCTGCTTCAGTAATCCACGTAATTAAACTGAAACAGGTTCAGGCATGTAATTGGCACAGTTCTCTTGGCTTTGGTAGCAGAGACACATGATGTTTTCACAAGTCAGGAACCAGGTTCAAGTTACAGCATTTATTCTATGATACGTTTTGAAATAGAGAATGAAGTACTAGAGTTTCCAATTACATATTCAAGCAATAAATTAATTTGACAGCCATAAATTAATGAGAAAATAAAGTTTTAGATGATCCTGCACAGAGAGGATACACCAAACTTTGTTATATATGCATAACTTTAAGATGATATAACATATGTGCATATACGCGTGTGTGCATGCTAAGCCACTTCAGTTCAGTTCAGTCGCTCAGTCGTGTCTGACTCTTTGAGATCCCATGAATTGCACATGCCAGGCCTCCCTGTCCATCACCAACTCCCAGAGTTTACTCAAACTCATGTCCATCAAGTCGGTGATGCCATCCAGCCATCTCATCCTCTGTCGTCCCCTTCCCCTCCTGCCCCCAATCCCTCCCAGCATCAGGGTCTTTTCCAATGAATCAACTCTTCGCATGAGGTGCCCAAAGTATTGTAGTTTCAGCTTTAGCATCAGTCCTTCCAATGAACACCCAGGACTGATCTCCTCTAGGATGGACTGGTTGGATCTCCTTGCAGTCCAAGGGACACGCAAGAGTCTTCTCCAGCACCACAGTTCAAAAGCATCAATTCTTCAGTGCTCAGCCTTCTTCACAGTCCAACTTTCACATCCATACATGACCACTGGAAAAACCATAGCCTTGACTAGATGGACCTTTGTTGGCAAAGTAATGTCTCTGCTTTTAAATGAGCTATCTAGGTTCGTCAAAACTTTCCTTCCGAGGAGAAACCGTCTTTTAATTTCATGGCTGCAATCACCATCTGCAGTGATTTTGGAGCTCATAAAAATAAAGTCTGACACTGTTTCCACTGTTTCCCCATCTCTTTGCCATGAAGTGATGGGACCGGATGCCATGATCTTCCTTTTCTGAATGTTGAGCTTTAAGCCAACTTTTTCACACTCTCTTTCCCTTTCATCAAGAGGCTTTTTAGTTCCTCTTCACTTTCTGCCATAAGGGTGGTGTCATCTGCGTATCTGAGGTTATGTCCAAATCTTTGTGACCCTATGGACTATAGCCCACTAGGCTCCTCTGCCCATAGCTTTCCCCAGGCAAGAACACTAGAGTGGGTTGCCATGCCCTCTTCCAGGCGTCTTCCTGACCCAGGGATTGAACCTGCATCTCCTACGTCTCCTACAACGCCCCCTGGAAAGCCCATATGTTCATATATACACACACATGAAAATATGTACATGCATTTCTTCAGTTCTGATCTCTCTTCCTCAACAGGCTTCTCAATTAAATGGCTAAAACTAGATTCCTTTTAGTGCCTCTCCATTTTTTCCAAATAATTATCTGTCTTCCCATATTCCTTGGGTCAATTTAGGATATCTTCATTCATGCAGGGACTAAAGTCAAATATAGAAAGTGTTCAAGCTTTTACTCTTTTCTTTCAGACTGTGATTTACCCCTCCCTCGCCACACTACCCACCACGTAAGTGAAACATTCCACTGATTCTATTTCTCAAGTAACTCATGAATCTGTGTGCCTGCCCCTTCCCCATTCACCATCTTTTCTTCATAGCCATATGTTAGATCTTCACCTTTTCTTGTCAGGACCAGTGAGTTAGCCTCCTAACTGGTAGGCCACTGTATCTGTCTTTTCTCTCCCACACTTACTCATCTATAATCAAACTACATACAAATATCCCATGTCACTCCCACTACTGATAGACATTTAGAATCTATGGGGCCTTAGTACTGCAGAGAATTGTCTCCATTACCTGACTTCTACTGTCTTCATTTTCAACTCACGTGTCTCTGTCATGCAATTTTTACTCTACTGTGGAGGACTGATGTCTCCCTCATCTTAATTCACCACTGCTATGTTACACTTCCATGTCCTGCCTAGTTCCTCCTCCTGGAGTTGCATTTACCTCTAGTATGTCAATTCATTCTAATTAAGTAAATCATTCATTCATTCAACCACTGTTTATTAAGCACCAACGATGTATCAATAACCTCTTATATGCAGATTGAAAGGAAAAGGAGAAGAGGGCAACAGAGGACAGGATGGTTGGATGTCATCACTAACACAGTGGACATGTATTTGAGAAAACTCCAGGAGATAGTGAAGGACAGGGCAGCCGGGTATGCTGCAGTTTATGGGATCACAAAGGGTCAGACAAGACTGAGTGAATGAACAACTACAACAACAATGTATCAGCTCCTAAACTGAGTACTGATTATCAAATTGCCCTTTTTTCTCCATCCCACTTCTTTCAGTTTGGTTTAGTTTTCATCAGGACCTTTTATGGCCATAATCTCCTCAGAGAATCCTGGGAAGCTGGACAATCACCTACAATCACCTCTGTACCTGCAAATTCCCCAATGAAAGTCCCAACCACTACACTGAAGTTGTGTTTACTTATCTGTCTTACCCAAACCACTGAATTCATTCGATGGAAAGTTCTTATGTCTTATTCTTCTTTGCATTCCCTGATTTCAGTGTCTGCTCCATCACAGTTTCTTAGTAAATAGGTTTTGAACTGAACTAAATGCTACTGCCCTTTAAGGCTACCAGAGTAAGTTAAACTTGATGCAATAATGTATCCTTCCTTTTAGGTTCTTCTTTCCCTAACAACATTTCTTAAGTTCACTCTATTCTTTCTCTCATTGTTTTCCCTCTTTTCTAACTACAGCTCTCCTCTTTTCATTTAAATATTTGTAAATGGTAAAGAATCTGCCAGCAATGCAGAGATCCAGGTTCAATCCCTGGGTCAGGAAGATCCCTTGGAGAGGGGAATGGCAACCCACTCCAGTATTCCTGCTTGGAGAATTCCATGGACAGAGGAGCCTGCAGGGCTATAGTCCATGGAGTCACCGAGTCGGACATGACTGAGTGACTGATACACAAGCTGTGACTAGTCTCCGTTATCTACAAGTGGTAATAGTAGCACTGCCTACTTTCTTGGTCACAGGAGCTCATTGGTTTTTTTGTCAGCAGTGGGAATTATAAGTTTCTGGTGGTCAAAGGAAAGAATGTTTTCGAAAGGAAAGGGAGAACACAAGAATGTACTGTAAGGGCAATGCTACTAGGATCAATGTTTTGGAATTCAATGCAATCAAATATGGGAGGGGTTGCTCTCGGCTCCTTTTAGAATCATGAGGTCTTACTGTCTCTTGAAGCTTCTGTCTTCTAATACCCATCCAACACATACAAGCACACAAATAAGTGCATACTTGCAACCACATAATGCAAATAGACACATGCTTCCTCTCATACTTTGTTATGCCTGAATTGCTCATTTCTCTAATTTATAAACTAGTAAGACCTTTACCTATTTTACAACAAGGAGATCAAACCAATTAATCCTAAAGTAATTCAAACCTGAATATTCATGGGAAGGATTATTGATGAAGCTGAAGCTCCAGTATTTTGGCCATAAATGCGAAGAGTTGACCCATTGGAAAAGATCCTAATGTTTGAAAAAAATTGAGGGCAGGAGGAGAAGGGTGTAAGAGAGGATGAGATGATTGGATGGCATCACTGACTCAATGGACATGAGTCTGAGCAAACTCCAGGAAATCATGAAGGACAGGGAAGCCCTGAGCGTGGCATTCCATGGGGTCAAAAAGAGTCAGACATGACTGAATAACCGAAGAAAACTACAAGATTTTACCCACTCTTTAGGTGCAAGGTCAAATTCCACCAAGTTCCCATCCACTTTAATCACACTTTACTCTGATGGGAATAACCACAAACTGTGATAAATGAGCCATTTTTAACTTCTAATCCATTATGGATCAATAATATGGCAAGTACAATGCAAATTAATTACTAGATAAATGGAATAAAAAAGAAAATCAGATAAAATAAATCTAATATGTCACTTCAGAATTAATAGATTCAGCAGAAATAGAACCACTTTGTCAAAATTCTAAAAAGGTTTTCTAAATACGTAACCCCAATGTCATCATCAACCAGAAATAGGACAAAAACTGGAAGCAATCCACAGACCACGCTTTGAGAAGCACTGTTGTAAAGAAACTGTTATTAACTTACACAATAGCCAATGTATGCATGTTCAATAAATAAAGAACAGATCTCAAAAACACATCAGAGTTTGTGTGTGTGTGTTTTCTTTATTTCTTATTTTGAACCTGCTTTACAATTTTCTCTTTAAAGTTTTGACATTGTTGCTAACAGCATTATGCAAGTGATTCAGTCAAAGTTTTCAATAACTAATTCATTCCTCAACAAGTGTTTATTGAACATCATCTATATGCCAGACACAGTCCTAGACACTAGGATCCAAATTTGCATAAACTATGGTCCTTAATTCAAACAAATCTAAATTAAAGGCTGTGCTACAAAGCAACTGGAGTGTAATCTTTAAAAGTATCAGGGTCGTGAAAGTCAAGGAAAGTCTGTAGAATTTCTACACTCATGAAGACAAATAAAATGAAACTAAAAAACAAAGCACATAATTTGGAAACAAATTCTTACACACTAAAGACCAATAGTTGGAATTTATCTGGACAACTGATGAAACTTGAATGGGATCTGGGGATTAGATAGTAGTGAACTAAGGATGTTAATTTCCTGACGTATTAGTTAGCTGCAACTGTGTTAACAAAATATGATCAACTGGGTGGCTCAAGCAACAGGAATTTATGTTTCATAGATTTGGAGTCTGGCAAGTCATGATCAAGGAACTCACCAATTCCTTCTTTCTTGCTTTTGTTCACACATAACAGTGAGAAAATAAATAAACTCTCTGGCCTCTCTTCTTATAAAAGCACTAACCCATTATGAGAGCACTATGCTCATTACCTCATCTAAACCTACTTAGCTACCAAAGGCCTCTCCTCCAAATACCATCACACTTGGTGCAGGCTATTCTCCAAATACCATTACAGGGGGTTGGAGGAGGGGTTAGGTCTTCGACATATGAGTGGGACTGAATGTGCTTAGTTGCTCAGTTGTGTCTGACTCTTTGTGACCCCATGGACCGTAGCCCTCCAAGCTCCTCTGTCCATGGGGATTCTCTAGGGAAGAATACTGGAGTGGGTTGTCATGCCATTCTCCAGGGGATCTTCCCAACACAGGGATTGAACCCAGGCTTCCCACATTGCAGGTGGATTCTTTATCATCTAAGCCACCAGGGAAGCTATATGAATATAAGGTGGGGCACAATTTAGTCCTTAGTACCTGATATTGGTGATTTTATTGTGGTTATGCAGAAAATGTCTTTGTTTGTAGGGAGACACGTCCTAAAGCACTCTGGGTAATGTGGCATTATGCTGGCAATTTATTTTCAAATAGTTCAGTGGAAAAGTTCTCTGTGATGTATGTACAAATTTTCTGTAAGTTTATGATTGTTGAAAGATATTGTTTCTGGCCTTGAGATTCTCAAGTCTACTTGGGAAGAGAAATGTGTGAGCAACTGTAATTAGGTGCCATTAAATGCAGTGAAATGTGGTGATATAATAAAGGACTGAAATGAAAGAAGGAAAGAAGGTGAGTTTGTCCAGAAGTTTGTGCAGGAGAGATCTCAAAAAGAAAGTAAATCTTGAAGGTCAAAATGTAAAATGAACCAGAGTCCACTGAACCCATGTTTACTCATTAATGATTATGTGACAAAATTGGCATACTTGATTTTTATTTTTCCCTCGTGTTTGACTTCCTGTAGAGTCATTATCTTAACTCACCATTTTCTTTTGAAATTAACAAAATGACAAAATATTTGAGGTATTAGAGAAAAGAGTAATTAATTAAGAGCATAAGGTAAGTTGGGGATCAGATAAAAGTGTGTTCAAAAAATGATATCTCTTAAACATCATTCTTTGCATATCATAATATATCTTAACAAAACCTTAGCTCATTCTTGCTTTCTCTTTTCCAGAATCCAGAAATAGACTGAAAAAGCTTATCTGAGGTCTCCATATTTGTTGCTAATGGCTATTATCCTCCTTAAAGTATTATATGAAATTTCCAATGAACATGGGAGAACAAGGGCTAGAGTGCTCATTTATTTCCCTGTATCTTAAAGATATCTATAATTCACTCATTGATTGAGCAAGTATTTGCAGGGTATCTTTGCAAAGGTAGCAAATTGCTTACCTAAAGGCATGCTATGATTCCTTTACATGGTTTTCTTTTTTTCCCCAATGTTTAAAATTGAGCCCATATTTAGAATCTGTGAGATTTCACATAGAAATTTCAATATTCAATTCCTTTTACCTTTAGAAGTTATGGCTACTGGAACGTACTGTTAGATAGAAAGTATGACTGGAATGAGGAGAAACAGCCCCTGTTTGTTGAGCATGTGATCGTCTTTTCCTCAGTCCACACCACTCCCAAATGTACAGTGTTTGGTCTGTTACACTCCCTTTGGCTATACACATGGGTTCCAAAAGTACCTGCATTTGTAACCCTAGCCGAATATTAGATAAATTTATTTAGAAGACTGAGCAAGATCCTTTCCCCCTTCCTGATTTGTCCAATAAGATGTTTGTAGAATCAAGAGTTTGGGGCTGGTGACTTCTGCAAGTCAGATGAGAAAAACTATTATGCAGTAGGCATAATAGTTACCACTTTCAGTTTCAAAAGAGATCTCATACCCACTTATTTTTCATTTTTCTGTTAAAAAAAGAATTTGGTACATATGTTCAAGATGTTTCAAATTAATGCTACCATTGAATTCAGACTAATGTGAAATCAGAGATTCTTTTAGACACAATTCAACC
The DNA here is from genome assembly GCF_001704415.2 of Capra hircus. NCBI lineage: Eukaryota > Metazoa > Chordata > Mammalia > Artiodactyla > Bovidae > Capra > Capra hircus. Next base: position 19,120,641 of record NC_030808.1, read on the forward strand.
CATTAATAAGTCTACTTTTGCTGGCTGAGATAATGTCAAAGATTCATTAAACAGCATGAGTAGCAAGTTGCATTATATACAAGTACTAACATTACTCTGTTTCTTCTAACAGAATTCACGCAGAGAATTGCTTCTTTTATATGTAATTTCTACTTTGCAAATAACTATCCATACTTTTAACCCACAGAGACAAATTTGTTAGTGTCTTATCAATAAAAATAATGTCTCACATGTGTATAATACTTTAAGGCTGGCAAAGTGTTTTTAGATCCATATGAGGTAATGTATAAATAATTTCAGTACCATACAGATTTTTTATAAATTTATAAATAATTTTTTGAAACAACCAATATCTGATTTTAAGCATGAATGCAACTAAGAATCATTAAAGTTCAATTTGAAAGAACTTTTACTGTGTATCAAAAACCATGTGTTGATATCTTTTGTATCTCGTTCATCAGAAGAATTATTATTACTACTGTGTTACTCCAAAGATAATCGGTAGGTAGTGGTACTTTATAAACATTTGGTAAGACTAAATATTTCTACCTGATTTCTCCCCTTTGTCACACTTCAATCCAATTTAGCTGACTGCTATTTATTCAGCACCTACTAAGTTCAAATAGGAGTAACACACAGTCATTACCCTCTAAGGGTTAACATCCTGTAGGGAAAAATACAAGGTAAAATTTTGTATGTGACATAATATGTATGATGAGATCTATTTTTCCAAAAGCTTTATGGAGATGTAAGATGACTGGTGAGAATGAAGATGAAGGGAAACATCTTCTTGAAAGCTATGAAAGAAGGTGTCATCTGGGGTGAATCTTGAAAAACAATCAGAACCTTACTCTTACATACCTAGGACGCAGTTGCATAAACATCTACATTATGAGCTCTTCTTTCCCCTGACCATTTATGTGCACTTACCTAATACTTTTTATTACTCTTTACTGTAACACTTTTTCTTTACTCCTTAATTTCCTAATTCAAAGTACAAGTGAGAATTATTCTTTTGTATGCCTGCCAAAAATGTAATTAAGGAAGGCCTGCTTTCATTCTATTTTAAAGTTCTATTTAAGAAAAGATTTAAAGGGCCTATTAAATAAATCATGGCACATCAAAAAAAATTGTCTAATATGCAGCCATTAGAAAGGATGAAATAGATAACATATTGACTTAGAAGAAACTTCATAATTAAAATGTTAAAAAAAAAACAGACTCATGAATATGGTGTGAAAGCATTGTGTGCACAGATTAATATTGATATTTGTGTATATAAAGAAGGAACCATGAAAGGAAAACACCAGAACTTTAGCAGTACTAACTTTGAGGGAAACATATTTTTCTATTTAGTTTAATTCTTTATTTTTAATATGAAATACTTCCTAACAACAAAAGTATTGATATTGAAAGAAACACAAAGGATACAGCATCTAATTTTTTCCCATTCTAAGACTGGAAAAAATACAGATGTTATTTAAGTCAGTAACCTAATTCAATAATTCTTCAAGAATGAAAAATTTAACTCAAAACAAATTTTAGAAAAGTTGAAATATCATAAACTGCATGAAAATACAAATTCAAATTCTCAAATCAAATTCCACTGAAGAATGATAATGTTAAAAATTATGTTTATAGTAAGGCAGATTTCTAATTTTATTAGAATTAAGGCTAATATTTTTTTTTGTCCGTAACCAGCAAGTCTCATTATTTTCTGTCAAAATACCAAAAATATTGGTGATAATCTCCTAGAGATAAAAGACAACACATAAAAAACACATGAATTTGCTGTATCATTATTCGGTGCTTTAGAAACTGGAAATAAATTATTTTCTTTCATAGCAGATGACATATAAAGTTTAAACAGAATTCATAAAATCTCAGTTATTCATTAGAAAGTGATACAATGACCCACTGCAAAGGCAATTACAAATTAGAACTAGAATGTAGTAGCTAGGAAAATAAAGGATTTCCAGACCTTCTACAACAGCAATATATCACAGTTGGTCACTTTCAGAGCTACCCAAGTATTCTTGTCCATCTGTGACGTCCGCTTGTATCACTCAGCCAGAATACCGAAAATGAGTACAGGTGAGGAGACTTAGCAACTTAGAGGCACTATGATTTGCCAAATACCAATCTCATGAGCAGTGAGCAAATGATAGTGTACCAGACACACATCAAGCACAAAAGATCATCAGCTCAGGTAAAATAAATGCAACCTGCCTTGCTTGCCGTCTTTATGACTTCTAGCTCATTGTTGTTTTTATGTTATTATCATTTTGCTTTTGCCATATGTTTTAAATCTGTACCATTCTGCCTATTTCAGGCATTGAGCAGTTTGTCTTGAATTAGAAAAGAGGTGCTAGAATGTGGAAGTGGGAGGTTGACCTACATCTGAACAATTTGCATATGATTCACCACAATTAAACAATTTGGTTTGAAATAGCTGCAATTAAGCTATTATCAGAGAAGTATCTACTAGAGTAGAAATTCTAAATTTATCATCACATACATTCTAGCCAAGAAAAGGGACACATTTTCTGGCACTCATTAAGAAAACCTAATACAGAATTAAATTCTTCCAAATTAAAATTTATTTTAATAAATCACTGATAGCTAATCATACTTATGGCAACTTTGGTTGTTTCTTTAAAAATTATAGTTTTAAAATAAGAAGAAAACTATGAAATTATGGTAGGTTGGAGAAGGCAATGGCACCCCACTCCAGTACTCTTGCCTGGAAAATCCCATGGATAGAGGAATCTGGTGGGCTACAGTCCATGGGGTCTCTGAGAGTTAGATACAACTCAGTGACTTCACTTTCACTTTTCACTTTCATGCATTGGAGAAGGAAATGGCAACCCACTCCAGTGTTCTTGCCTGGAGAATCCCAGGGACGGCGGAGCCTGATAGGCTGCCGTCTGTGGTCGCACAGAGTCGGACATGACTGAAGCGACTTAGCAGCAGCAGCAGCAGCAGCAGAGAATCTTAGTTTCTAACATTATATTCTATACGTTAATATATAAAAGTGTGCGTGTGTGTGTGTTTGCCCAGTCGAGTTGACTCTGCAGCCCCATGGATTGTAGCTCGCCAGGCTTCTCTGTCCATGGAATTTTCCAGGCAAGAATACTGGATAGAATAGGTTGCCATTTCCTCCTCCAGGGGATCTTCGAGAGACAGGGATTGAACTCACATCTCCTGTGTCTCCTGCATTGGCAGGTGGATTCTTTACCATTGAGCCACCTTGGAAGCTCATACATAAGTGTACATATTATAAAATTATCTTCTTGATATATGGAAGTCATACATGGTAATGTCAAACTATGCTAAAATTATGAAGGTAATACAAAATGTAAAATAATGAATAAATTCTGCCCACGGGGGGGAAAAAAACTCTAAATAATATAATAAACTGAAGTAATATGTAATAGTAAGGGGTTTCCAGGTGGCTCAGATAATAAAGATTCAACCCGCATGAAGGAGACCTGCATTCAATACCTATGTCTGGACAATCCCATGCAAAGTGACTACCCGTTTTTATTTTTGCCTGGAGAATTCTTGCCAGGGACAGAGGAATCTGGTGGGCTATAGTTCACGGGGTCACAAAGAGTCAGACATGATTGAGTGACTAACATTTTCACTTTAACCTCACAGTATGTAATAATATGAACGCAAAATGCAAACTGACAATTAAACACTATGCACTGGGTGATTTCAAGTTGACAGGTGAGTAGAGATAACACATTTTTCAGATTTTCCAAATAAGCAACATTAACTATGTCTATATCTAAAAAGAGGCGTAAAGTATTAAAACAGCTAAAACAAAAGCATTCTATTTGCCATAGAATTACAAATATATTCTATAACCAGAAATAAGGGTTCTTTTTCCTACCTTTAGAGGCACATAAGAGGCTCTCTGACTAATCTTCAAGGATATCCTAAAAAATAAATAGAAAATGGATGACATAAAGAGCAATAAAATAGGATTGTTTTAGCATTATTACTAACACTGAGTTTTAGTGGTCTATTTGCTGGGGGTTAGTCTATTTACTGTGTCAAGGAATTGCTTTTTCCATCCACCAATGAGTTTGGCAGCACTGAAGGGCACATAAGCATTACGATAAAGTATATGTTTACTGACATTTTTGCTATCTGTTGGATATGGACATAGTGATTAAGATTCTTATTTACAACTATTAGCCAATTTAGCAATTTTACTGTTGACAATAGAGGTAAAAAGGAAAAAATAATTATGCCTTATTGCCAAAATGAAGCAAAAAAACCCTATAAAATTGCAAACACTTCTAGATTTAATAACATCTTTTTATATCATTAGGTGTCACACTGAGTGAAGTAAGTCAGACAGAGAAGAAGAAATATCATATGACATCCCTTACATGTGGAATCTAAAAAGAAATGATACAAATGAACTTACTTAGAAAACAGAAAGAGACTCAGGGACTTAGAAAAGGAACTCATGGCTGCCAGGGGAAGGGATAGTTACAGACTTTGGGAAGATCATGTACACACTGCTATATTTAAAATGGATAACCAACAAAAACTTACTGTATAGCACATGGAACTCTGCTCAATGTTATGTCCCAGCCTGGATGAGAGAGGGGATTTGGGGGAGAATGGATACATATCTATGTATAGCTGAGTCCCTTCACTGTTCACCTGAAACTATCACAACATTGCTAACTGCCATACCACAATAGAAAATGTTTTTGGTGTTAAAAAATAAAAATTAAGTTAAAAAATACAGGTACTAACTTGTAGTCCATTTTGAGGATACAATCACAAGATTTCAACCTGGAGTGAGATCAAGTCCCATGTTCCAGAGTTTTAAGAGAGATATTACCTTAAAGAGGGGAAGAGGGAATTACTGTAAGGAAATTCTGGTGATCGTCATTAGAAAAGAACTGATCTTAGAACTAGGAGGTAACTTAAAAATCAACTGGTCCAACATCCTCACTTTACAAAATAAAGCAGTATCCCATAGCTAGCTTATGGCAGAACTAAGGGTAGAATATCCATCTCCCAGCCTCATCCCACTGCATTAAGTTACTTAATTCTTTGTAATTTCCAAGATTAGAAAGGAATCGAGAAGAGTGGAATTCTGTATTTTGCTTTGGAAAAGTTCCATCTTCTTGGTGAAGCTTCATACTCCTAATTGCATAAATGACCTATTGAATCTATTTATTTTATCTACATCATTCAAAACTCCTTTCCTTGGTAAAGAGAGATATAGTCCTCCCTTGGTATGTGAAAGGGATTGGTTCTAGGACCTTCTCTTTTCCATGGATACACAAATCCCTGGATGCTCAAGTTCTTTTATAAAATAGCACAGAATTTGCATTTAACCTATGCACATCCTCCTATATACTTTAACTTCTTTCTTTCCTCTTTTGAGATATAATTGACATATAGCATGAAATAAGTTTAAGGTATACAGCATGATTATTTGATTCACATGCATCATCATTTACACAATATATTTAGTGAACAGCTATCATTTCATATAGACACAAAAATGAATAGAAAAAGATTTTTCCTTCTGATAAGAACTCTTAGGATCACTCTTTTAACAACTCTCATATCTAACATACAACAGTGTTAATTATATTTATCATGTACATTACACCCCCAGTACTTATTTATCTTACTGTCATATACATTACATCCAAAGTACTTATTTATCTTATAACTGGAAGTTTGACCTTTTGACTGCCTTCATCTAACTCACCCTCCTTATACCAGTACCTCTGGTAACCACGAATATGATCTCTTTTGCTGTGAGTTTGCTTGTTTGCTTTGAAGTGTAATTGACCTGCAACACTATGCTCTTTGTACACAACAAAATGATTCGATATTTCTATTTCAAAATGATCATCATGATAATTCTCGTTATTGTCTGTCACCCTACAAAGATACTACATAATTATTGACTATATTTTCCACTGCAGATGGTGACTATAGTCATGAGATTAAAAGAGGTTTGCTCTTGGAAGAAAAGCTATGACAAACCTAGACAGCATATCGAAAAGAAGAGACATTACTTTGCTGACGAATGTCCATATAATCAAAGCTATGGTTCTTCCAGTAGGCATGTATGGATGTGAGAGTTGGACCATAAAGAAGGCTGAGCGCTAAAGAACTGAGGCTTTTGAACTGTGTTGCTTGAGAAAACTCTTGAGAGTCCCTTGGACTGCAAGGAGATCAAACCAGTCAATCCTAAAGGAAATAGACTCTAAATATTCATTGGAAGGACTGATGCTAAAGCTAAAACTCCAATACTTTGACCACCTGATGTGAAGAACTGACTCATTTGAAAAAGACCCTGATTCTGGGAAAGATTGAAGGCAGGAAGAGAAACAGGGTGACAGAGGATGAGATGGTTGGATGGCATCACCGACTCAATGGACTTGAGTTTGAGCAAGGTATGGGAGATAGTGAAGGACAGGGAACACTGTGTGTGCTGCAGTCCATGGGGTCAGAAAGCACTGGACACAACTTAGTCACTAAACAGCAACAACAGTGTTTCCAACACTCTCCATTTTATACCTCTGATTCATTTATTTTGTATCTGGAAGTCTGTATATCTTATTAATCTCCCTCTTCTATTTCTCTCCTTCCATATACTTTAAATCATCTCTAGATCAGTAAAACACCTTATACAATGTAAATCCTATGTAAAGAGTTATCTGAATAGAAAATTCCAGTTTTGCTTCGTGAAACTTTCTAGAATACTTTGTTAATACTTTCCAACCAGTGGTAGATTGAATCCATGAATACAGAACCCCTGGATATGGAGGGCCAATTAAACTAAAGAGTTAAATGACAGGATTCTAGTCATAAACTTCTTATAATCAGTGACAGAAGTCAAGGGGGGAAAAAAGGGAAAAAACAAGAGCTACAAAGCTGACAAAAACTGTCATGAACACTAGAAGCAGGGTGTGAGAGAACCAACACAGTATCACTTTGCATAAAATCTTTTTACTGGGCAGTCTTCAAGGGAAGTCTAACAGTGCTCTTTAACAAATGGCTCCTCTCTCTCAACTGATCTACATAACTATAGGCAGTAATGAAATCATCTGCAATCCAACTAGACTTCATTAAAAATACATATCTATTATACGTACAATCATTTGTGATTCTTAATAAAATGCAATTTTTGTAACAATAACAATGGCTTATTAAACCATTCTTTATGAATGCCTCTATAAGGTGGGCAGTAACCCCTGGCCCCCAGTTTGTGTTGCTGTTAACAGTAACTTCTACATTTTCAGAAAATGCAATAACAGAGTCAACATTACAAAAGAATAGAATCTACCCCTGTACTGACAAGATCTAGAATTTTGAGAGCCTGGAAGCTGAGCATGCAGCAATGTCACCCCTATGGGGATGTTTTCTTGTGCTGTAAACTCAGGTACAGCTTGTGTTTGCCCTGCTGGAAGCTCAAGATGTCACTCTGCTTGCTGGACAAACTCAATGATTAATTCATGTTTCCACTGCAGAATGTCAAAGGATGAGAGTCACAGTTTAAAAGTTACATCAGATATCAAAAAGACATGGAATACAAGAAATGTAAACATTTGGAGTGTAGCTAGTCAAAGTACTAGTGTCTCTAAGAAGATAGAGCATTATTTAGTAATAAGAGATATTTGTTGGATTTTATTGCTATAATTTTTCAATTATATCTAAATCATGAGGAAAGAATTCTAAAAAAAAAAAATTGTTTCTGTGAGCCAAAGTTTAAGCAAATTAACTCAACCATATTTAAGAAAAATAAAGTCATAGAGTGAATTACAAGGAAATATGTTTTTTTGAAATTTTGGTAAGCAATAAACTAAAAATGTTTTTATATTTTTCTATTTAGAGGTCAGCCCTCTTGCAAATATTTAAATAAAAACATACTGAATTACAAGGAAGTATGTTCTTTGACATTTCGGTAAAAATAAAGTAAAAATGTTTCTACATTTTTCTATTTAGAGGTCAGCCCTCTTACAAATATATAAATACAAATATATATATACATACTATTGTGGGTGAACACATTTACATTGTACACAAACAAGTATGGTTAAACACTGAAATATATGTTTTAATCCATTATGTATTTTATGTTCTCAATATCTTTGGCTAGAGACTAGAGTTTTGGCTTTATAAACAACTCTAATATCAGGGTTACGATAAATAAACATGTCTACACGTTTCAAAGTGACATACACAGGATAAATCACTGCCACTTTAGGGCAAGATTACCAGAGTGTGAGATACAAGATTTTGTAGACAGTTGGAGAAGGAAGAAGTGAATGTCGAATTACTATTTTTAATACAAAATCAATTAGAAGCTCTCTTGTTTTCTGCTTTCCTCTTCCACTGAGGAGACTACTGTTTATTAAAGATGCTGCCAAAAAACACTTGAAAGATATCCTGTTTTAGAAAAATGCAGTTTAAACAATCAAAAGACTTTAAAATGTTGTATATACCTAGTTATGCACTAGGGCTTCCCAGGTAGCTCAGGGGCAAGAATCCACCTGCCAGTGCAGGAGACACAAGAGAGTTGGGTCCTCTAGAGTAGGGAATGGCAACCTGCTATAGTATCCTTGCCTGGGATATTCCACCGACAGAAGAACTTGGTGGTCTACAAACCCTGGGGTCACAGAGTCAGACAGAGCTGAGTGACTGAGAACACACACACAGCTATGCTTTCATTCCTAAAGTCTTTTCTTCTTTCATCAGAATAAGAGGACTCAACAAGTGTATATTCCACAGAGAAAGCTGCTTAATGCATTTAAGAAAAGCAGAATTAGACTGTAGCATTTCAGTCTCAGCACACAGGAACAACCACCCTTATGTCTTCATGTTACACCTCTAACAAGATATGCCTCCTTTATCCTCGACCCGGGGATTGAACCTGGGTCTCCTGCATTGCAGGTAGATTCTTTAACATCTGAGTGACCAGGGAAGCCCATAGAGAATTATATTTCAAGTATTTATTAAAATAGAATTTGAACTTATAGTTAACAGGGGGAATGGTGAGGGTTGGTAGATAGGGTGTTTGGAATTGAAATGTATACTCTGTTATATCTAAAATGGATAACCAGCAAGGACCCACTATATAACACAAGGAACTCTCTGTTCAGTATTCTATAACAACTTAACTGGAAAAAGAATTTGAAAAGGGGTGAAAAGTGAAAGTGTTAGTTGCTCAGTCATATCTGACTCTTTGCAACCCCTTGGACTGTAGCCCACCAGGCTTCTCTGTCCATATTTTCCAGTCAAGGATACTAGAGTGGTTTGCCATTTTCTTCTCCAGAGTATCTTCCCGACCCAGGGATTGAACCTAGTTCTCCCATATTGCAGGCAGATTCTTTACCTTCTGAGCCACCAGGGAAGCCCCCTGAAAGGGGGTAGATACATGTATATATATATGACTGAGTCACTTTGTTGTATACCTGAAACTAACACTGTATTGTTAATCAACTATACTCCAAAATAAAACAAAAAGTTTGAACAATTTTTAAAAATTGAATTTAAATGTTTTGCATTACTTGCGGGCCAGCCGAGTTAAAACCTTTCTAATGTCTAGATAAGTTTTCTTATTTTACATATAAATATATGAATACAAATGTATAATATTTAAAGTAAAGCCTAATTTTATTATCACAGCATATGTTTTCCATTGATTTCGCTGAGTATTGCCATTTTAAGAATAGTGGGCATGAAAACTTCCACATGTTTAGCTTTGAGATTCACGTCTAGCCTGTCTTCATATTGCATGATGTCTCCTGGTACTATATTTTTATTTGAAAACCCATATGCTTCTATGTAGATCAACACAGAAGTTTAAGATTAAAAAAATAAAGTTCCATTTAAGAACAGCAAATTCCTGACTTTATTAATAAAGTATAAATTTTTCATTTCAGTTCAGTTCAGTTCAGTCACTCAGTCATGTCCGACTCTTTGCGATCCCATGAAACGCAGCAGGCCAGGTCTCCCTGTCCATCAATAATTCCCAGAGTTCACCCAAACCCATGTACACTGAATCAATGATGTCATCTAACCATCTCATCCTCTGTCATCCCCTTCTCTTCCGGCCCTCAATTTTTCCCAGAATCAGGGTCTTTTCCAATGAGTCAGCTCTTCACATCAGGTGGCTAAAGTTTTGGAGTGGCAGCTTCAACATCAGTCCTTCCAATGAACACCCAGGACTGATTTCCTTTAAGATGGACTGGTTGGATCTCCTTGCAGTCCAAGGGACTAGAAAGGGTCTTCTCCACCACCAAAGTTCAAAGTATCAATTCTTCGATGCTCAGCTTTTTTATAGCCCAACTCTCACATCCATACGTGACTACTGGAAAAACTGTAGCTTTGACTAGACAGACCTTTGTTGACAAACTAATGTCTCTGCTTTATAATATGCTGTCTAGGTTTGTCAGAACTTTTCTTCCAAGGAGCAAGCGTCTTTTAATTTCATGGCTGCAGTCAACATCTGCTGTGATTTTGGAGCCCCCCAAAATAAAGTATCTCACGGTTTCCTCTGTTTCCCCATCTATTTGCCATGAAGTGATAGGACCAGATGCCATGATCTTAGTTCTCTGAATGATGAGCTTTAAGCCAACTTTTTCACTCTCCTCTTTCACTTTCATCAAGAGGCTTTTTAGTTCCTCTTCACTTTCTGCCATAAGGGTGGTGTCATCTGCATATGTGAGTTTATTGATATTTCTCCCAGAATCTGGATTCCAGCTTGTGATTCTCCCAGCCCAGCCTTTCTGATGATATACTGTGCATATAAGTTAAATAAGCAGGGTGACAATATACAGCCTTGAAGTTCTCCTTTTCCTATTTGGAACCAGTCTGTTGTTCCAGGTCCAGATCTAACTGTTGCTTCCTGACCTGCATACAGGTTTCTCAAGAGGCAGGACAGGTGGTCTGGTATTCTCATCTCTTGAAGAATTTTCCACAGTTTATTGTGATCCACACAGTCAAAGGCTTTGGCATAGTCAATAAAGCAGAAATAGATGTTTTTTGGAACTCTGTTGTTTTCTTGATGATCCAGGCAATTTGATATCTGGTTTCTCTGCCTTTTCTAAGACCATCTTGAATATCTGGAACTTCATGGTTCACATATTGCTGAAGCCTGACTTAGAGAATTTTGAGCATTACTTTATAGTGTGTTCAGTTCAGTTTGGTTCAGTCACTCAGTCATGTCTGACACTTTGTGACCCCATGAATCCCAGCACGCCAGGCCTCCCTGTCCATCACCAACTCCCGGAGTTCACTCAGACTCACGTCCATCGAGTCAGTGATGCCATCCAGCCATCTCATCCTCTGTTGTCCCCTTCTCCTCCTGCCCCCAATCTCTCCCCACATCAGGTCCTTTTCCAATGAGTCACTCTTCACATGAGGTGGCCAAAGTATTGGAGTTTCAGCCTCAGCATCAGTCCTTCCATTGAACACCAGGACTGGTCTCCTTTAGGATAGACTGGTTGGATCTCCTTGCAGTCCAAGGGACTCTCAAGAGTCTTCTCTAGCACCACAGTTCAAAAGCATCAATTCTTCAGCACTCAGCTTTCTTCACAGTCCAGCTCTCCCATCCATACATGTGAGATGAGTGCAATTGTGCAGTAGTATGAGCATTTTTGGCATTGCCTTTCTTAGGGATTGGAATGAAAACTGACCTTTTCCAGTCCTGTGGCCACTGCTGAGTTTTCTAAATTCGCTGGCATATTGAGTGCAGCACTTTCACAGCATCAACTTTTAGGATTTGAAACAGCTCAACTGGACTTTCATCACCTCCACTAGCTTTGTTCCTAGTGATGCTTCCTAAGGCCCACTTGACTTCCCATTCCAGGATATCTGGCTCTAGGTAAGTGATCGCACCATTATGATTATATTGGGTTGTGAAGATCGTTTTTTGTACAGTTTTTCTGTGTATTCTTGCCACTTCTTAATATCTTCTGCTTCTGTTAGGTCCATACCATTTCTGTCTTTTACTGTGCCCATTTTTGCGTGAAATTTTCCCTTGATATCTCTAATTTCCTTGAAGATACCTAGTCTTTCCCATTCTATCGTTTTCCTCTATTACTTTGCCTTGATCGCTGAGGAAGGCTTTCTTATCTGTCCTTGCTATTCTTTGGAACTCTGCATTCACATGATTATATATTTCCTTTTCTCCTTTGCTTTTCACTTCTCTTCTTTTCACAGCTATTTGTAAGGCCTGCTCAGAGAGCCATTTTGCTTTTTTGCATTTCTTTTCCATGGGGATGGTCTTAATCCCTGTCTCGTGTACAATGTCACAATCCTCTGTCCATAGCTCATCAGGCAATCTGTCTATCATATCTAGTCTCTTAAATATATTTCTCACTTCCACTATATAATAAGGAATTTAATTTAGGTCATATGAATGGTCTAGTGGTTTTCCCTACTTTCTTCAATTTAAGTCTGAATTTGGCAATAAGGAATTCATGATCTGAGCCACAATCAGCTCCTGGTCTTGTTTTTGCTGACTGTGTAGAGCTTCTCCATCCTTGGCTAAAAAGAATACAATCAATCTGATTTTGGTGTTGGCCACCTGGTGATGTCCATGTGTAGAGTCTTCTCTTGTGTTGTTGGAAAAGGGTGTCTGCTATGACCAGTGTGTTCTTTTGGCAAAACTCTATTAGCATTTGCCCTGCTTCATTCTGCATTCCAAGGCCAAATTTGCCTGTTACTCCAGGTGTTTCTTGACTTCCTACTTTTGCATTCCAGTCCTCTATAATGAAAAGGACATCTTTTTTGGGTGTTAGTTCTAAAAGGTCTTGTAGTTCTTCATAGAACCATTCAACTTCAGTTTCTTTAGCTTTACTGGTTGGGGTATACGCTTGGATTACCATGATATTGAATGGTTTGCCTTGGAAACGAACAGAGATCATTCTGTCGTTTTTGAGACTGCATCTAAGTACTGCATTTCAGGCTCTTTTGTTGCCAATGATGGCTGCTCCATTTCTTTAAGGGATTCCTGCCCGCAGTAGTACATATAATGGTCATCTGAGTTAAATTCACCCATTCCAGTCCATTTTAGTTCGCTGATTCCTAGAATGTTGATGTTCACTCTTGCCATCTCCTGTTTGACCACTTCCTATTTGTCTTGATTCACGGACCTAACATTTCAGGATCCTATGCAATATTGTTCTTTACAGCATAGGACCTTGCTTCTATCATCGGTTGTATCCACAACTGGGTGGTGTTTTTGCTTTGGCTCCATCCTTTCATTCTTTCTGAAGTTATTTCTCCACTGATCTCCAGTAGCATATTGGGCACCTACCGACCTGGGGAATTCCTCTTTCAGTGTCTTACCTTTTTGCCTTTTCATAGTGTGATTTTTTTTTTTTCCATAAAATTTTGTTCAGGAGAAATAGTTGTGTTTTTCCTAGCTTTTACACATCTTATTTTCTGTTCTAAACCCTACATTTTCAATAACCTAATTCTATACTTTGAATTCATGTCCACAGAAGGGTAAGGATTATCATTAGTCTTTTTGGCTTTGTCTCCTTAATAATACCAAGAAATTGTGGTTAAGTTAATGGCACACATATTCTTCTCACAAAAGGTTATAAGACCTAATGCTTTTATAGTATTTTAACAATCTTCATTCTCTAACAATATTAAGATGGCCTAACTCACTATAAACCCATTTCTGACCTTTCAAATGCTGCAGCTTCCTTGCATGGTGATTACATGGCTTAAGAATTGTTCCAACAGTAACTTCATGTCCAAGGAATTTGATAAGGCCTTTTTCCCTACAAAGGCTCTTTGGAAATGATGTTATGACTGGTTTTCTGCCAAAAGACATGGTATAGAGATTTATCTCTAGTGATCCCCCCCCCACCCCCCTACCCCCCACCCCCCCACCCCCCACCCCCCACCCCCGCCAAGTGACCGCTGGAATATATCCAAGAGGATAGCTGTAGAAGTATTCTTAAGTAATTTTAAGGACCCAGCTGAGGTCTTGTCAGTTGATCTGGAAAAAGCAGTGATAGCACCCCAGTGACAGATTGTCAGATTATCCTGTTTAATACCTTTCTGGAGTAAAAATCACCACGCAGGTAAAATTTGCTGTATTTTAAAAATCACACAGATCTAGTATGTGTGATTTTTAACTATGTTCATACATACATGATAGAATAAGTTTCCTACTTATTAAAAGGGCATACACACTCTTTTTAAATGTATTTTATCTTGCATAAACTAAATGCTCAGTATTTTATTCCTAAAATATCCCAACTTTCATTTTGGAAGATACAAAATAATTAGTAACTTTAATTAAGGAAAGAAGAAATTCTTGTTCAGAGTTTAAATATTATCCCAAATAATAAGCAAATTAATAAATAAACATGTAACAAGCCAGATAGTGCTAAGTGCTATGAAGATGGATAAAGCATGGAAATGGGGATGTGTGGAGCCAGTGTTAAGATTTTAGAAAAGGTTGGAAGATTAGGATGATGAAAGAGAAGAAAAAATGTTACATTGATTCCTTGAGGCTCTAAGCTATCACCTTGGTTATGTTATTATGGCATTGGAAACATTTGAGCCTGAGTTTTTCTTCATGTCACCATGTGATCTTTCTGTAAAATGGGATAACAGCATGCTTTTTTCAAATTTTTGCCATATGTAATTGAATGTAAAAATATTATAGGTAAATATCTGAAAAGAACAATGATTAAAGATAATGCACTAGAAAGGAAATTAATGAGCTTCATTTAGCTTTGGACACCATCCTAGGTCATTTACATATATTAGTTAAGATTCATAATGATTATTTCCACTTGTGGATCAATAAATGGATATTTTAGAAGATTAAGTGACTTCTTAACATCAGAAAGACTGTAGGGAGAATGCAGGGTTTTGATGAGTGCCTATTGTTCCAAAGCCCAATTCCTACAGCCCCACCTTACTGACTCTCTGAAAAAGACTCTTCCATTATTGAACCAATTCTCACAATCCTTAAACCAAACCTGTATATAGGTTTCTCATAGGCAGGTCAAGTGGTCTGGTATTCCCATCTTTTTAAGAATTTCCCACAGTTTATTGTGATCCACACAGTCAAAGGCTTTGGCATTATCAATAAAGCAGAAATAGATGCTTTTCTGGAACTCTCTTGCTTTTTCTATGATCCAGCAGATGTTGGCAATTTGATCTCTGGTTCCTCTGCTTTTTCTAAAACCAGCTTGAACATCTGGAAGTTCACAGTTCACATATTGCTGAAGCCTGGCTTGCAGAATTTTGAGCATTACTTTACTAGCGTGTGAGATGAGTGCAATTGTGCGGTAGTTTGAGCATTCTTTGGCATTGCTTTTCTTTCAGATTGGAATGAAAACGGACCTTTTCCAGTCCTGTGGCCACTGCTGAGTTTTCCAAATTTGCTGGCATATTGAGTGCAGCACTTTCACAGCATCATCTTTTAGAATTTTAAATAGCTCAACTGGAATTCCATCACCTCTACTAGCTTTGTTCATAGTGGTGCTTCCTAAGGCAAGGTTTCTCCAAATCAGAAGCACACTTCTGTTTTCTTGTTTTGGCTTTTTTTTTTTTTTTTTTTTTTTCTCCTCTTTGGGGTTGAAACTGGGTAGTAGCAACAAATATAAAAGAACTGAAAATTAAGTTCCCTCATTTTCTGATTTTACCATTCCCATTCTCTGTCTTTCATAAATAACCTTATTTTACTCTTCATTTTGTTCCTTGACCACATTCAAACAATCAATTTATTCAATTCTAAATGTATGAACATAAAATGTTTTACTTTATCAAACTTGATTTTTTGCAAAAGGAGCTCATGATCTGAGCCACAGTTAGCTCCTGGTCTTGTTTTTGCTGACTATATAGAGCGTCTCCATCTTTGGTTGCAAAGAATATAATCAATCTGATTTCTGTATTGATCATCTGGTGATGTCCATGGGTAGAGTTGTCTCTTGTGTTGTTGGAAGAGGGTGTCTGCTATGACTAGTGCATTCTCTTGGCAAAACTCTGTTAGCCTTTCCCCTGTTTCATTTTGTACTCCAAGGCCAAACTTGCCTATTACTTCAGGTATCTCTTGACTTTCTACTTTTGCATTGTAGTCCTCTGTGATGAAAAGTACATCCTTTTCTGGAGAAGACTCTTAAGAATTCTTTGGACTCCAAGGAGATCAAACTGGTAGATCTTAAAAGAAATCAATCCTGGATATTCATTGGAAGGACTGATGCTGAAGCTGAAACTCCAATACACTGGTCCACCTGATGAGAAGAACTGACTCATTGGAAAAGACCCTGATACTGGGACAGAATGAGGACATGGGGAGAAGGTGGTGATAGAGAATGAGATGGTTGGATAGCATTATTGATTCAATGGACATGAGTTTGAGCAAATACTGAGAGATAGTCAAAGACAAGGAAGTCTGGCATGCTATAGTCCATGGGGTCACAAAGAGTCAGGCTTGACTGAGCAACTGAACAACAACAACAAAATCAGGCTTGATACAATTCCACTCTTTTGGTATTTGCATAAAAAAATTATTATTCAGTTAATTTTTTCTGTCTATATATAAAGCTGAGCACCGAAGAATTGATGTTTTTGAACTGTGGAATTGGAGAAGACTCTTGAGAGTCCCTTGGACTGCAAGGAGATCCAACCAGTCAATCCTGAAGGAAATCAGTCCTGAATATTCATTGGAAGGACCGATGCTGAAGCTGAAGCTTCAATATGTTGGCCTACTTCTCACCTACTGAGAAGAAATGACTCATTTGAAAAGGACGCTGATGCTGGGAAAGTTTGAAGGCAGGAGCAGAAGGGTACGACTGAGGATGAGATGTTTGGATGGCATCACCAACTCAATGCACATGAGTTTGAACAAGGTCATGGAGTTGATGATGGACAGGGGAGCCTGGTATACTTCAGTCCATGGGGTTGCAAAGAGGCAGACATGACTGAGCGGCTGAACTGAAATGAACTGAACTGAACTGACCCATGATTATCTGAAAAGCAAACGTCATTATTAGGTATACATTTTTTCCTTCCTCAGAATCATCTATAGATGCTATAGTCTGGGCAAAATTACTTTTTTTAATAATATAATAATTAAGATTTAGATGTCCATAAGATCTAATAGTCTACCAAGTTCTGGAAAGAAACTGCTCTCATATTATGATGAATGTAAGATGACTTATTTCATGTGGTGTCAATCTGAGTTATTTAGATAAAATCTAAGTTGGTCTGAAATTTGTGCTTAGGTCAATAAATCACTTGAGATAATGGAGGAGCTTGGTACTGTTTTCTACTCAACTAAAGAGAATAGATCAAGGACCAAGTTTGACTAAAAACAACATTCCCACCATGGCAAACAATGAACCGCATTAGTTAACTTTTGTGGGAAAAGATAAAACACCAGAAGAATAATGTCAATCATTGGAAATTCCCAAATCAGAGGGAAGTTCTCAGAAGATCTTAATCTATTATTTAGAGTTGTTTGGCATCCTTCCATATATTCATATATTCTCATCAAGAGTTCATCTTTATCACTTCTTTTAGGTTTTCAGTAGTAATGAATCACTTAGAATATGTTCCTTGGACAGATTACACATACTACTTCCAAAATATTAAAAGTTCTTTTTATCACTGATACTTGAATTTTAAATGCCCTTTTTGACAAAAAGTTTAAAGTTCCAATCTTCAAATAACACTCTAAAGGGGTGACTTTTGTTTTGCTTTTACAGAAAACAAGCCCCTCAAATGATTCTTCTTTCACCCAGAACTTCTTGGCCTTATCATATTAGAAGTCTCAAATTTGGAAAACAATCATAAATATTGTACAAATACAATACAAAACTGGCAAAATGGCATATAAGTAGTTACTCGATGACACAAAAACAAAATTTTCTCCCCAACAAATGAACCAGTGAGTTACCAAAATTCTCAAAGCCATTAAAATCAAGGCAATTGCCCATCATTTATCAAAGATTATAACATGCAGATTGTTAAAGGCATAGAACAAAAAACTTACTAGGAGATTTCAATGTGTCCCCCCAGTGAGTTTATCTACAGATGACCACAAAAATTTTACCCATCTCTTAGACTTCAAGTTCTTTAAGTACAAAGACCTATCACTACTATGTCTCCCTGAATCCTCGTGGCTCAGTGGTAGAGAGCCCACTTGCAAATGCATGAGATGTGAGTTGGATCTCTGGATTGGGAAGATCCCCTGAGAATAAAATGGCAACCCACTTCAGTTTTCTTGCCTGGGAAACCTATGGACAGAGGAGCCTAATGGGTGACCATTCATGGGGTTGCAAATGGGTCAGACTTGACTCATCAACTAAACAACAACAACAAACATCAAGCACAGAGCCTGGCAAATTGCAAATGCTATTTTAAAATTGCTTGACTAAATGGAAATTCTTAAATTACTCGAAACCCAGATCCAATCTTATTACTCCTACTCACACTCAAAGTCCTTCAATGCCTTCCCATTGCTCTGAGAATAAAGACTGACATTCGCCACAGAGTTTGCAAGGATGTGCTGGTTTAGCACCCACCTACTTCTCCAGGCATGTCTCATATGAAACTCCTACCATACTGTTGGTGCTAATCTAGATTCTTTTAGTACCTTGTAGACACCAGTATCCTTCCCCCAGACTGAAAACATATACATTATCTAATGATTTCTAAAATACTTCAAATACACATGTATGGAGTATCAAGAATTATAGAACAGGCTCTAATTCTCCAACCAAGGTTAAATAGGTATTACCATGTTTCCAGAGTCATCTTTTTCTCTAGCTCTTAAAAGAAAAAAAAAAAAAAAAGACATAGTTAATGATCTCTCTTCATTCAGGGGTCTGCCTAGAAGGGTCTTCCCTTATCCCCTAAACTGAAATGGCATCCTTCCCTAGCCTTTCCATTTCTTGTTCACTTTATTTTTCATAGCAGTTATTACTACCTTGGAGAAGGAAATGGCAACACACTCCAGTACTCTTGCCTGGAAAATTCCATGGACTGAGGAGCCTGGTAGGCTACAGTCCATGGGGTCGCAAAGAATTGGACACAACTTAGCGACTTCACTTTCGCTTTATTACTACCTAACACACATGATATGGGTTTCCATGGTGGCTCAGTGATAACGAACCCAACTGTCGATGCAGGAGATGCAAGTATGATCCATGGGCCAGGAAGATCTCCTGAAGAAGGGAATACCAACCCACTCCAGTATCCTTGCCTGGGAAATCCCATGGATAGCGGAGCCTGGTAGGCTACAGTCCATGGGGCCACAAAGAGTCATACACAACTTAGTGAATAAACAATAACAACAAACATATATTTATTTACTAAAATGTTTATTAGCTTCTCCTTCTTAGGATGTGAGCTAAATAAATATTTATTGTAGCCAAAGTTTTATCCAACATATTTCATCTCCCCTCCATGCCACCTCAGATATCAGTAACAGTCTGAAGTCAGCCTGTGTGTTTATAAAAATGTATATGTTCATAACAAAGATACTGTAGAGCTCTCTTGTCTTTCTTTTTGCCTGTGTCCTTTATCCTCCAAATAACTGATGTGTTGCTTCCTCAGACAGGCTTCCCCCACCACCCTGTTTATTCCTTTGCACTACATCATCTCAGCAGTTTGGACAGTGGACATTTTACTTTTATTTCTGTGTATTTGAATAACCTACCTCTCTCTGCCACTAACTGGCAAACTCTATGAGGTGGGATGAATTCTTTGTTTTTATTTATCATCCCAGGCATGTAGTAAGTGTTCAGAAAACACGAGGAATGAACTGGGCTATACCATCACTCAGAGGAAGCGATTCCTATCTGTACTCTCACACATGAAAACACAGCTTGTTAAGGCCAGGAATCCGTCTGTTTCTGTGGGCACATTTTCCTTCTCCATTGTCCTACACGTGAGGTTGGTGTGCCTGGCTAACTCAAAACAAGGATAAAAAGGGAGCTATTCCTATTCATCTTACAGATATATTTCCCTGCAATTTTATGACACTTCTGGAGAGCCTCCCATTCATTTCTGCGAATTGGCTAGTGCACATATTGTTTTATATTTTAAGACAATTATATTTCAACACATTCCAAATCTAGGAGTTACCAGATTATATTCAGACACCAAAGAGAAAACTATTTTGTGCTATTTACTGATTTTCAGTGAATCAAGTGGAAATATTTCACATTGCTGTCTCATCATTTTCAAATCATTCCATATAAAATATGAGATCCAATTCACCTAAGTTCCAGTTCAAAAGTTCATGTATTATTGGGACAAATTACACATCTTTTGTATTCTGAACTGAACCCTTTTCCCTCTTCCTCTTTCTTCTCACATTTTTTTCAAACAACATACACACACACATATCTTGACCCAAAATTCAGACTCAGATAATATAGAAATACCTATGATAGCATATAATCACTTATGTTTAGTTTTACAAAAAACATACAAGTAAAAATTCAAGAAAACTTAATTCTTTTAACTGAGGGCTCTAAAAATATATTGCTACAACCAAGTAGCTTTTAATTGAAAAACTTTCCAGGCTATGCAGAGCACATATACCTACGTTCATGGAAGGTAAAGTTGTGCCTTCAGTTTATGAGTAAGAAGACTAGAAAAGCAGTGTGAATTATGTTATAGAAGTCTTATATAAAAATACTTATTAGATGTTCTGCAGACATATGAAGGCAAAGCATATGTCTGTGATGAATAAATAGTACTCACACTGCACCAATAATCAAGGCAAGATGTATTCTTTTAAATACGGGCAAAGACAAATACTATATATATATATATATTTAAAACTTTGATGGATGATATGTGATAATAATTCATAACTAAAAACTATAGAATTTAGTTATTTATAAGCAATTTCAGAAAAAATTTGTCTTCCCTGAAGTCATTAACTCAGTCATCATTTAAATATATACATTTACGTAAAATGTGTCTAGCATGTCTGGCATTTAGACAAATGTCTAAAACTTTAATTCCTATAGCAACCTGACAACATGAATTAATTAGGTGAACTGGAGTGGACTATATCAGGCTGGAGAGAATATGTCAAAAGTTGATGGATTTTGCTTTAAAGAAAGATGAAAACCTATATTACATATACCTACTTTTGCTCCATTTACAGTAATACTTTTAAAATTAATTCAGCTTATATAGTGCTTGGCTATGTGTTAGTTACTGTTGTAGTTGTCCCCAGGTTGCAAAAAATAATAAAACTGTGTTTTTGTTTCAAGATACCTACCATCTAGTAAGTTAGACAAACACATAGCTGGAAAATACGATAATCAAGAAAAATAAGAGTAATGACAGACCTTAATAGAAAAATGCACAGGTTATTACAGGACATGTATTAGAGTCGTCATCTCTCATTGGAGTCAGGATGAGGGTATGGATTAGGTTGGCTCTGCAAAGATAGGTAAGAATGAACTGGAATTGGAATTGGCAAAAAGTTGGAAGTAAAGAGTAAGCCTCCAGACAAAGAGGTCAGCATAAGCAAAAGCCTGGATAGAAGGAGCTGTATGCTGTAAAAGGAAAAAAAAAAAAAAGGCTGTCACTGAAGTGTTATTGATACATAATGTACAAGTCAGTGAGTGGCTGGAAACAAAACTGCAGAATTTGACAGAGGCCAGGTTATGGATGAACTTATGTTGTACTGGGGACAGGGGGGTTATTCTAATCCACATGGCAAGTTAATTTACTCTTAATGCCAAAGCTTTTATGATGTAACTTGTTGGCTTTGTTTTTTTCTGTTTTGAGAAAGATTCTGAACAAATATTAGGATTTTTTTATTTCAGATATTTTAGTTACTAAAATTTCCATAGTTGCAAGGGAGTCATGGATTTGGTGCTATATTTGCTATTCCTGTTATACACAGTTAATATCTTCCAGTGTACGTGCAGGGTAATATATTAAGATTTTTATTTAATTGTTATCGCTCAGGCAAAAATTGGAATGGAGAAACAAATTAAGAGGGTTTTGTAACAGTTCAAAAGAGAGATGATGCGAGTCTTAAAATGAGAGCAATGGGAATAAACAGGGAGAGGAAGAAAAGTTTCCATAAACATTTACAAATACTAGGAAGAGTCAGATATGGGTGATTGTGTTTCAGGAGGAATGACAGATGACTTATTAAATTTCAGCTGGAAAACTGGTTCATTCTAATGCCATCACCCAGGATAGAAAGTGTAAGAGTAACAACAAATTTGAAGAGTAAATGCTGAGATAAGCCTTTAAAAAATTTAAGACACGGTTAGAGCCACCTAGAGGGCAATGAATATGTGACTCAAGAAAGAAGTTATTTTATTGGTGATAAAAAATGGGGAAACTCCCACTAGTAAGAGCTGAAACTAGGGGAATCAATTTGCTCAGCTAGGAACACTACATAGACTGTAGGGAGAAGGAATCCCAGAATGATAGACTATAGTGTTCCTGGAGACAGAGAGGAGGAATGATGAGAGATTAGAAGAAAAAGAACATGGAGAATCACATAAGTCAACAAAACTTCAAACAGGATGGTTGTTCAAGTCAAATGCATTGAGAAGTCCAACAAGATAAGACTGAACTTGCAACTAAGACCTCATTAGCAGCATTATAAAGGCAGCAATTATATTTTTAAATCACTGATAAAGTTTTTATTATGTCTACTGAAAGACTAAGAACAAGGATATGATTTCTTCTTTGTGTGTATAACATACAATTGAAGTATTAATTTGAAAATAAGCTATTTCTATATTATTTTAAATATATAAAGGATGAATGACATTTAATTAAAATATGTGTGAGCTTCAAGGTGCCTATATTCTAATGTTAGGCAATAAAGGCATTGTGCATTAATTTATTATTTATACCTTTTATTTCCTTCATTTTCATTGCCTCTGTAAATATTATTCTAAATTATATTTCTCAAAAAAAGCATACAGGATCTATTAGTCCATATTACTTAGAAAAGGAATCTTTTAGACTAAATTAGTAGTTGGCAATATTATATTTTACACTATAAGAAGTGCTATTTGAAACATTATTTAAACATGGGCAAAAATATGTAGGGCTTTGTTTTTGTAAAATCCATGAATCATAAGCAAAACATGGGAAGAAACATAGGACAAGTTAAATTAATCTACACCCAAAACTCATAGGGTAGCATGTCACTGGCCTAAAGAATACAGTCTCTTCATATTTTGTTCAGTGAGGAACTCTTCAAATACTAGGGACCCTCACAGTATGAATATGAGAAGAAAATTCGAGATCAGTGATTTCTTACTCAGAAAGGACACAGGGCTTATTCAGGAGTCTTTTCTGCTAAGGCTCCACTCCAGACCTATAGATGCAGAACATTTAGGAATGGGTACAAGGCACGTGCATTCTGAGAGATCCCCAGGGTGATGCTAATGGTCACATGGGGATAGGAACCACTATCTTACATGGGAGTGAGGATTGCTCAGCTCACAGATTATGGCTCCATTCTTGATTCAGTCAAGTTCAATAAATGTCATGATGGAGACACAATTACTCCTGAAGTTCCTTCATCCACCAGAAAATGAAACGTCACCTGTACTAGAAAATCTTCACAGTGGGCAACAGATTGACGTGGGTTTTCCACTTCTCCCATCAGGATTTGAAAGGGATGCCAGGAGTGGCCTCTGCTAGGTTTTAGCTACTTTTTCTAAAATTTCAGTTTATGACTCTCTAAGAATTTCAGTTAAATCAATGTTAAAGGCCTGGTTGTTGTTGTTTAGTCCCTAAGTCATGTCAGGTTCTTTTGAGACCCCATGAGCTGTAGCCCAGCATGCTCCTCTGTCCATGGTATTTCCCAGGCAAGAATACTGGAGTGGGTAGCCATTCCCTTCTCCAGGGGATCTTCCTGACCCAGGGATGGAACTCACATCTCCTGCATCTGCAAGCAGTGTCTTTACCATTGAGCTACCAGGGGAGCCCTAAAGGGGTGGTAGATTAACACAAACACACACACAATTTTACAAATTGAACTTTAAGTGATTGAATTTTGTTAATTATTTGTTAATATTTGTTAATCAGCTGTTTAGATACATAATACAACTGTACAAACTATACAAAAGTATACAGTAACACAATTTCAAAAAGAAGAATATTAAATACCACATGAATGATTTAACGTAAAATGGCTAAAATATGTAAATGATTCGTTAATTATGCCTATTTCTTAGCTACACTCTCCCTTCAAATAGAATGGAACACAAAATGAGTAGAGATAAATACAGTCAGCTGCATGGCCCCTCGCCTCTCCCTTCCTTCCTCATTTACTCTCCCCATGTATTTCCCAGGCACCCTTTTGCCTTCAAATGTGGAAAGGTACTACTACACCCTTAGGAGCAGTGACTGGAAAAAATGGGTGTGAATGCCCAGAGTAGGGCATATTTTCCTTTTTGATGAAGGAAAGCTATAGTTCTGGTCATCATAAATGAGGTAAACTGTTTAGAGTATATTATTACAGACAGAGAGCAATTTCCTAATATTTTGGTGCATTTGATGGTATGTTCTAAGATTTTCACATATGTAATCAGTATCATTTTTACCACGTTTGATTCCCAAACTGTTTAATCCTTTTTCCCACTGGTAAAGGAGAATGGAAAATATTTATAATGTAGGCATCATTTAGAAATTACAGACAGGGTGCTTGGAGAGTTAGTAAAGGGTAGGTACTGCCTCTTCCAGGGTGTCAGAGCATGTCACTGGAGAAAGTAATGTTCCACTTTTTTGCTGTTGTTGTTTAGGAGCTAAATCATGTCCGACTCTTGTGACCTCATGGACTGTAGCCTGCCAGGCTCTGCTTTTTTAGGTTGTATGCAAATAGCAGAAATAGACAGTTGTGCAGCTTTTTTGAAATATCCATCTGATTTCTGTTCCAGCATCCCACCCACACCCTCAAGAACTGTTACTCTCAGGATCCCAGTGCCTTGACCTTCCTTATCTGTCCTTACACCTAAAAATAATCTACGTCATTAAATGATTCCTGTCTGGTGCTCTTGAACTAGACAACAATTTTGAGGACTTGGAAAACAGAAATCAGCAAAGACAAAAAATGATAGGCTGAGGATATTTTATATTTCTTTGACCATAAAAGAGTTGGATGTACTTAAACAAGTATAATGTGTTCTCCGATGAAAGTGGAACAAAAAGAAGCTACGACATTTCAGGAGGAAGAATTTAGATTTTACATACTTGATCAAGATCAAGTGATCAAGTCTGAAAATAGGTTTTTAACATCTATAAGCCCATTCTCAATGGTTTTATCAGTGGAACCGTTCTTCTGTTTGCTTTGATTGCAGACTCTCTAGCTGTCTTTCAGCTTCTTAACATAACCTACTTACTTTCAGAGCAAACTTTTGAAAATGCAATTCACTCAGGTAGTCATTCACAACTAATTCATTTACTCTACAGATATTTACAAAACTTTGTTGTCCTCTGCATCCACAGGTTCTACATCCATGGATTCAAGCAACTGCAGATTTCATAGGATGCTTATGACTGTTGGTTGCTTAAATCTACAAATGCCGAATCCTGCCAGGCAGACCATGCAGATACAGGAGTGAAAGACCTAAACATTCCTGGATTTTTATGCAGAACTCGCAGATACAGGGGTGACTAAGGGACCTAAATTTTCATGGATTTTGGTATCTGGTGACTCTTGGAACCAACCCCCCTATGTGTACTAAGGGACACCTGTACCTATTATATGACAGGCACATTTCTAGGCATATTTTTATATAAGTATAAAAAAGAAGAGCACCCCTGCCATTGTGGGCTTTTATTCTATGAAGAATGGTGGAATTACTCCAGGATTTCTCAACCTTGGCACAATGGCATTTTGATCTAGATAATTCTTTATTGTGGGGCCTATACTTTGTGTTGTAGGATGTTAGAACCCATGGCTTCTACCAATTGGAAGACAGAAAAATCCTCCAGTTGGGACAAGTCAAAAACATCTCCAGACATTGGCAATGGTCTCCTAGGAAGGGCAAAATCACTTTCAGTTGAGAAACACTGGGTTGCTTATTAGCAACTCTTACAGCTGTAATTTTATATTTATTGTAGTAATTATTAGAATACTATCTCTTCCCACAAGATGACACCTGGCCCATAAAACATACAGTATCTGTTTTTCTTCTCAACGTATTTCTAGCATTTGGGTTAATGACTAGCAAATGCATGCGCGCATGCTCAGTCACTTCAGTCACGTCTGACTCTTTGTGCCTTTATGGGCTGTCGCCCACCAGACTCCTCTGTCCATGGGATTCTCCAGGCAAGAATACTGGAGTGGGTTGCCACGCCCTTCTCCAGTAGACTTTCCTGACCCAGAGATCGAACCTGCGGCTCCTACATGGCAGGCAGATTCTTTATCGCTGAGCCACAAGGGAAGCCCCAGCTAGTTGATAGTAGGCACTAAATAAATAGCTGTTAAGGAACTGAATGATAATGTGAATTCTCAAATAGCTCTCTTTTCTTAAATCTAAGTTAAACACTTCATTAGTTCTTTCTACTCACCCTTCAGCATACTTATTACTCTGTACTATAACTGCCTACCATTTGGTATATATATGTAACTGTCCCATCTCTCTAGGGCTTCCAGGTAAGAGCCTTAGAGTTTAAATAACTGGCTCTAGGCATGATGCAGTGGGGCTTCCCAGGTGGCTCAGTGGTAAAGAATCCAGCTGTTGAGCAGGAGACACAAGAGATGTGGGTTCAATCCCTGGATCAGGAAGATCCTCTGGAGGAGGAAAGAGCAACCCACTCTAGTATACTTGCCTGGGAAATTCCATGGAGAGAGAAGCCCGTGGCTACAGTCCATGGGATCACAGAGTCGGGCATGATTTAGCGGATAAACAGCTTCAGCAGGCATGATGTGGTGCATGTAGAAAATAAACTTTCTAGGCCTTATTTGCAAACCCAAAGCGTTACCCTGACTACTCAGGGAAAAATTTCTTGGCTTTGTCTATAACTAGTGAGTGAGTTAGGACAGGGCAAATTAAGAACAACCCAATATTTTTCAACTCAGAGATGAATAACATTTCAAATCACTGTCTGGACCCAAATAGTTTAAGAAGATGTAAACCAATCACTTTTGTAGATGAGATGATGTCCTGGTACCTAGGTTTTCTTGGGTGGCCAAAATTTCATTTGAAACTTAATCTACAGTGCATGATAACAGAATGCCAGTGTGGTCAAAATTAAATTTTTGTAGTCAAATTTATGTTTGTTTAGCTAATAATATTCCTGCCATGTAGCAATTTATTGAGGAATCAATAGTAAGTTTTAAATATAAAAAGTTTTATTTTTATTTGTTTTTTCAATCTCTTCAGTCTTAGATTTTAAGAAATAACATGGTTTTGGAATCCATTGCTCAATAAACCATTAAAAAGCTTATGCATTACACTCTAATCATTAATTTATAAGTAACTTTATCATCATTTTGTCCACAATTAAATTATAGGTTTTCTAGTGAAAAACTATAATTACTTTTAACATGCTTTTACCTCTCTTCCAGCTACTGATTAAAATGATAAATGTGTATATCAGACAAAATTTTTTTATCAGTTCTATGAGAGAAAAAAAGACAAGAAATAACACAATATCTGTCGACAAAAATGTATTAAAAGGTAGAATTCTAAAACATAATTGATTTTTTGAACATTAGAAGAAAATTATCAGAGAACAAAGAAAATAATATAAGAACAATGACGACGTCTCAACTTGTGGGCTTCACTATTTTTAAAGCTTACTCATTTACTTGTTACAGAACCCTCACAACTCTGGAAGGTAGATTTGGGAACAATTATTTTTTTACATGTTGTTGCTGAGAAATCTGAGATTTATATGATTTGAAACAGATTTCCAAGTTCACTGAGAGGGTAAGTGGGCTAACTTGAAGCAATTCACATCTGAAAATGTTGATTCCAACATAACATTTTATTAGACCTGCTGCTCACTCAACTAGATGATTATATAGATGGCAACAAAGAAAAATGGGAGGGCTTAAGGGTTGTTAGATTCACATTCTATCCAAGTTTCAGCCTTAAGATGTTGTATTTTTTTGGTATTTAGTCGTATTCTTTCTTCCTGAAATATAGCATTCAATGCCATTACTGGTTTTGAAATTACTTAATAATGTTTGTTCTTAACTATTACAAAATTTGACACAAATCAATGATTCTATTCAAAAGTAACTCAAGTTTTGCACCAGAAATGCCTTTATAAAACTAAAATTCTTCTAACTTAAGGTCATACGTACAGGATAGTATTTGCATAATTTGAAGGAAGATGTTTTCGTGTTATGATAATAAAATTTACTGTAATCTACCCATTGCTCCAGTTTCATCCATTTTTTATCAAATGATTATATGCACAAATTGTTTCAACTTCTTTCACTGCCTGGGGCAGTGGTTTTCAACTTGAATATCCTCGGAATGCAACAAAGGCAAGCTTATCTTGAGAGTTTTCTCCCATTAGAAAGTACTGCCTAGTTGCCTAGAAAAGACCCTCATGCTGGGAAAGATTGAAGGCAGGTGAAGGGGATGGCAGAGGATGAGATGGTGGGATGGCATCATCAACTCAATGGACATCAGTTTGAGCAAGCTCCAGGAGATGATGAAGGACAGGGAAGCCTGGCACACTGGGTCACAAATAGTCAGACGCGACTGAGCAACCGAACAACTGCCTGGTAACAAAGCCAGGACTTATGTAAGTTCCTGGTCTCTGAACGTCCAAAGGACTTTGTATCCCCCAATCACACATTTAACATTCATGTACATAAGACTTTGTATTGGTTAACTTTTCAAGGATTTAATTATTTCTCAACATAAAATATAAACCTCAAGTTCAGAAGCCTTGTTATATTTCCTTTCATCATAAAAAGACAGTGCTGGTGAATACAGTTGGTGCTCAGTAAATATTTGTTAAGAAGATTGGCCAATTTAACCATAAACTGATTTAACCAAAAGGAGCTTAAACTATCCACACTTAAGATCAGAACCAGGATGAAAATGACCAAAACATTGCATTGTTTGCTCTGAGGGGGGTGCAGTTTAGTTCAAATCATTAAAACAAACCTAATACATTCAGCTTAGTTTCAAATGGGTTGAAATCCAAGTAAGTATTTACTAAAACCTACTCCTTTAAGACATAGGAGGAACTTTGAGATGGAAAATGAGAGTTTGGGACTCTCACAACATTCAGTTCCCCCTGAATGTGCCTGGTAGCAACAATGGCAGGATGGAATTCCATCCCGGGAAATTCTATTCAAGGAAGAGCTCCCCACTAATAATCCTTCAATAGCCTTTGCAAAAATTATGAGAAAAATGATGTTTGATTTTCTTCTCACACTAAATTCAAGCAAATCACTTCTCTCTTTTTTCTCTTTTATTTTTTGGGAAAGAATACTAGGAGAAAATGTTGACAGAAAAAAAAAACAAACAAAAATTAGAAGTCAGGAAAAAATAAGTATTGTATCATTCTTTTAAGTTCTCATGTTCCTGTAACTGGTTTACATACATGCATGCATGTGCACACACAAAATACATTCATTCAGTAGATACATATATATACCATTTATACATATTCAATAAACATTGTGATAACACTGCTTTAATATTGTCTGAGTTATAGGTTAGAAAAGTAGAAACATATGAATTACTTAAAAGCATTTGAAGACTACAAAAGACTTTTTCATGATCTAATATCTAATATTCCAATATCTATATCTTCTCTAATAGTTGCAAAACAGAAACATATTATGAAGAGTGTAAAATCCCCAAATTTTGTATTTATCACACGCTTAATATATGGTTATTTCTATGTATTGGTTAAATTTTTACAAGAATTAGTTTTCATTCCAACACTAAAAGAAAGCAAAATGGGGAAAATATATGACCAAATACAAGGTTCTCTTGAAATTAAATAGAGAGCCTAGATTAACCAGTTAAGGGCAAATGCATATTTGTTGTGTGTGAGTGCTCAGTCGCTTTAGTCGTGTCTGACTCTTTGTGATCCCATAGGCCCTCTGGCCATGGGATTTCACAGGCAAGAATATTGGAGTGGGTTGCCATTTCCTCCTCCAAGGGATCTTCCTGACCAAGGATTGAATCCATGTCTCCTGTCCCCTGTGGCTCCTGCAGGCAGATTGTTTACTACTGAGCCACCAGGAAAGTCCAATATATATATGTATCTGTGTGTGTGTATAAATACATATCTAATATAGACAGACATATAATATAGATATTTAAATATCTAGATGTGTTTTGCATTCTTAGAATAATTACACAATTTATAGAACTAGTATACATTGAATCTGCTACTTCTGGCTTTTTTTTTCCTTTGTATTCTAAAAAAAATGAAAATAAAAGCGTTACAAAACAGAACTCCCTAGAGGAGCCGTCATTGGTTATTTTGTTCATTCCCTTACTTTAGAAATGAAAAAAAAAAAAAAAGATTCAAACAATTTAACTGACTTCTTTTTGAAATCTGAAGCATAAATCACTTGTGGATTCCATTTCTAATGAGTGAGAAGTTCAGTTAGCAATTATTTAAATAATGGTATTATTTACAGCATCCATTTCACAGAAAGGGATGTTCTTTGTCTATCTGGCAACTTGTTTTCCAGAGTCATAAGGTTTCACCTACGCTCATCCCTGTCTGCTGTTTCTGCTTTGTTGTTATGTCTATTTTTCAAAGACTTGCTCAAATGCTACTCTTTCTTAAGGATGTCTCCTTTGGTCATCCCAGCTGGAAGTGATCTTTGCTTCCTCTGATCCACTAGAGCAATTATCACGTTCTGTCTTGTAATTCAACATGGCTTAGTGGACTCTGGAGCTAAGCAGATAGGGGTTCAAATTTTGGTTTTGCTGCTTGCTTCTGCTGCTGCTAAGTTGCTTCAGTCGTGTCCGACTCTGTGCGACCCCATAGATGGCAGCCTACCAGTCTCCCCTGTCCCTGGGATTCTCCAGGCAAGAACACTGGAGTGGGTTGCCATTTCCTTCTCCAATGCATGAAAGTGAAAGTGAAGTCGCTCAGTACCAGCAAACAATATGTGTGCTCCGTCAGCTTCTCTGAGTCATAGTTTTGGACAGTTTTACCTACTTTAACTGTATTTGTTTTTACCCCTCCTGTAATGTGGTAACCAAACGTATTAATCAGCTAGATAACTTTAAGTCAACATGCCATATACGCTTATTACATATTTACTAATTATTTTGAACATGCCAAATCCTAACTAGATTTCTTCAAAATTTGAATGTGACATGGTCATCTGTATAACGGTATTTATTATCTCGGTAACAAGATTATTTAAATTTTAAAAACAAGGACTATAGATATTATCATATATTGTTTTATGCTGCATAGTGTTATAGTAAGTATTTGACAAATAGCTGAAAAATGAATGAGAAATCTAATTGATTGTTACTCTTATTGGTAAGTTGATGGGCAAGTTGTCAGAAAGTGTTATAAACTGATTAATAGCTAATTATTCATTCTACATAAGAATGAACTATATTTTTGCCAATGTAATCTATCTAAAAATGAAAAATAGATTTTATTCTCTAGATGTAATGAATGAATATATATCTTTTCACCGAGAAATATACATTTGGTTCATTAATATATCACACAGGAATTTTATTAAATGAAATTAAGCTTTTATTAAAATTTCTACATGGATTGAATGGTTGACAATATAAATATAGCTGAGCCCTCTGCAAAAAAATTTCAATTGGAGAAAACATGATTTCTACTTATTAAATACATCTATGATTTATTTTTCTCATATCAGCATATTATAACTCCTTCAATACCCCAAGCAATCAAATAACTATGGATAAATTACAAATGTCTGCCAAAGCATGGCACAATGCTTTGCATATCTAAATGCTTTAACACTCAAACCCTACAACTGTAAAGCAGTATACATAAGCAGATTCATCTTTATTTTATTCTCTAAAAGGGTTAATGCTCAAAGAATCCTTTGTTTTATGGCAAGTGTAATGTGAGGACCCTCCAGTCCTGATTTATCATTGCTCCTTTTTTTCTCTCTCTCTTTCTTTCCTTGTGTTATTTTTTAAGTGCTTGCGATCCACATTGGATAAAAAAGACATTTGAGGCTGAGAGCTGTGAAGGCTCAGGGTGGGAGGGAGAAGGCTATTTTGAATCTTGTGACAGTGAGGTTTCGTTCACTAAGGAGCTCTCTGTGGGTTTCTGGCATTGTAAGTGTTTTGTCTGCTTGCAAGCAAGCAGCTGATGGATGGGGAAAATGTTCATTGATTTGTAGTGCCTGCACTGCAGCCAACCAGCACTAGAATGAGGTGGCACCATCATGAATCTCTCAACTATGCATATTTATATGCAGCTGCTGGGCTTCTAAACCTCCAGTGAATACAAAGTACTTGTGTGGCCACCAGTTCACACAATGCTGTACTGCCGCATGCTCTGATTTAACTACTGTATGGAAGAATAGACTTGGTGGGGAGGGCAGGCTCGGTGGGATATAGAAAGGAGAGGTAAGCGTGGAGAGAGAAAAGACTTCTGCACAATTCCTTTCTCTTAGATAGCCAAGAGAATGAAATGAATGTGGGAACAAGTAAAGAACATTCTAATAGATGCTTTGCGTGCTTGAATCTCCAGTTTTAAAATTGATTAATGGAAATGAAATCCTTTTAAAGATGGTGTTTTCAGTGAGCAAGGCTTTGGGACTACATGATAATGATGTGGTTAAAATATGCTGGCACTACTGAAATCATCATAGCACTGAGCGGCATGCATGAGAAAGTCCCTCCCTTGGGTGAACCACAGCTTCGTATAGAGAAATAGATGAGATGCTATACTTGGGTGGGGATAAGAGGGGTGAGGAGCGAAGGAGGAATAAAGATTCTTTAATAGCATTGCAAAGCAAACTTAAGTGAGGTGAAAATATGGGGTTATTAAAAAACACAGATGAAAGAGAATTCACTTTAGAATAGAAAATGGAGCAGGAGGGATGGTTTAGAAGCATGAAAGCTACAGGGCGAGGTCTGAGAGCTGAAGGCTTAGAAGGAAAGAAGCAGTATAATGTGAGCAGGAAAATAAAATTTAAGGGATCAAAGAAACAGAGAAAGGAATTGTCAAAGTGAGAATCCTCTCCTACAAAGAATGTATGACATGTATTTGAAAAACGCACCCATAAATTAAGAATTGTAGGTTCCAAATGGTTTTATAAAAATGTTGTTATTTTATTGGACTGCAAAAGTTGAAACACAGTAAAATTGTAAGGTTGAAGATTTTTAGTCTTTATCAGTAAATTTCAATTTCTCAGCATTGGAAAGAAAGAATTAGAGAGACAAGAGAGAAATGGGGGAAACTGAAAAGCATACAGAACTGACACCTAACCATGAAATCATTCTCATTCTTAAAGTTCTGAAGGCTGAATTCAGGTAAATGCTATTGACAACAGTAGTCCCACAGAGCATCAGACAGTTCATTTTATTATAAGATTAGAGCTCAGCTCCAATATAAGCTGTATCAAAGCAACATCAAATGAAAAGTCAAATTCAATATCTGGATACAGTTTGATTCCATTATCAAAAATAAGCTTCCTGCTTTTCCATGTAGAGTTAAAGCGCTAATTCTGCCCAAATTGCAGCTGCTCTTTTGACAAGAACATAAAATGGCCTTCTTCCAAATAATTCTTTCCGAGTTTTTTAGGCAGGGTGTCAAACCTTATCTCCCATGGGCCTAGAGATAATGGATTGAATCTTGAAACTTACAGTGCCAGGGCATATTCAATGTTGGTATTATATTATAGTATTTAGCCTTTATTAAACATGTCCAGCTTCTTAAAACAATACACAAAACCTCAACTTTGATTAGAAGTTTCTCTCATCTGGCAAAAAAACACCCTACAATGCAGTAATATTAGATTCTGGGCTAGCAATGTACTCCACCCAGTGGTGTGTCAGAGTAAAAATGTCTTTTATAAAGGCTAAATCTGACCTAATTTCCTTCTATTTTTCACTCCCAAGATTGGTAAAATGTTATATAAATATATGAAATGTAACATGAACTTTACTCTTCATAATGACAAAATAGAAAGACACATTACCTTTTTTTGAAAAGATGATTTTTCCCAATTTTAAACTGAAAGCAAATAAAATCTTTAATGCAGCTCTTATAGAAGGATTATATATAATCAATATGTTTATGTATTATAGTATTTATATATTATAGCGATAAAAGTCACAGTTAAATAAAAAAAAACACACACAATATGAGGTCATATAAGAGAGCATTCAATTGCTCTGATTTACACTGACAAATGAGAAATGAGAAATTATATCACCATTTTCCTGATAGTGAAACCAAATTTGAATGCTAAGCAAATAAATAAAAAAGACAAGGCAAACCAGTGATGACCACTAGGATGCATGGAGCATGGACTCTGCAGACTCACTCCACTACTGGTTCACAACTAGAATACCTTACTCAATGATATTGAAATATCTAAAATTTTGTTCATTTGTGCCCTGTTCTAGTTGGCCAGAAAATAGAGGAAGTAAATGGAATCTTTCCTTTCTGACGCATCGCTATGATGAACAAAGATTCAGACATCAAAGATGTTATGGCTTGGCTAAACAATGTTCTCAGATTAGGTCTCCTCCAGGAAATTATACTGAAAAAATTCTGGTGGTCATTCACTTCTTACAAAAATTGAGCAGAAATATTAAAAACTGAATTAGAATTTGGATGTCTAAATCTGAGTTGAAATTTTCCCCTATGAGAAATGAAGGCATATGAAAGCCCATGTTTTCATTTAACAGATGAAGAGAATGTAGGAAAAAATGCTTCAGCCCATATGGCTAGCCAACATTTTAGAGCCTGAACAAAAATTCAGATATTAATGAAATAAATATATGGTGGAAAGCAACTCTGGATTATGCCAAAAGACAATTCTCGTTTTAAATCTGTCATTAAACAGAAATGTTGGGTTGGATGAGCACAAGCTGGAATCAAGATTGCTGGGAGAAATATCAGTAACCTCAGATATGTAGATGACACCACTCGTATGGCAGAAAGCAAAAAGGACCTAAAGAGCCTCCTGATGAAGGTGAAAGAAGAGGCTAAAAAAGCTGGCTTAAAACTCAACATTGAAAAAACAAAGATCATGGCATCTGGGCCCATCATTTCATGGCAAATAGATGGGGAAAGAGTGACAGACTTTATTTTCTTGGGCTCCAAAATCACTGCAGATGGTGACTGCAGCCATGAAATTAAAAGACGTTTGCTCCTTGGAAGAAAAGTTATGACCAACCTAGACAGCATATTAAAAAGCAGAGACATCACCTTACTGACAAACGTCCATCTAGTCAAAACTATGATTTTTCCAGAAGTCATGTATGGATGTGAGAGTCAGACCATAAAGAAAGCTGAGCACCCAAGAATTAATGCTTTTGAGCTGTGGCATTGGAGAAGACTCTTGAGAATCCCTTGGACTACAAGGAAATCAAACCAGTCAATCCTAAAGGAAATCAGTCCTGAATATTCATTGGAAGGACTGATGCTGAAGCTGAAACTTCAATACTTTGTCCACCTGATGCAAAGAACTGATTCACTGGAAAAGACCTTGATACTTGGAAAGACTGAAGGCAGGAAGAGAAGGGGACAACAGAGGATGAGATGATTGGATGGCATCACCAACACAATGGACATCAGTTTGAGCAAGTTCCGGGAGTTGATGATGGACAGGGAAGCCTGGCTTGGTGTAGTCCATGGAGTCGCAAAGAGTCAGGCACAACTGAGTGATTGACATTAGGCAAATCATAATACTTTTGAATCAAAATTTCTTTACATATTTACATATTAGAATGAAAGAAAGTCACTCAGTCATTTCTGACTCTTTGCAGCCCCATGGACTGCAGCCCACCAGGCTTCTCAGTCCTTGGAATTCTCCAGGCAAGAATACTGGAGTGGCTTGCCATTCCCTTCCCCAGGGGATCTTCCTGACCCAGGGACTGAACCCAGGTAGCACCATGGGCAGATTTTTTTACTGTCTGAGCCACCAAGGAAGGCTAAAGTACAAATTAAAAGTTCATATTAAAAACTCTCCCACTGAAATTAGCTTACATTGCCTAGGGAGAAGAGGATTAATAATTCCTTAATCTGTTTACATTATGAAGCTTCAGAGAACATAATGAAATCCATGAACAGCTCCTTATCAAAATGTTCATATTCATAGGCTCATGATAATTTGCATATAATTTTAATATTTCAAGAATCTCAAGATATTCATACACTTAGATGGAGACTGTGAACTTCATGTAAAAAAGCTATGAATAAAGTTAATTTGTATATCTCAAATAATAGAAAAAATCATTTATTTTTGTCCTTATATCTCAAGCAAAGTATTTGCCCTAGAGCCGATACTCAATATATTTGGGGCATATAACTATTTTCTCAAATATTTTTTAATTAAAGCTCTGATCTAAGGAATTTAAAATCGCATTGTGTCTGAACAACTTGAGTTAAAATGAAAAGCAGAAACCAGGAGCCACATCTAATTTACTTGGTTCAATGAATGTTCAGACTTCCCTGTAGTGCAATTAGACAAAAGGAGAACATTGGAGAAAGTAGTCATGTGTATGGAAATGTGGAGTCGGTGGCATCTTGACTGAATTTTATATTGTCATCTCTTCAGTTTTTATATAATGAAAGTTTCATAATCTCCTTGTTGGGAAAATACTATATAATTACTCTATCATCAGCTCATGGAATACAAAAGAGTTTCTCTTATGAAACTTACAATAAAAGGCAATGTAGAATGCGTACAGTCATTGTTACTTTTCTTGTGTGTTGCTTATGAAATCATGTATAGTATCACGGTTACAGCTATACCAATGTGACTCTCCTAAAACATGTGGTGTTTACTGCAGCAAAGTAAAAAACCAGATATAATCAAAGAAGTTTAATTGGACCCATTTTATACCCAAGGTCAAATGATGTGCCCAAATGGAGTATAGTATACTTACCACTATCCAAAAAGGCCAAAGATTTGGCACTACTCTTATAGCATTATATCATGATTATATTGTGTGATCAAGGCAGTTTTTCAAAGATTTAGAACCAAGGAAAGAAGACATTTGTAGAAATCAGTGTAAATTACAGGTAAGTCTAAACCTTAGATAAGTCACCTAGCTTTTTGTTGAGAGTGGCTCTTGCTTACACAAAGGGTTCAAGATAATGGTAGCTGTGCACCTGTAAAGTGTACAGCAACAAGGCTGGTACAAAGCAAACAGTGAAAACATGGTAAGTGCTGCATTTCTCTTTTTAACATCATTATTACAATTGTACAACTAATTAAGTATTATCACAGCAGAACTTTGACTCACTAAAATTTTGCTTTCCTCTTTTGGCAAAATGAAAAACTTTAAAATAATCTTTCTAATACACATTACTTATTGTAAATCTGGAATATGTATTAACCAAACTAGTGTCTCAAGGGGGCTTCCCTAATGGGAAATCCACTCCAGTATACCTGCCCAGAGAATTCTATGGACAGAGCAGCTTGGAGGGCTACAGTCCATGGGGTTGCAAAGAGTCAGATGCGACTGAGCAACGCGCACGTGCACACACACACACACACACACACACACACACACACACAGTGTCTCATGAATAAGTCCTATATGACCAAATTTTGTTCCAGAGTTGCTTAAAATCTTATTTATTATCTTCTTGCCTACAATGTTTGTTTATAAAAGAACTGTGGGGATAAAAGTCACTGTTGAGGGGTGTCTTTGCACCAAGAACATTGTTTAAAACAATCGATCCCTCAAGTACTACTTTAAAATATACTTAAATAGTGTATAATATTACTATAGCTACAGTGTCTGCTTTCTCTGAACAAGGATCTGATGACATTGATCTGATCTCAAATCAACAATTGTGTTAATTGCTTTTAACTACTAAGCAATGTACCAGGGCATTTTTGGACACATTCAGAACTCTGAAATCAATGTAACTATTTGCATATACCATGGAAAGTACTACATATACTGTGGAAGGCATCTGTTGAATAGCAGAACATCTGCACTTCAATTGACATTTAAATAATCAAGGGGATGCATGATTACCTCTTAAGTAAAATAATTGTATTGATTCTCCCTTAGTCTTATTTATGTAAAGAACTGTAATATAACGGTGGTTGGATATTTCAGTTTCTTTCAAAAGATGGAAAGATCTTGTAGTGTTTTTTTTGGCCAATATTAACATCTGTTACATAGGACTCTTATCATTTGAACTGGAGTAAAACCTGACAAAATTTTCTTTACCTTCAAAGAATTAAGGTGCATCCATCACAAGAAAATACAATTTTTGCTGATAATTCCTCCCATAGACTTGCTTTGGAAGATACAGGAATATTAGCAGAAGATAAATTCAGGAGCTAGAAGCCTTATCAGAGGCTATAAAATGACTCACTGATAAACTCAAACTGTGACCTGCTCCAGGGCAATCATAATTTGGTCATTTTTCAAATTAGTACAATTCTCCTGACTTGCTTTGCCTCTAATAGCAGAAAGTGAAGAACCTTGGAATAAAGACAAAGGTGACTCTATGTGTTTTCACACATTACGAAGGGAAATCAAAGGCTACTTCTATATCTAAATTGAAAATTGGTTTTTCAAGGAATCTTGGCCTGGAAGATGAAGGCAGTTTTGAAATTCTTTCCCAGCCTCCAGTCATCTCAAAGATTCACAGTAACAGCCTAAAGCAGATCATTTCTAACTCTGTCTCTATTTCACCACTGGAAATCTAAGACCAGGGCTTTCAGACTTCCACCCCTGTCACACCAGAATAATTTTATAAAAATGAATGTCAGTGTGCAATGTGTAAACACACAGTATCAATTTTAGAGGGTATATGAATAACCTCTGAGTTACTACACTGTATCTATTTTGCAGTCGGAGGAGATAATAAATAATTCAACTACCAGCAGCTTAACAGAGAAACTACCAGACAAATGAATCTAGTCCGTAATATAACCTATTCTTTTCCTTTGTATTTTGTAGATAATCATAGAGATTCGCTGCTTATTTCATCAGTTTGGATGAGACGTCAATCTAACAATTCCATCATCTAGGGCTCAGTTGAAATTGAGCCTGGGGCTTTAGCAAGACAACGAAAATCTCAGAATAAAGACTTAGCCCTAGCTGAATTTATGAAGTGATGTTTTGACATCCAGGAAAATCCCAAACAATTAGAGCTTGGCTTCTAACTTACATTTCTGCTGCTCGAATGAGCTCACTGGTCATAGTTTTATTGCACTATTTTCCAAATACTCCATTTTCATGTTCCTTCTTTGTATTTTTCTAAGCACTCATGGGTCTTTTCTAAGTGCCCAGATGCTTACAGTGTACAAAGTTTTTTTCTCTATTTTTATGGTGAACAAATTTGTTAAATAATCATATCCTTCAGCTTCATTTAAAGCTTTTAGTACGGTTCTGTTTCTTTTTCTTTCTGTTCTGGGAAGATGAGTAAAAGCTTTAAAGAAAATTTTATATACTTTATTCAGGAGAAAAACTTAATATTGCCTATTGTCAACCTAAATACATTTTAAATGGTTGAATGCATGTCATGATGCCAAAGGTCCATAGTGGGGACATTTACTATAAAGCAACATAATAGATTTGAGTGCATCTGACTATCAAGGTGAGTTGTTGTTGTGTTAGTGGTTCAGTCATGTCTGACTCTTTGTGACCCCACGGTCTGTCCACGGAATTCTCTAGACAAGAATACTGGAGTGGGTTGTCATTCCCTTTTGCAGGGGATTTTCCCAACCCAGGGATCGAACCTGGATCTCCTGCATTGCAGGCAGATTCTTTATCATCTGAGCCACCAGGGAAACTCAAAAGGGGTCCAGAGGGGGGACATCTACTAGCAAAGCACCATAATAGATTTGAATACATCTGAATATCAACGTGAGGGAGCCAGGAATTAAACACTGCTCAAGAGGAGCACTTGCAAAGTGAGAAGACTGCACCAGTGGTTTCCCTGCATAGTTCCACATTTTCCGCTTCTGGGTCTCATGTACATACAGACGTGTTGAACCAAAGTTACACTGGTAGGACCTATGCGCCTGTGTGACACGCTCTTAACATGATGCACAGCCAAGCTTGGGAACCACAGGTCTAACTTTCACGAAATGTCAATAGTTTAATCATCTAAAGTATTCAATGGTAAATATTGCAAATATTTAATGATCTATTTTTGAGACAAAATGTTTCATACGATACACCCAAACAATTCTCGTAGCTATGTGACATCAAATTGCTTTAAAATTCACTTTGTGGTAGGATGAATGTGTTCTGAATTCCATCAAGGGGATTTATACATTAAAGAATCAATGGAATCTTATTTTTAAGCAGTGCAATAAGGTAATTTCAGGGCATCCTCCCATTTTGTTGAGTGAGAAAAGTGCACGAGTCATCCATGAATTCAAGCAGCTGGAAAGGGCTGAAGAAATCACAACATTGTATTTATGAGGCTAAATCTACAAGAGATGCAAGAAGAGAAAAATACTTATAATGCAAGGCTTTATTATGACACTACTAGTATAATACAGAAGAGGACAAAAATGTAAGAGAGGAGATAGAAGATGTAACTAACATAACCAACATCTTCAGTCAGTGATCAGTGAAAGTCACTCAGTTGTGTCCAACTCTTTACAACCCATGGACTATACAGTCCATGGAATTCTCCAGGCCAGAATACTGGAGTGGGTAGCCTTTCCCTTCTCCAGGGAACAAGCCCAGGTCTCCCACACTGCAGGCCAATTTTTCACCAGCTGAGGCACAAGAGAAACCCAAGAATACCGGAGTGGGTAGCCTATCCCTTCTCTAGTGGATCTTTCCAACCGAGGAATTGAACCAGGGTCTCTTGCATTACAGGCAGATTCTTTACAAACTGAGCTATCAGGGAAGCCCCAGAGAATACTAAAGAGTAGATCTAATTAATAAACTTTAAAAATTGTTAATAAGAGACAAAGTACTAGGTAATCTGATCAAGAAAAAGCAGTAAGAAAGCATAGTAAAGAAGTTATGTAAAGTAAGAGATGGAAAAAAGAAGTAACTATTGAAACCAAAGAAATTATAACATATTGACATGCATACATATCACACATGTCAACAGATGCACACACTGAACTGCTTTGAAGAGCTTTATTCAAATAAACTTGAAAAATTAGATAACTATATATTACCAAATCTATTTCACTTGTGTACAAACCTTAGACCAATTTCTGCAGGAAAAATACACTGAAACTATTCTAGACATTATTCCACAAAAAGCATCAGGCCCTGATGTTTCGACAGGGGATTATTTTTACCTATTTTCTATGGCTATATAAACTAAAGACTGCAGAAATTATTTCAGTGCATTAAGAATAAATTAAATATTCATAATTACTCTTATGAAATAAGTATAGCAATGATACCTAATAACAAATATATCACAAAAAAAAGAAAAGACTAACATCACTCACAATGTAAGAAAGATAAATAAAATATTAACAAACTGAATATAATACGATATTAAGAAAATAATGCCCCAGGACAAAATGGCTTTATTCTAGAAATGGAAAATCACTTCAATATTTAGAAATTTACTATCACATTACTATGTCATAGATCTAAGGGGGAAACATGATCTCTATGGAAGCTAAAAACAGTTTTGACAAGATTAAACACTCATTCATGATTAAATAAAATGCAAAACAAAATAGGAATTGAGGGTTACTTTATCTAAAATCCATTATTTTATTTAATAAGGAAAACTAGAAATGTCTTCACTAACATTGAGAACCAGGTAACCATGCCCACTATTGATGCTGCTATTCAGTAATGCAATCAAGATATTAGCTTGTACAATTAGATGACACACATTAATTACTGGCACAAAAACAGTTAGAGAAGCAGCAAAATTATCTCTATTTGCAGGTAATATAAATAGAATACAAGGAAAACCTCAGAGAATGAATGATAAAGCTAATTCAAATAGAGAATCCAATAGGTATCTTGATATAATATTAATAAACAAAAGTACATAGCTTTAACGTACCAACAAATAAATAAAGGAAATAATGACAGAAGGAAACCATTTACAATAACAATAAAGAAGATTAAATACTTAGGAATTAATTTAACAAGCAATGTGGAAAATTTAACATTTTTTATAATACTCCTCAAAGACATAAAAGTAGACATGAACAAATTAAAAAATAACACCCTGTTCCTGACTAAGACAACTCGACACTAAAAAGATGTGAGCTCTCCCTAAATTAGTTTAGAAACTCAATAAAATTCCAACAAAAGCATCAGCAAGCTATTTTATAGCTTGACAAGCTAGACAAGTTGATTCTAAAGTCTATTTTAAAATCAAATATGAAAGAAGAGCCAGGGAAACACTAAATAACAATAATTACAAGGGGGACCAGCACTACTAGATTAAAATATACTATAAATCCTCTATAACTAAAACATGTAGTACTGTACAAAGGTAGACAAATAATTCAAAAGAGTGGACTACAAAAACTAGAACTAGTCTAAAATTTAAAACATGTTAAAAATGGTATCTCTAATCACTAAAGAAGATAAACTTTTAATAATAGGTGCTGGCATAAGTGGGTAGCCACTTGGAAACAGATTAAAATTAGGTTCATAGCTCATAGTACATACCAAAATAAATTCTAAATGAATTAGGGATCAAGATTTTAAAATGAAACCATATAAGTACCAGAAGAAAGCATTAATAAATTTCTCTTTTTCCATATATTAGGAAAAGTCTTTCTAGATTTCATTTAGTGACTTCAATTGCAGAATAAATAAAAGAAAATATTCTAACATTTCTCATCACAAGGAAAAAAATGATTTTTTAAACTATATAAGGCAATAAATGTTAATTAGACTTATCATGGTAAATATTGTGCAATATATATATATATGTATATATGTCCAGTCATTATGCTGTAAATCTTAAACTTATATAGTGCTGTACGTCAATTATATCTACTGGAAAACAGAAAAGTAAAAGATTGATAACTTTGAATAAATTTAAAAAACACTAATAATATGCAATAGAAAGTTTGAAAAGACAATTGAATAACTGAGAAAATACATTCACAACACATACCACAGACAAAGGGCCACAATATACATCCAAATATATCAAAAACTGTTAGAAACTGAGGAACAAATACTAAAATATAAAAATTAGAAAATATTTGAATCAGCAGTTTTCACACAAAAGATAAAAATAATCTCCTCTATATAGAAATATTTTAATTCAGTCATAATCAATGACTGTGAATTAAAACCCTGAGATAGCATTTCTTAACTCATAGTGGCAAAAATTAAGGATATCACATTCTGTTTATGATGGTGTAGGGGAAAACAGGCACACTCTCTTGTCCTTGTAGAAATAAAAATTGGTCCAATGCTTCTGGAGATAAACTGGACAATACCTAATAAAACATGAAAGAATGGACTGGTTCAAAATTGGGAAAGGAGTACATCAAGGCTGTATATGGTTACTTTGCTTGTGTATGATGTACTTATATGCAAAGCACGTCATACGAAATGCCAGGCTGGATGAATCATAAACTGGGATCAAGACTGTGGGAGAAATATCAAGAACCTCATATATACAGACACCACTTTTAGGGCACAAAGCAAAAAGAATGAAAGAGCATCTTGATGAAGGTAAAAGAAGAGAGTGAAAAAGCTGGCTTAAAACTCAACATTCAAAAGATTAAGATCATGACATCCGGTCCCAACTCTTCATGGCAAATAGTTTGGGAAAGAATAGAAACAGTGGCAGACTTTATCTTCTTGGGCTCTAAAATCACTGCAGATGGTGACTGAATGAAATCAAAAGATGTTTGCTCCTTAGAAGAAAATCTAGGACAAACCTAGACAGTGTATTAAAAAGCAGAGACATTATTTCCAAAGGTCCATATAGCCAAAGCTATGGTTTTTCCAGTAGTTATGTAAGGATATGAGAGTTGGAACATAAAGAAGGCTGAGTGCCCAAGAATTGATGATTTTGCACTGTGGTGCTGAAGAAGACTCTTGAGAGTCCCTTGGACTGCCAGGAGATCAAACCAGTCAATCCTAAAGGAAATCAGTCCTGAATATTCATTAGAAGGACTGATGCTGAAGCATCAATTCTCAGGCCATCTGATGTGAAGAGACAACTTATTAGGAAAGACTCTGATACTTGGAAAGGTTGAAGGCAGGAGGAGAAGGGGATGACAGAGGATGAGATGGTTGGATGGCATTACTGATTCAATGGACACGAATTTGAGCAAGCTCCAGGAGACGGTGAAGGACAAGGAAGCCTGGCTTGCTGCAGTCAATGGGGTCACAGTGAGGCAGACATGACTGAGTGGCTGAACAATAACAAATAACAAAACTACATATGCAATCATCAATTGAATTAGCAATTCAGCTTCTAGGAATCTACCTTCATGACATCTCTGACAATTTGAAAATATGTGTGCACTAATTAATTCACTTCAGCATTATATTAGATGCAAAATATTGGAGACAACCTAATGCTTGTGTACAGAAAAGTCATTTACTACATTACGTTAGAGCCGCACAGCACAAGGGCATACCACGCAGCTGAACTGAGTTGGATTTGTTTTCAGAAAAAAAATTGACAAGAAGCAAATTATGAAAGAGTATCAATAGTAGCTACCTGTCTTATAAGAAAAACAGATACAAGTAAATAAACATGTATCTGCTTGTTTACA
The DNA here is from genome assembly GCF_001704415.2 of Capra hircus. Classification (NCBI taxonomy): domain Eukaryota; kingdom Metazoa; phylum Chordata; class Mammalia; order Artiodactyla; family Bovidae; genus Capra; species Capra hircus. The sequence continues at coordinate 19,165,477 of NC_030808.1, forward strand.
TGTCTTCAAAAGAAATACAGAAAGGGGAAACCAGAAACCAGAAAAAATGGTTATCTACATGGAATGGGGGAAAAATGGGGGTTAAAAAGAAAAGGAGAATGGGAATCTGGCAGTAAGGATGTAGTGGGAGCAACATTTCCCCAAGTTTAGCTGTTTTTAGAATCATGGTAAATTTCATAACTCCTGCAAACTTAATAAAAAAGTAAAATTTACAAAATTAATTAAGAAATTAAATAACCCAGGATATGAAGTGAGACATATGAGTGACAAATGAATCTAGTTATATTATAAAGGGATAACACAACCACACTGAATGGAAAGTAAAAGATAATAATGAACCTTAAGTAGCTCTGGAAAAAATATTTTGAGATACTGTGAGGCAAAAATACTTGTACACAATTACTTTACTCTCATTATTAAGTCAGTTTCTCACAGGGGTAAGGGTTATCAACTTTGTAACTACTTGTGTGTCCCAGGACTGAACAAATAAGTATGTTCTAGACAAAGAGAGCCAAGTTTTTCACTGTTTGAGAAAAATTTACAAACATGGAAAGGCAGGTGGTTAGAACGAACCCTGTTTATTAGATTAAAATCAGAGATTAATATTAATTCATAATTGTTCAAATATTTATAGACAGATTAATGTAGAAATAAATATGAATGTCTCTGCATAGATTAGTATATATGCATATATTCCCTAAAATTGTCCATTAAAAGGGACTAGAAATAAAAATACCCTTTAGAAACAAGCATACCTGGCACCTAGATCTTGGTTTCTAAATCCATTCTCCAATGAAAGGAATCATAACTCTTTGGACAAGTGGCTTATTTCTGGCCTGAGTGGGAAAAACACCAAGGTGAGTCTGGAATATTTTGTGTTGCCAAAAAATAAGAAAATCCTCAGGAAAAAAAATAAAAAGGTGGATCATATCAAGTAGACAGTAAGCCAGCCTGAAAAAAATTCCTCAATCATCAAGGCTGGAATAATTTGAACAAACTACATAATGATGTGCTGCTGTGCTTAGCTGCTTAGTCATATCTGACTCTTTGTGACCCCATGAACTATAGTCCCCCAGGCTCCTCTGTCCATGGGGATTCTCCAAGCAAGAATACTGGAGTGGGTTGCCATGCTCTCCCAGGAGATCTTCCCAACCCAGAATTCAGGTCTTCTGCACATGCAGACGGATTCTTTAGCATCTGAGCAACCGGGGCTTCCTCTAATGGAGAATGATAGTATTGAGCTATAACTCCTAAAATAAATAAATACATGTTTTCACACTAATATAAATGTATAATGGAATAAACAACAAATGTAGGACAAGGAACATCTCTTCTGTTGAATTCCAATTAATAAATGTAGAAGGAATGTGGGACATACAAAATCATGTTAGGCAAATGTAACTAATATTTGTTACGGACAAGATCTACCAATAAATGTTATAATCAGTGGGAAAGAGATTGAAGGAAAACAAGATATATGCTTAGTCTAAAAGATTTCTTCTAAGATATATACATATACATATAAGGAAGAGAAAAATAGCAATCTTACTTTGGAAAAATCTAGCCAACATCCCTTTCCTCAAGAGACAGTAGTTAACATCATCAGCAATAAGATCTATTGACATCATGTACCCCTAATATGATCAACTGTATAGGGCATATGCCCAAAATGCATATCCCCAATATACTCATGAGAAAGCACCGGACAAATCCAAATTGAAAGTCATTCTACAAAATAACTGGTGAGTCCTCTTCAAGGTCTTAAATAAGCTATGACAGAGAAACTATAAAATATTGAGGAGACTCGACAAAAAAGGTAATGCAGGAAACTGAGTCTAATTTAATTTCCCAGTTTTTATAACTACACTGTAGTTACATAAGCTGTTAACATTAAAAGAAACTAAGGAAAGAGTTTATACATGTACTTTATTAAGTTATGACCAACCTAGATAGCATATTGAAAAGCAGAAACATTACTTTGCCAACAAAGGTCCACCTAGTCAAGGCTATGGTTTTTCCAGTGGTCATGTATGGATGTGAGAGTTGGACTGTGAAGAAACCTGAGTGCCGAAGGATTGATGCTTTTGAACTGTGGTGTTGGAGAAGACTCTTGAGAGTCCCATGGACTGCAAGGAGATCCAACCAGTCCATTCTGAAGGAGATCAGCCCTGGGATTTCTTTGGAAGGAATGATGCTAAAGCTGAAACTCCAGTACTTTGGCCACCTCATGTGAAGAGTTGACTCATTGGAAAAGACTCTGATGCTGGGAGGGATTGGGGGCAGGAGGAGAAGGGGACGACAGAGGATGAGATGGCTGGATGGCATCACGGACTCGATGGACGTGGGTCTGAGTGAACTCCAGGAGTTGGTGATGGACAGGGAGGCCTGGTGTGCTGCAATTCATGGGGTCGCAAAGAGTCGGACACAACTGAGCGACTGAACTGAACTGACTGAAAATTATTTAAAAATAAACTTTTTAAAAAATCACAGCATTTTAAGTCAGAATTTTACTTTTTACTTGACCTTGTGATCTGGGCTTCAGTTCTAGCATCAATACTAAAAGACATGACTTGAGTGTGTCAGTCAACATCTCTGAGCTTCATTCATTTATATATTCAATATATCCTCTAATGATTTTCCTATTTTAATAGTCTTTTGTCTAGGAAAAACTGAGAAGCAGTATGGAAAAATTATTTATAGTCTCAATTTCTCTTCAGATGATATTCATACTTTAGATATTTCATTCCAGTTATTCAAATTAGCATTTTTCAAACAAATCTTGTTTCGAAATTTAGTGTTTGTTTGTTTTTTCATGATTATGTAGTTTCATGGGGAAAAACAAGACAGCAGAGAACATAAACTATTATTTGGGATCCTATAACATCTCACTGAAAATATATTATTGTTCTAAAGGGCTCGCTTAAAGCTTACAAAGATCAATCAGCCTTTCATAGAAGGCCAACTATGAAAGGCATAATAGAAGATTGTAAGAACATATAAATGAATAAGAAATATTTTTGGCTATAAGGAGCTGACAGTATAGCTTGAGAGCAGATATGTATGTAAATGAATATTTGTAAGGCACCATGTAAAGCATTGTGATCAAGATATATACCATCCCAGAGAAAAACAATCAAACTCTCCCTGAAGGACTAAGTAGAGATTTTCCAAATGAGATGTCAGAACAGTGGAGGACCAGCAGACAATTTTTCAAATAGAAAAGAAGGGAAGAATCTTTTATAATGTGTCCATACTATTCTACAATATGAAAATTTCTTCCCTTCTTTTCTATCTAAAAATTTTTAGCTGGTCCTCCAATATTCTGACAAACACAGGCTTCCCTAGTGGCTCAGATGGTAAAGAATCCACCTGCAATGTGACAGACCTGGGTTCAATCCCTGGGTTGGCAAGATCCCCTGGAGGAGGGCATGGCAACCTACTCCAGTATTCTTGCTTGGAGAATCTCCAGGGACAGAGGAGCCTGGCAGGCTACAGTTCATGGCATCTCAAAGAGTCGGACATGGCTGAGTGACTAAGCACAGCACATAGAAAAACATGTAATGTTATGAAAACTGTGAAAACCTGGTTGAGTTCCACATCAACTGAAGCACATACTAAAGAGAAGTGACAAAGACATTCCACATGAAACTGATGTGCAAAGGGTAGACAGACTTATCAGCTTTTCTCTATTTCCCATCCTCTTTATCACTGTTCTCTTGCTTGCTGGCTAGTTTTCTATTATACAACAGTTCATCAAAAACGAAAACAAAGGAGAGCAAACAATAGAAAACAACCTCCCCAAACAAACACATACGGTTTCAGATCTAAAATATAACTAACAAAATCCTCTATATGCGTATATTACACAGCACATTCACACAGAAAAAGCCTTCGATAGACAAAATCAGATGGAACAACTTAAATAGTTTTCAAAAATCACTGCAGTAATCATGAATGAGATAATGGAATTATTTTGATCATGATATGGAATTTCTCATTATAGTTCATTTTTACTGGTTATTTTTTTTTTATTTTTGGCTTGTAGCAAGTATTATTTCTGAAGAAAATCATGTTCAAATAGTTCAGTGATTTTTACAGATGTTTAATACAACAGACCTGTATTTCTCTGTTTTCTTTATTTTACTTGTTTACTGACTTAATTTTTTAAAAAAATTTTATCTTCCTACATCTTTTGAAAGTCTGACTTCTATTACTAACTAGAATGGGGCTCCCCTTATAGCTCATTTGTTAAAGAACCCACCTGCAATGCAGGAAACCCAGGTCCAATTCCTGGGTCTGGGAAGATCCACTGGAAAGGGATAGGCTACCACACCAATACGCTTCCCTTGTGGCTCAGCTGGTAAAGAATCAGCCTGCAATGTGGCAGACATGGGTTCAATCCCTGGAGTGGGAAGATCCCCTGGATAAGGGAAAGGATATCCACTCCAGTATTCTGGCCTGGAGAGTTTCAATTATTTTAAAGTCACTATTGTCAAAACTTTACCATGGCTACCAATAAAATAGTTTTTTAAAAACTCAATTGATATTTTAAAATTTATTTTAATATATTCTGGATGTTATTTGTACAGTGAGTTCAAATATCTTATTAGGTTACAGTGCTAGCTATTGATGCTAAAACAATTTCGTAATAATAATAGCTTCATGGAGTAGTTAATGACTATAAAACAGTTACTAGAATACTGAGAATTTTATCTCTTAAACTCTTCTTCAAACAAATAAAATTAAAATTAAAACCACATATAATTTTTATGTTTTGGTAACTAAATGAAATCACTTTCTTATTCTTTTCAATCTTTAAATACATATCACCAAAGTTATAGAAATAGACTCTGAAAAGAATTTATTGAACACTAAAAGCTACGTTTTCAGTTAAGCAATGACCTTGGAGGCCTAATACATGGCTTATACATAGAGCTATTGTCTTTACTATTAATTGTAGTGGTCATATTTTAAAATATGGAATTTCTGAGAAAATTCAATTTATTCAATAAGGCAAGTTAAACATAAAATTCAGCATCATGTTTCTTGCCCTGCAGAATGCCATCACTTTTCTCTTTCAACTCTATTCTTCACTTATTTCCATATACCATTTAAGAGCTTTCAGAATCTTTATATTATACACCTGTAACTTTATGAAATTGCCTATCAACTATACCTCAATTAAAAAATGGGGGTGAACGGTCTTTCAGAATCTTTCTGCAAGCTTTCTATTGAGCCACCTAAAGTGCATATGTATTGTAACTTATAAAACAATCTCAAGAAATGTTTCATCACAGAAACTTTCTCCATGATCAATTTAGTATAATAATCAGTTGATGATACTCAATATACAAGTTTGGAAGGAGGAAACAAACTTCAGAATCATAAAATACTCAGAAAAGCAGAATTGTGATCTTAACTTTTTGAAGGAAATTAGGCAAAAGAAATGGAGTACATTATCAAAGAAATAAAACCTTGAAGATCAGTTGGAAAATGGCTGCAAAAATGTAATAATTCAACTGTAATATGCAGGATGAATGGCATGGTGGAAATCTGTTTTATAAATAACCTTCAACCTGTGCTAAGAGAAATTTAATTTCCTGATGAGACTTAGTTAGAGGGTAGTTAAGAAAATGAAGTGGCAGTAGGTAGACAGATGATTTCAATTCCTTATTACCTTGGATGGACAGCATACATATGTTCTTAGAAATCGCTGAGCTACTGAAGGATATTCTTCATCTTTTTTTAAAGTTTTCATCAAGCAACATATAGGCTCTGCAAGAAGACCCTCTTGCTATACGTTTGTTTTACTGCGCTCAAGAATTTGGGCATCTTTTGTTGAACTTCAACACTTTAGTTTCTGAAACTTGGTTGCTTTAATCTAATCTACTACCCTACCACTATGTCATTTCCTTTCCCAAAATATCCATTCATTTTCTTTTTTAAAACTTTTATTTCAGTTAGTTTTTTTTTTTCTGATTTATGTTTCTAGTTAAATCTTGAAGTAAAAAAGAAAACAAAATCACCCATCAGGTCTCATATTTTTGTGAAAAAATGAGAGAATAGAAGCATTGATGTTTTCAATATCTACATATACAAGAGATCTGAGATAGGGACAACTCCTGAGATTTAGATCAGCATAGATTAGGTACTGTGCTGCTCTCTAACAGCTAGTCTTCTATAGAAGTTCAAGTTTGCTCTTAAAATGGATTCATAGACTTTACATAAAGAGATTGGATTAGAGACTATCAGATTTCCCACACTGAAAGGTAATTAAAGTTTAAAAAAATTAAATAGTTCAAAATGGAGAGTATAAAAAGGTATTTTTAAGCAGGGCAGGATACACTGATATTAATACATCTTAATGAAAAATTCGCTAGCTTGACTTGGAACTGTATTTCATATCTAAATAGATGAATTAAGCTCAAGGTCTAGTCCAAATATATATATTCGAATCTGTATATAAAAGACAACAATTAAGCAATATACTGATTTCTTTTCCAAAACTTAAAAGTCCAGATTTCATTTCTTCTGGGATTCCTTTCCCTTAGTTTATTAAACAATAGAATTAGCATCAGAAGGAGAAAAAAGATAGCTGCAAACACCATTTAGCCTTTGGCAGTAATCAAAACAACCAGTTACTTTAGAAAAAAAGGCCAAGAGAAGGTTACAATTGATTCCAGAAAGAAATAAGAGAGTTGAGAATATATATTTCATCACCTCCCAATGTAAACCTGGGGCATATAAAACGTTTCAACTTAATTGCATTTTCTTATGTGAATCTATACTATGAGAAGTAAAGTGGATCCTTTGAAGTTTTATTCTGGTTTACTTAACATGCTTACAGTTCCTTGAAACGTTTCAAAAGAAAAAAAAAATGGAAGCTAAGGCTGGCATACCTTCCAGTTAATGATGATATAAAAACTGGAGGCAATATTTATTATTAATATTTTCCCATATTCTTAGAAACTTGCCACATTGTTCTGTGTTTTGACTTCTGTGGTGGCAATACACTGGATACTATCATGCTTTTTCACTGGCATTAGATTAACAAAAAATAACATTTCGGAAAAACACCCTCCTTTTCCAATTCATTCATATTCACTCCCACATCTGAATTACGTTCTATGCATCTTCATTTAATTGGAAGAGATGTTATTATTTTTGAAGTTGACAAATATTTCAAAAATCAGTTGTGTTATCACCCATTAACAAATAAGAAAAATAAGGTAGGGAAGGCCTTTTACAAGATTTGATAACTCGCTATTGGCAGACATGGACTTGAACTTGGACAGCCTGAGTCCAAGAGTGAACAATTTGGCTTAAAACTCAACATTCAAAACACTAAGATCATGGCATCCGGTCCTATCACTTCATGGCAAATAGATGGGAAAACAATGGAAACAGTGAGAGACTTTATTTTCTTGGGCTCCAAAATCACTTCAGAGGGTGACTGCAGCCATGAAATTAAAAGACGCTTGCTCCTTGGAAGAAAAGTTATGACCAACCTAGACAGCATATTAAAAAATAAAAATATTTAAAAAATTAAAAAATTTTTAAATTAAATTAAATTAAATTTTTAATGTTAATTAAATTTTTAATTTAATTTTAAAATATTAAAATACAGAGACATTACTTTGCCAACAAAGGTCCATCTAGTCAAAGCTATGCTTTTTCCAGTAGTCATGTATGGATGTGAGAGTTGGACTACAAAGAAAGCTGAATGCTGAATAATTGATGCTTTTGAACTGTGGTGTTGGAGAAGACTCTTGAGAGTCCCTTGGACTACAAGGAAATCCAACCAGAAAATCCTAAAGAAAATCAGTCCTGAATATTCATTGGAAGGACTGATGTTGAAGACGAAACTCCAATACTTTTGCCACTTGATGCAAAGAACTGACTCATTGGAAAAGACCCTGATGCTGGGAAAGATTGAAGGTGAGAGGAGAAGAAGACAACAGAGGATGAGATGCTTGGGTGGCATCACCAACTTGATGGAAATGAGTTTGAGTAAGCTCCAGGAGATGGTCATAAACAGGGAAGCCTGGCGTGCTGCAGTCCATAGTGTCGCAAAGAGTCAGACACGACTGAGTGACTGAACTGAACTGAACTGAGCCTGACTCTAGCATCCATTATTCTAACAATACTATCCTAGGAGAAGACCAGTACAGATTCCAACGTAGTACTAGTAGTTGTAGCTGCTGGAATTATTTTCTGAAAAGATTTTTGCTGTAAAAAATTATTTGCTCCCAAATCTCTCTTTTTTTTTTTTTTTTTTTTTTTTTGTGGGCGGAGGAAGAGGAAAGGAAAGATCATGGGTTTTATATCTGTGTTAGTAATATATCATAAAATAATTCAATCATTATATACTTGGCTTCCCCCATACTCCTAAATGTACATTTGTTGCTAACTAAATGAATTGATTTTGATTAAACATCCCTGATGATTAGTTAAGAAATTTCCTGGAGAGAGGTAAAGGCAACACCATGAACAGGAGAATCAAAATCCATATGAACTGTAGGACTTACAAGTTATCACCAAGAAGAAAAAATACTGCTCCATTCACTACATTAGTTAAAAGGTGTTTAACAGAGGCGCTATAACGGTTTAGCATAATACTCTGTATGCTGCTGCTAAATACTCTGTATGTATCCTCATTAAACATAAAAATGTATTAGTAATTGAAAATAAAACTAACTACTAAACCTTTGCTGACAGTCTTTATTCTTTCATGGACTAGATATAGCCACAATGATTACACGTTAGCACACTTAAAGATCTTCTGAAATTATCAATTTCATTGGCTGATAATATTACAAAATGGGAATCAGAGTGACTTCTCTGAATATGTAAATTTTATCTAGATGCTATTCTGTTGCAAAGAAACTGAACCATTGGATAAGCACTCCAGAAACAGCATTAAGAATCTTCTGCCTTTAAGGAAATGAGCCACGTTGAGAAGGGGAAATTGAGTTAGAGAAACAAACACTTATTTTATTAGGATTGTTAATTCATTAATTCATTAATTCAACATGTATTTGTTGAACAACTATTATATGTCACTTCCTTTTCTACAACAGACATTTAAGTAGGGTGCCAAATATATTTTCAGGGTAGTTTTCACACATAATATCAACTAATGGCTTTGTAAAATTCAGTTACTTTTCTAGGAGGCTCATATGGAGTTTCAAAGTCGATTTTTCATATGAAGTGTTAGGCACTCAGTTGTGTCCAGCTCTTTGCAATCCCCTGCCCCGATCCCACCCCCGCAGCCACCACCAGGTTGCTCCATGGGATTCTCCAGGTAAGAAAACTGGAGTGGGTAGCCATTTTCTATTCCAAGAGATCTTCCCAACCCAGGAATTGAACCTGGGTCTCCTGCACTGCAGTCAGATTTTTTACCATCTGAGCCACCAGGGAAGTCCAACTTTTTTTTGTTTTTTTCTTCTTTTTTCACTGAAAGTTGTTCAAAGTGATTGTCATTGACTTTGACTTGATTACTTTTTCTTTTAAGTAGAGCAAATGATTTTTTTAAAAAATCCACTAGTTCAGTCATGTTAGCCTATTTTTCATTTTTCTCATGTGGCTCATTTCTATTTAATATTTTCAATCAATTTGTAATCTTCATGGGGACAGAAATACCTACAGATGTCTTTTTAACAAGGGCAGATATTACTTTGGTTGATACATATACCATGTCCTTTGTTCATCTTTTCATTCCTTGAATCATTTACCTAATATTAGCAGCCATCAGAAATAGGAAGAACAACATAGGGTGAAAGGTTAGCAGTTAACTTTGCAACATTTCCTTTACAAAGGCTTTTAAAAAATAGTAATGAAACAAATGCAAAAGAATGAGATAATCTATACCTCTTTAATCCTTTGTGGCTTGATTTTTTTTTAACAAACTCAAATGACAAATTAGTCATGCATCATAATGGAGTGTTATTTCTGATCAATTATATTAGACCCTAAAATGAATAAGGAATAAAGTTAAAGATCTTCTATCTAATTTGGATAGGGCAGGAGAAAGTCTTCCACATATGACAATTTTCTTATTAAGTGTGGATACCATTGTGGTCTGTATTGACCTGAACTGCAATTTAATTTTCTAAAACCTAGAATTTCTTAAAAATAAGACAAGAAAAAAAAAATCAAAGAAATATCAGCTATATCCCCTCCTTTCAAAATAAAACTTATTGATAAATTATATTTAAAACTATGATTATATCAAAGCAGTTATTATAGACAGTAAGCTCTGCGTATTTAAAACATGTTATAATTGACTAGAAATTTTTCACTTTATTATTTCACAATAAGTCTGAACAAAATAAAACAAATATTGAGTTCTTTGTTCTTGTAGTTAAATGTAAATTCAGTTTCTCTTAACAAAAATAAATATAATACTGGCAGAATGATAATCTACTAATGTTCTAGTTCACGCTCTATATCAGACTAAAAGCATTTTCAGAATATAAATATTATAGCTTCAAAGTAAATCACTATTAATAAAAAAAGTCTTATGCCTTGATTTTTTTTCTCCTGGAAACCTTTTATACCTACCAAAAATAACCTAAGATGCAGACTATTTCAGTTAAAAGTCTCAAAATCTAAAATAATTTTCATGAATTAAATTCATCTCAGTAAAGAAATGGGGCTTCCCAGGTGGTGCAGTGGTAAAGAATCCGCCTGCCAATGCAGGCGACACAAGAGACATGGGCTCAATCCCTGTGTCAGGAATATCCTCTGGAGTAGAAAATGGCTGCACACTCCAGTATTCTTTTCTGGAAAATTCCATGGATAGAGGAACCTGGTGGGTTACATTCCATGGAGTTGCAAAGAGCTGGACACAACTGAGCACTTAGGCATATACACAGTAAATAAATACGCATGTATAAATAGATACACATGCATATACATTCTATATATTTATCTATAAAGTTATATACAGTACAAATGTATTTATGGTATATATTTATAATAAAATGTATATGTATACATATATGTTTACTGGCAAAAGGCAAAGGAGAAAAGGAAAGATCTGAATGTAGAGTGCAGAGTTCTAAAGAATAGCAAGGAGAGATAAAAAGCCTTCCTCAGTGATCAGTGCAAAGAAATAAAGGAAAACAACAGATTGAGGAAGTCTAGAGATCTCTTCAAGAAAATTAGAGATACCAAGGGAACATTTTATGCAAAGATAGGCACCATAAAGGGCAGAAATGGTATGGACCTAACAGAAGCAAAAGATATTAAGAAGAGGTGGCAAGAATACACAGAAGAAATACATTAAAAAGGTTTTCATGACCCAGATAACCACAACGGTGTGATCACTCACTAGAGCCAGACATCCAGGAATGTGAAGTCAACTGGGCCTTAGGAAGCATCACTACCAACAAAGCTAGTGGAAGTGATGGAATTCCAGTTGAGCTATTTCAAATCCTAAAAATGATGCTGCTAAACTGCTGCACTCATTATGCCAGCAAATTTGGAAAACTTAGCAGTGGCCTCAGGACTGGAAAAGATCAGTTTTCATTCCAATCCCAAAGAAAGGCAATGCCAAAGAATGCTCAAACTACCACACAATTGCACTCATCTCACACACTAGTAAAATAATGCTTAAAATTCTCCAAGTGGGTCTTCAACAGTACATGAACTGAGAAATTCCAGATGTTCAAGCTGGATTTAGAAAAGGCATAGGAACCAGAAATCAAATTGCCAACATCCGCTGGATCATAGAAAAGGCAAGAGAGTTTCAGGAAAACATCTAAAAGCCCCTACAATGGTCAGTACCTTTTGCATATTTTTGCAAAGCCAAAAACACATAGCACAGTAGTAAGGCAAGCTAATATTTTTTAAATGTTCATATTATTTGATTTATTTGGAGGCCTTCAGACATTTGCACACATTTGAAAATATATTTAATATCTAAAATAAAATTATGGAGGAAAAAAGCATTGCAAGAATTTGGCCTTCTCTTTCTATTAGACAAAATTACAGCTAATTAAGCAGAATCGAAGCAGTGGAATTTTGTAGTGTCCATTACATGTTTGCATGGTGAACAGGCCATCTATGAATTCATCTGAGAGGGAAACTTATTGCCAGTTGGTGCCAAAAACAGAATCATTATTGGGCATTGTATAATTTTCAAAAATAATAAAAGCCAACACTGACCTCAGCCAATGGACTGGTTGTATAAAATAATAATAAAAAGTGGTATTACCATTTTTGCAGTCAAAATATTTTAAAAATATAATCCCAATAGATTTGTAAAAACAAATTATTTATTGATGAGAAATTCCCAGATTACAAGGGAATTTTGTAGTGTGATAAATATAAATAAAACCCAGTATTAAAAAACATTTTGCAAAAATGTAGCTAACTATTTGTTCAACCTGGGCCTCTTAAATGGCATCCCGTTATTTATAGAGATGTAGTTTCTTATAATAAGAAATGATAAATCAGAGTGGGGAAAATCCCATTACAGGTTATAAATCAAACTTTACTAAATATGTGTGTGTGCTCAGTTGTGCCTGACTCTTTATGATCTTATGAACTATAGCTGGCCAGACTCCTCTGTCCATAGAATTCCTCAGGCAAGAATACTGGAATAGGTTGCCATTTCCTTCTCCAAGGGATTTTCCTGACCCAGAGAGCAAATCCATGTCTCTTGCATTGCAGGTGTATTCTTTACCACTGAGCGACTTGGGAAGTCCTTACTAGCTATAGGATACTTGTTATTTCACTGTTTAGGGTTGGTGGGAAATGTGATATCTTCTCCCCCCAAGTTAATGTGTGTATTATGTGAAATGGCTTTGTAAACTACATTTTAATGTACTACATTAATGTTATTTATTATATTTAAAGCAGTTGCTTATTAGTGTTTAAATATTACCAAATATATTATTTACCAAAATAGCCAAATATAGTCAGTGTTGTGTGATGTACTCAATAGAAACTAGTAAATAACTCAATAGATAAGTGGGATAACAATATCTAAACAAAAATTTAATCTTATTTCATTCTTCAATAAAGAACTTTTCAATTTCTTATGTGACGTTTTTGTTTTCCAAGTAGAGTAAATCCTCTTAATTTGAATATAGAATCACAGGTATGAAGGAAAAACAATAACAAAAATAACAAAAAATGATACCAAAAATGTCTATGAAACTATTCCTATTACTTTCAAACAAATATTTATTCATCATGTCAAAATACTGAATTTTATTTTGTTCATATATGATGAAATTAAATACAGAATCATTCCAAATAATTCTTTGTCAAAGATTAATAGCTCAGTTTATGTTGCTTTACACAATAAAATTTCAGCCATCCATAAGGACTTGAAAAAACTGACAACTAAGTTTAAAAAGATGCATATGTGGAGCGAGCTATAATTATAGTTACATGTACATATGCACGAGACCACCTTACCTGCCTCCTGAGAAACCTGTATGCAGGGCAAGAAGCAATAGAACTGGATATGGAACAATGGACTGGTTCAAAATCAGAAAAGGAGTATGCCAAGGCCTCATATTGTCACCCTGCTTATTCAACTTACATGCAAAGTACATCATGTGACATGCCCAGCTCAATGAAGCTCAAGCTGGAATCAAGATTGTCAGGTGCAATATCAATAACCTCAGATATGCAGATGACACCACCTTAAATGCAGAAAGCGAAGAGGAACTAAGGAGCATCTTGATGAAGGTGAAAGAGGAGAGTGAAAAGCTGGCTTACACTCAACATTCAGAAAAGGAAGATCATGGCATCCAGTCCTATCACTTCATGGTGTATAGACGAGAAATAGTGGAAACAGTGACAGACTTTATTTTCTTGGGCTCCAAAATCACTATGGACACTGACAGCAGTCATGAAATTAAAAGATGCTTTCTCCTTGGAAGAAAAGTAATGAAAAACCTAGACAGCATATTATAAGCAGAGACATCACTTTACTGGCAAAGGTCCATCTAGTCAAAGCTTTGTTTTTTCTAGTAGTCACGTACAGACGTGAGAGTTGGACTGTGAAGAAGGCTGAGTGCCAAAGAATTGCTGCTTTTGAACTGTGGTGCTAGAGAAGACTCTTGAGAGTCCCTTGGACAGCAAGGAAATCAAACCAGTCAATCCAAAAGGAAATCAACCCTGAATATTCATTGGAAGGACTGATGCTGAAGCTGAAACTCCAATACTTCGGCCAACTGATGCGAAGAGCCAGCTCATTGGAAATGATCTTGATGCTGGGAAAGGCTGAATGCAGGAGGAAAGGGGGATGACAGAGGATGAGATGGTTGGATGGCATCACTGATTCAATGAACATGAGTTTGAGCAAACCCTAGGAGATAGTGAAGGACAGGGAAGCTTGGTATGCTGCAGTGCATGGGGTCTCAAAGACTTCCACATGACTGAGCAACTGAACAACAACAAATATGTAATAAGCAATAAAAGCAAATGGATAATGATTAAAAATTTAAGTATTTTAGGAATACTTAGTTAGCATCTACTTGAAATAATATATAGTAATTCTCATTTTCAGAAAACATTTCCATTAATATCAGTGATGCTGAGTCCTGGTTTCATGTGGTTCAGTTCAGTTCAGTTCAGTCGCTCAGTCGTGTCCGACTCTTTGCAACCCCATGAATCACAGCACGCCAGGCCTCCCTGTCCATCACCATTTCCCGGAGTTTACTCAGACTCACGTCCATCGACAGGCACAAGTCCATTATATAAAGAGAACACTGACTTTAACAGTTAAATTAAATTGACTCTAATTCCTATTTTATCAACTAGAAAGAAAAACTGCCTTCTACATTTTTAACACCAGATGTACATTTTAAAAATCATGTAAAAACAACTGGAAACAACCAATAGGTATATAATTAATAAATTAATTGTAATATATTCACATAAAATATTAAAACATAATAAAAAGAACCTATGATATGTACAAGTGGAGAAATCACAAGGACAGAATGATGAGCAACACAAGTCAGACAAAAATGTATATGCATTGTGCAATTTGATTTATATGAAATAAAAAAAACTGGTAAACCTAATCAATGGTATTTGTTTAATAGTGATAGACATCAATAAGGCATGAGATAATCTTCTAGGGTGCTGGAAATTTCTATATCCTGACCTGAGACACTGCATATATATGCATGTGATTACATATATTTACACATATGTGAAACATTCACCCACCTGTGTAGTTAGGGAGCATGTATGTTAAATACTCCATTAAAAAAAAAAAAACTTACAGTCTCATAAAGAAACAAAAAGTCAAAGGACCATCTTCAAATTTTCAGAAAGCATGCTAAATGGAAATTTCAACAAAACTCATGAAAGGATCAAAGTGCCCTAGGATACAAATCAAGGACGAAATTATAAACTAGAAACTTTTAATAATGTGACTTTTACAGAAACAATAATTCATGGTCAAGTTTATATTCAATATATATGTTTTTATTAGTCCTTTACATGTTGAGTAATGAAGCTAAATGCCTCTTCTATTTTGTTTCCATATCACTAGCGTTTTAAAAAGAGAGAAACAGAACATTTGGTAGCTGGATATGAATGACTTTACAGCAGTAAGAGGTCCTTGTGTAGAGAAAGGAATACAAAACTTGAAGGAAGATTTATATTCAAGGCAACTTTCCAGGCACTGGTATTATTATGAGCAGAAAGATCATTTTTTTCCCTCTCTACATCACCATTTTCTTCTACAATGAGGAAGTTAAAAAAAGATCATTGATCATGATCACAGCTCAAAAAGTGAATGGATCAAATATCTTAGAGTTGGAAAAGTGATTTTGGACCAATTTTTTTAATGTTCATGAAGAGAGTTTGAAAAATCATATCCAACAATTTTATAAAATGCATTTTTTGCCCATATCCTCATTTCTTTTAAGTTTTAGTCATAACAGAAGTTAGAAATCTAATTTTTAAACATTTATCAACAATTGCTCTGTAATATAGTTCAAGTTTCTTTCTACACAGCCTGTGATATGGACAAACTGAATTTTGTAAAGACATCATCATTTAGTGGGAACGCTGACTTCAGAGCAGCAAAACACTGTGGAAAGAGTTCTGAATCTCTGCTTCCATGGAATGCCATGATAGTGCTGTGCTCAGGACCACTTGGTATTATTGGTGACCACAGTGAAAACTCACTGTGCCTCTCCAGTTCATGTACCTCTTTATTTATAATAAAATATATGTTAACAAAACAAGCTAGTGAAATTTCCTGGCTAAGAAGATGTTTTTCCCCCTATTGTACTATTCTACAGCTCAACATTTTAAGCCACCAATACGCAAAAGTGAAGAGGAGCTAAAAAGCCGCTTGATGAAAGTGAAAGAGGAGAGTGAAAAAGTTGGCTTAAAGCTCAACATTCAAAAAACGAAGATCATAGCATCCGGTCCCATCACTTCATGGGAAATAGATGGGGAAACAGTGGAAACAGTGTCAGATTTTATTTTGGGGGGCTCCAAAATCACTGCAGATGGTGACTGCAGCCATGAAATTAAAAGACGCTTACTCCTTGGAAGAAAAGTTATGATCAACCTAGACAGTATATTCAAAAGCAGAGACATTACTTTGCCAACTAAGGTCCATCTAGTCAAGGCTATGGTTTTTCCTGTGGTCATGTATGGATGTGAGAGTTGGACTGTGAAGAAGGCCAAGTGCCGAAGAATTGATGCTTTTGAACTGTGGAGTTGGAGAAGACTCTTGAGAGTCCTTTGGACTGCAAGGAGATCCAACCAGTCCATTTTGAAAGATCAACCCTGGGATTTCTTTGGAGGGAATGATGCTGAAGCTGAAGCTCCAGTACTTTGGCCACCTCATGCGAAGAGTTGACTCATTGGAAAAGAGTCTGATGCTGGGAGGGATTGGGGACAGGAGGAGAAGGGGACGACCGAGGATGAGATGGCTGGATGGCACCACGAACTCAATGGATGTGAGTCTGAGTGAACTCCGGGAGTTGGTGATGGACAGGGAGGCCTGGCGTGCTGCGATTCATGGGGTCTCAAAGAGTCGGACATGACTGAGCGACTGAACTGAACTGAACTGATATGCAAAAGAGCCTCATATTAGAAATGCAATCATTACCCACATAATCATTTCTTTAATGTAAAAAACCTCTTATGACCAAAAGCATTTAATTGGTGACTGGTTATTACTTGACTTAACATTAAATGATTTAAATCATACCTGAATGATCTAGTGGTTTTCCCTACTTTCTTCAATTTAAGTCTGCATTTGGCAATAAGGAGTTCATGATCTGAGCCACAATCAGCTCCTGGTCTTTTTTTTGCTGACTGTATAATGCTTCTCCATCTTTGGCTGCAAAGAATATAATCAATCTGATTTCGGTTTTGACCATCAGCTGATGTCCATGTGTAGAGTCTTCTCTCTTGTTGTTGGAAGAGGGTGTTTGCTGTGACCAGTGTGTTCTCTTGGCAAAACTCTATTAGCCTTTGCCCTGCTTCATTCTGTATTCCAAGGCCAAATTTGCCTGTTACCCCAGGTGTTTCTTGACTTCCTACTTTTGCATTCCAGTCCCCTATAATGAAAAGGACATCTTTTGGGGTGTTAGTTCTAAAAGGTCTTGTTGGTCTTCACAGAACCGTTCAACTTCAGCTTCTTCCGCATTATTGGTTGGGGCTTGTACTGCAAGGAGATCCAACCAGTCCATTCTAAAGGAGATCAGTCCTGGGTGTTCTTAAGAAGGACTGATGCTAAAGCTGAAACTCCAATACTTTGGCCACCTCATGTGAAGAGTTGACTCATTGGAAAAGAGTGTGATGCTGGGAGGGATTGGGGACAGGAGGAGAAGGGGATGACAGAGGATGAGATGGCTGGATGGCATCACCAACTCGATGGACGTGAGGTTGGGTGAACTCCAGGAGTTGATGATGGACAGGGAGGCCTGGCGTGCTGCGATTCATGGGGTCGCAAAGAGTTAGACAGGACTGAGTGACTGAATTGAACTGAACTGAACATTAAATGTACTTCATATATTAAAAACACCTATTATATAAAGTATCTCTCACTATTCTCCATCTATGATTGATTTTTAATGTTTTTAGAATTTTGTTTCTTCAACTGTTAAAGAAGAGCTTTTAAATCAAAGGAATATATTTAATGTTCCTTATACTCTTAAAGCCAAAAACCATTAATATATAGTGCATTGAAAAACAGGATGGACTAGAAGCACTATTAACACAAATTCAAATCACGACAAGGACGCTCAGTAGGCCAGGAACTCTAAGAAAATTACTTAAGCACTCTAACAACTCTCAGCTGTACAATAAAGGTAATGATCCCCAATTTGATATTTACTTTAAAAATTAAGGGAGATGACAAAGATCTTTGAACAGGATCTGAACCACTGCATCAATGACTGGTCATGTATAACACTTCCAATGGTGGGAGCTAATTACTTGAAAAGAAATGTTATAGACAGGATAAATAAAGGTTTCCATCAGGATACTCCTAACCAATGAGTCCGTTTTCTAAATACCTCCAAGGTCAGTTTTTTGCAGTTATTTTAGTAAAACTCTTTGAAAAGCAAATTATTATTAAAATACTAATGGATTAATTATAATGACTCTCTGAGCTTACACAGGATAAACACCCTTTGATTCCCTGGCTCAAAACAATCATTCACCTTCCACTTCCCCTTTTTCCTGCAACCAACAACACGCCTTGTCAGAAGAGTTTTAGAAAAGTTTGGCTCTTCCAAGCTGCAGAGGAAAGTCTGTTTCAAGCCTGAGGTAACTTGGTGAAGAACAGATCTTTATCAATCCAGAATTGCCAAAGCAATCCTGAGGAAAAAGAACAAAGCTGGAACTAAAATAGAGCTACCATTTGATCCTGCAATCCTACTCTTGGGCATATATCATAGGAAAACAGTCCAAACATATACATGCAGTTCACTGTAGCACTGTTTACAATGGTTGAGACGTGGAAGCAACCTAAATGTCCATCAACAGAGAAATGGATCGAGAAGATGTAGTACACACCTATAATTGAATATTACTCAACCAGTAAAGAGAATGTAATAATGCCATTTGCAGTAACATGGATGGATCTATAGATTGTCATCCTGAGTGAAGTAGGTCAAACAGAGAAAAATAAATATTGTATGATACTGCTTATGTGAGGAATCTAAAAAGAACTGATGCAAATAAACTTTTTTACAAAACAGAAACAGACTCACAAACTAGAGGATGAGCTTATGATTACTAGGGGGAAGGGACAGTTAGGGAGTCTGAGACTGGCATGTACACACTGCTATATTTAAAATGGATAACCAACAAGGATTTGTTAGATAGCACAGGGAACTCTGCTAATGTTAGGTGGCAGCCTGGATGGGAGGGGAGTTTGGGGGAAAATGGATACATGTTTATCTATGGCTCAGTCAGACTGCTGTATACCTGAAACCATCACAATATTGTTAATCAGCTATACTCCAGTATAAAATAAAAAGTTAAAAAGAAAAAAGAGCTGGAGATAAAACCCTCTCAGACTGCAGACAATACTATAAAGCTACAGCAACCAAAACAGTATGTTATTGGCACCAAAAGGGGACACATAGATCAGTGGAACAGAATAGAGAGCCTTGAAATAAACCCATACACCTACAGTCAAAATATCTTCCACAAAAGAGGCAAGAAAATACAATGGGTAAAAGACAGTCTCTTTAGCAAGTGGTGTTGGGAAAGTTGGACAGCTACATGTAAACTCATGAAGTTGGAACACTCCCTCACACCATACACAAAAGTAAACTCCAAATGGTTTAAGGACTTAAATATAAGACATGACACCATAAAACTTCTAGAAGAGAACACAGGCAAAACATTCTCTGACATAAATTGTACCAATATTTTCTTAGATCAGTCTTCTAAGGCAAAAGAAATAAAAGCAAAAATAAACAAGACCTAATTAAACTTATAAGTTTCTGCATAGCAATCAACAAAGCAAAAATACAGCCTACATAACTGAAAAAAAAAAGTTGCAAATGAAGGGACCAATGAGGGGTTAATTTGCAAAATCCACAAGCAGTCCATACAACTCAATACCAAAAGAAAAAAAAAAAAGAAAATGTGTGACTTTCTTGGTGATCCAGGGGTTAAGAATCCACCGTGCAATGCAGGGACATGGGTTCCATCCTTGGTAGTGGAACTAACACCCCACATGCTGCAGCCTGCAGACCACAGCTAGAAAGCCCAAAGCAATGCAACAGAAGGTCCTGCATGACGAAATGAATATCCCACACACTGGAACTAAGACCTGACACAGCCAAATAAATACGTCTTACAAAATGGGCAGAAGACAGAAACAGACATTTCTCCAAAGAAGAAACACAGATGATGAACAGGCACATGAAAAGATGCTCAACACTGCTTATTATTAGAGAAATTCAAATCAAAATCAGGTATCATTCACACTAGTCAGAATGGACATCGTCAGAACATTTACAAACAATAAATGCTAAAGAAGGTATGGAGAAAATAGAACACTTCTACACTGTTGATGAAAATATAAACTGGTGTGATCACTATGGAAAACAGTATGAAGTTTCCTTAAAAACCTAAATATGGATCGAGCAATCCCAGTTCTGGGCATAGATTCAAAAAAGATGAAAACTTTAATTTGAATATGAAACCCAAAGTTTAAAGCAGCACTATCTATAATAGCCAAGACATGGAAGCAACCTAAGTGTCCATCAATATATAAATGGATAAAGACATGGTATCTGTACACACACACACACACACACCCACAATGGGATATTACTCAATCAAAAAGACTGATATAATGTCACTTGCAGCAACATGGATGGGCCTAGAAATTATTAAACTAAATGAAGTAAGCAAATGGAGAAAGATAAATATCATATGATATCACTTACATATGAAATCTAAAAAAAGGTTACAAGTGAATCTATTTACAAAATAGAAACAGACTCCCAGACATAGAAAACAAACATGGTTATCAAGGAGGAAGTGGGGGATGAATATATTGAGAGTATGGCGTTAGCAGATACACACTATTATATATATGTGTGTGTATATAGAATGTTGCATATTCTATTATCTATATATATATAACAGAAAAGCAACATGGATTTATTGTACAATGCAGGGAATGACATTCAATATCTTGTAAAAACCCATAATGGAAAATAATCTGAAAAAAATGGGTATATATAACTGGATCAGTTTGCTACATACCTGAAACTAATACAATATTGTAAATAAACTATACTTCAACAAAATAAAAAGCAGGTCTTTTCCTGGTCAGATAATATTAATGACAGTAGCTTATCACTATAGGCTTCCCTGGTGGCTCAGACATAAAGCATCTGCCTAAAATGCAGGAGACCCAGATTCGATCCCTGGGTCAGGAAGATCACCTGGAGAAGGAAATGGCAACCCACTCCAGTATTCTTGCCTGGAAAATCCCATGGATGGAGAAGCCTGGTAGGTAACAGTCCACGGGGTCGCAAAGAGTCAGACACTACTGAATGACTTCACTTCCACTTTATCACTATGGAGTATATAAGTAGCTCTAAGTAAAATGAATGGATTTTTTAAAAAAGCTGATTTTCCAGAAATGTAGGCTCAAGGTTATTGTTTATAATCCAATAGACAAATACAGTTGATTAGTATTCCCTATTATACCAATGTATTTACATCTTATTCTTGATATTTTTCTTATCACTTGGCAAGTAAACATAAAGATCTCTTACACACACACACATTATCTTGTGAACATGCACACATACACATTTTGGCTGCAGTTGGATCATCTTGCATGTGATCAGGAAGTATATAATATAATCTCATGAAGGCACAGAGAATATAGAAGAGATCTACACTCTTAATCACTCTTCACAAATCTGCTGTATGTTTTGGTCTGGTTGTAATTTCCAATAGCTTAACGGTTCTATAGCTTAATGGTTCCAATAGTTTTATGCTAGCTAGACAGCGACTCTCCCAAGTGCTCATAAGTATTAATTCCCTTTATCTAGTAAACCTAGTAATGATGCTTCAAATCCAATTTAAAAACCATTAAAATGCAGTGAGTTTTAAATCCATTATAATTTAGCTCATTTCTGTGAAATTTAGAAGAAAGCAGCTGTACATTGTACACACCTATAAATTACTTTTAATTGCACTTTTCTCAAGCGAGAAAGGAAAAGCTTTACCTGCAATGCAAATTGTAAATCTGACCACAAAAATGCTGGTAAACACTTTTGTTTTATATATATTATATTATATATATATATATATACATACATACATATATATATAATTTTGTTCTGGGCTCATCACATAATCTCATCTCACTATTAATCCAGACTGTTATAAGATTTAGTTCCTTCAAGCTTCATCTGAGTAGACATTAAGATGGAAAATGGAAACTGTAATATATTTGATTACTCCGAAGTTGTTTACTTATCAAAGAGGAGGGAACAAATTTCATAGGTAGGCTGGCTGATTCTGAAAGCAGAAAATATGCAAATACTATTACATTCATGTTTACTGATTTGGGTATTGAAAATTTAAACAAATCCCAGATATGACGTAGCCTAGCAGCTCACATTTTATCTAAGACCAATTCATTCAATAAGTCAACCCTTTGTCTTATATCAGGCATTTTGAATTACTGATTACCAAAGTCAGTTACTACCTTCTAGTAACAAATAGCAGTTTCTAATTTAAATTTCTTGGTACAAAATATATCAATAGAAAAATGTTATCATTATATAAATATTCTGAACTGATTATTGCTGTTTCATCTGACAAAATTACAAATCATTCTTTGTCTCTATATCCTTGTTGATTCATTACCTAACCTGATTCATTACCTAATTGAATATGTTTTAGAAACAGCTAAATTTCACTTGAATAGTATGGATTTTCTATGCATCAAACTTTTGACTGTCAAGCTACATGAATGTATCTAAAATTGGCTGTTGACAAAAAAATCTCTCTGGGGAATATTTATGAATATATAAACATTCCACTCTAAGAATGGAGAGGAAAATACATGTGATCCATTTAGAATCCTACAGGATAAGAAATAGCAACCTACATACAATTTTCAAAAGCTGCCCCATTAGCAAAAAATTTCTATTTACATCGTTATGCCTCATGAAGACAATAATAGAAACAATTTTTAAAATGGTTTCAACAAGTAGTTTGCAGATGACATCTCAAATAAATTATAATAAAATTAATCCCAAATTGAATTTCAGGACAGTTGCTTCATCATTGTTTAAATATTTTGGGCATGCAATGTATATTAATATAAACTATTTTGATCACAAAGCAGTTTGTTAATTCACAAGTAGAAAATTCATATTATACAGCTTTTAGACACTCAACCTTTCATGTACAACTGTCTACATTCTTCAGGAAAGTGCCCAGGTTTAGTGAAGAATTAAAAACTAATTATCCTTGTTAAGGCTGAGTTGGCTTGGTTATTATGCTGATTTGGCCAACTGATTGAACTGATCTACCCAAATTGTGATTTTGTTTTTTGAAATTACTATACAGAGAAGAACACTGCCTTTGCCAAAGAGACCCAATCACAGACCCTCGAGTTGACAACAAAGAGTGTGTTCTGCAACATACTTCTGCAAAAATTTCTGAGATTAGTCTTATGGGGGCTCTGAAGCAAGACATGGAAAATGACTACATGGGCCTGAAACTTTATATATCATATTAGACTGGACCAAAATCATCACGTTGCTACCACTTTCCTAGTAGCTCTTAAGTGAAAAGCAAATGAAGGCTGCCCTTAAAGCCCACTGTGTATCTTTCCAGTTTGTTGTTTGGGGATGAATAGCAAGTTGTAATTAGTTGCTATAAAAATACACCACGTCATTAATCTTCATTTTATTCTCTATTTTTTTTTAAACTGAAGTCTGTAGAAAGCCCATGTATTCCTCACATTTACATAAACATTTTTTAAAAATACAGTCATACCTTTCAAAATCTCTGCAAATAGTAAAGTAGTTGATAATCACAGGAGAGAAAAAAAAATTTGAAATATTTTCAGGTATCCTGCCACACACACATGTTGACCTCTTAAGTTAATGCGAGAAATGAAAAATAAAGCACGGCTTAGTTTCATGGTATTTTTTAGGAGAGTTATTACATGGCACTCAAGAATAGCAAAGTAGAGGCAATTTAAAAAGTAGTAAATACTAATCATTTTTAAGCCAATAATCACATTATACACTTTCTATCAATTAGTAAATCTTTAAACTAGTAATAATGAAGTATCTAGAATCACTATACAAATATGTAAATGACAACTAATTTACACAAAATACTCAGTACTTCAAATTATCAAAATCATCAGATATGATATGATTATCTATACTGATTTATATATAAACTAGCTTTCAATATGAAACTCAAAATCTTCGTTTATTCAGCGGACTGTGGAATAAGAATTAGCTTCGAACCCACTACTACACTTTCCAGCCTAATTCTCAGAGCAGAAGATTTACTCAGAGCAGAAGATGTACCTAGACGCATAAACAAGAAAGCTAAAAGTTAAAACTAAAAACTAGATTTTTTTTAGGAAAAAAAAAAAATTGAGAACCAAAATAGAGGCCCTTTGTTAATCTTGACTTTGAGAAAAGAATATACAGCTAGATATAAATTGCCATTGTTTAAATATATAATAAGTCAGGTTGTTTATAAAATAAATCCTACCATGTTTAAAAACTATATCAAATAGCAATATTTATTTTATGATAATTTTAAAATTAAATCAATAGTAACTAAGAAATGCAACAAGTGCAAATTGATCATTCTTTTATATGAAATAGACAAAATAAAAAAGCATTATTCATTTTTATTTAATATAAATTGTATTTCAAATCAAACCATAACTTTTAAATAATTACCTGGTTATCTAATTTATAGCTGCATATGGAAATATAACAGTTGTTCATCTCACAGAAGAATAAAATACTACTGTTATTTCTATGGAAAAAGTCTTATAAATGCACTTTCAAGAAAGTAATTTTTTAATGTTCAAGATTCACTGTATTCATTAAATGACAGAGTACTATCAGCAGTTTACAAAAAAAGTATCTCTTTACTGTTAGCACATACTTTCTCCAGCACAACAAAGGTTGGTGTCTTACGTGTTTCACTGTCTACTTTTGTTATTACAAATTCAAGATCATCCTACGTATACTAATCTTTTATGGCAGAGGTCATTGCAGGTGTGCCAAAATTCAATAATTATATTCTATCTAATGCAGCAATACATTTACCTCATTGCTGGATTTACTATTTAGAACAAAGCATTTTGTTTGAATAATAAAATGCTCAACAAAAATGCCCTGTTATAACATTTCTCGCATTTAAAAGTTGTGGATAAAATACTGCAGCTTTAAAGTGTGCTCTTTTCAACAAGAAGTACATTTTATACTTAATCATTTAATATTTCTTTTAACTAAGGGGGAAGAAAGAATTTTATGTGCCTGTTGCATAATTGAAACTAACCAAAGCACTGTCACACTTAAAACGGTAAAGACCCATAATTTAAATTGACAACTGCAAATGAATTTCACTTTCTCTAAAGAGTGAAGTAGTTTCCAGATTGTAAACTGGAATTGGTTTTTACATTTCCAAGAGATTGGGAAAAATAACAAATAAATCAAATTGTTCAAACTGTTCTTTGCAAATAAACTTAACAAAATATTGAAATATTTTTCTTTTTAGAAGTAATTGCATTCTGAATGTAGTTTTAAAATGTCAACTCAGTGGAAAAATGCATTCAATGTTTTTCAGCCATTGTCTCAAAAGAAAAATTAGCTAATTATTCCATAACAAGCATATACTTTTGAAATATTCAATTACAATTTATAACTATTGCAAAAGAAAGTAAATTTGTGAGCTTTTTCAGTACACAGCTTAATTTTTTCTCAATACTTATGTGCTTCTACCTCAACTCAAAAGTATTTGTCAGTAATTTTGTACAATTGAATTTCTTCTGACCTCACAAACTAACGTATTTGTGCACTTTAAAAGTTTGACATTTTACCGCATTTATTTTCCTATGGCCTTTAGTAGCCAAAAAACCCTACCACAGCAACAGCTAAAATCATTACTTGAAACATTTCTCAATATATTTAAGAGAAATATGCTGTCAATTTCAAATAAGCAAGACAATTAATTAAAAAATAAATGGAAACAGAAGACAATGTTGTGTTATGACAGCTAAGGTTAAGATAAAAATAGAATTCAAAAATAATTTTTAAGCAAGGACCTTGCTGAATAAGCAAGCTATATTATTTTTCCTGCACCTGTCTGATCATAATAAATAATAAAAATGTTCCTGCTTTATTCAAATTTTGAAATATCTATCTTATATATTAATTTCTTTTTCAAGAATACAAAATATTAGATTAAATGAGAATTCAACTGTGATCTCACAAGGAAGTATAGAACTTATCCAGGTAAATATCTATAAATACCAGATATTTATTGGCCTTTCCCAATTATAGCATCTCTGTATTTTAATGTTGACTGATGTAACTTAAAACACTTCATGCCTGAATACAACTAATAGCAAGGTAAATACAGTACCATAACTCACCCCACAGTAATACCAAAAATATTTTATACATACATAAATTATATATGCATACATAAATTGATCTGAAGGATATCAGATGCATTTGCTAATGCTAAAATTTACTTTAAGCTAATGTTCGCTTTTTTCTATGACTCCAATTAGCAATCTTTTTACCATGTAATAAAGAAAAGGTAAGATAAACATAGCGATAAATATATGAAACACATATCTACTAAAACAGCTCTAATTCATGATTCTTTAAAGAATAAATCAGACTCTTATCAATATTTCTTTAAAAAATACGGTTATTTTAAAGTGAAAAATAAAGTTTCATTCTAGATTACCATAGACTAGCATATAAGGGAAAATAGTTCGTATAGTAAGGTTTCTTAAAAAGAAAACAGAGCAACTGAGATCCCACTTTTCTGCTTTTAAATACACTTCTATATGTCTATTTCTAATGTTTAAATATATTGCTGAAAATGGTTATGTAAAATCTGAAGTTGTTTGTATCTGATTACTAAGGTATTTCATTGCAACCTGTGAGTTTAACTCTTAAAACGCTGGAGTATAAAGTAACGCATTGGCTTTCGTGAAAAAATTCATTTATAATAAAATAAAAAGTGACAGTTCTAAAAATCAGATGAAAGTGTCTTTATGATTTCTTTCACACACACAAACACATCATTTTTATCGCAAAACAGCAATTAAATACAAGTATTTAAAGTTATTCAGTCATGTTTATATATATCAAGCACTTCTATTAAAATATTTATTGCAAACACATCAAGGTGTTAATACATTTTTAAAATTATATGAAAAGTTCTAACATTTTTTAGAATCTTAAACACTATGATATTTAAAATATACAAAACATCCTATTTTAAAAATGTTAAACTCATTGTGCACAGAGTGAAACTTCTAGAAAACTTCATTACTTACTGTCCACTGAGTATTACTGACAGAGATGAACATTTTTCAGAATTAATCTGCTAATTATCCTGAAGTGTTTTGAATAACTCTTTCGTACTATATAGTTCTCAGTGTGATTATCCCTACACTGATCTGCTGAGGAAAACAAAACAAAACAAAAATCAGTAAATCTTCTTCTTTAAGATTGTTCTTGTTATAACATATTTTAGGTGGCCACAAGCAGAAACTCATAATTCTCAAAAGCAACAATATGAGGAAAATGTTTTTAAATGCTTGTTTCATATTTACTGTATAAAGTCATTTTGACATGCCTACACAACTGATTATGGCAGCTTTCAGACATGATTTCTAATCAGAAAAAAAAAAAAAAGTTTTTTTTTTTTTGCTCCAGGTTCTTTAGAGAAAGCTTGCCGCTGGGAAGTTGATCTTGGCCAAGTGCCAAAATCATGTGCAAAGGGGCCTCATTAGGGATTCATGGCAGCCTTCAGCACTAACAAAAAATGTGACCCAACAGGCTAAATCAGCGACTAAAATTAAAAAGTAAGAGACAAAGACAACTTACTTAATATTCCTTCCAAAGCAACATTAAACTTCTTTTGGTAATTAAACCCTTGTTAGTCTAATGCAGTGTTCCTCTGTCCTCAAATGATTGTACAATTACTCTTTAAAACTTGTCAATTTCCCTCCTAAATACACTTTCTTTCTGCGGCAGTTTACAAAGATTTTGCTATATAATAAAACCCTATATCCACTATAATCAGTTCAACAGCAGAAAACAAAATCGTCAAAATGCAGACTACAGTATTCCCTTAAGATTTAAACAAACAAACAAAAAATAAGCAAACAAATAAGTACCTTTTAAACTTCTACAGAAGTGAACAGGCACACTCCAAGCTCACATCGCTTGTAATGATTCATTCTCACTGCCCAACTTTTCCCCCAAAAAGTAGATTTGATACGCAGCCTTACCTAGATGTCTTCTGGCTTTCCTGCAGATCAAAAAGTTTCCTGCCTAAGCACACAGATATTCTTTCACAAACCATAAAGGCCCTTTTATGAATCCAACCCTGGAACAGCCTGCCTTCCACAGCACGTTGAGAGCTCAGTGCGTCAGCTCTCAAGATAAAATACACTGCTAATACACAATTAGTGGGAGAGGTTGTCTACTGGAGAATTTATCTTAACGAAAGAAGGAAAAAGAAGCTTTTTTTTCTGCTTTTTTTTTTTTTTTTTCTGGAAAAAGAAGAGAGGGTGCGGTCAGATGTTAGGTTTTGCCTGAGAAAGGGCCCTACACTGCACTAGTACCTAAATACTAGCAGAAGCTGCCTGGGAAGACAGCCAATGGAAGGACTTTGTTTGACCCAGCTGCCAATCTCCCCTGAAGCCGTGCGCCAGACTAAACACTCACACTATTTTAACTGAAATCAGGCTACAGCAGCTGTTTGCTTTCCGGCTCTGAGCTCTGCACCCACCATGGCCTGTGCAGTTCACCCAGTGAGTTCTGCTAGCTGCGTGGCTAAAAATCTGTTCTGGGTTGGGATTTGTCATTGGAGAGCAAAATTTAACCCTATTCCTCGTGGTAAATCTGAACTGTGTGATGCTCAGCCTTTGCATCTGGTAATTCAGAATAATTTTACGATCTATTTAAAGAAGAGTGACATTTTCTTTCACAGAAGAAAAGATTTGAAGGTTACAAAGATTCATATTTTCTTTGAATTTCTAACCTAAATTCTTCAGATGTTTTCAAATAACACTAAGATAACTCTTGTGCATGGCAAGAACAAGACCCTTACCAAGCACTTCTAAGAACAAAGATGGTACCTATTCAATCCAATCCAAACTTCTTTAGCCCTACCAAGATGGAAAGTTGGTAGAATGGGCACAGAGACTCAAATCATTCTGAAAGTTAGTTCTTACTACTTAAGACTCCTCCAGAAGCAGCATCCTAGCACAAAAGTAATTTGTGTTCCTTATATGAAAAAGTACCAAGTGATCCCATTTATCTTTCGTAAATTTCTAACCTTAGTTAGCCATTAGGCTGAATGTGAAAATTAATTATGAATTGTATAAGATTAAAATATGCCCATTGGTAGCCTGAAGTGAAAAGGAAACTAAAGAGAAGTTAGTCAGGAGAAGCACAGTTTAAATAATAATAAGAATTATCTGATGTAACAGGAAGAAAAGATCTGATAACTAAGAGTTATTGCACACAAGATAGCAGCCAAACATTACATATACACAGAAAATAAGTCAGGAAGTCATTCAACATGTGGAAGAGAGAAAGACATGGACAGGAGTGCGATAACATGGACTATAATCAAGTTATTCTTATTCCTGACCAAATTCCTAATTATGGAAAACCATGGTGAGAGAGGACAGCATCTTTTCACTTAGGGATCTTAATTTCTGTTGTTGCTCAGGGGTAGAAGAATGTCTCTTTGTTTACAGGCAAATAGCCCCAGTAAAACTTTAATTTTTTTTAATGTAACTAATTCGGTTCACAGTGTAGTCAGAAGATAACCAAAAAAGAAATATTTCTGATATACTGCAAAAGTACTACCAGGGGTAGTTTTGCAAAGTTGTTCCTCATACTTTAATAGAAAGTATACTTTGTTGCTGTTTCTGACGCAAAATAATATTTCTGTTTCCTTATTTTAGAAACAAGAGATGGAAGTTACAAAAAGTAGTGAAGATGGTTCTAAAGAGGCTGAACTATTAGGTTTGATGGGTACAGGTAAACTGAAAGACCCAATTCATTAAAAATGCATGTAGAGATAATACTGCATAACAAATGAGTTACTGTCTCATTCTGAAAGGACTACGTGCATTAACCTGGAAGATTTGCTTTGGATCTGGCTTCCTACATAGCGGAGTAAAATTGGTTGCTCAGAATTTTCATGGAATCAGACAAAATGTAGGAAAATGTGTGTGTGTGTGTGTGTGTGTGTGTGTGTGTGTGTGTGTGTGTGTGTGCGCGTGTGCCTCTCTTTCAATCCACAAAAATATTCAACGTTTCTCTGAATGGTCTATTACAATCTACCAAGAAAATATCATACAAATTACACAACTACATGTACTTCTGCAGTAGCTTAAGAAATAAATGTCAGCTTTTTAAGTCATCCAGTTTGTGGCATATTTTATCACAGCCTGAGAAATCTAATATAACGTTTAAGTTAAAAGGAGTGAAAACTTATCTTATTGTTGACTACTTGATTACAATTTGTGTCTATACTCTGGTGTTTGATTTTGCATGATAGTTCTGATCCATGGATAATTTACAATCGAGGCACGGTACGAGACAAAAATTTCATATCAAGAGTTGGAATTATCAAAGGTTAGTCTTTGTAAGGGGAAAGTTCAAATAAATTCTACAAAGAGAATAGACTCTAAAGGAAGAAGAAAAAGAAATGTGGGTGCCTTCTAAGAAAGTTTGGATAAAGGTAAAGGAGGTGAGATTGAAAATAATCAAAGATAAAATAAGTCAAGGCAGTAATCAAAATATCCCCAAGGGAAACCATATTTGCCCAGATAATTAAGAATGGACTCTCCACCTACATAAAGCTGGAAGGAGCAAGATCATGGTAGGAAATGGATTAAAATAGGAACACTTTTGCTGCTGCATCAGGCTGAATTCTAAAACAGCCCTAAGATTCTCACTCCCTGGTATACCACTATATACTACTCCCGAAGTTGGGCAGACCCATGAATATGATAATTTAGTTGTTTTGTTCATTAGGTTATCAACTTCCATGTAAGAATCAATGAGATCTCCATACAGAGTGAGAAGAATGAAGATACTAATCAGGAAGTAATACACCAGATCAGAAGAGGTAAGGAAAAGACAATTGAAGTTACCAGTGCAATGAGATGATGGTTTACCCATCAGTTGGCATGTGATGTTAGCATTCATTCATCTTTTGAATCATCTGTCCTCTCAAAAATTCTAATTAATGTCAACTCTGCAGGGGCAGTAGGCTAACTGTTGTGTGGGATTAAAAAATAATAATAACAGCACTCAATCTCATGTTTCCAATAGTCTAGTTAGCAAACTGAAAGCCAAACAGTCAGTTCTGAGGAAAATAGCACTGTGTTTGCCGAGCATGTCAGAATGCCAAAGCATTAGGTAATGTCAAGTGATTTAGTAAAATTAGATAGAATATTAGGACAACATTGATAATTATCACATATTCAAGTATTAATAATAAACAGGTTGCTCTATTATAAAATATGATACATTTTTGTCACCCTACAACTTCTTAATATCATTGTCTTAAAGTGCCTGGAGACATCATTATTTGTGTGAAATTATAATTGTTAGTCTCTCCTGTCATTTTTAGTAAGCAGTTCCGTTATTTCCCACGCTACTGCTAAGTCGCTTCAGTCGTGTCCGACTTTGTGTGACCCCATAGATGGCAGCCCACCAGGCTCCCCCATCCCTGGGATTCTCCAGGCAAGAACACTGGAGTGGGCTGTCATTTCCTTCTCCAATGCATGAAAGTGAAAAGTGAAAGTGAAGTCACTCAGTCGTGTCCGACTCTTAGCGACTCCATGGACTGCAGCCCACCAGGCTCCTCCGTCCATAAGATTTTCCAGGCAAGAGTATTGGAGTGGGGTGCCATTGCCTTCTCCATTTCCCCTGCTAACTGAGACCAAAAAGACCACATATCTCTTTAAAACTTAACAATTAAAAAATAAAATCCAAGACATCAATGTTGTGCACAAAAGTCCATTATTACACCAAAGTAAACTGTGAACCACACTATAGTGGCTTCAGATTTAAGCAAGATATAGTAAAAATACAAAAGCATTTTGAATATGTTTCCTAATGAGAATACCCCTAAAATAAATGTTAAATGTAAACTGAATGTGATCAGGTAACGGAATAATTCAAGTTCTTATAAAGAAAATAATCCTAAATGACCAAGAAAAATCATATGCAAAGTTTTAAAATAATACCTGACACAACATACAATTATCAAAATAGAAAAGTAAGTTAACACTTGGGGTAACAAATGATGATACACATGGACACACAGCATACATATAAACAGAAAAAAAAATTTAAGTAATGGAATGATTTTAAAACAGACTTCACTTTGTAAGTTTTTTTTTTAACCATTCCTGCTTCATTCCATTTTTTAGATTTATAATCTGTTTTTGAGACTTTTCATATTTTATAGTTTCAGAAGGATTAAGAACAATCTAAATACATACAAGGAGCAATAGATAACATGACTAGTCCTATATCTATAAATAAGTTGAATTAATAACTAATAGCTTTTCTCCAAAGAAATCACCAGACACAAACAGTTTCACAAGCGATTTCTAACAAACGTTAAAGGAAGAAGTAACATCATTTCCCCACATTTTATTTTTTTAAGCAGAACACTACGTAACTCATTCAATGAGCCTGGCATTATTTTAATGCTAAAATTAGATATGAGAAAAAAATCACAGACTTTTATCTCTCTTGAATATAAACACAAAGTAAAAACTCACTAAAATATTAACAAGTGAAATTCAACAATGTATTAAAATAATAACACTGCAACGAAATGATATTTATTTCAAGTATGCAAGGCTGTTTCAACATCTGAAAAATCAATCAATGTAATCTACCATATCAACAGACTAAAGGAGGTAAATCATGCTGCCGCTGCTGCTGAGTCGCTTCAGTCCTGTCAGACTCTGTGCAACCCTATAGACGGCAGCCTACCAGGTTCCCCCATCCCTGGGATTCTTCAGGCAAGAACACTGGAGTGGGTTGCCATTTCCTTCTCCAATGAAAGAAAGTGAAAAGTGAAAGTGAAGTCCATCAGTCGTGTCCGACTCTTAGCAACCCCATGGACAGCAGCCTACCAGCCTCCTCTGTCCATGGGATTTTCCAGGCAAGAGACTGGCCTGGGCCGCCATTGCCTTCTCCAGTAAATCATGTGATCATATTAATTGACACAGAAGAAATAGCATTTAACAAAATCCAACACTCAATCATAGTAAAAATTATTCAGCAAGCTAGGAATAGAGGGGGGATTTCTCCAAATAGGTGAAGGACATCTACAAAACCCTACAGTTAACACAATCAAAAGTGAGTAGCCAGATACTTTCGCTCTAAGACCAGGAACAAGGCAAGCATGTTCCCTGGCACCATTCCTATTTAGCATCACATAGGAAGCCATAGCTGACGCCATAAGACAACATGAGAGAAAAAAAAAAAAGATAAATATGGGAAAAAATAAAACTGTCTCTATTAATTGGTGATAAGATTGTCTAGGAAAATTGCAAGCAATTTTTTAAAATAAAAAAGCAACTAGAGCAAGATTTCAGGGCACAAAATTGATATATAAAATCCAACTGCCAGTTAGCAAATGAATAAGTTCTGGGGTTCTAATGTACAGCATTATGATTATAGTAAACACCACTATATTGTACACATGAAAATTGCTAAGAAAATAGATCTTAAATGTTCTCAGCACAAAAATGACGTGATAATCATATCACATAATGAAGTGTTAAATAATACTATTGTAGGGCTTTCCGTGGCCCAAACTGTAAAGAATCCACCTGCAATGTAGGAGACCCTGATTTCATCCCTGGGTCAGAAAGATCCCCTGGAGAAGGGAATGGCAACCCATTCCAGTATTCTTGCCTGGAGAATTCCATGGACAGAGGAGCCTGGCAGGCTACAGTTCATGGGGTGGCAAGACTCAGACATGACTGAGTGACTCTCACTAACTAACAGTAGTAATCAGATTGCAATATGCAAGTGTGTCAGATCAGCTACGTGGGGTGCCAGCCTGCATTCTAAGTGGCTTCAATAGCGTCCGACTTTTTGTGACCCTGTACCTATGTATAAATCTAACAAAATATGTACAATACATATTTATGTGGAAAACTACAAATTGCTGGTGATGAAAAAAAGGACAATCTAAATATATGTATGCTTTTGCTCTGTTAGGGGAGGACCCAGTATGCAATGTCTCCAGTAGAGATGAACACATATATCACCCAGATCTTCATTTCTAATACCATTCTCCAATAAAATGGACTAGGGCTCCTTGGAGAATTGTCTGATCCCAGGACTCAGCAAAATGGGCCTGAAGCTTCTTATAGTGCCAAAAAGTAAGTGCCAGAAATAAAAATAAAAAATAATGGTGAAGATACATTAAAGGGATACAGGAGCCAACTGAAAGAGGTCTCAAGGGCCAAAATTGAAGCAATTTAAACAAAAAAATACATAAAGTAGTATTGGACTACAACCCAAAGTATCAATACAAAATAAATATCCATGAATACAAAATTAATATCCATGAATAAATATCCATGAATATGCATATACATGAAATATCCATAAATACTGATATAAATTAATAGCTATGTATTCCATACTTAAGGAGGTGGAGCAAATCTGCCAATTCCTTAAGTGTGGGCTGAGCATAGTGACTTCTTAGTAACTATGAAGTAACTTCCTTCCAAAGAGCACAATATAGAAAGAGAGAAAAAAATAGTTTACAGTGGAGAAAGCTGACAAACACTTCTGCAAGCCGAGTGATCAAAGAGTAATATCAACACTGATGTTATTTAAAAACATTTAATTTTTATATTATGTAATGAAAATGGTAATTCACCCTGGCGATTCTTCCTTCTCAAAATGTACACTTCAATCTAACAAAAACATTAGACAAATTCAAGTTGAGAGATTTCCTATGGAACAATTGATCAGTAAACCTCAAAATTTTCAAGTTCCCATTTTTTAGATTTATAAATCAGCTTTTCAAGGCTTTTCATATTTTATCAAATTTATTTTATACTTTCAGAAGGATTAAGAATGATCTTAATACACACAAAGAAAAGTAGTAACATGACTAGCTCTGTGTCACTAGAAAAAAGTCGGAGAAATTGTCACAACCAAGAATAGTATAAAGAAACACGACTCTTAATAGAATGTGGGGTCCTGAATGGGATTCTGGAACAAAAAAGAAAGGGCATATGGGAAAATCTAAGGTAATCTGAAAAAGTATGGACTCCCTGGTGGTTCAGATGGTAAAGAAACTGCCTGCAATTCAGGAAACCCAGGTGTGATCCCTGGGTTGGGACGATACCCTGGAGGAGAGCATGGCAACCCACTCCAGTATTCTTGCCTGGAGAATTTTTGGGACAGAGGAGCTACATGGGGCCCATGGGGTCCCAAAAAGTTGGACATGACTGAGCAACTAAATTTTATTTTATTTTTTTTGGTAGGAAGTAATGTATTGACAAAAGAGAAAGAAGAGAGTGAAAAAGTTGGCTTAAAGCTCAACATTCAGAAAATGAAGAGCATGGCATCCAGTCCCGTCACTTCATGGCAAATAGACGGAGAAACAGTGGAAACAGTGGCAGACTTTATTTTTCTGGGCTCCAAAATCACTGCGGATGGTGACTGCAGCCATGAAATTAAAAGACGCTTGCTTCTAGGAAGGAAAGTCATGACCAACCTGGACAGCATATTAAAAAGCAGAGACATTACTTTGCCAACAAAGGTCCATCTAGTCAAGGCTATGGTTTTTCCAGTGGTCATGTATGGATGTGAGAGATGGACTATAAAGAAAGCTGAGCACAGAA
The DNA here is from genome assembly GCF_001704415.2 of Capra hircus. Lineage (NCBI taxonomy): Eukaryota > Metazoa > Chordata > Mammalia > Artiodactyla > Bovidae > Capra > Capra hircus. Next base: position 19,201,619 of record NC_030808.1, read on the forward strand.
GAATTGATGCTTTTGAACTGTGGTGTTGGAGAAGACTCTTGAGAGTCCATTGGACTGCAAGGAAATCCAACCAGTCCATCCTAAAGGAGATTAGTCCTGAGTGTTCATTGGAATGACTGGTGTTAAAGCTGAAACTCCAGTACTTTGGCCACCTGATGCAGAGAGCTGACTCATTTGAAAAGACCCTGATGCTGGGAAAGATTGAGGGCAGGAGTAGAAGGGGAGGACAGAGGATGAGATGGTTGGATGGCATCACCAACACAATGAACGTGGATTTGGGTGGACTCTGGGAGTTGGTGATAGACACGACTGAGCAACTGGACTGATCTGAATGTATTGACTGTGTTTGATCAATTGTAACAAATATGTCATACTACTGTAAGGGGAAACTAGGTGAGGGGTAGGTATTCAGAAAAGCTTTGTACCAACTTTATGATAATTTTGTAGATATAAAATTGTTATACAGTTAAAAGTTTATTAAAATGTGCATTATAGAAACATTTTAAATAGGAAAAATTACTAAATATTTCATGATATGTTACCAATAATTTCTTAGGTGTGAGACCAATATCCAGAAAGCAGTTTAGGGGAAATTTGTATTAAAGTGTTAAATCTACTCAGTTTGTTTCCATTACATTGTTTCCCCAATATTTTTTTTCTTCCCATATTAATGATTTTGCTTTTAACTCTTTAAGTTTGTTATTCAAGATTTGCTCCTTAGCTACTTTTTTCTTTTCTCACTCTACTCAGAAATCTAATTGACTTTTACAGATAAGTTGATAACCTCTAAATTTTCATCACAAACACCTCTATATAGTGTTCCATATCCCATTTTTGAAATATCTATTGGCATCCCATATTCATTCTTAAAACCATATTTATTCTTTTCCTCTAAACTGCTCCTACTCTGCTGAACAGCCAACCATGATCACATGGTAGATGGCTAAAGTCAGAAGAGATTTCATGGTAGTTCAACAGTTTCTGAGTAAAACATTGGGAAAAGTGGGAAAACATGAAATATAAAAATATAACTAAAGAAAACATTTCATCAACAACAATAAAGAAACTTTAGTAGGAAGATCAAAAAGATTTATTTTGTTCTAGGAAAGAAAAAGAAAGAAATCATGAAAGAGAAATTGATCTCCAAAAATAATTAAAAATAAAATTATAGTTCATGAATAAAGTTCCTTAACTATAAGAACATTAAAAAAACACAAAGATATCAAAGATAGAACTTTCTCAAACTTAATGCTGAATTAAAAAATACCCCATGTGTTTAGCAAAATTAATGGAAGAGACTACAGACTTAGATCACTCTAGCAAAGAAAAATTTTAATTACAATTTTAAAGGACAAATCTTTGTTGTTGTTGTTACTATTCATGCTAAGTCCACACAAAATGCTGCAATCCCATGGACTGCAGCATGCCACGCTTCCTTTTGCTTCACTAGCTCCCAAGTTTGCTCAAACTCATGTACACTGAGTTGGTGATGCCATTCATCCATTTCATCCTCTATTGCCCCCTTCTCCTCCTATCCTCAATCTTTCTCAGCATTACGGTCTTTTCCAATGAAGCCAAAGGTCTTTTGGGTTCTTCATATCAGGTGGCCATAGTATTGGATCTTTAACATCAATCCTTCCAATGAATATCAGGATTGATATCTTTTAGGATTGACTGGTTTGATCTCTTTGCTATTCAAAGGACTCTCGAGAGTCTTATTCAGTACCACAGTTTGAAACCATCAGTTCTTCAGTGCTCAGCCTTCTTTATGGTCCAATTTTCTTATCCATACATGACTACTGGAAAAACCACAGCTCTGACTATATGGACCTTTCATCAGCAAAGTTATGTCTCTGCTTTTTAGTATGCTGCCTACATTTGTCATAGCTTTTCTTTAGAGGAGCAAGTATCCTTTTTACCTGTGTGGCTGCAATCACCATCCTCAGTGATTCTGGAGCCCAAAAAGATAAAAGATATTACTGTTTTCACTTTTCCCCATCTATTTGCCATGAAATGATGGGACCTGGTGCCATGATTTACATTTTCTGAATGTTGAGTTTTAAGCCAGTTTTTTCACCTCCTCTTTCACCCTCATCAAGAAGCCCTTTTGTACTGCTTCACTTTCTGCCATTAGGGTGATATCATCTGTGTATCTGAGGTTGTTATTTCTCCCCACAATCTTGATTCCAGCTTGTGAGTCATCCAGCCCCAGTATTTCACATGATGTACTCTGCATATAAGTTAAATAAGCAGGGTGTCAGTATACAGCTGTGATGCATTCCTTTCCCAATTTGGAACCAGTCCATTGTTTCATGTCTGGTTCTAACTGTTGCTTCTTGATGTGCATACAGGTTTCTCAGGAGACAAGTGAGGTGGTTTGGTACTCTTATCTCTTTAACATTTTTTCCACAGTTTATTTTGATCCAAAAAGTCAAAGGTTTTAGTGTAGTCAATGAAGCAGGTGTTTTTTTGTCTTTTTTTTTTTTTTTTCTGGAGTTCTCTTCCTTTTTCTACGGTCCAATGGATGTTGGCAATTTGATCTATAGTTCCTCTGCCTTTTTTAAATCCAGGTAATGCAAAGAATGTTAACTTTCAGATGTACAACCCAGATTTAGAAAAGGACAAGTCTTACCACTATCAGAATTTAAAAAATAAATGTGTGCATTTATCCACATAGGAATAAAAATGGTCTGTCCACATTATTTCTTTAAAAAATGAAAAATTAATAATATCTATGTGTCCCTGGTAGCTCAGACAGTAACGAATCTGCCTGCCAATGCAAAAGACCTGGGTTAGAATCCTGGTTCAGAATATCCCCTGAAGAAGGGAATGACAATCCACTCCAGTACTCTTTGCTTGGAGAATTCCATGGACAGAGGAGACTGGCAGGCTATATAGTCTATGAGGTTGCAAAGAGTCAGACATGACTGAGCAACTTTCACTCACTCACTCAATATAAGAGTATAATAATTCTTGAATGAAAGAATTTAATTCCAACTATAGAGATATTATTAAAATGAAAATTTCTTCTTACTCTGCATTTCACTGATTTCAGTTCTATAAGCCAGTAACATTCCTTATTGTTTAAATAGTGTAGAGTTTATTTTTCTTTACTATAACATAGCAAGTATTATAGGCTAGCCAGATTTCATCTCATGCATAAAGGCAACAGAAAAACATCTTAAATGATCAAAAATTATGAGGTTTTATTATTCTTTATAAAACTACATAAGATATTCCAGCTGACTAACTGTTGGATCAAAATTCAGTGTCCACCAATGGATGAATGGATAAAGAAACAGACACACAATACATAATGTAATATTAATCATCCTTTAAAAAAGGAAATCTTGCTATTTGTGAAAATGTGTATGAATTTGGAGGACATTATTCTAAGTGAAATAAACCAGAAACAGAAAGACACATATTGTGTGATCTCATTTATATGTGGAATCTAAAAAAAGTCCAACTTAGTAAAACAGCAAGTAGAATAGTGGTTTGCAGGGGCAGAGGAGGTAGGACAAATGGGAGATGCTGATCGAAGAGTATAAACTTTGAGCTGTAACATGAATAAACTCTAGATATCTAATGTACAACATGGTAACTATTCTTAGTTTTACTGTATAACATATCTGAAATTTTCTAGTGGAGTAAATCTTAAGTGTTCTCACCACACACACACACACACACACACACACAATTATGTGAAGCAATGGATATACTAACTAGCTTGACTGAGTGTGATAAACATTACATAAGGTATACTTACATCAAAACACCATGTTTTATACCTAAATATATATAGTTTTAAACTTGTTAATCATACCTCAATAAAGCTGAAAAAACAAAAATATGTTTAAAAAATAATTTAGTATAGAGGACTTTCTTACTCATGATGGACCCAAAACTGCATCTTGATTCAGAAATCTTCCTTAAGTTTTTGTACTCCATTTTCTTCTTTTTCCCCTATACTAAGAAATAGATATGTCATGCTGCATTCTTCATAACACAATGTTTGATGATGCCTTAAAGCAATAGTGATATGTTCTACTCCAATACTTGCTAATGATAATCACTTACAAATCTGTGATATTCTCTGGATGCATGGCGCTGGAGTGACTTTCAGGAGATACACCACATCCAAGGGCAAAGGAGAAACCCAGAAAGACAGTAAGAGGGGCAAAATGATGTTTAGAATCAAACTCCATACCTACCAGAGACGTTCAGAGGGCTCAAACAAATCTTGGGTGCAAAAGGACCCAGAGACCCAACAGAGACTGACAGAAATGTGTTTGAGTGTATCCTGCAGGGTATGGGTCAGCAGTGGACTGCTGCAGGGGCAGAGGCTCTAGGTGTAGTAGACCTGGGTATGGCATAAGCCCTCTTGGAAGGTTAACCTCACCAAAGAGCCACCAAAACTTACACAGGATTGGGGAAACAGACTCTTGGAGAACACAAACAAAACCTTGTGTGCACCAGGACCCAGGAGAAAGGAGCAGTGACCCCACAAGAGACTGACCCAGACTTGCCCGTGAGTGTCCAGGAGACTCTGGCAGAAATGTGAGTTGGTTTGTCATATATAGCTTTTATATGTTGAGGTATGCTCCTTCTATTCCTGCTTTCTGGAGAGGTTTTTTTTTTTTTTTTTTTTAAATCATAAATGGATGTTTAATTTTGTCAAAGGCTTTCTCTGTATCTATTGAGATAATCATATGGCTTTTATTTTTCAATTTGTTAATGTGGTGAATTTCATTGAGTGATTTGTGGATATTGAAGAATCCTTGCATCCCTGGGATAAAGCCCACTTGGTCGTGGTGTATGATCTTTTTAATGTGTTGTTGGATTCTGATTGCTAGAATTTTGTTAAGGATTTTTGCATCTATGTTTATCAGTGATATTGGCCTGTAGTTTTCTTTTTTTGTGGCATCTTTGTCAGGGTTTGGTATTAGGGTGATGGTGGCCTCATAGAATGAGTTTGGAAGTTTACCTTCCTCTGCAATTTTCTGGAAGAGTTTGAGTAGGATAGGTATTAGCTCTTCTTGAAATTTTTGGTAGAATTCAGCTGTGAAGCCATCTGGACCTGGGCTTTTGTTTGCTGGACAATCTATGATTACAGTTTCAATTTCTGTGCTTGTGATGGGTCTGTTAAGATTTTCTGTTTCTTCCTGGTTCAGTTTTGGAAAGTTGTACTTTTCTAAGAATTTGTCCATTTCTTCCACGTTGTCCATTTTATTGGCATATAATTGCTGATAGTAGTCTCTTATGATCCTTTGTATTTCTGTGTTGTCTGTTGTACTTTCTCCATTTTCATTTCTAATGTTATTGATTTGATTTTTCTCCCTTTGTTTCTTGATGAGTCTGGCTAATGGTTTGTCAATTTTATTTATCCTTTCAAAGAACCAGCTTTTGGCTTTGTTGATTTTTGCTATGGTCTCTTTCATTTCTTTTGCATTTATTTCTGCCCTAATTTTTAAGATTTCTTTCCTTGTACTAACCCTGGGGTTCTCCATTTCTTCCTTTTCTAGTTGCTTTAGGTGTAGAGTTAGGTTATCTATCTGACTTTTTTCTTGTTTCTTGAGGTATGCCTGTATTGCTGTGAACTTTCCCCTTAGCACTGCTTTTATAGTGTCCCACAGGTTTGGGGGTGTTGTGTTTTCATTTTCATTCATTTCTATGCATATTTTGATTTATTTTTTGATTTCTTCTGTGATTTGTTGGTCATTCAGAAGCGTGTTGTTCAGCCTCCATATGTTGGAATTTTTAATAGTTTTTCTCCTGTAATTGAGATCTAATCTTAATGCATTGTGGTCAGAAAAGATGCTTGGAATGATTTCAATTTTTTTGAATTTATCAAGGCTAGATTTTTGGCCCAGGATGTGATCTATCCTGGAGAAGGTTCTGTGAACACTTGAGAAAAAGGTGAAATTCATTGTTTGGGGTGAAATGTCCTAGATATCAATTAGGTCTAACTGGTCTATTGTATCATTTAAAGTTTGTGTTTCTTTGCTAATTTTCTGTTTAGTTGATCTGTCCATAGGTGCGAGTGGGATATTAAAGTCTCCCACTATTATTGTATTATTGTTAATTTCCCCTTTCATACTTTAGCATTTGTCTTTCATATTGTGGTGCTCCTATGTTGGGTGCATATATATTTATAATTGCTATATCTTCTTCTTGGATTGACCCTTTGATCATTATGTAGTGGCCTTCTTTGTCTCTTTTCACAGCCTTTGTTTTAAAGTCTATTTTATCTGATATGAGTATTGTTACTCCTGCTTTCTTTTGGTCTCTATTTGCATGGAATATCTTTTTCCAGCCCTTCACTTTCAGTCTATATGTGTCCCTTGATTTGAAGTGGGTCTCTTGTAGACAACATATATAGGGGTCTTGTTTTTGTATCCATTCAGCCAGTCTTTGTCTTTTGGTTGGGGCATTCAACCCATTTATGTTTAGGGTAATTATTGATAAGTATGATCCCGTTGCCATTTACTTTATTGTTTTGGGTTCGGGTTTATACACCCTTTTTGTGTTTCCTGTCTAGAGAATATCCTTTAGCATTTGTTGGAGAGCTGGTTTGGTGGTGCTGAATTCTCTCAGCTTTTGCTTGTCTGTAACGCTTTTGATTTCTCCTTCATATTTGAATGAGATCCTTACTGGGTACAGTAATCTGGGCTGTAGGTTATTTTCTTTCATCACTTTAAGTATGTCTTGCCATTCCCTCCTGGCCTGAAGAGTTTCTATTGAAAGATCAGCTGTTATCCTTATGAGAATCCCCTTGTGTGTTATTTGTTGTTTTTCCCTTGCTGCTTTTAATATTTATTCTTTGTGTTTGATCTTCGTTAATTTGATTAATATGTGTCTTGGGGTGTTTTGCCTTGGGTTTATCCTGTTTGGGACTCTCCACAGCAAACATTATCCTCAATGGTGAAAAATTGAAAGCATTTCCCCTAAAGTCAGGAACAAGACAAAGGAGCCCACTTTCACCACTACTATTCAACATAGTTCTAGAAGTTTTGGCCACAGCAATCAGAGCAGAAAAAAAAAATAAAAGGAATCCAAATTGGAAAAGAAGAAGTAAAACTCTCACTGTTTGCAGATGACATGATCCTCTACATAGAAAACCCTAAAGACCCCACAAGAAAATTACTAGAGCTAATCAATGAATATAGTAAAGTTGCAGGATATAAAATCAACACACAGAAATCCCTTGCATTCCTATACACTAATAATGAGAAAGTAGAAAAAGAAATTAAGGAAGCAATTCTATTCACCGTTGCAACCAAAAGAATAAAATACTTAGGAATATATCTACCTAAAGAAACCGCTGCTGCTGCTGCTGCTGCTGCTGCTGCTAAGTCGCTTCAGTCATGTCCGACTCTGTGCGACCCCGTACACGGCAGCCCACCAGGCTCTGCCATTCCTGGGATTCTCCAGGCAAGAACACTGGAGTGGGTTGCCATTTCCTTTTCCAATGCATGAAAGTGAAAAATGAAAGTGAAGTCTCTCAGTCGTGTCTGACTCTTAGCAATCCCATGGACTGCAGCCCACCAGGCTCCTCCGTCCATGGGACCTAAAGAAACTAAAGACCTATATATAGAAAACTATAAAACACTGATGAAAGAAATCAAAGAGGACACTAATAGATGGAGAAATATACCATGTTCATGGATCGGAAGAATCAGTATAGTGAAAATGAATATACTACCCAAAGCAATCTACAGATTCAATGCAATCCCTATCAAGCTACCAGCGGTATTTTTCACAGAGCTAGAACAAATAATTTCACAATTTGTATGGAAATACAAAAAACCTCAAATAGCCAAAGCAATCTTGAGAAAGAAGAATGGAATTGTAGGAATCAACCTGCCAGACTTCAGGCTCCACTATAAAGCCACAGTCATCAAGACAGTATGGTACTGGCACAAAGACAGAAATATAGATCAATGGAACAAAATAGAAAGCCCAGTGATAAATCCACACACCAATGGACACCTTATCTTCAACAATGGAGGCAAGAATATACAATGGAGAAAAGATAATCTCTTAACAAGTGGTGCTGGGAAAACTGGTCAACCACTTGTAAAAGAATGAAACTAGAACACTTTCTAACACCACACACAAAAATAGACTCAAAATGGATTAAAGATCTAAACGTAAGACCAGAAACTATAAACTCCTAGAGGAAAACACAGGCAAAAGACTCTCCGACATAAAGCACAGTAGGAACCTCTATGATTCACCTCCCAGAATACTGGAAATAAAAGCAAAAATAAACAAATGGGATCTAATTAAAATTAAAAGCTTCTGCACAACAAAGGAAACTATAAGCAAGGTGAAAAGACAGACTTCTGAATGGGAGAAAATAATAGCAAATGAAGCAACTGACAAACAACTAATCTCAAAAATATACAAGCAACTCCTGCAGCTCAATTCCAGAAAAATAAATGACCCAATCAAAAAATGGGCCAAAGAACTGAATAGATATTTCTCCAAAGAAGACATACAGATGGCCAACAAACACATGAAAAGATGTTCAGCATCACTCATTATCAGAGAAATGCAAATCAAGACCACAGTGAGGTACCATTTCACACCAGTCAGAATGGCTGAGGTCCAAAAGTCTAAAAGCAATAAATGCTGGAGAGGGTGTAGAGAAAACGGAACCCTCTTGCACTGTTGGAGGGAATGCAAACTAGTACAGCCACTATGGAGAACAGTGTGGATATTCCTTTAGAAAGTGGAAATAGAACTGCCTTATGGCCCAGCAATCCCACTGCTGGGCATACACACTGAGGAAACCAGAAAGAGACACGTGTACCCCAATGTTCATTGCAGCACTGTTTATAATAGCCAGGATTTGGAACCAACTTAGATGTCCATCAGCAGATGAATGGATAAGAAAGCAGTGGTACATATACACAATGGAGTATTACTCAGCCATTAAAAAGAATACACTTGAATCAGTTCTAATGAAGTAGATGAAACTGGAGCCTATTATACAGAGTGAAGTAAGCCAGAGAGAAAAACATCAATACAGAAACTAAGATCTGGTCCCATCACTTCATGGCAAATAGATGGGGAAACAATGGAGACAGTGACAAGACTTTATTTTGGGGGCTCCAAAATCACTGCAGATGATGACTGTAGCCATGATATTAAAAGACACATGTTCCTTGGAAGAAAAATTATGACCAACATAGACAGAATATTAAAAAGCAGAGACATCACTTTGCCAACAAATGTCCATCTAGTCAAAGCTATTGTTTTTCCAGTAGTCATGTATGGATGTGAGAGTTGGACTATAAAGATAGCTGAGTGCCAAAGAATTGATGCTTTTGAACTGTGGTGTTGGAGGAGACTTTTGAGAATCCCTTGGACAGTAAGGAAATCCAACTAGTTTATTCTAAAGGCAATCAGTCATGAATATTCATTGGAAGGACTGATGCTGAAGCTGAAACTCCAATACTTTGGTCATCTGATGCAAAGAACTGACTCATTGGAAAAGACCCTGTTCCTGGGAAAGATTGAAGGCAGGAGGAGAAGGGGATGACAGAGGATGAAAAGGTTGGATGTCATCACCAACTCGATGGACATGAGCTTGAGTAAGCTCTAGCAGTTGGTGATGGATAGTGAGACCTGGTGTGCTGCAGTTCATGAGGTTGCAAAGATTTGAACTTGACTGAGTGACTGAACTAAACTGAACTGATACTGTGTCAAAATTACAAAAAAGTTATTTCACTTATTTTTTTTCTTTTTCCCAGGAAATAAATATGTAGAGCACCATGATGATCAGTAAGAAGTTTTAATAAAAACTTTGTAGACATAGATATTTGTGAGAAAACCCCAAATTTCATCATTTAACATCAAGTTCCCATGAATGCATCTTTTAAACACTTCAAGGTCAATCAGTAGAGAATAATCTTAAATAAAGTGCAACAGTTAATTACAAAATGCACTGAGTGCTAATTCTACTAAATTCCGTTCAAATAAATGGAAAAGCAAGGTTAAGCCCAAACAATCTACTGCCAGAGACTGTCTATACTGTCTCTAAGGAAACATTTATTGAGTGCTTATTTTACAATGGGTACCAACTCTCCTTTTTGTGATTTAGTTATTGTTTATCACTCCAATAACATCTCTTGTAAATTATCCACATTACACCATACATGCATGAAACTAAGTTCACTGTTATGTTTTCTCTCCTTAATCTGGGCCTTTGTGGTCATATCCTTCCATCTCACACTTTGCTTGACTGTCTTCTATTTGGAGACAGCATGGGTTTCCACTGTATCAGGAAGACTTCCTGAACTATTTTCTAACCAAAGTCTAGTTCAGCATTCTGTTAATGTCTTGCCATAGTACTAACATAGTTCTAAATCTACTATAATTTGCTTTCATCCATCAGGGGGCTAGCTTCTCTCTTTTCATTCTCAGTAAACGATACAGTGCTTGGCACTGAATAAACACTCCAAAATGTTCAGAATTACTTGATGTGAAAACTATTAAGTGGAATCAGTGGGTGTGTGTGCTCAGTCACTCAGTTATACCCAATTCTTTGCGACTCCATGGACTGTAACTCTCCAGACTCCTCTGTCCATGGGGTTTTCCAGGAAAGAATACTGGAGTGGGTTGCCATTTCCTCCTCCAGGGAATATTCCCAACCCAGGGATCGAACCCAGGGGTTGAACATGCATCTCCAGTGTCTCCTGGATTGGCAGGTGGATTCTTTCCCACTGAGCCACCTAGGAAGCCACATTAACTGAAACACTTAATGCTGAATGAAGTAGAAATAAAATCTTGAATTACATTGAAAATATAAATGTTTAAGGTTAATTTAAAATAGCCAATTTAAGCCTATGGAATATATACAAATTCACATACATGAAGTAACTAGATTTTGGAAAGTAGCATTTTTGAGTCATTTCATACTCTCATTAAGAGATGAGAATAATATAAATGAATAATTATCACTTTGTTTTTCTTATTTTGAACATTTGTTCTTTTATCATGGTTTAGGTATTTATTTGTCATCTAGTTTATTCCTGTTTGTGGGTTGAATTGTGCCCTCCACAAAGCTATGTTCAGGTCATAAACCCAGGTACCTGTGAATGTGAACTAATTTGGAAATTGAGTCATTACAGAAGTAGTTAAGATCAGCTCACACTGCATTAGGGTGGGTCCTCAATCTGGTATGACTAGTGACCTTCAAAGGAGGGGAGAAGAGACTTAACACAGACACACAGAGGGATGACAGCCAAATAAAGACTAAAATTCACAGGGTCAACATCATTGTATAATGCCGGTAGAGACTGGAGTGATGCCTCTACAAACTAAGGACCGCCAAGGATTTCTGGCAACTACCAGAAGCTAATACAAAAACTTGTGACAGAGGATTCAGAGAGAAATGGCCTGCTGACACATTGATCTCAAACTTCCAACCTTCAGAACTATAAGGGGGAGGGAGGTAGTAGGAAGGAGGTTTGAGAAGGAGGGGACGGGCACTATCTGTGGTTGATTCATGTTGATGTATGGTGGAGACCAATGCAATATTGTAAAGCAGTTATCCTCCAATTAAAAATAAATAAATTTAAAAAATAAATTTCTCTCATTTAAAGCCACCCTGACTGTAGTATTTTGTTTGGACAGCCCTAGAAGAATAATACTGGAGAAGGCAGTGGCACCCCACTCCAGTACTGTTGTCTGAAAAATCCCATGGATGGAGGAGCCTGGTGGGCTGCAGTCCATGGGGTCGCTAAGAGTTGGACATGACTGAGCGACTTCACTTTCACTGTTCACTTTCATGCATTGGAGAAGGAAATGGCAACCCACTCCAGTGTTGTTGCCTGGAGAATCCCAGGGACAGGGGAGCCTGGTGGGCTGCCGTCTATGGGGTCGCACAGAGTCAGACACGACTGAAGCGACTTAGCAGCAGCAGCAGCAGCAGCAGCAGAAGGTTAATACAAATTTCTTTTTCTTAATACAACCTTCCTCACTTTCTTTCTAAAGCTCCTGCTTTGGGCTCATGAAACTATAATTTCTTAAATGTTTACTGTTAGTACAACTTTTTTTGGCATCTAAAACAAAGTAGTCATGGTAATAAAAGCTGAATTTGATATATATTCATACATATATATATATATAACAAGCATACATTCATATTAGATAACATATATGTATATATGTATTCTAATAGTAACTTTTTCATGGGAACTGGGAGAGATAAAATATATTGAAATGGAATGTGGCTCTCTCAGGAAAAAGGCATTGATGGCTGACAGACTTACACTTTCATCTGGCCAGATCTCTCACCACAGTGTTTCCCACACCATGATGCAGATTGCATTTCAAATTTATAACCTTCTGAAGAAGCTTGAAATGCTCAACAGCGGGAATGAAAAGCCTGTTTCAGTTCTGATACATCTAGTCTACACTTCACAAGGCCCATGTGAAACATGACATATGGAATGCTGACAAAGTTTTGGGGTTAAAAATCTCAAGTCTGCTAAAACCATAATTAATGTTACATTAGCCCAATGAGCAAAGGTTTAAACTATAATACATTTTAGGTTACAGGCAAAACCAGTGGGACATAAAACTCAACAGACACCTAGGTATAAACCCATAACCTTAAGCTGTCCTCTCAGAGTACGCGGTACCTCTAAATCTCACAAATAATATAACAGTGATTAGATGTAACCAGAGCAGATATCAAGAATGTGTGCCGCCACCAGGGACCTTCGCCACAGCACAAAGCATGCTGTTTGTCTTGGGAAACGTCTCACCTCTTGGTAAACTCTCCTAATCAGCCCTTGGGCATCCAGGGCCCTCATGCTGCCCTCTGGCTGCCCCACGCTCTCCTCACTCACTCAATCTCTGCATCCATTCCTCCTGGAACAGCAGCTCCATGCTTTAAAATCGAGCTCTCTTGTCAGTTCCGCTTTTCATTCAAACTCCATTTTCCTCACGCTGGCTGATTTTGGCAGGCTCTAAGCAAAATCCTAATCTGATTAAATTAATTCAAAGTACATTGTAAATGGCTACTAGCCTCGATTTCTGAGAGACGCTGAGTTTTGACAATCTATTCTGTGGAATAAGCAAAGGGAACACACTGGACCGGAAACCTTCTGAGTGCCCTTTGTTTACACACAAATGTCTTCCATTGCTTGCCTGACTTCCACCCTTCCTTCCTTCCCTTTCTCTCTCCCTTTTTCCTGATTTCCCTTCCTTTCATTCTTTCTTTCTCTTTCCTCCCTTCCTCTCCCTCTCTTTCTCCCTTTCTCATTACTGGCTCAGTAAGGTGGCTCCATTTTTGTATGGTGACTTCCTATTAACTGACAGCTAAATAGCAGTTAGGGATTCCTTGGTGGCTCAGATAGTAAAGAATCTGCATGCAATGCAGAAGAACCGGGTTAGATCCCTGGGTCAGGAAGATCACCTGAGAAGGGAATGGCTACCCACTCCAGGACATCATATCCAGTGCATGCCTGGAGAATTCCATGGACAAAGGAGCCTGGCAGGATACAGTTCATGGGGTCAAAAAGAGTCGGGTATGACTGACTGAATGACCTTCTCACATAGGAATTAACATTCAAGCAGTCACTGTCTTTCTCAAAGCAAATGCAACTTTCTCATTCACTAACGTTAGCAATGTCTGTACTCAGTATTGCCTTCTGTTTCAGTTCAGTTCAGTCGCTCAGTTGCGTTCGACTGTTTGTGACCCCATGGACTGCAGCACACCAGGCTTCCCTGTCCATCTCCAACTCCCTGAGCTTGCTCAAACTCACGTCTATTCAGTCGGTGATGCCATCCAACCATCTCCTCCTCTGTCATCCCCTTCTCCTGCCTTCAATCTTTCCCAGCATCAGGGTCTTTTAAAATGAGTCAGCCTTCGCATCAGGTGATCAAAGTAAACCCTTCTGTTTATGACTTTTTAAAAAATCTATAGTTTAATTTTTAAAAATCTATAATTACACATATATATTCATGTTCCTTACATATACACACACACACAAAATTATGTATGAATATTGATACTAGTTCAAGCTCAGCATCCATGGAAGGTATAGGAACAATAAGTAAAGTTTAGACCATGTTGAAAACTTCCCTTGCATGGAAAACAAATAATCTCTGATAATAATTTAGCTGAACCTGAAAGAAAACTGGTGAATGAGATACTAGAAAGTAATGTCTCAAGAGTCTAATCAGCAGTAGAAAAAGAAAATGAGTCACCCTAATTGCTGTGAAATATGAAGGGAAAAATATAACATAGATTCTTACCCGAATAAAACTTTATATAATCTAAGAATATAGCACAAATGTAATCTTATTTCATTCATTTATGTTAAAAAAATAAATATTGCTAAACAGAATGCCACCAAATAATAGGCAATGCAAAACAAACTCCTGAAAAATTGCTCAATAAACATCATGCCTGAGTCTTTTAAGATATAAAAGTAATACTTTCTTGAGGTTAAAATATCTAGTAAAATAGAAGTCTGTAAAGCAGAAAATAAGATGGCTTTCTTTCCTTTCTCCATGTATATTGTCACCCTGCTTATTTAACTTATATGTGGAGTACATCATGTGAAATACCAGGCTGGATGAAGAACAAGCTGGAATCAAGACTGCAGGAGAAATATCAATAACCTCACATACACAGATAACACCACCCTTATGTCAGAAAGCAGAGAAGAACTAAAGAGCCTCTTGATGAAAGTGAAAGAGGAGAGTGAAAAAGTTGTTTTAAAACTCAACATTCAGAAAACTAAGATCATGGCATCTGGTCCCATCACTTCATGGCAAATAGATGGGGAAACAGTGGAAACAGTGAGAGGCATTTTTTTTTTTTTTTTGGCTCCAAAATCATTGCAGATGGTGATTGCAGCCATGAAATTAAAAGACGCTTACTCCTTGGAAGAAAAGTTATGACCAACCTAGACAGCATAGTAAAAAACAAAGACATTACTTTGCCGACAAAGGTCCATCTAGTCAAAGCTATGGTTTTTTACAGTAGCCATTTATGAATGTGAGAGTTGGACTATAAAGAAAGCTGAGCACCAAAGAATTGATGCATTTGATCTGTGATGTTGGAGAAGACTCTTGAGAGCCCCTTGGACTGTAAGAAGATCAAACCAGTCCATCCAAAAGGAAATCAGTCCTGAATATTCTTTGGAAGGATTGATACTGAAGCTGAAGCTCCAATACTTTGACTACCTGATGCAAAGCACTGACTTATTGGAAAAGACCATGATGCTGGAGACGACTGAAGGCAGGAGAAGGGGACAACAGAGGATGAAATGGTTTGACGGCATCATCAACTCGATGGACATGAGTTTGAGCAAGCTCAGGGAATTGGTGATGGATAGGGAAGCCTGGAGATCTGCAGTCCATGGGGTAGCAAAGAGACAGACACGACTGAGTGACTGAACTGAACTGAACTGATCATTCTGTTCCCCTAATATAGCTACTAGTCTGTGTGTGATTTGAAGACATTTTCACTGCATGAACAAATGTATGCTGACTTGTCTTATTTTTGTAAACCAAATGGACTAAAATTATATTTTGTATACATGTATATGTGCTAAAGTATGATTGATATAAGTGTTTATTTTTCTGTGAGAAGAGAGATTTTATCATACATATTTATGCTAAACTTGATTGATTTCTCTTTTCCCCCAAAATACATTATGGAAAATTCTCAAGTCAGAACATGCATAGTGCTATCATTTTTTAAAAAGTTTCCTACTGTTCCACAGTATGATATCTCATAAGTCATTTACATATCCATATTTTTTGTTTTTCAAGCTAGGTTTTCACACCTTTATACACATATATATATATATATTATTAGCTTAGGTATTTAGGTATCTAAATTCTATATCATTACCACTTCTGTTTAATTTTCCTAGAAATTCAAGCTTAGAGCTATGTCTAGTATATTTAATCACTGGAATACTGTATATTTTTCTCTATTATCTGGACAAAATAAGATACGAAGGACTTGAAAAAAATACTATATCCAATTACTTCTCAAACATTTCATGCTGTATATTTTGGTGGGTAAAAAAGAAGGTCTGAAGTCAAATGGCTGAGTTTAAAATACCCTGAAGACCATACTTAAGTATGTAAAAGTTTAATAAACTCAAGTTTCCAGTTACTCTGGCCAAAAGTTTATGTCTAAGAAATATTAACTGACCATCTTAAAAGTAAATCCTAAATGTTGGGCTAGGTGGTTAGGCAAAGCATTCCTCCAAGGACTCTAAGGAAAACTCACTGATAGAGTCAGTGTGAGTGGGGTCATCCATGTAACAGCAGATATATTTTCATCCCATTCTGCTTATCCCTCTTGGCACTAAAGAGATCCCTGCTCACAGAAATTTTCCAGCTGGGCAGAGGAGACAAGCATCTGGCTGAGAAATAACACCGTAACTCAGAGCAACTTTTGGCTTTCTACATTGATCTTATCAAATTTCAACTTTTTCTTCTGGAAAATTGATTCATGAAGAGAAGAAAAAATAATTGTGGTGCAATGACTAAAGCTAAAAGGCTTCAGATGTCATCTAGGTGGGAAGCACATTTCACCATCAAATGGAGATGTGGACTGGCATGGGAGGCCTTCCTGGGCTCATCAGATACCAGGATAACCTCTCTCCTCCCTTCCATCAAAAAAAAAAAAATCAAAATATCTGTACTATACCTTTATAACTTGCATATTTTATGAAAAAGATAAAATCGGTTATCATTTGATATAGATACAGGCTAGCTGAGAATCTCCTAACAAACAGAGTTCAGTGAAAATAAAATTGACTGCTAGAATACCAAAGATTAAATAACTTTAGGAGTGCAAACGGAAGTGTGACGCAGTGTCCACATTACCAGGGGTAGATATTCTGTGCAGGAAGCAGAGAAGTATTTTTCATAGTTTCCAACAAAAATGAAGAAAAATTGTGACCCGATCAGAACTGCTTTTCCTACTTACAACTGTGAACAAAAATAACAAAACAGACAGAACAGAACTCTGGAGGCAATAGGGATCAATATTCATATAACAGGGTTCAATACTGGAAGAATATGCCAAAAAATAATAGATGTCTTTTAAAAAATACACATTCAGTCATAGAATAACTAAAAGCCTATGTGAAGGTTTGTAAAGTGACTATAAAGCAAACTTCAGTGGGTTTTATATTTTTTTTATTTGCAAGAAAACCTACTTAAATTTGGTTCAGGACTTGGAGAATGACGAAAGGGAGAACACCAACAAAACTCTTTTGAATAGTTTTTATTTCTCTAAAAATATTTATAATTTAAAATGACTCATGAAGGTACAAACTTACAGCCAACACCACCTGGAATAGTAATAAAAATGTGTATATAAAATCTCTATACTTCCTTCAAATTCTTTAATCACATCTGTTCTAAATTAATAGAACCATGCTAGATAAAAACTTTTTGTGTCATCAAGATCCTTTTAAAAATTGATAAAAACCTATTAATCATCTCCACAGGAAAAAAGAATATACATACAGTATACTGTATATTATTTCAGAGGGATTGCTAATAATCTTATATAAAGCTTACTCTTTGATCCCAATTTAAGAAATTCTAGTCTAAAAGAATGACCCTAACTAAATAAAATGAGATCAACTGAGAGTTTCTAGGAAACCATCCCAGGAAAAATCTAGTTCATGCCACTGTCACCATGAACATGAACACATTCATTGGGCATTGGATGGGGTGGGATGGTGAGGACTGACCAGAGCACAGAGCGTCAGCATGTCTCAACTCATGGTCCAGAAATGGCTCTGGAACACTCTTGCTCTATCTTTCCTTTGCTCTTTCAAGCCCCTATAACTCATCCATTAGGAAGCCCCACAGAATGCCTTCTGAATAGAATGAGAAAAGGCCCTTCATTCATTATATAAAACACAACAAGAAAAGAGAATAACCCAAAACACTAGAGATTCTACAAACTCAGTAAAACCAACTTGCTTTTTGCAAACTACTTTTATAAAAGCCTTTTAAGCATCAGGATATATTTATTTAACTGCTGCATGTCAATGTTGAATAGTTTGAATAACAAGTATAACCAAATTTTAAGAAATTGAAAAGTCTTGGCTCTTTTGTAAAGTAAGATCTTGACCCTAAAAGTTATCTTATATAACTCCACAGTTACCAAAGCACAAATATGAGTGTCCCAATCTTACAAGCCATCTCGAATTCTCCCCAGTTAAAACACAGAGTAAAAATCTCCTGTCATGTTTGATAGCGAAGTGTCTGTTACATCAAGTTTATCAAAACAAATATAAAGGAGAAGACCGAGTTTGATTCAACTGTGGTCATGTTTCACAACTGATTGCAACAGTGACTACCACAAGTATGCATTTATATGTATACAGCTTACAAATGATAACTACACAATGGAGCATAAGATTAGATGAGGCTGAAATAGTTTATCTGTAATTCACTTACCATATTCTGTATTTCATTCTCTTCACTTTTCAGATCTCAACATTAAGAGTTTTCTTTCTCAAAAGCAGCCACAAACTCCTGAAAAGTAGTTTTATGTTATAAAAGATTATACTTATACATATTCATACAAATATTTATCCAAACAATGATGTTTTTAAGAACTATTTTTAATATTTATTAAGAGATCTGGAAACAATACACAAATTAGTATACTATTTCTAAGAACACTAAATTGTTATCAAATGCTCTCAAGACATCAAAATGTTACAGATTTACCATTGAAAAGTGTTCAATTTGGATTTATTCTTTTGTCCCTAGGCTAACAACTGGTGGTGGTGTTGTTTTATAAAGTACCCATTTGAGGTGCTAATAGGTCCTAATTAGATAAATTAAACAAACATAGCATCAAGTCTCAAAAATGAAATGTCAGAACACATACCTTTTTGATCTGCAGACCACTAAGGGAATAAGAGTAAACTGCAAGTATGTGATTGTGTTTCCCACCTCAGTACACTGTGTTTGATAAAAAGAATGTTAATTTAGTAACTGCCCAAGATATTGCTCTGAGTGATTGAGATGTTTTCTAGGGAATTCTAGCTGCTTTCACTCTAATTTTCTATGTCCCTATTATGGATGAATGAATGAGTGAAAAAGAAATACTAATGCCTCCATGTTACAGTGTGACATTATCATATCTGAGAGGAGCATGCTGTTTGCCTGGCTGGCTAAACAAAATTAAACAAAACAAATAACCAAAACTACAACAAGAAGCCAGGAGTGATTCATTTCCAGTCAGTTCAACAAATCTATACATAAGTAAGGCCCTGGGCTACCTTATGAGGACCACAAATATCACTTGAAGGATTTATACTCCAATGAAGAAATACTGACAAGTCTAAAACTAATGATAAAACATAAAACAATAAAGTTAATTATAAACACAAGAATCTTAAATTATTATTGAATTTATAAAGCAGGCAGCACTGATGTAGAGTTTGAACTGCACCTGAAAAAAAGTCTGTACAAACATGAAAGGAGAGAAGAACCATCTAGATAGAGAGAATAGTATAGATTAGGAGGCAGCAGACAACATGTGATGGGAGAACTTAATGAGTGGATTTAATCTCAGCCTAAGTTTAGTAGGAGGTTAGAAGACATAAGAAGTTCATGTTAAAAGGGAAATCAGTGACTTTTGTTTGAGAATGAATTGAGTTGGGTGTATCTATGTGAAATTACGATCAGGATGGATATCCAAATTAAAGATTGTGTCACTTGCACAAAGGGGAGAAATAAAGTTCTGGGAGCCTTTGAGACAGTCCAGAGAATATGCACCGTATGATTAAAGAGTAAACCTATGGAATACCTCTGTGTAAATGCAAGTAAGCGGAAGAGAATAAGAGGAAGCATTCTGGGACATAGTGGGAGAGCCAAGAAAGAATGTATCTCAGATATTATGAGAAGGTAAACATTTCATGAAAGAAGAGAGTAGCCAACATTGTTAAAGGATGCACATGAGCAGCAGACTTAGCTTTTAGAAAGTCATCTGCCATATTTAAAAGAGCAATTTCAGTGAAGTGGTACAGAGGGAAACCAGGCTAGAGTAAATTGGCCAATGCAGGGATTGGTCAAAATGAGTGGAGGAGTTACCCAAAAAGCAGGGTGGAAAAGTTTTCCAGAGTGTAGGGAACATTAGAAAAGAAGGAGGGACATGTATTACAAAAATATTTAGCCATATGAATTTAAAACAGCACATTTTAGGTGTGACTTTGATATTCATTGAAGAGGTACATCAATCAAGCCTAAAATTTTCCAATCAGGACAATGAATGGATCACTTCAAACAGTTACATTTCAATATCTTGACTTGTCTGATACTATCTACCTATTGATTACTAAGAAAGAAAATGCATAATGTGTATGACTTTAAAAAAACTTTCATATTGAACAAACATATAAGTGTTTCAAAGGAATTATACAGGAAAATTCACCTGCAAAGAAGAAAAATAAGACTTTTCTGCCTTTAAAAAAAAAAATCTCTAAAATATTCATTCTTATACCATGGAAAATAAGTCTATGATTCAGCAAAGCATTTGGAGAAACAAATGTTTTCCACTCAAATAATCCTCAGAAAAGACTATGAATATATTTCTCAAAGGATATAGTCACTGCTTACATATCAGACAACCTGAAATTCACATTCTGAAAAACCACTGGTGCAGAATGTTTTAAGATCATGATGTTAACGCGTAAAGAAAGACTGAGGATATGTCAGATTGGAGGAGAGCAAGGTGATTTAAAGATCAGACCCTGAACCACGAAAAACAACCTGAGTGAAACAACTAAAGAAACATGACTAAGCCTATAGAGCATGTAACAGAATTGCTTCAGTGCTAATTTTCTAGTATTACTAATTGTATCCTGATTATGTCAGATGTTAACATTTGGGAAACTGGTAGGAAATTATAAGGAAATTCTGCAATATTTTTCAAGCAGTTTTGTAAGTCTGAAATTATTTAAAAGTAAAAAGTTAAAAAGAAGAGAGTATTGGTTTTGGCTGCACCACACAGCTTATGGGATCTTATTCCCCAACCAGGGATTGAACCCAGGCCCTCGGCAGTGAAAAAATCTACAGTCCTAACCACTGCACTACCAGAGAATTCCCTAAGAAAAGAACAATTTCTAACCACTAAAAGAAATGAGTGAAGAACCACATCTGGAGGGAATAAAAAAACAAAATTTGACTATATAGTTGTGTGTATCATATTACCTTTTCATTTTATTAAAAAATTTCAACCAGCTGTAAAAGGTCCAGAATTAAGTGACCTACTGAGTGAATTAAGAAAATATACAAAAAATGCTTGGGTCCTCAAGAAAGAAATACCTGTTCACATGTGAACCGACCTGTGTATTTCAGTAAAAGACTTATAAACAGAAACTCAGAAGGTGATTTTCAATCTGAGTTTTCATGTGACTTTCCTAATGTAAAAAAAGATTATCAAGGCCAGTTTTGAGGTTGTCATGTCACCCAATTTTGAGTAACTACTCTGTGCAAGACATTCTTTTTCATAAGTAAAACATGCTCTCTGATTACTAAAAGTGCCTTATCAATGTTGGTTGACTATTACACATTTCTCAGTAACAGTATTTCATAGAATGTGTTATAACAAAGAGGCAAGCAAAATCCTTGGGACAAAGGAAGAAAAGAATCATTGGGATGACCTCATAGAGGCTTGGACAAATAGTTTTCCATCAAGAAGAAAATGGGGAAAGGTAATAGGCAAGGAAGTTTGAAGACAGCAGAGAATTCTGATGAGTGGAGGCTGAGGCATAAAGGACCAAAGGCATTATAGGGAAGAGAAAAAGCCTAAGCAAAGTCATGGGGAAGAAAATGCCCCAATCGCTTTGATTGTCTAATTCAAGTGAGAAGTGAAAGAGCTCCACAGCTGGAATTTCACTGAGTGACAGAATGTGAACAAGTAAATTTGGGCTTGAAGAGCCTTGGAGCTCCCAGAAAATTATGTGCTGCAAGTAAGTACTAATCCTTCTCACATGGAAGGTCAGTTCCATTAAGAATTGCTCAATACAATTCTGTCCCTAAATTCAGTATATTTTCTTAGACTCCAAAACATGAAATATGTATTTTAGTTGCCCACTCCAAAGTGGTACTGTCAAATTCCAAAGATGTTGGATTTCTAAATATATTGAGTCTGTTGTTCTCAAAATGTGCTAAGTCACTTCAGTCATGGCTGACTCTTTGTGATGCTATGGACCTTAGCCCACCAGAATACTCTGTCCATGGGATTCTCCAGGCAAGAATACTGGAGTGGGTTGTCATTTCCTTCTCCAGTGCATCTTCTGGACCCAGGGGTCAAACCCGTGTCTCTTAGTCCCCTGCATTAGCAGGCAGCTTCTTTACCATTAGCACCACCTGAATAGTCAATTACTAATCACTGCTGACTTCTAAAAGATCAATAATTCAGAAGTGTCCAACAGGTTCCTGGGCCAGTACCAAGCTGGTCACTGAGTTTTACAAAACTGAAAACCTCTTTGTTAATCGGATATGGATTTTATTCCAGCAGCACCTAAAATGCTCAGGTATTTTAGTATCATTTGTTCTGTGAGACATTAGTTCCAGAAGATGTTAACTGGTCTGATACGAAAAAAGCATTCCCTCAGCAAATAAATTTGGTAAACTTTGGATTAAGGAAGGTGAATCAGATTTCTTTGCTACAGGAGTTATCAGAAACTTGAAAATTCTAATGAAAATATGGCATTTAAAAAGAGGGAAATAAGATGTGTCATTACACAAATCCAATAGAAATCTAAAGTAGAAGTGTTCTACATTTGAAAACTGTACCAGAGGCATCTCTGCTTGGCCTAATTTCAAGCCTATGGTACATTAGACACAATGACTTAATGATATGTCTATGAGAAAAGATGAGTTTTTTGCCAAATTAGTTTGATTTCTGATACTTGCAGTTTATTCTAATTTCAACTTTTAAGTTAATATCATTTATTGGAAATTTTCTTTCCTTGGGAAAATGTCTCTTCTTTTAAAATAGAAATTAGTGGGGGAAAATCATGAACCAACATCCTTTCTTCTTTGGTGGAAAGCTAATTTCTAATGGGAACTCTGAATTGTGTTGATCTTATGGTTACATCATTTGAAATGGTCATTTCAATGATATGTTGATACTAAAATCAAAGAAAGACTGCGACAGAAATCAAGAGCATAAGCCACTATATAAATTTCAAAGAAATTAAAATCTAAGAACTCTAGTAGCAGTTTGGAAATATTTATGTACTGTGAAGGGCTTCCCAGGGGGTGCTAGTGGTAAAGAGTCCACCTGCTAATGAAGGATACACAACAGACGTGGGTTCGATCCCTGGATTGGGAAGATCTCCTGGAGAAGGAAATGGCAACCCACTCCAGTAGGCTTGCCTGGAAAATTCCACAGAGAAGCCTGATGAGCTTTAGTCCATGGGGTTGCAAAGAATTGGATATGACTGAGCAGCTGAGCACGCATGCACATGCACTGTGAAAATAAACAAACTTCATTCAAATTGGAGCCTGGAAGCCCTGAAAAGGGTGCTGCCATGCATATAACTCACTCCAGCCTGCAGATCCCAGCAGGAAGAAAGATTTCCTGACCCAGAACAGCAAACTGGCCCCCCCCCTACAGCCAATGAAGAACCACCACAGCCTCCTCAATCTACCCCTTTCTTCTACAAAAGCAAGCCCCTCTCCTCTGTTCTCCAGACCTGCCTATAGTTTACCAAACATTGCTTGTCCTGAAGTGCAGTTCTCTTCTTTCCGCACATACACTCATTTTGCTGGTAAAAATAACAGTCAAATTTATTTGAAGATCAATATTACCTCACGGACCCCTATGTTCTACTACAGGCAGTCATAACATGTTACATGCATAAAATATACGTATATAACATCAATACTTTGGTACTGGTTGCTGCCGCCAAGTCACTTCAGTCGTGTCTGACTCTGTGCAACCCCATAGACGGCAGCCCACCAGGCTTCCCTGTTCCTGGGATTCTCCAGGCAAGAACACTGGAATGGGCTGCCATTTCCTTCTCCAATGTGTGAAAGTGAAGTCACTCAGTCATGTCTGACTCTTAGCAATCCCATGGACTGCAGCCTACTAGGCTTCTCCGTCCATGGGTTTTTCCAGGCAAGAGTACTGGAGTGAGGTGCCATTGCCTTTAGTAACTTCAAATATTTGGATCTTGAGAAGAGTCAAAATTTCTATGCAGGTTCACTTGAGAAGTGAAAGCATATGAATATTGGCATTAGGTTCTGGATTAGCAGAAAGGATGTGTGCCTACTCAGTCACTCAGCCTTGTCCAACTCTTTGCTACCCCATGGATTATAAGTCACCAGTCTCCTCTGTCCATGGAATTCTCCAGGCAAAAATACTGGAGTGGGTTGCCATTTCCTTCTCCAGCAGAAAGGATGATACTTGATCAAAAACACTATGTCATTTCACAATATCAATTTATAGTCATCAGATTGTTTGAGAACAAAGTACGTTGTGGTTGCAGCAGGGTTTGAAATTAAAGCTGTTTTTCATATCTACCATTATATTTCTTCATCAGATGTACATTAATTAAGGGACTTTTTGTGCTTTAATTAGTCTACTTACATAATCATAATTATTTTTTATTTATAGTCACTTTAACAAAAAGTAAGATTACCTTTTCTCAAGTGGTTGATCAGGATTGTCAACCTATATAACCTTTGACACTATATACCCTTCAAAAAAGCATACTGTATACTTTAATATAATTTTTCCTTGGGAGAATTTATAGCTTTTTTAAAAAGCAAACTTTTTCCTATAATCAGGTCCTCCCATACAAATTATAATTTACTTAATTGGAACAGCTTCCTCTATTTAAAAAGTTAAATGTTTTAGAATTATCTGAATCTTGAGGCAAATGCTGGATTCGATTCTTCTTGCTTCTAAGAAGAATGCATTTAATGTCACTCCAACTCTCTCCAGGTTGCTATTCCATGTTGTCTTCTATTTTGTTTTTCTCACCATTTTAGTTAATCTTCACTATCCAGGATACCAAGCAAATGCATGAGCAATATTATTTCATAATAACTAGAAAAAGCTTTCAATAAAAGTTTGATCGTAGGGGTATAGTAATACTTTATTTCAAAATCTTGGAATTCTTAAATAAATATTATTTAGAAAACTTCCCCGGTGGCTCACACAGTAAAGAATCCACCTTCAATGTGGAAGACATGAACTGCCAGCTCTCAGGAAAGTAACTGACACATGATAGTTGCTCAATAAATTAGACAAACGAAAGAGCTCCATCAAAAAAAATTATGTTCTATGAACACAGATAAATCTGCCAGTGGGTGTACTTTGTCAAATAATGATCTTCTCAAAATCCTTTAACACTTCAACAACAATGAATAAATGCTGATGAGCAGATGATAGAATATTTAGAAATTTGTTGTTGTTGCTTAGTGGCTTATTCATGTCTGACTCTTTCGTGACCCGCATGGACTATAGCCCACCAGGCTCCTCTGTCCATGAGATTATCCAGTCAAGAACACTGGAGTGGATTGTTGGGCCCTCCCCCAGGGGATCTTCCCAACCTACGAATTGAACCCACTTCTCTTGTGTCTCCTGCACTGTCAGGCACGTTCTTCACCACTAGAGCACCGAAAAATTGATGCCTCTAAACTGTGGTGTTGGAGAAGACTCTTGAGAGTCCCTTGGACTGCAAGGAGATCTAACCAGTCCATCCTAAAGGAAATTAGTCCTGAATATTCATTGGAAGGACTGATGCTGAAGCTGAAATTCCCATACTTTGGCCACCTGATTCGAAGAACTGACTCTTTTGAAAAGACCCTCATCCTGGGAAAGATTGAAGGCGGGAGGAGAAGGGGAAGACAGTGGATGAGATGGTAGGATGGCATCATCAACTCAATGGACCTGAGTTTGACTAAATTCCAGGAGTTGATGATGGACAGGGAAGCCTGGCGTGCTGCAGTCCGTGGTGTTGAAAAGAGTTGGGCACCACTGAGTGACTGAACTGAACTGAGGGCCACCAGAGAAACCCAATTAGCTCTTTAGGATGACACTAAGGTAACAATCAAAAGAGACTAGCATAGTAAGCACTTACTCTATATTCATATGTCATTTAGAGTATCACAAAGAGATCTAATTTAAAAGTTGAAAGAAAAGTTACGTTTATACAAAGGGTACACATCAATGACTATAAATGCACTGTCCTTTGAAGAAATTTTCAAAGACATTTAATTTTTTTTCATCTATCAACTGTCAAAAAGTTAAGGAACACGACAGACAACATTATTAATATTTTCATGATACCATAATTTATTTCAGTAAGACTTCAATGTCCAACATTTTGAGTTTTTCTAATTTTTCATTATAATTTAGTGTTTAACAATTGTAGGTAAGCTAAATTTACGTGTGATGATCATATCATTAAGAAACTCAGGTTTTTTAACAGAGAAATCAAATTAAAATAGTAAAACACTTATCAGTAGTGAAAATTCCATACCAAAGTGTAAAAGAGAAACCAATACAAAGGCTACTTTTTAATAATGGCTAATCTGAGAAGAGTTATGGTAACTTAGAGGCTTCCCAGTGGTACAGTCATAAGAATCTGCCTGACAATTCAGAAGACAGGAGAGACATGGGTTGGATCTCTATGTTGGGAGATCCCTTGGAGCAGGAATTGCCAACTCACCCCAATATTCTTCCCTGGGAAAATTCCATGGACAGAGGAGCCTAGCTACAGTCCATAGGGTTGCAAAAATTAGAACAACTAAACTCATATGTGCACACTCACATGCACACACTGCAACTTAAAATATATAAAACATCTTGAATGTTATTAAAGTATTGTGTCAAGTATTTAGACATTTTAAGATTTTAAGGTGCTAAGCATTTTAATCAGCATGTTTAAAATTTTCTATTTTTAATTAAAGAATGCATTTTAAAGGTTACTACAGAATGAATAAAGCTATATTGTTTTATGGCATTAAAAAATTAATATACACACATATAATTTCACTTAATGCAAGTTTACTTTTATATCTTTAACATATTGCATTTGAGTTGACTTTCAACATGAAAAAGATTCAAGTCAAACAATCAAAATGTTAGACTAGTGAAGAAAGCTGCTGCTGCTAAGTGACTTCAGTCGTGTCCGACTCTGTGCGACCCCATAGATGGCAGCCCACCAGGCTCCTCTGTCCCTGGCATTCTCCAGGCAAGAACACTGAAGTGGGTTGCCATTTCCTTCTCTAATGCATGAAAGTGAAAAGTGAAAGTGAAGTTGCTCAGTCATGTCCAACTCTTCATGACCCCATGGACTGCAGCCTACCAGGCTCCTTTGTCCATGGCGTTTTCCAGGCAAGAGTACTGGAGTGGGGTGCCATTGCCTTCTCCAGTAGTATAGTTTAAACATGTTTAAATATTAGAACCCTAAGGGCATTTTGATTTTCCACATTGTGGGCAGAAGCTTTACTGTCTGAGCCACCGGGGAAGTCCCCTTAAAAATCCCTGCAGTAATTGAAATTAAAATGAAATATGACACATTAAGTGATGAGTAATCATACCGGAGACATACTATTTTGTCCACTAGAAGAATTTGTGAAGTTTAGTCCTCAAATAGAAAGAACGTATAGCTACTTGAAATAAAGATGTTTAATGTACTTGCTTTTGGAATGACATCACAGTCATCATAAAACAGCTACCTTTTTTTTTCCCTTTAATGCCAAAATATGCTTCTACCAATTAAATCTAAAATCTTCCTAATAATGGAAGGCACTCATTAAATAATGAGAAAAAAAATAAGGAAATGAAAAAGATTACAATGCTTATCTCTGTGTAACTTTAATGTGTGCGTGTGTGATCAGTCAATTAGTTGTGTCTGAATCTCTGCTAACCCATGGACTGTAGACCACCAGATACATATTATTAAAAGTGCTTCCCCACCATAGGTTTTAGAATAGGCTTGATGTGTAAATAGTGATAGTGAAAGCCACTCAGTTGTGTCTAACTCTCTGGGACACATACAGTCCATGGAATTCTCCAGGCCAAAATACTGTAGCGATTTGCCATCCCTTCTTCAGGGGATCTTCCCAATCCAGGAATTAAACCCAGGGATCAAATGTCTCAGACACTGCAGGCAGATTCTTTACCAGCTGAGCCACTAGGGAAACACATGTGTAAATACTTAATGGTAAAACAGTACAGAACTTTGTAAGATTCTTATGGATAAATAATCATTTGGAAGCTACCTGTGTCATGAAGAGATGAGAGGGTCCTTTAGGAGAGAAAGGTGAAGTTAGAAGATAATGTAAAATTTTAGATCACATGTTTGTATTCCAGAAAGAAAAATAAATCTGTCCTAGATAAAATCTGTTCTAATTAGAATACAATTTAAAAAAACTTGGATACCAAAATCCCTGTTCTTGTCCTAATCAGAAAGGTAGCATTTGTAATCTCACATTTTAAAAAATTTCAGTAGAAACAACCTTTGTGTGCATGCTCAGTCAAGTCTGACTCTTTGCAACCCATGGACTATAGCCTGCCAGGCTCCTCTGTCCATAGCATTTCCCAGGCAAGAATACTGGAGTGGGTTGCCATTTCCTCCTCCAGGGGATCTTCCTGAGCCAGGGACTAAAACTGAGTCTCCTGTGTCTCCTCGCATTGGCAGGCGAATTCTTTTCCACTGAGCCACCTGGGAAGCCCCCAAAACGATTTTTAGCCACATACTAAATATTTGTTGGAATACAGAGGAAATTGTTTTCTTCAGTGTATGCTGATCCATCTATTTTGTGGGGGGCAGAAAAGAAGTTCCTTAGAAAGCAAATTATCTATCCCTTGACATTTACTTTTATGATGGAAAAAAGGAGTCCTATGCTTAAAATTTTGCATTTATTTAAAGTTTTACCAGCTATATATTTATTCACCTAGGCTAAACCTCCCCAAAAATCACTTAAAATTTGCTTTTGCTTCAAACGCTCACCAGTTATCCATTTACAATGTGAACTATTTTATGATTTTTTAAAAAACGATGTATAGTGTGATTGACAAATTTAGACAGTGTGTTGAAAAGCAGAGACATTACTCTGCTGACAAGGGTCCATATAATCAAGACTGTGGTCTTCCCAGTGGTTGCTTATGGTTGTGAGAGCTGGACCATAAAGAAGGCAGAATGCCAAAGAATTGGCACCTTTGAACTGTGGTGCCAAGAAGACTCATGAAAATCCCTTGGACAGAAGGAGATCAAACCAGTCAATCTTAAGGGAGATCCAACACTGGAAGGACAGAGGCTGAAGCTGAAGCTCCAGTATTTTGGTCATCTAATGAGCACAGCCAACTCACTGGGAAAGTCCCTGATGCTGGGAAAGATTGTGGGCAGAAGGAGAAGAGTGTATCAAGGATGCAATGGCTGGGTGGCATTACTGAAGTAAGGAACATGAACTTGGGCAAACTGCAGGAGACAGTGATGGACAGGGAGGCCCGGCACGCTGCAGTCCATGGGGTCACAGAGAGTCAGACACAACAGGGTAACTGAGCAAGTAATAGTGTGATTTACAGTTCTGTGTTAGTTTCAAGTGTACAGCAAAGTGATCAGTTATACATATATATTCTTTTTCAGATTCTTTTCCATTACAGGTTATTACAAGATACTGAATAGAGTTCCCTAAGTGATACAGTAGGTCCTTGTTGTTGATCTATTTTATGCACAGTTATGTGTATATGTTCATCCCAAACTCCTCATTTATTCTCCCCCCACCTTTGGAAACCATATGCCTATCTTCTATGTTTGTAAGTCTATTTATATTTTGTAAATAAGTTCATTTGTACCACATTTTAGATTCCGCATATAAGTAATATCAGACAGCATTTGTGTTACTCTATTTAATTTATTGCATTTAGTATAATAATCTCTAGGGGCATCCATGTTGCTTCATATGTCAATATTTTATGTAACATTCCATTATATACATATACCACTTCTTTATCCTTTCTTCCATTAATGGACAATTACTGTGCTTCCAAGTCTTGGCTATTGTAAATAGTGCTGTTATTTAAATCAGGGTACATATAACTTTCCATCTTTGAGCTTTCATGTTTTATGGCTATATTCCCAGCAGTGGGATAGTTGGATCATATGATAAATCTATTTTTATATTTTAAGGAACCTCCATACTGTTCTTCATACTGACTGTACCAATTTATATTCTCATCAATAATGTAGGAAGCTTCTCTTTTCTCTATATCCTCTCCAGGATTAATTATTTGTAGACTTCTTGATGATGGCCCTTCTGACTAGAATGAGGTGATACCTCATTGTAGTTTTGATTTGATTTCTCTGATAAATAGTGAGGGACTTCCCTGGTGGCTTGGTGGTAAAAAATCACCTGCCAGTGCAAGAAATGCAGGGTCAGTCCCTGGGTCAAGAAAGCCGCCTGGAGAGGGAAATGGAAACCCACTCCAGTATTCTTGATTGGGAAAACCCAAGGACAGAGAAGCCTAGCAAGCTACACTACATGGGGCTACAAAAGTCAGACACAATGACTAAACAACCACAATAATTAGCAATGCTGAGCATCTTGTCATGTGCCCATTGGCCATCTATAAGTCTTCAGAAAAATGTCTAGTTAGGGCTTCTGCCCATTTTTTTATTGGGTTGCTTGTTTTTTGATATTGAATTGTACGAGCTGTTTGTATATTTTAGAAATTAACCCCTTGTAGATTGCATTATTTGCAATATTTTCTCCCAGTCCATAAGTTGTCTTACAATGTGTCCTTTTAAAATAAAATATTTAAGAAACATTTTATAGACTATTTTAATATAAATTAATGAAAATACCATCTATACCTTGTATATTTTTCAGATAACTGGAATCAAAACCCTCAGTGAAAGTATATCCTTGGAAATAAATATATTTAGTAAAGGTAAACTACCAATTTATCCTAAAAAGCACTATATGAACAAAGGATGAGTATACATAACTATTAGGGCTTCCCAGGTGGCACTAGTGGTAAAGAATCTGCCTGCCAATGCAGGAGAGGTAAGAGACACAAGTTCAATCCTCGGGTCAGGAAGATCCCTTGGAGGAGGGCATGGCAACCCACTCTAGTATTGTTGCCTGGAGAATCCCGTGGACAGAGGAGCCTGGAGGGTTATATTCCATAGTGTCACAAAGAGTTGGACACAACTGAAGCAACTTAGCATGCACATACACATTACTACTAATAACTTTCTCCTAACCAAATGTTCTAAATTCTCTGTAGCCAAAGTCTTGATTCAGGGGAAAAAATTAAAAAGAGCCTTTCAAAATTTCTCCACTACTATACTGTTCAGCGGCATTATCCTAAAAACACTAAATTTTAATTTGCAATATATAAAAGGATTATTATACTGTGGAAGAATTCTCCATAATTAGAGAAAATGAGTATTTGGGGAAGAGGCTAACATTTGCAAACAATAAAACTGTGGATTTTCTCATGTTGAAACAACATCAAAGTAATGAGCCTCTTTGTCACGTGGGTGCCAAAGGTTCAAAAGTGTAAGTCCAAATGTCCTAATGAGACCACCTGGCATTTATTTCTTTTAATGTCTCTTGCTTAAGACATGGCAGCAATCACGCATGGAGTATGCAATTCACTCCACTTTAAGAACCCCATCTTGTAGCAATTGTTCTTTTTAAAGAGAAGTGTCTTTAGTTACAGAAATGGGCATGGTTTTAGAGCAGAAAAGATTAGCAACAAAGGATAGCCATGTCCTCTGAACTGACACTGATTTCAGCTTAGAAACTAGAGTTTCGTTTTTAAATTAAAGGGCTCAGTGTTAAAGAATCTGCCTGCAAGTGCAGGAGATGAAGAAGTGGGTTCGATCCCTGGATCAGAAAGATCCCCTGAAGAAGGAAACGGCAACCTACTCCAGTATCCTTGCCCGGGAAATCCCATGGACAGAAGAGCCTGGCAGGCTACAGTGCTCAGGGTCACAAAGAGTCGCACAGGACTGAGTGAGTGAGCACACACACAGCACACACAATTAATCAACAGTTATTCCCCCAAATTAGGATTGTTTAACAACAATAAAAATTCAGTTTTAAAGATGAAAACTTTAAAATATTATTTTTGATGCATCAAATTACTCAGCACAACATACTTAGAATACTTTACTAGGTATCGTTTGGTTTCTATATTATATTCTTAGGTATAAAATACTTACAACAGTGCCTAAATTGTATTAAGCCAATATTTTTATTGCCATTTTTGACAGATAATATCTAATTGAGAGTATTTCAATAAAAATTCGGAGAGTAAAACTTATAGTCAGGTTAGATTTTTCAAGTTAAACTAGTTGAATACACATTTATATGGACATGAATATTCCACATGTAGAGGCTATTTATGCTCCAATTATTTCCTTAGTAATGGGGGAAGATTTTTCACTTAGATCACAGAGAAATTTTCCCTCTAATTTTCAAGGCAGTTATGAAGTATGCCCTCTCATGTCTGTTATCACTTCTGCCTCATGGCTCCAACAGATGCTATAAAAAGTTAGTTAGTAGCTCTGAAAAAGAGACAGTCCTCTTTAAATTGCACATAAATGGATTTTTTCCAGTAGTTAGTAGGAATCAAAAAACTCAAACAAAGTACAATGAATATGTTTTAAGCAACTGCACTCAGACTTTTCTGTAATTAATATATCAAATTCATCAACTTTTATGTAAGCAAATGGTCAGTTCATTGGAAATTGCCATAGGACAAGAACTAGCATTAGGCTTAGAAAGAGGACCATCTGGGAACACAGAAACCAGAAAATGAAACTAGGTTTCATATAGGTATATAGAAAATAATGCTGTGTGTATATGTATGTTTGTGTGTGTGTATGTGTGTGTGTGTGTGTTAGCAGCTCCTGGCTAAATGTTTCATCAATATTCTAAATGGATGAATTAGTAGTAAAATTAGGTCTACACAGAGGATTGTTGTTGTTTAGTGGCTAAAGCATGTTGGACTCTTGGCAACTCCATGGACTGTAGCCTGCCAGGCTTCTCCGTCCATGGGATTTCCCAGGCAAGAATACTGGAGTGGGTTTCTATATTCTTCTTCAGGGGATCGTCCCGACCCAGGGATAGAACCCATGTCTTCTACATTGCAGGCAAGATTCTCTACCACTGATCCACCAGGGAAGACCACACAAAGGGTATGCAGTTTTAAATTAGTTTTAATTAAAGAAGGTTCACGTATGGTTTAATTTGACTATTTAGAAAACTTTAATGTCTTCCATTGTTTTTGTTTTTGTTTTTTTCCAACAATTTTTTTTCTTTTGCAAACAAATCCATCTCAATGACATTTTCTATACTGGGGCTCTGAGCATTTGGATGAAGTAAAAAATAAATAAATAAATTCTTACAGATGCTGGCAGAACAAACAGGATTCCTGGGTAAGTACGCCACATGTTCCACAAGAACTTCTAACTCAACAGTATTTCAACAAAAGTATGTCTTCATCAGACAGTATTACCAAGGACAGTTTTCATTAATAAGGTTGGAGGAATTAAAGTACACCTTCTCTAGGATGCGCATAAAATGAATCACCCTAAAAATAAATAGAAAACAAAAATACAAAGATAGAAGATATATACAGAACTATTAAAATCTCTGCAAGCGCTTTTCAATAATAAATTATTATTTTATAAGCTATTATCTTTTGTCTAATGGATAAAAGAAAATAGAAGAAGCCAAGAGAAATAATATATAATAGCTGAGAGAACAGTGATATTCTAGGAAAAGTATTTAAAATTAGTAATCAAGAATTGGAGGCAGAAGCAGAAACAGCTATTCTGAGCTGCATTCCTAAGAGCCTGATTAAACCAATACAGTACTGTAAAGTAAAATAAAGTAAAATTTAAGAAAGAAAAAAAAAAGAAAATCTTGAATTTTGGCATCTAACGGAAGGAAAGTCTTCTTCTGGTGCTGCCCAGCTCCTCCTGCCACACATAGGAAGGATCAGCATAACTCCTTTCTGGAAAGATTTCTGCAACTTTTCCAAGCTAGTTAATAGCTCTTGCACAATATGTTCAAGAATTTGGGTCATATGTCTGGATTGTAATTATTTATTTCTCTTTCTCCTAAACCAGAATTTGAGCCTTCTCAGGGTTAGAGTAATATTTTAGTCATCTTGGTATTTCCCAAGCCTGACAACACTACCTAGAG
The DNA here is from genome assembly GCF_001704415.2 of Capra hircus. Classification (NCBI taxonomy): domain Eukaryota; kingdom Metazoa; phylum Chordata; class Mammalia; order Artiodactyla; family Bovidae; genus Capra; species Capra hircus. Next base: position 19,235,834 of record NC_030808.1, read on the forward strand.
TTATAATTACATTACCTATAATTATAATAACATTATTACCTTATAATACAGCCTCCACTAAAGTATTTCCTGTTGTTAGCGCCACTAAGATCTGTGCGTTTATTCAATATTTATCTCAGTATTTATGTTAGAATTATATGCTTTGTTTTCAGATTTACTGCAACCTTTTTAGGCTATATCTGAACTATAAAAAAGGGAGCACAGTCTGGTGTTTTGTGACATCCTGGAGGGGTGGAACAGCAGTGGTGTAGGAGGCTCAAGACAGAGGGGATATATATATAAAATTAGGACTAATTCACATTGATATACAGCAGAAACCAGCACAAAATTGTAAAGCAATTATCCTCCAATTTAAAAGAAAGCTTCTATGTAAAATTTTAAAATAAAAATGGGAAATACACTACATAATAAAAAAGGTCCTTTTAATTCCTGACCTCTTCCTAATAGGTGGAAGAACCCAGATTTTGCCTATAAAATTTATTTCATTTTTTAAGCCACACTTCTTGGCTTCATGTTATCCAGTCTCTCCATACTAAGTATTCACAGCCTAATGTATCCAGAAATTATTATATCCTTCTTTATTATCACTTAGTCTTTAAAATGTTCCAATTTACAGTTCTAAGTAATACAAAATGGGCAGGCTGTTACAATTCTGTCATCGAATCAAAAACTTAAGCACAAGTTAGACTGTGGGAGGGGAGGCTCAAACAGCTGTTCACCTAACAAAAACTTAAATATAAACTTGTGTATTTGCATTGTGGTGTGTGTGTGCTCACACATATGTATTTGTATATGCATTTTTGTGGATGTGCATATATATACACACCCATATATCTATCATGTACGTGCATATAACCACCACAAAGAATGCTAACTGCTACACAGGTATTTTATATGAGCCAATGGTTTTCTTTCTCTGAAGTTAGGCGAGACACCAGTGTGATAGGAACATAGCTTTAGTTCACCACCTGGAAGGACATTTAAATCTAAAAGCAGGGTCACAAGAAGGGGAAATGGGATAATACAAAGGACTATTTTCCTGAAGAAGGTAACAGCGTATAAAAAAGCCAAAAGCATAAGCGGAACTTGATCTAGTGGGATTATTATTATTATTTTTTTAATTCCATATTCTTGACTCCCAGATGGAGGGGAAGGTGGAGGGAAAGTGGTGAGAGGTTGAGAAGGCCCCAGACTGTTGATGCTGGCCTGCTTCCGTCTTTTGGACACTGTGGCTTTCTCAGAGGTGGTGAAGGAGGAAACCCACTAAGGAGCAGGAATGGAAAGCAGTCAAGTCCCGCAAAGCCCGAGCTCCTCAGAGGTGGTGGTGGCAGGTCACCATCTGCGGGCCCCGCGGTTACAGCCTTGGGATGACAATCTTGATCCACACCCAAGCTCAGAAAGCTGCTCTGGTAAAGGCTATGACAGGATGGTCGTGCAATGCAAACGGCAGCCTCCTGAGGTTTCGGCCATGAACACCAAATAAAGAGGGGAAAGTTCTCTTGTCTGTTTACCAATTTTTTTTTTCTTAAAATAACCAGTTTCTTCATCCTCAGAACTAATGGCTCATGGCAGTTTTAAACCACGTATCCGTTTGAAATTCAGAGTTTAGTCTAAATGGCTAGGGGGCAACCCTATTTAGCAGCACAAATTATGTCTAAATATGGAAAAAGACAGGTAGTCAGTGTAGAAAATTATACTGAAAGATCATTTTTTTCTTCCCTTTGTGCTGACAGAACTGGTGCTTTGAAAGTGAGAATGAGCTGGACAGTTATCAGGGAAAGTTTGTTCCAGGAGAAGAAAAAGAAGACAGGGCACCTGAAAGCTCTTTAGAGCAGAGGAACAGCCTCATCTTCACTCTGCTCAGTTCTATTCTGAGCTGTTTGTTAGTTCATATTTCACAGATGCTCCAATAAAATAAAGGTTAAAAAATGTGAATATAATCCCTGATGCTGGTTTTGTGACATTCAGCAATATAGTATAGGTGGCTCCTAGATTTCCACAGCTAGTATTTGTTATCAGAAGAATATGGGGTAAGCTGTCTGAAGTCCCTAGGATCCCCTTTGTCTCATCTATAAAATGTGGATGGTGATGATTCCAACCACTCATGTCTCTTAGAAGACTTTGATGGGAATCTGCAAATGTAAAGATGAAAATGTGGTACAGTGGATATATGCTGTTATTTGGAAGGGAGAGTTTTATTTGAAATTTTTAACGAATCATGAGCTTAACTCCAAAACAGTTATATGGACTTAGAAAAGGAGAAAAGTGGAAGATAATTTAGATTGCAGTATTAAATAGAAATAGCTTGCAACCAAGAGGAGAGCATGGCAACCCACTCCAGTATTCCTGCCTGGAGAATCCCATGGGCAGAAGAGTCCATAGTCCATGGTGTTGCAAAGAGTCAAGCATGACTGAAGACACTTAGCACACATGCAACATGCAGCCAAAGATAGGAATGATTTAGTCATGTCTGGTATAGCGTCAACTGTTGCTGATAAAACTGTCAAGAAGGCGAATGTGACATAATATGAGGTTCAAGCCTTACGCTACTTCAAAAATTGAAAACACAAGTTCTCAGACGTCAGTTTAATCTGATGTGATGTTTTCACAGAAAGGGGTTAAAATATAACTGCTTTGGTTGCCTGGAATATGGAATCATCACAACTGACAAAGATGTAGGAGGAATAGTTAGGATACGTGTTGAAATCTGAGGCTGGGGCTTAAGGCAGATGCTTGTTCTTTCAGTTACAAATGAGGCAGAACAACAAACAAAGGACAGAAGACCAAATATCAGAGCTAAGAGGAGAGTCTACTTCTAGAGAAAGACCAGAATGTCAATTACTATCTCAGAAGTACCCCTCAGGCTTATGACACAATCATCTGGCCCACAAAACACAGATACATCTCCAGTGAGACCTCATACTACGTGTGGCAGTAGCTAGATGGAAAAGTCCCTTGATGCACACTGAATACAGGCTAAGACATTTTCCAGGTAGAAAGAAACTTTCTTCCACTGTCCTGGTTTCTCACAGTAGTTGCTCTTTCCCACTCATTTAATCAGATGAGCAGCCCCTCTACAACAGCTCTAGAGGGGCTCTGCCTAAGGGCCATTTCCCCTAAACGCATCCTTCTCTCCACTGCCAAAACCTAAGGAAACACAGTCCTAGTTACCTCTTGGCAGCTGTGATGGCCCTGGAACAGGAACCTATGAGACAGCAGGAAAGGGTCCCTTACTCTTTGGGGAATACCGACTATCAGTGCAGAAGTCTATGTTTATTCCCCACTCTCCACTTTTGCGGCCACTGCATTTTTTAATTTTTTAATTCATTCGCAAAAGGTTTATTAAGCATCTATTCTGTGTCAGGCTACATAATAAATGATGATGGACTATCTCCATCTTCATGTTCATCACAGTCATTTGCTTTACAGAACTAAAAGACTGGTGAAATGGTCAAGATGCCAGGGTTTACAAACAGCCACCCTGCAGACTCCATTAGCTCCATTCAGACTGTATAAACATTTCTATCTCAGGCATTTCTAGGAGAGAGTCTGGTTAAAGGGAAAGACACATGCTTCTAGAGCTTCTAAGACATGCCCACGATCACACAGTCTTGAATAGAAAAGCTGACCAGATCGGTCCCAGATGCGGCACTATCATCTAGTTCTTTTACGTTCTGCAGAGATGACCCACTGGAAAAGACCCTGATGCTGGGAAAGATTGAAGGCAGGAGGAGAGGGGACAACAGAGGATGAGCTGGTTGGATGACATCACCAACTCAAAGGTCATGACTTTGAGCAAGCTCCAGAAGATAGTGAAAGACAGGGAAGCCTTGTGTGCTGCAGTTCATAGGATCACAGATTTGGACACGCCTGAGTGACTGAACAACACTAGTGATCTTCAAATGTTTGCTTCATTTAACTTGAATAATAGAAATCTTTGCTTAAATTATATATTATTAGAAATCCCAATCGGAGAAGGCAATGGCACCCCACTCCAGTACTCTTGCCTGGCAAATCCCATGGGTGGAGGAGCCTGGTAGGCAGCAGTCCATGGGGTCACTAGGAGTCTGACACAACTGAGCGACTTCACTTTCACTTCTCACTTTCATGCATTGGAGAGGGAAATGGCAATCCACTTCAGTGTTCTTGCCTGGAGAATCCCAGGGACGGGGGAGCCTGGTGGGCTGCCGTCTCTGGGGTTGCACAGAGTCGGACACGACTGAAGTGACATAGCAGTAGCAGCAGCAGAAATCCCAATATAAAAATGAATAAAAACAAAAGTGTTCCATTAGAATCGGACCCAGAGTGGGCTAGCCATGTGAGCACCATATCACTTAGTGGCAAAGTATTCAGGTTCAGCACTAATTTTCATAAAAATGTCAAACTGGAAGAATAGAAAACTCAAAGTATGTTCTTACTTCTTGCCAAAGGCTGAATATTTATCCAACCTACCTCATCCTCATTTATATGTTGAAGCCCTACTAGCGTTTGGTGTGGGGCTTCTGTGAGCTAATTAGGTTTAACAAAGGTTCTAAGTATGTAGCCCTTGAGGATGTGATTAGTGTATAAGAAGAGGAAGAACCTGCCCTCCCTACCTTATGAGGACACAGAAGAAAGGTACAAGTCTGACTCTCTGTGACCTCATGGACTGTAGCCTGCCAGTCTCCTCCATCCATGAGATTTCCCAGGCAAGAATCCTGGAGTGTGTTGCCATTTCCTCCTCCAGGGGATCTTCCCAACCCAGGGATTGAACCTGCATTTCTTGCATCTCTTGCATTGACAGGTAGGCTCTTTACCACTCAGCCACATGGGAGGAAACAAGGAAGGTACCTGCCTGAAAACTAGTAAAAGGGCCTCATCAGACATTAAGTCTTCCAACACCTTGATCTTGGACTTCTCAGCCTCCAGAACCATGAGAAATAGAAGCCCCCAGTCTTTGTTTTGATTTTGTTACAGCAGCTCAAACTGACTAAGGCAGTGGCTATGTGTTTGCACTTAGCGACATGAAGCATTGAAGAAAGCGAGGGTCACGTGAAACAGAAGAAAGAAGAGACATTCACTTCATGCTATTAAAGCTGGCACAATCACTTTTTCTCTAAAGTAAATCTTTACAAAGGAATTTTTAATCTTTTCAAAGACATTCCAGCCTTCGCATTCTGATCATCACATATCTACAACTATGGTGTTAATGGAGCAAAGAAACTCAGGAGCCCAAATTAATTTTAAAATCATAACTGTATACCCTTGGGAGGAAAAATAAACAAGGGCCCAGATAATAAACTGATGAAACAGAGCAAATCCAGACAACAAAAGGTTTTTATTTTTTCTTTTTTCTTTTAATCTTCAGTTAAAATGAGAGTTTAAAGGAAAGATTTTATATAACTTGTGTTTTTATTTGTTTTAAACTTAAGAGATTTTTTTGATATTTAATTAATCTGTTTAGCTCTTTTGCAGGAGAATTTAAATTAAGTGTTAGAATAAATTGTTGATTGTATAAATTTATATTGGACACTGCTTGTTAGAGGACATACAGATGTTCATTGTCAAGAAATTCCTTTGCACATAATAAATATATCCAAAAGCTCTTTGGTTTTGTAATAGTGCATTTTATACTGTCACTTTTTTCTCCCCTAAATGAAACTGAAGAATGTTTTAAGTCTTTTCTTACTCTATATTCCGCAGGTGTTCCAATAAAATTTTAAGAATTGCAAATATAAACATTTAATTCTGGTTTTTAAATATATGTTTACATGGTGTGGGTGGTCCCTAACAATTTTCCATGACCAATACTTATTATCAGAAGACCTGTTTTTTATCTCCCTAAAGATTTTTTTTAAAGCCAAGATACTTTATTTTGACAGGTATGCCCGAAACAGTGTAATATCCCTATATATCTTTTATAAATGAGCTGCTCATTGGTATTATTGCAGAAAGAGTGCCTAGTATATAATAAAATTCAAAATCACCCAATAAAGCAGCTTTGAAACTATGGCTGTAACTTTTATTGAAGAATTTTAGATGGGAAATGGAACTGTTTAAAAAAATTATTTTATGTTGGCCTAAAAATTGGGGAATTCAGTTTAAGAATATTATCCTCTAGGTCTTAACTCTAAATTAATTGTCTGTGATATGGGGGATGTCACTACATCCTTGGATCTTTTCTTTTATAAGATTATATAAGAATCTTATTTTATAAGATTATAAAAGAAAAGAACTGGACCATATTGCATCCAGGAACATCCTTCCATCAGGCTTATAAAAAGGCCATATAAAGGATCCAATCCATAAGTTGGGCTCTAAAGAACTAGAAGGATTTTGACGTGTCAAGGATGATTTTTCTCCTGATTTCTATCATGTTGATTTCCAATTCATCTCTACTTTTCAAAGAATACCACTTGTTAGAATATAATCCCAAATCACATCACCAAGCAAAAGAGCATTTTGTAGTTGATCTCTACCATTTCAGTGTTTCTAGCTTAAAGAAACGTTTTGCAGCAAGTAAACTCAGCTGCTCACTGTATCCCAAACACACATCCATCCCTATGGTATCATGGACCATCTTATCATCCTAGCACCTTTCATTGGAATGTACCTCTCCCTTCTTTCAAATTTCATTTGTTTTTCAAGTGCTAATTCACATATATATTCCTCTATAAAATTGTCTTAAATGTCTATCTTCTACTTAACATCTCTTGATGGTTTCTGTTGCGTTTGAGATACAATTTTGTCTCTGTAACATGATACACAAAGTTTTTTGTGACATGGCTCCTGTCTCTGCTGCTGCTGCTGCTGCTGCTGCTGCTGCTGCTGCTAAGTCCCTTCAGTCGTGTCTGACTCTGTGCGATCCCATAGACGGCAGCCCACTAGGCTCCCCTGTCCCTGGGATTCTCCAGGCAAGAACACTGGAGTGGGTTGCCATTTCCTTTTCCAATGCATGAAAGTGAAAAGTGAAAAGTAAAGTCGCTCAGTCATGTCCGACTCTTAGCGACCCCATGGACTACAGCCTACCAGGCTCCTCCATCCATGGGATTTTCCAGGCAACAGTATTGGAGTGGGGTGCCATTGCCTGTCTCTAGTCTCCTCTATTAATGCATTTTAACAGATAGCAAACAATTTATAGTGTACCAAGCAGTAAGTCAAAATGATGAATCAGATGGTCAAGATCTCTGTCATCATGGAACTTGGTTCTAGTGGAAAAGATAAATGATAATAAGCAAGTAATACATTGAGAAGATAATTCCAGACAGTGATATGAAGGAAACAAAGCAGGAGAGTATATTTTGAATTGAGGAGAGAGAGGTGGGTCAAAGAAAATGTCTGTGAGAAAAGGATAAAAAAGGTATTCTTTCAACAGAGTCTAAAAGATAAGATGTTAGACAAGTAAGAATCCAAGGGCAAAGCAATGCAAGAGGAAAAAGCCAGTGTCAGCAGTAGGACTGAGGTAGGTGAGACATGTGATTGAAGATGACTACAGAGAAATGTTAACAAAGAATCAGACACAATTGAGTGACTAACACTTTCACTTTTGGGCTTCCCAGGTGGCATAGCAGTGAAGAATCAGCCTGCCAATGCAGGAGATACAAGAGTTGCAGGTTCCATCCCTGGGTCAGAAACATCCTCTAGAGGAGGAAATGACAATCCAGTCCAATATTCTTGCCTGGATAATCCCATGGACAGAAGAACCTGGAGAGCTACAGTCCATGAGGTCACAGAGTTGGACATGACTGAGCAACTGAATGAGTACATTGAAACACAGAAATAGGCAGGGCCAGATCAAGCAAGGTCTTATCTGCTGGACTATGTGGAATTTGGATTTTCTTCTCAGTGTATTAGGAAGTTACAGAGTGGTTTAAGTGAGGAAATCATGCTCTGCCTTATATTTTTAGATGATTGTTTTGGCTGCTGTGGAGAGAATGGATTTTAGTGTTATAAAAAAGGAAGTTGGGAGAATAAGTCATTTCAGTAGTGAATTCATCTCACGTTTAAGCATCTGTCAGCAATGCGGGAAACCTGGGTTTAACTCCTGGGTCAGGAAGTTCGCCTGAAGAACACACTTCAGTATTCTTGTCTGGAGAATCCCATGGAAGAGGAGCCTGGCGGGCTACAGTTCATGGGACCGCCAAGAGTCGGACATGACTTAGCGTTATCTTTCTTTCTTTTTTCTTCTATCTTCTCTTCTGCCTGGATAAAACTTGCAGAGTGGCTTTTCTACTAATGGAGGAGTTGGAAATGGAATTCTGTTTCATGAATAAAGACAATATTTTGGGTTAGTGCTGTTTCAGCGATGTGAAAGTCAAAGGAGATGAATGTTTTTAAAATGTAGTAATTTCAGCTGTGTTAAATGCAGCATTCATTAATTCATTTCATTTACGCATCCACAAAATATTGGTTGAAAGTGAATATGTATCAGACAGTGCTAATTTCTGGGATTAGAGAGGTGACAAAAATTAGAGCTAAATAATGCTGAGATATATAGCACATTTACTAAGTGGTAAGCTATTCCCACACTTGTTACACATGTAAATTTTACAGTTTTCCTCACAATGGCTTTTATGAATTGTATATTATTATTTGCCATTTTATAAATGTAGCAACTAAAACAAAGAGGTTAGAAATTTCACCATGGTCATTCAGCTATGACAAGAAAATAAAGGGTTTTGAACCTAGGGAGTCTAGCTCCAGAGGCTACATTGTGTTCTCATCAGTTTATCAAGCATCTTTAGAAAATAAAGCAGATATAGTCCTTATTTTCATGGAACTTACCATCTGGACATTAAGAAAGGTAATATTTAAGATTATAAAGAGACATGGTAATAGCCAATGGTCATGGGTTTTGAGAGGGTAAATTTTGTGGTAACCTGAAATATTGACATCTCCATAATAACTTCAGTGAGGTAAAAAATAAAAAAATGAGTACATAAGAGCAATGGATTTGAAAATTTTTTAAGAAATTGGCTAGTTAAAAGAATATCTTATCAAGCAGTATATATAGGATGGAAAAACAACAAAGTCCTACTATATAGAATAAGGAACTATATCAGTATCCTATAATTAAGCCATAATGGGAAAGAATATAAAAAAAGATGGAGAGATACATATATATGAGTCACTTTGCTGTAGAACAGCAACTTTGCTGTATAGCAGAAATCAATACGACATTGTAAATCAAGTTGTACTTCAATAAAACTTTTTTTTAAATCATAATGTAGGAGTAAGAATTAGAAAAAAAAAAACTGTCATTAAGAGTGGAAGGCTCTGAATATGTTTATAGATAGAGCAAATGTGTCAGCTAATAATACCTGCAGGTTGGGATGATCTAATTACAGGTAAAGGAATTCTGTTTAGTACAGGAAAGAAAATTTTGTCTAGGTTTTGAAGAAAAGAGAAAGGAGATGATAAGAAATAAAATGAGGTAAAAATTAAGGACAGAATAAGTAATTCATATTACTTAGTCATATTAATAACATTTTCTTATGGAACATAAAACCATATATGTCATAACAAGATCACTACACTGTTTTGAAGCTCCACATAGGTACAACATTATTTGTTCTTTGCTGAAACAATACTGCAAGATATATATCAAAACTATATTTTATAATTTAACATGTTACATAGAAATATCATACTTAGGCTAACAACTTTGCATATTAATATAGAACACACCATCCCATATGTTCCACTACTCTTGCTTCCTTATTACATTGTCTTTGTAAAACATTGCAACTGAACAATAACACTTTCAGACATTTTCGGAGTCAATCTGGTTGAGATGCCTAATAATGTCAATCAATACCAGGCCCAAAATATATGACTTAGCAATGGCAATTTAGAAGCGATTATTATAGCATAGAAGCACACTTCTAGTCACTCAGGACTTGGGATAACCTAATATTGCCCCATGTAGCTAATATCACTTATATCTGAATATATCTACATAGCTCAATGCTAACTGTGAAGCCACGAATGAATGAGTGAATGAACAAACAAACAAGGACTCAGAGAAGAGATTGAAAGAGAGAGAGAGAGAGAATGCTACCATAACTCCTCCATAAACCACTGTAATTGGTGAAATGTGCACCAATGTGTCTGCACGCTCATTACTCCCCTGGGATTGGGTGTTACGCATCATCGTCAAGAACAGGTGTTGGCGTCACTTACAGCTCATTCATCATCAGGCTGTAGCAGTGTTAACATATGCTGCTTTAGTGCTAATTGTGTTTGTTTTTACAATCAACGTTGATCTGCCCTTCATCATGCCAGAGAGATAAATGTTAGCTGAGGAAAAACAAATCAGGAGCATCATGTCTATATAGTTACCTAAATTCTCGCTCTCCTTCCCCTGTTCCCCCAGGCAAAGTCTCATGCCTAAAACCTGTAGAGTCCCAAAGATTTCAAATCCAAGATTCAAAAGTAAAGTATAGAAGAGGCATTTTTCAAGATGTATACTTGACATGAATGTATTGGAGAATGCCTGGTTAAATCCTTAAATTTTGATATTGATTGAATGTCACTGATTCAACTATGGATCCCTGAATCAGTGGCTTCTATTTAACAATGACTTTAGAGATTAAGATTTAGAGACGATTGGATTTGAATCATGGACAGCCATCCTTGCTATTCAATTGTTACAATATAAGATCAGAATAAAACGTTTAGTATTTTAGCAAAATCAGGAAGCATATAATCAGATATATACAGCAATATTCATTGACTAGGTTTTGATTTAACATAAAGATTCAGTTTCCTGCTGCAGAATAGCTGTGCTTTTCATTAAATGTATCATGTGACTTTAGCTTAACAAATGAGAACCTGTTAATTAAGTAGTTCATTCACTTCTAATTTGCAATTTACATACCAACTGTTAGTTCTTAAATAGATTTCCTAGAATATTTAGAGAAAGTTCTTTGCTTAAATGTCTATCTTATTTTTTTTCTTATGATGACAAAAGTTTTGCTAAGTCAAAGTGAATTTCAATGAAAATTCACTGCAAATACGATCATTCTTAAATTAGGGTATAAATAATTGAGGCTGTACACTAAGTAATTTTAGCAGCTAGATAATTTGTTATTGTTGTTTTAAGGATTCTTTGGTTGTGGTGTGGATGTATGTGCTATGACTAGGCCTTAGTTATGGTTGCATCATCTTTCTCATTTAGCTTTTTGCCATGTCTTTCTCATTGTGCTATTTTTTCCTTCAGGTTATGGCTTAGATTCCACTCTTTGTGGTTTTTCCACTTGACTTTCAGGTCTCTGATTGTAGCCAATTTAGTATCTTGTTACTCTTTTCACCTTTTCTGTGTTCTGGTATAATTTGTTCCTGAGATAGATAAATGTTTACTTGATGAACTTCTAGTATGAACTTTCCCTTTTCTGTTAAATTTTTCCCAATGATTTCCTTCTTTTATAGTTTAAATTAGAATCTTCTTTCTTAAATATAACTTTTTATTTCATTTACTCTACTCAAGGTCTTGAATATTATAGCTATATCCACAAGATTTTATGGAAATTCAAATTATCCTTCATTTTCAACCAAGTAATCTGCACATTTTTTAAGCAGAGTATTTGTTATTGCCACTTAATATAAAGAGACAAATTTTACTGTAAGGTTGAACTGTCAGGCTGTGGAAATTAGGTATACACAATTTGGGATCAGATTCAGTTCAGTTCAGGTCAGTCGCTCAGTCATGTCCAACTCTTTGTGACCCCATTAATTGCAACATGTCAGGCCTCCCTGTCCATCACCAACTCCAAGAGCCTACCCAAACTCATGTCCATTGAGTCGGTGATGCCATCCAACCATCTCATCCTCTGTCATCCCCTTCTGCTCCTGCCCTCAATCTTTCCCAGCATCAGGGCCTTTTCAAATGAGTCAGCTCTTCTCATCAGGTGGCCAAAGTACTGGAATTTCAGCTTCAACATCAGTCCTTCCAATGAACACCCAAGACTGATCTCCTTTAGGATGGACTAGTTGGATCTCCTTGCAGTCCAAGGGACTCTATGGCTTTAGTGGATTCCTTATTTGGGAAAGACTAATTGTTTACTTAGGGCTTCCCAAGTGGCCCAGTGGTAAAGAATTCGCCTGACAAGCAGGACACTGAAGTCCAATCCCTGGGTCAGTAAGAGCTTGGAGAAGGAAATGACAATTCACTCCAATATTCTTCCCTGGGAAAATCCCATGGACAGAGAACCCTGGAGGGCTATAGTCCATGGAGTCTCAAAGAGTCAGACATGACTGAAACAACAAACAAACTGGCTACTTATGATTGACTGTTTTGAGGTTTTGATTTCCTAACCTTGAGGCATTTCAGGCTTAGGCTTGGGTTTACTTATCTAGGCTTTAAAGCCACCTCAGTCTAATGATTTCCTTGTTTAAATAATCTAACAAGAGTTGTGTATCCTTAGCTATAACACTTAATCTCCCTGTTTCCTAGTTTCCTCATCTGTAGATGATGGTGACGCTATTACCTAAAATAGGGTTGTTGTGAAAATAAAGTTAGCTATCTAAAGAGTCTGTGGGGTCACAGGGAGTTGGACACAACTAAGTGACTGAACTGATCTAAAGAGTACCTGGAATACTATGTTTATTACTGAAAGTGTTTACTGAGCTTTGAATTTTCTGATTTATCACAAACATTATTTTGTACTTTTATTTCTAGGATGGAACACTTAACTTTATGTAACTTGTGTGTTTGTGTCTGTGTGTGTGTGGCATATGTTAATCACAAAGCCTTGAAAGTTACCATTTAGGAATCCAAAAAGCTCTTCGGATCCAAAATGTTCCAGGTGGAGGTCTCTGTCCATAACCTACTATTTCACCTCAATTATACCTGCATGGCTTTTACCTGTAGTTGCAGAGATCTGAGTTTTTAATAACCCTCAGTGCTGTCTGAAAAGATCACTTATGCTAACAGAGATGAAAAGTATGAAATAGTGGGTAGTAGACCCAATAAATCATGCCTGTGGCCCCCTAAGAGTCCTTCATAGGACTCAGTAGGTGATTTTCAGCATCCAGAAGAGAAAATTGCCAATCAGTAGCAAAGGAGACAGGAAGAGGTGAATAATGTTATTTTGATTAGAATACATTCAATCCCTGTTCCCAACAAAAATTCAGGCTAATGGGGTTATATGTAACTCTTATTCAACCATTTTTCCCTGTGAAATTTTAAATTTTAGAACTTATGAACACATATAATAGTTCTTTATACAAATTCTAAAATACTGCTATAATGTGTAGCCACCAAATTGCCTGTGGCATGGCTATGCCCAAATTCAATCTGACCATGAACTTTCTGTTTTATTCTGTTTCTGATTACTATTACAAGAAGCAAGTTGTATTTAGACAGAATGAAAAAATAAGGCGTGCCACTAAATTGAGAGTGAGGCATTCTCTCCCAAAGCTCTTTGAAATAAATTAAATTCCCTGCCTTTAGGAAGCTCAATGCAAATCACATTACATGACAATAACATTGCCTCCTTCACTTCATGGGTACTACAGAAAGAATAACTGAAAAATAATTTTAGCTCTTGGATGATTTTCTCCTGCTATTAATACTTTGCTAATACATTTACCATCACAAAACAAGAGCATGGAACCAGGACCAGTTTGCATCATCTAGAGTAATACATACTCAGTAAATATTTATTGATTCAGTGAGTGAGAGAACAAAAGCATGTGGGTGCTCAGAAAAATCTCAGAGGTCACTGATTTCTTACTGAAAACCAGGTGTTGCCATAGTAATATCTACTATTGTGTTCCACATTTTACTTTTGTATTTGATTTTCTTGCTGCATTTAGATTCTGCTTCATGAACCCTGATTCATATTTTTACATTATTATAATATTAACAGAGACTGTGAATATAGTGTATAGGTTTTAGCTTATTAGAAGTAGTCTAGTATAAAAATGTTCATTTGTGGTTAAAAACACATGTCAGTTTTTATATATAGAATGGATAAACAACAAGGCCCTGCTGTACAGCACAGAGAACTATATTTAAAACTATGATAAAACATGTTTTATCATATTTAACTATATTTAGAACTATGATAAAACATGACAAAGAATATAAAAAGAATGCATATATATGTATAACTGAATTACTTTGCTGCACTGCAGAAATTAACACATCATTGTAAATCAACTACACTTCAAAAAACATGCAAAAATTAAAAAATAAAATTGTTGATTTGTACATTTGAAATTTGTGAACTGATTCAATCAGAGTTAACTGAAGTTTTAACTCTATAAAATTTTTGGAAGCTTGCTCAGGCCTTTTATCTAATGTGCTATTATTACTTTGCCTCTAGTTTCTCCCTGAAACTGTCCATATTTCATAATAGGTTAGAGAAGAAGGTCTGAGTAATCAGAGAGTGATAAAGCATCTTAGTGGAAAGCAGGATTTGACAAAAACAGAGTCGCTTGTCACTTCAGTGTTTTCCATTCAAAAAAATTGACATCACTGACAAATCTCAAATCATTGTCCTAAAAATAGCTATAACTTATTTCTCATTTTTATTTTCTTCTTTTTATATAGATATAAAATAGTTTATAATATACAGTTTTTTGTTTTATCTGAGCTTTCTTTTTCTTTTACAGATGTTTTATATTATTTTTAGGATCTGTATGCTTCTGCATACACTTTTGCATGCTTCCCCTTTGGCTCATCATCACAGCTTTATGCAAAGAGCCAATCTGTTCAATGTACATCACAGGAAATAGACGTGAAAAATACTGACTTAGTTTAAAATCTACACTATCTTTGACTTTTACTGCAAATCTCTACAAATAAGGTGGCACAGTTTTTCCAAACATAGGAGAAAGGGAAAGAGGGATAATTTTTCAAATTTATAGAATGTATTATATATACATTAATGTTTTATTAAATATGGTAATGTGTAATGTCATATTTCACCAAGGCAAGGTGAACATGATTAAAAAGGAGATATTTGTTTTTTGTTTTTTTTTTAAAGATAAGGGGATGACATTTTCTGAGAACTTTCTAGACTCATTTTTGAATTATTATGAATTCTGTATGAGTAGCACACAGAGACTCCTAAATCTCTACTGACTAATACCACAGACGATGCCTTCTAACTACCATGGGAACACCAAGGTGTTATGGAAAGAAAGTAAATATGTACAAAGTTCATCAATATGCTACTTTCTCACATAAGGCTTCCCTGGTGGCTCAGTGGTAAAGACCCACCTGCTAATACAGGAGACTCACGTTTGGCCTCTGGGTCAGAAAGATCCCCTGGAGAAGGAAATGGAAACCCACTGCAGCATTCTTGCCCGGGAAATCCCAGAGGAACCTACTGGGCTACAGTCCATGAGGTCACAAAAGAGTCAGACACCACTTAGCCACTAAACAACAACTATGTCTATCTCTGGTTGAAGCGGAAGCGCCAATACTTTGGCCACCTGATGCAAAGAGCCAACTCATTGGAAAAGACCCTGATACTGGGAAATATTGAGGGCAGGGGGAGAAGGGGTCAACAGAGGATCAGATGGTTAGATGAATCACCAACTCAATGGACATGAGTTTGAGCAAACTCTGGGAGATGGTGAAGGACAGGAAAGCTTCGCATCCTGCAGTCCATGGGGTGGCAAACAGACATGATTGAGCGACTCAACAACAACAATTATGTCACACACAATGCTGTATATGGTTTGGTTTGGAGACAGAAGTTTAACACAAAAGAGAATCACAGAAAGCTTGTGTAGAAGGAAAAATAAAGATTGATTTAGAAATAAAAATAGCAAGATTTCAAAGATAAGATGGAGAAAATAAATAGGTAAGCAAAATAACACAGCTTTTGTAAACTCATGATCTTAACAGTCTGTGTTTTCATCCTGTTTTCTCTTAAATTCAGAGGCAAAAATTTACCTTTCTATACCTTATTATCAACATATTAAGTAGCAGAAAAGGAAAAAGGAATACTGTTTTCTTATAAAAAGAAAGAAAGAAACTCTCTCTATATAGTATTCTTGAAACTGCTGAAACTGAGAGGTCTATACATATCTTAGAAGAGGCAGTTTTCCTTATAAATATCCAAATCAATTTGAGTTGTCATTAATTAAATTGCAAATGTTTTCATTTAGTTTCAACATGGGATATATTTACTGATGAACACTTTATTGCTATCTATTGTTGTTTTCACTGTCTTTGTCTCAATAAAATGAAAAATGCAGTTTATTAAAGTAAAACTTTGCAGTCAGAAAAAGCCATCTTGGTCTCAGTGAGTGGGACATCATTTGACTCAAATGTGCGAGAAAATAGAGGTCAGATGGATAATCTCTGGATATTATACACTGCAAGAAAAAATAAGAGGGAGAGCGATAGGGCAAAGAAGGAATGCGGAGGGAAAAATAAAGCAAAAACTGTTCTTCAAACAGCCATGTTCGTCAGGTCCTGATTTCCTATTACATGTTTGGAATACTTGGAAATCTTTACAAAATCAAGTTGAAATTCTTACTGCATTTTTTTCCTCCTCTTTTTATTGGAATATTATTGCTTCACAATGCTGTGTTACTTTCTGCTGTACAACAAAGTGAATCAGCTATATGGACACATATATATCCCCTCTCTCTTTGATCTCCCTAGAAAAATGGTACACATGAACCTATTTCCAGGGCAGAAACAGAGATACAGATTTTGAGAACAGACAGGTGGACATGGTGGGAAAGGGGAGGTAGAGTGAAATCCTTACTATTTGATCTGTAGCCTCTGAAATATTCGAAGTTACTGCAAAGGAAGATTCCATGTTGCATGATAAAGAAACCACTTAAAGAATGACTTTTTATAAAATATGCCTAAGAATTTAAGTTGTATTAGAACACACATGAAATCTAGAGATTTGTAGTTAATAGTGTTAAACCAATTTTTACATCTCTACGTTAACTACAAAATTATCTCATTTCCCCAAACATTAATGGATGTGTTAAATACAAAAGTAGAAATATTAACTTAAAACTTGGAAAATCTTACTGTACATTTAGGAAATAGCTCAAATGTTATCTTTCTCATTGATTCCTTAATTCTAGTATTCTTGCAGTTTAAATTTTTTTTTATGGTAAATTGTAAGTTTTATTTTCTCCTGCTGCCATTACATCATAATGTCTCGGAAACTAAAAATCACGCTGTCTTTGTTGCTGCTAATCTCTTTTCCCAAAGCTTTTGTTTGGATAGGATGGAAGAACCAAACCAAAATTAATCTCAAGAAAAGAGAATTAAAACCAAAACCCAGGGTAGAGCCAAAAATAACATAGGCAGGTCCTCCTGCAGTCAATCTTCCTTAAGTGTTCTGCCAGTGCACTCTCAGTGTGTATATTCAATCACTACCCAGGGACTGTAAATTATGTGACACATTTTGAGTGGTCTAATGTCCACCAGGGAAATGAAAGAGATGCTGCAATGATTTCCATTTGCTCACTGACTTTGAACTCCAACTACCAATGGATCTCACTTGACTGAATTTTCTCCTTGAAAGACTTGAATTCATATGTCATAAATAAAAACGATCTTATCTACAAGCATATAAAAATTTGTATATGGCCTTTCAGTTTGGTGAAGGAGAGTTTCACTATATTCCTAATACTTTAGTTATGACCAGTTAATGGTTTTACAACTCTTGTCTTTTTCTGCGTAAGGCTTGCAAAGGGTTTTCCAGCAATCTTTCTGCATGAGGAGTACATTCAGGGCTTTTGGGAATTGTATTGTGGGAAGCCTTGAAGTGGAGGGAGGTAAAGAAGCTGCCAATCAGGCCCCAGGGTTTTGTTCATTCTAAAGATAATGTAAAAGGCAACCATCAGCCTTGCTAATGAGGCTGCCTGATTTGTTTTTTAGAAAACTATTAGGACCCAGTTGTTTGATTGCTTCTTCCATCCAGAGACCACAGGGAACATTTCTGCGGCTACCAGTTCCTACAAAACATTACTCTGGTTCAAAATGTGACAATCCATGAGTCATAAGTCCATACACTTCTGGGACATACAAGATTTGAGTCTCTAGATTTAACACAAATAGTGAACACTATTTTATGTGTATATTCAATGTTTGCCTTGAGCTAAATTAAAAGCTTTTGTGGAAGACATTCTAAATTCTTTATTTTACATGCCAATATCTTTTTCAACAAAATCACAGTTTCCCAAAATGATTATAAAAGAATTGAGATGAGGTTGAATGATTGTGGAATTTGACACTATTATTTTATAATTGAGAACATGTGGAGTCACAAGTTGATTTATTCAAAGTTTCATGTTACATTCATGTATGTTACATTTCAATACCAGATTTACTCTGATTAATAAGTAACTGCTAGCATCCTATCCACTAATCTATGTATCATCAACTCTAAGAGTGGTCAAGAACCCTTGAAAAGTATGTCAAACTATTATTATTAATAAATTATCTGTACGTGAAAATCATGATGTGATCTGAATGAATTTCTTTCTCAAAGTATTCACCTAAAACAAATTGCCACAGTGATCAAGATTAAGAGTTCAATTAAAAATAATCAATCTGAGTAAGTAATTAACACATTTTTACTGACAGTAAAGTACAAGGTCTTCCCATGTGGCTCAGCTGGTAAAGAATCTGCCTGCAATGCAGGAGACCTGGGTTTGATCCCTGTGTTGGAAAGATACCCTGGAGAAGGGAAATGCTGCCTACTCCAGTATTCTGGCCTGGAGAATTCCATGGACTGTATAGTCCATGGGGTCACAAAGAGTCAG
This sequence comes from Capra hircus, assembly GCF_001704415.2. Classification (NCBI taxonomy): domain Eukaryota; kingdom Metazoa; phylum Chordata; class Mammalia; order Artiodactyla; family Bovidae; genus Capra; species Capra hircus. The sequence continues at coordinate 19,254,569 of NC_030808.1, forward strand.
ACATGACTGAGCGACTTTTAGTTTCAAAGCAAAAGCTGATTTTATAAACAATTTAAAAGTTTTCAATTTTAAAATAATCATGTTTTATATTGAACACATAGCATCACAGTCATTAACTATATTATCCATGATAAAACTATTCTTTAATCTATTGTTATTTTGTCACTAAGTCATGTCCAACTCATTGTGACCCTGTGTACTAAAGCCAGACTCTCCTGTCCTTCACTATCTCCCAGAATCTGCTCACATTCATGTCCATTAAGTTGGTGATGCTATCTGATCATCTCATATCCTCATACTTTGCTGCCCCCTTCTCCATTTGCCTTCAATCTTTCCCACCATCAGCGTTTTCCAATGAGTTGGTTTTTTGCATCATGTGACCAACAGAGCATATTGATAAAGAGGCAATTATCTTCCAGAATCAATTTTCTTATGCTCTTATAAATAGATAGGGATCCTCAATTTGCTTCAGATACTCTTTCAGAGGGTAACAGGACTGTGGAAAAATTATATTTCTATATTAATATATTCTGGCATTTTAATTCACTTGGGGAATAAAACAGGTCCTTTAGTTTTCTGATATTATGTTGGCATAGTCACTCCTCAATTTTAGCTTTTTTTCCAATGATGGTCATCTAACTTCTTTACTAGTAAAGAAGAAACAAAACTCTTAAACATAAAGACTTATTTTCGTGAAAATGTGAAGTTCTCATTTAAGAAGAAGCAGTTGATAATTCTTTATGTATGCAAATCTCTTTACTTAAATTTTGCTTGAATCTCTTTAAATCTAAACTTTATTATTTTTAGCCTTCATTAAAATGATAGCTCTATACATCATAATACATGGGTTTAAAGTGAGCCTTATACTATAAATGCCTTCTTCTATATGACTCACTATATGAATGATACATCTTGAACTGTCATAATTGTAGAATTAAGAATGTAAACTACAATTTATAAAATAATATTAAACTTATATGCTAGTTACTTATGTATCAAATATTTTGAACTTATATTTTAAACCATCGTTTTAAATAGTTTAATTTTCTTTGAAATTGAATATTGACAAAAAAATTCTGAAACCTACAAAATAATAAATACTTTTAAAATCTAAATATTTCCCACATTCAAAATTTCATTTGTGAATTGAAATCAAATTTAACTCCAAAGCAGACATTTACATTCCAGAAAACATAGACTTTTAAAATGTATTATTTTGGAGTTTAGACCTATTTCTTAGTTTAGAGGAGGTTTATACTAGAAAATATTGTTAACTGAAAAAAAAAGATTATTCAAACCATCAACTAATGGATTCAAAATTTCAGAACAGACCAGTATGTATAGTGAAATGAATCTTTCAAACATGAATATTTTATAAAATGATGGCAGAGTAGATGATTGGAAATTATCAAATATATTTAGAACTCTGATGTAAAATATATCACAATAACATGTCCTGCAACATTAATCACATCATTAATTGACTGGATATTGGATTCCTTCCAATATTCTAACTGACACTGTTCCTGTTTTCTTCGTTTATTTCAGCCACCTGAGAATTCTTGCTCAAATCCCAGAGTTTGTGTCTAAGATTAGACTCAATCCAGATTTGAATGTTTCTATTTTCACCTTTCATTTATGGTGTTGTATTATTAACTTCCTAAATTTACTCTTTTTACATAAAGATGTGTTAACATATAGTGGTTTAAGAAAACCTAGGGGAAGAAACCTCAATTTAGGCTTATGCCCAGCAATCCTCTCCCACCTCCAGAATGATGGCAACATTATTGCCCTCAAAGTACTCATTCATGCAAACATTAATATCATAAATTCTCATCTTTCTGTGAGACTTTGAGTGGCCACTTACATTACCGGGGGTTACAGAAAGGCAAAGAACTATTCATCCATCAGACTCAACAGAAAAAAGGAGAGAATATTGATCCAGCACCTTTCCTTTATTTAAGGAAACCTGTGACATCTTTAAATTACCAAGCTGTTCTTCCAAGACTCCTTAGAATCCACGACCTAATATCTGGTGTCAATAGGATAGAAAAATAATATACTCTTCGTTGTGATCTCTTTACAAACTTTCCCCTTTCTTATACTCATCACAGGAACATACTTAACACTGGGACTCAAGGGACTGTTTGGTCTTTTGTTTCCTTAAAATCTAGGTCCTACAAAAGACTGTGTACACTTTAGTAACCTAGCCTTTTGCCTAGCTTAAAGATGATTCCATTGCTAGTGATTACCTTTATATGACAAAGTGATAAGTGGAGGAGCACTGATGTATATTGGACAGTGAATTTTTCCAAAATTATTAGGGCGTGACCTGCTGGTTTTAGAAAAGGCAGAGGAACCAGAGATCAAATTGCCAACATCCTCTGGATCATTGAAACAGAAAGAGAGTTCCAGAAAAACATCTATTTCTGCTTTATTGACCATACTAAAGCCTTTGACTGTGTGGATCACAATAAACTGTGGAAAATTCTGAAAGAGGTGGGAATACCAGGCCACCTGCCTTGCCTCTTGAGAAATCTGTATGCAGGTCAGGAAGCAACAGTTAGAACTGGACATGGAACAACAGACTGGTTCTAAATAGGAAAAGGAGTACATCAAGGCTGTATACTGTCACCCTGCTTATTTAACTTATATGTAGAGTACATCATGAGAAATGCTGGGCTGGAGGAAGCACAAGCTGGAATAAAGACTGCCAGGAGAAATGTCAATAACCTCAGATATGCAGATGGCACCACCCTTATGGCAGAAAGCAAAGAAGAACTAAAGAGCCTCTTGTTGAAAATGAAAGAGGAGAATGAAAAAGTTGGCTAAAAGGTCAACATTCAGAAAATAAAGATCATGGCATCAGGTCCCATCACTTCATGGCAAATAGATGGAGAAACAGTGGTTGTCTATTTTGGGGGGCTCCAAAATCACTGTAGATGGTGACTGTAGCCATGAAATTAAAAGACGCTTATTCCTTGGAAGAAAAGTTATGAACAATCTAGACAGCATATTCAAAAGCAGAGATATTACTTTGCCAACAAAGGTATATCTAGTCAAGGCTATGGCTTGTATGGTCATGTATGAATATGAGAGTTGGACTATAAAGCAAGCTCAGCACTGAAGATATGATGCTTTTGAACTGTGGTGTTGGAGAAGACTCTTGAGAGTCCCTTGGACTGCAAGGAGACCCAACCAGTCTATTCTAAAGGAGATCAGTCCTAGGTGTTCACTGGAAGTACTGATGTTGAAGCTGAAACTCCAATACTTTGGCCACCTGAGGCGAAGAGCTGACTCATTTGAAAAGACCCTGATGCTGGGAAAGATTGAGGGCAGGAGTACAAGGGGATGACAGAGGATGAGATGGTTGGATGTCATCACCGACTCAATGGACATGAGTTTGGGTAGGCTCCAGGAGTTGTGATGGACAGGGAGGCCTGGCCTGCCTGCAGTTCATGGGATCACAAAGAGTTGGATAAGACTGAGTGACTAAACTGAACCGAACTGACCTACATATAATTTATTTGGAATCTATTATCTAAATTTGGATGATCTATTATTGATTTATATACAAAGTATATTGGTAAATAAATATCCAGATAGAAATCTAGTAACATTTTATTTTATTTTCAATTATATCTCAAATCCTTTACCAAATCAACCAATAGCTATCATTTCCCTCCACAGTCAAAAGGATGTGATCCTTACCCACAACTGACATGTATTTGTATATAAATCATACGGTCTCAAGGTAATATTAAGGAAATCAACCCTGATTATTCATTAGAAGGACTGATGATGTAGCTGAAGCTCCGATACTTTGGTCACCAGATATAAAGAGCTGATTCATTGCAAAGGATCCTGATGCTGGGAAAGATTGAGGGCAGGAGAAGAAGGGAGCAACAGAGGGTGAGATAGTTGGATAGCATTACTGACTCAATGGATGTAAGTTTGAGCAAACTGTGGGAGACAGTGAAGGACAGAGAGGCCTGGCATGCTTCAGTCCAGGGGATCACAGAGTCAGACATGACTTAGGACTGAAAAACAAATGATATCATAATATTACTTATCCATATTTCACAAATGCATAAACATAGCAAAGTAAAATTCCAATAAAATGGAATAATATGGAAATAGGAGGGATCTGCTACCCAAGCTAAAAACCTAATGTCCAAAACTAATTAGGGACAAAGTGTTTTTGAAATTCTAGAGCTATAAGCATTCTCAAGATGAGGATATTTTTAGAGAATTTTCAAGAGTTCATTCTTTATTCCTGCAGGCAAACATCTATTGAATTTAAATTGAGTGTCAGGCATGGGGCTAACATATTTATTACGTATATAATAAATCAAATAGTACTAAACATTTTTAAACTAACAAGGGTATAGGCCAAGCAGAGTTCAAAACATCAAGTTCAACATTTTGGGAAAAATATTATTAGAACACATGAAGAAATAAACATGTGAAATATATTAAGACACTGCAGTCAGTAGTAGAAAGTTATATTAAAATATATATTTGTAAACAAAATTCTCCTGATATCCATGAGATGCACATATAAAAACACATTCCTGATGTGTTTCATATGGTGCTCAATACTAATTACATATGTAGTTCTGTTTACACAAAACTGAATAAGAAGTCCTATTTGTATTAGATTAAATTTGAGGAGCCAATCTTAGAGTTCTTCTCTTTTTTCAACTATGTAAGACACTGCCACTCTTCAAAGACATTAGATTCATTCACAGCATAAAAAGACCCTTGAAAGAAAATATTATGACTTCCCCTCTCAAAGGTACAAGTGGTCTCAAAAGTCAGTCAGTTGTAGAAGACACATGATTAACTGTTAATATAAAGCAACTGGTCATTTTCAGAGAGGGAGAGTTGTATAACAGAGTTGAATAAAATCACATGTTGCACTTTTATTTCACATAAATGAAAGTTAAATATAGGTTGAATACTATTCTTGAATTATCAGAATTTTCAAGTGAATGGCTACATTTTCATAGGTAACTCTGTAAAGATGGTTTGTTTATAGTTACAGCTGATAACATCTGTTGCTTTTTAAGCACATATCTGTAAATATTGCTTTTAAGTAAATAGTATAAATTACATAATTGGTTATTTTATGAATTCTGCATCTCCTAAATAATTATTTTGCATTTCATGACTTAATAGGTTTACTAATATAAGATTACAGAGTAATATAAAATACTAACAGTTGAGCTATTAAAACCTGAACAAAATTTGCCATCTAACAGGATCTCAAATCATTTGAATTCTAATGAAAAATGATCAATTGCTTTATAGACAATTGTTCACATTTTGTTTTTTCTTATAAGCAGATACCATATGTAAACTTTTCTTTTGACACATTTCATTATACATACTACCATCTGTCTTGCCACAAGGACTTACATTCACATTGAAATATACTGAAATATGTACACATTCACAAATGTATATGTGTGCATGCATCCACATAAACTCACATATATGTTTAGTATTAGAAACCGAAAACCTGGGTTCTTATTTCATTAAGCAGCTCTCTATCTCAAACGGGACCAATTAGAGCCTCAATTTTTCAAAGTATATGAATGATGGTTTCCTCCTTCACAAAGATTTTATGAGCCATCAATGAGAAAATATATTTGAAAGCACTTTAGAAATATTAGGCTATAGCTACAAACCAACTAAATAATACTGGGTGTATTTATGTTAGTCTTGCACTGTTATAGTCAACATCTAAAAATGAAAAAGGGGGAAAAATTCACATAGTATTCTCAGCCACACACAAAAAGTATGGATTAAATTTTAGGGACAAATAACAAGAAACTAAAGATTCTCTCTATCTTTGATAATTGTAGTAGTGGGATAGCCAGTCATTGTACCAGGGATGTTTTCAGTTATAGTGAGATCTGTTACAGAGGTGAGGGCTAAAGTGGGGGAGGGAAGGTGGTTAACTGAGTGAGCTGAGTGGATCTTCAATATTCATTTCTGCCTGAGCTGGGGAAGGATGCACTGACTCTCAGATACTACAGATAGAATTATTTTGCACATAGGAAAGTTAGGAAGGCAAGAATAAAAACAATGATTTTGAAAATTACTTCTTCAAAATTAATGTAGAAGGTAGAGGGGAAAATTTGACTAAATTTAATATTATTCTAAATCTTACCATTGTTTTTGACAACTCCTTCATGTTAACATTTAGTATAAATTCATATCAGATTATGGGATTAAATTATAGTGGCACAGAATGTAGAATAGTGTAAATATTTTTCCAAGGCCTGTTTTCCCCAATGGTCTATTTAGGAAAACTATGATTACATACAACAATTGTTTTATTTTTTTTCCATTTATCTATTCATTTACTATCTCTTGAGTCTTATGATAACAATCAGATTCAGTTTAAGGCTTCAATAATCTCTACATGCTGAAAAAATCCAAATAGATAATTCCAGTGTGGACTTCTCCCCTAAAATCTAAACCTCAAATACAATGCCAACTAAACATTGCCACAAACCCTAATATGTTCAAGTCTGAATCATGATCTCCCTAAAACCTGGTTCACGGTCTCCACTCTCAACTTGAATGACTGCAACTACACACTGACATGACGAACTATTCAGCCAGTTGCGCAGGCTAAAAATCTGGAGTCATCTCTAACTACACCCAATGCATCAACAAAATTTTTGGCTCTATCTATCTCCAGAATTTATCTATCCCTTTTCAATACCTCCACTTCTAACAACCTGGGCCAAGGTGCCCCCATATTATAGTACCTGGTGTTTGTTGCAGTGGGTTTCTAAAAGGTCATGTAATTTCCATCCCTGTTTCTTTCCCTACTTCTTACTCCTAACTCAGTAGCTAAGGAAAGCTGTTACAATATAAATCATATTTTGTCAGTTCTCTGTTCAAAACTTCCAATAGTGTACCAATTCATTCAGAATAAAGCCCATATCCTTAAAATAGCTAAGACCTTACAAGACATCATCTGCTTCCTCTCTGACCTTCTATCCTGTTCCTTGTGCTTCCTCTGCTTCAACCATTTCCTCGTATTTACGAACACGCCAGTATCATTCTTCCAGCCACAAGGCACAAGTATTTTTATAAAATATTCATCATTGTCAAGATCATTTCTTCTTAAATTAAGAATCATTGTCCTCTAGAAAACTGAATGGATTCTAGTATGCTTAAATAATAGTTAGGAAAGCCTACCCTGTAGTCAAATCAACTTTTAAATGAAAATGTTAATAGTATCAATTATGGAAGCTGAATTTCTGGATGCTGCAACGGTTTGCAAATACAACTATTCAATAATAAAAACTAGACTGATTAATTCTATCATATTATTATTAAGTGATGTCATCAAAATTCTTCTGATTCTTTTAAGAGTAAAGTGATATTGCCATGTTATTAATATATTTTAACTTAACTGAACTTATTTACATAGGCACTCTATTTAGAAGAGATACGATAGAATCTTATTTTTAAAAAAAAGTAAGAGAGATATCCTGAGAAATTCTGGAACAAATAAATGAAGCCAATTGCATGTAAATTTTGGGAGTAGTTCAAGCAATCTAACCGAACAATCTAAAAATTCAACTGTGGACATGAATCATACAATATGTAATGAAGAAGACAGTATCTAAAGTCAATTATCTCAACTCTAGGACCTCTTTATATCAACAATAGAGCATTATACCTTAATAGAAAGCACATAAAAATTAAGTTCTGCCCTGTGTGAAATAAGGAAAATAGTAAATGGAAAAATGAAAGGTAAATATATCATAGTACTTGTACTGGGGTAGAAAGTTGAGCCTTTCTAACTATATACACTTAATGTTCTTCAAAAGAAAGACATCATCACCTCTGAAACATTAATTTCCTTTCCAGGCATTACTAAATTAAATTCTGTTGTTATAGAATAGGACCTAGACATTATGTGGACATGTTTATTGAATTGTTAATTGTAATGTTGAAAACTGGAAATAAAAATTATATTCAGCAATTGGAGAATGATAAATGGCAATAGACCACTAAGTATTAGATTATATTATTATATAACCAATAAAATATAATTTCAATAATGTTCATGTAATAATGGTAGGTACAAAAGAATAATATATGGCACATTTTCCCCATTAAGTATAAAATATTTACTAATAAAATATCTGTAATGAATAAAAGACAAAATTAACATTTTTCCTAAGTGATGAAATTATGGGTAGTTACATGTTTTTAAATTCCTCACAATGATTTTTACGTTATTTTATAACTTCAATATTTGCATTTTAGTTATCTTTTGCAGGAAACAGGAAAAAACTTATTTACTGAAACATATTATAAACAAAGAGGAGGGAATGACAACACACACCAGTATGCTTGTCTGGCAAATCCCCATGGACAGAGGAGGCTGGTGGGCTACAGTCCATGGGGTCACAAAGAGTCAGACACAACTGAGTGACTAAACACAGCACAACACATTCTAAAGGAAAAAAAAACCTTATTAATAATACCCCCAAAATTGTTAATTTCCTTCCCTATTTTTTCTTCCTTTTTCTCCAAAACACTTCAAAATATGTTTTAAAAGTAGATCTGACTAAACTCTATCAAATCTCAAGTGAAACTGGTTACATGAGTCAGAAACAATATAATATAATACCTTTTCAAATACACCTTTTTTATATTTGATATGAGTTATTGTTAACAGTTCATTCCTCAATCATCCTAAACTTTAAAATGCCAAACAAGTGCCATTCAGTTGAGTTCAGTTCAGTCGTTCAGTCCTGTCCGACTCTTTGCAACCCCATGAATCGCAGCACGCCAGGCCTCCCTGTCCATCACCAACTCCCAGAGTTCACTTAAACTCACGACCATTGAGTCGGTGAGGACATCCAGCCATCTCATCCTCTGTCATCCCCTTCTGCTCCTGCCCCCAATCCCTCCCAGGATCAGAGTGTTTTCCAATGAGTCAACTCTTCACATGAGGTGGCCAAAGTACTGGAGTTTCAGCTTTAGCATCAATCCTTCCAAGGAACACCAAGAACTGATATCCTTTAGAATGGACTGGTTGGATCTCCTTGCAGTCCAAGGGACTCTCAAGAGTCTTCTCCAACACCACAGTTCAAACGCATCAAATCTTCAGCGCTCAGCCTTCACAGTCCAACTCTCACATCCATACATGACCACTGGAAAAACCATAGCCTTGCCTAAACAGACCTTTGTTGGCAAAGTAATGTCTCTGCTTTTGAATATGCTGTCTAAGTTGGTCATAACTTTCCTTCCAAGGAGTAAGCGTCTTTTAATTTCATGGCTGCACTCACCCTCTGCAGTGATTTTCGAGCCCCAAAAATAAAGTCTGACACTGTTTCCACTGTTTCCCCATCTATTTCCCATGAAGGGACAAACAAGTGCCATTAGAGATGAGTTATAATGTAACTAAAGATAAAAGAGTTAAAGAATGCTCTATTGGAACTGGGAACATCTAGTGCTATGAAGTTTTTATAAACTATTACAAAATATGGGGCAAAACAGTGAAGTTAGTAAGAAGAAAGTGCAATGTATCTATAAATGTTCTTTGGTTGCATTCAGCCATCAGCCTTCATTTTTCAAGAAATCAACAGTGAAAGATTCAGAGGCAATGCATATTTTCTAAAGGTAAAAAGTCAAAGTCGCTCAGTTATGTGTGACTCTTTGTGACCCCATGGACTGTCCATCTAATTCTCGAGGCCAGAATACTGGAGTGGGTAGCTTTTCCCTTCCCCAGGCCATCTTCCCAACCCAGGGATCGAACTCAGGTCTCCTGCGTTACGCACCAATTCTTTACCACCTGAGCCACAAAGGAAGCCCAAGAGTACTGGAGTGGGTAGCCTATCCTTTCTTCAGCAGTTCTTCCCAACTCCCAAACCAGAGTCTCCTGCATTGCAGGCAGATTCGTTACCAACTGGGTTCTCAGGGAAGCCCTATGAATGCATATTTATATCTATACAGATGACACCACCCTTATGGCAGAAAGTGAAGAGGAACTGAAAAGCCTCTTGATGAAAGTGAAAGAGGAGAATAAAAAAGTTGGCTTAAAGCTCAACATTCAGAAAACGAAGATCATGGCATCTGGTCCCATCACTTCATGGGAAATAGATGGGGAAACAGTGGAAACAGTGTCAGACTTCATTTTGGGGGGGTTCCAAAATCACTGCAGATGGTGATTGCAGCCATGAAATCAAAAAAAATGCTTACTCCTTGGAAGAAAAGTTATGACCAACCTAGATAGCATATTCAAAAGCAGAGACATTACTTTGCCAACAAAGATCCATCTAGTCAAGGCCATGGTTTTTCCAGTAGTCATGTATGGATGCGAGAGTTGAACTGTGAAGAAAGCTGATAACCGAAGAATTGATGCTTTTGAACTGTGGTGTTGGAGAAGACTCATGAGAGTCCCTTGGACTGCAAGGAGATCCAACCAGTCCATTCTGAAGGAGATCAGTCCTGGGTGTTCATTGGAAGGAATGATGCTACAGCTGAAGCTCCAGTACTTTGGCCACCGCATGTGAAGAGTTGACTCATTGAAAAAGACTTTGATGCTGGGAAGGATTGGGGGCAGGAGAAGGGGACGACAGAGGATGAGATGGCTGGATGGCATCATGGACTCGATGGACGTGAGTCTGAGTGAACTCCGGGAGTTGGTGATGGACAGGGAAGCCTGGCATGCTGCAATTCATGGGGTCGCAAAGAGTCAGACACGACTGAGCAACTGAACTGAGCTGAATATCTCTACAAGAACCAAGAGGAATGCAGGAGGACATGAGTGATTATTAATGATGAGTGAGAAAATGCATTACCCTGAAACTTCACAGAAAAATAGAATTGAGTCCTATGTTTAATCCACACTGATCATATACTAGTCTTCCTACTTCAGAAAATGGATAGATGATTCTAGATTATCAAAGCATAATATTGACCATATATTTTCAGAGACTGCTGCATATATGACAGGAAAACAGAAATAGTAGCATGAATAGTAAAGGATAATAACTATTTGGAAACATTTTCCTTGGAAATTCCTGTACCTGAAAGTAGTAATTAATATTAACTATGATAAGAAATGAAAGCAAAAGTCAGGACTTCTTAGTTGTAACTAAAGCAAATGGTCATTAAAAAAGTAATTTTCACTAAGCCTAATTGTATATTTATTTTATGGCTATCTATTCATAATCATTATTTTCCCACAGGAGAAAAAAAGGAATTCCTATTTTATTTACTTATGTTTTATTTTTTGGCTTTGTGGCATGTGGGATCTTAGTTCCCCAACTAGGGATAGAACCTATGCCCTCTGCATCAGAAGTGCAGAGTCTTACCCACTCTGGGACCACTAGGGGAGTTCCAAGAACTCTTACTTTATACAAGGTAACATAATGACACAGAAATTAATCAATAAAGTTCTCTAAGCATGTGGAATTAGGCATATTTTATATTAAAGAGTTTTAACAACCCATTAACCCTTACAAGTTCATTATACGTCGGTTTGTTAAGATGGTACTATCTGCATAACACAGATTCTTTAGTCTGGAGCTCCTATGGAATATATATTTAAATATCCACGGGCTATTTAATATATATCTAAATATCTCAACCAAGGTGGTATTGTGTGCTCAGTTGCTCACTCATGTCCTACTCTTGGTGAAATAGACAATAGCTTGCCAGGTTCTGCCAGTCTCTTCACTCCAAGGGATTTTTCCAGGCAAGAATACTAGAGTGGGTTACCATTTTCTCCTCCAGTGGATGGATCATTCTGACTCAGAGGTCAGATCATCATCTCTTGCATCTCCTGCTTTGGCAGGTGGATTATTTACCACTGAGCTACCTGGGAATCCCATTCCAATGAGTATTTTAGCACTATTTGGACTGTAGGCTGAAAGAATTCAGACTCAGAGGATAATCCTGCTAAAGAGGTAAAGAGGAGCCAATCACAAAAGACCTAGAATCCCAAGTCAAGAAATACCGCTTAATTCTAAGTGTAGCAGAGCCAGTGACAGCTGTAAGATGATGAGAATTCCATTTGAGAAAGATCGCTGTGTTGAAATATGGAGAGTAGATCAGGGAAGGCAAGGTTGAAAAGAAGAAAGCTAAAAAAATGACTATTTCAATAAGTCACTAGAAAGATGACTTAATGTGGAGGAGTAAAACTAATAAAATAATTAAATAAATAGAAAAAAAAACTACAGACCACTAGGAGTCATACACAATCAACATTAGACATGGATTAGGACTTTGAAAAATAGGTCAAGGATGTTATCTAGGCTTCAAATCTGGGCAACATCTGAGTTAGAAATAACAGGAGAAAAAGCAGGTTTGAGGGAAGAGTGATGATTTCAAGTCTGGACATAGAGGTAATTCAAAACTTACGTAATGCAAGAAAAGGGAGAATTCATTAGAAGTACAAAGCAGAAATAGCATTTAAGCATTAAACCAGGTGTACAGTGAGGGAAAACTTGAAGTCTGGGTCAACTTAAAATTATTATATTGCTATATACATAGTCCTTTCTTTTGAAGTTTTAATGATTCCAAATTAACTCTTTAATTCAATAGCTATAATTCAGCCTCTCATGAAATTTAGAAATTAGTGGTTCCGAAAGTATCACACAGAAAGCACAGAGGGGCTGGGTGGAGGTGAGGTTAGCAATATTTTATTCAAATTTAACTCAGTGGGTAAAGAGTCTGCCTACAATGCAGGAGACCAAGGTTCAATGCCTGGGTTGGGAAGATCCCTGCAGAGAAGGAAATATCAACCTACTCTACTATTCTTGCCTGGAGAATTCCACAAACAGAGGAGCCTGGTGGGCTACAGTCCATGCGGTCACAAAGAGTCGGACATGACTGAGTGACTAACACTGAACACTTTGAAAATTAAACCTTGGAATGACTTTTCAGTATTTTAACAATATGAGTGCTTTCTCAAAGATGACATAAGAGTGCTTTCTTGGTAACAAAAAGTAACTAGTACAATTAGGTGTGTAAACTCATTTTGTGCAGTCGTCAGAGGAAAATGTCTGCTGTCATCTTAATACAACATATGAGTGTCTGGTGAATTAATTAGATGACTGCATAAGCACAGGATCTGTTTATGATATCACCATCATTAACGTGTCTGCTGATATGGAATCATACAAGCAAATATCCTTTGCTTCATCACAATGTTAGGCAAGGTCTGAGGCCTCTGCTTGGTGCTAGCCAACACGATGGTATCTTGGCACAATCATCATCCAAAGTGAAAGGAGGATCTTATGAAAACCTTTCAGGGCAGATTTAGTGTTTAGTTGAAGATTTAAGAGTCTTTTATTCCTGATTTTTGAGAAGTCAAATATAGTGCATTGATTCATTTTTTTCTTTTTCTTTTTCTGACTAGCATATATTTCCCTTCATTTGTGTTGAATAACAAACCAACCTCCCGTGTATTAGTCTCTCAGTCGTATCCAACTGTTTGTGACTCTGTGGACTGTAGCCTACCAGACTCCTCTGTCCATGGAATTCTCCAGGCAAGAACACTGGAGTGCATTGCCATTCCTTTCTCCAGGGGAGACTGAACCCAGATCTGCGTTGCAAGCCGATTCTTTACCACCTGAGCTACCAGGGAAGCCCAATCTCCTAGACGCAAAGAAATGCATATATCCCAGATTTCCTCCTTTCTCCTGGAAAAAACTGGTAGGAGAAAAGAGGGTAGTCAAAATTTAAGCAGAGCCAATCAGAGTCTTTCTCTGTGATTGACAAGAATAATGTCTAGCTACTGTAGAAGAGAATGAAGCTAATCCATGAGGAAGAGCAAAGTCAGCAGAAATGAACAAAGGAGATTATAGATTGGGCAAGACCTGAGTCTCCAGTGCCATCTCACCTGAGTTCAGGTCTTCCTTTGAATGTATGAGTTACTACAGTCACTCTCCCAATTCAGGGGTCCAGTAATTCACCTTTCTTTAACTTAAGCTACTTTAAGTGAGATTTCTCTCACAAAAGATGAAAGACTTATGATTGGTATATCAAATAATTGCAATTTAGAATCTTAAGGCTGAATTGATACTAACCAACAACAACCAGGCTTCCTTGTTGGCTCAGCAGTAAAGAATCCACATGCCAGTTCAGGAGATACAGGTTTGATCCACAGGCCAGGAAGATCCCCTAGAGAAGGAGATCGAAACCCACTCCAGTCTTCTTGCCTGGAGAATCCCATGAACAGAGGAACTTGGTGGGCTACAGTCCATGGGCTCACAGTCAGTCAGGACTGAGTGACTAAACGATAGCAAACAACAATCAACAGTTATTTATTGGTGTCCAACAAAATAATACAATAAATCCAAAGCACTTTTCAGGTGCTTAGTTGTTTAATCATCACAACAATCCTGCAAAGAAAATACTTATATTAAGCACTTTTAAATAATTAAGGAAACTGAGACAGAAAGAGATTTTGTAATTCCCCAAGAGCCCATAACTAGTAAAAGGGAAATTTTGAATCTGAACTCAGAGCTTCTGATTGCAGTGTCCAGACTCTTAAACTTGACTGACTCTCTCTCTTGACAGAGAGAATTGAGTTCTGATTCAGTCATCTAAAATTAAGTGCTTTCATCTCTCTGAAACTTAATTTTTTCTCATGTCTAAAAGAGGGATACTATTTCCTACTGCAGACATTTTTGTAGAAATTGAAAGATATTAAGCTTATGAAAGCATTTTGGAAAATGCCTAGCACTAGAAAACTGTCAGTTCATATTATAAAATTATAAACTACATTAAAGCTTTATCAGCTAAGAATTGTGTAATTGAATTACTACATAATTTAATGAACATGTTATAGTCAATAATGTCTCAGAAAAGTAGATACAAGAGTCAATTCCTATGTCAGGAAGCAATTTTTAATCTAAAATAATTCTGGTGTATAAAATCTGCCTTTCTTCAATAATAATTACAAAGATGACTAAGATAAAATTAACTTATATTTCAATATTTTACATTTTCAAAATTATTTTACTTTGTTTCCCTCATTCAGCAGAAATTTTAGTGTCTTGGGGAATGAAATATATTTACTTTTTCCCTATCAATATCAATCTACTGCTACTGGGTAAGTTTTAGTATTAAGTATTCAAGTAACAAAGCTTTATGCAGCTCACTATGAAGTCCTGAAAATGGTAAATATAAAAGATCTATTCAAATATGCTTTTGAATCCCTTTCTGTTACCTCTCTTGAAGATTGATTAAGATTTTAGAATTTCCCCATTTTACATATGTGTGCTAAGTCGCTTAAGTTACGTCCCACTCGTTGCAACGCTATGGATTGTAGCTCTCCAGGCTGCTGTCCAGGGAATTCTCCAGGCAAGAATACGGGAGTGGGTTGCCCTGCCCTCCTCCAGCGGATCTTCCCGACACAGGGATCGAACCCATGTCTCCTGCATTGCAGGCAGAGTCTTTACCATCTGAGCTACCAGGGAAGCCCCATATTCATGTAGGTGAAATTAAAAGACAATATTCACTAGAAAGATCAAACTATACATTTGGTTCCAGTCTTTGTTGTTAATATAAAATAATAATTCTATATATATTCATCATGTATTTAATCATTTCTTCCTAAGTCTGGCACTTTTAGCCAATCTTCATGCATTTTGGTTTCAAATTGACATTTATTTTAGCATATATTAATATATAACAACAAAACTATGCTGATTAATCTTAAGCTAATGGATCTTTAATATTACTAAATATTATGATTTAGTTACAAACTCTAAACTTTATATTCATAACTAATATTAATACATGTCAAAATACCACTTAATTCTGTATAGTGCAATATGATTGAGAGAAAATTTGGAGTTGAAGTGAGTTTTTTCTTGGCCTGCATTATGTACTGAATAATTTACTCTAGCAATGTAATGTTTTATGGAATTTATAAAAACTTTCTAATTTGATCACTACCCCTAATATTTACTTTATCTAAATCTTACAGATAATCAAGAGAATGGAATCAGGAAATTGGAGATTGTGAGCAAAGAATGTAATAAGATATATACACAAGAAACAGAACAATAAAAACAAAGCTATGAAATTAATGTATATGTTATGAAATTACATGGTAATAAATTTGATCTTCATATAAGCCCCCAGTGATTATAAAATAGTTTACCTAAGCCAATTCCTTATCGCCAACAATATTTCTCAGAAATAACTCCTTTCCACATTTATATAAGTCACAGAGGTCTCTTTTATGAGAAAACATAATCAGGCAAAATAAAATGTTACATAAAATGGAAAAAAGTTATGATTTGTTTTTTAGTAGTGTGTTAATGAGACACAGCAGAGCAATTCTTTTATCATGGCTTAAAATTAAACAGATACAAGTCTAGCTGCTGATTTATACTTTCCTTCAAGGAACTTTTTTTAAAAAATTGACTTTTTATATATATGCAATATTATTTTTAAGTTCATTTGTATTCATATGACTTGGATTGCAATTTGAAGTCTGGAAGATTTGATTTCACTAAACATATTTGCCTCAATCAAAATGTCTGTATATACATGCATATTTTTAAACCAGTATCCATTTCTTTTAAGATTTTCAATGTTGCATTAAGTATAATGGCAAGGAAAACATCCATAGTTCTAACACAAAATTTTGTGAAGAGGTTTATTGAAAAGGTTGGCCTTGGTAGGGACTGAAGTCCAAAATAAACTAACTCTTTTTTTAGCCAATGTCTTCCATTCATGCTCCTCTGAATATACACATTCTTCCTGGAAAAAAGTCTTGGGAAGAGCCACAGATGTTGTAGGCAATTTCCCGCATTAAAAATTAAAGTGCATTCACATACTTTCATCCCTTCTATCTGGGTTTGACTCAGGTTCAGAAATTGCTGTGGTAGAGAAAGAGGGAAGGGTATATATAGCTACTTCTTTCCACAGTTCACACCTTGAGTCCCTTTTTCCCAATCACTAGGCTGTCCCATGATTACAGGAGAGAAGTGGAAGAGAACTTAACATGCACAGAATATCTTTTTTAAGTTAGTACAGTTGTAACTTGTGTGTGTGCCATCTCTCACAGGTTGCTTTCCTGAGTTTTTGTGGTCAGTGACTATCCTTTTAAAGAGGGAACGGTCAGGTTACTTTCTCTGGTATCCAATCTAACAGTCTAAAACATTTCTTTAGAATCTGGTGGGTCATCATACAAGGCAAATTTCTAAAAATTATAATGTGTTGCTTTGTGAAGTAGAGAGTTCTCAGTATTAGAAATATTCAAATATAATTTTAAAGATTATTTGCCTTTAGGTAAAAGCTTCGATGATATTTAAGGCTTTTAAGTCCAAGCTGTTCTATGAACTACACAGAAACAGACTGGACAGATGAGTGAATTGCATGATAGCTAAAATTCTGATTCTGTTTGCATTCAAAATTAAGATGGTGCTAGGTACTTCCCTGGTGGCTCTGATGGTAAAGGGTCTGCCTGCAGTGCAGGAGACCTAGATTTGATCCCTGGATCTGAAAGATCCCCTGGAGAAAGAATGGCAACCCACTCCAGTATTCTTGTCCGTAAAATCCCATGGATGGAAAAGCTTGACAGTCTATATAGTCCATGGGGTCGCAAAGAGTGACTTCACTTTCTAGAAGACTATTTATGGAAAAGAAAATGGCAACTTACTCCAGTATTCTTGCCTGGAAAATCCCATGGATGCGGGAGCCTGGTGGGCTACAACCCATAGAGTTGCAAAGAGTCAGGCATGGTTTAGAGACTAAATGAAAAGACTATTATAATTTAGAATACGGAAGAGACGAGAGGAAAAGGCAATCGATATTTATTAAAGTTCTACTCTACCCCTGACAGTGATGGTTTTTTAGCATCTCCTCATCTGATACTTTTGCAGTCTGGTAATACAGCATTTTTCTTCGTCTTGAGGAAACTGAGGCTCAAGAAGTTGAATTACTTGAGTGTCTCTAGGTGGTTAGTGGCGGTACTAGAATTGGCTCTGTCCACTCATAACCAGTCTTACACTAAAATTGATGTTATTTTCACCAAAACAGTCTCCAAATTCAAAGTTTCCTAACTCCATAGAAATACCACCAAACTATCTAAAACTGAAGGTCATGATAATACTACTGTGTAACTATCCAATATTTAATGAAACTATTAGCCAGAGTAAAATTCCAAAATGGATTTAGCAACATTCAGGAAAATGTTTAAAGAAGAAATGTTAAAGAAGATTTCTTCAGCGGTGTTTTCTCTTATTAGGAAAATCTAATAGTTTCTTTAAATATATAATGCATGATTCTAAATTTAAGTTTTCAACATCAAGCACCTGGAACTGAATTTAGCTGATATTAAAGCCACAGTGATAGACCACTAGTGAAGACAAAATGACATGTGAAGGGCCTGGGGGCAGATTGCTGAATCAGAGGCCAGACTGATGAATTAATCACATGATACTGAAGGAAGAAGTAGAATGCAAGAAAATTTTCAGTCATGCAACACTGCTATTCTATGTTCTTTTGAAAATGTGTAACTAAATAAGTGGACTCAAACAAATGTCAACAAGATGTTGAGAGCTTGAATGATCCAAGAGTCTTCTCTAATATAATAGAGTAATTCATTTAAAATGTAAATTAAAATATAAAGTTCCAAATTGCCCAAATAGATAATACACTTCTAATCTTGTAGAACTAAAATCTGCCTTTGAGCTTCAAACTCTTGACACTAGCTTGAACCCATTGGACATATATGAAGTGATATCCAATGATGTCTTTAGGCATCAATAAGGAGGCATCATTATAAGCATTGCAACTAACAGGGAGGAAGCACAGATCCACCTACCAGCAGACAATTGAATTAAAGATTTACTGAGCACTGTCCTGTTCACCAGAGCAAGACCAGGTTTTCCTCACAGCCAGTCCCTCCCATCAGGAATCTTGTACAAGCCTCTTATCTCATCCTTCAGAGGGCAGTCAGAAAAAGCAAGATCTATAATGCCACAGCTTCCAGAACAAAATCACCATCACAGTAAGCTAACCAAAATGACAACATGGATTACAAAGTGCAACTCAACGAAGTCTTGTGTGACTCAATAAAGCCAAGAGCCATGTCATGAAGGGCCACCCAAAATTGGGTAATTTGGACAGGTCATGGTGGAGAGTTCTGACAAGAGGTGGTCCATTGGAGGAGAGAATGGACAACCACTCCAGTATTCTTCCCTTGGGAATCCCATGAGCAGTATGAAAAGGCAAAAAGATATGACATTGGAAGATGAGCCCCGCAGGTCAGTATTTATCCAATATGCTACTGGGGAAGAGCAAATACCTCCAGAAGAATGAAGAGGCTGGGTCAAAGTAAAATTGACACTGAATTGTGTATGTGTCCATTCAAGTATGACCTAAATCAAATCCTTTATGATTATACAGTGGAAGAGACAAGTAGATTCAAGGGATTAGATCTGGGAGACAGAGTGTGTGAAGAACTATAGACAGAGAGGTTTATAAAATTGTCCAGAAGGTGGTGATCAAAACCATCCCAAAGAAAAAGAAATGCAAGAAGGCAACATGGTTGTCTAAGTAGGCCTGACAAATAACTGAGAAAAGAAGAGAAGCAAAAGGCAAAGGAGAAAGGGATAGATATTCCTAGCTGAATACAGAGTTCCAGAGAATAGCAAGGAGAGATAAGAAAGCCTTCTTCAGTGAATAATGCAAAGAAATAGAGGAAAACAATAGAATGGGAAATACTAGAGATACCTTCAAGAAAATCAGAGGTACCAAGGGAGCATTTCATGCAAAGATGGGCACAATAAAGGACAGAAACAGCAAGGACCTAACAGAAGCATAAGAGATTAAGAAGAGGTGGTGAGAATACACAGAAGAACTCTACAAATAAGGTCTTAATGACCTGGATAACCATGAATTGTGTGGTCATTCACCTAGAACCAGACATCCTGGAATGTGAAGTCAAGTGGGCCTTAGGAAGCATTATTACAAATAAAGCTAGTGGAGGTTATGGAATTCCTGCTAAACTGTTTCAAATTCTAAAAGATGATGTTGTTAAAGTGTTGCATTCAATATGCCAGCAAATTTGGAAAATTCAGCAGTGGCCACAGGACTGAAAAATGTCAGTTTCCATTTCAATCCCAAGGAAGGGCAATGCCAAGGAATGTTCAAACTACTGTACAACTGCTCTCACTTCACAAGATAGCCAGGTAATGCTCAAAATCTTTCAAGCTAGGCTTCAACAATATGTGAACCAAGAACTTCCAGATGTACAAGCTGGGTTTAAAAAAGTCAGAGGTGGTATGGGGAAGGAGGTGGGAGGGGGGTTCAGGATTGGGAACTCATGTACACCCATGGCGGATTCATGTTGATGTCTGGCAAAACCAATACAGTATTGCAAAGTAAAATAAAGTAAAATAAATAAATAAAAATAAAAAATAAAAAAGTCAGAGGAACCAGAAATCAAATTGTCAACAACCATTGCATCATAGAAAAGCACCTTAGTAGTAAATATTTTTCAGATTCCTAAAAATCCATGCAAAAACATTGTGTGGCCTTTGTATCAAACAGGAAGTATACCAGCAAAAGTTATGAAGGCCAACAAGTTATGGTTAAGGAGTAAAGTATTGGTAATATTCTGCATATTTGTAAAATTAAGCACCAATTACCCGCAGATGGCATGCCTTCAGTGCAGTTCTAACTGCAAGGTTTTAATAGTTATCACGAGATATTTCTCACAATGTTAATCAAAATCATTTTTGAATGATATAGGGACAAGCTAAATTTATTCCTCCTCCATGTATATCAAAATTTATTAAATAAGAAAAAGCATATGCATCTCATGGAAGTTCTAGCTGATGTCTACATTTTCAAACAGAATCAAACAGTAATTGTATAATCCAAATTTATAATTTTTAAGTTAATACTTCC
This sequence comes from Capra hircus, assembly GCF_001704415.2. NCBI lineage: Eukaryota > Metazoa > Chordata > Mammalia > Artiodactyla > Bovidae > Capra > Capra hircus. The sequence continues at coordinate 19,275,494 of NC_030808.1, forward strand.
CTAAGAAAAAAATCTTATATCCCTTAATAGTCATTTTATTTCTGAGATACAAATTAGCTTTTAAATTACATCATCTTTGCGATCCCGTGGACTGTAGCCTACGAGGCTTCTCTGTCCATGGGATTTCCCTGGCAAGAATACTGGAGTGAGTTATCATTTCCTCCTCCAGGGGAATCTTCCTGATCCAGAGATCAAACCCACGTCTCCCATGCTTCCGGCATTACAGGCAGCTTTTAAACATTTGAGTTATCAAGGAGGCCTCTGTTATCATACTGATAGACTACTCAAGATATTGGTATGTGATCATCTAGCTATAATACAAAACAGAAAGTTTTCCTTGAAAGTTAAAATTTTACATATAAAATGAGTGAGATAAAGATGTATTTTGATCATAGATGACAAGAACCATTAGTAAAAATGTAGAGAAAAATTGGTTTTTGATAATTATTGTTTATTATTGTTATTTATGTAAGTTGAAAAACTTCAAAGTGTAAAAGACAGTCTTATGACTGCCAGACTGTTTAAAAATCAGAAGTTTAAGACATACACGGTCTAAAGCAACACCGTCCAACAGAACTCTCTGGAATGATGGAAATATTTTATAATTTTTCATAAAATTGAAACATTCAAAAGCCTCATTTGGTTATTAAACATTTGAAATGTGTAGAATACAACTGAGAAGCTGAATTAAATATTTTATTTAACTTTAATCAAGTTCAAGTTGAAAAATCACAGTACGCTAGCATGAAAGTGTGTGTTATAAAGCTCTCTGCTCATATTCCTCTGCTTCAATATCTCTAGTATTTCCAAGAAAGTATGGTCTGTGAAAGGAAAAATGTGATAACTCCAGAATAGCACACCACAGTTCCAGATAATGCTGACATGGCTCAAGATAACCACAGGAAAATACATTACAATCAGTCCTAGGAAGGACTAAAATGAAGAACTTAATTTATTTGAGTGCTCTAAACATGCTTCCCTGCCAACCCCACATCCCTTCTCCCCAAACAAAATAAAACCAAAATATGTTACACTCTTCAACACCTTGAGGCCTGAACCTCCTGAGCAATTTCGGAATCAATGCACTGGAAACGCCTTTCCTTGCTGCTCACATGGGCTCCCCCCGTGGCTCAGACAGTAAAGAATCCACCTGCAATGCAGGAGACCCAGGTTTGATCCGGCTAACACTTGTACCTTTTCTTCTTTTCACTTCCACCCACATAGTTGGGAGGTCCCATTCTATCTTTATGGAAATTCTTGGACATGTTCTTCCATGACAGCAGGCTATCCTTTTCTCCAGATGGACACTGTCAACTTTTACCTTTGAATCCTAAGTCAATGAATTCTGATGTTCGGCATCCTTTTTTATTTTTTGCTTTTTAAATATTCTCTCCTTGCCAATCTTATCTACTTTCACAGCATACACTGTTAACTCTACGCATGTATGTCTCCCTAATCTTAACTCCCACTCCTGCTCTGTCATGAGTCTAGTCCAGGATTTCTCGCTAACAGTCACAGCGTTTCACCCTGAATGCCTCAGCACCAGTTCCAATTCAAGACATTTCAAATTGAACCTTTCTTGCTTCCAAAAACAATAATAGCAACAACTAAGACTAACTTTCGTAGTCTCTGCTCTGTTTCAGTAATGATTCCAGTCAGCCATGATCAAAATTCTTATCTTTGACTCATTCTTTCCATGCTTAAAGTTTGAAGCATCAAAGTGGTTAAAATCAAAGAACTCAGATTCACAAGACAGCAGGGCTGGACTTTGCCCCCTAGCTCCTCCATTTGCTGCCTGCATACTTAAGTATATGAACTAAATGGTTCAAACTTTAATTTTTTAATCACAAAAATGGAGCTAATAATAACACCGTTACTAGTTCTAAGTACTTTCTGACTCTTAACACATTTAGTCTTTACAACAACTCTGTGAGATTGATACTGTCATTATTTATTTTCTATGAGAGACCTGAAACATAGAGAGTTAAATGCATTACCAAAAGCCACAACAGTAAGTGGCTGGGATTCCATCCTAGACATTCTGGCTCCAAGACTGTCACCACCATACACACTGTCTTCCTGACAACAACAAGTTATCTCAAAGTGTTGTGAGGATAAAATTAGATCAAAAGGAGGATATACTTGTCAATATCAGCTGCTAAAATCCTCATAAATCTCTAGAGCAAAGTCAGAGATAACAATTCTTTCTATATGACTTCCTGTAGCATTTGTTCTTGACCCGTATAACTTATATACTGACTTGTATTATATCACTTGACAATCATGTCTTATTACATCATATAGATTATAAACTGTTTGAAGCTGAGGATAAAAAGTATCCCATGACTTATAAATATTAGTAGAATTAAAACGTCAATGTATGTCACTTTAAAAATTTTTTTATGACTCTTATCCATTTCATAGTTCCTTAGATCCTAGTCTTAATTATTGTCAAATTTATACAAGTGTTGGTTACTTTGACAATTTATGCTTCTCCAGTGTTTTGATTACTTTCCCCGAGCTCATCCTCCCTATATGGGAGTATCAGTATTTCCTAGCCCTGTTCACTTGCTTCTGAATCTAGCCTATTCCCATAACCTTCTTCATTCTATATCTCAGCTTAGTCTCAGCTCTCCAGCATGCCCATTCTTATTTGTCCATACTGGTTCTAGAGTGTGCTTGAGGCCCCAGGGATTAAATACACATGCCAGGCTCAAAGCTTATATCCACAGTTACCTGAACTGCTCACTAGGAGCTCATGTGGAGTTAACAGAAAACACTAAGTTAAAATCTGTTTTCCTGTCATTGCCAAACAGATATTTGAGAAAATCAACAGAGGTGCTAAACTCTCAAATGTTAAGTACATTGCTCATTAAAAAATAATACTCAAGATTATCAAAAACTGCTGACATGAAAAATTATTTTCAACGTGTTAAAAATGTTACTTACAAAAGAATCCAATTGAACATACACATAAACACACATACCTAGAAAAATGTAGGAAAGGTTATATACCAAAACATGCAGAGTTTATATTCAAAACTGAGATTGTGAATAATTTCTCTTATTTCTTAGTTATCAGCATTTTCCATAATAAACATGTACTGTTCATACAACAAATATATTATTTAAAAACCAGCTGAGTGACAACATGCTCATTTAACTTATGATCATTCCAGTGCTATGTAATCAACAAACTAATAGTATTTTACATCAGTGATCTGAAGACATACATTTTATATGCATATTTCATTCCTTAAGGTCTTTCCTAATGTCCATTTTTTAAGCTAATCTTTTATTCTTTTTTCCTTACCTGCATCAGCTACATAGATGGTTGATACAGCTGCTTTAAATGTATTCTAAATTTCACAGGCAGTTTTTGTTCAATTTTTAGTTAACTATACATCTTTCCTAGGCAACCAATTTTTGCTGGTCTCTTGATTTGTTACCTAAAACAAGTTTGCTTTACACATGCAGGGTTTTTTACATCATCAATCTAGATAATATAGTACTCTAAAAGCAAGTTAAGTCATTTGAGTTTTGCATAGGTCTTTTTAGAGAGCAAAGCTGCCATTTCTTTTGAGGGAACAATACACTTTAAAGGGGCATATAGCAATTAACAAAACAACAGACATGCCCTCTATACACCAACACTTTTAAACAATTCTAACCCTATGTGTGCATGTGTGCTAAGTTGCTTCAGTTAAGCCCAACCCTTTGTGACCCCATGGACTGTAGCCCACCAGGCTCCTTTGTCCATGTGACTCCTCAGACAAGAATACTGGAGTGGATTGCCACGTTCTCCTCCAGGGGATCTTCCTGACCCAGGGATTGAACCTGCATCTCTTATGTCTCCTGCATTGGTAGGAGGGTTCCTAACCAATAGTGCTAACTGAGAAGCCCTCTAATCCTATAAAGAAGTAAAAAAATAAAATATAATAAATTTTACACAATAAAAGTGGTCTTTAAACCATCATTCACTAGCATGTATATTAACACAGCAATCCAGTTGTACAATGTTCCCACATAAAACCAAACCAATCTGTTTTCTAAAGTGAAGTAATGCTGATGATCAGAATTTTAGCCCAGAGCACTGACCAAACAAACATGGATAATTTTAGAAGGAGCCATGATAGTGAATATCTACAAAGCAAAATGTTGCTAAGTAGAAATAAAAGAAAGTCTACTGAAATTTAGGCAATTGGAATAGGAAGATAGGCAATGAATGAACTGCCTAAACAAATTTGTATGAGGAAAATATATATGCATAGAAAAAAATTTAAAAGGCGATTATAAAAAACTTGTGTAAGCATGGTTATGTCTCTCCATGGTACATTGAAAGAGGTTTATAGTTCAACTTTTGCTACCAGCTTTATTACCGATACTCTTTGTTATTTAGAGATTATAATTACTCTGTAATTATTTCTACAGAAATTTAGGATGTTTGCCGCTTAGGAATGTCAGAACTGAGGCTGCCAAAGAAAAGTAGGACTATCAATTGATTTCAACCTATGTCCAAGAATTTCTGATGGAAGAAACTGTAAGTTTTGAATTAATATATTCTTTGTCACCGCTGTTTTCTTGAATAAACTCATCGAGTAAGAATCCAGTATGATGAAAACACAAGATGTGCTGCACTTGATCCCTGTCTAACTCTTCGATGTTCAGCATAGCATGAAGGAAGGGACCGGACTTGAAATCTGTGTCATTGCACTGTACCTTCGTCGATCACAATCTCTGTTTTAGGAGTTTTAAAAATTGTGTCACAGGTATTTTGGATGGGTTGATGTGAAGGTGAAATAAAGCCATATACAAAAGGATTTAGTAAACTGAAAATGCTTTTATAGACTCCTTTGGTTTTAATATTATTATTATTATTCTTTCTCTGATAGTACTAGGCGGGTAAAAGGAAGGTGTGACCCTCTAGCATTAGCCCTTATTTCTAATCTATTTTATGTCTTCATACTCTACATATTTATAGTACAGTGTTTACTTGAACTTTTTGTTATTTATATCGAATTTATCACTCTACATCTTGAAAGCTCAAGCAACAGCAATCAAAACAGAGAAAAAGTAATAATAACCACCCATCACTTAGAACTTGCTCTGTATTTAAGAGGATGATAGGTGCTTTTAATTCTTCTGTAATTCCCAAAATGGCCAATTTTATAAATAGGATATCAAGAGTCTGAGTGCTAATTAACATTGCCTGAGGGGACGCATAGATGCTTACTTACCTTACTTTCAACATTTCTTTTTGTGTGTGATTATATTCACTATAATTCTTTATCCTATCAGACTCAGTAACTCATCAAACCACTTTCTTTAAAAAACACTTCTTTAAGTTGTGATAAACTTAAAACTCCCACTCAAACTAGGCGTATAGGTCTGACCACAGACTAATCATTTTTCTTTTTTTGATTAATTGTATGATTCCTAAAATATTTCATATATAGTATAATGCCTGGGAATTTATTAGCCTTTTCTTAATTTTTTTTAATTTACTAAAAGAAACATAATTTCATAAAATTTGTCATTTTAAGTATACAGTTCAGTGGCATCAAGTACATTCACTTTGTTGTACAACCATCACACAGCCTGTGTATCTCCAGGCCTTTCTCATAGTCCCAAACTGAAACTCTGTAACCATTAAACAATAATTCCCCACTTCCTCATTCCTCCAGCCATTAGTAACCACCATTCTACTTTCTGTCTTTATTTGTATATTTGACTACCTTAGATTCCTCAAACAAGTTGAATCATAATATCTGTCCTTCCGTGTTTGGCTTATTTTACTTAGCCTGTGAAATAAGGAGGCTGAGCTCCAAAGAATTTCTGCTTTCCAATTATGGTGCTTGAGAAGACACTTAGCAGTCAATCCTAAAGGAAATCAACCCTAAGTAGTCATTGGAAGGACTGTTGCTGAAGCTTCTTCAGGCAAGAATACTGCAGTGGGTTGCCACGCTCTTCAGGGGATCTTCCCAATCCAAGGATCGAACTCAGGTCTCCTGCATTGCAGGTGGATTCTTTTATGGTCTGAGCCACCAGGGAAGCCCATGAATACTAGAACGGGTAACCTATCCCTTCTACAGGGGATCTTCCCGACCCACGAATCGAACCAGGGTCTCCTGCATTGTAGGTGGATTCTTTACCAGTTGAGCTACCAGGGAAGCCCAATACTTTGGCCATGTGATGCAAAAAAGACCCTGCTGCTGGGAAGGATTGAAGGCAAAAGGATAAGGGGGTGGCAGAGGATGAGATAATTAGATAGCAGCACCAACTCAATGGATGTAATTTGAGCAAACTCCACAAGACAGTGGAGGACAGAAAAGCTTGGTGTGGTATAGTCCATGAAGTGGTAAAGAGTCAGATTTGACTTAGCAACTTAACCAAAATGAAATAAGAATCATCCACGCTATGTCATCCATAACACGTATCAGTGTTTTATTCCTTTCTAAGTCTACTCCATTATATGCATAAACACATGTTTTTTCACACTTTCATCAATGAATATTTGGGTTGTTTCCACTTTTAGTTATTGTGAATAACACTGCTGTGAACATAGGTAAACAAATACTTGTTCAAGTTCCTGCTTTCAATTTTTTTGTGTATGTATGCAGAATATGTTACTTATTTACTTATCTGCTACAACAGAACACTGGTTTTGCATCTTCATGGAACAGAATTCAGTAATTCCCTGATCTCTTTATATAACATCCACTTGAATTTCATCATCTAATTAATATCGTCTAATGATTTAATCCTTTAAGTGTATTAGGAGGCTCACCCTGAATAGATTACACTGGCTTCAATTCTTCATGCCACTATCTTTCCAACTTAGAACATTAGTCTTCAAACTCCATGGTAATAGAAATTACTTTCATTATGAAACTGGTTTATAATTCATCTTTTATATACATTAAAAGGTTGAAAGTATTTCAAATTCTCAAATTCTAGAGAAAGGAGGAATTTTCAGAAAGAATATAAAATATGTTTTCTCCCATTTAATAGCATATACTAATTAGCATCCCTTGTAGCTCAGTCGGTAAAGCATCTGCCTGCAGTGCAGGAGACCTGGGTTTGATCCCTGGGTTTGATCCCTGGGTTGGGAAGATCCCCTGGAGAAGGAAGTGGCAACCCACTCCAGTATCCTTGCCTGGAAAATCTCATGGAGAAAGGAGCCTGGTGGGCTGCAGTCCACGGGGTCGCAAGGAGTCAGACATGACTGAGCGACTAACACTAACTAATAAATCAATGTTTATTAGCATCAATTTAAGTTAATAATATCTTGCTCTGACAGTTCAAAATTTTATTTACTTCTTTACATGCTTCTCTGTGGTTTACCAATAGTACTTTATAAAAGCCAAAATAAACAAACTTCAGGCAATCATAAAACTTGAGGGTTGGAATTGGAATTAGGAAATCTCTACTCATATAAGCAATGTCATTAAACTTGCTCAAAAGAAAGTAGAACTGTTTTTTATCTAAATGGATGACAGTTACTATCCTTTTACCCAATCACAATGCTAAAATCTTAATTTTGGAATAAAACTTTATAAATATGAATTATTTATCACATATTGATATAACTCAGCATACAACTAAGGAGTGTAACATCTTATTAAATCATGTAAAATATTTACAGCATAAGAAAAACATGACAGAGGATTCAGGTACATAAAATATGTTTTTCTCTAGTAATTTAGAAAACAATAGGTATCATCATAGCCTATTTTCTACACAATAGGTTTATAAAGATTAAATTTAAATATTAAATCTCTGTCCTTCTATATCCTCATACTTTATGCATTCATGCTTCATGATGTGAATTTGATGCTGAATAAAAACACATTATCTGATAAGTAAACTACGGTACATCCAGCCAATAGATTATTATTCAGTGCTAAAAAGAAATGCATTATCAAGTCATGAAAAAAAATGGAAGAAACTTAGATGTATATTTGTAAGATGTATATGTAAGAGGCCCATCTAAAAAGGCTGTATACTGTATGACTCCAACTGCATATATGACATTCTGGAGAAGGAAAACTATACAGAAAGGAAAGAGATCAATGATTTCCAGGAGTTAAGAGACTGGAAGGACTGAATATGTGGAGCACAAGGGTTTTTAGAGCAGTGAAATGATTCTGCGTGATACCATAATGGTAGATTAACGTCATCATACGTTCGTCCAAACCCACAGAACACACAGCACCAACAGTAGACACATATAAACTATTGGCTTTGTTTTTCTAATGATGTGACAATGCAGGCTTCACAGCATATGTACCACTCTGACGGGGGTACTGGAAAGGGGAGAGGCTATGCACGTGTGAGGGCAGGAGGCATAGGGGAAAATTCTACATCTTCCTTCCAATTTTTCTGTGAATCTAAACTGGTCTAAAAATAAATGCATTATTTTTCATTCTAGACTTAGTTTCAGGTAATACAAAGAGACCAAAGTAAATAATCTCAATATTTCGTTATCTAGAGCAATTCTTTTTGTTTCCCATAACCAACTGGATTTTTTTTACAGAATAATTCTCAAATTTCATATTTTTGTTATCCTTGGATGAAACCTAAAGGTAACACCTTTTACAGATTTATATCAGGTTTCCTTTATAGAAGTCTCAAAATTCTCTTTTCATTGTATGAAACTTTTTAAGGTGTGAATACATTTAAGTGTCCCTAAATATACTCTGTAACATGGTGATACTAACATTTATTGGCTACTAGGTGCTAGATACTATGTTACATAATTTATACATTTAGCTTTTGTATGTTTTTTTAATTCCACCTGCAATGCAGGAAACCTGGGTTTGATTCCTAGGTTCGGAAGATCCCCTGGAGGAGGGCATGGAAGTCCACTCCAGTATTCTTGCCTGGAAAATCCCCATGGACAGAGGACCCTGGCAGGCTACAGCCCATGGGGTCACAAAGAATCAGACACGACTGAACAACTAAGCCCAGCACCCTCAAAGTTATCTGTAATATTGCATAAATTTCAGGAGTACAACATAGTAATTCAATTTTTTCCAGATTTCATTTTATTATAATTATTACACACTATTGACTATAATTCCCCATGCTACATAGTAAATCCTTGTTGCTAATCTCACTATATACACAACAGACTCACAGACATAGAACAGTAGTTTATTGTTACCAAAGGACGGGAGGGGTAATATATGACTAACAGATACAAACCTCTATACATAAAATAGATTAGCAACATTTATTTTTAACTATATAAAACTGTAGGGTCTTCCAGGTGGTTCAGTGGCAAAGAAACCACCTGCCAATGCAGGAAATGCTGATTTGATCCCCGGGTCAGGAAAATCACCTAGAGGAGCAAATATTCTTGCTTAGAAAATTCCATAAACAGAGGAGCCTGACAAGCCACAGTCCATGGGGTCATAGAGTCCGACAAGACTAAGCGACTGAGAATGCACACATGCACGCATGCATATAAAATTTTGGATGCTGTCTTTAATCTATAAAAAGGGCAATATCCTATAGCTCCTGATGAGATTATTTGTAACTCATTTATTCCTTATGAGAAATGTAGGATGCTAGTATGACTGCTTTTTATTTTACATATCCATTGAGTCAATGATGCCATCCAGCCATCTCATCCTCTATCGCCCCCTTCTCCTCCTGCCTTCAATCTTTCCTAGCATCAGGGTCTTTTCCAGTGAATCAGTTCTTCACATCAGGTGGCCAAAGTACTGTAGCTTCAGCTTCAGCGTTAGTCTTTCCAATGAATATTTAGGGTTGATTTCCTTTAGGATTGACTGGTATGATCTCCTTGCAGTCCAAGGACTCTCAAGAGTCTTCTCCAATACCACAGTTCAAACGCAACAGTTCTTCAGCGCTCAGCTTTCTTATTTGCCTTGAAGTGATGGCACTGGATGCCATGATCTTCATTTTGTGAATGTTTAGTTTTAAGCCAGCTTTTTCACTTTCCTTTTTCATTTTCATCAAGAGGCTCTTTAGCTCCTCTTTACTTTTTGCCGTAAGGGTGGTGTCATCTGCAAATATGAGGTTATTGATATGTCTCTCAGCAATCTTGATTTCAGTTTGTGCTTCATCCACCCTGGCATTTCAAATGATGTACTCTGCATATAATTTAAATAAGCAAGGTGACAGTATACAGATTTGATGTACAACTTTCCCAATTTGGAACCAGTTTCTTGTTCCATGTCCAGTTCTCACTGGAGTAAAGACTTCCCTGGTGGCTCAGATGGTAAAGCGTCTCTCTACAATGTGGGAGACTTGGATTCGATCCCTGGGTCGGGAAGATTCTCTGGAGAAGGAAATGGCAACCCAGTACTCTTGCCTAGAAAATCCCATGGATGGAGGAGCCTGGTGTCCATGGGGCCACAAAGAGTCGGACACGACCGAGCGACTTCACTTTCACTGTCAAGCCTCTTCTAATTCCATGGTTGCAGTTACCATCCACAGTGATTTGGGAGCCCAAGAAAATAAAATCTCTCACTGCTTCCAATTTTTCACCTTCTATTTGCCATGGAGTGATGGGACTAGATTCCCTCATCTTAGTTTTTTAATGTTTTGGTTTTTTTTTTTTTTTTCCTTTTTTTCATGTCTGAGTCTGAATCTGCATTGTAACATGGTAACAAGATTTGCAGATACTTTCTTGGTAACTGAAAGTTTGAGAAGAACAAATCTCTTCTCTTTTTCAACTTGTAAGACTTAAAGAGCATATGCAAAATGAGAAAATAAGTGTACAAGCAATAAAGATGCCCCAGTTCAGATCATCTCATTGCATCCAGTGAGAAATAACATTTAATAATTTTGGCTCCAAAATCAATCTTACAGATATATGCATCCCTTCTCACTATTTTTTTTTCTTTCCTTAAACCTCTAACTTATTCAGCTAATATGTGTCTACTATGTTGCAATATTCATGCAATCCTATCTTCCAGTTTGCTGTTTTACTTCTTAGGATATACACAAATCCAAATGGTGGTTTTCCTTTTCCCCCTAGAACTTTAGGGCTTAACTAGTGACATAGTGACATGGATTATTTCTTTCCACTAGATGGCAGTAACAGCAATTTAATAATACATTTTATGAAGCAACTGCCAGCTTGCCGCATGTACAGCACACAATGACTCTTTGTGTGAAGGTTTTGTGAATTGCTGGGCTTACTATGGGAGCAATGACTTAGTGGCAAAACAGAATATTTTTTCTCTATTGACATCTATGCTTAAATTTCGTTACGCTTGCTTTTCAAGATTAAAAGCAGTCTTGTTTTCATATCGCTTATGCCTTGCTGTAATAATCAGCTATTTTGAATGATTTCTACTGGTGTTTGAAAATAGACAAGCGGTTGCTAAAATAGGGTACCTTGTTAGCATAACTGTCAATAAATCATTTAATTCTTCTAGTTTTTAAGGAGAGTTTTCTCTTTTTTCTCTATCAAAGGCTATATGTGTATATAATTTTTAAATACAGAAATTAAAGAGTTTGATGATAAATTACATATTGGGTTGATAGATTCATATCTATTTTTTTGGCTAATAAATATTTGAAGAGCATCATATGCAAATACCATACTATGAAATTAAACAATGACAGTGAGAAGAAAATGGTTTTAAAGTGATAAGAGGATTTTATAAATGCAGTTCTATTGACATTCTATTGAGTGTTTAAACATGATTCCTTGCATTCAGAATGTTTTCACATAAATATTAAACAATTATCCCAAAGAAAGGAAGAAGTTTATTAATCAAAAGATAAGGTCCTTTGGGGATAACATTATGCAGCCTCCTTTTAGCCCTGATATTTCAAGGGACTAGAATAGAATAGGCTTTACTATTGTTCAGATTTGTCCTATAATAATGGTTTGTGTTAAACTGAAAGTGCTTCTCTAAGTAACTGTGTGAAGAGCCAGGTGATTGGTTTCCTCGATAGTCTTGAAAAAATAAAAATGAATAACTGGAAAAATTAAATTATAAAATATTAAAATATGTGTATGCTATTATTTGCATTGGACACAAAATCATTCTGTCAAGTTTTTATACAAGTTTCTAATGCTGACTGCCAATTCTTTTATGTTTTCTGAATGAGATCAGACAGTTCTCAGAAGGGCCTGCCCTGTTGGCATGGAGCCTTGCTCTAGACTGGGCTTCCCTGGTGTCTTAGACAGTATAGAATCTGCCCACAATGAGGGAGAGGCAGGTTTGATCCCTGGGTCAGGAACATCCTCTGGAGAAGGGAATGGCTACCCACTCCAGTATTCTTGCTTGGAGAATCCCATGGACTACATGGGCAGGCTACAGTTCACAGGGTCACATGGAGTTGGACATGACTGATCGACTTCCACTCACTCACTCTTTTCTTCTGGACTGTTTCCTTGCTTCTTAGAAGAGTGAGGTTGCATCTGCTAGGAGTTAGATTTTAAACAACTAGTGCTCCAGTCCATGTGGTCACAAAGAGTCGGACGTGACTGAGTGACTGAACTGAACACATAGTGAAAAGACTAGATAGATATATCCTTGAAAATTCCTGAGGAAGAGGTCAGTTTGAAGACCAAACTGGGATGTCTAGAAGAGTCTGACAAAGGCAAATATTTTTTAGTTTTCTTTTTAAATTTGGTTCCTGTGGTTGTCCAGAATACTACAATCAGTTTACATTTAGGTATTATGCAGTGTGAAAAACATCGTATATTTAAACACTAGATATGAACAACTGGGCTTCCCAGGTGGTGCTTGTGGTAAAGAACTCACCTGTCAATGCAAGAGACACAAGAGACATGGGTTTGATCTTGGGTTCAGAAGATCACCTGGAGGAGGGCACGGCAAACCACTCCAGTATTCTTGCCTGGGAAATCCCATGGACAGGGTCACAAAGAGTTGGACGTGACCGAAGTGACTTAGAATGCATGCAGACACACAGCACAAGATAGATGGGTATTGCTTCCTGGTGAAGAAGTTAGTTCTTTTCTCCCAGCTGGGGCTCACTTGAGCCTTTCCTTCTTTCTGTCTCTATCCCTTCTCCACTCCCTACACTTCCCCTTTTCTCCCCAGATAGAGTACTGATGATCAAACTCCTGTCCAGGGTAAGATCTAGAGGTTAAACAATGGCAAACCATACTATTAGCAAGAAAAGCAAAAGCCTTGTCTTTGCTTGCACAGATGAACAGCTTCTAGACATCAGCTGAGCTATGTATACCCTCTTGGGAGCAGAATGAAAGGCTGTACAAACAGCTTTCTATGGTGACATCTTTCAGGAGGCACTTTGGTGCTGAGCCAAAAGCAAATAGACTGGAACTTATGTTTTAAGTCTGAGATCTCAGTTCTGTTTGGATATTGTCATATTAACTTTCTGAAGACCAGTGATTTAATTTTAAGATCATTCTATAAAGATTTATGAAAGAATATTATGTAAATATTGATACATACATTTTGAAGGTGTTTGACATATGTCAATTTAACTTGTGCAACATATGTTTTATATTTAAAATACAAAATGAGCTCAGTGTCAACTTTTATTAGTTAATCATATGTAAGTTAGCTGAGACCAGATTGAATTTCATTGTTAGAATATTTCAGATTTAGCCTTAGATGTGCAAATTTATATATCATGAAACTGGTAATTTTTACTAAAAGACAAATACACATGGAGTCATTTTATATTTTGAGTATTATTAATATCTTTTATGATATTATTTGCCCCATGTTTCTTTTTTTTCTAGTTTAATGTACAAAATGTGGGCTATATTTAAGTTATACAGTTTATTTACACACCTCATGTGCTAAATTGCTTCAGTTGTGTCTGACTCTGTGAGACCCTAAGGACTTCAGCCTGCCAGGCTCTTCTGTCCATGGGATTTTCCAGGCAAGAATACTGGGGTGGATTGCTGTGTCCTCCTCCAGGGAATCTTCCCGACCCAGGGATCAAACCCATCTCTTATGTCTAACCTGAATTGACAGGCAGGTTCTTTACTCACTAGCGCCACCTGGAAAGCCCTAGACAGGTAAATATACTTAAATTTCTAAAGTATATAAATTAGGTTGCCAGACCTAGTTCAGAAAACTGGAACATTTATCTGTATCAGAATTTGTCCATTTGGCTTAATGATGTGCTTTTGTTTGTTTATTTTGTTACAATATCAAAGGTGTATGTCTTAAAATACCAATCAGTATTTAGAACTCAAGCTAAAATTAACACTATTCATCATTCTGCCAGGCTAAACCAAACAAAAAATCAAAACAAAGCACAAAGAACAACACAAACAAACAAAAATTACACACAAAAATTTTTAAAACCACAAAAAACTGATCTGTGTACCTTTTGTTAAAAAAGTAGTCCTCAGGAAACTAAAGAATAAACCAAAGAAGAAAAAATACTACTTTTGATAACATGCCTCTCTCCATATGCTAAGTCATAGGTTAAGTACAGTTAATGTTATTCAATTTGTGAACATGTGTGTATGTGTGCGTGTGTGTGTGTGTGTGTGATCTACATCAATTTAGGATTAATAGTGGAAAAATATACAAACCATCAGTACACAAAAGATAGTCATATGTAAGGATCAACAAGTGTTCAAAAAAGGCAACTTGGAATGAATGTACATATTTAGGCTTTCAGACAAAATTTTCACATGAATGAGGAGGGGTAAGTTTGATTGGGACTCAGTTTTTAAAGTGTAAATAATGTAAGCAGATTTATTTTAGCTGTTATTTTTAAAAATTAGGTTTGTTTATAATTTATGAAGTAAGTTCAGAAGAATAAACTATTAGTTGTTACACGTATTATTCTTAAACAATTCTGTGTGATATAGTACACTCCAAAATCCTTTATGTTTGATTTCAGCAAGGAATAGAGGATCATACTTGTAAAAAAATTTGAGGGGACTATGATTTTCCCTAAGGGCATCTATTATGCCTTTTGTTCATGCCAGTAATAATGATAACAAAGGGGATTAAGATAATAGGTTTTATATAGAACTCACTATATGCCAATATTGCTTTAAAAGATGTAAACATATTATTCTATTCTTTTATAAAGATGAAAATAAAATATAAACTAAACATCATAGTATTTAAATCATTCTGCTTAAGATATCCCAGGAGATATAAGTTCACTCTTTCAAAGTACTTAAAAGTGCTTAAATGACTTCCCACATTTCTCTCAGGCTATTCTTTACAGAGCAAAGCACATTCTGAAAAATGGAAATCAATTCACATCTCTGATCAGAATGGCTTCCCATGTGACATAGAAAAAAAATCCAATATTCTTAACACACCAACAGGAGCTTCCATGACTTGGCCCCAACACATTAGATGTGTTGGCATTGCTCAAATACGTGCACTCTCCTTGGAGAAAGTGTTCTCCCAAAACAGTCTTGCCTCCTGGAGTCTTGATTCTGGCTCTTCCCTTGGCCTGTGAGGTTCTTCCCAGATAACTCATGGTAAGCATACTGCTTCACTTTTCCAAGTCTCCCCTTGATGCTACCAATGCAGAAAAGCCTTCCCCAACATAAAAGAGAAGATATTCTCCTTTTAACCTCCCACCCAATGTTATTTTTCTTCACATTATTTGACACTATTAAAAACAGTAAATCAAAGAGGACACTAATAGATGGAGAAATATACCGTGTTCATGGATAGGAAGAATCAATATAGTGAAAATGAGTATACTACCCAAAGTAATCTACAGATTCAATGCAATCCCTGTCAAGCTACCAACAGTATTTTTCACAGAGCTAGAACAAATAATTTCACAATTTGTATGGAAATACAAAAAACCTTGAACAGCAAAGCAATCTTGAGAAAGAAGAATGCAACCGGAAGAATCAACCTGCCTAACTTCAGGCTCTACTACAAAGCCACAGTCATCAAGACAGTATGGTACTGGCACAAAGACAGAAATATAGATCAATGGAACAAAATAGAAAGCCCAGAGATAAATCCACATACCTATGGACACCTTATCTTTGACAAAGGAGGCAAGAATATACAATGGAGTAAAGACAATCTCTTTAACAAGTCATGCTGGGAAAACTGGTCAACCCCTTGTAAAGGAATGAAACTAGAACACTTTTTAACACCATATACAAAAACAAACTCAAAATGGATTAAAGATCTAAATGTAAGACAAAACTATAAAACTGTTAGAGGAGAATATAGGCAAAACACTCTCTGACATAAATCACAGCAGGATCCTCTATGACCCACCTCCCAGAATACTGGAAATAAAAGCAAAAATAAACAAATGGGACCTAATTAATATTAGAAGCTTCTTCACAACAAAGGAAACTATAAGCAAGGTGAAATGACAGCATTCTGAATGGGAAAAAATAATAGCAAATGAAGCAACTGACAAATAATTAATCTCAAAAATATACAAGCAACTTATGCAGCTCAATTCCAAAAAAATTAATGACCCAATCAAAAAATGGGCCAAAGAGATAAACAGACATTTCTCCAAAGAAGACATGGCTAACAAACACATGAAAAGATGCTCAACATCACTTATTATCAGAGGAATGCAAATCAAAACCACAGTGAGGTACCATTTCACACCAGTCAGAATGGTTGCTATCTAAACGTCCATAAGCAATAAATGCTGGAGAGGGTGTGGAGAAAAGGTCAACCTTTTACACTGTTGGTGGGAATGCAAACTAGTACAGCCACTATGGAGAACAATGTGGAGATTCCTTAAAAAACTGGAATAGAACTGTCATATGACCCAGCAATCCCACTGCTGGGCATACACACTGAGGAAACCAGAATTGAAAGAGACACGTGTACTCCAATGTTCATTGCAAGATTGTTTATAATAGTCAGGACATAGAAGCAACCTAGATGTCCATCAGCAGATGAATGGATAAGAAAGCAGTGGTACATATACACAATGGAGTATTACTCAGCCATTAAAAAGAATAAATTTGAATCAGTTCTAATGAAGTGGATGAAACTGGAGCCGATTATACAGAGAGAAGTAAGCCAGGAAGGAAAACACTAATACAGTATAATAACTCATATATATGGAATTTAGAAAGATGGTAACAATAACCCTGTATGCAAGACAGCAAAAGAGACACAGATATATAGAACAGTCTTTTGGACTCTGTGGGAGAAGGCGAGGGTGGGATGATTTGGGAGAATGGCATTGAAACATATATAATATCATACGTGAAATGAATCTCCAGACCAGGGTCAATGCATGATACAGGATCTCGGGTTGGTGCACTGGGATGACCCAGAGGGATGGTATGGGAAGGGAGGTAGGAGGGGTGTTCAGGTGGGGAACACGTGTACACCCATGGCGGATTCACACTGATATATGGCAAAACCAATACAATATTGCAAATTAATTAGCCTCCAATTAAAATAAATAAATTTATATTTAAAAAAATAAAGTGGATAACACTGTACAAAAGATGGAAACATACTAGATTTGGGATTTGCCTTACATTGTTCATACATGCAAGGATGATGCATTTAAAAAATTTGGGTGGGTGTAATGACTTTCTAAGTAGGTTTAAAAAATTTTAAAAAAAATCAGTATATATATATATATATATTTTTTTTTTTTTTGCTTGTTGGTTTCATGCCTGCCTCCCTTCTGCCCCACCATAAGTGCTAGAATGTAAAAGTCATACTTGTTGGAACTGTGTTCACCACTATACCTCTACCACTTAGAAGATTACCTAGTGCATAGTAAGTGCTCAGTGAACACTGATGGATTAAATTGCATCACTCAATAATATTCTCTTCACAGTTGGTTAGGCTAAAATGGTCTGATGCACACTGCTAACTCCAAATCTAAGTTCAATGTGAAACACACACTCACACATACAACATACCCCTATACAGAGACTTGTAAAAACTTAGTAAGAAACTTCTTAAAAGCACAATCTAGCTTTGGAATACTGTTGTGTTAATATTTTAATTTTGTAAAATAAAGTATCTTTTCTACACAAAATTTAAAGGGGCAAAAGTTGATGTACTTATCAGTGTATTGAGTATAATATTGGTTAGGCCAAAGAGTTCATTCAAGTTTTCCATGAGATGTTACAGAATAACCTGTATGAGTTTTATATATAAATTTATATCCATGTCAGTATAGTATGTGAAATACATAAATATCTAATAGATTTAACAGTAGTATAACATCAATATTATCAGCAGACATGTAATATATAAAAATGATGAATATGTATTATATCTAGCTAGCTAGCTAGCTTTCAGGTGACTTGTACCATTGTAAACAAAATTGCTAATTATGTTTTGTACAAGTAAAGTTGTTTACTCTCAGATACAATTACTATGGTTATTTTTTAGAATAAATTTATTGGTATAAGTCCTTGGCTTAATTTAGGGTGCTTCCCTGGTGGCTCAGTGGTAAAGAACCTCCTTGCCAATGTAGGAGACACAGGTTTGATCCCTGGCTGGGAAGATCCCCTGGAGTAGGAAATGGCAACCCACTTCAGTATTCTTGCCTGGGAAATTCCACAGACAGAGGAGCCTGGTGGGTTACAGTCCATGGGGTTGCAAAAGTGTTGGACACAACTTAGTGACAAAAAAGCAACAACAATGGCTTAATGCATTTTTTCTCTCCACATTATGTCTAATCTTGGTCTAAAGAGAATTCCTGAAATATTTTAAACAATCAGTGGAACATTAGAACAATTAGCAAATCCATCCGCTAAACTCATTCATTTATACTAAATCACATTTTTATACTGTGGTTTTTGTTTTCATCAAATGTCATACCTGATGAATGCAACCATTATATTGAAGCAAAGAAGCATGTATTCTGTTTTGTGCATCACATATTGTTGGTGGTGGATACCGCTAGATCACATGTAGCTCAGCACAGGAACTCACTGATTTGCAGTGATCTAGTGGGCTCAGAGAGTAAAGTGTCCGCCTGCAATGCAGGAGACCTAGGTTCAATCCCTGGATCGGGAAGATCCCCTGGAGAAAGAAATAGCAACCCACTCCAATAATCTTGCCTGGAGAATCCCATGGACAGAAGAGCCTCATAGGCTACAGTCCACGGAGTTGGAAAGTGTCAGACACGACTGAGCATCTTCATTTTCTTTCACTTTCTTTCTTAAATCTTGATATCCAATTCTAATATAGGCCTCAAGTCTTGAATACTTATGTTGGAGTTAAAGTATCAGTGAGATTTGCCTTTTATAGCACAATCTGTGCCTTCTAATCTAGGGCTGTGATAGAGGGAGGACACTAAACATCCAGATTTTTATTTTCTTTAATTAAAAGTCAGTGCTCCATAGTGTGGAATATTACCCATATTACCATGAAGGGACAACTATTAAAAAATAAGCTAAAGAGAAATATTCTTGGTAGTTTGCTTATAAAAGCAAACAAAAAAAAATCTTTTTGACAAAAAAACATAAAAACGTGCAAC
This sequence comes from Capra hircus, assembly GCF_001704415.2. Lineage (NCBI taxonomy): Eukaryota > Metazoa > Chordata > Mammalia > Artiodactyla > Bovidae > Capra > Capra hircus. The sequence goes on from NC_030808.1 coordinate 19,294,904, forward strand.
TGTGCTTTCTGAGCTTAGAGAAGCTCACAAAAAATGAGGTTGAGGAGCACATGGCAACTTTGGCATTGGCTGCCTCGGAAAGAGGAGGGGATTAAGAGAAGGAAGGGGTAAGTAGCTTTCTATTACAAGAATCTGTTTTCAGTTTTAACATACTGCTTCAACAATTATATACTTACATAATTATATAAATTTAAATATATATACTCATATAATTTGCATATATACTTACATAATTTATTTAAGGCAATGATATATCATTTTATATTCATATAATACATACTTACATATCTGTAAAATATACAATGATATATAATTATATATATATATACAGATAATCTCTATGTGTGTGTATTTTTATGTGAATATTCATATACTTAAATTCACCAACTGTTTTTAATTTAACACTATTTTTCTGTAGTTTATTTCTGAGTCTATCATAAGTATTTTTTTGTATCAACTGTCTTTGGTTAAGAAATGTTATAAGTAAAAAGTATATCTTAATGTCAGGAGAGAAAGAAAATCTGTTACATTAAAATTGCACTTCATTAAAGTCTTGTTTGACAGTTTTGCCAGAACAGATATTTAAAATTATTCTATTGAATCATGAGAAAAAGCAAAAGAATTTCTCCAGTCCATTACAATTTATATGGTGTATATCCATTTCAGAAGAAAACATATGGGTGATCAAAATAGTTTATTAAAAACATGAAGATTAATAATTTGAAACAGCAACAGTAATATATATTAGATATAAATGTATAGCTAACCAGGGTCATATAACTCAATAAAAAAAGAAAGGATTTTTAATCACACTTATTTCATTCAGTTTAATAAGTAGGTCTTCTGGCTGACAGATGCTTAAGTCCAGCCTAATCATTAACTATTTTCAGCACAGAAAAAAAAAAAAATAACAGAATATATTGTTACTGTCAAAATACTGACTTTGTAAGTATTTGCACCAAAAGGAAAAATGGTTTCAGATAAAAAGGATATTGAATTAGAAGGGAAATACTTTCATTGACTTTTCTCAAAAACAGGACTGCACTAATACTTGCCAAATATAAAATTATTGACTAGGATAGTTTAGTAAAAATATTTTGGCTTCACAGAAAAATATACGTTGAGGTCTAAGAGTTCTGGTCACATTCTATGCTTTACACTAACATACAAAATTAGACGGGAAAAAAAATTACCACATATGGTATGACTTGTTATAGTACAATATTAAAATGACACTCCTTTCAGATAGTTAAGACTTACTGTTAACTTCTGAGTCATCACATAACAATGCCATTTTAATGATAAATAACCTGAAAAGAAAATAAATATATCAAGATAGGGTCTATGTTAAAAATTTCCATGAACTATGCTAAGAGAGTACAATTTAAGTGTTCTCACCAAAAACAAATTAAATATGAGATAAACATGTGAGCTGATGGATGCATTTATCAACTAGATGAGAGGAATCTTTTCACAATGTATACACATAGCCAATCACCACAATATTTATCTTAAATATCTTACAGTTTTATGTTAATTATAACTCAACAAAGCTGAAATTTAAAAAATTTCCATGAACTAACATACATTCAAAGTGATCAATTTACATTTATTAAAAAAATCTTAAAACCAAAATGTCCTTTTTTAAATGGGAGTCTAAAAAATTTAAATATGGCAGTTTACATATTGTTAGTTGGAACCATGTTCCCTGTAGTAAAAATAGCCTTCCTCTTGGATTCCCTAAAAATTACTGCACAATAATGTTATCAACAAAGTATGTTGCTAGGAATAATCAATATAATCCATTGTAGGTCTGCCTTCTAAATTTGAAAGTATAAGACTTCCAAATATCAAAATTCACAGGGATTAACATTAGTAAAAATATTAAACATATCCAGCCAAAGTTAAGTTTATATAAATTGGCTTCAAAGTCAAATTGCACTCTTGGTATTTTTATTGCTATCGTTGTTTCTAAAATATCACAAATTTTTACAGACAAAAGATTGTCATATGGTGAATCTATAAAACACCACCAATTAAGTTGTTTAATATTTCTAATTTTATATTAAAAATATTTTTGAATTACAGGGGTTATTAGTAGAATGCTACTTTTAAAATACAGCTTTATTTTTAAATCTTACTTTTAAAATAGATAATCATAACTAAGTATAATATCTAAAATTTAAATATTTAAAACTATTCTGTGTTTTAGAAATGTTTTAAAATGTCATTTTATATACTCTATTTATAATTAACTTTCTGCCAATACTATTTGCTGTCATAGGCATCCAGAAATTGTTTATCCCTAGCAGTAACTAAAATAACTTTAAATGAGGTGAAGATTTTGGAAAACACATGCTTACAGATGAGGTTTTACAGGCTGTATTTCAACTCTGTGAGAATCTACAATATTAACAACATGATTGATGGGCTAGTCCAGTTTTTCAAACAGCGGAATATTCATGTAGTCTGTAGAAAGAATGTTTTACTCTTTTGACCTAGTTCATTCATAACTGGCAAAGTATTTGGAAACTAAAACATTAAGGAAGGCTAGTCTCCTTTCCAGACCATGAGTATGCAGAAAGAAGACAGCAGAATCAAAACTTATAACTGAATGTTTCAATATTTTAAGTTAATGTAGACTGTTTTCTGTTTAAAAAACTCTACACAATATGCAAACAGTTTAAATATACATTTTTCATTTAAACAACTACAAATAACTCTTTATGTATTTGGAACCAACATGAATAAGAAAAATATTGAGAGAGTCTAAAGTTTTAAATATCATGTACCAATAGATTCATATTTCTTAAGTTAAATAGTGTAAGCTTCTGGTCAGCTTTGTTTTTTGTACTTTTAGTAGAACATAGGGGGAAAAAAAAGCCTAAAATCCATAATTAATTCTGTTAGTGCCTGTAATTTACCTTATTATTTTATTGATATATAATTGTACAATGTTGTGTTAGTTTCTGCTCTACAATGAAATGATAGTGTTAGTTGCTCAGTTGTGTCTGAGTCTTTGTGAACCACTGCACTGTAGCCCACCAGGCTCCTCTGTCCATGAAATTCTGGACAAGAATACTGGAGTAAGTTGCCGTTCCCCTTCTCTAGAGTATCTTCCTGATCCCAGGGATTGAACCTGGGTTTCCTGCATTGCAGGTGGATTCTGAGCCACCAGGGAAGCCTTGTACAATGAAGAGAATCAGTTATATGCATACATATACCCCCCATCTCTGGGACCTACCTCCACACCCACCCATCCCACCCTTCCAGGTCACCTCAGAGCACTGAGCTGAGCTTCCGTGCTATACAGCAGGTTCCCACTAGTTATCTATTTTACACACAGGGGTGTATATATAGATCAATCCTAATCTTCCAATTCACCCTATCTTTCCCTTCCCCTGCTGTGTCTACACGTCTATTCTCTTCATCTCAGTCTCTATTCTTGCCCTAGAAACAGGTTCACCTGTACCATTTTTCTAGATTCTACATACATGCAATAATATATGACCTATTTTTTCTATTTCTGACTTACTTCACTCTGTATGATAGACTCTAGGTCCATCCACATCTCTATAAATGAACCAATTATACTCCATTTTATGGCTGAGTAATATTACATTGTGTATATGTATCACATCTTCTTTATACAGCCATCTGTTTGCACCCCAGTGAATTTCCAAATATTGCTCTGTACATTTTACATGAGAGGTTGGTGATTTACAAAGAGCGGTGACAGTTTTTCACTGGTGAGACAATGGTGATCAACATGTGATCTGGCTAGAAATACTGGGTGAGCATCTCCCCATTGGATTTCCCGGGTGACTCAGTGGTTAAGAATTTGCCTGAGATGCAGAAGATGCAGGAGACCTCACAGGTTTGATCCCTGGGTTGGGAAGATCCTCTGGAACTGGAAAAGGCAACCCACTCCAGTATTCTTAACTGGAGAATTCCATGGACAGAGGAGCCTGGCGGGCTACAGTCCATAGGGTCACACACAGATGGACATGACTGAAGCGACTGAGTATGCACACATCTCCCCATTGTGCAAACAAAGTACAAAAGTCCCAGTATATATGCAGAGTACATCATGAGAAACGCTGGGCTGGAAGAAGCACAAGCTGGAATCAAGATTGCCGGGAGAAATATCAATAACCTCAGATATGCAGATGGCACCACCCTTATGGCAGAAAGTGAAGAAGAACTAAAGAGCCTCTTGATGAAAGTGAAAGGGGAGAGTGAAAAAGTTGGCTTAAAACTCAATATTCAGAAAATGAAGATCATGGTACCCAGTCCCATCACTTCATGATAAATAGATGGGGAAAGAGTGGAAACAGTGGCTGACTTTATTTCGGGGGGCTTCAAAATCACTGCAGATGGTGACTGTAACCATGAAATTAAAAGATGTTTACTCCTTGAAGGAAAGTTATGACCAACCTAGACAGCATATTAAAAAGCAGAGACGTTACTTTGTCAACAAAGGTCTGTCTAGTCGAGGCTATGTTTTTTCCAGTAGTCTTGTGTCAGTGTGAGAGTTAGACTATAAAGAAGGCTGAGCACTGAAAAACTGATGCTTTTGAATGGTGGTGTTTGGGAGGACTCTTGCGAATCCCTTGGACTGCAAGGAGATCCAACCAGTCCATCCTAAAGGAGATCAGTCCTGAGTGTTCATTGGAAGGACTGATGTTGAGGCTGAAACTCCAATACTTTGGCCACCTGATGCGGAGAGCTGACTCATTGGAAAAGACCCTGATGCTGGGAAAGATTGAGGGTAGGAGAAGGGGACGACAGAGGATAAGATGGTTGGATGGCATCACTCAATGGACATGAATTTGGGTAGACTCTGGGAGTTGGTGATGGACAGGGAAGCCTGGCATGCTGCGGTTCATGCGGTCGCAAGGAGTCGGACATGAATGAGCAACTGAACTGAAGGCTAAGAGGCTATCTTTGAAACTCTAGATATAGAATTTTACTTAATTTATGACCCATCCCTTCAGTTAGAAGGAGACTCCTTCATCTGGTATTACCACAAGGCTCATTCTCCTGACCACCATTTCATCAGTGAACCTTTCCTACTAAGTGCTGAATGACATGCTGTAAGGAGAAGAGGACACCACAGCCAGATTATTGGAATGAGCTGTTTGACAGATTTTGTACCTGAAGTGAAGTCACTCAGTCGTGTCCGACTCTTTGGGACCCCAGTTGACTGTAGCCTGGCAGGCTCCTCCATCCATTGGATTTTCCAGGCAAGAATACTGGAGTGGGTTGCCATTTCCTTCTCCAGAGGATCTTCCCAGTGCAGGGATTGAACCGGGGTCTCCCACGTTATAGGCAGACTCCTTAACATTTGAGCCACCAGGGAAGTCCCACTGTACCTGAAGGGTAATATAACTGTACATTTTCAGAAGTTGGTGTGCAACTTATTTTGCTTTTTGTTTGTTTTTTAAACAAACTGTCTGGTCCAGTTCAGTTCAGTTGCTCAGTCGTGTCTGACTATCTGTGACCCCATGGACTGCAAAACACCAGGCTTCCTTGTCCATCACCAACACCTGGAGCTTACTGAAACTCATGTCCATCACTTTAGTGATGCCATCCAACCATCTCATCCCCTGTTGTCCCCTTCTCCTCCCATCTGCAATCTTTCCCAGCAACAGGGTCTTTTCAAATGAGTCAGTTCTTCATATCAAGTGGCCAAAGTATTGGAGTTTCAGCTTCAGCATCAGTCCTTCCAGTGAATATTCAGGCCTGATCTCCTTTAGAATGGACTGGTTGGATCTCCTTGCAGTCCAAGGGACTCTCAAGAGTCTTCTCCAACACCACAGTTCAAAAGCATCAATTCTTCAGCGCTCAGTTTTCTTTATAGTCCAACTCTCACATCCATACATGACTACTATAAAAAACACAGCTTTGAATAGACAGACTTTTGTTGGTAGTGTTTCTGCTTTTTAATATGCTGTCTAGTAGCAAGGTTAAATGAGAAGAGATGTATATTGACACAATTCCTGACATTTGTGACAATACTTTGGCCACCTGATGCAAAGAACTGACTCACTGGAAAAGACCCTGATGCAGGGAAAGCTTGAAGGTTGGAGAAGGGGATGACATAGGCTGAGATGGTTAGATGGCTTCAGTGGGTCAATGGACATGAGTTTGAGTAAGCTCTGGGAGTCAGTGATGGACAGGGAAGGCTGATGTGCTGCAGTCTATTGGGTCGCAAAGAGTCAGGCATGGCTGAGTAACTGAACTGAACTGAACTGAACTGACATTTGTTGAAGAATGAGGTAACATAAGTTGATTCAGTCAATTCACAATATGAGCTTTTTGAAAGGGAGATAACTCAGGCCCAAGTAACTCAGTTCTGCTAGAGAAAGTAGATTGTGCTACAGTAATAACCTCTCCCCATCCCAGTAGCTTAAAATTGCAAAGCTGCACTTCTGATTCACCCTAAGTGTTATTGCAGATGGGCAGAGGAGCTCTGCTCATTGCAAAAACTCAGCAAAGTAGGATAATAGGGCAACCTCCATCTCAAGTACAGGGAAAGATGTAAGATGAAGGAACAGGGATAATTAAATGTTCTGGCCCGAGGAACAGTACTTATTGGCCTCTCCTCCTTTTCTGTGCTCACTTAAATCACTAGAGGACTAGGAAATGCAACACAGTTCTATTACATGCCCAGAGCAAGGGAGAATCAGAAATACTTAGCAGACATTTTAGATTACCAAAGCAATTCAATATCCACCATCAAAACCAATTGTTTCTATTGGAACAGTATATCCTAAATCTGTGTCCCTGCATCTTCAGTCGCTCAGTCATGCCAACTCTTCCTGACCCCATGGATTGTAGCCCTCCAGGCTCCTCTGTCCGTGGGATTCTCCAGGCAAAAATACTGGAGTGGGTTGCTATTTCCTCCTCCAGGGGATCTTCCTGAACCAGGGATCAAACATGCTTCTCCTAAGTCACTTCCATTGGCAGGTGGATGCTTTACCACTGTGCCAACTGGAAAGTGAAAGAAAGTGAAAGTAAAGTCACTCAGTCGTGTCGGACTCTTTGCGACCCCATGGACTGTGGCCTCCCAGGCTCCTGCTTCCATGGGATTCTCCAGGCAAGAGTACTAGAGTGGGGTGCCATTGCCTTCTCCAGGGGATCTTCCTGACCCAGGGATCAAACCCGGGTCTCCTGCATTCCAGGCAGATGCTTTAACCTCTGAGCCACCAGGGAAGCCCTGTGCCACCTGGAAAGTTCCCCCTAAATCTGCTGTACACCCTGAAACTATACTGTTTGAAAGAAAAAAAAGGAATGATAAATTAGTTTCATCATCATGTCGCTCAACTAATGATTTCATCTTTCTGATTAAAATCAATTCTATTCTAATCTAAGCAACTTGGAATATGAGTTGGCAGGTTTAACTACGTACGCTGTATAAACAATCATTAAAAACTTTTTAAAATGAAAGAATCTAAAAAAAGATTTTTAAAAAGATAATATACTTTATACACCATAGCAGAAGTGGCTAAATGTTCATGCACATGTTAATAATCATGTAGATTCCTGGGTCACCAGACTAATATGATTAAGTATTTGAGTGCAGGATTCTACATTTTATAATACAGCCATTTAATTCTGACGCAGGCAGCTCTGAGTCCTGGATCCAGATTTTTGAGAAATGATGACTGTAGCTGATTGGTTCGAAGAAGCATAAGTGTGAAAACTGGGGAAACAACAAACAGGGCTTTAATCAACTCATGGCAAATTTTACTTAGTCACAGAAATTATATTATTAAAAAAATGTACTAAGAGAACACCTGACCCAGCAGTCTCAGCAAGATGCAACAGCCATGTATTAACATGGCTTCTCTACTCTCCATGAAAACCTTGAAACCCTGATGTGCCAATAGTTCCCATTTAAATTATGAAGAACAGGTGGTTACCACTCTCTTTAGAAATGATACTCAAACTGATATCTCTAATCCAGACTTCTTCCCTGAGTGCCAGACTCCAGTATTCAAATGTCTATAAGACATCTCCATTTGGATAGGCCAAATAAACATCCCAATCATTATATGTACAAAACAAAATTCTTGACACTCACTCCCAAAACTGTTCTTGAAGTCATTGCCATTTCAATCAATGGCAGCTACACCATCAATTACTTAGGTTAAAAGCCTAGAAAGCACCGTTGGTGCAGCATTTTCTCAATCATGGAGTAAAGCTGCTTGTTTGTATTTCCTCTGAAGATTGCTTGCAAAAGTTGACCACTTCCTATCTCCTCATTCACTACCCCTCTGGTCTAAGCCATCATCATCTAACACTTGGACTGCTGTAAAGAACTTCAAGTGTCTTCTCAGAGATGGGCTGGTAAAAGTTTATCTACAACTTTAATAAACAATACATAGTTATAACTTTACAAAAGGAAGGAAAAGAAAGGAGAGAAGCAAAGAAAATAAAGAAGGAGGGAAGGACGGATGGAGACAGGGAGGCTGGAAAGAAGGAAAGCAAGCAAGAAATGAAAGAGGAGGAAGAGGAAGAGAGTGAAGGCAGGCAGACAGGAAAGTAATGAGGGAAGCAAGGAAGGAAAAGGAGGAGAAAAGGAAGAGGAAGAAAAGGGGAGAGAAGGAAGGAAGGTAAGAGGAAGGGAAAAAGAGAAAAAAGAGGGAAGGAGGGAGGAAATAAGGCAGGGAGGCAGGAAGGAAGATGAGAGGAAAGAAGATTGGGAGAAAGACAAACAGAAAACTCTCAGTTCTCACTTTTCTCATGCTTGGAACCTTTTTTGCCTACACGTGTTCTTATCTTGGTCCCCTACTTCTGCTCTTTGAATAAGCAGCCCCTGACAGGGGGTATCTCACAGCCCCTCCCTGAGTATCTAACATAGAATGGCCTAATGTTTCCTGCGCAATCTTCAGCTTACTCTCTTCTTTGTAGAACATTCTTCTTTGTAACCACCTGACGTTTATACATAGCTGTTGTTGCTTGATCACTAAGTCTTGTCCAACTCTTTTGTAAATCCATGAATCAAGTTCCTCTGTCCACGGGATTTCCCAGGCAAGAATACTGAAGTGGGCTGTCATTCATTGTTATCAGTATTTATTACTGTTTGTCTCCTTAAGGACACACACATTGGTACAGATTCTATGTTGCTATCATACTGTCATGTCACATAATGAACTAATAAAATTGTATTGACTCCAGACATACAGTATATAAGCAAATACAAGCAGAAAGTAATTGAAAGTAATGAAAAGTGCCATAAAGCAAATAAAGGAGGATAGTGAATGATCCCATTGGTGGTGGCGGGGGAGGGGGCGATCCCATGGCCTGTCATTGGTGAATATTTTAAGAGGTGATATATAAGCTAAGGTCAGAATGATGATGCAATTAGTACAGTTTGTATATGAAAAAAAAATTCATTATAGGATAAAAGACAAAGAACAGCTTTATGGATGATTTTCAGGTTTTGAAAAAGTATAAGAGAGTGTGTGTGAGCTTGTTCAGTTGTGTCTGACTCTTTGTGATCCTGTGGACTATAGCCCACCAGGCTACTCTCTATGGGATTTCCTAAGCAGGAATACTGGAATGGGTTATCATTTCCTTCTCCAGGGGATCTTCCCAACCCAGGGATCAAATTTGCAATCACCTGTTTCTCCTGCATTGGCAGGCGAATTCTTTACCCCTGCACCAGCAGGAAAGCCAAAAAGGAACAGGTAAATCGAATCAGTTGTTAGACGTGTTCTCAAAAGTGCACAGTGAATCCTAAAATGATGGAGTAAGAAGATGATATTTCATTTAAAGGGGAAGGAAAAGGAGGCAGAAAGGATCGCTTTTTCAATGTTCTACCCCAAAGAGGGATGGAGAGGAATAGAAAAAATTCAAGGGGGAATGCTTATATTTGTACAGACTTTTTTACTTTCAAAGTTTATGTTTTCACACTTATTTACCACATTTCTCTCATGATGACCTCTGAAAATAGGCAAAGTTCATTATTCCAATCATTAAGAGAGACATCTGTGGGGCTCCAAAGTCACTGCAGGTGGTGACCGCAGCCATGAAATTAAAAGACACTTGCCCCTTTGAAGAAAAGCTATGACAAACCTAGACAGCATATTAAAAAGCAGAGACACTACTTTACAGACAAACGTCCATCTAGTCAAACCTATGTTTTTTTCAGTAGTCATGTATGGATGTGAGAGTTGGATCATAAAGAAGGTTGAGAATCAGAGATTTGATGCTTTTGAGCTGTGGTGTTGGAGAAGACTCTTGAGAGTCCCTTGGATAGCCAGGAGCTCAAACTAGTCAATCCTAAAGGAAATCAGTCCTGGAATAATCATTGGAAGGGCTGAATCTGAAACTCCAATACTTTGCCCACTGGATGCGAAAAACTGACATTTTGGAAAGGACCCTGATGCAGGGAAAGATTGAAGATAGGAGGATAAGGGGATGACAGAAGGTGAAATGGTTGGATGGCACCATCGACTAGATGGACATGAGTTTGAGTAAGTTCTGGGAGTTGGTGATGGTCAGGAAAGCCTGGCATACTTCACTCCATCGGGTCGTGAAGAGTCAGACATGACTGAGTGGCTGAACTGAACTGAAGAAAAAGAGCCTAAGACTTATAGAAGTCTGTGCCTTCTCTAAGGTCAACAGACTAGCAAGTTAGTACACAGGGCTTACCTAGCAGCCAGGTGTCCTCACACAGTCCATTACACCAAGTCTGTGATGCCATGCCGATCTGATGGAAACTTGCAAAAGATTACCAGGAGGTTATCAATCTGCTCTATATGAACTGAGTTCATGCAATTGATTTGGGTTTAAATTCTTCAAGGTTGAATTAAAGATTGACTTTGAATGTATGACAGGAAAGCAACCTTCAAAGATTCCTTAACGCTCCCCCCCAAAAAAATTCAGATCTGGTAGCTGGCATTCAAGGTCATCACAGTGTGATTTCTCTAAGAATTTCCAACTTTACATCATACATACCATACTTAAAAAGATATTCTAAAATCTTTTTACCCATGCCAGATTATTTTAGTCATTCAACATGAACAAAAGCAAAGAGAGGGAAGGTATGATTTGCTCCATCTTTAATATCTACCCTTATCTTTCTCTTGTCTCTTTCTGTCACAATTATCTATCTTTAAGAAGACTTTGCAAATCCCCAAGTCAGCTGTGAATTTTATCCTTTCATATAACATTCTTCAAAGTCAGATGACACTAGTCATATCCTGCTTTGGACTATTACAGCTGTTTGAGGAATTTTAAATATATCATTCCCCAAGTAGAATTTAAATGCTTTGGTAAAGGGCTGTGCCTTCTGTACTTTTTTCAATTTTCTATTCCTTTTGCAGAGATCTGTCATATAGTGGAGAATTAGAAAAGATTTTGAAACTCAATAAAACTGGTTCAAAGAGAAAAAAAAAATGTAACCTTCAGATAAATGATCCCAACATTTTATTGAAGGAATAAAGAAAAAAATCACAGACTGAAATCAATAAATGAAATTATTTGAAAGAATGAACAATAGAAGTGAAAGAAGTTCATTGTATCTTTAGAAGCTGCCACAAAGTATGGTGCACAGTAGCTACTCAGTCATTAGCTGTTGGATTAATACCTCAATAAATAAACACAAAGTGAAGGATTTATGAGAATAAAGAACTATTAAAAAATAGTCATAAAACTAGGCCCATCATTTCAGGCCAAATGGGCAGAGATCAACAGAAATTAGGTCACTGGGTCAAAATATAATATTCAAAGGATAAGAAGAAATATCTGTATTACCTCCTCTGCTCTTTTGTTATAAAGCTTGCTTTGTTGTTGTTCAGTTGCTCAGGCATGCCCAACTCTTTGTGACCCCATGGACGGCAGCATGACAGACTTGCCTGTCCTTCACTATTGCCCAGAGTTTGCTCAAACTCATTTCCATTGAGTTGGTGATGCCATTCAATCAGCTGATTTTCTGTCACCCTCTTCTCCTCCTGCCCTCAATCTTTCCCAGCATCGGGGTCACTTTAAATTAGTTTAATTTGGACCGCAGAGCAATTCCATGAAGAAGCAGTAGAAACAAGATTCCACCCATTTTATAAGTAAGCAACAAATCAAAAGGATTACATCTCTAGGTTAAGATCAGAGTCAGGGACAAAGTCAAAACTTGAAGTCCTTACTAGGAGGTCTCTAACTCCTTGATATTCTATTTTCGATAGGCCAGCAAAATTGTCATCCCTGGGGTCTTACTAAAAAGACAAAATCTCAGACTCCAATTTCAGATACCTGCATCAGAATCTGAATATTAACAATATTCCCTGGTGATTTGAAATAATTTTAAAGCGAACTGCTTACCTGATACAAATTTGAATATAAATATGTCTTCCTTCATAGATATAGACATACGCAAATATATAAACATAATTTAGGATATGCGTGAGTGCTAAGTCACTTCAGTTGTATGTGACTCTGTGCAACCCTATGGACTGTAGCCTGCCAGGTTCCTCTGACCATGGGATTCTCTAGGCAAGAATACTGGAGTGAGTGGCTGTTTCTTTCTCCAAGGGATGTTCCCAACCCAGGGATCGAACCTGTGTCTCCTACATCTCCTACATTGGCAGATGGTTCCTTACCACTAGCGCCACCGGGGAAGCCCATTATGGGATTTATGTGTATGCATATATATCTATATATAGCCATAAAGCCATTATATAAAAATATTACTCTTGGAGAGAATGAAATAATTATTATTAATTATTACAAATAATATTGAATATCATATACATTAGAAAGGAACATAGTTTAGGTCCATGAATATGGTCCTTAAAGAAAAACATATATTTAAATGAAGTCTCTTTTTAATTAACACAAATCTGAGGAGTCTGTTGGGCATATTAGAAATTCTATCATGTCTTTGAGAAAAAAGAATACCAAAGGGAGCACAAAGTAATAGAGCAAGCACAATAGTTGGCAGTCATCTGTAAAAACAAGGTATTGAAATATGCCTATTTCAGCACATGTTAACATCTGGGGGTTAACATATACACACACATACAATAGCTAAGTAGAATGAGTTTGATGCTCAATCAAAATATGAAGTCTGTGATGTGCTAATTAAGGGAAATTCCTTCTGGTGATATTATGTTAGTAATAACAAACACTACCAGGCAATAATGGAGCCTAGGCATGGCTTATAATAAACACATGTACCACTCATGCCTCACTCATGCCTCAGATAAGAAAATGGACAAAAGCAGGAAGTTTGTCTCTCCTTTCAGAAAGGTGAGAGGTTATTTTATTTTGTATTTTAAAAGGTAGACAAATCATTTTTTAAAAAGTGAAATTTCAGAGCTGAGTTTTATATTCAATTACTATAGCTTTAGAGTGTGATGATTCCCACATGTATTTTAAAATGTTCCCATTGCCATCTACTTTTTTCTGCTCAGCAAAAATTACAAACAATATTCAATATTATAATAAATATAAATTAGAAGGAAAAAGAATATGAGTGAATAAGAGGTAGGGAAAAGTAGAAAGTGAAGATGTTCCAGAAAGAAAGAGAACATTTTTCTAAAGGGAGGAGAGTTGAGCTAGGCTCAGAAATATGAATTAAGTTCTCTAGGTAGAATTTTTTTAAAAAACAACTTTTTGTTATAAAAAGGCAAGATAGCTTCTTAAAAACATGAAAGGATAATTAATATTTTTCCTTCTAAAACTGAATGATAATAGTCTTTGTAAATAGTGTTTATGAGTTATCAAATAAAAATCAAAACTATTTTTCATTAAAAACCTTATATTAAAGAAGTTAGTTAATCTTTCATGCATAAATATTTTGCATTAATTTGTTTTCACAATTGTGAAGAAGAGTTCCATATTATATGGCATTGGGGAGACAATTATCCAGTGTTAAAATTGTGTACAATGTTCAATATGGCTGATATGATAACAAAGTAAAGCCTTTTACAACTTTTGATTGTCTTTTGATTTCTCAGAAGCATGATATTAATATGCTTAAATGATCTTTCAACTACAAGTAATATCTTTTTTTACAAGTAATATCTTAATCAATGAGCATTCAACACATTTCTTTTCATACATACAAATACACATACACACACAATATCATCTAAGTTGGATGTCTGATATAATAATGATATTTATCTTATGATAATGATAAGATGCTCATATTCTTTGAGCGATGTATACTGCTTCTTCAATTTTATAAATATACTGTACAGTTAGTTTCTGTAATTCATCTGTTTCCACTTACCCTTTACTTGAATATATATTAAGAATTATTTCTTCATCCTCTTGACTGTAGCTTCCCAGGTGGCTCAGTGGTAAAGGGTCCACTTGCCAATGCTGGAGACGTAAGATGCGTAGAGAAGATCCCCTGGAGGAGGGCATGGTAACCCATTCCAGTATTCTTGCCTGGAGAATCTCATGGGCAGAGGAGGCTGGTGGGCTGCAGTCCATGGGGTTGCAAAGAGTCAGACACGATTGAGAGACCGAATAAGCATGCACACGTCTTGATTGTGCAATTCATAATTGTATTTATGAATATGAAGCTCTCTGTGACATATGTGATGAGAGTAGAATCCAGAAAGTATATGAGATTCTGGGATTAAATTCATAGAATTCTTGGCTTTCATGATATAGATGTATGTTAGATCTATAGTAGACAGTTATATTTAGATGGTTTTCTCTCATGATATTAGCACATCTAAGCTGCTTTCTTTTCATATTTTACTGTGGACTACCAAAAGGCAGAGATCTGTATTAATCATGTTTTAACATGTAAGAATTAAAGATTTTAAAATTTAAAAAAAAATAAAAAATTTAAAAAAAAAAATTCCTAATGAATAGCACAATACTTGGCCCAAAGATAGACGCTCAAATTAACTACTTTATGAGCTATATGAAGTGAAATACAATGTTTTGGGTCCATGAGATTGGAAAGGTAAATTGGAAGCGTGTGTGTTAGTTGCTCAGTTATGTCTGACTCTGCAACACCATGGACTGTAGCCCACTAGGCTCCTCTGTCCTTTGGATTCTGCAGCAAGAATACCAGGATAGGTTGCCATTCCCTTCTCCAATCATATTATAAATCATCCTGCTTATTGTCACAAAATAGATCCCAGAGATCCTTCAAAGCATGTCATCATAGAACTCATTCTTCAAGGCATCAAGGCCAAAAAAATAATTCATTTATGATTCTAAGTCATGCACTACTAAGCCAAGTATCTATACTTATAATCCACCCAATACTTAAAGATTTCAGCTATAACCTACCCATAGTGAGTGACTGAGTGAAAGTTCTTCACTTGTGTCTGACTCTTTGCGTCCCCGTGGACTATACAGTCCATGGAATCCTCCAGGCCAGAGTACTGGAGTGGGTAGCCTTTCACTTCTCCAAGGGATCTTCCCAACCCAGGGACTGAATCCAGGTCTCCCGCATTGCAGGCGGATTCTTTAGTAGCTCAACCACAAGGGAAGCCCACCCAAAGTAATTTAGTAGGTAAAAGATCAAATGGGAACTAAGTGGCTTGTCTGTTACAAACGTGTATTTCAATTCCTCTACTCATAGATTTTCCATTTTTGTTTTCTCACCCAAGAGGACAAGTGGGTAAATACAATTGATAATATGCCCAAAATTAAATGATATGCAATACAAGAGTATAAGTTACTTTATGATACTTCATCTCACATCTCAGTTTTATAAAAATTCAATGATAATCAAGTAAGTTAAAGTTAGAGATACATTTATAAGCTGTCTGGTAGTTTTCAGAAATATTTTCTCAGGAACTCAGGAATGATTAGACAATTAACAAATTAATTATACAAATTAGTGTTAGGGTAGATAATTAACAAAACATAAATATTTTACTAGAAAAAGTATAAAGAAATAAATATAGATGTTTGTTCAGGTAAATTAGAGAAATCAGAAAGATAGACTATACTATTTCCTGATATAAAAGGTAAATCTTTAAAGAAAAGCTGGAGTGTCTATTATTCTCCATGACTGACTTTCTCTTTATGTCTAGTCTTCATAATTGATTTAAATAGTTTTGTGTTTTAGACAGGTTGATAAATAGAAAACTTCTTTTCGACAGGTTGACAAATAGAAAACTTCTGAACCTGTTGACCTTTTAGTGGTCATAATTTACCTACAAAGAGGGAGTGAGAGGAAATTAGATAACATTGTGCTGGTAACTGTTTAACAACTGATTCTGAAACAAGGGAAGAGGAAAAAACAACTCTTATTTGTAGAATTTGCTGATTTCTATGGTGCAAATACTTCTGTCACAGCTGATTTCAAACAAGAAAATGCTGTCTCTTAAAAACAGAGATTAGGAAGGAGTAGAGTAGTAGCTCATCCAAGCTAGTTTTAGCCAGCTTCAGCATATCACTGAAATCAGGTCATATTAAGTATTTTATGAACAAAGTTGATTAAATAAATAACTTTGGAAAGCAGTGTCAAGTGTATGCTCCTCTTAGGGATACACCATATATTTAGCTTTTAAATGTCCTGGAAAGTAGCTTATATGAGAAACCTCTTTAAGATTGTTTAATATAATATCCCTCTCATAATTATTTGACTTTTGGTTTTTCTTGGGGGTGGTTCCAGAACATCTTTCAGAAAAATAGTGTTTCATCAAATCCTATTAGGGAAGTGTGGTTCCGATTATACATTTCAAGTCTCACTGCATACATTATGGGCTTTCAATAATCATAAATCAGTGACACTTATTTATATAGAAAGGTCTAGAGAAAAAGGTAGGAAAAGATACACTAGTATTGGTACCTAGAGAAGATACTGTCCTACATTTGATGAGATTGCATTATATTTAGGTAATTGATTCTTTAGTGCAATTACAGGTTTATTTATTTAATAGAGATATTTTATTGAGCATCTACTATATTCTATGCACTATTAGACTTCAAGGCATTGAAAATTTCAGTGCTTTTATCTCTTATATGAGTGAGTCTCCACTGTGTGTGCTTGTGTGCTCAAGGGCTCAGTCGTGTTGGACTCTTTGGGACCTGAAGATCTGTAGTTTCCTCTGTCCATGGGATTTTCCAGGCAAGAATACTGGAATGGATTGCCATATCTTCCTCTTCCAGGGGATCTTAAAACCCAGGGATCAAATTCATGTCTCCTGCACTGGCAGATGGGTTCTTTACCACTGAACTGCCTGGGAGGCCCATTAGGCAAGGCCAATTTTAGTCCTTCTGTTTCTGATTTTATAGTGGGGAGGGAAAAATTCTAATGTTTAATTCTAAGGCATGTTTAAATCTAATACATCTAGTTACCTGAGTGGAATTTTGTTGCAAAATACAGGTAGTATGGACACATTACTCAGCTATTTAATACTTCAAATATAATCTTTCTTAAGGAAGGAGGCTGTTATTTTCCCTATAAGTACTCAGTATTAAATATCTGAGTATGTTAGTATGTTATATTAGTATGTTTAAGCAATATTATTATGTTAAAGCAGTAGCATTTCAGTAACTATCCATCTGAGTCTATGAAAATGTCTCTAAGTGTTTAACCTATATCTACATTTGGCAAGTTAGTGTAGTTTATGTATACACATAAATATTCATAAAATTGAGTATGTTTTGAAAAACAAAAGAGCAAGACTAATGGTTGAATGTTAATAGTAAAAAGAGGCCCAAGAATTCAGCTATCTATTTTGCAACAGATTTCTTGCAATAGCCTCTCTTTCCTTGAACCACAATCCACAAATTATCATGCAAACCATAAACCTTAGTGCATTTGCTTTTGCTTTGTTTTCCTTTAGAGAATTGAGAGGTAGATTTTCCACAGAAGAAATAGCTGGCACTTGACCTTTGGCAGCAAGTATGATCTGCTGTTTCATCAAAGAAACTCTGATGTTGAATTACCTTAGCAGCACGTGAATTATTTCAAGAAACTACAGCATGACTGCTTTAAGATAATGTGTTCACTGCTTATAGTAGTGTATGAAGTATTATATGTGAAAAGAGTAACACTTTGGTAGTTCATTTTTTTTTAATCCTATACATTTTCCTTACCATACAAGCATAGAAATAAATGTTTCTTATCACACTGAAAGAAAGAAAAAAAAAATGCATACCTTTAGCCATGAACCTAGCTCAAAACACACCATCACCATGAAGGAACATATCACAAAATTGCCTTCTGATTTCTCAACTGAGAGCACAAAATTGTTGCTATCATGGTCACCAACACTTAATTGCTTTTGTAATGCTACAAGGTAATTTTCATTCAAAGTAGGTATTTGAAATGACTAGCTACATACAAGCCATATGGTGCTCATTTACAGTAACAAACATAACTTCTAAAAAATAAATTTAATGAAAGTTGTTTTACACTTTGCCCTTTGGAACCTTCTTTACTTTCTTTCTTCCTAATTTTAACAATACACTTAAAAATTGCTCCAAGTATAACCTGCATGGAATATCTAGAGTTAATTGTCCATCATTGGAAGAAAGACAAATATGAACTTTTCTAATATTCAGTTATGGTACATTGTTATAGGAACATTTTATCTATCTATATTATGGCTACATTTTTGTAACTTAGACTGATCCTTAATAATACAAAATAAGCTGCATTTTATATTTGTCAACTTTTTATCCAAATAGCTTTAGTTGCCAATGCAGAATATCACAAAATTTAACTTTAACAACTTAACATTTCACAGAAAAGGAAAAAAAAAGAGTCTATATGTTCATTGATGTATCAAGCAATGAAGAAAATATAAATACATGAATTAGAAACGGAACTGCTGTCAGAGGCTCATAATTTTGGCACAGATCTGAATTCACTATAAGCATCTTTCAAGAGGCAGAGGAAACGCCACACTTTCTTAGCTTTCACTCCCACAGCAAGGAAGTTTCTCACCAAATCTCCTACCTTTCCCCATGAGATGTAACCGTGGAAATGAACATAAACAGGGGATGAGCCAGGGCAGGAAATCAAAGAGAATCAGAACAGAGAGATTCACAAAAGCATATATTCTATCTTATAGTCCAGCAAAACATGGAAATATTTTTAAATGCTAACCATCATAAAGTTATATTAACAATAGGCTTCATGATCCTGCCATGGAATGGGAGGTATTATCTTGACCCTTGACCTCTGCTCACAGAAAAGCCTGAGAAATGAAAATCATGTTTATCATGGCTCTTCATTTTATACAAATTTACTGTCTTTTCTTAAACTGGTTTAAGAAAAAAAAATTCTATTCTGAAATAGCCCAAGTCTGGTTCTTAATAGTCATGTGACTTTTTTTTTTTTTTTCCTGCCAGCCATGTGCTCCGTATCATTTTACTCTGAAATAACTATGCGGATTTCAGCTCAACCTGCCTTTGCTTATAATGCATGACATACCCCGTGAGGGAGCCTGAGAACAGGCTCCCTTGAAAAGCAAGGTTCTCATAGTTGGCCTGTAACCATGGAAGCAGATGCCGTTTTCTTCTTACCCCTGCTTACCTCTTTGCAGCCTCGAGCTGCTCCCTATTGTTAAAAGGGGTACGCCTTGATTTTTCTTCATCATGACCGAACTTGCCTCTTCTTCAAAGGGCATGATGCTGCAGGTCATTGGTCTAGACTGTTTGCACGGTCCAGAGAACAGCCTTGATGTAACCCTTGCTCCGTCTGAGCCACACCACCAGCCGTGCATCTGTAGACTGTAGGGGGACATTGGAGATCTGTATTTGAAAAGAAGTCTGTCTGATTTTGCCATTGTGCCTTTTCACTCATCGATCGAATGAATATCGAACCTTCTGTCGTTGCATGTGTGAAATAGATAGCTTAGCAAGCACTTTTGTGCCCAACCTGTGCAGTGGGCCAAAAAAGGTTTTCCTTTTAGTCTCAAGAATTTTTTTCTTCAGACTATGAATTTCGTGTTAGCTTAAATTGTTTGTGTGTTTTTATTTCATCCAACTGTTAGGATGACTGAATTACTTCATCAGCAGTGACTTTCTTTTGAAGGAACATTTTCTTTTTGTCAACTATATTTTGGTTTTTGTTTTTTTGTCTTTTGTAGCTTTTTATGATCTAGTTTAACTCATTTGTAACTAGAAGTGGTATAATTGTATCCTGTTAAGCCAGAAAGTTGAGGTTTCTTAAGAAGATGGTTAGATGATATCTATCATTTAACAGATTTAATTTCAGAAAGGTGAACTTGAACTGCCTCAAGGTAATTTCAGTGATTTGTAAGAGTAAGTAAATCAAATAATCATATTGATTTTGAGTTAAACAAAATGTTTGATAAACTATGTGAAGGGAAAATTTTTTCTTTGTTTTTCCCCATTTAAAAAATTGTGAAAGTGTTAGTCTGGAATATTTAAATATACTTAAAGGCACATAAATGTATTACTCTCATTTGCTATGTTAAATAATACCATATATTTATAATTTGTATCTTATGGCATGATTTAATTAGAAAGTATGCAATATGAAAATATGTTGTTGACATTTTATTTTTAATACTATTATAATTCATTGCTTTTTATCAATAACTTATGGTAACAATAACCGATGACCATAATCCCACCTGCTCATTCTAAAACATTATTTTACCAATTCTTTAAAAAAAATCAGAATCAAAATGCTTGATACGTTTTTTTCAATATATTGCTTAGTAAGCATTGTCTATGTGTATCAGTTTTTGTTTTGTTTTGTTTTGTTTTAAGAAACCACTATCCCATACTTCAAGGCATACCTATTTTCTCTAATTGCCACAGGCAAAGGGGAGGTCCATGACAGAATAAAGAAGGTTATTGTGACAGATGAAACATAATTCGCAATGAATACTCTTTTCATCCAACCTTAAGTAGCAGAGGATTATTTCCAAGCTGAATTTGGTGGCAGAATGTATGAGCTGATTTTATTAACATATAAAGACAGGCTAAAGACAGAAAACCTATTTCTCTTCAGCTGGATGGAGGTTATTTCGTGTGTATCTGTTTAGGGGTCTTATTTTGTTCACCTCAAATAGAAGAAATGCTGGACAGAAGAGAGTCTGAAGAATCGGAGGGAGTAGGTGGGGAGGGTAGGAAATAAGAAACTGAAAGCAATAAAAGTTGGAATTTTCTATGCCAGATAATGAAAAATGAGTTAAAACTATTTCTACATTCTTTGGCATGCACATGAAATAGTCAAACGTGTTTTCAACAAACATATGAGCTGCAAAAGTAGGTAAATTTTATTTCATAAGCTTTAATTTCCTTAGATGATTATTTTTGTATTTTTCATATTCTTAATTTCAAATGGTTTATTAGATTTCCAGATGCTGTCAGGGTTCAAATTAGGGCTTAACACTAAATATCAATTAAATAAGTATGTGTTTGTTTGGTTATTTTATTTGCTTTCAGTTAATTGTTTTGTTTTTAATGACGGGTTTTATTTGATCTTTATAAAACTTTAATATTCAAGTATAAATAATTTTTACTTTTTTTTTTACTAATGAGGACAGATTTTAAATTGACTAAAAGACAAACAAACAAAAATCTTTACTTGATACAATATCTGTGAATCACAAGAAAATTCCAGACTACTAAATCCATTCCATCTTTTTTGTTTTAAACAGAATTTTCTTTACAGCAACCATTTGAAATTACTTATTTTTGAAATATTTTTTGCAATTCTGCTTTATTTTCAAATACTTTCTAGGAGTTGCGAAGTAGTTTTCCGTAAATAAAAGGAAAAGGAAGTGGTTGTTCTGTCTGCTAGCATATCTACTATTACAGAATTTACAATAAAGTGCTATTTCTCTGCTATGTTCTTGCCAATCATACTTTGTTCTTCTGAGGAATGAAAGAAAAATCTAAATTGTTCTTTTTCAATATAACAGATATATTCCATATTTCAAATATTGTAATGAATAATTCAGAAGCAATGAAATCATGTAGGTATTCACTAGAAGGCATAAAAACTATAATCTACAGCTACTGCTGTTATATTTTTTTCCATAAAGTACTATAATATGATTCTTTACAATGTATCAAGTATACAACTTGAATTAAATAAAGCGACTTCAATTATTTAAGTTGGTTTTGTAGTTAAAAATTTAAAAAAATATGCAATAAGATTCTTTCACTTTTAAATTTGTTAACATCACTACCAAATACTTATTGCTGCATTAAATATTTGTTTCTATTAACCAGATTTTCATTTCTCCTTATATTGTAATTGAATTGTTACTTTTAAAAATGCAGTAATTTAAAAATGAAAGAAAGTGACTATTGTATAATTTCAGAAAATATAAGAAATTATATAATCCTCATTGATCTGTTGATTAAAATTGAAATCTCCTATATCCCCTGTGAAAATAATACTGAAATGAATCACATATCTAGGGAATATTTTCAGAATATTTTATATGCTTTTGTTAATACAAATAGAAGGTAATCTTTAAACAAAATAAGAATTCCAAAGGATAAGTATATGTATATATTTATTATTGCCAGATCATCTACAGAGATTTCCTACTTGTAGTTTTCAAATCCTTCCTAATAACTACTCTGTAGAAACATGTGAAGGCATACACCTTTTGCATTTGCTAAAATTTTCTTCTGCTGCTGTTATTTCATAAATATGGCTTTATATAATTCATTTGAAATATGTGTGTAATTTATGAGTTGAAAGTATGAAGGAGATGAATGGGAACTAAAGTGATGTTTTTAATTAAACAGAAGGGAAAGAAGAACACTTTAAGAATGATGAAGTTGATACAGGAATTATTGAAATGTTGTGTTTCATAGTATAATGTTTTTAGAGAAGTTTAATTTTATTCATGATTGAACTTATAATCAAATAGTAAGGTATGTTGAATGATCACATTTTAAAGTAAAATTCATTTGCACTCATTATTATAAAATAATATGAGAAAATAATTATATTCATTCGAGAATGAGATTTTTCTTTTGTTATCACGTGATAGTTCTTTAAAAAATGGCATTTGCAACCTGAAAGTGATATCATTAAATACATTTTTAATTAACCTGTATATTCAACAGAGTACTGCACAAAAATAATTAAAATAGTGGGAAGTGTATTTGATTTTCATGTACAATCTCTGTAGAGTCAACCTCTGTCTTACTCAAAATATATTTCCTGTGTTTTGGGCAAGGATATTTTTCATATCGCTTTCTTTTTCCTCCCCCTCCCTAAAACACATTTTGCTCTAAACTTCTGAACCAATCACTAGGAAAGACACAAACAGCAGTAGCAGTTCAGGAAGCAGCCCTGTGAATGTAAAAAAAAAAAAAAAAAAAATCACAGACTTTGATTTTATAAGACAAGTTGGATAGGAGTCAAAACTGCCACATGCAGTGTGAAAAAATGCCACCCTGGTGTGAACAAAAGGTTTAAAATGGAGTCAAGAAGCGTGCAAGCCTGATGTCTAAGCTTTTCCTGTGAATTGTCTGCCACAACCTGCAGGGTATCAAGTGGGCTAGGAAAAACAGAGAGAGCTCTTGGAAGCTACAACTGAGAAACATCGGCAGTCAAATGTGTTAGTTGTTGTTTTTTTTTTTTTTAATTTTGTTTTGTTTTGTCTCATCTAAGCATCATTACACTAAACTGTTTTACCCAAAACATAAAACAAATCCAAAAAAAGCCACATAATTTGTGAAGAAACTGTTGCTTAGAAATGAATTGTTACTTTTTTCCTCTTTTTTCTGCATTCCTTCATTTATAGCAAAGTGAAGTTCCTAACTGTATGTCATATTTTCAGTTCTGTGTTTTGTGGGCCTGAGTTTTATTTATGGAGGGTGAGTAGGGGAAAAGTCTTATAAAATCCTGACTACCAGAGTAAAAATTATAGCACACATGTTTGCTTATTCTCTAAATTATCAAGGAAAGAATGAGAGGAAGGGACTCAGAGTTCACTATTGGAAACAAGCATTTCATATCTTAATAAATAATACAGTGATAACTCTGAATGAATATTCAGCAGGAATAGTCCTTCAGAAAACATACTATTATGATGGATTAGTAAAATATACTAATATTACACCTTACTTAATATATTAGAATATAAAAATTTACTCCACAACCAAAAATGTTTATTTAAAAAAAAAATCAGTTAAATCCAAGGTTAAACTATCATCATACACTTAAAAGCCAAAAGAAGTAATTCAATTTTAAGGACAATTAAAAACTATACCACTATGTTATAACCCACACTTCAATCATCTTAGTATGTTTATAAAGGCAAATATGAATGCTAATTACACTATAAATTATGAATAGCATTTAAAGAAAGTAACATATCCTAGGTGATTGTGATATAATCAATACAACATATCTAAATGCAAAAAGAAACATCTTTGATGAGCATTGAAAAGATTCTTAAACTTTGAAGCCAGGTTTATTACATTTGCATCTTATCTCATTAAGGATTGGGTCCAAAGCCAGCAAATCCCATCGGTTATGAATGCAGGTCAAGACAGGAACATTTTTCTATTTACTCTTTGCAACACTGGATAGAAATCAATCTGTTACTTTCATTACAACCACACAATCAATTCCATTTAAAGTATAATACAACAGCCAAGTCCAAGGACAATATGGATCCTTGAAAAAAGCTCATACCATCTGCAGGCTATATTTGATATAGCTCCTGGTGAATTGTTTTCTTTCTAATTAGTGTACATGGTCATTTAAAGCAAACATGCCTAAACTGATATTGCAACATAGGATCCAAGAATAATTAATAGTATAGTCTTTGTCAAAGTTGCATTAAAATAGCATTCTTTAAAACAATGAAAAAGCTTACAAGAGCGATACTCTCTCACTGACTCCAGTTTGAGCAAAAAATTATTATATAACCACTTTATAGTCCACAAAAATTATGCACAATAAAAATTCTACCTTGAAATTCATATATCAGATCCTTTTACAATTGGTTCCTCTCATCTCTCAAAAAAAAGACTTAATCCTTATAAACTTTATCATATCCCCAAATTATCAAAATATTTGCTTTAATGAGTTCTCTTGCGCAAAGCATAGCTCAGTAAACAAAAGAAATGTGTCCATTGTGCAATCCATTTACACATAACAGAACCATCATGTCAATCATTTTTAAATATTAAAATTAAGATAATCTTTTACTTTCATAAATTATTTGAAAGCACAAGATAAGCTCCTGTACAGCAACATTAATGTTAGTTGAATAAATTATCTTTCCTTTATTTTATAAATGAAGATAGTTTCCTTTTACACATCGATTTCAAGCATTGCAATTTACATATCTCCCGACTTCCTCAAACATAGAATAAATGAAAGCCTTCAAGAAGGGCACTATTTACAATTGTCTCAGATATAATTTTAAAAATATATTTGTTATTCAAATATATTCTGTCCATTCCATATAAAAGGAATAACTCAAATTTAAATCAAATAATTTGTTTTTTTTTTTTAATCAAAACACTATGTCATTTATACACATCACATGACCCTTAAATTCTGGACTTTGGGAAAGCTTTCTTTGTAAAAAAACACAGCTCAAATTTTGTTTCAATAATTTTCTTTCTGCAAAATATTATGAGGACATGCTCCTCTGTCAGTAGTCAGTGATGACTTTACTGTCACTATTGTTGATAAAGTTCCCTTTCTAATGATAGAAAGTAGTTCCTAGACCTGGGCTTTCCTCAAACACAGTCTGTAAATAAAATCTGAGATACGAAGATACTCTTGTGTGTTTTAAGGGGTCCTACACATTTCTGTACAAGAGGGTCACCAAGAGTCATATATGACTGAGCAACTGAACAAAAACAGCAACAACAATAAAATATTTCTGACCACAAAGGGAGATTTTTTTTGCTACATTTCTCTCATAAACAAGTTTAGGCCAATGAGCCCAAGGTTAGTCTCTAGACAGACTGTCACTACCTAGGAGACATTCTTCTTCAACACAGAACTCAATTTCAGATAGTCATAATAGCCTTGCGTGGGGTCACTGTTGAGTTGTGCTTTCTTGTGCTTTATGGCGTTCGCAACTGGAAGCATCTAATTCTATTCCTGTTCTTTCTTATCTGCCTGCTAGACTACCTTTTTCAGACTGAGCAGGAACCACAGCCAAAGATGATTTTCAAAAATCATGATCTGGGCCCACATGAACTTGAAGCAAATTCAAAACGAGAAGGGAAAAGTGAGGTAGACTAAGTTTTTCTGATAGCAATTCAGAAGAAACATCAGAAAGGACTAGGGCACACAGATTCAGTTTAGAGTGAAGGTTAGCTTGAGCCATTCATAATACAATGTCTTAAAAACTAGAAAAGGCATTTCAAGTAAATGCGCTAAAACACAAAAAGAAGAAAAGAATTACTTTATGTTTAAGTTCAGGTAAGTGATATATGCACTATTGAAGATATGCATAAAATACATAGCCAACAAGAAACTACTGTATAGCACAGAGAACTGTAGTTGGTGCTCTGTGATGACCTAGGGAAGGAAATCCAAAAAAGAGGGGATGTATGTATACATATAGCTAATTCCCTGCTGGTGCTAGTGGTAAAGAATCCACCTGCCAATGCAGCAGACACAAGGAACACAGGTTAGATCCCTGGGTTGAGAAGATTTCCTGGAGGAGGAAATGGCAACCCATTCCAGTATTCTTGTCTGGAAAATTCTATGGGCAGAGGAGCCTGGTGGTCTAAAGTCCATGGGACCATGAATGAGCAACTGAACACACACAAACACACACACACACACACACACACACACACAGTCGATTCACCTTGCTGTCCAGTAGAAAATAACACAACATTGTAAAGCAACTATACTCCCATAATTTAAAAATAAATAAATAAATGCATGCAAACAACTTAAAAACACCTGTGGATTGATCTGCATATGCTTATTAACTTTGATTTTAATTCACATGTTATTTTTAAATGTTCCTAAGAAATCACACAGGGAATAATCCTAAAAACTATGGCTTTTAAACTCACATCCCTAAAATAGTATTTAATATTTTAAGTTTCATATTCAGTTCAAGTTTAATATTTTAAGTTTCATATTCAATTCACAAATGGGTTCATCTTTCACTTTCTACCCAAGTTTGTCTGGAATGCAGGGTTTCCTAAAGGAAGATCAGAATCACTAACTATATTTTCTTAGTTTCTTTATTTTTCTTCAACATTTGAAAAACAAGTAAGGCTATGTGTAATTTATTTTTCCTTTTTTACATTAAAATCTTTCCATGGAAGTTCAGCTTTTGTATGTCCAATGATACTTTCTTTATTGAAGAGATTTTATAGAAATCTAAGTAATATAATTTACCATTACTTTTTCACTGGCTGAATCACATTTTGAAAAAAAAATGAACTAAAACTGATAAATGTATCATATATAGAAAAATATAATACTTCCTAAGTGGGCAGTGAAAATTTTATATGCTTTCATTGTTGATCTGGACTGTAGATGCAATGCAGTCTATTAGCTATACTGTTCTCTAATCAAAGAAAATACGTATCATTCTGACTTTAGGAGAAAATGTCTCAGCCAATATGATTTCTCAGAGTAAAGTCTCAAGTTCTAATCTGTTTCTAGATGCCCAGTACCCTGGCTCACACTTCTCAATTTTTACCTAATTTGAAAAATAAAATTGAGATATTTGGAGTATTATAGTCTTTGCTATCAAAAGCCACAATACCTCAAATGTATGTATTTGACTATGAATCACTGTTTTTAAAATGGAAAAAAAAACCCTGACATTTCTACCTATATTTCACTTTTTAAAGCTGATAAAAAATTTTGAACATGACAGTATTTATATAAAGTGTTATTTTTTTCATTCAGACCAAAAAAAAAAAAAAAGAAAATGAAATATTAATCGCTCACTCATGTCCTACTGTTTGTGACCCCCATGGTCTGGGGCTCACCAGGCTCCTCTGTCCATGGGATTTTCCAGGCAAGAATACAGGAGTGGGTTGCCATGCCCTCCTCCAGAGGATCTTCTCAACCCAGGGATTGGACCTGGGTCTCCTGAATTGCAGGCAGACATTTCACTGTCTGAGCCACCAGGGAATCTCCTGACCAAAAAATGTTATATATAATTTAAGATTAATATGATAAGCCTTGAAAACTTGCAATAAACTGGCAACTGTTCTTTGGGGTTGTGGATCATTTAATAGAGGTCTGTTGTCAAAACAATCATTTCTGAGATGCTTTATAAAGTGAAATAGATACTGACAATATTTTATATCGTCTTAAATCTACTAATTCAGCCAACTAACATGCTTTAATTGCCTTTGTGCTTTCCCAAGTTTTTGAGGATATTGTCCATTCAACAAATATTTGTTGCATATCTATTCAGCAATGTTTTGGATGCTAAATATGTAATTATACATTTCTGAAAAGTGATTATGTGCTACGATATAGAATAAGGAGACTGAAAGGAGGAGAGAGTTCAGGATTTCCCAGACAAGAATAGTGGAATGGGTTTCCACTTCCTACCCCCAGGAACTCTTCCCAACCAAGGGATCAAACCCCATCTCCAGTGTCTCCCAAACTGGCAGGCAGATTCTTTAGCATTGAGCCACCCAGAAAGCCCTTCCACATAGAGAAGGTAGTCGGGAAAGGTCAAGAGGAAAGGTCTCCAGAGGCAAATGGTGAAATGAGACTTAAAAAATGAGAATGGCCAAGCCATGGGAAGAAGAGCATTTGGTTTCTCCACTAGAATGTGAGGGACCCAAGGCAGGAAGACACCCAGCATACTGGAAGTAATACCTGGAGATCAGGGCTGCTAGCACACAGTCAGAGGTCGGCGGAGGATGGACTCCAGCTGGGGTGCAGGAGCAGGAACTCACCACTCAAGGACTAACAGCCTGCAGGGAGGAGTTTGGACCTTATTCCCAGGGTAGCGGGAGCCTCCTGAGACAGAATCTCTCAGGAATGAGATGATAGATTCGAAAACTTTTTAACATCTGTAAATTCTGGGACCATCAAGTATGACTTAATATATTAAGCAGTGGTTGTTAACAATATAAAAAATAATCCTGTATCATCTGGGGAATAATTCAGGCTTCCTAAATCTTCTTAACTGAAAAACTGCACACTTGGGATGTTGGTTTATGGTTTCTGTTCCCTGGAGCTAATTAAACAAGTATTTGCCTAAAAGTAAATGCTGAAGTGGGTTGCTTCAGCTCTCAGGTAGTTTACTTGCTCCTAGAAGCCAAAATAGGTAACGTTTTCTACCAAGAATGGCTGCATCCTACTCATCCTTTGACTAGTCACATGGTAAATTAATTTATTTTATATTTAACTGTATCAGCTATTTAAATATTCTGTTGAAAAGTTTAAGGGCATCATGACACATTGAAAAAATTTAATCAGATATTTTAATTTTATTAACAGCTGATGAATTGAATAAATACATATTACTTTTGATGTTACAAATAAGTACGATATTATTTTCTACTGAACAATAACCAGGAATTTTGAATTAAAATATCATTTCAGTTTTAAGAATTTTTAACTGATTAGATCTTTTAGATGAAGATAAAATATGTTCATTAAAAACAAAAGGAGCTCCAAAGATTAGATAAGCAGTTGGAATCAATATTAGTAATCTATGACCAAAATCAGAACTTTGAAATTAATAAAACATTACTATTAAGCTAAATTACAAGGTGTTTCTGCCTACTGAGATACTTAATCACAAGTTTTATGGTACTTTTTCAGTCCCTTAAAGACAAATGATTACAGGACTGTAAATTCTAGATATTAAAATACATGATTAATAGCAACATGCTTTAAAATTACTATGGAAGTGCTATAGTTGACATTTTTAATTGGAGCTTCCCTTTAGTGAATTTCTCACCAAACAAATATCTTTCACCTCTTAAAAGAATAATAACTAGATTCATCCCTTCCTGGAGATTTATATTTAACCATGTAAAAGATGAAACTAAGGCCACAAGGAATGCTTAATATACTTATTTGTAGAATTTTTCACTTAATGTCAAGGGCAGTTTTATAAATGCATTCAGTATTTTGGTTTCCATTAAAAACTTTTTTGATAAGAGTCATCTATACTTCTCTTTACATACTAAACTGCCTTTTAAATAACCAGTTTGACAAATTAAAAACCAGGAGTTAGATTTGTCACTTTATAGAAGATCGTATCTATTTTATATAAGTGCACAATGTTAAAAGATTTTTACTGGGGTAACTACATATGAGATAGTAGATTACAAAGCTAGTTGCGAGACAGATCTCCTTATAGAATATCAAAATAGGTGACTTGGTACACACAGAAAAGGCTTGGAGTTGTGAGAGGGTTTTCTGAAGATTTCTTTCAGGAGCACTGTGTCTACCCCTCCAATCAATTTTAGTAATGGAGTTTCTGTAGGAATCCTTGGAGAGTTGAAGTTGGGAGACAGAGCTCAATTGTCTTTAACTCCTGCCTGGACAATATAAATGACACACGTGGATGACCTCGTTGCTTTAGTGTCAGATTAAAGGGGAGCTTCCTATAATGTTGACATGTGCTTAACTTTCCAGAGTTTGTTCTTGCAAAAAATGCATGAGAATGACCCACGGAACAATGAAGAACAGCTGCCTAGAGAAGCACCTGGAAGGATGTTGGAAGCCATGAGAGAGTTTTGTGAAACTGTCCCCCAAAAATGCAAGCTGATATTGGCACAGCTAAGAGAGGAAAATATATGAGTCCATCCACAGGAAGTGCGATTGAATGGCCAGAGTGGAGGCCTCTGTGTGCATCTGAAAGCACCCTAAGGGCTTAAGGCAACTACCCATTTTAGAGATTAGGAAGTCGCTTTAAGACAATCGCAGTCAAATGAGAACTTTCTGATACTTGTTTTCTTCCCTACTACAACTTTGTTACTGTGTTTTAGAAACTGCCTTTAGAAAGATGCTGAAGGAGCAATGTAAGCCCTAGGTGGGGAAGAAGAGACGGTTCTCCCTTTTGCTTCCTGGGCCATGGACATCTTGCCCAAATCTCTTTGCCCAAATCTCTTCTGGGCAAAAGGAGAGATGAGTTTAGATGGATAGGCAGCAGACAATTGATGCAATGCCCTTAGGGCATTTAAAAAAAATACTTAATCTACTAGAGCAGTAGATTCACAGCAAAACTGAGTGGAGGGGACAGAGATTTCTCAATATGTCTGCCCCCACATTCATACTTTCCTCGTTATCAACCTCACTCACCAGAGTGAGGACCTACAATTGATGGACCTACACTGACAGATTATTATACTGGAAGTTCGTTAAGATTCGCTCTTCGTGTTGAGCATTCTGTGGCTTTGTACAAACATAACAATATTTATCCGCCACTGAAATTATATGATACATATGATATATATAGTATATGTGTTGATACTGCGCTGTGCTTAGTCGCTCAGTCATGTCCAAATCTCTGTGACCTCATGGACTGTAGCCCACCAAGCTTCTCTGTCCACGGGGATTCTCCAGGCAAGAATACTGGAGTGGGTTGTCATTCGCTTCTCCAGGGGATCTTCCCAATCCAGAGTTTGACCCAGGTCTCCCACACTGATTCTTTACCAACTGAGCCACCAGGGAGGCCCTTATAGTTGAGAAAATCCCCTGGAGAAGAAAATGGCAACCCACTCCAGTATTCTTGCCTGTGAAATATTATGGACAGAGGACACTGGTGGGCTACATTCCATGGGGTCACAAAAGAGTTGGACATGACTTAGTGACTAAACAACAACAACATATTATTATATATACCATAATATCAAAAGACAGAAGAGTTTCACTACTCTAAAATCCTCTGTGTTCCATCTGTTTACACCTAGCCTCTGGCAACCTTTTTTTTTTTTTTCTGTTTCTTTATCTTAATATTCTCCAGAACACCATGAAGCAGAAATCATAAAGCATATAACCATTGTAGACTGGCTTCTTTCACTTAGTAATATACATTTAAGGTCCCTCCATATCTTTTCATGACTTGATAGCTCGTTTCATTTTAGCATTGAATAGTATTCCATTTCTGGATGTGTTTTAGGTCTTTCAATCTGTGTGCAATAGGAAAACTTTGAAAATCTTAAGGAAAGAGTGACATAATGAGATTTATGATTTAAAAATACAAATCCAGCTTAGAGAGGGATAAGGATAAATTCCAAAAATAGTCGGGGTGCTATTGCAATAGTTCTGGTATGAGAGGACAGAGCCACATTCTGGGGTGGTAGCAGTTGAGAGGAACAGAATGAGATGGTTTAAAGACACATTTATGAGGTAGAAGTAATAGCACTAATTGATGAATCAGACTTAGGGAATTATAAAAAGAGAAGTACAGGGTGACTTGTGGGTCTTTGGCTTGAGCAATTGGGTAGGTGGGGGTATTTAACAACGGTGAGTGCTGAAATAAGGCTGGAAGTATTTCTACTGGAGAAGGTTGATTCCAGGCCAAAATGTCAGCCCCTCATAAAATTCTACTAGAGGAATATAAAAGTCCTCACCCAACATAAATCTCATTTCCTTCCCCCTGCAAATTGCTGGCCACTCCACCTAGGCTCCAGAGGTATGAATAATGCCCTTAATAATGTTGCATAATTTCCATAAATCCTTAATTGCCCACTGATGTGTTTCTACTATCTGAACCATCTCCTTGATGGTGTTCTCTGTCACTCCTGAACTTGGCATTTTATATCCGATGGCACCTGCAGTTTTCTTCTTTATTTAACTTTATTTTTGTTTGTAAACTTCTGTTATTTGCAAACATTTATGTCAGTGAAAGGGGCTTCCCTGGTGGCTCAGTGGTAAAGAACCTGCCTCCAAATGCAGGAGACACAGGTTCAATCCCTGGGTCAAAAAGATCCCCTGGAAAAGAAAATGGCAACCCACCCAGTATATTTTCCTGGGAAATCCCACAGACAGAGGAGCCTGTCGGGTTGCAGACTCAATAACAATAGCAACATGTCAGCTACAATAGGTCAAAATTGTTTGCTGGAACCCTAAATAAGTAGTGTAAATGGTGTCCGTAATAGATTGTTAGGATCATTTATGGTAGGTTATGTTCATAACTATCGGCTAACAGTGTATAGTTCATCACATTGGCTCTCAATGTTAAAAGTTTAAAATAGTATTCAGAGTATATAAATAATAGGTTATAATATTATTTTAAATATATTTTACTTTTTTATAAAAATTATTGAGACTTCCAGTGGTCATGTGTGGATGTGAGAGTTGGACTGTGAAGAAAGCTGATAACCGAAGAATTGATGCTTTTGAACTGTGGTGTGGAGAAGACTCTTGAGAGTCCCTTGGACTGCAAGGAGATCCAACCAGTGCATTCTGAAGGAGATCAGCCCTGGGATTTCTTTGGAGGGAATGATGCTAGAGCTGAAACTCCAGTACTTTGGTACTGTACTTCAGTACTTCATGCAAAGAGTTGACTCATTGGAAAAGACTCTGATGCTGGGAGGGATTGGGGGCAGGAGGAGAAGGGGATGACAGAGGATGAGATGGCTGGATGGCATCACCGACTCAATGGATGTGACTTTGAGTGAACTCCGGGAGTTGGTGATGGACAGGGAGGCCTGGCGTGCTGCGATTCATGGGGTCGCAAAAAGTTGGACACCACTGAGCGACTGAACTGAACTGAACTGAATAGCATTGAAACCAATCATCAATACAAATGTTAGTTTCTTGGTCTTGATAATTGAACTCCAGATATATATGATATTAATGTCAGAGGAAGCAGGGTCAAGGATATATGGGAAATCTATGTACTATTCTGTAACATTTATGTAGGTGTGTGTGTGTGTTAGTCGCTCAGTTGCGTCTACCTCTGCAACCCGATGGACTATAGCCCACCAGGCTCCTTTGTCCATGGAATTCTCCAGGCAAGAATACTGAAGTAGAGAGCCATTCCCTTCTCCGGAGGATATTCCCAATCTGGGGATCAAACCCAGGTCTCCCACATCGCAGGCAAATTCTTTACCGTCTGAGCCACCAGGGAAACCTGTTATGTAGGTTTAAACTTTTCTTAAAAGTTTAATTGCTTTATTTAAAGTGGATAACCAACAAGAACTTACTATATAGGACAGAGAACTCTGCTCAATGTTATATGGAGCACATGTGGGAGGGGAGTTTGGGGGAGAATGGATACATGTACATGGATGGCTATGTCCCTTCTCTGTTCACCTGAAACTATCACAACATTGTTAATGGCTACACCCCAATACAAAATAAAAAATTCTAAAAAGCAAATCATCATTGCCAGGGGAGAGTTAAAGGGTAATATGTATACAGGATACCTGAAAAAGACAGATATTTAAATATCAGCATCAAAGGGCTTTAATGCAGTATTGTGTCTTTACACATTCTTGATTAAATAGATAAATTCACTTACATTTGCAAATCAAATCTGTATAAATCATCTGAAATAAAATAAAATAGGAATATGTGAATAGACAACTGTATGTCTTGATGCTTAATGAATAAACAGAAATTAATATTGTCTTAGAGAATTGTAAAGGAGCTAAGAACCCATCATAAATCTATAGGCAAAATTGCTCAACAGTATAGATCTTCCTGCCCATGTTCTTAAGAAGAAATATATGTTATAAATTCCCTGAGTTCAAGGATGTCTTTTGGCTTTACTCAATCTGTTCATCACAAAATCATTTTTCTGTTAACTCAGGGCTAAAACTTTACAGTCCTCTTTAATTCTTCCTTCATTTTTCTTTCATCTCAACAGTTCCTATAGCATGCCAAGCCTCGATCTTCCTTATCTTTGTGAAGTCATTATTGCTTCTCTAAGATCTTATGCAAGAATCCTCTTTTAATACTTCCCTGGTGGTCCTGTGGCTAAGGATCCATCTGCCAATACAGGGGACCCTGGTTTGATCCCTGTTCCAGCAAGATCCCATATGTTGTGGAGCGTCTAAGCCCATGCACCACAACTATTGAGCCCGCACTCTGTAAATAGGGAAGGCACAGCAAAGAAGACCCAGAACAGTTAAAAATTGATTAATTTTTTAAAAACTAATTTTCTTCTAAATGCCGTCCTCACTGTCCTTCACTCAAATGATCCATTCTTCACTAATAAGACAAAGCATTCACTATAAATTATAGATAGATCTGGTCATGTTCGAAAGTCTTCAAGGAAAACATATTACTTTGAAAAAGAAAGGAAAACAGAAAAATGCAAACTCCTATAGAATCTGGTCTACATCATGACTCCTTTGCATCTTATCGAGTTCAAGGCATCCCCTTCTTTCCATGTATGTTCCCTGCCCTCCTGCCAAAAGGAATTGTCTACTGTCCCTTGAAGAGGCTCTGCCTTTGTTTTCCCAACCATCCCTTCATTCATGTTCATTCCCTTCAGCTGAAATCTTTTGCTTTTTCGGTTGTTCAAAGGACCAGCCTTAACACAGACAACTAGGATGTAACATTAACATGACAGAGTGGTCTTGCCATTGAAGGGTTCCAAATGAAAGACTGCTTCACTCATGAAGCTTCTCTGATCTACCTGTTAGTATGTAGACTTTTCTTCCTTTGACCTGCCTTCCTTGTTAAGGCATCAGTATGAGTGTAACCTGATATACACACTGATACTGTGCTCCCATGTGTTGCTTTCAAAAAGTCTTAAATTTTTGACAACTATATTCTCCATCAGAGAAGTGGATGTTCAATAAAGATCAATAGAATAAAATCTAGCACTGAAGGTGCTCTCTAAGCAGAAGGATGACTAACATTTAGTTCCTGATAAACTCCTCTCTTTCCTACCCTGACCTCCTTACCACAACAACTTTACCCAAATATCTTTTTAGACTTAAAATATTCATAAACATGCTACTTGGACAATAGTAACGTTTTAGAATTTAAATGAACAATCATCAGTGAACTACAATTAAATGTAGTACTTTATTAAAATTTGAATTAACAATAATCAGTGAGCTATGATTATGGTCATAATGGTTTTTCTGTTATAGAAACCGTAGGTCTCATTTATTCTGGACACTGCTCAAGCTTCCAGTTGAAGGAAAGCATAACTGAGCTGAAACCATGGACATATCTTTAGTTAATCCTATTCAGAATCCTGTTTTGTCATCATATTCACTATCTAATATTTACCAGGCCCCTGCCTGTGGTTGGTTGAGTGCTCTCTAGAAGGGACACCACCTAGCAGGGCGAGGCTGAAATCCAGCTCACATTCTGCTCACCAGAACATAAGCACGAGCCCAATTACACCAGCAAATGTGCACGTGGTACCTGCACAGAGGAAAGGGTACCTTTTTATAATTCACACAAAGTGCAAGTGAGGATTAATCTAGCCAATGAACTTTAATATATTGTATGAAAAATTCTTTCAATACTGAAATCCTTAGCGTGTGTGTGTTTTAATCTAATTTTCCTGATAGGAGTACAATTTTCATCTAAGGGTATTCCAACATAGAAGCAGTGAAGAATTGCTTTTATGAATTATTATGCATAATCATGATCAAAATAATCATAATTATTCTATGAATTAAACATATACACTCTGGCTTGAAATAATAAAAAGATACATTAGGTCACTGGATTGGTTTCTTTTCCAAAATGAGATTGTTCTCTCCTGGGTAGTTTCTTATTGTTTCCTCCTATACAAGTTTAAACTCTTTAAGCTATGGTTCTTATTCTATTTCTCAAAGGTGTATATTCAACTTTCCAATAGAAGTCCCTGGTAATAACTGAAGGGTAGCTATTTTTGTTTTTTGGTGAAGTACTCTGACCTGAATTTAGGGAACTTTCATATTATTCTTATAATTATCATCAACATCATTTCTGTTACAATTATCAGTATTATCTATATTAGCCAACAATAGTGTTTATAATGCTCATTACCTCTAATCCTCTCTACAAATTATTCTGCTAGGTAGTGATATTCCCATTGTTTCAAAAGAAAACTCAGGTGTTTGGTGATATCCCCAAATCCAGAAGGTATGCATGAGTCCAAACTGAGATTTAAATCCAGGTCCTCTTGGCTACAAAAAATTTTCTCATTTACATAGTCTTCCAAACTATGTTCCAGTTTCTTTAATACATTTTTTCAATAGGTACTAACAGAATAATCCTTATGTGCCTGAAATTCTCCTAGATACTAGAGATGAGCAAAGATACCTTATTTGCTTTTCTGGAGCTTACATGGGGGAAAAAAAAATAATCAAACATAGAACATGAGTCTAGGTATTGGCAAGTACTAATGTCATAATGGTTCCAAGGTGGGAAAGGAGTACGTCAAGGCTGTATATTGTCACCCTGCTTATTTAACTTACACGCAGAGTACATCATGTAAAATGCTGGGCTGGATGAAGCACAAGCTGGAATCAAGATTGCCGGGAGAAATGTCAATAACCTCAGCTATGCAGATAACACCACCCTTATGGCAGAAATCAAAGAAGAACTAAAGAGCCTCTTGATGAAAGTGAAAGAGAAGAGTGAAAAAGTTAGCTTAAAACTCAACATTCAGAAAATTAAGATCATGGCATCCAGTCCTTTCACTTCATGGCAAATGAATGGGGAAACAATGGAAACAGTGAGAGACTTTATTCTGGGGGGCTCCAAAATCACTGCAGATGGTGACTGCAGCCATGAAATTAAAAATACACTTGCTCTTTGGAAGAAAAGCTATGACCAACCTAGATAGCATATTAAGAAGCAGAGACATTACTTTGCCAACAAAGGTCTGTCTAGTCAAAGCTATGGTTTTTCCAGGGGTCAAGTATGGATGTGAGAGTTGGACTATAAAGAAAGATGAGCACTGAAGAATTGACGCTTTTGAACTGTGGTGTTGGAGAAGACTCTTGAAAGTCCCCTGGACTACAAGGAGATCCAACCAGTTCATCCTAAAGGAAATCAGTCCTGAATATTCATTGGAAGGACTGATGTTGAAGCTGAAACTCCAGTGCTTTGGTCACCTGATGTGAAGAACTAACTCACTGGGAAAGACCCTGATGCTGGGAAAGATTGAAAGTGGGAGGATAAGGAGACAACAGAGGATGAGCTGGTTGGATGGCATCACCGACTTGATGGACATGAGTTTGAGTAACCTCTGGGCATTGGTGACGGACAGGGAAGCTTGGCATGCTGCAGTCCATGGGGTCACAAAGAGTCAAACATGACTGAGCGGCTGAACTGAACTGAATGTCATAAAAAAGTTAGGGTAAGGAAGTAGAGAAAAATGAGTTTTAAACAGTGGTTGGGAGGTCAGAGAAGGTGTTTCTGAGGAAGTTATAGTTTAGAAGTGGTCTGAATGTAGTAAGTGGAAAGTCATTTGACGATTGTGTGAAGGATCATGGATGTTAGAGGAATTCCATGAAGGCCAGCATTACTAGGATAGGACGCAGAGGTAGGAGAGTGGTAGGAGATGAAGTCAGCATATAGGGAGAGGTCTCCTAACTCAGGTTCAAAGAGATGGGACTTGATTTTTTTTTTTTTCTGAGAAGCCTTTGAAAGTCTTTGAAAAATTACCTTGACTCTCATCTAAAAAGTTAACTCTAGGGAGAGAAGAGTAAAAACAGAAATAGAGAGTATTGTGACAGCCTCCAAAAGAAATACCAGTGGCTCCAGGATGAGTGGAGGTCTTAGACATGGAGGGAAGTAGCTGTGCAGAAACAGAGCTAGAAATCAAGTTGGCAGGACTTGCTAATGGAAAAGATGCAGGTCTCAGAAAAAGAGAGGAAGCCAAGACCATACTTCGGTTTTACACTTGAGGTTCTTGGTGGATGTTAGTGCTCTTTACTGAGACAGTGAAAACTGGAAAAAGAGCCAGCGTTTAGAAGTGGATAAGTGAGAAATCAAGTGTGTTTCATACACATTATTACTTCTTATGGCGTATTATACATGTTTCTCCATCATTCTGAGCATGTAACGTTCCAACTCAGTCTGAAAACACCTAAAAGGTTTGGGCAGATATATACAGATTTATGCAAGAAGTAAAAAAAAGTGTTCCTACACATATCCACTCACCCACAGATGCAAAGTTGTCCTACCATTTTTAAGCCTACCTACATGAATGAATAATTATTATACATAAATACATAATTATTCATTGGGACACATAGTTTGATTTGGATCATCAAACCAATGATTAAGTCCAGCCAGAAAAGAAATATACAATGGATATTAATCTTCTTTGTGATCATAGATCACTTCTATGATGCCCAGGGGCGATCATTAATGGGTCCATTTTCTCCATGTAAAATGTGTGGTTCCCCACAGCCCTGAGGTTGGGAGTAGAAATAGAGATTGTTGAAATTTTGTTGTTATTGTTGTTGTCTTTTCTACCTCTAACTTTCTTTCAGAACCATTCTCAAAACACAGT
Organism: Capra hircus; assembly: GCF_001704415.2. NCBI lineage: Eukaryota > Metazoa > Chordata > Mammalia > Artiodactyla > Bovidae > Capra > Capra hircus. Next base: position 19,334,194 of record NC_030808.1, read on the forward strand.
TAATCCAAAAGCCTTCTCAGAGTGCTCCAGGTCACATTAAAGAAGAGCCCAAATCTTTCCTGGTGTCTGAAAACAGTATCATTTATATCCCTTCTTGATCTTCAATCTTGAGCACTTAGAACCAACTTAGAGTTTTTAGTTTTCTTTTTGTTTCTAAGTGCTTTTGCCTAGCAAAATTGCTTTTTTTACTGCTTAAAAGCTGCTTAAGTTTAGAGTGATGGCTTGTACACTCATAATCACTCTTCACTGAGCATAATGCTTATGTAAGAGGCCTTTGACTCATTTTTGCTGATTAAAAAAAAAATTTTTTTTTCAGAAAGTCTACTTTCCAAAATTCAGAAAGAACACAAAGTAGTATAGTTGTTTGGAGACTTCTATCATATATTTGTGAAATTATAAATGTCTAACTTTGGCAGCAGTATTACAGATAATCTAATCCAACTTTATTTTGTATTTGAAACTTTGCTAGGTAAACTGATACTTATTTAAACCAAAGCCAACATAGAGAAATGAAAAGGATCAAAATATACAACTATGCCAGTGAAAGGCTTCAATTTGTTGGTAACTGGTTTGTTCTTCGGAGATTTACTTTTTGAGGTCATTTTTGTCGATTTTTGAGTTATATTAGCATTTCTATGATTTTGCTTGTAAATGGTGATGATCTTCATGAATAGTAAAACAGGATGTGATAACAGAGTCCATTTGAAGGAATCCCCTCCCAAAGCAAGTCAAGGACTCCAGCGCTTGACTGGAGCTTCAGGTGATAATTATCTGCTATAGTCTTTAGGGTTAATGAGCACTATTTATTTTGATTTTAGAATTTATAAGCAGTATACAAACATTAATATGGTCTCCTAAATTGTCCATTATACTGAGAAGAAAATTTTTTGACCAGGTGTCTATGTATCCATGGTAGTTTGCTTTTTTCTCTCCAAAAGTCTCATAAACTTGAATTTGTGAGAGTTAAGCTTTGAGGGCTTAATCACCTCTGGGTAAAATGATCAAGTAAGTTTTCTGAACAAATACAACAGAATCCTGGAAAACTTAAGCCCAAGTGAGGTGCAGATCATTTTCTAGGTTCAACCTAAAACAGTGAGTGCAATGCAGGAGATCCTGGTTCAATTCCTGGATTGGAAAGATCTGCTGAAGAAGGGATAGGCTACCCACTCCAGTATTCTTGGATTTCCCTTGTAGCTCAGCTGGTAAAGAATCTGCCTGCAAGGCAGGAGACCTGTGTTCAATTCTTGGGAAGATGCCCTGAAGAAGGGAAAGGCTACCCACTCCAGTATTCTTGCCTGGAAAATTCCATGGACTGTGTAGTCCTTGGTGTTCCAAAGAGTCAGACACAACTGAGTGACTTTCACTTCACTTTTCACTGGTGGGGAAAAAAGACATGAAATATCTAACATGATAAAAATGAGGTAAGAGGAGCATGTCTATGCTCTAAGATGTCTCCAATTATGCATAGAAACTACCAACATTCTTTTTTCTCAGTTCACAAGTGGAAAGCAGCATGGTCCCATTTCTGTTTTATATCTATTCCCATTGATCAGCTTGGCCAGATAATTCCTTCTCCCTTCCCACACTTTTGATTCAATCTGTTACACGTCCATCATTTAGAATGCTTGCTGTGCCTAGTGGTCAGAAACAACTCTGGTCCAATACTAATCTGAGTAATTCAAGTGGACAGCCAAATAGCTGATATTATTCTCATTAGTGACTGAAAACAAAGCAAAACAGAAAACCCACAGGGATAAATGGGATGAGAGAGAGAAATTTTGATGAGAGAGATGGTACAAGGTCGTGATGAGAGTACAGCGAGAAGATATGTCAACATGAAAAATTTTCATTACTCTTCTCAAGTATGTTTTAATGTGTGTGATTTTGGTGTGTATCTTATATTCTTAGCATAATAGTTCTCGAAATTCTACTTCCAAAATGGCTTGCCACATTTCCACGTGTAGCAAACCACTGCTGCTGCTGCTGCTAAGTCGCTTCAGTCGTGTCTGACTCTGTGCAACCCCATAGACGGCAGCCCACTAGGCTCTTCTGTCTCTGGGATTCTCCAGGCAAGAATACTGGAGGAGTTCTCAAAAAGAATCATACTCATCGAACAAGCTTGTATCTTCCAATAAAAAATCATGGAAATACAAACTCTAAAACTAATTGTCAAGAAATGGTCTAAGGGCAAACAGAAATATATGGCCTAGAATCTTGATGAAGAATTATCAACACATACTTATAAAATATTCAAACTCCTGTTCATGGTCAGAAAATATGCACTATTTTTAGCAAATCTGCATTTGGGAAGTTTAAAATTTAACTCATCCTGTATTAAAACTATCTTCAAACTATGACATAAAGATTCATAGTTAATTCAATAGGCATTCATTGACCCCTCTCCTGTGCGCCAGGGTCCATGGACAGAAAGATAAATATGAAGAACTGTACACCACAAACACCAAGATAATAAGTTGATTCTCTGATAAGGCATCTAGGTTTTTTTCCACAAGGCAAGGACATTTTCTAAATTTTCTCTTTAATATGAGCAATTATGACCTTAGTGGGCCTCGGGTTCATGCCAAGACTAAAACTCTAATTTTATGATTCTAAAGATTTGCCAGCATAATTTGAGAAGAGAAGATGAGTGAAGTGTGAAAAATAAAAGAGAAAGAGAGAGCCAATATAGAAAATGGACTTAAGTAAAACAGCGTTTCAGTTGGAGGAGAGCAATCTGGAGTTGTCTAGTCTGGAACATAAACAAAAATACTATTATGAAAGACTTTTAAGTTGGAAAAGAACAATCTATTTGAAATATGTGGTAATGGACTGCTTGTTAAAGAAGCATTCTAAGCCACGTTGTTATGGCCAGAAAGCTACGCATAATGGCTAAGATTTTTATAAGAACCAGAACAAAAAAGAGAGAGACCAACACAGAGAGATACTGGTCAGATCCAAAAAAAATCTAACAATAGACACAAAATGATAAACATTAATACTAACTTTTATATAGTTATTGATTTGAAATCATTCATACCCTACATGAACAAAATGTCCAGAACATCATATGAGTTTAATATTAAATGTAGGCCAGATGCTTAAACTGAGTGCTTGTGGAGAAGATGCCTTTTCTGTAGTGTTAAGAATAAATGTGGAAAAAAAGGGACAACTGGGGATTAAGGGTAGCATCATCTTTGAAACTGCTTTAATGATCATAAAATAGGAATGGAGGCAATATAGCAACATTCAGTTTCCTGAGGACACTGTTAGTATTATCAGCATGATTACTGCAACAGATATTCTTTGATCATCTGTAATTGTTTTCTTTAACTTCATAATGCTCACCTTCTAATAAAAAGAGAGTCTATAAAGAGGTGGAAGGTAAACAACAACAAGGAGGAATTCAACTTAGCTGAAGGCAGCAAAATAATTTTCAAAGAAAAAAAATGTCCTTGGCAACTAGTGCTTAATTATCCTGTAAATTGTGTTGAAAGGAGGAAAGGGATTTAAGATAGCCACAAGTCTTAGGTGATATGTTCTCCTGGAATCAAACAAGGAAAGTTATAATGCAGACGGTAAGAACTCAGTCTGGGGGGCTGTTTCTATAAATAATGATTACTTGTAATTTTTTATAAAGTCCACCTTTCAAAATACTGGGTTGGCCAAAATGTTTGTTTGGGTTTTCCTGCAACATTGTACAAAAACCCCAAGGGAACTTTTTGGCCAACCTAATATTTTCTGTGGGGCAACTTACAAAGCTGCTTTACAATAGCATCTCCTTCGGAGAAGGCAATGGCACCCCACTCCAGTACCCTTGCCTGGAAAATCCCATGGATGGAGGAGCCTGGTGGGCTGCAGTCCATGGCATCGTGAAGAGTCGGACACAACTGAGCGACTTCACTTTCAATTTTCACTTTCATGCACTGGAGAAGGAAATGGCAACCCACTCCAGTGTTCTTGCCTGGAGAATCCCAGGGATGGGGGAGCCTAGTGGGCTGCCATCTCTGGGGTCACAGAGTCGGACATGACTAAAGCAACTTAGCAGCAGCAGCAGCAGCAGCACCTCCTTAGACCCAAGAGAGTAGAAAAGCACTCCATCCCCCACCCCCAGATTAGGGCTGAAATACCTCAAAGGGTGATTGAGAATGACCAAACACAGCATGGCAATCCCTATCTTTGGTTGGAAAATGAACATTACCCTAGGACATCAACAAGAACATCTCATACCATCTATGAAATGAGTTAATTGACTGTATTAATCCCCCATCGAAACACACAAATACATATATTCCCCTGTAATGCTCAATGAGTGTGGAATGATTGTGTGTGACTGTAGGAATTTGTGAGCACTTTATATCCTCAAGCTAAGCACTGGTAGATTTCAGAAGGGATGTAAGAGACTGCACACACAAAGCAGATAGTTGCAAAAAAAAAAAAAAAAAGGCAAAGTTTAGGATAAAAACTCTCTTTCAGCAGAAAGACCCTAGTTATTTATTATGTTTTGTTCATAGAGGAAAACTATTTGTTTCTATCTGTCCTTCGTAGATGCAATTTCTTGACTAGATGCCAATTGCACTTTGATGTGTACTTTAGTAAGCCTTGATTCATGAAGATAATTTTCTTTAAACACTCCATTTAAGCACACATGATCTCAGAAGGAAGGAATCATGAAGAGAGTCAAATCCCCTACATTTAACTTTTACCAATACCTATAAGGCTATACATGTACAGCAGTACAAGATTTGGTGTTCTTTAGCTTACTGAGTGTTATGATTTTATCTATCAATTTAAATCCACAAATAAATCACTTCTGGGTGCGCTTAACCTTTACAAAATTAGTACATAGCTGCTTTAGTTTACTGCTGCTCTTTAACTTAAAGCATGATAGTTAAAACCTCTTTGATATATATATTGGATTAAGACCTAATACAGAGTTCCTTTCACCAATGGTTTTAGGACAAACTTATAAGGAAAGATTGGGAAGTCCTTTAATAAAATATCAGACTGGCAAATTTGCTTCTATGAATTAGGATCTGGGAAAAATAAAACAAAACAAAACTGGACTCAAAGTGCTAGGATCCAACTGTATTATTTTTCTTAGCTTACATTCCTTTCCCAAATGACTGAGCAAGCTTATTAGAGGATCAAATTACTCAGTGTCAAAATCATAAAGGGGAATTCAGGATGAAAGTAAACCTGTGTGGTACCTCCTGTGTGCCAAACGTGCATAGGACAAACACAGAGTAAGTGTGTATGTATACTTAAATGTGCAATTCTGTTTGATTATTTTTCAGATAAAGTAATTAAGTTTTAAACTAGAAGATGTAAGTATATTTTCCAAGGTCACATAGCAAATACATAGGGGAGCCTGGACATTAACATATTCATCTGATATGAAAACTCTTGCCTATATTTTTATTCTACATTGCCTTTCAGTGTGCATTAATTATCAGAAGCTGCTGTAACCTTGATTAGAAAATCATGAATACTCATTTGAAATCTGGTATTACTTTGGAAGGAACCAAGGGAGTTTACTTAGCATAGCTTTTGTGATATCTGTTTGCACTAATTATTTTAATTTCTTTTAAAAAGTAAAACACTGCATACATGAGTTATTGCCTTTATAGATTCTCACATCCATGAGCAATCATCACTGTCAGTATAACACTGGCAGCAAATATGAGGGAGTGATGCACTTAAGGAAAGCATGTCACCAAGGATAAGGATCAGAATTTATATTGTACTGGATTCTGATATCTAACTCACAACAGAAGTATGTAGCATAGGTGATCATATCACTTATTTATTAACCAAAAGATAACCATATGTAATATTTGCATCTTACAAGCTTTAAAATATATTTGCCAAAGGATGACCTAGAATCCCAGGGCTATAAAAAGTGAAAAAAGAATTTTTCGCTTTCTCAAACTTCAAACATGACATGAGTCGACAAGTCTTTTGCCATGTGGCTCATTTTTAATTATCTTGAGCTGGTAGGAGGATGATGATAGTTCTTTAGTCTTTGAAAATTATAACAGGAATTAGCCCTACTTTACATTCTAGTAACCTACCCTATATGTCAACAGAAGTACTCTGTATATGAGAAAAGAAGTGAAAATATAAACATGGTATGTTTGACATTTTGGAGCATCCTTGGAGAGACACTGATTTGTAATTCAGATCACATAGCATCTTTGATTTCTCCCACTTGCCCATGCCCTTTTCTCACCCTCCCCCACTCAAAAAATAAAACACAAAAGCTTTATCTGCAAAGGATGGAGAGCAACCCAGGAATCTATGTGGAGACCATCCATCACATTTCTGTCTTAATTGAATGACACCAGAATGAGATCGATGAAATGTAACAAGAGACAGCTTTGCATTTCCACACTCTCTTATTCCTCCTCTCCATTACTTTCAGTCACCATCGTGACCAGAAAGCCCAAGTATAGAGCATGAACCCTGCTGCCAGGCAAGCTGTTAGGATATGAATAAACTTGTCAGAGAAGCAGCAAAACTTAGAAACGTTAGAAGGGAGCTAGGGAGACGAAACGTTATTAGAGGAGTATTGAATAGACTTCTTTAAAAAAGCAATTTCATAGATATATTCTCACTCCTGAATCACCTGCTCAGATGCAATGTTTCATTTCGATAATCTCTGCAGCTCTCCCTATGGCCCCACGATTTCTTGAGAAGGCATCAACAACTGGCTCCAAAGCAGATGCGGTGACATCTCAGCTCAAATCTGCAAGTTCTACAGCAAACGCCAGGCAGCTGTGATGTCCATACATACAAGGTTCCTGAGATCTCCAATGCATTATTGATAACCTCATCACTCCACTAAAAGCAAAGGCTGACACTGTTATAATCTCAGCCTTCTCCTGAAGAGCTCTGACTTTGCCTGGGAATCGATCAGAGGAAGAAAGAAAGAAACCAAAGAGCAAAACTGCACATGTAAAACTCAAGAAGGTTAAGAATGACCTAAATTCACTTCACTCTGAGTGTGTTAACTCAAATCACATGGCCTGTTCAGGTTTTTTTTACCTTTGACAGTTTACAGTGAGGCCAAACTCTAGGCTGTATGTTGTAATGATTCATTTAAGACTCCGCATCTTGGGCTTGTTAGAAGTTATCCCCAGAAGAGAAGTCTGTATTTGAAAATAAAATTAAGTTTTTAATGTAGCTTCCCAAAAGGCAGGTTTTTTTTTTTCCTTCATTCTAGTCAAGTTTCTCTGTATCATTTTGCCACTTAATTAGATATAGGCGACTACTCTGTCTTCACACAGCTTCTTTCCATAGCCATGTGACACCTTAGGAAAACTATGTACCTCAAGAGATACTCTACACAAATTCACTTTTATATTTTAATAATGCAAGATTACAGCACAAAGTGCCTGACTTCTTTATAACTTGTTTTATTTTTATTTAGAACTATTTTTAAATGAGACAATGCATAATATGACAAAATATAAAAGGCACATCTTATCCCACATAATTTAAAGAGAGAATTAGAAGATACACCGAAAGCATGATTTAGAGTTTGATTTGTTTTTTCTTTTTCTGTGTTCATCCTTGGAGGTTAAAGTCTTAAGGAGCCAGCCCTTGCTGTTAAAAAGAAGAGAAAGTTATTTTCTTAGCTGATAGAAGGCTAGGTAATTTGCAAAATAATAATTAGTTGGAGGCTACTCCTGAATTCTACAGCAAGTGACTTCACCATTCAATCATGATCTGCAAATGAAAACAATGGGTCCCGTGAGCAAAACATACACAATTTCATTTCACCTACAGACAGTAGGCACACGGAGCAGGAGTTAACAGCTGCCTGCTCAGGTAAGACACAGGGCATGGAATAATGAACCTGTTTCTTTCACCTGTTACTTGTTGAGGCCTGTATTTCATATCATGTGCATTTTCCCCAAGTTACTGATCGTGATATAGCTCAACACAGAATAAGGTCCCAGGAAAGGTGGATATTATAGGAAGAGTAGTATATGTCTTTAGACAAATATGCATACATTGCAAGACAGAAACGTGTTCCTCCCTGCATTCTAAATTAAGTAAAATTTAAAGTTCCTCAAGACATATCATGCTGTTTTATTATGGATTATGTTTTTTAATGTAATCATTAAAAAAGGCCACTTTCCCAAGGGTTTCCAGAGTGTAACCCCTGGGAAAAAAACAAGCTTCGTGGAATGTGGAACTTATTTGAGCAACATAAAGTAAAACTAGCTTAGAGTATACCTCTGATCACTTTTTACATTTCATTGATTGCTGCTTACTTTAGTGGGCTATACACTTGGCAGTAAAAAGTGAAGCTGCTTCTGATATAACAAGCACACCACTGGATTAAAAAAACAAAACAGTAAAATATAACAAACATAAGAGTGTGGTAGTATCAGAGTAGGATGTGGGCTTGCTGATGTGTGCGTATCTCCCACTGAGAAAGTCGATTAACCCCACGCGTGGCCCTTATAGTTCAGGGGCTAGGAACTCATCCACAGTGTGAGTTCACACAAAGAGCATAGTTATTGCTGTCGGGCGCTCCTTCTTGTTGATGGTATTGCGTGTGGGGTGTTTTTAATTTTCAAAACGAGGCTATGGCTAATTAGGGGTGTTGGCCCAGCTTGGAGTGATGAAGAAACTGATTACAATTATAAAAGACTTTGACTGCCAGAGCAGTCAAAGATACTGACGGCTACCCGTGCTAGCCTCAGTGGTGTCTCTATGGTTGTCAAGGGTGATTATGTGAGAAGAAGACTGGATTTATTAGTTTTTCTTTTCCTTAACTATAGGATTCAAATGCCCATGGACGTGGCTCACAGTATCATGAGTATACTGTGTATATTTACAGCACTCAAGAAAGAAAATCCCCATCCTACTGTACTCTCCAGAGTCTACGATAAGGCAGGATGAATGAAAAAGAAAAATTATCTTCCTGAAGTAACTTTCATAACACATTCTCATTTTTAAATCTAAATGTCAGCCTCAAACTGATTAATTTTTCCATTCTGTATATTTGAAACTGATAAAAAGAGAATATATTGGATATCCACCAATAAGGTGAAAAGGGAACCAACCAAATTTTACTTTGGATGATTTATTTTCTAGAGAGTGATAAAAAAAAAAAAAGATAGTAAAAGAACCTTTGTTTAATCCTCCAGGGTAACCTATTGAAATACAACATCTAAACATAGTTTATGTTTGAGTTTTGTGCCCTCGTGGGTATTCTTCATTTAGGAGATGTGCATTTATTATAGCACGTTACAAAAGAGCCTGAATGGGTATTCAAATAACTGCTGTAAATCAAAAGATTCTTTTTTTCAAGGAAACAACCCCAGATTTTTTTTTATAGTTTTTGTGCTTTGCTATGGACATTCGAAAATGATAGAAAGATTTTCATTTGTGCATACCCTCCCCCTCCATGCTATTGAATTGTTCAGGTTTTGTACAGTGTAGAACAATCCTGTAATAATACAACATTTCAACTTTGTACAAAAGGTGAAGGTTTCCATTTGAAGTTGTTCTTTAAAGGGAAAAAAAAATGGTCTGACAGCTTTAGAAAATTTAAACAATTCCTCTTGCCAAGATCTGTATTTCATGAGTTTTCTCTAATTTCAGATTTGGTGCATATGTGTCGTGCTAACAATGAATACTTTCAATTTCAAAGTTCAGTTTCTTCTCTCCTTGTTGAAACCAATCTTCATCTTTTAATAGGCAATTATTTTTCTAATCACCTCCTAAAAACTTTTTTCAGGACTGTGAGACACTGAGCTCTAAGTTATACATTATGGTTACATTTAAAACAAAATGAATGTATTGCAAAGTGCAAAATGTACTCAACTGGTAAAAGTATCTTAGAATAAGGAAAAGAAGTGAGGAGGCTCTACTTCAAAGTATTAGAAAAGTTTTATAACAACAAATTCATAAAAATCACGGGGAATTAGATGAGAAGAACTCTTTTAAGGAAAAAATGAGCAAAGTATTATTGACTGTGATTGTTTTAATAAGATATAGAGTGTTGTACTATTTTCTCCTATTGGAATTAAACCTGACTTCATAAAACAGAATATTATCCCATTTTCTTTCTTCATAATCTGTCACCTATATGGAACAAACTTCCCTATATTTAAAGAAAAACATAAAATTAAGCTTTTATAATCTCCAAATTCACATATATTTCCGTGTGAACTATAAGTGCATTCCTTTGTGGCACAAAATAAAACAAAAAAAAAGTTTGTTAGAAAAAAAGAACAAATAATATGCTATATTTTATGATATAGCTGTCAGGCATGAAAAGAAAGACAATAGGTGCAGCCCTGTGATACCTTACCAAGACACTTTAGCAATGCTAATTTCAATATTGCAGAGACAAATAGAATAATAGAAATGCATGTGACTAAGCAATTGAAGTTGTAAATTTTAAGAATGCTACAAGGGGATTCAGTTCAAATCTTTAAAAATCAATTGATGTTTCATGAAATCAACTAACCTATAAGAAAAGCTTTCTTCAATTTCAAGATTTTAAAGTTAATTTACAACAAGCTGTTTAAAAGACTTGTTTAATTATTAACAGAAACATTTTATCTCATGGATTTTTTAAGCTGCACTTGATATTATCTACCAATGATTCAATATAGAAAGTAAAATACAGAACATGGCTGAGCCAATATTGCAAAGATCCTAATTAGTATCATGCTATAGGAAAACAATGAAGTGATTTTGTCACCAATTACTGACAATTAGCCTAAGCACAACAGTTAATTTCACGGAAGTAAAACTACTATAAGATAAAAGGAACAAAACCTATCAAATTAACAGCATTTGCCTGCATTCCTCTACTGGTTATTTAATTTAGGAACCATAAAAGTTTGAAACAACTGGAACAGCTAAATACACACACAAAATTCAAGTCTTTATATCTGTATTTTTAGGCATCTGTGGAAACATGTAATTTAGCAACATAATTAATTATGTTTATCAAATTTTAACCCCTCAACCTTAAAATATCATCCTACCAAAATGTGCATTTGTTAAACAGTCAAATCTAGTATATTAAATAATAGAGAAATAGTTTGTGAATAGCTTGTTATTGTCACACACTGTCATATATCTAGATGCAGTAAACTGCCAATAATTGTAAAAATATTACAATGTTAAAAGTCCCTAGTCTCCCTTGCACTTTGTCTCAGTCAAACTTTCTTTCCCACTTGCTTCTTTTTGGACGTAGCTCTGCTGTCTGTGCTAAGGACCTCGGGGATGGCTGTGACCTACCCACCCTACCATGTCAATTTCATCTTATGTGTTAACTCTGCCACAAGTTTCACAGTTGTGTCACAAGGCAGCGTGAAGTCAAGTCAAGCTTTAAAGCGTCTCTTAAAGCTGGAAAGGACTCGTTTTGCAAGGTATCTACCAATCAAAGTAAAAACAATTCAAGGCCAGTGACTTCTAAAGCTAAGTTTCAGAAAATGCACCCTTTTTCTAGTTTCAACAAGTTCCAAAAAACAAAACTTTAAAACCTAACAAAACATCGCTATAGACTCATGCCTAATAAACAGCCACATCAATTTTAAAAACTTTAGGTACAAACATAAAAACATTTTAGAGGATTTTGGCCACGCAGAGATAAGATCCTCTCTGGGGAGACGACTAGAAAACTGCTCGGTCTTTTGTGCAGACTCCTGGAATGTGCTTGCTTTTCATTTCTTTCTTTGTGTCTGGCACACTGGCCTCACAGGCAGTGTCTTAAGCCATGCAGGGTCAGGGCAAACAGAGAACAGCATTCACGGACAGATCAAGTTTATGTGAGAATCTGCTCCTAGGCTGCCCTCAATCTCCATATGAATTGTTAATAAAATCTTAACCTGAAAGCTCATCACCCCAACAGTGGGGAAGTCATGCAGAGAATCCTCTAGTTCAGAAAAACAAGATTTCTTTATCTTTTTCATCCTTCGCCAGCATTCGTGGGAATTCTGCCATGTAACCTCTTCCTGAACCACCTCCCCCTCCTCCACTTCTCTGCACAACTATCTTGGTCGCACCTGATCACCGGGAAGGCAGCGAACTAAAAGACAAAAGAGACATTCTGACACCCACAGCAAATCTACCACAACATCAACTTTGCCTCTGAGTAATTTGCTGCTGTAAAACCTTCAGGCAAAAGGAGATATCAAATGCCTGATTTTTTCTAGTTAATGTCAGAGAGCTAGAAAGACTTTCCCATAGCTTTATGACACCACATGAACTAGTGAGTCACAGATATAATAAAAGGTCACATAGAAAGCGAAGAACACAGTCATACCCTAATTAACTTGATACCTCCATGCAAATACTGGACAGGAACAAGACTCGTTGTGTGCTGCAGGCAATCTTGCGTGTATCTTCTAACCTTGCTACAGGCTAGCTGGGCCTCTTGTTTCCTCTGCTTTTGCTCCTTGCAAACTGTTTTAATATCGAACGCTTTTCAGAGGGATGGGCTGATGAACGAAAACATGAATTTCCTGCCTGCCCTTTAAGGTGGGTTAAAGGGGGTGCTAGCAATCAATTACAGAACAAAAGAACCAAAAAAAAAAAAAAGACTTAAGAACCTAAGGAGTGAATGTGTTACATTCTTTCCACTCTATTTTTTAAAATAGAGTGCTTCATTTTTTATCAGAAATAGTAAACAGTACGTATTTCATGTAAAAACTAAAATAACTTTACCTAGTAGCTCATGAAGGAAACCTATTATTTTGTGCTCAAAAAGTCTTTAAATGCACTCAACTTCCATTTCTACCTGACAATAATTTTACAAAGAATAAGGAAATTTAACATTTCATTCGAATTTGTACTTCAGATTTTCAGGTCTATTTCAGAATAAAAGTTATATTTTCCACTCTAATATCTTGAGCCTATAAGGTCATTGTTTCTTTGTTTTATTTTGGTCAATAAAGCAATATTAACTTCTAAACTCTTTGCACATAAACTGTTCCAAGATACTTTTCATTAAACATATCTTTAGTGTACCTGCATATATCAAAAATGTTGAAAATCATTTAAAAACAAATATTCCTAAAATATATGCAAATAAGTGTGATTTGGATAAATATAATATAGTTTTATCACCATATATCTACAAATTCTATTAGTAATATTTGAGAAGATAAAAATACATGACTAAACACCCAGGCCCCCCACACACATAGAGTATCTTTAAAAGCAAGCAAAGTAAAAGGAACACAAGACTCTCCATAACCACTCACATAATATAGTCATAGAAATGTATTATCTCACTCAATTTATATAAAACAGTCATTATTATAAAGACCACATTCATTTACTCTATATCCATAGATATCACTTTGGTGTGTGAAGCACAGAAATCAGTAGCTCAAAGAATTATCTTACCTGAAATTTAAGTCACATAAGTTTAATACAATTTCAAATCAAAAGTAAATTTAGTTTTATATTAACTATCCCAGTCCCTCACAAAATTCTACTTAGGTATTATGACTTTAGAAATTCATTAAAGATAGAATGGAATTACAAATGCAAAATATAGTTCAATATTATTCTTTAGCAATCATGTAAATCATTATTATAATTATATCATACTATTTCTGGAAGGATAGAAATCCTAATCATTCTCCATAACATACCTAGACTAATCTTTAAATATATAAAATTAGTAATTCAATAAATGTTAAAGAAGTACTTGCAAAGTTATACAAATATGTAAAACAGTTGTTTTAGAAAATGAGAATGATCTGAAATACATATTAGTCTTTTAAAAATAATTAATCTTTAGCTAATTTTATAATAATGAGTTTAATAATCAAACAGGGCTTTGTGAAATTCAACAGTTTTTGTTCATAAGACCATACGTTACTGAACTACATCACTTCAAAACTTTACTGTGTTGGTTTACTTTCTTTAATTGTCAATGGTATATCGATATTTTAGTGAAGAATTTGTATTACCAAACCTCAGTTTCTATCATATGGGCATTTTCCAAGAAGCAAGAATTAATTGTTTGGTCAATTCCCTTTAAGAGTTTGCATTTCAAAATATGCGTTTTCAAAATATTAGTGCAGTTCTAGAGTAGGGTGCCTCGTTCTTTTTCTAAGAAATTTGTCCGATTAATTTCCACAGGATCCTGCACTTTGTAATATGGTGAAGTAAAAGGCAAAATTGAACTTTCTTGTTCTCTGAGGCTTGGCAGGTGAAAGCCAATGAAATTTTTTTTTTTTTTTTTTTTTTTGCCTGGAAACCCTATGAGCCACAGAGAGGACACCTTTTTGAGAAACCGCCTGGAGAGGGTAAGGAGGTGAAGAAATTGAGAACTGTAATATGGACAAATTGAGAGCTTAATATGGACATAAATGAGAAGTTTAATATGGACACTCTTACATTAAAAATATAGATCTCAGTGTTGCTCCATACTATGAGGTTTAATAAGGTTTTTAGAAAGTCTCCAGATATATACAGGGACATGTTGGTGCTTCCATATTGTTATAGATTGAGTGTGCATGTGTGATAATAAGTCTCTTCAGTCGTGTTCAACTCTTTGTGACCCCACGGACTATAACCCATCGGGCTCCTCCATCCATGTGATTATCCAGCCAAGGATACTGAAGCAGGTTGCCATTTCCTACTCCAGGGGATCTTCCTGACCCAGGGATTGAACTCACATCTTCTCTCATGTCTCCCGCTTTGGCATATGGGTCCTTTACTACTAGAGCCCAAAATTCACATACTGAATGAAGCCCTAAACCCGAGTGTGGCTATATCAGGAGATAGGACCTCTAAAGAAGTAATCAAGATTAAATGAGGTCACAAAGGTGGGGCCTTGACTTGTTAGGATTAGCATCTTTTTTCAATTGAAGTCTAGGTGATTTATACTGCTGTGCTAGTTTCAGCCAGTGTACAGCAAAGTACACATATTCTTTTCAGGTTCCTTTCCATTACAGTTACTATAAGACATGGGATATATCCAATAGTACCCTGTGTGGGCTACTTACTGTGTTAGTCGCTCAGTCATGTCCAACTCTTTGCAACCCAATGGGCTGTAGCCCACCAGGCTCCTCTGTCCATGGAGTTCTTCAAGCCAGAATATTGGAGTGGGTAGCCATTCCCTTCTCCAGGAGATCTTCCCAGTCCAGGGATTGAACCTGGGTTTCCTGCATTGCAGGCAGATTCTTCACCATCTGGGCCACAAGAGGAGGGTGCTACATAGTAGGTCTTTGTTATTTATTTACTTTCTGTATCAGTCATTTCAGTTCAGTTGCTTAGTTGTATCCAACTCTGTGACCCCATGGACTGCAGCACTCCAGGCCTCCTTGTCCATCGCCAACTCCCAGAGTTTACTCAAGCTCATGTCCATTGAGTTGTTCATGCCATTCAACCATCTCATCCTTTGTGGTCCCCTTCTCCTCCTGCCTTCAATATATTTTCTATATAGTAGTGTGTATATGGTAATCTCAAACTCCTAATTTATCCCTCCCTTCCTTTCCTGTTTGGTAACAATAAGACTCATAGACATAGGATTAGTGTTCTTTTAAGAAGAGACACCAGAGAAGGTGTTTGCTCTCTCTTTCTCATTCTCCCCCCTCTATCCCTATACAGAACACACATCAAAGAAAGGCCAAGTAAAGGTGTAGGTGGAAAGCAAAGGTCTATAAGCCAGGAAGAGTCCTCACCAGAAACTGAATATACCATACCTTTGATTATGAAAAAATGAATGTCTGTGGCCTCCAGAACTTTGAAAAAATAAATGTCTATTGCTTAAGCTTCCAGTCTGTGGTACTTGGTTATAGTCACCCAGGCAGATTAGCATGCATATTAACAACAAAAATAGCAAACTGGAATAAATCCAGAATTGCATTCTAAGAATAGATCTGTATCACCTGTATCTCTTCCCTTCTTGTTGATCTAGGTGAAGTAGACAAGATTCTCAATCTGAAACCCTGCCTCTGTTGTGAGATGTTAAATCCAACACCTCTATTGCAAAATGTTAAGCCTAAACTTTCCACTGGACAGCTTATAAACTTGACTTTAACCAATATTTTGATTATATACTTAAACTAGTGAGTATAAAGTTTAGAGTCTCATAGAGATATTTTCATTCAAAATAAACAGAAAAACTATAGTGAAAAGAAAAAATCTATAGTGTAATGAGGAAGACCATGGATATAGAGAAAGATTTAGATGCATAAATGATCTTTAGCTACCTACTTGTTTTTATTATTTTGAGTCATTCAAACTATGAAGTTATCAAAATGCTCATAATATTTGCCAGAAACAAACCATGTCTTCAGGTTCTACGTGGAATATTCTGAAGCCACCTAAGCACTCCTTGGAGCCAAATAACAGAGGTTATATGCTGGGCTGGAAGAAGCACAAGCTGGAATCAAGATTGCCAGGAGAAATATCAATAACCTCAGATATGCAGATGACACAACCCTTATGGCAGAAAGTGAAGAGGAACTAAAAAGCCTCTTGATCAAAGTGAAAGTGGAGAGTGAAAAGGTTGGCTTAAAGCTTAACATTCAGAAAATTAAGATCATGGCATCCAGTCCCATCACTTCATGGGAAATAGATGGGGAAACAGTGGAAACAGTGTCAGACTTTATTTTTGGGGGCTCCAAAATCGCTGCAGATGGTGACTGCAGCCATGAAATTAAAAGACGCTTACTCCTTGGAAGGAAAGTTATGACCAACCTAGATAGCATATTCAAAAGCAGAGACATTACTTTGCCAACAAAGGTCTGTCTAGTCAAGGCGATGGTTTTTCCAGTGGTCATATATGGATGTGAGAGTTGGACTGTGAAGAAAGCTGATAGCCAAAGAATTGATACTTTTGAACTGTGGTGTTAGAGAAGACTCTTTTTTTTTTTTTCCACTTTACAGTACTGTATTGGTTTTGCCATACATTGACATGAATCCACCACGGGTGTACTTGCGTTCCCAAATATGAACCCCCCCTCCCACCTCCTTCCCCATAACATCTCTCTGGGTCATCCCCATGCACCAGCCTCAAGCATCCTGTATCCTGAATCAGACATAGACTGGCGATTCATTTCTTACATGATAGTATACATGTTTCAATGCCATTCTCCCAAATCATCCCACCCTCTCCCTCTCCCTCTCCCTCAGAGTCCAAAAACACCAATACAGTATACTAACACATATATATGGAATTTAGAAAGATGGCAATGATGACCCTGTATGTGAGACAGCAAAAGAGACACAGATGTGTAGAGCAGACTTTTGGACTCTGGAGAAGACTCTTGAGAGTCACTTGGTCTGCAAGGAGATCCAACCAGTCCATTCTGAAGGAGATCAGCCCTGGGTGTGCTTTGGAAGGAATGATGCTAAAGCTGAAACTCCAGTACTTTGGCCACCTCATGCGAAGAGTTGACTCATTGGAAAAGACTCTGATGCTGGGAGGGATTGGGGGCAGGAGTAAAAGGGGATGACAGAGGATGAGATGGCTGGATGGCATCACCGACTCAACAGAAGTAAGTCTGAGTGAACTCCGGGAGTTGGTGATGGACAGGGAGGCCTGGGATGCTGCAGTTCATGGGGTCGCAAAGAGTCGGCCATGACTGAGTGACTGACCTGAACTGATACTACTTTTAGCCCTATTTCTGTCATTTCTATTACCATACATTGCTCTGAAATCCCCCAGAAAAGAGAATGGCAACCCATTCCAGTATTCTTGCTTGGAGAATTCCATGGACAGAGGAGCCTGGAGGGCTGCAGTCCATGCAATCTCAAAGAGTCACATACAACTGAGCAACTAACACTTAGTGGTCACAGTAAAGATTTTATTAGTGTGGCTGACCCTTGCTATTAATTTAAATATAGCCCTCTATTCTCATTTAACTAAGAAACTATGTTACATGTGAAATGTATATAAAGTTAAACAAAAATATAAAATTTTATTCTACTTTATATCCATATTTCTACATTATATAACATTGAAGTTACTTACTTCAAGTGAAACTCTAGAAAATGACTTGATTATAAGATAATATAAGAAAAATATGAGGTATGATTCTTTAAATTGAAGCTGCTAAAAATGGACCAAAATGACTAAAACTGTGCCTACTCAGTATAAGTACATTTCCACAATTGTATAGCATTACATAACATGTATCCTTGCCATAGTTCTATAACAAATTATCATTTCTGAATTGTAACATTAATGCTGCTAATGTGATTTTACTCAATAATCAATCACTTTTCAGAAATAAATGCATTTACCAACAGATTCAGAGTATTAGCTTAGATTTAAGTAACATCAAAAGTTGCATGATGTATAGAACTCAATAGCAAGTAAGAAATATTTAGAATACAATGGTTTCCCCAACACTTCAAAACTATTTTTTTACAAGCATATTTTTCCTAGTTTGGAAAGCACTTTCAAATTATTTTAGAAATAATTTGAATATGGAAGTTTCTAATAGATATTTGCCAAGAATGCTACTCTTCTATTTTTGTTTCTTATTCAGCTTGATCGAACTCTGAAGGGACTTACTTCCCGAGAAGTCCCAAGGCCTATGGACTTTGTGTGCTGTGTCAAGAATAAATGAGAATTAGGTCACAACAGGGGATTCCCCCCTGGTAGCTCAGACAGTAAAGGTCTGCCTGCAAAGCAGGATAACTAGGTTTGATCCCTGGGTCAGGAAGATTCCGTGGAGAAAGCAATGGCTACCCACTCCAGTATTCTTGCCTAGAAAATTCCATGGGCAGAGGAGCCTGGTAAGCTACAGTCCATTGGGATTGTAAAGAGTCAGACAAAACTGAGTGAATAACTGCATATTTTCAGGCTCAAGTGCAGAATCTGGGCAGCTCCATAGGCATAACTCAGAGACATGCCAGATAGGCCACGACCAGTTTGGACCACCACAATAAAGCAAATACTATAAGAAAACCAATTACAGATTTTTTTGGTTTCCCAGTGCATATAAAAGTTGTATTTATACTATACTTGTATCCTTGGGACTTCCCTGGTGGCTTAGACGGTAAAGCGTCTGTCTACAATGCGGGAGACCTTGGTTCGATCCCTGGGTCAGGAAGATCCCCTGGAGAAGGAAATGGCAATCCACTCTAGTACTATAGCTTGGAAAATCCCATGGACAGAGGAGCCTGGTAGGCTACAGTCCATGGGGTCGCAAAGAGTCGGACCTGACTGAGCAACTTCACTTTCGACTTCACTTGTATCCTTTTAAGTGTGCAACAGCATTAGATCTAAAAAAAAGCACATGCCTTGATTTAAAAATATTGTATTCCTAAAAAAGGGATCACCATCATCTGAGCCTTCAGCAAGTCATAATCTTTTTGCAATGGTAACATTACAAATCACTAATCACAGATCATTAAACCAAATAAAAATATATTAGGTGGGTGCAAACATAATTACAGTTTTGGACCATGAATTTTAAATCATTATAACTAGGCTCAAACACATCTTTATTAATCAAATATGAACCATTACTATATATATATATACACACATGTATGTATATATGTACATTTGCCAGTGAGAAATAAGTTTGTTTATTCCTGTAGCATGAAAATCTGTGATTCCAAATTTGATGAACTCTTGGAAAACATCTTCTGCCTCTTGCTCCTTGTGGAAGCATTTTCCCTGAAAAAAGTTGTTGAGATGCTTGAAGTAAGTGGTAGTCGACTGGTAACAGGCCAGGTGAATATGGCAGAGAAGGCCAAAGCTTATAGCCAAATTTATTCAACTTTTGAACAAATGTGCAAATGTGTGGTTGGCCTTTGTCATGGAGAACTGGGACCTTTCTTTTGACCAATGCTGGCTGCAGGCATTGCAGTTTTTGTGAATGAGCATTTTGCTCAGATTTGTTGAGTATATTTCTCAGATGTAATGGTTTTGCCTGGATTCAGAAGGCTGTAGCGGAGCAGATGGGCAGTAGAGCACCAACAGTGACCATGACCTTTTATTGGTGCAGGTTTGTCTGTGGAAAGTGTTTTGGAGCTTTTTCTCAGGCCAACCACCGAGTCACTCGTTCTCATATAAAATCCACTTTTCATCCAACATCACAATCTGATTGAGAAATGGTTCATTGTTGTTCGTAGAATGAGAGAAGATAACACTTCAAAAAATTTTTTATTTTAATTTTTTTGCTAAGCTCATGAGGCACCCATTTACCTACCTTTTTCACCTTTCCAATATGATTTTTCCAGTAGTCATGTACTCATGTGAAATTTGGACCATAAAGAAGGCTGAGTGCTGAAGAATTGATGCTTTCAAACTATGGTGCTGGAGAAGACTCTTGAGAGCCCCTTGGACTATTGAAAAACCCAGTCAATCCTAATGGAAATCAACCCTGAATATTCATTGGAAAGACTGATGTTGAAACTGAAGCTCTAAAACTTTGGCCATCTAATACGAAGAACTGACATTGGAAAAGACCCTGATGCTAGGAAAGATTGAGGGCGGGAGGAGAAGGGGGCAACAGAGGATGAGATGGTCAGGTAGCATCACTGACTCAATGGACATGAGTTTGAGCAGACTCTGGGAGTTTGTGAAGGACAGGGAAGCCTGGCATGCTGCAGTCCATGGTGTCGTAAAGAGTCGAACACAACTTAGCGACTGAGCAACAATTTGCTTTAAATGCTGAATGACCACAGAATGGTGGATGTTGAATTCTTTGGCAACTTCTCATGTAGTTGTAAGAGGATCAGCTTCAATGATGGCTCACAATCGTCATTGTCAATTTCTGATGGCCAGCCACTACACTCCTCAGCTTCAAGGCTCTCATCTCCTTTGTAAAACTTCTTGAACCACCACTGCACTGTACATTCATTAGCAGTTCCTTGGCCAAGCGCATTGCTGACATTGCAAGTTGTCTCTGCTATTTTACAGCCCGTTCTGAACTCGAATAATAAAATCGCTTGAATTTGCCTTTTGTCTAACATCATTTCTAGTCTAAAATAAATATAAAAAAAAGTAAGTAATAAGTCACTAGCAAAAAATAGAAGGCAAGAAAGGCACATTAAAATGATGTATAATATAACCATATTTATTTAGAATGTATTCCAATATAAAATGGCAGATTTCAACAATGCAAAAATCACATTGACTTTTGCACCAACCTGATAAAAAGTTTGAAATTTCAAGAATGACCAAAATATGAAACGGACACTTGATGTGAACAAATGCCATTAGAAAAATGGCACTACATTTTTAAATTAAATTATACTTGCTCCATACTGAGCTATCACAAACCTTCAGTTTATAAAAAAAAAAAAATTACATAAATCTCTGAAGCACAATAAAACAAAGCACAATAACATGAGGTATGCCTATATTTGATTCAATGTTTGGCAAAACATATTGTCCTTCAGGCAAAATGAAAGTCAAGAATTTAATCATGAAGATTCAAGAGGTAAGAATTTTTATAAAAGTTCAGGGATGTGAGGTTACAAGAACTGATTCTAGACACCCCTGGATAGAGCACAACAAGAAATTTTAGTGCTCTGGCCAGGTGAAGCGGAGTGGCCAGTCTGGCTGTGTTCCAGTTTTGTCTACAGCCATCTATAAGGAAATTCAGGGTGACTGTATTAACCCAGCAGAAGTAAGGGTAAAAGCAAGCGATTATCCCAACTCCACATTCCTGTCACCTCAGACCTTCAGAATACAATTAACAATCTAAGATAATCACAGTTTACTTAGTAGTATAGCAATATCTTAAGTGTACAGAATCTAGAGTTGACATTATGGCTCATATTTCAGTTCAGTCAACAATTAATTACTGTAACTCTAGACCTTAGCTTGTGGACTCTATTTACAGATCTGTGAAATAGGAATAAAAATAATTTCACACCCATAGGGAAGTGATAAGTTTAATTGAAAATATACATAAAACAATTAGAGTAATGCCTGACACACAGTTTATGTTCATTTTATCAGTCATGCATATTACATTTTCCCCAATGGATTCAATTCATTTTAAATATTTGAAATGGTTAAATTATGCACAAACTCTCAATTTTCAGATATTTGCATGTGCTAAATAATGCATTACTACACTATCATGAATTGTGGGGTTCTGGCTGCTAAGACACATAATTCTCAGATGACAGAGGAGCTGAGACCATTAAACTATCATCCCACATTGACAACAGCTTAAATATTCTACAAGTCATCATCTGGGTTATTCTTCATTATGAGTGAAGTGAAAGTTGCTCAGTCATGTCTGATGCTTTGCGACCCCATGGACTATACAGTCCATGGAATTATCCAGGCCAGAATACTGGAGTGGGTAGCCATCCTTTCTCCAGGAATCTTCCCAACCCAGGGATCGAACCCAGGTCTTCCACATTACAGGAAGATTCTTTACCATTTGAGCCACCAGGAAAGCCCAAGAATACTGGAGTCGGTGGCCTATCCCTTCTCCAGGGGCTCTGCCCGACTCAGGCGTCAAACTGGAGTCTATCGCATTGCAGGCAGATTCTTTATCAGCTGTGCTAACAGGGAAGTCCAAAGTTGAGTGTTATGTTTTATTCAGCAGACACTCTTAAGACTCAGAGCCCAGAAATGTGCTTAGTTGCTCAGTCGTGTCCGATTCTTTGCCACCTGGTGGACTGTAGCCCACCAGGCTTCTCTGTCCATGGGGAGCCTCCAGGCAAGAATACTGGAGTGAGTTGCCATGCCCTCCTCCATGGGCTCTTCCTAACCCAGGGATCAAATCCAGGTCTCCCACATTGTAGACGAATTCTTTACATTCTGAGCCATCTTGAACGGACTATATATTCTGTAAATCTTAGTTTTACAATACGTTTGAATGGAAAACACTTAAGAACATGGGAATACATAAGCAAACTCATTATTCTAGGGCCACAATTCCATAGTAGCTTCTTTTTCAGAGTGCCACATTTTCACAAGAAATTTTCTTAAAATTTTGGAACACAGGCTCTACCATAAGAAAACACAAAAAACCTTTCTGAAGCAATCCTTATGACCATCAATATGCAACAAATTATATTTTTACATTGCACCCCCAAATAAAATGAGCTTGAAAGGGAATAAAGTATATTTTTTGGATAACATTACGCTCTGTCATCTTTGCATTTTCCCGGTCACCTTTTATTAGACAACTGGGTGCTGAGTTATAATTCATCCTATGTTGGGCTCATTATCAATAATCACTAATTAAATTCCAAAAAATGATCAGAATTCCAACTTAAGTAAAGATAAAATGTATTCTGAAGAAAAAAAATATTAGTTGTCTTTCTGTCTCTCAGAATGGCTATTACCTCAAGTGAGATGTATGAATAGATTTAAACTACTCATACCAGCAATAGTTTAAACAAATATTATGCATTTTCTGAAAAAACTAAGGGCCAAATTTAATTTGTCTTTTTTTTTTCAATTTTTTTAAAGGAAAATTCTATTTCAAGTTGAAATCTTATCTTGTTGTTTCTTTTTGTGCTTATGGTCTGATTGAAATGTAATGTTTATATGTTGGCCAATTTTTTTGATTCTATTTATTATGTTCTTTAGTATTTTTCCTCTGTTTGTAGAGGAATCATTCATTTGGAATGTCAATTATTAAGTTTTTTCTTCTCTTTTTAAATGTTCATGTTGGTTCATTTTATATGTATGGCTTCCTTGCCAACTAAATCATGATCTCCTAACTTTCAAAAAGTTTTTTACATGAGTTTTAGCCACATATATCAAGGTACAAGATAAATTATAGTGGTTTAATTAAATATTTCTGTCAAGACTTCGTTCTAAATATATGAAATGCTTTGATTCTCTTGTAATAAAATTAACACTAAGCACTAAATATTTTCCACATTAGCCTTACAGTACTATTAACAGATTTATTTCACTTGTCATATGAGTTGCATTTATTTAAGAGGCTGGTGTTTTCCAGAGAAAATACAAATTTTTGAACCATTTTATTTTAAATGGAAAGAAAAACTGGTACATAAATCTTATGAAGAAGCTACAGTTCTTGTAAACTCCAATAAAAACTGTAATAAGTAATAATGTAATAATATACTATAAGAAGGATTTTACAATTTGAATAAGCTTCCCTGGTGGCTCAGACGGTAAAGCGTCTGCCTACAATGGAGGAGACCCAGGTTCAATTCCTGGGTCAGGAAGATCCCCTGGAGAAGGAAATGGCAATCCACTCCAGCACTCTTGCCTGGAAAATCCCATGGACAGAGGAACCTGATAGGCTACAGTCCATGGGGTCGCAAAGAGTCAGACACAACTGAGCGACTTCACTCAAGAAAATAAAACAAGAATCTGATCATGCTAACCAACCAAATGAGAGCACTGAAGCCTAATCCACAGGCACAACATGTTTAGGATTATATAGTGATTTGGGTTGGGTATGTTTGTGTTCCGCTATTATGTGTGCATGCATTCACTTACTAAGGGACTGGTGGGTGAAGGACGGAAGGAGGGAAGTATTAGGTTGTCCAAAAACTTCATATTGGGTTTTCTGTTAAATCTTACAGAAAACCCTGAATAAACTCCATAAAACTTTTTTTTTTTTTTTAATCAGAAGGCTGGTGTTTTGTGACCTAAAGCAAATATGCCATGTGTTTTTCTATGAGAATACATGTTCCTTGGAACCATCACAGATCTACTTTTCTGAAGATATGTTTAACTGCCATTTGAGAAATTATAAGAAAAAAAATACATCATCCACCTTGATTTTCTGCTTTAGGTGATCTACTCACCTACAGCCCATAACCCAAAAGATCCCCCAAAAGTCATCCAGTCAGTGAAGGCAGGAGTCATATATGATTTTCTCATAGCCATGTTACCAGCATGTAGCAGGGCTCTAAAATGCCATTTAATAAATATTTTACTGATATAGGAAAAAAAATTGAATGAATGAAAGGCTTAATTTCAATAAATTTATAACAGCTCTTCTTTTACAACTTTGCAACCCCATGGACTGTAGCCCTTCAGGCTCCTCTGTTCATGAAATGTTTCAGGCAAGAATACTGGAGCAGGTTGCCATTTCCTATTTCAGGAGATCTTCCCAACCCAGGGATTGAATCCTCGTCTCTAGAGTTTCCAGCAATGGAAGGTGCATTTTTCCCATTAGTGACACCTGGGAAGCCTGCTCTTGTATGATAAAATAATAATAAAATGGATATTAGCATACAGCATCACTTAACAGAAATATCCCTTTACGTCATTCAGATTTCTGCAAATTTGTAAATGGGAAATGGGAACTTTAGGGCGTAGGTGCCTAGTAGATTTATCTTCAAATTTCTGCACTGAAATCAATAAAGTATTAGCTCTTTAAAATTGCCTGGTTTTCAAAATACTCATGTGCGAAAAGGAAACTCAATTCCTTTCAGAATGCTGCTAACAGGAATAAATTTATATAATACAGGGTTTATAAAAGCCATGCAAATGCAGATACACTTTCCCCCATACTATAATCCCTGGTGGCTCAGAAGGTAAATAATCTGCCTGCAATGCAGGAGATCTGAGTTCAGTTCCTGAGTTGGGAAGATACCCTGGAGGAGGAAATAGCTACCCACTCTAGAATTCTTGCCTGGAGAATTCCATGGACAGAGGAGCCTGGTGGGCAACAGTCCATAAGCTGGACATGACTGAGCAACTAACACTTTTACTTTTTCAGAGTCCACATTAATATTTTAAAGAAATGTCTGGAATTCAAGATATTCAATAAAAATAACTGGCAAAACTTATTTTCAAATAGAATTTTTTAAAAACCTGGAATCAATTTTAGAACACTACTTGGTTTTTGTGTGTAAACAGGCAATATTACTAGCTACTAAAATACATCCCTTTCAGTTAGAATATATGCAAATGGACATATTCTGTCTTCTTGTTCAAAAATGACTTCCTATTCTAAATTCTGTATGTGTGTGCTCAGTTGAGTCCAACTCTTTGAGACCCCATGTCCTGTAGCCC
Source organism: Capra hircus (assembly GCF_001704415.2). Classification (NCBI taxonomy): domain Eukaryota; kingdom Metazoa; phylum Chordata; class Mammalia; order Artiodactyla; family Bovidae; genus Capra; species Capra hircus. The sequence continues at coordinate 19,360,124 of NC_030808.1, forward strand.
GCCAGGCTTATCTGTCCATGGAATGTTCCAGGCAAGAATACTGCAGAGGGTTACCATTTCCTGCTCCAGGGGAGCTTCCTGACCCAGGGATGGACCCCTCATGTCTTATGCTTCCTGTACTGGAAGGTAGATTCTGTACCACGAGAGCCACTTGGGAAGCACCCATATACAAATTCTCCTATTGGTTGTTTTTTGATGCAGAATACAGGTGAGCAGTCATTCTACTCAAAATAACAACAATGATAGTAATAAGGTGAAGACAAAAATCTGCTCATTGCCTATTTTTCCTGCTGTTGGAAAAATTTTAAAAAAGTTTAAATTTCCTCAGTGGAAATGTTTATGTTTTCCCTTCATATTCTGATTTTGATGATGGAAATAGTTCAATTTCTACTTTACTTCTCAATCACTTTGTTTCCCTTAGTGAATATCAAATTAGTATGAGCCTCTATTTGTGCTAATTTTTTTTGGCATGCTGAAATTATCTCTGCTACAGTCCAAAAATTCAATTAGTGTCCTGTGAATTGCTTTTCCAAAGAGTATCTAGTGCATAATGTCCAAATCTACCCCGATATTAAATCATGTCTGTTTTGGAAATGGAGAGATTACCTTCCTGGTTTTTATGTTTTTGAACAGTCACTATAACACAGCTCTTTGATTTAATTCCTCTTACTATAGCCCAGAGAGTGACTATTGTTTGATGACCATATTTTGAGACTCATTTTTTAGATTATAATTGTCACCATAAGACTATAAAAATCCTCAAAATCCTGTAGGTCAATGAAATTATAACTCCAAATGTGCACAAAAGTCCTTAACATCTCTTGCTTGCCTTCTTTTCTTTCTTTTAGTTAGTGTTTGTTTTTTTGAGAAGGTGCTCTACAGAAGTTCTGTTCAACACTTAAGCCTTTTCCTGACACCAAAAGGGTGGAGATGAGTGGACAAACTATAACCGAAGTAGCATCTCCCAGTGCTTTGTAGAACTGTAAATTCCCCAGAAAACATTAAATGTGTCTCCAAAATCAGATTTGTGCAAAAAAACAAAAATAAAAAATAAAATTAGCGGTTATTCCCTATATATATTCTCTTAACTCCTTAACATACAAACAGTTCAGGTAGCTTTAATATATGCAGTCTGGAAAATGGCAGATGATAAGATAGATGGAATCTGGAGCCTTGGATGACTTCCTGGAGCAGTCACCCACCTGCTGGCTTTCTCAAGACTTTTATGGGAAACAGAACTAAATTTCCACCTTGTTTGGTCCACTATGTGTGGGTATCTTTATTGCTGTTGCTTAAGGCATTATGAAGTGTGTTCTCTAATCCTGGAAGCAGAAAACATTCCAGGTGGAAGTATTTTCATCTCTAATTTCAATTCACAACACCTTCAATATAGACTAATTTGTAGCTCTAATCTTCAGCTGGAAGATTCCTTCTTCAAGCTCAATTATTACATCCTGTGAGAAAACTTCTCCAACTCATTCAGACAGCTTTACACAATTCACTCAGCTCTCGGAGGATCACTTATTCAATAAAGAATTCTCTAGTAAAATATGCTTTTAAGAGACACAGCCTCAGAAAACTTGAGTGACTTTTGTATAACTCTTCAACTTAACTTTATTATTCCACATAATATAAACTACACTGATTGCCACTCTCTCCTCCAGGGGATCTTCCCAACTGAGGGAAGAAACCCAGGTCTCCTTCATTGCAGGCATATTCTTTACCATCTGAACCAACAGGGAAGCCTGTAAATTACATGTTCCTGCATAAATTAAATACTGAGGAAAACTCAAGTTACTGAAGAAAGAATAAAGGCAAGCAAAAGGAAAACCATGTTTATGTCCAGTATATTTAGGCTCTTGAGCCTATCTCATAAGGAAAGAATTGGAATGAAAAGATGTAAATAATAGTTCTAAGTTAAAAGAGAATGCAATCTCTGTCCAGAGTGCAAGTATTCTGTTTTCAAGCCAAGAGCTCCTACCTCCTCCTCATATATCACCCAGCATCTCTATTTAAAAATGGGTAAATTTAGTCCATCATTGAGAGCTTTACGAGTGACTTATGCTTGAAAACAATCAGTTCTTAGGAAAGGTGCTTCCTAAATTCCGTTCCTTATTTAAAAGCAGCAATTGTCCACTGTGTGTGTGTGTGTGTGTGTGTGCGCGCGCGTGCGTGTGTGCACGCACGTGTTCAGTCATGTCCCACTCTTTGTGACCCCATGGACTGTAGCCCACCAGGCTCTTCTGTCCATGGAATTTTCCAGGGAAGAATATGAAAGCAACCTAGATGTCCAATGGCAGGTGAATGGATAAGGAAGTGGTGGTACATACACACAGTGGAATATTACTCAGCTATAAAAAGGAATGCATTTGAGTTAGTTCTAATGAGGTAGATAAACTTTGAGCCTATTATACAAAGTGAAGTAAGTCAGAGAAAGACAAATACTGTCTATTAACATATATATATATAGGGAATTTAGAAAGATGGTACCAATGATCCTACATGCAGGGCAGCAAAGGAGACATAGATATAAAGAACAGACTTTTGGATCTAGTGGGAGAAAGCCAAGGTGGGATGATTTGAGAAAACAGCATTGAAACATGTACATTACCATATGTAAAAATAGATGACCAGTGCAAATTTGATGCATGAAGCAGGGCACCCAAAACCAGTACTCTGGGACAACTCAGAGAGAAAGGGTGGGGAGGGAGGTGGGAGGGAGGTATACACAGGTATACCTGTGTATACCTGTGACCAATTCGTGTGGACGTATGGCAGAAACCATCAAAATGTTGTAAATTATCCTCCAATTAAAATAAATTAATTAATTTAAAAAAAAGAATATGGGAGCAGGCTGCCATTTCTTTCTTCAATATATATATACATCAGGTTACATAATCAACAGTGGATATCTACTGATTTTAAATATCTATGCATGTATATAAATACACACATGCATATATGCCATATATTGTTGTTATTATTGTTTAGCTGCTAGGTCATGTCTGACTTGTGTGACCCTGTGGACTATAGCCCACCAGTCTCCTCTGTCCATGGGATTTCCTAGGCAAGATTATTGGAGTGGGTTACCATTTTCTTATTCAGGGGATCTTCCCAAACCAGGGATTGAACCTACATTTCTTGTGCCTCCTACGTTGTCAGGCAGATTCTTTACCACTGGGGATTCTTTACCATACGGGGATGCCCATATCATATATACAAATACTATATTTTAAAAGAGTATGAAGAAAATATTTAAAGGTGTCACTGCTATCAACCTTTATTTGGTAATTTTCAATCAACAAAGCTTTCCAGGGTTACATTATAAGGAAGAAAGAAAAGAAGAAAGAAAGAACTCTTTCAACAACCCTAATCAAAGGCAGAATTGTATCCATCTACATAACAGCCTCAACTGGAAAAGAAAGAGAACATTATAGAGAGAAATAATATCTTATGGCAGAACAAAAAGAAGATGTATGGTATTTCTTGAACCAACCTGGGATGTGGACAGACCTGGTATTAGAAACTTACCTAGTTCAAGTGGTGAGTCCTTCATTAGTGTTAAGACAAAGGCAAAACTTGGGTTATTCTTTGGTCTATACAAAAAGGAGGAAAACTGGTATTGGAAAGTGAAAAATTAATCAACTGTTAAAAAATTACAATGTGTAATTAAAAATAACTTAGTTTTGAGTAAATGATGGAGGGTTCAAGAGACTAAAAAGTTCACTAAACTATTTGAGGCCTCCTATTTAGGACTGAGCAAGAGGGAAGTTCTTTAGTTATTTAAAGTATGAATAAATAATTGAAAACAGTAAACATTTTGGAGTGCTCCCTTCGTGATCAACATTTTTAATTGCATTGTCTCTAATTTCTCAAACTTAAAAATTAATAATATAATTTCTTTCAGTTTTGTAGACAAATCAACCATCTTAGGAAGATAACTATCCTTGCTCAAGGTCATAATGACAGTAAAAGATAGAGGCTGGTCTACCTCCAAACACACATTCTTAAGCCCTACCCTCTATTACTGTGTTGACATTTATGACATACATGACGTGGGGCTAACATTCGATGATCTTCATGTACACTGATATTCTTAAAGCATCTTTCCAGACTGAGGGTTTTATTCCTACAAAACTTGAAGCACTGATTAAAATATTTCTGCTGGAAACCACAATTTACTCTTGTTTCAAATCAAGTAAATTAAAACTCTATCGAATATATGTTGCATAGAAAAAAATAGCATCACTTCATTTCTAAACAGCTGAAAAATTAACAGAGGCTTAAAAGTCCACATTTGCAAACCCCATCTAAAACACCTTTCTGTGAATTTCTCAGACTTTACACACTCTTATATAAGCACTGGCAAAGAATATATCACTTTTTTTAAGGTGGAAATAAAATTGCAAGCCTTGAAAAGAAGGATTTTATTACCCATCCATAAAATTTAAGTTTACAAGAGAGTTGGAATATATGCTAGGGTAACCTGATCATGCATAAAAGAGGTGATACACTCAGGGGCTCGCATTACTTTAATTAAAAACCTGCTTAAGGTCACTTCAGGTTGGGGAAGAAGAACAGTAATAGAAGTCACAAGGAAAGATTTATATTCTTGATATTACCACTAACAGGAATCCTGCATAATATAAAGATCGCTTTATTTATGTGTCAAAAAAGCAATCAACATAAACTAAATGTTAGATGTACAATGGTTTTATTAGAGGGAAGGCACTATAGTATCCTTTCATAAAATTCCTTTCAGGATTGACTCACTAATTCCCATTCAATCACTTCTGCCAACTCATGAACTTTTATCTAAAAGTAATCCCTGCACACAATAAGATAACTGATTTTACCTCAGATACATGGGAAGAGTTCCCTCAAAGAAAACTATATTTTAAAAATGATTAAGCAAAGATACTACAGAGATATTCTGTGGTGGGGGGCAGGTGTCAACTAAGAGGTTTAAGTTGGGAGTAATGCCATAAATAAACAGAATGTTATTCTTTAAGGAAGAAAAAGAAAGTGGAAATAAATTTGGCTAGTGAAACAGAATCATGGAAATTAGAAAATTTAGTTTTTATCCAGATCCACTGATAATCAAGTCTTCCCTTGACTAGTCATAGCTTAGTCAGTAATGAATCTGCCTGCAATGCAGGAATCTGCCTTCAATGCAGGAGACCTGGGTTGGATTTGTAGGTCAGGAAGATCCCCTGGAGAAGGAAATGGCAACCCACTCCACTATTCTTGCCTGGAAAATCACAAGGACAGAGGAGCCTGGTGAATTACAGTCCACAAGGTTGTGAGAGTCAGACACGACTTAGCAACTGAATCACCACCACTGACAGTCAAAACACCTTACACTGGGAGGTATTTTTTCACAATTATGTCATGTATGAATGTGAGAGCTGGACCATAAAGAAGGCTGAGTGCTGGAAAATTGATACATTTGGACTGGAGTGTTGGAGAACACTCTTGAGAGTCCCTTGGACTACCAAGGATATCAAACCAGTCAATACTAAAGGAAATCAATCCTGAATATTCATTGAAAGGACTAATGCTGAAGTTGAAGCTCCAGAACTTTGCCAACCTGATGCAAAGAGCCGGCTCATTAGAAAAAGCCCTGATGCTGGGAAGATTGAAGGCAGAAGGAGAAGGGGATGACAGAGAATGAGATGATTGGGTGGCATCACTGACTCAATGGACATGAGTTTGCCCAAATTCTGGGAGATTGTGAAGGACAGGGAAGCCTGGTGAACTGCAGTCCAGGGGTTCACAGAGTCAGACACAACTAAGTGACTGAACAAAAACAACTGTGATTTAAGATCAAGATTTCTTGACTTGCTTACAATTTGAAAATAATAGACAATCCTGTACTGGAATTAATTGTTTTCCTGCATTTAATTCAATTTCAACTTCCAGAAGCACTTATTTCACACATGGTGACACCTCATGACATGACAAGAACTGTGCAAAGAACAGGGACCAAAAGATAACACAACAATTACCACTCTCATTAAGTAACAGTCTGTTCATTCTAAATTAGCTATATACCAGTTCATTAATATATTTATGACAAGTTAACAAACCACAGAAAATGCACAGATGTTCAGTGCAAACACTGAAGATGGTTATTTCTAAAAATACTTTTCAATTACTTCACCATTTCTAATTATAAAATATACTTCATTCTTTTTTTTTTTTTTTTTGCTTTCTAGATTTGACCTCAAAGTCAGTAAAGTTGATTAATCTTTGCTTTGTGAAAAACTAACTCTATTCATTTTCTTTGACATTAGATCATGTTGATAAGATTGGGTTTCTCAGGGGGCTCAGTGGCAGAGAATCCTCCTGTCAATGCAGGAGATGTGGGATCAATCCCTGGGTCAGAAAGATCCCCTGGAGAAGGAAATGGCAACCCACTCTAATATTCTTGCCTGGGAAATTCCACAGACAGAGGAGCATGGCAGGCTATGGTCCATGGAGTCACAAAAACTCAGTCTTGATTTAGCAACTCAGCAATAAAAACAACATGTTGATAAGTTAGTATATTATGTAGAAAATGAGTGGAAACAGCATCCACTATTACTTTCCTTCTTAAAGCATCTATATGGAATGCTTCGGAAGCTTTGCTTGGAAAGTGAACTGGACTTACTTATTCTAAGAATTGTGACATTTTCTCTTCAAAATGAGAAAAATAATAGGTGTTTCAGAAAAGTTTAAAACTGTTACAATTATAATGCAACTTATTTAGTCCTTTAATGCAAATATACTTTATTTGGTCAAAAGTCTACGGACAGAAAAATAGTCAATTATTTTAAAACCCACCCTTATTATTTGGCAGGAAATTAAGCCTAAACACAAGACAGTATGACAAAAATCACCAGATGTTTTCATAGAATGCAGATATTGTGCTAATGAATTCCACTCTTATGGAAAATTCCACCTCATTTTACAAGGTTCAAAATTTGTTCCCTCAAGGAATGAAAATAACTATTAGGGTCATTGACTAACCGAACAAAGCTCTACATGATGAAACAATTTGTTATTATTTTTTTTTTTTTGTAATACCATTCCTGTCGATAGTAGGTTCTATGATATCTTGTAATTTATTAATTTATTTGTTTGAATTTTTTAATTAAAATGATACTGAAATGTACTAAGAAGTAAACAAGCCATCCATATCATAAATATTCCTACCACCCAGAATTAAGCATCAGTAATGTCTTAGCATATTGGTCATTACTATCTTTTAAATAAAATTGTTTTATTATTTTTACAGGATTCGTGCCCACTGTGAACTCAAAATTTTATTTGTAAAGAAATAAAAGGTACAGAGAAATGTGTTAAAACACCCAAAATCCTTATGCAGTAATAACTAGAATTGGTATCAGGAGAGCTTCACTTCAGGCATCTTTCAAAGTACACATATGGATGGATAGATGAGTGAAAAATGATATCTTTATGAATATTGAATCATTACAAATAATATTTTGTTATTAAAATTAATTTCAGTAGAATATAACAAAAGAATGAAGCTGAAGACAGTGATAGATTTGGAATATTTAGATATCAAAAAAGACATTATATCTTTAAATTTCCTTTTAGCTTAAGACATTATAAGAAGGTCATTATCTTTTTTATTTTTTTTTTATTTTTTTTTCTTTTTTTAAATTTTTTAAATTTTAAAATCTTTAATTCTTACATGCGTTCCCAAACATGAACCCCCCCCACCTCCATTATCTTTTTTAAAACTACTCGTTCAATGATTTAAAAATACATTATTCAGTATGACTTTTGCAGTGATATATAATGATATTAAGTTTTAAATGTATCAATATCATCTCTTACTTCCAAATTTTTAAATGAGAATATGCTTCAATTCACCTTCTCTAGACTTTTGTCATTTCTGATAAAATATTACTTTTAGTTGCTAAGTTTTAGTTTTATACTTAAGTAGATGTGAAGTTTACCATTATTTTTCCCCCGTGGTCTTTCCTTTCTGCATTCTTTACTTTAATTCAAACATGAATTGGCTTGATTTTATTGTCAGGATGGTTTGAGTATGCATGTACACATTGTTACCTATCTATAAAAATATAAATACATAATAATTTTTAAGAATTAAAAGTTAAAAGTTTAATTAAAAATTAAAACAAGTAAGATGACTAAAAGAAAATACTTTTAAAAGGAAACTCAAAATACTAACACAAGGGAATGTATAAAATTGTTCTTTAAATGGATTCAAATTCTATAAATGCCCTTTAGCTCATTTCATAATAATCTAATTAAAGGGAATTCTACACTGATGAAGATCCCCTGGAGAAGGCAATGGCACCCCACTCCAGCACTATTGCCTGGAAAATCCCATGGACAGAGGAGCATGGTTGGCTACAGTCCATGGAGTCACAAAGAGTCGGACACGACTAAGCAACTTCACTTTCACATTGATGAGGCATTTCTAAGTTTAATTTCTAGTGTTTATTTAAAAATTAGTTAGGGAAGTGAGCAATTTTTAAGAATGAATACTTATACTGTATTGATGCTGGAACTTTGTCACTAATCTTCAACTCCTCTGAATTTACAGAACTCATGCAAATAAGTTACTGTATTAAAATGAACTGTACTGAAATTACAAATTCACATTTTAATAGATATACTAACTTGCAAGGTGGGAACATAAAGAAAGTAAGACTGGAGACACGAGCATTAGAATTGCGCACGCGCGCACACACATACAGTCTCCTGCATTTGTCACGGTTGATTCAGGCAGCTTGTCATCTGAACAGACTGCTTTCTTGCACTCACCCATCAGTAATCTAATGCAAGAAGAGGTAACAGAACCTGCCCCAGTGAGAATCTATGCCCTTGCACTGATTTAACTTACTTTCAAGGACTGATTATGATAGTTTAATGCTTGCACTTTGGACCCCTGGGTATCGAGTAAGGAAGGAAGAAATTAGCTGTGACTTGGTGGGATTCTCATTTAAATTTCACATGCTGGGATTTGAAAATTACATATTCTGATTCAAAGGGTGTATAGCGTGTGACAAGCTATGCAACACTCTCAGCTGCTTGCCCAGCAACATGATAGTCACATTAAAGCTCAGGCTGAAATAACACATCTGACAAAATGGATCACCTGTGACAAAACAGCTCATTGGGAAATGTCACAGAGGGCTTATGAATCACCTATCATCAGACGTGCTTAGTACCCAGGAGGCTGGTGGTATCACCAGAAGAACATTCCTAACCAAGAATAATTAGATTTCTCTGGAAGCAGCTCTCAGAATAAGCTTTCAGACTGTCAAAATTAAAAGCAAAAGCCTACTATCACATACTATAGCATTACAAAATTGGCTCTTTCAAAGTCCATAATCATATAAATATCATACAGAAGTAAGAGGTTTGGAATCGAGAAACATGTATTTTATCTCTCCTTGGAATGATAAGACAATGTATAATTGAAATCCCATATTCTGATCATTCAGGAATATGATATGGGGTCAAGGAAGCAGGATGGCTCAGGGCTTTTCCTCACTGTAGGTTCCCAAAGGAGAGAGAAAGCATTGGTCTCTGACAGGACCAAAGGCAGAATCCACAAATCCAGCCTCACTTAATCCATCTTTAAGATATCGTAAAGGGAGATTGCTACCATATGCCAAGGGAGATTGGCAATCATATAATTTAGGGATGTGTGCTTAGCAACAGAGAAGAAGTGTGAAAAAGAGTTAGGCACTCAGTTGTGTCCGACTGTTTGTGATCCAATGGACTGTAGCCCATAGGCTCCTCTGTCCATGGAATTCTCCTGGCAAGAATAATGGAGTGGGTGGCTATTCCCTTCTCCAGAAGATCTTCCTGACCCAGAGGTCAAATCTGAGTCTCCTGCATTTCAGGCAGATTCTTTACAATCTGAGCCACCAGGGAAGAGCTTGCACAAAACTGCAAGGGCACAGGAGATATAAAGAACTAGGTCTTTAGATGGCACTATAAAGAACTTCATGCAATTATGATTCACACACACAATCTTGATTTAATGTCCAATATTTAGTACAATTGTGGCACAATGGTAAAGTATCCACCTGTCAGTGCAGGAGCTTTAGGAGAGCGGTTCAATCCCTGGGTTGAGAAGATCCTCTGGAGGAGGACATGACAACCCACTCCAATATTCTTGCCTGGAGAACCCCATGGACAAAGGAGCCTGCCAGGCAACAGTCTATGGATTTGCAAAAGAGGAACAACTGAGCACACACACATTTACTACAATTAATCAGGCCACTATTTGAAAATTAGACAAACTACTAAGCATGTTTGAAATGAGAGGAAGAACTGCCATTCCATATATGCTTCAATGCAGTTTGATTAAAAGAAAAAAAAATGGTATACATTATACATTAATATAACCAACTATATATGTTAGCTTATTGTAAAGCAATCTGTAGTAAAAAGGGATCTAGAAAATCTGTTAGTGATTATCTTTAAAATGGTCCCCTCAGTTCAGTTCAGTTCAGTCACTCAGTTGTGTCTGACTCTGCGACCCCATGAATTGCAGCACGCCAGGCCTCCCTGTCCATCACCAACTCCCAGAGTTTACTCAGACTCACATCCATCGAGTCGGTGATGCCATCCAGCCATCTCATCCTCTGTCGTCCCCTTCTCCTTCTGCCCCCAATCCCTCCCAGCATCAGAGTCTTTTCCAATGAGTGAACTCTTTGCATGAGGTGGCCAAAGTACTGGAGTTTCAGCTTTAGCATCATTCCTTCCAAAGAACACCCTGGGCTGATCTCCTTCAGAATGGACTGGTTGGATCTCCTTGCAGTCCAAGAGACTCTCAAGAGTCTTCTCCAACACCACAGTTCAAAAGCATCAATTCTTCGGCGCTCAGCCTTCTTCACAGTCCAACTCTCACATCCATACATGACCACAGGAAAAACCATAGCCTTGACTAGATGGACCTTTGGTGGCAAAGTAATGTCTCTGCTTTTCAGTATGCTATCTAAGTCATAACTTTCCTTCCAAGGAGTAAGCATCTTTTAATTTCATGGCTGCAATCACAATCTGCAGTGATTTTGGAGCCCCCCAAAATAAAGTCTGACACTGTTTCCACTGTTTCCCCATCTATTTCCCATGAAGTGATGGGACCGGATGCCATGATCTTTGTTTTCTGAATGTTGAGCTTTAAGCCAACCTTTTTCACTCTCCTCTTCCACTATCATCAAGAGGCTTTTTAGTTCCTCTTCACTTTCTGGCATAAGGGTGGTGTCATCTGCATAGCTGAGGTTATTGATATTTCTCCTGGCAAACTTGACTCCAGACTGTGCTTCTTCCAGCCCAGTGTTTCTCACGATGTACTCTGCATATAAGTTAAATAAGCAGGGTGACAGAATACAGTCTTGACGTACTCCTTTTTCTATTTGGAACTAGTCTGTTGTTCCATGTCCAGTTCTAACTGTTGCCTCCTGACCTGCATATAGGTTTCTCAAGAGGCAGGTCAGGTGGTCTGGTATTCCCATCTCTTTCAGAATTTTCCATAGTTTATTGTGATGCACACAATCAAAGTCTTTAGCATTGTCAGTAAAGCAGAAAAAGATGTTTTTCTGGAATTCTCTTGCCTTTTCGATGATCTAGCAGATGTTGGCAATTTGATCTCTGGTTCCTTTACCTTTTCTAAAACCAGCTTGAACATCTGGAAGTTCACGGTTCACGTATTGCTGAAGCCTGGCTTGGAGAATTTTGAGCATTATTTTACTAGCATGTGAGATGAGTGCAATTGTGCGGTAGTTTGAGCATTCTTTGGCATTGCCTTTCTTCGGGATTGGAATAAAAACTGACCATTTCCAGTCCTGTGGCCATTGCTGAGTTTTCCAAATTTGCTGGCATACTGAGTGCAGCACTTTCACAGCATATTTCAGCATTTGAAAGAGCTCAACTGGAATTCCATCACCTCCACTAGCTTTGTTCATAGTGATGCTTTCTAAGGCCCACTTGACTTCACATTCCAGGATGTCTGGCTCTAGGTGAGAAATCAAACCATCATGATTATCTTGGTCATGAAGATCTTTTTTCTTGCCACCTCTTCTTAATATCTTCTGATTCTGTTAGGTCCATACCATTTCTGTCCTTTATCGAGCCCATCTTTGCATGAAATGTTCTGTTGGTATCTCTAATCCCCTATTCACTATAACTTTGACCAGCAGAAATATTTAGAAGGGAGCAGCTAAAATTGTCATGAATTATTTCTAAATATTTAATTTTTTAAAAAGGAACAAAGATGGTCAAGGTTAATTTAACTATTAACTTCATGTGAATTCAAGGCTGCAAAAAGCTACAGCAGAATTTCAATGGAAGGCTTGTCTCCTAGTAAGAAATCCATTAAGGCTTGTGAGAGATTTCTCTGGTTTTTTAAGTGGCATCCTAAAAGCAAATCTAAAACTTTCATTCTAATCCAAATTAAGAACTTTCAAAAGATGAATTTTTGGTTAAGAAGTTATTTATTCATATTTGAAAATACTTTTATGACAAAAGCTATTAAATTCAATTATCATAAATTCAATATCCTGATCACTTACGCTGGAGAATATTTGTGATAATGTTTACAGTCAGCCTCCCATGAACTTTTACTTATCTTTCCTGCCTTAAAAAAAATGTATTTAGGTTCAAGAACACCTCTGTTAGTTTTAGAGATAGGTAATCATTCAAGAAGTGAAGTGAAGTCGCTCAGTCGTGTCCAACTCTTTGTGACCCCATGGACCTACCAGGCTCCTCTGTCCATGGGATTCTCCAGGCAAGAATACTGGAGGAGGTTGCCATTTCCTTCTCCAGGGGATCCTCCCAATCCAGGGATCGAAGCCAGGTCTCCCACATCGCAGGCAGACGCTTTAACCTCTGAGCCACCAGGGAAGCCCCTGATGGGGGCTTTCATTCAAGAAGGGTCTAACAAATGTCCGCATGGTTTATAGAGAAGGCTCTTGCATGACAATTCAGTGAATTCTTCAGTTAATTTTTTTTCAGATTTGGAAATGTGTAGGTAGAACGTATGGAAACTTGGTAATTGCATCAATATGAAAGTCAATATGTTTACTTCCCGTCAATTTGGTATAGTTTACTGACCAAGACACATTCAAAAAGGTTTTCACTTACTTTGCTCAACATTTCCGTTTTGATACACTACCCCTCTCTTTCCCTTAAAAACATCTCAAAAACAAAAGATCACCTTGAGTAAGTCAAGATTTATCCTTTTCTGGCCTTATTATTTCACAGTGCGGATTTCTAACTTACAGGCAAATACAATCAAATCAACTAGACATAGCCATCTGGAGTTTAAAACCACCAATAACAGAATAACTGTTAAATGTATTAGTTCTCTGAGTGGCATTTTCCCTTGTGTCATCATGCTAAGTACTCAGGGATGTATCCAACCCATAATTTGAGACATCTATGCCTGTAGGCAAGGAGGAGATAGAAGCAATTGAAGTTTAAAATACAGAAAATTGATTAGAAATAGAATTGAATTAACACCTAGAAATTAGATCACTTATTTAATTATTTCATTTAGTTTTCATTTTCCTTCAATTATTTTGCAATCTTTTGTAATAAATGAAGCCAAATAACAGAAAGAAGAAGTTTTGTCTTTTCCTTTTTATAAAATTAGCTCATTGTATGAACTAGTAATGTGAAAACATCTAGCTATTAATTATTTTAGGCAATATGGTGGCAGTCTGAAGAAGGCTTAGTTAAATAGAAATGTTTTTCTAATAACTTTGAATTTCTTCAATTTGCAATATGAAGAAAAAAACAAATAATCTAAAAAGAATGTTTCTGAGGCAAAAGCATTTAAAAAAAATCAGTATCAATTGAGACATAATATGCTATTGCAAATGCTGCTGTAGAGTTCAGGCTTTTCACATATTTAAATATATTTCTTTGTATTGAAGGTATTAAAAATAATGCTTTAAGTATGTGTAACTGGAGGTATACATACATATAGGTAATGTTAGGAAAACTAAACAGAAATAGTAAAGAATATGGTAGAATTATCACACACACATGCAAACAAATAAACAGTAGCAGATTATATCAACATTACTGCCAATGGATGTTCTATGTTTATTAGTAGGTAATGCACTGTCTGGCATGAGATAGAAATTTTTGGTATCTAATCATAAAACATAGATGATCAAAATTTTTGCATACTCAGAATCTACATTATGAATTAAAATTATAAAGAGGCAAAGGTAGGGAGTTGCTCTTAAATCTACTGTATGCATGTTTTGCCTACATACCCAACCATAAGTTAGAGCAGAAGTTGGCCCAAAGACTCATGATTTAATCAAGGAAGCACATGTCTCCTCCATGATCTCAGCAGAAATGTTAGCCCCAGATGACTTCTTTCTTCAGTCAGCCATAAGGGTCTGCCACTCCATTATTCGTTTAGTCCATTAGGTTAGAAATTAAAGTTTTCGATTCAGTAATTCCTTATTAAATACAAAAATCCTAGAAGATAACATTCCAACCTACCATCAGTGATAATACTGATTGAACTAGATTTATGTTTCATTTAATTCTGGCCTATTTTATATTCTTATTTCTACATGTATTTCTATTTCTCTCACCCCTATACAAAAAAGGACACTATTTTGTATTCCTATAAGATGACCTAGTGAAAATCATCCACCAGCATACTTCAACAAAATAATTATGGGGGAACTCAAAGAGGTCTTCAACTGAGTAGCACATTTCTAAGCAATATCCAGTAATAAAGCTTAACTGTCTTGTCTCAGCCTATATATATTCTCCCTAAGTAACTATAAAATGCTAGTATGAATCATCATAACAAATATTATTTGTAAAACTTAAAAACCTCTCTTGACTATTTTTCCCAGAGTTCTTTCGGTAATGTTTAAATTTAACTGTGAAAGAAGAAAAAGTGGCAGAATCTTTTGATAGTTACAAATTAAGTCAACAATTGTTTTCTTGCTCTAACTAGGAGATTTTTTTTAAAGTTTGATTTCTTTTAAAATATATATCTTAGGAGAATGACAATAATTAAGAGGATAGGATCACAAAATCATTCACATGGAATTATTTTTAAGGATTCAAAACAGCAGATGTTGGAGCCAGTTCCTTTTTAAGAAGCCTCTGCCTTTAAGGAAATCTAAGGAAGTCCAAGATTAGGATAGGACATAATGAATGAATTCTATACTCTGCCAAAACAAAGCAAAACAATTCCTATTTGTGCTATGGATATAAAAACTATTACATTTGCAGTGGAAGGTAATGCACTAGCTTTCTCTTAAACTAGTTCTGAAATATTTCTTTCAATGAAATTAACAAATTTGACATATTAAGAGCAATAATTTATGACAAGTTGTCTATTGTATTAATAGCTACGTTGATGCGTCTCATGTCTGTGAAGACAAGTTTGAATCATAAACTTTCCTTTTTAAGCCATTAACTGCCATTCAGAACATTCCAGGGATGTGTAAGCTTTTGTACACTAAGGTGAGATGTTCTGCGGCAGTAAAGCATAGTGGTAAATTCAGACAAATACAATATAGTAAGAAATGACTTTTTTAAAAAAACTGTTGAATAAAGATAACATGGCAAACATCTTATTCATTGGAACTATTTATTCTGGCAAATGTCCATACAAAATAAGTTACATGGTAACTCTAAAAATAGGAACAGAAGCATAAAGTTTTTTTTTAAAATAATTTATACATCTTTTAGAAAAATAAATGATATAATTGAAAAAGTAGTTCCACACTAGCAGTAGACAAATAGCACACAAGATAAAAGATCAAAGCTTTTTTTCTTTTTTTCCTTTGTGATTGAATTTTGCTTTTTAAAAAGTTTATATTTAATTAATTTTGGGTTTACACAAAAACATGGGGAAAACTTTTTAATTTTTTTATACTTTTCAAAATTATTGATGTTTTTTCTCAAAATTAATAAACGTTAGTAAAATAAAGATATTAAATTTTGTAATATACAAACGTATGCAAACACATATACATTCAATGAATCAGTACTTCAAAATGAACTTTGATGAATTTATATACCAGAAACAAACAGGAATATTAATAATATGTGATGTGTCCAATAGCCTTACTGATAATCTTTTGGTATGGTGATGAGAACGATATCATTTCATAGGAAGAGCCTGTGATAAATACTGAAATCCCTTCAGAGGTGGCTAGTGTCTCCGTTAGATCGCTCAGCCTGGCAAGGAACCAGGATATCAGTGGAATTCATACCTGAAGCATCCTGCAAGGCCTATGGTTACAGATGCTATAGTCCGGACAATTTGTCTTCAAGGAAACAGAGATCAACTGCCTTATGACCCAGCAATCCCACTGCTGGGCATACACACTGAGGAAATCAGAACTGAGAGAGACATGTGTATCCCAATGTTCATCGCAGCACTGTTTATAATAGCCAGGACATGGAAGCAACCTAGATGTCCATCAGCAGATGAATGGATAAGAGAGCTGTGGTACATATACACAATGGAGTATTACTCAGCCATTAAAAAGAATACATTTGAATCAGTTCTAATGAGATGGATGCAATTGGAGCCAATTATACAGAGTGAAGTAAGCCAGAAAGAAAAACACCAATACAGTATACTAACACATATATATGGAATTTAGAAAGATGGTAACAATAACCCTGTATGCGAGACAGCAAAAGAGACACAGATGTATAAAACAGACTTTTGGACTCTGTGGGAGAGGGAGAGGGTGGGATGATTTGGGAGAGTGGCATTGAAACATGTATACTATCATGTAAGAAATGACTCACCAGTCTAGGTTCAGTGCAGGATACAGGATGCTTGGGGCTGGTGCACTGGGATGACCCAGAGAGATGGTATGGGGAGGGAGGTGGGAGGAGGGTTCAAGATTGGGAACTCATGTACACCGTGGTGGATTCATGTTGATGTATGGCAAAACCAATACAGTATTGTAAAGTAAAATAAAGTAAAAAGAAAAAAATTTAATTAAATTAAAATAAAGAATAATACTATCTGTGGTAATTCATATTTGGAAATACAGTGGAATGAACCATGCTATGATCTGAGTATTTGTTTGTTTTTGTCTTTGTTTAGCTGCTAAGTTGTGTCTGACTGCTTTGTGACCGCAAGAACTGTAGCCCACCAGGCTCCTCTGTCATGGGATTTCCCATGCAAGAATACTGGAGTAGGTGTCATTTCCTTCTCCAGGGGATCTTCCCCACCCAGGGATCGAACCTGCCTTTCCTGCAATGGCAAGCAGATTCTTTACCGCTAAGCTACCCGAGAAGGCCCCTCTGATTATTTGTGTCCTCCTAAAAGTCACTGTTGAATTCTAATCTCCAAGAATGATGGTATTAGAAGGATTTCAGGTTGTGCTTTAGGTCACGAGAGTGGAGTTCTCATGAATAGAATCAGTGCTTTTGTAAGAGTCCTCAGAGAGATCTTTAGCCATTTACATCCTGTAAAGACCTGCTAGGAATTAAGAAGAGGGCTCTCACTAGAAGGTGATCATGCTGGTGACCTGATCTTGAATTTTCAGCCTCCAAAACTGTGAGCAATAAATTTCTGTTGTTCATGATCCACAAGAAAAGTCTATTACTCCCTAGATTATCAGAGAACATGGAAAGGAAAATTAGTTTCCTTTATTAACCCTTGAAAATATATAATCCTCACTATAAAACAATCCAGACATTTAAAAATTGGTACCCAACGTCTTATTTTTAACCTTAGTGGCTAAAATATTTTACAATGCTAGATAAAATACCATTCAAATTAATGGTATTCTTCAAAATTACAGGATATACTGTGCTTCTCAAGGGGTGGTATAATTCAAATGACAACCTCGTAATTTAAATTATTTTATTATTTTATCCTTGGAAATCACTAAGCATCTGTGAGATTTGTGATTGCATCTTCTGTCTCAAGGAAGCTGATAATTATAAATTTCAAATGATCTATAAGAATGGAAACAAATTTAGAAGTACAGATCTTCTAAAACATTGTTTAGACTATGTTTTACTACTAACATCACATTAAAGAAAGTATGTTTAAACCAAGAAATAATGTAGCAATTCTAAGTGCTGGCTATATTTGAACAATTTGAAGTTAGCTCCAAATACTGACATTGTTAATATTATTTTAAATTATGTTAAATAAAGCAATGGGCAGTTTTCTTGGAGACTCAAAAGTAGTCTAATTCAATGTACTTAAGTTTTATCACAAAAGACTATACCCTAATTTAATATTAAAGATTACGACATGTTAAAATAATGTGAATCCCAGTGGCATGGAACAGGGACTGAATTGACATATTTTTTAATTGAATCAGTATATCAATTCACATTAGACCTAAAATTACACCAGCAATTCTAATAGATTTCAATGCTGAATCTAGTATATACAAGCCTTTCAAATTTCACAGAGACAATATTTTGTACCTTTAATCATAATTTAAATCAACTCTAAAGAGATGAATCTGTCTGGGTGGCACCCTAACAATGATCATTAATACCTTCCATTAAATATAATTTATATCTATTGACATTCTATATTTTAAAAAGTCAAAATAAATGCAAATTCATGATGTTTATAAAATATCTCATTATTTTTAATTGGAATATAATGATAGAATTATTCACAAATATGCAGAAGCATGTAATGGATTTTATTTCTGGTTTAAAATTTTTCTTTCTTGTTTTATACATTTTCTTTTCCCCATTACTTTTATATTGTTGCATCATGGTTTCATGTCATTTTTAGTAGTTTTCAATATGAAATATATTATGAAGCATTCTCTTTCCATATGCATATATACCTACCCATAACACCACACTCATATATATATGAGCTACATATATAAGGCACAGATTCATAAATGATATATATACCTCATGAATGTGCACCGGAGTTCGGCAGACTTCCATAAGGGTGATATGGAAAGTGCACAAATAATCACTCTTACATTAGAATTGCTGTTGTATATCAGAAAGCTTAGGGAATCTTTGCCTCACCCCATATACCACTCTTCAGGAGTTAATAAGATTCTTCCTGAAAGAAACACAGATTTTGTTTCCTATACTTAACTGAAAAGAACCATAGAAACTAACAACAATATTAATACTCACCATGACAAATAATGAAATCTTTAGCGCCCCTTAAAGGGTTTACATGAGTTTGACAAAACTGCTATTCCTCCGTTGGTTTCCAGTACTTTTAGTGGTTGCTCCTTGTTCATCAGACTGCTACTCCTGAGACTGGATAGAGCCTCAAGAGTTAATGCAGTCACCCACAGTTCCTTATTATTATAGGGAATGGCTTAGCATTAGTTAATGACAATGAACTGAAGAAAAATAGCTAGAGCTGCTCTACTACAAATGATAACAGGGGTTTTAAATTAAACTTCAAAAAGCTTTTCTCAAATCGTTGATTGAAATACATAATAAAAGCTACTTGGTTGTACCATGAAATAGCTCTTGTCTAGGCTGGTTATATTATTGAAGCGCCACAGGAAGAAATCTGGGAACTCTGAGATCCACACAAATATATGTATTTGAAAAATTATTCTTAAAATGTGCTCAAAGGAAAATGTTTGCCTTTTTCAGTCCAAGTGATAATTATAGAATACCTAGAGCTATTATATAAAATATTGTTTTACATTGCAGGAGACATAATGTTGTAAAAACACACACATACCTATTTGTCTTTATTATGTCTGAAATAAAACGTTGTAAAATTATGGAAAAGACACTCAACTCTTCTGTTTGAAAATCTGAGCTCCATAAAAGTAATAAACCACATGCTATCTGACAAATTGATAGCAAAGATTAAAGAAAAATCAATTAAGTGAAAAGAAATTACTCAGGCAAAGGAAAATAATATAATCTGTTCCATTTTCTAATGTAAATATGTAGCTAGGAAATGGATTCTTTGTTCAACATAGACAAGAGGTCTTTCAAAATGTTCTTAATGATTTGTTGTATTTTGCAGCGTTTTTGTGCTTATTTTCAATTAAGACTATGTGCATATATCCCCAATATATGTTCCTTTGAATTCTTTTTAAAAAATATTCACCTTTCCTATAGAATACAGTTAGGATACATGATAAACACAGATATTATATATACCAAGTATTACCAGTATTTATCCATTTAAGAAAGTTTTATATTTATTGAGTAATTTTGATTCCTGCATCATGCAAAATTACATTTACTTTTATAATGGAAAATCTCTCTTGAGAGATTCATCAATTACTCCCCTCAGAATAAGTATATGCTTTCAACTTAGTTCAGGTTTGTTTCTTTCCATGATTAGGCGCGCACACACACACACACACACACAAATAAAACTTTAACTTATGAAGTAGCTAAGCTATGGCATAAAGGTGATAATCAAGATTAATTTTGAATTGACTAATTTGAATTCCAACAAGCTGCCAGAAAGAAGTTCCCTTCTACCTCTGCCCAGGGCATCTGAGCTTACCAGAAGGAGCTCTGCCAATGAACGCTGAAACCCCCTTTCCACTGCACCTTCCTCACCCTACCTCCAGACCCTACAGGAAAAACTTAAATTTTAGAGATGCCAGTGGTGACTGGAGTTGTGAGGAGAAAAGACAGTTGAAGACTGCCAGATTTTAGCATTTTAACTCATATTTGCTATTTGACAAGAGACAAAATACAGCAAGTTCTCTATATACAAAGGAGGCCCATTCCAAAAGCAGGTTCGTAAGTCCAACAAAGTTAGCCTAGGTACCCAACTAACACAGTTGGCTACATAGTACTGTACTGTAATAAGTTTATAATACTTTTCACATAAATAACTCATAGTACCATACTGTAGGTTTATAATACTTTCACACAAATAACTCATAAGAGCCAAATACAAAAGCAAATATTTTAAAAATGTTTTTAAAGAAAATATTTTTAATCTTATAGTACAGTACCTTGAAAAGTACAGTAGTATATCACAGCAGTTGACATACAGGATCATGTTCACACATTTGAAAGTTTGCAACTTGAAGGTTTGTACGTAGGGGACTTACTGTATCAGAGTCTCTCAGAGGTGGAGCAGGGGCCATTTCAGGACTTTCTCAAAGTCAGTTATATATTTAAATGGATGAAAACAGCATAAAGTTCAGTTACACAATGGTTATCTTCTTGCTGACTGCTCCCACACTGAAAGCAAAAGTGTTAGTTGCTCAATCGTGTCCGCCTCTTTGTGACCCCATGGACCGTAGCCCACCAGGCACCTCTGTTCAAGGAATTCCCTAGGCTGGAATACTGGAATGGGTAACCATTTCCTTCTTGGGGGGATCTTCCTGACCCAAAGACCGAACCCAGGTCTCCAGCATTTCAGGAAGATTCTTTACCATCTGACTCACTCTATCACACTGAGGTGCCAATAGTTTTTGCAGTTTGAGTGGATTTTTCACCACCTTTCATCCACCACTATACTCTGAAAATTTAACGGGAGCTTCTCCGTTTTCCTCTTAGAGTCCTTAATGGCAGGTAGACATAAGCACCAATTTTATTGTCATAGACAAGTGAGCCAGGCACTATGAAGACCCACGACTACATCTTTTAAACAATGCAGTGTGCCAAATAGTTAATGCTGCACACAACGAGCAAATAATGAATTATACCTTCATATCTATACCAAGTATTCTAAAGCTTTTGGATACATTTTTCCTTTAGACAAACACCAGCTGTAGCAGGTGATTTCCATTGCTAACACCATCTATAAATTCTCACTTTTTTCCTGTCAGAATCCTGATTTGGTTTGGGACATCAGTGGGCTCAAGCAAAATTACTCAATTTCTCAGATTCTCATAAAGCCAGAACAGACAAAGCGACACAGTTCCGGCCAGTGAGGTGTATGTAGAAGCAGACATCCTTTCCCAAATTTAATGGCATCATCTTGCTTTTAGCATATTTTTTTCTTTGCTTCCTGCTAGACAGTCAATATTAGGCTGTAGAGCAAATGAAAGTGCAAAAAAAGAAAGAAAGAAAGTGCAAGCATAAGAGGCCCCAGTATGGACCAGAGGAAAAGAGTCTGGAATCGAAAAGGCATCCTTGAGTTTTTTAATTAGACTAAATTATGTTTTAACCTTCTAAAGGAAATCAACCCTGAATATATATTGGAAGGACTGACACTGAAGCTCCAATACTTTGGCCATCTGATGTAAAGAACTGACTCACTGGAAAAGACCCTGATGCTAGAAAAGAATGAAGGCAGGAGGAGAAGAGGGCTGCAGAGGATGAGATGGTTGGATGGCATCACCAATCCAATGGACATGAGTTTGAGCAAACCCCGAGAGACAGTGAAGAACAGGGAAGCCTGATGTGCTGCAGTCCATCGGGTTTCAAAGAGTCAAACGTGACTTAGAGATTGAACAATAGCAACATGGCCTAATATCAGGCTTCTTGTAGTGGAAGACAGTATTTATGCTTCTGTTCAAGCTGGTTAGAGGGAAAGGAGGAAAACAGCAGGATGGGAAACACTAGAGATCTCTTCAAGAAAATTAGAGATACCAAGGGACTATTTCATGCCAAGATAGGTTCAATAAAGGACAGAAATGGTATGGACCTAACAGAAGCAGAAGCTATTAAGATGAGGTGGCAAGAATACACAGAAGAATTACAAAAAAAAAGAGCTTCATGACCCAGATAATCATAATAGTATGATCACTCACTTAGAGCCAGACATTCTGGAAAGTGAAGGCAAGTGAGCCTTAGGCAGCATAACTACAGACAAAGCTAATGGAGGTGATGGAATTCCAGTTGAGCTATTTCAAATGCTAAAAGATGATGCAGTGAAAGGGCTGCACTCAGTATGCCAGCAAATTGGGAAAACTCAGCAGTGGCCACAGGACTGGAAAAAATCAGTTTTCATTCCAATTTCAAAGAAGGGCAATGCCAAAGAATGCTCAAACTACTACACAATTGCATTCATCTCACATGCTAGTAAAATAATGCTCAAAATTCTCAAAGCCAGGCTTCAGCAACATGTGAACCATAAACTTCCAGATGTTCAAGCTGGTTTTAGAAAAGGCAGAGGAACCAGAGATCAAATTGTCAACATCCGATGGATCATCGAAAAAGCAAGAGAGTTCCAGAAAAACATCTACTTCTGTTTTATTGACTATGCCAAAGCCTTTGACTGTGTGGATCACAACAAACTGTGGAAAATTCTTCAAGAGATGGGAACACTAGATCACCTGCCCTGCCTCTTGAGAAATCTGTATGCAGGTCAGAAAGCCACAGTTAGAACTGGACATGGAACAACAGACTGGTTCCAAATAGGAAAAGGAGTATGTCAAGGCTGTATATTATCACCGTACTTATTTAACTTATATGCAGAGGACATCATGGGAAATTCTCGCTGGATGAAGCACAAGCTGGAATCAAGATTGCCGGGAGAAATATCAATAACCTCAGATATGCAGATGATATAACCCTTACGGCAGAAAGTGAAGAAGAACTAAAGGGCCTGTTGATGAAAATGAAGGAGGAGAGTGAAAAAGTTGTCTTAAAGCTCAACATTCAGAAAACTAAGGTCATGGCATCTGGTCCCATCACTTCATGGCAAATTGAGGGGGAAACAGTAGAAATAGTTGCAGACTTTATTTTTTGGGGCTCCAAAATTACTGTAGATGGTGACTGCTATGAAATTAAAAGATGCTTACTCCTTGGAAGAAAAGTTTAGACCAACCTAGATGGAATATTAGAAAGCAGATTACTTTGCCAACAATGGGCTCTCTAGTCAAGGCTATGATTTTTCCAGTAGTCACATATGGATGTAAGAGTTGGATTATAAAGAAATCTGAGTGCCAAAGAATTGGTGCTTTGAACTGTGGTGTTGGAGAAGACTCTTGAGAGTCCCTTGGAGTGCAAGGAGATCCAACCTGTCCATCCTAAAGGAAATCAGTCCTGAATATTCATTGGAAGGACTGATGCTAAAGCTGAAACTCCAATACTTAGGCCACCTGATGCAAAGAACTGACTCATCTGAAAAGACCCTGATGCTGGGAAAGATTGAAGGCAGGAGGAGAAGGGGACGACAGAGGATGAGATGGTTGGATGGCATCACCAACTCAATGGACAGGAGTTTGAGTAAACTCTGGGAGCTGGTGATAAACGGAAGCCTGGCGTGCTGTAGTCCATGGGGTTGCAAAGAGTTGGACATGATTGAGCAACTGAACTGAACTCAAGCTGCTTAAGTAGTATCCTCTGTTGTACAAGAATTTCTTGTTTTAAAAAAAACTTTTTAATTTGTATTGGGTTTAGCCGATAACAATACTGTGATACTTTCAAGTGAATAATGAAGTGACTCAGCCATACATATGCATGTACCCATTCCTAACTAAGACTGTTTTAAAACATGATCCAGTGTAGTTCTTAATGATTGATATATTATAATAACGTATGTGCCCAGCACATTGCTAAAGGGGACTTCATGTATAGGACAGGAGCTGATCAACATTCTCTGAGGCATCTCTAAGCTCTAAAACATTATGCTTCTACAGTAGTTCACTTCTAGCTATTACAATCCTATTTTTTGAACCACAAAGTGAGACAATTTGTCTGAAAAAATTTGTGTGTGTTTTTATATGAATAGAGGTCTGGGAGATATAGTCCCAATTTTAGAAGTAACTAAAATTTCTGCAATGCTTCTGTTGTTTATGCTACTAGCAGGAGAGTATGATTAAAATCTGAATCACCTCAGAAAACTGCAATAGCACATCTAATTCTAAAATATTATGTGCATGCATGCTAAGTCACCTGTATGATGTTTGACTCTGTGTGACTCCACAGACTGTAGCCTGCCAGGCTCCCCTGTCCATGAGATTCTCCAGGCACGAACACAGGAGTGGGTTGCCATGCCTTCTTCCAGGTGGTATTCCCGACCCAGGGATCTAACTCGCGTCTCTTATGTCTCCTGCATTGGTAGATGGATTCTTTACCACTAGCACCACCTGGGAAATCAAAAATGTTTACAGAGAATAACAAAAATTGCTGACAGAAAGATTAGTGCTCAGGTTCAAAAACATGGTGGTCATTAAACCTGTTTTTGAAAGATGCTATTCTATTAAAAAAAAGTATGTGATTTTGCGAAATTTAGATTCCTGTAAATGATTTATTTATTTTTTGATGGATAAAGGACTTGAGTTGGTAATAATAAGAATAACATGTCTAAAAATGTATGCTCTAAATAAAAAAAAATTTAAAACCTGGTCTAATCAAAATAATTTATGATTGTTACTAAGAAATGTGAATTTGAAAGACACAGTGAAAATTTTAAAAATCTGACTGGGAGGTGGGTTTAGGATTCTATTTTAGAAATTATTTGTTCTGGATGATTGTTGTGCTCACTGTCACTTGAGAAATTCTACCATAGTGGACAGAGTATAATCCTAAATCTCTTGATTTACAGTTTAGACTTGACTTCTAGTAATGACTTAAGATGCTCAGCATAAACCTTGGGATACACATCAAATACTCAGACACCATTTCTTCTATATTTAATTTTAATTTCAATGTTCTTAGAAAACAGAGACACAATGCATTATCTTATCTGAGATATTTTCAGCCATGATATATGGTGGCAGGATGAGGTAAGGTCCTTTGTGGTATTACTCTTTATATATGTAGACTGTTTTTTTTAATAGACAATTATATCCAATATAATTTGGCTGAGTTGTATGAAGGCAAGAATACAAAAAATGTGGTAAAATGAGCTATCAACAAACTGAAAGAGAAATTTTCCATTTAAAAAATTTTAATATCATGCTTTTGAAATGAGGTGTTGGAGAAGACTCTTGAGAGTCCCTTGGACTGCAAGGAGATCCAACCATTCCATTCTAAAGGAGATCAACCCTGGGCGTTCTTTGGAAGGAATGATGCTAAAGCTGAAACTCCAATACTTTGGTCACCTATGTGAAGAGTCGACTCATTGGAAAAGACTCTGATGCTGGAAGGGATTGAGGGCAGGAGGAGAAGGGGACGACAGAAGATGAGATGGCTGGATGGCATCACCGACTCGACGGATGTGAGTTTGAGTGAACTCCAGGAGTTGGTGATGGACAGGGAGGCCTGGTGTGCTGCGATTCATAGGGTCACAAAGAGTTGGACACGACTGAGCAACTGAACTGAAGTGAACTGAATATCATTTAGTAATGCAGAGCTTGTTTGAGATGAGGTATCTTAAGTAGTGCAAAGCAAAGAAGTTTCACTCCATTTGCTACTATAAATTCTGAACATAAACATTGAAAAGATTATATTGGTAAAGAAATTGTCTGACAGTTGTGTATAAAGAACATAGAAAGAGATACTGACAAAAAGTGGTAAACTATTTGAAAATCATGGAGAAAAGTGGTTCATCTTAGTTCTATCAATAGGAGTGAAATTTTCTAAAATTACCAGATTACCAGAAGAGTATTAGTTTTTCACAAGAATATATGGATTTAGAACTAGTTTTTATCATAACTGGCAGTTTAGGAAAACGACAGAACTCTCTAAGAAACATCCCTGTCTATTCAATGTATCAGTTGGAATTCATGCTAAGTCTTCTCAGTCACGTCTGCCTCTTTGCAACCCTATGGACTGTAGCCCACGAGGCTCCTCTGTCCATGGAATTCTCCAGACAACAATGCTGGAGTGGGTTGCTGTGCCCTCCTCCAGGGAATTTTCCTGATCCAGGAATCGAAACAGCACCTCTTATGTCTCCTGTACTGGCAGGCGGGTACTTTACCACTATGCCACCTTGGAAGGCCATCAGTTGGAATACTCACACTTTATTCTGCAGAAATCACTAATAGGATAAGATATAGATCTATTCTACTTTTGAATTTGTACAGCATGGCTTTATACTAAATATTTCAATGGAGGGGCATTGTTACACTGATAATATACTGACACCATTGACAGAATTTAAGTATAACAATAGATTAACTACATTAAATTTCACTGTACAAAATTAGTGATATATAATACTTTAAAATGTCAATAAGAAAATAATTAAAGATGTTCATAAGTGACAAAAAATAATATTACTACATATAGAATTTCTGGTGGAAATTAGAAAAATATTTTAAGGTTCAGTTCAGTCACTCAGTCATGTCCGACTCTGCGACCCCAAGAACCGCAGCACACCAGGCCTCCCTGTCCATCACCAACTCCCGGAGTCTACCCAAACCCATGTCCATTGAGTCGGTGATGCCATCCAACCATCTCATCCTCGGTCGGCCCCTTCTTCTCCTGCCCTCAATCTTTCCAGTGAGTCAGCTCTCCGCATCAGGTGGCCAAAGTATTAGAGTTTCAGCTTCACCATCAGTCCTTCCAATGAACATCCAGGACTGATCTCCTTTAGGATGGACTGTTTGGATCTCCTTGCAGTCTAAGGGACTCTCAAGAATATTCTTTAACACCACAGTTCAAAAGCATCAATTCTTTTGTACTCAGCTTTCTTTATTTTAAGGTTACCTCATCACAAATATTTTTTGTCATATTTTGCTATCCATTTTTACACCTCCATAGTGTAAATGTAAAAACCTTATTCTGTGGCAAAAGGCAGTAGTTTCTTCAGAGGTTTTCCTAGAGCCTAATATGACAAATCCCTCAGAAAAGTATGTCATATAAAATTCGCTCAGTTGAGTTCAGTCACTCAGTCATGTCCAAATCTGCAACCTCATGGACTGCAGCATGCCAGGCTTCCCTGTTCATCACCAACTCCCAGAGTTTACTCAAAATCATGTCCATTGAGTTGGTGATGCCATCTCATCCTCTGTCATCCCCTTCTCCTCCTGCTTTTAATCTTTCCCATATTCAGGGTCTTTTCAAATGAGTAAGTTCTTCACATCAGGTGGCCAAAGTATTGGAGTTACAGTTTCAGCATCAGTCCTTCCAATGAATATTCAGGACTGATCTCCTTTACGATGGACTGGCTGAATCTCCTTGCTGTCCAAGGGACTTTCAAGAGTCTTCTTCAACACCACAGTTCAAAAGCATCAGTCCTTCAGCATTCAGCTTTCTTTAGTCCAACTCTCACATCCATACATGACTACTGGAAAAACCATAGCTTTGACTTTGTTGGCAAAGACATCCCTTTGTTGGCAAGGACATCCCTTTGTTGGCAAGGTAATGTCTCTGCTTTTTAATATATTACCACAAATGCATTTCTAAATTTGACTATATATCTAGATAACAGTGTTAACTAAATTATTCCTCACTTTATTATTAACTACCTTGAGCATCAATAAGGACAAAGAAAGTTCATGATGTGTATTCATTTGTTCTTGAATTAGCTTTGAAGTTACGTCTTAATATATTACATATACAATTAATTGAGGAGGACATGGCAACCCACTCCAGTACTCTTGCCTGAAGAATCCCCATGGACAGAGGAGCCTGGCAAGTTACAGTCCATGGGGTCACAAAGAGTCAGACATGACTGACTAAGGGCATGCCACTAATTAGGTCATTACTTTCAGATTTGACACAAGATGGTACATTTTTGAGGAAAGAAGGACATTTTAAAAAATGATAAATGTTTCTTTTTTATTAATGCAAATAAAATTGCATTTTTTTAAATAAATTTTTTAAGTTGACAGTGAAATCACTCTATTCTTAAAAAGAGTAGTGAATCTTAACTTTTGAAGATTGTTATAAGTTGAGTTTTGCTATGATGCTGGGAGGGATTGGGGGCAGGAGGAAAAGGGAATAACAGAGGATGAGATGGCTGGATGGTATCACTGACTCAATGGACGTGAGTCTGAGTAAACTCTGGGAGTTGGTGATGGACAGGGAGGCCTGGCGTGCTGCGATTCATGGGGTCGCAAAGAGTCAGACACGACTGAGCGACTGAACTGAACTGAACTGAACTTCCTTCATCTACAACACTCAGAATAGGATTGAATATAATATTGTCATTTCATTAGACATGGATTGTCACAGAATTTAAACTTAAACCAACATGATAGAATTAATAATATGAGAACTTTCACATTTTAGTTACTTAAGTTCAAAATACCAAATATTGAGCTTTATAAATTGTGATATTAACATAGTGAACATAGTGAATGGTTTATTTTTGATTTTTCTCAAAATAAAAGAGTGAACATTTAACATATGTTCTCTTACCAAATTCAGCTAGTACTATTATAACATTTTGAAGTTCTCTACTCTGATTTGAAGAAGTAAAAAACTTGAGGTTGCAGCTTGTCATCTCAAATTATAAAGTGGTCTACGATTTTCTTTATCTACTCCTCTTATTTTAATGGTGAATCTGAGACTTCAAGAGGTTAAAGTGGCATGTCCATGTCCTTACTTAGTGGCAGCCTACATTCTTAGCTAAGCAATGGAACTTTGATAGACTAGTTTTAATTTGATGAGATGGTTGGATGGCATCATCAACTCAATGGACATGAGGTTGAGCAAACTCAAGGAGATGGTGAAGGACAGGGACAGGGAAGCCTGGAATACTATGGTTCATGGGGTCACAAAGAGTTGGGTACAACTTAGGGACTAAACAACAATTCTTATTTTGCTGTTTAGCTAATTTCTTTTATGACTAAATATATATTTTAGCCATTCACTGTTTACACAGAATTATCAGTAACAAAAACAACTTTATAGATATAAATTTTTACAAGTCATTGCAGAAGTTAAGCATTAAACCTTTTCAAAAGTTTTACTTTTCAAAAGCTATATTTTAATGACTTTTACTTAGAGCAGAAAAGATTTGCTAAATAATTTTAAATGTCCAGCAGGAAAAACAAATTTTAGTAATTCAGCAACACCACAGCAATACAAAAGAGACAATTTAGAAGACTAAAATAGTCTTTCCTTTAAAAGATTATATTTTAAAATTATTTTAAAATACACTGTTCCTCTTCCAAAACAGAAATCAGCATTTTTATTAATGCTCACACAAAATCTAAACTCAAGAGTGGGGCTACATCCCCTAAGACCTAAGCTTTCTATAAACAGCAAGATTTTCTTGTAAAAATTCAACCTAGCAAAGGGCCAGAAACATCACTAGCAGCAGCAGAATCTTATCACTGAAACTCAAATTACTTGCCAACATTTCTGGGGTTACTGGAGTGAAACCATCTCAACAAAAGAATGTTTTTCATTAGGTTTGTGTTTTTGGATGTTTTATCTATTACATATGGACTTCCTTAAGAGATACAAGAAATTATATGAGGCCTATCTGATAAATGCACACAGAATAACCAGTTCCTTATGGCTGAAAATAAGTTCTTTTAAATGAGAAGTTGCACTTTTAAAAAGCTCTAAATGTAGTAATTATAATCATTTCTTTCCTTTAGTAGTAGTACCATGTGTAGATTTAAATATATTTAATTTTAATTCAAAATCAACTGCTTTTGAAATAGGAAAAAAAAAATCACAGTGTTCTTTAATTAAAATTTCTTTTAATTCATAAATACAAAAACATGAGGGACATTAAAATACCAGTACCTCTTCAAAGGTGTTTTATTCTAGTAAGAAAATGTGTCTTTTAAAGGAGTGACTTTCTATTTCTTTGCCCCCTGAGAAAACATCATAGAGCAGAGAATTAAACAAAGGTAGGCATCAAATCAGAATATAAAAGTCATGTCCAATTCACATATAATAATGTACTTTGGACAAAAAAAGATCCCATAATATCTGCACATGAAGTTTCATCACAGTCTCTGTGTAAATGCTAAACCATGTTTTAAAAATTAGCTCATCACTAAAACAATCTAAATTTTGCAAAGTTGTCCCACCAAATGTAAAACTTTATATTGAATCAGCAAAAATGATTATTCTAACTATGCCTTTCCATAAAGAGAAACAAGTACTCAATCTTAAAAAAGTTCAACAACTATAAAAAATAACATGTAAATATAGTTACAATTTTTCAGCAGATAATATCATAGTTAAAAACAAACAAAATACTAGTTGCAAAATTCTCTTTCAAAATAATGTTTTACTGCTTAATTGTGATTATTGAATTGACAAATAATGCACAGAAGTGAAAAAATGAAAATTGTAATGAGCATTTATGGCTTAAAATAACTATGTCTAAATTAAAAATTGTATTTATCAAAATATAAAATTTTTCTCATAGTGGTAGATATTTCCGTTCCATTTATTATTAGAAGATAATAAAATTCTTCTTAAAACAATAATTATAAAATTGCCATCTCAAAACTTTAGTTTCTCTTTGTTTCTTGAAAATGTGTCTTTTAATGAATAAGATTATTCTGCTTTTGTTATCTACCTAAACAATTATTTCAAATGCTTTCTGTAATTTTAAAAAATATATATTCAATTAAATCTTGTGAATAATCTACTGATTAGCTCCTGTCTTCCAAACCATGGTTATGTTATTTATTAATATGTGATAAAGGAAAAGACTTTTTACAACCAACCAAATATAAACTTTTACTCTATTCATATTCCAAAAAGACATTGTAAAGTTTATATTTAATGTGGATACCTTTAACATGTGATTTTAAAAGCAGACAATGGTTTTGTCTTTAAGAAAAAAATTCTCTATTAAATAAACCAACTAAAATCTGGTTATATTTTCATTTAATACTCATAATTTATAGACCACTAAGAAGTATAAAGTGGTTTCATTAATACTACAAAGCTAAAAGATCAATAAGTTCCTCTAAAAAGCAGGCATTATAACAATTTATAATAGTATATTTTAAAAGTATAAGATATTTATACATCTATATACATATAAGATACAGTATAAGATATTTATACATATATATACATAGTAAAGATATTTATACATATATATACACAAATAAGATGTAGTATAAGATATTTTTAGAAGCTCAAACCCTAAAATAAATATTCTCTAAATATTTATCCTGGATGTTTAAATTCATTTTTATAATTTTTCTTGGAGACAATTTTATTTGAAAATACTGTAGAGGAAAATATTTCAGCCAGTTTTGATAACACCTCACATGATTAAACATGTTCACAATAATGAATGCAAGTAAATGTAGGTTCTCTAAATATCTTTTACACTTTGATAAATGTTTATCCTTGTCTTTTGTGATAAAGTTTACTGTCTTCAGTTTTACTAAGGGAAAGGTAGGGAGGGACACCTCCAAAAGAGTACTAAAGACCATGGTTGTGGGAAGGGTGCTCCTGTACAAAAAAATATTTAATTAAGATCATTTCTGATTTTGAATCTCCCTCTGTGCTGAGGAAAAGGAGAGTTATAAAGAAGAAGCAGGGCTCCAGCCGGCTATAAACAGGGTAGAACAAATCCACCCCAACTCCAAAACAAGGAAACGTGGACCCCCCCTACTGACTAGCAATGGGAGGAAGTTATCTCCCGCAGGCTTCAGAGATGAGTCCCAGAAAGGAATATGGTATGAGAACCATAGGCACTCAGAGAAGGTAGAGGAAATGGAGCTAAACCACTCATTATGGTTTAGTTCCACTGTTGTGTCATGACGCAGTCAGATTTTTGAAAACAAATGGCTCAGACTTTATATTTCAGAAATCATGTCTGTAATATTTCTAAAGGGGTGGGGAGGATGTTCCCTAATACTCTATTTTAGCAGCAGAATGATGTATCAATAGACTGCTTTTGTGCATCAGATGAATATTGTCTTGTTACTACTTCACATCGATGAAAAGTTTTTTCCACTGAATCTCCAGCAATATTTAAATATCATAATATATAGCACTGTACAAAATGGAGACCTTTAATAAGCAAATTATAATGGAGTTCACATGTTCCCCAAAATGTTAAACATTTAAAAGCAAAAGCTTGGCAGCCCAGCTCATAGCTTTGAACCACACTGTTTTCATGTTAGTTAGGAAGATGTGATGGTAGGGAAAACTTGAGTCATCCTGCCTTTGACAGTTTCTTTGTAAAGTTATAGAGTGAACTTGAAAACACCGATACACTATGAACCTATCCCGCAATATTTGGTTCTGTAAGGCTTTTATACATAATTTTTTAAGTTCATGCTCACAGCCTTTCACCAAAAAGAAAAAAAAATGTTACAAGTCATACTTGATTAATTAGGTTTTCTGATTCATTTTTATTAAAAATCTATTAAAAATAAAATATAAATGTTTTTCTCTGGTGGCTCATCAGTAAAGATTTCATCTGTAATGCCAGATATACAGGAGATCCAGTTTCAATCCCTGGGTCAGGAGATCCCCTAAAGTAGGAAATGGCAACCCAATCCAGTATTCTTGCCTGGAAAATTCCATGGACAGAGAAGTCTGGCAGGCTACTATTTTGTGGGATCACAGAGTCAGACACAACTATTATAATATAAATATAAATATAAATATAAATAAATAAATAAACACCAATATTCCAGAATAATATAATTAAAGAACTCTCCAGCAGCTGAACTTTGTGCATTGAAAAGGTTTCCCTCCTGTTTCTTAAGAAATTGTCCTTTAGCAATTTGTTCTTTTTTCTCTGTGTGGTAAGTTGAAACACTGGGATTTCAACCAAAATCAAATCTTACTAAGAAACAATAACATTACTTCCAGTGATATAACAGTGACACCCTGGTGACAATGATTTGCTTTGCCTTATTACTTGATAGAGTATAATTTTCTAGCGAAGTTCTAAAGAACTTGGATAATTTTTATAATGAATTTTTATAATTTTATACTATTTTATAATAAAATTATAAACATGAAAATATAGAAAAGAGTAACATAAATTTATACCTTTAAGATTAAAATGTATGTTAATTATAAATTGGCTCTTTATTTGACTAGAAAATAAGTAGCAGTTACACAAAGGGACCGTAGAATACACAGTAGAAGAACACAGTACAGGATTTTCATCAATGAACCATGTGGAAAAGCAATTACTTTATAAAGATAAAATAAGCCCCAGTCCCCTTCTCACTAACTGAGGCTGTATAGTGACACTATCCAGGCCTTCTGATTCTCAGCTTCTCTGAGAAGGAGCAACAGTAATATTCTACCTTCCTTAACAATACAGACTTATATTGAGAAGTAAAGATATCCTGTCATCAACGATCATAAAAAAGCTATCCCTAAAATTATGTCATCCAGCAGAACATGATCGTGACACTCACTAGAACTTGGTTACAAATACTCCACTTTTCCTCTCATGGGCACTTAGTAGGAATGTATTTTCATATCTTTTTGACTTAGCTGTGACCTTATAACTTGCGTCAGTCAATGAGTGTGAGCAGATATAAAACTTCAAGAGTTAGCATGCCATTCACCTATATCCTTTTTTCAGTTATAACAATCACGGTGGTCCCTCCATGAGCCTGGACTGATGTTAAAAGTTATTTGAGTTCTGTAATATAAGTAAAAGAGTAAATCTTTGTTGCAGTAAGCCAATGAAATGTGGGATGCCTTATTACTGCACCATAACCTCGAATATTCTGACTCACAAAATATATAAATTCCCAAAGGAAAGTGTTTTATGAACATGTTTTATAAACTGTTACTTTTCATATAAAATTGCAATTTTCCAACAAATACATCCTGTAACTGTTTAAAAAATAAAAAAGCTGTGCCTTAAATTCCATATATTAAACAGATCAATTTGTCAAATTTTGTCAGTCTGTTCAAAATGGACCATAACCTACCAAGATGGAGTTTTATGATGTGTCGTAGTTAAGAGGTATGCTTGAAGGTCTGTGGCATAGTTACACTCTACATAAGGTTATTTGGAGGGTACAGTTGACCTCTGAACAACACAGGATTGAACTG
Organism: Capra hircus; assembly: GCF_001704415.2. NCBI lineage: Eukaryota > Metazoa > Chordata > Mammalia > Artiodactyla > Bovidae > Capra > Capra hircus. The sequence goes on from NC_030808.1 coordinate 19,394,870, forward strand.
TGTGAGCCAACATATATATGGCTTTTTTAATGAATCAACAGCATCATACTATCTGAGATTGGTTGAGTCCTTAGATGCAGAACCACAGATATGGAGGGAAGACTATGGGACCTGAGCATGCATGGATTTTGGTATCCCTGGTGGGTGTTGGGTCTCTTCCTCTGTTTTACTGAGGAACAACTGCACTTCCTTTTCTGGAGTTCCTCTGGCCTATCTATTCATTTCCTGTCCTTTCAGTGTGTGAACCTTCATTACTGTGAATGAATGACTGAATACAAAGAAGAAATGTATTCAGTTCACCAATGATAACAGCCATTTTTGAGAATATACCATATACATAGTAGTTGAGATGAGTACTAGGGCAGAGGTTCTCAATGCTGGTGTTGCATTATAATCATATGAGGAGATTTAATAAGTACCAGCTCCTGAGCCCTGCCTAAAACTAATTAAATTAGGATCTCTGCAAGTGAGATCTGAATATTCTTTCTCCCCCACCAAGTAGGGGGATTAGTGGTCAAAAGTAAGATTATGTTTTCAGTTTAGTTCAGTCATTCAGTCGTGTCCAACTCTTTGCGACCCCATAGACTGCAGCATGCCAGGCTTTCCTGTCCATCACCAATTCCCGAAGGTTACTTAAACTCATGTCCATTGAGGCAGCAATGCCATCCAAACACATCATCCTCTGTCATTCCCTTCTCCTCCCACCTTCAATCTTTCCCAGCATCAGGGTCTTTTCAAATGAGTTACTTAAAACAAACAAACAAACAAACAAACTGATGCTGGTAAAGATTGAAGGCAGAAAGAGAAGAGGTAGACAGGATGAGATGGTGGGATGGCATCACTGATTCAATGGATATGAACTTGGGAAATCACTGGAAGATAGTGAGGGGCAGGGAGGCCTGGCAAGCTGCAATCCATGGGATTGCAGAGAGTTGGACACAACTTAGCAAGAGAACAACTAAAACAATATATTCAAAGTACACAATTTGATCAGAGATCATTCTGTCATTTTTGAGATTGCACTTGAGTACTGCATTTCGGACTCTTTCATTGACTACGAGAGCTACTCCATTTCTTCTAAGGGATTCATGCCCATAGTAACAGATGATCATCTGAATTAAATTCACCCATTCTGCTCCCTTTTAGCTCACTTATTCCTAAAAGGTCAGTGTTCACTCTTGCCAACTCCTGCTTGAACACTTCCAGTTTACCTTGATTCATGGACCTAACATTCCAGGTTCTTATGCAGTACTGTTCTTTATAGCGACAGACTTTACTTTCACCACCAGACACATCGCAGCTGGGTCTTGTTTCTGCTTTGGCTCAGCCTCTTCATTCTTTCTGGAGCTATTTCTCCACTCTTCTCCAGTAGCATACTGGGTGCCTACCAACCTGGGGAATTAATCTTTCAGTGTCATATGTTTTTGCCTTTTCATACTGTTCATGGGGTTCTCAAGGCAAGAACGCTAAAGTGGCTTGCCATTTCCTTTTCCAGTGGACCATGTTTTATCAGAACTCTCCATCATAACCTGTCTGCCTTGGGTGGCCCTACACAGCATGGCTCATAGTTTCATTGAGTTAGGCAAGGTTATGATCCAAGGGATCAGTTTGCTTGGTTTTCACATGCTAGCAAAGTAATGTTCAAAACTCTCCAAGCCAGGCTTCCACAGTACATGAACTGAGAAGCTCCAGATGTTCAAGCTGGATTTAGAAAAGGCAGAGGAACCAGAGATCAAAATGCCAACATCCATTGGATCATTAAAAGAGTAAAAGAGTTCCAGAAAACATCTACTTTTGCTTTATTGACTACGCCAAATCTTTTGATTGTGTGGATCCCAGAAAACTGTGGAAAATTCTTCAAAGGATGGGACTACCAAATTACCTTACCTGCCTCCTGAGAAACCTGTATTCAGGTTAAGAAGAAACAATTAGAACTGAACATGGAACAACAGACTGCTTCCAAATTGGGAAAGGAATACTTCAAGGCTGTATATTGTCACCCTGTTTATTTAACTTATATGAAGAGTACATCATGGAAAATGCCAGGCTGGATGAAGCACAAGTTGGAATCAGGACTGCTAGGAGAAATATCAATAACCTCAGATATGCAGATGATACCACCCTTATGGCAGAAAGCAAAGAGGAACTACAGTGCCTCTCGGTGCAGGTGAAAGAGGAGGGTGAAAAAACTGGCATAAAACTCAACAATCAAAAAATGAAGATTATCACATCTAGTTCCATCACTTCATGACAAATACATGGGGACACAATGGAAACAGTGACAGACTTTATTTTCTTGGGCTCCAAAAACTCTGCATATGGTGACTATAGCAACAAAATTAAAAGATGCTTGCTCTTTGGAAAAACAGATATGACAAACCTAAACAGCATATTAAAAAACAGAGATATTACTGTGCCGACAAAAGTCCGTCTATTCAAAGCTATGGTTTCATCAGTAGTCATGCATGGATGCAAGAGTTGGACTATAAAGAAAGCTGAATGCTGAATAATTGATGTTTTTGAGCTGCGGTGTTGGAGAAGACTCTTGAGAGTCCCTTAGACTGCAAGGAGATCAACCAGTAAATCCTAAAGGAAATCAGTGCTGAATAGTCACTGGAAGGACTAATGCTCAAGATGAAGCTTCAATACTTTGGCCACCTGATGCAAAGAACTGACTCATTGGAAAAGACTCTGATGCTGGGAAAGACTGAAAGCAGGAAGAGAAGGGGATGGCATTACTGACTCAACGGACGTGAGTTTGAGCAAGCTCTGGGAGACGGCGAAGGACAGGGAAGGCCGGTGTGCTGCTGTCTATGGGATGCAGTGAATTGGACATTACTGAGCGACTGAACGACAACAACAAGACAACTTTCTAAGTTTTGACATACATAGATGTATGCCAAATATCATCACAATCAACTTTCATCATGTATTCCTGAGTAGTTTTCAATCTCAGGTGTTTCTAAGGAGCAGCCAAATTTAAGCAAGATGGTAGTAGAGAGAAAGAGATAAATAAGAATGGTATCTCACTCTTGAGAGTCCCTACAAGGACTGCAGTTGACTCAAACCTGTCAATCCTAAAGGAAATCAACCTTGAATATTCATCAAAAGAACTATTGCTGAAGCTGAGGCTCTAAGATTTTGGCCATGTGTTGCGAAGAGCGACTCATTGGAAAAGATACTGATTCTGGGACAGGCATCAGGCAGGTTGAAGGCAAAAGGATAAAGGGATGGTAGAGGATGAGATGGTTAGGTAGCATCACTTATTGGATATGAATTTGAGCAATCTCTGGAAGATAGTGGAGGACAGATGAGCTTGGTGTGCTGCAGGCAATGGGGTCTCAAAGTGTTGGACACGACTTAGTGACTGAACAACAAATATAGCTATATTTAATTCTAAACAAGAGAACCTAAAATATTTCTAAACATAGAAGCAAGAAACAGTAGGAATGGAAAAACATATTCACATTAGAGTTAATCACAAATAACTAGCTATAATCTGATGAATAATATATTTCTATCATAGTTAAAATCATTTATGCTTTACAACATTTTGTATGATGAAATCATCATATTCATCATCTGAAATAACTTTTACTCTGAAATAAAACTTTAAATTAGTCTTTCAAAAACTCACACAAAAAAATCTTACTCTCCCCTTTGAAACACATAAAAATAGAAGTATTTTAAAACAATATTTAATATTCAAAATACATTGCAATGAAAATAAATAAATGTTAATATTTGCTGTTATTAAAACTACTCATTTACAAAAAGTACTTGTCAGAGATTATTTCCGAATTTTATTTAAAAATTCAAAAAAGCCTACATGAAGCAAAATTTCAGTGATTTTTAATATTGAGATACTTATTTTAACTCTTCTCTATTTAGTCTGATTTGACCCAGTTCTCTTTTTATAATCAATTTGAAGTTATTGTGAAAGACTTTTCATGCTTATCTGCATATATTTATCATTATGGTTATGGTCCATCTGTCACTGACTAGATAATTCACTGAACTTGACAATTCACTCAACCTTTCTGGTACTATATCTATTTAACATGAACATTAGGTCAGATGCTCTCAAGAACACTATCAGATATAGAAAACTATAATTTTGTATATAGAAGCCCATCCTTTCACACTAGGAACTCACTCAACATTGGACAAACTCGAACGATTTTAAGCTATTTGCTGTCATATCATAATTGTCAACTCTGAACAGTACAGTCCCTTTTTAGAAGGAAAACATAAAAATAAAAATGTTTGCAATCCTTTAATATGGAAATTAATCTTTTCAAAGTTTTAATATAAAACTAAATATACATTCATAGGGCTTATAATGCTTACAGGGCATCCATGGTGGCTCCGCTGGTAAAGAATCTGCCTGTAATGTGGGAGACCCGGGTTTGATCCCTGGGTTGGGAAGATACCCTAGAAAAGGGAGAGGCTACCCACTCCAATATTCTGGCCTGGAGAATTCCACAGACTGTATAGTCCACAGGGTTGCAAAAAGTCGAACATGACTGAGAGACTTTCACTTCACTATAATGCTTACGGTACTATAAGGTCAAAAGAAACGTGTAAATTAAAACTACAAAAAAAAAAAATTTCATTTTCTCCCCTGCTGATGAAGTAGAAAACCAAAGATTTTCTTACTCTCCAGGATATAGGAAAAGAATGTCTGGATAGTGACTAAGTCAATTCAGAATAATGTTTTCCTCATCAATGGTTAAAGATCAGTGCAACCATAGTACATTCAATTTAGTTTCCTTCATTACTGAAGTAGTCAAAATAATCTAGTAAGTGTTCAAAGACTGTGTCATTGACAACATGTACAGAATATACTACATATCACACTACTGAGTTGACAAACCTTGACACTTGGAAAGAAGTGATTATGACCAAGCAGTTAAAAGTTATAAAGGATAATTTCAGAGACTTAACATTTGGTTCAAACCTCTTAACTCAACAAAAATATCATAAGAAAAACCTAGTTTGGCTGCTCTTCATGTGATGAAGACAAGCAGGACAAAAACAACTATTTGAAATAAGTTGTGCCAAATAGCTGCTAAATTTATTTAATCTTGATGTGAAACTCTCCACCTCAAATTTTCCATGACATCCTCATGACTCTCCTATTTCTAGCCATCTCAGCCCAATTCTTTGAGTTAAAGAATCAAATACCCAATTACATTCTTAAAAAAAAACACTGAAAATTACATAATAATAAATACTTCATTACCAGGAAAATTATAATAATACAGCCTTGGAGGTGAGTTATTTTGAGGTCTATGTATACAACCATTTTTAATCAAATCAGAATACTTGCATCATATAATAATTATGTTACATCATGTCTCTTAAACTTATACTCAAAATGCAAACTATTGTTTTCTTTAGCTTCCACAGATAATGGAAAGCAATCAATCTTAGAGCATTAAACAGTTATAACCATAATACTGAATAAATTTCTGATGCTTGAAACAACCAGAAAACACAGCTAGATGAAGTCACTGTCCAAGTCATTATCTAAATCACATATATGATTCCCATTTGTCTGGCATTCCTGTAATATGAAACTTCAAAGGCTTTCATAAGTTACAAAATTAAACAGTATCTCATCAATCTGATCTACCCAGAAGATCACAAGGTCTTGCTTATCATAAACCTTAGTCTTCTCAAAATAATGATCAACAAACACCATTTGAATACCCACTATGCATCAGAAAATGATCTAAATATGAAGAAACCACAATACACAGTAGTCAAAGATGACTACCTCATACAAGTGGGGAGAGAGGTGTCAAGTAAACTGAGAAGAAATGAACTTGGTACCAAGTTGTGAAGAAAAACAAAATGCCAAGCTGAGGAGTTTGTGTTTTGCCTCTAAGCAAAGCAAAATCACAAAAATTTTGCATGGGTAACTATCTCATTAGTGTTCATCACTCAGCCATGTCCAACTTTTTGTGACCCATGGACTGTAGCCCGCCAGGCTCCTCTGTCCATGGGATTCTCCAGGCAATAAAACTGGAGTGAGTAGCCGTTCCCTTCTCCAGGGGATCTTCCCAACCTAGGAATGGAACCTGGGTCTCCTGCATTGCAAGCAGATTCTTTACCATCTTAGCCACAAGGGAAGACTTGGAATTAATTATCTCATTAACTCCATACAAATTTCAGGGAGAACCTTAATGACACTGTTGTTGATGGATGAGAGAGGGAGGGATACAGAAATAGTTAGGAGCTTGTAAAAAATCAAGAAGCAGATTTTGTGCTTCTAACACTAAGGTAACAGATACAAAGATAAAGAGAAGTAGAGAAGCTTGGGACAAATGTAAGGATGTGAACAACAGGATTTTGATGAATGTCAGTTAGGGATAGGACTAATGCTTGTATGTGGAATCTAGAAAAATGGTACAGACAAACATATTTGAAGGTCAGAAGTAGAGATGCAGATGTAGGGAATGGATGTGTGGACACAAGGAGGGGGAAGGAGAGGGGTGGGAAATTAATCAGGAGACTGGGATTGACATATATACACTACTATGTGTAAAACAGATAGCTAGTGGGAACCTGTTGTATAGCAAAGGGAGCTCAGCTCAGTGCTCTGTCACGACCTAGATGGATGATATAGGTGAGGGGTGGGAGGGAGGTCCAAGAAGGAAGGGATATGTATGCATAGAGCCAATTCACTGCGTTGTACAGAAGAAAGTAACACAACATTGAAAAGCAACTATATCCCAATAAAAAGACTTTACCATAAAATAATAAAGATTATATATCAAGAGCCTAGAAGGTTACTATCAACCATACAGAATGGTTACTATCAACCAGGACAACAATGGTAAGAGGTGTAAGTTTAGAAATAAAGATAGAACCTAGTAAAGTTTTGGGTATCTTTAGGTTATCAAATTAAAGATAGACTCATGCCAATTGGAGACATTGAATCTTGGAGAGTTCAAGCAGAAGATTAAGATCTCTTTAGGATAGGGATTAAACATTCTAGCTGAGCTAGGGAGATCGCATTTTATACTTCCTATTATAGTGCCTAACACATAGGTGATTTTCAATAAGTGTTTGATGGATGGCTGGATGAACACTGAATATCAAATTCTGGAAGAAATTCATCTTGGTGTTTATAAGCTATATATATAGCAAAATTGTTAAAGAGAAAAGAGGAGGGCAATAAGAGAACTCAGCAGACAAAGCCATTATACTGGATATTTAAGAGGGTAGTGTCAAAGAGTATCAAAAAGTACTGAGAAGAAAATCTGATAAATGTCTTGGATGAAGGAAATAGGAATATAGAGGGAAGAGCTAGAGCCTTGGGAAAGAATAAGGAAAATAACACCCCTTTCTTAGAAAAGAGAGTATTTCTAAAGGTTAGACTCCTAAAAGATACTAATGTCGGATCAAAATAGATTTTAAGTTTTTTCCTCTGGCCTTAGTGTTATCCCGATTGTAGTCGATCTTTTTCATCCCTGAAAGACTCGCCTTCCTAAATAAGTACAACTCATTATATACTTATTCCTAAACAAGTAAGACTGATATAACTCACCAACTTATGCTTGGCAGCTTTGTGACTAGAATATAAATTCAGTGAATCACTTGGGCTTTGTAAGAATTTGTACAAAGTAGCCCCATCTCTGTTTAACAAACAGACTATAAAAACATGAAACTTGAACAATAAGGTTACTTATGTTAAACTGAATAAATAAAAATATATTTGACTTAGAACATGACATGGATTATATATTGTTTTAAACAATCTCCAAAGATTTAAAAATTTGATGATATTAAAACCTGAATATAAATAATCTAGAATACACTTATAGAAATTTTGATAGAAATACATCTCAGAATTTTAAAAATTCTATGAAAAATAGATTAAGTATTCAACAGAATTAACAAATTAGAAAAGATAAAATATATCCACAGAGCATATTGTAAAGATTCCAATGCGAATATAACTTCCTTAAGAGTACCCAAAAGAAAGAATAAAAAAAATACTATAAAGGAAGGAATTTAAAATACTATAAATCACCTTCACTTTTGAGTAGGTTTTCAAAGACCCTCATAAATTAAAAAAATAATAAACATTGAATTAAAGTATGTATAAGAGAATAAGCTTCCAGCTAGTCAAAGAATACTTAAAATTAGTGAGAGAGGAAAACCAAATCATCACCACAACAGATTCAAATGATATCTGTGTTTCTAAAGCATCAACAGAAATTTCTAATAATCTAGCTCACTAAGAAAATGATAACTTCTTATTATGAAACAGAATAAAACTTAGTCAACATCACACTTAAATGATCATCAAGAGAGTCATCCCCAATAAAACTGGGAAGAAGTTATTTATCACTATTTAGCATTGAACTCAAAGCTATAGTCTAGAAAATTTGCATGGTGAACTCAAAATTTCAAAGTGTTGAATATTAAAAACAAAAATTATCTAGAAACAATTTTTTTGAAGGTAAAATTATTTTCAGAGTGAAAACAAGAAAAGAACCATCAGAAAGGTAATTACAATAAATAAAGAGCTTAAATGAGGTATCAGGATACAAAAAAAAAAAAAGGCACAAATTGACATTATTTATCTGACTTTTCAGAAAAAAAATAAAAAGCAATGGATAATTTTGAAACAACTGAGCACTGTTCTAAGCACTTTATTTCTATTAATTTGTTTAGTCTTCAAGAGAACCTCATCAAGTAGGTATAGATTATTATTTTTCCTGTAAGGAAAGAAAGGCCCAGAGAAGATAAAGAATTTACCCAATGTCATGCAGAGAGAGAGAAAAAAAATGATTCAAACTCAGGTTGCAGAGTCATCTGGGGGCAAATAGGGTAAAGCTAAATTGTATATTGCTATCACTTTCATTTTTCAAATTGCTGCAAAAAAATTCACATACTAAAAACATTCACCAGTATATTCGAAGGATTAACTGGTTATGTTTAGGTGGTAAGAATATGGTTGCTTTGTTCTTATTTGAATTTGCTTTCATTTAATATCTGTCCATAGTAAATATATGTAATGAGGAAATATAATAAACAAAAGTTTAAAGCACTTTCCTTGTGCCATGAGGTCAGATGTAGAATTAGTTGTATTTTGGACATCTCCCTTATTTCAATAGTGTGAAAACACTGAGAGCCCACCTGGCAAACACCATGATTATCACAAACTTTAGCAGCGAGTTTTAAGGATGACAGTTCTCAGTTCCTGGCAAATTGCTTCTAAACTAAACAAGAATAATAATGGCTTCACTTATCTCATCTCAAAACCAAATAACTCTTAATGAAGATAACAAAGTAACTTTAGACCAATGTACTCAGATGTAAAAACGTACAGAATTCAATATCATTTTCAAGTAAATTACACATCTGTTGAAGCCCATAAATCATATTTTACAATTTCAATATAAGAAGAAACGTTATTATATGGAAAGAGAATTTTATATGTATATTTCTACAAACAGTCCTACCTATCTATATTTGCTTATAGCAGATCTATTAATTTCCAGGCACTAACTTTATTCCAGGTTTTAGAGGACTGTCATAAATACTCCCCAAGTTTACAAGCCATATATTTTCATTCCAGCATGATAATTTAAACAAGAAAAGAAACTTCTTTCATAATTCTCCTTTAAAAATGATTCAAAATATGAGTGAAGAATAGTAATTAATATTTCTCATTTCAATAACTCAGAAAATTATATTAATTACGATGAAAAATGGTAATATAACCAGTAGTTCTACTTACCATTTGAATAGAATGCTTCAAATTCATTTGGAGGATTATCCCAACAAAATTTCCAATGGCCTGAAAATGAGAGTGATTGAGGAGGATCAATACTTTACATATTATTTTATAACATATTGATCCCAGATGATATCTGACTCATATCTGTTCTAGATTTCCACAAGGATACATCCGGACTTAGAAGTTTCATTTAATACGAATATTGTCTAAACTTGGAAAGTATCACGCCCATTTATTTATTAACATACCACCTTTCATTCACCCTAGTGCACTTTTCCAGCCTGCCTGCTCTCAACCTCAACCTACAGAACCACACAGCAGAAAAACGGAATAATTCATTCTGACTCCAACTTGGTACTTCCCTCAAAGAAGAGATTGTACCACTATGTTCTTATTTTCCAATGCAAACTTTCTGTGGGGTAAAATTGCATTAAGATGCTTTAGTGTGATAAGACAAACTCTATATCATGAAATTTTTAATCCATGTACTAGATGACCTAACTGATAAATTTAGAAATTATATCATCTATAGAAAAATATTTATTTTAACGTAGGGATTATAAGATTATTCAGATTTATATTATAATTGCTAAGTACTTTTATAAAACCAGACCACTCAGCAATCAAAAAAATCCTTATTTTTAAAAGATAAGGAACATGAGACCTAATGAAGGAGGAAGAGTTTGGCTAAAATCTTAGTTTAGAGGCAGTACTAATGATCAGATGCTAAATCTCAAGGCTTTAGCTTATCTTTTTTCCATGGTATTATTTCAAAACATTTATTAAGACTCTGATATACACTAGGCACTGAATTGAGCACTGGATATGAACAAGACAGGTAAAGGACATGCCTTTGTGAAATTATTCCATACGTATAAAATACAGAATGTAAATATAAACAAGATTTTAGAATACAGTTCTATTGTGAGGCAAGCCTGCTTTCCAATGAATATCCCTTTCCAGCCCACAAAATACTTAGCTAAACATCTAAATGTCTTTGATGTGTAGATAGATATTTTGTGCAAAGATAAATCCTCAAAAACTGAATGGAACACATTTTTTTTCTATTGAATGTTTTGAAGCAAATCTTTAATTTGTTACTGATCCAAATCTGTCTTAACTTTCAGACTCAGTGTGACGCTTACAAGCATGCTATAGAGATGAGAAGTTCCACATGTGCAAATTAGTAAATAGATTCCACATGGAAGAACAAAATAAAGACCTTGAGATCTGTTTTGTAAATAATTTCTTAACTACTGTTTCATATTTAGCAATAAGTTCAGTGTTATGCTTAGAGCAGGCATTTGCAAAATAGGATGACATAGTTTAAACATAAAAGACTGAATTTTTAGACTACTAAAGCACCTTTCTCATGCCTTTATTTTCATGCCTCCAACCAATAAGATATTAAGTATCTATTAATACTTTTCTGTGTAGTTGTTTTATCTTGCTGGCTTTAAAAATGTAAACAAAGAACCTTAAATAACATACAAAACATGAGCTCAAGTTTGGCCTGAAACTACAGTTCTGTAAAATTAAAACGATGCAGAGATATACAGAATGTTTACTAAATATAAAATGATTATTGGTTAGGTTCCCTCGATATAGGCAGCCCACTCTATGACTGTGGCTACTGTCTCAGGTTCATTAGCCAAGCTTCTGCTTTACCAGTTAATGCTCCCATTCCCTGTAGACCCCCTTAATATGACATTCAGTGGGCTACAGTCCAAGGAGTCAAGAAGAGTCGGACACGACTGAGTGACTTCACTTTCACTTTTTGCTTCCATGCAATAAAGAAGCAAATGGCAACCCACTCCAGTATTCTTGCCTGGAGAATCCCAGGGACGGAAGCCTGGTGGGCTGCGGGCTATGGAGTCGCACGGAGTCGGACAAGACTGATGTGACTTAGCAGCAGCAGCATACTGAATTAGTCAATCACTTCACTCAGAAAAAAATCAACAAATTACAGAGTAGACTCATCAGAGGAACCCTGGGGAGACTTGTTCCCTTCATTTTAAAGAAGAGATGACAAGAGTGTGGCCCATAGTCACATACTTGATTATTGATAGTATAATCAAGTTAATAACCCTTATTTACTAGCACTACTTGTTAAGGAGCGTTTTATGACAGATATCACAAAAATGAAGTGCTAGTATATATTGTTGCTGTTTTTGTTGTTTAGTTGCTATGTTGTGTCCAACTCTTTTGAGACCCAATGTACTGTAGCCCACCAGGCTCCTCAGTCCATGTGATTTCCTAGGCAAGAATTCTGGAGGGGGTTGCCATTTCCTTTTCTAGGAGATCTTTCTGACCGATAGACTGAACCTACATCACTTGCAATCCAGGTGGATTTTCTACCACTACACAACTAGGGAAACCCGATGATAGTGTATATTATTACACGTGTAATGTGTCTATATATTCACTAGATATGTCTGAACTTGAAGCGTAGTTTCTGCTTCTAGTGACCAGCTCCATCATTTAAAGATACTATTTTAATTACAAGCCCTTAATTTGGGCTGGAGGAAGCACAAGCTGGAATCAAGATTGCCAGGAGAAATAGCAATAACCTCAGATATGCAGATGACACCATCCTTATGGCAGAAAGTGAAGAAGAATTAAAGAGCCTCTTGATGAAAGTGAAAGAGGAGAGTGAAAAAGTTGGCCTAAAACTCAATATTCAGAAAACTAAGATCATGGCATCTGGTCCCATCACTTCATGGCAAATAGATGGGGAAACAGTGGAAACCGTGGCTGACTTTATTTTTCTGGGCTCCAAAATCACTGCAGAGGGTGATTGCAGCCATGAAGTTAAAAGACTCTTCCTATTTGGAAGGAAAGTTCTAACCAACCTAGATAGCATATTAAAAAGCAGAGATGTTACTTTGTCAACAAAGGTCCGTCTAGTCAAGGCTATGGTTTTTCCAGTAGTCATGTGTTGATGTGAGCGTTGGACTAAAAAGAAAGCTGAGTGCTAAAAAATTGATGCTTTTGAACTGTGGTGTTGGAAAAGACTCTTGAGAGTCCCTTGTATTCAAGGAGATCCAACCAGTCCATCCCAAAGATCCGTCCTGGGTGTTCATTGGAAGGACAGATGTTGAAGCTGAAACTCCAATACTTTGGCCACCTGATGCAAAGAGCTGACTCATTTGAAAAGACCCTGATGCTTGGAAAGATTGAGGGCAGGAGGAGAAGGGGACGACAGAGGATGAGATGTTTCGATGGCATCACCAGCTCAATGGACATGAGTTTAGGAAAGCTCTGGGACTTGGTGATAGACAGGGAAGACTGGTGTGCTGCAGTTCATGGGGTCACAGGGATTGGACACTACTGAACGACTGAAATGAACTGAACTGAACTGAATTTGGGTTTAACATATATAAAATATATGAATTTATATATAAATAGATAACAGCAACCTACTGTATAGCACAGGGAACTCAACTCAATATTCTGTAATAACTTATATGAGAAAAGAATATGAAAAAGAATAAATATATGTATATGTATAACTGAAACACTTTGCTGCACACTTAAAATTAACACAAAATTGTTAATCAACTATTCTGAATATATATTCAACATAAAATGAACTTTTTGAAATAATAAATATCAATAATAAAATTTATAATTAGAGATATTATCTTTCCAGAATTATGACATTTAAGAACCATAAGAAATTGCACCACCAAGGTTTGTACCCATTGTCTTTGACCAACTCCACCCTACCTTCCTTGCAGTAATCTTTTTCCAGTAGATGTGATTCCTACAGATTCTTCTGAAGTGCCTTCCTCTTTTACAACCAAGTTTAGTGCAATCCTAAGAAAAACATCAGAACTTACTGTCCTACGTTATGCTCTTTTTCTAATAACTGCCATTATATAAATCTTGGTTGCAAGACTTAAACTTTTCAAAATATCAGTGTCTCTCTTTTGTTCTATTTATTTCTGTACTTAAAAATTTCATTCTTATTTATATCCTTGACACAAATGGTGCATGCTTTGATATTTCCAGCAAATTTGGAAAACTCAGCAGTGGCCATAGGACTGGAAAAGATCAGTTTTCATTCCAATCCCAAAGAAAGGCAATGCCAAAGAATGTTCAAACTACCACACAACTGCAGTCATCTCACACACTAGCAAAGTAATGCTCAAAATTCTACAAGTCAGGCTTCAACAGTACATCAATCATGAACTTCCAGATGTTCAAGCTGGATTTAGAAAAGGCAAAGGAACCAGAGATCAAATTGCCAACATCCGTTGGATCATCGAAAAAGCAAGAGAGTTCCAGAAAAACATCAACTTCTGAATTATTGACTATGCCAAAGCCTTTGAATGTGTGGATCACAACAAACTGTGGAAAATTCTTAAAAAGAGTTGGAAATACCAGACCATCGGACCTGCCTCCTGAGAAATCTGCATGCAGGTCAAGAAACAACAGTTAGAACTGGACATGGAACAACAGACTGGTTCCACATTAGGAAAGGAGTATGTCAAGGCTGTATATTGTCACCCTGCTTATTCAACTTATATGCAAAATACATCATGCAAAATGCCAGGCTGGATGAAGCACAAGCTGGAATCATGATTGCTTGGAGAAATACCAATAACCTTAGGTACGCTGATGACACCATCCTTATTTCAGAAAGCAAAGAACTAAAGAGCCTCTTGATGAAAGTAAAAGAGGAGAGTGAAAAAGTTGGCTTAAAGCTCAACATTCACAAAACTAAGATCATGGCATCCAGTCCCATCACTGCATGGCAAATAGATGGGGAAACAATGGAAACAGTGACAGACTTTATTTTGGAGAGCTCCAAAATCACTGCAGATGGTGACTGCAGCTATGAAACTAAAAGATGCTTGCTCCTTGGAAGAAAAGCTATAACCAACCTAGACAGCACATTAAAAAGCAGAGACATTACTTTGCCAACAAAGGTACATCTAATCAAACCTATATTTTTTCCAGTAGTCATATATGGATGTGAGATTTGGACTACAAAGAAAGCTAAGCACTGAAGAACTGATGCTTTTAAACTGTGGTGTTGGAGAAGACTCTTGAGAGTCCCTTGGAATGCAAGGAGATCCAATCAGTCAATTCTAAAGGAAATCAGTCCTGAATATTCTTTGGAAGGACTGATGCTGAAGCTGAAAATCCAATACTTTGGCCACCTAATGCAAAGAACTGACTCATTGGAATTACCCTAATTCTGGGAAAGATTGAAGGCATGAGGAGAAGGGGACAATCGCAGATGAGATGGTTGGATGGCATCACCAACTCAATGGACATGAGTTTGAGCAAGCTCTGGGAGTTGGTGATGGACAGGGAAGTCTCATGTGCTGCAGTCCATGCGGTTGCAAAAAGTCAGACACTACTGAAGGAGTAAACTGAACTGAATTTGATATTATCCATTATTTGATTAGAAAAAAAATATGAAAGATCATCAACTATTATCTTACTTATGACTAGGAGTTGGAGAATACAATAAAACACAGTTGATAAAAATAATACTTCACTCCAATTCATTCAAAGAAGAGATTAACTAGGGTCCAAGTGTTTATGACAGAAACAAGCCACATTGACACTAACTCTATTTGCCACAAGTTTATTGATTATTATATGTTTGAAATAAGATGATCACTTCCTTTTAATAATAGCTTTACTGATTAGAGTCAAAGGAAAGAATGTTAAATTATTAATCACTCAGTTGTGTCTGACTCTCTGAAACCCCATGGTCTATAGCCCACCAGGCTCCTCTGTCCATGGTATTCTCCAGGAAAGACTACTGGAGCGGGTAGCCATTTTGTTCTCCAGAGTATCTTCCTGACCCAAGGATGGAACCTGAGTCTTCTGCCTTGCAGGCCAGATTCTTTACTGTCTGAGTCACCAGGGAAAAGGGGGACACTGAAAGAGAAAGGAGAAGGAAAAATTCTAGTAATGATTCTTGTAGTCATCATTTACTCATGCTCACTATGAGTTAAGGAGAGATGAGCCAGGGAATAACATGATTTGATTAAATTTCAATGACATTATTCTGGCTGCTAAGTGGAAAACAGATGCAAAAGTTGGGGTGGGAGATTCTAGAGAAAGAGAGAGAAAGTTAGAAGATTACTTATAGTGCAAATATAATGTACTGATGCTTTCAACTCCAAGGCATTAGTCTAAATGAAAGAAGCAGATGCAGAGGACATGACTGGAGAACTAACTATGCTGAGAAGCAAAGATGACTCAGGTTTTTGGCTTGAGCAATGGGGTAGACTTTAGTGCTCTTTTTTTTTTTTTTTTTAACAGGTCTAGGAAGAGACAGACATACTTGTACATAGTGGAGCAGAAGGAGAATGGGAGGGAAGACTACTATTTTGGCCATTTGACTATGTAGGTTTAAAAATACTTGTTACATAAGTCACGGAAAACAAGATGTTCTGTCAAATATCATAATTTCGGCTACATCAACCACAGTTTCCTTGATAATGAGGACTAGAACCAGATTCTCATTTCTGCTGCACCATGTTGAGGTGTTTTTTGAGTCATTCCATATCTTCTATAGATTTTCAACCCCTTGCTCTACCAACTCCTTTCCCACAAAGCATTAATAATATTCATATATCTCTTATTTTAACAGGTAATACATCTCTATATCCTGTGAACCTTTTATGTAATGTCTTCTCCCTTTCACAGCTAAGTTCCTCAAAAAAGAGAATGAATTTGTCCATTTGAGCTTTTCCACTTACTTTTAATTCTTCTATACTACTGAGTGGATGTTTCTACTTTACTACATTACTGAAACTGAACTCACAAACATCCCCAAGAAACTTAACTGTAACACCTTATGGATTATTTTGGCAAGAGTTGTTACTAGCTTCTTCTCCACTTAAATGTGATGTTTCTGCACATCACTACGGCTAATTTTATTCTTTCTCTTCTCAATACTTCACCATGAGTAATATTAACACTGCACATATTAATTGCTTATGACAAACAAATTTATTTCTTGAATCCTCTCCTATTTTCAAGCCTGTAGGCCCACATATTCAACTGGTTACTTGGCATCTCCAATTGGCAGTCCTGTTTATACTTCAAACAAAGCATGGCTGAACCCTGAACTCCCTACCTTCACTTCCAAACCTTCCTTCCTATTCATATTGGTGGGTAGCATCACTCTCTACTCATTGTCTCATGATTTGCTTGAGAATCAACCTTACTTCTGCATTTCTACATCTTCCAAGTGTTATCACTGACCCACTCTTGTCAACTCTACTTCATTAACATATCCTGTGTGCATCAGTTCTTTACATCCCAATGCACTCTGGCCTTATTTCATGTATCAATATGACCTGAAAGAAACATTTCATTTTTCCTTATTTGCTTCCTCTGTTTCCCCTCTGCATTGACTCCAAGGGTCTCTTTTGAAATTATACAGTACCGTTGCTCTCTGGTTGAAAACCCTTTAAAAGGCCTTTAGTACTCAAAAGAAAAACCTGTGGACTTGAGCGTGGCTTCAAATCAGTTTCAAGATCTGAGCCCTCCTTTACATCCTTATCTTCATTCTCGCCAATGTCAATGCATGTGCATGCTCAGTCATGTCCGACTTTTTGTAACCCCTTGCACTGTAGCCCACCAGGCTTCTCTGTCCATGGGATTTCCCAGGCAAGAATACTGGAGTGGGTTGCTATTCCTCATCCAGGGGTTCTTCCTGACTCAGGGATTGAACCTGCATCTTCTGAGACTTCTGCATTGCAGGCAGATTCTTTACCACTTGAGCTATCAGGGAAGCCAACCTTCATTCATGAAATACTACGTGTTCAGTTGTGTCCAACTCTTTGTTGCCCTATAGACTGTAGTCCACCAGGCTCCTCTGCCCATGGAATTTTCCAGGCAAGAACACTAGAGTAGGGTGCCATTCTGTTCTCCAGGGCATCTTCCCAACTCAGGGATCAAACCCAAGTTTTTTTACATCTCCTGCATTGGCAGGAGGATTTTTTTTTTTTTTTACCATTGCATATATCTCACCAAACCCTATGTACCTACTCTAGCAGTAGCATATATCAGATGTTGGGTTTTTTTTCCTCCTCTCAAATTTCATCATGTCAAAAATATGGCCCCATCTCTACCCATGAATTATCTTCTCTCTGTCCATCCAAATTCTGCTGGAGCTTCTCCACTTAAATGATTATCCCCTGATTGCCCTGGTAGAAGGGATTCTTCTTGGTTATTTTACTCCTGTTTATACTAATTCCCCATATATTTTATGGAATCCATCGATTCCATAAATCCTTTGATTCACTCTACTGGTCTTTTCTTGATAACCCTACTGACATGGTCAGTAGTCAATAAATAATTGATGCTATTCATAAATAACTAAAGAAGAATAATGAATTAATTACAGAACAAATGATTTCTCCCAAAATCCTACTAAAAAACTCTAATATTCCTAAATATTGGTTAAAACTCCCCATGAATTATTTCCTTAGACCATTTTAATATATAGTTCGCTGGCAATCATGCACCTACCATAAACAGTCTAACACGAAAAGAACAAAATGTCAACATAGGACAAGCCTATTAGGTCAACTATTGACAGACATAAGCCATTTCATGGACTTTGGCTATAGCTAAACTTGAGAAAACAACTCCAAGTTAAACTTTGAACATTAGAGTTTAGGGAGACGGAAAGCGACCGAAATAAACTGCATATTCAGCTTAAATCCAAATGGTGCTATCTTTAGTTACAGCTTAAAATCGCATTAGCTGTCTGGTTTCTTATTGCCAAAGCCAACCATAGGCAAAGATGTGAATTGCTTCAGGTCTTCAGCAAACAGTGATTTTTAAAAACATATGTAATGTTATTCATGTGGTTGAGTCAGAAATACACTTATCCAGTGGTACAGATGGGAATGATTTGTTCTGGAAACTGAGATAGCTTTATTATTTTACCATTTTTACCTACAAAAATAAGTTCATGTGCTAGTACATAGGAGGAACCTCAGACCAAAAATATACCCAGACATCTTGAATCTGAATGCCATCACTTTCACTTTTCCCTTTCATGCATTGGAGGAGGAAATGGCAACCCACTCCAGTGTTCTTGCCTGGAGAATCCCAGGGATGGGGGAGCCTGGTGGGCTGCCATCTATGGGGTCGCACAGAGTTGGACATGACTGAAGCTACTTAGCAGCAGCAGCAGCAGCAGCAACCATCATTTTAAGCTCTGAAGTTTACTTTGAACCACTATATTAATTATATTTGAGTTTCTGTTTTAATTTTTAAAATATATACAATATAGAAACTCATGTTAATTGTAAAAGGTTCAGACAATACATACGTATTGAATATAAAATTTTCCCTTCCTCCTTTTCTTCAATTTTATTCCATTCCTCATAAGTAAGAGTTTCGTGCACATCATTCAAATTATGTTACACAATTACATGTGTCGTTTTTAACATACATATGATTAATTATTGGGTTTACCAGTAGCTCAGCAATAAAGAATCTACCTGCAAGGGAGAAGACATGGGTTTGATTCCTGGGTCAGGAAGATCCCCCAGAAGAGGGCACGGCAAACCCACTTCAGTACTCTTGACTGGAGAATGCTATGGACTGAGGAGCCTAGTGGGCTACATTCCATAGGCTTGCAAAGAGTCAGACACAACTAAAGGGACTGAGGACACACGCATGATTAATTATATATATTGAGCTATGTCTTGCATTTTCTCTTAATAGTAAGACTTTAAGACACTGTTGATAAAAGTATAGACTGTCAAGAAAATTGTTGAAGGGTGATTTGAAAATTCAGCCTAACAATTCCATTTCTGCAAAAGAAGGCAGAAACAGTGGTATTTCTTATAGGATTGTTAGAAATAATGAAGTAGAGGAAACAATATAAACATCTAACTATATGAGAACACTTTAATATATTGTGATTTATTCATACTATGTAAATGTAGTGGACTTACGTACTTACAAGCTATTTATTTTATTCTCCTGGAAATATTAATTCAGCTTTTTTTGTAAACAACATGCCTCAATAACAAGTCTAGTGAAAGACTATCAATAATTGTAAGTTCTTCAACATCAGAAAAATTCTTAAGGCAGCAAGAATTTCTGGTAGATATCAGATTGAAAAAGGATTGGATTTAGTTTTTCTTAGAACACTTGCCCCTTTGGGGTGTAGTTACAAAGATCACTAGGCTTGGAAAACTGACTTTAAGAAACCAAACTTGCTGTTTCTCAGCCTCAGTTTCCCAACCTCCAAATAGGAATAATAGTAATGAAAAGAATGAAAACACTTAGTGTAAAGGGTCAAAGAGTCACTCATCAAATGTGTTTTAAAACTATAATGAAAATACTTCCTCCAATAACTCTTTGATTCCCTCAACTAAATTTTGATTATCTCAGTTCTTTAACACACACCAATTTAATTTATACAGTAAGTAAAGACAATTGGTTAATAAAACAACAGGTATTTTGTTAAGGATGATAATTTAGTAAATAAAACTGCACTTTAAGTGCAGCACAGGTTAAAAGAAAAACTTTTTTAGTGACATTAAGTTCATCTTAATTCACTATTCAGCAATAAGGCATTTT
Source organism: Capra hircus (assembly GCF_001704415.2). Taxonomy (NCBI): domain Eukaryota; kingdom Metazoa; phylum Chordata; class Mammalia; order Artiodactyla; family Bovidae; genus Capra; species Capra hircus. Next base: position 19,415,211 of record NC_030808.1, read on the forward strand.
AAAAGGCAAAACGATTTACTTCAAAAAGAATGTTTAATCTTAATAGACTAAGTACAAAACCTACTGAAAAGAAAAATAGTTCTTCATTTCTGATCATGTTTGCGATGTGTTTGTCATTTGTTCGTATTTAACCAGCCATTTTTATATCTATTGTCATGCTATAAAATAAAATACCTGTAAGATATGGGTCTTCTTTCCCTTTTTATCACTTTACTAACTTATCCTATTTATCATTCTCATGGAATGATCCAAATAAATGCAGAACAGTAGAAAAATAAATATTAGTGTTATGTTTATATTACTGTAACTTCTGATAGGAAATAAAATGGTAAAAGTTCAAAAAGTTGCAGTCAACAGTTATGCTACCATTGAGTCCTCAAACTTTTTTTCAGCCACATCTTAAGGATCTATTTTTCATGGGTGTGCTAGAGGAGCTAGATGGTGAAGAAGAGATAAAAGGGTGCTCATGGTTTGTCAATTGGCAGGTTCATATTTTGCCTTCTATTAAACAGGACAGAAGGAAAGATCTAGTAATATAAACATCTGGACTCTATTAATAATCACTGACTTATCTAGGCCAGTCCTTATTTCCAAAAAGTAAGGGCAAGGAAATGGGCCCATGTGCCAGGTTATCCAAAATCAATTAATAAATGCAGAAATACTAGATGTGAAACATAATGAAAGAGGAAAAAAAACTTTTCTAAATCTTCTGAAAATGACAAGTAAACATTGCAAAATTCTTTTAGAATTATGATATAAATATTGAGAAATATTCTTCTTTCAGAGTGTTAGAGAAGAGAAAGCTAAATAATTCACTTAAAGGAGATAAAAAGAAGAGGAAACTATTATTCTGTAATTAAATATAAATTCATAATCTTATAAATAAAAGATAGTTTCAAATGCAGTACTTTCCTGAAAAGTATCATTTAGTCTATTTCATATTCCCTCCTTCGAGAGATTTCCTGTGAGTCATTTCTCAAAATCAGATTTAATCAAAACATTCTTAAGATGGTGGTTCACGTAAATCAACTCACTTAATTCTCTCAACAGCCCACCAGGGTAGGAATTATTGGCCTCATTTTAATGATGATAAATCTAGGCTTAAAGAAGTTAGCAAATTTGCTTAGAAATAGCAAGTCACCATTTCAGAGCTAGAATTTGAATTCACCTTTGTTCACTCTAAATTAACAGTCTTTACCACATGACTGTAACTCTTAAAACCCATATATAAAACTATCATAAGAATGAACATGATTACTTTGCATTCATAGTTTTAGTTGGCACTTATTGGTCAACAGAAATACTCCCAATAGCTATTTTAACGACAGTTTTTATAAAACAGATAATGACCACTTAATAAACCTAGCAGTATAAAGTTATTAGATATATCACACTCTTCCCACATGATGGGAAGGTGCAGGAGGCTCTGAAATGAGTGCTTGGGTTGCTCTTTTAAAGAGAAATTCTCTGTAATTAAATAGCAATCAGGCACTTAAAAGACAGGCTGATCTCAGTACTGTATTTAAGTAAAGCAGACAAAGATTGCATTTTCCATTCTGTGGTCTGGACACCTGGTGCACAAGCTCAGCCTTGTGCAGGGTCAGCCTAATTGAAACCATCCTTCATGTGCCTGTCACATAAACAAGACTCTGCGTTCTAAAAACTCCATATAACAAAAATACACAAGATTTCTTTTCTTAAATTTTCATCACTGTTATGAGTGCCAACATTTCTGTCCTTAGTTCAACTGATCTTGTAGACATTTCCATCACTTTTTAAACATCATTTTTCACTTAATAAAAGTACCTTGCATTAGCAAGACTTAATTATGTTATGCAAAAGCCACAGGGATAATTATAATTTATCCAGGCACTCTTAATCTGTATTAAGGGAAATGTGTTACAGACCTGATGAGAAAACTCACATAGCATTATCCCATCTCAACAGCTGCTTAGCTAAATCTTGCTATAGTAAAATATCAGTTATCATCCCATCATTTCTAGTCTGCCATGTTTTTTTTTTAATTTCTACCAATTTAAAATAAACATTTTAAATTGTCATTTCTAGAACTTTGTAATGTGATTAAATCTGTTTCACTAAACCAAACATGTTCTTATCCTAACATGATTTAAGATTGTACTAGCAACATATTTACAATTTTATTTAACTAATCACATGCATTTGCTGAACATCTCCTACATTCTCAGTGTTTCTGGAACTAAGGACCTCTAAGTATTCTGCTACATTGTCATAAGCAACTAAATCCTAGCAGGGAGAAAATACTTTACTGTATATGCACAATTTCCATACCTTGATTTGCCCAACTTACTTATAACTGACAGCAAAATGTCAAAGTTTCAAGCTTGGAAATATACTCATTAGATCACTATAAGTGACAACAGAGGCATTCCTTCTTAGAGCAATATTAAATTCTTTCTAATTGTAACTCCCTTTGTCCAGCAGAATTTTCACTTATCCAAAGTCCTTGTAGGCCGGTACTTCCACCACTTCCGTTGGAAATTTCCTCCATAACTGCACAAATTTCACCACTAGATTGTATTTCCTGCCTTTCAGTTTATCTTCTTCCTCATACTTATTAAGCTGCAGACAGTTATCTTAGATCCGTAAAACCTAAAATTAATTTTGCTTTGTTTTAGCAGTCTGGAGGAATGAACAGTCATTTGTAAATTTCCCCTGAATAATGCACTTGTTCTTAAAAGCTTGTGAATTGTAGCCAGTGAATGATGGCAATATTACTGCTTTTGACAAGCACGGGAAAAATTACAAGAGTAGCTAAAATGCTTAATATTTTCTAGGCACATTAGGAAACTTAAAGTTTTTCTCTTCGGAAAAAAAGTACGGGTGAATGAAAATTCTACTCTTGTAAAAGAACCAGAAGATAAATCCTACTTATTAAAGGAGTTGTAAAAAGATAGGAAAACAAACAAACAAACAAACAAAAAACCAAATGCACACTCTTATATGTACTCATTCATCCTAACTAATATTTTGACTGATTATCTACTAAATCCTTGTGTACTTTCGAGACACTTAACAAAGTTTAACTACTCTAACTTCAAAGTATGCCCATAAATCTTAACTGGAAAGTGCATTGTTTAATAATAAATATTTTGGCCTATCCAAATTATGCCAATATGAAATTCACTATATTTTATATATCAAATACCATAACTACCCACTTTACTTCACCAAAGTATTTATCCAGTTATTATACACACAAACTTAGCTCCCGACGTTTTCATTTCTCACTTTCTAATTTTTTAAATTTTTGTTTCTTTTTCTAAGTAATAAGTATCTTACAAAGTCCTTCTGCAATACGATCCTACAAGGTAGGAGAAATTGTCATTAGGAACAACCACACCCAAAATAAATGAACCAGGAAAAATTCCAACAAGGAATTTTTTTCCTTCAATTGGTTATTATTTAAAAGTAAATGGGAGTCAGCCTTTATTTTATCAGGAAAAAAAATAGAAGTATTCTTAACTATAGTTTTAACTCAAGCCAACAAACTTCAAGAAGAATGCCTACTTATCATTTTCAACCTAATCCTCAAATCACAGATTCATAACGTTGAAGAAATACCAAAATCAAACACCAAGAGATTTACAAAACATTAGACGAACTAAAAAGCCTCTTGATGAAAGTGAAAGAGGAGAGTGAAAAAGTTGGCTTAAAGCTCAACATTCAGAAAACTAGGATCATAGCATCTGGTCCCATCACTTCATGGGAAATAGATGGGGAAACAGTGGAAACAGTGTCAGACTTTATTTTTTTGCACTCCAAAATCACTGCAGATGGTGACTGCAGCCATGAAATTAAAAGACGCTTACTCCTTGGAAGGAAAGTTATGACCAACCTAGATAGCATATTCAAAAGCAGAGACATTACTTTGCCAACAAAGATCTGTCTAGTCAAGGCTATGGTTTTTCCAGTGGTCATGTATGGATGTGAGAGTTGGACTGTGAAGAAAGCTGAGTGCCGAAGAATTGATGCTTTTGAACTGTGGTGTTAGAGAAGACTCTTGAGAGTCCCTTGGACTGCAAGGAGATCCAACCAGTCCATTCTGAAGGAGATCAGCCCTGGGATTTCTTTGGAAGGAATGATGCTGAAGCTGAAACTCCAGTACTTTGGCCACCTATGCGAAGAGTTGACTCATTGGAAAAGACTCTGATGCTGGGAGAGATTGGGGGCAGGAGGAGAAGGGGACAACAGAGGATGAGATGGCTGGATGGCATCACTGACTCGATGGACATGAGTCTGAGTGAACTCCAGGAGTTGGTGATGGACAAGGAGGCTTGGCATGCTGTGATTCATGAGGTTGCAAAGAGTCAGACATGACTGAGCGACTGAACTGAACTGAACTGAGTTGATGTTTTTAAGTAAAGTGGTATGATATTCTAATAATTGCTATATGGGAAAAAATAATTCTATGGCAGCCACCCTAACTATGGAATACAATTCCTTTGTTTCTTTGTCCTTATCACTGATCCAGTATTTTACTTTAGAGAAATGCATCAACTGTATCATTCTCCCAGGTGTTGAAAATTTAGACTGGTAGTCTGGGTTCAATGACTACTTTACAGAGCTTTGAATGACCAAAAGACAGCATAGGACATGGGGATGAAGTCAGCAGAGATAGGCCAATAGTATAAAAACACTGGAGAGACCCAAGAGTACTTCATACCGTTCTCTATGTATGCTGAAACATAATTTTGTCCTCAAAATAACTCTATGCAGGGGATAGAGTGGTTATCATAGATGAAAACTATGAACTCAGACAAATTTCATGGTCAATCAGAGAATAACCTAAGCTAAACCCATATTTTCTGATAACTAATCAGTCTTTTTCCACTCACTTTACCAAAAGAATACCATCAATGAACAGGAAGGAACAAATGTAATCTCAGACACTTTTAGGATATCCTGCCCTCTTTTCAGTTTTGAAAATCTATCCATTAGTATCCTGAGCCATACATCAAATTCCCAATGGCTAATCAACCTAGAGGGGTGGGGAGGGAGATGGGAGGGAGCTTCCAAAGGGAAGGGGTTTATGAATACCTATGGCTGATTCATGTTGTGGTTTGACAGAAAACAGCAAAATTCTGTAAAGCAATTATCCTTCAATAAAAAAATAAATTAATTTTTAAAATATATTCATTAGTAAATGGAAAACTACACGTTAGATCAAAGCATTTTAGGAATTCATAAATGCTAACCATTATTGTAACTGAAACCATTTGAAACATGTATTAGGAGATACAAACTTTTATTATAATTAACGCACTTTCATTTGAATGTTGCTACTGTACTGTATTTCCAATTGGTAGTCACAACTTATTTTAAATGTAGCATAAAATTTGCTTAATGGAAGTAAGATTATTTCACTGAAAGTTGGAATAATTTTAAAGTAAATTATCAATCTAAAAATTACACATTAATTATAATGCCATGGTTGTCACTAAGCTTTGTTACCTCTTCTCTGCAGGACTTGATGAAAATCTTCTGTTTTGACCTTAAAAGAGTTTGGCTATCTTCTAGGAGGAGTACAATTTTCATTAGTTAATGGAAAATTTTCCTTAGAGTACAGCACCTGGAAACCAGGCTTCAACTATTCTCCACCAACACTTTTTGATCTTTACATCTGGTAAATTATTGCTAGCAAGTCTATTGGGAGTTCAAGAGGCTGTATTACTTCTCAAACATTTAAATACTTGCATCATAAGAAACGGGGAGAAGTGGCCCTCAAAACACTCATTCCTAGAGGGCATTTTAAGTAATGAATATTCTTGAACATACAGAGGAGACTTCATGTGCCACTTGAGAAGAACCGAATTCCTACCCTGTTCTTCCCCAAGTATCACAGAACTAAAAGAACTCATGGAGACTTCAAACTCTCTAAAGTTAATTACCTTTCTACATAATTTCGAAACTATCTATATTCTGACAGTAAGTCTAGAAGAGAATGTGGCGTGAGAATTTGGTCAAGGGAAGGTACTTATAAATAAAAGAAATATATTTGCTTAGGACTGAAAGGATGGAAGGGGATCTAACTTGTATTATTTCTTGTTATGAAATTGTTTTTCAATTATGAGCTCACACAGTTCTGATGTGGAATCACTGTACATCGATTCAACTCACACTCTGTTTTACAGAACTCAGCCACGTTGCCATATTTTGCTCAGGTGAACCTGGGAAATGTGATCTATTTGTGACCCTGGAAGAAAAATTTGAATCACTTATTCTAATAACACACTTCTATTTTAATTACACATTAATATTGCTTGAAATTGTTTTTCAAAATATGGTAATTTGTTACTACAATAGAACTTAGATATCTCTGTTGCTCTTCTCAAGGTCAAGGCCTCCAGAGATGTCATTGCTCAAACCCCGAGAAAGTTCTTGTTTTGGCAGCTGTTACCAGTCCCTTAGCTAATGAGATCAACCAAAAGTGCTCTTTGAACTCTTCAAATAATTCCTAAGGATTAACCATCAAGAACATTCTGTCAGTGGAATGCAAAAATCTCTGGATATACTCACCAACACAAACAATCTCAAATCCACTTTTTTCTAATGTTTTTGGATTAACTGTTCTCTCATTTTCATTCCTACTGCCTTAATTCAAATAGCTCCCTGTTACTCTCTTCACTAATTTCTTTCCATACTAACATATTCTGAACACTACTTTCTTTCTTAAGCATATGCTGCTGATTTTGCAATGACTCTTGAACGATAAATACTGTGTTAAATGTGAAAGTGAACGTGTTAGCTGCTCAGTTGTGTCTGACTCTTTGTGACCCCATGGACTGAAGGCTCCTCTGTCCATGGAATTCTCCAGTCAAGAATCCTGGAGTGGGTGGTCATTTCCTTTTCCAGGCGATCTTCCTGACCCAGGGATTGAACCCAGGTCTCCTGCATAGCAGGCAAATTCTTTATCATCTGAGCCACCCAAGAAGCTGTAACAGAGTGCTTAGGGTGTTATATTGTCATCCCCAAGTGTCTTCCAGACATCTTTATCTCTACACCCAGCAGACTGTTTGACAACTACCAGTTGACAATTGGTAGTTGACAACTACCGTGTCAGCGCTCTCCACGGCTGCCTGGTGGTGAGCCCCCACCTATGCTTCAAGTTCTGCTCGAACCTTGCCTCTTAAAGGGAGTTTTTCCTTTGTAAGAGACTCTTTACCCCTCTAATAGAGAACCTAATACATCTGGCCTTACACTAATGTTTATTTATGTATAGTTCTACCTTAGAATTTGAGGGCAGAAAATATGTCTTACTCATAAAGGTGTTCTCCACAGTACCTGACTTGAAGATTTGTAATTACAAAAGAAACATATTATTTGAATAAGTGGTTCAGGTTTTTGTTTCAGGGACAAAGATAGACCATATTTCCCAGATTCACTTGAGCAAAGTATGGTCATGTGGCTGAGTTCAGAAGAATTCAGAGTATGAGTAGGATCAATAACAACAGTTCCCCACCAGAACCATACGATCCTCTGATGTGTGAACTCATAATTTGGGGCTGTGGGAGTTGATGTTGGTGGACCTGCAAGAGAAAAGATCCTGAGCAGAAAGGTGCCCAAAAATACCATCTTGGACTCTGCTCTAAGTTCTAAACTTCTAAGATGCTGGGGTTTTATCTATTACTTCAGCACATGTGGCCTTATGAGCCTAAGACTGCTGATTGATCATCTAATTATTACAGTGGAAAATAAAAAATCATGGTGGCAATGATCTTATTTTGGGATATACTTGCTGGAATGACCCTGCTTTGAGTAGAATGGCCATCACATCTTTTCTCCAGTGTTGAACCCACCCCTGTGCTATTGCTTGGATCACAAAGTTTCTCCATTTGGATACACTTACTCTTCTAGGTATTGCTACATCTACATGGAATTGGTCCATAGACCTTCCCGATAGTACTGGATCCATTTGGCTAGACTTTAAATCTGTAGCCATATGGCTCAATCCTTTCTATCACTCAAGGCCTAGCAGATGCTTTGCTCTTACACAATGCTTATTATCAAGTCTTTCAGAATGTTTTTGCCTTCTTATGTATTTCCATAGCATTCATTTTCTAACACTTCAGGTTATAAATGAGTCTTTATATTCTGCCTTTTCTATAAAGTGTCAAAGAAACTGTTACTTAACCCAACCTAATGTCACTGTACTATTTGTGAGTGGGATTTATCCTCAGATATTTTTCTGTGGATCTCAAAGCACCTGCCAGAGTGGCTGGAGAGAGACTGGGAATGTAACTAGTCTGTTCCTGAACTGCTGATTCACAACATGTAGCATTCTTCCCTGTAAAAAAGTTAAAGCATTTAGGCTAATCCTAAAAAGAGTTAACCAAGCTCAATAGCGATTATTTGAAAACATTAAAAATAAATGGGATATAGTAGCCTTATAAACAATAGTCACACTTTCTGCAAAATGAAGTGAACTAAAATGAGGCAAGAACTTTTTGAGAGAGGCAACATTGTTTTAGCTATCTTTGATCTATGTGTTTATTGTTGTTCAGTTGCTCAGTCCTGTCTGACTCTTTGTGACCCCATGGAATGTAGCCCGCCAGGATCTTCTGTCCATGGGATTTTCCAGGCAAGAACACTGGAGTGGTTTGCCATTTCCTCCTCTAGGGGATCTTCCTGACCCAGGAATTGAAACCAAGTTTCCTATATTGGCAGGTGGATTCTTTACCTCTGAGTCACCCAGAAAGTCCTGAGTCTTGTATCTATCTATCTATATATGTTATGTTCCAAAATGTATGATAAATGCAAATTTCCCCTATTTAAAAAATCAAATCCCTTGAATGTACTAGAGGAAGTCAATTCCTCAAATTTTCCTAAAGATTAACATTATTTTGAAGCTACATGGTTCATGATTCATGAATAATCTTTTAAAAATAAAATTGTAAAGACTATGCCTTTAGTTCCTCATCTTTAATTGTGTCTGCTGAAATTTTCAACTCAGAATTCATTTTATCTGAATCCAATTCAAACTATTTCAGCAATTTACGCAGATAAAATAATACAGCATTCCATAATGTGTGTCTACCAATCTACATGCACATGTTTGTGCATGTGTATCAAGCATCAGTGTGCTTTTCTAAATTTCTGTTTCAAACTAGTCATTTCTAATCATCCAATAGATAATTAAATTGATTTGCTAAATGTATAACAGTGATTAAAAGGTTAATAACATTTAGTAAGCATTGATCATTTTTTCTATCCACAGGAAAAAAGAATTCTAAATGTTGATTAAAGTGTTCTAAACCTGGATGTTTTGAGCCATATTCCTGTGACATTTTCCCCTAAGTAATTTCTAGTGCATAAACAGTACAAATGAATATTGATTGTAAAAATCTTCCTGCATTGCATTGTGATATCCTCCCTTCAAGAACATATGAAATCTAATCCTACTAATTTGCATCTGACTGACAAGAAAATATTGATTGAGAAGGTGAGACCAATCAGAAAGCCAATTATTGGTATATATGAGATATCTGAATTTAACATGGAAAATACTGATGTCAAAGAATACCATAATTAGTTTTGAGGTTGCCATGTTTACCTCTTCTTTATTGAGGGAGACATTTCACAGAAACTGGAGTGAAATTCTGCCGAAGGGTGGACTGTGTTAGCAGTGGGGAATAAATAGTGTAGGAGAACCTTAAAGCACTAAGAAATGGCAGTACAATCAGAGTAATGAAAGATTGTGCAGAGATCTAAAGGCAAAAAGGCATTTCATTTCAAAGTAACAAATTATAAGATGTAAATGCAGAAATCAGCTATATCTCCCAAAAAGAAAAGTCAAAAAAAATGGGTTAATGCAACTGAAAGGCCAAACTAAAATCATACACACCCTCGTGCACTTACAGGAAAGACAAACCAATAAAAATATTTTATGGAAAAGTAAATACTAGGCTTCCCAGGTAGCTCAATGGCAAAGAATCTGCCTGCCAATGCAGGAGACACAAGAGATGTGGGTTCGATCCCTGGGTTGAGAAGATTCCCTGAAGGAGGAAATGGCAACCCACTCCAGTATTCTTGCCTGGAGAATTTCATGGACAGAGGAGCCTGGTGGGCCACAGTCCATGGGGTCGCAAAGACTCAGACATGACTGAACAACAGAGCACAAGAAGAATGATCTTGCTTGGAGACAAGTAAACAACAATACCTCAAAGAAGCTAAATTAGATATATCTTGGATTAATCCGTGAACTAGAAAATTAACAGAAACTATGAATAGTTTCATAAAAAGAAATGTAAAGGCTTGAAAGAAAATGCCTCAATGTTATAATGTCAAGGTATTGCCATCAAAAGGCAAAATCCTCATAGGCTTGGCCATGATTTCTCTATATTGGTATCATTTTTGATAAAAAAGATGGAGTGTAGGTAGGCATATGAAAATATCCAGACAAAAAGGACAAAACATGGAAAAAAGAGAATCAATTTGCCACGAGAAGCATGCCTGCCACGAAGGGCTGTCTACTGTATGATTTAATCTATGGATTAATGGAATATAGACAATGACACATAAGATGCTAAACATTTAGAAAATTAATAAGTAGCTTATAAACTACATGTTTTTCCTAGTGGTTTCTATTTCCTTAGTTATTCCATGAAATAAAAACAGTATTTCTACTAGGGTCCAGCATATTAGTTAAAAAAAAAAAACAAATGCCAGCTCAATAAGTGTTCACTTATGTTTTTAATTTCTTAATAGTTTTATGACTTTTCTTCATGATTTCATAACTGGGACAGTGAATTTACAACCCTACATAACAAACCAACACATAAAATATGAGGAAGCCAACTAAATTAAAAATTTGGAATTCTGGACATCAAGGTAATATGAAAGAAACCTGTCCTGGAAAAAAGTAACCTGAAACACATTTCTCAGTCACTCTACAAACTCAGGATTGATCTCGAACTGCATGTGGTTACCTAGTTCTCTCCTGAAGGAAACCATTCCTTTTGTCATTGGAATAGACATTATGCTTCATCACTTAAATTAGTAGTCCCCAACTTTTTGGCACCAGGGACCTATTTCATGGAAGACAACTTTCCCATGGACTGGGGTAGGGGGATGGTTTCAGGCTGATTCCAGTACATTACATTTACCATACACTTTGTTCCTATTATTATTATATCACCTCTACCTAAGATCATCAGGTATTAGATCCCAGAGTGGGGGCCCCCTGACTTAAAGCACTCTCATTATGACCTTTGTTACCTAGCCTACTTGGAGAAGGAAATGGAAACCCACTGCAGTATTCTTGCCTGGAGAATTCCATGGACAGACAGGCATGGCGGCCTACAGTGTATGGGGTGGTAAAGAGTTGGACGTGACTGAGTGACTAACACTACTACTAGTGTCTAGCCCATCACCCACATCCTGAGTAATCCAAGCACAGAGTCCATGACACACTTCTCTCTTAGACTTAAGATTTTTCATATATGCTGGAGGTTTTCCACAGCACCTCTACACTTATATAATTCTTCTCAAGAAACTGACACAATCCACACAACTCTCATTCTCAGTAGCTTTCTTGATTCTTGAGAAAAAATGAGGTCATCATACTTGAACTATTTGCACTTGTGCCCATCAATCATACCTGTTGTTCTAGCACTAGGACCTGCAACACCCTCATCTCTACATGCGTTTTCTCTTTAGGCTATAACCATGGTCAATTTTCTCCACCAAATCCTTAAAAAGACAACTCTCCTTTAATTCTGAATCTCCTAATTAGCAACTTTCCTCACCCTTTTTCAACCAATATTCAAGACTTTCAACTCAACTATGAATTCTTCCCTAAAGAGAGAGATCTCAATATTTTGTCTTTCAAAGGACCCTTTTCAATTTTTAGCATAATAGATGTTCCCTGGCTGTTGTATCTGAAATAGCACTTCTATTTTTTTCTTCTTAGGACTTATTACTTTCTAATATTATGCCACAAACCTTTATTTGTTAATTCATTCAATTTATCTTTTCTTTCTAGAATATAAACTACTTGGTAGTGAATTTACCTTATCACATAGTAAGGGGAGCTTCCCTGGTGGTTCAGCTGGTAAAGAATCTGTCTGCAATGCAGGAGATCCGGCTTTGATCCCTGGATTGGGAAGATCCCGTGGAGAAAGGAACAGCTACCCACTCCAGTATTCTGGCCTGGAGAATTCCATGGGCAGTGGAGCCTGGCAGGCTACACAGTCCATGGGATCACAGAGTTGGTCATGACTGGATGACTTTCACTTTCACTTTGATCACATAGTATAATGACCAAATAGAGAAATTGCTCAACAAATATATTAAATAGGTATACACACACATACACACACACACACACACACACACACACACACACACACACACATATCCCTTTCTAATCACTAAGTGTTTTTTTAACTTAAAATGTTGGTGAAGCAATTGCTGGTTATTCTCCCAAAATTCATTCTTCCTCTTTCTAATCACATGGCCACCCAAGTGGAAACTACATTTTCCAGTTTTATTGCTTCCAGCCATGGCTGTGTGACTAAATTTAGGTGAGTAGAACAGAGCAGAACATCATATATAATTTCTAGGCTGTCTTCCACTTAAAGGCAGGATGCTGCCCCTGCGCCTTGGTTCTTTTTCTCTTCCTGGGTTCCTGAGTGACCTGGAAGAGCAGAGTGGTCCCCTGGCATACATGGACTGGCTTACAGCATGAGAGAATAAAGTTTTACTCTATTTGAGGAACTTGATTTTGGAGTCTTTTTCTTTTAACTACTAAGCTTTTAACACACTTGGTTTTCTATGATTCTCTCTGGTATTTTTCTGGTCATTCTTTATTTCCTTTTGAACTCTTCTTTCTCTATTTGTTCCTTAAATATTGATTTTTTCAAGGGTTCTTTTCTGGCCGACTACAGGCTTTTTTTTTTTAACTCCAGTTTTACTGAAATATAATTGACATATAACATTTTATAAATTTAAGATATACAACACAGTAGTAGTGTTAGACTCTCAGTCATGTCCAATTCTTTGCAACCCCACGGAATGTAGCTCACCAGGCTCCTCTCTCTGTCCATGGGATTCTCCAGGCAAGAATATTGGAGTGAGTTGCCATTCCCTTCTCCAGAGGATCCTCTTGACCCAGGGTTCGAACCCAGGTCTCCTGCATTGCAGGCAAGTTCTTTACCATTTGAGCTACAGGGAAGCTCCAACATAATGATGTAATATATGCACATAAACACTGTGAAATGATTACCACAATGCTTACTTAACATTCATCACCTCACGTATTTAACAATTTTTTGTCTTGTAATGAGAAGCTGTAAAGTCTACTCTCCTAACAACTTTCAAGTATGCAGTATTGTTAACTATGGTCCCCACGCAATACATTACACCCCAAGATTTATCTATTTTATAACTGGAAGTTTGTACCTTTCAATCACCTTCATTTATTTCCCCCTCTCCCTTACCCCTATGTCTGGCAACCACCAATCTGTTATCTGTTTTTATAAGTTTGGTTTTTAGATTTCATATATAAGTGAAATCATACAGCATTTGTCTTTCTCTCTTTGACATTTCACTTACTATAATACTCTCAGGATTCATCGATCTTGTTGCAAATGGCAGGATTTCCATCTGTTTCTATAACTGAATAATTAACTACTGTTCTTAGTTTAACCTAGTGATTCTTCAATGTTTTAGTCAACGACAAGTTTGGTAATTTAATGAGGATTTGATACACATATACATATATATACCACTGAGCTTCCAGGTGGCTCAGTGGTAAAGGATCTGCCTGTCAATAAAGGAGATGGTGGAGATATGAGTTTAATCCCTGGATTAGGAAGTTCCCCTGGAGTAAGAAATGGCAACTCATTACAGTATAGTTGTCTGGAAAATTCCATGGACATTGGAGCCTGGCAGGCTACCATTCATGAGGTTGCAGAGTCAGATACAACTGAGTGACTGAGCATGCATGCATCCGCGCGTGCACGCACGCACACACACACACACACACACACACACATAATCATATATATATATATAATATAAGAGAGAGAAAGCATGTAAACATTGCTCATTTACACGTAATTTGAAACCTGCTTTTGAACCCTCCAATTAACTATAGTAGCCAGATTATGGAATTTCTTGAGAAATACATCAACTGTCATGGTTTTCACTACCATTCATCTCTCACGATATGTTTCTATCAAACTAAGACAATATCTGACAATTGGGCAGCCATATTAAACTCTTTAAACATGTCTCTAGTGTACTTAGGATACAATCCAAACTAGGCTGTTCAAAAGTGAGCCAGTACTTATCTGTGTAGTTTCTTCTCAACCTCTTATCATCCCTAAAATTCTACTCTATCCAATTTAAGCTTCTCGCAGTTTCTCAAACTCATCATATTCTCACTTTCATAATATTCTGCATCTGTCCTTTGCCTGGAGCCTTCCCCATGCTTATCTGGCTGTCCTTACTTCTCAAACATACTTCAGCCTGACGTGCAGGTATTCTGTCAATGAATGTCCTTTTTACACTGTATACACTCTTCCCTCATTGTCATTTACCTCTCAGGCTCCACCTCCCACGGATTCGGGGATTATCTGCTTTGTTCACTTTTACATCCTCACTAATACTTGTCACAGTTGATAATAGTAGGCCCTTAATATGCATTTTCTTTAATTGCAATTTGCAAACTTTCCACAGGTATAGAAAATATAATATTTAAAATGCTGTGTTAAAAGTAGGAATAAATCATGTTTCCTAATGCATGATTCTCAATTGTTTTGAAGAATATAAATTTTTCAATGGGAAAATAAATATCTTTTCTCTAAATTCCTGTAATGCTTTATAACTCTCTTAAAGTCACATGCAAAACCAAGTTCTCAATGGGTATACTGTGTATTGTGTTCATGTGTTCATCCTTCATGGTTTGCAACACAATTTCTTACATTTCTTGAAATAACTCCATAGTATATTACACAACCGAAGCATGGTTTAAAATACTGTATATAACAAGAAGGGATAAAACTTTGTTTTTATTTGCTTTATATTCAAGAAGACACTCTGTGAAGGGATCTATGGTGGGGAGGAAAAAGACAGATGGAATAAATAAATAATGCCAATAAGTCTATGAAAAAAAAGACAAACAACCTAACAAAAAAATTGTCAAAGGTATAACAAGCCATTAGCCAGAGAAGGCATTTGAATTGTCAATAAATAAAGATACATTTACATTAAAAAATTAGTAGCCTATTGTAGTCTCTTTCTAACTAAAGTGTCCATCCATTGCTCACCTATCTTTAGGAATTCATTGGAAATCTTTCTGAATTCATTGTGTATGCTTAGTTGCTTCAGCCATGTCTGACTCTTTGCGACACTATGGATTATAGCCTCTGTCCATGGGATTCTCCAGGCAAGAATACTGGAGTAGGTTGTCTTGCTCTCCTCCAGGGCATCTTCCCAACCCAGGAATCGAACTCACATCTCTTGTGTCTCCTGCATGAGTAGGGGTGTTCTTTACCACTACTGCCACCTGCAAAGCCCCTGAGTTCATAGGAATAAAAGCAAATCAAGCTGAAGAAGTTTAGCATACTATTTTTCTCAACAGATTTCCAAAATTAAAACATTGGGCAACATTAAAGGCTGAAAAGAATGTGGGCCAAAGGGTACTCTAATAACTGCTGAAGGAAGCAGAAATTTGTACAGCACCGTTAGAGAATAATTTTTCTATTTAGGAGAGTAATTTGGAGACTTACAAAACTGAGACCACATAAATCTCACAACCCAATGATTTCACTTTTGGATATGTGCCCTAAAAAAAAAAAAAATCCACATGCTCACAAGGGACATATACAAATGATATTTTTTGCAGTATTGTTGAAATAGCAAACATTTGGAAGTGACTTCAGTGCCCCTTCAATGTACAGTAAAGAAGCTCTTCGTGTACTGCTCACATATTCTTCATCTTGAAAACCTTTTGACTTTCAGAAACTCATTCCCTCCCCTCCCCGAACTAAACATACCCTTTACCAGTGTTGTCAATTTGAATCCTAATCCATCAGAGCAGATATTTTGAAAAGATACTAATGTTACGAATTAGCTACAAAACTGCAAAACAAGTCTCCCGAAGCCCTTTCAATAGACTCTCCTTCCCTCTTTTTTCACTATTACCAAAACCCATTCTGGGGTGAAATGGTAATATACCTATAACTGTAGCCTATATATGTAAAATATTTATGTATATAATAATTTGTAAACTCTATAATTTATTTAACATGTATTATATGTAACTGTTAATAAATTCAAAAGAAAAAGCCAAAAAAATCAAAAGAACATTCCACAAACATTTTCTCATACACTTATCTCACATTCTTCTACTGTGCTTAAAGATAACCTTACTTTGGATTTAGAATAACTACACCAAAAGGTCATTTTGCAAAATGCTTTGTATTTAACTGAAATTCTCTGAAATATATTCATTTGCTAAGGTATGTGGGGCTTCCTGATGGCTCCGTGCATAAAGAATCCACCTGCAATGAAGGTTTCACAGGAAATGTGGGCTCGATCTCTGAGTCAGAAAGATCCCTGGAAGAGGAAATGATAACCCATTCCAGTATTCTTGCCTAGACAATCCCATGGCCATAGGAGTCTGGCAGGCTACAGTCCAAAGGGCTGCAAAGTGTGGGACACAGCTAGGCAATTAAGCATACAAGCACTAGGGTATGTGGATATTGTAACGGAACATTTACCTGTTAGATGTGCACTTGACGTTCATCTTTAAAATTTTAGCTATCAAAAATAATGTTGCATTTTCTCAGAATACAAGACACAAGAATTATCATTTGCCATTTATTCACTCCATGATTAGTTGGTAGAATCTGGCTTTATTTTGGTGGCTTTTTTACTTCCTAGAATTTGGATATTTAATATAAGTAACCTCAGGGCTAGCTGCTTTCCATATATTATCTAAATCAGTGCTTAGAACCGCATTATAAGACAAGCATAGCTATCAGTATCTTTGCTGAGTAGAAATGGAGACTTCTAAGAAATTAAAGACTTTTCCTAAGATAATAAATGAGTTAGAATTTGAACCCACGTTTTCTGATTCCAAAGCCCATTGGTTGGGAAACTAGATGTCAAGATTATGGCTTGAATCTCTTGCCTTTGCTTCCCACATATAACTGCAATAAGTAAAATATTAAATGAGATCATGTAAAAGCGATAATCAAAAAAAGTCAAATCTTTCTGTGGGCCAGAGATAGAATAGAAATAGAAAATGAGCTGCAGTGCAACAGTTGGTTTTTGGAATACGAGACAAGCATTTCTCTCTCTGTAAGGTAACTAGGGTGTCACACGTGCACCATAAGGGGTGAAGAACAGTGCTATGTTTACTGATTAAAATCTGAGTGTAAGATAACAGGAAGGTGAATAACCATCTCTCTCCCTGGAGCTGTGGTTTACATAGACTGCTCAGGAGAGAGGCCCCAGGCATCAGGTACAACGTGGCAGTCAGCACCTGGGACAATTGCTTTTTGACGTGGTGACTAGATAAGGTACACCCATTATCAGAGATTCTGAGCTGGGAATGGAGAGGGTGCAGGGCCAACTCTATGACTATAAGAGTGAGGTGAGGCTAACAAAGAAAGAGAAATTTAAAGAATTTTTAAAAATCCCTCTCACTCAAGTCGAGCCTGAAAACCAAAATTCCAAGACATGTAAAATCATAAAAAGAGACTGTGAGGAAAATTTTTTACAAAATCAGTCAATGAAGTCATTCCAGAGGCATGAAAATAATAGATCAATTTCAGAATTTCAAAATAAGCATGTTAGAAGCCTTGAAGAGATGAAGCTAGAAATATCATCAATACAATTTACTAGAAAGTTAGTAAAGATGAAACAATAAAAGTTGTATAAGAATTAATTAGAATTCCCAGCGGAGAAATTATAGTCAAAAAGAATTCTGGAACGGACACAGTCAAAACAAGAATTAGTAAATTGGAAATAATCCACACACCCAAAAAATGAGTAATTCACACACACAAAAATCACAGCACAGAAAGATTATATTATGAAAGAGAACTTAAGAAATATGTATGGTACATTGTGAAGGTTCGACATATATATGCTAAGATGTTCTAGAAAAAGAGATTACAGCTAATGGTAAAAGAAGCCATATTTGAAATGAAAATTCTTAAAATTTCCACAATTTAAGAAAGATGTTACTCCTAAGATCAAAGCGTCTAGAAAAATGAACAATGACTATGCTTTCTACCTCATAAGGAGGATAATAAAAACCATACGGTCACTCTCTATGAAAGTCTTTGAGGACTCTATCTCAGAGATGATAGAATCTAATTCTGTAGATTCTGTCCTATATTTTGATAGAATAATTCATCTTAAAAAACAAATTGATGAAGGTAATTGAAATAAGAACACAGCCAATATGGTATTCATCTTCCATAGAGAAGGCATAAATTCACTGCAACAGATGTCTACTGCTACCAGTTTGTATAGAACAAACCCTGATATTTAGTGACCATGAGATTTAAGGAAGTAAGTCAAAGAGTGTCATAACCCTAGCATATGTCCAGGCCACTCGGTCACTCTGTCCAGAGAGCTCACAAGTGCAAACACACTCACACACATACACATACACTCTGTGTGTGTGTGTGTGTGTGTGATATAGTAATCCAATCACATTTAATCTAATGTGATACAGTAATATAAGCAAAAGACAGTTAATCACAAATATGTTTTATATGGGAATCAGAGAGATAACTGCATATTAATTTGTGAACATATTTCCATTGTTACCTATTAATCTAATACAAATTTTTAACATCTGTGGAAAAATGGACTTATATAAGAAAATATATACCTTCTTAAAATCATGGTTTAAAAATAATGCTATCGAAGATTGTAAAAGGTTTTAAAATATGCCTTCACCTCAGTAACCAATCAATAAGTGAATACGAATGGAAAAGGCTGAAGACAGTAGCTTAAGATTAAATGTTAGCAAAACTTAGCAGTACATCTTCCCATCCTTTGTTTATCACAATTCATGTACTTCCATTAGAGGGAACCCCATTCTTTGTAGTCCCTCCCCAAAGCAAGGCTAACTTCCTGAGTTGTTGTTAGAGATTCTAAAAGGAGAATAATAAAGTTCTCTTTAATTTTTGCTCTCAGAATGGTTGAAAGGGAATAGGTAAGCTTTAAACTTTTATTTTTTTTTACAATCTTCTTAGCAAAGGGAGACATTTTCTAGGGCTTCAGTCATATCTTAACTTTATTTACTGAGACATGTTAAAAGAAAAACTCAAACAATTTACATCTCCTATTTTGACCATTTATATAAAGATCATAACAAATGGCATTATTTACTAATCACACATTGGGAGATTCTGATGAGAAGGTAATTTTAAAAACCTCAAAACGCTCAGGCAAATAAACACTTCAACATTTTCTCTTTAAGAAAAAAAAGGTTTTCACTTTGCAACACTAAGAAACAGTGAAAAACTGTATATTAGGCAAAAAAAAAAAAAATGGATGTAACAGGTGACGGACATAATGAACTTGCTCTCTTAGAAAGGGATTTGTCAGTCACGTTTTGCAATTGTTGAAAGAAGCTTGTATCAAATCATAAGAATAGCTCAAAAATAATTATCCTCATAGTTTTGTATAAAAGTCAAGACTATGACTTAGTTCTGCAACAGTTGAAAGTTTTCCAGAAATCTTTAGAAAAGAAGAGCAAAGTAATGCTTCAAAGTGGCCCTCTAAGTAAAAACATATTTGTTCTTTCTTAAAAGCTTTCCTCCTTTTAGTGTAAAGTTTTATAGCTTCACAATTACTCCAATATATATTTTTCTTTTTTTTTTAATTTAGCAAACAGAAACCATAAATCTCAAAATATAAGGAGTTTAGGAAATTTTATTTTTAAAATAATTTTTCAAACTTTGTATTGCAGAGGTACTATTTAAAAAGTATAAATGAACATGAAGCACAATTACAATACAGAACTCTGTATTCTATTAAATCAGCAATACAGCAGACCCATTTTCCCCCTCATTCATTTGGTAACATCTAATGCAGTCACCTTGCTAATAAAATTGCTTTATAAACAACGTCAACAATAGCAATAATATTTTGGCACTTATAAAAATTATAATACTGACTTTGCAGTTTTTGCAGAAGACTCTCTTCTATAACATTCTGGGAGTACTCCCTGTAGACTCTGATTTTTATTTTTTTGTTTAGCAAAAGCACATTTAAAACAGGATTTTAAATGCGGCTAAACTATGAATTAAGCACAATTTACAGTGAGGTATTTTTTTTCCCCCCAGAAAAAGCAAGCTTACTAACTTCCAGTATATTTGCACGGATATTAAAAATTCCTCAGCATTGTTTCATGATAATTAAAAAAAAAAAAAAAACTGCCAAGTTTCTGCCATGAAATGTGAGCAAACCAGGCAAAAAGAAACAAAAGAAGTTTGCACGTTGCTTCTCAAAAGAAGCTTACAAAATCTTTTGCCGGGAATAACAGGCATAAACTAAAAGGAGTCTGTTGGAATCATAACACACTTACTTTTTAATATGTAAAGATGCACTTTACCCCCCATTTTAGATTAAAAATCAGAGGACACCCCAGTGAGTCTCACTGGCAGTCAGATAACACACAGGCCCTGACCCTTTAACTCGCTGGAATTCTCACACAAAGCTCTCTTCACACAGACTGTGCTATATATTCCTGAGATAAGGTGGCAAAACGTGAAGCCGGGGAGAAGTGACACAAAGTTGGACTAAATGAAATGTTTACATGTATTCTGTCACACCACGGTTCCTTCATTACCTATTCCACACATGCTTTGCCTAAAACAATATTTATTCAGGTTGAAGAGAAGCATGATTTAAACAAAAGGACAATTTTAAGAAACAGGACATGCAAGACAATACAAATAGTGTATTTCTCTGTGAGCACTGCCAAGTTTAATGTGAGATCAAGCAGAAACAAAACCAGATCGCCTACGAACTTTTAAGAAATGCTCCTGCTATATTTTTCCCTCAAAGGACAAACGATTTCTTGTTTTACAGCATAGAAAGTATATTTTAAATAGTATCTTAAATCTGCACTCACCATGAGAAAGCAACGGTTGCGCAGCGTTAAAGTGTGCTATTTTCTGCCCCTGTTCCATTTCAGTTTTGCCTATAGTTGTCCAACACCCAATAGCCCAGAGCTGCCACCCAGAGGCCCCTTCCACGAGCTGGCTTATTTGCCTGTCAATCTGAGTCTCGGCTTCTGTGTTATGCGGCTGTGCACTTTGCTGAAGTTCTAATATAATTTCCATACGCTTCCCACCGCCTGAAGTAGGTAATTTGTTCTTTCAGTTCAATAAATACTCAAATCACTTTTCGGGTAACTCTCTGAGCTCAGGCTTTAAGTTGTTCACCTTCAAGTGAGAGAGTTCTTGGTAAGAAGTGGGTGGAGAGAAGTTAAGCTCACTACAGGGAACTCAAATGTAATCAGAACGCAGAGAAACTTCCTCTCTTTTTTTCCTTCCTTGCCAGTCTGAGCCGCTAGTGCCTCTTTCACAGAACTTAGGAATGTAAAGGGAGGACGCAAAGAGGCCCCTCCAGACAAGCCTTTCTCAATCAATTAGCTTGCAGCCATTACTTGTGACCTTAGGTCACACAGCATAAGTGTGTGGGGTGTGCCTTCGGGGGTCCCAGGTCTATTTATTACAGCTAAGATAACCAAAACCAAGCAGACACTACTATCTAGAAATACTTTAAAGAAAAAATATGCTAAAGAAATGAAATAGACTAAAGGTAAATAAATATTCCAAGTTTCTTTTTTCAGGAACAACTCATAATTCAGTCAAAGATTTTTTTTTTTTTTCTATTAAGAAGTCCAAGACAATGTATTTTTTCCATGTTGGGTCAAATTTTATAACAAAGCAAAGAAGTATTTCTTTTATATTAAATTCCAAGCTGGGAATATAGAAATGACAAAATAACTTATGCATTGTATAGTCACAGATATCACTTAATAACTTTGGTTCTTAGGTTTTTTTGTTTTAGCTTCATTCTCTTTAAAGATACTGACTTATTATATCTAATCGCAAAGTTAAACAACTATAAACAAAGTTCTCTAAGCTTAGGGAAATTGCAATCATACCACTTTGGGAGATAGGAATAGTTACTTTAAACTCTTTCAATATTACATATTATCTTAACGTCACAATTTCTCTTATTCTCATAACTACTTTAATTAAATTTTGTTTTGTTCTCTAGTTAAGACAAATGCTTCCTCTCTTTAAAATACACATAAAAGTGAGAGTTCAAAATTGCAGAAAACAAGTGAAACACTAAAGAGAAAAGTAACCTTTTAAACCTGCAGGTTTGTTTGAACTTCATACATTGTTTGCATATTCTTCAAAGAAAAACACTTTAAAAATAATAGCCACCATCATCATCAATAAGATAATGACACAAAAATATGATGGAATTTTATTTCAAATCAAATCTATGCTTTTGAATACTCTAATCCAATTAAAGGGTTGTATAGCATTTTATTGCAATTATATAGACAATAACCAGCCCCCCAATGCATGCATGCCTGCTCAGTTGCTTTAGTCATGTCGGACTCTGCGACCCTAGGGCCTAGCCAGCCAGGCTCCTCTGTCCATGGGATTCTCCAGGCAAGAATACTGGAGTGGGTTGCCATGCCCTCCGCCAGGGGATCTTCCCAACCCAGAGACTGAACCCGCATTTCCTGCGGCTCCTGCATTGCAGGTGGATTCTTTTACTGCTGAGCCACACGGGAAGCCTAAGCACCTCCCTAGCCATCATTAAAACAATGAATCTGCCACATCCACATTTCTCTCCCCCTGTTTACTTGGGGAAGCCACAGAACATCATCTGGTGCAACTTCCTATAGGAATGGTAATATCACATCTGCATGCTGAACTTGGCATTTCCATCCCATTAACCTTTAGCTGGCCAATGGCATTATCTTCAAACTGGACATCATCTTACTAAAATAAGACAAATCAAAAATCCAAGAATGAATAAAGCAGGTGAGAGAAATAGGATCAGATAATAGTATCTAGTGGATAGGATCAATTTTGACAAATGTGGTAATAGAGAATTTAGTAATTAAGGTGTTAAAATTAATTATGAATGGAGGTTAGGGCAGAAATGAATTTCCATTTTTTTCCAATGTTCAATAGGAGTCATTGATAGATTTAATTTAACATTGCCTCTAAGTTTAAAAAAAAAAATCAGTTAATACCAATATCAAATCACTATGCTGTATCCCAAACTAATAGAATGTTATATGTCAACTATATCTCAAAAAAAAAATCAAACTTCCCCTTAAAAATTTTCCCCTGTAGTAACAGTAAAAAATAAAACTAAATTTAAAAGTTAGATAATAATAGAAATAACAATGACAGTAATAATAAAGTCTTGGCACCTTTTAGTGATTCAGTTGTAACAATTTTATATGTTGAAACCACATATTATTCCAAAGTATTTGAGTATATGTAGGCAATAGAGATGCGGAAAATCAAGAATTCTAACTACTAAAAAAAAAGAATTATTAACTATTGCTTGAAAGTTGCCTAGTTTTCAGAAATTCCATGATTTAACACCACCTTATAATTCTATATTCCATTTTCATCTGTTATAAAGAACAAGTTTTGTGTTCTTGTTCTCTTATTAAAAACTAACAACTAGCTCCTAATAGTCAACAAGGTCACCAGTCTTAAACATTAGAAGTTTATAGTCATCACCCCAAGGATCTGGCTTCTTCTGCAGCAATTTCAGCATGCTAAAAACAAAAGATTTTATGATAAGTGCAGAAGGATTGCTAATAACCTACATAAAACGAAATATACACCACCATTTAAAAGAACTTTACTGAATTCATAGTCTAGGATATTTTCTTATGGCCAGTTGGCTAAAACAAACATAGACATATTTTAATTACAAACAGATTATGAAAGAATCTACTTTGCGAAATGTGGTCTCTTTCATCAAAAAGATTACTACTAGGATAGTATTGGAAATAGTTTTTCAGTTTGTTCCCCCTCCCCCTCAGTTCCATCTAAGTTTTATAGAGAAAAAGTCTACTACTCTATAGGCCATGGTAATTTAAACAAAAACTCTAGATAATTTTTGCTAAATTCAACTAATTTGAAAAGAGATTTAATAGTTTAGGTAGCTTTACCACCAGATATTTGTATTTACAGATATGAAGTTAGAATACATAACAAAAACAAATATAATTTTAAATTATCTTTCAGTTAATTAAAAAGACATTCAAAATGATAAGAGTATGATATTTCTATATGAAGTTATAAGGAAAATTTCTAAGCATTGTATAATAATGACAAAATATTAGTGACATTATGTGGTATTGAAATTTCCCATAATAATTTTATTCTATATCTATACATTTTTCCCTGCAATGCTTTGGAAGGTAGTCACTTTTGGATAGAGGAACAGATGAATTAAAATGAAAGGCTTATAAAACGTTACTATCAAATTGCCAGTTTTCTATAACACCTGCCATAATAAGTTGATTTCAACCAATTTTCTACTGAAAAACCTAAACAGAAAAACACATCTTATAACAACCCTAAAAACTAAGTTTAAAGAGACTAGTTATTTACCATTGTTCTAAAGCTAATGCTATTGGACTAAGAAAAAAACATTGGGTGGTCTATGCAGATAGACAGACTAGTCCTAGTCATCTCTCTGAAAGTCAAGAAAGTATTTCAACATTTCTTGATAAACTGTATTCTGATTAATGGATCCTCTCCCCCTGCCAAAACGTGGATTGTCGTGATTTTATTGGGTATCAATAGAAAGTGCTGCTTCTTGGGATAAAGGCATATCCTCACAGTACCATCTTTTCCTATTGTGACATTAGTATTTGAAAATCGGAGAGGAGAGAGAGAAGATTACCATGTGATATCTTATACCCTAAAATTTGGTTAAAGCAATGTAGATGGTAGCAGAAGTAGGAAGACAGTGGAGAAAGGCACATGTTAGGAATTGCAACTTTTCCTGCTTATGAAACAACAAGGTTTGAAATAGAGGAGACAGTCTTTACATTTTAGAGAGTGAAATTACACTCCATGTATGCTTCTTGGAGATCTGCACATCGAGCTGTCAACCAGCAGGGGTGACAAGAAGGGGATTTCACCACCAAGAAATGGATGGTAAGAAAACAACATGTGTCATCTGAGTATACACATGATATTGGATAAGCTAATTTAATGCTAAACAAATAGAAAACAAATATAAAGTGTATAAAAATATGATGGAGAAATATATTAAAATAAAATATATAAGTATATATTTTAGAATATGATGGAGAAAATGGGAAAAGAGCATTACCAAAAGAAGGGCAATAACTGAACATATCCTATATTAAAACAGGAATTTTAAGCAAAATTCTTGAAGACATGATCTCAATCCCTATAATGTAAGAAGGAAGTGGCTCAAAATAAAAATAAAGAAAATACAATGGAAATGCACATTTTAAAAAAGAAAAGAGAATAGTAGATATTAAGAAAAAAAAATGAAGTGAAAATAAGAAATGACACTCCAAGGACTTCCCAGATGGCCCAGTGTTTAAGACTCCATGCTCCCAAGACAAGAAGCTGGGATTTGATCCCTGGTCAGGGAACTAGATCACATGTGCCGAAACTAGGAGTTCATATGCCGCAACTAAAGAGGCTGCTTGCCACAACGAAGACCAGCAGAGCCAAAGAAATAAATATTAAAAAAAAAAGACTCTCCAAACAAGTCACTGAAATAAGGATGACAAATTTAAAAAAAATAGGGAGACAAGTTTGAAATTTATAGCAACAGTGTAGGTGAGCTCACTGAAAGAAATCCTAAAATAATCGATTCCACTCATTTTATCTAAGATGTCATAAAACATAAGGAAAAATTGAGAGAATGCTATGAAAAAGGGAAAATACCTATAAGAATATGAAAAGTTTCAACATAATGCATACAAACTCTGGCATATTCTTTGAAAGAAACAAACACCTTGATGAAAAATATAAAAGGAACAGATAATTCAAAAAAGAGATAAAAGAAATAAAAACTAAAGTAATATTGAAATATAGTACATGATTTCCTATTGTTTGACAATTTTAAAAGTAATATTCTAAGTGGGTTATTCTATGCTTATGAGTATATAAATTGGAACAAGCTTTGTGGAAAGCAACTAGCTTACAAGCAAAAAGACTCCTGCGTTTTTTCTTTTTATTTATCTATTTATTAAACAGATATTTCTCCATCACTTACTATGTGCCAGGCATTGTTTGAGGCAGTGGGGATAAAGTATTTAACAAAACAGAATCTCTGTTCTCATTTAGCTCAGACTCTAGGGGGTAAAGGGAGAAAAGAAACAAGTGAACATAGCATATTAGGTACTGCTGGACACTAAGATGAAAGCAATGTGGGCCAAAGGGATAATGAATGAATTTGGAGACAGTGGACATTATATGTTATATAGGTGCTCAGGGAAATATATCTCTGGTATGATAGTGTTAGAGCAGTAACTGAAGCACAGTGTGGAGGTCTATCATGATAACATATAGGAGACAACACTTCCAGAGAGGAATCTGCCAGTGAACAGGCTCTGAGCTGGGGAAGGATTCTCTGTAACACTGAATTAAGAAAGTGCTAAGTCAATGATTCTTTTGTAAGGAAGGCAGACTCTTTTGTTAAGAAACTCCTCAGTGAGACAAACCAATATTTTTATATAAAGTTGTTTATATTGTCTACGAAACTGAGAATGAGTATAACAATTTGTGTTATACAGCCATTTAAAATCATTCTTTTAGGACTTATTATTATTGTCGAGTCACAAAATATGAACCTTAGGTAAAAAAGAGCAGAAATGAAGAAACAAGCTCCAGGTAATATGTGATTCTAATTTTGTGAGATGAGTGTCCTTCAATATAGAAAAAGGATAAGGTATTAAAATGTTGATAGCTACAGTTGTTTCTGTAGGGCAGAGTCATGGATTGCTTCATTTTTTACTTTTTTTTTCTAAATTTCTTTAACTATATTTTCTTTATAACAGAAAAATATTCATTAAGTAAAAGGAGAGGCAGGCATTACTGACTTACGTATACTCTTAATTCCAGCATTCTCTTTATTACAACCCTTGAAGTTTTCAACTTATTTGATTATTTACACTCTGAAATACAATCAGTTAGTACTTTTTGAAAATTAAATGAAAGTTACTCTTACTCTTCCATCTCACTGCTTCTACTCTGTTACTTAACTCTATAGGAAAAATAAATAAATAAATAAAGTATTTTAAATGGAGATCAGTGGAGAAGTAATTCCAGAAAGAATGAAGAGATGGAGCCATAGCAAAAACAACACCAAGTTATGGATGTGACTGGTGATAGAAGCAAGATCTGATGCTGTAAAGAGAAATATTGCATAAGAACCTGGAATGTTAGGTCCATGAATCAAGGCAAATTGGAAGGGGTCAAACAGAGATGGCAAGAGTTAACATTCTAGAAATCAGTGAAATAAAATGGACTGGAATTGGTGAATTTTACTCAGATGACTATTATATCTACTATTGTACCAAAATCAGATAGATTATATTCTTTGTAGCCAAAGACAGAGAAGCTCTAAACAGTCACCAAATCAAGACTGGGAGCAGACTGTGGCTCAGATCATGAACTCCTTATTGCCAAATTCAGACTTAAATTGAAGAAAGTAGGGAAAATCACTAGACCATTCAGTTATGACCTAACAGTTCAGTTCAGTCACTCAGTCACGTCCGACTCTGCGACCCCATGAACTGCAGCACGCCAGGCCTCCCTGTCCATCACCAACTCCCGGAGTTCACTCAGACTCACATCCATTGAGTCAGTGATGCCATCCAGCCATCTCATCCTCTGTCGTCCCCTTCTCCTCCTGCCCCCAATTCCTCCCAGCACCATAGTCTTCTCCAATGAGTCAACTCTTCGCATGAGGTGGCCAAAGTACTGGAGTTTCAGCTTTAGCATCATTCCCTCCAAAGAAATCCCAGGGCTAATCTCCTTCAGAATGGACTGGTTGGATCTCCTTGCAGTCTAAGGGACTCTCAAGAGTCTTCTCTAACACCACAGTTCAAAAGCATCAATTCTTCAGCACTCACCCTTCTTCACAGTCTAACTCTCACATCCATACATGACCACTGGAAAAACAATAGCCTTGACTAGATGGACCTTAGTCAGCAAAGTAATGTCTCTGCTTTTGAATATGCTATCTAGGTTGGTCATAACTTTCCTTCCAAGGAGTAAGCATCTTTTAACTTCATGGCTGCAGTCACCATCTGCAGTGATTCTGGAGCCCCAAAAAATAAAGTCTGACACTGTTTCCCCTATCTATTTCCCATGAAGTGATGGGACCGGATGCCATGATCTTTGTTTTCTGAACGTTGAGCTGTAAGCCAACTTTTTCACTCTCCACTTTCACTTTCATCAAGAGGTGAAAGTTCCTCTTCACTTTCTGCCATAAGGGTGGTGTCATCTGCATATCTGAGGTTATTGATATTTCTCCCGGCAATATTGATTTCAGCTTGTGTTTCTTCCAGCCCAGCGTTTCTCATGATGTACTCTGCATAGAAGTTAAATTAGCAGGGTGACAATATACAGCCTTGATGTACTCCTTTTCCTATTTGGAACCAGTCTGTTGTTCCATGTCCAGTTCTAACTGTTGCTTCCTGACCTGCATACAGATTTCTCAAGAGGCATGTCAGGTGGTCTGGTATTCCCATCTGTTTTGGAATTTTCCACAGTTTATTGTGATCCACACAGTCAAAGGCTTTAGCACAGTCAATAAAGCAGAAATAGATGTTTTTCTGGAACTCTCTTGCTTTTTCCATGATCCAGCCAAATCCCTCACAATTATATAGTGAAAGTGAGAAATACATTTAAGGGATGAGATCTGATAGGGTGCCTGATGAACTATGGATAGAGGTTCATGACATTGTATAGGAGAGAGTTATTAAGACCATCCCCAATGAGAGATAAGAAAGCTTTCCTCAGTGATCAGTGCAAAGAAACAGTGGACAATAGAATGGGAAAGACTAGAGATCTCTTTAAGAAAATTAGAGATACCAAGGGAACATTTCATACAAAGATGGGCTCAATAAAGGACAGAAATGGTATGGACCTAACAGAAGCAGAAGATATTAAGAAGAGGTGGCAAGAATACACAGAAGAACTGTACAAAAAAGATCTTCACGACCCAGATAATCACAATGGTGTGATCACTCACTTAGAGCCAGACATCCTGGAATGTGAAGTCAAGTGGGCCTTAGGAAGCATAGCTACAGACAAAGCTAGTGGAGGTGATGGCATTCCAGTTGAGCTCTTTCAAATCCTAAAAGATGATGCTGTGAAAGTGCTGCACTCAATATGTCAGCAAATCAGGAAAACTCAGTAGTGGCCACAGGACTGGGAAAGGTCAGTTTTCATTCCAATATCTAAGAAAGGCAATGCCAAAGAATGCTCAAACTACCACACAATTGCACTCATCTCACACACTAGTAAAGTAATGCTCAAAACTCCCCAAGTCAGGCTTCAACAATACATGAACCGTGAAATAACAGATGTTCAAGCTGGTTTTAGAAAAGGCAGAGGAACTAGAGATCAAATTGCCAACATCCACTGGATCATGGAAAAAGCAAGAGCATTCCAGAAAAACATCTATTTCTGCTTTATTGACTATGCCAAAGCCTTTGACTGTGTGGATCATAATAAACTGTGGAAAATTTTGAAAGAGATGGGAATACCAGACTACCTGACCTGTCTCTTGAGAAACCTATATGCAGGTCAGGAAGCAACAGTTAGAACTGGACATGGAACAACAGACTGGTTCCAAATAGGAAAGGCGTATATAAAGGCTGTATAATGTCACCCTGCTTATTTAACTTAAATGCAGATTACATCATGAGAAACACTGGGCTGGAAGAAGCACAAGCTGGAATCAAGATTGCCGGGAGAAATATCAATGACTTCAGATATGCAGATGACACCACCCTTATGGCAGAAAGCGAAGAACTAACAGACCTCTCGATGAAAGTGAAAGAGGAGAGTGAAAAAGTTGACTTAAAGCTCAACATTCATAGACTAAGATCATGATATCTGGCTCCATCACTTCATGGCAAATAGATGGGGAAATAGCAGAAACAGTGGCAGACTTTATATTTTGGGGGCTCCAAAATCACTGCAGATGGTAACTTTAGCCATGAAATTAAAAGATGCTTACTCCTTGGAAGAAAATGTATGACCAATCCAGACAGCATATTAAAAAAGCAAAGACATTGCTTTGTCAACAAAGTCCATCTAGTTAAGGCTGTGGTTTTTCCAGTAGTCATGTATGGATGTGAGAGTTGGACTATAACAAAAGCTGAGCGCTGAAGAATTGATACTTTTGAACTGTGGTGTTGGAGAAGACTCTTGAGAGTCCCTTGGACTGCAAGGAAACCCAACCAGTCTATCCTAAAGGAAATCAGTGCTGAATATTCCTGTAAGGACTGATGATGAAGCTGAAACTCCACTATTTTAGCCACCTGATGTGAAGAGCTGACTCATTCAAAAAACCCTAATGCTGGGAGAGACTGAAGGCCAGAGGAGAAGGGGAGAACAGAGGATGAGATTGTTGGGTGGCATCACTGACTCAATTGACATGAGTTTGGGTAAACTCTGGGAGTTGGTGATAGGGAGGCCTGACATGCTGCAGTCCATTGGGTCACAAAGAGTCAGACAAGACTGAGCAACTGAACTGAACTGATATGCAAAATCATGTTCATGTATGGATATACTCTTGCTTTCTCCTTTAAAAGTATATCACAAAAGTCATCTCCTTCATTCAGTGACAATTGTCTTCTCATAGCACCTACTACTTTGACACTTAATTAGATCTTCTTCCCAGACAATCTAAACTATGTCTCATGTCTAAGACCCACTGTCTCTATATGGGTCCCAAAGGATTGTGGGAGCAGCTGGAAAGCAAGAAGAATTGTTGCTATAGTTTAGGATGTGTGAAGCCAATGGGTGAGCAAGTAGGGACTTGAGTGATGTTGCTTGAAAAGAAAATTACAAGAAGAAAAAAGGGAGGAAGGAAAGAAAGAAGAAAGGGAGATAGGAAAGGACAGAGAAAGGAAGGATAGAAACAAGGAAGAAGAAAAGAAAGATAGAAAGAAAACAGAACTCTACACAAATGGGTCATTAATGAAGAGAGAAAGAACAAGGCATTGGAATACAAAAGCAAAATCTCAGGCTCAAGAATGAGTGCAGGTTGGTCAAAAGTAGCCAGTTCGATAACTTTTGTTGTTTCAAGAAAGATGTAAAAAATAAGTCTAGGTGCTATCATTGAAAGGTCTTGTTAAAACAAACAAATAAAAACAAAACAATAACAACAAAAATAAAGCAAGCAAAGGAGGTCAAATATGGAGATTAGAAATAGGAAAAAAGGAGAGAATGCAACATGCAGAGAGACAGAGAGAGAGATGAACTGTATAATCTGAAAAAATTACTGACTAGAATGGGAAGAGAAAGCATGGCTCCAGAAGAAGTGATATCAAATGTGTATGTGTAAGTGTCTCTGTGTTGCTGTATCGGTGTCAGTGAGGCTTTAGAAGAGAATGTGCAAAGTAGTCTAACTGGACTGGAGATGATGGCAAATGGGGTTGAGAAAACTAGAGCGGTTAGAAAGCACGAGATTGATTCAGATCAAAGTAAATAGACTTACAAACTACAGGGGAATGGAGAGAAGTCGCAAATTGGGACAAATCGGGATGGTCACAAACCTCGCATGCCTGCCTGCGTGCGTGCTTAGCCGTTCAGTCGCGCCGGACCCTTTGCCACCCCATGGACTGTAGCTCGCCAGGCTCCTCTGTCCATTGGATTTCCCAGGCAAGAATACTGGAGTGGGGTGCCATTTCCTCCTCCAGGGGATCTTCCTGACCCAGGGATCCAACCCACAACACTAGCGCCACTGGGGTGGGGGTTGGGGGAGAAGCTTAGTGAGAGGTAAAAGCTGAAGCCTGATCCTGTGGGAAACTGAGTAGTGGGCAAGTGCCGAGGTCTTCAAGGGAGGGTCTTCTGAGTGGCCAGGACTGAACTGCTGTCCTTCTCTTCAGATTGTCTGGGATCACACTTGGGATCCTGAGTGGTCCCCGTGCACCCTCAGGTCAGTAGGATCCATCCAGTCAAATCACTGCTCCAGCTCACACAGCTACGTCTGCCTGGGCCCCAGAAACAGACCTAGGATACTAGAGCAGTAACAAGTTCAGGGGAAAAAAAATAGAAACTGTAGGCAGATGTACTCTAGTATATTAAGACCCATGCAGGGTGGCAGTGCTCAGGCACGGACTAGAATCGAGTTGCTATGGAGACAGAGGAATGTCTTTGAGATAAAGCCAGGCTTTCATGAACAAGTCATGAAGAGCAACTTGAGGGTGTGAAAATGCCAGCCTACCTGAAGTTCTTTCTCTGTAGCTTTTCTTGGTTCCTCCTTCTCCTACAGTACCAAGATATTAATTCTAATATGGGTGAAATACTATATCTGCAAACTCTTACATATATATACATATAGAAAACACATGAAGATTACATTCATATATTTTTCTTTATAACTACTCTCAGCCTTCAGACTCGGATATTTGGGACTATCCAGGGGAAATTCTGAGTCAGGGGATATTGTCAAGTGTGGCAAGCCTACCAGAATTAAGGGTGCTAAATTCAAGTTAATATTATACACCACTGGCTCTAAAACCATTGTTATACTGTACCTGAAGCTCTGGTTGCTGTTATTAAAATTTAGACTTGATTTTGATAATCCTGAAGAGTTAATCTTTGGCGACATACTACTATCGTGAGGTCTCTGAGCCTATACCCCAGTGATCAGACCTAAACTTCCAATTAGAAAAGGATATGATGGGCTGTTGAACACAGAGGCAGATAAATTTCTGTGATTCCACTTTTAAAACTTTCAGTAAAGAGCTGTTTTTAGATCCTAACCGCTATTTAATTAGATTGGGGAATTGTTGCCATGTTTGTCATTTTGTCCCCAAATCTTAGCTAAATTAATTAACTTTGAGACTTTTAATTAAAGGAAATTGGTTCTAACTATGGCATATGCTCAAAAAGTTATGTAAATCTCTGAGCTAAAGCACTTTAGAATATACTATTTAGCTCACACACTATAAAGTTTATTCTTTTCCTGCTTTCTTTTTCTCAGAAAACAAAGCTCAAGAAGAAATAGTCAAACATGGCCGGATACTTGTAAATACAGAGAACTATAAAGACCTGCTATGAGGTGCTGTCTTTTTCTTTAACACAGGTCAAAAAGAGAACACATTAGTGTGTTGAACTCCAGTGGGAGCCATGAACAGTATCTCGACTCTTCCCTTCTACTGGCTAGATATGTGCTGACTTAATAAACTGTGTATTACAAGAGTACAAAACAGTGGTATATAATTTTAATGAGTCCAAATCTGTATAAATTTCTCTCAAGAACATGACATTAGGATGGCTATCCTTAAAGACAGAAGTTCTGAGTATATTTTTAAAGGAAGAAAGAAAGTATAAGAAGTGGACAAAACATTGGTCCAGGCATAAAGATTTACGTAAATGTGAAAATGAACATTTAGGGAAAGAAATGATGAGGAAAATCACCCAGAGACTTCCATTGACTGGTTCCTTTATACCTTGCATCCCAATAGCCTTTCTTACCCTACAAGAGGCACAGCACCTGGAATTAATGCAGCAGCCAATCTGTTGCTCACATTCATGTCTTTTCTCCGATTATCTCCAGTGTTCGGAGAGCCTTGCTGCCACAGTTTCTCTGTTTCGTATAGCTTTGTTCCTTCTTTCTTTTAAGATTCCACTGAAGTGTCACCTCCTCTGCCCACCCCCAGGCTCAACTGGATTCTTCTCCGCTAACTTCCAATCACATTTCGTGAGAGCCAGCATTGCCCTGACCGCTTCCACTGAGCAGTAGATTTCCATCACTTTGCCACGTATGCTTCATAACTATCTCTTCATTGCCTTCTCTCATCTTTTCTCATCACCTCTGCTTTGGATCTGGTCATTTTCATCTACTGCTCACCTGGTCTCTTCCAAGGGACACCTAATTGATCTTCTAGCTTCTCTTCATCCTTCCAATAATCAAAATTCTGCCAGAATTTTCCTCCTGATGGACCATGCCACTTTTTTTTTTTTTTTGCTTTAAGCCCATTTTTCTTCATTTCAAAAATAATAAACACCTGTACTTCTTTACATAGCAAACATGTATTTATCATAATCTGATTCCAATATTTACAGTCTCATGACCCTAAACTCTTCCACCCTTAATCTATGCTTGAGCATATTAAATATCTTGCCATCCAAATCAAACCATGCTCTTTAACATTATGTGTCTTGTGTTGAGGCAGTCCTTTCTAAAAAAATGCCTTTTCCTTGTTCAATTCTCCATAAAACTCCAGGTCACCTCCCAAGACCCTGTTCAAGTTGTACTTCATAAATCCTCTCCATCTCTGTCAAGTGCAGCTATTTGCTATGGGTCTGTAAGACCACAGCATTTTGCTCATATTTCTAATTTAGCACTTACAATATCATATTTCAGTTGTTGATTTTTATTTCTGCTTTTGGATTTATGTCTTACACCAAGTAAATGTTGTGCTTTTGTTTCTTTTCTATGCCAATAGATGATGAGCTCATGGAGAGCAATAAAAGTGACTTATTGGTTCTTAATTTCCAAAGCTTACCACAATGCCCAACACTAAGTATATAATCAACAGATTATTGGAGTGGGAAAATAAAGTGTAATAAAGGCAAGGGAAGGAGCAGGGTCCATGTGATTGGAGATAGCAGCTTCCCCAGTGGCTCAGCCTGCTGTGAAGGAGATACAGGAGACTCAGGTTTGAACCCTGGGTCAGGAAGATCCTGTGGAGGAGGAAATGGTAATTCAGGAGGAAAAAACTGCAAACCACACAAGTATTCTTGCTAGGACAATCCCATGGGCAGAGGAGTTTGGCAGGCTACAGTCCATAGCTTTGCAAAGAGTCGGACACAACTGAGCACATCAACTCATTTGTTTTCTTTTTTCCCACTGCGTAATAAGAGGAGAGGAATACATAAAAACACTCTTAAAATTCTATATCTGAGAAAGCTCCAACACTTCTGAAAGTGAGCATACTTCATATGTCAGGGATAGAATTATGAGAAATAAAACTATCTTATGAATTAAAGTATGCCCATTTCTAGAAGGTGAAATAAATATCTTCCTACATCTTCCTTCTTCAGTATTCATCACAAAGCACGAAGGAGAAAAAGAAACGCTAATACAAACTGCGTTTGGTTCTTGTGGCTGCTGTAACACATTCCTATAAACTTAGTGGCTGAAAAAAAAATTATTTTCTTACAGTTCTGAATGCCAGAAGTTTAGCATCAGTTTCATGGGCTGAAATCAATCTTTTTGGTAGAACCATGTTCTCTTTGCAGGTTCTGGAGAAGAATCCCTTCCTTGCTTCTTCTAGTTTCTGATGATTTCTATATTTCTTGGCAATTCCTGTCTTATTGTCTTAGAGTCTCTGCCTCTATCTTCATGTTGCTTTCTCTGTTGTGTGTATTAAATCTCCCCTTGCCTCCTTCTTATAAGAACTGTTGTGATGCACTTAGGTCCTATATTGATAATCCAAGATAGTCTTCTCATCTCCATGTCTTCAACTTAACTACATCTGTAAAGGCTCTTTCACCAATAAGGTAACATTCACAGATTCTGGGAACAAAGACATGGACATATTTTTTTGGAAGCCATTACCAGTCTACCACACAAACCCAAATATTTTCTAAAACTAGGGATTTTTATAACTCTAAATCACAATATATAAATGCAGAAAGTGGGTATAATAATGGAATTGTATTTAACAGAATAAATTAAAGACAAACAGCATATAATAATCACAAATAACAAACATACCTACACAAAAATTTTCAGGAAAAGCTCAGACATTGGAATATCCAGGTATTGTCAAAGGTGGGGTTGAGGCTACGAGTTGAAAAGAGACAGACTATTTGAAAAATGGTAAGAGGAACATTTAGGCACCTATTTATGATCACACAACCACTGTAAAGGAATGAGAGGATTAAATTCTCATTTCTAAAGGAAATAAATGGTGTCTGGAGAAGTTGAACTAGAATGGCCTAAACTGTAATACAAAAGGCAGCCAAGACACTTGGTACCAAAATGCAAAAGGTTATAGGTTATATGAAAGTCTAAGCACACAGGGAAGTGTGAAACTTCAATCTTCCCCAGCTAAGTCCCAGGGGGTTTAAGTGCTCAAAAAAACAATACAAATTTTTCTCTTGAGTAAATATCTTCCAAAAGAGAAACAACCTCCAATACAGATAATAATGTGCTGTCTTGCCCATCAAAAAAGGCAACTGCCAACCCAATGGATCAAAAGTGAGGTCTACCTGCTGACAGAAATCACTCCTGTGCACAAAATTCCAATTAAGTTTTCAACACCACTTTCAAAAATAAGATTGGAAAGTCAAGAACCATCACTAGGAATCCATCAAGGAAAAATTAGGAAACAACTGAAAGGAATGAAGGTACTCAGAATGGTGAATCTGCAGTGAGAAGAAGAGAATGTCAAAGGAAAAATAAATAATATCCACAAATATGAGGGAAAATATTGCCCTAGTGAAATAAAACAAGGCACAATAAAAAACATAAGAAGCAAACAATGAACAAAGCATATAATTACTAATTTAACCTATAAACATAAGAAAGAAAATTTAGTAAAAATGTTAAAAAGATAATAATAAACTGAAAAAGAAAAATTAATACATAGAGGAGAGAAAAAACTTAAAAAAGTAGATTGTCAATGGAGATAATACTCACAGATGCTAATTCAGGAAATGGTAATTCAGTTTTCCTGGTGACTCAGTGATAAAGAAAACACCTGCCAATACAGAAGAGATGGGTTTGATCCCTGATCCAGGAAGATCCCACATGCCAAGGAGCAGCTAACCCATGTGCCACAACCATTAAGCTTGTGTTTTAAGCCTGGGGGCCACAACTGCTGACCCCATGTGTCACGATTACTGAAGTCTGTGTGCCTACAACCTGTGCTCCAGAACAAGAGAAGCCTCTGCAATGAGAAGCTTGCACACCGCATCTAGAGAGTAGCCCCCATTGACTGCAAGGAGACAAAAACCCGCGTGGCAACAAAGTCCCAGCACTACCCAAAATAAACAAATAAACAGATTGATGAACTAATCAAATTAAAAAAGAAATGGAGATGAGAAAAAAATGTCACTGAAAAAATGATTAGGGATATAATATAAGGAAATTTCTCATAATTGGTGGCATAAGTATTGTGACTAAAAAGATCTATCAAGTGTCCCAAGACAAGGAATGAATAAAAACCTACACTAAAACACGTCTGATAAAATGTGTAACAACAGAAATAAAGAGAATATCTCAAAATTTTATTAGTGAGAAAGTAGGTGATATATAAAATATCAGGATCAAAATGACATTGATCATCTCAATACCATAAGAAACTGGAAGGTAATTTTAAAAATGCTTTTAAAGTTCTGAGTAAAAGTTATTTTAGGCCTATAATTCTATTCCCAGTCAAAGATTCAAGCAAGTATCAGGTAAAATAGATATTTCTCAACATACAAGCTTGTAAAATATTTATTACCTGTAGAATCTCTTTGAAAACATTACCAGAACATAAGTACCAGCATGGAAGAAAAAAAAAAAAAACCTAGAAAAAGGAAGACATACTTTCTAGAAGGAAGAGGTTGTGACATCATAAAATGGAAACAAATTTCCAGGATGACAGTCAAAAAAGCCCCCGAATGACATATTTTTGCACATTGCTTTAGAGAGCAGCTAGACAAGATAAATTGGAAGAACAGAGGGCCCAGGAAGAATTACATCTTTAAAGAAATATTTTTTAATGGCATAGATGATCTAACCCACTTGATTACATAGGAAATTGAAGACAGGAGTGTTTTAGAAAGATTTTGAAGTTTTGAGACAGACGGCAAAACAAGAAAGGGAGAAAGGAAGGAAGGGAGAGAGGGAATGAGGAAGGCCGATGGAGGAAACAGAAAAGTAAATCAAGCACTTATTAATTCAAGGGAAAGCAACAATCCTACAACGAAAGGAATATAATCATATCATATTTCCAGTCTCAAAGTTAAACACTATTTGTATAGTCTTCATACTTAAAAACTCAGATCTGGATTTAAACTAAAATGGTGATGTAGCTATACTTTTGTAAGAATAGAGCAAAAAATTATAGAGTTTTCAGAGAGCTTAAATTTTCAACTTTTGCAGTAAAAATCAAACAACAAGATATAAGCTGAGGAATCATGAGCAGGCCTATGTACATTATTCAAAAAACAGGGAAGTAAAATAAATGTAAAGAAGTTAAAAGTGACTTCCTTCCTGCATTGCTGCCAAATGGTTTGTTTCTTTAGATTTTTTTTAACTTTAAAATATTTGCATTTTAAATATGTGTGCATATATTTATTTGATAAAAATTTATTTTTAAAAGAAATATTTTTTAATTTATTTTTAATTGAAGGATAATCACTTTGGAGAATTTTGTTGTTTTATGTCAAACCTCAATATGAATCACCGATGAAGTGAAGTGAAGTGAAGTGAAATCGCTCAGCTGTGTCTGACTCTTTGCGACCCCGTGTGCTGTAGCCAACCAGACTCCTCTGTCCACGGGATTCTCCAGGCAAGAGTACTGGAGTGTGTTGCAATAGGTATACATATATCCCCTCCCTTTAGAACCTCCCTCCCACTTCCCTCCCCATCGCACCCCTCTAGGTTGATATAGAGCCCCTGTTTGGGTTTCCTGAGACATACAGCAAATTCCCATCGGTTATCTATTTTACATATGGTAATGTAAGTTTCCAAGTTACTCTCTCCATACATCTCACCTCTTTCCTTTGTTTAGAATTATAACGAGTCAAATCAAATAGGCACATGTTCTGTACTCTCTAACATATTTCAACAAAAGTAATTATATTACTAATATAACTTTATTAAAGGAATGAATTTATGAATGTATGCTGTAGTAAAACATTCTGCTGTTTATAAAGAAATGAAATATTAGAAACAAAGGAATGTTTTTAAACTATCAAGTTGATAGTAAATATAATTCTTGAAGGAATCTGTAGAGCAAACTTGATAAAGAAAATAGTTTATTTTTACAAAGGGAAATTGCATTCCTAAAATTATTTGTATTATTTTTACCTGATTTCCAGAATATTTTCTTCAAAAGAAGTGCTGGTTAAGTATTGATATTCATTCTTATCTTCATACCATCACAGGCAGTTTAAATAAAACTGCTGGAGGGAAAAAATGTCAACTTGTAAATTAACACCCATTCAAAAACTTTCTATAGGTGTATCTATGCCAATTTTATAAACTGTTAATAATGTCTTATTTCTCTTCCTCAACTTATCTTCATCTTCCTTAATTCTAAAACAAATTTAATGCAAAATTATATCTTTCAGAGTATAATGGCCCTTTAAAAATGATATTCCCACCGAACACACTGAGAGCAAAGTACAAAGAGGTTACAAAACAGGATACGATTCCCCATTATTATTTCTGGAGAGCATCCTAGTCTGATGTTTTTACTTCTGCCATTCTTAGAGAAAGTACATTATCCACAACAGGTCAGTCCAAGTCCTACTTATTTCCTCAGGAATAAGGGTCAGACAACATGCAGGATCCTTGGGAATGAAGCCTAAAATTACCAAAAAGGCCATCTCTGTAAGACATCAGGAAGCACGACTGTTTCCACTGACACGAACATGATGAAAACAAAATGCTCTAGAACTATGTGCTTTGTGAACCATGGTTTGTAAAAATATCACACATGCTGTGTTTTGACCACCCAAGAGAAATCAAAGTCACTCTGCAAGCATCTCAGTCCTACTGATGTTTATGATTCTAAAATCAGGAGCAGGTTCCTGGGACTCAGACAGTAACTGCTAGGGCAATGTTAGAAAAAAGCTTTAAAATGCCCTCTTTGTTCCTGACCTGCTATGGGAATTTATGGCATGCAACATCAAAGGAGAAAATTCAGGTCACCTCTGTTGGATGTAGTTATGTGGGCGTGTGAATTAAAAACATGCAACAGGGAACCCAACAGATTCCTGTTTCAGTCTGGTCTCTTGTTTGACTCCTCTCAAGGCAATCCTTATCAATAATTAAAGGAGAAGCCTCAGACCATTATAGGGATGTGCTGGTTCTACAAAAAGTGATTTAGGATAGTCAAATCCTCCAACACTTTCAGGAAATGACCAGTAAAGAAGCAGCGCAAAATCTTGGTAGCTCAAAGGGAAAAAAGAATGTCTGAAAATTTCGATTTCACCATGAAATAGATGAGAAGTCAAGCTGTTCATGCACAGCTGGAGACTATGTAGAAGTAAGCTATAACACTCCTAGTTTAGCTTCTCCAGAAGTTACAGGTTTTGATGCTGTTAGGATATAGCTTGATAGGATGGTGCTCCATAGGGTGCAAAGCGATCAATCATCTAGCCGCTAAGATCACTGGGTCCCATCAAGTGATCAGACCCTCAAGGGAATGGATTACTTATGTCTAAGAATTCAAAGTTTATATCATACAAATGATAAAAGAGCAGAGATATCAAACATGGTAACATGCACTAATCAAGACCAGTGGTCAATGATAGATGCAAGCTAAGAAAAAAATAAATAAAATTTTGTTATTTGAACAAAGCTTTCATTTTCATCATTCTAAGGGATTTCTGAAATTTAACCTTCATTTCCCACTCACTCTAATTGCTATATCACCTGGTTTCCATCTAACAAAACTCCTGCTCCTCTTTGAAGGCTCCTCTCAAATTGTACCTCCTTGGAAACAATTACCCTGACCATTCTAGATCTTGGCCGTCTCTACTGAACTCATCTACACCTCTCTCACCAGTTATATCTTGGAATGTTTTAAATGTATCTCGGGTTGTTTAAGCCAATGTCTCGTTTCCCTTGTCATAGTGCAAATCCCACTAGACCAAGAACCAAGCCTATTTTCTGTTTTAATATCCTGAAGCTCACACCTCCATCCTACATAATTAATATGAAATGGTTGACAAAAGAACCTATATAACATTTTTCATTTAACCTAAGTAGTATTATATGACTTCTGTTTGTCTTAGTATACATGTTACAAGGAAGAAATTCATGCTGATCTGTGAAGAAATAGTATCCAATCACCTAAAGCTTCTTTTTCAGTTATTAAGTAGCTTGGCTTAGGCTAAATGATAAACAATAGATGTGTAATATTTACAGAGTAGTTTCTGAGTTGCTTGTCAGTCATTCACAGCTCACCTCGATATGTATTAGTTCAGTAAAAACTTTTTGTAATTTGCTCCCTCTACCCAAGAACATGCTGGACCTGGAAAATATCTTTAGACATATTATTTAATTTAAATTTTTAAAATGAATTGTCTTTTTAAGATACCAAATTCAAGGCAAAGTACTAAACACTGACTTTCCTAAGCACATCTAAATTCACACCAAGGTTTAGTTCAAAGTTAGACATGCCTTTTTTAGGTAATTTTTTTTTTTTTTTTTTAAGAAACAGGACTGGGAAACGTCAGTTTTCATTCCAATCCCAAAGAAAGGCAATGCCAAAGAATGCTCAGACTACCACACCATTGCACTCATCTCACACACTAGCAAAGAAATGATCAAAATTCTCCAAGCCAGGCTTCAAAAAACAGTATGTGAACCGTGAACTTCCAGATGTTCAAGCTGGATTTAGAAAAGGCAAAGGAACCAGACATCAAATGGCTGACATCCGTTGGATCATCAAAAAAAGCAAGAGAGTTCCAAGAAAACATCTACTTCTGCTTTATAGACTCTGCCAAAGCCTTTGACCATGTAGATCACAATAAACTGTGGAAAATTCTTCAAGAGATAGGAATACCAGACCATCTAATCTGCCTCCTTAGAAATCTGTATGCAGGTCAAGAAGCAATAGTTAGAATTGGACATGGAACAGACTGGCCCCAAATGGGCGAAAGAGTATGTCAAGGCTGTATATTGTCACATCGCTTACTTAACTTATATGCAGAGTACATCATGAGAAAAGCTGGATTGGATGAAACACAAGCTGGAATCAAGATTGCTGGGAGAAATATCAACAACCTCAGATATGTAGATAACACCACCCTTATGTCAGAATGCAAAGAAGAACTAAAGAGCTTCTTGATGAAAGTGAAAGAGGAGAGTGAAAAAGTTGGCCTAAAGCTCAACATTCAGAAAACTAAGATCATAGCATCTGGTCCCATCACTTCATGGAAAATAGATGGGAAAGCAATGGAAACAGTGACAGACTTTATTTTGGGGGGCTCTAAAATCACTGCTGTTGGTGACTGCAGCCATGAAATTAAAAGATGCTCGCTCCTTGGAAGAAAAGTTATGACCAACCTAGACAGCATATTAAAAAGCAGAGACATTACTTTGCCAACAAAGGTCCATGTAGTCAAAGCTATGGTTTTTTCAGTAGTCATATATGGATGTGAAAGTTGGACTGTAAAGAAAGCTGAGTGCCAAAGAAGTGATGCTTTTGAACTGTGGTGTTGGAGAAAACTCTTGAGAGTTACTTGGACAGCAAGGAGATTCAACCAGTCCAGCCTAAAGGAAACCAGTCCTGAATATTCATTAAATGACCTCATGGTGAAGCTAAAACTCCAATACTTTTGCCACCTGATGTGAAGAACTGACTCATTGGAAGAGAGCCTGATGCTGGGAAAGATTGAAGGTGGAAGGAGAAGGGGACAAGAGAGGATGAGATGGTTTGATAGCATCACCTACTCAATGGACATGAATTTGAGTAGGCTCCAGGAGTTGGTGATGGACAGGGAAGCCTGGCATTCTGCAGTCCATGGGGTCACAAAGAGTCAGACATGACTGAGCAACTGAACTGAACTGAATTGAACTGATATGTTTAAATGCTATTCTCTCAAATTATCACACCCTCTCCTTCTTCTACCAAACCCAAAAGTCTGTTCTTTATGTCTATATCTCCTCTCCTGTTCTGCATGTAGGATCATTGATACCATCTTTTTAGATTCCATATATATTTGTTAATATGCAATATTTGTCTTTCTCTTTCTGACTTAACTTCACTCTGTATAATAGGCTCTTGGTCCAACCACCTCAATAGAGTTGACTCAAATGCATTCCTTTTTATTTTTAGTTTTTAAAATTTATTTATTTTTTAATTGAAGGATAATTGCTTTACAGATTTTTGTTGTTTCCTGTCAAACATCAACAAGAATCAGCCATAGGTATACATAATATACCCTCCCTCTTAAAAAAGCCTTTTTAAAGTACTTTTTCAAAGATGTTTTTTGCCTTCAATGAAGATTCAACGATCTGCAAAAAGTAAGTTTGAGGAGCACACAAAGCTATATAAACTAAGAAATATTATCTGCCATGCACAGACTAAAATATATTAAATAAAAATTAAAATCAAGAAACATGAGAAACTTTTCTATGTTTATGACCTACTTGGAGATGCTATAGCCAGATTTTTTGAAAGAGCCTTCATTATTCATATGAGTTATTTTTTGCTTACAGGGAAAAATATACCATTTCCAACTATAAATTTATACATTTAAAATGAGTAGTATAAGAAAAACACTGTAAAAGACAACTGAGTTATACAAGGACTTAAATGCAGATTTGAGGCCCATTCTGTGGTCAGCTATGTGACAGCTACCTAGCAGATAAAAATTCTCATTATACAGTCCTTGCCATCAGAGAGCTGGGGAAATGAAATAGTCACACATATAGGGAAAGACATCTGAATGCAGGAACAGATTTTGATGCAAAAGAGAAAAAGATTTAAATGTATGCAATGTTGCTTTTTATCAGAGGGAATTTGGGAATGTTACTTAAATTCACTATGCCCAGTTTCTTTACTTGTACAAGAGGCAGAATAGTTCCTCATTCCCTGAGTGCTATGTGAATTAAATGAGACATAATATAGGACACCTAGCAAAATCTGTGGAAAAACAAGGTCATCCAGCAAGTGTATGCTTCCTCTCTCCTTTACCCAAAGATGTATTAGTTTAAGACAGCAGAGACGCAATCTTATTGGAAAGAAAAAGACAGCCACATCCACACAAGGTTTTATAGAGAAGGAAGGAATTTAAGAGAGCTTTAGGACAGAAGAAAAACTGAAGCAACAGAAAAGGTGTTTAGAGACAGTAAAATGTGTTTACAGAAAAGTAAAAATATAAGTATAGATGAAAATTCCCACATATGGATGAAAATACACAAAAGTGGAAAGATAAATCTCGATGGAAGAAGGGCTTATGTGGAAAAAATAATTACATATAAAATAAGTAAAAAATGTAAGTTGAAAGACAGACCATGAATTCCAAGTGGAAGAATGGGATATCTTGGAAAGCCAATGAAACCTCCTGAGCATGGCAAACAGAACTTATTTTCCTAGAGATAATTGCTAATGTTGTTATCAAACTAAATTATTAATACTCTAA
This sequence comes from Capra hircus, assembly GCF_001704415.2. Lineage (NCBI taxonomy): Eukaryota > Metazoa > Chordata > Mammalia > Artiodactyla > Bovidae > Capra > Capra hircus. The sequence goes on from NC_030808.1 coordinate 19,459,847, forward strand.
CTATGAAGCCTTTCCTTTTGGAAATGTACATTTCTTTCAATTACTGCAAATAAAAATTACCTTTCATTCAAGTTTAAATTGAGTTTTTATGTAAGAGAAATTTTCCTAAAGAGCATTACTATATTTATTCTGCTCAAATAAATTATACTGTACCTTTAAGAAATGGCCAACAAGGCAACAAAAACCCTCTCAAGGAATTACCTGTGAGTATTCAGAATGAGGACCAGGCAAGAAACAGAAATGCACATGAGTCTACTACTGCGTAAAATGGCCATGCTTTGGGAAGCAGAGCAGATCACTAACTAAAAACACTGTAATGGATTTTTAATGGCCCTCTGTGGAATTCTTCAGATACAATAAAAACGGTTTGTAATGAAAATAAATTGCATATATTATACTTATTATTCGGTAAGACCTGATTTTTTTTTTTTTTACAGTATCTTTTCCTTTATTGCCAAGCCAACCTCCCTGCCCTTCTCCAAACAAAATGTCTGGTACCAGAATCATTCAGGGATCTCCAACATCTTTCCAGAGGAAAGGTAACGCAGTCTATAAAGGTCCTACCAAACGAGCTGTTTTATTCAGTTTGTTTCTCCTTTCACAATTTCATCCTATTTAAGGTAATGAGGTTTTCCTGGTTTTGGTGTATGTTACCTATTATCCAGGCTCCCCTCTCTGGTCAGCTTCCCAGGTGGCGCTAGCGGTAAAGAGGGAAGTGAAGTGAAAGTTGCCCAGTCGTGCCAGACTCTTTGTGACCCTATGGACTATACGGTCCATGAATTCTCCAAGCCAGAATACTGGAGTGGGTAGCCTTTCTCTTCTTCAGGGGATCTTTCCAACCTAACGCTCAAACCCAGGTCTCCCACATTGCAGGCAGTTTCTTTTACCAGCTGAGCCTAAGAATACTGGAATGGGTAGCCTATCCCTCTCCAGAGGATCTTCCCGACCCAGGAATCAACCGGGGTCTCCTGCATTACAGGTGGATTCTTTCCCAGCTGACATATGAGGGAAGCCCAAGTGGTAAAGAACCACCTGCCAATGCAGGAGACATGAGAGATGTGGGTTTGATCCATGGCTTGAGAAGATCTCCTGGAGGAGGTCATGGCAACCCATTTCAGTATTCTTGCCTGGAGAATCCTGTGGACAAAGGAGCCTAGCGGGCAACAGTCCATGGGTCACAAAGAGTTGGACACGACTGAAGTGACTTAACACGCACACACGCACACTGTTATTGTCAATAGCTCATATATAGTCTCACAGCCCTATTTCAAATGATTTAAATGTCCTGAAAAAGACAGAAAAGAAAAGGAATTTTGGTATTCAGAGCAATATAAGACCAAAGTGCCTTGGATCTACCCATTCTGGAATGCTGTTTGTTTTTGAAAACTCAGATAAACAAAACACTTTCACTGGTCAAAATTAAAGAGTATTAAAAGTTCAGTTCAGATGTATTAATAATGCTAATCCACCTCCTTGCATTTATTCAAGATGTTCTAGAGTGCTTAGTTTCATCAAAAAGGTGGAGAGGGTAGAGGAAACAAACTACTATAAAATGACAAAAACAATGTCTTAATATCTCATTATTTTATATAATATTAATATTACTCCTATTATTTCAAATCCAATTAACCTTGGCAGCTCAACAAAATCAATAAGAAATCTATCACAAAACTCTTTTGCTTTTGTCTTACTTTTACTTTGATTTTTAAATCCTGGATCATTCTTAAATTTAGCCTCACATAAAAAAAAAAAAAAACTTACATTTTGCAGTGACATCTCTTCTAAAGCATGTTTTAGATTTAATTTATGCCTAATGTTACTTCAGCAGCATTAATAAAAAGGACATTTTTCTTTTCAAATTGGGGAGTGTGCTGAGATAATGAAATGACCTGATAGTCCTTAAACTGTTAAGCATAAAAGAGGCACCTTTGGAAAAAAATCCTTAAATGAATGCATGGGCAGAAAGCAGATAGAGAAAGAAAAGTTCCCATTTTAAGAATAGAAAAGCACAAGAAAAAAAAAAGAATAAAAATGGCGATTGGTTAGAACAAGAAGTGTGTTTTAATGTGAGGTGATTTGAATGTGTTCTTAGGTTCAGGGATTGATTCCTATTGAAATACAGGTATTGGTAAAGAAGAGAATGTGTATTCTCTGTGGGAAAGATAGAAAAGGACTCAAGGGTGTTCCAAAAGAGAAAGACCATCGCTCATTGGTTCAGAAGGAAGGCATCGTAGGAGATGAACACACATTATACCAACTTCCTCGACTGTATGATGACAACACTGATATCAACAGCAATTTATGAACCTCTTATTATATGTCAAGTCATATTTTGTATCAAGTATTTTAGTCCTTTAAACAACCCTAGAAAAGAAGGTAACATTATCCCCCAAAACCTAGCTACAGGAGTTTAAGTATCTTGGTCAAGTCACAACTAGCCAGTGGCAAACCCAATATCTGAACCAGATGTTTGTTAATGCTTGTTGGCTTTCCATATTATTATTTTTACTGTTTATAAAATTGGCAATAATTATGTCCCTTAAGGGTGTGTGTTAGGGTATGAACAGCACTTGGATGCATAGAGTATATTTGTGAGTCTAAGAAAACGGGAGGTAGGTGTGGCTGAAGTGATGGAAGACATGTCAGGATCTCCAGAAAGTTTAAAGGGGATGTATCATTGGAAAAGACCTACTCAATGTGTTCAGTTTTGTAGTTTAAACATCAAAATTATTTATAGAAGTAAATTACTTTAAAAGGAAAGGAGTGACTTTTGTTGCTGAAGCATGGGTGAAAAAGTTGGAGAATCCCTCAAAATGTTTAATCCAGATCCTCTGGGCTTGCCAGAGAACCAGAAGTCACAAAAGCAACCTGCTCATCCCGTTCCTTTCCTTACACAAACAAAATGCTACCCTTCATTAATAGGGTGAAGTTCTAACTACTTAGGCTGGCATTAAAAAATCTTGGTAATTTTGCTCTAGCCACCTTTCTAGCCTCACATCCTATAACCTATGACTTCTCCTCATAATACATATCTCAACAACCCCAAACATCCCATAAGCTGATATGCCGCCTCTGTAAGGAAATATGGTTTAGAAATCTAATTTGTGGATTATGACTCAGCTCAAAAGGGCTTCCCAGGTGATGCTAGTGGTAAAGAACCCAGCTGCCAATGCAGGAGACGTAAGAAACTGGGGTTTGATCCCTGGGTCAAGAAGACCTCCAGGAGGAGAGCCCACTCTGGTATTCTTGCTTGGAGAATCCCATGGACCAAGTGGCCTGGAGGGTTATAGTCCATAGGGACACAAAGAGTCAGACATAACTGAAGCAACTTAGCACACACGCACTCAGCTCGAATGTCAACTCCTCTCTAAATATTACCATGACTCCTCAAGCTTTTCCTACTCCTCTGCAGAGCTATACATTTATTATATATATATATATATATATATATATAATATGGCCTAGTGATTTTTCCTACTTTCTTTAGGCCAATATGTATACATACATATATTTATACATAAATATAAATATATGTATGTATTATTGCAAATTCAGACTTGAAGAAAGTAGGGAAAACCACTAAGCCATTCAGGCATGACCTAAACCAAGTCCCTTATGATTATACAGTGGAAATGAAAAAAAAAAAAAAATTCAAGGCATTAGTTCTGAGAGACAGAGTGCCTGAAGAACTATGGATGGAAGTTCATAACATTGTACAGAAGACCATGATCAAAACCATCACCAAGAAAAAGAAATGTAAAAATGCAAAATGGTTTTCTGAAGAGGACTTACAAATAGCTGAGAAAAGAAGTGCAAAGCAAAGGAGAAAAGTAAAGAAATACCCATCTGAATGTAGTTTCAAAAGACAGCCAGGAGAGATAAGAAAGCCTTCCTAAGTGAAAAATAAAGAGAAATAGAGGAAAATAATAGAATGGGAAAGACTAGAGATCTTTTCAAGAAAATTAGAGAATATTTCATGCAAAGATGTGCACAATAAAGGAAAAAATGGTAAGGAGCTAACAGACAAATGAGATATTAAGAAAGGGTGGCAAGAATACACAGAAGAACTATACAAAACAGATCTTAATGACCCAAATAACCACAATACTGTGATCACTCGCCTAGAGCCAGACATCCTGGAGTACAAGTCAAATAGGCCTTAGGAAGCATCACTACAAACAAAGCTGGTGGAGGTGACAGAAATCCAGCTGAGCTATTTCAAATCCTAAAAGATGATGCTATTAAACTGCTGTACTCAATATACCAGCAAATTTGGAAAACTCAACAGTGGCCACAGGACTGTAAAAGTCCATGTTAGCAAAGTAAGGCTCAAAATGTCCAGATGTTCAAACTGGACTTAGAAAAGGCAGAGGAACCATAGAACAAATTGCCAACATCTGCTGGATCATGGAAAAAGCAAGAGAATTCCAGAAAACCATCTACTTCTGCTTTATTGACTACACCAATGCCTTTGACTGTGTGGATCACAATAAACTGTGGAAAATTCTGAAAGAGATGGGAATACCAGACCACCTTACTTGACTCCTGAGAAATCTGTATGCAGGTCAAGAAACAACAGTTAGAACAGGACATGTAACAATGGACTGGCTCCAAATTGGGAAAGGAGTATATCAAGGTTGTATATTGTCACCCTGCTTATATAACTTCTATGCAAAGTACATTATGCAAAATGCTGGGCTGGATGAAGCCCAAGCTGGACTCAAGATTGCTGGGAGAAATATAAATAACCTCAGATATGCAGATGACACCATTCTTCTGACAGAAAGTGAAGAGGAACTAAAGACATTCTTGATGAAGGTGAAAGAGAAGAGTGAAAAAGCTTGCTTAAAACTCAACATTAAAAAAACTAAGATCATGGCATCCAGTCCCAATCATTTCATGGCAAACAGATGGGGGAACAATGGAAAGAGTGACGGACTTTATTTTCTTGAGTTCCAAAAGCACTGCAGATGGTGACTGCAGCCAAGAAATTAAAAGACACTTGCTCCTTGGAAGAAAAGCTATGACAAAACTAGGCAGTATATTAAAAAACACAGACATTGCTTTGCCAACAAAGTTCTGTATAGTCAAAGCTATGGTTTTTCCAGTAGTTACATATGGATGTGAGAGTTGGACTATAAGGAAAGCTGAGCACCAAATAATTGATGCTTTTAAACTGTGGTGTTGGAGAAGACTCTTGAGAGTCCCTTGGACTACAAGGAAATCAAGCCAGTCAATCCTAAAGGAAATTAACCCTGAATATTCAATGGAAGGACTGATACTGAAGCTGAAGCTCAAGTACTTTGGCCACCCAATGGGAAGAGCCAACTCATTAGAAAAGACCCTGATGCTGGGAAAGACTGAAGGCAGGAGGAGAAGGAGACAATAGAGGATGAGATTGTTGGATGGTATCACCGACTCAATGGAAATGAGTTTAAGCAAACTCTGGGAGACGGTGAAGGACAGGTAGGCCTGGTGTGCTGCAGTCCATGGGGTCACAAAGAGCTGGATATGCCTGAATTACTTAACAACAACAACATATACACACACACACACACACACACACACACATAGAGATTTACAATATTACCGGCTTCCCTGGTGGCTCAGATGGTAAAGAACCTGCCTGCAGCGTGGGAGACCTGGATTCAATATCTGAGTTGGGAAAATCCCCTGGAGGAGGGCTTGGCAACCCACTCCAGTATTCTTGCCTGGAGAATTGCCATGGGCAGAGAAGCCTGGCAGGCTACCATACTGCCAATGGGGTTGCAAAGAATCGGATATGACTGAGTGACTAAGCACACACAATATTATACTCTAAATATCTCCTTTAGTACATTCATTCAATCATCAAACAAATATTTGCTGAACTATTATGTACCATACTCTAAGCTCCCTAGATCAAGGACTATTTGTTATTTTGTCATTTTGTGGAGGAAGAGGTTACTGGTCACAGTGGTGGTGGTATTCTCTATTGCCTGCTCACTGCCCAACACATATTAACCATTAATTTAATATTTGCTAAATTAGGCAATCCATGAGAGCTTCATGGACTGAATATCACCATCAACACAAATAATCATTAAAAATAACTGATATTGTGATTTCTAGGGAGAAATAACTATATATAGAAGAATAGACGCAAAATAGCAGACCTTTAAATTTGACAGGGTATTAGATATGGAATTTTTATGGTGTTAATTAGGAAGGCACTCTATCTATCAGATCTAGGCCCTTAAATCTATTTCTCACTTCCACTGTATAATCATAAGGGATTTGATTTAGGTCATACCTGAATGGTCTAACGGTTTTCCCTACTTTCTTCAATTTAAGTCTGAATTTGGTAATAAGAAGTTCATGATCTGAGCCACAGTCAGCTCCTGGTCTTGTTTTTGTTGACTGTATAGAGCTTCTCCATCTTTTGCTGCAGAGAATATAATCAATCTGATTTCGGTGTTGACCATCTGGTGATGTCCATGTGTAGAGTCTTTTCTTGTGCTGTTGGAAGAGGGTGTTTGCTATGACCAGTGCATTATCTTGGCAAAACTCTATTAGTCTTTGCCCTGCTTCATTCCGTATTCCAAGCCAAATTTGCCTGTTACTCCAGGTGTTTTTTGACTTCCTACTTTTGCATTCCAGTCCCCTATAATGAAAAGGACATCTTTTTGGGGTGTTAGTTCTAAAAGGTTTTGTAGGTCTTCATAGAACCGTTCAACTTCAGCTTCTTCAGCGTTACTGGTTGGGGCATAGACTTGGATTACATGCGAAGAGTTGACTCATTGGAAAAGACTGATGCTGGGAGGGATTGGGGGCAGGAGGAGAAGGGGACAACAGAGAATGAGATGGCTGGATGGCATCACTGACTCGATGGACGCGAGTCTGAGTGAACTCCGGGAGTTGGTGATGGACAGCGAGGCCTGTCATGCTGTGATTCATGGGGTCGCAAAGAGTTGGACATGACTGAGTGACTGAACTGAGCTGAACTGAATTGAATTAGAAAGGAATTTTTAAATGTTAATGAGGAATGGCACCATTCTGCTATTTTTAATTCTATTCTTCAAGTTTAAGTGGATCTTAATCTCAGGACAACCATGTTAGACTCACAGATTCTAAAAACCCCAAGGGCAATTTGAAATCATTCAGTTCAAACCTCACATTTTACAGATGAAGGAAGTGTCTCCAGAGAGATGAGCAGAGTTAAGACAGGAGTCCAGGCCTCTTCTCTCAGTGTCTCCCCCTTAGTATCCTGTCATCATATTTCTTATTCCTTCTTCTTTTATCTTATATTCTCTAGCATATTGAATAAAATGCTGATAGAAAGTCGTCTGCAGGAGAATTGTCACTTGGAAGAAAGGGGAGATTTGATGGTAGAGAATACACTTCCTTCTTTTTACATCCTAAGATCACTCCTAAAATTGTCATCTTTTATAAGAAGAACATAAAACAATGATGAACATTTGATTTTTGACTGACAAGAACAGAGTTCGGATTAAACCTTTATTTTCATTTTTATTCCATTATTCTCCAAATTTATCAATATCCAAATATGTTAAATAGTATGTCATATATATGACACATATACACATGTTCTTTTCATTGTGGGAAACAAATATCTCCACTCCTTTCATCTGGAAAATTCCCTGAAATGTCCTTACTTATGGCTGATTTGATTAATCTATCCAATTCTCTCTTGATACAGTGCAGACTGACCATGTTGAATCTGTTTATCTAAGCACAGGATAAGAAAGTTTAGGCAAGCATTGTGTCCTACAAGATCATTTGTTCTATTAGTTTTTTTTTTCCTCCTGGGTTGTTCACATTTTGAAGTGAATTCAACATTCTTTTCTTCAAGAAAAATACATTAGCTGCCACCAAATTAATTTCCAGTCACTTTAAAAGAAGTTAAAGAGAAGTTCCCTCTAACTCTGAAAGATTATTGCAAGCATAGAGTGTGGGGGAGGAATCTACCCTTGCTTGACTGTGAGTCTTTGGGCCCACAATTGGAGTACAGCTGTTACAATTGCCTTGGTCTGAGGTACATCTGAGTTTAAGTATCATTGGAATTTAGAGCTAAATATCAGCTAAAACAGGGCAAGACCTTAGAAGGGCAAAAATCAAGATACAACAACCTATGTAGGCATTGCTGGCTATATATTACATCTCAATGGACCACCTTTCATCGTTTTCACTTAAAAGTTGATTCCTGATTCCAATCATCCTGGCTCTGTCAACTTACTGTATTTTTTAGTCTCAGTATTTACAGTACTTTTTGGTACTTGCTGAAAATAGATTATACAGTTTCCTCCTTGAAACCAGCCCACTGGCTGGCACCATTTCTTGACACAAATTGCTATGTCATTCCAGTCTAACTGGCAACTTGCAATTTCAAAAACAAATTCATCTGCGATTGCTTGTAAAATACCTTACTAGGTTACTATTCTGTCTTACGTCACCCAGATTTCCAGAAATCTACTCAAACTGCCTAATGAGGCAATAAATTCCTTTATTGACTGTTCAGAATGTGGAAACAAATTGGAGTGATTCACTCAGGTCTTTTCTTAACCCTCTTATTCAGCAAAACAGTTTATTTTATTGAAAGAATAGAAAAAAAAAAAAGCTGACAATTTAGAAATAAGCTAAATAATTCCACCCTCCTTTGGGCCTCTAGAAAATAAAGGACTATCTTTTTGGCATGAGTGTATATTACACCTTAATTGATGTTGTAAAAGAGCAATGTTTCTCATCCCTGTGAAAATCATTCCCATATTTGCCTTTATGAATATTTTACTTTGCTTTTGTTTTTATGAAGAGTTTTCTTGTTTTTGTTGACTTTATGGTTTTTGCTTGTTTTAAGATGCAATGTTCCTCTGCTTGTAATTATTCACAGATACAAATTTACTTACTTGGGTGGTAATCTTAAAGGCAAATCTTGCTTATAATGCTTTATAAAAAATAGAAAATAATGCAGGAGGAAAAGTACCTAAAATTTTACATTTCTCTTCACAGTATGCCTAAGTAAATATGTGAATTATTTGTATTCTCTGAGAATATTCCAGAAAATCATGGATAAAACTATTTGGGGGATTAAAAACAATAACCACTTGCCAAAAATATATGCTTGTAGGTACATAATGGATACACATCTAAAAGCAATATGTTTGTAGTTAAAAGTGGCTTAGACTAAATTCAGCTCAGACTCCCTAATTTCTACATATTGCAAGAATTTTAGGGAAATAAAGAGATTTAACAAATATCACTGGATAGTTGGTAGATGGCATTATATCTCCTGAGCCCAGAGTGTTCATTCCAACACTGCATTACTTCTGAACCTGAAAATGCCATAGAGTGCTAGCTTCTTCTCATGTACTCATTCATAAAAACCAAATCTTAAGGACAGTAGTTAGCAGTGGTGGTTGCGGGGGTGGGCAGTCATCTCTACCTTAAAATATTGGGAGTCAGCTTTTTATCTTCTTCTTAAAAAAAGCAGCCTTCCTCATAGTTAAAAATAGTGTTTCAAGTTCCTCTTTTCTGTTCTTTTTAATTTCAAATATTCTAAACTGCTTGCTTGAAAGTTGGAACATTACTATGAATATGAGAATGGGAAGGAAGTGAAAATAACATTGACTGAGCAGCTATTACATGAGAGTGTCTAGGATGCTTCATTTATAAAATCTTCCTTGAGTTCCTGGAATTCCACAAGAGGAAAGATACTAAGGAAAGAATAGAGATAGCTTACATTAGGAGACTATGGAATACAAAGCTATTTATGTATTTATTCATTTATTATTTTTTAAACTATGCATGCCTTGGTATTTTAATTTAAAATGTACTGCACTTATATATTAACTCCCTAATCACTGACTTAACACCAAGGTCATCTCTTAAGGAAGTCTACACTATTATATTTTCTTAAATAGACTACACCCATAACTGTTAGGGTTTCCCCGGTGGCTCAAACAGTAAAGAATCTACCTGCAATGCAGGAGACTCGGGTTCAATCCCTGGGTGAGCAAGATCCTCTGGAGAAGGGAATGGCAACTCACTCCAGTATTCTTGCCTGGAGAATCCCATAGAGAGAGGGGCCTTGTGGACTATAGTCCATGGAAATGCAAGGAGTCGGGCACAACGGAATGACTGTTACAGCTTTACAGTAAGTGGTAAATTCTTCAGAGACTTTTTTAAGGGTCTCCTCCATGGAGTTTTTCCAGAATAATTAATTTAGCTTTCACAGAAACAATTCCTTTTTCTTTCTTTCTTTTTTTTTTTTTTTGAAGTTTCAAAAGAATGGGACCTTAGTTTTTACCTTCATCTTGTTAATTGTTATTCATATTTATATATGTAACTAATGTTTATCTTAGAAACATAATTGGTTAGAACTAGAAGAGACCTCAGTTTTTTAACTATGAAATTTAACCTCTACATTTTACAGACAATGCCTAAGAAAATAAAGTAGTTTATTAATGGCACATAGAAATGTAGTAAAAAATTGTTATTTTCTCCAATGTGCAGTTTCTTACTTGTATATGTTGTGCTGTGCTTGGTCACTCAGTCGTGTCCGACTCTGTGACCCCATGGATCATAACCCGCCAGGCTCCTCTGTCCATGGGGGTGCTCCAGGCAAGAATACTGGAGTGGGTTGCCATGCCCTCCTCCAAGGGATCTTCACAACCCAGGGATTGAACCCAGGTCTCCTGCATTGCTGGTGGACTCTTTACCATCTGATCCACCAGGGAAGCCTTACTTATATAAGAGTATACTTAAATATTCTTCTCATGCACATAATTTGATTTTCAAAACTAAATACACAAATGAATTCATCTTGCTCAAGAACTTCATTGACAAAATCAAATTTCTAAGCAGCACTGATGTTACAGAAAAAAGTTCATGGATTACCGTAGATGTTAATACCACCCCTTTATTACTAACACATACTGGAAACAATTGCACTATCACAGATCATTTGTGCTGAAAATAAAGAGCATGAACAGGAAATCATCTTTTACTTTCAGCAAAAATATTGCTACTTTCATTCTCTTCATTAACTCACTACCGTGGAAGACTTTAAAATTCCAGTTAAAGGAAATTACAAATTTCTAAATCATAGCAAAAATAAAATTATCCTTGAAAATAAAATGAACTCATGAATTAATGATTCAGCTGGAAAAGTACAGTTTAAATGCATTTCTTACTATAATTTTCCACACACAAAAAAAATAGTCCTCTGGGTGAACTTTACTAATAAAGCCCTTTCAGGCACTCTGTGGACTCATTTGTACATATTAATAATTTTTTTAAAGTAATGCAGAGTTGTGAATGAACTGACAAATGGGCCATATGAGAAGCCTCCCCAGACTCTGATAGGTATGTGCCAAATATAACTCCATATATCTTTCCCAGTTTCAGTACTTATCAGGAACTTGTCGAGTCACGAAAACAGACAGCTATTTAAATTTAACATGAGAATGAAATTTTTGCACTGTAATTCTTAAAATCCCACAATGCTCTTTCCTCAAAGGATCATTTCATAGCAGCTCTATGACAGGCTAAAAATCAGAACATGTGGTTCCTTATCACAAGTTTTCACTAAATAGTTTTTGCAACTTTAAACAGAAAACTTCAACCTTTATCACTTTATACATATGTGTTTGTGTATGGATTTTGGACTTGGAAATCTCTAATTCATCTTTTACATACTCCTATTGTGAACAATTTGCTTGAGAAAATGGCATTTGTGTACCATATATTATATAGTTTACTTAATTGAGTGTTGTGGATTAGTTGCTCAGTTGGGTCTGACTCTTTGTGACCCCATGGACTATAGACCACCAGGCTCCTCTGTCCCTGGGATTCTCCCAGCAATACTGGAATGGGTAGTCATTCCCTTTACCAAGCGATCTTCCCAATCCAGAGACCGCACCTGGGTCTCCTGCATTGCAGGTGGATTCTTTACTGTCTGACCAGGGATTCTTTACTGTCTTACACCAGGGAAGCCCAAGGGTTTTTTTTTTTTTTTTTTAAGTTTACTTAATACCTTTTTAAACTCACTTTAGAGATATTGGAAGTGGGACAGGTTTTACCTGGTAATTCAAGTCCAAAATTTACTTTTCTGCTTCTTCTCAAAAAGTCCATAACATACTTAAGAAAATAAACAAAGAAACAAATAAGTAGCAGTTGACCAAGTTACAATATACCATTGTAAGAATTTAAGGACTTTCTGATATAATGAAGTAGGTAATACAGTAAAAGAGAATGATTTTCAAAGAGCAAGTACTTTATTAATTTTATGTCTTACATAATGCAGTTTTTCTCTGGTACCTAATCTACATGATACAATGAAAAAATTAAATTTACATTTCCTACTCATCTAACAGAGTTAAAACACATGTTTGTTCAGATGGTATGTCAGTTCCTCATCATTTGGAACCACCTCACCTTCCAACCTTCCACAAGGATGAGTCCCTAGGAGCCCAATGATACTGTCTCTCCTGACTGATTTGACATTTTGGAAACTTGACTGCGCCTGGCTCAATCAAATCCTGTCTTCCAGGATTTTAGAATTGGGATTGATAACTGTTCTTTTAGCTTAGTTCCAGACTTTGGAAACCATTTTTTTTTTTTAAGTCACTTAGTCATGTCCAACTCTTTGTGACCCCCTGGACTATAGCCCTCTAGGCTCCTCTGTCTTTGGAATCTTCCAGGCAAGAATACTGGAGTGGGTTGCCATTCCTTTCTCTAAGGGATCTTTCTGACCCGGGGATTGAACCCAGGTCTCCTGAACTACAAGCAGATTCTTAACCAACTGAGCTACCATAGAAACCCCTGGAAATCAGTGGAGACTCATAACTGTATAGTGATCATCTTTCTAGCTTTTTGAAGGCTGGAATCAGCAGTCTGGCACAGGAAAAGCTACAAGAACACAGGAAGAAGCAGAGATGGAAAACAGACAGTATTTCAGTCTCTGCTAAAGTGCAAGACACTTTCTTGCTATTAGATAGCACAAAATAATCTAGCAGCCATTTAATAATTATATTTTCGGTTTATGCTAACTCAATTTGGCTTACTTGTTAATAAAGAGCCCTAACTATGTCTGAGATACCTTAGTAATACTGTTAAAATCATTCATACAAAATTCCAAAATAAATGAAAGAACTTTCAAAATTACCAACATGAAATAAGTTGGCTCTAAAAGCCTGATCTCTACTTATAATAAAAGTATGCTTATAAAACATAAATCGTAGGGATATAATTTACAGCACAGTGACTATAGTTAAAAATATTGTATTGTGTATTTCAAAGTTGTTGAGATAGGAAATCTTGAGAAGTTTCTATCACAAGGCAAAAAAGAAAAAATGAGTAACTATGTATGGTGACAGATGTTAACTGCAATTATCATGTTGACCATTTTCCAGTACACACAGATATCAAATCATTATATTGTACACCTGAGACAAATCTTAAATGTCCATTTTACTTCAATTATTTTAAAAACCTATATTCATGAGCATATAATACAAATCAATCTCTGTCAAATGCAAATATGTTTATATTATCTGAGTAACAATTAAAATAAAATTTTAAAGTCTTTTTGGTATTTTATCTCACCAGACATTTTTAATAGCCTTATTCACTTTAAACACAATTCAATTCAAATTTAATTTTAATTATGTTAAAAAGGAGATGTAAATAGTACAAGTTGCCTTTTAATATCTTCTAGCATAAAGGACTTTTTACTCTTGCTCTTTGGTAAACATAAGTGTTTCACTGCCTACTTTTTAAAGCAGCGTTTGAATTAGCTTACCTACCCTTTACATCACATCTTGTGTTTTAAGAGCTCTGTGAAGCAATGAAAAGAGTATAATGGAGCCATAGATCAAGGCACCTCATTCATTAACTTTTAAAATATCACCTCATTTATTTAGGCTTCCTCTGGAGTTTCTCTTTTGATAAGTAGGAACTTTATTAAACATCCATTTAAGTGAAATGAGAAAGAATGATATACTTTGCTCCAATACATATAAACACTATATTCTAACATCTAAATTTACTTTTAGCCAGGAACATTACAGTGTAATCACTACATCTGTTTTTTGTATATATAAGGAGTAAAAGTAATACTACTGGCTTTTAAATTTACAGCACACCAAATAGCTAATATAGATTTGGGCCATGTGGGAAAACTTTGATGAGATTACACAGTCTAGGGGAACAAAAACGGTGAAATGATGGCATTAATGATCAGCCAAAATACTTAAAGGTGAAAGCATGCTTCAAGAAGTCTGTAGGAGGAGAACCCAGTTACTAAATGTAATTCACTAAAAGCAACAGCACGTATTGTCCTGTTGTTGTTGTTCAGTCGCTCAGTAGTGTCCAACTCTTTGCAACCCCATAGACTGCAGCACACCAAGTTTCCTTGTCCTTCACCATCTCCCAGAGCTTGCTCAAACTCATGTCTACTGAAACGGTGATGCCATCCAACTATCTCATCCTCTGCCGTCCCCTCCTCCTCTGCCATCTATCTTTCCCAGCATCAGGATCTTTTCCAATGAATCAGTTTTTCTCATCAGGTGGCCAAAGTATTGGAGCTTTAACTTCAGCATAAGCATCGGTACTTCTGATGGATATTCAGACATAATTTCCTTTAGGATAGACTGGTTTGATCCCCTTGCAGTCCAACGGGCTCTCAAGTCTTCTCCAACACCACAGTTCAAAAGCATCAATTCTTCAGCTCTCAGCCTTCTTTACGGTTCAACTCTCACACCCATACATGTTCAGTTCAGTTCACTTCAGCCGCTCAGTCGTGTCCAACTCTTTGCTACCTCATCAACCGCAGCACGCCAGGCCTCCCTGTCCATCACCAACTCATGGAGTTCACTCAGACTCATGTCCATCGAGTCAGTGATGCCATCCAGCCATCTCATCCTCTGTCGCCCCCTTCTCCTCCTGCTTCCAATCCCTCCCAGCATCAGAGTCTTTTCCAATGAGTCAACTCTTCGCATGAGGTGGCCAAAGTACTGGAGTTTCAGCTTCAGCATCATTCCCTCCAAAGAAATCCTAGGGCTGATCTCCTTCAGAATGGACTGGTTGGATCTCCTTGCAGGCCAAGAGACTCTCAAGAGTCTTCTCCAACACCACAGTTCAAAGGCATCAATTCTTTGGCGCTCAGATTTCTTTATAATCCAACTCTCACATCCATACGTGACTACTGGAAAAATCATAGCCTTGACTAGACAGACCTTTTTTGACAAAGTAATGTCTCTGCTTTTTAATATATATGACTACTAGAAAAACCATAGCTTTGACTATGTGGACCTTTGTCAGCAAAGTAACGTCTCTATTTTTTAATACACTGCCTAGGTTTGTCATAGCTTTTCTTCCAAGGAGCAAGTGTCTTTTAATTTCATGGCTGCAGTCACCATCTGCAGTGATTTTGGAGCCCAAGAAAATACTGTTTCATTGTTTCCATTATTTCCCCATCTATATGGGGAATTACATATATAATTACAATATGTAATTGTCCTGTAATTGTTATCAGTTTGAGGCTTTGACCAAAAGTCAGTATGTGACACCCTCCAAAGTAAAGAATAATTGTCATAGCAGGCAATGCACTGTCTTTTAAAGGCACAGTATGGAATAGATGGGCTCCAGAGGTGGCACAGTGGTAAAGAATCTGCCTACCAATACAGGAGATGCAGGAGACAAGAGCCGTGGGTTTGATCCCTGGGTTGGCAAAAACTTCTGGAGTAGGAAAGGCAACCCACCCCAGTTTCTTGCCTGGAAAATTTTATGGATAGGAACCTGGCAGGTTACAGTCCGTGGTGTCAAAAAGAGACAGACAGTATTGAGTGCGCACATACACACACATACATAGAAAAAGATATTTTTTAAGACTATACATTTGCAAGAGCAAACCTAAACTTCAGAAGATGCCTACATTTAAATTACGTGAATTTTCCTTTGCAACTTATGAAAAATCATGGAAGAAAATCTCATGTTTATTTTTGACAATTAAATTGTCCCACATGGTAACTTTTTTCAAAGAGCAAAAATTCTCTGGAGTCAACTAAAATATACTTTTCAGTATTATAAGGTGAGAAATGGCATTTGAGATACCCAATTGTTGTGTTACTGCTTACATTACTATATTTCAGAAATGAAATAAGGACAATTATGGCTGGATTCTGAAAGGAGTTTAGTTAGAATTAGTAGCTGTCAAAGTAGTACTAATGCTATAAAAACAGATTATACTTTGTCCAGATGAATTTCAGCAGATAATTCTACACCTATATGAAAGTCTATATTACATATAGAATTATATATGTGACATACATAAGTATATATAGTATATATAAAACTATTCACTGAGATAAGTGGTAGCAAAAGAAAGTACCCAGCATTGGATAATATAGTTCCTTCACACAACAAATACTCTGTTTCAGGAATAAAAATGATACATATTATAAACTACAAAACTTACATATAAAGATACACAATCTACGTACTAATGCGCAGAAAGTGCCAGGATACAGTATACCATTTCTTTTAAATAAATAAAAATGTTCCTAGTCTGCTACCTCTATGAAAAGAGAAAAGGGACAAAACAAGATACATATCATATTTGATGATACTTGTATTACAAAATGTTGGAAGTCTACGAAATAAAGATGATGCTAGAAGGAATTTTCAGTTTGTTTCTTCACATAGTTTTGACCTTGAACAATTTAATTTACATTAAAAAGATAGATTTTTATTAAAATTCACTAACAAAAAAGTGAACACTCATGCTGATATTTTGGATTTTATTCTACATACTCATAGGAGAGAATGTAAAAAGCCCCAGTCCAAAACAATGAAGACAATAAATATTTAAAATTTTAAACCATTTTAAATAGTTTTAATAACTTTCATACAATAAGAAAATACTATGAAATCTTATTTAAAAGATACTGGAATAGAAACATGTATGACCTTAAAATGGATATGTGTGTTAATCGCTCATTCCAACTCTTTGCAACCCCATGGACTATAACCCGCCAAGGCTCCCCTGTCTATGGAATTCTCCAGACAAGAATACTGGAGTGGGTTACCAGTTCTTTCTCCAGGGGTTCATCCCGACTCAGGGATCAAACACAGGTCTCCTGATTTGCAGGCAGATTCTTTACCATCTGAGCCACCACAGAAACCTCCCCCCAAAAGGAATGCTTATGATAAATTTTTAATTTTATAAAGAGGCAGGTTAAAAACAAACATAACAAATTACCTACTTTGTGTAAAATAAGGTACATACAAAGCAATAAATGAATACAAATTTGTTTATTAAAATCTCATCAGTGGTTTCTTGTGAGATGTGGCAATAGATGGAGTTTTATGTGCATTTTGCTCAGTGACCCTGGTTCTGCTCACCACATCCCTGGTGGGTGTTCTAACTACTGAACATGACCCTGAGCGTTTCTCTTCCTCCAGGGACCAGAATGTTCCCTCACTTTCTTGCCTGCTCTGGTTGAACTATGGAAAAAGAATCAGGCTATAAGCAGTGGCACCCCACTCCAGTACTCTTGCCTAGAAAATCCCATGGATGGAGGAGCCTGGTAGGCTGCAGTCCATGGGGTCGCTAAAAGTCGGACACGACTGAGAGACTTCGACTTCACTTTCACTTTTCACTTTCATGCATTGGAGAAGGAAGTGGCAACCCACTCCAGTGTTCTTGCCTGGAGAATCCCAGGGACGGGGGAGCCTGGTGGGCTGCCGTCTATGGGGTCGCACAGAGTCGGACCCGACTGAAGCGACTCAGCAGCAGCAGCAGCATAGGGGCTAGAGGGTGAACTTCAGGAAGCAGATGAGAGGTCCTTTCAAGGTTCAGAGGAAAACCTCTGGATTATTCCTCCAGAATGTACTTCCATTGCAAAAATGATGGTCACCCTGGGCATTTATTCCCAAGCTCGAGTTTGGAAAATCAGCGATGAAAGATGGATCAACTTGAATTGGTAGTGAATGCGGACAGAATATTGGTGATGGATGAAACAGGAGGGTGAGCAGGACTGACCACGGAGATTTCTGGTCTGTTTCTTTTCTCATCCTGGGCAGCCCAATCACCATCATTGTCCTGACATAAGATGAGACTTCAGAACCATGTATAAATTAGGCATTTGGAAAAAGGATTTCATAGCAGGAGAGACATCAGTAGCCATATCAGCGGTGGCCAACGGGGAACGCGGGGCCATATCAGCGGGGGCGTGGGGGAGGGTGGTGGCGCGGTACAAAAGCTTTCGGCTTTGAGTTCTCCCAATAAAAACGGTTTTAGTCCAGCAACCACTTGACCTCCAGTTTTCTTCCAAAGCTAACTCCAACTGTGACTCAGGAGTTAGGAAAGTCAAATAAATTAAGTAGTCATCAGGCTAATGTTTCTGACCAGAGGTCAATTAGGGAGAATTCGAGGCTAAACAATATTATGGTGGAGAATGTCCTACAAGTTCCAAAGGTAGCCTACTAAGGACTCTTTAATAAGTACTAGACTTTCAAAAAAAATGTAATGGCATTTCCTTGAAGATTAATCACTTTTAATCTGAAAAGCTTCCAAATATTTGTTCACATTGCAGGGAAAAGTCAAATGTAAGATTCATTCAGATACTCTGAATAACTGTTTAATGAGCTTGACTACAAAAAGATGAAACTGAAGTTTTCCTTAGTTACAAACTGTCTCTGAGACAAACTCTTTAATGGAGCTGAAATAAAATAAATATGATGTCACTTCAGTCGTGTCCACCTCTCTGAGACCCTGTGGACTGTAGCTCACCAGGCTCCTCTGTCCCTGGGATTTTCCCAGGTAAAAATACTGGAGTGGGTTGCCATGTCCTCCTCCAGGGTATCTTCCCAATCCAGGGATCAAAAACACATCTCTTAAGTCTCCTGCTTTGACAGGCAGCTTCTTTACCTCTAGTGCCACCTGGGAAGCCTAAGGTAAATAAAGGAGAGCATTTATTTGGTATGTAAAGATCAGAATATTGCCAGGAGAAATATCAATAACCACAGATATGCAGATGACACCACCCTTATGGCAGAAAGCAAGGAAGAACTAAAAAGCCACTTGATGAAGGTGAAAGAGGAGAGTGAAAAATTTGGCTTACAGCTTAACATTCACAAAACAAAGATCATGGCATTTGGTCCCATTACTTCATGGCAAATAGATGGCAGTGGCAGACTTTATTTTAGGGGGTTCCGAAATCACTGTGGATGGTGAGTGCAGCCATAAAATTAAAAGACGCTTACTCCTTGGAAGAAAAGTTATGACTAACCTAGACAGCATATTAAAAAGCAGAGACATTACTTTGCAAACAAAGGTCTATCTAGTCAAGGTTATGGTTTTTCCAGTAGTCATATATGCATGTGAGAGTTGGACTATAAAGAAAGCTGAGTGCTGAAGAATTGATGCTTTTGAACTGTGGTGTTGGAGAAGACTCTTGAGAGTCCCTTGGACTAAAAGGAGATTCAACCAGTCCATCCTAGGGGAAATCAGTCCTGAATATTCATTGGAAGGATTGATGTTGAAGTTGAAGCTCCAATACTTTGGCCACCTGATGCGAAGAGCTGACTCATTTGAAAAGGCCCTATGCTGGGAAAGATTGAGGGTGGGAGGAGAAGGGTACTACAGAGGATGAGATGGTTGGATGGCATCACCGATCTGATGGGCATGAGTTTGAGTAAACTCCAGGAGCTGATGGTGGACAGGGAGGCCTGGCATGCTGCAGTCCGTGGGGTTGCAAAGAGTTGGATACAACTGAGTGACTGAACTGAACTGAAAGATTAGAATGCAGTTGGCATCATGACATTGTTCTCAGACTCATGCATATCAGAATTACCTAAACAGCTTGTTAAAAAATAAAACACAGATGACTGAGTCCCACCCCCAGATCTTCTGTTTCAGCAAATTTGAGGTGAGTCTCAAAATTCACTTTTCCATAAGTTTCCAGGTGATGATGCCCTCGGGACCACATGTTGAGAACCATTGCTTTGCAATGGGACTATCCTGTGGTCTACATAGATATGACCTTAGATAATTTTACATCCCTGTTAATTTTGATGTCTTTATTTTGTTATCTCCTAAAGCTGTATTTTCCACAGTTTATTGTGATCCGCATAGTCAACAAAGCAGAAATAGATGTTTTTCTGAAACTCTCTTGCTTTTTCGATGATCCAATGGATGTTGGCAATTTGATCTCTGGTTCCTATGCATTTTCTAAAACCAGCTTGAACATCTGGACGTTCATAGTTCACATACCGTTGAAGCCTGACTGGGAGAATTTTGAGCATTACTTTACTAGTGTGTGAGATGAGTGCAATTGTGAGTAGTTTGAGCATTCTTTGGCATTGCCTTTCTGTGGGATTGGAATGAAAACTGACCTTTTCCAGTCCTGTGGCCACTGCTGAGTTTTCCAAATTTGCTGACATATTGAGTGCAGCACTTTCACAGCATCATCTTTTTGGATTTGAAATAGCTCAACTGAAATTCCGTCACCTTCACTAGCTTTGTTCGAAGTGATGCTTCCTAAGGCCCACTTGACTTCACATTCCAGAATGTCTGCTCTAGGTGAGTGTGAGTGATTACACCATCATGATTATCTGGGTCATGAAGATCTTTTTTGTACAGGTCTTCTGTGTATTCTTGCCACCTCTTCTTACTCTTTTGTGCTTCTGTTAGGTCCATACCATTTCTGTCGTTTATTGAGCCCATCTTTGCATGAAATGTTCCCTTGGTATTTCTAATTTTCTTGAAGAAGTCTCTAGTCTTTCCCATTATATTGTCTCCCTCTATTTCTTTGCCTTGCTCTCCAAGGAAGGCTTTCTTATTTCTCCTTGCTATTATTTGGAACTCTGCATTCAAATGGTTATATCTTTCCTTTTCTCCATTGCATTTCGTATCTCATCTTTTCACAGATATTTCTAAGGCTTCCTCAGACAGCCTATTTGCTTGTTTGCATTTCTTTTTCTTGGGGATTGTCTTGATCCCTTTCTCCTGTACAATGTCACAGACCTCCATCCATAATTCATCCGGCACTCTATCTATCAGATCTAGGCCCTTAAATCTATTTCTCACTTCCACTGTATAGTCATAAGGGATGTGATTTAGGTCATACCTGAATGGTCTAGTAGTTTTCCCCACTTTCTTCAATTTGTCTGAATTTGGCAATAAGAAGTTCATGATCTGAGCCACACTCAGCTCCCAGTCTTGTTTTTGCTGATTCTATAGAGCTTCTCCATCTTTGGCTGCAAATAATACAATCAATCTGATTTTGGTGTTGACCATCTGTTGATGTCCATGTGTAGAGTCTTCTGCTGTGTTGTTGGAAGAGGGTATTTGCTATGACCAGTGCATTCTCTTGGCAAAACTCTCTTAGCCTTTGCCCTGCTTCATTCTGTACTACAAGGCCAAATTTGCCAAATTTTATTCCAGGTGTTTCTCGACTTCCTACTTTTGCATTCCAGTCCCCTATAATGAAAAGGACATCTTTGTGGCGATGTCTTGAGACATCCTTGTATGCAGGGATACAAGGATATACTCCTTGAGAAACCTGTATGTGTCAGGAAGCAGCAGTTAGAACTGGACATGGAACAACAGACTGGTTCCAAATAGGAAAAGGAGTACATCAAGGCTGTGTATTATCACCCTACTTATTTAACTTATATGCAGAGTACATCATGAGAAATGCTGGGCTGGAGGAAGCACAAGCTGGAATCAAGATTGCCAGGAGAAATATCAATAACCTCAGATATGCAGATGACACCACCCTTATGGCAGAAAGTGAAGAGAAACTAAAGAAAGAGCCTCTTGATGAAAGTGAAAGAGGAGAGTGAAAAAGTTGGCTTAAAGCTCAACATTCAGTAAACTAAGATCATGGCATCCGGTCCCATCGCTTCATGGCAAATAGATGGGAAAACAGTGGAAGCAGTGGCTGACATTATTTTTCTGGGCTCTAAAATCACTGCAGATGGTGATTGAAGCCGTGAAATTGAAAGACACTTACTCCTTGGAAGGAAAGTTATGACCAACCTAGACAGCATTTTAAAAAGCAGAGACATCACTTGCCAACAAAGTTCCATCTAGTCAAGGCTATGGTTTGTCCAGTAGTCATTATGGATGTGAGAGTTGGACTATACAGAAAGTTGAGTGAAGAAGAATTGATTCTTTTGAACTGTGGTGTTGGATAAGACTCTTGAGAGTCCCTTGAACTGTGAGGAGATGCAACCAGTCCATCCTAAAGGAGATCAGTCTTGGGTGTTCATTGGAAGGACTGATGTTGAAGCTGAAACTCCAATACTTTGGCCACCTGATGGGAAGAGCTGATTCATTTGAAAGACTGATGCTGGGAAAGATTGTGGGCAGGAGGAGAAGGAGATGACAGAGGATAGATGATTGGATGGCATCACAGACTCAATGGACATGGGTTTGTTCAGACAGGTTGTTGGTGATGGACAGGGAGGCTTGGCATGCTGCGGTTCATGGGGTCACAGAGTCAGACAAGACTGAGTGACTGAACTGAAAGCTATATTAATACTTCCATTTTTTAATACTAATCACCAGGTTACAATCATTTTTTTCTTTATCTTTTCAGTTTATATTTACACTAGAATTTATATTTGCACTTCGAATTGTGTGAGCACTAAACTATCATATAGTGTATATTTTAGAAGGATTTCTCAAACTTGGTCATTAGATGATTCCTAGAGTTCCATGAATCTCTAAATTTTAAAAACACAGGTTTAAGTCATAATCCTATACTATGATATAATGAATGCAAATTAATGCACCTAACAAGGAAAATTCTTATGAACATCTTCCATCATATGTCTGGAGCTTATTGCTTTAGCAAGTTGAACCAGTAGAAAGTAGCATGTAAGAGTATGCTTTCCATGTTTTAAGTTTCACACAGTGACACTTAATTTCTCTTAGGACGTTCTGGGAGAAGTAAATAAAGCTGCAGATGGCCTGACCAAATGGCTCTAGCTGCCCTGCCTTGCCCTGCCTTGCTTGGACCATTGGGGGGCAGAGGAAGTTGGTCATGAAGAGTCTTACTGATCGAGGTAAATGTGTTCCAGAATTACCTAATAAGGGTGTTATATATGAGCACTGCAGAAGTACAACTAACGTATTATCACACCTGAGGGAGGACCTTTTTTCAGAATCCTTTCAGATTTTACACCCTTCCCCATTCTGTGCTTAAAAAGGAGGGATAACTTCCTGATCCCATGGCTGCACCTCTTTACCCATCAACCAAGTACAGTAAGACTGAGTATTGCCAAGGCTGTCCTTTATTCCTCAGATATGTTAAGAAAGAAAAGTGTCAAAATATTAACCTAGTTACTGACATTCAATAATTTTTTCCAGATGGTTCAGTGAGAAGTGTGCCCTCAAATAATTTTAAACTCTACTGTAAACAACACGGTTTAGAAATTGAAAATTATTGAAGGGTTATGTATATTTTATATGTAAATACCACAAAGAACACATACATATTTCAGGGAAATGTAAAGTTTGCAAATAAAATTTACCTAATTCAAAGAGATAATTTTTCTGTAATGATTTGGGAGGATCTCCAGGGCCTCAATCTAATACATATCAAGTACTAAATACATGACAAAAATCAATCACAAAAGCTTTAGGTCTCAGCTAACTTATCCTGCTCAACAGAATAAGTTATGCAGATACCATATCCCTATTTTACAGATGGAATTAAAAAGATATGAGATAAAGTGAAGTTATGTAACTTGCCCAAGTTCAAACAACCTATAGGTAGCAGAGCTGGGATCCAGATCTAAGCGTTAAGTAAGTTCCAGTCATTTCTAACAAACAAACAGAGGCAATTAATGAGAATGTGCTGATTAAAAGCATTTCCACAAAGAGCATTTAAGATGCCAGGGATGGTTGCTTAAATTATGGTCTACAGTGAAGTATGATGCAGACACTAAAAATTGCATGGTGCGTCTGTGTTTATGGTTGGAAAGATATTCATGAACTGACAACAACAACAACAACAAAAAAAAAAGGTTAAGAACCACTGTTTAGAAGGGGATTCTGTTTTAACAAAGGCATATAATAGTTATATTGGGCTTCCCAGGTGGCTCAGTGGTAAAGAATCTGCCAGCGGATGCAGGAGCCACAGGAGACACAGGTTCAATCCCTGGGTCAGGAAGACCCCCTGGAGGAGGGCGTGGAAACACACTCCAGTATTCTTGCCTCGAGAATCCCATGGACAGAGCAGCCTGACAGACTATAATGCATGGCCCTGCAAAGAGGCAGCACGACTGAGTGACTGAGCAGGCATGCTGATGTTTTGTTAATGGTGGACACATCCAGAGAACAGTATTTCGCTAAATTCTTGTTTTCTGTCCTAACTTTTCAGAATTTTGGTAACAGCTATATGAACTAATTTATAATTTGAATATAAGTATTATTTTTTAAAACAGATAAGGTGCTCTAGTCATAGGTATAGAGTAATAATAATGGTTAACATTTATTGACCATTATATGCTGGGCAATGATCTTACAGTGTTCATAGTGAATCTCATTTAATCTTCATTTATAAAAATAAAAAAAGTTAAGATAAATCTTGTTATCTAACAGATGAAACAGTTTCTGTAATCTCTCTCAAATGCTATCTGACTGAATCTTGAGTAAATACTTCTAAGTACCACATACAAGGATCTCCACCCTTCTGGAAATAAGGTCCAGCAAATACCACTATTCCTTGCAGTATTTCTCCATATGACCCTTGGTTTTATCATTCTACATAGCAGGCAAAACATTGGAATTTTAGAGTTTAATTCATTTAAACATCAAGACACCATACATGTGCATATTGAAACTAAGCTGCATTTATATTCAAAATCTTCATGATGGGTAAGAGTTAACCAAAAGGGAAAAAAAAATGGGTTGACAAAATAGATCAAACCCAGAGGACAAAAATGGAAAACAGTTACCAAGCACTTTGAAAACACTTTGGCTGTGTTCTTAGCATTCAAACAATGAATGTGCTGACTAGGAGTGGTTGGTATTTACTTTGTTCAGCTCCTAGAAATGTGAGAAATATACCCAATCCCAGGTTCTCTGATTTCCTTCCTTGGTCCCTTGTAGTATTTTATGTAACAGAAATAAATAAATCTCCATTTGTATAAGGGGTTTATCAATTCAGATGATTCATTAACAGATTGACACTTGAAATCTCTCCCTTGTTCTGAATTTTCTCTCTTCTTTCACCCATTAAGTGTCTGTGGGAGGTGTTACTGTCATTGTAGGATAATTATGCAATACTTGAACACATTCTAGCACTTTAGCAGTAAAACACTGAAACTCTTCTTCCTACTTACCTACAATAACAAACCAATTCTAAAAGAAATATACAACTCCAAAGCTATGTGTTTGTTTTTTAATTTTTTTTCCTCTGTTACGATTCAGCTGACTTCACTGGGTTTATCCCCCTCCTTCCCTTTCACATCCCTGAGGCTGAGGGTGAGTAGGGAATAGAGGGCAGAGACACTAGAATGACCAGCACTATTCACAGTAGGTATATGATGGACAGTCTCATTCAAAAAGCATTCCAGCTTTCCCCCAACTTTTCACTGAATTTCTCATTTAAATATGTAAAATGCAGAAATAATATCCTATGTATTTAGTATCACTCTAGGTAATAGCCCTCAAAGTATAAATTCTGCATAATATTTCTCAAGGACTGTTTTAAAAATGTATATCAGCACTGCAGATGCTGGGGAGGTGCTTAGTAAAGCTGGCTTTGGTGGGATACAATTGTTTCAAACACTTGCCTCTTACTTCATTCTTTAATGAACATCTCTGGAATAAGTAATTACTGTGGGAACACAAGTTTAGAGCCATTCTCAAAGAGCAAAATTGGCAGAGGTTGGTTTTATAAAGTTCACAAAATGAATGGTGCCTTATTGCCATAAACAAAGGGATTTTTAACAACCAGCTTTAAAATACCCAGCGAATTACTGATAAGTGAATCAGTGAATAAAGATAAGTCTTTAATTGACAAGAAAATGAAGGATTAGGCTAATAGCGTATTACAGCAATATGCCTTGAATTCAAATTTAGGCCTTCTTCCCTATTTGGATTAAGTAATTATAACAGCTTTTTTTTTTTTTAACAGAAAGACTATTTCTTCTGCATCATTTCTGCTTAACATCTTCTAAAATGCATGTACTGATATTAACTTTTACCATGAATCCTTCAAGTGGCTTATCATATCCTCTTGACTGTGTATTTGAAGTGACATATGATTATTTTTTAATTTGAAACCTGAAATTTCTTTATAAAATATATTTGTCTAGTAAATACAATGGAGTAAAAATAGTTGTGATTTTAACTAAAATTAAATTGTATGGTTCTTTAAACCTTTAATGGCAAGATTAAAATATTTAACAAGAAAGATTGTAAGGCAAGATAAGAAAAATCTAGGTACCAACACCAAAATTATGAATAAATAAAATGAATTTCCAGAGAACCAATGGAACACCACATTCAACTTCAGAAGTGAGCATATATTTTTTTTTCTTAGAGAATAATCCAATTTAACTAATCCATAAACTCTGATTATGATTTGAGAGTTGACGATTCTTATTTAGGTAGTACTATTTCTTATTACCAGAGAAAAACAATAACATTTTTCAAAGCCTTGAGTTTTCATATGCATTTTCTATCTCTTGGTCTGTCAAAGATCTGAAATATCTTCCAACAAAATTCTCATTTGAAAATATATGTCTCTGATAAAGAGCTAAGATGTCCCCAGGAAACAGATGGAGTGATGGATGCTTTTCTTAAAGAGGAAAGACTCCAAAATACAAAACCCCAAAGGAACAGTCCATAAGTTTAAACAGCGTGGGGAATTTCCAGTGACAGGTGGGCAACTGGATGTTGTGAGGCTAATGGGGAACTTGATGTTATATAGCAGCCTGGATGGCCTACGCGGGGAATCTGGGGGGAAATGGATACATGTATATGTATGGCTGAGTCCTTTCACTCTTCACCTGAAACTATGACAACATTGTTAATTGGCTATACTCCAATATAAAATAAAAAGTTAAAAAATGACACTGAGAGACATTAATAGCAAGTCTTGATTTACTCTATTTGCTTTTGAAAGGTAACAGATGATAAAAACAAAATATCTCAAAGACTTTGCTTTTACAACCTGGAGTAAAATACACCATTTTGATAATGAATTCTGGATCGTAGGAACCTAAAATCATTATGATCCAGACTACCTTACAGCAAACCATATTTCTATATTTTAATTCATGAATGCTTCTAATACATCTGAATGGAAAATAAGTAATCTGTAAATCTGGGTAATTTTAATACTCAAGTATGTTATTAAGTACTCTCTACTTACTTTTATCCCCATGTTGAATAAATTAATTAAATACATTAGAATATTATTTAAATTCTGTACATCCAACGTCACAGGGGGAGGGGTTCCCCCCAACATCACCAAGCAGTTCTCAGGACACTAGCTGAGCATCCTACAATTCAGCTCAATACCCAGAGGTAGCTTTGAGTCCCACAGGACTCAGACCCACAAGACCACTTTCCATTTCAAATACCAGTCACAAACCCAGGAAATTATATGTTCTTCAGACCTACTGACTAGTTGTTACCTACACTTCTGAGAGTCTGACTATAGAGTAGAGGTTTCCACAACCCCCTCCTTGGGTTTGATTAATTTTTTTAAAGTTGCTCGCAGAACTCAAGAAACCAGTTTATACATGAGATTAGCATTTTATTGCAAAGGACATGAATCAATAGTTGAAAAGATATGTAGGGGAAGTATGTGGAAGGAGTACAGAACTTCCATGATCTCTCCAGGCACTCCCCCCAGATCTCCAAGTAGTCACCAAGCCAGAAGCTCTTCAAACTCTGTCCTTTTGAGTTTTTATGGAGGCTTCATTTCATAAGCCCAGTTGAGTAAATCCTTGGCCATTGGTAATGGATTCAATCTCCAGGGGCCCTTTCCTCCCTAGAAACTCAAGGGGTGGGATTTAAAGCTGAAACCCCCTTTTCATGACTGGTTCCCCTGAACACTAGCTCCTACCCTCAGTCCCTCAGTCGCTCAGTTGTGTTTAACTCTTTGTGACTCTTCATAACTATAGCCCGTCAGCCTCCTCTGTCCATGGGATTCCCCAGGCAAGAATACTGGAGTGGGTTGTCATTTCCTTCTCCAGAGGATTTCCCCACCCAGGGATCAAACCCATGTCTCTTGTGTCTTCTGCATGAGAGGTCAGGATTTTACCGCTGCATACTTTCCAAAGGTCACTTCATTAATATAAACACAGCTGTGGTGGAAAGGTGCTTAGTACAAATAACAAGACACTTTTTTCCATCTCATGACTCTGAGGGTTTTCAGGAACTAGGACAAGAGCCCAAATACTATGACAGAAGATGCTGTTACTGCTACTATCTTTCAGGAAATTCCAAAGGTTTAGGGAGCTGGGAGCCAGGGACTGTTGACTAAGATTATATGAATAACCAAATATATATTTCCAATAAAGCTTTCCTCGTGGCTCAGATGGTAAAGAATCCACCTGTAATGCAGGAGACCTGGGTTCAGTCCCTGGGTTGGGAAGATCCCCTGGGGTATTGGCATGGCAACCCACTTCAGTATTCTTGTCTGGGGAATCCCATAGGCAGAGGAGCCTGGTGGGCTAAAATCCTTGGGGTGGCAAAGAGTCGTACATGACTGAGTGACTAAGCACAGCACAGCATATATATTTCCAATAAGTCACAATATCATAGAAATAGACCTGTTATTATTTTTTAGAATTATTTTGTCTTTGTTGTCTGAATACTAAATGTTTACTTCTCTTAAAAATCCAGTCTTCTAAATTTTGAGTACTACTTTTTTCAGCTTTGCTGAGATATAATTGACATAAAACATTGTGCAACTTTAAGGCAAACAATGTGATAAATTGATATAGGTACATATTACAAAATTATTACAACAATAATGCTAGTTAATGCATATATCATCTCACATAGGTTACTACTTTTTTTTTCACTTTTCAAAAGTTCAAGCTAAGATTTACTCTCTTAACAGTCTTCAAGTATGCACTGCACTGTTGCTAACTATGATCACCATGCTGTATATTAGATCCCCAGAACCTATTCATCTTATCACTGGAAGCTTGTACCCTTTGATCAGCTTCACCAAGTTCTCTGGCACCCATGCCCTTGGCAACATTTACTCTGTTTCTATTAGCTTTTTTTTTTTTTTTTGCTAAATTCCAGATTAAAGTGAGATCATATAGTATTTGTCTTTGTCTGATTTACTGCAATAAGTATCATGCCTTCAAGTCCATCTATGTTTATGTAAATGGAAGAATTTCCTTCTTTTCTATGGTTGAATAATATTATATATCACGTTTTCTCAATCCATTCATCTGTCAATGAACACTGAGCTTGTTTCCATGTCTTGGGTATCGTAAATCATGTTGCAATGAACATGTTTCTTCAAGAGAGGAGTTAAGAGAGCTATAATCTCACTACAGAGCTATTATTCTGCACTACAATTCCAGGAGGCAGGAATCCATTCTCATTTTACGCACAAGAAAATTGAGGTCTCAAGAAACTCAGTTAACTTCCCAGAGTTGCACAACTGGCAGTAGGTACAGTCTTGGTTCATCCACCAAGAGCCAGGCACTTTCCTTGCTATGACCACATACTAATTTATTTTCTTGAAGAATGAAAGTAATATTCATCTACACAGATTTCACAGTATCACTAAGAATTCAAGAGCCAAAGCTGAACATCTGGGTATGATGGTCTGCCATGGTGTCTGGAGTGCTCTTGACACTGTTGCCAGCCTAACAGAAAGGCTTTCAAGGCAAGAAGGCGACAGAAAAGAGGCAGTGCTACTGACAGATGAGTACCATAATCTTGAGCTATTTTTCCACTTTCAAAGACTGAAAGCAAATAAGAGATATGAAAACATCTAAATATAAACCAATAGTTGAGAAAGTCTAAAACTGTTCTAATAACAATGGGGAAATATTCTTTAAAACATTCGTTTACCTTAGAGATATGTAATACCTTTATTGTTTATATAGTCAGATGGTATCCTCGTTACACTGACTAGTAAAAGCTAATATTTATGTCATCTTCCTTATACAATTTTACATATCATATTTATTGTAGGGTCTGTTATTCATTGTAACAGAATTGAATATGCAGTCTAAAATGGGCATATGATTTTCTATTGCATTACAATTGACCATTTTTTATTTAAAATAATTTGAAAAGTAAAGTAAGATTTCATACTATGCAAATTATATGTAATAATTTAGAAAAATTGTGTAACATTACCTAATTATCAGCAAATAAGCAATAAAATATTCTAAAGCCTAGCCAATATTGCAGAGTGGCTTTATCTCAACATACTATGCAATACTGAAGTAATCAGTTGGCCTCTTTTATTTGCAATTCCAAATACTTAAGTAGGAAATAAAATCATAAAGTATATTTCAGTATAAATAACTTGTTTTAATAAATTTCACAACTTCCACAAATAAAGATATAAATATTTGAGGGGAAAAGGCAAAATTTTACAATGTCCTAATGACAAACTATGTTCTAAAAATGGTAAAGACATTAAAGAAACTATTTTGAAAGTTGAGTAAAATGGCCTACATGTTACATCAAAATTATAGCCATTTTGGAAGAAAACAGGACCCAATTAGAGTATATTGAAATGAAATAAATGTGAATGAAAACAGTATAAATAGGATAATTTTATTAATAAATGATTCTAACCTGGTTTAAATTTAGCTTTTTAGCATCTTTCAAGTTGAAAAATGTCTGAGTCACTGAGAAAAAATTAATAAATGTTGAAATATTTTGTTTATCCTCAAATATTTAGCATTAAAAAATAGCAACCCACATTAGCCAGGTGCCTACTATGTGCTATGATGTTCTAGACAAACATAAGTGCATTCATTATATCATACATTCATTACATCATCACATGTTCATAGCATCCATAGGAAGTAAATAGTACTGTTTTCCCCAATTTAAAGACAGTGTAGCTGATGTTTAGGGACAGTTTAGGTCATTTGCCTTAGGTCACATAGCTAGTAAGTGGTCAGGGTGGCATTCTTACCCAGTCTTATGATGATTGGATACTAGCTTCCCTGGTAGCTCAGCCGGTAAAGAATCTGCCTGCAATGCAGAAGACCCAGTTCAATTCCTGGGTTGGGAAGATCTCCTGGAGAAGGGATAAGCTACCCACTCCTGTATTCTGGCCTGGAAAATTCCATGTACGGTATAGTCCATGGTTTGCAAAGAGTCGGACACAACTGAGAGACTGTCACTTTAACTTAATGTGTTAGAACACTTCCTGATAATTCCTAATCAAATCTTAGAAACTTTGAAAAAAAATCTAAATGTAACCAGTATTTATGAACTAGAAGAAAATATCATAGTATATTCTACAAAATAAATGACTGGGAAAGTACATATTAAAACATAGATAATGTTGATTCTTCCTTTTAGCCAGCTCTAAACCGAGCCTTAATCCTAACAAGAATCTCTCTTCATGAAGCTCAAATTCTGATAGGAAGGGATCATAAAAAACAAGCATGGCAACAGATGGAGATAAGCACAATGGAGAAATATAAAATGGTGAGAAATTCCAGGACTTAGAAAGTCTCAGAGTGGGAGGTTTCGCTACTGTGTTTCTACATACAGAGGTCAGGGATGGCCTCACTGGTGCATAGACAGCAGAGCAGAGACCTGAATAAAATAAAGGAGGAGAACCTTCCAGGCACTGAAATGGGAATTTACTTGGCCTGTTTGAGTAAAAGCAAGGGATCCCTGTATAGTTTCAAGTAGTCAGCGAGAGCTGAATGATAAGAGATAAGGTCAGGAATATTGTTCAGGGCAGGACACATGTAATCTCAAAAGACTCTCTGCACATTTGACTTTTACCCTGAGATGGGAATATTTGAACAGAACAGTATAAGCAGACTTCAATTTGTATAGTACCATTCCAGCAACTATTTGCAAATAGAGTTTATTTTCTAAAAGATAAAGAAAAAAGAAAAAAGACCAGCTAATAGGCTATTACAAAATGATAGGTAGGAAATAATAGCCATACACTTAGTCAGTCAGTTCAGTTGCTCAGTCGTGTCTGACTCTTCGACCCCATGGACTGTAGCATGCCAGGCTTCCCTGCCTGTCACCAACACCCAGCGCTTACTCAAACTCATGTCCATCAAGTTGGTGATGCCATCAAACCATCTCATCCTCTGTTCTCCCCTTCTCCTCCTGCCTTCAATCTTTCCCAGCATCAGGGTCTTTTCAGATAAGTCAGTTCTCATCAGGTTGCCAAAGTATTGGAGTTTCAGCTTCACACAGTTCAAAAGCATCAATACTTCAGTACTCAGCATTCTTTATAGCCCAACTCTCAAATCCATACATGACTATTGGAAAAACCATAGCTTTGACTAGACAGATCTTTGTTGGCAAGGTGATGTTTCTGCTCTTTAATATTCTGTCTAGGTTTGTTACAACTTTTCTTCCAAGGAGCAAGCATCTTTTAATTGCATGGCTGCAGTTGCCATCTGCAGTGATTTTAGAGACCCCAAAATAAAGTCTGTCACTGTTTCCATTTTTTCCCTATCTATTTGCCATGAAGGGATGGGACCTGATCCCATGATCTTAGTTTTCTGAATGTTGAACTTAAGCCAACTTTTTCACTCTCCTCTTTCACTTTCATCAGCAGGCTCTTTAGTTCTTCTTTGCTTTCTGCCATAAGGATGGCGTCATCTGCATATCTGAGGTCATTGATATTTCTCCTGGAAATCTTGATTCTAGCTTGTGCTTCCTCCAGCCCAGCATTTTGCATGATGTACTCTGCATAGAAGTTAAATAAGCAGGGTGACAATACACAGCCTTGACGTACTCCTTTCCCAATTTGGTACCAGTCTGTTGTTCCTTGTCCCAGTTCCTTCTAACTCTCGCTTCTTGACCTGCATACAGATTTCTCAAGAGGCAGGTCAGGTGGTCTGGTATTCCCATCTCTTGAAGAATTTTCCACAGTTTGCTGTGACCCACACAATCAAAGGCTTTGGCATAGTCAATAAAGCAGAAGTAGATGTTTTTCTGGAACTCTCTTGCTTTTTTGATGATCTAGCAGATATTGGCAATTTGATCTCTGGTTCCTCTGCCTTTTCTAAAACCAGTTTGAACATCTGGAAGTTCATAGTTCACATACCACTGAAGCCTGGCTTGGAGAATGTTGAGCATTACTTTACTAGCATGTGAGATGAGTGCAATTGTGCGGTAGTTTGAGCATTCTGTGGCTTTGCCTTTCTTTGGGATTGGAATGAAAACTGACCTTTTCCAGTCCTATGGTCACTGCTGAGTTTTCCAAATTTGCTGGCATATTGAGTGTAGCACTTTCACAGCATCATCTTTGAGGATTTGAAATAGCTCAACTGAAATTCTATCACCTCTGCTAGCTTTGTTTGTAGTGATGTTTCCTAAGGCCCACTTGACTTCACATTCCAGGATGTCTGGCTCTAGGTGAGAGATCACATCATCATGATTATCTGGGTCATGAAGATCTTTTTTGTATCACACTTCTGTGTATTCTTGCCACCTCTTCTTAATATTTTCTGCTTCTGTTAAATCTATATACCATTTCTGTCCTTTATTGAGCCCATCTTTGCATGAAATATCCCCCTTGATATATCTAATTTTCTTGAAGAAGTCTCTAGTCTTTCCCATTCTATTATTTTCCTCTATTTCTTTGCATTGATCACTGCAGAAGGCTTTCTTATCTCTCCTTGCTATTCTTTGGAACTCTGCATTCAAATAGGTATATCTTTACTTTTCTCCTTTGCCTTTTGCTTCTCTTCTTTCCTCAGCTATTTGTAAGGCCTCCTCAGACAACTATTTTGCTTTTTTGCATTTCTTTTTCTTGGGGATGGTCTTGATCACTGCCTCCTGTACAACGTCATGAAACTCCATCCATAGTTCCTCAGGCAGTCTATCAAATCTAACTCCTTGAATTTATTTTTCACTTCCACTGCATAATCATAACAGATTTGATTTAGGTCATAATTGAATGGTCTAGTGGTTTTCCTTATTTTCTTCAATTTAAGTCTGAATTTGGCAATAAGGAGTTCATGATCTGAGCCACAGTCAGCTCCCAGTCTTTTTTGCTGACTGTATAGAGCCTCTCCTTCTTTGGCTGCAAAGAATATAATCAGTCTGTTTTCTGTATTGACCATCTGGTGATATCCATGTGTAGCATGGTGGTGGTGAAAGTTGTGTAAAGTAGCCAGAATCTGAATGTATGTTGATCATTGTCCCAAGATAATTTTCTGCTGAATTAGAAATAGAATATTAGAGAAAGTGAACTGTCAAGAATGACCCCAAGGGTTTTGAACTGAAGAAACAAGGAAAAGAAGAGGATAGATCACATGGTAAGAATAAGTAGTTTTATTTTGCACATGGCAAGTTTGAGATGTCCATTAGAGATCTAGGTACAGAGGCTGAGAAACTATAATGGATATAAGTTGGATATCAAAGACTCTTGATTTCTGGACTCTAATGTGGAAATGCTATTTGGGAATCATAAGGTAACAGATGATAGATATTTAAAGCCAAGAGACTGGATGAGTTCATTAAAAAAAAAAGACATTGAATAGAAAATATCCAAGGATTTACCTCTGAGATACTCCCACATTTTATCAGGCAAGGGTTTGAGGAATGTGAAAAGTTAAAGATGGCAGAAAATTATTTGATATTCTTCCCCATGATTGCAACCTCATTTCCTTTGCTTTTAAATCTGTGCCTGCAGTGACCAATAAAGCATATAGCAGAGATGACACAATGCCAATTCCAGGCCTGGACTGAAAAGGGCTGACAGCTTTTTCTTTGGTCTCTTGGAGTCAGAGCTTCCAAGGATAAAGCCCAGTCAGTCTAGTGGAGAGACTGTTGGAAGAAGTCAATAGGTAGAGGAGCCCTGCTGAACTCTGACTTCTAGATATACTCAAGGCAAAAAGCACATGAGTGCAATCGCCTTGAAAACTTTCAAACCAGATCAGCCACCAGCTGAATGGCATCAAATGGCCCCTATCAATTTCAGTGGAGTACAAGAGTCACCCGAACCCAAAGTCCAAGTTCAAAAAATTGTGAGAGATATTAAAATTTTGAAGTAGTGGCTTAGGAAACAGGAACAGGGAAGGGCCAGCAAAGAAAAGGAAAAAGGAGGGGCCAGTGCTATGGAAGAAAAGCAAGTGATAGTTTATTCCCAGAAATCGAGCAAAGAAAGGACTCAAGAGTGAGAAAGTGTTTTATTCTAGTAAATGCTGCTTGAGTAAGATGACTGCTGTGACTGCTGTGACTGCTGATGATTGCAGTCAAGAACTGACTGCTGTGTTCAGCAATGTGTGGGTCACTGGTGACTCTGACAAGAGCTATTTCATTACAATATTGTGGAGAAAATCCTGCTTGGAATGGATATATGGGAGAATGGAAGAAAGGAATTAGAGGCAGAGAGTTTGAAGGACTCCTGATTAGTCTTATCTCAAAGGAGTGCAGAGAAGTGGCTTGGCTAGTTGGCCATGTGGGGTCAAGGGAGTTATTTATTTTTGTAAGATTGGATAAAGTACAGAATATTCCTATGCATTGGGAATGATCCAGCAGGGAGGGGAAAATTAAGTTTGAAGCAGAGATATGAGGTTGGGAAGCACAGTCCTTTAATTCCAGAGATGAATAGATTGAGAGCACCGGTACACGTAGGGGTGGTCTTACATAGGAGGACAGACATTGTTTCTATACTAATGTGAGGAAATGCCAAAGGTACAGAGGCAGATAATGATATAGCAATGGGTTCATGTAGGATTTCATTTCAAAAGTGTGGCCCTGGTACAGGATTAGAACCATACATAGTTCACTAGGTTAAAATAGTTTGATTCTAGGCATTTATAGGTATTCAATATTTAAGAAAGATGATTGACAAGGAAATAGAAGTGACTCTTTAATAAATCATGAGATTATTTATTAAAATGTTAATACTCTGTTGAATCTCATTACTCACAATCTTCACCTAAATACATTTCAAGGGCATTTAAAAGTTAAATGTCTTGAAATCGAAAGACCATGTTTTAAAAGCTAACATAGTATGGAATCTTTTCTAGATCACTTGATGAGTGTAATTTTAGTAAGTTATAAATAGTACAATGTAAATAAAAAAGCATAGTACACAATCTTATGTTTACTGTGAACATACTCCTTCAGTCTGCAACTGCTCAAATACAGAATTTCCAACTGGATTCTTTAGCTTTAGTGACTGACTGTTCCTAATTTTCTGGTTCGCAAGTCTGTAAAATGTTTGAGCCAAAGAAGATTTACTCTCCTCAAAGCTACTGTTATCCAGGAACTGATGTTTTCTCTGTGCTCTCTGTAACAGGATTTTTTCTCTGCTCGGAAACAGGAAGAGTTATGCTAGATTTGAAGTCTAGATAGAAGACTCTGAAAATATCTCACCCACAAAGACAAAAGGCTTTGATCCTTTGCATTTTGTAGTCTATGCGCCTCATTCTGCTCCTACTCCTCCTAAGCATGTGAAGTTCTATCATGAAAAGTATTATGCCTTTCTTACAATCATCACTGCTTAAAGGAAAAAATAAAAAAACAAGTAAACACATAAAACTGATCATGTTTGCTTTGGACTTGTGGGTTATGGCTAAGAGTTTTATTTTTGCACTTTTCCTACTGTTGTAACTAACATTCTTTAAACTTTTCAAACTTCAGTATAAAAAATTGAAAATCATTTAATTAGTATAAGGTCCTGAAAGAAATCAAATAAATGATTATAGCTTTGAGTTAAATTTCACTCTCCCTAGTGTGTTTATTCCTAGTATACATTCTTATATGAATGTTCCATTTACATTTTGACTGCCATTGATTTCTATTTACCTGGAGTCAGATCAGGATCGAACCCTGATTTCATTGAACCTTAATTGTGTGTACTCATCTGGTGAAATGGAAATAACTCTACCATGCATTCCAACAAACTTAGGAGAATAAAATGAGATAATGTAATGAAAGTATTTTATGAAGTGTGAAACACCATGAAATATATCATTTAGTTATTTTTACACTAAAATACTAGTCAAGAAAAATGGTATTCTATCTATAATTCAAGTCTATTAACCTTTTTTAGAGCAAAACCCAATTTGGGGATCTTGTCCCAAGGGCAAATATGAGAATGAGGAATGATTAGAGTGAAATTGAGTATATTTAAAATTTAAATTTTCAATAAAATTTGTTACAGAATAATTAAAACTACTGAGACCCCCTCAGAGCTTTCCCAAATAAGAAGAAAAGTTACTATTTTACTTCAGAAGGAATGATTCTCAAGTAAAATATATATAGCAACTACTGTTTCCTAATTACCTAATTACTAATCAAAAAAGTCAAGTATTTTATTGGCTACCATCAAAAGAATTGTAAACTCTTATATATATGTGTTGGTCACCCAATATTTAAGTTTCTATTAGATTATAATGTTTAATATTTAAACCACAATCATTAATACAAGGCAAATTTTCAAAAACTGAGAAGGAATAAATCACTTAGTCCCACCATATAACACAAATTGTATTATTATTATGAACTTCTAATTTTGTATGAGCTGTGCTTAGTCGTTCAGTCATGTCTGACTCTTCGCAACCCCATGAACTATAGCCCACCAGGCTCCTCTTACCATGGGGATTCTCCAGGCAAGGAATCTAGAGTGGGTTTCCATGCCCTCCTCCAGGAGATTTTCCCAACCCAGGATTGAACCCAGGTCTCTTGCATTGCAGGAAGATTTTTTTTTAATTTATTTTAATTGAAGGCTAATTACCTTATAATATTGTGGTGGTTTTTGCCATTCATTGACGTGAATCAGCCAGGATGTACATGTGTTCCCCATTCTGAAACCCCTCCCATATCCCTCCCCATCCCATCCCTCAGGGTTGTCCCAGTGCACCAGTTTTGAGTGCCCTGTTTCATGCCTCGAACTTGGATTGGTGATCTACTTCACATATGGTAATATACATGTTTCATTGCTTTTCTCTCAAATCATCCCACCCCTACCTTCTTCCACAGAGTCCAAAATTCTGTTCTTTATATCTGTGTCTTTTTGCTGTCTTG
Source organism: Capra hircus (assembly GCF_001704415.2). Taxonomy (NCBI): domain Eukaryota; kingdom Metazoa; phylum Chordata; class Mammalia; order Artiodactyla; family Bovidae; genus Capra; species Capra hircus. The sequence goes on from NC_030808.1 coordinate 19,498,053, forward strand.
CATATAGCATCATTGTTACCATCTTTCTTAATTCCATATATATGTGATAATATACTGTATTGCTGTTTTTCTTTCTGACTTACTTCACTCTGTATAATCGGCTCCAGTTTCATCCACCTCATTAGAACTGATTCAAATGTATTCTTTTTAATGGCTGAGTAATATTCCACTGTGTATATGTACCACAACTTTCTTATCCATTCATCTGCTGATGGACATCTAGGTTGCTTCCATGTCCTGGTTATTATAAACAGTGCTGCGATGAACATTGGGGTACATGAGTCTCTTTCAATTCTGGTTTCTTCGGTGTGTATGCCCAGCAGTGGGATTGCTGGGTCATACGGTAGTTCTATTTGCAATTTTTTAAGGAATCTCCACACTGTTCTCCATAGTGGCTGTACTAGTTTGCATTCCCACCAACAGTGTAGGAGGGTTCCCTTTTCTCCACACCCTCTCCAGCATTTATTGCTTGCAGATTTTTGGATCGCAGCCATTCTGACTGGTGTGAAGTGGTACCTCATTGTGGTTTTGATTTGCATTTCTCTAATAATGAGTGATGTTGAGCATCTTTTCATGTGTTTGTTAGCCATCTGTATGTCTTCTTTGGAGAAATGTCTATTTAGTTCTTTGGCCCATTTTTTTATTGGGTCGTTTATTTTTCTGGACTTGAGCTGCATAATTTGCTTGTATATTTTTGAGATTAGTTGTTTGTCAGTTGCTTCATTTGCTACATGGATAGGAAGAATCAATATAGTGAAAATGAGTATACTACCCAAAGCAATTTACAAATTCAGTGCAATCCCTATCAAGCTACCAGCCATATTTTTCACAGAACTAGAACAAATAATTTCAAGATTTGTATGGAAATACAAAAAACCTCGAATTGCCAAAGCAATCTTGAGAGATAAGAATGGAACTGGAGGAATCAACTTGCCTGACGTCAGGCTCTACTACAAAGCCACAGTCATCAAAACAGTATGGTACTGGCACAAAGACAGACATATAGATCAATGGAACAAAATAGAAAGCCCAGAGATAAATCCACACACATATGGACACCTTATCTTTGACAAAGGAGGCAAGAATATACAATGGAGTAAAGACAATCTCTTTAACAAGTGGTGCTGGGAAAACTGGTTAACCACTTGTAAAAGAATGAAACTAGATCACTTCCTAACACCCCACACAAAAATAAACTCAAAATGGATTAAAGATCTAAATGTAAGACCAGAAACTATAAAACTCCTAGAGGAGAACATAGGCAAAACACTCAGACATAAATCACAGCAGGATCCTCTATGATCCACCTCCCAGAATTCTGGAAATAAAAGCAAAAATAAGCAAATGTGAAAAGCTTTTAAGTTTAATTAGGCCCCATTTGTTTATTTTTGCTTTTATTTCCATTTGTCTGGGAGGTGGGTCATAGAGAATCCTGATCTGATTTATGTCAGAGAGCATTTGGGGCAGGCAGATTCTTTGCCAGCTGAGCCATCAGGGAAGCCCAAGAATACTGGAGTGGGTATCCTATCCCTTCTCCAGGGGATCTTCCTGACCCAGGAATCAAACTGGGGTCTCCTGCATTGCAGACAGATTCTTTACCAGCTGAGCTACCAGGGAAGCTCTAATTTTGTATACACATACATAAATACATGTTAACACAGTAATCATAATGAACATATAATTTTGTATGCTATTCAGTTCAGTTCAGTTCAGTCACTCAGTCGTGTCCGACTCTTTGCGACCCCATGAATCGCAGCATACCAGGCCTCCCTGTCCATCACCAAACCCCGGAGTTCACTCAGACTCACGTCCATTGACTCAGGGATGCCATCCAGCCATTTCATCCTCTGTCATCCCCTTCTCCTCCTGCCCCCAATCCCTCCCAGCATCAGAGTCTTTTCCAATGAGTCAACTCTTTGCATGAGGTGGCCAAAGTACTGGAGTTTCAGCTTTAGCATCATTCCTTCCAAAGAAATCCCAGGGCTGATCTCCTTCAGAATGGACTAGTTGGATCTCCTTGCAGGCCAAGGGACCCTCAAGAGTCTTCTCCAACACCACAGTTCAAAAGCATCAATTCTTCGGCACTCAGCCTTCTTCACAGTCCAACTCTCACATCCATACATGACCACAGGAAAAACCATAGCCTTGACTAGACAGACCTTCGTTGGCAAAGTAATGTCTCTGCTTTTGAATATGCTATCTAGGTTGGTCATAACTTTTCTTCCAAGGAGTAAGCATCTTTTAATTTCATGGCTGCAGTCACCATCTGCAGTGATTTTCACTTATTTAAGCATAAATTCTTTTATATGTTGCTGTATCAATTAAGTTTTCAAGACACTTGCTCCTTGGAAGAAAAGTTATGACCAACCTAGACAGCATATTAAAAAGCAGGGACATTACTTTGTCAACAAAGGACAGTCTAGTCAAAGTTATGGTTTTTCCAGTGGCCATGTATGGATGTGAGAGTTGGACTATAAAGAAAACTGAGCACAGAAGAATTGATGCTTTTGAACTGTGGTGTTGGAGAAGATTCTTGAGAGTCCCTTGGACTGCAAGGAAGTCCAGTCAGTCCATCCTAAAGGAAATCAGTCCTGAATATTCATTGGAAAGGACTGATGCTGAAACTGAAACTCCAATACTTTGGCCATCTGATGGGAAGAACTGACTCACTGGAAAAGGCCCTAATACTGGGAAAGATTGAAAGTAAGTAGAAGGAAAAGGGGATGACAGAGGATGAGATGGTTGGATGGCATCACCGACTCAATGAACAGAAGTTTGAAAAACTCCAGGAGTTGGTGTTGGACAGGGAAGCCTGGAGTGCTGCAGTCCATGGGGTCGCAAATAGTCAGACACAACTGAGAAACTGAACTGAACTGAATTAAAAGAAGATTCCCCCTTCAGATATAAAGTTGTTGGGTAATAGTCATCAGAATTTTCTTATCTAGGAGACCTGTCAAAATAAGTAAATTTCCTAAGAAAAAAATGACAGAGTGATTTGGAAAATACAACAAAAGCCTGCTATTTTGTAAGTTATAAATAGTGAACTGGAAAGGGATGCCATTAGGATGTTGCCAATCAATTGCACAGTGTCTACAGTGCCTGGTGAATAGTAGAATTACCGCAAATGCTTATTACTACTTTTTAATCAAAATCAGTTGATTTTGATCAATTTCCATGAAGAAAGATGAGGTCCTTCAATTCTTAAAAGTATTTACAAGGCCACAAGTTAGTCCATGTCTTGCATGAATCATTTTACAACAAAAATCTTAATAAAATCCTCACTTTTCCTTGAAACTATGCTTTTTATTCTACTTTGCTTCCCCCACAACAATGTTTCCATGCTTATATATATTCTGGATTCTTGAACAATGCTCTCTGTCTATTTTTAAAATACTTGCTTGTCTCCAAAAATTGATAGCAAAATAATACTTCTAATTTTAGGTCTGCCATTTGATAGATTACCTAAAGCAGACCCCAGGTCAAAATCAGCAAACTTCTCTGGTAGCTTAGATGGTAAAGAGCCTACCTGCAATGTGGGAGGCTCGGGTTCAATTTCTGGATTGGGAAGATCCCTTGGAGAAGGAACTGGGAACCCACTCAAGTATTCTTACCTGGAGAAATCCTTTGGCAGAGGAGCCTGGCAAGCTACTGTGCATGGGGTCCCACAGAGTCTGACAGGAATGAAAGACTAGAAGACATATGATAAAGTGATTTATTAGGGGCAATGTCTATGATGAAGACTGGAGAGGTGTGTAGAGCCATCATATATGATATAGGTCTGGTTCTAGATAAGGCAAAGACAGAAGGAAAGTGCTTCTTAGTATATTGCACAATAGTGTGAGTTCCAAGAGTTTGGCAAAGTCTACTGGGGAATACTTGAGCCAAAGTTGTTCAATAGATGAACTACAGATCTCCCATAAAATGGCCTCCCTTCTGTATTCAGTTGCTGGTGACAAGCAGCCTATGGGAAGCCTGATACAGAAGCAGTGATGGATTTCAAGACACAGAAGTTGAACCTCTTAATCAATCATGCTCCTTCTATTCAGAAGCACATTAACATGTGCACCACAACAATGTATACCAATCTTAAGATGCTTTTGAGTGCAAATGTGTCTTCAGTTTCACCAATTGAAATTGCACATACTATATATTGAAGAAGAATGATTTATAGGCTTCCCCAGTGGCTCAATGGTAAAGAATCTGCCTGTAACACAGGAGCCTCAAGAGACACAGGTTTGACTCCTCGGTCAGGAGGAATCCCTGGAGGAAGGCATGGCAACCTCTCCAGTATTCTTGCCTGGAGAATTCCATGAACTGAGCAGCCTGGCAGGCTATAGTCCATAGTGTCACAAAGGAATAGACTGAAGTGACTTAGCATACATGTAGTGATTTATACTTAGAAACTATGACATAGATCTAAGTCAAAGGCAATATTTGGGCTGCAATAAATTAATGTTAATATGAAGATTCCAATAAATCAAGACCCATAACACTGACCATTGTCCGTAGTACATGAACTATGCATTGATATGACAGAACATTGTGAAGGGGCGCAAGACCCTGGAGAAAAGGAGCAGGATTTAAACATTTTTCCTGAAAAAGCAGTTGTAAGATTAAATACTCAACAGAGATCATGATAAACTATAGAAGCTCATTTTATTATGAGCAGGTATGATTCTAAAATATTGTTGTTAATTCTATTCTGTGTAACAGTGTAAGACTGACTTTAGCACACAGCTAGGAATGCTTGTTTGTCAAACCACTGAAAATAGAAACTTGTCAGACTCCAGCAGAGAAACAAAGCATAAGTTCAAAACGATAGAGAATGACTATATGTAACTTGGGAAGAGAAGGCATAATTGCTTGATGTCACCAAATTTGCATGTTAAATATCAGTTAAATCAGAGGTTGGTAAATTATGATTTACAAACATAGTCTGAAGCCTAATTTTAGTAAATGAAATTTTGTTGGGACAAAGCTATGGCCATTTATTTACATGTTCTTTACAGCTACTGTTGCTATATGATGGCACAGTTGAATAAACGTGCCACAAAGCCCAAAACATTCATTGATCTTTTTCAAAAAAAGTTTACAATCCCCTGAGCTACAGTTAAAGCATCACCATACACACACAAATAATAGTCATCACCACCACCAGTATATCAAGCTTAATCATGAGTCTTCCTCATAATCTGAAAGTCATAGCAAGTGTGTGCATGCATGTGTGTGTGTATGCATGTGTGTGTGTGTGTGTGTGTGTGTTTATTCCTCACAATCACCATATGAGTTTGATATTATTTCCTCACTTTCCATTGTGGAAACTGAGCCACCAAGAGTTAACTAATTTGCCAAAGGTAACACAGGAAAATGGCAGAGCCAAGCTTCAAACTAGGCAACACAGATTCAGAGTTTGTGCTTTTGATCTCTATCCTATATTGAATATTATGCTCCTTTTATGCAAAGGGAAAATGCAGTTCAGGAAAATTAAATATGTTCAGTATCACATGGGAACCAAATATTAAAGCTAGATTCCAGACCCAAAGCCAATATGCTTTCCATTTTTCCACATATTTCCACTGTATATCCCTAAGGAGATAAAGAATTGCAAAAATTAGGAGGAAATTATAATCATATTAGGGTTAGAAAAATATACCTATGAGAAGATATCATTTGGTCCCAGGGAAAAAAATGATGTGGTTTCTTAAAATGAAAGGTGAGAGTGGCATGGCCTCAATCGCCAAGAATAGCAATGCATAGAATACAGTTATTTAAAAAACTTAAGCTTCGGTTTCTAACATAAGGCAAATATACAAGCTAATGACTATCTCTGAGACACTTGATAGGTCCATGCCTAGAATACAATGGTGATGAGGTAAAACCTTAATCAGCATCACAAAAACAAACCGAAAGTTAGATTTTATAGAAGTAATGTAGAAGGAAGGATTGGAATTAAGATTCAACTCTGAAACAGAGAAGCAGAATGGTAAGACTTTTAGTAACAATGATGGGAACATAAGTGACAATTGTTTGAGCAAATTACAATCTACCCAGTGATAGAATTTATACGGTGCTCTCCTAATAGAAAAACCAAAATCTTCCAGAAGCAAGATATAGTAATGATGGAAGCTTTTAAACACTTGAATACCTACTGAAGTCCTAATTAGACTACAAGAGAACTCACTTTTATCGGCCTTTCTTTAGTACTTATACAACAAACAAACATTCAGTATGCTGCAGTACATTTCTTTGAGATGCCTACAGAAGTGCACACCATAGCCATTGGGAAAAATACTTCAAAAAGGCCAAAGAAAAGACATATGTGACTCCCTGACAAAATTCTTGCAGATTATTAAATAATTGAATTAGCAGTTTGAATTAAAAAAAAAAAAATGGTGCTCCTTTGGAGTGAAATAACCTTAGCCCACAGTCTTGGCTCAAATCATTCCCACCCTGTGGGAAATGAATGTCAGAACTTGTAGGCTAGCATTCAGCACTGCTACACCTACTGCTACTAACGGTGGTGGTGGTTTAGTCGCTTAGTCGTGTCCGACTCTTTGCGACGCCATGGACTGTAGTTTGTCAGGCTCCTCTGTCCGTGGGATCCTCCCAGGTAAGAATGCTGGAGTGTGTTGCCATTTCCTTCTCCAAGGGATCTTCCCAACCAAGGGTCTGAGCCTGGGTCTCCTGCATTGCAGTCAGATTCTTTACCAACTGAGCCACCAGGGCAGCCCGCTGCTAGTAATAGAAAGAGTAATATTGGCAAGACTGTGAACTTCCTGGGTAGAGCCTTACTTGCTGTGTAACCCTGGGTAAGCTGAAGCTCCAATACTTTGGCCACTTTATGCGAAGAACCAACTCACTGGAAAAGACCCTGACACCGGGGAAGGTTGCAGGCAAAAGAAGACGAGAGTGGCAGAGCATGAGATGATTGGATAGTATCATCGACTCAAGGGACACGAACCTGGGCAAACTCAAGGAGATAGTGAGGGACAGGGAAGCCTGGTTTACTGCAGTCCACGGGGTGGCAAAGTATCAGACATGGACTTAGCAACTGAACAACCACCACCACCACCTTGGATAAACTTCTTAACACCTCCAAGCCTGTTTTTTCACCTATAATTTGGATGATAATGGGTTCTGAATAAAAAGATAGTATCACATAATACACATCTGTATCTCCTAGCACCAAAAAATGATCAAATAGAAACTAGATACCACAAATCTGTGGCACTACAAGAGGAAGATTAGATGGGAAGCCAACTAGATTCTAACTCTCAGAGCCCATGATCCATCATTATCACTGTATTTACTTGTTGTTAATTCTGTGCTAGGCTCTGTTTTAAGTACACTGTAGACATTTACTTAATTTTCATTCTGATGCTTAACCATTTTGACTATAGTCATGTTCACACTGGCTACCAAAGATAAGAAACTACCACTTGTCACAAAAGCAATGTTTCTAAAAACTAATTAGTGTAAAAACAGCCTAGATTCTATCATAGGATTATTGTAACTCTCTTAGAACTAAGAAGGGAGATGGGATTTGTTTTTCTGGGTTTTTTTGCCCATAAAATATGGACGTGCCAAGGAATTGGTGCTTTCAAATTGTAGTGCTGGAGAAGACTCTCGAAAGTCCCTTGGACAGCAAGAAAATCAAACCATTTAATCCTAAAGGAAATCAACCCTGAATATTCATTGGAAGGACTAATGCAGAAGCTGAGGCTCCAGTTCTTTGGCACCTAATGCAAAGAGCCCACCCATTGTAAAAGACCCTGATGCTGGGAAAGACTGAAGTCAGGAGGAGAAGGGGATGACAGAAGATGAGGCAATTGGATTGGATTAGAAACTCAATGGAGATGAGTTTGAGCAAACTCCGGGAGATGGTGAAGGAATAGGAAGCCTGGCATGGGGCAGTCCATGGAATCAAAGAGTTGGACATGACTTAGCAACTCAACAACTACAATAAAAATGGACATTATATATATATATATATATATATACACACACATATGTATATATATATATATGCAGTGTCCTTTTTTTGCATGATATGTATATATTATATATATACTACCAGACAATAGAGTCTGATATAAAAATCACTGTGTTGAAAGTCAGGATTTTGAATGCACTATCATTCATCGCATCAAGAATTACATCATGTTTAAGTTAACAAAACCTACTAGCCAGGAAAAGTCAATTTTGTATTTTATTAATAACCGATTTGAATGGTCCCATAGTTAAGCTACAGGTAGTGGGGAAATATAGCTGGGAAATATGAATCCACAGGATTTCAGAGAAATACATTTTGCAATACAGCCCCAAACTTACTTTGTGACCTTAGTCAGTTCTCTCCAAACTTCTCCATTCCTTCTCTTGTAAAATGAAGGCCATATGTCCCAAAAGAATCTCAAGAATTCAATCTGGGACAGATTGAGTCTAGAAATCTCCAAACCCCTCTGTTTTCAATGACTCCCAGAGAGATACTAATCAGCAGAGGGGAAGCTGTGCTATGGTAACAAATGACTCCCAGTTTGGAGTGGCTTGACACAACAAAGATTTACTCCTTGCTCATGTCATAAAGAGCAAGTGGCTTTTTTCTGCTTTTACAACTCAGAGATCTCTTTGCTTCCATCTTGCAGCTGTCCCATTTGGACTCCTTTTTTTTTTTTTTTTTTTACTGCTTTGCAGACATAGATCATTGAAGACTTATCCAGGTTAACTTAACTCCCTCAGATTGGAAGTGACAATCATCCCTGGGACATGACTCCAACCTCAGCACAGGGGATGCCAGAAAATGTTGGTGAGCACATGGATATTTGATGAGAACTAATGATCTCTTCCAGAAGACGTGATGCCAAAGATAATATAAGGAGTGCATGCCAGATTCATGACCGTAACTCAGGCTTTCTAGCTCCTAGCTCAAGGCCACCCTCCAAATAATATGTAGGGCTGTTATAATAATGGCTCTGAAATCTTTGAAGCTGATAAAAGGACAGTTATTTCACATTAAAATAGCTTGTTTTGTATTGTATGTGAATACTCATTGGAAGGACTGATGCTGAAGCTGAAGCTCCAATACTTTGGCCACCTGATGGGAAGAACTGATTCACTGGAAAAGATCTTGATGCTGGGAAAGATAGAAAGCAGGAGGAGAAGGGGACGACAGAGGATGAGATGGTTAGATTGCTAGTTTGTTTGTGTTTGTGAAAGTCACGCAGCCATGTCTGACTCTTTGCAACCCTATGGACTATACAGTCCATGGAATTCTCCACACCAGAATACTGGAGTCGGTAGCTGTTTCCTTCTCCAGGGGATCTTCCCAACTCAGGGATCCAACCCAGGTTTCCTGCATTGCAGGAAGAATCTTTACCAGCTGAGCCACAGGGGAAGCCTATGAATACTGGAGTGGGTAGCCTATCCCTTCCCCAGAGGATCTTCCTGGCTCAGGAACAGAACCAGGGTCCCTGCATTGCATGCAGATTCTTTACCAACTGAGCTATCAGGGATGGTTGGATGGCATCACCAACTCAATGGACATGAGTTTGAGCAAGCTCCAGGAGTTAGTGATGGACAGCGAAGTCTGGCATGCTGCAGTCCATGGAGTTGCAAAGAGTCAGACATGACTGAGTGACTGAACTGAACTTAAAGGAAAAAATAAATTTCTTTCAGTCAATACAGAAACATATACCCTTAATCAGCTTTCTAGTGAGGTTAACAAAAAGTCTATATTTCACTGTTTCACATTATTCCAAAAGTTCAATTTCATTCCTTGGAAAGGTTTTCTAAAAGGGAAAATCCAGACCATACTTATTTGATCATTTCATCCTCTCCAAGTGAGAGAACTTAGAGCTGAGAATCTCCTTGTGTGAATGGAATGGACTAGTGTGTTGGGCTAGTTTAAAGATTACTCATAGGTATTTGAAAAAGGTTTGTGGAGATTTCTACAGCAACATACCTGATTTTTTAAGATTTGTCTTTAAAACCAGGATGTAGGAATAAATCCTATTGTGTTTTAGTGACTGCCTGCTTCTACTCCAGTGTTCTTGGCATTAGTGCTTGGTGTTAGAAGCCAGAGAAGCAATTCAGTCTACTGGACATTTTGAAAAAAATGTGGCTCTCCAAAATCTGAGTTCCAATGAAATCCTGAGTTGATCTCATGACTTGGCCAAATCTTTATTTTTTTTAAGAGCAAAGATTTTTACATAACTACAACCAAAAATAAAAGTGATTAGGAAGACAGAGTGCAGTTGCTTTTCATTTCCCTATACTGATGGGTTAGGAGGAACTTACTGCTTTTAGAAAACCCGGGTTCTGCATCCTTTCATTAATCCATCCAGAAGAAAAAAAAAGAAAAGTGGTCAAGTGCATACCTGTGGTGAATGTCATCCACACCTTTCATTTCCCACAGTTACCCACTAACACATCTTCCCCATTCTGATGATCATTATAACTCTTGAAGGCAGCATGAAAGCAAGCAGCTGATGAGATGCACCTCTGACACACCAGTAGATGCATCAGTTACCACCTTCTTGTTCCTTTTGTTTCAAGACAAGGAAATTCAATTCAAATGTAGCCTTTTATGTTCAAGTTTATACTTCTCTACATGTGAAAAGAAACAGTTATATCAATCTCTCTTCTCATGGACATGCTGAAATGGATCACACAAGTTCCTTTTCCAAATAAAATGTTCCCATTTTTACTGAAAGGAGTACCAGCTCTTAGTTTTACAAACTTGAGATGAATTCTGAATCAATAAAATTGAGATTTACTGCTAACGAAAATTTGAACTGATAACCATTTTGTTGCACTGAATTTTGTCATCTTTCTAGCTAGAGGACTAAATTAGGGTCAAAGTCCATGTATACTAATTTCTTATTTGATAATCCTTAGGACACTAAGGTCTTGACCAGTATCTGCAAAATAAAACAAGAGGCCCTCAAAACTCTTTAGTGGATTAATAGGCACTCTTTGGCCTATAGAAAATTAGAGATACCAAGGGAACATTTCATCCAAAGATGCGCACAATAAAGGACAGAAATAGTATGGACTGAGCAGAAGCAGAAGACATTAAGAAGAGGAGGCAAGAATACACAGAAGAATTATACAAAAAAGGTTGTCATGACTCAGATAACGATGATGCTGTGATCACTCACCTAGAGCCAGACACCCTGGAATGCGAAGTTAAGTGGGCCTTAGGAAACATTACTACTAACAAAGCAAGTGCTGGATGGTGATGAAATTCCAGTGGAGCTCTTTCAAATCCTAAAAGATGATGCTGTGACAATACTGCACGCAATATGCCAGCAAATTTGGAAAACACAGCAGTGGCCACAGGACTGGATAAGGTCAGTTTACATTGCAATCCCTAAGAAAGGCAATACCAAAGAATAACCAAAGTACCGCACAATTGCATTCATCTCACACAATAGCAAAGTAATGCTAAAAATTCTCCAAGCCAGGCTTCAGCAATATGTGAACTGTGAACTTCCAGATGTCCAAGCTGGTTTTAGAAAAGGCAGAGAAACCAGAGATGAAATTGCCAACATGGGCTGGATCATCGAAAAAGCAAAGGCGTTCCAGAAAAACATCTATTTCTGCTTTCTTGACTATGCCAAAGCCTTTGACTATGTGGATCACAATAAACTGTGAAAAATTTTTCAAAAGATGGGAATACCAGACCTCTGACCTGACTCCTGAGAAATCTCTATGCAGGTCAGGAAGCAACAGTTATAACTGAACATGGAATAACAGACCGGTTCCAAATTGGGAAAGGAGTACATCAAGGCTGCATATTGTCACCCTGCTTGTTTAATGTATATGCAGAGTACACCATGTGAAATGCCAGGTTGGATGAAGCACAAGCTGGAATTAAGATTGCCGGGAGAAATATCAATAACCTCAGGTGTGCAGATGACACCACCCTTATGGCAGAAAGCAAAGAACTAAAGAGCCTCTTAATGAAAGTGAAAGAGGAGAGAGAGAGTGAAGAAGTTGGATTAAAACTCAATATTCAGAAAACTATGATCATGGCATCTAGTCCCATCACTTCATGGCAAATAGATGGGGAAGCAATGGAAACAGTGGCTGACTTTATTTTGGGGGACTCCAAAATCACTGCAGATGGTGACTGCAGCCATGAAATTAAAAGACGCTTACTCCTTGGAAGAAATGTTATGACCAACCTAGACAGCATATTAAAAAGCAGACATTACTTTGCCAACACAGGCCTGTCCAGTAAAAATATGGTTTTTCCAGTAGTCATGTATGTGAGAGTTGGACTATAAAGAAAACTGAGCACAGAATAATTGATGCTTTTGAACTGTGGTGTTGGAGAAGACTCTTGAGAGTCCCTTGGACTGCAAGGAGATTCAACCAGTCCATCCTAAAGGAAATCAGTTCTGAATATTCATTGGAAGGACTGATGCTGAAGCTGAAACTCCAATACTTTGGCCACCTGATGGGAAGAACTGACTCATTTGAAAGACCCTGATGCTGGGAAAGATTAAAAGTGGGAAGAGAAGGGGACAACAGAGGATGAGATGGTTGGATAGCATCACTGACCTGATGGACATGAGTTTAAGTAAATTCCAGGAATTGGTGATGGACAGGGAAGCCTGGCATGCTGAATTCCTCGGTGTCGCAAAGAGTCAGACATGATTGAGCAACTGAACTGAACTGGCCTATCGAGAAACCAAGATCTGTTCATTTTGAAATAGTGAAATATTAAATTAAAATTTTTGCCAATTCAAGTAGTTTTACTTCCTTAAGGATGAATTTAAAAGTTACAAGGTCAAAAATAATTAAGAAATTGACATGGTATCATACTATAAATATTAAGTTTGTATAATCCTAGGCTGGCCAAAATAAACTTAACTAATAGAATGTGCAATATGGGGAAATCATTGAGTACTTCTTGCTCTTTCATTTGATGAAAAAAAATACAGAAAGACACAGTGTAAATTCATGGCAAAACTTAAACCACAGTATCAGCAGTATGAATATGAAGTCAGTGCTTTTTTCCCCCATTCTGTTTATATAAATACAAGTAATTATGTAAAGACTTTATTCACAGGGATGCCAGATGTCATTAATTTTCATTTATGTCACCATACAAGGTATTAATAAACAACTTTCAACAAAAACATGTGTAAAGGCTATTGATATTTATATCCTGGAAACCAATATTTCAAGAATGCAATTTAAAAATAACTTGTAAATATTAAATATTTTCTGTGTTAAAATCACAGAATTGGAAGACGCTTATGCAATAATTGATTTGCTGTTGGTTTCACAGTGGTAAATAATAAATTTTCTTGCATTTTTGAACAAATTTATTTGCTGGTTCAAAATTCTACAGACATACTGTTTTGGGGCAGAATATTCATATATATATATATTAATTCCTTCATTTGATGATAACAACATAAAAGGATATGATTATAATGTCCTTAAATTCTTATGTCCTTTTTTAATTCCTGTGTCCTGTATTTATAACTGCAATGTTTTTGACATAACCTTAAATTATATGGCAGGGTATTTGATTCTGGGAAGAAATCAGTATTATCTGAACCCAGGGAGTCATAAATTTAAACAAAGAGAAATTTGAATTTTTCTATCACCAGTAGCACCATTTCTGAGTTTGTGTTTGCCTATGCTTCTCAACATAGGCTTTTTAAAAATAAAATCTTAGGATTCCAAAGTACTTTTTTTCAGAATGAAGTAAATATTTGGAAATTGTAAAAAAACTTATACCCATGGTTTTCTCTGAGGACCACATTTCTCTTTTTTAAGGCAAATAAAATGATAACCTCAAAGAGTGCTGCTCAGTGTGTTTATTGTGTCTCCCTTCTCAAATGAATAATACGCATTATTTTTAACTAATATCCAGAGAGCTATTTTACTGGGATTATGTTCTAGGTAACAGAAGACTTAAGTAAATGGTCTCAGACACAACCTATGATTGTGTAATAGTGAAAGAAAGGTTTTTATAAAGCACATGAATTAAAGAATTCCCTGAATTTACTAGACTTGCTGCTTATTTTTAAAATCAAATTGCTTTCCACAATATGTCATTAAATATAAAAGGTTTTTACAGTTATATAATTGTATATATCTTATTGTTTTGGAAGCATATAGAGTGATTTTCATTTTATCATCTAGCAACATAAAGAATCAATATACAAAAAAATAACATGAGACTTCTTGATAGAAAAAAAATCTCACTATGCATCCTGATTATGAAATCTTCTGAAATTGTCTTTGAATTGATATTTATTCATCCCAGTGAAGAAAATATTACAGTTTTCCACACAGAAGAATTATTTTTTAATGAGAAAACCACATTATTCATAAAAGTCACTGGCCTGTCTCAAGGTTTAATTGAAACCAAATGAAGTCAAGTAAAACTAATCAAAACCAAACAACCCTTGGGTTATGTAAAGGACTTACTGCTAGTTACAGTTCTTGGAGATTTGGTTAGAGTGCTCTAAAATCAAATTTTAAATGTCACCATGCCATGCAAACTAAACATAAAATATTCTTCCAAGAGTTCCATGAATGTCTAAATTAAATACAACTTTATTACCTATAGAATTATTCCATGACCATCAAAAAGGCAGAAAACTTTGAATCAATTTATGGAAGTAATTGATGCTAAAGAATTAACCTAAGACATTAAAAAACTTATCTCATGTGCTATATTTATATATTTATATTTATATATTTATATTTATATATTTATATCACTCATAAAAAAGAAATTTCAGGAACTCTCTCAAAAATGTCAATGCATAATTTGCATAAATCGTCCCATGACAGTTGAAATCTCTAATGTAATGTAGGGGAAGTTGGGGGAAAAACAATCTAGGGGTCTGAGAGGGAGCACCGGTTCTGAATCTGAACAGTCATGTGACATTTAATTTCTTGCACTGGAATGAGAGTAATAATTATAACTCTTAACATACACTTTTCTACAATGTAGTCACGTAAAGAGTGGTGCAAATGCAAACTATAATGAAACCGTGAAGTAGGTATCAGCACGTATTTGAAAGATAAAGAATAGAAAAGATGATTACTTGCAAAAAACTAGTTCATGAATTTGTATTTCTTTTTTTATTTGAAGTTATACACAGAACTGATTGAGAAAAAGTAACTTGATTTTGGATATATAAGAGTATAAGTGCTTTGATATGTTTTATTTCACATTAAATAATATATCTTTAGGCTGCACAGGCACAGGAGGGCCTAGAGGAGCTATCCCACGTTGAAGGTCAGGAATTGTGGCGGTAAGGAGATACCCCTCATCCAAGGTAAGGAGCAGTGGCTGTGCTTTGCTGGAGCAGCCGTGAAGAGATACCCCCACGTCCAAGATAAGAGAAACTCAAGTAAGATGGTAGGTGTTCCAAGAGGGCATCAAAGGGCAGACACACTGAAACCATACTCACAGAAAACTAGTCAATCTAATCACACTAGCACCACAGCCTTGTCTAACTCAATGAAACCAAGCCATGCCCGTGGGGCAACGCAAGATGGGCGGGTCATGGTGGAGAGGTCTGACAGAATATGGTTCACTGGAGAAGGGAATGGCAAGCCACTTCAGTATTCTTGCCTTGAGAACAGTATGAAAAGGCACTATGATACGATACCAAAAGAGGAACTCCCCAGGTCATTAGGTGTCCACTATGCTACTTGAGATCAGAGGAGAAATAAATACAGAAAGAATGAAGGGATGGAGCCAAAGCAAAAACAATACCCAGCTGTGGATGTGACTGGTGATAGAAGCAAGATCCGATGCTGTAAAGAGCAATATTGCATAGGAACCTGGAATGTCAGGTCCATGAATCAAGGCAAATTGGAAGTGGTCAAACAAGAGATGGCAAGGGTGAATGTCGACATTCTAGGAATCAGCAAACTAAAATGGACAGGAATGGGTGAATTTAACTCAGATGACCATTATATCTACTACTGTGGGCAGGAATCCCTCAGAATAAATGGAGTAGCTATCATGGTCAACAAAAGAGTCTGAAATGCAGTACTTGGATGCAGTCTCAAAAATGATAGAATGATCTCTGTTCGTCTCCAAGGCAAACCATTCAATATCACAATTATCCAAGTCTATGCCCCAACCAGTAATGCTGAAGAAACTGAAGTTGAACGGTTTTATGAAGACCTACAAGACCTTTTAGAACTAACACCCAAAAAAGATGTTCTTTTCATTATAGGGGACTGGAATGCAAAAGTAGGAAGTCAAGAAACACCTGGAGTAACAGGCAAATTTGGCCTTGGAATGTGGAATGAAGCAGGGCAAAGACTAATAGACTTTTGCCAAGAAAATGCACTGGTCATAGCAAACACCCTCTTCCAACAACACAAGAGAAGACTCTACACATGGACATCACCAGATGGTCAACACTGAAATCAGATTGATTATATTCTAAGCAGCCAAAGATGGAGAAGCTCTATACAGTCAAAAAAACAAGGCCAGGAGCTGACTGTGGCTCAGATCATGAGCTCCTTATTACCAAATTCAGACTTAATTGAAGAAAGTAGGGAAAACCGCTAGACCATTCAGGTATGACCTAAATCAAATCCCTTATGATTATACAGTGGAAGTGAGAAATAGATTTAAGGGCCTAGATCTGATAGATAGAGTGCTTGATGAACTATGGAATGAAGTTCGTGACATTGTGCAGGAGACAGGGATCAAGACCATCTCCATGGAAAAGAAATGCAAAAAAGCAAAATGGCTATCTGGGGAGGCCTTACAAATAGCTGTGAAAAGAAGAGAGGTAAAAAGAAAAGGAGAAAAGGAAAGATATAGGCATCTAAATGCAGAGTTCCAAAGAATAGTAAGAAGAGATAAGAAAGCCTTCTTCAATGATCAATGCAAAGATATAGAGGAAAACAACAGAATGGGAAAGACTAGAGATCTCTTCAAGAAAATTAGAGATACCAAGGGAACATTTCAAGCAAAGATGGGCTCGATAAAGGACAGAAATGGTATGGACATAACAGAAGCAGAAGATATTAAGAAGAGGTGGCAAGAATACACAGAAGAACTGTACAAAAAAGATCTTCACGACCCAGATAGTCATGAGGATGTGATCACTAATCTAGAACCAGACATCTTGGAATGTGAAGTCAAATGGGCCTTAGGAAGCAACACTACACACAAAGCTAGTGAAGGTGATGGAATTCCAGTTGAGCTGTTTCAAATCATGAAAGATGATGCTGTGAAAGTGCTGCACTCCATATGCCAGCACATTTGGAAAACTCAGTAGTGGCCACAGGATTGGAAAAGGTCAGTTTTCATTCCAATCCCAAAGAAAGGCAATGCCAAAGAATGCTCAAACTACCGCACAATTGCACTCATCTCACATGCTAGTAAAGTAATGCTCAAAATTCTCCAAGCCAGGCTTCAGCAATATGTGAACCGTGAACTCCCTGACGTTCAAGCTGGTTTTAGAAAAGGCAGAGGAACCCGAGATCAAATTGCCAACATCCGCTGGATCATGGAAAAAGCAAGAGAGTTCCAGAAAAACATCTATTTCTGCTTTATTGACTATGCTGAAGGCTTTGACTGTGTGGATCACAATAAACTGTGGAAAATTCTGAAAGAGATGGGAATACCAGACCACCTGACCTGCCTCTTGAGAACTCTGTATGCAGGTCAGGAAGCAACAGTTAGAACTCGACATGGAACAACAGACTGGTTCCAAATAGGAAAAGGAGTACGTCAAGGCTGTATATTGTCATCCTGCTAATTTAACTTCTATGCAGAGTACATCATGAGAAATGCTGGACTGGAAGAAACACAAGCTGGAATCAAGATTTCCGGGAGAAATATCAATAACCTCAGATATGCAGATGACACCACCCTTATGGCAGAAAGTGAAGAGGAACTAAAAAGCCGCTTGATGAAAGTGAAAGAGGAGAGTGAAAAAGTTGGCCTAAAGCTCAACATTTAGAAAACGAAGATCATGGCATCTGGTCCCATCACTTCATGGGAAATAGATGGGGAAACAGTGGAAACAGTGTCAGATTTTATTCTTTTGGGCTCCAGAATCACTGCAGATGGTGTTGCAGCCATGAAATTAAAAGACACTTCTTCCATAACTGAACTGAACTGAACTATTCCACTGAAGAATGTATGTCTTAAGTAAATTCAATGTTTCAACAAGCAGAATAGGAAGTGCTATGGCCATGTGCTGATTAGAATACAAATGCCATGTATCAGTTCAGTTCAGTTCAGTCGCTCAGTCGTGTCCAACTCTTTGCGACCACATGAACGCAGCACGCCAAGCCTCCCTTTCCGTCACCACCTCCTGGAGTTCACTCAGACTCATGTCCATTGAGTCGGTGATGCCATCCAACCATCTCATCCTCTGTCGTTCCATTCTCCTCCTGCCCTCAATCCCTCCCAGCGTCAGGGTCTTTTCAAATGAGTCAGCTCTTCTTTTCAGGTGGCCAAAGTATTGGAGTTTCAGCTTCAATATCAGTACTTCCAGTGAACACCCAGGGCTGATCTCCTTTAAGATGGACCGATTGGATCTCCTTGCAGTCCAAGGGACTCTCAAGAGTCTTCAACACTACAATTCAAAAGCATCAATTCTTCAGCGCTCAGCTTTCTTTACATTCCAACTCTCACATCCACACATGACTACTGGAAAAACCATAGCCTTGAATCAAGGAACCTTTGTTGGCAAAGTAATATATCTGCTTTTTAATATGATATCTAGGTTGGTCATAACCTTCCTTCCAAGGAGTAAGCAGCTTTTAATTTCATGGCTGCAATCACCATCTCCAGTGATTTTGGAGCCCAGAAAAATAAAGTCAGCCACTTTTTCCATTGTTTCCCCATCTATTTGCCATGAAATGATGGAACCAGATGCCATGATCTCAGTTTTTTGAATGTTGAACTTTAAGCCAACTTTTCACCCTCCTATTTCACATTCCTCAAGAAGCTCTTTAGTTATTCTTCACTTTCTGCCATAAGGGTGGTGTCATTTGCATATCTGAGGTTATTAATGTTTCTCCCAGCAATCTTGATTTCAGCTTGTGCTTCCTCCAGCCCAGAATTTATCATGATGTACTCTGCATAGAAGTTAAATAAGCAGGGTGACAATAAACACCCTTGATGCACTCCTTTTCCTATTTGGAACCAGTCTGTTGTTCTGTGCCCAGTTCTAACTGTTGCTTCCTGACCTGCATCCAGATCTCTCAAGAGGCAGGTCAGGTGGTCTGGTATTCCCATCTCTTTCAGAATTTTCCACAGTTTATTGTGATCCATAGAGTCAAAGGCTTTCTGATAGTCAATAAAACAGAAATAGATGTTTTCTGGAACTCTCTTGCTTTTTTGATGATCCAGCAGATGTTGGCAATTTGATCTCTGGTTCCTCTTGTCTTTTCTAAATTGAGCTTGATCATCTGGAAGTTCATAGTTCACATATTTCTGAAGCCTGGCTTGGAGAATTTGTAGCATTACTTTGCGAGTGTGTGGGATGAGTACAATTATGAGGTAGTTTGAGCATTCTTTGGCTTTTCCTTTCTTTGGGATTGGAATGAAAGTTGACCTTTTCTAGTCCCATGGCCACTGCTGAGCTTTCCAATTTTGCTGACATATTGAGTGCAGCACTTTCACAGCATCATCTTTCAGAATTTGAAATAGCTCAACTGGAGTTTCATCACCTCCACTAGCTTTGTTCATAGTGAAGCTTTCTAAGGCCCACTTGACTTTGCATTCCAGGATGTCTGGCCCTAGGTGAGTGATCACACCTTCGTGATTATCTGGGTCATGAAGATCTTTTTTTGTATCACTCTTCTTGTATTCTTGCCACCTCTTCTGAATATCTTCTTCTTCTGTTAGATCCCTATCATTTCTGTCCTTTATTGATCCCATCTTTGCATGAATGTTCCCTTGGTATCTCTAATTTTCTTGCAAAGATCTCTAGTCTTTCCCATTCTATTGCTTTCCTCTATTTCTTTGCACTGATCGCTAAGGAAGGTTTTCTTGTCTCTCCTTGGTATTCTTTGGAACTCTGCACTCAAATAGGTATATCTTTCCTTTCCTCCTTTGCTTTTCACTTCTCTTCTTTTCCCAGCTATTTGTAAGGCCTGCTCAGACAGTCAATTTGCTTTTTTGCATTTCTTTTCTTGAAGATGTTCTTGCTCCCTGTCTCCTGTACAATGTCACAAACCTCCATAGTTCATCAGGCATTCAGTCTATCAGATCTAGTCCCTTAAATCTATTTCTCACTTCCACTGTGTAATCATATGGGATTTGATTTAGGTCATACCTAAATGATCTAGTGGTTTTCCCCACTTCCTTCAATTTAAGTCTGCATTTTGCAATAAGGAGTTCATAATCTGAGCCACAGTCAGCTCCCAGTCTTGTTTTTGCTGATTGCATAGAGCTTCTCCATCTTTGGCTGCAAATAATACAATCAATCTGATTTTGGTGTGGGCCATCCAATGATGTCCATGTGTAGAGTCTTCTCTTGTGTGGTTGGAAGAGTGTGTTTGCTATGACCAGTGCATTCTCTTGGCAAAACTCTCTTAGCCTTTGCCCTGCTTCATTCTGTATTCCAAGGCCAAATTTGCCTGTTACTCCAGGTGTTTATTAACTTCCTACTTTTGCATTCCAGTCCCCTATAATGAAAAGGACATCTTTTTTGGGTGTTAGTTCTAAAAGGCTTTGTAGGTCTTCATAGAATCATTCAACTTCAGCTTCTTCAGTGTTAATGGTCAGGACATAGATACTGTGATATTGAATGGTTTGCCTTGGAAACGAACAGAGATCATTCTGTCATTTTTGAGATTGTATCCAAGTACTACATTTTGGGCTCTTTTGTTGACCATGATGGCTACTCTGTTTCTTCTGAGGGATTCCTGCCCACAGTAGTAGATATAATGGTCATCTGAGTTAAATTCACCCAGTCCAGTCCATTTTAATTTGCTAATTTCTAAAATGATGTTGTTCACGCTTGCCATCTCCTGTTTAACCACTTCCAATTTGCCTTGATTCATGGACCTAACATTCCAGGATCCTATGCAATATTGCTCTTTAGAGCATCGGACCTTGCTTCTATCACCAGTCACATCCACAACTGGGTGTTGTTTTTGCTTTGGCTCTGTCCCTTCATCCTTTCTGGAGTTATTTTTCTACTGATCTCCAGTAGCATATTGGTCACCTACCAACATGGGGAGTTCATTTCTCAGTGTCCTATCTTTTTGCCTTTTCCAATAAAAGTGATTTAAAAGATTTGCTGATATAATACTAAATAGATCCAAGGATCATTATCATTCCATTTCTGCCAGGCCACTTTTAAAATTATAGTTTATTAAAAATAACAAATGACATAAAGTGGAATAGGATTGTCCTGAGGCAAAATCAAAAGGTAAATTTCTTTTCAGGCAGTTAGATAATCTACATTTTTGACAAAGAAGTAGGCGCAAAGAAATATGATTGAGACATATAGTAGAGTTTAATATCAATAATTTGATGTTGTGCTTAATTGAACTTTCTTGGTAACTGAGGATATCAAATTGTTACTTTTGTTTATAATTTTAAAATACTGACAATCTAAATATTTTAATAATATATCTGATCACTCTATCATGATAGTGAATTAGTATTTGGTAATTTAATTTTTGGTCATCTGATGCAAACAGACAACTCATTGGAAAAGTCCCTGCAGGGAAAGATTGAGGGCAGAAGGAGAAGAGGGCATCAGAAGATAAAATGGTTGGATGGCATCACTGATGCAGTAAACATGAACTTGGGCAAACTCTGGGAGATGGTGAGGGACAGGGAGGCCTGGCGTGCTGCAGTCCATGGGCCTGCAAAGAGTCAGACATTACTGGGGAACTGAACAACAATAATTTAACTTTTGGTAATTTGTAATATTGCCTTTGGTCAATTACCACAGTATGTACCTTGTGGTCAAACGAATTTTCACCAGTTACGTTCCAATTTATAATCTTCTATAAAATTAAAAATTGCTGAACAATCTCTGTCAGCTTCCCCAGTGTCTCAGCAGTAAAGAATTCTCCTTCAATGCAGAAGACCCTGGAGATGCATATCTGTCTCTCAGCTGGGAAGACTCCATGGAGCAGGAAATGACAACCTGCTCCAATATTCTTGATAGGAAAATCCCATGGACAGAGAATCATGGTGGGTCACAAAGTGTTGGACAGAATTGAGCACACACACAAACAATCTCTACAGTAATGTACTTGACAAACTCAATTGCATTTTAACATAAAAATTGGTTTGCCTTTATGATAAGCATTAAGCAAGAGGAGAAAAAAAACTCTAAATATTTTATTGGGAATAATAATATAAGCCTTATAAAATTCACTCTTTCATATGTGGGCAGAATATTGACTTGTTTAACAGCTTTATTTGATCTAAAACAAATATTAATAGATTTCGAAAGTTAACGTCTTTTCTGAATTCATTACCATCAATGGGACTAGGCCTATACCTTAACGTATGGGAACTAAAAAAAGTGAAAAAAAAAAGTGAAAATGTTAGTTGCTCAAGTGTGTCTGACTCTTTGCGACCCCATGGACTATAAAGTGACAGGCTCCTCTGTCCATGAATTCTCCAGACAAGAATACTGGAGTGGGTAGTCATTCCCTTCTCCAGGGGATCTTTGAGACTCAGGGATGGAACCCGATTCTCCTGCATTGCAGGCAGACTTTTTATGGGGACTAAAGGAAATGAAAGCCTTTGCCGGTGTGGATCACAATAAACTGTGGAAAATTCTGAAAGAGATGGGAATACCAGACCACCTGACCTGCCTCTTGAGAACTCTGTATGCAGGTCAGGAAGCAACAGTTAGAACTCGACATGGAACAACAGACTGGTTCCAAATAGGAAAAGGAGTACGTCAAGGCTGTATATTGTCACCTTGCTAATTTAACTTCTATGCAGCGTACATCATGAGAAATGCTGCACTTGAAGAAACACAAGCTGGAATCAAGATTTCCGGGAGAAATATCAATAACCTCAGATATGCAGATGACACCACCCTTATGGCAGAAAGTGAAGAGGAACTAAAAAGCCGCTTGATGAAAGTGAAAGAGGAGAGTGAAAAAGTTGGCCTAAAGCTCAACATTTAGAAAACGAAGATCATGGCATCTGGTCCCATCACTTCATGGGAAATAGATGGGGAAACAGTGGAAACAGTGTCAGACTTTATTTTTTTGGTCTCCAAAATCACTGCAGATGGTAACTTTAGCCATGAAATTAAAAGATGCTTACTCCTTGGAAGAAAAGTTATGACCAACCTAGATAGCATATTCAAAAGCAGAGACATTACTTTGCCGACTAAAGTCCATCTAATCAAGGCTATAGTTTTTCCTGTGGTCATGTGTGGATGTGAGAGCTGGACTGTGAAGAAGGCTGAGCTCCGAAGAATTGATGTGTTGGAACTGTGGTGTTGGAGAAGACTCTTGAGAGTCCCTTGGACTGCAAGGAGATCCAACCAGTCCATTCTGAAGGAGATCAGCCCTGGGATTTCTTTGGAAGGAATGATGCTAAAGCTGAAGCTCCAGTACTTTGGCCACCTCATGTGAAGAATTGACTCATTGGAAAAGACTCTGATGCTGGGAAGGATTGGGGGCAGGAGGAAAAGGGGACGACCGAGGATGAGATGGCTGGATGGCATCACTGACTCAATGGACGTGAGTCTGAGTGAACTCTGGGAGTTGGTGATGGACAGGCAGGCCTGGCGTGCTGCGATTCATGGGGTCGCAAAGAGTCAAACACGACTAAGTGACTGAACTGAACTGAAAGGAAATGAAAAAATATGCTCTATCCTCCTTACTACAATGACCAATTTTGAGGATATGAAATCACACTGAAACCACAAAATCTCAGGAAACTCTGCTGGAGATAGACTAGTTAATTCAGACCAGTCATTTAGTTGAAATTACTGAAAATAGCTCGATAAAATATTAAGAATAAATATTATTTAATGTATAGGATAACTTATAAGTCATAAAGAGTTACTAGGCTTAGATCGATCCAAAAGAGGATGCAACTTAAAACAAACCCAACATTCAAGGTCACTTTTCTACTGGGACCATTTAAGGAATGAAAATAAAGAGCTGAATTGCTAAGCTGCAGTTCAATAGCTTTGCAGGGATCAAAACACAAAACCTGGAGTTAAGGACTTAAAAGGCTGGCCTACGTTGGGCTTGGGCTTCCCTGGTGGCTCAGACAGGAAAGAATCCACCTGTAATGCAGGACCCCTGGGTTCAGTCCCTGGGTCAGGAAGATCCTCTGAAGAAGGGAATGGCACCCCTCTCCAGTATTTTTGCCTGGAGAATTCTCATGAACAGAGGAGCCTGGCAGTTACAGTCTATGGGGTCACAAAGAGTCGGACACAACTGAGCAACTAAGCACGCACACATCGGGCTTAGAAGTACTCCCTATACGACAACCCCAAAGGACTGCTCCCTAGAAATATAGATGAACAATAAATAAAACAACAATTATATATATATATTTATATATTTATGTATATATATATACACATATATATGTATATATAGTGTGTATATAGTATGTAGATATATACATATATACAAACATGGACTTCCCCAGTAGCTCAGCAGTAAAGAATCTGCCTGCAATACAGGTGATGTGGGCTCAATCCCTGGGTTGGGAAGATCCCCTGGAGATGGAAATGGCAACCCACTGCAGTATACTTGCCTGGGAAATCCCATGGACAGAGGAGTCACAAGGAGTTGGACATGACTTAGTGACTAAAAAAAAAAAGTATACACATATAATATATATATTGTGTTGGCTAAGAAGTCCATTAAGATTTTTCTACAAGCTGTTAGGAAAAATTGGAACAAATATTTTTTTGGCCAATCCAATATATATATGATCTTTCCTGGTGGTTCAGCTTGTAAAAATCTGCCTGCAATGTGGGAGAGCTGGGTTCGATCCCTGGGTTGGGAAAATGCCCTGGAGAAGGGAATAGCTACCCACTCCAGTTTTCTTTCTTGGAGAACCCCATGGACAGAGGAACCTGACAGTCCATGGGGTTACAAACAATCAGACATGATGACTGAGCAAATTTCACTTTATATATATACATATATACACATACATACATTTTCTGGGCTCTTGATAATGCACAGCTGAGCTGCATATGTGTGTGTGTGTATGTGTGTGTATACAGCCCCCAAAATGCTGTCTTGAAATTGGATTAGTAAATCTAGTATTTCTGGCACTTCTAGACATGTAGCTAAAGCAAACCAAAATTTTCTGTGTAAGAAGGTAATATTATATTCTGGGCTTTGAAACTTTTCTATGATATTTTTTTTCAAATACAGTGCCTAATGCACAGTCAAGATAACTAGATGCCTAAAAGAAAGACATCATTTACAAAACTCAACAGAAGCAGACCCATAGATACTTCACATACTGGGATACCATAATTTAATCAATTGCAAAATAACCAGGCCTAGAATTTTCAAGGAGACAAAAGCCAAGCTGGAAAATGCAACACAATATTTTCAAGTAATGTATTTTAAAAAAAGCTAAATAGGATGTACAATACCAAAAAGTATAATGACTAAAATAAGATATAATAGATTTAAGAGAAAATTAGTAACACATGAAGAAACTGTTTGTGAACTAGAAGATAGAAACCACAAAAGAAAACACAGAAACAAAAATATTACATTATGAGAGAAAATATATTATAGTTAAGGATACAGTTCCCTGGTGACTCAGCTGATAAAGAATCTCCTTGCAATGTGGGAGACCTGGGATTGATCCCTGGGTTGGGAAGATACTCTGGAGAAAGGAAAGGCTACACACCCCAGTATTCTGGCCTGGAGAATTCCATGGACTGTATAGTGCATGGGGTCACAAAGAGTCAGACTCAACTGAGTGACTTTCACTTTCACTTTCAAATAAATCTAACATACATTTAAATGTAGTCTCAAAAAGAGAATGAGGCACAAGCTGCATTTGAAAAGACAGTGAAATTTTTCAAGGGTTGAAAAGGATACTATACACATTTTAAAATGCAATGATATCTAAGCAGGATAAGGATAAAGAGCAGACATATAATAGTGAAGCTAAGAAAAACTACAAAGAAATCAGAGTGAGAAAGAATATAAAATGAGAAAGAGAGAAAAGATAAATTACTTTCCAAGGATTAATGGCTGACTTCTTAACTGAAAATCAGAAAACATTAGAATGTTTTTTCAAAGTATTTAGAAAAGAGACATTTTAACTGATGATTTTATATCTAACAAAAAATATTTTAAGAATGAAGGTGAAGAAAAACGAATGCAATATTGTAAAATAAATAAATAAATATGTATATAAAAAAGAAAAAAAAAGTTCAAGAATCAATGACCTAAAATTAAAAAAAATTAATTAAAAAAAAAACAACAGAGAACTATATATGGAATGAGGTTCGTGACACTGCACAGGAGACAGGGATCAAGACCATCCCCATGGAAAAGAAATGCAAAAAAGCAAAATGGCTGTCTGGGGAAGCCTTACAAATAGCTGTGAAAAGAAGAGAAGTGAAAAGCCAAGGAGAAAAGGAAAGATATAAGCATCTGAATGCAGAGTTCCAAAGAATAGCAAGAAGAGATAAGAAAGACTTCTTCAGTGATCAATGCAAAGAAATAGAGGAAAACAACAGAATGGGAAAGACTAGAGATCTCTTCAAGAAAATTAGAGATATCAAGGGAACATTTCATGAAAAGATGGGCTCAATAAAGGACAGAAATGGTATGAACGTAACAGAAGCAGAAGATATTAAGAAGAGGTGGCAAGAATACACAGAAGAACTGTAAAAAAAGGATCTTCATGACCCGGATAGTCATGAGGATGTGATCACTAATCTAGAACCAGACATCTTGGAATGTGAAGTCAAATGGGACTTAGAAAATATCACTACAAACAAAGCTAGTGGAGATGATGGAATTCCAGTTGAGCTGTTTCAAATCCTGAAAGATGATGCTGTGAAAGTGCTGCACTCAATATGCCAGCACATTTGGAAAACTCAGCAGTGGCCACAGGCCTGGAAAAGGTCAGTTTTCATTCCAATATCTAAGAAAGGCAATGCCAAAGAATGCTCAAACTACCGCACAATTGCACTCATCTCACACGCTAGTAAAATAATGCTCAAAATTCTCCAAGCCAGGCTTCAGCAATACGTGAACCGTGAATTCCCTGACGTTCAAGCTGGTTTTAGAAAAGGCAGAGGAACCCGAGATCAAATTGCCAACATGCACTGGATCATGGAAAAAGCAAGAGAGTTCCAGAAAAACATCTATTTCTGCTTTATTGACTATGCCGAAGGCTTTGACTGTGTGGATCACAATAAACTGTGGAAAATTCTGAAAGAGATGGGAATACCAGACCACCTGACCTGCATCTTGAGAACTCTGTATGCAGGTCAGGAAGCAACAGTTAGAACTGGACATGGAACAACAGACTGGTTCCAAATAGGAAAAAGAGTATATCAAGGCTGTATATTGTCACCCTGATTATTTAACTTCTATGCAACGTACATCATGAGAAATGCTGCACTGGAAGAAACACAAGCTGGAATCAAGATTGCCTGGAGAAATATCAATAACCTCAGATATGCAGATGACACCACCCTTATGGCAGAAGGTGAAGAGGAACTAAAAAGCCTCTTGATGAAAGTGAAAGAGGAGAGTGAAAAAGTTGGCTTAAAACTCAGCATTCAGAAAATGATTATGACATCTGGTCCCATCACTTCATGGGAAATAGATGCAGAGACAGTGGAAACCGTGTCAGACTTTATTTTTGGGGGCTCCAGAATCACTGCAGATGGTGACTGCAGCCATGAAATTAAAAGACACTTACTCCTTGGAAGAAAAGTTATGACCAACCTAGATAGTATATTCAAAAGCAGAGACATTACTCTGCCGACTAAGGTCCGTCTAGGCAAGGCTATGGTTTTTCCTGTGGTCATGTGTGGATGTGAGAGCTGGACTGTGAAGAAGGCTGAGCACCAAAGAATTGATGCGTTGGAACTGTGGTGTTGGGGAAGACTCTTGAGAGTCCCTTGGACTGCAAGGAGATCCAACCAGTCCATTCTGAAGGAGATCAGCCCTGGGATTTCTTTGGAAGGAATGATGCTAAAGCTGAAGCTCCAGTACTTTGGCCACCTGATGTGAAGAGTTGACTCACTGGAAAGACTTTGATGCTGGGAGGGATTAGGGGCAGGAGAAGAAGGGGATGACAGAGGATCAGATGGGTAGATGGTATTACTGACTCGATGGACGCGAGTCTGAGTGAACTCTGGGAGTTGGTGATGGACAGGGAGGGCTGGCGTGCTGCGATTCATGGGGTCGCAAAGAGTTGGACACGACTGAGCGACTGAACTGAACTGAACTGATATAAGCAAAAAACTTAGAGTCAAAAAACTACATTTCTAAGCAAAACTAAGATTTTGCAACCAACAGATCTATACTAAATGAAATTCTGAATGGTTCTCTTTAGTCATAAGGAAACTATTCCCAAAGGTAAGCTAAGAGATGCAAGGAAAAAGAAAGCACAGAGGAAAGAATGGAAATGTGAACAAATCAGACTATACACTGATCCTGTAAAACAATGTTAACGGTTATTTATAAAGTTTATAGAAATTGAAACTAAGACAATCTTACCTCAGAATAGATAAAACAATCAGTTCAGTTTCATACAAAAAAAATTTCACGAAATTAAAAGAAAAACAAAATAAAGATTCTGATAGATACAGCAGAACATCAGCAGGACCTCAGAGTAAGAAAAAGCTTCCTAAATCGTATTAGAAAAAAACCTTAGTTTTAAATTTTTTAATTTAAAGAAACAGAAATCTTATTTAAACCTTGAATAACTTGATTACATTAAAATTGAGAAGTTATATTTGCTAGAAGACATCCTTAAGAAAGTGGAAATCCAAGCCTATAAAAGGGAGTTATATGTATTAACAAGTGCTCATATGTGGAATGATATATAATTCTGTTATATAATAAATTTTTACACATCCACACAGAAGAGTCAGGCAACTTATTTTTGTAAGAAATGTGTAGGAGACCTGAACAGGCACTTAATAAACACAATATTCAAGTACCTATTAAGCATACTAAAAAATTTTAATCTTCACTCACAGTGAAAAAAATCTGTTTAAAAACAATGAGATACTACACCCAGCAAGACAACACATTGGCTAAGATGTGAAGCAACAAGAAATCTCATTCGCAAATAGTCAGGCATTATTGAATTAAGAAGATCACTATGAATAGTATTTCACTGCTAGTCACAGGTAAAACCTCCTAAAATTATATGCATATATGGAACAAGAGCCTCCTATAAGAGTGCTTATCATAACATTATTTTAACTAGACATTATCTAAAATACGGGAATCCCCTGGTAGCTCAGTTGGTAAAGAATCTGCCTGCAGTGCAGGAGTCAGTTCAGTCACTCAGTCGTGTCCAACTCTTTGTGACCCCATGGACTGCAGCACGCCAGGCTTCCCTGTCTATCATCAACTCCCGGAGCTTGCTCAGATTCATGTCTGTTGAGTTGATGATGCCATCCAACCATCTCATCCTCTGTCGTCCCCTCTCCTCCTGCCTTCAATCTTCCAGCATCAGGGTCTTTTCCAATGAGTCAGTTCTTCGTATCAGGTAGCCAAATTATTGGAGCTTCAGCTTCAGCATCAGTCCTTGTAATGAATATTCAGGACTGATTTCCTTTAGGATTGACTAATTTGATCTCCTCGCAGTCCAAGGGACTCTCAAGAGTCTTCTTAAACATCACGGTTCAAAAGCATCAATTCTTCAGCACTCAGGTTTCTTTATGGCCCAACTCTCATGTCCATACATGAATACTGGAAAAACCATAGTTTTGACTAGACAGACTTTTGTAGGCAAAATAATGTCTTTGCCTTTTAATAGGCAGTGCAGGAGACCTGGGTTCAATCTCTGGGTTGGGAAGATCCTCTGGAGAAGGAAATGGCACCCATTCCAGTATTCTTGCCTGGAAAATCCCATGGACTGAGGAGCCTGGCAGCTGACAATCCATGGCATTGCAAGAGTCAGACATGACCTAGCGAATAAACGACCACAACTAAAATATGCATGAAAAGTACAACTGACATATATTTTAGTACCTAGCAGCCATGAAAATCAACTAACTACTGCTCCTCACAAAAATACAGATGAATTTAACAAACATAATAGTGAATAACATAAGCCAGGAATAAAAGAAACTAGGAAAACAGGCAAAATTAACTTCTGGGGTATGAAGTAAGGAGAGCTGGGGTTGGGGTGGAATACAGAGGTAATGAGTGATGAGGAACCAAGGAGGGCTTCTGGGGTATGCAGTAAGGGGAAGTGGGGTTGGGGTAGAATGCAGAGGTAATGAGTGATGAGGAACCAAGGAGGGCTTCTGGGGTATGCCTATTTCTCTGTTTTATTTTGTTTACATTTTAACATAGGTGATGATCACATGAGTATGCTTACTTTGTGACAGTTCATTGATCTGTACACTAATGATGTGTTTTTCTGTATGTGCATTGTATTTCACTAGTCGATAAATATCGTACAAACATACAGAAACACACACACGCACATGTTGTGTGCTGAGTTGCTTCAGCTGTGTCCAACTCTGCACAACCCTATGAACTGTAACCTGCCAGGCTTTGTCCATGGGGATTCTTCAGGCAAGAATACTCGAGTGGGTTGCCTTGCCCTCCTCCACAAAAAGTTCTGGACCATATTATGAACTATTGCTGTCATGCATGTTAACATTTTAAATTCAGCATAAATATATGTGTGTATGCCCATATATATGTGTGTGTGTCTGTACACACAGAAACACACACATATATAGTTATATTGAATTTAAAATGTTAACATGCATGACAGCAATAGCTCAAAATATGGTCCAGAACTTTCTGTCCTCCTCAGTGAGTTCTAAGAAATAAAGAATACATATTTCCAATATTAATAAAGTCTGCCAGAAATTAGACAAAAACAAACCACATTCTACATCTCATTTTGTAAGTCAAAGAACTTTGACATCGAAACCAGAAAAAAGAAATGTGATTCACTGTCATTCACAAATATAGATGAAAAAATCCAAAATTTCACAAACCAAAACCAGCTGTGCATAATGTACAAAATATGTCATGACCAAGTTAGGTCTATCTCAGGTGTACAATGCTGGCTTACACTGAAAAATTAATCAATACAACTTGCCACATTAACATTTTAAAGAGAATAATTGCATTACTAGCTTTAATATAGGAAACATCTATTAGAATTCAACATCCCTTTATGATTTTAAAAATCAACTTTTAGTAAATTAGAAATAAAAGCTATATCCTTCCATTTAACAAAATTTATCTACAAAGTAAAAA
The DNA here is from genome assembly GCF_001704415.2 of Capra hircus. Lineage (NCBI taxonomy): Eukaryota > Metazoa > Chordata > Mammalia > Artiodactyla > Bovidae > Capra > Capra hircus. The sequence continues at coordinate 19,529,478 of NC_030808.1, forward strand.
TTTTTATAAACATTCTGTTTAATGCTAAAACTACAACAGTAAGCACAAAACAAAGATAGCCATTATCATCATTCTTATTCCACATGTATATGTGACAACTGTCAACATTTGTGGATAATATAATTTTTTACACAGAAAATGAAAATAATCTACAAATTGATAGGATGAATAAGGTCATTCTTTGTAAAATCTGCACACCAAAATCTTTTATTTTTAAACATCAACCATTAAAAATATTTTTATAAGGTACTGCTGCTGCTGTTAAGTCGTTTCAGTTGTGTTCCACTCTGTGTGACCGCATAGACGCCAACCCACCAGGCTCCTCTGTCCCTGGGAGTCTCCAGGCAAGAATACTGGAGTGGGTTGCCATTTCCTTTTCCAATGCATGCATGCATGCTAAGCCGCTTCAGTCGTGTCCAACTCTCTGAAACCCTATGGACAGCAGTCCACCAGGCTCTTCTGCCCACAGGATTCTCTAGGCGAGAATACTGGAATCGGTTGCCATTTCCTTCTCCAACTTTATAAGGTACAACTTACCATAACATCAAAAATACTAGGCAGTGAGACATAAATCTAAGAGAACATATGCAGGAATTCTGTGGAGCACATGATAGAAGTTTAATGAGAGAAATTAAGGATGACCTGTATACATGGAAAGATCTATCTAGTACATGGATAGGAAGACTCATTATAAATATGTCAAGTTGATCCACATATTCAATGTACTACCAACAAACACCATAGCACAATCTCAACTACACAGCTGATTCTAAACTAAAAATGGAAATTAAAAAGGCCATGAATGGGTAAGTATTCTGCATGAAAATAAAACTGGAAAGGACTTTTTCATCTGATAGCAAAAGAAACTTTTTAAATGTTTGTATTAAGACACTGTGATATTAGCACTGGGAATAATACAAAGATCCACAGAAAAGAACAAAAATCCTGGGAACAGATTGATGCATACATGTACCCTTTATTTAGTTCCCCTTCAGAAGAATAGGGAAGGACTATCTTCTCAAAAAACATTACTGGGACAAAGTTTAGTGCTTAAACTAAGACTTTCAGGAATGTTTTTGTTTCTTAATGAAAATGGTCTCTACAGAATATCCTTAGCAAATGTCAGTATTTCAATTATGCTCAGTTTCCTAGAATAGCTCTTTAACTATTCTGTTAAATTTAGTTATATATTCCAATTTATAATAGCACTGTCAGCTACGTTATTTTCAAACAGTAGAAAGTATGGATAATCATTATGATACTATTAGATATAAAAATATTTATTGTTTCAAATATAATTTATAAGTGTGGCCTAAAAACTGTTCAATGAATGTAAAACTATTTTAAAATGATTCTCTTTTATCCAATTTTTAGATTCTTATTAAAAAGGACCTGTTTTTAAAAATTAGATGCTGCTTTCCTCTTTTCAATACCTAATGTACATTCTAAGACAATGTGAAATAATGCCTCAATGTTACTCTTTAAAAAAAATCTAATGCTTTGTTTATAAAACTTAATAATGATTTTCTTTGAAATTACTAATAGTATTATTAGCCTTTATTAAGTACAAAATATACTGAGCATTAGAATGGGCATATGGGTATCAGAAAGGCTTCCCTGGTAGTTCAGCTGGCAAAAAATCTGCCTACAATGCAGGAGACCCCGGTTTGAGTCCTGGGTTGGGAAGATCCCCTGGAGAATGGATAGGCTACACACTCCAGTATTCTTGGGCTTCCCTGGTGGCTCAGCTGGTAAAGAATCCACCTGCTATGTGTGAGACCTGGGATGGGAATGGACTGCATAGTCCATGGGGTGGCAAAGATCTGGACATGTTTAAGCGACTTAAACTTCCCATATAGGTATTAGATACAGATACATTTTAAAGAATTGTATTTCCATTTTATTAATATGAAGTTGTACATTTGGTAACTCAAAAGCTAGCAGTTTCAAATGGAGTATACATATATATTTTTCAAATACATATATGTACACTTCATATAAAAATAAATATTGCATATACACAAATTTTTATCTCAACATAAAATCTTTTTTACTTTATCATATGAAAATGTTGAAAATTTAGTAAACTTTGCAAACTTACAAGAAAAGTAAACTATTTCTTGCTTTGTATGAATTAATGTAAATTTTTACTTTTAACATACATATTCTATATTTTTAATTCTTTAGATAAATTCTACTTTCATATTTTTAAAACACAAAATTATGTGTTGATTATGAATTATATTTCATATTTTTGACTTTTAATTAAAATCTATTCGTTAAACTACATAGAAGTCACTAATTCTACTGAAAAATACTGGAAATGTTTGTCAGATATTATTCAAACTGTAACAAGAGCTTTGCGAAGGAGTTGTTGATATTAGAAGTGCCCATTGCAAATATAATGTCCTACTTTCAGGAAAGAAACACTGTTAGAGCTCTCTCCACAGTACAGAATTAACAAAGAAATCTGTTTCCAATTAAAAGAACTGTGGGAGTACCCAGCTGTATTTGGGATTTGGCAAGTGTATTAAACTGTGCTCCACATGCTTTGGTTTCAGCAAAGCCTATAAAGTATTTTCTCATGTCTTTTCCTCCTAAACCTTAAAACACATGTACAAAGAATGGATCTGCAGTCTCTCTCTCCCTCCAGTTACAATGATTAGAAAAAGTTTAAATATTCAATGCCTTTATTATTTTTAAATCTCTAATGCACAAAGAGTGAAAAAGAATATTCATGAGGTCACCTGTGTAAACGAAAGGATTTATATCTTGGTTGTCAGCATGTTTTAAAAAAATAATTCACTTTTGCATAGAACTGAGAAACTCAGTTTTGCCAAAGGCTCATGGCACTCAGGCTTGAAGTGGTTTGGATTCAGTTAGAAGTATAAAAGCCAGGCAAGCAAAGAGGTTGTTTCAGGATAGTTTTAAAATTCCCACAGCTACTTCTCATGTTCTGTGCACCAACACTTTGAAAACTAAGGTTCTAAAGCAATTTTGTTATGGGGAGAATATTTTCTAGGGATGTTAAATCAAAGGTGGAGGATAGAGAAATTAGAAGGGTTATGAGAACAGGAATGAAGAGAATGGATGTAATATGGAAAGACACTGAAATTGGAAGATTTTAATTGTAGCATGATAGCCATCTTCAAAAGTTACATGGTCTATTTCCCCCTTAAAAGTAAAATAGATTAGCATCTTTCTCTTTCATTAGCCCATTCAGTAACAGTTCTTTCATATACAATCCTTAGTTATAGAAAGTTCTAGAAAAAAAAAACATGAAAAGCAAAGTACAAATGGACATCAGACTTTCAATGTTATACTTCCTCCTAGATTTAAAAGACCATCCATAAGAGAAAAGGATGTCCTTTACTTTCAGAGACAAGGGTAAAATAATAAAAATTAGCAAACCACTGACTTTATTACATGCCGGACACTGCTCAAAATCTTTTACACTTATGTATTTAATCCTTTCAACAACTCTATGAGACTAGACATTAATACTAATATTATCAACATCTTAACACACAGAGAAAATGAGATATGGAGAAATTAAGCACAACAAATTAAATGTTGCTTTGCATATCTAGGATTCAAACCCAAGTAGGAAGCCTTAACAAACAGTGCCTTTAATCACTGCACTATATGATACTAGGGAGCATGACAAAACCAAACATAGTTAAAAGGCTAAGCTTTTGACTTATTAAACACTGGCAACTCCAGGATATGATCTATTGTAACTTTGATTTTCTCATTTGTATAATACCAACTATGGCATAACATTATTCTAATGCTAAAAGGATATTAATGTTAAAAGGATATCCTGCACATATTAAATACGTAATACATGTCAGTTCCCTGATATAAATTTTACACCTGCTTATTATTCACTGCTCAGCTATGAAATAAAGCATGGTTCCTGGTTAAACCTGGCATAGTGGAAGTTTGGTCTTTCCTGGTAGCTCAGCTGATGAAGAATGCAGGAGACCTGGGTTTGATCCCTGAGTTGGGAAGATCCCCTGGAGGAGGACATGGCAACTGACTCCAGTATTGTTGCCTGGAGAATCCCCATGGACAGAGGAGCCTGGCAGGCTACAGTCCCTGGGGTCACTAAGAATCAGATACAACATTGACTTAGCACAGCACAGCAGCAGCAAACATTTACCACCTCTCCCTTTAAAAATTGTATTATAATTTATACGAAAGCTTTTTTTTTTTTTTTTTTTTTGAAGGGAGGAGGATCACCCAGGAGAACAACAACAACAAAAAAAAAAAACAGAGAAGAAAGTAGCAGTTAGGAGCTTTTAGTTTAACAAGAAACCTGGAAGGAAAGTGGGCAAGTGGTAAAACATAATGCACAGGGAAAACTGAAAACTAAGTATCTGGAAGCATAAGAAGCCAAAGCAAATCAACATGCACTCTATGCCAAGAAGAGGCTAAAAAATATGAGATACCAAACTCTGCAGATGGGAGAGTAAGTGAGGTCAAAAATGACTGAATTGGTTGAAAGTCTGTGTGTGAAGTCGTTAGAATCCTAGACATCCCTCCTGAATCCATAGGTTCAAATGATGAGCTCTCTTAACACATCCAAAAGAAAGTAGGATTGCTCTACAATGAAAAACAACAACAACAACAACAAAAAACTATCTACTGAATGGTGAGACATGTTCTTTACCTTACCATGACCAAACTCACTCCTTACTGGACTTTGAGAAAAGGGGTAACCATGCTTACACCACCAGAAAAATTTAAAAATCTAAGGATTACCTTTTAAAAACACTGACATCTAAGAAATGGTGCATAGTTTTTCACAACTGACTCTCAAAAAAACTGATATTCCCTTGGCCAATTATTCTAAGTGAATACTCTTAACTTAGCAAGTATTGCCGCTGAAAAGCTAGTAAGTCTTGATTAACAATTAAAAGGCAAACTATGATAGCTTTAGATTGGTGTTGCTAACGGGGTTCCCCAGGTGGCACTAGTGGTAAAGAATCTACCTGCCAATCCAGGAGACACAAGAGATGTGGTTTCAATCCCTGTACCAGGAAGATCCCCTGGAGTAGGAAATGGTAACAACTCCAGTATTCTTGCCTGGAAAATTCCATGGACAGAGGAGCCTGGCAGGCTATCATCCATGGGGTTCCAAAGAGTTGGACACAACTTCACATAAATACAGAACATTTCTATGTTTGTGGTGTTTATTGCAACAGCAATTATTCTTGAGTGACTACTAAGCACCTGAAATGTGGCTACTGCAACTGAGGTATTGGATATTAAATTTTAATTCTCATTAATTTACAGTTAAGCAGCCACATTTGGTGTGTGGCTACCTTGTTGGAGTGTGTAGCTCTAGAGAAAGTCATTACAAAAAGTCAAAATGGTGATGCTGTTGGCTCTTCTTGACATTTTTAAAGGGGCCTAAAAGAAATAAATTTAGTAAGAGTTAATTTCAAAGAAGGGACTGAAGAGAATACAGCTTTGCCAAAAAGGATTTTGATTCAGTCTGTTATCTTCAAATTATATTGACTAAATATAACTTCTTTAGTGATTGTGGTTTTCAGTCTGTCTGCCCTCTGATGGAGAAGGATAAGAGGCTTATGGAAGCTTCCTGATAGGAGAGACCAACTGAGGGGGAAACTGGGTCTTCCACAGGACCAGTAAAGGTCAGTTGTCATTCCAATCCCAAAGAAAGACAATGCCAAAGAATGCTCAAACTACCTTACAATTGCACTCATCTCACATGCTAGTAAAGTAATGTTCAAAATTCTCCAAGCCAGGCTTCAACAGTACATGAACCATGAACTTGCAGATGTTCAAGCTGGTTTTAGAAAAGGCCGAGGAACCAGAGATCAAATTGCCAACATCCATTGGATCATCGAAAAAGCAAGAGTTCCAGAAAAACATCTATTTCTGCTTTATTGACTATGCCAAAGCCTTTGACTGTGTGGATCATGGCAAACTGTGAAAAATTCTTCAAGAGATGGGAATACCAGAGCACCTGTCCTGCCTCCTGAGAAATCTGTATGCAGGTCAGAAAGCAACAGTTAGAATTAGTCATGGAACAATAGACTGGTTCCAAATCGGGGAAGGAGTACATCAAGGTTATATATTGTCATCCTGCTTATTTAACTTATATGCAGAAGACATCATTAGAAACGCTGGGCTGGAGGAAGCACAAGCTGGAATTAAGATTGCTGGGAGAGATACCAATAAACCCAGATACGCAGATGACACAACCCTTATGGCAGAAAGCGAAGAAGAACTAAAGAGCCTCTTGATGAAAGTGGAAGAGGAGAGTGAAAAAGCTGAGTTAAAACTCAACATTCAGGAAATTAAAATCATGGCAACCGGTCCCATCACTTCATGAAAATAGATGGGGAAACAGTGAAAACAGTGAGAGACTTTATTTTGGGGGGCTCCAAAATTACTGCAGATGGTGACTGTAGCCATGAACTAAAAAGACACTTGCTCCTTGGAAGAAAAATTATGACCAAAGGAGATCAGCCCTGGGATTACTTTGGAAGGACTTATGCTAAAGCTGAAACTCCAATACTTTTGCCACCTCATGAGAAGAGTTGACTCTTTGGAAAAGACTCTGATGCTGGGAGGGATTGGGGGCAGGAGATGGGGATGACAGAGGATGAGATGGCTGGATGGCATCACTGACTTGATGGACGTGAGTCTGAGTGAACTCCGGAAGTTGGTAATGGACAGGGAGGCCTGGCGTGCTGTGATTCATGGGGTTGCAAAGAGTCGGACATGACTGAGCTACTGAACTGAACTGAACTGAACTGAACTGAGACAGCATATTAAAAAGCATAGACATTACCTTGTCAACAAAGGTTCGTGTAGTCAAAGCTATGGTTTTTCTAGTAGTCATGTATGGATGTGAAAGTTGGACCATAAAGAAAGCTGAGCACTGAAGAATTGATGCTTTAGAAGTGTGGTGTTGGAGAAGACTCTTGAGAGTCCCTCAGACTGCAAGGAAATCCAACCAGTCCATCCTAAAGAAAATCAGTCCTGAATATTCTTTGGAAGGACTGATGCTGAAGTTGACACTCCAATACTTTGGCCATCTGATGGGAAGAACTAACTCATTTGAAAAGACCCTGATGCTGGGGACGATTGAAGGTAGCAGGAGAAGGGGACCTCAGAGGATGAGATGGTTGGATGGCATCACCAACTCGATGGACATGAGTTTGAGTGAACTCCGGGAGTTGGTGATAGACAGGTAGGCCTGGCGTGCTGCAGACCATGGGGTCGCAAAGAGTCAGGCACGACTGAATGACTGAACTGAACTGAACTGAACTGAAAGATAACTTAATTTGGGCCTCATTTAGTTTAGAAAACCTAACCAGCTGTGATAAGTCAAACAGAAGGAGAAAGGGCCCTCACACCTCTTTTAGTCACATTCCAGTACATTCTGGGCAGGAATGATCAATTTAAAAGGCTGTTGTTCCTCTGTAGTTTCAGATGGCTTCAGAATAGCTTTCATTATGTCACTCTTTTGAATGTGTTACACACATCTCTTACACACTTATTTGATTTCATTTTACTTTATTTTTTCTCTCCATGCTTTTGTTTGGGCTTCTTTCTATTGACCTGTCTTCTAGTTTGCTATCATGTCATTTTCTCCAATCTGCTGTCTAAAACCAATTATTAACATTTTAACTTTAAATACAGAGATTTTAATTGCACTTTTCATCTCTACAGTGTCCATGTGAATTGTTTCATAGAGAGTAGTTCTATATTGAAATTCTACCTCCTTACATTGTATTTCTAACTTTTCTTTGGTTTTCCTTAACATTTTAATGATAGTTAATGTTACTGCCAATATATAGAATATTTATGCACCTACTTGGATTATCTATTTTTTCTCTTATCAGTCATATTTCCCTGCCTGTTCACATCTATTAATTTTTATTGTATGTTGGAAAATAAAAGAACCAGAGTGGGTTCAAATGAGATTATCTTTCAACAAAAATGGTCTCCTCCCTTTTTTCATTAGATACATTTAGTGAGAAGTTTAAGATCTTAACTAATTAGAGATTAAATTATTTCAAGTTTAGTTTGAAGTTTTGGTAAAACTCAGTTAACTTCTAGGTTGATTCTTTCTCCTCAGGTATGGCCTCCTCGGGTTTTTGACAGAAAGTCTGGCAAATTTTTCTTCATCCTAGAAAGACTGGGAGATCAGGCCTGCTATCACAGGTTCCAAGGTTAGTTCTTCAGTCACCTGACTTTCCAATCCTGGTACTTCTGTTCAAACTCTGTGTTAGAGTAAAGCATCCTCTATTTTTGATGGGTTTTTTTTCTTTATCTGCATAAGCCTGTAGGAAATTTCACTCTGCCTTTTGACTAGCACCTCAACCTCTTTAGTAGTACCCAGAACTCAGTTGTGTCAGAATTCTCTCAAGTTTACACTTTGTCAGTCTAGCTTTCCATGACAATTACAACTTTTGTTGATTTGTGTTTCCCTGGTAGTAGCTATCTGCTTCAAATGAGCTGATTCTCTGCCCTTATTCAAAATTGGCCAGCACTCTTAGGGAGTTAAAAACAGCCGGTGAGCTTCAGATCATTTCAGAATTGCTGTACCTCTCTGATGCATTGTCCTTATTGTTCTATTGTTCTCGCTGTTGTTTTTAGTTGCTAAGTCAAGTCCACCTCATTGTGATCCCATGAGCCTGCCAGGCTCCTCTGTCCATGGGATTTCCCAGACAAGAATACTGGAGTAGGTTGTCATTTCCTTCTGTAACTGTTCTATTACACCTTTAAATATATATATATATATTTAAAAGGTTGGGGGCAGGAGGAGAAGGGGACAACAGAGGATGAGATGGCTGGATGGCATCACTGACTCGATGGACGTGAGTCTGAGTGAACTCCGGGAGTTGGTGATGGACAGGGAGGCCTGGCGTGCTGCGATTCATGTGGTCGCAAAGAGTTGGACACGACTGAGCGACTGAACTGAACTGAACTGAACTGAACTGAACTGAACATATATATAATAAATATATAAATATATATATATATAATTTTTTGTAATTTACCTTGCTTTTCTGGTAGCTGTAATGTCATCTGTGGGTTGGGGCCTCACACAAGACTAGTAAATAGATAATAGATTTCAGGCTTCATGTCAATGATGGAATGAAATCTCAGTTTATACTTACGTGCACATGGAACTGAGTGAAGCTATTGCATTTTTATGTTAAGTTTTCTTTCATCAGGGAGATTCACAAAAAGTCTGTGACTTTTCAACTGTCAAAGTAACCTTCAGGTCTCTGAATCTATACTGGCAGGAAATAGACTATGAAATCTGTATTATTTTCAAAAAAGGGAGTACATTCCAACACTCATCTAAAGTCTGACTGTGGAAATAATGGACAAAAAGTACTCGAAAATCTTCCCAGATGGAAAACTTAAGGGCCATGGAGAATAATAAATAAAAGCAGTTACCCATAGAAAGCAGAATAGTGGCAATCAATTTCAAAAGATCTAGCAATTCTTGTTTAATCAGATTTGCTAACTCTAATAAACAAGTGACTTCAGTTCATACAATATTCTTGAATTTTCTGAAAAAGGAAGTTTTACTATGATATCCTGAACTCACTGTATGTATTGTATTTGGAGTCAGGATAGAGCAGATTAATAACTTCTTTAATTATAGGTTTCCAGGTCACAACTAGCTTTATCTGACCTAAAGGAGAGAACTAGACATCCTTTCAGCCAGATCAAGTAACTAAAAGAGACTTTTGAACATCTCATGTGGGAATGGGAAAGATATGTTTTAAAGGCTCCAAGAAATTACGTATAATTCAGGGGTAAATGGGTGATTGTGCTACAAGGGAATTTGTCATCCAGTCTCTTATTCTGCTCTTTTAGTAACAGAATCCCCAAAGATTCAGCTGAATGCATGACAGCTAGAAGCTATGTAAACAAGAAACAGCCTCTTGGATATGAACAAAAATGATGTGAATGTGAGAGAAGAGGACGCAGCCCTGAAAGGAAGCTATTTGTCTTCAGCTTCTTCCTCCTTTCCGTTGCCTGAGTGTAGATGCAGCGGTGAGCCTCTTTTGACTATGTAGACAAAGGAAACACTTTAAGAGATGATAAAGTAAAAATATAAAAGGAACTTGAGACTGCAGATGACCTCAAGAGGCAGAGCTTTCCTCTCAAGATGGAGAAAGGGGGACCTCCTTCTCCCCAGTCCCTCCCTTGCATTTACAACAGATTCGTATCTTTCACTTTTTCAGGAGAAAGATATAAATAAGGCTTCCGACTTTAAGCCATTGTACATTTGGTCTCTGTTATAGCAGTGAAACCAATAGCGTATAAGACTTGCAAAATTATGTCTTTTAAAAATAATGTGCAATTTATTATTTTGATAAAAGCTAAAATTATATTTTATTTTAAAAAAATGCCTGAAATAGTTTTGAATACACTAAGTACTTCTAAATTATATATAATTACATTAATATTATTTTTATGTACTAAATAACATTATTGTGTTTTTAAAGACATAATATATAAAGTAGTTTAATGTACATAGTATCATTTATTAGGAATTATAGTATTCATGGTCATAGTCAAGACTGGTAATCTTGAGAGAATTCCTTATTGCAGAATATCTAAGTTTTAATTGCTTTCAAAGGTAATATGATGTTAGTGGAAAGAGTGAAAGATTTGGAAGTCAAAAGAACCAGGTAAGTCCTAACTTTCCCATCCCACTACCCATCAGCAGGGTGCCCAAAGGCAAGTCATAGACTCTCTTTGAACCTCAGTCTCTTTATCTATATATTGAAGATAATAATCTCCCATCTTTTGCACAGGATGAAGTTAGTCAAGTTCATATGAAATAATATGTATGAAAGTAATTTGCAAAGTGTCATAAATCAAACCTACAAAGTCTTAGAAAAGATGTGGTAAGTAACTCAACAGATAATGAGCCTAATTTTCAGAAGAAGTTGCTTCTAGAGTTGAAATGAGAGAATCTTTGACAGAAGAACAAGAACAATCAGTCAATAAAGCCAGCTCTAAAAGTGAAAAGTAATGTCTAACTTTAAATAAAAGAATAACAATTTTAAAAATATACTTCTTCTAAAGAACATTTACTTATAATACATGGAATTAAACAGCTCTTTTTTCTCAAGATAACCTGGATAAGATATTTTAATCAATTTCATTGAAAATCAAACAAATATTTAAGGATTTGGAGCTTGCTGAGAAAACATTGCCACTTTCCTGAAGATTCTTGCTGTAAGACTTGGAGGAAAATTCTTTTACAACAGTTCCTTCTCTCTCTGGACAAATCATGGACTCTTTCTAAAACTGCTTTTGATCCAAATATCCAGGGTCTTGATGTTGACTCCAGTATCCCAAGCCAGGAATAATTGCCAATGTTTTCCCTCTTCCTTCTTCGTCCCACAGTTTTAAAAGCTGATGGTTCTGTTGTGATACCTTCCTCTCAGTCTTACAAGTTCCTTTTAAATGGACAAACAGACACCCTTTCCACTGCTGACTCCAAGTTCTAAGCTCTAAACTTCTCCAGCTTAGTGAGAGACTGTCCCAATGCTTGCTACTTCAAGGCAGAGTCCCAAATGGCTGGTTTGTTTTCCTCCTTAAAGGGTATTACATACTGATCTGAAGGGATACTTTTTATTACTAAATGTATTACTAAAATGTATTACTAAATGTTATTACTAAAATGTAGGTTTAAAAGGGAATCAAGATTGATTTATACCTCCTTTCCTCTTTGGTTCTTTTCTTAATATTTCTTGTTTTTGATTTTGGCAGCTGAGCTCTAATTGATATTTGATAGGCGGTTAAAAGTAACTGAGAAAGAAGAATCTGTCAAGAAATAAAAATTATACAGCTAAAAATGTTGTTGCACTGAATTAGCCAAGATAACTCTGAGTTAGAGACTTAGCTAATTCCAAGAGATATTTTTTTTTCCTCCTCAGTATGAAATAAATGAAATACAATGAATCAGATAAAAAATATATATGGACATTAAGAGAAGAATACAGTTTTAGAATATTGGCAATTATTATAAAAATCATGTGATATTGTAGCCACATAGATCTCTTAATATAAAAAAAAGTCATGATGACCATTAGAGATAAGAAAACAAAGGCAGTTATATGGTTCCTTGTTAAAGTGAAACATGTAGATTGCATTTTTAAAAAAGTGTGAATTGAATACATTGATGAAAATGTCTTTTTTCTAAAAATCGCTCCAAGATATTATCTAACAAAAACATATTTTATTACTTTAAAATGCAAATCCAAATAATGCAATAAGAAACTTTAACAGCTGACCAACTAAAATGGACAGAAATTACTTTTCAAAGTGTATTTTCTAAATTATGTAATCATCAGTATTTTTATTTTTTTGGACCTTGAAAACAATAAGCCTTAATCCATAATGCAAAGAAAGTCTGGACATTTACCTTGAATGTTTTTATTCCCTAAAGTAGACTAAATATTCAATAACCAATTGGCTTTTAGGTAATTTTAGTCATAGGTAGAGTAAATATACCAGTAAATCTTAAGACCAGTAAGTCTTAAAGCCAGTAAGTCTTAAGAGCCTTTCTGTACTCACTCATTTCTGAATTTAATTATTGTGTGGGCAGTTGATTTTGATTTCTTCATAGTAGAGAATTGTGGAAAACAATATTGATAAAGAAATAAGAAAACATTTTTCCTTTAAGTATTTTTAGCTCTACAAAACTAAGTTTTCCTGATCAAATTTTTAAAAATTGGACCCTGAACTTTCACATTCTATGTTATAGCAAACAGCACTGTCATATTTCTTAAATTACATTATATTTTTATTGATTCCACTGGAAATATTTCTGTGGTATAATATGGTCTCTTCTCACACTGTAAGATTTCATTTTTTCTTTTAAAAAATGTTACAACAATTGAATAGTAAGAAAGAGCAAAGTAAGGGAATATTTGCACATGAATGCCAATTTTGTCTTTCTCTCATAAGTGACATCCAATTCTCTAGCAATTTGTCTCAGCTCTGTCTTCAAAATACACCCCAAATTCAATCATGCCTCCTGACGTTCAAGCTACCATCGTAGAAAACAAGCCTATTTCAAGCTTCTAACCTAATTTTCCTGATATATATTGTATTTTATTAGTATGCTAAGACTGCCATAACAAAATACAACAGAGATTTATTTCTTCACAGCCCCAGAGACTGCCCTAGAGTCCTAGAGACTGGAAGTCCAAGAGCAAGATGCTGGAAGGTTCGGGTTCTCTGGAGACCTCTCTCCTTGGTTGCAGACGGCCAACCTCCTGCCTCCTCTTTACACGTGGTCATTTACCTGTGCATATGCCTCTCTGGTATCTTCTGTGTGTGTACAAATTTTCCATCTTGTAACACCAGTGAGATTGGATTAAGACCCATCCTAACGGCCTTAGGTTAACTTAAATACTTCTTTAAAAGTCCTAGCTCCAAATACAGTCACATCCCAAGGTACTGGTGGCAAGGACTTCAACATACAAATTTTGAGGGGACATAATCCAGTCCATAACACACACATACACCCACACACAAAAAAAACACAGAATTATGCAGAGTTGATTTCCATTTTTGTGATAGTTATATACTAAAAAGATGCCATTAAACACTGAATTAGCAAATATGAAACCATTGGTCTTAGGGGCAATACAAGATTATGTTCCTTTAAGCCATTGATCATATTTTTGTCAATTGGTCAGTACATACTTTTGTTTCATGTGTGTTTCTATATAAAGACACCTTATTTAACATACCTTTTAAGTTTTAGGACAGTTTATCACTCAGCAGCAGATAACTGATACAATGTGGATTATTTATCCACATTCCAATTAAACATTCATTTCTTATAAATAATCAATGGCATGGTCTTTGACTATTTCAAGGCCAGGAGATTTGAAGAATGTTTATGTTATTATAGGTTTGTTTGCCAATATCATTGTAAAACCAGTCAGTCTCATCAGCACCAAAAACCTATTCTTCCACATAATCTTTTGCTTATATAACGCTTAACAGATATATATTTTTTTAATTTTAAGCTTCCTGATCTGCAGAGCTTGCCTTGCCTGCAAGTTGAATATTTTTCACACCACATTGCCTTTTGAAATGTGTGCTCCAGCCAGCACTAGCTGAGAAGGGTTTAACATTTTCCTGACCCCGGGTAATGTGACTATAAATTTCTGGAGCTTTTAGCCTCACAACAATTCTGTCTACTATGCCTTTTTTATTGCTGTCACCTCATGAATCCACAAATTAAGTCACTTTTCCATCTTTTCCACAACATCATCATACACTATAGATGTTACTTTCGAGCTTTCTGGAGCCATCTCCTATACAGATCGGCAAATGTCCTCTTTCTACATGTATCATTACTGCTCATTCATTACTACTGAACTTGTGGCCAACAGCACTATAACTCAGACCTGAACGAAGCTGATCTAACATGTATTTTCTCTATAAGGCTCATCAGTCTTGTGCTTAGAAATACTGGACAGCACCTCAGCATATGCATCTGGGTCATTTTAAACACTGAAATCATTAGCAAAAAGCACAAACAATGTGGCACCAAACAGACCACCCAAAGGAAACTTGTTTACTGTACAAGAAATGAGAGGGTTTTTTTAATTGGATCTTAGATGGGAATATGCCATTTGTGTGCATATCAAATAACTCCCCATTGTGAACATAACCCTGTCTGTGGAAGATTTGGGGATTATAAATAAATTTTACCAAGTAGGCAAATTTACAAATAGGAAACGTGCAAATAATGAGCACCAAATATTATACTATTATATATATATATATATACACACACACACACACATATGTTTATCTTCCTAATTTTACCCAAACCTCTGCCACTGCTGGAGAAGGAAAAGGCAACCCACTCCAGTATTTTTGCCTGGTAAATCTCGTGGACAGAGGAGCCTAGCAGGCTAGAGTCCATGGGGTCACAAAGAGTCAGACATGACTAAGGCCCTAACCCTGTGCACCAGGCACTGCCACTGTAGTGTATATTCAGCACAACAGCCAGAGTGATTCTGCTAAAATATAAGATAATGTCACTTCTAAAACCCCTCAGAATGAAAAGCAGTGGCTTGCAAGAACCTCTGAGACTGGGCCTTGATTATTGCCTTGAGTCCATTTCCAGTGGCTCTTCCCCACCATCATGCTGGCCTCCTGCTGTTACTTAAAACTTATCAAGTATCCTTGGCCTTCAGATCCAGTCGTTGCTATTCTCTGTGCCTGTGAAGCCTTTCTCCTGAGAGCTCCTTGACTATCTTTCATCTCTGTTAAGAGTCAACGCAATTCCTTCCAAACCACTGTTTGAAATAGCCCTCACTCCCACTCCCTCTCCTTCTTTCCTGCTTTGTCTTCTCCAAACCACTTATTCACATATGATTTGTTCTTTGTTCTACTGCTACATGTGGCCCTCACAGTGCTTCCTACCCTTTGCTCCATGAGGACAAAGAGTTTCTTTACTTGTGTCCCCAGTGCCTAGAACAGTGTCTGACATATTGTGGAGGCTTAGTAAATATTTGTTGAATAAATGAAGAAATGAGATGCATTTCATTAATTTAAAATGTAGATGAAACAAAAAAATACAACATTGCAGAAATATGCAAACTGTCAAATTTTTATCTAAATTCATTTTGTATTTTAAGTTTGGCTTAGATCAAAATCAAATTCCTTTCTAGTTAAGATAGAAAATTTAAAAATCAGAAAAAAATCAGTCATAAAAATTTTTCCTGAGTGTTGGAAAACTTCTTGCCTTGACTTTCAAAATCAAAGAGCAATGAGTTTACCTGAATATCATATATTCCTCACTTTTCCCTCTTTCCTGTTTTTAGGAGGATGATTCCTCACAGCCTTATTCTTATAACCAGCAAGTTAGGCAAGGAGTCATCCAGTCTGTATTCATAGTTAATAAATACAGCTTCTATTTCTCATTCATCCAAACACAAATGCAGAATTATTTAGTCCCCTAGACCTTTAGGAAAAATATTTTTCAGAAATGTTATGTAGAATGAGATATTCTTTATAACTTATTGTGATACTATACTTTCCAAAACCATTTTGTTAAACAATCCATCTCTAGATTTCCTTCAATCAACTTGATAAATGCATCTCAGGAGACATCTCCTCAATTTGCTTCCTCCTTTCCAGTAGCTTCCCTGGTGGCTCAGCCAGTAAAGAACATGCCTGCAATGCGGGAGACCTGGGTTTGATCCCTGAGTTGGGCAGATCACCTGAAGGAGGGATAGGCTACCCACTGCAGGATTCTGGCCTGGAGAATTCCATGGACTGTACAGCCCATGGGTTTGCGAACAATGGAACACAGCTGAGTGGCTTTCACTCTTTCTTTTTTTCAAGCCCTGAAAGAATCAAGTCAACCTATTTCCTTGAGCCCTATTTAAAAACAAACAAACAAAAAATGACTTTCTACTTTATAAATTTAGAATTAAAAGGAGTCACGATTCAGTGTGCTTCCATCAGAAAGAGAGTATCATCCAAAGGGTTTCTTAATTACATGTTTTTAGGAGCTTGATCTGAAAATTAAAGTATATCTGATGTCTGGCCAAGTATTTTAGATTAATATGCTGTGTTTCCCACCATACTTTTCTGTTACTAATGAATTTCTGTTTTATTTTCTTAGGAGAAATGTCTATAGAAAAGGGATATTTATTTTAATTTTATGACTAACTATTCATCTATTAATTTTTCAGTAAAAATCAAAACTAATAAAACAAAACAAAGCTTTAAGATTAGGTACTTATAATTCTTTTTTGTTATTAATCAATTGGTGTGTGATGAGAGAGTAAGTAAAACTTTTAAAAGAAAATAAACAGTATGCTTAAAGTGTTTTTTGCTCATACTATAGTAATACAAATCTCACATATTTTTTAAAAAGGATGCAATAAAAAATTTACAGTTCTACCCTTATTTTTGTTTCAGAAGTCACTGAGCTGTAAAATGGGGGGAAAACAAATTCAAGATGAAGAAAATGATGTGTCAACTTTGGTGCTTTCTTAAACTGAGTGTTTAATGAAAACAATTTGACATTGTGACAGACAGACCACTGCACTGCAGAATGAAAATGATCAAAGAAGGTGGAGGAGATAATGGCCCAATTTCTTACCTGTGACCTAATTTGATCACATTTTAGCTGGTGAAACAAAAACAAAATATGAAATTTTGGATAAAGCTATTATGTCATCTTAGGTTTTGTGTTATTCAAGAAAGGAAAAATATCCATTTCATAATTATGATTCACCAATTTTTCATATGATAAAGAAATTGAAGGCAATTTTGACTCTGACTATATGCTAAGGATTGTACTTGTGTCTTTGAAGTAGAAAACTATTGCTAACTCCTTGTACCGGTATGGAAATTCAGGCCAACAGAAGTTCTATCTGACTTTAAAGACAAGGTTTATCTCTAGAGCATCCTGGATCCACTGCCTCTGTATATCTTCAAGACCTTTGTTGCCAAGTCCAGAAGGATGACCACATTAAATGCTGACTTGAAAAATTCAGTTTGACAAGGAATATTGTAGTTGTGTTCTAAATCTCAGGGAAATGCTTAAACATTATTATTATCTTGTCCACATTATTCTTGTGGACAAGATGGAGGTAGCAACTTAATAAGAAAACGGGCAACAAGAAATGATGAGAACTTAAACTCAGAATACCTACTATACACCAGGCATTTTGCCAACTTATTTAATCCTAATAGCAGCATTTCAAGCTTTATGATATGATTCTCCTAAGACCAAAACAAAAGCCAAAGAGCTATGGACAACACACACAGTAAACCCCATGGCAGTTCATTAACTTGATTGGCACACAGTTTTTACACAAGCAAATGTGTAGATGGGTGGATGATCATTCCCACAGGTATAGAACCAATGGGCAGTCAATGAGACACTGAGAATAGCATAATGTCATATATCTTCTGTTTTTGTGCATTTTATTTAAGGATTAATTAGTCCCGTGAAGCAGAAATAAAACAGCCTGAGAAATCATGAAAAGGGAGATAGAAAAATTATTCATTTAATAGAAGAATAAATGTATGACCAAATTCAATAGAACAATGAAGCTATAACAATTTGAAACACAAAAAGGGAAGCCTTTGGAAGAACACAGTAGAGTGAGCATGAGTGACAGAGTTTTAGCAGATTTCAAGCTCTGTATTGGTCAGTAAAAGCCAGTGGAGGTGATGGAATTCCAGTTGAGCTACTTCAAATCCTAAAAGATGATGCTGCAAAAGTGCTGCACTCAATATGCCAGCAAATTTGGAAAAATCAGCAGTGGCCACAGGACTGGAAAAAGTCAGTTTTCATTACAATCCCAAAGAAAGGCAATGCCAAAGAATGCTCAAACTACCACACAACTGCACTCATCTCACATGC
Source organism: Capra hircus (assembly GCF_001704415.2). Lineage (NCBI taxonomy): Eukaryota > Metazoa > Chordata > Mammalia > Artiodactyla > Bovidae > Capra > Capra hircus. The sequence continues at coordinate 19,547,914 of NC_030808.1, forward strand.
TAGCAAAGCAATGCTCAAAATTCTCCAAGTCAGGCTTCAATATTATGTGAGCCAAAAACTTCCAGATGTTCAAGCTGGAGTTAGACATGGCAGAAGAATCAGAGATCAAACTGAGAACATCTCTTGGATCATTGAAAAAGCAAGATAGTTCCAGAAAAAACATCTGCTTCTGTTTTATTGACTACACCAAAGCCTTTGACTGTGTGGATCACGACAAACTGTACAAAATTCTGAAAGAGATGGGAATACCAGACCACCTGACCTGCCTCCTGAGAAATCTGTTTGCAGGTCAAGAAACAGCAGTTAGAATGAGACATGGAACAACGGACTAGTTCCAACTTGGGAAAGGAGTATGTCAAGGCTGTATATTGTCACCCTGCTTATTTAACTTATATGCAGAAGACATCATACAAAATGCCAGGCTGGATGAAGCACAAACTAGAATCAAGATTGCCAGGAGAACTATCAATAACCTCTGATACACAGATGACGCCACCCTTATGGCAGAAAGTGAAGAAGAACTAAAGAGCCTGTTGATGAAAATGAAAGAGGAGAGTGAAAAATTTGGCTTAAAATTCAACATTCAAATAATGAATCATGCATCTGGCCCCATCACTTCATGGGAAATAGATAGGGAAACAGTAGAAACAGTGAGAGACTTTATTTTCTTAGGTTCCAAAACCACTGCAGATGGTGACTGTAGCTATGAAATTAAAAGACACTTGCTCCTTGGAAGAAGAATTATGACCAACCTAGATAGCATATTAAAAAGCAGAGACATTATGTTGCCAACAAAGGCCTGTCTAGTCAAAGCCACGGTTTTTCCAGTAGTCATGTATGGATGTGAGAGTTGAACCATAAAGAAAAGTGAGCGCTGAAAGAATTGATGCTTTTGAACTGTGGTGTTGGAGAAGACTCTTGAGAGTCCCTTGGACAGCAAGGATATTCAACCAGTCCATCCTAAAGGAAATCAGTCCTGAATATTCAATGGAAGGACTGATGCTGAAGCTGAAGCTTCAATACTTTGGCCACCTGATGCAAAGAACTGACTCATTGGAAAAGACCCTGATGCTGGGAAAGATTGAAGGTGGGAGGAGAAGCGGATGAAAGAGGATGAGATGGTGGATGGCATCACTGACTCAATGGACATGAGTCTGAGCAAACTCTGGACTGGTGATGGGCAGGGAAGCCTGGCATGCTGCAGTCCAGGATGTCACAAAGAGCTGGACACGACTGAGCCACTGAACTGAAATGATGGGTCAATAACGTGATGTGTGACAAGGGGGCAAAAATACCTAGTAAAAAGTTAAGCTAGAGTGGCCAGAACAGGTTTGGCAAAACTCCATTTCATAGGCATTTATAAATCACGAAGGAACATTTGTTCATTTGGGGACATTTTGGCAAATTGGAACTATCCTTGCTGTTATAGAAGAGATTTGTGCATTCTGAGGTTTCTTGAAATTCATAATTGTGTGAAACCCTTTCCCTGTGGAAAATGTTTTTGTTAATGTTATGCTAACTACAATTTAAAACTTTCCTTCTACACTCTAACTTAGTTGCCTATGTGTAAGTTCTTGTTCAGGTTCAAACCACTTTCCAATCACCAGATCTAAATGAGATATAAAAGGAAAATCATACCACCTGATAGTCTGTGCAGGTCAATTTTGGGAAAAGTCTTGTATTATAGCCTATATAACAGTTATCTTCTGGAAAAAGATGAATGAAGATACTTGACAAAGATGCTGGGAAAAAAAAATGTGTTTTTTTCCTTTAGTGTTATATTTAAAGCCTCATTATAAGTAAAGCAGCAAGGAGAAATCAGTTTCATCCTGTGTTATACAACAACATTTTAAACAATAGACACTTTCTTCAGTTCTTCACTCAGATATCACACATCCTGGTCACCCTATTTAATGTTATGAACGGCCTCTCCAATTCTTTTATTTTTTTAGCTCTTATCACCTTGTAAAATGGCATAAAATCTATCTACTTATTTTCCTGTTTAATATTGTCTTTCTCATTTCACTAACATGTAAATTCCATGAGAGCATGTTTTTTGTCTGTTTGTTTACCAGTGACTCTCAAGCACACATGAATGAATACAATTACAGTATCACCTAACACAAGTGCTTGCCATGTAAAAAGTAGTGTTCTTTACTTCCTGCATTTGTTATGGGTACAGATGAAGGGAATGGAATCTATACTTTGAATGTTGAGCCTCAAATGATTTATTACAGTGTGTAACAGAGGGAGGGCTGGGGGGAAAAAAAAACAAAAACACTCTTGGTTGAACTTGCAGGAAGAACTCCTAAAGCCACAGTTCAGAACTAGGTCATGGTGAAAACCAATGCTGCTTCTACAATGGGAGGTTGCCTGGCTGCTTGGGAAACTTCCGGTATAGCTGTCAGCCCCAGAACCACATCATCACTGACATAACGTGCTAACCACTAAGATTTATGAGCTGACAAGATCATAGTCATTACAGAGGGGAAACCACATCTACTACTGCTGGATTCAAGATCATGTAATATTTACTACATTATCTCCATCACAACCAGGGACTCATTTTTTTCTGAATTTTTAATACTGTTCATTACTTCGCCTTTCTACTCATCTGCTCTATGCTCCTTTTTGCTGAAGAATGACTTATTTGCCCCCAACCCTCTATAAGACACCATAGCTTTATACAAAGAATTCATATAATTCTATATCATAAAGCCAAAATAAAACAAATAATTAAAAAATGAGCAGAGAATCTGAATAGACATTTCTCTGAAGAAGACATACAGATGGCCAACAGGCACATTAAAAGATGCTCAGTATGGCTAAACATCAGAGAAATGCTAGTCAAATCAAGAGTGAGATATCACCTCACACCTGTAAGAATGTCTATTAATAAAAAGACAACCAATAATAAGTGTTGGGAAAGATGTGGAGAGAAGGGAACCCTTGTGCACTCTTGGTGGGACTGATTATAAATTGGTGCAGCCATTATGGAGAACAGTATAGAGATTCCTCAAAAAATTAAGAATAGTTAATTCCAGCAAAGTTCTCATCACAAGGAAAAAAAATTTCTAGTTCTTTATTTTCATGTCTGTATGAAGTGATGGCTGTTCTCTAACTTACAGCGGTAATCTCAAAACATTGCGCTGTACACCTTAAACTCATGCAATGCTATAGGTCAATTAGATCTTAATAAAACTGATAGAAAAGGAAGAAGAAGATACTATAACTTTTGACAGCTCCTCAGTTTTACATGTTCCAACCCAGGCACTCAGAAATAACTAAGCTGACCCACAATCCCAATTTCAAAATGGAGGAGAGAGATCTTAATCGGGTACAATGCTCGCCATTGATTGACACTCACCACTGTATTAACAGAGGCCACACAGGGAGCCAGACTATGCTTTACCAAGATGCCAATGTGAATACCAGAGAAGTAGAATGGGGAACTTCAAAGACAAGAAGGTGAAGTGGCAAATACAGGAAAAACATGGATGTCTTCTACAACGACATTTGCTCAAAACTGCCCAATACTACGTACTGAAGCCACTGGCTACAGAGATAAAGTCTACCTTCAAATAAAAATACTTGAGGTTTCGAACTTTTTTTTTTTCCCTTCAGGTTGTGAGTTGCCTTGCCCTTTCTCTAAATGACTTCACCCAAGCTCATCTTGGCCACTAAGTGGCAAAGACTTCTACACGTTTCCAAAGATAGCATTAGCAATACAGTCTAACCCAGGAGAGGGTCATAAATAAAAGGAGTGTGACTGGAAAAAAATTATCATCCGTCAGCTTTCCTAAGAAGAAAGACTAAAACTATCATTGTGATATACAGGTTTAAAGGCTGGGCAAAAAAATGAAAAAGAATGCTATAATTTTTTTTTTTCTATTTACATAGGAAATTTTTAAACAACTTTTTTTTTTTAAGAATTATTTCAGAATTTCACAATTTTTTAAAATTCCAGGATTGTAAGAAGCAAAAGTTATCCATGCCGTATGATTTCAAGGGTTGAACAAATGTAAGAACTGGACTGCAGCCATTATCACTTTTTAAGTCTGTTTTCCTCTCAATTTTTTTTAATTATAAAAAGCACTAATTTTGTTTTTTAAAGGAGGAGGGAATCACTAAGAAATAACCCTGTTTTCCATTTAAATGATCTTGAAAGTGAAAGTGTTAGTCTCACAGTCCTGTTGGACTCTGTGACCCCATGGACTGTAGCCCACCAGGCTCCTCTGCCCATGGGATTTCCCTGGCAAGAGTACTGGAGTGGGTAGCCTTTCCCTTCTCCAGAGGATCAGCCTAACCCAGGGACTAAACCCCCGTTTCCTGTACTGAAGAAAGATTCTTTACCATCTGAGCCACTAGGGAAGCCCCTGGTGATCACAGAAGAGACAATAATCACAGCTGATATCAAGAAATACAGTAGGTGTGTGATCGGCTGACAGGGGACATGAAAGCGGGACCGGGCATGTTAGGAATTAGGCTCAGTGTCAGCCATCTTCCCATTGTCTTCCCAGCCTCTGTCGCACCAGGGTCTCTGTAATGTCAGTGAAGCCTCTATGTGGTAGAGCTCCAGCTGAAGACGTGGGGTAAGTAAGGAGGTCGCTGGAGGAAGGATCCTTCTAAGCCAACTGTTTGCACATATACCAGTGGTAAAGCAAGGAGGAAAGAAGGGCTACAAAAGCGGCTCACCAGAGTGCGCCCTCTACTGGAGGAGTGAAGAAACTTCGTCATCACAAGCCTGATACTGAGGCACTCCGTGAAATTAAACGTTTTCAAAAGTCCCTGATTCACAAAGTTCCCTTACAAAGTTCCCTGAACCCCTGATTCACAAAGTTCCCTTCCAGTATCTGGCACAAGAAGTTTCTCAAAACCTCAAAATAAATCTGTGCTTCCAGAGCGCAGCTATTGGAGCTGTGCCACGAAGGGGGGAAAATGCAAATAATACATGACTTCAGGAAATCTCTCCTATCATCTGCTATGTGCTGGTTTCTCTGAAGACTACTGAACCTCTGCCTTCATTCAAGTCCTAGTCTAAAGCTGGATTGTATTAGGGCCACCAAATAGTTAATATGTGAAATCATTTATTTAGTGCTTGAGGCTAACATAAATTACATCCAGCATTGCAATCTATAAACTTCAATAGCTAGCTCAAATATTCTAGGAAGGAGGTTTATCTATGCTATCCCACACCAACTGCAGATCAGTTCAGTTCAGTCTCTCAGTCATGTCCAACCCTTTGTAACCCCACGGACTGCAGCATACCAGGCTTCCCTGTCCATCGCCAACTCCCAGAGTTTGCTCAAACTCATGTCTATTGAGTCAGTGTTGCTGTCCAACCATCTCATCCTCTGTCATCCCCTTCTCCTCCTGCCTTCAATCTTTCCCAGCACCATAGTCTTCTCCAGTGACTCAGTTCTTAGCATCAGGTGGCCAAAGTATTGGAGCTTCAGCATCAGCCCTTCCAATGAATATTCAGGACGGATTTCCTTTAAGATTGACTGGCTTGGTCTCCTTGCAGTCAAAGAGACTCTCAAGAGTCTTCTCCAACACCACAGTTCAAAAGCATCAATTCTTTCGGTGCTCAGCTTTCTTTATGGTCCAACTCTCATATTCATACATGACTACTAGAAAAACCATAGCTTTGACAAAACAGACCTTTGTCAGCAAAGTGATGTCTCTGCTTTTTAATATGCTGTCTAGGTTGGTTATAGCTTTTCTTCCAAGGAACAAGCATCTTTTAATTTCATGGCTGCAGTTAGCATGTGCAGGATCCCAAGAAAATAAAGTCTGTCACTGTTTCCATTTTGTCCCCATCTATTTGCCGTGAAGTGATGGGACCAGATGCCATGATCTTAGTTTTTTTAATGTTATGTTTTAAGCCAGTTTTTCTACTCTCGTTTTTCACTTTCATTAAGATGCTCCTCAGTTCCTCTTCGCAATCTTGATTCCAGCTTGTGCTTCATCCAGGCATTTCACATGATGTATTCTGCATATAAGTTAAATAATTTACTTATATGCAACATCCAATTACAGATACTAGATGTTTTATCAACTACCATGATGAATCTACTTTAAAACCTACTGCAGTATGTTCTCAAATTTAATAAACTCTACCTGTCCAGCTTAGATCCCTATTTCTTCAGATTTCCAAACATCTTCTATTAACACCTAAAGCTTTTGGGTGTTCAGTTACTGCTTAATGGATTTTTTAAAATGTTGAATCTCGTCTAATAAATGAAAATATATGTCTACCTAGAGACAGAAGAAATGTGATGTTCTATTGTAAATGAAGAAGCACATATATATTTTTAAATGTAGCTTGGTTCCCTATATCTTATAGTATACATTGAAAAGTCTAATATGTAAAACTCGGTCACTGAGATAGCTATTTTTACATAAACATAATATAATAAAATATATTATTATATAAAATTATAAAAAGTTATATATATAAATTTTATTTAAAATAATTTATAAAAATATACAATATATTTATAAAGTATAATAATATATATTAAAATATTAAACAATAGCTAAACTATAAAGGAAAATTATAACAAGTATGAAACATTGCTTGGATACAGAATCAAAAGCAGAAGTGGAAGCACCAATGAAGAGGTTCTCTATCAGTCTGAAACTAGTAGAGACAGAAGACATGGAAAGAGGTGGATGAATTCCAGATGCAATAGGGAAGTTGATTGAAAGGACTATGTTAAGAGATGCCCACATGTTGAAACTGACACAGACACACCCCCACACCCCCACATACATTCACATATCCCCTAGGAAGGAAGGGAGGGAGGAAAGCAGGAAGATATTAAGTGAAAACGGAAGCATCCTTACACCTCCCAACTTTTTTGTTGTTGTTCAGTTGCTCAGTCAGTTTTGACTCTTTGCAACCCCAGGGACTGCAGCCCGTGAGGTTTCCGCGTCCTTCACCATCCCGGGGTTTGCTCAAACTCATGTCCATTGAGTCAGTGATGCCATCCAACCATCTCACCCAACTTTTTTAGGAGAGGCCATAATCAAGATCACCCATAGTAAACATTCTCTTATTATGGACATATAGTAGTATTATCAGCAATGAAATAAGCAGAGCAAAGGAATTCTTTTCAACTCTGTCAGAAGTGACCTATTCTGCATCACAGTAGAAAATATCTATCCTTTCATTCCATGATATCTATAGCTTTTGCCATATCTCTTTCTATCACAGAAAAATTCATACTTGAGAAATGTAGTTCCCAAGAGGGTTAGAAAGAAACAATGAAAATATGAATAAGCACAGCTGTTTTCAGCTATTGTTGTCCTCACTACAGACAATAGCATTAAGAATCAAAAAAATCCTGGTCAAAATCCACAGTTTTTTCCTTTTATGTTGCCTCTGAAAAAAGAATCCAAAGAGATACAAGCCTTATTAAGTGGGAAAAAGAAGAGTCTTAGAGAAATTGATCTTTCTAAAGACTGGGCCTAAAAGTTATGCCCCAATTCTTTCTATCTGAGACTATGCATTTCAAAATTTGAGATGAAAGGGGTCATGTCTGGAAAACTACCAAGCAGGCTGATCACTATAATAATTATAAAGAATAGAGATCTGATTTTTAAAATATCAATTATATTAAATAATCAAATACTGTGTTCCAAGTGATGAAGCCAATATGCTTAGTAAACTGATTTGTTCATGGGCTAAAATAAAGATCCTCTAAATTACTGATTACAACTGTTGATTCTAGAGACAAATTATTTAGTTTAATCCTCTGACTAGTTGTGTGACCTTGGCAAGACAGTGTTTCTAAGCCTCAGTTTCCTATCCTTAAAATGGGGATAAAAGTCACTCCTCCAACAAGGCTTGTTGTGAGAACCAAATGAGGTTCATTCATAAACTCAGAGTCTAGAGCTTAGTGTAGAGTAAGCACTCAGTAAATTTTAGTTATTAGTGTCATTGTTTGCTTCATTTCAGTTGTGTCCAACTCTTCGTGACCCTCTGGACTGTAGCTTGCCAGGCTCCTCTGTCCATGGGATTGTTCAGGCTAGAATACTGGAGTGGGTTGCCATTTCCTACTCCAGGGGGTCTTCCAGACCCAGGGATTGAATCCATGTCTCTTGAGTCTCCTGCATTGGCAGGGGGGTTCTTTACCAGTAGCACAACCTGGGAAGCCACTAATTAATAATAATTAAAGTCAAAATTAGTGTCATAGTTGGGCTTCTTAGGTGGTGCTAGTGGTAAAGAACCAGCCTGCCATGCAGGTTAGACATAAGAGAAATGGGTTCGATCCCTGAGTCAGGAAGATCCCCTGGAGGAGAGCATGGCAACCCAGTCCAATATTCTTGCCTGGAGAATACCATGGATAGAAGAGCCTGGCAGACTGCAGTTCATAGGATCACACAGAATCAGACATGACTGAAGCAACTTAGCACACAGCACACAGTGTCATCATCACTTCTATTATTATTAAAATAGAACATGCCATTTGTTCATTTAATTATTATTTATCAAGAATCTGCTATTGAGAAGGTAAAAAATTTATTTGCATTTAAAAATTATTCAGGTAGGTTTACCAGGTATAAATTATTCTATGATATTAGCAAAGAAAGTAATAGTGTTAATTCCAGATCAACCACAATAGCTGTTGGTGGCAAGTTCAGTATTAAACTACTTTTAAGGCTTTGCCCAAACTCCTTCAATCATATGAGATCATATAAGAATCTCAGGCTTATGTGGTCCAGGAAGTAGGGAGATCCATGGTTCTTAGATTATAGGAGTCACTATTGACAGTATTCTTAAAAAAAAAAAAAAACAACTATTTTAAAATAATTATCTAGTTAATTAATTAAGGTATCATTGATCTATCACTATGTTAGTTTCATGTGTATAATGTAATGCTTCAATATTTGTAGGTATTGCAAAATGATGGAATCTTTGAAAGGTTTTAAGCAGAGGAGAAGCATGGCCTTACTTGCACTTTAGAAAAACCATTTTTACAGACACATAGATACAGGTTGGAGGGAAGAAATACAGAAACAGAAACCCTGGTTATGAGGTTGTACCAATTATCAGGCATCATTTTCAAAGTATAATATGGATAACAGTCCAGAAATCTACAGTTTAAAAACGCTTTGCAGGACATTTGTTTCTGCCCAAGGTGAAAATAACTTAATTTGCCATCCCAAATTAAACAACTAGAAAACCAGCAAAAATACATACAATACAATAATTTTCATGCGTTGAACAAACAGTAATATGAGTGTGATACAAGAAAGAAGGGAAACATTCAAAGTGAGATCTAAGGTTGTTGCAGCTTACTGCTTGGAGGTGGTTCCCAGGCCATGGATTAAAGAATGTAGATCCAAATAGGGCCCAGAATTGAAACTGAAGAGATCACAGAAACTAGAATTTGTAGATGGTGTTACATACAGAGATCTGGAGCTGTGTAGAGGGGATTCCCTTAAGTCTTTGGCTAAGTACTTACTTATGCATGTATGAGGGGAAACTATGAGAGGCTGGAAAAAGTACCACTACAAAGGATTAGGCAGAACAGTTTTTAGAGCTCACAGAGGACTGGAAATAAATTATGTCCCCACAGTCAGAGGGAAAATTCCTTAAAATACACATGAACCAGGTAGAATCCTCAGAATAATGTCACTTTAGTGGTGACACATATTGGTCCACAAATAAAGCATATAACACACCTTAAAAGCATACCTAGATAGGGTTCAATTGATTATAAGTAAAACTTAAATCTATGAAAGATAAAAATTTACACTCTTTAAAGAACTACAACGAAATAAAGTCACGAAAAACATAAAAAGAACAATATTTAACAAATGCTATGCACTGAATTGAGTCCTCTCAAAATTCATTTGTTGAAGTTCCAACACCCAAGGTATATCTGGGTGATGGTGTCTTTATGGAGATAATTATGATTAAATGAACTCAGGAAAGTGGGACCTTGATAGAATAGGATCAGTGCCTTTGAAAGGAAGAGACACAAAAGCACTCTCTCTGTCTATACACAAAGACACCACGTGAAGAACAAACAGAAAGAAGATGGTTGTCTGCAAGCTAGGAAGAGAGCTCTCATCACAAGGACCTTGCTGGATCCTGAAGCAGGACTTTCAGTTTCCAGAACTGTGAGAAAATAATTTATACTGTTTAAGCTTCTCAGTCTATGATATTTTCTTATGGAAGCCTGAGTAGACTAATACAACACCCAATAAAAAATTGCCAACCATGTAAAAAAGCAGAAAACTATGACTATGAAAAGGATAGAAACAGACCATAAGTCACAAGGATTTGGGAACAATTTATAATAGCTTTAGAAATATACATCTGACCCTTGACCAATGCGGAAGATAGGGACATCAATCCACCAGTCTAGTTGAAAATCCTCTCATAACTTTACAGACAGCCCTCTGTATCTGTGGTTTCCTATCTGTGGATTCAGTCAACCACAAATCGGATAGTACTGTAGTATGCATTTATGAAAAACAAATCTGTGTACAAGTTGATCCACACAATTGAAACACATGATGTCCAAGGGTCACCTGTATTCCATATGGTCAAGAAGATATAGAAAATATGACTTATAATAATAAAACTGGAAGATATAAAAAACACATGAATGGGAATCTAGAGATGCAAAATACTACATCTGAAATAAAAATAAACTGGTGTGATTAACAGCAGATTATACATTGCAGAAGAAAGGGGGGAAAAAACAATGAAATCGAGGACATACTAATAGAAACCATACAAAATGAAACACAGAGAGGAAAAAGACTGAAAAATAAATAAATGAACAGAGAGGTGGCCTCTAAGAAAATATATTTTCTGTCTTACATTTAATTGGAGTTCAGAAGGATAAGAAATAGAGGGAATAGACATTTGTTGAAGAAAGAAAGGCCAAAACTTTTCTAAATTTGATCATATTCATCAAGCTACAGATTCAAAATGCTCAATAAATCCCAAGCAGAATAAAAGTGAATACAAATAAAATCAGTATAACCAAATCAAATTTCTAAAAATCATTGATAAAATGAAAATCTTAAAATCAACCACTTTACACACTGAGGAACAAAGATAAAGTGAAGTGAAAGTCACTGTCGTGTCTGACACTCTATAAGTCCATGGAATTCTCTAGGCCAGAATACTGGAGTGAGTTGCTTTCCCTTCTCCAGGGGATCTTCCCAATCTGGGGATTGAACCCAGGTCTCCCACATTGTGGGTAGATTCTTTACCAGCTGAGCCACAAGGGAAGCCAAAGAATATTGGAGTAAGTAGCCTATCCCTTCTCCAGCGGATCTTCCCCACCCAGGAATTGAACTAGGGCCTCCTGCATTGCAATCAGATTCTTTACCAATTGAGCTACCAGGGAAGCCCTAGAAATTATATATTTCTCCCCCCAAATTATTTAAATACAGTGTACAGAGATATTTAAAGTACTAAATGAGAAAAAGAAATTGTTAATCTGTAATTCATTACCCAGGAAAGATACCTTCAAAACTGAAGTAAAATTGAGACGTTTCAATGAAACAACCATCAAGGAAGTGAATTATCAGTTAACTACACTACAGGAAATGTCATAGAATGATCTTTAGAGAGACAGAGAATCATGTCACAAAATCCGTAGCAGCAAAAGGAATGAAGAGCACTGGAACTGGCAATCAACTGGGTAAATATACTTTATATTTTCATTAATTTTAGTTACTATATAAAGCAATCCAATGCTTTGAAAAGTCCATTGTGTTGTTTAAAACACATGGAAAAATAAAATGTTCAGCACAAGTAGTACAAAGTATAAAGTTGAGGAATACCAGTGTATTCTTATAAGATTCTAACTATGCACGTAAACTAGTATACAATATCAGTTCAGTGGCTCAGTCGTGTCCGACTCTTTGCAACCCCATGAATCGCAGCACGCCAGGCCTGCCTGTCCATCACCAACTCCCAGAGTTCACTCAGACTCACGTCCATTGACTCAGTGATGCCATCCAGCCATCTCATCCTCTGTCGTCCCCTTCTCCTCCTGCCCCCAATCCCTCCCAGCATCAGAGTCTTTTCCAGTGAGTCAGCTCTTCATATGAGGTGGCCAAAGTACTGGAGTTTCAGCTTTAGCATCATTCCTTCCAAAGAAATCCCAGGGCTGATCTCCTTCAGAATGGACTGGTTGGATCTCCTTGCAGCCCAAGGGACTCTCAAGAGGCTTCTCCTACACCACAGTTCAAAAGCATCAATTCTTCAGCGCTCAGCCTTCTTCACAGTCCAACTCTTACATCCATACATGAGCACTGGAAAAACCATAGCCTTGACTAGATGGACCTTAGTCGGCAAAGTAATGTCTCTGCTTTTGAATATGCTATCTAGGTTGGTCATAACTTTTCTTCCAAGGAGTAGGCGTCTTTTAATTTCATGGCTGCAGTCACCATTTGCAGTGATTTTGGAGCCCCCCAAAATAAAGTCTGACACTGTTTCCACTGTTTCCCCATCTATTTCCCATGAAGTGATGGGACCAGATGCCATGATCTTCGTTTTCTGAATGTTGAGCTTTAAGCCAACTTTCTCACTCTCCTCTTTCACATTCCTCAAGAAGCTCTTTAGTTCTTATTCACTTTCTGCCATAAGGGTGGTGTCATCTGCATATCTGAAGTTATTGATATTTCTCCCGGCAATCTTGATTCCAGCTTGTGCTTCATCCAGCCCAGCATTTCTCATGATGTACTCTGCATATAAGTTAAATAAGCAGGGTGACAATATACAGCCTTGATGTACTCCTTTTCCTATTTAGAACCAGTCTGTTGTTCCATGTCCAGTTCTAACTGTTGCTTCCTGACCTGCATATAGGTTTCTCAAGAGGTATACAATATAATGTTATTTGAAAGTGTGTTGTTGTATGCTAAAGATGCATATGATAAACCCTAGGAGAGGCAATAAAAAAATAAAAAGATAAAACCAATAGTGAAGATAAAATAATTCTCAACACTTACTTAACACACAAAATTGAAGAACAGGAATTTATTGAGACACTTATGAATATCTTAGATGAAATGGAATAATTCCTTGAAAAATATGAATAACCAAACCTTCTTCAACAAGCAATAGGTAACTGGATAACCTTATGGCTGTTAAAGAAATTAAAGGTACAATTAAAATCCTTCTCACAAAGAAAGTTCCATGCCTAGAGGACATCACTGGTAAATTCTCCCAATAAATTCTTATTTAAAGAAGAAGTAATACCAGTTTTGTATAAACTCTCCTGGGAAACAGAGGAGTTGAGAAAACTTTCTAACTCATTTTATGATGCCAAAATTATCTGATATGATATGAAAACCAAAGACAATTTTATAAGTTAACATACGTACGTAAATAGATCAATAAGCTTTTTGAACATAGATGAAAAACCTCAAAATATTAGCAAGCACTTGAACAAGTTGTAAACAGACAATGTGCCAAAGAAAATTTTATAAAAATATGCTTTTTTTCACTACCAATCAAGAAAGAGTAATTAAACAATATGTTAACTTTTCAAACACATCAAAATTTGGCCAAAATACAAATATTTCTCTGATTATTGGTAAGGCTGTGAGGGAAAAGAAAGATTTATATACCATTGTTGAGAGCATAGATTTGTGCAAACATTTTGGATGGAATTCTGACAACAGCTAATAAAGGTGAAGCTGAACTTATAACCTACTTCTAGTTCTATACTCTGGAGATTCATGCTGAAGTGTGTGTGCGTGTGTGTGTGTGTGTGCTCAGTCATGTCTGACTCTTTACAACCCCATAGACAGAAGCCTACCAGGCCCCTCTGTCCACAGGATATCTCAGGCAAGAATAATGGAGCATGTTTTCATCTCCTACTCCAGGGGCTTTTCCTGACCCAGGGATTGAAACTATATTTCCTATGTCTCCTGCATTGACAAGAGGATCCTTTACCATTGAGCCACCAGAAGTCTGATACTGGGTGAGGCAAACAATCTTCACAATGCAACAAAATACAAACTATATAATACAAATTGTTTAATTGGACTTCATCTACATGAAAATCTTTTATTCTACAAAAAAATTACTTAAAGGAAATAAAAGACAGACCTCAAATACAAAGCAACATTTGCAAACATACATGATAAAGGATTTATACCATGTATATTTAAAGAACTCTTAAATTACAACAGGAAAAAAAGATGTAATAAAAAATGGGCAACAGATTTTTAACAGGAACATAACAAAATAAGCGGACAATAAACAAGGAAATGTGCTAAAAATATTAGTCCTTCGGTGTAATGCAATTAAAACTATGATGATACAGCATTATGCATACACTTGAAAGGCTAAAATTTTTAAAATGACTGATAATGCCAAGTGTAAGTGAGAATTTGGAGCAATGGATATATTCATTATTGGAAGGATTGCCAATGGTATAACCACTTTATAGAAGAAATGCTTTTGAGTTACTTAAAAAGTTAATCATGGACTTACCATGTTGTTTATTCTTCAGGAGCATAGTCGTGTACGACTCTTTGTGACCCCATGGACTGCAGCACACCAGGCCTCCCTGTTCCTCACAATCTCCGAAATTTGCCGAAGTTCATGTCAATGGCATTAGTGATGCCATCCAGCCATCTCGTCCTCTGATGCCCTCTTCTCCTTCTGCCCTCAATCTTTCCCATAATCAGGACTTTTTCAATGAGTTGGCTGTTCGCAACAGGTGACCAAAATACTGGAGCTTCAGCTTCAGCATCAGTCCTTCCACTGAGTATTCAAGGTTGATTTCCCTTAAGATTGACTGGTTTGGTTTCCGTGCTATTCAAGGGACTTCTCCACAGTTTGAAGGTATCAATTCTTTGGCATTCTGGCTTCTTTACAGTCCAGCTCCCACAACTGTATGTGACCCCGGGAAGACCATAGCCTTGAATATACAGATTTTTGTCAGCAGAGTAATGTCTCTGCTTTTCCACACACTGTATAGGTTTGTCATCACTTTCCTGCCAAGAAGCAAATGTTTTCTGATTTCATGGCTGCAGTCACCACCTGCAGTGATTTCAGAGCCCAAGAAGAGGAACTCTGTCAGTACTTCCAACTTTTCCCCTTCTATATGCCATGCAGTAATGGGATCAGATGCCATGATCTTAGGTTTTTTTTAATATATTGATCTTTTTTATATATGATTGAAAAATTCACCTTTTTTATATATGATCTTTAGTTTTTTTAACATTTAGTCTTTAGCTGGCTCTTTCACTCTCCTTTTCTCTCTCCCATCAAGAGGCTTTTTAGTCCCTCTTCTCTTTCTGTCATTAGAGTGGTATCATCCACATATCTGAGGTTGTTGATGTTTCTCCTGCCTATCTTGATTTCAGCTTGTAACTTATCCATCCCAGCATTTCTCATGATGTGCTCAGCATATAGGTTAAGTAAACAGGCTGACAGCAGAAAGCCCTGTCATATTCCTTTCTCAATCTGGAACCAATCAGTTGTTCCGTACAGGGTCCTAACTGCTGCTTTTTGACCTTCATACAGGTTTCTCAGGAGACAGGTAAGATGGTTTGGCTACTCCCATTCCTTTAAAAGCTTTTCACACTGTGTTATGATCCACACAGTCAAAGGTTTTAGTGTAGTCAATGAAACAGAAGTAGATTTTTTTTCTGGAGTTCCCTTGCTTTCTCTGTGATCCAGTGAATGTTGGCAATTTGACTCTGGTTCCTCTGCCTTTTCTAAACTCAGCTTGGATATCCGGAAGTTCTTGGTTCATGTTATGCTGATGCCTAGCATGCAAGATTTATATGGACTTACCACACAACCCGGCAATTCATTTCTGTGCATTTATCTATAGTAAATAAAAACTAGGTCCACATAAAGATCTGTAGGTGAATATTCACAGAAGTTTTATTCCTAAATGTCCAAAATTGGAAACAATCCAAATGTCCATCAAGTAGTGGTGTATTTATTTAATACAGAGTACTATTTAGCAATAAATAAGAAAGGACTATTGATTCCCTTAACAAAGTGTATAACAAAAGCATTACACTGAGTAAAAAATGCCAGACATGAATGACTGCATACCACATGATTCCATTTACATGAAGTTTCAGAAAATGCAAATCTGGAAGGACAGAAGGCAAATCAGTGGTTGACAGAAGCTGAAGGTGAGTGAAGGGGACTGACTATGAGGGGCCATGAGAAAACTCCTGTAGGTGAAGGAAATGTTCTCTATCATGATTATGAGATTTGTGACATGAATGTATGGGCTTCCAATGTGGCACAGTGGATATGGGTTTATCAATACAACAAATTGTACCTTTAACATTTTAGTATTACTTTATATATAAATATAAAAATAGACTTGCTTAAAAAGATCTCTCCTATTTAATACTTAAAACACTTTTATAGATTTAAAAATGTTATTACTATCATTATATGACTAGGAAATCAAGGTCTGACCTTGGTTACATGGCTAATAAATAGTAGAAACAGGACCATTCCCTTTAATATGCTGCTTATATCTGCATTGAAATCTAAACCAAATGCTTTCAGTTAAATGCTGTCCACATGCCATTGATACAAGAGAGGGAAAAAGGAAAACTAGTAATCCAATTAAGATGAACCCTATTTCCAGCCCCCCAAATAAGCAACACAACTTCTATCTTCCTAATCATTTTATATCATTTACATCTAAACATAAGCATATATATGAGTCAAGGAAATTGGTACAATATATAAACAATCTGTTGCAGCCAGCCAAATTTCTCTAAGAATATAATCTATACCAAATAAATTCCCTTCTTTCTTCTTCAAATTACATATTTGGTAAAGGAAAAAAAAACTTGTTTTGGCTTTCTCTTTTTAAACAAATCAGAGATATGGCTTAATGACATTCTGAAATAAGAAACAGAAAGGCAATAATTTTCCTTTCCTACAAATCCTACAAAGTACATTAAAAGATTATGTTGGGAGGATTTTAGTACAAAGAAAATAAGATTTGTTTATAACATGCTGCTGCTTCCTAGTCTCAGTAAATAGGCCAGTAAAGGGTATTTTTCAGTCCTTTTAACATTTACTCTGTAAGTTCTATTTATTAGGATTACCTTTCTTGAAGTTAACCTGTCAAGCTAAGGTATTCACCTCTTCTTTGAAGGGTAGACTGCTCAGTTCCCTGGAAACCTGAGTTATACTGTTATCTGAAGTGTCAGAACAGAGAACTTCAAAGGAAGACAGCTGCAGAACACATCTTCACAGCTCCTTGATCTCTGGATTGGAGTGTGTACATATACTTCTAAATTGTCTAAAGGGAAATTTAGAGTTTACTTTTGGAATGCTTAAAGGTAATTTGTTCTGATAAAGGTGAAATGGGGAGAATGTTAGGCCAAGAGATGGTATCAACTTACTGTAACTAAATGGTGACATGTTACTCTTCAACCTAAACCTATTCTGATAAACATTTGTCAAACATATACTATTATATGAAAACCATAAATATTACATTTATTAAAGAATACTTATCATTTGGAGATAAATGTTGAAATTTGTAAGATAAAATGATAGAATGCCTGGATTTACTTCAAAATAATGTAGGAGGAAGAAGTTTGATGGGAGTAGGGATAGGAGAGAACAGGCCATTAGCTGGTGGTTATTTGGACTGGGGTAATAGCAGCATGGTGGTTTAATGGACGGTTACCTACTTTGGGTATCTTCAAATTTTTCTACAAAAAACAATAAAATATTAATACTACTAATAATTAAAGTTGCATATAAAATCCACTGTTTATGCCCAAATGAAAAAAATAGCTATATTCTCAACTCCTTGGTAAGTTAGTTATTGGAAACTAGACCACATTTTTCATTTAATGCCATGTTTTATATACACAATGATTAGAAACCTGAACCAATCCACAAAAACCGAAAACATTTTATTTTACATTTACTAATCACTATGGTTTAACTCAGTTATGAATTTAAAAACCTTTTGTGGGCTAGTCTGGGCATCTAACAACCCCATATATGGCTACTTCGGTGCAATGATATATTCCACAGAACTAAGAACGAAAAACACTTAGCAGTGCCACATCCATGTTTTCCAAACTATCACTGCAGAGTCTGGCCCCATGAACACACAATACAATGTATCATCTAATTCAGCACCATCCCTGAATGAAGAGGACAGTATTATGAATTACCAGACGATGCACATAAACTGTGGCCATCGCAAGCAAAGCAGGGCACAGTTGCATATCTATAAGGTAAATCCTTATATGTTCTTTTGCTAAAACAGTTTATGTGTCTTAGAAACAATTTGCTAGTTTCACACTATTTAAAACATTAAAAAAATTATAGTTTATTCATTAATTATATAATCATAATTTATTTATTTATACAGTTATACATTGATCTTTTAAACCACAAACTATGGAATATTATAGACTTTTCCTTCCTTTCTTATAAGAATTCTTCTTACAGATTATATATGGTGGGTAAAATAATCCTACAGGTTCTGGGAAATTTTCTTTATTTTAGTTAAATTAAAAATTGTTTACAGGAGAGTCTAATTTCATGTTTTTATTACTTTGAAATAATGACCTGTCTTAATACTTGCTTGAAATAATCTCAGTTATGGCAAGGACTAACCAAGACAAAAAAAAAAAAAATTAATTGCAAAACATACAATGCCTGTGTTAGTCAAAAAAGTTCAGGTTGCACTATGATAACAAATCTGAACTTATGACATAGAATTATTTTTTTCAGTATTTGGAATATTTTACTTCACTCTATTTCACTTCCACTTAGCTCCTTTGAGGGTTTCCTTTGTGGCCCAGCTGGGAAAGAATATGCCTACAATGCAGTTTGATCCCTAGGTTGGGACAATCCCCTGGAGAAGGGAAAAGCTACCCATTCCAGTGTTCTGGCCTGGAGAATATATACAGTCCATGGGGTTACAAAGAGTAGGACACGACTGAGCATCTTTCAGTTCAACTTCGCTTCAGTTAGCTCCTTTGAAATCAGTCTTGGAAATCCAGGCTGTTTCTACCCTGGGGCTCTGCTATCTCAGCACATGTTCCCACTGCCACTATGATGGGAAGAACAAGGAGAGGGGGCATGTGACTCCTCAGAGCTCTTTCAGAAGTGATTGATGACTTCTGATCACATTTCGTTGGCCAGAACGAGTCACATTGTACCACCTAACTTCTAAGGGGTTAGGGAACCTAATCTTTCTTTGTACTCAAGAAGAAGAAAAAGAAACAGGATTTTCTAGTGAACAGAAGTGAATCTATCAGAAAGACATAGGAGATTTTACACTAAACAAGTAACCATTTCTATACTCTGTCTACTAAAAGTAATATGGTAACATTTGTGAGAATGTTATGTTCACTGCCCTTCAACTGGGCATGATGATGTCCAAAATACCACAAATGAAATAAATAATTTTCAGAGAAAAAGCTGTGCACAAATGTCTTTAGGAGCCATCTCTGATAAACAAGGATTCCTGAAGTAATTCTAAACAACATGTCTCTAGTTATTTAATCTATCTTTCCATGTTCTACATGGAAATAAACAAAAAGTTCATCCTGGACGGGGAGGGGAAAAATGACTCTTTACATTTTGAAAAAGAATACCCCTCAGTCTCTTTGGGTGAAACATTTCAAACAGTCTCTTAGCATTTGTTCATGATAAACCTGTTCTGAGGGGAAAAAATAGATTTTGCAATGTATGATTTGCTACATTAAATCCATTCAATTAAAATGACAGAGGACTAATGTGAGGGGAAAGTATTTAAAGATCTAAAGATATAATTATTAGAGAATTTGGGGTAATGACTTAGATGGAAAGATAACTACATCCCATACATTCAGTTGTAATGTGAATTATTATTGAGTAATAATTAAAAGACTTAATCTATCATTTATGCAGAAGAGATGGTGAATTCACCATCTTCAAGGCTCTCATTTTAGAATTTTCTCTGGTATTTATAATGTAATACAGGCACACCACTTAAATTCTTTGCTAGCTTTATTAATTTTCCTTATTGATGAAAATCATATTCTAGTTTCCATAATGCATTAGAAAAGACTGTATCTAGCAGATAAAATTGAGCTAATGAAGTAGAAACCTGAATTTAAAGTTAAATTGCTTCTTTAAATTCTCTTTTCCTTTATTCTAAGGACTTCACAATTGGGAGTCCATACAACTTAAAATTCCTGTGGCCCACAAGTGCTTCCTAAGTAGCTTCAGGCAATGCTTTTCACATTATTCAAGTCTTGGCCACATTACCCGGTCCTGAAGAGCAGGAACTAGGTCAAGGCAAAGACTATATATACAGGTAATAATGAAATTTATCACCCTAATTGGAACCATCCTGGGAATAAAATAGGGAGCTATTACTAATATCACTTAGAAAATGGGCCAAAACTTTCATCTTTTACCTTGACCATTTTATGGACAAAACTGTCCTCAGTGTAATCCATCTGGCTTTGAGGAAGCTTAAAGACCGCTTATAAGGGGTGCTCTGTTGTAAAATGACAAAATAAAAAGAATGGAGTAAGAAACTTAATGTCCTTTATTCAAGGGAAAACAATCCATGGATTGGGGAAGTACATTGCCTCAGAAAAGCCCTGTTCCTAAGCGATTTGGAGTAAGAGCAAGTTTTACGTGTTTTATAGAGTTATAGAAGAGACAGCAAAGAAACAGGGAATGCTTACCTAGGAGGCTGAGAATTTCCTTAAAAGGCTAGCAGGTCTGACTTTGTAGGGTAAGGTGAGCAAGCTAAAGCTGAGCTGGAGGATTGTAATGATGTATGTTAGGTTTTCTAGACTGACTTAGGTTTAGATTTGTGATGTGGGCTGGGCCACTAGGACAGCTTTCAACTTCTTCACTATGTAAAATGACAACCAATTCACCCCGTTTCTCTCATGAGGAGTCTAAATAAATGGGGCCAAAAATAAGGAGCAGGTAGCAACTTTTAGGGGGCTCAGTGTTGACTTGAAGTTAAAAGAACTGTTGTTGTTGTTGTTGTTGTTGTTGTTCAGTTGCTAAGTTGTGTCTGACTTTTTGTAACCCCAAGGACTGCAGCACACCAGGAACTGTCTCCAGGAGTTTGCTCAAATTCATGTCGAGCGATTGAGTCAGTGATGCTATCCAACAATCTCAGAACTGTTGGGTCCTAGAAAACCATCTGAATCCTTCAGGAGGTAGTCATTGTTCCACTCTTCCATGAGGCTGCAGTACTTTGAATGTTGGAAGCATCTAGCAGCTTCCTTCCTGGGCTAAACTCACTTGCCTGGTTATTCTTATCATGAACACCCATCACTCAGTGTGACCTGACATCATCTCCTCCTTAAAACATTAATACACAGAATAATGCAGCCTACCATGCTGATGGCATTATGAATAAATTTAAATGATCATGTATGCTTATTTATTTGAATATTATGCAATTAAAGTAAAGTTCCCAAGACCAGAGCAAGTCATAAAGACTGTTTGGACTAACCAATAATTCCACAATGTCCTGAAAATAGGACATGAAGTGAAAACAAATTGAGAGCCTGAAGAAGAATTTCAAAATATAAACTATGATAAAATGGAATTATCTTGAAAGCTTTGTAAATAATCCAAATATGTACGTCAATGCTGGACTGAAGATTGTCAACTGAGATGATTAAAACAAAGATTTGATCTACTGCCATCTAGTGGATATTTTATTTATATTTATTTATAGCAGTTGACGAAAGCAAAAACAAAAATGAAAACACATTGTCAGTCTGATTTCAAAACCTAAGGAGCCTAAAAGATTACCTGCCCCAGTGGCTTCAGCCTCATGGAGTTCTGAGACTTCACCAGCGCACCCTGAGCACCACATGAAGTGTAAGAGATGAAAGGTTATGGCTCTAAAGTCCCACCTCCAGTCCAGCCGCAGGGGTACAATTTCATCTGTTCTATATTTTGAGTTTCTAATTGAATTTCACTTGAAGAAAAGGTTTCACTTCTAAAACGGAAAAGTGGTGGTGAAAGACCTCACCTGGTCTCATGTCCATTGTTGTGTAAATGGATATGCCATTGTTTTCTAATGTCACACAAACGGTTAGTAGCAGAGCTAGAGATGTTTTGATTCCTGTTCTGCTACAGAGAATTTTGGGTTAACTTCAAGACCAACAGACTTCAAGTTCAGTGTTCTTTTTCCAAGGCACACAGAGTTTATTTCATAAAAAATAGAGTATTTTCTTGATCTTCATTTAAAATCATTTGACTCCACTATCTTGCCTGTACCATTAGAAACCTGAGAGTGGACAGGTTTATTTTGAATCTCAGAATAAATCAGTGCAAATGAAATCATGGCTGTAAATTATATACTATGAATAAGTAGCTTTATGGGCTATTGCCTCTCTTCTCCCTTAACTTCATCTAATTTTAGAGATGACAGAGATATCACAAATCATTCAATAAAGCTATCTTTAAAAAGATTATGTCAGGTTTTATAAAACACAAAGTGATTAACTCTTCCCAGGTGCAGAGAAGTCACACTATTTGTCCCATGTTAGTTAGTTTCTCTACTCTCCTGATCTGCTATCCAGCAATAGTAGAATGAGAGAGTAAAAGGAAACAGGTTTATGGGAGATGGTTGTTACTGTTTGTCTATGATTGGTGAAAATTGGAGATTTCTGAGTGCTAGAAGGAAGGAGTTGGTTGAAAGAGAGGTGATATAAAAGAAGATTTAAGAGAATATGTATCATTTAAAATGCATGTGGAGAGAAGAGACACTGTCCAAAAATAGTGTCCACATCTGTAATAGCATTATTACTCTGATATATCTCCAACGAATTTGCCACAAAATAAATATTTTTATCAAACACATTACATCCATGCATGCTCAATCACTAAGTCGTGTCCAACTCTTTACAACCCCTTGGACTGTATGTAGCCCACCAGGCTCCTCTGTCCATGGACCTTTCCAGACAAGAATATTGGAGTGGGTTGCCATTTCCTTCTCAACAAATACATTAATATAGTTATATTAACTTCTACATTTATCCTGTATCATCTCATTATAATTTGTAATTCAAAAATCCAGGGTTTTCCTACATCTATCTTATGAGCTACTTCTTCCTTTATTTTTATTCCAAATGTACATCCGTTCCATGATATCACATAATATCATGCATCCTTTAGCATTTAAAAAAATTTATAAAACCATTCATTATTCAAAAGATGTATATATATTTTTAAATAGTTTTGTAACCGCAGTAACTTACATACAATAATTTAACGAGATATTTTTTCCATATCCTTCTTGAATTTTTCAAGTTTATAATTTTACCTTTATAATCAGAAATATATATTTAAGCAAAAAATATATTATTGTTAAAATCAGAATTTTTTTAAAAAGCAAAACAATTAGTTCTTTTTTCTGAGTCTACTGCAGACTATTCTGTGAACTTGGGCAAGTCAAATATCATTTCCTGGCCATACTTCTTATGCCCATTTGAAAAATAAGGGAATTAAACTAGATCATCTTAAGTCTATTTCAAACACTAAATAGCTCTGATTTTATTATATGATTGTTCTCATTTTGAATAAGTATTGTTGTCATATAAATTGCTGATTATTTCTTTTATGCCCATAATGTAAGTCAATAAAATTGTTCAATATTCACAGGCTTTATGAAGAACCAAACAAGAGAATTTGCTTTCTTTAAACAGAAATCATTTGAAAAGCTCCAGGATGCGATTTAAAAAATGAATTATATACAATTGGTAGAAAATGACAATAGCCTCTCTTTTTCAGTAAGGGAAGAGGAAAATTTTCAAAGACAAATGAAGTAATAAATTAGCCATGTACATTTACTTGTTGGTTACAACATGGAAGATATCAAGACTAGTAGGAATTTGATTTTCTGTGCCTCTTCTTTATTAAATTATAATATAAAAATCACAGGCAACTGGTACCATCAACTTCAGGAGAGTCTAAGGTGTCAGGTAAACTATTGAGTAAAAGAAAGAAGAATACACCCAGTAGGAACTCACTGTATAAAGTTAGCCTATATTGTGCAGCCATCTTACTAAGAATAGACTGGGTTTAAAAATAGACTTCTTTTTATCCAAGTGATTTGTATAAGAGAGCAGAATCTCATCAACATAATGTATATTATTACCCTATAAAGGACCTCAAGAACAATGATTTCATGAGAACATGGGACTTTGCTTTACTACTATGTTCTGGCTGATGGCAGATTGGCACATACACAGTACCTAGCCAATACTTGTCCAAAGAATTAACATCCTGGACTCCTTCCTGGTCTTGGTGTGGACCAGAGTACTAATGACATTTGATGTTCAAGTGAGAGAACTTAATTCATCTATTACTCACTGAGTGTCTAACACATGTTAACAAAATTATCTATTACTATTGAAACCATACTTTCAAACCCTAAACTCTGTTTGCATGATCAGCAAAGTACAAATAACCCGATGAATGTAACATAATATGATCTTGAAAATATAAATTTGGTAAAAAACGCAGGAGTTACCTTTATATTATGGGCTTCCCTGGTGACTCAGACAGTAAAGAATCTGCCTGCAATGCAGGAGACCTGGGTTCGATCCCTGGGTTGGGAAGATCACCTGGAGGAGGGCATGGCAACTCACTCCAGTATTCTTGCCTAAAGAATCCCCATGGACTGAGGAGCCTGGCGGGCTACAGTCCATGCGGTCACAAAGAGTCAGACATGACCAAGCACAGCACAGCACACCTTTATATTATAGAAGGTCCACATAATTACTAATCTAAAATGGGTTATTATGGAAATGAAAGCACACATCTTTAGTAATTACCCAGGATATCAGACATCAACTTGAAGTGTCCCTGGGGAAATATTATGTATGGTCTCTTTCATAGACACCATGCTAAAGTCTATATCTCGGAGAAGGCAATGGCACCCCACTCCAGTACTCTTGCCTGGAAAATCCCATGGATGGAGAAGCCTGATGGGCTGCAGTCCATGGGGTCGCTAAAAGTTGGACACGACTGAGCAACTTCACTTCCACTTTTCACTTTCATGCATTGGAGAAGGCAATGGCAACCCACTCCAGTGTTCTTGCCTGGAGAATCCCAGGGACGGGGGAGCCTGGTGGGCTACCGTCTATGGGGTCGCACAAATTCGGACACGACTGAAGCGACTTAGCAGCAGCAGCAAAGTCTATATCTAGGGGAAGGACATGTTTCTACAGTGGTAATAACCCTGGTCAGATTATTAAATAACAAAGGTAAAAAATCATCATGACATATCGAAGAATCTGAGACCATCACTGCAGGGAAGGAACTGATAAAATTTAACTCCGGAGAAAAATGAATAGCTTTTAAGAACTGAAAAGCCAAACAGATCGTAATGCACAATGACAGTGACATTCAAGACTATGATGCTTAATAGGGTGTTAGCTAATTGCTGTTTAAAAGAAAAATGGGAGCAGAGATTATTAAAAGACAACCCTACCATAACACACTCGCAAACAATGTGTAATGTCTTTGCTTTTCCTATCTTTTAACTAATAAGTATACCTATGAGATATCGTGACAAAGTTCAGTCACCACCATCATTATTGACACCGTGAGAAAACATGCACAGAGCTTGAAGTAAATACTTACAAACCTTATAAATGAGATGAAATCATAAAACTGGCACATAAGAGTTCAGATATGATATTGACAGATACAGGGATATTATTTCTGCACCTTAATGATACTTCGGACAATTAGTTGCATCTCAAAATTTGTATGCCTTTGAACATCCCTCTGCCTTAATCATCAGAGACCCTTCCTGATTCTTTTATCTACTCAAATACGTTAAGCCCTTGAGAGTAGGGAGAAAAACACACATCTTGTACCTCTTTTAAAAATGCAACTATTTTTAGTCTCAGTTATACCTAAGTTAAGATTTATAAAAATCTGATGTAATTAAATTGCACTCACAATTCCCTCAAATCAGTCAAATTAATGGAGATTTTGATTGGAAGTGCAAATAAAAGCAATCTTATTTTCTAGTCTATAGAACACATAATACTAGAAGTCTCCTTAGAAACTGGGATTTATTGAAATCATATTGCTGTTATTGACATTTAAGCATGCACTTGAACAGGCTTTGCAATGCCCACAGAAGAGAGAGAAAACCTAACATTATTCTGCAGGTCTTCTTACTTCACCTGCACAATTATCTTTCTTTGGTAGTCATTATAACTATCCTTATCTTATAATAAGAAGAGTGAGGCTTCTAATCCAGGCCTTCTGCTTACAATACATGTCTTTCTTCCTGAGAATAACAGAGATTGCTATAGGAAAGTGCCTATCAATTATCCGACTCATGGGCATTAGACACTTGAACTGTGCATTAACTTTCGGTACAGAATGCCATTGATTAGGAACCTATCACTGGTCATTCTAGGGCATCACAGAATCTGAAAAAAATCAAAATAAGTGTTTTTATGCATTTTTACATATGTCTTAGAACATTTTTTTGACAAATCCAACCCATAAGAAAGGAAAAAGTAGAATAAAAGAATTAAATAATATTAGTTGCCTGGATTTTTAAAATTATACCAATTTTATTAAAATATTACACAAGTTTTAGAAACTGTTTAATTGAACCAATATTTGATGGGATAAAACTGATAATTATAGCAATAATTTGACAACTTATTCAATAAAAGGAAAAGCTGATTGAATTGGTTTAGTAGAATCAGTAAACAAAAGTATTTACACAAGCAGGGACATATCTTGGTTAAACTATGTTGTATTACTGTTTACTTAAATATATAAATACACACACATACACACCTGGCTTCTCAGGTGGTGCTAATGTTAAAGAACCCACCTACCCATGCAGGACATCTAAGAAGCTGGTTTGATGCCTGGATTGGGAAGATTTCCTGGAGTAAGAAATGGCAACCTGCTCCAGTATTCTTACCTGGAAAATTCCATGGAGAGAGGAGCCTGGTGGGTGACAGTTCAAGGAGCTGCAAAGAGTCAGACATGACTGACTGAACACACCCACATATTCATTCACTCACTTATTCACACTCCCCAACTATATTCTGCACTTTGAAAAATAGAAACCAGGAGTTTGACCATCTTTATATCACCATCATTTGCAAAAATGCACAGAATCCTTACAACCTTTATCATTTGTATAAATGAGAAAACCGAGACACAGAGAAGTTCCATAACGTGTATCATATGGTTATAAGGTTGTCTATGTAATGAGAATGGGAGTCTAGATTCAGAAGTAGGCATTTGACCAGAGACTGCAGTTCTCCTAACCACTTCTAAACTGCCCACAAAGTTAAGTGATAATTAAGTTGTTAATCATTTTTAATTAATTGACATAGGTTTCCTTATTATTAGCTCTGCTTTTCATTGTGTAAACGGAAACATCCCGAAAATAATCACCTTAAATACTTTGCTTAAATACTTTGCTGGGCAGATTCAGAAAGCAATGAGAAAAACTACTACATTGACCTTAATTCTTGCCCACAAATAGAAAACTGTTAGTAACATTAAAATAAAGAAACCTTGTGAAGAAAAAAATAATTATCAAGCTTTAACTGTAGAGGAGGATAATGCAGGGCATAGGAAATCACAATGTGACCCTGAAAACTGCTAATGAGCCTTAAACCACATCAATGGGCCTAGTGTCTTCATAACACAGATTTAGCCCTGCTTCTGCCTACATTCATTACACTTTCCAAGGAGCAGTCTCTTAAATTCTAGGTGTCAGAATTATAGAACCACAGATAAAATTGAATAAACTCAAATGCAAATCATAGGGCTCAAAACTTTTGCTTTTCTAGGTTTTTTTTTTTTTTTTGATGAGATGCTAACACACATTAAACAAGACTAAACACTCAAGCTCTAATTTTATAGTAACACATATTGACTTCCAAATGAACATTAATAACAATACTGAACTAGAGTTCAAGAGGATAGATTCATTGTCTGTACAGTTTCTAGCACATGCTAAGTATATAACAAGTTTAAGGAGGAAACAGTAAGAAAATTGACGGAGAAACTGGACAATAATTCACTCTGAAAAGGAAGAGATTAACCATACTTCTGTTTTCCCTTTTGTTTTCCCCAAATTAAACTTATTCTGTGAATTTGATAACTTGTTGACTAGGTCACTTGTCCTGACCATGAAGTAAAAGCTAGAAAATCTAATATTAGCCACAAGATTTATCAGTAAATAGTGTCTCAGATGGTAAAGAATCTGCCTGCAATACAAGAGACCCAGGTTCAATCCCTGGGTCAGGAAGTTCCTTGACAGAAGGGAATGGCTACACACTCCAGTATTCTTACCTGGAGAATTCCATGGACAGAATAGCCTGGCAGGCTACACTCCATGGGGTGGCAAACAGTCAAGCTCAGCTGAGCAGCTGACTGCAAGCAGATCCAGCCAGTCCATTCTGAGGGAGACCAGCCCTGGGATTTCTCTGCAAAGAATGATGCTAAAGCTGAAACTCCAGTACTTTGGCCACCTCGTGCGAAGAGTTGACTCATTGGAAAAGACTGTGATGCTGGGAGGGATTGGGGGCAGGAGGAGAAGGGGACGACAGAGGATGAGATGGCTGGATGGCATCACTGACTCAATGGACGTGAGTCTGAGTGAACTCCGGGAGTTGGTGATGCACAGGGAGGCCTGGCGTGCTGCGATTCATGGGGTCGCAAAGAGTCGGGCACGACTGAACGACTGAACTGAAGAGATCCTCTTTTTCAACATCCCATGGATTGCAGTGGGTTATAAACAGATGCCTAGTGAGGACTAAGAAAGCTGAAATGCCTCAAGTGTCAGAATAGTCAAGATCCAGTGAGACTGTTCAGTGACATTCTGCAATTGTCAAATCAATTAGCATTAACTTTCTCATAAAATAGGTGACATATTTAATAACAAATATAGCTAGAGAAAAGAGGAAATGGCAATATTTAGTCTAATAATATTTTTTAGTGATTCACACTGACAAAGACATTTTAATAATATCATGACCTTGCATTCATCTAGTACTTTACTGTTGCAAAATTGCTTTTGCATGTATTACCTTAAGTAATCTGAATTGTTATATAAGTAGAAAAATATAAGAAATATATTAATCTAGATATTATAGCTAGGGCAGTAGCTTTCACAGTGATTTATAAAATACTAAAGTAAACTTACATGTACATATCTAAAAAATAAACCAGATAAACTACTTGGAACATAATATAAGGAAAAGCTTTGTATTCCTAGAGCCACACAGCAATAGCACCTGTACTGTTATTCAGTTTGGGCTCAGGGGTTAAGAATATGGGCTCTCAAGTCAGAATCTTTGGACTGAATCCTGGTTTTGCTGTGACTTAATTCATGATTTCGACAAAATGAAAATAATACCAAAGGACATGGGTACCTATATAACACCCAGGTAAGTATCAGCCATTAATCCACATCATTTTGTTCCTCTTCTTGAACCAGCAATCAGTTATAGAATCCTGGCATTGCTCATTAATAGTAAGACATTATCATCAATGTTATGAAAATACTCAATATGTTCCTGAATGTACTTGATATTGCTCATGATATTGATTGCTTTAAGGGTTAAGTTTTAAAAAGTGCTAGAATATGCAAGTTTTTTAGGCCAGTTTCATTCCTTTGCTATCTTACAAATAAGTGATCCTTAGTCAAAACCTTATGGATTTATTATATAAGCATAGGTCTCAATATTTAGCCTCACTTTGTTGATCAAGAGTTAATTTTGGAACAAGAATCATATGATTATGATATCAAAAAAAT
Source organism: Capra hircus (assembly GCF_001704415.2). Lineage (NCBI taxonomy): Eukaryota > Metazoa > Chordata > Mammalia > Artiodactyla > Bovidae > Capra > Capra hircus. The sequence continues at coordinate 19,577,706 of NC_030808.1, forward strand.
CACCAACATGAAGGGAAATGCTTCATTGCTTTTGTCTAATTTATCACTATTTTAATAAGTTTAGAAAAGACAGCAATATTATTCAGATGCAAATGACTTTTAGTTATGATGTCTCAAACCATGATGTAAAGTAACATTTTTTTTCTTTAATTAAGATGTTCCGCATTTACTCAATCACTCTACATGCTGTTAAACATCATATTCTGAATAGAAGAGCTGGAGAGACCTCTACTATTTTTACTGAATTTGAGGAACAATTGTTCCCTAAGTGGATATAACCCATCTCTCAGTATTTGTAAGATTCAGAAATCCACTTTTTAATATTGGGTTAGAAGAAATCATTGTTGAGATGACCTAAAACCAGCAAGGAAAAGCAATGAGTTCTAACAGCACAACTCATTGATTTAAAAAAAAGTTCAGATTGGCCCCACCCTAATGTATACAACCAATCCTATAATTTAAGATACAATATTTGAGTTAGTTAAATTCAAAACCACTGCAATGTGAACTCAGATATCAGGTTTCCATTTTTTTTGTCACAATCAAAACTATTTTAAAGAATTCTAATATGAATGATAATTTATTATAGTTGATTATATCATTATAAGGTTGTGGAAAAAATACAGTTCAATAAGTCCAGGGACCTTGTTTTCAACCATAAAATAGGAATCCTATATACACACAGTGTGTTGGATCACATAAATGAATATAATTTATGTTAGCAGTGTAAAACTATATAATCTTATCTGGCTGATTTTAAAAGTAAAGATTATTTGGTGTAGTGGAAGAATAATGAACCAGTCTTTCTGAATTCTTTATAACAGTTTCAGATGTCCTAGAAAATTGAAGAACATACTCTTGGGTAAGATATATTTCCCCTCTAAGACTTTTACAAAATAGGGACGTTAGCTGATTTCCAGTACTAAAATTTCTATTTTCCTAGTTGTAAAAAGCAAAAATGTATATATTTTCTAGTTATTTCATTCCTTTCTAATAACATGCACTGAGCAGTCTGAAGAATAATTTTTAAAATGTAAACACAACTTGCAGACATACTGATAAGAATATCACTGTATGCAAAGAAATTAATTTCTACTTTGCAGTAGGTACAGTAGTCAAAAGTGTAAACTTATATAGATGAGTAGCATAAAATCAACCATATTTTCCCCAAAGGTTATCAGATTATATCAAAACACATAGAAATATACTCTTAAAAGATTACTATACTAGCTTATAGATTAAAAATGCATAATATCTCAGTGATAACATTAGGACTCAAGATTCCATATTTCCTGATTTATTACATTTTGTAGAGCATTTCAACATTAATTGCTTACCTCTTCTAAGTAATTAATTCTTTCATATCATTAACAGTTGACTCGATACCGTAATTTGCTTATCCTGGCTCTTTTACAATTAATCTACATCAATTTCATTTATCTTTAAGTTTTAAAACACCAGGCTAAGTCAGCTTAATTCCACTCTTGATAAATGAAAAGATTCACAACTCCCAGAGCTGGTTATTCAGGAAAAATAATGCAACAACCCTTTACTCTGAGCTTCATAGTAAATGGCCAGTGAAACGAAAGACATAAAACTGACAAGGCAAAACTGATATCGGTGGTGTCACGGCAGTGATTGTTGATGATAACAATAGTAACTGGAACTTGTAAACCCACCGTCTACAATTTACAATGCAATTTTAACTTATTAATTAGAACATTGATTTAAAACTTAGAAGCACAATATTATCCTTAGAACTAGAGACGGTGGGATGAATTCAACATGTCTCTGGCCCCAAGGGGCTTTCAGTCTAGTGGGAAAGACAGGCACACACGTGGCCCTATAGCAATGTTGACTGCCACACACGCAATAATGGAAGCACAAAGAGAAGGACGGAAAAGTGAGAGGTTCTGGCCGCAATGATTTGGAAAGATTTCACAGAAGAGGGAACGCTTAACCTAGTCCCTGAAGCAAAGAAGGATTCAGATATCTAAAAAAAGGCAGGGGTGTGTAATGGAGGAGTATTGCATACAACTCTATGCTGCCAGTGTATTGAATTTTCACAGATAAGGAATAACAGAGATGAACATTATCGTATCAAGGTCAGAACAAGAGAAAGAATCAGAGCGTTCCTTGAACTTTTCAGTCCTGGGTCAAATGGTTCCCGCTTTATCACATGGCTTCCTTTCTGATTTAGGGCAAGATTTCTCTGCCCTGACAACCATCTCCACCCTCCATTTATTCTCCCATGCTGCCACACCCTTTGCAGGATGTTGCTAGGATGTCCAGAGAAAAACACAGAGGCAGCCATGTCTTCATAAAACACATTACATTTCAGCTTGTGTCTCAAAACCAAATGAACACATTGAGGTCTATCTGGAGGTGCCCTTTCCTCACCATTCTCCAACATTTCAAAGGACTGGGAACTGTGTTTGGCCACATGGCAGGCTCAATAAAGCTGTGTTCCATTCCTCTACACCTTCCATTTTTCTCCTTCAGTTTTGTCAAATGTTCCCAATTCCAAGAAATTGTAATTCAGAATGTGGGGGAGGTTACAGAGTTTTGGCTCAGGAGGTTGTGCAGATGTTATTCCTTAAGGAAGACGATCATGATCGCCTATGTGAGTAATGGCTATAAATCGGCTAGGAGCCAAAAGTTCTCTTATAGCAGAATGTATAAACCATTCTCCTACTGAAAGAAGACCCCCAGTAGGATAATATATTATTACACATGATTCAAATTATAGGATCTGCAGCAGGGGAGCTCATGACTGATTCAGGACAGTCGCTCCCTGAATACTGATGATGGGATGATGGAATGCCTCATGAATTAAAAGGGCCGTGGTTTAGTGTCTAAATCCTTCATATGCTTTAAAAAGTGTCTCTGCCTATCACTGTATTCTTTAAGCTTCTTAAACGAGTCATGTAGTGTTATGAAACCCTTGTCGATGTTTTTAAAGTTCCATGTCTTTGAATAATTATATTCAAAGTATTCTTTAAAAAAGAAGACAATGACACTATCTTCTCTGCTAGAAAACTGTATCCCTTTAATGCCAATATGCAATAAAGATATGGTTTATAAGAAATCGCATTTAAGTGTGACCCAGTTTCCGCTCTTTGGGATTCTCTAAAGCAACCTGAAAATCTTCACATGCCACATGTTCTGGGCTTTTTAAGTTATCTATAGAACAAATAAGTTTATCTCTGACAAACTAAATAGAAATGTACAAGACAAAATTGTGTTTCCAAAGGTTTCCTGCTGATTAAATGTACTCATTCCTAAATATTATTTATCTTGCTCTATTTTGGTTATATAACAAAGCAATAAATTTGCTAAAGATATTACTTTGGGAATGGAGATCAGGCATTTTTATAGAAACACTAAGGCAGATGTTAAATATTACACATTCTGAAAAACAAATGGCTGTGATATATTCTGAAATAATATGTGAGCTCGTCCCTTAACTTCTTTTCAATTGGTCCTTGCATTTTGTTTTTCTCGTAAATGGATGCAAATCAGGTGCATTGTGCTAAGATGGGAAGAGAGAGATTTGTCCAGAAATGACCTCAGTTCTATTCATTAATAAAATGACACATTGGCTGAGAGCAGTAAAGAATAAAATATAACAAGAGTGAACTTTCCTCCCTGTAACAGATGCACATAAGCGATTTTTGGATAAAGCACTGTATGCAAAAATGACCACTGCAGCATAAAATCTGGACACATTAAAGGAGGCTCTAAGATGCAGATTTCTTGGAAAAATTGCAACTTCCAAGGCAATGTACCCACTTATTCTCCATTACCTTACACAATCCTGAATCCCAACTTGCCAAAAGCATGCTGTTCCTAAGAGGGGAGTGAGGTCAGATAAAATAAATGTTTAATTTTTTCTAAGATTTTTTTTACAAGAAGGCAATTTGGCAAGGTCAAAAAAAAAAATAGAATTGCACCCAGAATCACTTTCAGTGACAGCAGACACCCATGGAGGGAGAAAAAGAAGGTAGAAGCTATCAGAGAGAATATAGCCACATTTTTGCATAGCGGTTTAAATTATGCCAGCAGAATAATTAATGGAAGGACCTAATACAGGGAAGGGGGGGTTACAGGAAAGAGGGGAGGCTATGTTAAACAAAGTTCATTACTGCATGATGTAAATGAGTTTCTCACCAGTGATGTCACTGATTGGCTGAGCTGCAGAGCTGGCTTCGAGCATGGCCGGATTGGCTGCTAGCTCTTCTGGTGCCTGCCTGCTTGGGCAGCGGTTGAACCAGATACTTTCTGTCTCTCTTGTTGTCGTTTGAAGCAAATCTTGTTCAGCCCAGCTGTGTCTCCATAGTAGTGGCACCCTAAGAGAGTCTCCCTCCTGCTTCCCACAGCCCGTCTGTGAGGCGGTCGCTGCTGTGAAATACCAGCACTTGGCACCAAGCCCAGACAGCGTTCTCAGATCCATCTATAACACACACATACAAAAAGAAAAATTAAAAAAAAAGCAGTTCTTTCATCTGAATTGCATCCTAAGGAGGATTAAGAAGGCTTCTATTGCTACTGATTTGTGTCCTTTCAATTTGATGGCTAAAATAGTTTTTGAAACACAGTATCCTCTCATCTGCAGTAGAACACCATTGGTTCAAATGAGTTAAAAAAAAAAATAGGAGGGAAACCCCCTCTCCCATGTTTACCTTGATTACTGGAAAATAATTCTTCATTTCCCTCCTAAGCACCGTAACTGATGTTTATGGTCCCCTCCCAGAATTTTAAACTCTCAGCAGATTTCTAATTATATCCGAGTCATTATTTTCAGGTTAAGACAAGGGGTCTTAATTAGCATTCTCTTTTAGCTATGCGAAATGAGACAGGGCATGAAACAGAAACGATCTATGGAGAGGCAGAGAGAGAAAGAAAAAAAAAAAATCTGTGCAGCTTTTACAGTTGAGCTGACACCCCCGCCTTCCCCACTCTCCCTCCACCCCCTTGCAAAAAAAGAATGCAGTCATATGAACTTTACCAGACAATGGAGTACCTACAGGCTCTCCCCTAGACAAGTCCTTTATAACCAGCCAGTGCTATGTGCTGCAGACAGTGGCCAATCGGCAGGCTCCTTTCTGCAGCAGGGACACAATAGGTGCATCGGCCACACTGTCCTCCTAGCCCCTGACAGCAGTTCAGGTTCATTTATTGTACACTGGAAGGCACATATGTCTTTAATAGTCACTGTGAAATTATCAGTGAGGCTGTCTTTATTTCACCATAATTACATCAACCTAATTATTGCGCACAAGCTGCAATAGCGCTGTTTGCACAGAGTGGCGCATGGGCATGCAAGCCGGAAAAATATGCATGAACATGCTTGCTTATTTCAATAATAAAATCCTCCAATTATTTCTTTCCCAGAGCTTAACGCTTCTTCCAGAACACTCTAGTGGATATAGTCATCACTTCTTCTTTTCAAAAGAAAAAAAAGTAGAGATACATTCAAGTGTGTGTATGTGTACATGCATGCGCGTATAATTTAAACACTATTTTAGCCATTTATAGGGCGGTAAGGTATAGGGGTTGAACCTAGTCAGCAAATAAAAGGTTACTGAGGATCTAAGGCATGAACCCCTTATCACTAGGCATTAGAGCGAAATAATAAGTGAATCTGCACTCATCACCGTAGTCACACGTAGAAGCCGATTTATTTGGAGTCCAACTGTCATGAGCATTTGCATATGTAGCATTTATGTATTTCCATGTTACATAATTACAGCGTTTTGGGCATCAGTGACTCAAAATGCTTGAAAAACAAAAATCTTTGCTTTTCCTCTGTTAGTCGAACAGAGGTGGGTACAGTCTGAAGCGGGAAACGCCCGTTATTTTTTTTATTTTATTTTATGCATGTTCCATTTACATATTCATGAACAGAATAGTTGTTATGACAGCTGATTCTGCAGCAGGAGATGAAAAGGCAGGATTCAGCACACAGAGTGTATTCATTTTGAGGGGGAGAGTGGCAGCATATGATGACCAGGAAGAGAAAATAGTTAGGGTTTCATTTGGGAGTTACCGCATTATATAATAAAAGATCTGAGTAGACGACCTATCAAAAAATGTATAACAAACCTAGGAGGTAGAAGCAATTTGCATTGCTCATGGCCATTCAGTCAGGCACACTGTAAAGAAATAAGCATTTTGAAATGGAAATTTCTGGCTCGAATCTTTGCAGGTAAATAAAATTGCATATTGTTTTCTGGCTACTGAGAAGATTCCTAAAATGGAATGTGCTCAGCAGCTCTGTATTTCTCATTATTTTATAATTTACATACTTCTTGTTCCAAAATCAAAATGCTAAACTTTAAGCACTGATTATAGTCTAAGATAGAATTTTACCAAATTTTACCTAAATTGCTTATATATTTTTATTTTTACCTTATGATTCTCTAATCAAGAATAGAATTCATCATCACAGGGGGCATATTTGGAGAAAGTAACTCATCTATTTCCATATAGATACATGTATATAATACATATTCATCCCCACTACAGAGAAAGAATCCCACTAATGTTATTTTTATTGACATATTTTATCATCCCACTTTTATTAATGTTTGCAAGATTTGTATTATAAACTATATTCAAGTTTATTTTGCATTTTGTAAGCATGTGTATGTGTGTGTGTGTGCGTGTGTTTTTAATACAACTCTTCTATCTACACTTTCCCAAAATCTAGTTTTGGTAGGAGAGATAAGTGAGGCAAATTCCTAAGTAGACCAGTAGGAGACCACAAGACTCAATTATAAAAAACAAAAATAATATAAGAAATGACTACATCTATAATTCTGAACTGCTATATGCATTGAAATCAAAACACCTGAAATCAAAGGCATAATTTGGTTACTTGATATGTAAAGTAAGATGTTTTTTCTCTAAGTGATTGCAAGAAAACTTAAGAAGCTACTTGCAACATTTTATTGATGGTTTTCCTATAAAAGATAGTCTTTCTAAATCTTCAAGAAAAACATGAAGATTTCCTGGTAATCAAATTAAGATATGTAGACGTCTACATCTCTCTATCATCCCTTCCTCCCTCCCTCCTCTCCTTCTCTCTCTCTCTCTCTCTCTCTCACACACACACACACACATACACACACACACACACACAGAAATAAACATATAAAATCATGACTGTCCTTTTATTATAAGAATTTGCAATTCTTTTAGTTTTCTCAATTTTTGGTCTCTCTCTGAACAAAAAGCTTATGAAAGTCCAAATGGAAAAAGGTAATACTTAATTGTTAGTTATCCTTATTGCTAAGTAAAAATCAAACAGGGGAGAAGGTTTCATAATATCACATACATTTAGATTCCACTAGCACATAGAACAGATTTGGAAATTCACTGTTATACAAAGGATTTTGATGACAATGCTAATTTTAATAATGAGATTAGTTAATAGTCCATATCTGACTACCTTAAACAAATAGATTTGCAAACAATGACCACTAGAAATAAAAGAGGCCTTCCTTAAGTACTACAATTCATTAAACCACACAAGGTTCCTACTCCCTGTTATAACATTCTGTCATAGTTTGAGTTACTAGATATATATGAAAACAATATTACATTTTTATAGTATTTTAGTATTACACTTTACTATTCTTCTCACATCTCAAATACAAAATGCAACTAGGAGCTATTAGCATACTACCCAAACCAAAATAACTGCAATAAAATCTTACTTGGGATCATTGTACTAGAAAACTTGGAATTAAGCTATACCTTAGAGATTGAATCCATTCATGTTAGACATGAGACTAAAGAAAATTAGTAACTACTTAATGTATTTCCACCCATTACTTTGCCATCCTACATTAAAAATATGGTTCTGACCTGTTGTCAAGATATTCTTAATTAGTAGAGTTTTACCAAAGATAGGGAATTTACGGCATCTTCACATAAGATCAAAGACATGCATTTATAAGATAATGTATGGAGCCTGCCATCTGTTTTCCCACAATGGAATTAAACTGACTCCTTTATAAAGATCAAAAGCATAACCTTAGACTTATAATCATGATCTCACCAAGAGTCAACTCAGCACAAATTGGCTGTAAGAATGTGAAATAACAGCCAATCACATTAACCTTATAAATAATAAAGGGCATTCCATATGTAGAGCCAACTTAGAGATGTGAAAATAATATGTTAAAGAGTAACTTGTCAGTCTCCTGATGTGACTCATTCTCATTAAAAAAATAATCCATTTTAATAAGTATGGGAAACATGCACAGTATAGTCAACATTAAGAAACCACTGTTTATGTCTTTGTCAACACAATGACAAGCATCCATATGACAAAACAAGATGCGGTTAATCATCAAGATAGCTCTAAATGTCTGGCTGTTTTTGTGCCCACAAACTCATTGCTTGAAATATCAGTGTGTGTATGTTGGATTCAAAGTGAATATTCTTGAACTCATTAATAATGATCATCTTTGTGGGATTTGAGAAACAGGATTTTTAGAGGCGTCACTTTTGGATCATCCAAACATAAATCAGTTTCCACACAATACTTTTTAGAGCATAGTTCTGATTAAGCTCTTTTATGTTGACCTCAAAACTGATAGCAGTGCACTACCTATGAAAATACAGCACTTTACACCACAGTTTGTAAAACTCATTTCTCTTGCAGTGTTTCCAGTTGTTTTAATTAAGATTGCTTATCAAAGGTGCACTTTATGAAAAAAACAACAAATTAAGACTCTAAATACCCAGGAGAAAAGAAAAAAATTTCAAGCAGATTAATCACCTAAAAAGACTTGGAAAGAAAAATGAAAATCTTTCATCTGAGAGATTGTCGCCAAGCATCTGAAATATCTCAGTCTTTGTATAATAATTTTTTTCTAAGTAAAAATTGTTTTTAACATCTATGATGAATAAAAAAGAAATGTTCTCCGTAAGACATAAGATATATGCAAAACTATACTATGCAGTGGTTGCTAAATCTGTCATTAACAAAAAAGTTAATCAAATTGTATCTCATAATGCAATGAAGTAAAAAAAGAAAAAACTGAACTACAGCACAGATGAACAAGAAAATATGGCTTCCCCATTTTAAAAGTGGTCTAATTTTTGTCAAATGCTGATCCCATAGAGTAAGGGGAAATTATTTTCCAGTTAATTTATGCCATTCTTTTATGCTTAAATAGCCTCTTTTGAGTTATCCCCTGTGTGGCAGACATAATAATGGCCCTCCAAAAATGTGCACATCCTAACCCTCAGAATCTGTAACTATATTATATCACATGGCAAAGGGGAATTAAATAAATGGATGGAATTAAGGTTGCTAATCAGATGCTTTTAAAATAGGAAGATTATCCTAGACTATTTGCATACGTCCAAATTAACCTCAAGGGTCCTTGAAAGTGGAGGAAGGAAGCAGGAGAGTTAGAAAGAGAGGTGATTATGGAAGAATGGCCAGAGATGCAACATTGCTGACCTTTAAAATGGAAGAAGAGGGCTAGGAAGGCAGGCAATCTCTGAAAGTTAGAAAAAGAAAGAAATAGCTTCTACCTTAGAATCTCCAGAAACATAACCTTGCCAGTACCTTGATTTTAGCCTGGTGACACCCATTTTGGACTTCCAACCTCAAGAACTATAAGATAGTATATTTGTATGGTTTTAAGCCACTGCTGCTGCTAATGTGTAGTAATTTGTTGCAGCAGCAATAGGAAACCAATAAATGCTATCTTTTGAATAAGTTAAGGTCTTAAGTTTAATCCTCTTGTCCTCTACAATAAGAGGGGAGGAATGAACTTATAGATCTTGTGGTTCTAAGGAGTGGAAATCTGTCCTTGATGATATTTCTTGACTACGTGTTGTCTTGTTTCTGGGTTCCAGTGTCTGAGTTTACTAAGTTAGAGCAGCTGATCTGGACCTATTGAAGCAAATTGAAATTATTGCGTGTCACCACTTTTTCCTCCTCTCAGTATCTTCATCATGTGTAGCCCCTTAATTCCAGCTTCAGGCTTTTGATGCAAAATCAGCCCTTGGCATCTCATTGCATTTATGCACCTGGGTACCACAAAAATATTTGAATACTCTATAAATTTTGTGATCACAATGAATTGGCAGACTATCTCCATGTCTTCATTTTCAACACCACATTCAGGGACTGCTAACCTCTTTTAAAAAATTAATTAATGTATTTTAATTGGAAGCTAATTACTTTACAATATTGTGGTAGTTTTTCCATACATAGACACGAATCGGCCATGGGTGTCCATGTGTTCCCCCATCCTGAAACTCCCTCCCCACCCCATCCCCTGAGTTGTTCCAGAGAACCAGCTTTGGGTGCCCTGCTTCATGTACTGAATTTGCACTGGTCATCTATTTTACACATGGTAACATACATGTTTCAATGCTATTCTCTCATATCATTTTTTTTTCAATTTATGCCCAATTTCTTTGGCTATGAGAAGTTTCTCGTCTCTTTCCTCCTGCTCCCTTCAGTGGCTGCACAAAATTTATCTACAGGTGTATTTAAAAAAAAAAAAAAAAAAACCCTTGGGACTTTAGCCTAGAGAAAGAAGAGCAAGGACACACATATGTCCTATCTCTTGTTTTTCTTCCATTTGTCTTTCCCCACACTCACTTAGGTCAGAAGGGTTAGGATTTTTTGTTCTCATGTAATATTTTCTTTCATATAATACCATCTTCCTTCATGAGGTGGCACTCAAAAATTCTTCTTCACTGAAGCCAAATAGTAGAATGACAATAGAGGGATATGGCAAACATGATTTTCCAGGATAAAAGTGTATTCATTTATTATTTTCAAAATATTATACTCATGGACTTCTTTAAAATGGTAGTTATCTCAAAACTGTACTAAAACTACAGAAAATGTAGTATTAGTAAGGAAGAACAAAGAAGGAAAACAAAACAAAATTTTGAAAAGTGGAGCAAAATTTTGAGAGTTGGATAGTTACTGACTGACCCATAAGACCTGAAAAAACTAGATCCTGAGCCAGCAGCAGATAAAGCTTAAAGGCCTCCCAAGAAATTTTAAAGAATCGCGAGCACCAGATGCTATGGGAAATAAGGATAGAGAGAGGCATAGTTGAAAAATGGTTAGATTTTGTTTTGGCTGTGTTGTGTTGTGTTAGTTGCTAAGTCATGTCCAACTCTTTGTGACCCCATGGACTATAGCCTGCCAGGCACCTCTGTCCATGGGACTCTCCAGGCAAGAATACTGGAGTGGGTTGCTATCACCTTCTCCAAAGACTATGATTACCAAGAAGTCAAATCCTTGTAACTCTTTCTTCACTCCATGTTTGTAGGCAAATTCCTCTTTCTCACTGCAGCATAAGACAAGAGCCTTATTTTCTGAAGAAGGTAAAACACAGTTCACACACTTGAGGAAGAATTCCAATACTCTAAGGAGTAGTTTTAAATCAATCTATACACTCTAGACTGGTGGACGGTTCTGACAACATGTGGTCCACTGGAGAAGGGAATGGCAAACCACTTCAGTATTCTTGCTTTGAGAACCACCAAAACAGTATGAAAAGGCAAAAAGATAGGACACTGAAAGATGAACTCCCCAGGTCTGTAGGTGCCCGATATGCTACTGGAGATCCGTGGAGAAATAACTCCAGAAAGAATGAAGAGACAGAGCCAAAGTGAAAACAGTGCCTAGTTGTGGATGTGACTGGTGATGGAAGTAAAGTCTGATGCAGTAAAGAACAATATTTCATAAGAACCTGGAATGTCAGGTCCATGAATTAAGGAAATTGGAAGTGGTTAAACAGAAGATGGCAAGAGTGAACGTTGACATTTTACTAATCAGTGGACTAAAATGGACTGGAATGGGCGAATTTAATTCAGATGACCATTATACCTACTACTGTGGGCAAGAATCCCTTGGAAGAAATGGAGTAGCCCCCATAGTAGACAAAAGAGCCTGAAATGCAGTACTTGAATGCAATCTCGAAAACAACAGATTGATCTCCGTTTGTTTCCAAGGCAAACCATATTCAATATTAGTGCCATCCAAGTCTATGCCCCAACCAGTAATGCTGAAGTGTAAGTTGAATGGTTCTGTGAAGACCTACAAGACTTTCTAGAACTAACATCCAAAAGAGATGTCCTTTTTATTATAGGGACCTGGAATGCAACTAGGAAGTCAAGAGATACCTGGAATAACAGGCAAATTTGGCCTTGGAGTACAAAATGAAGCAGGGCAAAGTCTAATAGAGTTTTCCCAAGAAAACACACTGGTTATAGCAAATACCTTCTTCTAACAAGAGAAGACTCTATACCCGGACATCACCAGATGGTCAGTTCTGAACTCAGACTGATTATATTCTTTGCAGCCAAAGATGGAGACGCTCTATAAAATGAGCAAAACAAGACCAGGGGCCAACTCTGGCTCAGATCATGAACTCCTTAACTACAAAATTCAGACTTAAACTGAAGAAAGTAGGAAAAATAACTAGACCATACAGGCATGACCTAAATCAAATCCCTTACAATTATACAATGTAAGTGACAAACAGATTCAAGGGATTAGATCTGAAAGATAGTGCCTGAAGAACCATGGATGGAGGTTCATGACATTGTACAGGAGGCAGTGATCAAGACCATCCCCAAGAAAAAGAAATGCAAAAGGACAAAATGATTGTCTGAGGAGGCCTTAAAAATAGCTGAGCAAAGAAGAGACGTGAAATGCAAAGGAGAAAAGGAAAGATATACCCATTTGAATGCAGAGTTCCAAAGAAGAGCAAGGAGAGATAAGAAAGCCTTCCTCAGTGATCAATGGAAAGAAATAGAAGAGAGCAATAGAATAGGAAAGACTAGAGATCTCTTCAAGACAATTAGAGATACCAAGGGAACATTACATGCAAATACGGGCACAATAAAGGACAGAAAAGCTATGGACCTAACAGAAGCAGAAGATATGAAGAAAAGGTGGCAAGAATACACAAAAGAACTGTACAAAAAAGATCTTCATGACCAGATAACCACAATGGTGTGATCACTCACCTAGAGCCAGATATCCTGGAATGCGTAATCAGGCAGGCCTTAGGAAGCATCACTATGAACAAAGCTAATGGAGGTGATGGAATTCCAGTTGTGCTATTTCAAATCCTAAAAGATGATGCTGGGAAAGTGCTGCTCTCCATATGCCAAAAAATCGGGAAAACTTAGCAGTGGCCACAGGACTGGAAAATGTCAGCTTTCATTCCAATCCCAAAGAAAGGCAATGCCAAAGAATGCTCAAACCACTGTACAGATGCACTCTTCTCACACGTTAGCAAAATAACGCTTAAACTTCTCCAAGCCAGGCTTCAACAATACGTGAACTGTGAACTTGGAGATGTTGAAGCTGGATTTAGAAAAGGTAAAGGAACCAGAGTTCAAATTGCCAACATTCATTGGATCATTGAGAAAGCAAAAGAGTTCCAGAAAAACATCTACTTCTGCTTTATTGACTACGCCAAAACTTTTGACTGTGTGGATCACAACAAACTGAAAAATTCTGAAAGAGATACCAGACCACCTGACCTACCTCCTGAGAAATCTGTTTGCAGATCAAGAAAAACAGTTAGATCTGGACATGGAACAACAGGCTGGTTCCAAATTGAGAAAGGAGTACGTCAAGGACATAAATTGTCACCCTTATTTAACTTATAAGCAGAGAACATCATGAGAAATGCTGGGCTGGGCATAGCACAAGCTGGAATCAAGATTGCCAGGACAAATATCAATAACCTCAGATATGCAGATGATACCACCCTTATGGCAGAAAGCAAAGAAGAACTAAGAGCCTCTTGATGAAAGTGAAAGGGGGGAGTGAAAAAGCTGGCTTCAGACTCAACATTCAGAAAACAAATATCATGGCATCTGGTCCCATCACTTCATGGCAAATAGATGGGGAAATAGTGGAAACAATGTGAGACTTTATGATTTCGGGCTCCAAAATCACTGCAGATGGTGACTGCAGCCATGAAATTAAGACGCTTGCTCCTTGGAAGAAAAGTTATGACCAATCTAGACAGCATATTAAGAAGCAGAGACATTACTTTGCCAACAAAGGTCCATCTAGTCAAGGCTATGGTTTTTCCAGTGGTCATGTATGGATGTGAGAGTTGGACTATGAAGAAAGCCGAGCACTGAAGAATTGATGCTTTTGAACTGTGGTGTTGGAGAAGACTATTGAGAGTCCCTTGGACTGTAAGGAGATCCAACCAGTCCATCTTAAAGGAGATCAGTCCTGAATATTCATTGGAAGGACTGATGCTGAAGCTGAAGCTCCAATACTTAGACCACCTGATGCGAAGAAATGACTCACTGGACATGACCCTGATGCTGCAAAAGAATGAAGGCAGGACGAGAAGGCAATGACATAGGATGAGATGGTTTGATGGCATTACCAACTCGATGGACTTGAGTTTGAGCAAACTCCAAGAGTTGGTGATGGACAGGGAAGCCTGGTGTGCTGCAGTCCATGCGGTCACAAACAGTCAGACTTGACCGAGTGATTGAACTGAACTGATAAACTCTAGATACTGAGAATACTCTTCCCAAGTTATTTTCTTCCCTAACTGGTGCTGCTGCTGCTGCTAAATCGTTTCAGTTGTGTCTGATTCTATGCCACCCCATAGACGGCAGCCCACCAGGCTCCCCCATCCCTGGGATTCTCCAGGCAAGAACACTGGAGTGGGTTGCCATTTCCTTCTCCAATGCATGAAAGTGAAAAGGGAAAATGAAGTCCCTCAGTCGTGTCCGACTCTTAGCGACGCCATGGACTGCAGCCCACCAGGCTCCTCCGTCCGTGGGATTTTCCAGGCAAGCGTACTAGAGTGGGCTGCCATTGCCTTCTCTGTCTTCCTTAGCTAGGTTGAGTCTAAAAACACTAGATTCTACATCTTCTTTTCTGAGCAATCTGATATAGTAAGAACAATAAAATATACATACATTGTGGAAGTGATAACTGGGTATATAGCAACTATTATCATCTGTTTCCATAGCATAGATTTGCCCTTGGTAGAGGCTGCACAGCCAGAGCCATATATCCCATGCTCTACAAATATATATATGCAAAATGATGGTGATGAAATATGAATGGACAAAATCTGCATCTCTTCTAGGCCTGGCAGGTCCATAAAACCTTTTTACATAGTTTCCCTCCATGTTCCCTTCTCTTTTCATCTGTTTGAAATATATATGGCCTCCAAGGTAACCTTGAACATCATATATTACAGATGATAAAGCCGCTGTTGGTCTAGACCACTAAATAGTTGTGTGCAGAAGGGATGCTCTTTAACATAATTTTTAGTTCAACACTATTATATGAGCAAGAAGTATCTTTATATGTATTTTGGTTATTAAACACTTTGTCTTCACTAAGTACAGTAAATAGCATACCTAAGTAAACACACAGTTTCACCAGGTATAATTATTTATAGTGAAAATCATAGTTAGTAAGCCTCACTCGTGAACTCAGAGGATCTGTCAGCTTTTTAATCATTATCTCTTAATTTTAAACAGAAAAAGAAATATATGGGATGCTAGAAGTGTAGCATAGAAGACAGGAAATGAAACAAATATAAAGAAAAAGTCAAAATGGAAGAATTAAGACTATATTAAAAGAATAAAAATTTTAAATGACTATCATTAATGTTGTCAGAAAAAATATTTAAAATATTATGTCCATGAAATAGTAAGAAGATGTTGCCAAAAAATCTAGATAATAAGAAAAAATTATTGAAAATTAAATTAAGATCATGATGATGAAAATAAAAGCATAAAAAACTTGGAAGTTAAATTTGAAAAAACTCTTTCCTAAAGTAAAGAAAAAAGATGAATGTACAACAGAAGAGAAACTATGAGAAAGAAGAGAGATTCGGGAAATGTAAAATTCAAACAATTGGGAATCCATGGAAAGAGAAATAAAGAAAATTAAGGAGGAAAGTCATCAATGACATAATTCAAGGAAACATTCTGGAACTAAAAACATGAGTTACCAGAAATAGTTCCTAAGAAAGCCATGAGTGTGGATTCACAGCACAGTTATAAGTGCAGAATTTCCAAATACTTGAAATAGGAACTTCTAGGTCTGGTCATGGATGGAGTACCTAGCACTGAGCAATGTTCCTACTAAAAACAATTATAAAGTTGAATGAATATAAAAATTGACTATTTTTAATAACAACGTAACCAAGTAAAACATTCTAAAAGTGACACCAATCATAAGCATACACTAGAAAACTAGAAAACGCCAAGTGTATAGGTCTTCGCAAACATTTGGCTTATTCACTGTTTTTTTTTTTTTTTTCACATTCTTCCAGATGGCTAAGATCATGTAGACATTTCTACAGTTAATATTTCAGTTCAGTTCAGTTCAGTTCAGTCACTCAGTCGTGTCCGACTCTTTGAGACCCCATTAACCGCAGCACGCCAGGTCTCCCTGTCCATCACCAACTCCCGGAGTTCACTAGACTCACATCCTTTGAGTCGGTGATGCCATCCAGCCATCTCATCCTCTGTCGTCCCCTTCTCCTCCTACCCCCAATCCCTCCCAGCATCACAGTCTTTTCCAATGAGTCAACCCTTCGCATGAAGTGGCCAAAGTACTAGAGTTTCAGCTTTAGCATCAGTTCTTCCAAAGAAATCCCAGGGCTGATCTCCTTGCAGTCCAAGGGACTCTCAAGAGTCTTCTCCTACACCACAGTTCAAAAGCATCAGTTCTTCGGCATTCAGCTTTCTCCACAGTCCAACTCTCACATCCATACATGACCACAGGAAAAACCATAGCCTTGACTAAACGGACCTTTGTTGGCAAAGTAATGTCTCTGCTGTTCAACATGCTATCTAGGTTGGTCATAACTTTTCTTCCAAAGAGTAAACATCTTTTAATTTCATGGCTGCAGTCACCATCTGCAGTGATTTTGGATCCCCCCAAAATAAAGTCTGATATCGTTTCCACTGTTTCTCCATCTATTTCCCATGAAGTGATGGGACCAGATGCTTGATCTTCCGATGCCATGATCTTCGTTTTCTGAATGTTGAGCTTTAAGCCAACTTTTTCACTCTCCTCTTTCACTTTCATCAAGAGGCTTTTTAGTTCTTCTTCACTTTCTGCCATAAGGGTGATGTCGTCTGCATATCTGAGGTTATTGATATTTCTCCCGGCAATCTTGATTCTAGCTTGTGCTTCTCCCAGTCCAGCATTTCTCATGATGTACTCTGCATATAAGTTAAATAAACATGGTGACAACATACAGCCTTGATGTACTCCTTTTCCTATTTGGAACCAGTCTGTTGTTCCATGTCCAGTTCTAACTGTTGCTTCCTGACCTGCATATAGGTTTCTCAAGAGGCAGTGGTGGTCTGGTATTCCCATCTCTTTCAGAATTTTCCACATTTTATTGTGATGACACAGTCAAAGGCTTTGGCATAGTCAATAAAGCAGAAATACATGTTTCTCTGGAACACTCTTGCTTTTTCCATGATCCAGCAGATGTTAGCAATTTGATGTCTGGTTCCTCTGCCTTTTCTAAAACCAGCCTGAACATCTGGAAGTTCACAGTTCACATATTTTTGAAGCCTGGCTTGGAGAATTTTGAGCATTACTTTACTAGCATGTGAGATGAGTGCAATTGTGTGGTAGTTTGAGCATTCTTTTCATTGCCTTTCTTTGGGATTGGAACGAAAACTGACCTTTTCCAGTTAATATTTCAGTTCAGTTCAGTCGCTCAGTTGTGTCCAACTCTTTGCGACCCCATGAATCACAGCATGCCAGGCCTCCCTGTCCATCACCAACTCCTGGAGTTCACTCAGACTCACATCCATCGAGTCAGTGATGCCATCCAGCCATCTCATCCTCTGTCGTCCCCTTCTCCTCCTGCCCCCAATCCCTCCCACCATTGGAGTCTTTTCCAATGAGTCAGCTCTTCGCATGAGGTGGCCAAAGTACTGGAGTTTGAGCTTTAGCATCATTCCTTCCAAAGAAATCCCAGGGCCGATCTCCTTCAGAATGGACTGGTTGGATCTCCTTGCAGTCCAAGGGACTCTCAAGAGTCTTCTCCAACACCACAGTTCAAAAGCATCAATTCTTCAGCACTCAGCCTTCCTCACAGTCCAACTCTCACATCCATACATGACTACAGGAAAAACCATAGCCTTGACTAGATGGACCTTAGTCGGCAAAGTAATATCTCTGCTTTTGAATATGCTATCTAGGTTGATCACAACTTTTCTTCCAAGGAGTAAGTGTCTTTTAATTTCATGGGTGCAATCACCATCTGTAGTGATTTTGGAGCCCAAAAAAATAAAGTCTGACACTGTTTCCACTGTTTCCCCATCTATTTCCCATGAAGTGATGGGACTGGATGCCATGATCTTCGTTTTCTGAATGTTGCACATTAAGCCAACTTTTTCACTCTCCTCTTTCAATTTCATCAAGAGGCTTTTTAGTTCCTCTTCACTTTCTGGCATAAGAGTGGTGTCATCTGCATATCTGAGGTTATTGATATTTCTCCCAGCAATCTTGATTCCAGCTTGTGTTTCTTCCAGTCCAGCATTTCTCATGATGTACTCTGCATAGAAGCTAAATAAGCAGAGTGACAATATACAGCCTTGACGTACTCCTTTTCCTATCTGGAACCAGTCTGTTGTTCCATGTCCAGTTCTAACGGTTGCTTCCTGACCTGCATACAGATTTCTCAAGAGGCATGTCTGGTGGTCTGGTATTCCCATCTCTTTCAGAATTTTCCACAGTTTATTGTGATCCACACAGTTAATATTTAAGAAGTGTTAAAATTGGTAGCATCTTCCTTCACTATGAAGGTATAGAAATTAAAGTATTTACCTTCATTTATTTCTTCCTAAGATAATTACCAATGAGTATTTCTGAAGTGGAAATTATGTAAAATAAATATTAAAGTAATCCAAAGGGAATAGCATAGATATGGCAAGGAAGAATAGGTTTGAGTCTTGGCTTTGAGGCGGAATATTCATTTATAAAACAGAAAAAGTAAAGCTATTTTTTAAATGCTATTGTGATGATTAAATGAAATAACATGTTGAAATCCCCTCCTTAGTGCATACATGCTCAGTTTCGCAATCCCATGGAATAACACTTCAGGCTTCTCTGTCCATGGGATTTCCAAGGCAAGAATACTGGAGTGGGTTGCCATGCCTTCTTCGAGGGGATCTTCTAAATCTAGAGATTGAATCCATCTCTCTTGTGTCTCTATTTTGGCAGATGAATTTTTTTACCACTACACCACCTGGGAAGCCTCCTTGGCATCTAGCCCCAAATATGTACTTGATGTATGTCATTTCTCTCAGTTTCCTTGATAATCAATATCCTAACACAAACAGCTTTTAGAATAGTTTTATTCTATTTATCTAATTCAGAATTTTGAAGACAAATATACTAGGGTGGTAAAAAAGCTTTACCCACCCTTTTATTTTTATATGAGCTTTATTTATATAAAGCTCAGAAAATTTTAAAATCCTTTTTAGGGTTAAAAGAAAAGATGAATTAGCCCTTTCCATAATTTTTCTGTCAGATGTAGGTTAGGAAAACGATGAAGTCTGACTCTCACATTGAGAACCTCCTGCCAGTGTAGAATCAACAAAGTAGAATTTCAACAAAGATGGTCTTACAACATCTGAATTTTGAGAACAATGCTTAACTCTTCAAGGACTTATCCTTTTTTGTTTAATGCTTATCTTCATAAGAGGTTGCTGATGTACCAGCCATCCAAAGGCCTGAATCAAAAGTCACTACTGTCTAAGTAAACTTGCCTTTTTCAGGTCTTCACACTCTGGCCTAGAGTAGAGAAAACACATAGAATTATATATTAAAGCTTATAGTTTTGTTTTACCCACTGGCCTTGCCATTGAAAGTTTTGTCTCTACTCTTTACACACAGAAAAGAAGCCGTGGTTGTAAACAACATCGCCACTCTGGGCAACGGTGCTTCAGGCTCCCTTGCCTGAACTGATGTGTGGGAAGGGTAGGTTCTTACCTTTCTTTCTCAGTGGGATTTTCCAAAAGCAGGCGGTGTTCACCTTCATGAAGACTGTCTCTAAAAGACTTCTTTTCCAAAGGAGAAAGTGCCTGATTTACTCTCTTAACCATAACATTGATTTTTAATCAGCTGAAATCAACTTTTATTTCAGCTGCTCCTTCCAGGATGTACTGCCCCACTAAGTAAAGCTTTCAAAAATTGAAGTCCCTGAAAACATAATCTGGGAGCCTTCCTAAAATGCCTCCATGAACCACAACGGAGACTTTGTTCCCTAAGGACCCAATGAGAAAAATTTCTTTTTATCTTTTTCTAAACCATGGTTAAAAGAATGGTCTTCAGTGTTTCTCAGTGTCTTCTAAGCAAGGTCACTAAAATAAATCCCAGGGCTAGTGCAGTCTAAAGAAAAACGTTGCATCTTCAAGTGTACTTAGATGTTGTCATCAGAATATAAAAACTACCTAACCAAAAATGTTTCTCTTTTCACCCTTGATGTCAGAAATAGTGAAGCAAAACATGTTTTGCCAGTTTTGTAGTCTGTATCTGATCTTTTGCCTTAGTGGGATCTTTCTTTAAATGTCTTCCTTTAAATGTCTCCTCTTGTTCAGCTCTTTTCTCTCTAATCTCTTTAGTCTTTTCTTAAATAGATGGGGTATATATTCATTCCCTATTGCTGCTATCACAAATTTAGTAATTTAAAAAGCCCGGACTTATCATCTTGCAGTTCTGGAGGTCAGAAGTTGAAAATGAGTCTCAGCGAGCTAAAGTCAAGGTGTTGGGAGGATTATGTCTCTTCTGGAGGCTGTAGGGTAGAATCTGGGTTTGGTTTTGTTTTGTCTTTTCTAGCTTCTAGAAGCCGCTGACCCACATTCCCTGCCTTATGACATCATCCTCAGTTTTCAAAGCCAGCACACAAAATTGCATCTCTCTGGCCATTCTTCTCTAATCACACCTCCTTCAGACTCTGTTGATTAGCAATCCTAATTCCATTTGCAATCATAATTCCTCTTTGTGATGTAATGGAATATATTTCCAGGTTCTGGGAATTGGGACATGAATGCCTTTGGGGACCCATTATTCTGCCTACCACATGGAACATGTCTTACATTAACAATGAAGAATATAAAAGATATGGGTTGGAAAATAGTCTGGGGTCAAGAATACGAATCCACATGCCCTTGAAAAGGAGTGAGTAGCATTTGAAATAAGATTACCAGATAGAAATAATTAGGTTGGGGGTGCGCATGGGAATGGAGGGTTCTCTCAAACAGACAGCTGGACAGACCTGGAAAGCAGACAATCAACCACTAAGGAAAAGGGCCAAGATATCAAACCCCAGGTCACTCCCTGGTCTCATTCCACCAGACTCAACTTTTTTGTCTTTTGCAGATCACAGATCTCTCATGGGCCTCCACTCCCAGTCTTACTATATGATTGGCTGACACTGGGATTCAGAAATGTGAAGCTAAATATTAAACATGCAAAGTCAAGTGGGTTTTGGGAGGCACCACTACAGACAACGCTAGTGGAGGTGATGGAATTCCAGTTGAACTATTTCAAATCCTAAAAGATGATGCTGTTATAGTGATGCACTCCATATGTCACCAAATTTGGAAAATTCAGCAGTGGCCACAGGACTGGAAAAGGTCAGTTTTCATTACCATCCCAAAGAAAGGCAATGCCAAAGAATGCTCAAACTACTATACAATTGCACTCATCTCACACACTAGCAAAATAATGCTCAAACTTCTCCAAACCAGGCTTCAACAGCACATGATCCATGAATTTTCAGGCATTCAAGCTGGATTTAGAAAAGGCAAAGGAACAAGAGATCAAATTACCAACATCCATTGGATCATTGATAAAGCAAAAGAGTTCCAGAAAATCATCTAATTTCCACCATATTGACTATGCCAAAGCCTTTGACTGTGTGGATCACAAAAAACTGTGGAAAATTCTGAAAGAGATGGGAATACCACAGCACCAGACCTGCCTCCTGAGAAATCTGTATGCAGGCCAAGAAGCAACAGTTAGAACTGGACATGGAAGAACAGACTGGTTCCAAATTGGGAAAGGAGCACATCAAGGCTGTATATTGTCACTCTGCTTATTTAACTTATATGCAGAGTACATCATGAGAAACCCTGGGCTGAATGAAGCACAAGCTGGAATCAAGATTGCTGGGAGAAACATCACTAACCTCAGATATGCAGATGACACCCACCCTTATGGCAGAAAGTGAAGGACTAAAGAGCCTCTTGATGAAAGTGAAAAAAGAGAGTGAAAAAGTTGACTTAAAGCTCAACATTTAGAAAACTAAGATCATGGCATCCGGTTCCATCGTTTTGTGCAAAGTGGATGGGGAAACAGGGGAAACAGCGGCTGACTTTATTTTTGGGCTCCAAAATCACTGCATATGGTGACTGCAGTAATGAAATTAAAAGATGCTAACTCCTTGGAAGAAAAGTTATGACCAATCTAAATAGCACATTAAAAAGCAGAGACATTACTTTGTCAACAAAGATCCGTCTAGTCAAGGCTATGGTTTTCCCAGTGCTCATGTTAGATGTGAAAGTTGGACTACAAAGAAGGCTGAGCACCAACAAGAACTGATGCTTTTGAACTGTGGTGTTGGAGAAGACTCTTGAGAGTCCCTTGGACTGCAAGGAGATCCAACCAGACCATACTAAAGGAAATCAGTCCTGAGTGTTCATTGGAAGGGCTGATTTTGAAGCTGAAACTCCAATACTTTGGCCACCTCGTGCGAAGAGCTGGTTCATTTGAAAAGACCCTGATACTGGGACAGATTGAGGGCAGGAGGGGAAGGGGACGACAGAGGATGAGATGGCTGGATGGCATCACCGACTTGATGGACGTGAGCATGAGTAAACTCTGGGAGTTGGTGATGGACAGGGAGGCCTGGCGTGCTGCGATTCATGGGGTCTCAAAGAGTCAGACACGACTTAGCGACTGAACTGAAAGGAACTTAGTACACATTCCCAGATAGAACTTCTCAATTCAATTATTTCTATATTCAATTATATATTTTCTATATTTAATTATATATATATGTGTATACACACATATCGCTTCACTGATATGTGTATTATCTTCAAATGAAATACAAAGCCATAACGGAGTTCTTTCTGTTATATATGTATCCCATTTCTATTCACTTTAGCATTGTTGGAGAGGGGTTTAAACTGATTCCTACCTTCTTAGTAATGTTTAACTTGTATATCTGTATATAACAGACATATTTCATACATGGAAATATATATGAATTTATAGTAATAGTATTTGCGAAAGATGTACTTTTGCTTCTCTATATATAAATTCGCCAAACGTTACACTTACATATGAATGAAAATTTAAAGGCAAATAATATAGATGATATTTATGTGCATACAAACATAACAATATTCAAATGTAATAAATATTATATATAACCCATAGAAACAAACAGTGAAGATAACCAAAAGCATAAGAAAAAAATCTGTTACATGCTATCAATACATATTGACTGGCATAATCCTTAATATTTGGATATTTTGCAGCTACATGATTATACCAAAGTAAACAAAATTGTAAAATAAATAGTAATGGAGCATGTGCTAACACAGACTCCAGCTTACAAGAATTAATGTCCCAAAAGTTTATCTGTAAGCTGACTGCTCAAAGCTCAGAGTATATTTTTGTTGTTTTTTCCCCAACCCTATACCATAACTAATTTCAAGGTTTCAAAGAAGTTGAAAGAATTTTACAATAAGTAAGTGTATTCTCCCCAACCAGTATTCTCCCGTTAACATTAACT
The DNA here is from genome assembly GCF_001704415.2 of Capra hircus. Taxonomy (NCBI): domain Eukaryota; kingdom Metazoa; phylum Chordata; class Mammalia; order Artiodactyla; family Bovidae; genus Capra; species Capra hircus. Next base: position 19,601,543 of record NC_030808.1, read on the forward strand.
ATATTCACTATATCATCTATCTCAAAAAAATTAAATAATTACATTTCTTTCTAATGGCAGGCTGCTGTTCAAAGTCACATAAATTGAATTAAGTTTACAGCATAGCACTAATTTACATTACATTGTTTGACCTCCTCCAAATTAAAATGGTAATGTTGCATTTATGTAATAGAAAACTAGTAAATGAAAGAAACTAGAAGAAATAGACCATCCATATCACCAAAGATAACCATAGTAATAGTTTTAAAATTTTTTAAACATTTTAATTATGTTCCCATAGATCTTTTATTTTATATATCACCAGGAGAAATATCAATAACCTCAGATATGCAGATGACATCACCCTTATGGCAGAAAGTGAAGAGGAGCTAAAAAGCCTCTTGATGAAAGTGAAAGAGGAGAGCGAAAACGTTGGCTTAAAGCTCAATGTTCAGAAAATGAAGATCATGGCATCCGGTTCCATCACTTCATGGGAAATAGATGGGGAACCAGTGGAAACAGTGTCAGACTCTATATTTTGGGGCTCCAAAATCACTGCAGGTGGTGACTGCAACCATGAAATTAAAAGACACTCACTCCTTGGAAGAAAAGTTATGACCAACCTAGATAGCATATTCAAAAGCAGAGACATTACTTTGCCGACTAAGGTCCTTCTAGTCAAGGCTATGGTTTTTCCAGTAGTCATGTATGGATGTGAGTGTTGGACTGTGAAGAAGACTGAGCACCGAAGAATTGATGCGTTTGAACTGTGGTGTTGGAGAAGACTCTTGAGAGTCCCTTGGACTGCAAGGAGATCCAACCAGTCCATTCTGAAGGAGATCAGCCCTGGGATTTCTTTGGAAGGACTGATGCTAAAGCTCAAACTCCAGTACTTTGGCCACCTCATGCGAAGAGTTGACTCATTGGAAAAGACTCTGATGCTGGGAGGGATTGAGGGCAGGAGGAGAAGGGGACGACAGAGGATGAGATGGCTGGATGGCATCACTGACTCGATGGATGTGAATCTGAGTGAACTCCAGGAGCTGGTGATGGACAGGGAGGCCTGGTGCGCTGCAATTCATGGGGTCACAAAGAGTCAGACACGACTGAGCGACTGAACTGAACTGAATGATATTTAGCAGTTTTCATAACTTTGGTGTTCATTTTAAATAAGTAACAAGTTGAATACATGTACTAAAATTTGCTTAATCATTACTTAAGCATTCACTTGCAATGTCATATTTGAGCAGTTTCCAAGTCTTGTTATCATAAAGTGCTGAAATGAAGTACTTTGTGCTTTTTCTCCCTCAACTGCTCTTCCTTAGATTCAGAAGTGGAGTTGTTATTTTAGTAGAAGAAAAAAGTGTTTTATTTACTTATTTCATATTGAGTATTAATCCACATTTTATCTATTAATAAACATCCAGGTTTTACACCTAAAGATGATAAAGAACAATAATGTCTTCCCTACTGATATTTAAAATCTGCCTCTTTCCCATTTCAACAAAAAATGCTGTATTTCACATGTCTTTACATTAGGAAGTCTAATAATCCAAAACTTCAGTATGTTTTTGAAGTATTCAGTGGGGAAAGAGCTTGGAAGTGTTCATTGCTACAGATGGAGACTGAAAGAGAGGAACACGGCCACTCATTTCACTGGGAACAATCCATATGTCACAGGAGACAAAATCAAGTTAACTTGTGCTGAATTCTAATGCTGTAAGTTCCCATTTGACTTAGAGTTTGCAGACACACACTATCAAAATTATGAAAAATAGAAATACAGAAAAATTGCAAGTAATTTATGGAAGATTTTAAAGTGATTCTGCAGTGAGAGCTATGTAACAGTGTAAAGAGGAGTGAATTTTTAAAAAAAATAGGAAATAAATTATTGAGTGAGAAATAAAAGTGAAAAAATAATAATATCTAGCAGATTTGGTGCTAGAGAAAGCAGTACATTAACATCCAAAGGCAGAGAAACATCAAAAACTGTCTGAGGTCACACATTCTAAGATTGCCATACTATTATGATTTTTGTTTTGATTCTATAACAATCTTGTATGAATGATTAAAAAATCTAGTGTTCATACAACTGAGGAAGATTTCTTTGAAACAATATTAATAAAAAGCATTCTGGACCCTTGATACATTTATCAAGTTCCAAGGACATAACATAGCTTGTGAAAATCCTCTCAGTGACTATAATCAGAAAAATAGAAAGCTCATTTTATCCATAGCTGACAGGGAACACTCTCCTCCCATCCCAGGGTCATCATACAAGCAAGTTCAGTATAAAATATTACATCATGAAATATTACCTTTGAGTCTGGATATGTCCATATTCAGCCCCAAGACACATCATTAGAATTCAGATATCACTACCTAAAACCTAAATATATCTTTTAAAATTATTTTATGAGTACATCACATTGACAGGCTGTTAATCACCTTCTCTATGTACTACATTTCTCCATTCTTAATGGAAATTCTCATTGATTACTTAATCTTGTTATGCTTTTGCTAAGTGAATTAATATGCTTAGGATGTTAAATTGAAGGATCCCTGCTCATCTGCTCAAACTTTGTATTTTCACCAGGTTGACAGATTAATTTCCAAGAAAAGAAGATACTAGCAATAGTCTCCTCTCTGCTATTAAACATGACATGTGAAATGAAAATAATTTGAAACAGCTGAAGCAGGACATTCCAGGGAAATATGTAAGGACTATGCTCAGTGAAAAATGACTCCATATTACTATGCTTAAATAAGGTTTGCCATATAGTTTAAAGTTCAATGTAACTTTGGAGAATTGTCCCATAATCACTAGAAAGGAATGTAAAGCAGTGGAAACCAGTTGCAGCTCTCCCCTTATCTGAGCCAAGAACCCAAAAAGGAGACTAGAAACAGAAGTAACTGAAAGAATAAGAAAAAGATACCCCTCCAAAAAAGACATACAGATGGCCAATAAACATATAAATGCTCAACATCGCTCATTATTAGAGAAACGCAAATCAAAACTATAAAGAGGCATCAACTTACACCAGTCAGAATGGCCATCATCAAAAAACAAAATCTACAAGCAATAATAACTGCTGGAGAGGATGCGGAGAAAGGGGAACCCTCTTGGAGAAAGGGGAACCCTCTTGCACAGGTGGTACAGCCACTATGGAAAACAGTATGGATATGTAGGCCTAATGATGTAGGTCCAGTGAAATCTTCTCAGGTGGCTAACTGGTAAAGAATCTGCCTGCCAAGGCAGAAGACACAGGTTCAATCCCTGGGTTGGGAAGATCCCTTGGAGAAGGAAATCGCAACCCACTCCAGTATCCTTGCCTGGGAAATTCCGTGGACAGAGGAGCCTGGCAGGCTACAGTATGTGGAGATACAGAGTCCGAAATGACAGCATGCACACAGATCCAGTAAAGCATTAGAGAGGTTTCCCACTCTTCTACTTTTATTTGTTGTTTAAGCCTTTGACTGTGTGGATCACAATAAACTGTGGAAAATTCTGAGAGAGATGGGAATACCAGACCACCTGACCTGCCTCTTGAGAAATCTGTATGCAGGTCAGGAAGCAACAGTTAGAACTGGACATGGAACAACAGACTTGTTCCAAATAAGAAAAGGAGTATGTCAAGGCTGTATATTGTCACCCTGCTTATTTAACTTATATGCAGAGTACATCATGAGAAACGCTGGACTGGAAGAAACACAAGCTGGAATCCAGATTGCCGGGAGAAATATCAATAACCTCAGATATGCAGATGACACCACCCTTATGCCAGAAAGTGAAGAGGAGCTACAAAGCCTCTTGATGAAAGTGAAAGAGGAGAGTGAAAAAGTTGGCTTAAAGCTCAATATTCAGAAAATGAAGATCATGGCATCCGGTCCCATCACTTCATGGGAAATAGATGGGGAAACAGTGGAAACAGTGTTAGACTTTATTTTTGGGGGCTCCAAAATCACTGCAAATGGCGACTGCAGCCATGAAATTAAAAGACGCCTACTCCTTGGAAGAAAAGTTATGATCAACCTAGATAGCATATTCAAAAGCAGAGACATTACTTTGCTGACTAAGGTCCGTCTAGTCAAGGCTATGGTTTTTCCAGTGGTCATGTATGGATGTGAGAGTTGGACTGTGAAGAAGGCTGAGTGCCGAAGAATTGATGTGTTTGAACTGTGGTGTTGGAGAAGACTCTTGAGAGTCCCTTGGACTGCAAGGAGATCCAACCAGTCCATTCTGAAGGAGATCAGCCCTGGGATTTCTTTGGAGGGAATGATGCTAAAGCTGAAACTCCAGTACTTTGGCCACTTCATGCGAAGAGTTGACTCCTTGGAAAAGACTCTGATGCTGGGAGGGATTGGGGGGAGGAGGAGAAGGGGACAACAGAGGATGAGATGGCTGGATGGCATCACTGACTCGATGGACGTGAATCTGAGTGAACTCCAGGAGTTGGTGATGGACAGGGAGGCCTGGCGTGCTGTGGTTAATGGGGTCACAAAGAGTCGGACATGACTAAGCGACTGAACTGAACTGAACTGAGTGATGTAGTAAAGCCATGTGCCACAAACTTGGAAATTTTATCTAATACAGCGCAATTTGGGTCAAACTGAAAAAAAGAAAAAATCTTATAAGCTGAAACAGAAACTCTTTCCTTAAGAAAACATTTTTTTTATGTGAAATAACTGGTGAAATTGCCAGTGAATCTCACTAATACTCCTCAGCTTGTAAAAACAAAAGAAGGGGGTATTACATAGGACAGGGGAAAGACAGGTTTCCTGATCCCCACTACTGATCACCAGTCTTCTGAAGCCATGGCCATCTGAGAGTGTGGCTATTCTCCGACCCAGAATCCCAGCAGAAGGCTGGAATCCTTGATTGTGAGAGAGTCATGCTTATTTGGATCGGCAAGATCTGGAGGTGAGCTCAAGTCTGAAGGTATTAGAAATAAGAATCAACTTGGAGTGATTTTACACTTAAGAAAATAATGTAAGAATGTTAAAAAATAATAACTTTTATCATAACTGAATGCAGAAACAATATTGCAGAAAATCTAATCCACAGAATGAAATCCTCTACAACATAAAAGGGAACAGAAATGAAAGAAAAAGTTCTATGAGAAGACATGAAAATGAAGGACGTAATGGTGATGGAATCGACAATGACTCAATGACTGTTTTTGAGAAAAAAAGAAAAAAAAAATGGAAATTTTAAAAAAATAGCCAATTATAAAATAGACAAAATCTTGAGTAAACTGAGAATGTGAATCTTCAGATCAAATGTATTCATCATGTGGTAGGTCAAATTGACAAAATACACAATCTAGAGAGTCTGGTAAAATATTCTGTTTTAAGGATGGATTAAGGATTCTACAAGCTTCTGCTCATCAGCATGACTCGCCAGAAGCCTACATTTACCATGCTCCCCCTTGGAAATTGGCAGGCAGGACAAAAATCACTCATAAGAACAAAAATCAAACAGGTGCCAGTCTTCCCCATGTACAATATTAGATGCCGCAGATGAACTAATAACTAGAGATAACTGACAAAGGTTATGATTTCAGAATTCTATTCTCATTTTTGCTGACATTTAGTTAATAAAGCAACAGAAAGATTGAAATATACAAGAAATTAGAAACTATATATCTGCATTGTTTCATTGCCATGCAGAAAATAAAAACTATCTGAAGAAACCTAAGAATGAATCCAAATAGAAAACTAATGATTTAGAAGTCAATATAAAATTTTTTATAATAATTTTCTATGTGTAATTGTTAGTTTACAATCGGATGTTAAATAATTGGATTTTAAGGTAAGAGTCTAGGTCAGTTAAATCAGATCCTTAGTGTAAATTTTGTTGTTTGATATGTAAATTTAAAAAAAAAAACACTTTAATTCAATAGCATCAAATGGTAGGGAAAGGGTCCCCAGGGAGATATGGGAAAGAAAAATGAGTTTATTACAACCCTGTCTACAGGATACAACTTTAGCTTACTTTCAGAGAATTTGGTCTTCAAAATTTAGAATATTTTGACAGTTGCCCACAGGTGATCTGCAGCAGGAAATGGCTTCCTAAGACAACTGCAGTTTCATAACTTGAGGGCAATCTCCAGTTAAATCATAAGTAGTAGTAGTGATAGAATGGTAGTAACAGTAGTGATAGTTGTGGTGGTAATGTTAGTAGCCATCCTCTGTCCAGAAAACGCCATGATTTCTAGAAGAGTACTGACCATCTCCCCTCCTGCCCTGTGCCTGACTCACAGATCTGCTCCCTTTATCAACTAACTATCACAGACAACTTCTCAACAGATATCTCTTTATATCCCCCTCATCACAAGATTAGATGGGCTTCCCAGGTGGTGCTAGGGGTAAAGCACCTGCCTACGCAGGAGACATGAGACATGGGTTCGATCCCTGTCTTGGGAAGATCTCCTGGAGAAGTAAATGGCGACCCACTCCGGTATTCTTGCTTAGGAAATCCCTTGGACAGAGGAGCCTGGTGGGCGAAAGTCCATGGGGTTGTATAGAGTCAGACACGACTGAAGTGACTTAGCACACACGCACCTGTGATTAAGAATAATAATAATAAAGGAAAAATGTTTACAGTGGCAACCAAGCATGGAACTCACTTTTTAAAAGCAATACTTATGTAAAAATGGTCATGCTCTAAAATGCCAGCATTAAATGAAACACTAAATATTATAGAATTCAATGTGAAAGTAATTTTAGTTAAATAAACTGAGGCCCAAATCTCACAACATATCAACAAAACTCAAAAAGTTGAGGGTGGGAGGTGAAGAAAAGAGGAAATACAAGTGTGCTAATTGTCTAAAATGCCATAGAGGAAATTAATACTTTTAAATTCTGAAGCTGACAAATACATGTTTGTGCATGTTATGAAATCTATCAAAACAGCCCTTTAAAGAACCGCAATAACATCAAAAGTCTGTGTACCTGCCATCAATAGATGACACAGATCTGTAATAAAAAGTTGTGTTCTGGTAGTGATGGTTTACTGGAAGATAAGGTTGATTATTTCTATACTCGAAGCCCACTTCATGGGAAAATACATGAAAGACTCTAGGGAACAATATTTAAATATCAGAAATATTCATTAATCTGACATAAGTGATGAGAAAATAGAATCACTTTAACTATGACAAAAACTAATAGTGCTCACAAATCAATGCAGGTACCTACATCAAAGGGATGTGATGTGAAATACTTGCTTGTGGCAAACACCTAGGGCAAGAAATGACTTATACCATCTTCTGTCTCCTTGTGAGTACCTTTCCCCCCCAAAACATAGCATATAGCTTAAAATCAAAATCAAAACTCTGAATTCCAATTCAGTTGATTTCAAAGAGAATTTTCCCCAAATTCTGCCCAAGAATATCATTAACTGTCAAAGAATGAGAATTTCTCCTTTGCAAATTCCACAGTAAGCTACAAAAGGAAAAAAGCAGCAATATGATTAAAAGAAGGAGTCCTTGAGCCAAATGGCCCTTAGAGGCATCCTCTGTCTCCCAGGAAGGACACTGACTTTGTTTCCCTGCCCTGCTCAGATGCTGACTGGGAGCAGCTCATAGGAAGCATGGCTCTATCACACGCCATGCAGTGGAATTTTCAGGAGCCGACACCCTCAGTCAGTTATACTTCCTGAGACTGGAGATCTGTGAATCCATGACCACCAAGCATGCAAGGCTTTGGAGGATAGATAAATTGCACTAATAAAAGTTTAGAATGATATTTACAACAGCATCTGCTGTTAGAAAATTATTTTAATATATGAGGTTAAGCTCTCTCTCTCACACACACACAAACACACATGCATTGTTCTGACACTATATTAACCACTGAGAAACTGGCCCCTCAGGGAGAGTGGGAAGGAAGTGGATCTCACTCTATAACTTTTGCCATCCCTAAAAGGATTACACTAACACAAATATGTAGACTCCTTGCACTTACCCTAAGGTTCTTTGAAATCTAAAGGGGAAAAGGACCGAACATTTTTTCTGGATGTATTACATACGTTATCTCATACCTCCTCATAACACTATCCTCATATATGTATAATTACCTCTATTTTCAGACATGAGGAATTGGATCTGCAATAATTTTTAAAATGGCTTAACACAGTCATTAGGTTTTGAATCTAGGTCTTTTTGTCAGCCTTTAAATTTATTCTACTGTACTCCATTGGAATCTTCCAAATAATCTTAGACTCAGAACAAACAGAATTTAAATTAAGAAGGAAGTGAAATTTTACTAGGTGATATATTTATATTTCTAAAAGACATAAAAATTCAGATACACATTTTGCTGTAAAGATGCTTAGAGAAAGTAATTCATTACATAAGCTATGAAAAAGAAAAGAGATAAAATGTAATATTTAGCAGTTATTTGAATCTGCAATACTTTGGCTATCTGATGTGAAGAGCTGACTCATTGGGAAAGATCCTGATACTGGGAAAGAGAGAGGGCAGGAAGAGAATAGGGCAACAGAGGATGAGATGGTTAGATGGCATCAGTGACTCAATGGACATAATTTGAGCAAACTTTGGGAGATAGTGAAGGACAGGGAAGCCTGGCATGCTGCAGTCCATGGGGGTCTCAAAGAGTTGGACAAGATTTAGCAACTGAACAACAACTTCAGCATGTTATTGATCACAGAATCCTTATTAACCTATATAAAAAGAAGAATAAAATCTTCACTCCGTAGAAATATTAAGAGATTGATTAGATATATGTGCAATGACTTGAGCTAACTACCTACAATTTGACTAAACTTCATAGCTTGAGGACATAACCTTCCACACAAATGACCTCACTTCAGAAGCCAGCTACAAACTTAAGGGTTCCCACAACATACACACTTCTGCCCAACAGGCTAAACATTGGGAGATTTCCATTACCTCCTTAGATTCAATAATTTCTTGAGGAACTCAAGGAATTCAAATGGTAACTATAGCCATGAAATTAAAAGACATTTATCCTTGGAATGAAAGCTATGACAAACTCAGAGGGCATATTAAAAAGCAGAGACATCAGTTTGCCAACAAAGGTTCATATAGTCAAACTTATGATTTTCCCAGTACTCATGTACAGATGTGAGAATTGGACCATCAAGAAGGCTGAGCACTAAAAAATTCATGCTTTCAAACTGTGGTGCTGGAGAAGACTGTTGAGAGTCTCTTGGACTACAAGGAGATCAAATCAGTTAATCCTAAAGGCAATCAGCCCTGAATATTCATTGGAAGGACTGATGCTGAAGCTGAAGCAAATTTAGCCATCTGATACAAAAAGCTGACATTGGAAAAGACCCTGATGTTGGGAAAGATTGAAGGCAAAAGGAGAAGGGGGAGGAAGAGGATGAGATGGTTGGATAGCATAACTGACTCAATGGACATGAATCTGAGCAAACCCCAGGAAACAGTGAAGGAAAAAGGAGCTTAGCGTGCTACCGCCCATGGGGGCACAAAGAGCCACAAATGACTTAGTGACGGAGCAACATTACAGCAAAAAGGATACAAATCAGGACCTTCACAGAGAAGAAACACAAGCAGAAGCCTAGGAGGGTCCATCCCAACAAAAAAGTAAAGCTTCTAGGGTCTTCTTACCGTGGAATCAGGACACATATCTCTCCCAGTACATGATAAGCAACATTATGCAAAGAGAATCGCTAGCCAGAGAAGCGCATATGAGCATCAATATCCAGATATGTTATTGGGCTTTCATTGTGTAAGCATAATGACTGAACCACTGGTCATTTACTTAGACTCAATCATCAGTTCTTCCTCCCATCTCTGGTGGGCAGGCTTATATGATATAGACCAAATCCTTAATCCTCTAATCACATTGTTAGTCTTTCTGGAGTGGCCAGCTCTATGCTGAGTCATTTTGTTAGCACAGATTATCCAGGACTCTCCACAGCTCACTTCATCATTATAAACTACTGTGACTTTTCATGAATAAAAAAGACACTCCTATCACTCAGGAACTTCCATGTCATCAGAGGCTAATTACAGAAACAAGGGCCAGGCAATTTTTTATACTATTGTTATACAATAATTTGTATAGCACCCTGGTGGCTGGACGGTAAAGAACCTGCCTTTGAGGCAGGAGACCCAGGTACGATCCCTGGGTTGGAATGATTCCCTGGAGAAGGAAATGGCAGCCCATACCAGTATTGCTGCCTGGGAAATCCCATGAACAAAAGAGCCCGGTGGGTCACAAAGAATTGGACACGACTGAGAAATTTTCACTTACATGGCACAAAGCAAATATTGTCATTGTTGTTAATATTCATAGAATATTAATTATAAAGAGAAAGTTTTAAACTGATCTATGATTTATCTTCTAGCCTCAGAGGCACTTCAGGGGTTGGCCTTTGTGCATAAACCCAAGGAATCATGAGAGCATACTAGAACCAAGGTTAATAAGGAGTCATCTGAGGTTACTCTTTTCCAGACTATACACTTACACATATCATTGATAGTTTTTATTGATTAACACATATACTGAGTAACACATCAGTATTTTTTTATTGAGTAACACATACATATTCTGCTGCAGTGGAAAATGGGGATCAATCACGTACATTTGAAGAAGATGTCATGTACATCTTCAAGGTATAAAAGCCGAAAGGATTTGCAGAGCATAAGACTTTCCTGAATTGAGGTGGTTAGTATTTGTCTTACCTTGTCTCATGTGACCATATTCATCTCAACAATGAAGTAAGGATATCAGAAGACACACCTAGGACTCCCAAGACATTTGATTTGTTGCTGCCATTACTGCAGTGTGGCCACCATATCTACATACTGTCTTAAAGTTAAGAAAACTTAGACTTGGATGAAATGTATTTTGACTGTGAATTTAAGAATCAAGTAGAAGCCCACAGCATTGCTACTGTTCAAGCAGACTGGCCATTATCCTAATGTTCTGTGAATCATTCTTTGAGAATTCATATTTTCACAAATGTGAAAAAATTCTTTAGAAACTCTAGACAAGGAAATTCAACAGCGCTATAACGTTAATAGTGAGAAACCATCTCAAGTTGGCTCAAACCTAAAAAGAAATACATTAGCCCACATAAAAGTCTAGAGGCAGTATGAACTTCAAGTGGAATTCTATCTGGGTCTGTCTCGGTTCTCCAATCTAAATCCCTCTTTTTTCATACCAGCTGGTTTTTGTCATGGGTACAAAACAGTTTCAGTTGTTCCAGTATGATATCTTCTCATAAAACCAACCAGAGGAAGAGCTGACGTCTCATGAGTAAATATATCAAATGAAATTCATGGTCTTCACTACACAGATGCTTAGATGCTGCCCAAATCTGAAGAGTCACTAGTCAAAGTGGTGCTATGCACTAATGGTTTAGGTCCAGCCTTCATGTGTATCACTAAACCAAACATTGCTTACTAGAAATACAATTAAGTCTATTGGGTTGCTTTGTTTGTTTCAAGGGTTGGAGTGAGAGTACAAATAATAAATAATAGCTCTGTCTTTCCTTCCCAAGTTCAGAAACAAAGGCAAAATAATACATACAGGATAGACACATGGAGAGTGAAATGTCTGCTTTGCTTACATAGACTGAGTGGAGAATATGATTTGGACTGTAGCCCAGTGGGTTTGTTCACATTTCAGCCAAAGATCTCTGGAGACCCTCATTAGGGCGTGCTGCTAACGTTACCCGTGCTGCCTTGCTGAAGGGAAGAAAATCTAACAAGAAAGAAAAAGGTTGAGTTGAGAACACTGGATTTCTCCTTCCAGTTCACAATCAGCTATGTTTTTCCATAGGTAAGACTGAAGGAAGAGTTGAGAGTGTTACTCCACCTGAAATCTCTCCTTATGGAAAAGTAAAGCCAAGAACTAGAAGATTCTGGACTCTCCTTCCCATCAATGATAATGATTAGCATGAGTCAAAAGGGCCCTCTCCTACAAAATCATATAGCTGGTAAATCTGAAATCCTGTTAACAATGGGAAAAGAGAAAAATGATTCCAGGGAGCTAAGTGGCTTTGTCCATCACAGATGGTATATGAATATATCATGACAGAAAATTCCTTAAAAAAGTGACAGACACACATTTCTGTCTGCTCCCTCCACAGGGAAATGTACATATGTACAAGAAAAGAGACATATTATCAAGAAATAAAACTATTGATGCAATTAAGTATGATAACAATATATTAATAATACTCATTCTTGAATAAGCAAGTAGGATGGTTAAAAATGAAAATGTATCTCATCACAATATTAACTAAAATTATGATTGAAATAGCACTTACATAGTTTAAAAAAATAAAATCATTAACCCACAAGGCCATAGAAAATGATAAAAGAAATAAAAGCACCCTAGTGAAGTCAATAAAATTTTGGAAGCATATGGATGGAATAACAGTAACACAAAGCTAAGTGACTTTTTGGAGAGCAGCCAGGATAAATAAGCCAATTTATGTCATAACACTCTAGAAAGACTCAGGAATTGAAGGTATGCTCTATCTCCAGAGGAAAGGATAGAGGGGTGTGGGGATAAGGCATAAAACAAGAAGACTGATAGAAAATCTGAATCAAAAGTATTGTTTATATCCCCATTTTGAAGCTGTGATTAATCACTCCTCACTATAGCTGAAGTGTTGATCTGTGGAGAAACTGTGTCATAAAGCAGAGAAACAATTGACAACAAGTATGAGATACAGAATTGCCAAAGAAGGAATAAGTCAAAGTCTGAATGCTGAATTAGAAGAGCACCCCTCCAAACCCCATCATTACCCACACAAGTATCCCAGGCTAACGAGTGTTGACAGCTCAGCCCATTGGAAATGTTGGGCATCCCTTTCTAAATACCCTTCAGTAAATACAAGCCTTGTAAGCCTTGCCAAACCAGGTAGAACTTCCCGTAAGAATGCTGGCAAACCATGAGATATAAATCTGTTGCTTAAGTTATTAAATATTTGCAGCTATTTTTGCTTTCCCTTCTTTTCAGATCAAGAAAAAAATGGTACATGAGATTAAGTAAATGTATCATGATTTAGAAAACTTAGCTGAGAAATTCCACAACTGCTCAATAGAAGATGATCACAATAAACAATTTAAGAAAGGTATATAAAAATAATAATTCTGATAAATATCATTTTTAAAACATTTGTCCAAATTTGACAATTATTTACAAATAAAAACCAGTGAAAATGGAAATAAAATCTGATTACTTGTCATGATAATGAATGTCTACCCTGAGACAACTGTCATACTGAACAGAGATGTACATACATATAAGAAAGGAAGAGACATACCATTATCAATAAATAAAACTATTACATGCAGTATAAGATAATAATATTATACCCTAAATTATCCCTAAATAACCAAGTAAGATGGTAAAATAAAGAGTATCTCATCACAATATTAACTAAAACTATATAAATCAAAAATCTGAATAAGAATATATATGACATAATTGCAAAAACTAGAAAACTTTGTTGGAAGAAAATTATATTCAACCAAATGTAAAGAAATAACAGGGCTTCCCTGGTGGCTCAGACAGTAAAGAATCTACCTGCAATCCAGGAGACCATGGTTCAATCCCTGAGTGCAATAGATACCCTGGAGAGGGAAATGGCTACCCACTCCAGCATTCTTGCCTGGAGAATTCCAAGGACAGAGGAGCCTGGCAGGCTACAGTCCATGTGATCACAAAGTGTTGGACACAACTGAACAAATAACACATACATACAAAGAAATGACATGTTCCTGGATAGGAGGAGACAGTCACTTATAATATTAGCATTGTAAAGTAAAATAAAGTAAAAATAAAATTAAAAAAAAAAGATATAACAGAAAAAAAAAGAATGTAGGCTTTGAAGTCAGAATTCTGGAATCAAATTTTTAATAACTCTGTTCTCTGTACCTTTTTATCTTCACTTGCAAAATAGAAATAAATACCTTATAAAGATGTGAAAAAAAAGAAAAATAATATGAATGTTTAATAAAAACTCAAAATCAAAAGTTCCTTCTTGGACCAAAATATTCAAATGATAAATTTTATTTGGATTATTAATTAGTAAAGAATATCTCAGAATAGTCTCAAAAGGAAAATAATTGGAGAGCTAGATTAATTAGATATTAAAATATATGCTAATCAATTGGTAGAACAGTGTACTACAAACATCAACACATTACATTATTGAGAAGTTGGGGAAACTAAAAATTAACCCATACATCAACATTTTTAAATATGTTTTGAATTAAAATATGCTTAGATAATAGTTTTACATGTATGGGAAAAATATCTATTCATATGATCACAAAATGTAACAGCTCATCCCTAAACATTTTGGCATGCACTATACATCATTATACAAAACATTAACGATATCCAAAATGCCCCAAATAAAATAAAACTGGATGGTTAGCCCATAGTGGAAGGGTGATATGAAGTGGTAGTTGATAAATTTTGAGCTATCTAAGAAAAAGAGGTATTTCCTTGCCCCAAACCAAATGAAATTATATAAAATTTTGAATTATAGCCATAAATAAAAACTCAAAGTCTTTAAAAAGTTTGGAGTAAAAGTAACAAAAATTGATTAAAATGTAATTATAATACCTGGTTTACAAAGTAAGCTCAGTGTACAAATGTGCAAATTCACCAGCAAGCAACTGTAAAGAATACCATTTTAGTAGGCAAATTAAAATATTTAGCCTCAATTGTATTTCAAATGTACAATTTAAAGTCAGTGACATAATTGTTTACTGTACTAGTAAAATTAAATGATGTTTGCTTTGGCAGATATCTTAAAATTGGCATCTTCTGGAGAAGGTCAACATGTCCTTTCACAAGAATGACATGGAAAAACAGGAAACATTTCATTTTTAAAAGAATACACTAAAAATACAGAATGCAAATCTCTGTTAATTTAAAAATGATAAAGCCATAATGAAACAATTCACCAAAATATAAAGTAATGTGGCATTTATCATAACTGTGAAGAAGATTTCTATGATTAATTCAAATCAATGAAACATTTACCATTTGTTTAATATGTGTTAGGTATTATTCTAGTGCCTCAGAAAATAAAAGATTGAACAATAAATATATAGTCTTATGTCTCTAAGAGCATATGATTTGCTGTAAGACTAGAAGTGGGACAGTAAAAAAAAAATTTTAATCAGATGTAATACATATTGGAAAGTAACAAAACTAATATATATGCTGTATTATGAAATTTAAATTTTTTAAAACCCTTTTTTAGAAAAAAGTTTGGCATTTCATACAATGAGCCATAAACATTTCATAACTATTTTTATTCAGTAATATGATTTCTGGAAATTTAGTCTAAGAAAATACATCCAAGGAAATAAAAGCATAATGAATTAATTTGGTATTAAGGCAGTAAGACCTGAAGGGTATTCTTCGGAAAACTGGTTACATTTAATAATCATTATGAATATCATAGCAGTCAACATTAAAATTATACATACATTGTACAGACACATACATATGTATAGAAAACTTGAGATACATGGTTTTAGTATTACGTTAAATATGTTTCAAAAGCATAAACTCGGAAAAAGCCTGGAAGGAAATGATAATGTAGAGATGCATATGCTTGAATTAGGGTTGATTTTCATTTATATTCAACATTTTTTAGCTTGCCAAATACACAGACTTCCCCTGGGCAAACATTCTCTAAAGCTGTTGGATTTTTTAATAATTTTAACACAATTTAAAACAAAGGGGTTTTATACGCTTCGCTAATACAAATTTTTGAACCCAAGAGTCCTACTCTTCTATTTTATTAGGAGGTCTTTTAGACTTACATCTTCACCTGTTAAGCAGTTAACTGAAGCAGAACCTGGCAGCAGAGAAGGTTAACAAAGGGAGGACTTCCAGGCTTTGGCCAGCCCTACGCTGATGCTAAGAACCGACTTATTGGAAAAGACCCTGATGCTGGGAAAGACTGAGGGCAGGAAGACAAGGGGTTGACAGAGAATGAGGTGGTTGGATGGCATCACCAACTCAATAACATGAGTTTGAGAAAACTTCAGGAGAGAGAGAAAGGCAAGGAAGCCTGGCGTGCTGCAGTACATGGGGTTGCAAAGAGTCAGGCATGACTTCGCAACTAAACAACAACAACTCTTAGTTCCTTGAAATTTGGCTTTTGTCTCTTAATCCTTCAACACTGGATTTAGATTGGGGGTATTGAACTTTATCCAAGATTACAGAATCTAAAGCAATATGGTTTTATCCTATTACATAGGAAAGAGGAAGTGGAACACCATATTAGATGTTGTATGTAGGTGCAGAGAAAGGATAAACATTTTACCTATATTTTGCAAGGCATTCATTTAAAGATTTACTGTGAATAAACTGAGTACCAAATAATAGCATTAACTGCATGGTGCCTAGAAACAAACCCTCATCCACCTCCTGACTAATTCATTCCAAGAGTGGGCACACTCCTTCCCTTGACAATCACCCCAGCAACACAACCAAGTGAAATGTCCAAGAAATCTCAATGGTTCATAACATATTTCTCAAAGCTGTAGGCGTTCCACCTTCAATAACCCACATGAGGCACATTTAGTACAATCTCAGTTTCCCTCTCAGGAAAATCATTTTTCTACTTACTTAAGTAAATAACTGAAATTAAAGCTCAACTGACCATATTAAAAACCCAGCACTTAATATCCTGTTTGCAGACTCAGGTGATCTTCTTTTTCTCCCAAGGGCAAGACAATGAAAGTGAAAATGAAAGTGAAGTCGTGTCCCGCTATTTGTGACTCCATGGACTCTAGCCAGAGAGTTCCAGAAAAATATCTATTTCTGCTTTATCGATTATGACAAAGCCTTTGACTGTGTATATCACAATAAACTGTGAAAAATTCTGAAAGAGATGGGAATACCAGACCACCAGACCTGCTTCTTGAGAAACCTATATGCAGGTCAGGAAGCAACAGTTAGAACTGGACATGGAACAACAGGCTGGTTCCAAATAGGAAAAGAAGTACATCAAGGCTGTATATTGTCACCCTGCTTATTTAACTTATATGCAGAGTACATCATGAGAAACCCTGGGCTGGAAGAAGCACAAGCTGGAATCAAGATTGCCGGGAGAAATATCAATAACCTCAGATATGCAGATGACACCACTCTTATGCCAGAAAGTTAAGAGGAACTGAAAAGCCTCTTGATGAAAATGAATGAAGAGAGTGAAAAAGTTGGCTTAATGTGCAACATTCAGAAAACAAAGATCATGCCATCTAGTCCCATCACTTCATGGGAAATAGATGGGGAAACAGTGGAAACAGTATTAAACTTTATTTTTGGGGCTCCAAAATCACTGCAGATGGTGATTGCAGCCATGAAATTAAAAGATGTTTACTCCTTGGAAGAAAAGTTATGACCAATGTAGATAGCATATTGAAAAGCAGAGACATTACTTTGCCAACAAAGGTCCGTCTAGTCAAGGCTATGGTTTTTCCAGTAGTCATGTATGGATGTGAGAGTTGGACTGTGAAGAAAGCTGAGTACCAAAGAATTGATGCTTTTGAACTGTGGTGTTGGAGAAGACTCTTGAGAGTCCCTTGGACTGCAAGGAGATCCAACCAGTCCATTCTGAAGGAGATCGGCCCTGGGATTTCTTTGGAAGGAATGATGCTAAAGCTGAAACTCCAGTACTTCGGCAACCTCATGTGAAGAGTTGACTCATCAGAAAAGACTCTGAGGCTGGGAGGGATTGGGGGCAGGAGGAGAAGGGGACAACAGAGGATGAGATGGCTGGATGGCATCACTGACTCGATGGACATGAGTCTGAGTGAACTCCAGGAGTTGGTGATGGACAGGGGGGCCTGGCGTGCTGCAATTCATGGGGTCGCAAAGAGTTGGACACGACTGAGTGACTGAACTGAACTGAACTGAACTGGACTCTAGCCTACCAGGCTCCTTAGTCCAGGGAATTTTCCATGCATGAGTACTGGAGTGGGTTGCCATTTCCTTCTCCAGGGGATCTTCCTGACCCAGGGATCGAACCAGGGTCTCCCACATTGCAGGCAGATACTTTTACCATCTGAGTCACCAGGGAAGCCAATAAGTTACTTGAAAAAATGAAAGTGCTAGTCCTTCATTCATGTCCAACTCTTTGCGACCCAATAGAGATCTACCTTGTTGTTTTGGGTCCATATAGTCTCAGATCACAAAGAAAATCAACTTTCAAGAGAGAGTAGTTGGTTGTCAATGGATTGGAAGTGGAAAAGATTATTTCGGATTGAGGTGACAGAGGAAAAAAGAACTCAGAAGCTTTATTCTGCTTTGCTGGTTCAGGGAGCTATGCTTAGTTCAGAGGGACATGGGGTTTAAAGTGCCCTAGAAATGCAATAGGACATGCAGCTAGAGACTCAGGCTGGTACCTGGTCACTGAAGTGTAAAGGTGCTACACGTTAACCTATGTTGTTTGCATTGCATAGGACTGATTGTTGTGTTGTTTAGTTGCTAAGTTGTGTCTGACTCTTTTGAGACCCCATGTACTGTGGTCTGTCAGGATCTTCTGTCCATGGGATTTCCCAACCCGCTGGAGTCAGTTGCCATTTCTTTCTCCAGGGGATTTTCCTGACCGAGGGATTGAACCTGAGTCTCTGACATCGGAAAGCAGATTCTTTACCACTGGCCCCCCAGGGATGCTATTCCCAACTCCCTATTCATTGGAACACCCAGCATGCAGGGCTGGAGCTATAAGGCCTTGTAAAGGGCCATCAGCTGAGCCAGGGGTGGTTCAGGAACTCAGCTGATGCCATTCTGTGGATGACATTCCCTAGACTAGAGTCCTGACTTAGGACATGTATGTGACCTAGTCTGGAAAAACAGGCAAGATGCAAGGGTTTCCTGTGGACTTATGGGGATGAAGTTTTCTTGGTCTCTATAGAGAACCACCCACGACAAGGTACTGATTCTTTGGTTGTCAGGAGAGAGAATGACCACATGGTATTGCTTCAACCAGTTCATCACCAGTTGGGAACTCTACAGCTAAAGGGTAAAGTCCATACATATGAGAGCAGAACTAAAGAGAGAAAAATAGTTGGAGAAATGGGCTTTCACCTGCCCCAAATTTCTTTCTGTTTCTGGACTTTAAGGCGGTTGTTGTTCAGTCACTAAATCATGTCTGACTCTTTGCAACCCCATGGACCTGTAGCACACCAGGCTTCCCTGTCCTTCACTTCCTCCCAGAGTTTGCTCAAAATCATGTCTATTGAGTCAGTGATATTATCTAACCATCTCATCCTCTGCCACCCCCTTCTCCTCTTGCCCTCAATCTTTCTCAGCATCAGGATCTTTTCTAGCTCTTCACATCAGGTGCCAAAGTATTACAGCTTTAGCATCTGTCCTTCCAATGAATATTCAGGGGTTATTTCCTTTAGGATTGACTGGTTTGGTTTCTTGCTGTCCAAGGGGCTCTCAAGAGTCTTCACCAGCACCACAGTTTGAAAGCATCGGTTCTTCAGCACTCAGCCTTCCCTATGGTCCGACTCTCACATACATACATGACTACTGGAAAAACCTATCTTTGACTATACAAACCTTTGTCAGCAAAGTGATATCTCTGCTCTTTAATACACTGTCTAGGTTTGTCATAGCTTTCTTTCCAAGGAGGAAGTGTCTTTTAATTTTGTGGCTGTAGTCACCATCTGCAGTCATACTGGAGCCCAAGAAAATAAAATCTATCACTGTTTCAACTTTTTCCCCATCTATTTGCCATGAAGTGACAGGATAAGATGCTATGATCTCAGTTTTATGAATGAATTTAAGGTACAGAAAGCAATAAGCAGAGTAATATTCAAAATATGAAGCAATCTATATACTATGACACACGTATATATGCAACATAAATATAACTCAATATACATCAGTCACAATATCATTCTGATAACTTCCAAACTTTTTCTTGATTTTAGAAACTGTTGTCATGATCATTTCTTTGATATGCTACCTCTAGCTAAATGATTTTTTAAGTCTATTTAAGTCATATTTGACAAAAAGAACTTCTTCCAAAAATTTCCCATGAAATTATTATGTGACATAATCTAAATAGAGAAATATAGTTCAGTATATGGAATCTTTTCCATGTTTCTGCTAAAATTAACAAAATTATATGCATTACTTTGCCGACTAAGGTCCGTCTAGTCAAGGCTATGGTTTTTCCTGTGGTCATGTATGGCTGTGAGAGTTGGACTGTGAAGAAGGCTGAGCACTGAAGAATTGATGCTTTTGAACTGTGGTGTTGGAGAAGACTCTTGAGAGTCCCTTGGACTGCAAGGAGATCCAACCAGTCCATTCTGAAGGAGATCAACCCTGAGATTTCTTTGGAAGGAATGATGCTGAAGCTGAAATTCCAGTACTTTGGCCACCTCATGCGAAGAGTTAACTCATTGGAAAACTCTGATGCTGGGAGAGATTGGGGATAGGAGGAGAAGGGGACGACAGAGGATGAGACGGCTGGATGGCATCATGGACTCGATGGACGTGTGTCTGAGTGAACTCCAGGAGCGGGTGATAGACAGGGAGGCCTGGCATGCTGCGATTCATGGGGTCGCAAAGAGTCGGACATGACTGAGCGACTGAACTGAACTGAACTGACTGATATTCAAAATATGTTTAGCTTATAATGCTCTTTCGTTTTTATATATTAACTCTCTAATTCATGAGAACCATTTATTGGAATATAATTATTTAGTCCAGCTATATTGATTTTTATTAATCTTCAATCTACAGATGAAAATATTATTTGAAAAGAATTCAAAATAATACACTGAAAGAACTTTGATGCTTATTAAATATTTTACTTTGCTATCACTTTTATGTGAACTTTCAGTGTATATTATAGTCTTTTCATTAGAATTATTTTGCTTCAAATGTTATAACATGCTTTTTTATCTATATCTTGTTCTCTTTCTTAGATTTTTTAATTTAATGTATATATTTAATCATTTTATCATGCATTAATCAGACAGCTTTAATAAAACAATTTTTTTCTTGTAAAACTAAACAAAGTGAAAAATATACTACTCTTCAAACTCTAATCCCTTGAGGAAAAATTCCACTTTCCCAGCTCCTAATTATTCCCACTGCAAAATTTCTATTACAATTGACTCCTGGATGCTTCTTAAAGTTTCCAGACCACATTTGGTGCTCCAGTGGCACAGACTGCCAACAGAGATACAAATACTCTTCCAATTTTCATGTCATCAATTCCAAGCAAGTTAGTATGTCATTTAATTCTCTCAAATATGTATCTAGGGCTTCCCAGGTGGTGCTAGTGGTAAAGAACCTGCCTGCCAATGCAGGGGATACAAGAGACATGGGTTCGATCCCTGGGTCAGGAAGATTCCCTGGAGAAGGGCCTGGCAACCCACTCCAGTTTTCTTGCCTGGAAAATCCCATGGACAGAGGAGCCAGGTGGCTACAGTCCACAGGGTTGTACAGAGTTGGACACAAGTGAAGCAACTTAACACACACATACACAGTGGGGGTCTAATAGATGAAGATAAAATTCATCAAGAAAGGAATTTAATCACGTATTGTTTACATGTTCTATTGCCTTATCCAGAAATAATTGAATGTGATAATGTACTGCCAAATTAAAACATCCAGAAATTGTAACAAAAATTTGGCTTAAACTCTAAACATTTTCCTTCATAATATATTGGCCCAACTATGTAAAAATATAAGATTTCCAGTCAGATGTTTCTCATTTAAGTTATTTTTCTTGAACACCAACAAAGAAGATTGGTTAAGTTGTTTCAGTAATTATATGTTTTCTCACAAGTGGAGCCATAAATCTGAATTACAAAAATATATTAGTATTATTATTTGTGAAATCCTCTTAATATTTTATATCTAGACATGCTTGAATATTTTTAATATAAAATAAATTTCTAATGGTACCTTGTAAGTTATTTTAATTTACTTTATTGATATTCTTTTAAGAAATCAGTTTATATTATTTCAATTATTTTATTAAGTGATGTTAGAGGTGATATTATATGAAACTGAACTGAAGACTAATGATTTTCCCCTTTGGTGATTGCAAATTTTCTCAATTTGAACCATGAGCTTTAATAAAACAAGATTAACATTCTGATGAAATATATGTGTTTAGCACTTTCAAACTTTATTGACAAAATTTTTGAATGCTCAAAAGCCATGATAAGCTACTTATATATTTCCTTGAAATAAATTGCTTTTTATTCAAGAAATACAAATGATTTGTTTTCTTTTATATTAATTCTTGTACATTATCTGAACTTTTATGATTTTTTGCTCAACATCAGTTGTCCCAAGAGTGTTTATTATTTTATTTCATAAAATCTTTTCTGTGCTCCTCCAAATTCTAAAGAGTCATCTTTATAACATCTATTCCTACATAAACTCTGACAGTCCCAATAGATTCTTAAAGAGATACTTATGTTTCAAAGTAATAATGATCAACTAATTAAATGACAATGAAAACTGTCAATTCTCCTAAAAATAAAAAAGAGCACTTTTTTTTTCAGAATACATATTAAATGATATAGATTCATTTACTATTTGGAACTGCAAATATTTTGGGTCTCACTATGGGAAGAGGACTACTTATTAATTCATAATGTGACATCATATGACAATTAACTAGCATCAACAAACATGTAATTTGATTTTTATCAATGGCCTCACTACTTCACTATTCTTTGTATCCATGTGTCTTTGCTATGTAGCTTTGCAGTGCCATCTCAATCTGTTTCTGGGCTCCAAGTGACTTGCTTGGGCAACATGATGTTAGTAAGTATGATGCAGGTAGAAGTTTGCAGGAGACGCAGGGAACATAGTTTCAATCCCTGGGTTTGGAAGATCCCCTGGAGGAGAAAATGGCAACCCATTCCAATATTCTTGCTGAGAAAATCCCATGGACAGAAGAACCTGACAGTCTAGAGTCCATAGGATTGCAGAGTTGGACACTACAGAGGGACTGAGCATACACGTTAATGGGTATACATTTGCTTCCCTGTCTTTGCCAAGAAACCATACCTAGGCTAAATTTCTGCAGGATGGTCTGTGTGTGGAACAGAGCTAAGTCACTCCAACTGGGTAACTCAGATTAATCCCTGAGAAATGCAACAAAACCAGGCAAGATAAAAAAGACACCTCGTGATATGTAGCTGACAGCAGCCACATGAACATATACAGCTGAGATCAACTGAGCACATGAGATCATCTAAATCCTAGAAAAATCACAAACTAAATGAATTGTATTATTGCACACCACTGTGCTTTTGTGGCCATAGACAAGTTTTATGGCTAATTTCTATTCATTAATTAATTTTACTCTTTATTGCCATTACTATTAGAGATTTAGCAACCAAAGAAAACACACTATACATTTTAAGAAACTAGCATAACTATGCTGGTATGAATCGGCTAAACATCAGCCAAGCAGTGAGTGTCAGAATTTAGAGCTGCTTGCGTGGGTTTTCTGTTACCTATGTCCAAAATCAACAAAAATGATGTAAGTTGTGCTTTTATCCTGGAAGTAATAGGAAAACACTCAGTGATGGCAACACTTCAAAGTCCCACAACATAATGGCCAATAATTTGTCTACATTTTCTGCACATCTGCTTGACCCAGAAGCCAATTTTCCAATTTGAATATAAATATCTTACCATCTTCCTTTCTAATCTGAGCCAAGAATGATCACATGATTTTTAGTAACTTAGAGTAGTCATAATCACTGAGATCAACCTCATATAACATCATATGAGGCCAGTAGAAACTTCAGATAAAACAACTTTTATAAATTTGATAGTTACTGAATTAATGATATTGAAGGGAAGAAGTTATACCTTAAGAAACCAAAAACTATTATCTAGTAAATTGGAAATCAACATTTTTCATTTCCACACCATTTAAGAGGAAATAAATCTGATAAATATCATCTTAATTCTAAAAAAATAATTTAGGAAGAACTTCACTCTGAAATATGATTTGTTTTAATGAAATGACAGCTAACATAGTGACTTTATCATCAGAAGGAAAGATTTTATTATCATGAGAAAAAAAAGCTTTTAAAATGTTACATTTAAGTAAAGCATAACACTAATTATCTTTTATCCAACTAGCAAATATTACAATAATAATAAACCTAGATGGAGAGGGTAGCAAATTGCTACCCCCAAAAGTTTTTGGAAAACAACTTATCAATATGAATTATAAGATGTAAACATGTTCCTTTTTTTGTTCAAATAGATTGCATACATTTGATTTGCTATGAAATGCCGCCTCAAAACTTAGCTGTGTGAATCACCAAGCATATTATTTTTTTTTAACTGGGTAGCTCTGGCCATGCTTGTCTCACTCGGTACAAATGCCTCAGTTCCTTTACCACTAGCTCCAGGTGGCCAGGTTGCCATACCGTCCTCCAGGTGGTGCTAGTGGTAAAGAACACTTTGGCCAATGCAGGAGACATAAGAGATGCAGATTTGATCCCTGGGTGGAGCAGATCCTCTAGAGGAGGGTATGGCAACCCACTCCATTATCTTGCCTAGAGAATCCCACAAACTGAGAAGCCTGGCAGGCTACAGTCCATAGGTTCACAAAGAGACAGAGATGACAGAAGCCATTTGGCATGCTTGCACACCACTCAGGGAAGCAGCTCTGCTTCTGCAATGGACTGACAATTGGCTAGAACAACAGGGGCAAATGGGTTACATGTATCTCATGGATCAGCAACTGGTTTAATGGCAACAAGGATTCTAAGAATCAGATAAGAAGCTGCAAGACACCTTGAGACCTCAGTTTGGAACAGGAACAATGGTTACTTAAGCTTCATTTTATTGGCCAAAGTAAAGGATGGATAAGAAAGCCTTCTTCAGTGAATAATGCAAAGAAATAGTGGAAAACAATAGAATGAGAAAGACTAGAGATCTCGTCAAGAAAATTAGAAATACCAAGGGAATATTTCATGCAAAGATGGGCACAATAAAGGACAGAAATGGTATGGACCTAACAGAAGCAGAAGATATTAAGAAGAGGTGGCAAGAATAGACAGAAGAGCTATACAAAAAAAAGCTCTTCATGACCCGGATAACTGCATTGGTGTGATCACTCACCTAGAGCCAGACATCCTGGAATG
The DNA here is from genome assembly GCF_001704415.2 of Capra hircus. NCBI lineage: Eukaryota > Metazoa > Chordata > Mammalia > Artiodactyla > Bovidae > Capra > Capra hircus. The sequence continues at coordinate 19,626,682 of NC_030808.1, forward strand.
TGAAGTCAAGTAGGCCTTAGGAAGCATCACTCTCAACAAAGCTAGTGGAGGGGATGGAATTCCAGGTAAGCTATTTCAAATCCTAAAAGATGATGCTGTTATAGTGCTAGACTCCATATGCAAGCAAATTTGGAAAACACAGCAGTGGCCACAGGACTGGAAAAGGTCAGTTTTCATTCCAATCCCAAAGAAAGACAATGCCAAAGATTGCTAAAACTTCCACAGAATTGCACTCATCTCACACACTAGTAAAGTAAGGCAGAACATTCTCCAAGCCAGGCTTCAACAGTACATGAACCAAAAAATTCCAGATGTTCAACCTAGATTTAGAAAAGGCAGAGGGACCAGAGATTAAATTGCCAACATCTGTTGAATCATCAAGAAAGCAAGAGAGTTCCAGAAAAACATCTACTTTTGCTTTATTGACTACACCAAAGCCTTTGTCTGTGTGAATCACAACAAAAATGTGGAAAATTCTTTAAGAGATGGGAATACCAGACCAACTGACCTGCCTCCTGAGAAATCTGTATGCACATCCAGAAGCAACAGTTAGAACCGGACATGGAACAGACTGGTTCCAAATCAGGGAAGGAGTCCATCAAGGCTGTATATTGTCATTGTGCTTATTTAACTTATATGCAGAGTACATCATGTGAAATGCCAGGCTGGGTGAAACACAAGCTGGAATCCAAGTTACTGGTAGAAATATCAATAACCTCAGACATGCAGATGAGACCACTCTTTTAGCAGAAAGTGAAGAAGAACTAAGCAGCCTCTTGATGAAAGTGAAAGAGGAGAGTGAAAAAGTTGGCTTAAAGCTCAACATTCAGAAAACTAAGATCATGGCATCCAGCCCCATCACTTCATGGCAAATAGATGGGGAAGCAATGGAAACAGTGAGAGACTTTATTTTCTTGGGCTCCAAATCACTGCAGATAGTGACTGCAGCCATGAAATTAAAAGATGCTTACTCCTTGGAAGAAAAGCTATGGTGTTGGAGAAGACTCTTGAGAGTCCTTTGGACTGCAAGGAGATCAAACAAGTCAACCCTAAAGGAAATCAGACCTGAATATTCATTGGAAGGACTGATGCTGAAGCTGAAACTCCAATACTTTGGCCACCTAATGTGAAGAACTGACTCATTGGAAAAAACCCTGATGCTGGGAAAGATCGAAGGCAGGAGAAGAAGGAGATGACAGAGGATGAGATGGTTGGATGGCATCACCAACTTGATGGACATGATCTTGAACTTGTTCAAGCTTGCTCACAACTGGGAGTTGGTTGTGGACAAGGAAGCCTGACATGGTGCTGTCCACGGGGCCATAAAGAGTTGGACATGACTGAGCAGCTGAACTGAACTGAAGTTACAAATTCTGATTCAGGTGGTGAGGGAACAGATTTTACTTACTAATGGAAGAAGCTGTAAAATGACCCTGCAGATTGTGTGGGTAAGGGAAGCATGGAGAATTGTTGGTCAGTTTTGCAAACTATCACATAGACTCTGACAATATCATCCAAGCAACTATCAAAAATATGGGGACTAGAGGCGCCTTTTGCACAAAGATGTTTATTGAGGTAAAATTAGAGGAAACACTATTTCCAACTCTTTTGAAAAATTGTCATATGCATTATGAAAAATTTTACTTTGTGGAATAATATGCTGATAGTATTAAAAATCTAAGGAATAGATATTTGCAAAGTTGAAAAACAAAGTAGACCTAAATGAAAGTAATATGATTACAGTTACATTCAACACTGAAAATACATCAGACTGTGCATAGCAACATGTGTTTATGAAGTAAGACTATAGATCACTTTGTCTATATTCCTGACTTATATTCTTCTCTATACTGAGCGTGTATAGCCTCTATGATACTGGACACAAATTGATTACAAGAAAACATCCCCTCCACTATGCTTTTAGAAGACATTTTAAAGATAATACATGGAAAGCAACATCACATTTTTGAGTGGGGGAGGGACTTTTTTTTTATTTCTTTCTCAAGTAAGAGGTGACCCATATGACTTGAAACACCAAATCCATTATGAAACTGAAACAACCAGAGAGAGCCCAGGTAGAGACATAGTGCATTACTGGTAGAAAGACAGAGACATTCAGTAAACAAGAACTACAACATTCACTGAACATGTGAGCAAGACTTCATTGCTGTTAGCTGCTGCTCCAAGTTCTACTTTGAGGGAGTACATCAGTGAAGACTAAGAAATGTCTGTCATTGGTAACCTGGGACCTGAAGCCAAAGCACTCATTCTGCCTAGTTCAAATTACACAAATTAGTACCAGAAGAAAGGATCAGAGGAACAGAAAAGTAAACATTTAGCTACTCCAGTTAATAACTATAAAATTACATAGCGAGAATGGTATAAAAACCTTCATATATGCTTCATAACTTGTTGGAGATATATATAGATATAGATAGATAGATAGATAGATAGATCTGTATATCTATATATATAGTATATGGAGACCATAATCACAATCACATTCAACAAGTTAAGGACTTTTTACAACAAAAGGCATCCCTATCCTAGTAAGGTTGAAGCTTCACTATTATGTGTCCATTACAGTGCATAGTTGAACCCTGTTTGAGTATTTTTTTTTCTTCCTTAATCTACATGTTCTTTAGATGTTTAGGATGACTGTCTTCCAAAATTGCCTCTGGCATAAAAATTCTATGATTTGATGATTCTGCTTTGAATTTGTTGTTGTTCAGTAACTCAGTCCTGTCCGACTCTCTGTAAATCCATGCACTGCAGTACACTAGGCGCCTCCTTGTCCATTACCAACTCCCAGAGTTTACTCAAACTCATGTTCATTGAGCTGGTGATGCCATCCAAACACCTCATCCTCTGTCGTCCCCTTCTCCTCCTGCCTTCAATTTTTCCCAGCATCAGGGTCTTTTCAAATGAGTCAGTTCTTCCAATCAAGTGGCCAAAGTATTGGAGTTTCAGCTTCAGCATCAGTCCTTCCAAGGAATATTCAGGACTGATTTCCTCTAGGATGGACTGGTTGGATCTCCTTGCAGTCCAAGGGTCTCTCAAGAGTTTTCTCCAACACCACAATTCAAAAGCATCAATTCTTCGGTGCTCAGTTTTCTTTATACTCCAACTCTCACATCCATACATGACTACTGGAAATACCATAGCCTTGACTACGATGAACCTTTGTCAGCAAAGTAATGACTCTGTTTTTTAATATGCTGTCTAGGTTGGTCTGTGGCTCTGGTGGCTCAGAGGTTAAAGCGTCTGCCTGCAATGCGGGAGACCTGGGTTCGATCCCTGGGTCGGGAAGATCCCCTGGAGAAGGAAGTAGCAACCCACTCCAGTATTCTTGCCTGGAGAATCCCAATGACAGAGGAGCCTGGAGAGCTACAGTCCACGGGGTTGCAAAGAGTCAGACACAACTGAGCGACTTCACTTCACTTCTAGGTTGGTCATAACTTTCCTTTCAAGGAGCAAGCATCTTTTAATTTCATGGCTGCAGTCACCATCTGCAGTGATTTGAAGCCAAAAAAACAAAAAAAAAAAAACAAAAAAAAATGTCTCTCACTGTTTCCACTGCTTCCCCACCTATTTGCCATGAAGTGATGGGACCGGATGCCATAATCTTAGTTTCCTAAACGTTGAGCTTTAAGCCAACTTTTTCACTCTTCACTTTCACTTTCATCAAGAGGTTCTCTAGTTCTTCTTCACTTTCTGCCATAAGGGTGGTGCCATCTGCATATATGAGGTTACTGATATTTCTCTTGGCAATCTTGATTCCAGCTTGTGCTTCCTCCAGCCCAGTGTTTCTCATGATGTACTCTGCATATAATTTAAATAAGCACGGTAACAGTATACAGCCTTGACATATTCCTTTCACGATTTGGAACAAGTCTGTTGTTCCATGTCTAGTTGTAACTGTTGCTAATTGACCTTCATACAGATTTCTTAAGAGGCACATCAGGTAGTCTGGTATTCCCATCTCTTGAAGAATTTTCCACAGTTTGTGGTGATCCACACAGTCAAAGGCTTTGGTATAGTCAATAAAGCAGAAGTAGACTTTTTCTGGAACTCTCTTGCTTTTTTGATGATCCAATGGATGTTGGCAATTTGATCTCTGGTTCCTCTGCCTTTTCTAAAACCAGCTTGAACATCTGGAAATTCATGTTCCTCGTACTGTTGAAGCTTGACTTGGAGAATTTTGAACATTATTTTACTAGCATGTGAGATGAGTGCAATTGTGCGGTAGTTTGAGCATTCTTTGGCATTGCCTTTCTTTGGGATTGGAATGAAAACTGACCTTTTCCAGTCCTGTGGCCACTGCTGTGTTTTCCAAATTTGCTGGCATATTGAATGTAGCACTCTCACAGCATCATCTTTTAGGATTTGAAATAGCTCAACTGGAATTCCATCACCTTCACTAGCTTTGTTTGTAGTGATGCTTCCTAAGACCCACTTGACTTCACATTCCAGGATGTCTGGCTCTAGGTAAGTAATCACACCATCATGATTATCTTGGCCATGAAGATCTTTTTTGTATAGTTCTTTTCTGTATTCTTGCCACCTCTTAATATCTTCTGCTTCTATTAGGTTCATACAATTTCTGTCCTTTATAGTGTCCATTTTGCATGAAATGTTCCCTTGATATCTCTAATTTTCTCAAATTTGCCTGTTACTCCAGATCTTGAAAGAGCTCTAGTCTTTCCCATTCTATTGTTTTCCTCTATTTCTTTGCACTGATTACTGAGGAAGGTTTTCCTACCTCTCCTTGCTATTCTTTGGAACTCTTCATTCAAATGGGTATATCTTTTCTTTACTCCTTTGCTTTTCATGTCTCTTCTTTTCACAGCTATTTGTAATGCCTCCTCAGACAACCATTTTTTTTGCATTTATTTTTCTTGAGGATGGTCTTGATCCTTGTCTCTTGTACCATGTCATGAACCTCTGTCCATAGTTCATCAGGCACTCTATCAGATCTAGTCCCTTAAATCTATTTCTTACTTCCACTGTATAATCGTAAGAGATTTTATTCAGGTCATACTCGATTGGTCTAGTGGTTTTCCCTACTTTCTTCAATTTAAGTCTGAATTTGGCAATAAGGAGTTCATGATCTGAGCCATAGACATCTCCCTGTCTTGTTTTTGCTGACTGTATAGAGCTTCCCCACCTTTGCCTGCAAAGAATAAAATCAATCTGATTTTGGTGTTGACCATCTGGGGATGCCCATGTGTAGAGTCTTTTCTTGTGTTGTTGGAAGAGGGTGTTTGCTATGACCAGTGCATTCTCTTGGCAAAACTCTGTTAGCCTTTGCCCTGCTTCATTCTGTACTCCAAGGCCAAATTTGCCTGTTACTCCAGGAGTTTCTTAACTTCCTACTTTTGCATTCCATTCCTCTATAATGTAGTTAAGAATATTAGAATCATATTACTTTGTTGGTTAAGGCAACAATGGGAAACTAATATACCGAGTGCAAAAATGTAATATAATTGTGGGTTACTGGAGTACATACATTTCTTCAATCTTTCTGCCTACATTTTCTGTTTAGGCTTTTGGAATGGACAGGACCACATTTTGAAATCACATAGAGAAATATTTCCTCCAAAGGCAATGTATTAGAAAGAGTTGTTTACATTTTATCACCCTGAGTGTATTTTATTTGTTAGGAATAAAAAACACTTGAGGAAGAGTGATAGTATAATAATAAAACTCTTTAGAATTCCAAGATACAAAAAATAAACTAAAAATCTTCTCAGGAAATGAAAATAGCTAAGAGCAACAATACTTATGATATACACCATGGTGGACAAAAGAGATATTGTCAAATAAAAAAAATAAATAGAATAAAACAAGCAAAGAAGAGAAAGGAGAACACTGTTTCCATTTCAGCTTTTTGTTTTGATCATACCCACTCATAATAATTTATTTTTATGAGACAGACCTTTATAAATAGACATTTTATCAAATAGATGAAACACCATTAGATGCTGAGCTTTTTAAAAGGTTTTTATTTAGTTAACCTGATAAATTATATTTCTAAATGAAAATTTGACCAATTCATTTTTATACCACTTGAAATAAACAAGACTGAAATACTGACTTTTTCTTATAGCAACAATTTTTGTGATTATTTTATATGTTCCAGGGAGGAATATTTTACTAGCTATGAAATGCTTAAGAAGAAAATTAACATAATCTTTTTTATTTTTTTATTATAAATTTATTTGTTTTAATTGGAGGTTAATTACTTTACAATATTGTATTGGTTTTGCCATACATCAACATGAATCCACCACAGGTATACATGTGTTCCCCATCCTGAACCCCCCTCCCTCCTCCCTTCCCATACCATCCCTCTGGGTCATCTCAGCGCACTAGCCCCAAGCATCCAGTATCACGCATCTAACCTGGACTGGCAATTCGTTTCATATATGATATTATACATGTTTCAATGCCATTCTCCCAAATCATCCCACCCTCTCCCTCTCCCCTAGAGTCCAAAAGACTGTTCTATACATCTGTATCTCTTTTGCTGTCTTGTATACATGGTTATCATTACCATCTTTCTAAATTCAATATATATGCATTAGTATACTGTATTGGTGTTTTTCTTTCTGGCTTACTTCAGTCTGTATAAGGATCAATATAGTGAAAATTAGTATACTACCCAAAGCAATCTATAGATTCAACGCAATCCCTATCAAGCTACCAACAGTATTTTTCACAGAGCTAGAACATAATTTAAAAAAAAAAAATTGTTTAGAAGAACACCAAATCTAAAGTTTATCAATCAGGTAAAGAACAAAATATGAGTAGGAAAAAAATCTTGAAATTTATTTGGTAAATTTTAGTCATCACTCTATCCTACTAGTTATATAGGATTTAAAGAAGAGTAAAACTACACTTTGATAATACAGTAGAAATAGAACAAAGGCATTTGTAAACGTTTAAATTCAATTTCTAACCTTCACCACAAAATATCTAATTCAAAACCCTGCATATTTAAGAACATAATTATTTTTCCCACCAAACCCGTTTTTTTATTATTATTTTACAGATTTTTCTTGCAGCCTATGAGTCAGTATATTAGGTTCCCAAATAGCTGCTAAAATCAGAAGCAGTGCTAAAATGTTCAATTCCATTTAGTCTTTAAAATATATTGTACTTCTTACTTTTAATAGCAACCTACAAAATTTTCAATTCTTAGTTAATATGATTACATGTAAATTAAGCTGTGATCATAGAGTTCATGTTAACAGTTTACACCTCTTATGTATTTCATACATCACAGCACAAATATGTTTACATTGTCATTTAATCAATTCAAAACTAAAAACATATGTTGCCCTGTTGATAAGTCAGATATGACTAGTAAAAACATTCTTAAGTGTTTTATCATAAGCCAAAAATTCAACTTGGCCTATAATGGAAATTTTAATCTGCAATCTTCCTTGGAATATTGAAACATTGTATTCTATTTATAGGATTGGTCAAAAATTTCATCTGGATTTTTCTGTAAGATTTTATGGAAAAATTGAAACAAACATTTTGGCTAACCCAGTATTTTCCGTACAAATTGGTCTTCTTACTTTATGTATGTTTACATCAAGCCTAGGTGAAGGAAAGAATATGTGAAAGAGAAGGATAATAACAAAGGTGAGACGGGGGTCTGACCACTGAAAATCTTTGACATCATCTGCAATATGTACATGTTTGTTCCTGCAGGCATTAGGAAGCCATTGAAAGGTTTTATGTAGGGGAATAGCATGACATATTTGTTTCATTTACAAGTAAGAAAGTATTAGAGAATCATACTCATTGAAAAATAGGGTTTCCCTAGTGATTCAATGGTAAAGAATCCACCTGCCAAATCAGGAGACTCAGGTTTCATCCATCTATTGGGAAGAGCCCCTGGAGAAGGAAATGGCAACCCACTCCAGTATTCTTGCCTGGGAAATTTAATGGACAGAGGAGTCTGGTGGACCAAGAAGTCCATGGGGTTGCAAAGAGTCAGACATGACTTAGCAACTAAACAACAGCATAGCATAATATATTTAAAATCTAGTAAACTCACTCTGGAAGCAATAAAGGTGGTAGAATAATGAAGAAAAGAAGAATGATCTTCATATCAGGAAAAAGGTTATGTGAGGTATGAGGAAATTTTAAACTATGACAGCAGTAAGTAATCTTAAAAGGATTACAGATTCATGCTTGGAGTTATGAGAGAAATGGACAATTCACTCTTTCTGACTTAATGGCTAGTTGGAAATGCTCACTGACATAAAAAGTACAAAAGTCGGAAGTAATGTCGGGGTGATGGGTGGAGACAAAGAGTTCAGGTTGGCAAAACAATTGTCTATGCCTGTAAGTAGTCAACTAGAAGTCTGCTGTAAGCTGAAACTTAGTAGTATAGAAGCTGAAGATAGAAACATAGATTTTGTGATTACAGATGATCAATCATCCCATTAGAAAGAAGGATGATGGTTAGGATGGTTGTATAATTGATAACATGTCAAAAACAATAGCCTGAATGACAGAAATTTTTGTAGAGTGGGAAAAAAGACTCCAACAGAAGAGTCTGAGAAGGAATAGTTAGAAAGGTCAAAAGAGAAATGGGACAGAGTGACATTTTATAATCCAAGGAAGAAGGAAGTGTCCAGAGGAGAAGAGTGGTTAGTAATACCAAATACAGAGATGTCAGTATGATGAGGATTTCATGGAATTCATTGAATCAATTCTCCTTATTTTAATAACATAAAGGCTTCTTCTATTTTAAGTCTCTTGCCAGTTATTCAAGCAGAAATAATTTTATTTCTGTTTCAAAGAATAGTCACATTTTAGCCCCATTGTGAAGTCCATTTTGACTAATCATTACATTCTTTCTCCAGCTTTTTGACAATTTTTGGCAGAAACAGAGATCCTGGGAAGTTTTTTTAGTGTATATACACAAAATAAAAGTAAACAAATGCATTTGTATATGTACAAACAAAATATTTACCTTCCACATATTAGGCATTCATAGAATATCCAAATGTGCTTTATGACCTTGCTTCTCTTACAGTTTTTTTTTCTCTAGTTAGAGATACTTATATGACCATCTTACCCATCTCCTGAGAAACCTGTATGTGAGTCAAGAAGCAACAGTTAGAACCCTGTATAGAACAGCTGATTGGTTCTAAGTTGAAAAAAGAATACAATAGGGCTATCTGCTGTCACCCTGTTTGTTTAATCTATATGCTGAGTACATCATGAGAAATGTCATGCTGGATGAATTACAAGCTGGAAGTAGGGCAGACGGGAGAAACTTCAACAACCCCAGATATGTGGATGATACCACTCTAATGGCAGAAAGCAAAGAGGAACTAAACAGCCTCTTGATGAGGGTGAAGGAGGAGAGTGAAAGAGCTGGCTTAAACTAAATATTAAAAGAAACTAAAATCATGGCATCTGGTCCCATTACTTTAATGGTAAATGGAGGGGGGAAAGGTGGAAGCCTTGACAGATTTCCTCTTCTTGGGCTCTAAAATCCCTGTGGATGATGACTGCAACCATGAAATCAGAAGACATTTGCTTCTTGGCAGGAAAACAATGACAAACCTAGACAGTGTGTTGAAAAGCAGAGACATTATTCTGCCAACAAAGGCCAATATAGTCAAGGCTGTGGTCTTCCCAATGGTCACATACAGTTGTGAGAGCTGGACTGTAAAGGAGGCAGAGCACCAAAGGGTTGATGCCTTCAAACTGTGGTGCTGGAGAAGACTCCTGAGAACCCCTTGGACAGCAAGGAGGTCAAACCAGTCAATCTTAAGAGAAATCAACCCTGAATACTAGTTGGAAGGACTGATGCTGAAGCTGAAACTCTAGTATTTTGGTCATCTGATACGAAGAGCTGACTCACTGGAAAAGTCTCAGATGCTGGGAAAGATTGAGGGCAGAAGGAGAGGAGGCCTAGCGTGCTGCAGTCCATATGGTCCCAAAGAGTCAGATATGACTGACTGAACAACCACCACCTAAGCATCAGCAATGAAGGAAAGGTACAGAGCAACTGTGGTGAAGCCTTCCACAGGCTCTCTGAGACTCCTCCAGGTGAACTGACATGAAAAGTAAAGTGACCAGTCTTTATACTGAGAATTAAAGACAGAAGCCCAACAGTAAAGGCAGGAGCAGAAAGAGATGATATAAAGAAGATGGGAAACAGGTCACTAAGTTCATGCTAGTCAGAAACAGAAATGCCAGGTGGAGAAAACACTATGGCTCAGGGCAAGTTGGAGAAGGAGTCAGAATGCCTAATATATTTCTGAGAAGATGTCATTTCTAGGTAAAAATTCTTATAAGCATATCATTTCTACTTTTAGGTAACTTGATGAATCTTAATGAATCTTGATGTTCTTCTTAACCAAACCTTAAAGATAAAAGCTTAAAAAGAATTTTAAGCTCAGGAAGGAGAAAGCAAACAAGTGAACAAACAAAGTAATAGAGGAAAACTTTCTGGAGAATGTAATATTTGAACTAAGCTGGTCCATCAGACAAGTGGGTTGTGCCAATACGTCTGTCTTTCAGTTCAGAGAATGACAGTCTTGAAATCAGGTCTGAGGTCTCCAATGAACAGTATTTTGCATTTATGACCTTGAGAAATATTTCTACATTGAATAAAGAATATGGAAACATGAGAAATTGCCACCAAAAGTCCACTCCACTCCAGAACAGCTCAATATAAAAATGTGCGATTTGATTACAAAGACAACTTAAGAAACCTCTAACAAATGTATCTCCCTACATTTCTTCAGTTCTGGAGTTAACCAACCATTTTTATATAAGCCCTAACATCTATCTGAATTTTATTGTAAGAAACATTTTATTCCCCTGAATACCAAAGAATAATTACAATGACCTCCAAATATTTTAAAACATGTATTTTACTAATATATTCTTGTATCCCAGATTTTAAGACCAACCAAATAAAAGTGAAACCTTAGTCTTACTATGTTAACTTAATTTCTTGAATTCCATGCTTCTTGTTCATATGCAACTATTGAAAAGATTTCAAAAGTTAAGCAAATGAACTTCATATATGGGAATACTTATAGTGATACTATTTCAAGTTCTTGATTGGTGATGGTGTTACTGTTGGGAGCAATGAAAATATCTCACAATATACAAAAGTGTCCTACTCTTCCTCGTGATTCCTTGGCCAACAGTCTCATCCCCAGATATCACGGCATAGGGGAGAAGTGGTGTTGGCTTCATTTAGATTTGATTTATGTACTACATCATCAGGGACAGACAAACCTGCATGATAAATAGCATATGTTGGCCTCAACCAAGCATGTGGATTCTGTTATATTAAAAGCAAATGTTCAAGTAACAAAATTAACATTAATGTGTTTTGCAAAATCAAAGTCAGGAGCTACTTTTGGAGGAGCTGAATAATTACAGACCCTGCTGTAGGCCAAATCTCACTTATTGCACATAATAAAAGAGACCGGGTGGTCTCCAGTATTGAATCCCACAGGTCTAACACTCAAAACTAAGTTTCTTTTATTCCTCATATAGAAAGTTTCTCTGTGAGAAAAAATGCTGTATAAAAATGGTAATTATAGTTTTTGACAAGAAAAATGGAATTATCTAGAAGATAACCACCACCACTGCAAAATTCTCCCAAGTCATATTCACAGTTATTCTGTGTTCTAGTTGCTCCACTTCATTTTGGAATCCTCAACTACAAAGATCATAATAAGCAATAAAGGGAAGAAATTCCTTTAAGGATAAGGGGAAGGGCAATTGATTTCCATCTTGCTCTAAACTTTGCTATTGGAGATACATCTATAATCACTTAAAATATAAAATTAAACAGTGAATGTTTAAAAATTATTCTATAAGAATCCCAGGAGGCCAGTTTTCCTGAAATCCCATATTCAGATCTCACTTTTTATTTCTGGAATCACATTTACCCATACATTCTTATACCATATGCATACTTTTACATATTTACTGCCCCTCTTCTTGGGTCTTTCTGTTTCTCATTGTGTCCACTATGACAAATGATAGTTGTCAAGGCTCCACTCTCCTCACAGATGGAACATGGAAGCGTTTTTACTTTGAAACTTTTACACAACTCCTCTCTACACAGGCTTTCAGCCAACCTGCTTAGAACCAAGTGTTCCACTGTCAATATTTCTTTGAAACAGTCAGAAATAAATCTGTCCATTTCATATTAATGTGTACTCCTATCTTTAAAATTCAGAATGAATTGCCTTGGGGTTCTGTTGTTTTATCTGAGAATTTTTCAAACATGTATTGCAGCTTTCCCTGTCATTAAACTTCAAATCTCAGTGAGTCAAATCTCATCTCAGTGGGTCCAAGCTCTATATATCTGACCTCTTCATGTAAGCATGAAGGGTAGAAAAGAAGCAAACTGAGAAAGTACTGAAAGCCTCTCTGTTCAGTTGTTTATAAAGAAATGAAAAAGAGGTCACTAGCCTAAAAGGCATTGTTATTTTTAATCATCCCATAATAGTGAACAAGTTTTTTTTCAAATGTGATTTTCTCAAGATTCTAAAAATCTGAAGCATGTCTGCTGCCTGAGGTTCAGTGTCAAAAGTCACTATTGAAAATGATGCCACACATTTTTTAAAATAACATATTTTCTCAAATATTAATAAACTACTTTGTTTAAAATAATTCCTAAGAATAAAGAAAAATATGGAGAAAGAAAAATAGACTATGATCTTTTACCCAGACATACCTATTCTCAATTTCTCATATACTTTTACAATATGTATATGTGCATGCACATGTATTGTCAAAAGATAGATTGAGGGCATATTAAAATTTTATTTGAGGGAAAATTGATTGGAATTGAGCAGCATCCAATCTAGCAGCTAAGGAAAGAATTCTGAAGCGCTGTACAAAATGAAAGACAAAAAGACAAGGGAACGAGGAAGTTATATCAGGCAAAAGAGCAAGTTGTTTATTGTAAAGTTACTTTCCTTTGCAGGATGGCAGGAGTCTATCAGCCAAAGCAAAGTACCGATTAAGCAATCCTTGATCCACTGGTTTAAGATTCCATTTCTAGGAAAGCAAGCCTGTAATTAGTTTGGGGGTGGAAGGTTTAGCAAACACAACTGTTGTATGTCTGTTACAGAAAAAAGATCATATAGTTGCATAACCAATTTTTCACACCTGCCAGCAAATATATCATGAGACTTTCTCACCACTAACTGCATCTTTACATCACTTCTAATGGCTACACACTATTCCATTGTATGCCTGTTGCACAACTTTTAAATCAGCAATTGGGATGTTTCTAACTTGTCCCTATTGAAGACAATGTCTTAATGATTATATTGAAAATATATCTTGGTAAAAAAATCTCAATGTCTCCTTAAGATATATTTTTAGAAATTAAGTTGCTGAGTCAAACAGCAAGCATATTTTAAAATCTGAACCATGGTGTCCAGGTGCCTTCCAAACTGCAGTAGATGGATGTGGTGCCTTGCCTTACCTTTCATTAGTTTTTCAGAGGCAACACATATACTTTCTAAGTCCTAGGACATGTGCTAGTATAAGACAAGGAGCTATGGAAGGAATAAAACATGGTTCCAGCCAAGTTCTCCAAGAGCTTATAGCTTTAGTAATGGGATATAAACATAATTTAAATGCAATATTATATTTGACAGAGTTTAAGCAGTAATGTTTAATCCTCCTTAATCAAAGAGGATAAATAACATACATTAAACATGAGCTGGGTACTTTTGCCTATTACCTCATCTTCTACTACAAACATTATGAGATTGGTCTTCTTATCTTCATTTTATTAATACACAGGAAAATCTAAGACCTAGAGAATGTAAGTAATTTTTAATGGCTTGGCTGCTCTAGTCTCAGCTCCATAATCCACTAGGTTTGTGATTCTAGATGTGTGAACTCTAAGATTTGCTTTTCTTTTCTGCAACATGAGAATAAAATGAAGTTCAGGACTGTAAAGGACTGAATTAAATGTGAATTAGTGGAATGTTTAGCACGGTGCTTCCTTGGTGGCTCAGATGGTAAAGAATCTGCCTGCAATGCAGGAGACCCAGGTTCGATCTCTGGGTCGGGAAGATCCCCTAGAGAAGGAAATGGCAACTCACTCCAGTATTCTTCCCTAGAGGATCCCATGGACAGAGGAGCCTGGCAGGCTACAGTCCATGTGGTCACAAAGAATCAGACACGACTGAGTGACTAACACACACACTTTAGCACATGGCAATCATTGGATCAGTTCAGTTCAGTTCAGTTCAGTCGCTCAGTCATGCCCGACTCTTTGCGACCCCATGAATCGCAGCACGCCAGGCCTCCCTGTCCATCACCAACTCCCAGAGTTCACTCAGACTCACGTCCATTGAGTCAGTGATGCCATCCAGCCATCTCATCCTCTGTTGTCCCTTTCTCTTCCTGCCCCCAATCCCTCCCAGCATCAAAGTCTTCTCCAATGAGTCAACTCTTTGCATGAGGTGGCCAAAGTACTGGAGTTTCAGCTTTAGCATCATTCCTTCCAAAGAAATCCCAGGGTTGATCTCCTTTAGAATGGACTGGTTGGATCTCCTTGCAGTCCAAGGGACTCAAGAGTCTTCTCCAACACCACAGTTCAAAAACATCAATTCTTTGATGCTCAGCTTTCTTCACAGTCCAACTCTCACATCCATACATGACCACTGGAAAAACCATAGCCTTGACTAGACAGACCTTAGTCAGCAGAGTAATGTCTCTGCTTTTTAATATGCTATCCAGGTTGGTCATAACTTTTCTTCCAAGGAGTAAGCGTCTTTTAATTTCATGGCTGCAATCACCATCTGCAGTGATTTTGGAGCCCCAAAAAATAAAGTCTAACACTGTTTCCACTGTTTCCCCATCTATTTCCCATGGAGTGATGGGACCAGATGCCATGATCCTCGTTTTCTGAATGTTGAGCTTTAAGCCTACTTTTTCACTCTCCTCTTTTACTTTCATCAAGAGGCTTTTTAGCTCCTCTTCACTTTCTGCCATAAGGGTGGTGTCATTTGCATATCTGAGGTTATTGATATTTCTCCAGGATAGACATCATTAATATCACCACTGCCTCTACTAATATCCGCATCACAGAAGAGTGAGAATGGCCACTCTGCTTCTAATCCTTTTCTTAATCAGAAAGGTTTCTTTAGTGTTCAACCTAAATCTCCTCAGCACCCTTCAGTGACACCTGGCAACATAAAAAATAAATAAATATAATAATATTAAGTAATTGAAATATGTCTAATCTAAGATATTCTTCCCACTTATTTGCTGGTTCTTTAGTTATTTTTATGAAAACTCTGCTGTCTCTTAAGGATATATCACAGTCCTGCACTTGGTTTTGAACATGTGAAGATGTTATTATAAATTCAGTTTCTAAAAAAGTTTAAAATACATTTTTAAAAAATATTCTAGCAGTAGGAGCTACCTCATGGCATTATCTAAAAGCAGGAAGAACAGACTGCAGGTAATTCAAATAAGTTACAGGTGTAGAATTCAAAGGTAAGGAAACATCTTTGAACTACTTCGATTTTAGCATTTCTCACTTATGTAAGATACATAAAAATTCATAAGTGATATACTCTGAGCTTCTCAAGTAATCTATTAAACCAGATCATCTTTTCCATTAATTGTTCCAGAAACTGCTCACAGTCAAAGGCATAACTGGCATTTGATTCTCTTATTTGAATTTCTATAGTGTTTCTAAATAGAAGTCAGCAAGTTACTTTTGCTTATTTCTGTTAAACAGAAAGATTTCATTCAGAGAGACACAGAGAGAAAAGTTTTTATCTGTCTTTATGCTTCTAATACTCATTTTAATCAATTAACAGGCTCTATTTGGGTTTTGGAGCATGAATAAAATAGCCCTCAAAGTGAAACTATCTCAAGCATTTCACCAAAAACACAGAGATGTTCTTCATTAAACATGTAAAGATGCAGATGAATTATCTGCTTAAAAATGCTCAAGTAAGCAGTAATGATGAATATAAAAAGGGTTAATATCAGTATCTTGAAAATTTGCTATGCTAGGCATCTGTCTGCTTTGCTCTTTATCATTTACCTAAAATTAGCTCCATAGGGTGCTTCTTTAGTAGATTCACTAATTATTGATATCAGTTGCTTTAATTTCAAGTTTTAGGGTAACCAGTACTGGCGGAATATTTGTCCCAAATTCCAATATAATTTTTCTTTTGTTTTCAGTGACTTAAAAACTGTGGATCACTAAGCCTTAATTATTGCTATAGCAAAGAAATTCATTTAAATCATCTCAACAAAGGATTACTCTTAATGCAATATTATTACACTGAGAATTTGTGGGAGATCATGAAAAGGAAAAAAGCATTCCACCATACTAGGAAATACATACACAGGACTTACAATTAATGTAATTCACGTAATAAAAAATATTGCTTTCATCTGTTACAAAAATCTTTATTAGCATGGATATTGGATTTATAAAGCCATTAATAAATTCAAATAGTTAAACAGCAATACAAACACCACCCTTATGGCAGAAAGTGAAGAGGAGCTAAAAAGCCTCTTGATGAAAGTGAAAGAGGAGAGTGAAAAAGTTGGCTTAAAGCTCAACATTCAGAAAATGAAGATCATGGCATCCAGTCCGATCACTTCATGGGAAATAGATGGGGAAACAGTGGAAACAGTGTCAGACTTTATTTTGGGGGGCTCCAAAATCACTGCAGATGGTGACTGCAGCCATGAAATTAAAAGACGCTTACTCCTTGGAAGAAAAGTTATGACCAACCTAGATAGCATATTCAAAAGCAGAGATATTACTTTGCCAACTAAGGTCCATCTAGTCAAACTGTGGGGTTGGAGAAGACTCTTGAGAGTCCCTTGGACTGCAAGGAAATCCAACCAGTCCATTCTGAAGGAGAGCAGCCCTGGGATTTCTTTGGAAAGAATGATGCTAAAGCTGAAACTCCAGTACTTTGGCCACCTCAAAGAGTTGACTCATTGGGAAAGACTCTGAGGCTGGGAGGGATTGGGGGCAGGAGGAGAAGGGGACGACAGAGGATGAGATGGCTGGATGGCATCACTGACTCTATGGACGTGACTGAGTGAACTCCGGGAGTTGGTGATGGACAGGGAGGCCTGGCATGCTGCGATTCATGGGGTTGCAAAGAGTCGGACACGACTGAGCTACTGAAATGAACTGAACTGAATATAAACCCACTCCTAAAAATGAATGATACTCACTTTTCTTTTTCCTACTTGAAGTATGCTTTAGAAAGTCTCTCTGGCCAGAAGAGAACCATATTATCCATTTGTAGTGAACATTTTTTTCTTATAAATGGAACATCAACCTTGCATATACAGAGTCAAAGAATTTACTAGTGCATGCATTTGAAGGCCAGAGAGCTTCAAGTCAATAAAAAAAAAAAGAAAGATTTGTTTTCTCAAAGTGTCATATAGCCCTTCAATGACTTCAAAGTCAGACCCATTTCCAGTCCTCTAAGCCATAAAATACAGTACTCATGTCAAGTGAATTTTCTAGTGGGTTATTTATTTTCATCTGTCTTATATTTATGGGCGGGTCAAGCACAAGATCTGAGCCTGCTTGAGAGGGAGATGAAAGACAGACTACTCTAAAGAAAGCGTCAACATTAAACAAGAAAATAAGAGTCAACATAAACAAATTAAACTAAAAAGTTGGGGGGATGTCTACCTTTTAGGCAATTTCATGTGCAAATCTTAACTTGCAAGTATGGAAATTTAGCCATCTCCACTATATACAATATAATTAGAAAGAATCATTTATGTAAACAAAACTGATGGATGTGTATTTCCTAAGCAGCTTGATGCAGTTTTATCTGTTGAAATCTTCTTAGTTCTTATAACACTGTTTCAGGTTCTCAAGTTCTCTTTAAATGAATACTATCCATTTTTAGCACTCTTATTTACCTTTCCTATGAAATTTCATTTTTCATTAAGGTTTATGTACCATATTTTCTGCCAATAATTAAGCAGAAAAATAAATATTCTGGTGGTATGTTTGACAGAGATTCTTGACTCATCACACATTAAAACTGCCTAATTTATGCTAGTGTTTACTGCAGATTTATGGTCTTTGAACTTTTTAAATAAGTGAATGCTTTATTTCTCTAATGTAAACACTGTTGTTTGTTCAGATTTCTATAAAATATTTAATAAGTTACTCTGATGTCCTCAGGTAAAAGTAACTTAAAAACGAGACCAGACTAATTGAATCAGTTGCTATGTAGCTTTCTGTGCTAAGTGCCTTGGGCTAAGTCGATTTAGTTGTTTCTGACTCTTTGCAACCCCATGGACTGTAGCCCTCCAGGCCCTCTGTCCATGGGATTTTCCAGGCAAGAATGCTGGAGTGGGTTGCCATTCCCTTTTCCAGGGGATGTGCCCAACCCAAGACTGAACTGACATCTCTTTATGTCTCCTGCATCGGCAGGTGGGTTCTTTACCAAGATCGCCACCTGGGAATTTTTAGCAGTTTTCTTCCTGTCCATAATTATAGATAAAAACCAATGTTATTTACCGGAAAGAAAATACATACAACTTTAATCAGTCTTTTGAGATGGTCAAAATGTTAATAATGTGATGTAATTAGAATCAGATAACTTACCTCTCACAATTTCGGAACAATTTTGGGGGCATGAGAGTCAGTTTTAGGAGAACAGAATTTGCAAACAGGACTTCTTAGCTTTCTCCTAGGTTAGCCTATATTAGATAGTGTTTGTTGTGAGCAGCTTTGGTTTCTTATTTAAGTTGTTCACTCCAATGTTTACTCAAAAATAATAATAACCCACCTGAGCTTTTCTAATTGGTAAACCTTTTATAGATTTAATCTTAAAAAATCATTAACTCCAAATCTCAAAGGCTTAGCACAACAATATATGTCACTTCTTGCCCATATGCATGAACAAAGTTTTCTCCTCTGCAAAGGTTGTTAGGACCTGGACTAACAGGAGACTTTACTGTCTCGTAATGCCGTGCCTTGTGATGCTTCGGCATTGGCCACAGCAAAGGAAGACAGAGCGTAGAAACCCACAGCTGCTCTTGAGAGAAGTGTTTTCAGTTCATTGGCAAGTTATGTCCCCAACATAAACTTCAAGAGATATTAGGAATTTTTCAAGCAAAGGGGAAAGAGTCAACTACAGTGAAGTCTAGTAAACTATATCACCTTCTGTTCACTAATTATTCAGTTTCTTCTTCTTGCCACATATAACACATATCCAGTAACTCATACGGAGACAGCCTGAATCTCAATAAGTCAACGCCAGAATCTCAAAGTCCAGTATGTCCAGGGAAAGTTCAATAGTCCTTACCAAGCCCAGATGTGGCTTCTCTTGGTCTGGAGACTTATGAATTTAGAAGCCAAATTTCCTGTCCCTATACACACACACTCACTGTCTCTCTCTCTCTCTCAATTTCTTTCCCTCCTTCTCTCTCAATAAACAAAGGCATGACAGGACCAGAATAATTACAATAATATACTCAATTTTAGAAAAAAGACAATTACTGCTGGCTCAGATGGTAAAGAATCTGCCTGCAATGCGGGAGACCTGGGTTCGATCCCTGGGTCGGGAAGATCCCCTGGAGAAAGAAATGGCAACCCACTCCTGTATTCTTGCCTAGAGAATCCCATGGACAGAAGAGCCTGGAGGGCTAGAGTTCATGGGGTCACAAAGAGTCAGACACGGCTGAGTGATTCACACACACACACACACACAAATCAGGCATAATCAGCAGCTCATATAAACCCCAAAGTCCTGCTGAGCACACTCAGAGAAGATTCCCTACCTGTGTGTGCCTTCAATATCCACCCTATGGCAGCTCTTTTTCTCCCCATTGCCTTCTGTGATTGTATCTGGAAATAAGTCTCGGGGCTGCATAGCAGCCTCCTCAGGCTCCTTATTCACTTAAGCTTCTGAGCACAAAGGCCATGTTCAGCTTCTACAGTCAAAGGCCCCTTCAGTCCAGGTTTGTGGTTTCTTTGGCAGTACTCTTTTCTCAAATACTAAAGAGGCTTCTTCTCTATTTGTTTCATCAGCTCCACATGCCAGTAGCCACACCCATGCTTTTAAATACCTAGTTCTCAAATCTCCAGTGGCCCTTTGTTTTCTTCTCTGCCTGTCTTTTTCTCTCAATTTGAAGGTGGCTCTCTGAAGTTTATCTGTAATAACGGGTGGGAAGACCTCATTTAACACTTTTAACACTTTCTCTGCCCTTGTGCATGTGTGCTCATTCATGTCTGACTGTGAGCCCGTGCACTGCAGACCACCAGACTCCTCTGTCCCGGAATTTCCCAGGCAAGAACACTGGAGTGAGTTGCCATTTCCACCTCCGGGGCATCTTCCTGACCCAGGGATCAAACCTGACTCTCCTGTGTCTCCTGCATTGGCAGGCAGGTCATTTACCACTGCACCACCTGGGAGGCATAAGTCCTGTAATCAAATGAAAGTTTTTGTCGAGTATTTTTTACTTGAAGCCTCTGTAAAATGTCTTTGAGTATAGTTTGGGTCTAGAAGCAGTTGACTTTTCCAATACTATGGGACTCCCCATTTCTAGACCCTCTTTATATCTTCATTTCTGCTTTTGAACCAGTCAGTTCTTTCCTGGGTTCATCTTTATTTTTGAAATAGCTTGCCAAGCACAGCAAATGGCAGTTAGCATACACTGCTGCGGTTCTGTTTTCTACCTCTTACCTAGGAACAGTTGCATAGGTATATGATCTGCCTTTCAAGCTGTGACATGCCAGAGCTTCACCAAATGTTTGACTGCTACATAGCATTCATTTTCTTCTCTGTCTCCTACAGCCTCATTTTTCTCACTGCCTGTCCTGTACATATCAATTTTTTCTTATAGTGCAGTCTTCATTTCTAAAGCTAATTTCTGAGTTAGTGAGAATAGCTGAGGTTAAACTATAGTAGCGCAATAGCTGCAGAATCTAATCTGTCATAACACAGGTTAATTTCTTGTTCACAGGAAGTATATATGTTATAAGAAAACCCTCCTCCATCAAGTCACTCGAGGAACCAGGCTATCTGTGGTCCATCTGTCTTTCCCCTGGCCATCTCAATCTGCAGCTCTCAAGGCTTCCAAGTTAAGAGGAACTTACAACCACATTTAAATGCCTCAGACTTGAAGTGACACATGACAGTGCTCTCCTGGCAAGAGAGGCTGGGAAACCTTTGAATGCATTTAGGAAGAAGAGTCAGACTGAGTATTGTGGGGACTAGTCACTTCTAGCTTCCGGTACTTTTAATGTTCAGATAAACATGGAAACATAGATAAGTCATAGTAATGTTATTTGATCACTTTGATGGAGAAATATTTGTCAAATACAATAATTGGATCATATAATAAATGTAAATGGAAAGTAGGAATTTGATCCATTTCTTCACTTTTGAAAACCCCTATTGACTAATATGGTCTTCCCTGGTGGTTCAGTGGTAAAAAATCTGCCTGCCAATGCTGGTGACACAGATTTGATCCCTGTGTTGGGAAGATCCCCTGGAAAAGGAAATGGCTACCCACTCCAGTATTCTTTCCTGAGAAATCCCATGGACAGAGTAGCCTGATGGGCTACAGTCCACAGGGTTACAAGACTTGGACATGACTTAGTGAGTAAGCAACAACAACAGATTGACTAATATGCTATACAAGAAACATGTGTGTGTGAGTGCTAAGTCGCTTCAGTCATGTCTGACTCTTTGCAGCTCTATGGACTGTTGCCCACCAGGCTCCTCTGTCCATAGGATTCTCCAGGCAAGAATACTGAAGTGGGTTGCCAGGCCCTCCTCCAGAGAATCTTTGTAACCCAGGGATTGAACCAGCATCTATGCTGTCTCCTGCATCAACAGGCAGATTCTTTACCATTAGCACCACCTAAGAAGCCATACAAGAAAGATAGATGACAATACAACTAGCTCTTAATTAAAAAAAAAAAAAAGTCCCTCAAAACTAGTGACACCACATGGAAAACAAATGTTTGAAGAAAGCTAAAACACTAGCAGGAAACTAAGAAGTGGGACATGAAATACAAAGCAAAAGAGATGAGCAGATAGGAGAAAAGTGAGAGTAAAGCCACATAAAAACATCCAGTAAAGATTTAAAATGATCTAGAACATAAGGTATTATTTTTTAAAAAGATAAGTAAGGGGTCCACATAAGGCATTTCCTTACAACTTTAAAGCTTTATCATAGTTAGGCCATCAAGGTTGAACACAAATAGAAATATTCTAAGTGATTCTCAGAAAATAGATATTCCTTAACATCTAGGTCAAGAATGAGAGCTCTAAGCATTTTGATGAGAAAAATGATGACCCAGATAATAAATTATTCCATCCACCATTCATAATAAACAGGATAGTCTTAGCCCTTCTAAGTCAAAGGAAGCTATATTCATCATTCCAGCACCCCATGCACAGGGGGTCTGAGAGAAAGAGGGAGTAGAGATAGAAACCATCAGGGCTTGATCAAGCCAGAAAAAGACATGCAATAAACTATTTGCAAGAAATATTTCAAACAAGAATAAATACTCTTACTCCATAAATAGTTCATTCAAGTTAATTTAAAAAAAATTAGCCCTCTAAAATATGACTAAGGAATCATAAACTCTTTCTATAAGTACCAGAAATTAAACATTGTAGCCTTTGATGGTCATACAGCCCTATCAAAACTACTTGTTCCTGCTGTTGTAGCAAGAAAAAAAAAAACATATTATAAGGAAATTAAGGAAATGAATGGGCCTGTTGTATCTCAATGAAACTTTATTAACAAAAATAAGTAGAGGTTGAATTGGCCTGTAGCCCACAGCTTGCCAACCTGTGCTCTAATAAGGAAAAAGGGCAAAGAATAGTAACAAAAATATTTAAATAAACTGGTCCCAAAAATAGTAAACCATATTCAACCATACTAGTCATCAAAGAAATGTAAAGGAAAACAATGAAATCCTATTTTTCCTTACAACATTATGGATTAAATGCCATGATACATGGCTAGAAGGTGGAAGCGCATATCGACACAAATTTCACAGACTTTCTGAAGGTCAAATGCATATGCAAATATAGATAGAGAGACACACATACATTACACACACACACACACACACACACACACACGTACATATATATATAGACAGAGAGAGATGGGAAGATGGGGGAAACCATAGAATTAGAATTAGCACTTTTCACTAAGGATGTGTGGTGATTGGTTTGAATTTTAAAACTCTAGTACAAAAGCTATCTATAGATGAATCCAGAATGAAACTACTTCCAAATAGCCATAATGATTTACTTATGTACTTATATCCACTTTCCTAGCCCCATTATTTACCTGGATGATGAAAAATGGTAAGAAGTGGGGAAAGTCATATAACCTCTCTATTGGTTGCAGTATTTCTTAATGGCAACCTGAGGTCTCCTACTCAGTCTCCCTGTATCACATTCTTTCATCTCATGGATTGAACAACTTTCTAGAGAAACAATATTAATAGCCAGACACGTACTTCTAACCGTAAGATGTCTACCCTCTATGAGGGATCCTAATATCCCTCTCTGTCTACGGGTCCAACAATCCCTGCCTGAAAATATTTCCCTAGCATGTTTGAGGGAGAAGGCAGTGGCACCCCACTCCAGTACTCTTCCCTGGCAAATCCCATGGACGGAGGAGCCTGGTGGGCTGCAGTCCATGGGGTCGCTAAGAGTCAGACACGACTGAGCGACGTCACTTTCACTTTTCACTTTCATGCATTGGAGAAGAAAATGGCAACCCACTCCAGTGTTCTTGACTAGAGAATCCCAGGGACGGGGGAGCCTGGTGGGCTGCCGTCTCTGGGGTTGCACAGAGTTGGACACGATTGAAGGACTTAGCAGCAGCAGCAGCATGTTTGAACTGTAAACATAATAATTACAAAGATCTTTGGGTGTTATGTAAATGAAAACTTCACTAAAAGGAAAGTAAATAATCCTCACTGTCAAATGTCACAAACAAAAATTTGAAGTGAAACAGTCACCCATGATGCCAGAAATTAGAGATAACTACAGTAGGTATTGTGAGGTATATTATCCCCATTATATACATATATATGGATGTGTTTACCAAACCAGGATCTGCCAAACTATTTCACTTAAAACAATATAAATAATTTTAATGTACATGAGCTCATTCACTTTTAACCACATTGCATTTTACGGGGATATATGCACAACAATTATTTATGCAGCCTTGTGACAGACATTTAGATTGAAAAATTATTTTCACTGTCATACACTCTAACATGAACATTTTAGTCCACATATTTGAGTGAGCTTGCCCAGTTAGTCCCCTTAGGGAAAATTCCAAGAAATGCAATTTTTCATGTTGAAGAGTATTTAAATTTAACATTTTACATTATATTAATAAATTACCCTCTAGAAAAGTTGTAACAATTTACTCTCTCTCCCAGTGTCCAATATGAGCTTGTTTAAATAAATTATGGTATTTCCACAGACTACAATCCTGTGTTGAAAAAATTAATGACGTGGCAAACTACGCATAGGACTATATCAAGTAAAACAAGGCACAGGATCAAGCAGATCACTGATATTTTACTACAGACATTCTATATGTGGAGGAGTAGATACAAACATATATATGGCAGAAACTGTCACAACTGAGGGAGACAACTAGAGTAAATCTCTAACATTTCTTTAAAACTCTCTTATATTTATTTGTTCAGTTTCCTAGAATTTCTGCATATTTCATTTGCAATCTGAAAAGCAATATGCTAAGAAAATATTGTAAATCTCAAAGCTGAAAAAACAAGTCTTCACATATCCTGCAGGTCATCTAATGTTAGACATACACTTGCATAACAGCAAACTCCTAGTGAGTGCTCGGATCTGGAATGTTTAAACATACGGCACTGAAATGCTTTTGCCCAACAAAGAACTTGTTTTAACTCATGAAAATCTTCATGCCTCATAGCAAGAAGGATAAAACCTTTCTCTTCTCCACTGAGAAAACAAATAGAATGAACTGTGAGATCCCTGAAAACAGAAAACTATCTCTTCGAACGAGCTGTAAGTCCCTGGCTGCAGGCATTTTGGAAAGCATTTTGGAGCGGAACAAACCATTAATAAAGACTCAGTACTTACACTGACCTTTGAGCAATTCCAGATGTAGACATGGAGAATTTTCCACAAATAATAAAGAAGGGTCGGCTACAAGAAGTGACAGTCCCGAGCAGGCTCGCAGGAGGTTAGAATTACATGGGACACTGAAAAGAGACTCAGCAGAAATGAAACAACGCACAAAGAATGCACATCCTTGACCAAACATAACCAGAGATTTATTCTCTCATAAGAATTTTCACCAGCTCCTTAGTGCAGAGGAAATATAGACTATATTATATTTTCTGGATATGATTAGTTTCATCAGTCTTTATAATAAACTTATTCTCCATGCTATGACTATGCTAACTTTTTATACAGAGTAACTCATTTAGTCCTCACTAAACCCAACCTGGTAGACTGTTATTCACATTTTACAATTAGAAAAATGAGGCCCAGAAATTTACGGAACTCGGCCGAAATCATGCTTCTCGAACAGAGGTCAGCCAGCTTTTCCTTAAAGGACCAGAGAGTAAATACTGAGCTTGCCAGTCACAAGGTGTCAGTCACAGATACTCAACTCTGTTGCATAGAACAAAAACACACAGAGACAATATTTCAAGGAGTGAATGTGGCTATGTTATAGAAATGGGTGGTGGGTCCACTGGCTGTGGTTTACCTAGAATGTGGGAAAACAAAATTCAAACTCAAGTCTATATATTTAATAACCAAACTGCTATACAATAATATAGCAATAACTGATATAAATGTGGACCTACGCCCATAGTATGGGTTCACTCATTTTCCAATATTCATTTGCCTCTCTGTACAGTGCTGCTCTCAAAAATCTGACCGGTTAGTAGGAATTGTCACTTACTGTGATTTTGTGAGTAGAAAGATTTGGATGCCCTGAGAGCGTAAATAAGACACGTAGCACCTACTTTGTAGTTAAACATGGATTTAACAACGTTATATTAGGAGAGATGTACAGATCTGAAATATGGGCAGTACTCACCTTCTAAAATGGAAAAATAGGAGATGACCCTGGGTCCTTTATAAAATATGGCAATGTTTAGTTTAATAAATCTCTGTATTTTTTAATTTCAAACTTATTAGTGAATTTGTCTCATAAGTATAATGATATTGGGCAATAAAGCTACATCCATTATAAGTTGTTCAAAATCCAAAATTGTGAAGAAAGGTATTTCAATCACATTTAGTTTTTCTTATGTTTATAATGTAGCAATGAAAATTAATCAACAGATTGAGTCAGTTGTTTGATTTTTTACTAGTAGATCTTCACCAGCATTTGAGAGCCACATCCATGAATACAAAATGAGTAAAGATGATATAATATTCCTAAAATAACTGAGAAGTTACAAACTCTGGGAAAGAGAATGAAAAGTCAGAAAATTTATGCTTCAGTCTTAACATTACTATGGGCCAGTCATTTGACCTTCAACCAACTCTTTCTAAATCTAAATCTTCTTTGGAAAAATAGTAGTCATATCATCTGTTATCATTTGAGGGTCATTGTGAAAGTTATATGAAATAAATCCATAAAGTTATCTTATAAAACACTGTATTCATTAAGGCAGGCTTCTAAGACTTGCAAACTGTTTTTACAAAGAAAAAAATATTTATTTTATTTTTTCTTTCTTTTACAGACCTGTCAATATCAATAACCTCAGATATGCAGATGACACCACCCTTACGGCAGAAAGCAAAGAATTAAAGAGACTCTTGATGAAAGTGAAAGAGAAGAGTGAATAAGTAGGCTTCAGATTCAACATTCAGAAAACTAAGATCATGTCATCTGGTCCCATCACTTCATGGCAACTAGATGAGGAAACAATGGAAACAGTGACAGACTTTATTTTCTTGAGCTCCAAAATCACTGCAGATGGTGACTGCAGCCATGAAATTAAAACATGCTTGCTCATTGGAAGAAAAACAATGGCCAACTTAGACAGCATATTAAAAAGCAGAGACATTACTTTGCCAGCAAAGGTCTGCCTAGTCCAAGGTATGGTTTTTCTAGTGGTCATGTATGGATGTGAGAGTTGAACCATAAATAAAACTGAGCACTGAAGAATTGATACTTTTGAACTCTGGTGTTGGAGAAGGCTCTTGACAGTCCTTTTGACTGCAAGGAGATCAAGCTAGTCCATCCTAAAGGAAATCAGTCTGAATATTCATTGGAAGGACTGATGCTGAAGCTGAAACTCCAATACTTTGACAATCAGATGCAAAGAACTGACTCATTTGAAAAGACCCTGATGTCAGTAAAGACGAGAAGGGGATGGCAGAGGATGAGATGGTTGGATGGCATCATCAACTCAATGGACATGAGTCTGAGTAAGCTCCGGGAGTTGGTGATGGACAAGGAACCCTGCAGGGCTGCAGTTCATGGGGTCACAAAGAGTCAGACACGACTGAGCGACTGAACTGAACTGAATCCCTTTCACCAGAAACAGGAAGTAGAGACCCAGAGTTCAGAAATTTTGCCAGTCCATCATTGTGAGAAAGTAGAGTAAACCCATAATCCTATTACCATTTTATTTTTTAGGATCTTTAAAATTTTTTTCCTTACCCTTAGTAATCACTAACATTTCTAAGTATTCAGTTCAGTTCAGTCACTCAGTCGAGTCCAACTCTTTGCGACCCCATGAATCGAGCACGCCAGGCCTCCCTGTCCATCACCAACTCCCAGAGTTCACTCAAACTCATGTCCATCGAGTCAGTGATGCCATCCAGCCATCTTATCCTCTGTCATCCCCTTCTCCTGCCCCCAATCCCTCCCAGCATCAAAGTCTTTTCCAATGAGTCAACTCTTCGCATGAGGTGGCCAAAATATCGGAGTTTCAGCTTCAGCATTAGTCCTTCCAATGAACACTCAGGACTGATCTCCTTTAGGATGGACTGGTTGGATCTCCTTGCAATCCAAGGGACTCTCAAGAATCTTCTCCAACACCACAGTTCAAAAGCATCAATTCTTCGGCACTCAACTTTCTTCACAGTCCAACTCTCACATCCATACATGACCACTGGAAAAACCATAGCCTTGACTAGAAGGATCCTTTCTTGGCAAAGTAATATCTCAGCTTTTCAATATGCTATCTAGGTTGGTCATAACTTTTCTTCCAAGGAGTAAACGTCTTTTAATTTCATGGCTGCAATCACCATCTGCAGTGATTTTGGAACCCAAAAAAGTAAAGTCTGACACTGTTGACACTGTTTCCACTCTTTCCCTGTCTATCTGCCATGAAGTGATTGGACCAGATGCCATGATCTTCGTTTTCTGAATGTTGAGCTTTAAGCCAACTTTTTCACTCTCCTCTTTCACTTTCATCAAGAGGCTTTTTAGTTCCTCTTCACTTTCTGCCATAAGGGTGGTGTCATCTGCATATCTGAGTCTATTGATATTTCTCCAGGCAATCTTGATTCCAGCTTGTGCTTCTTCCAACCCAGCATTTCTCAGGATGTACTCTGCATATAAGTTAAATAAGCAGGGTGACAATATACAGCCTTGATGTACTTCTTTTCCTGTTTAGAACCAGTCTGTTGTTCCATGTCCAGTTCTAACTGTTGCTTCCTGACCTGCATATAGGTTTCTCAAGAGGTTTAAATATATTCCTAAAGATTTCCTTTAGAATTCTCAGTGACTGAAAAAATTAAACAATGATATTTATAGAACACAAGTTAGTTTAATAGGCAGTTTATACAAATCAGATGACTAAAATTTTGACTAAATTTATAAGAAATGGCATAATACTGTAACATTGCATTATTTTTCACAATAGATTGTGTTATTTTTCACAAATATTTGTAGTCCATCACTTGGGAAGAATTATACTCTCCTACTCCACTGATATTAGCCTTGGTCACATGAATTTTTGTAAAGTGAAATTTACAAGTTGATATTTAATGGCCTTATATAGTTTACCAGGTTCCTGAAAATTGGAAATGTAAAAGCCACCAAAACTTTGCCAGTTTCTTTTTTCTATTGTGCTATAAGACCAGAATATTCGACATATTGGGCTGCTCCATCAGCCTGGGGTCCAGATGAAGACAACATAAAACACCACTGAAACCAACCCACAAGACCACACAGAATGAGTGAGAAGTATTATTTTGTTCCTGTTAGTCACTGATGTTTTAAATCACTTGCTACCACAGGATTACCTAGGCTATCATAAATGACTAATTACAAGAATGCGCAAGCCCAGTTATTCTACATATGTTGACAATTAGAATAATTAACATAAAGGTGGAGGCGGCATAAAATCTAATCTATTCAGAAAGAAACAAGCATTCCACTGCTTCCTCTCGTGAACATAGCTACAACTGGATATAAAAACCAAGCTTTGCACTAAATCACAAAGATGTTGTGCGGGATCCAGAATCCAAAAGGATTTTTTAAAGTGACTTTTAGGATAGAAAAACATAAAACCAGAGGATCACATTCAGAAACAACGTTGGCCATCATTTAGGGATTATCTATAACCCTAGGAAGTAAAGCTCTCAGCATCTTTTTCTATAATCACTTTTCTCTGTTTCTATTTTTAACCAAGAAACTTCAAAATTATTTTCAAAGAGAAAAGAAATGATCTTCAAAATGCAATAGTAAAATTCAATAGATTTTCTAAATCCAAAGATTGGTAATAAATATAACATTTTCATATCTAGAAGCTATCCTAATATTACATAGGTCATATCAGGATTTCTGTTTTTAATTAACAGATAAATTGTGTCATTAAGTGTTTTTAAGCATAAAGTCTCTAATATGTGGCTTAACACATAAAACATATGATTTCAAATAACATTAGATAGGCCTTGCAATTTCAGGAAATTATCAACACAGTATCAGGGATACCCTGCCCTCTACTGTCAGTATTATGTATAATTTTGTATGTTAAACTAAATTAGTTAAACCATTTCATTTAAAATCCTAGTTTCTTCCCCTTTACATATTGGTGTTTAAATAGTGGGTTTCTATTCTATTAGCTGCTTTCTTAGAAAATTTAACAAGTTTCACTTAAAAAAATAATGTTCATCAGTCTTCTTATGCTGCTCCTGAATAAAGGAACTCAGGATGCCTTAATGCTAGTTATCTCCCAACTTAAATTTTCTTATTTTTCTGTGCAAATTTCTCTTAGTTTTTATCTTGTCAATTATAAAATGATGTGATTATTTAAATTAGCTTACAGTTATGAAGATATTTTCTATTTTATTTGCTCACCATTCCTTTGTATGTCTAAGACCTTCCTTTGAAATCAGTTTATCTGTAGAGCAGGTCTGCTGGTATGAAAATCTGCCATCTGTGTCTATAAATATCATCAGTTTGTCCTTCTTTAAAGTTTCGGTGGTATACAATTCTAGAGTCACAATTATCTTCATCACTATTTGAAGATAAGATTCTCCTGTCTTCTGCCATTGTTAATGGATGTTGTTAAGCCATCCAGCTCTGTACTTCACTGGGCTCTGGTTCTCTCTAGTCCCACTTAGTTTTCCAACGCGTGCTTAGTTACTCCAGTCATGTCCGATAAATGGTCCCAATAGCAAATTCACAGTCTAGTCAAGCTCTTGTCAATGCCATTTGTGGAATTTTCCAGAGTTTGTTGAGAAATCTCACATTGTTGTTGGCTTCTTACTTTATCTATACCATAGGTTCCTCAATTTCATTTGGTTTCCCTGTGTATCTGTCATTTTTACGGTTTTCAGAATTTTTTTACCATGTGACCTCTAAACGTTAGCTTAAAATATATATAGATGTAGTATATATGATTTATTCATCTTCATTTATGTTAATGAGGAGAAAACATAGTAACGCATCACCATGTAGTATTTCACGTCATCCTGGTATTCTGGATATGTACTGATGGTGTTCTTTATAGTAATATTCAAATTATTTGAATTACATACTTTGATTTGTCAAAAAAATGGAGTGCTCTACAATATATTATGTTTAGTAGCAAATCACATGCATATTCTTCTATCAATCCTAACATTAAATAGTACGTGAAAGTCACTTAGTTGTGTCTGACTCTTGGCAACCCCATGGACTATAGCCTGCCAGGCTTCTCTGTCCAGGGAATGCTTCAGGCCAGAATACCAGAGTGAGTAGCTGTTCCCTTCTCCAGGAGGTCTTTCCAACCCAGGGACCAAACTCACGTCTCCTGCATTGTAGGCAGATTCTTTACCATCTGAGCCACCAGGGAAGTATGGTTTTAATATAAAAACATTAAATAGTAGTGAAATATATTTTTTATTTTTAGACAAATAAATTTAAACAAAGCATATTGGAAAGATCTTACATGTATTTTAGAATGTATGTCCCGCCTGATACTATAAAGGGTCTTAGAAGCTTTAACATTGGCAGGTTTGCAGTCGGAGAGCTAGCCCTGTTCTTTTAACACAATAGATATTTTCAGAGTCTTTTAGATAATTCAAGAAATAAGTCTTAGAAAATACAAAAAAATGTCATTTTTTAAATTACTAAATATGGTACTACTCAAATAACATTATGCCGCAAAGAATATACAAATAAAATGGGTGCAATTTTACCACTACTCAGAGTACCCCCCATTAATTCAACAAAATTTGTTTTCTAATTGTAAAGTACTTGGTGCTACTGCTGCTGCTGCTAAGCCGCTTCAGTCGTGTCCAACTCTGTACGACTCCATAGACAGCAGCCCACCAGGCTCCCCCGTCCCTGGGATTCTCCAGGCAAGAACACTGGAGTGAGTTGCCATTTCCTTCTCCAAAGCATGAAATTGAAAAGTGAAAGTGAAGTCACTCAGTCGTGTCTGACTCTTAGTGACCCTCTATTAGGTGCAAATGATAGAGCAGTGAAAAGATAGACCTGGTCTGAGATCATAGACTAAAAACCTCTTGTGTGTTCATCTATGCTGTCGCTTCAGTCATGTCTGACTCTTTGTTACCCCATGGACTATAAACCACCAGGTTCCTCAGTCTATGGGATTTTCCAGGCAAGAAGATTGTGGTGGGTTGCCATGCCCTCCTCCAAGGGATCTTCCCAACCCAAGGATCGAACCTGCATCTCTTATGCCTTGGCAAGCAGGTTCTTTACCACTAGCACCATGTGGGAAGCCCCAAAAACCTCTTGCCAGAAACTAATAATGAAAAAAACCAACACAGTGAAGTATGATGAATGCCACACTAGGAAGAAAAATAGAGCACACTAAATGAGAACATAACTTCATAAACATTTTGAAAAGATTCATGTTCTTATGATTTGGCTTGAGATTATATATCGAAAAACCTTGATAAACACCTTTGCTACTTTTTTTGCCCTGACAGTTGCACCATAACTCTTTTATTCTCCCTGAGTTATTTGAAATCTGAGATGGCCACTAAAAACAGTTCATAAAAAATTAAAACTTATTAAAAACATTAGTGGTGATTTACAAACAAAGCTTGGTAAAGATAGTTGCAAGTCAATGCAATTTTGAAAGGGCACCTCCTGTGATGGATGAGTTTACTCAAAGTGCAGATTATTGGAGATTTGGTGAATCATACAAATATATCTGGGTTCTCTGAAATCAAAATAGAGTAAGAGGAAAACAACAAAAAATAGAGAGGAGATGATATATGAACCAAATATATTTTTAAAGGTATACTGTACCGGTTTAAAATTAGATTTGGTATAACATGATCCTGCACAAATTTAAGGAGCATCACATGATAGAAGGTTATAATGACTGGAGACTCATTGAAATAGAGGTTCTATTTTAAGTACAACTACACAATAAGCATCATCTTAAAATGAAGTAAAATGACACATTTTCTTCTTCTTTGTAGGCTCTTAACACAAGGAGGTTATGATAACAAGGGGTTGTACATATAAATACTCTAAGAGGTATATAGTTGGAGTGATGTGTCTAGGAGTTCAGCAAGTCAGAGTAAAAATACAGCTCACCTTCCTGGCATGTAAGATTTACTTAATTGTATATAATTGAAACATTTAGATGAATTATATAGAAAAACACATTTGTATAAAAGTGTGTGACTGGATATATGATTACATGATTCACTTGTGTTTGTGGTTGTTCATATTTGATTGTAGCCTAATGTTGGAGTTACTTGATCACAGCCTATTTTGGTATATTTCAAGACATCTGAAACAATTGTTGCTAGAAGGAACCCTCAGTCAGACACAGAAGGCCTGGCTTTGATGATACCTGAGTCCATGCCTATGGGTGAAGCTTTGACTTTCTGGGTTTTTAATAAGTGTTCAAATTCCTAAAATGGGAAGTCTGAGGCTCTTCATATCCTCACATTCTGTATTTCTGTGTGGTTCCTGTTGATGTTTATTGAGTCTCAGGGCCCCAGGAAGGGACTTCCCTGGTGGTGGGGTGGATAGGAATAGGCCTGACAATGCAGGGGGAAAGTGAAAGTGAAAGTCATTAAGTTGTGTCCTACTCTTTGCGACTGTATAATCCATGGAATTCTCCAGGCCAGAATACTGGAGTGGGTAGCCTTTCCCTTCTCCAAGGGATCTTCCCAACCCCGGAATCGAACCCAGGTCTCCCGCATTGCAGACAGATACTTTACCAGCTGAGCCGCAAGGGAAGCCCCCAGTGCAGGGGATATGGGTTCAATCCCTGTCCGGGAAGATTCCACATGCCGCGGATCAACTCAGTTCGTGTGCCACAACTGAGCCCACACTCTAGAGCCCGTGAACCAAAGTCTGAGTGCTGCAATTGCTGAAGCCCGTGTGCCTAGAGTCTGTGCACCACAGTAAGAAAAGCCGCAACAATGAGAAGTCCTCACACTGCAACGAAGAGTGGCCCCCACTTGTCACAACTAGAGAAAGACCAGACAGCAATAAAGACCCAGGGCAACCAAATAAATCAAAATATTTTCAAAGAGCACATTAAGTCCACCTTTCCAAGCAAAAAATTTTGAGTACCCTGTGTAATAATGGATCATGTTTATTCATTACCAGCACATGTTCAAGGAATGTATAAGGTTGGTTGGTAGCAGTTGGGAAGGGTGGACTGGGGCCAATGAAGAATGCACATATATAAATATCTACCCTCAAATTGTCTTGTGTTATTTAGTTCTCTAATGTTAAGTAATGGAGAAGGCAATGGTAACCCACTCCAGTACTCTTGCCTGGAAAATCCCGTGGACAGAGGAGCCTGGTAGGCTGCAGTCCATGGGGTTGCTGGGAGTTGGACAGGACTGAGCGACTTCACTTTCACTTTTCACTTTCATGCATTGGAGAAGGAAATGGCAACCCACTCCAGTGTTCTTGCCTGGAGAATCCCAGGGACGGCGGAGCCTGGTGGGCTGCCGTCTATGGGGTCGTACAGAGTCGGACACGACTGAAGCGACTTAGCAGCAGCAGCAGCAATGTTAAATAAAATGAACATTATTTCATCCCAGACTGTAAATTTTATATTGTAGGAATTATATCATACACTTAATTCTGCTACTCAAACAGCTATTTCTCAGTAACATCTTGATTAATATTTAAGTCAACTTTTAAAACAATCAAGTCATTGTTTGCGACATAGGGTTTTTACTTGCTTTATGTCAGATTGCTGCTGCTGCTAAGTCGCTTCAGTCGTGTCCGACTCTGTACGACCCCATAGACGGCAGCCCACCAGGCTCCGCTGTCCCTGGGATTCTCCAGGCAAGAACACTGGAGTGGGTTGCCATTTCCTTCTCCAATGCATGAAAGTGAAAAGTGAAAGTGAAGTCACTCAGTCGTGTCCAACTCTCAGCGACCCCATGGACAAAACTCTGAAATAAATTTCTTAAATATAAAAAAGGAGTTAAATAACAGATCTCACTTTTATTCCCATAGCAATTACTGGAAAAGAAAGGTAAAGAGAAAGAAAGAGTGAAACATTTATTTCAAAATAAAAGTGAGCACAGTCTTGTTTTATTAATATGAAACCTCACTCATCATTTTCATGTTAAACATTTATTTTTAGCAAGTTGGTACATGAATTATTGGTTAGGAAATTTTTCATAAGGAAAAATGGCTTTTAAAATAAACTTTGTCTGTAAGAATATATGAATAAGGACTTGGAAGGCACCTCCCACAGGAGAAAGCTGCCTAGGCTTTTAGGTATGAATATTAAAAAAAAAAAAATTCTCTCCTCATTTCACCTCTTCTCTGAGGGCCAGATTGTTCTGTGAACTGAACCTATTCCAACTTGAATATACTTAATATGAATGAACATTATAGCAAAAGCTAACAAGGCCAAATTCTGCTACCACAAAAATTTTAAAACAAATAATCACCATAAGGAAAATAGTCATAAACCCTGGCTTATAGCCCATGCATGGTTGAGTTTTTTAAATATGTTATTCAAAATTATTCCACACAATTTTATCAAGTCCTTAACACCCATTACTCAGTGCCTTTTAACTTTTTACTGTGACTTCCAGTACAAAATATATTTTATGTCATGGACAAGTATATGTATGTATCTTTCTTTTTATATCTTAATATATATGTGCCTGCATGAGTGCTCAATTGTGTCCGACTCTTTGTGACCTCGTGGACTGTAGCCCATAAGATTCCTCTCTGCACAGTATTTTCCAAAGATACTGGAGTGAGTTGCCATTTCTTTCTCCAGGGGATCTTCCCAACCCAGGGATCAAACTTACATCTTTCATGACTCCTGCACTGACAGGCAGATGCAAGACTGAGCCACCTAGGAAGCCCAGTATATATATATATACATACATATATATATACACACACACGCATATGTTAAACTGTTTCAATCACAAAAACAACTGGAAAATTCCTACAGAGATGAGGATACCAGACCACCTTACCTGCCTTCTGAGAAACCTGTATGCAGGTCAAGAAGCAACAGTTAGAACTGGGCATGGAATAACGGACTGGTTCAAAATTAGGAAAGTAGTATATCAAGGCTATATATTGTCACCCTGCTTAAACATCGGGCTGGATAAATCACAAGCTGGAATTAAAATTGCCCGGACAAATACCAACAACCTCAGAAATGCAGATAATACTGTTCTAATGGCAGAAAGTGAAAAGGAACTAAAGAACCTCTTGATAAGAGTGAAAGAGGAGAGTGAAATGTCTGCATTAAAATTCACCATTGAAACAACTAAGATTATGGCCTCCAGTCCCATCACTTCATGGCAAATAGATGGAGGAAAAAGTGGAAACAGTGACAGATTTTATTTTCTTGGGCTCCCAAGTCACTATGCACGGTAACTGTAGTCAAAAAATTAAAAGACACTTGCTCCTTGGAAGAAAAGTTATGACAAACCCAGGCAGCATATTAAAAAGCAAAGACATCATTTGCTGACAAAGGGCCATATAGTCAAAGCTATGGTTTTTCTAGTAGTCACGTTATGGATGTGAGAGCTGTACCATAAAGAAGGGGGAGTGCCAAAGAATTCATACTTTCAAATTGCGGTGCTGAAGAAGACACTTGAGAGTCTCTTGGACAGAAAGGAGATCAAACTAGTCAATTCTAAAGGAAGTCAACCCTAAATATTCTTTAGAAGGACTGATACTGAAGCTAAAGCTCCGATATGTTGGCTACTCATTGGGAAAGACCCTGATTCTGGGAAAGATTGAAGGCAGGAAGAGAAAGGGGCAAAAGAGGATGAGATGGTTGGATGGCATCACTGACTCAGCTGACATGAGTTTACGCAGGCTCCAAGAGATAGTGAAGGATGAGGAAGTCTGGCATGCTGCAGTACATAGGTTTACAGAGTCAGACACAATTTAGTGACTGAACAACAACACGTTATACATTGCTTTAATTATATATATATATAAACTTTATATTTTTATATATTTATATGAAATTATAAAATGGAAAAAAGTTTCATAAGATAGTGCCTAACGTTCTATATGCTATACAGTCTGATATTTTATATTTTCCTCTATTTCCTTTTTTTTAAAATTTTCATTTTTACTTTCTTTTGCTTTACAATACTGTATTGGTTTTGCCATACATTGACATGAATCAGCCACGGGTGTATATGAGTTCCCAATTCTGAACCCCCCTCCCACCTTCCACCCCATATCATCTCTCTGGATCATCCCCGTGCACCAGCCCCAAGCATCCTGTATCCTGTATCAAACATAGACTGGCGATTCGTTTCTTACCTGACAGTATACATGTTTCAATGCCGTTCTCCCAAATCATTCCTTTTTTAAAAAGGTGTTCGAGTCCTAGCTAACTGATTATACAACTTGGTACTATATCATGAACCAATGCACAATAGAAAAAAATAGGGACAAAATATTCTTTTCAATAAAATTAAGAAAGAGCAAAAGAAAGACAAAAAGTAAATGAGGGTAGAGACAAGAAAAAGAAAAGGATGAATGAACATAATAGAGAAAAGGAATCACAGCTCTTTGGAAATCATATAACCATCATTTTATCAACTAGAAAAAAATGAAAAATTACAGAAAGTTGTTAGGTTTGAAAACTTCAAATAATCATAAATATTTTCCTCTCAGACATATGAAAACTAACAACTTCAAAAATTAACTGTGATGTTCATTAAATACATGAACTATGTCCAAACTACAAACTAGATAAAAACTAAAGTGTGTGTTGCGTGTTAAGTCACTTCATTGGTGTCTAATTCTTAGTGACCTCACGGACTGTAGCCCGACAGGCTCCTCTGTCCACGCGATTCTCCAGGAAAGAATACTGGTGTGAGTCTCCACACCCTTCTCCGGGGGATCTTTCCCACGCAGGGACTGAACCCATGTCTCTTACGTCTCCTGCATTGGCAGGCAGGTTCTTTACCATTAATGCTACCTGGGAAGCTCAAAGCCCAAGGTACCCTTACAACTTTTTAAGTTGTGGCATATTAATTTTTGTGTAACATATTTATGATTCACAAATCTTGAAATAAAAATAACTATCCATTTCAAATAATATCCATTTCATTCAATAACATCATTCAAAGCCTTTGATAGCAAAGGCTTTCTTAACAAATTTCTACATCCTCAGCTTATGCCTAACTCCTAAGAATAGCCAACAACTGTGCAAACAACCCAGACTTTAGAGAGTTCGAAGAGCAAGTTTTATGTTTCAGTCTAGGTTTCACGATTCTATATAAAAGGGTAAATGACAAAACATGGTACAAACACTTTGCATACCAGATCGCCAATCCAATGTATGTAATCCTCATCCGATTAGAGTACCATTACATTGTCAGAGTTGTTTAGAATTAGGAGAAATTTTTTCATAGGAGAGCCATTTATAATATGAGTGGTTCTCCTTTTTTTCCCAACCATTCTGAGCTTTCCATTTAATTTTCCTGTTGCAAAATAGTCTGTCCAGAAGATTCAGAAATTATGTCTTTTTATCTGTATTTGGAAAATATCATCTTAAAATCTATCATAATAAAAACAAATGCTTATTATTCAATTGTCTTTGAAATTAAATCAGAACATGCTGTTGCAGATATTTCAGAGAAGTGATTTTGTCTTTTTTCTATCAGGCTGAGGTTTAGTTTAAAAATTCCATGCCCTAGTGAATTTTATTACCTTCATTAGTAATTATTTCTAGTTGCTTTACTTCTGTAGTTCTCGAGACTAGTTTCAAATCTGAATTCCCCAGGGAACTTTTGAAACTATGGGATAGATTAGAAAGCCCTATTTCTCTGCCTTGGGTGGGGGCTTGGGCATTGATTGTTTTTATGTCCCCAAGTGATTCTATAGGTCAGAAAAGATTGAGAACCATTCCTTTAGTTTGTCCCACTAATCAAAAAGCAGCTAAGAGACTCAGAATTCAGTCAAGAGATTCTAAATTGATTCAGTCAAGTGACATAAAAATTACATCCTTACATTCCAGTGGGGGAAAAAAGTTATGACTGTATCAAAGATATTCTAAGAGTAATTATCCCTATTTCTGCATCAGTAATTTTTCCTTCTGCGTATTCAGAGCATATAAACCATTATTTATTCCATCTTAAAACATTTAAAAATAAAACCTGCTCCTAATTGCACAACCCTTCCTCACCACTTCATTTTTCCTGATTTTCTTGACAGCAGAACTCCTCAAGAAAGGATTTATACTGGTTATTTCCAAGTTCTCTTCTCATTCTCTCTGGAACTTACTCCATTTGGCCTCTCCCCACTACTAACACTTCATTTAAACTGTTTGTTGCAAAGGCACTGATAATTTGTATAATCCAAAACCAAGTGGTCATTCCAGAGGCTTCATTTTATTGGATCCTTCAGCAGGCTTTGGCTGCAGTTGGCAGTAGCTTGATGACTTCTCCCTTCATTGCACACTAATTCACTCACTTCTAGGAATTAGCTTTCCCAGTGGCTATACCTTCTCAGTCTCTTTAGCTGGCTTTTCTGCTCCAACCACACTCCAGCTGCTGTTCTGCTCAGTGCTCAACCAGAAAACCTCTTCTCTTTTCTCTGCTCATTCCCTTTCTGGTACTCAATCAGTCTTGGAGCTTTAAATATCATCTAGATTTTGAGAACCAGCAACTTAAAATCTCCAACACGTCTCTCCATCTCAGTGTCCTTATACTCAATTCTGCCTACTCGACATCTCAATTAAGTTTCTATTAGTCATTTCAAACCTGATGTGTTTGAAAGCAAACTCATATTATTATCCCAGACTTTCTTTGTATAGTCTTCCCCATCTCATCTCCAGCACCTTTCTAGCTTTCAGGCCCCAAACTTGGGAATTATCTAGCACTACTCATACTATTATATCCTATGGTCACTCTTTCAGCAAGCCCCATCGATGCTACTTTTACAAATAAACCCAGAGCTCAACCACATCACACCACCTCTACTACTTCCCCTCTCGTCTTAATTACATCATTTTTCACCTGAGTCAGGACAGCAACTTACAAATGAATCTCTTTTCTTCTTTTACTCTTCATGTCCACACAGAAGCCAGAGGAAGGATTTTAAAAATCCACATCATATTATTTGTTTCCATCACTCAAAACCATTTCATTTTATTCAAAGTAGAATTGAAAGGGTTTACCATTTTTTACAAGATGCTATGTGATTTAACTTTCTATTTTCTGTCTAAACACATTTCTTAAGCTTTCCCATTACATGTACTGCTCCAGCCACACTGACTTCTTTGCTGTTCTTAGAAGCTACAGATAAGCTGTCACATCACGGCCTGTATATTGTGTTCTTCCGTTGCTAGGAATGGTTTTGCACCTCTCCCTCTAATACACCGAGATGTTTTCTCTCTCAATTCCTTTAGGTCTTTCTTGCTCAGTGGTCTTAACCTGGCTGGGTTATTTAAAATTAGAATACCTCTCATAGTCTCTATAACTTTTTCTTGTGCAGCTGACCCATAACAGCTATCTGCTTATCACCATCTGATATGTGTATGTGTGTACTCAGTCATGTCTGACTCTTGGTGACCCCATGGACTGTAGCACACCAGGCTTCTCTGTCCGTAGGATTTCCCATGCAAGAATACTAGAGCGGGTTGCCATTTCCTTCTCCAGGGAATCTTGCAGAGATTAAACCCACATATCCTGCATTGGCAGACAGATTCCTTACTGCTGAGCCACTTGGGAAGCCCACCATTTGTTACACTGTAGGTTTAATTGTGACTCTTACTCCCATTAGAACGAAAACACCATGAAGGAAAAAATTTTTGGTTTTGTTTCATTTTTTTGGTTTTTCTTCAGGTTTTCATGATTATTTTCAACTTCAGTATAATTGACAAATTGTAAGATATTTAAAATGTGCACTTGATGATTATATATATGAATATATTTTGAAAGGATTCCCTCCGTCAAGTTAATTAATACATCATTTACCTCACTATTTAGCTTTTTAGTTGTTGTTGATGAGAACATTTAATTTCTATGTCTTAGCAAATTTCAGTTATACAATACCATGTTATCAACTTGCCAACTACAAACTAGCCCTTGCCATCTAGGTCTATAAGGATTAAATCACATGCTGCTGAAGCTGCTAACCTTCAATACCCCTTGAAAGGAGTTCAGAGCAGAAAGCAGAAATGAGGTACTCTGTTCCCTGGGAAAAACTGGCAAGACATGTCTTCAGATAGATATTTTCAGGAGAAGATTTCATGAGCCCCATTCTTGCATCTCTGCATATCTAAAAAAGCACTAAAATTCTGCATGGTGAAGTCCACTCCTTGTGATTAGTGGAAAGCTTCTGCAAAAAAATATGTGCTGATTGCATATATTCCCCCTTCATCAAACTCATATATATACTGAACTTCCTCCTGTCTCTTTGGAGCAGTTTCTCAAAGCTGAGATGTTGCCTCTTGGTCAATGGTTCTCATTTTGCCCCAAATAAAACTTAACTTGTAACTCACGCTGTGCATTTTCTTTTAGTTGACAAACAATAGTCACCATATCATACATTAGAACCTCAGAACTTATTCATCTCATAACTGAAACTTTGTACCCTTTTACCCACTTTATCCTATTTCTCTCACCCCCAGCCCCTGGCAACCACCTTTCTACTCTTTGTCTATGAGTTCAACTTTTCTTTTAAGATTCCACGTATAAAATTTGTCTATCTTCAAAAATCCGTCTCATAGTTTCATCGATCTTTATGTTATCATCTTCATCTCTATTATTTCCACTTTGATCTTTGTATTGCCTTCTATTACTAAGTTTAGGTTTTTTCCAGTTCCTTGAAGTGTAAAGTTAAGCCATTTGTTTAAGACCTTTCTTTTCCCTTTATGAAGGCATTTATCATTATAAATTGCCCCCTTAAAACTGCTTTTGCTGCATCCCATAAGTTTTGGTGTGTTCGGTGTGTTTCCATTTCATTTGTCTTAAAACATGTTTTGACTTCTCTTCTTAGTTGTTCAGGAGCATGTTGTTTAGCCTCCATATATTTGTGAATTTTCCAGCTTTCTTCCTGTATTGATTTATAGTTTCATACCATTGTGGTCAAAAAAAGATACTTGATGTGATTTCAACCTTCATAAATTTATTTAGACTTATTTTGTGCCTAACAATATGATCTTTCTGGAAGGATATTCCATGTGCTTTTGAGAAAAACGTATATTCTGCTGCTATTGGACTAAATGTTCTATAAATGTCTGTTAAGTCTATGTGGTCTAACATGTAGTTTAAGTCTAATGTTTCTTTATTGATTTTCTGTCTGGATGATCTATCCATTGTTAAAAGTGTGATTTTTGAAATCCCCTATCGTTGTACTGCTATCTATTTCTCCCTTCAAGTCTGTTAATATTTGCTGTATATATTCAGGTGCTCCTCAGTTGGGTACATAAATATTTACTGTTATATCCTCTTATGAACTGACCACTTTATCATTATACAATAACCTTCTTTGTCTCTTGTTACAGTCTTTGGCTTAAAGCCTGTTTTGTCTGACACAATTATAGCTACTCCTGCTTTCTTTTGGTTACTATTTTCATGGAATATCTTTTTTCAAATCTTCACATTCAGTCTATGAGTGTTCTTAAAGCTGAAGCGAGTCTCTCATGGGACCTTGCCAGGGGCAAGTTTATGGAGAAAATGTGCCTTGGCCTCTCCTACTCATTCTGATATAGGCATATTCTCATTTACTTGATATGCAGAAATCACTTAGCTAGTTTCTGGATGTTTCTCACAGTTGGTTGCTTCATGTGTAGCTGTACAGTTGGTGTGTCCCTGAGAGGAGGGACATTCAGGAGCCTCTATATCACCTCCTTAATTCAGTCAGTTTGTTTTTGTTTTCTTGACAGTGTCAATCCCATTGACTAGCAGTATACTAGGCATATAGTTGATATTCACTATTTATTTGTTGAATAAGTCAATAATAAGTTTCAACTTTGTCCTGGATACTTTAAAATTTATCCTAACCTAGATCATGTGCCTGCTAAATCATTTCAGTCATGTCCTGCTCTTTGCAACCCTGTGGACTGTAGCACAGCCAAGCTCCTCTGTCCATGGGATTCTCCAGGGAAAATTACTGGAGTGAGTTGCCAGTGAGTTCTCCAGGGGATCTGCCAACCCACAGATCGGACCTGTGTCTCTCATATCTCCTGCATTGGCAGGTGGGCTCTTTATCACTAGCGCCAACTGGGAAGCAGTAATCTAGATTAGGTAATCTCTAAATTACCTTCCAATCCTACAGTTCTGTGATTCTAACACAAACCTCATTTTAGTCTGCTTGATGTCTCCTTTCCTAATTCATTCAAACCAAATTAGTTCATTGCCCCCTTGCCTTTATAGTGCTCTATTCTTGCTCTATAATCTCAGCATTTATCATAATATTTTCCCCAAAATTTAACCCAGAGTTAATTAAGGGCAAGGTATGTTTTTATCTGCTTCTTTATATCCTTGTTATAACATACCATGCAATCCAACACTCATAGTGTTAGGCTTTCAATAAATATTTATTGATTTAATGAATGTGATGTGCAAAATAATGCTTTGAGGGGTGGGGATCTGAGAATATTTTAGAGGGGGAAATATTTTTCTTTTTAAACATTTAGCTGAAGGTCAAAAACTAGAGGAGAATCTCTCTAGTGGATCACTGAGGAACTTTATAAGATTTTCTCTTTTTCCTAGTCTTGAAGCTCAAGCTCTCAAGCAGCAGGTTTTCTGTTTTTGTTTTTTATTTCCTATGATGTTTTCTTTTGGGGGAATTCAAAAGTTATCATTAGTCGCCTGGAAAGTAAGTCTCATTTAAAAGGACAGAAGCCTACCTAAATCCGCCAAGGTAAGTGAGACGCAATCTTGAGGTTTTCAGAAATAGATATTACCTGAAATCTCCATTTCTATATTTTATCACAATTTTTAAAAAATGAGGAAATATCTATCATTGAACATCATTTTAACTGCATCCTCTAAATCACAATATTTAAATAAAGTAAAGAGAAAGAAATAACATTGTAAAATAAGAAATTTTATTTAATCACATGTCTAAAGGAAAAGTCAAGGAATTGTATGTATTTAATTATACATCTACAATATGAATTTATATTTACTCATTATTGTAATAAAAAAGGTCATCATTCTGTTATAAGATGTTACCATATAATATATATATTATATTTGACTCTATCATCACTCCTTCCCTATAACTTATTTGCTACACAAACAGAATACATTTATTTGTTGTATGAATTTTCTGCTCTTTGAAAATGAAAATGGATCTCAACTTCACTGAAGTAAAACTCAGAGTTCCCTTTGGTTTATATTTTGTTTTTAACTTTGCATAACCGAAGCACTGCCTCTAAGTGTATGCCCTAGATACATTCAAAAGTTAAAAAAAAAAAAAAATTATAGCACAGTTACCAGCAAAGAGCTACAGTCCATGGGTTTGCAAAGAGTCAGATACGAGGTAGTGACTGAATAAAAACAACAACCAGAAAAGCCCATTAACAATTCCTGGGGATAGAAATAGAATTTGAGTACCTGACCTGTTCCTTCCTCCGTGTGTAGTCTAACGTCTCTTGCTCATAGGGTGCCATGTGCTGAGGTGCCACACCTAGCCCTTCAGATGAGAGCCCCTGGTGCCAAATGGCTGCTCTGAAACATCAGCTCAGTGATCAGGTGCAGAAGATGGATACAACACAGCAATTCAAGATGGTGGCAGTGGGTCTTTTCTGTGCTTGGCACTTGGATCTGTAGCCTGAGCAGCACAGCTGTGCCCACCCCATGAGAACTCCACCCCCTCCCTTCACAGCTGACAAGGACCCCTTTAAAGAAAGCCCCACCCACTGTCTGTAAGGAGCCTGTGTGCTCTAGAGCAAGCTCCCACCTCACCATTCTCTGCCATTCT
Organism: Capra hircus; assembly: GCF_001704415.2. Taxonomy (NCBI): domain Eukaryota; kingdom Metazoa; phylum Chordata; class Mammalia; order Artiodactyla; family Bovidae; genus Capra; species Capra hircus. Next base: position 19,671,562 of record NC_030808.1, read on the forward strand.
CTGATCAGAATCAGCGAATGCTTTTGCCTTTGCCCCAAAATTAGTCTTCTTCTATTGGCCTGACTGACCTTAGATAAGGTTTCCCTGGCGGCTCACTGGTAAAGGATTCACCTGCCAATGAAAGAGTTGTGTGTTTGACCCCTGGTTTGGGAAGATAGGGCTTCCCTTGTGGCTCAGCTGGTAAAGAATCCACCTGCAATGTGGGAGACCTGGGTTCAATCCCTGGGTTAGGAAGATATCCTGGAGAAGGAAATGGAAACCCACTCTAGGCTTCTTGCATAGAGAATATGTTTATATTTATATTTATTTACATTTAATATAAATACCAAAATCAGTTTGATTATATTATTTGAAGCCAAAATTGGAGAAGCTGTATACAGTCAGCAAAAACAAGAAAGACCAGGAGTTGACTGTGGCTCAGATCATGAACTCCTAATTGCCAAATTCTAAGCTTAAACTGAAGAAAGTAGAGAAAACCACTAGACCATTCAGGTATGACCTAAGTCAAATCCCTTATGATTACACAGTGGAAGTGACAAATAGATTCAAGGGATTAGATCTGAAAGAGTGCCTGAAGAACTATGGAAGGAGGTTCATGACATTGTATAGGAGGCAGGGATCAAGACCATCCCCAAGAAAAAGAAAGGCAAATGGTTGTCTGAGGAGGCCTTGCAAATAGCTGTGAAAAGAAGAGAAGCAAAAGACAAAAGAGAACAGGAAAGATATATCCATTTGAATGCAGAGTTCCAAAGAATAGCAAGGAGAGATAAGAAAGCCTTCTTCAGCGATCAATGGAAAGAAATAGAGGAAAACAATAGAATGAGAAAGACTAGAGATCTCTTCAAGAAAATTAGAGATATCAAGGGAACATTACATGCAAAATGGGCAAAATAAAGGACAGAATTGGTATGGACGTAACAGAAGCAGAAGATATTAAGAAGAGGTGGCAAGAATACACAGAAGAACTATACAAAAAAGATTTTCATGACCAAGATAACCATGATGGTGTGATCACTCACCTAGAGCCAGACATCCTGGAATGTGAAGTCAAGTGGGCCTTAGGAAGCATCACTACAAAGAAAGCTAGTGGAGGTGATGGAATTCCAGTTGAGCTATTTCAAATCCTGAAAGATGATGCTGTGAAAGTGCTGCACTCAATATGCCAGCAAATTTGGCAAACACAGCAGTGGTCACAGGCCTGGAAAAGGTCCATTTTCATTCCAATCCCAAAGAAAGGTAATGCCAAAGAATGCTCAAACTACCGCACAATTTTGCTCCTCTCACATGCTAGCAAAGTAATGCTCAAAATTCTCCAAGTCAGGCTTCAATAGTGCATGAACTATGAACTTTCAGATGCTCAAGCAGGATTTGGACAAGGGAGAGGAGCCAGAGATTGAATTGCTAACATCTGTTGAAACATCAAATAAGCAAGAGAGTTTCAGAAAAACATCTGCTTTATTGACTACACCAAGGCCTTTGCCTGTGTGGATCACAGCAAACTGTAGAAAATGCTGAAAAAGATGAGAATAACAGAACATCTGACCTGCCTCCTGAGAAATCTGTATGCAGGTCAGGAAGCAACAGTTAGAACTGGACATGGAACAACAGACTGGTTCCAAACAGGGGAAAGGAGTACATCAACACTGTACATTGTCACTCTGCTTATTTAACTTATATGCAGAGTACATCATGAGAAACGCTGGGCTGGATGAAGCACAAGCTGCAATCCAGATTGCAGGAAGAAATATCAATAACCTCAGATATGCAGATGACACCATCCTTATGGCAGAAAGCAAAGAAGAACTAAAGAGCCTCTTAATGAAAGTGAAGAGGAGAGTGAAAAAGCTAGGTTAAAACTCAACATTCAGAAAACGAAGTTCATGGTATCTGGTCCCATCACTTCATGCCAAATGGGGAAACAATGGAAACAGTGACAGACTTTATTTTCTTGGGCTCCAAAATCACTGCAGATGGTGACTGCAGCCATGAAATTAAAGACACTTGCTCCTTGGAAGAAAAGCTATGACAAATCTTAACAGCATATTAAAAGCAGAGACATTACTTTGCCAACAAAGGTCCATGTAGTCAAAGCTGTTGTGTTTTCAGTAGTCATGTATGGATGTGAGAATTGCACTGTAAAGAAAGCTGAGTGCTGAAAAACTGATGCTTTTGAACTGTGTTGTTGGAGAAGACTCTTGAGAGTACCTTGGACTGCAAGGAGATCAAACCAGTCAATCCTAAAGGAAATCAGTCCTGAATATTCATTGGAAGGACTGATGCTGAAGCTGAAGCTCCAATACTTTGGCCACCAGGTGCAAAGAACCAACTCATTACAAAAGACCCTGATTCTGGGAAAGATTGAAGGTGTGATGAGAAAGGGATGACAGAGGATGAGATGGTTGGGTGGTATCACCAACTCGATGGACATGAGTTTGAGTAACCTCCAGGAGTTGGTGATGGACAGGGAAGCCTGGCATGCTGTAGTCCATGGGGTAACAAAGAGTCGGACACAACTGAGTGACTGATCTGATTATATTTATATTTATATTCATATTTATGTTTATATATTGCATGCCTGATCAACCTTGTTTTGTGACCCCATGGACTGTAGCCTACCAGGCTCCCCAGGGATTTTCCAGGCAATAATACTGGAACAGGTTGCCATGCCCTCCTCCAGGGGACATTCCTGCCATAGGAATCAAACTCGCATCTCTCCTGCATTGGCAGGCAGATTCTTTACCACTGAAACACCAGGGCTCCCAACAATATTAATAATATCTATACCTAAACATGTTCTTAAGTTAAAGAAAAATTATTAGAGTTTATTTGTAATTTGGACTCAAAGCGAAGAGAAAGTTGAAGTATTAGTCCTTTTGCAGTAGACATTTCTCTTCACATTCAAAATAGTTATCCTTATTTATGAAATAGAATTTTATGTTTTTAAACATACTGGGAAAGGCGAAATCAAGTAACTTTAAAAATGTCTTCTCTAAGCTGAGCAAACTATGCTTTCATTTTAGGGTTTGATTATCTGAATTACTTAAATCAATATTTTCTAATTTTTCCAAAATGATGAATTGCTATCATATAATTACTTTCATCTAAATATGGCAATCATTTTACCAGTAAAAGCAGAGGACCCTGATAAACACCTTGAGCTTTTAAACCAATCCTTGTCAGACACTCAAACATCCCATATTCCTTTAACAAGCAATTTCTACAATTATATATCAGGTACCATGCTAGCTGGGCTTCCCATGGGGTTCAGTGGTAAAGAATCTGCCTGCCAATGCAGGAAGCACAGGTTTGAGCCCTGGAGAAGGAAATGGTAACCAAATCTAGTATTCTTGCCTAGAAAATCCCATCGATAGACGAGCCTAGGGGGCACAGTCCATGATGTCTCAAAAGAGTTGGACATGACTCAGCAACTCAACAATAAAAACTGTGCTAGGTATATAGGTTTTAAAGATAAAAGCCCCTGCTTTCTTCCATAAAGAATTAACAAATGGAAAGCAAAATTAAGATAAATGCTCACTAGAATGTGAAGTGTTCTGTGCAGGATGATTCAAGTTTTATAGGTCTTGAAATTTGAAGGACATTTTTTGTTTTTTTAATTTATTTTATGGAAATATAAATGGCAACCCGCTTCCAGTATTCTTGCCTGGGAAATCCCACAGACAGAGAAGCCATCAGGGATCACAAAGAGTTAGACTTGACTGACCAACAAGACAACAAATAGTTGAGTTACAATATTGCATTGAATTTCTGCTGTGTAGCAAAGTGAGTCAGTTATACATATGTATATTCTTTCTCATATTCTTTTCCATTATGGTTAATTACAGGATATTAAATACAGTACCATGTGCTATATAGTAGGATTGTGTTGTTTATTCATTCTGTATATCATAATTTCCATCTGCTAATTCCAAACTCCCAATTCATCCCTCCCTCTTGACAAGCACACATGTGCTCTCTATGTCTGTGAGTCCATTTCTGTTTCATAGATAAGTTCATTTGTGTCATATTTTAGATCCATCTGTTCAGTTCGGTTCTGTTCAGTTCAGTTCAGTTCAGTTGCTCAGTCATATTCAACTCTTTGTGACCCCATGAACCGCAGCATACCAGGTCTCCCTGTCCATCACCAACTCCCAGAGTCCACCCAAACCCATGTCCATTGAGTCAGTGATGCCATCCAACCATCTCATCCTCTGTCATCCACTTCTCCTCTTGCCCTCAATCTTTCCCAGCATCAGGATCTTTTCAAATGAGTCCGCTCTTCGCATGAGGTGGCCAAAGTATTGGAGTTTCAGCTTCAGCATCAGTCCTTCCAATGAACATCCACGACTGATCTCTGTTAGGATGGACTGGTTGGATCTCCTTGCAGTCCAAGGGACTCTCAAGAGTCTTCTCCAACACCACAGTTCAAAAGCGTCAATTCTTCGTTGCTCAGCTTTCTTTATAGTCCAACTCTCACATCCACACACGGTATTCCATACTACTCACATTTTTTTATCCTGTCAACATTTTTTACCCATTTTTCACCTGTCAATGGACATTTAGATTGTTTCCATGTCTTGGTTATTATAAATAGTGCTGCTATGAACATAGGGGTACATGTATCTTTTCAAATTAAAGTTTTATCTGGAAATATGCCCAGGAATGGGATTGCTGGATCATACGGCAACTCTAGTTTTTGAGGACCCTCCATGGTGGCTGCATCAATTCACATTCTTGAGGGAACTTCTTTGTGAAAAAGAATATAAAATTACAAATGTGAAATTAGGCATGAATGTGAATATTTAAAATGAGAAGATAAGTCAAAAAAAAAGAAGATAAGTCACAAAAAATTACAAAATTTAAAAAGCTGAAAATACTACAATTTTCACAAATTTGATTGGCAAATTCTGTCTTTTCTCTGATACAATTTAATAAAGTTATTTTAGTATTGATATTTTAGAAAGCTTTTACCTTCACAACTTGTTATTCATAATGTTATAAAAGTGTTTAGGATTGTTTTCCAGTTTGAGAAAACTTTTATTAAGTTTCTTTCATGTAAATAAGATTATCGGCACTTCAAATATTTCAGCACACTGACTGTCTCACATACTGAGTTGACAACACTTATTAACCAGTTTATCACAGATATCTTCATTACTTTGATGTCATTAGGAGTTTCATGTTATCTTTATCAAAGTCAATAATCTTGTCCAAACAACAAAAAAATTAAGTCATTTTCCACTGGGTTCATATGATTTACTTATTCACTAATTTGATTATCTAACAATTTATAACTACTCAGTTCCTTGTCTCAGAAAAATCTCTCTCTCTTTATTAACATGGAAATAGTTTAGGTCTGATTTGAACATGTTTTGTTAAAATTTGCTTCTCATTGTCAGAGTAATTTTAATTAATTTTCTTTCTCACCATTTTTTTCTTTTGTTTGTATATTTTATTGATTTTATGTAAATTTTCTCCAATTTTAAAAAATGTGTCTCAAAAAGGAGTCTATAATTTCTCACTTGCTGTATCAAAAACATTCCAAAAAGTATTTATTGCAGCTAATATGGCTTTTCCTTAGTCTTATCCCAAAAATGCTCTAGTGACTGTGATGAGTGGAACAAGACTCAAATCATAACTACTTGCAGCTGAACTATGTTTAGCTTCACAGTATATATACATTTGTATTATGGAAATATGGAAAGGAAAACTAACTGGGTCTGGTAAGTTTAAGGAAGTCATCAGATGTATGTGAATATTAGAGCTGACTTTTGCAAAATAAGTCAGCTTTCACAAGGAAGGGAAGACTTTGGGGAGGAATTTGTGCAAAAGTTCAAAGCCCCAGAAACCCAAGATTCTGACCCTGAAATCACTATCCTTCTCTTCCAGTTAGCTTTCCATCATTCTCATTGTCCAATTTCCACCTACTCATATACAGTAGCAATTATGGATTTTGTAACTCAAGGGCAATTAAAATAAGCCATGTGGCATAAAAATTTGCAGGTGAAAATAGAATAAAGACAGCTTGAGATTTTGGGTTTGGAAAGGTAAAATGGAGTGCCATGCCCTCCTTCAGGGGATCTATCCAGTCCAGGGATCTAACCTATGTCTCCTGCATGGCAAGCAAATTCTTTACTGCTGAACCACTGGGGAAGCTCAAAGACCAGGAGAAGGATATATTTGAAACATATTAAATCATGAAAGAAATGCTTGTCTTCAAGTTGTGGATGTACCAAATAATGGAACGCATTCTTGAAACTTAGAGGCATTTTTGGAAAATGAATATACACTTTCACTCAGTGGGTTTCACCAACCTGAAAGATGGTAAAGATTACAATCCAGAGTTTCAGGGAAGCTTAAATGACATCAGATGAAAGATCTTTATCAAAAGAAAATTATACTATAGAGCCTCCAGTCACTACTCTTTGTGATAAAGATCAAGAAAAGGAGCTGTCATCCTCTCTACATAAGGGGTCTTATTAAAGTCAAATACTCTGGAGTCAGGTGAGCGTTTAGGGTAAACTGACCTGACCTGATGTTCTAAGTTTCTCAAACATCTTTAAAGCCTTCAAGAAAAATAAATATCAAATAGATAATCCCACAGATTAAAGACAAATGCATACCACATATATGGTTTACTTTTTCACTAATGTCATGGTTAATTTTATGTGTCAACTTGAATGGGCCACAAGATGTTCAGATATTTAGTCCAACATTAGTAGATATGTCTGTGAGGGTGGTTTGGATGATATTAACATTTGAACCAGTAGACTGAGTAAAGAAGATTACTTTCCCACTTTGACTGGGCCTCATCCAAAGGACTGAAGAACCCTGGATAGAATGAAAAAGCTGACTCTCCTATGAGTAATTGGAAACTCCTCCTGCCTGATGGCTTGAGATGGAATATTGGTCTTTTTCTGCCTTCAGATTCAGACTGAAACATTGTCTCTTCTTGGTCTTGAGCCTATCTATCAGTTCTCCTAGTTCTCAGACCTTCAGATTTGGACTCCTGCTACACCAGAAGCTCTCCTGGGTCTCCAGCCTTCGGACTGTAGACCTTGGGACTTCTCAGCCTCCATCATCACTCATGGACCACTTTCATATAATATATATCTTCATGTATTTACATATGTGTGCTACGTGTGTGCTCAGTTGTGTCCAACTTTTTGCAATCCTATGAATTAAAGCCCACCAGCTTCCTCTATCCATGGAATTGTCCAAGCAAGAATACTGCAGTGGGTTGCCATTTCCTCTTCCAGTGGATCTTCCTGGCCCAGGGATTGAACTCGCGACTGCTGTGTCTCTGGCACTGCAGGCAGATTCTTTACCACTGAGCCATCGGGGAAGATATATGAAGATTTCAGATATGTGTGTGTGTGTGTGTGTGTGTGTCTGTGTGTCTGTGTGTCTGTGTGTATATAGACCACTTTCATATATATCTTCATATATATAAATATATGATATAGATATATATATATCCTATTGGTTCTATTTCCCTGGAGAATCTAATACAACTGATTGAAATTAGATGAAGAATTCTGTATGGTAGCTAGCTTCCTTTGTGGTTCAGATAGTAAAGAATCTGCCTGTAATACAGGAGACCCAGGTTAGATCCCTGGGTGGGGAAGATCCCCTAGAGAAGGAAACGGCAACCCACTCCAGCATTCTTGCCTGGAGAATCCCATGGACAGAGGAGCTTTGTGGGCTACAGTACATGGACTCACTAAGAGTTGGACACGACTGAGCAACTAACTTTCACTTTCACAAGGTAGCTAAGAGAATGTCTCAATTAATATTTATGGCTCAGATGGTTCAATCCCTGGGTTGAGGAAATCCCCTGCAAAAGGAAATAGCAACTCACTCCAGTATTCTTGCTTAGTGAGCTACAGTCCATGAGGTCACAAAGAGTCAGACATAAGTGAGCAATTTCCACTTTCAAATCAGATGAAGAATTATATATGGTAACTAAGAAGATAATATCTCAATTAATATTTATGCTTATTTAGTCTGTATATTTGTCACTGGCTAGTTAAAATATGGTGGTGTAAGGAAACAAAGACATACACCAACCATAAACTTATATCCATGAATGTTAAGTTGGTCCACTTCACAGATAACAAAACAGGAACACAGTGAGATTAAACATTTTTACCAAAGATATACAGCAAAGCAGTGGCAGGACCATCAGTAGCACACCTTTTCTGAATTCTAATCTATTGTTCCATTCTTCACACCAGACTTCTAATTTCACACTTGATTCTTCCCACATTTTAGTGGTTTAACATGTGAAACAATCTCTGAAGCTAACTCCCACTCCCCACTTCATTTACTGTGGATCATTTCTTTCTTTAAAATGAGTATGTTTAGCTGAATAAAACAGGTTCTTGGGTTGGACAAGGAGTATACTTATGCTTTAGACAAAGTATGGCAGTGAAGGGTCAGAAGAGATCATCGGAATGCCTCTGGCTCATGAGGCTCAGCCAGAGAACACTCTCAAGTCCATCCCAAGATGAAAAGAGAGTAACTATTGAACTAATACCAAAGTACTCAACTGCAAGGAGAGTTGTGGATGGGGGAGGGGAAGGAAATGCCAAGGTCTACTGGGAAGCAGTGTCCTGGAGCCTCCTTAGACCACCTCATCTCCAGAGAAGGCTCTGGTAACCTGAACATGAGTAAACAAAGATGACCCTAAGAAACACAAAGATTTGCTTCAAAGAACTTTCCCTTAATATTCTTATATGAGGTGCTCACTGTCCATCAACTAACTGCTTTTGGTAAATTTCACCACTACACGTATTGAGTTTTCATATCCTTGGAAGTCTCACTCAATATTTTAATGATATGCTGGCTTGGCAAAATAAAAGAAACTGTAGATTATTTTTGCAAAACACATCTGTTTGCTCCAGAAGACAAGTGAGGAAAGGAAAATAAGGCATTGATTCAAATTTCCCTGGACAGCTTTTAAAGTTAACTGAAAAAAAATTATATCAAAGAATACTTCCTAATTTCTAAGAAGGGAAATAAAAGTCACTTAGAGAATGTTTATCACAACTAGCTATATGGCTTTTGTCAAATCAATAATGATAGCTTTTTTATACAACTAATATGTTCAGTATATTTTCCCCTATTCTTTGATTTCAAGCAAGATTTCACTAGTTTGCATTATGGCAGATTTTTATAGTTGTTATGCATTTTGCTGTTTTGCTCTGATTCGTTTTATGTTGGGTCCTTGATAAGAAATACGACACCTATGACACCATTACAATTGTTCCTATGAGAAAAATCAATCTTTTTTGACAATGAAACAAGTCATGACAATTTTCATGAACACCCGCTAGTGATAAGAAAGGGTAGATTATTATATGCCTTCACTACACAGAAAGGACCAGAGGGGTAATATCCTAGAGTTTGCTTTGCATAAATCATTCTGATTTTATGAGTCCTTGCATAGATCCATTCCCTGTGTCAGGGAACTTCATAGACCTCAGGGCGCTGCTAAGCTGTAGTTCTGCCTGTCCTTGGACATGGAGGTCAATGTCCAGGCCTACTTATATGAAGTGTTTAACGTATCAATGACACCCCACTCCAGTACTCTTGCCTAGAAAATCCCATGGACAGAGGAGCCTGCAAGGATGCAGTCCATGGGGTAGCTGAGGGTCAGACACAACTGAGTGACTTCACTTTCACTTTTCACTTTCATGCTTTGGAGAAGGAAATGGCAACCCACGCCAGTGTTCTTGCCTGGAGAATCCCAGGGACGGGGGAACTTAATGGTCTGCCATTTATGGGGTCGCACAGAGTCAGACATGACTGAAATGACTTAGCAGCAGTAGCAGCATGGTTAGTAAGCTATGAACCCTAGGATATATTCAAGAGCCAGTTATTGGTGACTACAACTATACACTCATTTCTGATGTTTCTGATGCCTCTATCTTTGGGGATGGATGAGGGATAAATTTGGATGTCTAATGAATGGACTTGAATGCTTAATCTGGGTGGTGGTAAGATATTTAAAAAGAGAAGCAATTCTCCACTTATAAAGCATAAACTGTTTTACCTACACAAAAGTTATTTTTTAGAAGGATCTGTGATCAAAAGGTGTCTGTGAGAGCTGTATGTTTCTTTTCTGACCCACCACTTTCATAATGTCACAAACCATAAATAAATATATCATACACTTATAGCTTAAAAATTAGACTCTAATTGAAACCTTCCTTCTTATCTGATGCTAACTTTCATTTCTGCCCATTATATCGACCGTTAAATGGAACCAGTGTGTCAGTTGTCAGGAGTCATGAAAATCTGACAGCCTAAGTGAATTGATAGCCTAAATGAAATTACAAATTTTGTAAAAAGATGTGGAATTCCATGAAGTTCATGAAAGGTTGTTTTTTTTTTGTTTTGTTTTGTTTTGTTTTGTTTTTTTGAGGACTGCTTTTACTTATATGCACAGAAATAATTAAAGAAAAGACTTCGACACAAAAACATGACTAATTACCAAAAGATTAAGAGAGGATTGGGGGAAAAGTTATCTTTCCCAAAGATAATTCTCTCAATAATCATAGAAGTTAAACATGTGGGCTTTGGGCCTTTACAAAATGTCTGAAACCTGTTGCAATTTTGTAGTAGGTGTAAATGTCGAAAGAGTTAAATCTTTTGACCACTTCCTCCCATTCCTATGGGCTTCCCTGGTGGCTCAGATGGTAAAGAATCTGCCCGCAGTGCAGGAGACCTAAGTTCGATCTCTGGGTCAGCAAGATCCCCTGGAGAAGGAAATGGCTACCCACTCCAGTATTCTTGCTTGGAGAATTCCATGAACAGAGGCTCCTGGAGGCCTATATTCTATGGGTGGCAAAGAGTCAGATAAGACTGAGGGACTAATACTTTCCCATTCCCATGGTGATCCACTTAGCCTATAACAACCTGATTTACCAAATACCTCTCCTCTATGCAGACTCTGTTTTTAGTTTCTCATCAAAAAAATGAAGAGGAATCTTTATTATCAAAACGGAATGAGAACAAAAGTTGACTTTCTATCCTGGAAAGAGATGATTTGCAATATAGAACAAGGTTAAGGGAAGATACCAGACTATCAGGGTGGAAAGAAAGGGAAAGGGAGACACATGGTTTGAGAAACATATTCAGTATATTTACTTTAAATTTTACAAAGCAAACAAAAAGAACTTTGTAGTATCATAACAGTAAATAATACAACCCATAGAAAGTAAACATGAAATCTTCATAAGTCATAAATGCATATGATACCGTGACTTAAGGAAGGTTTATTATAATTAGAAGGAAAGGAAAATTGAGAATTTTTTCTGAGATACACGTATGTAGAAAAAGTGAGAGAAACACTGGTCTTTGTAAACAGACAAAAAATAATTTACAGGTGGGAGCAAAATTCCATTTGGTCATTTGAGGACTGATCACATCTATTTACTTGAAACTTTTCCTCTAATAAAATAATAAATGAGCTGATTTAAAGGTGGTGAATCTATTTTGACATTCTCTCTTTTCCCACCTGGATACAGGCCACTTTAGCTCCAGAACTGACTCCTTTATTTGATGAACAAGGATGGCCAGGGGAAGGCTAACACAGACATACCCTCTTTGCAAGCTCAGTCTGACACCCTAGTGTTAAAGGCAAGTCATATATTTGATACATTGATCTTAACTTTATTTACAAAAGCAGAGTTCCTCTGTTGATTCCATAACTCATTCTCAGTTCTAAGAGGTTTGTATAAAGCTCAGCTGTCATAATTTTTCATTTATTTCGGAGTGTTTTTTAACATTTGTAATGAGATCTTGGGATTCCTGATGTAAGGATATAAAATTTCTCTTTTCGCTAAATCCTTTAGACCGACTAGGAAATCCTGGGCAACAGAATCTAGGCAAATTCTGTTTCCTAGGATTTAAGCAACAAAATTTAAAGCCAGAACAAATTTTAGAGATCATCACTTTCTTTATTTTCATAAATATGAAAACCAAGGCCCTGAAACCAGAGTCTCAAACTCATGCTTACATAGCAGTGTGAAAGCGAAAAGTGAAGTCGCTCAGTCGTGCCCGACTCTTTGCAACCCCATGGACTGTAGCCTACCAGGTTCCTCTCTCCATGGGATTCTCCAGGCAAGAATACTGGAGTGGGTTGTCATTTCCTTCTCCAGTGTAGCAGAGTACAAAAGACTGCAGGATTTGGAAGCCAGACTTTTGAATTCAAATCCTTACTCTGCCATTTATAATTATGATATACTGGGTAAATCATTTAGCCCCAGAGGAAGGTATTTTGATGTGACTGAAGTTAAATAATTTTACCATCAGTTCAGTTCAGTCACTCAGTCATGCCTGACTCTTTGTGACCCCATGAATCACAGCACACCAGGCCTTCCTGTCCATCACCAACTCCGGGAGTTCACTCATACTCAGATCCATCGAGTCAATGATGCCATCCAGCCATCTCATCCTGGATAGTCCCCTTCTCCTCCTGCCCCCAATCCCTCCCAGCATCAGAGTCTTTTCCAATGAGTCAACTCTTCGCATGAGGTGGCCAGAGTGCTGGAGCTTCAGCTTTAGCATCATTCCTTCCAAAGAAATCCCAGGGCTGACCTCCTTCAGAATGGACTGGTTGGATCTCCTTGCAGTCCAAGGAACTCTCAAGATTCTTCTCCAACACCATAGTTCAAAAGCATCAATTCTTCGGTGCATCGGTTTATCTATCCATAAAATTAGGGCAATAATAACTAGGCACAGTGGAAACAGTGCCTATTTTGGGGGGCTCCAAAATCACTGCAGATGGTGATTGTAGCCATGAAATTAAAAGACGCTTACTCCTTGGAAGAAAAGTTATGACCAACCTACATAGCATATTCAAAAGCTGAGACAGTACTTTGCAAACAAAGGTCCATCTAGTCAAGGCTACGGTTTTTCCAGTGGTCATGTATGGATGTGAGAGTTGGACTGTGAAGAAAGCTGAGCACCAAAGAATTGATGCTTTTGAACTGTGATGTTGGAGAAGACTCTTGAGAGTCCCTTGGACTGCAAGGAGATTCAACCAGTCCATTCTAAAGGAGATCAGTACTGGGTGTTCTTTGGAAGGACTGATGCTAAAGCTGAAACTCACTCCAGTACTTTGGCCACTTCATGCAAAGAGTTGACTCATTGGAAAAGACCCTGAGGCTGGGAGGGATTGGGGGCAGGAGGAGAAGGGGACAGCAGAGGATGAGATGGCTGGATGGCATCACTGACTCGATGGACATGAGTCTGAGTGAACTCCAGGAGTTGGTGATAGATAGGGCAGCCTGGAGTCCTGCAATTCATGGGGTTGCAAAGAGTTGGACACGACTGAGTGACTGAACTGAACTGAACTGAACTAGGCTTCAGGGTTATTGCTAGAAATACAAATAATATATTAAAATGCTTTTTCTTTTTTTTTAATTTTAAAATCTTTAATTCTTACATGCATTCCCAAACATGAACCCCCCTCCCACCTCCCTCCCCATAACATCTCTCTGGGTCATCCCCATGCACCAGCTCCAAGCATGCTGTATCCTGCATCAGACATAGACTGGCGATTCAATTCTTACATGATAGTATACATGTTAGAATGTCATTCTCCCAAATCATCCCACCCTCTCCCTCTCCCTCTGAGTCCAAAAGTCCATTATACACATCTGTGTCTCTTTCCCTGTCTTGCATACAGGGTCGTCATTGCCATCTTCCTAAATTCCATATATATGTGTTAGTATACTGTATTGGTGTTTTTCTTTCTGGCTTACTTCACTCTGTATAATCGGCTCCAGTTTCATCCATCTCATCAGAACTGATTCAAATGAATTCTTTTTTACGGCTGAGTAATACTCCATTGTGTATATGTACCACAGCTTTCTTATCCATTCATCTGCTGATGGACATCTAGGTTGTTTCCATGTCCTGGCTATTATAAACAGTGCTGCGATGAACATTGGGGTACATGTGTCTCTTTCAATTCTGATTTCCTCAGTGTGTATGCCCAGAAGTGGGATTGCTGGGTCATAAGGTAGTTCTATTTGCAATTTTTTAAGGAATCTCCACACTGTTCTCCATCGTGGCTGTACTAGTTTGCATTCCCACCAACAGTGTAGGAGGGTTCCCTTTTCTCCACACCCTCTCCAGCATTTATTGCTTGCAGATTTTTGGATCACAGCCATTCTGACTGGTGTGAAGTGGTACCTCATTGTGGTTTTGATTTGCATTTCTCTAATAATGAGTGATGTTGAGCATCTTTTCATGTGTTTGCTAGCCATCCGTATGTCTTCTTTGGAGAAATGTCTATTTAGTTCTTTGGCCCATTTTTTGATTGGGTCGTTTATTTTTCTGGAATTGAGCTGCAGAAGTTGTTTGTATATTTTTGAGATTAGTTGTTTGTCAGCTGCTTCATTTGCTATTATTTTCTCCCATTCAGAAGGCTGTCTTTTCACCTTGCTTATATTTTCCTTTGTTGTGCAGAAGCTTTTAATTTTAATTAGATCCCATTTGTTTATTTTTGCTTTTATTTCCAGAATTCTGGGAGATCTAAATGTAAGACCAGAAACTATAAAATGCTTTTAAAATCTTAAATGCTTTTCTTTACTAGAAGAAATTCCAGAAATCCTAGATCTCCACATTTTGCTCTTTCTAACTAAAAGATATTAGTCTAAGCTTTAAAAATCTGATTTATTTTTTAAAAATTCCTTTAGTAAAATTACTAATTCCTTTAATATATTCTAACAATATCACAATTAGACCTAGATTAATCATTGACAAAGAGTGAGTCTCAATAGTAGACTCAGAAAGCTCCAGGAAAAATGAGGCACATGGTGCAGGGAGCGCTGTATATGCTCTGTGTTCCTACTTGTTTCAGTTGTGTCCGACTCTTTGCAACCACATGGACTGTAGCCCTCTAGGCTCCTCCGTCCATGGGATTCTCCAGGCAAGAATACTGGAATGGGTTGCCGTGCCTTCCTCAATGCTATATGTTATGGCTCCAGACCAAAGAGAATATATGATAATAGGGAATATTATAATATCCCCTCATTAATATTAATATCTAAAAGACTTCTAAAATATCCTGCAGGAAGGAAATCTATGTATACTAGCTTAACCAGGTTCTTTGGCATCCTGAATAAATATCTATTAATATCACAAACACTTGTGTCACCTGGACAAAATCCATCCCCAAAAATAACTTACAAAAGTGCTGCGAAAGGCACACGTCAACTGAAATGAAATGGGCTAAATAACAGCTTACATTCCTTCTGAATGTTAAGTAAATAAAATAGCAAGTCAATTCATTTATTTTTACTTAAAACTGTTTATACATTGGGCTGGGGAAAGTGGGGCAAAGCCACTGGCTACATATGAATTTTTACCTTGAGGGATGGAAGTGTTTTGAACTAGACAGAGGTAGTGGTTGCAGAGCACTGTGAATGTAATAAATGGCATTGGATTGTTTACTTCAAAACGGTTCCACTTACTGGGCAAATTTCAACCTCAATATATTATCTTTTAAAATTTCACACGTGTAAAAAGTACAATTTCAAAATCTTAAACTCTATTTCAAGTGTTGTATGAGAAACCTACAAAAAGTTTCAGCATCAAAACACGTATTCCTACGAATATCAAATCAACATATCTTATACCTTAAACTAATACAATGTTATGTAAATTACACTACAATTTTAAAAAAAGAACACATATCACCAAATCAACACGTTTTCTTAATGGCCTGTGAAATGTCTGTATGTATTTGTAAAAATAAAAATCAATATTCCTTTTAAGCTATGAAATTGCAGAAGCTATGTAATAAAGCCAATACTAGGGGAAAAAAAGGTATTTTCTACAGGTAGCTAATATTTTACAAGCAGATTACAAACCATCACGAAACACATATTGACAGAGATTGACTGCAGCCACTGTAACTTAATCTCTGCATTGGTGATCTCAAGCCTCTTGAGTCTCACTTCATGGTTTTATGATACAGTTACATCACAACTCCTCAGCAGAATTACAGCTTTGTCACTAATCTCTCCCTATCAGTTATCCTGTAAGGAAGGAAGCTGGAAGGCACCACGAGAAAGAGGCAACAGCATGAATGATTGTGTTCAGTCTCTTTCCACCACAATATCTGTAAGTCTGGGAGTGATAAATGGCACCCAAGTTATAAACGAGCAACAAGGTCAGTAGCACCAAGCAGCCAAGAGTTCAAAGAAAAGTCACAATTCTGATGGGTTCAAGAAAAGGCCACATACTGCTGGCATGCATCAGTAGAGATAAATCCTTCGAGATGCCTTACTGCAATTACAAAACAGAATTAGAAAAGCCTGTTATGGAAGAACTAAGAGTTCTGTCCAGGAATTGAACAAAGAACATTGATTAGAATAAAAGTCATTCATTTTCTAGAAAAAAAAAAAGTCAAGAATCCTGGTGGAAAATGTCTTCAAAATGTTAAATAAGTCTTCGACACTGAAAGATGTATATCTGAGCAAGTCTGCTTTTCTTCTTGGTCTTCTCCTCTTAATCTCTTCTTAACTACATCTATAAAGAATCCAGAAGAGACATGGAGGGAAGTGGCCTGACTCTTTAGAATTATTTTAGACTGAGTCTTCATCTCTTTATCAATTTCTTTAGGTGAACTGCATGAAATGAAAATGTAATCTTTCCTTATAAACTAAAATATATAAATCTCCTAAAAATATAAGGAATAAAAACCACTTAATGTTGTAATGATAAGTTGACCAAGAAATAAAACCCCTTGTTTGACCATTTGTGTAATGTGTGTGTGTGTGTGTGTGTTCTCACTCATGTCTGACTCTTTGCAACCCTGTGGACTGTAGCCATGTAGGCTTCTCTGTGCATGGGATTTCCCAGGCAAGCATACTGGAGTGGGTTGCCATTTCCTACTCCAGGGGATGTTCTCAACCCAGGGATCGAATCTGTGTCTTGCACCTTCTGCATTGGCAGGCAGATTCTTTACCACTGTACCACCTAGAAACCTGAAAATGTTGAGGATTTTCCCAAAGTTATATCGTTGGTAATTAAAAAATTAGGATTAAAATCACTGGACTCTTGAAACTTACTCCTGTCTTCTTTCTCCTTAATAAAATGCCCTCCCAAATAGCTTCTGAAGTTCTTGTAGCATCTAGTTCTCTCACTGAAGGGACTGTAGTCCTCAAGTTTTCATGCTCTGTATATTTGTAATAGATTTCAATAATCTTTGCTATTGCTCATGTATTTTTTTGTGAGAATCAAGACAAATTGTACCATATGGGAAAATTTGCTAACCATTCTGATGCAAAGCTGAAGAATACTAAAATTGAAAATCACTGAAATCTCCACTCTTCCTTGGAGAAAGAATCCTTGAAAGCACTTCTCTCCACTTTCACTCTTCTTTGTCATTAAGGAGCCTCATGTTCCACCTGTGACAGCCTCAGAAATTTTCCTCCTTATTTTAAACAGCCATGTTGGAGTATAGAAAACAGCACCATGTCTCCCATGAGTAATTAATATTAGGATAATTATTTTCACAATGCTTTTGCCTTAAACAACAGAATATGAAATGTTAAAAATCTGTTCATTGCATCCAACAATGGAAATGTAAGTTACATTTTATTTATGAATGTCTTTAAGATTCAAATTGATGTTACAAAGTTTTCAGGACAGGAAAAATATATTTTCAACAGTGGCCTAAAACTAGTTAGTATTAATCACAGGACACAAGAGCTCTTATTGTCCAAATTGGTAGACAATCCAAGAAAGAATTACTTGTCTTTTAAGACCATTCTTTATAGTTATTTTGTGCATGTCTAATTTTCTGAAACTACTCAAACTAAGTATTGAAATTATACCATAAAGCTTTAAAGGTTTCTTTTTTCCATTGTGTCCCATAAATGCCTCCACAACGCTTCCTAATTTGCTGTGAGAGCACTTGACTAGCATTATGATCAGCCCCAAAGAATTTCTGCAAACGTGCTGAGTCACACCTCTCTTGAATATGTATAATAATAGTTTTGCTTCAAAGGTATCTCTCTTCTTGCTACGCTAAACTTGAAAAGCATAAGATGAGTATTTCAATCAAGTACATCATTAAGAAGTCTAGACCATGAAAGTGAGATTTTTTTACAGGATAATGAAAAGAGGGAGTGATCAATAGAAAGCTGCTGCTGCTGCTGCTGCTGCTGCTGCTAAGTCGCTTACTCAGCTTCAAATACATGTGAGAGTTATGAAGAGTTGTGCTCTGATGGGAGAGTAAGATCAATAAAAATATATATAATCACTGAAGTGTTCTGTGTACTCTAGATTCTAGAAAAATTATAGTTCAGGGCAAAGCCTTCTACAACCACTTCAAAGTGTCTGAATTCTTTCCTTGTGCTGGAATGTTCTAATTATTATGGCTAGAAAAACCAAGTTACAGGATAATTAACTACCTCCTCCATTAGAATCGGACTGAAATAAAACAGATCTCAGATGCCCTTGGACTTCCTTTGGCACCTTTACTTCCATTTGGTTATGTTTACTTCATGAATATGCAAAATACAGAATTAATCATTCTCTCTTTATTCCATGAAATAAATTGCTCCTGCAGATTTATTCTGTAAGCAATGCTGTGTGCCCTGTTTGGCTTTCCTCTTTTGCTGTAGGCTTCCAGAGTAGCTGTTTACCCCTGTTCACAGAAAGCACTTCCTGTAGTCCTTGCTGAGCCAGAAAATCTGCATTCGTTATCATGGAGGGAGATCACAAAGAGAGATATAACCTGGATAAAAGGCACGTTTTAACTTAATTAAGACAGCTATTATAATGAGACCATTAAAGCACAAATAGTATTGGCAATCAGCTGGAGCTGAGAGACTTTTTCTTTAAACCTGTGGTGGATTTTATTGTTGCTATAATGGTTTTTACCATAATGAAATTTAATGCATTACCAGGAAAAAGCCATGCCCTGTGGTAGGGTGCTGCTTATATTTCGAAACACGTTAGCGTGAAGCTACAGTGAGATCTAATAATAGAAATGAACTTACCTAAAGATGTATTGATTTTTATATTAGGTCATGTTGAGAATTTACAAAGAACATAGAGTCCACGAAACAAAAATCCTCTTGAGAATAGCATTGATTGCAAGAAGGGTAATATTAGAAAAATGGAAATCCTCTCCTCCCGGAATGGCGTGCATTCGTATAATGGATTAAGCGCAGGAGGTAGTTTAGAAAAGGTCATCTTTCATAGAAATGATAAATTTGACAAATTTCAGTAGATTTAATCACCCCTGAGATTTGCTTAAAACAGCAATGAGGTAACACTACCCATATAATTTGCTTATTTATTATAACTTCTGAAATTAGAAACATTATTTCTATTAGCATGATCTAGTCCATAAAATTCCTCACAAAATAAATGCCTACCATTTTAACATATAGCCCAGTCATTGTGGAGAAAGAGTGTCAGTTGTCAATCTTGTCTGACTCTTTACAACCCTGTGGACTGTAGCCCACCAGACTCCTCTCTCCATGAGATTCTCCAGGCAAGAATACTGGAGTGGGTTGCCATTCCCTTCTCCAGGGGCTCTTCCCAACCCAGGGATCGAACCCAGGTCTCCTGCACTGCAGGCAGGTTCATTTCCATCTGAGCTACCACAGGAGCTCTAATTACTGGATGACTTCAAAGAAGTTAAGGAGACTGCCCGAAAGAGAAAGAACAGAGAAATAATGCAGGATTCAATTACATCTTTCACAAAAGCAGAGACCCCCCCCCCCCCAACACACACACACACCCCTCCTGAGACATAAGGGATTCTTATGCCTACATCATTAAACTTGAAGTCAGCATTCAACAGTTTATATATGTATTCAAAAAACACTTTGCTATCAGTTTTCTTCAGAGTAGTGTATACCCTTATTTTCATCATTCTAGTTTATGTTGTTTATCCATATTCCCTATTATAATGTATTTTGTCTTGAAATACTGTATTACAGTTTTCATATCTTTGAGGGCGCATCTCTTGAGAATTTTCCTAATCTGTAGAGACATTCTGGTGCTCCTTACTTTCTCTTTACCTGTATGAAATTGGTACAAGATTTAGCTCACCTTTTTCTATTGCTCAGTTTTATGTAAAATGAGGGTTCCAGTCTTTTTTGAAAGAAGGAATGAACCCTGCCATCTTTCTCTACTTCATGGCTCTAGAGCGCCCTCTTTTGTTGTTTTCTCAAAGTGCATTGAAATAATAGAGTCCTTCCGTTTGTCATTTTCATGCAGAACAAGAGAGACAAACCACCACCTACGGACCAGACATGGATCTCCTGCCTGTTTTTGTACTGCCTTCAAGCTAAGACTGTCTTTCGTGTTTCTAAAACATTGAAAAGAGAAAGGAAAGGAATAAAGGAAGATGATGCACAGAGATGCGGTTACCCCACAATAAAGCCGTCAGATTCACTCTCTAACCCTTCAAATAAAACATTGCCATCCCGCGTCCCTGGTCAACCTTTTCCTTTGAACTTGTCATTGTCCTGTACAGTGACAATTCTACTCCTAGAATTTTCTCCTGGTTCAAGCAAGACTTTGACCTGAAAGAGAGCTTCTAGTTTTCAGCCTCAAGAATCTTTAGGGTCCAGATTTTACACGGGTCCCCGTGCACTAACCATTAAATTCGATCCTGAGGACCCCGCCAGTTTTGCCTGATGTTTCCAAATTGCCACTATTTCCAGCTGGCTTTCTTCCTCTGTATTTGTGGAAAGTTTCAGGAAGAACTGAAGTTTTCGCCGCTGCCTCCATCTTTCCAAAAATCGAGTTAATTTTTTTTAACTGAATAATGAAGAGAACCTGGAATGATTAGGAGCATTTCTGCTTTCTTTCTACGAACTGGAATGTGATTTTTTTTAAGGACCAAGGATGTGTTCAGTAAATGCTCATTAGCTTCAGTGCTTCTTTCTTATCTCTAATAAAATATTCAATTTTTTTACATATGTTAATAAAGCTGATCAAATAAATAATTAAATTTAAATTTATTTACCATTCTACAATAAAATTAAATTCCCCTCAGAAAGAGCAGACTGTTTCTCATGGCTTAATTCTATATCTCCCCAAATAATAAAGCCACTTTCAGGGAGTTGAAGCTATTTTACTTTCTTTGCTTCAGATTTCCTTTTCAAGAATGTAGCACAATATGAACCTTCATAATTAAATTTATTCTATGAGAATGATGGAGTCACTTATACTGAACCCATAACTATTCAAAATGCTAAAGAAATATAAAAAGTAGCTCTGAGAAAACCCTGGAGAGTGAGCAAAAGCAGGAATAACCTGGAGGGCATTTGATTATCTGGACAAAGAAAGGAAGCACACCAGGTGAAACCCTTGTCTCCAAGGCTTTGGGATGAGAACACCCACCAGGCAACACAGAGGAAGGGGAGGTGTTGACACTCAAGCAAAGGTTCAGACTGGCCAGCTTCCTAAGTCAGAGGAGGAAGTTTGGGATTCTAAGTGGCTGGAAATTGAGAGGGGAGAATCAAATTAAAAAGACCACAGTATGTCTTTTTGAATTATGGTTTTCTCATGTATATTCCCAGTAGTGGGATGGCTGAGTCATACAGCATCTCTACTTTTAGTTTTTTGAGAAGTCTCCATACTGCTTTCCTTAGTGGCTGTAGCAATTTACATCCCCACCCAGAGCACAAGAGGGTTCCCTTTTCTCCACACCCTCTCCAGCATTTATTGTTTGTAGATTTTATGATGATGGCCATTCTGACTCCTCATTATAATTCTGATTTCCATTACTCCAATACTTAATGATGCCTCCTGGCCATCTGCATATATACACTATCACGTGCTAGTGGGAAGCTGCTGTGCCGCACGGGGAGTTCAGTTCTGGTGCGCTGTGATGACCTAGAGGAGGATGGGGGGCTGCGAGAGAGGCTCAAGAGCAAGGGGGTGTATGTATACTTACAGTTGATTCACTTTATTATACAGCAGAGACCAACACAGTATTGTAAAGTAACTATCCCCCAATAAAAAATAATGCAACTTAAACAAAAGACCTCTTTTGTGACCCCATGGACTGTAGTCCACCAGGCTCCTCTGTCCATGGGATTTCCCAGGCAAGAATATTGGAGTGGGTTGCTATTTCCTTCCTCAGGGGATCTTCCCAACCCAGAGATCTAACCCAAATCTCCTGCTTGGCAGGCGGATTCTTTACCACTGAGCCAAAAAACAAAAAAACAGTTAGGGCAATCTTGAAAGCTAAAAATCCCTGCCAATCCCTGGATGGAGATTGGCCCATCCAGAATGGGATATGAAGAATTTCTGGTTTGCAAACTTGGGAAATGCCTGGGTGAAATCTGAAACTGGCCCCAGGGCATAGCCAGGAAGGAGACCCAAGAAAGAGGCAGGCTTACTTGGATTCTCTTCTATGGAATTTTACCTAAGGAAATCTCCCAGTGTCTCATTTTTATTTATTTAATACCTTTGATGAAGACCTATAACATGCGCTAAGATGGGCACCACAGGAGATACAAAGTGAATGAGACAAATCTTGGCCTTACAAAGAGTTTACGATCTAGGTTAGACACTAGGGTTACATATGCTGTGCTGTGCTTTGTCGCTCAGTCATGTCCGACTCTGAGACTCTATGGACTATAGCCTGGCTGGCTCCTCTGTCCATGGGAATTCTCCAGGCTAGAATACTGAAGTGAGTAGCCTATCCCTTCTCCAGGTGATCTTTCTGACCAGGAATCAAACCGGGGGTCTCCTGCATGGCTGGTGGATTCTTTACCAGCTGAACTACAAGTGATACATATAAATATACAAAAAAAGCATAATAAATATAAATAATTAAAGAAGAAAAGAATTGGGGAGTTGTGGTGGTTCACCTCAGGAAACATTTACTTCTAGGGTGATTGTCTAGAGAAGATAGTATTGTAGGCAACTTTTGAAAATGAAAGCACTGTCAGAGTTTTGCCAGGTGAATGTGTTTGTATAGCGCATTCTAGTGGATAAGGCCACATTCATAAATGTTCACAAATCTGTTGAAAGAATAGCTTGCAAGTTCCAATATTCTATTTTATACCATCATTATTCTGTCAAGGCTGATGCAATTTGAATTTTATGTAAGTTTAAAAACAATCTAATTTGAGATTCAGTAACAAATCTCACTACATTGTTATGAGAGTCATCCCTCAGTATTCACGGGGGGTCATTCCAGGACCCCTGTGTATACCAACATCTAACCTACACACAACCTCCCATATATGGTAAATCATCTCTAGATTACTTATAATACCTAGTGTGATGTAAATGATATGTAAATAGTTACCATCTCTCAGCAAATTCAAGTTTTGATTCTTGGAACATTCTGAAGCTTTTCCCTCCAAAATATTTCTATCTTTTGCTTGGCTGAATTCAAGGATGCAGAGGGCTCACTGTATCATTGCAACCAAAGAATCAGCTTTTAATCCCCAGCAAATATAAGAAATTCCTCGTGATTTACTCTTTTTAGAAATAAAACAAATAAAATCATACAAAGACATGAAATTGTGCACATTACAATATATGCACCCCTCCTCAAGTGAAAAGAAACTGAAGCGTTATTGGCCATCTTTCATATATCAGGTATAATGGGATAACTATGTATGTGTATCATTATTTCATGTTTATTTCCACTCTGTGCAAAACACTGCGCTAGATCCTACAGAAAAAGAAAAATAGGTATTCATTCTTTAAGGAGTTTGCACGTTAATGAGGGAAACACACGTGAGCTCAGTTACCACAAATGAAGTCTATGCATTTATCAGTTCAAAGTCATAAATATGCCCGGCTGTTCAGAAAAAGGAAGCATTTTCCCCTTACCACTGTCTTACTTACAGCTCTGTCTTCAGAATCTTCATTATTGTAATGTTCTATACTACAATACTTAACTGTATTTTACCTGTGCACTTGACTTGCTCTTTTGACACAGTAAGATATTAAAGGGAAAGACTGAGCTATCTCTTTTTGCCTAAGAATATGGGAAGTCCTGGAATATTCCATCATCCAATAAACATGTCATTAAAGGAGGAGTAAGTAGATAATCAGTAACTTCAAAATAATTTTTTTGTAATTGGGGTATAGTTTCTTTACAATGTTGTGTTAGTTTCTGTTGTACAATGAAGTGAATCAGCTATATGTATATATATATCGCCTCCCTCTGGACCTACCTCCCACCAGCCATCTTCATTCCACCCATCTAGGTCACCACAAAGCACAGAGCTCAGCTGCCTGTGCGATACAGTCAGTTCCCAGTAGTTATCTGTTTTACACATGGCAGTGCACATACGTCAATCCCAATATCCCAATTCATCCCCTGCCCCCACGTCTACACGTCAGTTCTCTACATCTGCGTCTTTATTCCTGATCTACCAATAGGTTCAAATAGCTAGGACATGGAAGCAGCCTAAATGTCCATCAACAGATGAATGGATAAAAAAGATGTGGTATGTATATACTATAGAATATTACTCAGACATAAAAAGAAATAATATTGGGCCATTTATAGAGACATGCGTGAACCTAGAGTCTATCATACAATGCGAAGTAGATCAGAAAGAGTAAAACAAATATTATATACTAACACATTTATGTGGACTCTAAAATAAATCATTTTTTACTGTAAAATCTCATGTAACAAAAGAGTACCCTCATAACCATAGAAATTATGTAGTGATAGAGTGGGATGGGACATAAAATGATCCATCTATCATTTTATTTTCTCAACCTGACTTTTATAATATTCTCCCAAAGCAATTTAAGCATCTGAATTAAATATATATGCTGCGAAGGGTAACCTATAAAATATTTTGGCAGTATGTGCCAAAGTTCAATTAAACACTTGGATTCATATTTAATCTAACTTCTACTCATAAAAAGTCCTCATCCTTTCTCTGCAATAGAAATATATCATGTCATGGAAACTCTTTTTTTAATCATGTCCTCCTTATAATTTAAAATAACACAGCTTGTGAGTTTTTACTTTTTCTGGAAAAAAATATATTTTTTAGAGGAACTTACAGTAAAACTGAGCCAAAGGTAGAGATTTCCCATATACCTCCTGCCCCACATACATGCAAGCCTCTCCACTGTCAGAATCCTGCACTAGAAGGAACATGCTACAGCTAATAGACCTACATTAACACATCATTATCATCCAAAGTCCATAGTTTACCTTAGGGCTCACTGTTCGTGTGGTAGCTTCTATAGGTTTTAACAACTAGGTAACAACACAAATCCACAATTATAATATCATACAGAATAGTTTCACTGCTGCAAAAATCCTTTGTGCTCTGCCTATTCTTCCTCTTTCTTAACCCTTGGCAACGACTGATTTATTTTTTAAGTAGACCTTATTTTTTAGAACAATTTAAGCTTCACAGCAAAACTGAGCAGAAAGTACAAAGATATCCCCTTCCTGTACCCCTAGCCCCACACATGCACTTTTTAATCATTTCTATTGCACAAAGGGAAGTGAATGCAGAATTAGAAGCCTAATGTTCTACTTCTAAATTCTGTGTTCTTTCTACTTTATAGCAAATACTCCTCTCTAAACACAGTCTCTACTGTAACAGACTGGCTCTATGGACTTATTCTATACAAAGTTCATTCGGGGTGATTATGGCCCTAATTCTTTTATTAAAAATGCTCCTGAAAGAATCAGGAGTTTTTGAAAGAAAGAGTTTTGTGTATTCACATTGCACTGTCCTTCAAAATTGCATTTTCTGTTAATATTCCATATAAGTAAGGAGTCAGTCACCTAAGTTCCTTCGTTTTTAACAAAGGTCCTTGTGGACTAAATAAATTGTTAGTTTATTTCCAGCAATGGAATTCAGTGATGACACAACATTTTTTTCTGTGATAGAATTAGAATCTCTCAGAAAAAGTCTATTAATTTAAAAAATGAGACTATGTTATTAAATATTCTTCTATTTCCCAAAGTGACATTTTCTCTAATAAATACTGACATATTTTTAAATCAGCATTTATAATAACTTAATGTTTTCCAACACATTGCAAAATTGTTCCCATATAGTTTTTCTTATGATTTAACATGTGGAAAAAATTACATGGAGACAATTTAGCAACGTGTTGGATACATCATTATTAATAAAGTTATTGGGTTGGCCAAAAAATTTCATTCCAGTAAATGTTACAGAAAAACTCAAATGAACTTTTTTGGCCAAACTGATATTATTCAGGTAATTATAGATATGTAGGTGGTTATAATCATTTATAATGTTGATAATAATAATTGCTAGTGCTATTTTATTAAAATTATTTGATGGCAAATCAGAAAATAAAAATATATCCATGAATGATATTTACATATTGTAGAAAATATAAGAGTGTAATTGGAATCTGCTGAGAATCCCAGGGACAGGGAAGCCTGGTGGGCTGCCATCTCTGGGGTCGCACAGAGTCGGACACAACTGAAGCGACTCAGCAGCAGCAGCAGCAGCAGCAGCAAAGTACCAGAATCATAGTAATCTCAGGAAATAAGGAAGAGACAAGAGCAGCCACTGCCTGTATTTTCAGAAGGAAATCTGACTTCTCAGTTTCTTTACAGAACAACTCCCAAAACTTTACAGTATGATGATTTATACTTCCTTTAATTTGAAG
Organism: Capra hircus; assembly: GCF_001704415.2. Taxonomy (NCBI): domain Eukaryota; kingdom Metazoa; phylum Chordata; class Mammalia; order Artiodactyla; family Bovidae; genus Capra; species Capra hircus. The sequence goes on from NC_030808.1 coordinate 19,698,205, forward strand.
CTAGTGAGGTTGATTAGATGATTGAAGCAATTACTTTTGCTAAAAAAAAAAAACAGTGTGATGCTTGAATTCTAGTAAATGTCAAAGTGATGATCATATCATTATTTTCTGATTCTAAAAACGCAGCCTAAGTAAAGTTTGCTTCAGCCTTTGCTCCAGTGAACTATCTGCACGGCTCACGCATGAGTCAAGCACTCTGTTCTTTAATGATGAAAAGCAGGAAGTTCAACAAGTTCAAATGGGGAATGTAAACAGAAAGGAGATTCACAATGTGCATGTATGACAGAGGAGATTCAGTTAAAAGACTCACATTTTCTATGTACAAAAAGGAAAATAATTGATTATAAAGATTGCATAAAAATAATTAAAAGTTACATTGTTTTGTGAACACCTCTAGAGAGAGATTTTAAACTTTTGAGGGGGGTGGGGGATGTTTATCCACCAAAGAAATCTAAATGATGCTAATATTTACAGGGTCAGATAGAAAATAATAGAATTTTTTGGAGCTGGAATGTGCCCTTACTAATCAAATCCTCTCTTGAAATTTTAATTATTCATTGCATCTCACTTCTCCACTGAATGAAGTTACCCCAGTGTGAATAAAAATACCAATTGGAAATTGAATAAACTCCTTTAGCGCAGTGACCTAACTTTTTTAAAGATTAAGAGCTCTCAAAAGCAGGATTTTAAGTCATTTGCCCCAGCTTTGAACTTATTAAAATACAGACACTATACAGACCGTCTCCATTTTATGAAGGATTGATTTGTGATTTTGTGCCTTTATAATGGTTCAAAAGAGATACACATTCAGTAGAAACTGAAATTTCTAAAATTCAAATTGAATTTCAATTCAAATGTTGAATTTCAGTCTTTTCCCCAGGCTAGTGGTAAGAGGCACAATCGTTTCATACCTGTAGTTGCTGCTCCCACTCAGCCATGCAATCACAAGTGTGGACTATACACTTACAATGATTCTGCTCCCAGACAACCTTCTGTTTCTACTTTCAGCACAACAGTCAATACATTATATAAATTTTTCAACACTTTATTATAAAATAAGATCTGTTAGATGATGACTTTGTCCAAGTGTCGGCTGATGTAAGTTTTCTGACCATGTTTAAGATAGGCTAGACTAAGCTATGATGTCCACTAGGTATTTTAAAGGCATTTTTAACTCACAATATTTTCAACTTATGATAGGCTTATTAGAACATAACCTCATCATCAGTAAAGGAAGACCTAAATTAAAAACATTTCTTTTCTGCCGTTGCCTGTTACATTGTTGCACATGTCACCATTTACTTAATAATATTTAACACTCAAGTTATATTGCAGCATTCTGGGGCCATCTCAAAGAAAATTTTTATCCCTGAGACCTGCATTATTCAATGGACTATATCCTTTAGCTACAACTACTTCACCTTACCGTATCCTGCTTTCCCACAGCCATTATGTTCTATTTCTGCCTCATCCATCATCACACATGTACTTGCTTACAACTGCACTTTCCTTACCCTTCACTTCTGAAATCAAGAGTTCATACAAGTTTAAGCGGTTTACATGAACCTTCTCTTCTTATCCTATTTAAACCTGGATTCCCCTGAATATACTGTTCTCTCTATAAAAATCCTAAACTTATAAAAGCTACTGGATCCAGATAATCCAGGGCTCTGTTCCTCTACAAGGAGTCTATAAAGACTTGAAGGAAAAACAGTAAACAGGATTGATCATGTGATTTCTCAAACCATAGGCATATACTCCAAATGGGTATATGTGGGTATTTGGTGATGCTAATGATAGCTGACCAGGAAGAAGATATTTCTCCTCTGCATTTTCTTAATACCTCCCCACCCATCCTTCCTAAAGAGAATTCACATTATATTCCAATGAAAGATTAAGCTATTCTTTATTCAAAGCTGTACAGTGCCCAAGAATGGGAATATAATTAACAAAAAACAATTTGATGCAGGTACCTAAGTATTATGTACCACACATTCTCCTGGGATGTCCAATCACATCCTGAAACAATGACTAAATCCCTGTTCCTTTTGTGTATCTTGTAAATTTCACAGCCCCCAATCATTCGCTTTCAAAGATTTTTCTTCTCTATTTGATTTCTGCTGGTATGCAGTGGAGATTAAGAAGCCTTGGTCTCATTGTTAGTTGGGCATATGAAGCTTTCCACTTCAGGGTGCAGCTTTTGACAAAATCTTTCCCTAAATCCACCAGTGGGTTTTCCTTTTGTCTCATTTGCTGAAACTTGGTCTAATGCTCTCTATTAGGTACAATAGAACCTAAAATCCCAGTGTACAGCAGGGGATCAACATGCCATGTGTGGTTTAGAGCAATAGCATTTTACCACTTAGGGACATGTTATCACATGAAAACATCTCCATCCTCCACACACGAGGGTTCTGGTAGCAAGGAAGAAGGTAAAATGGATATTTCACAAACCACTGTGTCCATCAGTCAGTGACTACAAATTACTCATTGAGAAAAAAGCTTAGGGTTAAAACTCATAGAAAAGAAGGAAAAAATGGAAAGTTATATGTTGTCATTAAAGTTTATTTATGACTACCCAATATTCTCACATTTCATTTCTTGTTTATTATGTAACAATTTCATGAAATTTATGAAATGTAGCAAAAGTTTTCTAAGAGGATTAAAGGAAATTGATAGAGTGGGAAGCTCTGATTTAAAAAATATTCAATTTCATAACAGAAATAGCCAAGCCTGATTCCCAATGGCTTTGGTAACTGCCTACCAAGGCAATCTATTCCATACTGAGAATATAAACAGCAGTTATTTCTTATAATTAGCCAAGTGAAAATGTGGTAATGGATATAGACCTGTGTGTTAAGAAAGTGTCTATATTTTCTGAGAGAAGGTAGAAGCACCTCTTAGTAACAGTGCTGAGACTGAATTAAAAGCACTGTAAAAAAATAACTCTCATCTTTTATTCCTAAAGAATAAGAAGGGGGGAAAATGTACTATTGTAAGATTAGGGTGAGTCTTACAAATGGCAGGAAGGCAATGACATGATTGTTGATAAGGAATGAAGAGACCACAGAAGTACCAACTCTCACACATTTACCAGGAAATTCCAGCATGACAGCCCCAGAAGAAGCAAATATACTAAGAAACAGGAAGTAGGATGTTATTGTGTCTCTCTTCCTACAACTTTAAAAAGTCATTCCATCAGAAAAAAATTTCATTATATGAAGTTACAGGAACCACATGGAAAAACAAATTAAATGAGAAACACTGTATTTCACAATCTCATAAGTATTTTTATGTAGTTAAATCCCTGTAAACTGTCAGGTAACTCCATGATTTGATATACTCCATTTCTTTGGGAGCAGTTACAGCTAAAGATGGAAAAATTTTCTAGTACAATTATTTAGTACAATAGTAAAACACCAAATGAATAAGTTATTATAACCATTACAGAGCTTTTTTAATATGCTCAAGATCTTTGCCTACAATAGTTAAAGCTATAGTTTTCCTAGCAATCATATACAGATGTGAGAGCTGAACAATAAAAAGGGCTGAGTGCGAAGAATTGGTGCCTTCAAACTTCTTTCCAACTGCCTTTGAACTATAGAGTTGGAGAAGACTCTTGAGAGTTCCTTGGACTGCAAGGAGATTAAACCAGTCAATCCTAAAGGAAATCAATCCTGAATACTCATTGGAAGGACTGATGCTGAAGCTCCAATACTTTGGCCACCTGATACAAAGAACTGACTCATTGGAAAAGACCCTGATGCTGGGAAAGATTGAAGGCAGGAGGAGAAGGGGATGACAGAGGATGAGATGGTTGGATGGCACCACTGACTCAAACATGAGTTTGAGCAAGCTCCAGGAGATGGTGAAGTACGGGGAAGCCTGGCGTGCCACAGTCCATGTGGTCACAAAGAGTTGGATAGAACCAAGAGACTGAAAAATAACAACAACAAAGTTCTTTGACAAAAATAAAGGTTTCTCTGACTAGTATTATTGCTGGGAGCAACTGAATAAAGCACAGGAGGCCAGATTCTCCTTTTAAATTTTTTACACAGCTTAAGACTGTACTTTCAGAGATCATTTCTATAGTTTTAAACCCAAGTTGCTACACAACTCTAAAGGTTGAAAAGTATGTTCACAGAAAAGCTACCTTAAATTTTTTAGGTAAGATCATTCATTTGCTTCTTCCTTGATGGCTCAAATGGTAAAGAATTTGCCTGCAATGCAGGAAACCCAGGTTCAGTCCCTGGATTGGGAAGATCCCTTGGAAAAGGAAACAGCAACCCACTCCACTACTCTAGCCTGGAGAATTCCATGGGCAAAAGAGCCTGGTGGGCTACAGTCCATGAGATTGCAAAGAGTCAGACATGACTGAGCAACTAATTTTTCTTTCATTTGCTTATAGTCTTAAGCATAAGGTTGATAGTAACGTACCTCATCAGTCAGTCAATTCAGTCACTCAGTCGTGTCTGACTCTTTGCGACCCCATGAATCACAGCATGCCAGGCCTCCCTGTCCATCACCAACTCCCGGAGTTCACTCAGACTCACATCCATTGAGTCAGTGATGCCATCCAGCCATCTCATCCTCTGTCGTCCCCTTCTCCTCCTGCCCCCAATCCCTCCCAGCATCAGAGTCTTTTCCAATGAGTCAACTCTTCGCATGAGGTGGCCAAAGTACTGGAGTTTCAGCTTTAGCATCATTCCTTCCAAATGATCTCCTTCAGAATGGACTGGTTGGATCTCCTTGCAGTTCAAGGGACTCTCAAGAGTCTTGTCCAACACCACAATTCAAAAGCGTCAATTCTTCGGCTCTCAGCTTTCTTCATAGTCCAACTCGCATCCATACATGACCACTGGAAAAACCATAGCCTTGACTAGACGGACCTTATTCTAATGGGATTAACATAACCCTGGAGGTGGACATGGCAAGCTCTCCAGTACTCTTGCCTGGAGAATAACCTCTATCCAGGATAGAAGAGCCTGATGGGCTACAGTCCATCGGGTTGCAAAGAGTTGGACACCACTGAAGCTGGAGTTACTTAACACACACGCAAGCAGAGTCAATGTATAATGACTAAATTTGGCCATATGTTAATTAACCAACTAAGCAAGTTTATAAATGAATGACAGAGGAATTCACCAACAGTAATGTTCTAATAAATGATGAGTCTTAGCTAGTCACTTCTATTAGGATACTCAATCAACAATTGAAATTCACTATGAACCAAATAAAAGCATCCTGAAATTTTATAATTAATTTTAAGAAATACAAATGTATACATTGGACCACAATTAAAATAGATTTATTATTAAACAAAAGAAGAGATGAATCTAACACCAAATTTGAGTTGAAAATAATATACAATATAATTAATATAGTTTTAAAGTTATGAGTAAAATAATTTCTTAAAAGAGAAACAAAACATTTTAAAGAGCGAAGTAAGAGATATTGGACCTGACCCAGAGTTACCCCACACTCCTTAGTAGACTCTGTCCTTAAGACAAAACATGAGGGGCTTATCAGCAAGACTTTGTCTGCAGGGGAGAGGAGTATTTAAAGTTCTTTTGCCCAGGACCAATCACTTATTCTCACTTAGAAAAATCCCAGTTATGATTTGCCTTGAGGAGCCTATAGGTAGAGAACATTATAGCCTACCACCATCATAGCTAGTCCATATGGAAATAACATTTATCTTTAAAAACAAATAAAAAATGGCATTTCTCTCTATGCCTTAGATTCCTGTGAATTTGGTTTAGTTTAGATGCATGCAAAGTCACTTCAGTCATGTTCAGCTCTCTGCAACCCTATAGACTGTAGCCCATGAGGCTCTCTCCATGGGGATTCTCCAGGCAAGAATATTGGAGTGGGTTGCCATGTCCTTCTCCAGGGGATCTTCCCAACCCAGGATCGAACCCATGTCTCTTACATCTCTTGCTTTGACAGACAGGTTCTTTACCACTAGCACCACCTAGATAACTAACAACATATATGTATTCTTCCTACAAACCAAAATAAGGGGCCCCTATTAGAAAAGGGGCTGGCTGCCTTGTGCTAGCTGTACACTTCTTCTCCATTCTTTCAAATTCTACACTGTGCTCTGAGTATGAAAATTGTGTCACTATTCTACTCTTAATGAGAGGTATCTAGTAATATCTTGAGAACTTGAGCTAGATTCTCAGTTCTGTTCAGTTCAGTCACTCAGTCGTGTCCGACTCTTTGCGACCCCATGAATCACAGCACGCCAGGCCTCCCTGTCCATCACCAACTCCCGGAGTTCACTCAGACTCACGTCCATTGAGTCAGTGATGCCATCCAGCCATCTCATCCTCTGTCGTTCCCCTTTTTCTCCTGCCCCCAATCCCTCCCAGCATCAGAGTTATTCTGCTGAACAACAATTACAAGACTTTTACCAAGATAATATAAGTGAAATTAAATTTAAAGAATAAAGGTAAAATCTATGGCCAATTATGGGACAATGAATATCTAGCATACTTAGTTCCGACTGTCAAATCATTGAGTTACCAACTCAGATGTTATTCAGTAAGAAGCCTGACTTGGCTGCCAAGGACAACCTAGATTCCTGGGAAATTCTAGCAATGTATCAATGAGATGACACCCCTTCTAATTCCCCTGTGTATTTTTAAAATTTAATTATTGCCTTCTTCCTGTTGTTTTTCTTCCACTTCGACTACTGGGTAAACTAATCATAATCATTGTTACATCAATTCGGATTTGTCTTGGCAGAAATTCCAATAATCTATAGGAAAATGCACAGAATTTTGTGTTTATGTGATGATTGAAAAGATTAGGCAACACTAATTAGGGCATTTGTTTTCCCTTTTTCTGGTATGAATATATAGATTCAAATATGGGTCATTAAGTAACTTCCAGAGACCATTTAGCAAATGAATAAAGGGAAGGCTTTCTGATGTCCTGAGACTTAACTCACATTATGGCCTGTCCATATCACAATCAGAGCAAAAGTTAGCGTAGTGAGCCAGTTGGAGGAGAACCAGACTTGAAATATGATAAACCCGGGAGGGGAGGCCCAGGACAGGAAGCTGGAAGCAGTATGGTGCTGGCTCATGCCACACTCAGTCATCTTCTAGATTAAGTTTTGGCCAGGTTAGCTTGCTGCAGAAAAAAATGTGAAGCAGAAACTTGCTCATTATAGAGGTGTAAGTTGACTAAAAACAGAGTACTACTGTTAAGTAATTATCACCTTTTCCTCCCAGCTGCTCCATGCCCCCAACACACACATCTAATAACAAATGGATATACGGCTTGAAAGTCTTTGGCACAAGACAAACAGACAAAGAGTCCAGGAAATGTGCCCCAGGAAAGAGTTCTAAAAACAGACACTTGGAAAATCTTCACTTTGCTGCCTTAGGTTTATCGATGATGTCTTCCCCAAAAGACCAATTAGAATTCTCCTCCAAAATCCAAGAGTCCTTCTAGGTTATCAAGAGATAGTCTCTTTTTTTTTAGACTAAAAACAAATATTTTAAAATACTTACAGCTAAGAAGGAGGGAAAGTTCTTTTATCTATAAATGTCCTTTTTCATTTATATTTTGTCTCCTAAAACTCCTGAAAATGCATGGCAAAATAAATCACCAGTCATAATATAGTTTAAAGCCAATACAATAAAGGCTGGTTGAGGGATGTTGGTGTCTTAGACTTTTAAAACATAGTAAGTAATATAATTACATTGAGATATATTAAAATAAATATGTCACTGCATTTGTGAGAGGAGAAAAGGTATATTTTCTTGACACAGAAGGACTTAGACTGGACATTTGTATTCATAGAGCACCACTGAAGAAGTGTTGGGCTTTTTTGGGAAAATGACTTACTTCAAATAAGAGCCAGAAATTGGTGCCCTCTGGGATTGCACACAGCCAGTTTTTTGTCCCTAAATTGCTGGAATTACATCTCTGTTTCTCTGTCTTCTCATTCTGTAATTGGCCCTATAATTTAGTTTTGACCTGTTCCCTGCCTAAGACTCCACGCTGACTCCAGTAGCCTTCCACCATCTAAGGAACAAAGCCCTGTCCTGAACCCCAACCAGCAAGGTGGACCTATGCCTACCAACAAGTCAGCGGTGCAAGCAATCACCACTGTCTCCCTGGCTCACAGTATTCCCTGTTTTCTGGCTTACTCACTACTGATCTGACTGGAAAATGGCTCTTTCTGCATTGCAAATTAGACTGCAACACTCCTCAAAGATGAACCCCTGATTCATCACCCACATTGCATCAGCGTTTATACTGAGTCACTTCCTCTATGTCAGTTCTTCCCCACAGAACAGGCTTTGTGGTGCCACCTGAACCTGTTCAGGCAGGTTTTTGGCTCTGTTTCACTGTAGAAATCAGTATTGGGCACGAGTCATCCCAAGATGTGATATTATATGCAGGATTTAAAGATGTGACGTTCCCCTACCAAGATTCCCATTCCCTGAATTTTCAAACATGTATCTAGACATGTTAGCATATGCAAAAGATCATTAATCCGTTGACCTTCAAGCAAGGATACTATCCTGGTTTATCAGGGTGGATTCAGTACAGCCCTATGAGGAAAAAGATTAAAGAGTGCCTCTGAGAAGTGCATCCAAAGAGGAAGATGAGAGATACAGCAGAGAGAGGAAGCCAAAGAAATTCCAAGCAGGAAAAGGGCTCAGATGTACATCACTGCTGGCTCAGATGTGGGGGCCCATGTGCAAGGACAGGCAAGGGTCTGGAGGAGCTACAGGCAAACCCCAGCTGACAGCCAGCAAGAAAATCTTGATTCTCCAACCACAAGGAACTGGATTCTGCCAACAATCTGAAAGATTTTTTGTCTTAATTTTATTGCAGTAGAGTTGATTTACAATGTTTTGTTAGTTTCAGGTGTAACCCTGAAAGATCTCAGAAGTGGATTCTTTCCCAGAAGTTCCAGATAAGATCCAAGATCACTGACATCTTGATTTCAGTTTTGTGAGACAAAACACAGAGAAAGGAAACCAATGAAGTCATCCGGACATATGACCTGTAGAACAGTGAGGCCATAAATTTGCACTGCTTTAAGCCATTGACTTTATGGAAATTTGCTTTGACAGCAATAGGAAACTACTTACAGATGTTCAGTTGACTCATAATTTTTTGGGGAAAAAGAATTCTTAGGTTAGAAGGGAGGAGATGTATGTATACCTATGAGATGGTTAGATAGCATCACCAACTCAATGGACATGAATTTGAGTAAACTCCAATAGATTGTGACAGACAGGAAAGCCTGGCATGCTGCAGTCCATGGGGTCACAAAGAGTCAGACACAACTTCATGGCTGAACAACATCAAAAACATGGCTGATTCATGTTGCTGTATGGCAGAAACCATCACAATATCGTACAGTAATTATTATCCAGTTAAAAATAAAATCAAATTTAAAAAAAAGATTTCTTAGGAAAAAGACACCTCTGGTTAAGGTTAAGTTCTATATTCTTTTTCAGACACACAGTTAGCTCATATTTCATGTAGTTTCACCAGGACTTTACAGGTTGCAGCTTTTTGTAACCAAACATGTCTTCATTCACTAGACATTTATTGAGCATCATCTCTGCCCAAAGGTGTTTGGCAGATATAAAGAATTCCCACCTGTGGTTTCATCCTCATATGGAAGATGGGCTGATCCTACAGGACAAAGCCTAACCACTTTAACACAGCACTCACAGTGTTCAGTCATCTACCATTGGCCTCTGATTCTCCTCTTCTCCTTATGATCTGGCCTGACATAACAGCTTCTTTCTAAATCCCTGATATCTTTTTTGTGCTTTTGAAACTTGGAACTTACAGCTCCACTACCTCAAGTAAGCTTTTTCCTTTGTCAAGAAGACTCCTCCCCGAGATAGCCGCATGGCTTTCCCATTCACCTTCTTCAAGTCATTGCCACATTTTTGTTCTTTCCCGTACCCTTACCCTGACCACCCTATTGAACACTGTAAGCTACCATCACCTCCACACTCTGAATTGACCTTCTATGTGTGTATGTGTGTATTAGTTGCTCAATCATGTCTAACTCTCTGCAACTCCATGGACTGTGTCATACCAGGCTTCTCTGTCCATGGAATTCTCCAGGCAAGAATACTGGAGTGGCTTGCCATTCTCTTCTCCAGGGAATCTTTCTGACCCAGGGACTGAACTCAGGTCTTCTGCATTACAGGCAGATTCTTTACCATCTGAGCCACCAGGGAAGCCTGAATTGACCTCATCCCTGTACAAATTCTATTCCATAACACTTAGCAATCTCCAAAGCACTGTATTATTCATTTATTGTATTCATTGGGTGCTGTCTCCTTCCTCCCCAATCAAATATAAAAATTTGCAAAAATATAAAAGAAAGTGACTTTTATCTGCTGTGTTCACTGAGTTATTCCCAGCACCCAGAACTGTGCCTCACTCATGGCAAACAGACTCTTTAAAAATAGTAACAGATCAATGAATTATGATCTTACTAAGACTGATTGACCTTACCAAGATCATATATTTTCAATAGTTATCTGCAGCATGGAGTTTGCAAGAGCCCAGTGGATGTTCATGAAAAGTGGAAAACTGGAAGGTCCACAGGTCACCTTGCTAAGATCAAAACGTGATCAGGGCCTCAGTTCAGTTCAGTTCAGTCGCTCAGTCGTGTCCGACTCTTTGCGACCCCATGAATCACAGCACACCAGGCCTCCCTGTCCATCATCATCTCCCAGAGTTCACTCAAACTCACGTCCATCGAGTCCGTGATGCCATCCAGCCATCTCATCCTCTGTTGTCCCCTTCTCCTCCTGCCCCCAATCCCTCTCAGCATCAGAGTCTTTTCGAGTGAGTCAACTCTTCGCATGAGGTGGCTAGGACTTCACAATTGTCAAGTGTCTAGAATGCCCAACATTCTTCTAGGACTGATTTGGAAGTAAGGGAAGCATTGCTAGACAGGTTTTGGTGAAAGTAGGGTCAACCTTACCTATATAGGATGCTACCAGGATGAAAAACTTTCAAATTCTTGAAAAAAGAACAGGAGAGTTTGAGTCTCACTCATAAATCCCTTTTCACAACTATCCCTTTATTCAATAAAGACATAAAAAATAATGCTTAATTGAATGCAATATTTATTACTTCTACATGACCATCCCTATTGGCTCTGTCTTTTTTATAAACTTTCAATTCATGACTGACATTTCCTCCTAGTCTTTAAAAAAAAAAAAAAAAGGCATTTTAACCTTGTTAGTCAAATACCTGAAATGCAAGGGTGAAAATTGTAAAGATTCGAGATTTTTTTCTCTCTTCCTACAAGGTTATTCTTTAACATTTTCTAATTTCTGACTCATTTTCTGAAGTTGTACCTAGAAAAAAAAAGGTTGCAAAAAGCTATAAGCCCCTGTGAAGCCACATATGGCTCCCAACACATAAACCAAAGCCACAAATTGATATGTATAAAACTTTGAAAGTTTAAGAATGTGCTTCTGGGATATGTGACTGAAAAGTACTGACACTGTCAATTCTAGTGAGGTGAAAGTACCTAGAACCTGTTTACAGAGTGAAGCAAGTCAGAAAAAGAAAAACCAATATTATGCATTAATTCACACTTATGGAATTTAGAAAAATGGTACTGATGAACCTATTTGCAGAGTCGGAACAGAGATTCAGACATAGAGGACCGTCTTGTGAACACGGTGGGATAAGGAGAGGGCGGGACAAATCGAAAAGAGTAGCACTGAAACAAATACATTACCATATGGAAAACAGAGCCAGCAGAAAGTCTGCGCCTTAACACGGGGAGCTCAACCTGGGGCGCTGACACCTAGAGGGGTGGTATGGCGCGAGGGATGGGAGGGAGGTTCCAGAGGGAGGGGACGTATGTCTACTTATGGCTGATTCACACAGTTGTGTGGCAGAAACAAACACAACATTGTAAAGCAATTATCCTCCAATTAGAAAAATAATTTTTAAAGGTATTGACACTGTGAATGACAAGGAGACAGTGTGCTCCCTGGTTGGAAAAAAAAAATCCTAGCTTGTGCTGGCATCGTACACCATGCTTGAACTTGTCCACTATTTAGTAGGTTACAGCGTGCCAGCTTTACAGAGGAAATGTTTATGAAGGAAAAGTTTCAGCTCTCTTTCTTTAGCCTTCTGTATCTTGTCCAAAGCAGTTTTGCCAAAGCCAAAGTTTTAAGGGCTGGGCTCAATTTCTCCATTTTAAATAGGGAGCACACATAAAAGTGCCAACCAGTAAGAATAAATGGAGTGAGCTTCTTGCCCAAAGTGGTAGACTTCATTTGGCTAGCCCTGCCAGAGCAAATACACCCATTGGGCTCATTCAAAGCCAGTCAGATGTGGACTTGGTCCCAACAACAGCAAGTGGAAAAACTCAGTCCTCAAATCACCTCATTGTGGGTTTGCATGTTTTAAGTTATGCCTCCTGCAACCTAAATAGCAGCTATTTCAAACATGTTTTCATCCCCCAAATCCTAAAATGGATCTAATCACATAGTTTCATTTAAGTATGTTGTGTTTTTAAGTAAACACAGCAAACATGACCAACTTTCCCTTAAAACTAGAGGAATAGCAGATAAACAAAGATAATTTAAAGCTCAACATATTTAGGTATGAAGGAGGAAAAAACAGCAATTTATTTTTTGAAAAATGATGAAAATAATTTTTTTAAAGAACTTCCAATCTGCTTGGGAGATTTTAATTTTAAAGGCAATTTCAATGGTCTAAATAATTTGTATTAAATATTCCAAAGAATACTCACAGTAGACTGAGTGCCATGGCTACAAAGCCTCTGATATGTGCATGTCCTAAGGTAAACTTTGGCAATACTGCCTATTAGACTTATCTGAAGAATTTTTTTTTTTAATTAGATGACTAGATCTGACCTTTGACCAGTTCAAAAAGAATTTCTGCAAGTTCAGGTGATTCTAAAATCTGGCCAAGGCTGTAAATTGAGAAGGTTTACAAACAAAAGGAAGGTAATAAGAATTGAGAGAAAAATGTTTTGCCCACTTGCCTGACGAGCCGTGTCTCCTGGAATGCTTCTGAACACCTGTTGCATGCCAATTTCTGGGGAAAAGCTTGGGAAATATATTTTTAAGCAGGAGCACAACAATCTTTATCACCAGGAGCCTGTCTCCTGAAAGGAGAAATGTAACAATATAAAAGCTTAAGTGGATATCCATGGAAAGCAAAATGGAGAACTGGAGAACAAAATGTTATTTAAGTTGCCTTCCAAATCACCACCCGAGCCTTTTTCAGGTAAGGCTTAAATGTTACTCGCTCAGTTGTATCCGACTCTTTGTGACCCCGTGGACTGTAGCCCACCAGGCTCCTCTGTCCATGGAATACTCCAGGCAAGAATACTGGAGTGGGTTGTCATTTCTTTCTCCAGGGGATCTTCCCAACCCAGAGATCAAACCCAAGTCTCCTACATTGCAGGCAGATTCTTTACCATTTGAGCAACGAGGAAAGCCTTAAGGTTTAAGGTCTACGTTAACTGAGGCACACTTCAGCGGGCGTTCAATTTTCCCTTAACATTTCTCGTTGAAACCCCAAGGAAAAAGCAAGGTGAAAAAGGTCAAGAGCAAGATGACATTGTCAGGCACTGGGCCGTAGCTTTGGAGGACGGGGGATTTTCTAGAAGAGTTGGATCGGGGGCAGATCCTCTCCTGTCATCTTCCTGTCCTCACATAGATTCACTCTCTTCACATCACACACTGTGTTCTGTTCAGTCTTTTGTCGTGTTTAGCTGGGGCCTGGAATTCCTTCAGAGGAGCAGGGATCTCCAGCTCCACAAAGCCTGATAATACATTTGATTTGGCCATTTAATTGTATGCTAAAACAGTCTTGTAAGTATCTGATTGCATTGTGCTATTTGTCTTACTAACTTATACTGTTTTATTTTTAGTAGCTTGTTTTGTTATTTCCCTCTTGGAATACTGGAGTATTGTGGTAGTCATTGAAAATCCGTCTTTCTACACAAGTCCTCAACCCTTGAGATCTAATGCCTGAAGATCTGATGTGAAGCTGATGTAATAATAATAGAAATAAAGTGCATAATAAATGTAATATGCTGGAATCATCTTGAAACCATCACCCCACATTTCATGGTCCATGGAAAAATTGTCTTCCACAAAACCAGTCCCTGATGCCAAAAAGATTGGGGACTAATGCTTATCAAACTATAACATAAAGAGGGCAAAGTCAGGCTTTCACAGTGCGCCATTGAATTTCCTGCATGATTTGGCCTGTGAGACCCCATAACATCAGTGGCAATGCCCAGAGGAACAACAGAGAAGCTTGATGGGCACAGAAATATTCTAGTGGGATACAACAGTATCGCCAGCAGAACATGGTGATACCAGGAACTCCACGTCAAGGAATGCAGAAGAGAATCTTAGGAACCAACGGAGTAACCACTAGAATATCCAGACAAAACTTTGTTTCTATTGAGCATGACCTGAGGTTCTACGAAATGAAGACCAAAGCCAGAAAGACTGAAGAGGTCACTGTACCACGTGTGTGTGTGCATGCGTGTCTGACTTTGTGCCACCCTTATAGTCTATAGGCCCTTCTGTCCATGTGGATTCTACAGGCAAGAATACTGGAGTGGGTTGCCATGCCCTCCTCCAGGAGATCTTCCTGACCCACGGATCAAACTTGCTTTTCTTAAGTCTCCTCCATTAGCAGGTGGGTTCTTAACCACTAGCACCACCTGGGAAGCCCACCATGCCTACGTCTCTACCCAAAGACAAAGGAGATCTAGAGATACTTACATTTAATCAATTTTTCTTAAAAAGCAGGATGCAATAACATTCATGCAACAATTTGAGTTGTGTTAGAGAAACTGGGTGCATATTTTAAAACCTTAATGATATAGCAGACATGGTTAACAGTGTTTACTTCTGGCTAGTAGGTTTGTGAGTGACTATAGGGATTTTTTTTCTTTTTGCTTAATCATACAATCAATATTCTTATAATAACTCAAAGTATTAAAGTTATACAATTACAATTGTTCAAATTTTAAGGTTTATTATATATGTGTGATTTAAGGAACTCAAGTTTTCAAGCATCATTATTTATTAGTCTAAGCCTTTCTCATAGCAACAGGTTGTTAAAGAAATAAATATGTATATAATGGTACTCAAATTATATATTAATCATGTCTTAAAGGAGTAATAGTGTTCATGATTAAAATACAAGAATGTGTGTATTAGTCATTCAGTTGTGTCCAACCCCATGGAATTTTGCCCACCAGGTTCCTCTGGCCATGGAATTCTAAAGGCAAGAATATTGGAATGGGTTGCCATTCCCTCCTCCAAGGGATCTTCCTGACCCAGAGATCGAACCCGGGTATCCTGCATTGCAGGCAAACTCCTTACCATCTGAGCCACCAAGGAAGCCAAAAATATAAGAATACTGTAGTGTATTTTTGTTATCTAATACAAATATTCTTCAATAATAGTTATTCACTGTATTGGCTAATATTTTTTCAGTATACTCTCTTATTCTGTTACTTTAGACTGTGTGTAGTTTTTTTCTTTGCCCTATAGTTTTCTACTGTAAATACCTTATTTTTTTTTAATTTAATTGAAGGTTAATTACTTTACAATATTGTAGTGGTTTTTGTCATACATTAACATGAATCCGCCATGGGTGTACATGTGTTCCCCATCCTGAACCCCCTTCCCACCTGTCTCCCCATCCCATCCCTCTGGGTCATCCCAGTGCACCAGCCCTGAGTACCCTGTCTCATGCATTGAACCTGGACTGGTGATCTGTTTCACATGTGATAATATACATGTTTCAATGTTATTCTCTCAGATCATCCCACCCTTGCCTTCTCCCACAGAGTCCAAAAGACTGTTCTATACATCTGTGTCTCTTTTGCTGTCTCACATACAGGGTTATCGTTACCATCTTTCTAAATTCCATATATGTGTGTCAGTATACTATATTGGTGTTTTTCTTTCTGACTTACTTCATTCTGTATAATCGGCTCCAGTTTCATCCACCTCATTAGAACTGATTCCAATGTGTTCTTTTTAATGACTGAGTAATATTCCATTGTGTATATGTACCACAGCTTTCTTATCCATTCGTCTGCTGATGGACATCTAGGTTGCTTCCATGTCCTGGCTATTATAAACAGTGCTGCGATGAACATTGGGGTACACGTGTCTCTTTCAATTCTGGTTTCCTCAGTGTGTATGCCCAACAGTGTTATAAGGAATCAGTATTGTCAACATCACTGACTGTGAGGAACTGCAAAACTCAGGTTCTTTAGTTCTGGGACCCAAATCCCACCAGTAGCTCAACTGACCAGCATGGTCACCAACATAGTTCTCAGAAGAACAATTATTTTAGCTGAAAGTCAGATTTTTCTAAACACAGAGTAGAAAATCCATGATTCTATTTAGTTATTCCTTTAACAAAAAGCAGAATTTTATAATATGCTTAAGTACAATCCATCTCCATTTATATTAAATTTAATATATTACTCTTAACTTTAGTTAGCATAATGTATCCAACTATTAATAAGGGTTCAAAATATCGAATTATTTGTTCCGTGAAGGGTCACATATGAAAAAGTGCTGTCTCTTGAGGATTTTCTTTGTAATTCATATTTTCTCTTTGTTGTGCAAACATTGAAGTTTTCGTCATCACAGCTTAAGGTATGTTTTAGGATAGATATAACAATACATCTGTTGGATGGCCAACAGAAACACCACCTATAACCCTCAGATCCCAGAGTGGTGCACACCAAAATGGGGAGCTGGAGTTATCACTTACTATCATAGAATTGTTAACTCACAATGAGTAAATTTGTTGCCTTCCTCTCTTTCTGATGAGGTACACTCTAAATGGAATGACCTCATGTCAGACCCAGTAGAATGAAATGGCAACCCACTCCAACACTCTTGCCAGGAGAATTCCATGGACAGAGGAGCCTGGTGGGCTACAATCCAAGGGGTCACAAAGAGTCGGATAAGACTGAAGTGGCAGAGCTCACAGTGAAATAGTCTATTGATTTTAAAAAAAGTATCTGATGAAAATTTAATTTAGTTAACTTTATTAAATAGAGAGGTATATGAAGGCATATCAAAAATGTTGCCATCTGAAGCAGTGAACTTTTATTCTGGGTGATGGATGTCTATTTATAGATGAGTTTTCATAATTTTGGCCTCTGTACTTCTGAAAAAAAAAAAGAGTTTCCATCATGGCATTCAAAAACAATGTGCTTACAATAATCCTACAGCAAAAATCATAATCATAATCAACATTGTCAATATCATCCCAGTTATAACAAGTAAACTATAACCAAGAGCCACAGTTTTAAATCTCACCTTTGCCTTAAGTCATGGCTCTGGCATTCTCCCGCCATACAAAACAGTCTTTTAAGAAATAATATCCAAAATTAGAGGCATAAAATGACAGTAAAAATCAATGAAGATTTTTTAAAAAACATTTCATACTTGTGCCTTAAACCATAAGAATATAAGGGTATGATGAAAGACACAATTGACATACTTTGATTTTATATTGCTTATTGAAAAGAAAAATCTCATATTGAAGCCTTTTCCTCTGTGACTTAGTATCCTTGAACACGATCATTATTAGTCTGTTATAGTGAAAGTATTCCATTAGAAAATAAGCTACAGCTATGGACTTGGATGTATAAAAATATTAGCAGTAGGATAAATTTACTTGTAGTACTGAGTCTAAAAATTGGTAAGTGTAACTAAAGAGGAAGAAAACATGCAGAGATTCACTGAAACTCTGTCATAAGCAATACAAAATAAGTGGAAACTGCATGCTCTGTAGCCGTAAGAAATTTTATTGAGTTGTATTTTTACATCTGGCCTACAGGCAAAATGTATGCCCAGGAGGCATGTTCCAATTGTGATGGATACTTGGGTAATGACTACAGTGACAGGGAAAATACTATAGTTATAAACCCAAGCATAATAGTCATCTGTGAAAACTGGACTTGTCAATCCTATCTGAAACATACAGATCATACTTACCACTCAAGCCATGACTATAATTACAAAAATGAGAGGATAATAGAATATATTTATTATACAGGTCTAGAATATAGCGTGTTGAACACTGTTTAAACACTAACATTAAACTAATCTGTGTTAGAGGAACTAATGGGCAGAAAAAGTCAACTAAGAATATATAGTTGCAGGATCAATTAAATCAATTAAAGGATCAATATGACAATGACTAAAACACAGAATAATGAAAGCATTAAAGAACAGGCATTACAAAGAAACCAGTCCTCCTTTGACTCAGGCATACACATAAAAAGCATTCATTAGAGAAAACAGGTAAAAAGTCACTATCCATTGCAGTACTCTCTATGTGGTTGTCTTTTCAACCTCTTAATGGTGTCATTTCAAGGTCATTTAATCTTGTTCTAGTCTAAGTTATCAAAATTTTGTTATAAATTATGCTTTTGATGTAATATCTATGAAATATTAGCTTAACCTAAGGTCATGAAGATTTTCTCCTGTGTTTTATTCTAGAAGTGTCATTGTTTCACATATTGCACTTAGATCTATAGCCCATCACTACTTATTGAGACCAGACTTTCCACTGGATTATCTTGGCATATTTGTCAAAAATCAATTGTCATAGATATAATATAGTTAAAAAAACAGTACTCCAAAACTTGATCTACAGTTTCAACATAATCCTTATCAACATTCGAATTGTTTTATTCTTTTTTTGACTTTTGATATATTGATCATGAAATTATGTATAACAAAGGAATCCAGAATATCTAAACAATTCTGAGAAAGGAGAACAAATTTGGAGAGATCACACTTCCTGATTTTAATATGGTATTAGCTTAAGGACAGACACACAGATCAATGAAATAGAACTGAGTGTCCAAAAATAATCCCTTACATTTATGGTGCATTGATTTTCAACAAGGGTGCTGAGACCACTCAGTGGAGGAAGAAAAGCCTTTTCAGCAGATGGTTCTGAAAAAACTGGATACCCTCCCCCCCTCCCCTCGACACACACACAAAATGAAGTTGGAACCCTTTTTTATCTGTACATAAAAATTAACTCAAAATGATCATGGGCCTAAATTTTAGATCTAAAACTATAAAATTCTTTGAATAAAATATAGGGGTAAATCTTCAGGATCTTGATTATGAAAAGCCTTCAGAGATATGATACCAAAGCACAAGAGATGAAAGAAATATTAAATAAATTGACCTTCATCAAAATTAAAAACTTTTATGCTGTGGACTATATCACCAAGAAAGCAAAAAGATAATCCATAAGTGGGATAAAATAATTTTAAATCATATAACTGATAAGGAAATTGTAGACACAGATGTAGAGAATGGACTTGTAGACAGAGCAGGGGAAGGAGAGGAGAGGACAAAATGAGAAAGTAGCGTTGACATATACACACTATCATTTGTAAAATAGCTATTGAGAGGCTGCTATATAACACAAGGAGCCCATCCTGGTGCTCTGGTGCTCTGTGATGACCTAGAGGGCTAGGATGGGGGTTGGGGAGGGAGGCCAAAGTGGGAAGAGATGTATATATGTATTATATAATATAATAATAATAATATAATATATTGTATATATAATTATGACTGATTCATACAGCAAAAACCAACACAACATGGTCATTTTCCTTTAATTAAAAAAAATTTTAAATGGTCAAAGATCTGAAGAAGATATACAAATGACAAATAAACATGTGAAAATACGCTCATCAGGAACATGCAAATAAAAAAACATAAGTAGATACTAGCTCACATCCACTAGGATAGCCATAATGAAAAAGACAGATAATGAACATTGGTAAAGATGTGGAGAAACTGGAATCCTCATACATTGCTGGTCAAAATGTAATATGATACAGCTACTTTGGAAAATTGTTTGGCAGCTCCTCAAAATATTAAACATAGAGTTACCATGTGTACACGTGTGCCAGATTGCTTCAGTTGTGTCCAACTCTGTGCAACTCAATGGACTGCAGCCTGCTAGGCTCCTCTCTCCATGGGATTCTCCAGGCAAGAATACTGGAATGGATTGCCAAGCCCTCCTCCAGGGGATCTTCCCAACCCAGGGATCAAACCCACATCTCTTATGTCTAATCTTCATTGGCAGGTGGATTCTCTACTACTAGCGCCACATGGGAAGGCCAAAATTTACCATAAAACCCAGTAATTCCACTCCTAAGTATCTATCCAAGAGAAATTAGAAGATACGTCCACACAAATGTTCATAGAATTATTAGTAGTAACCAAAATGCAGAACCAACTCAAATGTCCATCAAGCGATGAATAGATTAATAAATACAATATACTCATACAATGGAATATTATTCTGCCAGCTGATTGTTTTGCAAAGGTGCAGAAACAATTCAGTGGACAAGGACTTTTCAACAGATGATTCTAGAGCAATAAGACTTCCAAGGTCAAAAAATCTGAATCTCAAACCTGAACCTCACATCTTGTACAAAAATTAAGTCAGAATGGCTCACAAATTTGAGTGCAAAATATAAAACTCTTAGCGGGGGGTGGGGGGGGGAGGAAATGTACAGAAAAAAAATCTTTAGAATCTAGGAGTAGACAGAGAATCCTAAGACTTGATACTGAAATAATGATGCATAAATAGAAAATCTGATAATGTAGATGACAGCAAAATTAAAAACTTTCGTGTGTTAAAAAAAAAATCTATGAAAAGACAAGCTACAGATTTGAGTGAAAATATTTGTAAAACACACATTCAACAAAAAATTAATATCTCAAACTCAGTAATAAAACAGTCGAGGTAGTGGAGAGAAGATATGAACAGACATTTCACTGAAGAACACATACAGACAGCAAATAAAACATAAGATATTTGGCATCATTAGCAATTAAGGAAATAAAAATTCACACCAGAATCAGATACGACAACATACCTGCCAGAGTAGATAAAATTAAAATAGTGACAACATCAAATTTTGATGAGGACCTGGGAAATCATTACCTATGTTCTGCTGGTGGGAATGTGAAATAATATAACCTCTCTTGAAAAAAATTCAGCCGTCTTATGAAACTAAACATGTAACTACCATACAACTTAGAAATTGCACTTTTAGGCACTTATCTGAATGAAATATTCACTGTATAAACACAGAGTTCAATGTTAAGAATGATGCTGAAACAGAGGTTCCTTGCTCTCAGCCATCCCCAATCTACCTTTCTTCTTTAACTTCAATTTAGCCTGAATATTTTTTATTTGAATGAGTTGGATGAAAGTATAAGGTTGGGGAGTGGGCAAGAAGAAAAGTGAGCTTTACTTTGGACTGTGAATTTAATAAACATCTGTTTTCTGTTTGTTAGAACTTACTAATATATTCTAATAGTTCGATAAAGTATTACAAGAGTAATAAATCTGACAAAGACAACTAGTATATTTTTCACTTATATGTGTAACCTAAAAATTAAAACAAAAGAATAAATAGAACAGAAACTACCTCACACCAGAGGGGAAAATTGGGGGAGGGGGCAAAATAAGGGTAGGGGATTAAGAGGTACAAAGGACTAGACGCTGTATACAAAACAGAATATGGTCATTATTTGATAATAACATTATATGGTGTATAATCTATCAAGTCACTGTGCTATATACCTGAAACTAACATTGTAAGTCAACTATACTTCAATAAATAAATTAATTAATTAAATATTGAAAGTGAAAGTGAAGTTGTTCAGTTGTGTCCGACTCTTTGCGACCCCATGGACTTCAGCCTACCAGGCTTCTCCATCCATGGGATTCTCCAGGCAAGAATACTGGAGTGGGTCACCATTTCCTTCTCCAAATTAATTAAATATTACATACCAAAAAAATTAAATTGCAAAGTACCATGAATGTGTATACAGATGATAGTCTTTGTAAAAGCAATGCATGCCTAAGTTCAAAATGAAGGGCTTCAGTTACAAAGGATATTGCGCGTGAATGTTTAGTTACTGAGATTTGCTAGTATGTTTGTAAGACACAATTTTTTAAATTACTGTAACAGTATTGTGTGTCCTAATGTTATCAGCAGTGATTCTAGTAAGCTAACATATTTGAATTATATTTTTCTGAAAAGTAAATCACTTGGGAGGCTAAAGTGCTGCTTTCTATATTGCCACCCAAACAGGAGAGACCCCCAGTTCTAAAATCTGCAGACAAGGTTATGAGAAATGAGTCATTTTGGGGTGAGACAATATTTTTCCCTTTGATAACTTTTAGTTTATCTTTTGTCTAAGCTTCTGTTTCAGAATAACATACATTTCTTTTGGAAGTCCTTGTAGTGCGCATTCTAAAAAAATCAGTTCTGTCACCAAATTCTAATTTCTATTGGCTTAATAAAACAATTTCCTAACAATACAGGTTTGGGGTTGAATGTGATTGTGGATGAATTTTAACACACTTTCACATCGTATTTATGAAGACATTATTTTTATCAATAATGGAAAATGGGATAACCACTAATCACTCACTTGTCCATTAATTAAAATTCCTTGTCTATGTAGCTGTCATTAATTACATGTGACCATTTTGGGGACCACATCATGGACATCTTTGAAACACATCAATGCACACTTTTTCTCTCACTACGCTTTACAAACTGCTCGTATGAAGCTGATGATCTTTTTATGTTTGGTAAAATCCACAAGATATGCCCACCTTTGAACACTTGAAATGGATGGAGTTCCTTTCAAGAAGTGTGTTTTCAAAGGCAGCGGGAAGAGAAGGGCCGAGCAGCAGCTTGGTGTGCGAAATGCTCAGAGTTCCGCTGTCATCTCGACCCTGGTGACCCCTTCACTCCACTTCCCTCAGCTGCAATAACACAGAGAGCAGCCTTACCCTTGCTTACTGCATGACATGAAAAGGAAACCATGCAACCAAAATGAGGGGAGGTCAGACCTGGCAGAGAAGTCTTGTGGAAAAAGGCAAGTCAAGAATCAGAAGACCTGGACCATTTTCCACTAATCGAGAGTATGCGGCCACACACACACACACAAAAACAACTTTCATTTCCTTATCATAAAGTGGCCATCATCACAATTTTTTAAAAATGAATGTTCAGACTTAAAAAAAGGAATACTTCCAAAAGTACATTGAAATCCAAATAAAGACTACCTTCATTTGATGCATTATAATTGCCAAATAAGTAACAGAATTAAGTCTGAACTCAATTCATTTTCCTAAGTTTGACTAGGAACCAAATAATGTTTTAGTCTCAGGGCAAATGTCTTTTAGTCAAAGGAGTTTCAAGGTTTTACCCAACGGGAAAACAGATTGCCAGAAAACAAATAAAGTTTCTTAAGGGATGTTAGTTTTTGGATATCAACCTTTAAAAATAACGTTGTGATAATATATTGACTCAGAACTCAGGGGACTGCATTCCATCAAATGATTACAGAAAGAGAAAATGTGTACTCAGATGTGACTGGAATTTCAGGGAAGACAAACTTAGGATATATTTTATGCTCTCTTTTTGGTATTTAGAGTTTGTAGTACTGCATTGAAAACTATTAAATAAATAAGATGTGATTTTTTAAAAGATGCCCCTAAAAAATGTAACAATTACTTTTAAACCAAAAATACCTATTAGCTAACATTAGGTAATTTCCTTTGTCATTTTTCAAACTCAAGGATATTTAATGACTCTAGAAAAGCAGCAGCTTAAAATACATATCTTTATTTTTGCTGGTAATTCTAACACTTAAAATCAGTAGTTAAGAACACTCTCTGAGGAAGCTTAGAAATACAATACAAATACTTTCAACTCATCTGTCTCTTTCCTTGATCAGACTACAAAATGTCATGTATTTATTGGTTATTCCTTCTGAATACTGATAACAACATGATCAGAAACATCATCTTGTTTTATTCTCCTCACTACTTAAAGAGTCTTATTCTCCTAACTATATCAGGCTTTAATATTTCAATATAGATGGTGTTCTCATTATATGGGTATATTGACAAAAAGTTATTTTCAGGAAGAATTTAAGTGATTTAAAAGCAAAGCAGAACTGAAAAGGAAGAAAGAAGTGCCTGTTGATTTTTCCCACACAATCTAAAAGGTGATACTGCAGTTCTCTCTTACTTGCTGAGCTGTTTGCTCTTTCATGGAAAATAAAGTTCTGTGAAATTGCATGAAAAAATTGGTACTGTGTCTTTATTTTTTTTTTAATTTTACTTTACAATACTGTATTGGTTTTGCCATACATTGACATGAATCCACCACGGGTGTACATGAGTTCCCAATCCTTAAACCCCCTCCCACCTCCCTCCCCACATCATCTCTCTAGGTCATCCCAGTGCACCAGCCCCAAGCATCCTGTATCCTATATCTGACCTAGACTGGCGATTCGTTTCTTACATGATAGTATACATGTTTCGCTGTCATTCTTCCAAATCATCCCACTGTCTCCCTCTCCCACAGAGTCCAAAAGACTGTTCTATACATCTGTGTCTCTTTTGCTGTCTCGCATACAGGGTTATCGTTACCATCTTTCTAAATTCCATATATATGTGTTAGTGTACTGTATTGGTGTTTTTCTTTCTGGCTTACTTCACTCTGTATAATCTGCTCAAGTTTCATTAGAACGAATTCAAATGTATTCTTTTTAATGGCTGAGTAATACTCCATTGTGTATATGTACCACAGCTTTCTTATCCATTCATCTGCTGATGGACATCTAGGTTGCTTCCATGTCCTGCTATCATAAACAGTGCTGTGATAAACATTGGGGTACACGTGTCTCTTTCAATTCTGGTTTCCTTGGTGTGTGTCTTTAAAAGGCAGGGGTAATGGTCTGAAAAAAGCTTATGGGGAGAATAAACTATACCAAAATATTGAAACATAGAAATCCAGAAAAAAACAATCACTATGCATAACTCAAATATTATAATGTATCTTTCATTATAAAAATTATATCAATGGTAATCATAAACTATTTTTTGTCTAATTACAACTAATGATATAAGACATACCTGAATGGTCAAGTGGTTTTCCCTACTTTCTTCCGTTTAAGTCTGAATTTGGCAATAAAGAGTTCATGATCTGAGCCACAGTCAGCTCCTGGTCTTGTCATTGCTGACTGTATAGAGCTTCTCCATCTTTGGCTGCAAAGAATATAATCAATCTGATTTTGGTGTTGACCATCTGGTGATGTCCATGTGTAGAGTCTTCTCTTGTGTTGTTGGAAGAGGGTGTTTGCTATGACGAGTGCGTTCTTTTGACAAAACTCTATTAGCCTTTGCCGTGCTTCATTCCTTATTCCAAGGCCAAATTTGCCTGTTACCCCAGGTGTTTCTTGACCTCCTACTTTTGCATTCCAGTCCCCTATAATGAAAAGGACATCTTTTTGGGAGTTAGTTCTAAAAGGTCTTTTAGGTCTTCATAGGACCATTCAACTTCAGCTCCTTCAGAGATACTGGTTGGGGCATAGGCTTGGATTACTGTGATATTGAATGCCTTGCCTTGGAAACAAACAGAGATCATTCTGTCATTTTTGAGATTTCATCCAAGTACTGCATTTTGGACATTTTTTGTTGACCATGATGGCTGCTCCATTTCTTCTAAGGGATTCCTGCCCGCAGTAGTAGATATAATGGTCATCTGAGTTAAATTCACCCATTCCAGTCCATTTTAGTTCGCTGATTCCTAGAATGTCGACGTTCACTCTTGCCATCTCTTGTTTGACCACTTCCAATTTGCTTTGATTCATGGACCTGACATTCCAGGTTCCTATGCAGTATTGCTCTTTACAGCATCAGACCTTGCTTCTATCACCAGTCACATCCACAGCTGGATATTGTTTTTGCTTTGGCTCCATCCCTTTTTTCTTTCTGGAGTTATTTCTCCACTGATCTCCAGTAGCATACTGGGCACTTACCCACCTGGGGAGTTCCTCTTTCAGTATCCTATCATTTTGCCTTTTCATACTGTTCATGGGGTTCTCAAGGCAAGAATACTGAAGTGGTTTGCCATTCCCTTCTCCAGTGGACCACATTCTGTCAGACCTCTCCACCATGACCTGTCCATCTTGGGTGGCCCCACACGGTATAGCTTAGTTTCATTGAGTTAGACAAGGCAGTGGTCTGTGTGATCAGATTGGCTAGATTTCTGTGATTATGGTTTCAGTGTGTCTGTCCTCTGAGGCCCTCTCGCAACACCTACCATCTTACTTGGGTTTCTCTTACCTTAGACGTGGGGTATCTCTTCATGGGTGCTCCGGCAAAGTGAAACCGCTGCTCCTTACCTTGGATAAGGGGTATCTCCTCACAGCCAACCCTCCTGACCTTGAACATGGAGTAGCTCCCCTCAGTCCTCTTGATGGACTATG
Organism: Capra hircus; assembly: GCF_001704415.2. Lineage (NCBI taxonomy): Eukaryota > Metazoa > Chordata > Mammalia > Artiodactyla > Bovidae > Capra > Capra hircus. The sequence continues at coordinate 19,724,604 of NC_030808.1, forward strand.
GATAGAGGTTCATGACATTGTACACGAGGCAGGGACAAGACCATCCATATGGAAAAGAAATGCAAAAAAGGAAAATGGCTGTCTGAAGAGGCCTTACAAATAGCTGTGAAAAGAAGAGAAGTGAAAAGCAAAGGAGAAAAGGAAAGATATAAGCATCTGAATGAAGAATTCCAAAGAATAGCAAGAAGAGATAAGAAAGCCTTCCTCAGTGATCAGTGCAAAGAAATAGTGGAAAACAACAGAATGGGAAAGACTAGAGATCTCTTTAAGAAAATGAGAGATACCAAGGGAACATTTCATGCAAAGCTGGGCTCGATAAAGGACAGAAATGGTATGGACCTAACAGAAGCAGAAGATACTAAGAAGAGGGGGCAAGAATACACAGGAGAACTGAACAAAAAAGATCTTCACGACCCAGATAGTCATGATGATGTGATCACTAATCTAGAGCCAGACATCCTGGAATGTGAAGTCACGTGGGCCTTAGAAAGCATCACTATGAACAAAGCTAGTGGAGGTGATGGAATTCCAGTTGAGCTATTTCAAATCCTGAAAGATGATGCTGTTAAAGTGCTACACTCAATATGCAAGTAAATTTGGAAAATTCAGCAGTGGCCACAGGACAGGAAAAAATCAGTTTTCATTCCAATCCCAAAGAAAGGCAATACCAAGGAATGTTCAAACTACCACACAATTGCACTCATCTCACATGCTAGGAAAGTAATGCTCAAAATTCTCCAAGCCAGGCTGCAGCAATATGTGAACCATGAACTTCCAGGTGTTCAAGCTGGTTTTAGAAAAAGCAGAGGATCAGAGATCAAATTGCCAACATCTGCTGAATCATCGAAAAAGCAAGAGAGTTGCAGAAAAACACCTATTTCTGCTTTATTGACTGTGCCAAAGCCTTTGACTGTGTGGATCACAATAAACTGTGGAAAATTCTTCAAGAAATGGGAATACCAGACCACCTGACCTGCCTCTTGAACAACCTATATGCAGGTCAGGAAGCAACGCTTAGAACTGGACATGGAACAACAGCTGCTGCTGCTGCTGCTGCTGCTGCTGCTGCTAAGTCACTTCAGTCATGTCCGACTCTGTGTGACCCCATAGACAGCAGCCTGCCAGGCTCCCCCATCCCGGGGATTCTCCAGGCAAGAACACTGGAGTGGGTTGCCATTTCCTTCTCCAATGCATCAAAGTGAAAAGTCAAAGTGAAGTTACTAAGTCGTGTCTGACTGTTCGCGACCCCATGGACTGCAGCCTACCAGGATCCCCCGTCCATGGGATTTTCCAGTCAAGAGTACTGGAGGTTCCAAATAGGAAAAGGAGTATGTCAAGGCTGTATATTGTCACCCTGCTTATTTAACTTCTATGCAGAGTACATCATGAGAAACGCTGGGCTGGAAGAAACACAAGCTGGAATCAAGATTGCCGGGAGAAATATCAATAACCTCAGATATGCAGATGACACCACCCTTATGGCAGAAAGTGAAGAGGAACTAAAAAGCCTCTTGATGAAAGTGAAAGAGGAGAGTGAAAAAGTTGGCTTAAAGCTCAACATTCAGAAAATGAAGATCATGGCATCTGGTCCCATCACGTCATGGGAAATAGATGGGGAAACAGTGGAAACAGTGTCAGACTTTATTTTGGGGGGCTCCAAAATCACTGCAGATGGTGATTGCAGCCACAAAATTAAAAGATGCTTACTCCTTGGATGGAAAGTTATGACCAACCTAGATAGCATTTTAAAAAGCAGAGACATAACTTTGCTAACAAAGGTCCATCTAGTAAATGCTATGGTTTTTCCAGTGGTCATGTACGGATGTGAGAGTTGGACTGTGAAGAAAGCTGAGTGCTGAAGAATTGATGCTTTTGAACTGTGGTGTTGGAGAAGACTCTTGAGAGTCCCTTGGACTGCAAGGAGATCCAACCAGTCCATTCTAAAGGAGATCAGTCCTGGGTGTTCATTGGAAGGACTATGTTGAAGCTGAAACTGCAATACTTTGGCCACCTCATGTGAAGAGATGACTCATTGGAAAAGACCCTGATGCTGGGAGGGATTGGGGGCAGGAGGAGAAGGGGATGACAGAGGATGAGATGGCTGGATGGCATCACCGACTTGATGGATGTGAGTTTGAGTGAACTCTGGAAGTTGGTGATGGACAGGGAGGCCTGACATGCTGCGATTTATGGGGTCGCAAAGAGTGGGACACGACTGAGTGGCTGAACAGAACTGAACTGATATAAGACACGGTGATAATTTAATTTATCCCATGGTTAAGTGATTAGTATTCTACCTTACACTGCATCATCCAAATTATCTGAAGCACTTATTCTCAATCAATGTTAATGCTGTATGAAAAGAGGAAAAGTCCTCAGCCGGTGTTCATGCAAACTACCTCCACTGAGTGAGTTAAATGGTACCTTGGAAAGGTTTTGATACAGTACCAAAGGGTGGAATATCAAAAATGGAGCATTTATCTGGGAGGTTTTTCTAGCATGGCATTAAATTAATAAAGACTTTAAAATAATTTTTAAACATGAAACTTTGTATCCATTTATGAATCTGTAGAGACAAAATCATGATTACTTCTAATCAAAATTAGCTGAAGTAGCTTTTCTATTATGCACTGGTGTCAAGGAAGGCAGGAAACTAATATTTCTGGCATCTTTTACTTACAGAAACTTTCAAATGCTTTTTCACTTAGTCTTTACAACAATCTCATGAACCAGGCCTATTGTTTTTATTTCACAGCTGAGGAAATAGAGACACATAAGCAATTTTCTAAGTAAATGACAGGGCAGTGATTCAAATTAATTTAGTTCAGAGAAATTTTGTGGCAAATTACTGAGAAAGTGTGATAAAAAAAATTATTGTTGCTCAGTCACTAAGTTGTGTTCTATTCTTTGCAACCCCATGGACTGCAGAACAACAGGCTTCCCTGTCCTTCACCATCTCCTGGAGCTGGCTCAAACTCTTGTCCATTGAGTCAGTAAATATTCAGGGTTGATTTCCTTTAGGATTGACTGGTTTGATCTCCTTGCAGTCCAACGGACTCTCGAGAGTCTTCTCCAGCACCACAGTTAGAAAGCATCAGTTCTTCAGTGTCCATCTTCTTTATGGTCCAGTTCTCACATCTGTACATGATTACTGGAAAAACCATAGCTTTGATTACGCACCTTTGTTGGCAAAGTGATATCTCTCCTTTTTAGTATGCTCTCTAGGTTTGTCATAGCTATTCTCCCAAGGAGAACGATCTTTTAATTTCATGGTTGAAGTTACCATCCACACTGATTTTGGAAACTGAGAAAATGAAGTCTGTCACTGTTTCCATTTTTTCCCTGTCTATTTGCCATGAACTGATGGGACTGGATACCATGATCTTAGTTTTTTGAATGTTGAGTTTTAAGCCAGCTTTTTCATTCTCTGATTCCTCTGCCTTTTCTAAATCCAGTTTGTAAAGTGGTATTTTTTTCTGTATTCTATAAAAATTATGAACGATTTTCATAATACAATTCAGGCCACCTTAAAAAGGGCAAGGAGAAGATTACAAAGAAATTAGTATATTTCAGAATCAGAGCAGTATGAGGAAGGATTAACCATTCCATCAGACCTTTTGAAATGATCTTCTATTAATACTGTGTGTATGCTCAGTTGCTTCAGTCATGTCCAAATCTATGATCCTGTGGACTATAGCCCACCAGGCTCTTCTGTCCATGGGATTCTCCAAACAAGAACACTGGAGTCGGTTGCCATGTCCTCCTCTTCTATTAATATTAGTGCAATCTAAATCAGTTTTGAACTACAGAGGCCTATTGAGTTTTTTAGAGTACTTTTAAAAATATTTTATTTGTTGTTTTGTCATAGTGATAGTAATCTGAAAAATAGTAATTAATTGCTTAAGCATAAATACTGCCTTCTTGTCCTGATGCTTGCATTTCTTCATATGTAACCTCTAATGAGGTTATATGTAACCTCTAATCCTTCCCAGTACAGGATAATGAGAAAACAGAAATCAACATAATAATTTATGTGACATTGAAACTACCTAATTTTAGGACTCACTGGAAAGCTACAATAACTAAGACAGTATTGATACTGAGAATAAAAACAGGTAAATAGATCGATGCTGTAGATTCGACAATATCAGTGTTGACAAGGAAGTGAAACAAAAGAAGTTTCAAACATTTCTGGTAAAGTTGCACAATTTTGAATTGTTTGGAATCTTCTTATAAAGTTAAATATCAAACACCACTTACCATACCAGTCAATAATAAATACAAAAAACAGATGTACAAAAAAGACTTCTAAATGAAAGTTTGTAACAGTTTTATTGAAAATAACAGCTTGAAACAATGGAAATGCTTGCCAATTGCTGAATAGATAAATAAATAATAGTATATGCATAAAATAGAATACCACTTAGATATTAAAAGAATAATAGTGCTGGCATGCACAACAAAATGAATGAATCTCAAAAATATTATGCTTTCAAAAGGACCCAGATACAAAAGTATATGTACTGTGCAATCTCATTCATATGAAATTCCAGAGGAGGCAAAACTAATCTATAGTGGCAGAAAGCAGATCAGTAATTGCCTGCTGCTGGGAGTGGGCAGGGGAAAGTTAATAAAGGGACAGTGGGGACTTTTTTGAATAATGAAAGTGTTTTATATCTTTCATAGATTGATGTTTGCATAAATACATCTTTCTCAAAATTCATAAAATCATATGCTTTGTATAGGTGCAATGTATTGTACATACATTATTCAATAAAGTCTATTTAAAGAACCAAAACAGCTTTAAAAAATTTTCAACTACGTTAAGTCCCAAAGTGCCTTTCAGTCCCATCTTATAAAATGTTTCATTGCAATTTTTTATAATCTGTTTTCCAGAGTCTTAAAACATTTTTAGGACCTAGCTTCAAGGCAAATCAGCAATAATGGTGAGGACCTGTTGTGCTCTAGTGTTTTCTTCTACCCAGTGTTTCCTTCTGAAACTGTAGCCTAGGAAGAACAAAAAGAGGGTTTGAAGATTTAAAAAAAAAAAAAAAAAAAGTCTGAGACTCCCAAGGAAATAAGATTATCCAAACCAGTTAATCCTGAAGGAAATTAACTCTAAATATTCATTGGAAGGACTGTGCTGAAGCTCCAATACTTTGGCCACCTGTTGTGAAGAGTCAACTCATTTGGAAAAGACCTTGATGCTGGGAAAGACTGGGGGCAGGAGAATAAAGGGGTGACAGAGGATGACATGGTTGGATGGCATCATCCATTAAATGGACATGATTTTGAGCAAACTCTGGGAGACAGCGAAGGACAGGGAAGCCTGGTGTACTGCAGCGCATGGGCTCACAAAGAGTCGGACCTGACTTAGCGACTTGAACAATAACAAAATAGCCATAGGAACATAAATACCACAACCAGTTTTAAATCTGTCTAAACTATCAACGACAGTTAAATGGCAATGGGAATACCAGAACTGATTTTATTTTATTTTATTTTTTTAATTTTTATTTTTACTTTATTTTACTTTACAATACTGTATTGGTTTTGCCATACATTGACATGAATTCGCCACGGGTGTACATGAGTTCTCAAACATGAACCCCCCTCCCACCTCCCACTCCATATCATCTCTCTGGGTCATCCCCGTGCGCCAGCCCCAAGCATCCTGTATCCTGCATTGAACATAGACTGGCGATTCGTTTCTTACATGATAGTATACATGTCTCAATGTCATTCTCCCAAATCATTCCACCCTCTCCCTCTCCCTCAGAGTCCAAAAGTCCGCTCTACACAGAACTGGTTTTAAATCTGTCTGCTTGATTGTTGACAGTTCACTTCAGTATATATACCTCTACAACTGAGACAAAACATCACCATCCTTCGGCTTCTATTTGCATTACAAAACATGCTTCTAAGATTGACTTCAATCAACTCCTTCCTGTATAACTAGCATGACCCAAAACAAGGTCTTCCTAAAGATTTTGTCAACATTCTTTGCTCTACAAGATTAACCTTAATCATCAGAGCTCTCCTTTGCTTATACTGTCACTTCAGCACTTACCTTGCAGATACTGAAAGTGAAAGAAAGTGAAAATGTCAGATGCAAAGTCATGTCCGACTCTTTGCAACCCCATGGACTGTAGCCTGATAGGCTCCTCTGTCCATGGAATTCTCCAGGCAAAAATACTGGAGTGGGTTGCCATTCTCTTCTGAGGATCTTCCTGACCCAGGGAAGATACTGCTGCTAGTGGTCAAATTCTTTGGTTATTCTCAGATCTCATTTTACAGATGGCAAAAATGTGACATGGAAAAATTAAAGGTTTTGTTTTTAATATAACTAATGATTATGTAACTAATATAATCCAGTGGGAACTAAATATCACTCTATTAGTAACAGGCCTGGTATTTTTTTCCTGCTAGCATTCACATATGAATACATACAAACATGCACATACATCACAGACATAAAATTCTTTAAGGCAATAGATGCCATGTAAATTAGTTTCATGGTTACTCAATCTTTTTTGACTTATACTTTAGGGATTTGAAGATAAACACATGCCTCCTAATACCAAGGGGGTATGATTTACTAAATGAGACATTCAGGTAAGAAATAGTAGTTATGTGGTAAATAGAAACAAAATAAACTAGGTTCATATTCTAGACTTTTCCTTATTTGCAATATAATGTTGGAAAAGTTAATTATTCTCTTAGAGTTTCAAGTTTTTTATCCATAAAATGGAAATAATAAAACATACTTTGAAAGACTATTGGGACATTTGAAGATTTGTTAATAACATAATTAAAATCACGTTTAAAAAGAATAGTTGCTATTTCATTTCACCAATATTATTACTCCCAATAAAACAAGTAGAAAGTGTTCTATGAACATACATGAGAGAATGGTTGTGATTTGGGAAAAAAAAGTGATAGGTGGAATGGGTTTGCAGGAATAGGGATAAGTTCAGTGGGAAGGAATCCTGATGTGGGAGTGGAGATAGTAATGGAAGCAGTCCAGCCAGTAGCTTGTTTTTCTTCAGTCACTAAGTCATGTCTGACTCTTTGTGACCCCATGGACTAAGCATGCCAGGCTTCCCTGTCCTTCACTGTCTCCCAGAGTTTGCTCAAATTCATGTCCATTGAGTCTGATGCTATATAATCATCTCATCCTCTGTCACTCCCTTCTTCTCCTGCCCTCAATCTTTCTCAGCATCAGGGCCTTTTGCAATGAATTGACCCTTCTCATCAGGTGGCCGAAGTATCAGAGCTTCATCTTCAGAATCAGTCCTTCCAATGAATATTCAGGGCTGAGGGTGACTTCCTTCAAACGGTCCCATGCTCACACTGCTGCACTCAGTGCCCCTGAACCTGCAGTAGTCCACTGCCAACCCACACCTCTGCCGGAAAATCCTGGACACTCATGGCCAAGTCTGGGTCAGCCTCTTGTGGGGTAGCTGTTCCTTTCTCCTGGGTCCTGGTACACATAAGGTTTTGTTTGTGCCCTCCAAGTGTCTGTTTCCCAGTCTTGTGTAAGTTCTGGTAGCTCTATGTTGGGGTTAATGACGACCTCCTCAGAGAGGGCTTATGCAATACCCAAATCTGCGGCACCCAAAGCCTCTGCCCCTGCAGCAGGCCACTGCTGACCCATACCTCTGCAGGAGACACTCACTCAAAGGCAGGTCTGGCTCAGTCCCTGTGAAGTCCCCTGGTGCACACAAGCTTTTATTTGAGCCCTCCAAGCATCTCTGGAGGGTAGGGTGTTTGATTCTAAAGACAATTTCACCACTCCTACTATCTTGCTAGGGCCTCTCCTCTGCCCTAGGACATGGAGTATCCCATTTGGTGGGATCCAGTATTCTCCTGTTGGCAGTTGTTTAGCAGTGAGTTGTAACCCTGGAGTTCTCCCAGAAGAAGAGTGCACATTCTTCTGTTCCACCATCTTCTCATCATCAGATGGATCATCAAAAAACCAAGAGAGTTACAGAACATCTACTTTTGATTTATTGACTACGCCAAAGCCTTTGACCATGTGGATCACAACAAACTGTGGAAAATTCTTAAAGAGATAGGAATATCAGACTTCCTTACCTACCAGCTGAAAAAATCTGTATGCAGATCAAGAAGAAACAGTTAGAACTGGACATGGAACAATAGACTGGTTCCAAATCGGGAAAGGAATACATCAACACTGTACATTGTCACTCTGCTCATTTAACTTACATGCAGAGGACATGGTGTGAAACGCTGGGCTGGATGAAGCACAAGCTGGAATCAAGATTGCCAGGAGAAATACCAATAACCTCAGATACAGAGATGGCACCACCCTTATGGCAGAAAGCAAAGAAGAAATAAACAGCCTCTTGATGAAAGTTAAAGAGGAGAGTGAAAATGTTGGCTTAAAACTCAGTATTCAGAAAACTAAGATCATGGCATCTGGTTCCATCACTTCATGGCAAATAGATGGGGAAACAATGGAAACAGTGTCAGACTTTATTTTTGGGGTCTCCAAAATCACTGCAGTTGGAGACTGCAGCCAAAAAATTAAAAGACGCTTGCTCCTTGGAAGAAAAACTATGACCAACCTTGACAGCATATTAAAAAGCAGAGACATGACTTTGCCAGCAAAGGTCCATCTAGTCAAATCTATGGTTTTCCAGCAATCATGTATGGATGTGAGAGTTGGACTATAAAGAAAGCTGAGCACCAAAGAATTGATGCTTTTGAATTGTGGTGTTGGAGAAGACTTTTGAGAGTCCCTTGGACTGCAAGGAGATCAAACCAGCCAATCCTAAAGGAAATCAGCCCTGAATATGCATTGGAAAGACTGATGCTGAAGCTGAAACTCCAATATTTTGGCCACCTGATGCAAAGAACTGACTCATTGGAAAAGACCCTGATGCTGGGAAAGATTGAAGGAGGGAGGAGAAGGGGACGACAGAGGATGACGTGGTTGGATGTCATCACCGATTCAATGAACATGAGTTTGGGTAGGCTCCAGGAGTTGGTGATGGACAGGGAAGCCTGGTCTGCTAAAGTCCACGGGGTCACAAGGAGTCAGACACAACTGAGTGACTGAACTGAACTTCCTTTAGGATTGACTGGTTTGAGCTAAAGCAGACATAAATCTCTAGAAGTATAAGTACAAGTAATATTTTTACAAGATACATACTTTCTCCTTGGCATTGCCATTAATACATTACTTCATTCCATTCTCCCAACAGTCCTAAGAATTAGACATTTCAATATTGTCATTTTACAGATGAGAAAACAGGAACACAGATATTGCAACTTGCCCAAAGTCACTAGTTGTTCCATGGTATGCCTTGGAATCCTACCTGAGCAGAACATGACAGCATACACCCTAGTCCATTACACAATAAGTAGTGTAATTTAATGTACACAACTCCTTTATATGTTTTTCAAGGCAATTCATGTCACTCAAGTCCTTCAGAAGCCAATGAAGACATTTAAAAGACCAGTATATTCGAAAAAGAAAAGATTTCAGTACAGTTCAGTCACTCAGTTGTGTCTGACACTTTGCGACCCCATGGACTGCAGCATGCCAGGCTTACCTGTCTATCGCCAAATCCCAGAGCTTGCTCAAACTCATGTCCATTGAATCTGTGATGCCATCCAACAATCTCATCCTCTGTCGTCTCCTTCTCCTCCCGCCTTTGATCATTCCCAGCATCGGGGTCTTTTCCAATGAGTCAGTTCTTTGCAACAGGTGGCCAAAGTATTGGAGTTTCAGCTTCAGCATCAGTCCTTCCAATGAATATTCAAGACTGATTTTGTTTACAATTGACTGGTTTGAACTCCTCGTATTCCCAGGGACTTTCAAGAATCTTCTGCAACACAACAATTCAAAAGCATCTGTTCTTCAGTGCTCAGCTTTCTTTATGGTCCAACTCTCACATCCATACATGACTACTGGAAAAACCATAGGTTTGACTAGATAGACTGTTATCAGCAAGTAATGTCTCTGCTATTTAATATGTTATCTATGTTGGTCATAGCTTTTCTTCCAAGGAGCAAGCGTCTTTTAATTTCAGCTGCAGTCACCACCTGCAATGATTTTGGAAACCAAGGAAATAAAACCTGTCACTGTTTCCATTGTTTCTCCATCTATTTGCCATGAAGTGATGGGACCAGATGCCATGATCTTAGTTTTCTGAATGTTGAGTTTTAACCCACCTTTTTCACTCTCCTCTTTCACTTTCATCAAGAGGCTCTTTAGTTCTTTGTTTTCTGCCATAAGGGTGATGTCATCTTCATATCTGAGGTTATTGATATTCATCCCAGCAACCTTGATTCCAGCTTGTGCTTCATCCAGCCCAGCATTTCACATGATGCACTCTACATATAAGTTAAATAAGCAGAGTGACAAAACACAGACTTGACATACTCATTTCCCAATTTGGAACCAGTCTGTTGTTCCACATCCAATTCTAATTGTTTCTTCTTGACCTGCATATAGGTTTCTCAGGAGGCAGATAAGGAAGTCTGGTATTCCCATCTCTTTAAGAATTTTCCACAGTTTGTTTTGATCCACACAGTCAAAGGCTTTATTGTAGTCAATGAAGCAGATGTTTTTCTGGATCTCTCTTGTTTTTTCTATGATCCAACAGATGTTGGCAATTTAATCTCTGTTTCCTCTGCCTTTTCTAAATCCAGCTTGAACATCTGGAAGTTCTCTGTTCATGTACTGTTATAGCATAGCTTGGAGAATTTTCAGCATTACTTTGCTAGCGTGTGAGATGAGTGCAATTGTGCGGTAGTTTGAACATTCTATTGCATTGCCCTTCTTTGGCATTGGAATGAAAACCTTTTCCAGTCCTGGGGCCACTGTTGAGTTTTCCAAATCTGCTGACATATTGAGTGCATCACTTTAACAGCATTATCTTTTAGGATTTGAAATCAGCTGGAATTCCATCACCTCCGCTAGCTTTGTTCATAGTGATGTTTCCTAAGACCCCCTTGACTTTGCCCTGCTGGATGTCTGGCTCTAGGTGAATGATCACACCATTGTAGTTATCTGGATCATTAAGATATTTTTTGTATACTTCTGCATATTGTTGCCACCTCTTCTTAGTATCTTCTTCTTCTGTTAGGTTTATACCGTTTCTGTTCTTTATTGTGCCCATCTTTGCATGAAATGTTCCCTTGGTATCTAATTTTTCTGAAGAGATTTCTAGTCTTTCTGATTCTATTGTTTTCCTCTATTTCTCTGCATTGTTCACCTAGAAAGGCTTTCTTATCTCTCCTTGTTATTCTTTGGATAAAAATTAGGTGTTCACAAACTGCCGATTTTATTTTCTCATTACTCAGCTTATTTTCTAGCACAGACTTTCAAGCAGTCAGATCATAAAAATTTAATATCCACTTGCCTTATTATTGATTTTAAATATAGAGATGGGTAGGAGTTCCTGAGTATCCAGCCCTTGTCTTATTATCTGCATATGTTGGCATCTCTTGAGATCAGCTGAGGAATTAATAATTCATTTCAGTCCATGAATTTCTGGCTAAACAGGTCAATGCTAATCCATGGTCCTTCCTATCCAAAAAGTTTCTTCAGACATGCAACCTGTCATATTCTTTTCGGGTATGTGGGATTATTCTGATATTCCTCATCACACAAGTCAGAGACTTACAGCATATGAAGCTGCCTAGGACCTCTCATTACTTCCTTGCTTATTCTAGTTTAAGGAGCTGTTTGTACTTATCGGGTACCAACCAGGTACATGAGAAAAATATTACCGTACGTTGAGCAGAGATGCTTGTCTACCTAAATCCATTTTGTCTTTTTCCTGGGACAGTGATGAATTCTCCCTTGCTGGGAGGTGTGACCACATGACTGGGTTTTAACCAATCGGATGTGAGCAGCTTCCAGCCTGGCCACCAAGCCTTGCACACACGCTCTTATATGTTCATTCCTCCTCTGTTGTCATGACAAAGACAAATGAATCCCTAGAGGCTGAAAAAATACCAGTTGTACAAGCTGGAAAAGACTTTGGTTCCTGAATGAGTAGACAGTCATAACCTGAAATACCCACCAGGACTCCTATTGATCAAGAAATGAACTTCTGTTTCTGCCCACCCGTTAGCAGTTTAAGTGGGTTTCTTACCACAGGCTAGTTTATCCTAACTATATAATACACAGACCCAGATGATTAGATATTGTGAAACAGACGTTTATGTTCTGTAATACTGTACTGATGTGCCTCCTTGTGGCTGTACTTTCAGAAGGGAATAGAAGCACCACTTTCACTCCAATCCCCTAAGTTTTTCTAGGGTGTCTGAATGACCCCTCATTCATCCAAGAGAGGGGTCATCTCTCTTTTATAAAGGTCATTCAATATTTACCTACTTACTGCTTCTCCATCTTACTCTCTTCTTTCCCCAGCCCTAAGAAGCTATTATTTTAGTGGGAGGCAGAAAGTTCTGTGTTACTCAGCAAGTACTCCATTTTTAATCATGGCGAAGAGATTAGAAGATTATCAATTGTCTTTTGGAAATTACTCGTAGAGAAATAAGTAATGTTCTAGCCGATTAATTAAGAGAAAAGCAAAGAGGACAAAGAAAAGCAAAGGTGGGGGAATCTCTGTTAATATTCCCAAATATCACCCCATGACATCTGCAGTCCCCCGTCAAACAGATCACATAACCCAGAACTGTGTCATCCCTTAGGGACTCAGAAATCAGCTTGAGTCCTACCCAGAATTTGAGGAACTGTGACATTTCAAAATGATTGTTATTTTTGATAGTGAGGAATTCAGTCCATGCTGATTTTTATTCAGTACCTACTACATACGCCAATCACTGTTCTACGTATTGACATCTCTAGAAGTGCCAATCCTAGTAGTGAAGGATCAACAATCTCTCTTTTCTCCCAAGATACAGGTACCCAAAAGAGGGACCATACCCCCACACCTTCATCCACTTCAAGCAACAGAGACCACGGCAAGGTTCTGTCATTCTCCACAGATGTTCTCATGAAGTTGCTCATGCAGCCTCAGATGAGGAAATGAATGCAGCTCCCTTTTCATTGCTTCAAGAAAGCCGTTAGTGCCATGAGTCCCTTGAATGTAGTTCTTAGTTTGAGATATATTTCCTTATCTCCCTACCCTCCTCAGAGTACTCACAAAATTTTGTGATGGAGAACTCAGAAAAATATGGAAATTGCCAACTGCCTCAAATTCTTGTAGGGCCAGCCTCACTCTTTAGTCTGGAGCAAAGAAGCACATATTCAAACTGTATCCTTGACACATGCTTGGATAAACGACAGTTTCCTGATTAAATATGCAGAGTAAATTCCAACATGGGTCCCAGGTGATATGCTGGGTGTTAAGTTTCCTAAAATAATTTTTTTTCTCAGTCATGATTCTTATTCCATCTCAGTCAAGAGTTAATCCATATTGTGCAAAGTCTCACCCCAGCTGGCTAAACTGAGAGCGTGAAATGAAAACCAGATATGATTCTCATGTAATAAATATGGGAATTGGGACTCCAGTGATGGAACACTGGGGAGCTGACAGATAGGAGATTTTTAGGTTTCTGGACAACTCTCTTCTAAAAACAACTTGACTTGCCTGGGTTGGATTATTTTGAGGTTATAAACTGTGGGTTAAAATAAAGTTTCAGGGCTCACAAGTCTGGTAAAACCACAAAGTTCTGTCTTGAATGGAATTTCTGGCGCCAAGCTTTGCATTGTTTTCACCTGAAACCATAATGAGAGGAGTCAAGTTTGCATGTGGGTAGAAAAAAGAGAAAGACAACAAAGGACACTCGTTCATCACGTCACCAAGCAAGTGGGCAGTCACGCTGGTGCCAGATCTGCTCAGCATTTAAGCAAGAATCCTCGAGAAAGGCTAGAGAACCACCTATTGCTTCACCCAGTTTCTCCCCAAAGATTTGGCCTCTCACGTCCCACCGTCCTGGGGGAGGGCATGGGGTAAATCTGAATTTTTGTGGACAGCAGGGCCAGGGGTGGGAAAAGGGTTCCCTTTGCGGGAACTTGCTGGTTGGTTATAACAGCCAAAGTGCTTTTCATCGTATTCAGTCAAATAGACCCTGTCTCCCCTTTGTCACTTCTTTTGGCTTTTTTAGTAACTTCCTTCCATCCTACTTCCATGGAGCTCATGCCTTTTTGTCTCAAAACCTTTACTTGCTGTTGTTCAGTCACCCAGTCATGTCCGACTCTTTGTGATCCCATGCACTGCAGCACACCAGGCCTTCCTGTCCCTCACCATCTGCCATGGTTTGCCCAAGGTCATATTCATTGTATCGGTGATGATGTACAGCCATCTCATCCTCTGACGCCCTCTTCTCCTTCTGCCCTCAATCTTTCCCAGCATCAGGGACTTTTCTAACGAGTCGTCTGTTCACATCAGGTGACCAATACACTGGAGCTTCAGCTTGATCACTAAAACATCATTCGTAGTTGGGGAAGATGGAGGGGAGCGACTTTTGGCTCAGATATCCCGCATGCTGCATAGAAAGCAAACAAAAGAAGGCTCTGAATCGTGGAGGCCAGAGGCTAGATTTCCTACAAAATGTGAACCCAAGGAATGACATCGTGGTGAGATCCCCGGGCTTTCTTTTTGCCTCATTCACCTCAGACTTGGAGCCGAAGAAGCCAGCAAGCAGGAAATGTTAATTGGCATAGACAATTAAGCTTCAATAAAAGCCTATTTTTCCAAAGGGCTAGGAAAGAGTCAACCTAAACAATGACACTCAACTCCAAACAAGTACTGCAGCGAAAGCTGCTGTCCCATGACCCGCCCTCCCACACCCACTTCTGCTGGTGCGGTGTCCGCGAAGGCTGAGTAAGGGCCTGGGAAGTCTGTCTCCATGAAGCTTTAATGCATCCCACCCTACCCTGTTGTCAGATGCCGCATGAGGTGTCTGGACTTCTAGCCTCACACTGTGGTAATGAAACTCCCCTCCCTCTCTGTGGTAGCTTAGAGGTTAAAGCGTCTGCCTGCAATGCAGGAGACCTGGGTTCGATCCCTAGGTTGGGAAGTTCCCCTGGAGGAGGAAATGGCAACCCACTCCAGGATTCTTGCCTGGAGAATCCCATGGACAGAGGAGCCTGGTGGGCTACAGTCCACAGGGTCGCAAAGAGTCTGACACGACTGAGCGACTTCACTTTCACTTTCCCTTTCCCTCTCTGTCCTCCAGGATGAAGTCTAGCGAAGGGTCAGAACTTCTACTCCTGCCACCCCCTCCCTGCCCCACATATCAGCAGAGGACATCTGTGCAAAATAAGCAGGCATTCTAGCCACAGAGATATCAGCAAAGGTCTAGACCAAGGCCTGAATTCTTATCCCCCAGCCCAAAAGCAATGAGGTGCCTCTCAACAACCTCCTCCCTTACTGCGGGGTTAACACAGTAGGGAAACCTAGATTTACTAGGTTCACTGTAGGGAAACCTAGATTTCCAGCCACTTCTAGCAGTAATGAAGTTCCCACATCGTTTGCCAGCTCCAGAGGAGGTCTGATAAAACAAAAGATTTAGATGAGATCTAGTTTCATTATACAATAGTCAAACTGCCCAGGATAGATCACAGATCACTCATCATACCAAGAACCAGTAAAAACCTCAACTTGTGTCAGAAACAATTAGTAAAGCCACCACCAAGATGACACAGATGTTGACATTATCTGACAGGTGATTTAATAGAATTCTTCTTTAGCAGATTCACTGTAGTTTCTCAGTGAAGTGGGCAGCTCAATTAAAGTAGATTTAATGAATTATAATCCACATTTACTGAAATGTCTTTCTGAAAAGGATCACTCAGCACCTGTAACCATAAAGAAGCAATGACAGCAATTAAAATGGCTTGTTACAAAATGAAATTGGAACATAGCTTAAGAAATTGAGAATCAAGATAAACAGTATCTGTGCTTTTCTTCATCCACACACATTATAACCAAACCATTATCAAGTGAGTTACAGATTGCAATTCACTTGTCCACAAACATTTATCTCCATATCTCCATCACCATCCCTCCTGACCCCTACATATACACCCCACAATCATTTAGGAGTGCCTGCATATCTGATTGCTTATAACTTAGAATTACTCAAATATAGTCAAACATAATTATGAATATCATTTGCAAGAATGGAAACTGGTGAAAATGTATGAGTCAAAGTTCTCCAGAGAAACAGATCAATCATATTTATGTTGGGGGCTTCCCTGGTGGCTCAGAGGTTAAAGCATCTGCCTGCAATGCGGGAGACCTGGGTTCGATCCCTGTGTTGGGAATATCCCCTGGAGAAGGAAATGGCAACCCACTCCAGGATTCTTGCCTGCAGAATCCCATGGACGGAGGAGCCTGGTGGGCTACAGTCCACAGGGTCACAAAGAGTCAGACACGACTGAGCACAGACATGACAATATTTATGGGTATAAGATATATATTGATATATAATATATATGTATAACATATATATGTTAATAACTGTCTACCAATAATATATATAATTATATACATATGTGTGTATATATATATAACCTGTCTATCTACCTACCTACATATTTATATCTGCACATATCTCTCTATCTGGATAGATATCTACAGATGTACAGATATATACACATAGCTATAGATAGGTATATCATATGTCTGTACTTGTATTTACACCTATATCTATGTATTGAGAGAAAGAGGTTGATTGATAGATTATGAAAAATTAGCTCACACCATTTCAGAGGCTGAGAAGTTGCAGAGTCTACCTTCTGCAAGCTGGAGACTCATGAAAGCTGATGACACAGTTTAATCTGAGTCTGAAGGCTGGAGCACCAGGAGCATCTGCACTCTGGGTCCCAGTCTGAGGGTAGGAGAAAAGGGTGTTCCAACTCCCCAACTCCACAGTCAGGCAGAAGGGGTAATTCCTTTTTCATCCTCTCCGTTGTATCCAATGGATGGGATGATGCTCATCCACATGGGGGCCCTGGGGGGCCGTCTGCTTTATTGAGTTCAGCAATTTCAATGCTGAGGTCATCCAGAAACACCCAGATCTCACCCACACCCAGAAATAATAATGTTTAGCCAAAATCTGGGTTAAGCCCCATAGTCCAGTCAAGTGGATACATGTTACAAAAGACAAGTGGCCCATCTAACTTAAAGTTTAATTAATTTCCTATTTGCTCTGAACTACTTCCCTGGTGGCTCATACGGTAAAGTGTCTGCCTGCAATCTAGGAGACCTGGGTTCAGTCTCTGAGTCAGAAAGATCCCCTGGAGAAGGAAATGGCAATCCACTCCAGTACTCTTACCTGGAAAATTCCATGGACGGAGGAGCCTACATTGGGCATGCGGTCACAAAGAGTCAGACACGACTGAGCAACTTTAGTCACTTTCCTTCCTTAAAGAGTTTTCAGTGCCTACTGCCTTAAGAAAACAAACCCCAACTTATTTTATTGAATCTGGGAAGTCTTTAGGATATCATTTCACTGCAAATGGTGTTTCCTCTTTCTCTCTTTATACAGTCAGATTTTATTGAGTCTTTATTTATGAGATAATGTTATGATCCAGAAGTAATACAAGGCTTTTCATAGAATTTTTCCCCCCTCTGAGATAAAAGTCTAAAAATTCTCGTAAAAACCTCTACTCTTAAAAGCAAGAATTGGCAGACCCCACTAGGGTTTCAGAATCATGGGCTATCTTTAATTGCATGGTTATCGTCTTTACATGATATCTTTCACCTGGCATTTAATGGCAAGAGAAACAAAGTGTGGATGACTAACTTTTCTATTTAAATAAATACAAACAGAAATATAAAAAGATAAAAAAAGTTTATCATTTTCCACTTTTACTCATTTTGTTAGTGAATCTCAGGGATGGGTCCAGTTAGGGAAAAAAACAAGATGGTATTCAATTTGAATAAAAAATAAAAGAAGGAAAGGAGGAAGGAAGGAAGAAAAGGAGGGAGGGAGGACGTCCTCCTTTTAGGTAGCATCTCTAACATGTGACCATATTTGTAAAGAATTATTCCTTATCCTAGAAATCCAGTTGACTGTGTTGTGAGTGAATCCTTGAAAATTTCCCAAGACACAAAAAATGGTATTTTTCTACCCAGGACTCTGTAGTATTGCGAATTATCTGAGGTAGAGCACACTCATTATAATTCTTTCCAAATTAGCAAACCACAAAAATGTAGGAAGCAGAAGATTACTTGCAAGCAAAATGAAGCCAGTATTTATAGTAATTAACAGATGAGGGGTTTCGGGGAATTAATTTAAGGCGGGGGAGAATCTACACTGTTTAATTAGACAACGGCACTATTATAGAAACTTTACACAGTACGTGCTAAGCAGCTCATATTCAACCTTCTAGTATCTGAGACATCCACCTTTCAGCTCTACAGTGTTGATGGAAATATGAGATGTAAGCACTTTACCCAAGCAGCATTTTCCTGTTTAGATTACAATTGATTGTTCATGACTAGAGAACACGTTAAGGATATTTGGACATTCTCAAACCTTTAGAAATTAAATCTGAGACATGATTAATCCTTATAGTAGAGATAAACTCTAGAAATCTTAAGCTCAACTCTATAAAATATTCTTCTTGATTTTTTTAGGATTTGGTCACATTTCTGTATCATTTCCTGGGAAATAGCAAACGCTTACTCCAACTGAGTTCTTCTCTGATTTTTTCTGCAGCCACCCCAAAACAAACTCAGGCAATAAGGACTCAGAACATTGCCAGGATGGTATGAAATGTCAGAATTTTTGGAGAAAACCTTGTGTGTGGTGGGAGTCCAGCTGTCTGAAGTTCTAGCATTACTAGTACCACTTGGGAGGGAGTTAGTTTTTCTTTAGATAATATCTAGATCTGTTATTTTATAGTAAACTCGAATTGTCGCAGGCTTTTCAAGTGGTGCAGTAGCAAAGAATCCACCTGCCAATGCAGGAGACTCAAGAGAAATGGGTTCAATCCCCGGGTCAAGAAGATCCCCTGGAGGAGGAAATGGCCACCAGCTCATGATTCCTGCCTGGAAAATTTCATGGACAGAGGAGCCTGGTGGGCTCCAGTCCATGAGGTTGCAAAGAGTCAGACATGACTGACCTAATTGTCACCACACCACTACCGCTAATTGTCACAGATCATTATAAAGAGTAAATTATAAATCTGGCCCACCTGATGAACTCTGCCATGTCACTTCAACAGCTTTTAAGATTTTTTTGCAAGTGTTTGGAAAAAAGTTTATAGGAGTTAAGTGACATTAGAAAGAGAAGACTCAAAACAAATCCTTCTGGAATAGCTTTTACATAATACTTTATAACTTACAATGTGTTGTACATGTAACCTCAGCCGATAGCCTATTTATTCCCATCCAATCATAGAGTACAATTCCATGTCTTAGATGATTCAGCAGTACATAAAAATCAGCTTGGCCCTAACCATGCAAATACAATCTGAACTCAATTTTTAAGAAACCACAGATTTTCCCCTTAGGGAACCGCCTGTTTGTGGGCAGTCTGTCTCTTTATAAGAAAATTATTTTCCAGTAGAGCATTTTCACAGGCTAAAACTGAATTCAACTATTTTCACTGCATAAGTGTATCTAGATATTTCAAAGAAATACTCCAAAAAACTAAACATGAGCAGTTGTCTTTTTTTTTTTTTTTTTTTTTTTTTTTTTCAGTTTAAATAGCTATATGCAGCCCTATGAGCTTCCCAGGTGGCGCTAAAAGGTAAAGAAGCCGCCTGCCAATGCAGGAAATTTAAGAGATGCGACTTCGATCCCTGGATCGGGAAGATCCCCTGGAGGAGGGCATGGCAACCCACTCCAGTACTCTCGCCTGGAGAATTCCATGGACTGAGGAGCCTGGTGGGTTACAGTCCATGCGGTCGCAAAGAGTCGGACTTGACTAGAGCGACAGAGTGCGCCTGCCTGCACTCACAGGAAACCTTACGTAAAATTTTACTCAAGCACTGATTTTTGTTATCAGATTAAACTAATGGATTCTTAGTCTTGCAAAATCTCTCGCTTTTACTTAGGAAAAAAGAAGCAATTTCACTTACCTTGTGTCAGTTACCTATTGATTACTACCTCTCATTGCCCTCCTGATGATACTGGAGCCGGACCCGTAAACATTCCTGAACAAATGGCACAAGGTACATGTTGTCAGCAGATGGCGATACAGAACACTGCAGGAAATAGAGGTGGGTTTTTTGGTTTGTTTGTTTGTTTGTTTCAGTGGATTTCTCTCCGCTTGCTTCTGTGGTGCACAGCAACCAGCGATGCACGGGACACCAGTGCCGTTCTGCTGAATGGCACCTTCCACCATGGCAGGTTCTTCCGGCACTTCAAACGGCAGTGTTCCAGCAAATTCCATGAAGCAACACTTTACTACGCACAGTTTCCCAGGCTTTCCACCCAGAAGAGAGCTTCCTGGCAATTTCAGTTGGCAATATACCTCAGAGGACTTCACCGTCCACTGGGCCGTAGCCACGGCCACAACCTCTCCACGGGGCGGGGGGGGGACGGTGTTTCTCTTCCAGATTTGGTTTTTCTCTTGGTGCTCTGCTTCTGTACTCAGAGATAGAGGCTCCTCCCTAGATGTCTTCTTCCATTACTCTTTAGAGTTTTTCTGTTGGTAAGTTAGTGGTAACAGTTTTTAACACTTTTAAACTTTCTTTGTTAAAATTATAATGTGATTTCCATCTTGTAACTGGACTCTGAATGACACATACCTTCAAACAGTTTTAAATGTAATAGTAACTGACAATACAAATACAAATTTGTTTCCCCAAAAATGTGTTATAATAACATAGGAAATCAAAAGCAGTATCTTAAAAAATATGATCCCACAATTGTTCTTTCAGTAGACATTATATGTAGAGTATCCTCTTACTGTTAACATAAATAGATTGTCTAGTAGAATGTGTGTGTGTTTGCTAAATCACTTTCATTGTGCTCACCTCTTTGCTGACCTATGGACTGTGGCCTGCCAGAGTTCTTCATCCATGGGATTCTCCAGGCATGAATAACGGAGTGGGTTTCCATGCCCTCCTCCAGGGATATTCCCAAACCAGGGAACAAACCCAGGTCTCTTGTATCTCCTGCATTGATAGGCAGGTTCTTTACAACTAGTGCCACCAGGGAAGCCTGATCTAATAGAATAAATATTATCAAACTTATCTATTGATCATTGATGTTTGAAAGGGAATTTCCTTTAGTGGAAATGCAGCTGAACTATTTACACAGGTGGCTCAGTGATAAAAAATCCAGTCGCCAATGAAGGAGACACTGGGTTTGATCTGTGGGTCAGGAAGATCCCCTGGAGCAGGAAATGGCAACCCACTCCAGCATTCTTGCCTGGAAAATCCCATAGACAGAGAAGCCTGGTAGGCTACAGTCCATAGTGTCACAAGGGGTAGGACACAGTTAAGCAGGCAGGCACATAGGCATTCATCAGTAAGAATGTCAAATGAAATGAAACTAACTATGTACTTTTTGAAAAGAATTTGATTGTGTATACAGATATTTGTTGACTTGTGATGGGGAGATATCCCAATAAACTCTAATAAACTGAAAATGTTTTAAGTTGAAAATTCATTTAATACATCTAACTAACCAAACATCCTAGCTTAGGCTAGTTTACCTTAACTGTGCTCAGAAAAATTACATTAGCAAAACCATCCAACTCAAAGCCTAAAATGTTGAATATCTCATGTAGTTTATTGAAAACTGTACTAAGAGTGAAGAACAACGGCTGTACTGGGTACAGAATAGTTGTACGCATATTAGCTGTTCACTCTCAAGACCATGTGCTTGAATAGGAGCTGTGAAATGATTCCACAGCCCAGAATCATGAGAAAACATCATGCTGTGTATCACTAGCCTGGGAATAGACCAAATTAAAAAATTCATAGTACACATTCTATTTTCTTTTGAAAATTTGAAGCTTTATTTAATTTAAATTCAGAAAGCATTTATGATAGATATATTCCTTCATGCTCAGGGCTGTGTTTTCTTTTCATATGAAGTATGAAAAATTCATACTCATAATATTCAATGATACCTGCACTCAAGTCCCAAACTTTATCTCATTCTGATCTCACCCTTTTGCACTCTATGTTAGTCATTAAATTAGTGAAGTACACATTACCCAAATCCTATTGCACACAGAGTGTTTTGCTTCTTGATCAGTTTCTTTCAGTTCAGTTCAGTCGCTCAGTCGTGTCCAACTCTTTGCGACTCCATGAATTGCAGCACGCCAGGCCTCCCTGTTCATCACCATCTCCCGGAGTTCACTCAAACTCACGTCCATCGAGTCTGTGATGCCATCCAGCCATCTCATCCTGGATCGTCCCCTTCTCCTCCTGCCCCCAATCCCTCCCAGCATCAGAGTCTTTTCCAATGAGTCAACTCGTCGCATGAGGTGGCCAGAGTACTGGAGCTTCAGCTTTAGCATCATTCCTTCCAAAGAAATCCCAGGGCTGATCTCCTTCAGAATGGACTGGTTGGATCTCCTTGCAGTCCAAGGGACCCTCAAGAGTCTTCTCCAACACCACAGTTCAAACGCATCAATTCTTCAGCGCTCAGCCTCCTTCACAGTCCAACTCTCACATCCATACATGACCGCTGGAAAAACCATAGCCTTGACTAGAGTGACCTTAGTCGGCAAAGTAATGTCTCTACTTTTGAATATGCTATCTAGGTTGGTCATGACTTTTCTTCCAAGGAGTAAGCGTCTTTTAATTTCATGGCTGCAGTCGCCATTTGCAGTGATTTTGGAGCCCCCCAAAATAGTCTGACACTGTTTCTACTGTTTCCCCATCTATTTCCCATGAAGTGATCGGACCAGAAGCCATGATCTTTGTTTTCTGAATGTTGAGCTTTAAGCCAACTTTTTCGCTCTCCTCTTTCACTTTCATCAAGAGGCTTTTTAGTTCCTCTTCACTTTCTGCCATAAGGGTGGTGTCATCTGCATATCTGAGGTTATTGATATTTCTCCTGGGAATCTTGATTCCAGCTTGTGTTTGTTCCAGTCCAGTGTTTCTCATGATGTACTCTGCATAGAAGTTAAATAAGCAGGGTGACAATAAACAGTCTTGACGTACTCCTTTTCCTATTTGGAACCGGTCTGTTGTTCCATGTCCAGTTTTAACTGTTGCTTCCTGACCTGCATACAGAGTTCTCAAGAGGCAGGTTAGGTGTTCTGGTATTCCCATCTCTTTCAGAATTTTCCACAGTTTATTGTGATCTGCACAGTCAAAGGCTTTGGCATAGTCAATAAAGCAGAAATAGATGTTTTTCTGGAACTCTCTTGCTTTGTCCATGATCCAGCAATTTGATTTTGGCAATTTGATCTCTGGTTCCTCTGCCTTTTCTAAAACCAGCTTGAACATCAGGGAGTTCACGGTTCATGTATTGCTGAAGCCTGGCTTGGAGAATTTTGAGCATTACTTTACTAGCATGTGAGATGAGTGCAATTGTGCGGTAGTTTGAGTGTTCTTTTGCATTGCCTTTCTTTGGAATTGGAATGAAAACTGACCTTTTCCAGTCCTGTGGCCACTGCTGAGTTTTCCAAACTTGCTGGCATATTGAATGCAGCACTTTCACAGCATCATCTTTCAGGGTTTGAAACAGCTCAACTGGAATTCCATCACCACCACTAGCTTTGTTCCATCACCGCCACTAGTGATGCTTTCTAAGGCCCATTTGACTTCACATTCCAAGATGTCTGGCTCTAGATTAGTGATCACATCATCCTGATTATCTGGGTCGTGAAGATCTTTTTTGTACAGTTCTTCTGTGTATTCTTGCCACCTCTTCTGAATATCTTCTGCTTCTGTTAGGTCTATACCATTTCTATCCTTTATCGAGCCCATCTTTGCATGAAATGTTCCCTTGGTATCTCTAATTTTCTTGAAGAGATCTCTAGTCTTTCCCATTCTGTTGTTTTCCTCTATTTCTTTACATTGATCACTGAAGAAGGCTTTCTTATCTCTTCTTGCTATTCTCTGGAACTCTGCATTCAGATGCTTTTATCTTTCCTTTTCTCCTTTGCTTTTCGCCTCTCTTCTTTTCACAGCTATTTGTAAGTCCTCCCCAGATAGCCATTTTGCTTTTTTGCATTTCTTTTCCATGGGGATGGTCTTGATCCCTGTCTCCTGTACAATGTCACGAACCTCATTCCATAGTTCATCAGGAA
Organism: Capra hircus; assembly: GCF_001704415.2. NCBI lineage: Eukaryota > Metazoa > Chordata > Mammalia > Artiodactyla > Bovidae > Capra > Capra hircus. The sequence goes on from NC_030808.1 coordinate 19,748,790, forward strand.
CTCTATCTATCAGATCTAGACCTTTAAATCTATTTTTCACTTCCACTGTATAATCCTAAGGGATTTGATTTAGGTCATACCTGAATGGTCTAGCGGTTTTCCCTTCTTTCTTCAATTTAAGTCTGAATTTGGCAATGAAGAGTTCATGATCTGAGCCACAGTCAGCTCCTGGTCTTGTTTTTGTTGACTGTATAGAGCTTCTCCATCTTTGGCTGCAAAGAATATAATCAATCTGATTTTGGTGTTGACCATCTGGTCATGTCCATGTGTAGAGTCTTCTCTTGTGTTGTTGGAAGAGGGTGTTTGCTATGACCAGTGCATTTTCTTGGCAAAACTCTATTAGTCTTTGCCCTGCTTCATTCCACATTCCAAGGCCAAATTTGCCTGTTACTCCAGGTGTTTCTTGACTTCCTACTTTTGCATTCCAGTCCCCTATAATGAAAAGGACATCTTTATTGGGTGTTAGTTCTAAAAGATCTTGTAGGTGTTCATAAAACTGTTCAACTTCAGCTTCTTCAGCGTTACTGGTTGGGGCATAGAATTGGATTACTGTGATATTGAATGGTTTGCCTTGGAGACGAACAGAGATCATTCTGTCGTTTTTGAGATTGCATCCAAGTACTGCATTTTGGACTCTTCTGTTGACCATGATAGCTACTCCATTTCTTCTAAGGGATTCCTGCCCGCAGTAGTAGATGTAATGGTCATCTGAGTTAAATTCACCCATTCCAGTCCATTTTAGTTCGCTGATTCCTAGAATGTCAACGTTCACCCTTGCCATCTTGTTTGACCACTTTCAATTTGCCTTGATTCATGGACCTAACATTCCAGGTTCCTGTGCAATATTGCTCTTTACAGCATCGGATCTTGCTTCTATCACCAGTCACATCCACAACTGGGTATTGTTTTTGCTTTGGCTCCATCGCTCCATTCTTTCTGGAGTTATTTCTCCACTGATCTCCAGTAGCATATTGGGCACTTAATGACCTGGGGAGTTCCTCTTTCAGTATCCTATCATTTTGCCTTTTCCTACTGTTCATGGGGTTCTCAAGGCAAGAATACTGAAGTGGCTTGCCATTCCCTTCTCCAGTGGACCACATTCTGTCAGGCCTCTCCACCATGACCCGCCCATCTTGGGTTGCCCTGCAGGCATGGCTTGGTTTCATTGAGTTAGACAAGGTTTCTTTATCTAGTGGTTATCAAAGTGTGGTCTAGGACCATTAGCATCAATAACATCTTGGAATTTATTAAAAATACTAAAGATACTGAATACTAATGCCATGAAATAAAAGGATGCTTGCTCCTTGTAAAAAAAAAAAAAAAAAGCTATGACAAACCTAGACAGCATATTAAAAAGCAGAGACATTACTTTGCAGTCAAAAGTCTGTATAGTCAAAGCTATGGTTTTTCCAGTAGATGTGTAGATGTGAGAGCTGGACCATAAAGAAGGCTGAGCACTGAAGAACTGATGCTTTCAAACTGTGGTGTTGGAGAAAATTCTTGACAGCCCCTTGGCCTGCAAGGAAATCAAGCTAGTTAATCCTAAAGGAAATCAGGCCTGAATATTCATTGGAAGAACTGATGCTGAAGCTTAAACTCCACTTCTTTGGCCACCTGATACAAACAGCCAGCTCACTGGAAAAGACCCTGATGCTTGGAAAGATAGGAGGCAGAAGGAGAAGGGAATGACAGAGGATGAGGTGGTTGGATGGCATCACCAACTCAATGGACATGAGTTTGAGCGAGTTCCAGCAAATGGTGAAGGACAGGGAAGCCTGGCGTGCTGCAGTCCACAGGGTTTCAAAGAGTTGGACACAACTGAGGGAATGAACAACAATAATTTCAGAAACTGTGGGGTTGAGACCCAGTAATCTCTGCAAGCTTATTTTGTACTGAATGCTTATCTCTGTGGCACCATGATAAAGACAAAAAGTCATAAGTTGAACTGTCTACATGAGGCACCCTCTGTACATGTTAGATGACATAATTTAAAACACCTCTGAACTTTCCAGAACAAAAGGCTACTCCCTAACACTAATGGATTGTACAGAACATGGATCAAAGGAACTGAGATAATATTCAGTGATGTTAAGGAACACTTTTGCCCTTAGCCAAATAAATATGTAGGTTAACATTTCTTTCCTAATTTTCTCATCAAAAGGGGCCCTCATTCTCTCTGCCCTATGTGCAGGATACCCTCACAGTGTCAGAACTTAGTCTTAAAAGTTTCTGCAGATTTAAAGGTTATTTAGTTTCAAGCAACAGAAATTTATGATGTCCAACTACAGTAAGTATGAATTTTTTTTTAATGTTATTGGGCAGCTTACAAAATTGGCAGGAAGTCTGGAGAATTGGGTTCAGGAAAGGCTTGGGATAAGAGCTCCTCTGGCATTCCAGGCAACAGGCATATTCCATCATCCTGTCAAGGTGACCTGTGAGAGGTAACATGCTCTGAACGCTCTTCTGTCCTTAAGTCTTTCTACTCAAAAGTCAGAGTCCTCAGACGTGATCCCAGTTTCTCTAGCTTAGTCATATGCCAATCCCTTGCTTAGACAAGAGAGCATTGTGATTTTCAGTCTCACAAAAACTGCATAATTGGGAGAGTTAATTAAGTCAGTGGAAATCAGGATGATATCAGCTGAAGTAGGGTAAAAGAATATTGGAACGTCTGAAAGCTTTTTACACTGTGCAGACCATTGAGATCAAGTCTCTCATTCCGGAAGCACTGCAGCTAACAGCTAAGTGACAGATGAAACACACTCAAAGAATGACTGACTGTAGTCGCTGAAAGCCTGGTAAATGTCTCCTGTGGGCTGTCTGTGTGTCGGAGGAAAAGCAAGGTCACTCCAAGAACGTTGAAGAGGCAGATCTACTTTGCATGTTCCCCAGTGCATGTCTCCTGGTGGCTACTGAACTTTACCCCATCAAACCAGAAATATCAGTGATAGTGATGTGGTGTCCACAGCTGAAATGTTCTTCCTTCTCCAAATAGGAAACTAAAGGTGTAGTGACTGCATAGCTTCCTTCCTTGCCCTTAGGACCCACTCAAAAAATGAAGCTCAAATGATCATGAGGAGTCCTCATCCTAGTATATTAGTTTCCTGTGGCTACCATAAAAATTGCCATGAATTTGGCAGCTTCAAACAACAGAAATTCTCTCATAGTTCTGGAGGCCAGTACAGTATCAGTTTCCCCAGGCCAGAATCAAGGTGTTGGCAAGACTATGTTCTCCCTGGAATCTCTAGGGGAGAATTCACTCCTTGGTCTCTTCCAGCTGGGGGTAATTGCTGGTATTCCTTTGCTGTGACCATCTCACTCCAGCCTCTGCATCCATCTTTATACGATCTTCTCTTTTTCAGTTCCCTTCTCTTCGAATTTCCTTCTGCCTCTCTCTTACAAAGATGCTTGTGACTACATCTACATCTCAGGATAGATAATCCAGGATAATTTCCAATGGCAAGACCCTTAATTTAATCATGCATGCAAAGACCTTTTTTTTTTATAAGGTAACATTTGTAAGTTTCAAGGAGTAGGCCCTGTCATCTGTGGGTGGCCATTATCCAGTCTAGCGCACTGAGCACCACTCAAAGCACTTTGACTGTTGTCTGAATGTAATAGCTGAATGACTCTGGGCTATTTTCCTTGGAGAGAAAGTCAATGTGTCCTGTGTTTGGAAAGAAAAAGTGGGTTAGGAAGCAGCTGCTCCACTAGCATCTAGATGTATCCATATGACTAGTAGTAAACGGAAAGTAAGTGGAAGTAATTGATGTTTGTCATTTGGGGCTAAAGATATTACGAAGCTGGTGTCTCTCTACCATAGTCACTTTTTCTTTCTTCTAGCTGTATATGACTATGAAAAGTAAATTTTTTAGACACAAAACAGAAAAATCTGAGTCGCTTAATGATTATGTGGAAGAAAAGTATCTGCCAATATATCTAAAATAGGATCAACACAAAGAAACATCCTCATAGAAACACTGTAGTGAAAATGTAAGCACCTGATAAATAAAGAAGATCTTAAAATATCAAAGAGAAAAGACAAACCACCTACAAAGACATGATAGATTAATTGATGATGCATAGGTTGTTGATAGAATTTTCAGTAATAATAAGGGAAGCCAGAAGACAGGGGGAAGACTTTAAAGTGTTGAGAAGAAATACGTATCAACCAAGAATGATGTATCTAGCCAAACTTTACTACTACAAAAAGGATAAAATAAAAGTATCTTAGAAACCAAAGTCTTTGAATGTTATCACCTTAAGCAAAGGAACTTCAGATGGACCCCATAAGAAGAAAACTGATCATAAAGACAGTCAGAACATAAAAAATATTAAACAAATAAAATGATTAATAGTAAATAAATATAAAATAACTTATTTGTATAAACTGTTAATGATAGTATGTAGCTTTGAAAGTTAAAAACATAGAATTTAATATCTGAGTGGACTGTGAAGAAGGCTGAGTGCCAAAAAATTGATGCTTTTGAACTGTGGTGTTGGAGAAGACTCTTGAGAGTCCCTTGGACTGCAAGGAGATCCAACCAATCCATTCTGAAGGAGATCAGCCCTGAGATTTCTTTGGAAGGAATGATGCTAAAGCTGAAACTTCAGTACTTTGGCCACCTCATGCGAAGAGTTGACTCATTGGAAAAGACTCTGATGCTGGGAGGGATTTAGGGAAGGAGAAGGGGACGACCCGGGATGAGATGGCTGGATGACATTACTGACTCGATGGACGTGAGTCTGAGTGAACTCCGGGAGATGATGATGGACAGGGAGGCCTGGCGTGCTGTGATTCATGGGGTTGCAAAGAGTCGGACATGACTGAGCGACTGAACTGAACTGAACTGAGAGCGTGTGAATTGCAAGGCTGTTGTATTTGAACCAACTGGGGGCTGCAGAACATGAGATGGTTAGACAGCATCACCAACTCTATGGACATGAATTTGTGCAAACTCCAGGAGATCCTGAAGGACAGAGGAGACTGATGTGCTATAGTTCCGGAATCACAAAGGGCTAGATATGACTTAATGACCAAACAATAACACTCTGAATTTAGATTCTGCCTCAGGTTAAGGCAGAGAATCTGCTGAGGATGTGGACTAAAAGAAATAACTAAGGAAGCTACTTATTGTTACAAAGTACATTCATTTTCATTCAAACTCATTAATCAATTAATCAATTAAGCAAACAAGGCATGACAGATTATGACCTTATGCCTATTATTTGTCCAAACACTTCATTTTCTTTGGCTAATTTTTATTCACAGTTGACCCTTTGTTCATAAGGCTTCTTGACCCAAGCAGCACTAGGTGATCATAGGAGACTCAGACAAATATCTGAAGCAAGATCAGAGTACTTGGGAGAGAGGCTTGGGAGTACAGTGTCGTTCTTTTCTCTTGGGTGGTAGGCCGGTCACTTTACACTAACTAGGGACATGGGCATATTTGATATGTTTTATCTTCTTTTGGTTCAAATGAACATCAACCTTATTTGACCCTTTAGACTCAGGATAGAGTGTATACAACTGATTCTACTTGGGTTTACAAATGAAGTGTTTATTAGGTATTTATCAGTATCAACTTTCAGAACTATAGAGGTTAACTAATCAGAAAATTTCCATTAACAGTGGAATAGTGTTAGAAAAGGCAGAGGAACCAGAGATCAAATTGCCAACATCCACTGGATCATCAACAAAGCCAGAGAGTTCCAGAAAAACATCTATTTCTGCTTTATTGACTGTGCCAAAGCCTTTGACTGTGTGGATCACAAGAAACTGTGGAAAATTCTGAAAGAGATGGAAATACCAGACCACATGACCTGCCTCTTGAGAAACCTGTATGCAGGTCAGGAAGCAACAGTTAAAACTGGACATGGAACAACAGACTGGTTCCAAATAGGAAAAGGAGTATGTCAAAGCTGTATATTGTCACCCTGCTTATTTAACTTATATGCAGAGTACATCATGAGAAACGCTGGGCTGGAAGAATCACAAGCTGGAATCAAGATTGCCAGGAGAAATATCAGTAACCTCAGATATGCAGATGACACCACCCTTATGGCAGAAAGTGAAGAAGAACTAAAGAGTCTCTTGATGAGAGTGAAAGAGGAGAGTGAAAAAGTTGGCTTAAAGCTGAACATTCAGAAAACTAAGATCGTGCCATCTGGTCCCATCACTTCATGGCAAATGGATGGGGAAACAGTGGAAACAGTGGCTGACTTTATTTTTTGGGCTTCAAAATCACCGTGAATGTTGATTGCAGCCATGAAATTAAAAGATGTTTACTCCTTGGGAGGAAAGTTATGACCAACCTAGACAGCATATTAAAAAGCAGAGACATTACTTTGTCAACAAAGGTCCGTCTAGTCAAGGCTATGGTTTTTCCAGTGGTCATGTATGGATGTGAGAATTGGACTATAAAGAAAGCTGAGTGCTAAAGAATTGATGCTTTTGAACTGTGGTATTGGAGAAAACTCTTGAGAGTCCCTTGGACTGCAAGGAGATCCAACCAGTCCATCCTAAAGGAGATCAGTCCTGAGTGTTCATTGGAAAGACTGATGTTGAAGTTGAAACTCCAATACTTTGGTCACCTGATGCGGAGAGCTGACTCATTTGAAAAGACCCTGATGCTGGGAAAGATTGAGGGCAGGAGGAGAAGGGGACGACAGAGGATGAGATAGTTGGATGGCATCACCGACTCAATGGACATGGGTTTGAGTGGACTCCGGGAGTTGGTGATGGACAGGGAGGCCTGGCGTGCTGCGGTTCATGAGGTTGTAGAGTTGGACACTACTGAGCGACTAAACTGAACTGAAGTGTCTTATCAGCGGTCTCACTTTCTAGGAAGCAACTGTAAAACCTGAAGGTGCTGAAGAGGAGACTGAAGTAGACTTAGATGTGACTATACCTTCAAGGCAAGGTCATAGAGCTGTGTGAAGTAAGCACTTATTTCTGTGACTTTTAGCATAAAGTTAATTGGAGTCTTTGAGGTCACCCAGTATATATGTGTGTGTATGTGGGCTGTGGTGGGGTGTGAAAAATCACACTGTATTTCTGGGTGGGGAAGCCAAAAACTGATCTGAGGAAAGTATCACTAGAGTGAGGAAAGACACTAGAAGGGAAAAAGAAAAAACATAAAATTTACATCTTTAACCTCAGAAAACACTCAAAATGACCTTGCTGTATAAATTCCAGACATAGGCTCTGTGCACTCGAATCTCTTATCGTCTCCACTTTGCAAGACACCATGCTCTTCTTGGTCTCCTTTATGTGAGAGATTAAGGATTTTTTAGGTCTTTCCTGGCCTCGGCACAGCCTTTCCTGTGTGTGTGACCTTCTAGATTCCAGGAATATATCAGAACTTTAAAAAAGGCCATATGGACATTTTATTCTCCAAATTTTTTCTTTTATGTTTTTGAGCCAGCCTGTTATTTGCTCCAACTGGTATTGCTAGCTCAGCTGCTTGCATGTTAAATAATTGCTGCTGATTATTTTTCACAAAAGCCCAGGGTATAGTATCTTTCCCATCAAGCAAATGTGGAGTCAGTTTAAATAAAGCAAACCCTTTGAAGTGAACTTTTCCACAAAACTGCCAGACAGATGAAGTAGTAACAGTTATCTGGGGATGGAGAATTTTCATTATTCCATCAAAGACTAACACCACGGAGAGTATACATCTTCAGATTCATGATTACTGAGGTATCACAAGTATGAAATTAGGAAAGTAATAGATCTCATAGTGTGGACATCAAATCTTTATGATGTAGGGAAATTTCAAGAAGTCAGTTTAAATGCTTAGTAACTACAGATATCTAATAAGTTTTCATAGTTTAGAAGGGACATTGTGGTGGTTACAAAAATAAAAAACAAACAAAAAAACACCCACTAATCCATTGGTCTGATCCTCCAAGAGTATGTAATCTAGGTGAAAGTGAAAATGTTGCTCAGTCGTGTCAGACTCTTTGTGACCCTGTGGACTGTAGGCCACCAGGCTCCTCTGTCCATGGAATTCTCTAGGCACGAATACTGGGGTGGGTAGCCATTGCCTTCTCCAGGAGAGCTTCCCAACCCAGGGATCAAACCCAGGTCTCCTGCATTGCAGGCAGATTCTTTACTGTCTGAGCCACCAGGGAATTAATAATCCAAGCGATGAGACACAAAAAACATGGACGGTTACACAGTTGTTGACAGTCACCCTCTCAGAGAGACCATACTACTCACTGAGTTATAACTATCTCACTGCATGTATTATATGGACAAAGCAAATGTAAGGATTACTGAAATGTAATGTAGGGAGAATGAGAGTACACTGAATTCAACTATAAACAGCTGGATTTCCACAAAGCCAATCATTTATAATATAGATAGTTCAAAAGAGAAGCTAAAAGTAGAAAACATTTGAGTGCAAAATATAATGGTTATAATGACAGGCCTGGCATTCCTGTTTGACTCTCAGGACAAAAACAGTTTCTTTTTTCACCTAAGATATAAGAGTAAAAAAAAATATACTGGGAAATTTGGGAGGCAGACATTTTAGCCGTCTCATTCTTTTGACTGATTATGTATTATTATATAACTATAGAGAATAAAAGAATAAAAAGTCATCACTTACTAAATATTTTCTTATAAAAATGTGAATTACAGATTCACCATAAAGAATTAAGATGTTCATAATAGTGTCATCTTACAGAAAAAACTTTTAAAAAGAAAGTACATAGATTTGAGCAAGCATATTAGTTCAAAAGTATTTTGTTCTTTCTCTGTCTCATTAAAAAGAAAAAAACCCCTATTCTCTAAATACAGTATTATGACACCACCTACTGGGAATTTAGAAGACAACAATCAAGTTATTTCAGTGTGACCATCCCTTCATCCCTTCCTCAAACATTTTTTAAATTATCAATTCAGCCATGTTGTTAAATTTTTGAAGTCTTTCCAACGTGCTTTCCGGCTCCACCATGCCACTGAAATGACCCTTGTCAACATCACCTACTCTTTGTCCTTATTTTACCCAGAAACACTCATCTTAAATGACAGCTTCCTACTTTAAGAAAAATTCTTCTGCTTGGAGTAAGAGACACCAGATTGTTCTACTTCATTGGCGAGCCTTCTCTGTTTTCAGGACTGGTTTTCGTTCCAACAAAAGACTTGTTTTAATACTCCTCAGAACTCAATCGTGGGCTCTCCTCTCTTTTCTCTACATTACTTAATTACGTAACATGAATTCCCTTGACTAACTGCATCTCAGATATGATGACTGTCAAATTTAATCTCTGATTAATTAATTTGATTAATTAATCAAATTAATCTCTGGAGATTAATCCTCCTCCAAACTGCAGACTTAAACTCAAACTACAAACTTTCATGCAAACATAAAATTAAAACTTCTTAAATCCTACAAAATTGGAAGCAAGTCTTGAAACCTCTCAGGTGTCCTTTTCCAATCACACCTTTATCCTCCCTGCTGGAAGTAACTGTTACCCAGACATACATGGCAATCCTTTTCTGATTTCAGTTTGCCATTAGTGCATTTCTAAATATTTCTGTTTTACTTGGGTTTTTTGAGTTAAATAAACAGAATTAAACTGTATACACTTTTGTCGTATTTCTTTCAGTCAGCCATATCTTTATAAGATCCTCTTTCTCCTTTTACTGCTGTATAGTGTTCCATTATATGAACAAACTGAAATCTATCAGTTTACGGTTAATGGATATTTGGGTTGTTTCAGGTTTTTCCTGGGAGAAATATCAATAACCTCAGATGACACCACCTTTATGGCAGAAAGTGAAGAAGAACTAAAGAGCCTCTTGATGAAAGTGAAAGAGTAGAGTGAAAAAGTTGACTTAAAACTCAACATTCAGAAAACTAAGATCAAGATATCTGGTCCCAACACTTTATGGCAAATAGATGGGGAAACAATGGAAACAGTGACAGACTTTGTTTCTTTGGGCTCCAAAATCACTGCAGATGGTGACTGCAGACATGAAATTAAAAGATGCTTGCTCCTTGGAAGAAAAGTTATAACCATCCTAGAAAGTATATTAAAAAGCAGAGATGTTACTTTGCCAACAAAGGTCTGTCTAGTCAAAGCTATGGTTTTTCCAGTAGTCATGTATGCATGTGAGAGTGGACTATAAAGAAAGCTGAGCACCAAAGAACTGATGCTTTTGAACTGTGGTGTTGGAGAAGACTCTTGAGAGTCCCTTGGACTGCAAGGAGATGCAACCAGTCAGTTCTCAAGAAAGTCAACCCTGAACATTCATTGGAAGGACTGATGATAAAGCTGAAACACCAATACTTTGGCCACCTGTTACAAAGAACTGACTCATTGGAAAAGACCCTGATGCTGGGAAAGATTGAAGGCAGGAGCAAAAGGGGACAACAAAGGATGAGATGGTTGGATGGCATCACCGACTCAATGAACATGAATTTGAGTAAGCTCTGGGAGTTGGTGATGAACTGGGAAGCCTAGCATGTTGCAGTCCATGGGGTCGCAAAGAGTTAGACATGACTGATTGACTGAACTGTACTGAGTTTTTGCTAGTATAAAAATTGCTTCCAAGAACATTTTTGTAGGTGTAAATTGACACACATATACCTAAATATATTTAAGAAAAGTATTTAGGAAAAAGAGTTGGACACGACTGAGAAACTGACCTGAAAAAAAAAAAAGCTAAAAACAAAACTGAATGATGTACTCATAGCTTTCAATGTTTTAAAATATTGCAAAACACTTCTCCAAAGATGTTGCATTAATTTGCATACCCACCAGTATAATTTGTATTCCTGTTGCTACATACACATATCCACCAGTATTTGGCTGGTTTTTTTTTTGCCAGTCTTGTGGGTGTTTGGTGGTATCTCATTGTGATTTTAATTCCCATTTTGCTGATTATTTATGAGGCTGAACACTTTTCTGATTATCAGTCATTTGGATATATTTTTGGTAAAGCCCCTGTTCAAGCTCACTGTTCTTATTGAATTCTCAGATATTTTTGTATTATATATATATATATACATATATACATATACATATATGTAATATTTGTACATATATGGACATCCCAGGTGACACTACTGGTAAAGAACCCACCTGCTAATGCAGGGGACATAAAAGATGTGGGTTTGATCCCTGGGTCAGGAAGATTCCATGGAGGAGGGTATGGCCACCCACTTCAGTATTCTAACCTGGAGAATCCCATGGACAGAGAAGCCTGGCAGACTACACTCCATAGGGTTGCACAGTCAGATTCAATTGAAATGACTTAGCACATAGACATATATATAATACATAATATATACACATACAATGTATGTAACAGGGCTTCCCAGGTGGCTCAGTGGTAAAGAATCTGCCTGCCAACTAGGAGACACAGGTTTGATCCCTGGGTCAGGAAGATCCCCTGGAGAAGGAAATGGCAGCTGACTCCAGGAATCTTGCCTGGGAAATCTCATGGACAGAGGAGCAGTCCATGGGGTTGCAAAGAGTCAGATACAACTTAGTGACTAAATAACAACAACAACAAAATATATATATAATTTTTCTCTGTGGTTATGTTTTTCTTCTATGTCTTCGTCATAGCCTGAACTCTACAACTCTGAAAGTCCATTTCTAGAATCCTTCCTGAGTGGTCGCTAGTTAGCATGGACAAAAGAATTGCAAGACTAGGAAAGTATTAATAGAAGTGAATGAGCCTTTGTTCTCTGAAGGCTACTAGATGTGCTGATTGATACACAGAGGTGCCGACAGGTTCCAACTTGCACCTGTTCTCCACCCCACACCCAGCTTTTTCTTCAACTGCCAGATCTGTGACCGTAAGTTGCTTCAGGCCCATCATCATGGCAGAGTTGTATACAGGGTATACCTTCTGTTAAAATGCAGAAACATTGCTTTGCTAACAAAGGTCCATAAAATGAAAGCTATGGTTTTTCCAGTAGTCATGTATGGATGTGAGAGCTGGACCCTGAAGAAGGCTGAATACTGAAGAATGGATGCTTTCAAACTGTTGTGTTGGAGAGGTTCTTGTCCCTTGGACTGCAAGGAAATCAAACCAGTCAATCCTAAAGGAAATCAACCCTGAAAATTCATTGGAAGGACTGATGCTGAAGCTGAGCTCCAATACTTTGGCCACCTGATGTGAAGATCTGACTCACTGGAAAAGATCCTGATGCTGGGAAAGATTGAAGGAAGAAGGAGAAGGGGACAACAGAGGGCGAGATGGTTGGATGGCCTCACTGACTCAATGGACATGAGTTTGAGCAAAATCTGGGAGATGAAGGACAGGGAAGCCTGGCATGCTGAAGTCCATGGGGATGCAGAGTTGGACATGACTGAGCGACTGAACAACATACCTTTTTGTAGACCTAGGAGCATTCTCTTCAGAGCTCCACTTCAGCAGCTGGTCATACTTGGCTTCCTAGGTTTACTGGTCAGTGACACCTCCTCTGATTTGCCAACTTCTGTCCTAGACTGTCACCTTCCAGCTCCTCTCATAATTGTGTTTTAATTATTATCTTATCTCACAACTCAGTTATGCTTCCTTCATTTAACATAAATGTAGTTATTGGTATCAAGAGGCTACAGAGTAACTGAATCTTGAGTAATCTATCATCTTTATCTTCAATTTGATTAATTAAAACGGATTGATGTCTGTCATAAAGAGGATGCTGGTAAGTCCATGGACTGCAGTGGTTAACACTGTGACTTAGATTATCATATGAAGTCACCTGTGGAAGGAGTGACTCAGTAGCTGCTGCTGTATTTTGCTGAAAACTTGTTATATCAAGGGATTGGTTGGTTACACCGAAGTGTACTGAAGAATCTGAAGAAAGAAAATGATGATCTCAGGGCATTAAATTCCTATCTCAAAATCTGGGTAATGGACAAGAAAACTAAAACTATCTTAAATTACCTTCCCAGGTGGCACTTGTGGTAAGGAACCTGCCTGGCAATGCAGGGGACGTAAGAGACTTGGATTCGATCCCTGGATTGGGAAGAGCCCCTGGAGGAGGGCATGGCAACCCACTCTAATATTCTTGCCTGGAAAATCTCATGGGCAGAGGAGCCTGGCAGGCTACGATCCATAGAGTTGCACACAACTGAAGAAATTAGCGCACACATCTTAAATGAAAATCTTGCCTCTTATAGCCAGAGACTTTTCTGGAAGTTTCCCCAGAATGATGTTTGCCCTTCAGAAGCAATTTTGATTTTGAGCATTTTCTACTTCCTTGAGGCTTAGATAGCCTCAGCCTCCTCCACTTTTTTTACACATGTCCCTTGGTACCACCCATCCACAAATTGAAGCTAATGGAGCATTCTCCCTGTTTTAACCACTCTTCTCAGACCTATTTGCAGAAGATTCCAATTAGATCAAGGCCTTGTTTATATTTATTGGCTATTTATTTTCTGGGGGTATTAGGATGTACAGATTTTTTTTTTTTTTTTTACTCTGATACCTACTGATATTTGCTAAACCTGTCAAAAGTCTTGCCAAAATACAATAGCTGCATGCAGTTTGGCTCCATCCAGTAGTATTTTGTAGCTTATGAAAATGTCTGTCACTTCATTTTGTTGAAAAATGCAGTCACTGGAGTTTTCTTTAACTATATATATATATATATATATATATATATATATATATATATGTATATATTTAATGAAAAAGGATCTGGTTACATTTTAGAAAGTATGTTATCAAAATTATCTCACCCAAGCCACAAATCCAATCTTTAATTTTATTACTGCACTGCCATCTTGCATACTGCAAATAACTTCTCTCACTGCGTTGCCTTGTCTCTTCACGGAATCTTATGATTGACAGAATTCTTAATGTCACGTGGTTATTAAATTTATCAAATATTTCCTTTATGTTTAATTCCTTTTCTGTTAAGAAGTCCATTGTTGTTCCAAGATCTTAAAGATACTCCCCATATATCATCTTCTAAAAGATTTATAGACATCCGTGATTTAGCCATCATAGAACAGCTGGTATCAGAATAAGTTTCTTGACATCAATAACCATTAAAATTGGATTTTAAAAATATGAAGCAACTCTTTTCAGTGTTGGGACAATGGACATACAAGGTGGCATTGCTTGAGGGCAGTGTAGAACATGCTTTCTTCCTGGAGACATTTTCAAAATATGGGCTACAGGAAGTGCAATCCAACCAGAGAGCAATATTTTTATTGGGTTAAATTTCCAGGACTAGGGAAGGCACACTGAAGTTTGAAATGGTTAGATGATTCTTCTTTTTCTAAGAAATTAAATGACCAGTTTGAAAAGTGATTCCTATCTTTAAAATAATCATGCTTGCTGGTCCAAATTTTACGTTAATCCTATGTGCTGTGTGGAAGTGTGAGCACAGCATAATTTTCATAATCATTTTCTTTTTTTTAATAATCATTTTAAGGGGTGGGGATAGTTATAATTAGTACTTAATTTCCTCTCAAGCCTCAGGCTTGTGATTTTAAGCTCACCAGACTACAAAAGAAAAACAAGGCTTAAAATTGAGCTACTTTTCCACTTAAAATCATTTTAACATAAATGTTGACTTTTTAAATCATTTTAAAATATATACTTCAAAATCAATTTCTAAAATGGTAAACATCAGATGTAATTTGCTCAAAACTTTTTTATGTCCTCAATAATTTTCATGTGAGGAGGTCCTGAGACCAAAAAGTTTGAGAGCTGCTATTCTATACCAGTAATATTCAGTTAGAAAGCATTTTTTTTAAGATGGAAAAAGCAGCTCATTTGTAACCACCACAGCAACATTAAACCATTTTAAGACACCTAGAATTAAACACAATAAATAATTTTAAAACTCTTCTGAATACATGAATTTAATAAAAGGATACAAAATACTGGTTTTGGACAGGAAGATTCATCACTGTAAATGCACCATGATTATTCTATATGCCAATCTATGCAAGCCAATGTAATTACAATAAAAATGCTAGTAGGAATTTTATTTTTAAAAAAAGGTTGAATAATTTAGTTTATCTATGAGAGTATGGAAAACTCTGGGGAAAATTGAGTATTTAAGAGCATCTGTGTTGGGGAGTAATGTGACATATTAGATACTGTGAAAATGTATATTAGCTATAAAACAAACATGTTAAAACAATAGTCATTAAATTAGTAATGGTAGTTGAATAGACAAAGACATTAAGTGGAACTAGAGTGTTCATAAATATCAAATATAAAAATTTATTATCTAGTGGAGATTACATTTTAGATCAGTAAGGGAAAAGAAATATTTTATAGACAATTAGATAATGGCAAAAATTTGTAAATTTTTACCTCATAATTTCCAACTGTATTCAAGACTGACATAAAAAGTGAAATCATAAAAATATCAGAAGAAAACATGGGTATTTTTATAATCTTGAACAAGGAAATTTCTTTCTAAACATGATATCCAAGGCAAAAATTTTAAAGTAGGTCAATAGATTTGATTACATAAAAATAAAGTCATAAAATTGTAACATATAAGCAAGCTGAAAATAAATGACAGAATGAAGAAAACTGCAGTGTATAATACAGAATGATTCCTAAAATGAGATATTGCAAACCTATAGACATGAACACCCAAAAGAAAAAGCACAAAGATCATAAGCAAGTACAAACAGCCATTACCATACCGAAATATATTCTCATTAAAAATTTTAAAAATACAATAAATTTTTGGCTGTCTCTGAAAAGTATTAAAAACTGACAAAATTCTATGCTGTTGATCCTGTAAAGAAATAAACTCTCATGCACTAGCGGCAGCAGTGTAGAGGAATGGCTTGGTGAAGGACAGTTTAACGATTTAGCTCAAAATTTTAGGCCTGTATACTTCATAACTCAGAAGCTATTACATCTCCAAATTTAGCAGAAAGACAGAAAGGATTAAAGTAATACAGACAAAGATGTAAGTAGCAGCCTACATTGTATGTCCATGAGTAAATATTGGACATCTTCCTTATAATCAATACTGCAGAGCAGTAAGAGACACAGTTTCTGGGAACTATGTCTGCACCTATTATGTTTTAAAATTTGTATGAAAGTCATGTAGATACACTTGTATGTGTGTGTATGTATATGTGCACATGCATAGCAAGATGTCCAAGGGAGTCAACACGAAAGTCTTAAGCTCTATTAAGTGCAGGTGTCTAACTCTGGGAAGACATGTGAATTTTGGTAGATTATTACTTTTGTCTAAGTTTGATAAATACACTACCTGGCAGATACTGCGGCATATAGCATACAAGCAAAACATGTGAGTGAATGGGCATGAATTCATACATCCTTCCACCGCTGATTTAAACAAAATAATGCATTAAATAGCATCATTAAAAGGTCTCATTTGGTTAAAAAAAGAGAGCAACAAAATTTTAATCAGAACTAGTGTATTTGAGTTCCCAGAGATGGTCTGTAGATACATTTCTGAACATCTAGGGTTTCAGTGAGTAACATGTTTGGATAAGAAGGAAATCTGAGAGGAAACTCGGGTGTAGGTTGTATTCCTATTGTCTCTCAGTTCCAGCTCCACCCTTTGGTAAAAGGTGACGCTGGGGTGGGGATTTTGCAATGCATTTTACAGATCTCTTTGTTGCACTTCATTAGGAAAGCTGGAAGGCAGAAAGAGGAAAACAAGATCTACCTCTGTCTTTGCTTGCCAGTCCTACTAGCGACCTAATAATTTCAACTGATTCGTCTTCATTCAGCTTTCAGAGAGCACTTAGGTGGTGAACCTTCTCAGGGGTTTGAACACCAACTCCATGGAGACCTGTTTTCTGGAACTCCAAGGTTCTGGGAAGCCCTCTTTTCACCTTTTGTTTTCCTACTCCTAGGAACAGTAGCTACATCCTGCAATTAGGTTCCCTGGGTTACCTCTAGTGCCTCTACCACATTGCCCCTGTTGAAATAACTCGTGTAGGCTATTTTAACTGGATATATCCCAGTAGAGGTGCTCTCTGAAGAGCAGATGTGTGAGTGGTTCATGGCTGGATTAAGATAAGGAGACGTAAATGCTTAAGGCCAGTTTGCTTAGGTTGGCATTTTACAAGTTGTTTGAAGATGTCCGTATAAGCAACGCTTGGAAGTACTTCTATCCAACGAAACTTCCTGCGATAATAGAAATGTTCTAAAATGTGTTGTCCAATAGGTAGCCAATGTCATTATTGAGAATTTGAAATATGGCTAATTTTACTTTTATTTGGCTTAAATTTAAACAGCTGCAGGCAGCTAGTTGATTATCATGCGAGACCAGGCCGGTCTGAGGTGACTGGAGGACCAGGCTGCACCTTTGTTAATCTGCCAGGCATTTTAACAGATACTAGGGTTACAAAAAACAGGAGATACTATCTCCTTCTAAAGGAGTTGAGGCCAGCAAAGGAAGATGGATATGCAAAACCACTTTGAAAGATGATTCTGCCAACAGTATGTAAGATGGACTAAAGTGGCAAGGTCAAAGACAGGCCACTCAGGGCAAATGCAATTGTCCAAATTAGATGAGAAATCTCATTGACAGCAGTGAGGGGTGCATGTGCAAGGGAAAATCTGACCTGTCGACACCTGGTAATCAAGGAGAAATAAAAGTAGAATTGAGAATAACTTCTTATTTCTGAATCAGTGTATCACTCTCTAAGAGAAAATAAGAGAATCAGGTGTGGGAAGAAGCGGTGAATTCAATTTCGGATGTGCGGAATTTAAAGCGCCCATGAAACATCCAAGTCTCTGTGTTGAACAGACACATGGGCACACACATGGATCTAAAATGTAGAAAGGAGGTTCAGTTAGCAACACAAACTTGTGAATCAGAGGCATGTATAGAAGACAAACTATAAGAAGTATAGTTTGCAGTATAAGACGACAAACTAGCTGATATGACTGTCTGGGAAGCATGAAGAGTTAGAAGTGGGCCAAGAACAGAAACCCTGACAACATTTGAGTAGATAGAAAACAAAAGAATGAGACGAATGCAAAGAAGCCTGTCTCAGGAAGGCAGAGACTCTGAAAATTACTAGCCGAAGCCAACAATGACAAACTATAAAATGGCTGACAATAAACTCAACACTCACACTGTGACACTTTCTGAGAGTTTTTGTTTAATATAGAAACCCACTTCATCTTTTAAAGGAATTATGTAAAGTAGTTTTTACTGTAATCCTATTTTATAGTGGAGGAACTTAGGCACAGAGGAGTTGAAGAGTTCACTCAAGACCAACACAGTAATCCAGACCCAGGCAGTCTGGTTCTGGAGCGTGCACTCTTAGCCAGCCACTCAGAAGAGAAAGTCCATGAGTTAAGGACTGAAAAACATTTGAGAGCAGCTTTGGCTAGAGCACAGACTAAACTGGGCATGCTGTATGGCTGAGGGGGTCATCTGAAAATTTAAACTCCCTGCCTTTTCATGTCACTTGCAACAATGCAGAAGGTAAGTTTCTCTGCCCTACTTTAGCCAGGCTCAGTCAGCCAGCCTCTGAGGGGAAGGCCACAGGTGATCCTTAGAAAAATTAAAGTTGGAGAAGCATTTACTCAATGTTCTCAAACATCTGTCACTGTAAAAGGCTTTTAAGAATTCACATGATAAGAGAGGACATAGACACCTTTTGTAAAGAAATGCTCCTCATATGCTTTTGATCCACAACTAGGGTTAAGGGTACATAACTGGCTCTAGATTATTGAAAGAAAGCCATTCGCTAAAGGACAAATATATTGTACAGCTTTTGGGCTAATACAAAGCAAAAAAAGTGAGTTTTCTAATTCTGTCAAAGAGCAAATATGTCCTCCATGTAATGAATGTACTTTTAATTAAATTTATAAACTCATTTCATACATTTTACTTATACTTTCTTTGTAACATTGGGTTATCAATAATGTCTATTCCTTATCACAACCTGGTTAACAATTAACTGTAAATTTACAAGTATGGGGGTGAGAAATCGGAGGGGGTCATACCCAAGCTCCTTAACTTTCTTGGTAAATTAAGATCCTATTTTACTGGAGCAGCGTCGAATGGGAGGTTCAAGGACAGTAGTGAAGGTGTGAGAAGAACTGTGCGTGGAATAAATAGGGAATCCGAAATTTTGGTGTGTGTGTGTGTGTGCGCGTGTGCATCCAACTGTGTACATCGTTCCCTCAGTCATGACTCTTACTTTTATCTGCATACCAATGAAAAATCCAAAAAAAAGTAATTACACAAAGTTGCCCTACTCACTCTTCCCAAGTATCCTGTGGGATTTTACTTTTGGAGGATGACAACAGGACTCAGAGGTCACAGTCAACGATTCTGAATCACAAAGACACTGAACTTCTAGAGAATCAGACACAGGAGGAGAGAATCTACCTTAGTCTTAGTAAATCTAAAACTAAGGAAAAGGATTTTTAGTTACTTCCTGGAAAGCGTCAGTGAGAGAAATAATGAAGTTACCAATAAACAAGGGTTCAAAAAGGTGCTGGGGATTATTTAGCACTGTGGTTCTCAAACTTCAGCAGATAGTAGAATCTTCTGAAGGACTTGTTGAAACTTGTTAACTCTTCAAGCTTAACATGTGTTAAATCAGTAGTTCTGATGCGGGGCTCAAGAATTTTCAGTTCTAACATGTCCTCAGATGATGCTGAATCTGCTGGTCTGGAGACATTTTGAGAAGCAGTTATTTAGTGTAGTTAGTGCATTGTATTTTAACAAATCTGAAAAGAATTACAGGCTTTCAGGCTCACTGGTGGCTACAGTCTCCTTATACACAATCTTATAAGTTCCTCCAAGTCTTAACTTCCATTTGAATTCTACATTAAATTTTTACAAAATGTAATTTTTGGGGAGTGGGAAAGGAGTACTACAGTAATAAAAATGAGAGTCATTAAGTCAAAGTGAAATCTGCCATGGACAACAGTTCTATGAGGTTTTGATTTTTAAATTACTAGCCCTAAGTTATATTTAATCCAGTACATAATGTAAGAAAACTTCACTGATCTAAACCATTAGATTAAAAGCTGATACAAAAACGAGTTGCTTCCTCAGGTCTTAAAAAAGGTCACTTTTTAAAAGAAGAACTTCAGATTCATAATTAGGAATGAATAAACTGGCTTTAATTACAGAGTAAATATAATACTTACCTGGATGTACCTTATAAAAGAAGTAATTTCCATATCATGTTTAGCAAATTGTGTCTCAGTAGTCAATTATACACAAATGACTTTACTGTTATGGTAGAATATCATAAAATGCTGAAGATACTTTATAAATGCTTTGATGATACACATGAAGTTTCTAAACTTTCAACAAGACTTGAAAATCAAGGCAGAATACTAATTCTGCTAAGTAGAGAATTTAAAATCTAAACCAAAACACATTCTGATGGCTATAATATACAAAATCTAACTTTACAAAGAAATAGCAATTTATCACTAATACCTTAGCAATACATTGATACCTTTATAAGGAGTATTATATAATAGCTTAATATTTTCTTGTTCTTCCTCCATCCAGATCTTTTATGAGAGGCACTTATAAAAAGCACTAGTTTTGGCGACGCTGTAACAAACATACACATAGTATAATGATATATTTTACTATGCTGACAAAGTATCATTTATAAAGAAATTTTTATAAATTCAAAAATAGGTTGTCGGTAGCATGATTACCTTTAAAGCATTGGATTTCATTCACAATATTACTTCATTAATCTTAAACAGCAGTTCCACCTATAAAATGTTCTACAGTTTTTTTCCTTTTTGAAAAGGAAGTAAATAAACGCAGGGAAGATACTCATATAATTTCTAGTTCAACAATATCAACTTCCATTTCACAGCATTGATTAGTAGAGAACATTTGCAATTAAAGTGGTATACAATTTACAAAAATAGAATGATTATATAATGCAAACACTGTCCTCCATTATGAAGAATGTGTGTGTGTATGTGTGTATGTATGTGTATATATACATATATAATATATACATATACATAGTTCTCATAAGTTTCACTATTAAATAGCCCTTATTCAAGTACTTTTTTTCTGGTATCTCTTGAAATAATCACTTTGCTATATTATATGTATAATACATTAAAAAAATTAAAGGTTAATTTAAGAAAAGGTTAAAAGTTTCAGTGTGGTTGACTTAAGTATCAGCTGCTCACTTCGGTTAAAACCTGATTTGAATTCAAAACAGGTTTAGGTGCCATACTAAGTATAACAACTTAGTCAAAAATATAATATTTAAGTATCAAATACTCAGCAAATTTCTAATGTGCTAACATTAGAGCAAAATTAGAAGTCTGTATTAATCTGTTAATCACCCATAAACAATCCCCAGGAAAAAATTCATTTATATAACTAAAAAAATACACTAATATATAATATACCTGCTTACAAACACATAGGTAGCCATAAATAAAACTTTATTCTTTAATTTCATTTACAAGCTACCAAATATTATGTATTGTACACAGTGCTGAACACTTAAATGGCTATAGTCACGGAGGATCCAGACTGAATGGAAAGCTGTAGATCAAGAAAAGATAAAGGCAAAGTAATACTGTAACAGAAAAGTGGCAAAAGCATGGTTTTGCCATAATAAAATCAATTGGATTGGTAATCATACATCAGTTCTGGTTAAAACAAAGTTTGAGCGCCATGCGATTCTCAGCTTTATTGTTTGCAGTCTGGCTAAAGTCTGTAGAGTCAATTTGTCTTTTGCGGTTATTAAAATAAAAGTTAAAAATTATAGCAGCAACAAGCAAACCCTGTGACAGGAAGGCAAGGGCTAAGAACTAAAAAAACATTTATACAGTGTGTTCAGGGAGAGTATGTGCAGTTTATCTTCCATCAGCAGGAGTTCGACTGAGGGACAGCATGATTCGGGTAAATCGCTCACAGAGTTCATGTGTGGAGTACGGAGGTAACTTAGGCGGCTCATGGAAACCTTTAACCTCCGTAGAACAATCGAGCAGCTTTGGCAGAAAATCTGTCAGCTTCTCTTGGAGGTTTGCTGCAAACACAAACAATCAGATATAACTAAAAACTGACAGGGAGAAAAATTATCTTCAACAAGATTTAGTAATTTAGAGTAGGCAGCCGATATTTTGTTTCAAAGCATGCAAAATCATTGCCATTTAGGAGGAAGTAAAGCATGAATGGCAACAGCAGTATGTATAGCTTAGTTTGTAAATAAGAAAAAAAATCATGTGAATGTAACAATGTCACAGAATATTAAAATGATAATAACTAACATCTAATTCTAACACCTTTTAATCCCAACAACTCAGGAATCCACTAGCATTGTTTCAACTTACATTCCATTTCTTGTCCAAGATAGGAACACCATCGATTTCTCATATCTTCCACAGCAAGTATGTCTTTCTCTTCCATTTCATCCACCAATAACAGGGGCAAAAATGGGACAATAAATTCATTCATGATAATCAGACCATTGTTTACTTCTCTATCCTCTCCAGATTCAAACAGTTCTGCAGCTTGCTCATTTAATTTCTTAATGCAATGAGAGAGAAAGAGAGGAAAAAAAAAAAACAGGTTTGTTTCCTTTTTCAATTAAGTAAAAATATCTCACAATAATGAAGGCAACATAATAAGCATGTTTGCAAACAGTAATAGAACAAATGGAAATCAGAAAAAGCAACCTCAGCTTATTAAGTGAGAAAAGTTTCTTAGAAAAGGATTTGCATGTTACAATAGAAACAAGAGCAAAAAAAAAAAGTCAGAAAAATACTGTTGTCATGTTTTTAAAGTTCATATTCAGTTTACTTTGATCATCACTATAGGAACTATTTTTAAATTAATTGTCCAGAGGTGAATTACCCCAATTCTAAAATATGATAAGCACTCAAAGTAATTTTAAAAGCAAAGAAATTCAGATTCCATACTAATTTTGAAAAACTCATCTTTTCCATAAATGTCAGCTGAACAGGGACTGTTATATTTCTTGATACAAAAATATAAAGGTAATCAATTAAATCATTCATTTCTTCAAAAAATTCTTACTCAGTACATGCCATGTGCCAGAAACTGTTTTAGTTGCAGGGGTACCCAAATGATTAATAAGAAAACTCTCATGGAGCTCACAATCTGTTACAATACAGGGATCAGTAACATTTTCTCTGTAAAGGACAAGACAGGGAATATTTTAGGCTCTGAGGGCTATATAGTCTTTGTTGCAATGACATTAATATTGCTGCACCAAGACAGTCGTATGTAAATGAATGGGCAGGGCTATGTTTCGGTAAAACTTCATTTATAAAAACAAGTGGCAGGAGGGAGCAGAGGCCAAGCATGCTGACATCTAATTAAATAGAAGTAAGAAATCCATGAGATAAGAAATACAGACATGGGAGATAGAAAAAAGATACAGGTATAATAAGACTTAAAACATTTTTTTAAAGTGGAGGATAACTGCTCTAACAATGTTGTGTATATGAATCAGCTATAAGAATACACATAGCCCCCTCTGTCATGAGCCTCCCTCCCACCTGCTCATGAGACGTTTATGTCTGAAATCTCACGTTTATAGAGAGTATGGTTTTTAAATAATCTTCATATTTTAAAAATAATTTAAATTATAAAAATCATATTATTTCTTAGGTTATGACATTCTTGTGCAATTCATCTTGACTTTGTAGAAAGCTTATGCTAAAAGTCCAACTCAGCCACTAAGTAATTATCTAACAGTCAGTAAACAACTAATTTCCAAGCTTCAGCTTCTTTATATGAAAAATGGCATAGTATATAACCTTCCTCACATAGTGACTAAGAGGATTAAATGAGATAAGCCTTTAAGTATATAGTGTAATTTTTACAATTTGCATTCAAAGACATTATTATTCTGAATTTGATGTTACGTTCACTAAATCAAAACAGATCCTAGAGACAACTTAAGCATAATTATATCCAAAGCCAGCCTATTCATCCTCTTCAGAGTCCCCAAAGCCAAAGACAAAACAGATCTAGTAAGTCATGAGGCTTTGATGCCTCTACTTCGTTCTTCACACTCATCTCATCGTTACCGACCATCTCCTTTACCATTTACATAACTTCTCTTTCATACTGTACCTCTTAGTTGAGACTCTTCCTCTTTTCCCTGTCTATCTTTTCCAGGGTTCTTTGTTTTAATCTTTACTCCATTCCAGTCCATAGTCAAGTATACTACTGCCAGAATTACTTTCTAAAAACAAAACTGATTATGCCCAATTTATTCCAACTTTACAACCAACTCATGAGAATGATGCATAAGCTTCTACACAGTTTGACATCAACAAACACTGTTGGCTTCATCACTTCCACCTACACTTGTTTCTCATAACTAAGCCACAACAGACTTATCTTCATTTTCTGTTGTACACTCTCTATGTCTTTTCTTTTTTTTTTTTAAATTTTTTATTTTTTTTAAATTTTAAAATCTTTAATTCTTACATGCGTTCCCAAACATGAACCCCCTCCCACCTCCCTCCCCACAACATCTCTCTGGGTCATCCCCATGCACCAGCCCCAAGCAAGCTGCACCCTACGTCAGACATGGACTGGCGATTCAATTCTTACATGACAGTATACATGTTAGAATTCCCATTCTCCCAAATCATCCCACCCTCTCACTCTCCCTCTGAGTCCAAAAGTCCGGTATACACATCTATGTCTTTTCATACGATATTCCTTTGTCTAGAATTTCTTGCCCCTTCTCTACAAGGCACAAAATGCCTATTTATCCATTAGGATACAGATCAATGTTTATCTTATTTCTTAAGCTTCTCTCCAACAATTCCAAACATACTATGTTGCGTATTTCTCATAATACTTATTCTGAAATATAAAAATTACTTGTATACATCTCTCACCAGATTGAATTCTCTTAGGATATAATAATGGCTCTGCTCTTTGCATCCCTCAGAACCCGATACTCAGTAAATTCTCAATATTAAAAAAAAAAAAAAACAACTAAAAAAGGAAAAAATAAAACACCTAAAAGGAACACTAAAATCCTCTTGAAGCTACAGTTAAATTCCTATGTGAAACAATACATGTGGCTGGCTTACTAACATAAAATGATAAACACTGTTTACCATAATATAAACACTGTCTACCATTACGGTAGACAGTATTTTAGTTGTGTTTATGTTTAAAATAGGTTTATCAATAAATTTCAATATTCCAACACTGCAAAGTTTTACATTAACAAGTGCTTTGATTCATTCAATGCATGGATTATGAACCTGAATGTAATTCAGATCTTCCTTCTTGGGCACTGATTAAAAACCTTTTGAAACTGACCATATTAAGAATGGGCTTCCCTGGTGGCTCAGAGGTAAAGAATCTGCCTGCCAGTGCAGGAAATGCAGGTTTGATCCCTGGGTCGGGAAGATCCCCTGGAGAAGGAAATGGCAACTCACTCAAGAATTCTTGCTGGGAGAATTCCATGGACAGAGGAGCCTGGCGGGCTATAGTCCATGGGGTCACAAGAGGGTCAGACATGACTTAATGACTAAAGAACAACAAATTAAGAATACCATTCTTGATGGATACAAACCATCAATAATTAAAATCTTAAAATATACTCAAATGCAATAAAATCAGCTAAGAGAAAAATAACAAAATCACAAGCTTCTACTCTTGCCATTCAAAAATTCTGAAGACATAATGCAGACTACAATTAACATATACTCTGCAGTTCTACTGAAAGAAAACATTTCAGCAGTACACCTACTGAAAGTCTTTTTAAAGTACATGTAAACCAAGTAACCTATATTGGCTCAAAAATGATACACTCTTGCATACCTTTATGTATTTTATAGAAAAAAAAACATGACTTAGAGGTTCACAATCTATAGTCATGTTAATAGCTAAAAGAAATCCAATCATAAAAAGTATAAAGATGGAATTTGTGGTTTTACACTTAAAGATAAACAAAGTCAAGAAACATTAACAAAATATTCCAGCCAGAAAGTAAACTGGTGGGGAAAAAGAACTGCTGAAAATATTTAAGTTCATAACAATAATATTTAAGCACATACACAGTAAAAATACTTGAGGAAAAAATTTCAATGACCAGATGGAAAAAAACTTCATATTACAATGAATTATTTAATGTTATATACACCAAATATATTCTTTATAAAAACTCAGAAAAACTATACTTTTTCTGGAATAATAATAATGATAATTCATCATACCATTCAGCACTTCTTCTGCATCAAAAAAGGGAATGGTAGAATGAGAAGAAATCTAGATATAAAAATTAATTATTCTGATCTCATTTTAAGAACATTTCTTATTTATCATCTGTAAAACTTAAGATTCTTAAAGAAGAAGGGATAAAGAATTGAGTATAGTCTCCCACACCTCAAGGAAGTAGACCCAGAGGACAGACATCATCATGACAATTACCATATCAGAATTTATGGTCATTTACATGAGTCTAAAAAACTGCCCAATGTAAAACAATATGATAGAGTAAACACACACTGTGTGCCTTCAACTTACTAGTAAACATTCTCTTCTATAATGTGATATCAGTTCTTCATCATGTCCTCTGTATGGGCCTTTGGACAACAGTTCTTTGTTATTCTGATAAGCACAGATAAGGAATAGCAAGGAATCTATATAACTTAAAAAACAGAAGTACAGCATCAGTATTTTATTTTTGTAAAAGAAAGGTAACTATAATTACAAAACATTTTAGGTACATATTTACATTTTGATTATCCAGATCAACATTAAAATAAAACATCTAATGATACACTGTATACCTGAGAGTATCTCTGGAGCAACAGCTGCATGTGAAGCTAGTAGAGAGTTGTTTTAAAACTAAAACAAAGAAAAAACCCAAAAAAACTGAGCTAGAAAGTTAGAAAAAACTGGGAGAAAAAGGCCAAACTGAGTGATTCAGAGAGTTCCTTCTATCTTCTTTGCTAATTCTTTCCATTTAGATTCAAAATTAACACTGACATGAAAGTCAACAGTCTACTTTTTTAGCAACACCATGACATTTTGTTTGAGGGACTGATCAGGTTACTTTGCTTATCACAAACATTATTTGATTAATTAAATGACTACCGTTCGTCACTTTGTTTTTTTCTTCCCTATGTGAGGGCACAGTTCCAGTCATTGAGAAAAGTTAACCGAGAGGAGAATATCCAAAGGAGCTGAGTGAAGCAGAAAGGGAAAAAATGCTTCCAAATCTGGGAAATCTACTGGGGTACAAACACTAACATAAAGGGCAGACAGGGTTAGGCCTTTGTTTAATATTTAATATTGCTATAACTCTAGACCTCATGAAGTTCAAACTAAGTTTTAAAAAGAGAATATGACGCAAATATATCAGTATTATATTTGTCTCTAAAATGATTATCCCTCCTCTAACATGCTGTAGGACAAATATACAGTTGTTTATCTGTATGGGCTTCCCTGGTGGCCCAGAGGTAAAGAATCTGCCTGCAATAAGGAGACACAGGTTTGATCCCTGGGTCAGGAAGATCCCTTGTAGGAGGGCATGGCAACTAACTCCAGTATTCTTGCCTGGGGAATCCCATGGACAGAGGAGCCTGGTGGGCTACAGTTCACAGTGTCGCAAATGAGTTGGACTTGACTTAGTGACTAAAACAACAACAATATACCTATATAACTGAAATATGAAAGATGTTTTAAGATACCTCCTATAAGCCAATTTTTCTAGTCACAGCATATCTTACAAATTCTGAAAAATGCAACATC
This sequence comes from Capra hircus, assembly GCF_001704415.2. Lineage (NCBI taxonomy): Eukaryota > Metazoa > Chordata > Mammalia > Artiodactyla > Bovidae > Capra > Capra hircus. Next base: position 19,776,497 of record NC_030808.1, read on the forward strand.
CTAAGAAGTGAAATGTACAGAAACAATATTTTATAACTCTTTAAGTAATACTGCCCATCATTGTTACTGTTTGTTAATTTCAGGTGCTCAGACACAAACAAGTCAATTATACAGTCCAAATGTTAAATGTAGAATTATAGGGAAATAAACATGGTCATTCATGACAAATCAAATTATACATCTGAAACTACTTCATTAAACATATGTTCTTTTAAATACTTTTTGAAAACAGCTTTTCCCAGGGATCTGTTTTTGCTTGAATTTAGGGCATGAAATCTTATTTTGAAATAATATGGGTATAGTCTCAGCTAAAGCTTTTTTCGTTTAGAGAGTGACAATAGTATCAAATGCTGCCTTGTGCCACTAAGTTGAATTAGTCTGCTGGCACATCTACCTTTCCTTTTACAGCCATTAAGTTCCCAGCTGAAAGGTCTCCCTGGAATGGCATCCATTTCTGGCATTCTAGACCTGAGTCATCTCTCTGAGAATAGCTCTGAAACCATGAACTTATTCCAATTTTCTAGTGAAGTACACAGAATGTTCCACGTTTCATCAGCCTTTAAAGTGCTTCCATTTCAAGTAAATTAGAATAAAATTCAGCAGTCCAGTTACCAAAATCTTATTTAAGATAAAATAAGACTATGTAGCCTGGTAGATTCTCTTTAATTTTCAATTTTACTGCTGTAGAACTATGGCTCCTAAAACATGATTTCATTTCACTACTCATAGAAGTAACACTAGCCCATTAATAAATATTTAATTTATGGCTTTCAAGTGCTATATTTTCATTAAAAAAGTTTGACAGAGCATTTTGCCAACATCTTATATACTGCTAGTTATGGTAACTGCTACATTTGTGGTATAATTAACATTTCTTTTTACAAAATTCCATAAATATTATTTTCTACAATCACTAATTTCCTAACTGATATTTCCAATTTAATAATAAACATTTGCCATGATAATAATATTCATTTTACCAATAAGAATATATTTAAGATTAAGCAAATTATGAAATTTAAACACAATTTACTTAAAGTCTTTTAACAAATGCTAGCTCAGAAAAGCTAATACAGAAGTGATGTAGAGAGCAAAGAAGAAAGTTTCATCTTTTTAGTTCTTACTGAGATGATGAATACACTTTGTCCTTTTCTTATTTCATTAAATAATATAAGAACACAGAGGCCTTTATTTCAATTTTTCTCTCCCTAGTCAGCTGTGTGACCTTGGCAAAGTTATTGTATCACTTTGGAGCCTAGTTTCTTTATCTGTTAAATGGAAAAGTCTTTTACACAGTCTATGCTATTGTAAGGGCATATTCATATTTTTCTTAGAAACCTTAATCTCTAAAACCCTAAAGCAAATTAGAATACTCCTATTAAAGAAATAGAATGTTGGCCAAAATAGGATTTTATAAAAGAGAGCTATTGATCAAAATATCTTCTACTTCAACTGACCAAAGTGAATTATCTTAAAAGTACACAATCACTAGGACTTCAATAATTTGCCTCCAAGTATTAATACTACTTTTTACTTTTCTACTTTTATGAGTTAACTTTCAAGATTTTGATGGCATTGTGCCTGTTCAATGAACAGAGTGGCACTGTTCAATAGAACTTCCTGCAGTAATGGAAGTGGTGTGTCGGTGCTGGCCGAAACAGCAGCCATTAGTCACATGTGACTACTGGACATCAGAAACGCGGCTAGTATGACTGAGAAACTGAAAAGTTTTAAAAATTGTAATTAAATTAAATTGTCCTACGTGGCTCCTTAGCCACCATCTTGTACAGCGTAGTTCTAGAAGTAATACTCCATGCTGGCATTTAAAAAAATAGCATTACTACTTCTAGTGGAGGTAAAATACACAATAAAAAAGGAAAGAAAAAAAAATCAATATCCTTTTTACTTGGTGGCAATATTACAGTGCATTTTAAACATGGCACTTAAAAAATCCCTAGTCAAGTAAATTAGTGTTAAAGGATATGAATTAAATACATGGATAATGAATAAATGTAATTAGTTAATAATCTATAGTGCTCAATAAATCAATATGCAGCCTTTCTTCTCAGTAACAATAACAATTTGGTAAGTAGAAATTCCTTTAAAATCACCTGTAATTTGTATGAGAAGCAATCTAAAATATTTACAGCTGCAATATTTAGAAGACAAGAGATCAGTTTTCTAAAGATATAATTTTTACAGCACCTGGAATTTCGGAAAAAGGGACACATTAGAAACATTTGCTAATTTGCAATCAAGATTAAACTCAGAAAGAACAGGAAAAAGGCTAGTGACAAGAAGGTGGATGTTGGAGAATACAAAGAGTTCCATTTGCTGGCTACCAGCTGCTTTGAAAGTGAACGTGAAAGTTGCTCAGTCACGTCTGACTCTTTGCGACCCCATGGACTAGTCCGTGGAATTCTCCAGGCCAGAGTACTGGAGTGGGCAGCCTTCTCATTCTCCAGGGGATCTTCCCAACTCAGGGATTGAACCCAGGCCTCCTGTAGCGCAGGTGGATTCTTTACCAGCTGAGCCACAAGGGAAGCCCAAGAATACTGGAGTGAGTAGCCTATCCCTTCTCCAGCGGATCTTCCCGACCTAGGAATTGAACCAAGGTCTCCTGCACTGCAGGCAGATTCTTTACTAGATGAGCCACAAGGGAAGCCCAGGGAAGGAAAACCAGCTGCTTTGGTCCCTAGCAAATCTAGGCTTCAATCTAATCCTATTTCATTCTAAACTTCAACTGTAGTGTCTGAGAGCTGATAAAATCAATGACAATAATGTTAACTTTACATATTTAATTTCAAATGGAAAATATATTGTATATGGGAATTCTTTGTATTAACTTTGCAATTTGCAATTATAAATTTAAGAGAGTTGTAAAATAAAGTTTATTGAAAATATATATTGTGAATAAAATCTTTTCAAGAGATGAGGTCACGTCTGAATAGAATACAAGAATTAAGGTTTTCTTATCATGGGTGTCCATTTTGCCTTACCTTTCTCTTTGAAAATTTTCTAGCCCAATAATGAGATACATGGTTGTTTCCCTGAATTTTCTATAATCCTGATGCCACTCCTGTAGGTGAAAGAACATTAAAACTACAATGAAAACTACTTACAAATACATTTTATGATAACTACTTGAACTAACAGAAGCAAAGAGTTCAAAACTGAAGATAAACTGGACCTAAATCAAGACTTTAATTTCTTACATACAAACATGTCAGTGTAAAGATAAAGGTAAAAACTGTAGACACTGATGAGAGAAATTAAACAATCACACTAGAAGATAGCAGAAATAAAAGGCAAGATAATCAATAGGTAGGCCATCTGTCTCTCAAAAATTCTTCAGTGTAAAAGTTTATTAAGATATTATCAGAGAATATTTGGGGTGCATATATCTTTTCAAATTTCTGCTTTCAATTTTTTCCAGACATATACTCAGGAGAGAACTGCTGGATTATTTTCATTTTTTTGAGAAACCTCCATAGTGCTACTCATGGGGAGAGGAAAAGGAGGAGGAGTACAGTACAAGTACAGAATTAGAAAATGTAAAGTATGTATAAAATAGATAAGCAACAAGGACATATTGTACAGCACAGGGAATTATAGCTATTTTCTTGCAATACCTTTTAATAGAGTATTATCTGTAAACGTACTGAACAACTATGCTGTACACCTGAAACTAACATAATGTAAAGCAGCAACACTACATTAAAAAAAAAATTATTATAGACCTACAGCACATTGAATGTAGAAGGTAAATGAAGCTAACTAATTGGAATCAAAGCTTGAGGACTGTTATTTGAAACAGAGTTTTAAGGAACTGAAAGAAAAATAAAAAATGTTGTAATATATTTAACCTTTTAATTTTGCAAAATTTGTGATAAATTTTAAATATGGTTGCTAAGTAGTCTTTTCAACTGAGATACGGTGAAAAAGAGAGAAGCATTTCACAGCCCCTCTCCAAAACACCCACAATTATTGAGCATGTCATATAACAAAATGATTCAGAATTAACAATCTACAATTTTAGAAAACAGTTTTCTTAAAAAAAAATCAAGATTTTTTTACTTAATAAAAATTGATTCAAAGAAAATCGTAACTAAAATTCAATATATGATTAACCTAAAAGAGATAGTGATGATAAAAGTGTGAAAGCTTTTATACAAGTTATTGTAAATAAATGAAAGTAAGGTACATATAGGCCAGTTACTAGCTAACTATTGATATATTCTCCTTGAATATAAATCATTTTAATTTAAAAAGGCAAAATTTTCATACTATTGAAAGTGACAGTGTTGGTCACTCAGTCCTATCTGACTCTTTGCGACCCCATGGACTGTAACCCACCAGGCTTCTCTGTCCATGGAATTCTCCTGGCAAGAATGCTGGAGTGGGTTGCCATTCCCTTCTCCAGGGGATCTTCCTGACCCAGGGATCAAATATGGATCTTTCAGCACTGCAGGCAGATTTCTTTACCATCTGAGCCACCAGGGATAGAAGACATTAATACACATAAGGGTAAAATTTATCTTTAAGCATAAAGTTAGTTTTTCTGGCAGAAGTATTCAAATTGCCATTCTGTTATCATTAGATTCACCTTAGAAGTTTTCAGTAGGTAAACTTCTTCTTTAAAGGGTTAGACAATAAATACTTTAGGCTTCGTAGGCCATGCAGTCTCTGTTGTAGTTACTCAACTTTGCAGTTGTAGGGTGAAAGTGCTTATATTCAATATTTAAACACATGGCTTATGTTCCAATAAAACTTTATTTATAAAAGCAGGTGATGAACTAGATTTGGTTTGCAGGCCAAGGATTACTGATGGGAGACTCAGAGCAAGACAAAGATATGTGGGATATACAAAATCCAAAAACGTCATGTAAATACCAGTAAGATTTAGTGGCTCTGCAATTAGAAAAAATATGAGAAATTTTCAGAATAAAAATATGCAGCATCCAATCTGATGAAGCAAACTGGTGGAGGGACTGCAGAAGCAAATAACAATTAAAATCAAGTCCCATGTAACCTGAATCTTGGAGACAAGGGCAGAATTAAAACCAATTTGCCTGCATCTCTGGCATGTATTATGTGTCCTTTTTTTTTGTGGCTATGTTCCCAGATTTTCTATTTGCCTTATAATTCAAATTTACCCATTCTTATAATAATATTATTGTAAAGTATAAAAGCTAAGATAGTTTATATTGATTTCAAGTGAAAATAACCTTCCTACCTTGTTCTACAAGAATACTGATACTAGAATGTTTGCATTTCCATAAAATTTTTGATCACTTATTAAGCTCCATCAAACAACTTGCTAGAAGTTTGTCAGAAACTGAACAGTTTCAATAAACCATTCTGTGGAAAACGACATCTCTACAACACCAAGTTTTCCAAACACAATACATACATCCATTAACTTAGGTCTTCTTTATAACATCTCCTAAAATTATGCAGAGTTCAGTTCAGTGGCTCAGTCGTGTCCGACTCTTTGCAACCCCAAGAATCGCAGCACGCCAGGCCTCCTTGTCCATCACCATCTCCCGGAGTTCACTCAGATTCACGTCCATTGAGTCAGTGATGACATCCAGCCATCTCATCCTCTGTCGTCCCCTTCTCCTCCTGCCCCCAATCCTTCCCAGCATCAAAGTCTTTTCCAATGAGTCAACTTTTCGCATGAGGTGGCCAAAGTACTGGAGTTTCAGCTTTAGCATCATTCCTTCAAAAGAAATCCCAGGGTTGATCTCCTTCAGAATGGACTGGTTAGATCTCCTTGCAGTCCAGGGGACTCTTAAGAGTCCTCTGCAACACTACAGTTCAAAAGCATCAATTCTTCAGTGCTCAGCCTACTTCACAGTCCAACTCTCACATCCATACATGACTACTGGAAAAACCACAGCCTTGACTAGACGGACCTTAGTTGGCAAAGTAATGTCTCTGCTTTTGAATATGCTATCTAGGTTGCTCATAACTTTTCTTCCAAGGAGTAAGGGTCTTTTAATTTCACGGCTGCAATCACCATCTACAGTGATTTTGGAGTCCCAAAAAATAAAGTCTGACATTGTTTCCACTGTTTCCCCATCTATTTCCCATGAAGTGATGGGACCGGATGCCATGATCTTAGTTTTCTGAATGTTGAGGTTTAAGCTCTCTTTTTCACTCTCCTCTTTTACTTTCATCAAGAGGCTTTTTAGTTCTTCTTCACTTTCTGCCGTAAGGGTGGTGTCATCTGCATATCTGAGATTATTGATATTTCTCCTGGCAATCTTGATTCCAGCTTGCGTTTCTTCCAGTCCAGTGTTTCTCATGATGTACTCTGCATAGAAGTTAAATAAGCAGGGTGACAATATACAGCCTTGACATACTCCTTTTACTATTTGGAACCAGTCTGGTGTTCCATGTCCAGTTCTAACTGTTGTTTCCTGACCTGCATACAGATTTCTCAAGAGGCAGGTCAGGTGGTCTGGTATTCCCATCTCTTTTAGAATTTTCCACAGTTTATTGTGATCCACACAATCAAAGGCTTTGGCATAGTCAATAAAGCAGAAATAGATGTTTTTCTGGAACTCTCTTGCTTTGTCCATGATCCAGCGGATGCTGGCAATTTATCTCTGGTTCCTCTGCCTTTTCTAAAACCAGCTTGAACATCAGGAAGTTCACGGTTCATGTATTGCTGAAGCCTGGCTTGGAGAATTTTGAGCATTACTTTGCTAGCATGTGAAATGAGTGCAATTGTGTCGTAGTTTGAGCATTATTTTGCATTGCCTTTCTTTGGGACTGGAATGAAAACGGACCTTTTCCAGTCCTGTGGCCACTGCTGAGTTTTCCAAATTTGCTGGCATATGGAGTGCAGCACTTTCACAGCATTGTCTTCCAGGATTTGAAGTAGCTCAACTGGAATTCCATCACCTCCACTAGCTTTGTTCGTAGTGATGCTTTCTAAGGCCCACTTGACTTCACATTCCAGGATGTCTGGCTCTAGATGAGTGATCACACCATCGTGATTATCTGGGTCGTGGAGATCTTTTTTGCACAGTTCTTCTGTATATTCTTGCCATCTGAATATCCTGGCCTCCAGAGAGGGTCTTCTAGGTCCTAGAACCCGGTATCTGGCACCCGGTTCTCTGGGCGGCCGCAGAGTCTGAGGTGGAGAGAAGCGGACTGGATGCCAGGATGGCTAGACTAGAAGGCAGAAAATCCTCGGGACCAGGATAAATATCCATGGGCATCCTGGTGGTTCCAGGCTCGGGGGCTAGATGATAGATTTGTATTTTACAAAGCTCTCTTATTATCTTTATTTATCTCCAATAAATTTATCTAGCTTTTTCTTTTCTATATATAAAACATCTGTAAATAACAAAAGCTTTGTTTCTTCTTTTGCAATCTCTTACTTTTTGCTTTATTTTTATTGCCTTACTGTACTGCTTAAACTTCCAGTACAGTGTTGAATAAAACTGGCATACATCCCTGTCTTTTTCTTGAGCACAAAAGGAAAGTTTTCAATGTTCAGATTTCAATATGTTTATGGTAGTTTATGGTAGTTCTGTTAGTTTTTGTTTTTTAAGACACTTCAGTAGACTAAAGTAGTTACCTTGTATTCCAGTTTAGCTAAGAGTTTTGATCAAAAATGAATGTTTTTCTGTCTCCTTCCTTTTATCTGTTAAATGTAGTGAGTTATACTAATTGTTTAAGGGAATATAAAGTAATCAGGTTTGCAAACGTGACCAATCACTAACCAAAGGCACTCATGAATGCAAATTAAAATTTATTCATGTAAAAATTTTTGGAAAAACAATGTAGAAAGTTAAACTTAAAAATCTGACAAAATACTAGGTGTTTGAATTGTAACTTAATTTTAAAGCCAAAGTTAACACAAAGAGAATTTTGTGCACGAAACTACCACAAGCACACTGCAAATGGTCACATGCGTGCCTCCCTCACACAACCCTGTCCAATAATGACAAATGCAGAAGGCATACAATGACTGAAACCAATTTTTAACTTCCCCTCAAAATATATATATATGAAGCAAAGAAAGTGTATCGCATGGCTTCACTGTAATACAGCATTTAAGAATGTAGGTTCTGCTAACCAAGTTGTGACATGAAGCTATGATAACCTCAGGCAGGTTACTTTACCCCTTCATGATGAATTTTCTCACGTGATTATTAGCTATACTGAAATGAAAGATTACTGAACTAAAGAATTCCTCAGTCAACCCTCCAAAAGGCACATTACCTCATACTCCTCCATGTTTACTTCTTCAGGTTTTATCATTTCAATTTTGGCTTGAGCAACTTTCATTATGTTGTGACACCTTCAAATGAAAGAAAAAATATTTCTAAATTAAAAGCAAAATCCATAAAAACTTAAAAAATATGTTTTATGCAAAATTAAACTATCCAACACATATGAAAATGAAATCCACTATCACTGTGCAATATTTTTGAGGAAACAAATTTCAAGTAAGTGAAAAATCTCATTTTTTGGACAATACTGGATATTTACTAAGTATATAAAGATGACAGAAGCAATAATTCTAATTCACCATGTTATATTTCTATATGAATTTAAAATTATGTTCTATTAAACATGAAAAAAAGTTTTTAAAAAATTGATAATGTATCTCTATTAAGCAAGCTCCAGAGACATGAAATCTCACTTCCCCTAAATAATATTATTCATAAATCATAAGTAGATATCCAAAATGTGCCTATCCTTTCATACAGGAATGGCAATATTTCAACAGATTTTATGATCAGAACCACTGCTAAAGATATCTCCCCAAAATATATTTATAGTTATCACATATAGTTTACTCTGTATTTCAAGCACAAGAGAAAGTAGATTTTTCAAAACAAACTATTTTTACCTGCCAGGGCTAACTGCAGAAGATTGAAAAGTCAATGTGAGTACTTCATAAGTATCTTCCCCAAATTCAACAGCATATACTCATTGGAACACAGTACACTAACAGCCCAGATAAAAGAGGGTCAACATTTCTGAGTTCTTCAGTTATATTTAACAAAATAAGTGATGTCAACATTATTACTAATAAAAACTCATAGCCAATACTTACTGAGTATTTACCAGATAATGCTCAAAACCATTTACGTGCATTGAAACCTTAATCCTAACTTTCACAGCAGACACATGATGAGGCAGAAATTAATCCTAGATGCTTTATTTTCCACCACACTCTTCTCTACTACACATATTTTGAATTCAGTATTTTTGAGACATGCATGAAAGGATAATCATTTACTTCAGAATTAAAATGTGTTTACCATGAACTCCAAGATAGCATAAATGTTTCTACATTTTAAAACTTCAATACTTTGGGTGTTTACCTGAGGGCTGAAATTTTTTTTTTTAAATAGTATTTATTCTAACTTAACTAGATTAAATTTTAATTTTTAACATTAGTAAACAGTTTTATAGAAACTTCTAAGAAAAAACTTTTTGGGTAAACCAAAATTCATTTAACCATTCTAAACCTTCTCTTTAAGTCAGAAGATGTTTAATTACTTTGTGTATATTGATTAATTACTTTCCCCAACTATTCTCAAACAAGGATGATTTTGCTCCCAGTGGGGCTATTTGGCAGTATCTGGAGACATTTTGGGTTGTCACCACTTGAGGGGTACTCTTGGCACATAATGGGTAGAGGCCAGGAACATACTAAATATCTTACAAATTATAGGATAGCCCCCACCCCAAAACAAAAAAATTATCTGGCCTAAAATATCCATAGTGCAGAGGTTCAGAAATTCTTTATTTCTCTGAAGTTCTTAGTTCCCAAAGGCCAGTGAAAATTATATTATATTCTTCTGTGTATCTTTATATTGCTTATCTCAGAACCTTGGTTCACAATTAAAATGTAATAAAATCATTTAAATTATTTTGGGGTTAAACTTTTAAAAGTCATGATTATAAGTAACAAATAAATTACAAAGCAACTGAATTAAGTGAAGTCAAATTTTGTGCTGCACTTACTGAAATATGTCTACGTGTAAAATACATATTCAAAAATTGCACTTGGAGCTATAAGAACAACACGGGCAATTTGAGCACGTGAATAAAATACTTAACATTTTGTATTTTCAAATTACCTTTCATCAAAACTCAAATTTCTATCTGCAAATTGTTCTAGCAATGTTTTCTCAATGATTTTCTTTGGAGCCTGATTCTGGATAAAGTAGACTATTACATGATGTAAACGATAGTCTGTTTCTGGTGGGGTATCTTCTTGGGCCAATTTAACCAACCTTGAATATTCCAACTTAATTGCCTAGAAAATACAACAAAATGCCAATCTTAGTTAATTATAATAATTCACATCCTTCAGTATTATAATTATCCTTATATTCAAATATGTTTTCCTTTTAAAATATTACAAAAAATGTAGTTGTATATCTAAGAACACTGTCCCATGTTCCATAGTTTAAATACATCTAAGCTTACCAAGAGTTATTTTGCAAAACTTATCAGAGTTTGGTCAAAGTCTATTCAGAGGCATCAGAAGACTGAGATACTTGGCATATCTCCTAATCTATGCTCCATTTGAAGTACACCTCTAATATCTAAAATTCTAGGGTTGAGCTGTAGGTCCCTAGAATATTCATATCTGAAAGAAAACAGCTGGCTCTTAAATGGATGATAATAATACCATCACAGTTAACTTTAACTGTAGAGCTTACAAATAAGGGATGAAAAAGTAAGCCTTTTCCTTCACCATAAATTTTTGTTTCAAAAATATTTGAATTTTACCAGTGTAATGTTTATCAATGAACACTATCACTATTACTACCTTGATACTGAGCTAACCTTTTCTTTACTTGCAACTACTATTATGAGAAATATTAAATACTAATGTGTGTTCCCACACATAAGCAAATGATTTGAAAAATATTTGCTCAGAGAAATATGTATACAGATACATATCAAGTCTGCCATATGTAAGAAGCCCATATAATTACAGATAACACTTTAATTAAAATATTCATTTATATTAGACATCATATCTAAATTATTTTCTACTAACCATAAGATATTTGGAGCTACATGCAAAATATGTTACAAAAAGTCCATTCTATTGGAAAGGGTTTTTTTGCATGCGTTTCCTAAGCAATTCTTGGCCATCCAGATACTATCACCTATTTGGCTGTATTATATAGAAGTGAGAAAATGTACCTGAAAAACAGTAAATGGAACATTCTAGTTATATGTTTTCAAACTTAAGGGGGAGCTAATAAGTCCTTTCTATACACATTAGCATTATAAACAGAGTAAGATAGTTACTCTATAGATAAATTATTCCAACTTTATTTTAGATACACATATGCCATTCTCATTTTATTGCTGTGCTAAAAAGCAGCCATGAAAATTAACTATATTTGTCATGTAAGGATATCATGACTCACGTTACTGCATGCTTTGCTTACAAACTCTTTAATCTTTCCAATTTGAAAAAAAGGCACATGGTCATTTAATAACTACACTCTACTGAATTTGAGAGTAAGTGTAAAACAAAAAGTAATTGTTTCTCCTCTTATGGCCCTTTAGACAATGATTTCCATAGGCTATCAGAAGGTTTTTGTGTATTTAAATATTTCAGATGTCATTCTTTTGGCTGAAACTGGTATGACCAAAATAAAATTCTCTCTCAAATAATAATATAAGTTTAGATTATCAGACATTATAATACTAAATGATTATCCATTCTCCCACCACCCTTCAAAATGCAGGCTGGGATATATATATATATATATCTATATGTATCTATATGTATATATATATAAATAGTAAACAGATTTCTATTAGAGAGATTATCTGTCAGGTTTAAGATGATGTTTACCTCTTGATTTTGCTCTACTTACGATTCTCCTAATTATAATGAGTAAATACCAAACTCACAATTTATAGGTGTTTTATTAAACCACTAGAGGTAGAATTGCACTTCTAAATTTGTAGAGCAATTTTTCAAACACAAAAATACTAAATTTTATTAGCATAAATTACCAATGAATGTTATCATTGTTTTGTTAATCAACTTCCTTCTCAAAAAGTTTTCTCACTTTCAAAATGTACTGCATATAAATATTCCTTCAAGTTTTCAATGAGGTGTTCCACGCTGGTGTATTCAGGAGATCTTTACACAATTTACAGTTAACATTTAACGGGGTCTGACTAACCAGGCTCAACGTTACCTATTAGGTCTTATTTCCTGTTACTCCTCTATTTAGATCAAGCTCCACTCCTCACAAATGCACAAGCCTTTGTTTCTTAAGTGCTCTACTTGGATGATGTCCTTGACCATCTCCCATCAAGCCACACATGATCCATTCAATGAGACTGGTTAAAAATCTGTTTTTTGAAATCTTCTTCCAAACGATTTTTAGTTTGACTTTTTTCTACTTTTCTGAATCACATGATAAAACATACTCTACATGTATTAGTTCTTATAGAAGTTACATCTGGGCTTCCCTCGTGGCTCAGCTGGTAAAGAATCCGCCTGTAAGGCAGGAGACCTGGGTTCGATCCCTGAGTTGGGAAGATCCCCTGAAGAAGGGAACGGCTACCCACTCCAGCATTCGGGCCTGGAGAATTCCATGGACTGTATAGTCCACGGGGTCACAAAGAGTCGGACACAACTGAGTGACTTTCACTTTCACAGACTATTTAAAATACCAAATATACAAATGTATAGTACACTCTGGAGGCAGTAAGATCTAAGGTAAGATAGAGTAAAATTCAGAAAGCTAAATATATCATTTTATTTTAAAAATTGATACTGTACTAAGAGATAAAAAAAATCTACTTCAAATTCCAGAGGATCAGAATCATATAGGTTATAGTCTTTGACTGTATGTTATATAAATAGGAATTAAAGGTAATTCCCAAACTAAACACTTAGGAATTAGAAGTATTCTTCTATAAACTATTCTTGGACCAAAGGAATCAAAATTATAATAATATTGGGAATATGAAATCTCAAAACCTAAAGGACACAGCCAGATTGGTACCAGGGAAATTTCAGCTTAAGCAATATAAAATAACATTTATTTCAAGAAACTAGAAAAAGAAAATAAACCAAAATAAAGCAGAAGAAAGAAAATAATGTGGCAATTAGATAAGGACCACAAAAGGCTTTTTCTTTCAAAAATCTGAATAGAAGACCAAGAAATGGGATAAAAATAACATTAGAAATCAGGAAAGTGATTAAAAAAAATACAGGAAAAAGTTTTAAAATTTATAAAAGAATAATACGTATAACTTTATGCCAATAAACTATAACATCTTTATTAAACAGATGATCATCTAGGAAAATATAAGTTACCAGAATTACTTTACAAAGCAGAAAAACTGAAGAGACCCAAGCAAAACTATAGATAACTGAAAACGCTGCCTACAATCTATACCCAATAAAGGAATTAGGCTTATTTTGTATTAGAGTTGTGCTGTTATAGCAAATCTTCAAAGACTTCTATATCTCAACTGCTCCAAACAAAAAAAAGGGGGGAAAATTTCTTTAATATTATATAAAACTAGTATAATCTGAATATCAAAAATTGACAAATATTTTTAAAAAGGCTAATTTTGCTTATGAACATGGATGCCCAGACTGACATCTAATTTTGATAAACTTCCTTGTGTACATAAAGAAAATATAAGAAGAGACAGTGTTTACAATGATTAAAAAAAAAAAGGTAGATCAATGCTAAGATCCTTCCTTTGTAAGAATTAAGCATTAAGCAGAAATTTGTGCAGAATCTCTAATAGATGCATTTTTAAAAAATGCCTAAATTCCAATATCAATCAGTTTAAAATAAAACTCTTTAACTGTAAATTTCAGAAACTGTCTTTATTTTTAAATCTATAAGAGAGGAGCTATTAAAAACCAACACTACACATCCTATTTAATAATAAAACACTACAAACATTCACATTAAACTAAGGAACTAAGCAAAGGAGTTTATCACCATTATTTTATTATTTAACTACATTCTGAAAGCCTGAATATATTTCAGAAATGAAACAAGAAAAAAGTATAACAAAAATTATCCTGGAAATGAGATTAACTGAGGCTTGCCTGGTGTTTCAGTGGTAAAGAATCTGCCCACCAATGCAAGAGACAGGGATTAAATGATCCTGGGTCAAGAAGATTCCCTACAGTACGAAACAACAACTCACTCCAATCTTCTCGCCTGGGGAATCCCAGGGACAGAGGAGCCTGGCAGGCTACAGTCCACAGGTTTTGCAAAAGAGTCAGACAGGACTTAGTGACTAAACAACAACTAATGAGATAATTACTAGGAGGCAGTTTACTGAAATAATCAAGAGAATCCACTGGAAAACTATTAGAAAAAAATAATTTGACACTATATGAATAAATACAAGTAATTAACTTTCCTACAAGATAACTCTACCAATAATTTGTTATTGAGGATAAGTAACTCAATTCACAGAAACAATTTCTACACATCTAAGATTAGATTAAAAAAGAAGCTATAAGACCATGCTGAAGTAAAATAATAAAACCTTACTTAAGGACCTAAGAGAGAGCCAAAAGAGTGAAGAGGCATATCTTGTTCCTTTCTGAGAAGACTCAAAATACTGAGAAATATAATTATCCATCTCACTGTAATAATATGAGGTACAATTAAATTCTGAAAGGATTTGAGAATATAGGTGGCAATTAAAAATTATCAAGACAGGAAAAAATGAAACCTGACAAACTTTCCATTTATTTATATAAATTAAACAAGTGAATTAAAATTCATAAATATTTTGACTGGGCAAATATACTATGTTATGTTCACTGAATTTTCAATAATATATTTAGGTTGGTGCAAAAGTAATTATGGTTTTAGATCCTGAATTTTAAATCATTATTATAACTAGGCTCAAACACATCTTCTATTAATCAAAATATAAACCATTACAATCAACACATTTTTGCCAATGAGAAATGTTTGCTTACTCCTGTAGGATAAAAATCTGTGCTTCAGGATTCTACAAACTCTTGGAAAGCATCTTTCGCCTCCTGCTGGTTGTGGAAGCATTTTCCCTTCATAAAGTTGAGATGCTTGAAGAAGTGGTACTCAGTTGGCGAGAGGTCTGGTGAATATGGCAGATGAAGAAAAACTTCGTAGCCCAATTCGTTCAACTTCTGAAGCGTTGGCTGTGCATGACATGTGGTTGTCATGGAGAACTGGACCCCTTCTATTGATCAATGTGGTCTACAGGTGTTGCAGTTTTTGGTGCATCTCATTGATTTGCTGAGCATTCTTCTCAGATGTAATGGTTTTACCAGGATTCAGAAAGTTGAGGTGAATCACAGCAGCAGCAGACCACCAAACAGGGACCATGACCTTTCTTTGATTCAGGTATGGCGTTGGGGAGTGTTTTGGAGCTTCTTCTCAGTCCAGCCACAGAGCTGGTCATTGCAGTTGTCTTATAAAATCCACTTTTTATCACGTCACAAACTGATTAGAAATGGTTACTGTGGCATAGAGTAAGAGGTGATAACACATCACAAGTTTTTTGATTTGTGGTCAGCTCATAAGGCACCACTTATTGAGCTTTTTCACCTTTCCAATTTGCTTCAAATGCCAAATGACCATAGAATGATTGATGTGCTCTTGGGCAATTTCTTCTGTAGCTGTAACAGGATCAGCTTCAGTGGTGGCTCTCAATTGGTCACTGTCAACAACCAATGGCTGACCGGTGCATTCCTCATCTTCAAGGCTCTCGTCTCCTAGACAAAACTTCTTGAACCACCACCACACTGTATATTTGTCAGCAGTTTCCAGGCCAAATGCATTGTTGATGTTGTGAGTTGTCACCACTGCTTTATGACCCATTTTGAACTTGAACAAGAAAATAGTTCAAATTTGCTTTTTGTCTAATATCATTTCTATAGACTAAAATACATAAAAAAAACAACAAGTAATGTCACTAACAAATAACATAAAGCAAGAAATGTGCATTAAAATGATGTACAACATAGTCACATTTAAGAATGTACATCAAATGGCAAAGTTCAACAATGCAAAACTGCAACTGGTTTTGCACCAACCTAATATGTACAAGAACATTCTCAAAAATACTGGAAATGATCCTAATACCCATCAAAAACAGTAATATGGGATTTAATAATAGTTACAATTTGTGAGCATTCTTTATGTGATAGACACTGTCCAGTGATATCTAACATGAATTATCTCATTTAATTCTCAAGATAACTTCTCATTTATAAATGGAAAAACTGGCCATGATAACTTCAGTAATTTGCCTAAAATCACACAATTATTAAGTGATAAAGCCAGGATTTAAATCCAGGCATCTGACCATAAAGGCTTTGCCAGTAACAGCTCATGTGGGACAGAGCTTCCTAACTTAAGCCATGAGTAAGTTATAAGGATTGAGATACTAATGCTATCAGACTTTATGGTGGCCAGATCCATAACTAGATTCATCCTTGTTTGTCATAACAAGGAAAAAATTAGAAAGCCCTGCTCTAAAAAAGTGTTTAAATAAACTTTGGTAAGTTCAATGGGAAATAAAATGTACCTATGAAAAATCTACAAATCATGACATGACTAAATCATCCACCACATTACATGAAAAAGAATGATAAAGATTGAAAGAAGAAACTTCTATTTTTATTTAAGTTATAACATATGGATGAGTACTGAATATCAGTCTTATTTATCTAGAAGCATATATAAGAAATAAGAGGTTAATCAGGGAGAGAGGTTAATTGTGGAGTGGAAATTAAAAAGTGAGAGAGGTAGGCTGAGAACAAGATGGCGGAGGAGTAGGTGGACGTGGAGTACATCTCTCTCCATGGATACATCAGGAATACACCTTCAGACACAGAGGTGCATGTGGAACACCAGCTGAGAGAGGACAGGAATGTCTGATGAGTGGAAAGGAATATATAGACCCACGCAAAAATCAGTAGGATGAAGGAACTAGGGGGAAAAACAGGAGTGTTAGTAGGACTGGACCTGCCCTTGGTGGGTGGGGGAACTGAAACAGGGGTCTGATCCCCACATCAGGGCCATTGTCCGAGTGAGAGGAGAAACATTTCAGGCTGAGAGTGAAACAGCTGATCTGTGGCAGCCTAAATGGAATGAGAATCAGACAGTCCTTGCCGCAGCCATACATACCCGGGACAGGGATGTAGAGTCCCTGGAAGGTGCAGCATAGCACCAGGGAACTGGAGTTTAGGGACTGTGGAGCAATCCTAGGGCGAGGGCTGCTGTTGACTCGGAGATGCGGGCAGAGGGGACGTGAGGGAGGAGATTGTTGGGGGAAATGCCTGTGGAGGAAAGGGGGTGGAGCTATCACCACAGCCTCTTTCTCCCCACATGCCAGCAGTGGCAGCTGAACAATACAGCAGGTGATGCATCAAACGCCTGACACACTGAACTACACAGCAGGACCCCACCCAAGGTGCTCCTTTAAGTGACTGATGCGCTGAACCTACAGAGTAGGACCCCACCCAGGGTGCCCCTTTAAGTGCCAGATGCACTGATTTACAGAGCACGACCCCAGCCGGGGGCGGGGGGGGGCAGGGGGAGAAGGGGTACCCTCTATGTGCCTGACACGCCAGAGAAAGACCTCAGGCAAGGGAGCCCTCTAAGTGCCTGAATGGGCGGAGCTGCGGAGAAAGACTAGCCAAAGAGGTATTCTGATCGCCAGTTACAAGAGGCTCGGAAAAAGACTCTGATAGGGCCATAACTCCTGCCGAGGAGGCAGTTTGTGTCCCTGTACACTTGGCACTGCCAAGGTCCCTGCAAGCCAAGCAGCTGTGCCACCTTCATGCTCAACTCTCACTGGGGCAGAGCTGCCACAGGCAAAAATTCTTGCATCTATGTGCACGGGGTTGCTTTGGTAGTGTCTGACTCTTTGCAACCCTGTAGACTGTGGCCTGCCAGGCTTCTCTTGGGGGTGGGTGGGGGGCGGTTCTACAGGCAAGAATATTGGAGCGTATTGGCCAATAATGGTTGCCATACCCTTCTAGAGCACTGTACTTCCTGCTGCCCTAGCCTCCAACTCCCCTGAGTACCTGGTGCTGCCAGAGCCCCTGCAACCCAAATAGCAGCACCACCTCCACACCTGGCCTTCACAGGGGCAAACCCAAGTTCTCCAGGGCAGCCTCAGGAGCAAACCCCAGTGGACAACGCACATGCAGAGGTGAAAATAAAACCACAGTTGAAACCAGGAGCAATGTGACTAAGGAAGAAGGCCCCAAATCTTCCCACCAGCTGTACAACATGCAGATGAAATTCACACGATCAAGTAGGCAGTCTCTGTGTCTATGGAAAATATAAAATGTCATTGAGAGCTCCTACAAAATAAAACACACTAGTTCTGATAGCTGTGGACATTGGCGGCAAGAAGACATAGGAGTAAGACCAGATTAGAATCTGAGCTGGCCCCACAAGTCCAGATATCACAGTGTTGGAGGGTATTCTAGCGAGGTGAGGTTTACTATGACTCCCAGTGAGGGAAAGGACTCTGACAGCAGTGACTCACGAAAAACATTCTTCTTATGTTTTGACTTGTTCTGTGTATTCTTTTGAATTCCACCCTGCCCCCACCACTGTTGTAGTTGTCGATTTTATTGGCACTACTAAATCTAATTAAGCTTTTGAGTTTTTTTCTTTCTTTTTCTCAGTCACATTTTTTTATTGTTGTTATAAACCTCTGCCTCTATGTTTGATTCTGCAGTTCTGGGGAGCTTTTCTTTTCTTTTTTCTTTTAAA
Organism: Capra hircus; assembly: GCF_001704415.2. Taxonomy (NCBI): domain Eukaryota; kingdom Metazoa; phylum Chordata; class Mammalia; order Artiodactyla; family Bovidae; genus Capra; species Capra hircus. The sequence continues at coordinate 19,795,279 of NC_030808.1, forward strand.
TTTTTAAACCTACTATTATTTTTTCTATTAAACCTATTACTATTATTATACATTTATTCTTTTGCTTGCCTTTCCTACTGTTCCTTTCCAATGCAGTTAACCTTTAATGTACATAAAACTTCATCTACTTAACTTTTCATATCTATTATTTTTTTATTTTCTTTCTTCCTTTTCCTCTCAACATATTTGTTAGTTTTATTTTCATTGCTTTATTCCCCAATTGGCATCTTGCTTTAGTTCTGTCTTCCAGTTTGTGCTTTAGTTTTGTTCTGGTAGATACAATTTTTGGTTTCCTTTGTTTGTCAGGTCAATATATTGTACTTTATTTTTGTTGGACTGTTTTGATTTTGCTTATGGGTGTATATGTAGATGTGTATATTCAGTCACACTTTTTATTGTTGTTATAACCCTCTGCATTTACATCGGGTTTTTGCCGTGCTATGGAGTTTTCCTTTTTCCTTCCATTTTTTCGCTCTTCTTTTTTGTCTTTTCTCTTTTTTATAATTTTTTTTACTTTTTTAAAACCTATTATATATTTTTTTACATTTATGCCTTTGTTTGCCTTTCCTACTGATCTTTTCCCCTTGCAGTTAATCTTTAATGTATATAATAAATCTTCTTCATCTACCTCTATTTAACTTTGCATATAAATTTTTTCTTTTCTTTCCTTTTCTCTCAACATATTTGTTAGTTTTGTTTTCATTGTGTTATTCCCCACTTGGCACTTTGCTTTAGTTTTGTTTTCCAGTTTGTGCTTTTGTTTTGTTCTTAACTGGTAAATATAATTTTTGATTTCCTTGGTTCGCTGGGTCAATCTATTGTACTTTATTTACATTGGACTGTTTTGACTTTGCTCATGGGTGTATATTCCATTATTTTAATTATTATTTGCCTAACTTTGTAACTGCCATTTGGGGTTCATCTTTGTTTTCTCATTTTTTGTTAGTTGTTTTAATCTCACTTAATGCCACAAGCCACTTGTGGAAACTTCCTGACCAGAGAACATGCGCTGAGCCTTTGGAGTGGGAGCACTGACTCCAAGACCCTAGAATACCAGAGAACCAATCCTAGGGAGTGTCAAATAGTGAGAACTCACACAAAGGAAACCACCTGAATACAAGACCCAGCATCACAAAACACCAGTAGCAACCTGCGCAGGATGCCTCGCCTGAACAACAAACAAAACAAAAATGCAAACCCGATCATCAGCAGACAGGATTACCACCTCACTCAGCCCTGCTGATCAAAGGAAAAACAGACAAACAAACACAGCACACATATCACCCTACATGAAGCTTACACAACCTTACGAGGAAAGGAACCAAAAGGAAGAATTCAATCATGAAGCCTGGGAGAAGGAGACCTCAAACACAGCAACTTAAAAAAAAAAAAAAAAAGATAGAGAAATACTACACAAATGAAGGACCAAACCAGAAACACAGAAGTCCAAATAAAAGAAGAGGAACTAGGCAAACTACCTGAAAAGGAATTCCGAATAATGATAGTAAAGATGATCAAAAACCTTGAAAGTAAAATGGAGAAAATACAAGAACCAATTAACAAAGGCCTAGAAGAATTAACCTGACCTGCCTTTTGAGAACCCTATATGCAGATCAGGAAGCAACAGTTAGAACTGAACATGGAACAACAGACTGATTCCAAATAGGAAAAGGAGTACGTCAAGGCTGTATATTGTCACCCTGCTTAACTTCTATGCAGAATACATCATGAGAAATGCTGGACTGGAAGAAGCACAAGCTGGAATCAAGATTGCCTGGAGAAATATCAATAGTCTCAGATGTGCAGATGATACCACCCTTATGGCAGAAAGTGAAGAGGAACTAAAAAGCCTCTTGAAGAAAGTGAAAGAGGAGAGTGAAAAAGTTGGCTTAAACTCAACATTCAGAAAACAAAGATCATGGCATCTGGTCCCATCACTTCATCGGAAATAGATGGGGAAACAGTGGAAACAGTGTCAGACTTTATTTTTGGGGGCTCCCAAATCACTGCAGATGGTGACTGCAGCCATGAAATTAAAAGACGCTTACTCCTTGGAAGGAAAGTTACGCGCAACCTAGATAGTATATTCAAAAGCAGAGACATTACTTTGCCAACAAAGGTCCATCTAGTCAAGGCTATGGTTTTTCCAGTGGTAATGTATGCATGTGAGAGTTGGACTGTGAAGAAAACTGAGTGCTGAAGAATTGACGCTTTTGAACTGTGGCGTTGCAGAAGACTCTTGAGAGTCCCTTAGACTGCAAGGAGATCCAACCAGTCCATTCTAAAGGAGATCGGTCCTGGGTGTTCACTGGAAGGACTGATGCTAAAGCTGAAACTCCAATCCTTTGCCCACCTCATGCCAAGAGTTGACTCACTGGAAAAGACTCTGATGCTAGGAGGGATTGGGGCAGGAGGAGAAGGGGATGACAGAGGACGAGATGGCTGGATGGCATCACCGACTCGATGGACATGAGTTTGAGTGAACTCCGGGAGTTAGTGATGGACAGGGAGGCCTGGCGTGCTGCGATTCATGGGGTTGCAAAGAGTCAGACACGTCTGAGTGACTGAAGTGAACTGAAACTGAGAAGAATTAGAGAATAATCATACGAACAACACCGTTATTGAAATTAAAAATACTCTAGAAGGACTCAATAGCAGAATATCTGAAGCAGAACGAATCAGTTGATCTGGAAGATAAAATGGTAGAAATAACTTATGAAGAGCAAAATAAAGTAAAAAGAATGAAAAGAACTGAGGATAGTCTCAGAGACCTCTGGGACAATATCAAACACACCAACATTCAAATTATAGGGGTCCAAAAAGAAGAAGAGTAAAAGAAAGGGTATGAGAAAATTTTTGAAGAAGATTATAGTTGAAAATTTCCCCAACATGGAAAAGGAAACAGTCAATCAAGTCCAAGAGGCAGAAAGAGCCCCATACAGGATAAACCCACATAGAAACACACCGAGACATATTAATCAAACTAACAAAGACTAAACATGAAGAAAGAATATTAAAAGCAGCAAGGGAGAAGCAACAACTAACATACAAAGGAAACTCCATACACTTAGCAGCTGATCTTTCAGAAAAAAACTCTGCAGGCCAGAAGGGAATGGCAGGATGTATTTAAAGTACTGAAAGAGAAAAATCTACAACCAAGATTACTGTACCTGGCAAGGATCTCATTCAAAATTGATGGAGAAATGAAAAGCTTTTCAGATAAGCAAAAATTAAGATAATTCAGTACCACCAAGCCATCTTTACAACAAATGTTAAAGGGACTAATATAGTCAAGAACTACAAGAGATGAAAAAGATCTACAAAATCAACCCCAAACAAATATGAAAATGGTAATAGGAACATATACACCAATGATTACTTTAAATGTAAATGGATTAAATGCTCCAACCAAAAGACACAGACTGGCTGAATAGATACAAAAACAAGACCCATATACATGCTGTCTACAAGAAACCCACTTCAGATCTAAAGACCAAAAGTGACAGGATGGAAAACTACATTCCATGCAAATGGGAAGCAAAAGAAAGCTGGAGTAGCAATCCTCATAACAGACAAAATGATCTTAAAATAGAGAATATTACAAGAGATAAGGAAGGACACTTATTACATAATCATCAAGGGACCAATCCAAGAAGACATAACAATTGTAAATATATATGCACCCAACATAGGAGCACCTCAATACATAAGACAAACATTAACAGATATAAAAGGAGAAACTGACAGTAACACAATAATAGTTGGAGACTTTTAACACCCCACTCACACCAATGGACAGATCATCAAAATAGAAAATTAATAAGAAAACATAAGTTTTAAATGATACATTAGATGAGATGGATCTCATTGATATTTTTAGGACATTCCATCCAAATGTAGAAGAATACACCTCTTCTCAAGTGCACATGGAACAATCTCCAGGACAGACCACATCTTGTGTCACAAATCAAATTTTAAAAAATTGAAATCATATCAAGCATCTTCTCTAACCACAACGCTATGAGACTAGGTATCAATTACTAGAAAAAAACTGTAAGAAAAACAAACACATGGAGATTAAAAAATGCATTTCTAAATAACCAACAGGTTACTGAAGAAATCAAAAGGGAAATAATAACATTTCTAGAAGTAAATGACAATGAAAACACAACAACTCCAAACCTACAGGGTACAGCAAAAGCAGTCCTAAGAGGGAAGTTTATAGCAATACAATCCTACCTCAAGAAATAAGAAAAAATTTGAACAGACAACCCAACTTTACACCTAAAACTGGAAAAAGAAGAACAAAAACCCCCCAAGATTAATAGAAGGAAAGAAATCATAAAGATCCGAGAAGAAATAAATGAAAAAGAAATGAAAGAAACAATAGTAAAGATGAATAAAGCTAAAGGTTGGTTCTTTGAGAAGATAAACAAAATTGACAAACCTTTAGCCAGACTCATCAAGAAAAAGAGAGAGAAGAATCAAATCAATAAAATTAGAAATGAAAAAGGAGAGGTTACAACAGACAATGCAGAAATATAAAGGATTATAAGAGACTATTATAAACAACCATATGGCAATAAAACGGATAACCTGGAAGAAATGGACAGATTCTTAGAAAAGTTCAGTCTTCCAAGACTGAACCAGGAAGAAATACAATTTATGTACAACCCAATTACAAGCACTGAAATGGAAGCTGTGATCAAAAATCTCCCAAAAAACAAAAGCCCAGGGCCAGATGGCTTCACAGGAGAATTCTATCAAACACTTAGAGAAGAGCTAATACCTATCCTTCTAAAACTCTTTCAAAAAACTGTAGAGGAAGGAACACTTCCAAACTAATTCTGAGGCCACCCTCACCTTGACACCAAAACCAGACAAAGACAACACAAAAAAAGAAAACTACAGGCCAATATCACTGATGAACATAAATGCAAAAATCCTCAACAAAATTTTAGCAAACTGAATTCAGCAAACACATCAAAAAGCTCCCACACCAATGATTAAGCTGGGTTTATTTCAGGGATGCAAGGATTCTTCAATATACACAAATCAATCAATGTGATACACCATACTAACAAACTGAAAGATAATCTCAATAGATGCAGAAAAAGGCTGTGACAAAATTCAGTACCCATTTATGATTAAAACTCCTCAAAAAAACGGGCACAGAAGGAACCTACCTCACCATAGTAAAGGCTATGTATGATAAGCCTACAGCAAACATTATTCTCAATGGTGAAAAACTGAAAGCATACCCCCTAAGATCAGGAACAAGACAAAGGTGTCCACTGTCAGCACTATTATTCAACATAGTTCTGGAAGTCCTAGCTACAGCAATCAGAGAAGAAAAAGAAATAAAAGTAATCCAGATCAGGAAAGAAAAAGCAAACCTCTCACTATTTGCAGATGACATGATTCTGTACATAGAAAACCCTGAAGAATACAAAATCAATATACAGAAATCACTTGCATTTCTATATACTAACAATGAAAAATCAGAAAGAGAAGTAAAGGACTCAATCCCATTCACCATTGCAACAAAAAGAATTAAACATCTAGGGATAAACTTACCTAAAAAGACAAAAGAACTGTACACAGAAAATTATAAGACACTGATGAAAGAAATCAAAGATGATATAAACACATGGAGAGATATTCCATGTTCCTGGGTAGGATGAATCAATATTGTGAAAATGACTATACTACCAAATGCAATCTACAGATTCATTGAGATCCCTATCAAATTACCAATGGCATTTTTCCCAAAACTAGAACAAAAAATTTCACAATTGATATGGAAACACAAAAGATCCTGAACAGCCAAAGCAGTCTTGAGAACGAATGGAGCTGGAGGGAATCAACCTTCCTGAATTCAGATTATACTACAAAGCCACAGTCATCAAGACAGTATGGTACTGGCACAAAAACAGAAATATAGATCAATGAAACAAGATAGAAAGCCCATAAATAAACCCATGCACCTATGGGTACCTTATTTTTGACAAAGGAGGCAAGAATATACAATGGGGCAAAGACAGCCTCTCCAATAAATGGGGCTGGGAAAACTGGACAGCTACATATAAAAGAATGAAATTAGAACACTTTCTAACACCATACACAAAAATAAACTCAAAATGGATTAAAGACCTAAATGTAAGACCAGAAACTATAAAATTCTTAGAGGAAAACATAGGCAGAACACTGAATGGCATATATCAAAGCAAGATCCCCTATGACCCACCTCCTAGAGTAATGGAAATAAAACCAAAAGTGAAGAAGTGGGACCTGATTAAACTTAAAAGCTTTTGCACAGCAAAGGAAACTATAAGCAATGTGAAAAGACAGCTCTCATGAATGGAGAAAATAATAGCAAATGAAACAACTGACAAAGGATTAATTTCCAAAATATACAAGCAGCTCATACAACTCAATGCCAGAAAAACAAACAACCCAATCAAAAAGTGGCAAAAACCTATACAGACATTTCTCCAAAGAAGACATACAGATGGCTAACAAACACATGAAAAGATGCTCAACATTGCTCATTTTTAGAGAAATGCAAATCAAAACCATAATGAGATATCACCTCACACCGGTCAGAATGGCCATCATCAAAAAATCTACAAACAATAAATGCTGGAGAGGGTGTGGAGAAAAGGGACCGCTCTTGCACTGTTGGTGGGAATGTAAATTGATACAGCCACTATGGAAGATGGTATGGAGATTCCTTAAAAAACTAGGGATAAAATCACCTTATGACCCAGCAATCCTACTACTAGGCATATATCCTAGGCGTAGGACACATGTATCCCATTGTTTACTTGCAGCACTATTTACAATAGCTAGAACATGGAAGCAACCCAGATGTCCACTGACAGATGAATGGATAAAAAAGTTGTGGTACATATACACAATGGAATAGTACTCAGCATTTGAGTCAGTTCTGACAAGGTTGATGAACCTAGAACCTATTATACTGAGTGAAGTGAATCAGAAAGAGAAAGATAAATACTGTATTCTAATGCACATACACAGAATCTAAAAAAATGGTACTGAGGTATTTACAGGGCATTAATGGAGAAACAGACATAGAGACTAGACTCATAGACATGGGGAGAGGGGAGGAGAAGGTGAGATGTATGAAAACAGTAACATGGAAGCTTACATTACCATATGTTAAATAGATAGCCAAGGGGAATCAGCTGTATGGCTCTGGAAACTAAAACAGGGGCTCTGTATCAACTTAGAGGGTTGGGATGAGGAGGGAGATGGGAGGCAGGTTCAAAAGAGAGGGGATATATGTATACCTATGGCTGATTCATGTTGAGGTTTGACAGAAAACAACAAAATTCTGTAAAGCAATTATCCTTCAATAAAAAAATAAAAAGAAAAAAAAAGTGAGAGAGAAATGTTTACATTCTATGTTTTGATATATGTGTATTTTACTAGTTTAAACATCACTTTCTCTAAGAAGTCCTCTAAATAACATCTCTGATTTTCCATTATATGTTCTTCTTCCATGTCAAAATGCTACTTTATCATACTGATTATAACTCTAATTAGTATTTACTTTCCCCTAGAAAATAAACTTCATTAAGGCAGAAACTTAGTCCATCATTTCCCTAGCTATATTCACTAGTACCTTTGATATAAATACTGTGATATAAGCACATAATAAATACATTTTGAATATGTCCATCAACAGAATGGGACAAAAACAGTGTAGTTATACAATGAAATATCATTAAGAGAATGAAAAAATTCTAACTATATCCAATAATACATATGAAGTTCCAAACATATTCTTGAGTAAAAGCAGCCAGACACAATGGACCACAGTAAAAGACTCCAGGTATATAAACTTCAACAAGAAAACTTACTTATACTGTTAGAAGTTCAGATAACATCTATTTTTGGATAGGGGAAGAGTGTAGTTCACATGAAGGATAAACAAGGGTAGTTTCTGGAGTATTATAATGTTCTGTTTCTTGACCTGATAGGTAGTTACATGAATATGTGTACTCTGTGATAATTTACTAAGCTATAAACTCATGAACTGTGTACTCTGCAGCAAGTTTTATAGTTTAGTAAATATATTTTCATAACTACTTAATAAACAGAGAAGTAATAATAACAGGAGTTTAAAAAGAAAAAGCAAACTGATAAAGTCATATAAACTGGGAACGATTGTTATGGGGCAATGAAATAACCAGTAAGGAAAAAAAGCTTCATAATATAGTAGTGTTACTGCTTCATTAAAATCCTAAGGGCACTTTAATAGGTGTAAACAAAAAAATATACATAAAAGAAAATTTAATATATCTGAAATTGAATAAAAAATAATACTAATCTAACAATTTTAATTATGATATGATCCCTCCCACTCCCATTATACACATACAAGTAACTAGTACTTTGAGAATATTTTTCCTTTCCTTTCCTTCTGGCTTTTATTTTATTTTTTATTTTTTGCTTATCATAGTAGCCTTGTATTGACTTTCTCTGGATTTTGTTTTTACATGACAGAAACTTCTGTCTTTAAGCTACTATGATTTGGGGACTTTCTGTTAACAGTGAAAACCAATCTTAACAAAGTCATCTTGGGAGAAGGACTTACCTAAGTGTCTTTTCTCACTTATTTTTCCAAATCTGCCTGCCTATTAACTTTTTAGTATTTATTCGATTTATAGAGGCAGACCCCAATGTGGGAGGTCCTGTGGTTGAAATAGTAACTGTGACTGACCACATTGCTAACTCTTCCTAATACAGAAGTTAAGCCTTATCAAGGCCACTTACCCAGAGAGATCTAAGTTTCATTGAGCAACTGATCTTTTTGTCAGTAACAAAGCTAACATTTTCACCACATGGTTTTTCAACTAGCAAACATATATAACATTTAAAAACATTGTTTTAATTATAATGCATAAGGAAATTTATATTTAGAAGTACTTAAATATGCACAGTTGAAAAACATCTACTCACAGCAAAAAAGCTAACAAAATAAATCCAATGAAGAGTTTTCTTTAGTACTGTGATAGGACAGAATAAATATGAAAAAAGAAAAAAGAAAACAACAAAAAACCTTTACCTTAATTTATCATAAACGAAGCATAAAGAAAGAAAATTAAAACTATACTATATCTGATTTAGGGAACATAGGAAGACATAGGAAGAAGCAACTGTTGTTAGATTCTGTGCTATATACATATTTTGTGATTTAATACTGAATGTCAGTAATGATTAGAATCAAATGTCAAGAATGTACAGAACAATTAAACATATCAATTGTTGTAAAAGGAATCAAAAACTCTGTCAAAAGATCTACAGCCAAAAAAAAGAGGCCAAGCTCATATGGTTATAAGTGAGTCCTAGTTTACTCTTAAGGAGCAATTAATTCTTATGTAAATTATACTAGAGTTAAAGAAAACAGGACAGTAAAGGAATTTAACAAGTATAACTGCAAACCTGGGAAGACAGCCATCAAATAAAAACATATAGCAACTTTTTATTTAATATAGAATGCAGAAAGCCCAGATAAAATGCTACAGTTAAATGTAAATAGGGTATTTTTGAATTTATAAAATAAAAATTTATTAAGAACAATGTTTTAAGAAAAATTATAGAAAATTTATAATACCTTTGTTAAAAATGACTTTTTGCATAGCAATGAAACTCCAGAATTCAGAAAAGAGAGGAAAGATAGTATAGATACCACAGTATTTTAAAACTGCTTTATAGAAAAGGTACCATAGACTAAATTCAAACAGAAATGGCAGATGGGGAAAAAATATATGACGTATGTCCAAAGAGAGGGTAATATATAGTAAATGAGAGTACATCTAAACCATAGAATACTAAATGCAGGTGGTATAGATAATGTGGTAGATATATACTCACAATATGTTTCTGAGTTATAAAATATGAATAATTATAAAATAATATGAATAGTAAAAGTTAAAAAAATGCTCTATGCATGTCTTTACAAACTAAATAAAAATAGCAGAAAGGCTATACAAATGTTAGAAGTAATTACAACAGGGCAGCAGGAGAGACAGTTGTTATTAGCTTTATTTGAGACACTACTATTATTACCGAATGACTGCATTTTGTATATGTTATTTTTGTTACTTATAGGACATGTTTTCTCAAATTTTATATTATCAGCCAGAATTTTCAAAATGCTAATGATTTGCCTATACTAAAAATATACATTAATTATAAACATATTCCTATTTTTATCTATTTATATATAACATATTATAAATCTAAAATATAAATTTATGTAATTTATATTATATAATTATATATTCCTACATTTATATATATTTTGTATATAAATATATATATTTTAGATATAAACACATTCCTATATTATGTATATATGTAAAACATACATATTCCTCAATTACAGATAGATGGAAATGTACAGAAATAATAAACTTTAGAGATTTTCTGCTGCATCAGAATCAGCAGGTATATTTAAACACAAATATATGAGATACAGAAAATACACAAAGAACAAGATGCAAAGGCCATCCTGAAAGTGACAGCGAAAGAAGGTCTCAAGATACTAGCTACATACGAAGAAAAGCGGAAAACCAATGCAGACTGGAACAGGTCATAAAGCTCCAGAACAGACTTCTACAAAAAAACCAAAACAGCAGCAACAACAAAAACACACACAAAAAACTAATGAAGAACAGAGCAAAAAACTAAGCAAACAACAACAAAAGCCAACTAATTCCAAAGAAAATGACAACTGATGGGGGAAAAAGTAAAATGATAATATTTATGACTTAGTTCAACCCTAAGCAGCACACAAAAAACAGTACAAGCTGAGAATTCTGGTTTAATCAAATGACAAAATTCTGTGTGTTGATGTAGGGGTAAAAATTGTACATGTTAATGTGTGTATATGGGGCAGGAGAATAAAGAGAGCTTGTCAATCACATCCCATGGTCTGGAATTCAACAGGAAAGAGGTAAACTAAAAATCACAAAATTACAGGCATCCTTCTTAAAACCAAAAGGATTTGATGAAATAGTTGAAAAGTGTTATCACTGATGGGGGGGGGGACATAGTGTATTTACTGTTGTTTGTAGTGTGTATTATTAGTTGATTCTTTGAAAGTATCCCATGTATTAATAAAAGTGACGCTTCCAGTTCAATAAAAAGATACCCAAAGTTGACCAAAAATGACAATGGTAGTGTAAATGACAGATAACTCTTCCACAAAGTAGATGAACACTTTAGAAGACATGTATTTAGTGATTTTTAAGAAAAGAAATGTAGGTTACCTAGGGATAAGGCTAGAATTTTTAAACATAAAAGTTTTTTTTTTTTTTTTCATGGTAAAGTAGTTTTCAAACTCTCTCATGGGATCTTAAAAGAGGGAACAACTCATCTTGGGCCTAGTTTGCCGAAACTTTAATCATTTAGCATCTAAAGTCCTGTACCCCAGGAAATCCTTTAGTCCCAGGCATACCAGGATGCTTGGTAACTCTAATTCTAACCAGTCTAAAGTGTTTTCTGATCTAAGTCTACTACTAACAGGCCTTTGTTTGTACTATATACTGAAAGAAAGACTAACAAAAAGTTTCTTACAGATCGAGTTGATAAAGGTGGTAGAATATAGAAAACGGAAATTTTTCAATTGTAAATGTCAAGAAAGGGAACATACAACTTACATGGCTTGCTGACATGAACTGTACCTCAATAAAGTTGTTGTTGTTGCGTTTTTTTTTTTTGGTAAATAACAAACACTAAAGGGGAGGGAGGAGTGAAAAAAAGTGATTATTTTTGGTTAACCTAAAGAAAGTTGGGCTTTGCTGATAGCTCAGTTGGTTAAGAATCCGCCTGCAATGCAGGAGACCCCCAGGAAGATCCGCTGGAGAAGGGATAGTCTACCCTCTCCAGTGTTCTTGGGCTTCCCTTGTAGCTTAGCTGGTAAAGAATCCGCCTGCAATGTGGGAGATCTGGGTTTGATCCCTGGGTTGGGAAGATCCCCTGGAGAAGGGATAGGCTACCCATTCAAGTATTCTGGCCTGGAGAATTCCATGGACAGTATAGTCCATGGGGTTGCAAAGAGTTGGATACAAGTGAGCGACTTCCACTAAAGAAAGTGAAAACCAAATGGAGTGGTTTCATACTTCAAATATATAAGAACAAATAATACTGTTGTCAAAACATTGTTAAGATCTGGTATAAGAGGCAAGAAAGATCTAGTCACAGAATAATGCATCAGCTTGATGGTCGCATGTTTTGAAATAACTAAGATTAAAATTAATTATGAGGAACATAATTAAGAAAAATAAGATAATGAATGAATTATTTTAGAAACAACTAAATGAAGAAAGCAATTTAGTATGAAATGAAAATAAAAGCCATACTGACTAATAATATTACCAGAGGAGAAAAAAAAAATATTACCAGAAGCAGATAACTCAGTTCCTACTTTTGCTCATCAATACCCTGTATTTGCTTCAAATATATATACAATTCAAACTCCTGCTAACAAACCAGAGGTGTACTATTAGGGTAACTTGGGTAAAATGTTTTGTTTTTGTTGAAGTACCTGAATTTAGAAAATAATAATCAGTCTTAGATTCATGTATAAAAGAAACCCCCAGAACATTAGGTGGTCAAGGCTAACATAGGAAGAGAGAAATTACATAGGAAAACAAATTTAATTCAAGGAAATGAAACATTTTAAGAAGTTCACTTAAAAAAATAAATAAAATGAAAATGTTCATTGTACCTTAAAGAACCCTGCTTCAGGGCCACACCTGTCATACACACTCCGGGATTTACCTATGGCCATGATAATACCTTGCATGTTCGGTGTCATCATGATCTGCCATAAGGGATTTAAAGTAAGAACTTTTGAATGGTTATCATAGAGAAAAAAAAAAAAATCACAAAAACAAAATAATTCCTTTACATGCAAGTTGAAAGTCCTTTGTTTTTTTACTATAAATCAAACGCTGCACTTTTTTTTTGGTAGCAAATGTGATCTGATATACACGTAAGTATCTCTCAAAATCTTCCATACAGGGCCACAGCTACCTGGCATGGTGCCTTCGTGCGAAGTGCAAAAAGGCATCCCGTCTGAACTGAAGAATTTTTTAAAAGGCAACACCTTGACAATTTAGAAAAATGTGCTGCTCTGTAAGAGAACCATTTAGAAAAATCAATGTTCTTTTTATTTAAAAACATGCTTCTTCTTTAAGGCTTGGGGAGCTCAGCATTAGCTAAATTCCAGCTCCACTCTGCCAGCAGGCCAGGTACCCGTTTGAACCACCATACAATCTAAATATCTAAGCAGCAGCCCTGTATCCATATGACTTATTTTTAAGAATTACAAGGCACATGCACTGCTAAACTATCACTCCAATGAATTAAGACACACATACACACACACCAAACACAAAGTCCTGCCAATAGCATAAGCACTTGCACAAATGACAGTGTTAAATAATTAATCACAATCCTATTTTTGTAAATGCCAGAAGGCTCACCCTAAAACAAGCACTAAGATGCTTGATCAACAAATTAACATTTTAAGAATATTCTTAAAACATGCCAGTTGCCATAATCTTCAAGTACCACCAACACAGAAATGGTTAAATAGAAAAATGTACTGCTATTAAGTATTAAATATTTAAGTATTTCATTTTCATATTGTGTTTATCTTGTATAATGGATTTGAGCATCTGCAGATATTGGTATCTGCTGGGGTCAGGCAGGGTCCTGGAACCAATTCCCCCTGATACTGAGGAATGACTGTATTCTTAAATGTTTATATTTTAAAATATCTGAAAAATGAAAATCTCAAGACACTATGAAGCTATAATATTGGAGCAATCAAGAGACTGCATCCATTACCTCCGATTCACTGAAACTACTGCCCATAGCATATTTTGGATCACACACAGAGAGTTGCAATATATCTATCTATCTGCTTCAGAAAATCCTCCTGATCAGTTCCTAACTCACAAATTTACTTCTCAGTCTCTTTACGGCCCATGCTTTCTTACAGTGGCACAGTAATAGTAATGTCTTTATGACACCTCTGATTTTGGTGATTAACTCATGAAAGTGAAGTGACTCATACAATTAATTATAACCTTGAAGTCAGTCTGAAAAAAAGTTACTTGGAAAAAAAACTAATATACATTCAGTTCTCATCCATGCCAGTAATAACTAATAAATGATAGAATTCAGGATCTGTCTTCTCTGTTGTTACTATTCAGAAACAGCTTTACTGGCTTCTTTCAAATATGGAAAAGATCAAAATCGAAATCGAAGAATGTTAAGAAAAAAGTGGTGGTGGGGGGGGAATCTGATGGGATCAAGACAATAGCAATTTTCATCTGGATTCCCAAGAACCATGACAGGAAGCAAAAGTGACTCCATAATGTTAGAAAACTAAGTAGATGAAAATTAACAGTGGAGTGATAAGAAGTGGTAAGATGAGGTGCCCAGTGTACAAAATACTGGTAGGTATTTAGCAATGCTGATGAATTATTCAGTTCAGTCACACAGAGGTTGGGGAAAGAAACAAAACCAAACCAACCCCAGTCTGCTATACTGCAGGCAGTCTCCTGCACTGCAGGCGAATTCTTTACTAACTGACACCCCAGGGAAGCCTATCTATTTACTAATATACACCAAATCAGACTGTAGGGTCTTCTGGTAGGAAATAGTGGGCAAACTATAGTAATTGATACTTCGAGCAAAACAGGAAAGGAAAATAAAAATTTTAAGTGCTCAAAAAACTTTTTGCTATTTAATTAAACAAACATAATTAAAACTTCCCAACCTGAGAGTAAACAAATTCTGTGTGTGAACAAAGGAATTAACTCTTGCAATACAAAATTATTCTTTTTGCCAAATTCATAAACTTTCTAGTTAAATTTTCACTTGAAATTCAAAGTATTTAATACTGTTAGCAATTGGTAAGGTAATTTCAGACCGTGGGTGGCAAAGCTGTAGGTTATGCGGCCACAGACACAGTGTAAGGGTGCAGGCATGCCCAAAGCACTTGCATTCACACAGCAAAAGAACAGGTGGAAACAGTGCCAAGGGCTACAGTGAAGGTACCTCATCATCATAACCCCCCTCCTTTGACTCAATCATAAATGTCCCTACATGAGGAATCTCCACCTCTACAACTTGCTGCTTAGAAGGTGGCTGGCTTGTGGTATTTTCAGGTTTCTGCAGAAAAAAATCATTAGTGTGAACATTAGAAAAGAGAACAATGGAAGCACTCAGTTTAAGTGCATAGACTCTTGAGCCTTTTAAAATACCTGTATTTGTTTAGTACGAAATAAAACCATCTAAAGCTGAACATCAAAGCAAATGCATTCATTCAGTAACAACACAAGATCTCTAGCTTTTGCTTTGCATCTCAAATATTAAATTAAATCTAAACGTTTTTTTTTTTTTTCTCACAGAGTACCTTGTATTCCAAATTTGTAGAAACAGTTAATACTGAAGTAGGATATCCTACTGCTGTTTTTATTGGTGAAAGATTTATTTATTTTTAATTCTAATAACTCTATACAGCCTTTTTTTCTTTGATATTTTCATCAAAATAAGACTTCCTTCGACCCCAGGAGAATTTGTAAGTTTTCCTTCTGATGATTTTACCTTCTATCCTTTCTAGTAACTAATTATATTGCCACTTAATATCCATAATCTATTGTGCCTAACTCACTAGCAGCTGGTATATTTACATCATGAGTTCTCAATGAATTCTTGTTTTTGGAAATGCTGCTAGAAAGTGATATCAATTTTTAACAACTCAGATTTGTTTTTTTGTTAAATTCTATGAACTTCACTAAACCAATGGAGTGGAAGCCAGTGTAAAATCCAGAAAGTCCACTCAAAGACACTAATATGGTTCATTCAAAAAACTGTTCAGATTTCACAAGGACCCTTTTTTACTGAATAGATGACTACCATATTCACTATTTATCTACAAACAAATTTCAAAAATATTTACGGTGCTTGAAAGCAGATTGCTTAAATAACTTCAAATTGCACCTTTAAAATTTTCCTAAGCAAAAATCAACTTAGTTTTGACACTAAATAAACAGAAAATTTTAATGAAAATGGAGTGGTCTTACTGCAGTTTAAAATATGGGTAAATTTTAAAATATGAAGATTTTCTGACTTTTTCAAAGTATATATGCAGAAAAAGTTTAATTAAACAATAAAACAAGAACAGCGGCCAAGACTAGCCTATTTTTTTTAAAGAAATGCTATTTTTAACCATGACATTTTCAGGAAAGTTTTCCTTTGCTGTGTTTGAGTCTTTGACTTTTTAAGACGATATAACCAACCTGCATGGTTGTCATGATCAGGAGAGAGTATTCAGCTAACCCAAAATCCGATACACTAATTATTATTCTATAAATGATAGAAATTATAAACATTATACTATTATGCTTCTTGGAATTGCTTATATTTGAATAATTTTAACTCAATATACTAACACATATTCTACAGAGGCAAGCTTGGTCCGTGATATTTATTTAAGAATTAATTGAGAGAGAAAAAAATAATAAAAAAATAATTAAGGGAAAAAATATTGTCCTAGGTTTCCAGTCACAAGAGTGAAATATAAGCAGGTAAACTAGGAAATTTGTCTGGACTTTTGGTGAAAAATTTCTCACAAGCAAACCAATTCAAACCAATAATATATTAAGAATAATAAATATAAATTTAGGAAAGTATCAACCAGGAAATACACTCCTTAGAATACTGATCCTTACACAACAATATATTTCCTTTGAAAAAAATAATTGCACTTAGGGAAAATAAATGTTTTATAAACCTTTCCAGTTACCACAAAACAGTTTAAACAGCATATTATTAATTATTTGGGTGAAAGTTGAAAAAAGGAAGCAGCTTTGGGCACACATTCTGTAGTATTTCTCATCAAGCCTAGATATCTTAAATTACCATAAAATTTTTCATATGAAGAATTTTAGGGTTCATTGAAGTAAAGTACAAGGATATTTAGGAGCTTCCCCAATGGCTCAGCAGTAAAGAATCTGCCTGCAATGCAGGAGCCCCAGGAAATGTGGGTTCAATCCCTGGATCAGGAAGATCCCCTGGAGGAGGGCACAGCAACCCACTCCAGTATTCTTGCCTGGAGAATCCCATGGACAGGAGCTTGGTGGACTATAGTCCATAGGGTCGCAAAGGGTCGGATACAACTGAAGAGACTGAGCATGCATGCCTAAGGATATCTTTTCCTATTATGGTCACATGCTCTATGAATACCTTAATAAAGGCTGAACTTAACAGAGGTTAAAAATAAATTTCTCAGTTAATAAGATGCAAAAATAATTAGATCACAAAGACTTTAAGCAATTGCCTGAAATCTATTGAATACCCGATTTGTTAAAAAAAAAAAAGTGGTCCCATAAAAGTGTGATTAGGAAGTTATAGAACAGTCTTTGGGGTTCTATGGGAGAGGGAGAGGTGTGATGATTTGGGAGAATGGAATTGAAACATGTATAATATATATGAAACGAATCGCCAGTCTAAGTTCGATGCAGGATACAGGATGCTCGGGGGTGGTGCACTGGGATGACCTAGAGGGATGGTACGGGGAGGGAGGCGGGAGGAGGGTTCAGGATTGGGAACACGTGGCAGATTCATGTTGATATATGGCAAAACCAATACAATATTGTAAAGTAATTAGCCTCCAATTAAAATAAATAAATTTAAATTAAAAAAATAAAACCATTGCTTTTTCAAAAAAAAAAGAAAGTTATATATTTTCAACCCCTTTGGATTCCTCAATATGCTCACAGCTTTTAACCTAATAACTCCACTATGGAAATGTAAAGAAATAACCAAAAATATAGAAGTTTCATTTTTAGCAGTCTTTTTAAAATTATGTAAAAGTAGAAATAAATATATAAGAAGGGAATGAGTAAGTAAATAAGAATTTGATCACTCAATGAATTATTATTAAGCCATTAAACATTTTTTACAAAGAATCTGCAACATGGGGAAAGTTGTTTAGTGACAGAAATATTAAAATATAAAACTGTATATATAGTATTAAATCAACTACAAAAATAAATCATAAATCTGTATATAAACATAAGAATGAAAGAAAACATACTAACTTATTGAGTGATTAACTTTGGGTTGGGGAACTATGCACGATTCTTAGTCTACTTTTTTGTATTTTTAAATTTTCTAAAATATTTCAACCAAAATTAGAGATTTTCTTCTAAAAAGCAAGCTGTCTAAATATCTGGAGAGTATCTCTTTATGGCTTCTGTGATTCTAAGCTTCTCAGGAAATTTTTCTTACACTAACATCAAAATTTTATATACTGTACATTTGTGAAATGGTTAGGATTTAAGTAACAGAAGGAAATAAAGAGCTACTTAAGGTCATACTATATGCTAGGCACTTAAAAAATGATCTTAATTCATCCCATAATCATCTCCATTTTATATTTTAAAAAAACTGAGGTTTAGAAAAATGAAGCAACTTACTCAAGTTTGCATAGATTGAAGGAAATAAAACTAACATTCAAAACCCCAGGACTATTTAATCCCCAAAGCTAAAGACTCTGCAAGTTACTTTCTTTGCTGTTATTCAGTCGCTAAGACATGCCTGAGTCTTTGCGACCCCGTGGACTGCAGCACGCCCAGGCTTCCCAGTCCTTCACTATCTCACCGAGTTTGCTCAGATTCATGCCCACCAAGTCGATGATGCCATCCCACCACCTCATCCTCTGCTGCCCTTAGTTTCTAAGGCATGCCTTTAAATGAGAAAACCTAGTGATTTTAATGATCCTCAACAACTGGCCATGAGACCAGGAAACAATGGTCATACTCATGATCAACATACTCTGGTGCAGGATCAATCCTTTGGTGCAGGATTTATACAGACAATGGGACCAACTGTTGGTTTACTCCAGAAGATAAGCCAAATTGAAAAATATTTATGCTAGCTAATCTATTTTCTCAATGCCACCCTTTTTCGACTAAAGGTGAAGCAATAGGCTGCTACCTTATAAGATATTAACCATATGAATAAACTATCTAACTTTAAGTGCTAATTTCTACAAATTTAAACTGCACCTGATTAGCCAAACTAAAAAAAACCCCTCTAAAAACCCCACAAAAAACCATGATTCTACATTAAGCTAAGTAATCTTTCCACTTTTTTGATACTAGTTAAAAGGATGAAACTTATCAACCATAATGTAAACGCTAACAAATAAAAATCCTAACTAGCAAAAGCCCTAGCAAAATATGTTTTTATATCTGACAAAATTATTTCTCCCTTGTATTTACTCCTGTGCTTTTTCTTCCTTCCTAAGGTGTCCTCTTCTATCATTCACCCAGATCTACTCAAAGAAGTATTTTTCAGGAAATGCTTTAGAGTGACCAGTTCCTCAAGTTTTTTATAGTCTCCAGGGTATTTGCAGAATTTGGAATAATAATAAAAAACTATTGTTTTTTATGGTAAGAAGATATGTAATCAAACTTTTTCAAAAAGGAAACTAAATTTAAAAATAATTTATCGATATCACTTTGTTCAGCAAGATATAATTAAAAGACTACCCTATTAATGGAACATTTTGGTTAATATGGCCTTATAATATTAAAGACTACACTGTAATTAGAGGGTTACTGTTGAGATTAAGTTCAGTAAGTAGAAATTATGTGTTGAAGTGTCCTCTTTTCTTTAGTTCTCTGGGTGAGCATCTTTAAATCCTAAAATTAGCTACTCTGAAACCTACATTAGAGCTGTTTGTTCTCACTAATAAAATAAAAAATAAATACCTATAGCAACTGAATGGTCTTACAGTATGAAATCCTTGAAACATCTCTCAGAATATCATATTTACTGAAACATAATACAATACTAATATATTCAACTTACTGTTATTAAAAGATACAGCTAAATACTTGAAAATTACACTAAAGGAGGTTAATGATGACAATCTAACACAGGGCACTTGAACTATGCATAAACTGTTTTATAATATCATATTAATCCTGCTAATATTACTCTAACCTAGACTATCTAGAATTTTGTTAAACATAGTCCATGGAGCAATGAAAACTATTCCCTACATTCCCAACTATCCTAACGTAAGACTAAATACGGAAGGCAGGGTGGGAGGGAGGTAGAGGGGAAAGAAAAATAATGTTAACCTCCGTACTTCTCTTTAGAAGTTCCAAATCAAATGACCAGTTTGGCCTATGATTATAATTTTTCATAATTCTCTAACAGGAAGATAAAAACTGTTTTCTTTAAAAGAAGCATTTAAAAAGTTATAGCTGAGGAAATTACAACCTGGCAGTTTGGTGACACCTACAACCACTCATCATGTTCACGGCAGAATCATCCCTTGGCCAGGTCTCTCCTGACTCCCAAACAGGTCACTCTCCTTACACAGCTAAGAAATCTCGTGAACATGGATGGGTATGCTCAGAGAGCTAAAAGAAAAATTCTTACCGACTGCAAAACTGTTTCAGGACTTTTATCTTCATGCTCATGTGATGCCTTGGTAATTATTCGAATGGTTTCTTCTTTCAAGTGCTTTGAGAAATCACTTCTTGATGGCTGCTCTAGATATTCTGGTTCTCCTGCTTGTGCTTCATGAGAAAAGAATCAATTGTATATCTAATATAAATCAGTGAGTCTAGACTAAGATGAATTTCTTATTTACTTCTCATTTGAAGTCATACATTAATTTTACTTTATTGACTCTAAAGTAATACATGCTTCAAACAATGGCACTTCCTCCTCCAGAGTTTACCAAAAGGAAAGAATCAAATCTCAGATAAGTCAAATAATTACTGAAGAAAGCACTCATTATAGTTTATGCTAAGAAATTTACTGTAAGTTTTTTGTTGTTGTTGTTAGGACAAGCATCAAAATCTCACTTTGGGTCATCACAGCACCGGGTTGAGCTCCCTGTTATACAACAGCTTCCTAGCTATCTATTTTACACATGGTAATATATGTTTCAGTGCTACTCTCTCAATTCATCTCATCCTTCCTTCCCTGCTGGTCCATGAGCCTGTATGGGATGGGGGTCGGGGGTGGGAGGGAGGTTCAAGAGGGAAGGGAAGCATGTATACTTATGGCTTATTCACGCTGTTGTACAGTGGAAACCAACACAACACTGTAAAGCAATTATCCTCCAGTTAAAAATAAATTAGAAAATAAAACTGTGAAACCTTAAAAAAAACAAATCTCACTTTAGAAAATCACTAGCATTCTGCCAAAGAACAAGGGAGCGGGGGATTGTACAAGAATCCTGGTCTGAGTTTCCACAGAGAGCACAGTAGCTGTTTTTCTGGCCACAGTATTCTTTTTCATACTTACTTAACAAAATCCTAACCATGAATGAGCCCAGCCTTCTATCTTTTCTGAACCTGTTCCTGATAGTTCCAGGACCAATATAAACTCAAGAGTTCAAATACTTCTTCTGGGAAGAATTCCTAAAATTATACCTACTGTCTATGTTCTGAGTTCTAAATCCATAGATGCAACAATGTACTCTGAATGTTCACTGGATATTTAACAGACAAACCCAATATTTATCCTTATGCAACCTATGAGGCTTTATATAAGTGGGCCTCTGCCTGTCTCTCCATCACCTGGTGTCCTTTGCTCAAAAAGAAACACATACTAGCCTTTTTTCAGTTTATCCAATACATCAGAGAAGAGGCTAACTGTCCAACTTTTGGATCTTTCCTCATTTTCTTCCCTTTGACTGGTCAACAACTCTCACTCCTCCACCTAATAACTTCAATATATCCTTTTGCTTAAATGCTGTTTCTGCATAGAAGTATTGCCAATGACTCCGTTTCCAGGGCAGGGCTGCTCAGCCTCAGCACTGCTGACATTTTAGGTCAGATGATTCTAGTGTGGAGGGCTTTCCTGTGTACCCACTAAATACTAGTAGTACTGACTCCCTCTCTCAGCTGTGACAACCAGAAATTTCTCCAGTACTGTCAAATGCCCTCTGAAGGTCAAAATCACTCCCAGACAAGAATTACTGCTCTACACTAACTTATACTTTCATTTTAATAGCACTTTCCCACAATTATAGCTTCATTACTGTTATTTGTTTCAAGCCCATATTCCCTGCTATTCTGTAAGAATCTCAAGAGCAGGGGTGTTATCTCCCTTTTGTATTCCTATTTCTTCCACACCAAGCATATAATAAGCACACAATAATTTAATGAAACAAATGAATTAATAAACTAATGAAAGGGTAAAAGGAGTAAGAACGTACTCTAAAATATTGCACAGTGTTACTGGGATAGGTTGAGTTCCTGCTCAACCAACTGGTGGGAAACAACAGGACTACTGTCATCCTTTCCAATATCTGATTAATCTAAAACCTTTCTTTAAGTGAAATATTATTAAAAGAGAAATACTATAATTTCAACATAGATGCACGAGTATTCATTCATCCACTGAATTTTAATTAAGTGTCTATGTAGGCACTAGGCTAGGCACTGGGACTCAGTGTTAACAAAGTGTCCAGTCCCGTCCCCATGAAATTTATAGTTAACTATGGAAAAATTTATTAACCAAAGAATTACACGTATGAATTCTGATATCATCATAATACATTATAGGAATAAAATGGAGCAAGGGTAACTTAAGATTATGGGGTATAAGATAAACTAACGTTTCAGTTGAAACATAATGAATTAGGTGGAAGAATGAATAGCCCACGAAGTGAGCACGAATTCAATCCGAAAGGCTTCTAGTGTGGTCAAATAGACTATAGTGTAAGAGGCGAGAAATGGCAAGAGATGATGTAGACAGGGATAAAATGGGGGCCTTTCAGTCATGAAAGTTTTAACGGCAAAAGGAAGTGGATAAACATTCTAAATACAATGAAAACACGCTGAGTTTAAAGAAAATTATTCTGACTACATTGTAAAGAAAAGATTAGAGAATAAAGTAAAACTAGAAGTCAGTAAAAGTACTAAAACAGCAACATAAGCTCTTTATCTTGCTTATAGAGCAATATTAGCAAGAAATGACTATGCTTTTGGATAAGAGACAGTGAGAATTTGTTAGATTCAAGATACATTTTAAACATAATGGTGTGGAGACTGATATGCAGATGTCTTATATTTTGGATATGAGTCATTAGGATAATGGAAGTGAAATACACTCTGACAAGGAAAACTAAAGGAAGAAATGATTACCATGTTTGTCACAGGAAAAGAAGTCCAAAAGAAGCTAAATGTCTCATTTCTAGACTTCCTAAGAACTGCAATGTTCTTTTAGTGTGCCTGTATGATAAAGTTAAGAAAATCTCAACCACTACAACTCCAGTTTAGCAGAGCTTCTGCTTCCTGAAGGTTTCATGATTAAGTGGCTTAAGTCAGCTATTTTAGGCCTTAACAGAGACAAACTTCTTGTTGCTAAAGCTTACATTACTTGCGTTTTCCCCCCTGTCTCTTCTCATTGTAACAGATAAAACATCAATGCTTGACAGTAGGATGTGAGCTTAATGCAATGTGGGTCAAAAAATTCATCTGCTAAGGCACTGGGCTAAGCCAGGGAAATCTGAACAATGTAGGTAAATAAAGCTCTTAAGAGCAAAAGTAATTTTATCTGATCAACACAGTCAAATATACGTCGGTCCCCAGGGTTAAGGTTTCCTTCCTCATAGGGATTTGAGTCCAAAAACCTTATGTGATGCTGAAGGATTCTGCCTAAATGTCATACAAAACTATTTCCTCTGGAATTTTCTCTGTGCAAATATCTTCCATGGAACTTGTATGAGTGGTGCTGTCATCACAGTAGGTGAACCTACAAGGATTCAAGTTCTGGCAGTCTGGAAACAAAAATCCAAACTTCATTCTCAACATGTTTGATGAGCATGTGACATTTTCAGTACTATGCTGCTGCTGCTGCTAAGTCACTTCAGTCGTGTCCGACCCTGTGCGACCCCATAGACTGCAGCCTATCAGGCTCCGCTGTCCCTGGGATTCTCCAGGCAAGAACACTGGAGTGGGTTGCCATTTTCTTCTCCAATGCAGGAAAGTGAAAAGTGAAAGTGAAGTCACTCAGTCGTGTCCAACTCTCAGTGACCCCACGGACTGCAGCCTACCAGCCTCCTCTGTCCATGGGATTTTCCAGGCAAGAGTACTGGAGTGAGGTGCCATTGCCTTCTCCGAGTACTATGCTAGGTATTAATAATGTTAAGAAAAAATGACATAAGTTTTACTCACTTTAAGGAACTCTCAACAAAATCACAGAAATGTATACTCCATTACAATAGAAAGTGCTAAATGCTAAATGCTAAACAGACTTATGCACAAGGTCCTAGAGAAGCACTATGGACCCATGCACACACTTGGAAAGATGTTGCATGCTAAGAAATACTTCCTAGAAGAAATGCCAACTGAGCTAAGTCTTGAAGGATTTGTAGAGAAGATTATCTTGGAGATGAGAAAGATGATTCCAGGCAGAAGGAATAGCATAAACAAAGGCACTGTAAGGACAGATAAAAGATTAATAAATTCCTTGCTACTAATGGGCCTTTATAACAGTAAGCAAGGCAAAATATAACTTTGGTACTGAGAATAGACTGGGACTAGAATAGGGGGAAAAAGACAATAGTTGCTACAGGGGTAATTAGGGAGATTCATAAAGACTTGGGGCTACGAGGGAAGTCTTAAAAGTGGACAAAGTTTCAAGAATAGTGAGGATAAGAGGACATTTTTCAAATGAGGGATACTTCATGAGCAAAACCATAATGACAGGAAAAGACCCTACAAGCAAGAGTGATAGGGAACAACCTGGTTTAGATGAAACGTGTTTACAGAATAGTGGCCTTGGAAGAATTACAAGGGATTCAGATTTAATAGAAGGTAAAATAAAAAAGAAAAGAGGTTTTAACTTTATTTTGTCAAACCAGAAGAGTAAAAGATATGTTCACCAGAACAAACAAAATAACCAGAGGAGGAAAATAGAAAGTTCATTCCACTACCCAGAGAAAAATACTTAAAGAGCACTGCTTCAAAGAAAGCAGTCCATTTTCCTTATAGAAATGCATTTAAAGTCAATAATTCCCCCAAAGCAGTCTATAAAAAGACATGCTAGGCTGGCTAGAATATCAGGGAAACTTTTAAAGGCTTCAGATTCCTAGGTAGCACCACAAACTGAATTCTCAGGAATGTGGGAGGTGTAGGCTTAGGAACCAAAGTGAAACCTACAGTTTATCTAAGAAAAAGCCATAACAGCACCACATATTTTTGACTTTCTTCCTAACGTATAGCTATTTGGGCTAACCTTTTAAAATGGCTGCACTCCCATACACTGAAGATCACCTCTAGGAAACTCATTACTGCAATTTCCAAAGGGAATGAAATCAAACCAGAAAACATTTAAGGGGCATCGATCATGTGTCATGTATTATACTACATTGTGGAGATTTAAATAAAAACATGACTTGGTCCCTGCTTTAAAGGAACTTAAAATACTGATGCTACTGAAAATATCCTGAAAATACTGACAATATTGTCCACTCTACCAGATCTTACTCTCAGGAACCAACTGTAATTTTCTGGAATATCAACTTATTTTTGACTTGTAGACCATTTTTACTTCATTTTTTCTACCCTTATTTTTTGGTTTCAGTTTATTTTTTGCTTTTAAAATCTGAGTATGCTATATAGATATACAGTAAGGACTTCCAATAGTTTCTGAGTAAGATATGAGTAACACAAGCAAAATAATAATTCAAGCAAAGTTCCCTCTCCCTCAGAATACAGTTTTATTCATATAGCCTAGAGCCATGATGCTTAACCAGAGGTACACTCAGAATTATCTGAACATCTTTTAAAAAATATATACTGTGGACCCTTCCTCCACAGATACTGATCCCAATAAGTCTCAGATGGTATGTCCTCAGAAACAGTCTCCCAGGTACTCCTGATGTATATACCAGTAGTAAAGAATTGCTGGCTAAATCTCTAAAGATAAGTGTTAAGGTAAATTTTCTTTTGCAGATTAAGAGGTAGTGTGATATGGATTGAAGAATACTTTCCTATCACTTATTACTTAGTTTCAATAAGACAATGAATCATGCTGAAGAAGTGACGCCTATGGATTTTTTTGGTTATCTGTTATCAAAAGAGGAACAAATACTCATTTAATTAATTAATATTCTTATTTGGAATATCATTCTGAAGAAACTAGATTTTAATGGTTCTTAGGTTTTAACTTTATTGAAAAGATTTTCAGGAAGAGAAGAAAAATCACTCTGACGGATTTTATGAAGAAGATCTCCTTTTATTACTTCCACTAGTCACTCATAATCTTATTGTACACCTGAGAGATAAATACAGGTTCTCTATGATATTATGAAAGTATTATATCAAATTAAATTATTTGAAAACTGTAGGGAAAAATAGGAAAAAAAAATGGCATGGGCATTAAAGTAAAATTTCCCTGCTAATAAAAGGAGATAAGTAATTCCAAGGAACAATATAATAGATTATCTTATTCAGTTGTGTATGTTAAATTGTCCTGCAATGGAAGAAAGATTTCTTAATGTGATATGTAAGATAAGATAGTGGTAGAAATCAATTTTTAGTCAATAATCTCACACACATCCCAAATTTATAGATTTACAATATTCTATTTCTATTAACTCAAAGTGCCTATTTCTAGTAATTCTATAGAGGACACACGGTTTTTTACTGAGGCAGTATTGTCATTGCCTTCTAAAAACTCAGTCCTGAACATAACTATCATAACAGTTACATGTGAATTGACCTTTACCATCTCTTTATTTTTTAGTTATTCTAGCTCCTCTCAGCTGCATCTCTTCAAGTTTTTTTTTTAAATACTAAAAAGAGACATGAACGTACCTGCACAACGCCCACTGCTCAATTTTTTAAAACTTATAAAACAGGATATGAAGTGTGTAACAGGAAGTACTCATCAGAATAAAAAGGATATGGAGCATATAGATGTGGCCTTTTCATACAGAGGGAATAAAACAAATGTAAAGGATGGGGAAAAGCTGGCAAGTCCTGTCAGATAAGAATACTATGGGGAATATGTCTTAGTTTGACTTAGTAAAAATAATATGTGTTAAGTCTGTAAATTTAGATACTCTTGTGAGAAACAGAAAAGATGAAAAGCAGACTGTATAGAATTTAATATTGTGATGCTACAGAATATAAGTGAACCAAGAATAACAGGGTTGGAGCTTGGCCAAGTGACTAGAGGATTCACCTTCATCTGAGTGCTCAGGTGCCACTAACGTTTACGCCATTTATGCAGTCCTGTCCTCCCACCAATATGAACAGTCACAAGCAAATAGAGGTGTAAAAAATTAAGTGAAGAATAACAGACTAGCTCCATCTTGGGGTAAGTTCTAGGGAGTAATCTGGAAGCAGATTTACTCCCTTTCATAAGGGACGAAATCACAAAGAGATGGAACTAACTCAAAAATGACAGGAAGTAATTTGGAAGCAGATTTACTCCCTTTCATAAGGGAAGAAATCACAAAGAGATGGAACTAACTCAAAAATGACAGGAACTATAACAAGTTTACTAGAGTTATTTGAACTCAGAAACCTCTTGATAGCTACTGAGCTATTTTATTTCCTACTAACATGGACAAGGTTACTATAATGAAACTGCACTGTTGTAAAACTATAGAGTTTTGCCTGCTCTACACATTGGCCTTTGATGTACGTGAAGAAAGTGCAGTCCTTGTCTGGTATGGCTCACCAAAGACTACAATGATGGTACTGAAAGACACTGTACTGCATACTGCATTTATGTATCAATATGGCAGTATAATACCGTTTTCATAGTCTTTTAAAAATGCTGACTCAATGCTGCTTAAAATCAAGATCTAGGACTCAACTATTCAATTTGCATGAAAACAAGTTACAAGTCTGGAAAGATTTGTGCATACCTATACATCAGTCACCACAACATACTGTAGTCTTACAGATCTCAGTGAAAGAATAAATTCGTCTAAAGTTGAAAGGAGAATGCTAAAATTTATCTAGGTAAAGGTGCATAGGAATCTGTCTGTAAAAGACAAAATTAAACAAACGCCGAGAACGCTTTCTTACAAAATAAAAATAAAACACACAAACCTTACAAAAAAGGGTGATTCAAAATGATCCACTCAGAGTAAATTAAAAAAAAAAAAAAAAATGGAGAGACAAATGAGTTTAAGGAAAAGATCTAATTTATCTCTTCTCATTTCCCTAACCACTAAACAGAAACGTACCTTCTTTACAATACAAAATGTCATCTTAAATTATATTCACAACTTAATCATAAGATCAATCTTAAAAAAATCATTGGCCATTGTATTTTCAATTGTGAAAGAATGTATTTTATTTTTGTAGTCCTTAATATTTTATTGATTTCACCAGCTAATAATTATAGAATTGTTAAAATATTTATATTTTTATATACCTCTCATTTGTTTTATAGATTACACGGATGTTCTTCACTTGGAATATATTAAAAATTTAGTTGCTGCTAATTTGTCTTTTATGAATTCTGAAAAGAATCAAATAAATACTCTACATTAACCAATACTATTTACCAGTAGTGTTATTTTGCTTAAATATGAAATTAATAGAGTGCATCCTCTTGAAAGCTTTAGTGAATTGGCAGTTTCATAGTTTTTCTAGGTATCTTGCCAAGAAAAGTCAATCAAAGTAGGTAACATACATAGATGGAGAGTTAGCAGAATCATCTCATTCAGCTTAAAAATGGTATATATGTATATATAGTGTTATCTAGCACTATCTGGCAAAGGGGTAAACTAAACTGTTGCCTTTTATCTCTGAATGATGGAATTTCAGATTTTCTAAATTGGAGTCTTCATACTATAGGATAAGGTTTTTTGCTCTTGCTTTTACAATGAGCATCTTATTTTTACAATTATCAAGAAATATGAAATTGATAAAATGCAATAAAAATGGACTAACCTGTTGTCACAGAAGACTCAGACTCTCTCAGTTTCTGAGATGCTAGAAGTTTTTCCTGCAAGGCTTTCTGAGCAAGCTGGGCATCCCATTCTTCTAGTTCTTTCTCAAATCGCTGGTTGTCTTCCTCAACAAAATCTCTTAAGTCGGGGGGTAGTGTTTCTATTCCAGCAAGGGCCTGCCCAGTTTCTTTATTAAACTCCTCTGCAAATCATATTTCAAAAACTATTATAAAATTAAGGATTAAAAAAAATGAAAAGCTCAACACAGAAGGTATTTCAAATGTTAAAGTCCAAATTATTACCATCTAGCAAATCAATATTAGCTATATGTTAAAAGAAAACTCAAACAAATGCTCAGAAAAGCAAGATGCAAATATGTGATCATCCATTATAGGTAATGTTCTCAGCTTTTATTTTTATTCTGAAGAGTAAAAAAAAAGAAACAAGACATAAAGCCAAAGTTGTTGCTACTCAAACAGTACTACTGACATAGTACTACTTTTTCTACTATAAAATACCAGATACTTGATTATTCATGAAGTAAAACTCACCACAAAATGAGAAGTAACACATAACCTCAAAGCTCAAAACAGAACTAAAATTCTTTTCCATCTGAAGCAGTTAAGTATAGCAATATATTTATACACAATTTGAAATCTAATCAATATAGCAAAGTTTTTCTTAAAAATCACATACATAGTATCTAACAAGGTTACTCAACCTCTACTACACTCACATAAATTAAATTTTAGCTTTTCAGTCATAAATCCAGCAAGTTTTGCTGAATGGTTAAATACAAAAAGAAAGTTGATTTCTATCAGTCTCAACAAACCTTTATTACATGCTTTCTTTTTTATATGCAAAGTCTATATTAGAATATGAGAAGTAAAAAGATTAAGACCATGTCATAGTATGACATGGTCCCTGTCTGTGAGCAGATCAGAGTGAAGTGGGAAAGGCAAGCCAGCATATAATTCCAGCACAATAAGTGCCCAATACAAGTATGCTATGAGAAGGCAAGAAGGGATACTTTCTGGCAGGTTCAAGGAAAACTTGGCAAAGCAGATGACACATGAATTGAATCTTGAGATGAGCAGGAATTAGGCAAAAGAAGAAATAAGATCATCATTGGCAAACATAAAAAGATATAAGAACATATTGATATAAATACGTGAAATGATTTGGTGTGACCCAAACAAGTTTAAATATCAGTCAAGCATATGAAGTTTGAAATGAAGAGTGGTTATAAATGAATCTGGAGAGACAATTAGAAGCCATATAATAGAGGCTTTACAAGTTAGGTGAAGAAGTTTGAATATGAGTTAATGTGTGATACAGTCATGAAAGGGATTTTAGCAAGGAGAAAAAGTCCAATTTATATTTTATAGTCCAATTTATATTTTATAATAATTATATTTTATAATAGTTAACTTTGAATACAAAATATATCCCAATTCTCAGCCCTGGTCATATTACTTTTCAATTCCAGTGTTCTCCCTTACAATAACCCAAAAGCATTTTCCAAATATATCCACCACCTTGAGTAAACTACACTTAACTAATCACACCAGAGACCAGAATCAAATTAAAGAGCTACTTATTTAAAAATATATATTGCCCTATATATTTCATATTCTTACCTTGTATTAAGAATTGTGGTTTGTCATTTATGTACATTAAACAGTATGCACTGGCATTTCTGTAACCACCAAAAGAATCTCTCACTAGCTCTTCCCACGATGATTTTGTTACAGCAATATCATTGTACTTCATCCACCTGTTTTCACGATGATCAAAAATGTATGCCCAGTAGTGCCCGGCATTAGCTTGACCTTCATGAACTAAAACAGCATGTAAACGATAAGGAACCTAAACGTGAAAACAGAGTTAAACTGCAGTTAATACTCCATTATAATCACATCTCATGAAAATCACAAATCATCTGATGCGAGGGTTCCCTTGAGGCATATGTTTTTTAACAAGAGTAAATTAGCTGGGATCGGAGTTTTGAAAAAATTAAACTATGAAATAAAAATAGGCAGGGAAGAGGGAGGATAAGTAAACTAAAGACATGTAAAACAGACAGGTGTGTAAGTAAATAGGGTGATTTTCAAAACTCTGGAAATATATTTGTTGATTTAAGCTATCTTTAGAATAAATAATTTGTATAATGAATATTTATACATTTAGCAGATGCTTTGCTTAAATTTTCATAATTATAAATTGGTGGGTAAATTCAGCAAAATGGCATATATAAAGAGCCATTATATAACTCTCAGAAATTTAAATGTAACTAAGCCCTTTACCTTCTCACATAATCTTAGTATCCTTAAACAACCATATAATTTCTCCCATATAATTTCTTAAAAATACTGAAACACTTTGAAAAATTTTAATAAATTTTATTACAAAAGAATAAAATGGTAGGTAGATACAGAGAATACAAAGAAAAATAATATAAAATAATAGAAAAATCTTAAAGTATGAGAATTAAGCTAACATAAAGATAAAATATGTAAATAACTTAGATAATGCTTACTAGCTCAAAATTCAACTTACTTGGATCATAGATTTGTCAGAGTACATTAGGTCAATTGTGCGATGGATTCTAGATATGCTTTCCTGTAAATCTAAGGATAGAAGATGCCATTTAATGATCAAAATCAAGTATGTTTCTACTGAGACTTGTAAGGTAGGGGATAAAGCTTTTCCTATAAATATGCTAGAGGAGTAAGAAAAAGTTTCTAAAACTATTCTTAAAAACATTACTATTCAGAATCTGTATAAAATGAATTCAGTTCTCCTTAATAAAAGATGCAGCACAAATGAGAAATTAAAAACCAAACAAATACAGTTTATTTTAAAAAATGAACTGAGCCAAAAAAATGGTATTTTGTTCAAATTTATAAAAGAAGGTTCCAATGAAAATTAAAGTTAATACCTCCCCCACATATTTGTATAAAACAGGAAAACAATGAAATAATGAAACAAAGTAATGTAAACAATGAAATAAAGTAACTTCATCACATATCACACACACATATACATATATATGTAATTGAATAAAAATCCACTATAATCACCAATGGAAATGAAGTTGTGAGATTCCCATTACCCACTATTTCTACTTCAAGTAGAAATCTATCCTACATAATTACTTAGAGGAAGGGATATATACAGCTATATCACCCATAATTATTTTTAAAAAACTGGAGACAACCTAAATATCTGTCATACAGTATAACCACATTATTCTATGAAGCTATTAAAAAGAATCAAGCAGACAACATCAAAGCCTACAAAAAAAAAAAAAAAAAGAAGTAACTTTACAACAGGAAAGGCTTTTTTTAAAAAAAAAAAAGCTTGATAGAAAATCCAGTAACCATAAACGCAAAGACTCCTCCCCAAATTAAAAAAAAAAAATCTATAGTATAGAAACAAAAACAAAAACCAACATAAAGAAAATCAAATGACAAACTAGAAAAACAGTTATCTGCCACCTACACTACAGGTTAATAGGGCTTCCCTGGTAGCTCAGCTAGTAAAGAATCCGCCTGCAATGAAGGAGACCCCAGTTTGATTCCTGGGTCATCAGGAAGATCTCCTGGAGAAGGGACATGCTACCCACTCCAGTATTCTTGGGCTTCCATGGTGCTTCACACAGAAAAGAATCCACCTGCAATGCAGGAGACCTAGGTTCGATCCCTGGGTTAGGAAGATCCCCTGGAGGAGGGCATGGTAACCCACTCCAGTATTCTTGCCTGTGGACAGAGGAGCCTGGCAGTCTATAGTCCATAGGGCTGCAAGGAATCGGACACAACTGAGCAACTAAGCACAGCACAACAAGCTAATATTCACAACATTTAAGTTTCTATTAAGCAAGAAGACAAACCATTCAATATAAAAATTGGATAAATTTCACAAATTTGTTAAAAAACAGAATTTCACTCATGATTAATGAAACTGAAATCAGGACACTGTAATACCATTTTCATTTCAATTATCAGACTACCACAAATTAAAAGGTGCCCAGGGCTAGGGAGAATACTGGGAAACAGGGTGTCTCACACAAAATTAGTGAGACTCTAAACTGGTTCATTGCTTGGAGGGGGTGGGAATCTTTTATACCTGAGCCATAGGTCCAAAACCATATGACACGTCTCTCAAGTTCCTCAATTTAAAATGACCAGAAGCGGACTCATCATATTCCTACTTCCTTCCCCAAGGTGGAGGCGACCCACCATTCTGCCCTTTTCCACAGTACATTCTATCCATTTAGTTATCAATACCACCATGAGGAACTGAGGGAATCAACCCTGATACCCCTCTGTCTCTCACCTCTAGTCAAGGACCCACATCTGTCAGCTGTCTCCAAAGAATAAACCAAATTCTTTTTTTCTTCCCTAAATGCTACTTCCCTAGTGTCAAAAGCATCTTAGTTTTCACTTTTCTGACTGGAATCTTATAGAAACAAACATAACATGCCTAGTTCAATAAAATATTATCCAACAACCTAACATAGTATTCAGGAAAAACTACGTGCTTAAGTAATGTTCACTAATGATTTCAAATATAAAAAATTCCCTTATATATGAAAATACTAAGGAAAATCTTCATAGTAACTAATGCTGTTAGTTGCTCTCCCACCTTATTTACTATTAAATTAGGACTGCTCTTTACTTTCATACTGTCTATAAAGCATCTAGCTGGGCTTTAAAACTAGATTTAAAACCTAACAAGTGATGTTGTTTAATGTAAGCCCAACCTTTTGATACAAAAGAGGAACTCCTAGATTTTTTCCACAGATCAAGAAAAATGATGATAAAGTCTACCAGAAAATATCCACATCACTTCATTTTAGTAACACTGAAGTAGGAAGGAGATTATTTCAGAATAAAGGAGTGTTCCTTCCAAGAATGGAGGACGGCAACTGAATACCAACATGCTCACTGTCCTCCACTCCCAGAGCATTGTCCTTATTTTTCCTATGCCAGTTAAAACTAGTTACAGACTGGCACTGAGTTAATAGATCATATCTGGAAATCTGCTAGAGCAGACAGAAAATTAAAATTCACATTTCTAATTCTTCAACCTAGAGAAAATGTTTTTCACTTGAACTCAGCACAGGCATCAAGGGAGGTAATATAGTTGGTTATGTACAAAATCTGATGCTGGATGATGTTTCACCAGTGGAGTACCTGTGAATACCAGCTTGATATAAATTTAGAGCACTAAACCAGAAAATCAGACCATCTGCTAGGTCATTAATCAGCTAAGTAATCCAAGGAAAATCTGTTGGTCTCTCTAAAACTGATATTAAGATCATAAAAAAGGAAGCCAAATGAGCTCATCTTATAGAAAACACTTTGAAGGGGAGGGGGGGACAAAAAAATCCCATTTTTAATATTTACATATGAAATCCAGAGATGACCTCCCTTCTCAATTTTAACATTAACCATGTCCATCTGAGGTGAGAGTAGTTCTGCTATGAGAAGCTTCTTACCTCTGGTGTCATTTTCTATTTCTGTCCTCCAGCGATGTAAACAGCTTTCCAGCACAGAGAGTTCTTCTTCTGTTATGTGCCTTGGTGCCGGATGCATGGGCAAGTCTGGAGGTATCCGGGACTGAGTGAATGGTTTGTGTATTACTGATCTTGATGAAATGGCAGCTATT
The DNA here is from genome assembly GCF_001704415.2 of Capra hircus. NCBI lineage: Eukaryota > Metazoa > Chordata > Mammalia > Artiodactyla > Bovidae > Capra > Capra hircus. The sequence continues at coordinate 19,829,960 of NC_030808.1, forward strand.
GACGCGGGTGACGTGCTTGGCAGTTCTGAAGAAGGAGCCCCCTGTTGGTCTGTTGTGCTGCATTTTTCAAGCATAGAATATTCATTATTAAACTTTCCAAACTGAAGCTCTGGACAAAGATTAAGTGCTAAATAAACAATATTAAGTTGGCTTATAATTACAAAAGAAAAAAGTTAAAAAAAAAAAGAAGTATGTGGATTAATGTAACATCCAAATGAGATTCTTACTACATGGAACTACATTATTATAAGGATAAAACTGGGGCTTTATATTGTAAATGGCTCAATAGTATTTACTTATACAAATCATACATATACCAGATTTATAAAACCTTCCTTTGCTGATCCTTATCAGCTCACACTACAGAAAAAAATTCCCATTTAATAGTAGTATTTTCATGGATGAAAGAAAGGCTGATATACATACCAAAACATCCTAAAGTATAATTCTGAATGGAAAAAAATACGAAAATTTTAATCCACAGCCATAAAAAATCCATTGAAATCCAATGAAATAAGAAAGTCCCTAGAAGACCTACACAATCTTCTAAGTTCACTAAAATAAAGCACAACGTGCATTTTATAAAAACCTTCTTTAAAGGTATCAATTACAATATTACATAATACAGGAACACAGCTATCTCTTCTACCAAGAAAACTTTTTACCTTGGTAATGTCTGTGATGGTACGGAACCACTAGGTGGGGAACTAGCATCAATATCATCAACAGGAGAAGTGCAAACAGGTTTACTTGAGGCAAATTCCAAGGCGTACTGCAGAACATCCACCAAGGGAAACCGTTTGGGACCCGAACCATAGCTTAAATATCTGTTAACCATAAAATGCATGAATGCTTAAATTTGTGTAAAAAGTACACTTATTTCAATAATTGTTCTAAAACATTACAAAAACACTTTAATATTCTTCAATAGTGAAATTAATTTTGCTTTGAAATGATGGTAAAACTACTTATACATTCAAGAAATAAGTTAAATGTTCTCTAGAGGAACAAAACCAAAGCTGAGAAGACTGAATGTGTATATACACTGTTATAAATTTCAAATGGCTGCTGTAAGTTATAATCTAACAGTAAAATGAAAACTGACATTGTCATCTCCTCAGGCTTTTTATTTTTAGATCTGTCATCTGGTCTTAAGATAATGGCTAATATTATCCCCCCGCTTTTACCTCTGATTATATTTCAATATGATTATTGATACCTTTTAAGAATTAAAACTATTGAAAAATAATATATTTTATATTAAAAGCTTTAGATCACTTATTTTCAAGTGAATAGTAAAACAAGGGGATACAGATTAGATCAGAGGTTGCAAACTCGGATCTTTCAGAGCACATTTTAACCTGTAGACTTCTGTCTGAACTACAGACTATTTGATAGTCCAGATTTTGGCTTCTTTTGGAAACAGTCTAAAGCTCTAGACAACAGGGAGTTGATATTCACACATGGCAGGGCCTAGTATCAATGGCAGGCACCATCTTTCCACAGGGCTGTGCTCTCTGACTCCCTCTGCTCACTTCACTTGCTTCCCTTCTTTATAAAGATTCCATTATTCTTTATAAAGATCATAGGCATCTGTGCTTCTATCTTCAGTGTTAAGCAGAAAAACTCAGTTATCATTTATTAATAGAAATCTCAAGAGTAGTATTTAACCTCACACAAGAAGAAACCTCAATCATAAGTTAGTTTAACTTTGTACTTTCAGTACCATGAGTATTATCTCTTGACAGTAGGAATATTTAATTTTAAATAATAATTTTCTAATGCCAACTATGAATTATTTTAGTCTCTAGCAAAACTCAAGCCTAAACTGCTGCCGCTGCTAAGTCGCTTCAGTCGTGTCTGACTCTGCGTGACCCCATAGATGGCAGCCCACCAGGCTCCCCTGTCCCTGAGATTCTGCAGGCAAGAACACTGGAGTGGGTTGCCATTTCCTTCTCCAATTCAAGCAAAATATCCATCCAGAATGATTATCTATATGTAGGATCACAAGTCATTCAAAGAGAATTTTAAATTAAAACTCTAAGCAGACATTAAGAATATGAGTTCCTATAGTTAATCCATAATTGCATAAAAGTTTCAATACCTTTCAAGTCTTTGTTGTAATACTGTGAGGTAATCTTTTAGCCTCTTGATCTCTTCCCTCTTAATTCTTGTTATTTCTCTGTTTCTATGCATGTATCTATCAGGGAAAAGAAATATAGCAATTATCAATATTTCCAAACAAGAAATAGATACAATATTAAGTCTAGCCACCACCACAGAAGATTAACTCATCTAAAATTTTATAATAAAACATTAGAGAATACAAATTAATATTTTTCCTTATAACATTATTCCCAGTAACTACACTTTTCTAAATAAAAAAAGAACTCCATTTTCCTTGACAAATGGCATTAGAAACATTATGCAAAAAGTAAAACTTTTTAAGGAAATTAAGCAAAAATTTTCTCTGAGAACAATAACTCTTTACTTGGATACTAAATGGTTTCAAAACTAAATTATGTTGTATACCAAGTCATACCTGTCCAGATATAAAACTTGAGGAAATTCTAATTTATTGTGAATTTTTTCTGGTCTTCCCAGTGCCTGATTAAATTCAAATCTTGACAATTCAAATGTTAACACAGGTGGTAGTTCAGTAAACCAATGCTGAAAGAAAAAAAAAAAAAAAACCTCAACACGACCTTTTTATTTCCTCCACTACAATTTTAGGCACAGAATGTTCGGGAGCAGTGGCATTTTTACGTGCATCATCATAATGCTAACATCACAGATAACTGACTGTGTATGCAATTTAGTTAAAACTCAACTTCTTTCTAAAAGTTTTTGACACCTTTTGAAAATTCCAGTAGGATAACACACAGGAAAGAGAAAAATCTTCTGATGACTCTTCCTCATTGGTAATTCTTTACATTAGAATTTCAAACCCAAAGTGAAAAACACTGAATGAAAGCATGGCTTCGTATCTCAATTTTTCTGGCTTCTTCAATCTTATGTCACAGTTATTACCAGGAATGACACATATACTTAATACAATCAACCACACTGTCAAAAACCTGTGAGGAAGATACTTGTAAGATGTTAATATACAAAAGAAAAAAATATTTTATAACATAAAAGACCACAATTCTCATGATAAAGCTAGAAACTTATACTTCCTTGTTTTAAATTTAATGTTCCTACTAGAATTTTGGCACATTTAAGAAAGAGATCAATTACTATCAAATACAGCATTTACTTTAAAAATTACTAGTGCTTAAAGATTTGAATGCCTGCTTGCTATGAGGCAACTCCTCCACACTTTGGCAACTATTCAATTAAGCATAAAAGGCAACAGAACTTCAGAAATTTTAACAAACAGATTCAAGCTTTACATAAACCATACTTATTTAAAGAGAAAGAAAAATGAAAAAACTTGTGAATCAACAAATAAAGAAGTATAAAATAATGTAACAAGTATTTTTTAAATGTTTATTTTAAGCTGTGCAGTGTCCTTCTGTAAAAAGAAGGCATACTATATTGCAGCATACTGTGTTATTTATGGTATTTTCAAGGGCCACAAAATGTCACCACATAAATGTCAATAAGCTCAGTATGCTAATTTAAACATCCAAGAGAGGAAAAAAAAGCAGGAAAATGCACATTTGGCAAATTGAATATGATCTTGTAAGTTGCTACTTTTCACTAAACAAAATCAGTTAAAGTAAATGGTTATTCAAAACTATTTCATACTTCCCTGTTGGCCCAGTGGTTAAGATTCACAGGTCTAGGGTTCAATCCCTAGTCAGAAAACTAAGATTCCACATGCCACACAGCTTGGCTACAGAAAAAAAAAATGCTAATGATTACTTGAATTGAGATTTCCTGAGTTGGGAGTTGGTTCATCTTTTACTGATAGCTGAAGTTGAAGTAATTTGTTTTATATGGATATTATCTGAAACTGACAAGAGAAAATTATGAAAAATCTAATATTAAAAATATCCCTTAAGTTTTAAAATTTCTTGAGCAAAGTTTGCCTATTTGCTTTGGCGAGGTGTTTTTTTGGTTTTTTTTTTTTTCAGTTAGTTTTAATCCACACCTATGGCAGAAAGTGAAGAGGAGCTAAAAAGCCTCTCAATGAAAGTGAAAGAGGAGAGCGAAAAAGCTGGCTTAAAGCTCAACATTCAGAATACGAAGATCATGGCATCTGATCCCGTCACTTCATGGGAAATAGATGGGGAAACAGTAGAAACAGTGTCAGACTTTATGTTTTTGGGCTCCAAAATCACTGCAGGTGGTGACTGCAGCCATGAAATTAAAAGACGCTTACTCCTTGGAAGGAAAGTTATGACCAACCTAGAGAGCATATTGAAAAGCAGAGACATTACTTTGCCGACTAGGGTCCGTCTAGTCAAGGCTATGGTTTTTCCTGTGGTCGTGTATGGATGTGAGAGTTGGACTGTGAAGAAGGCAGAGCGCCGAAGAATTGATGCTTTTGAACTGTGGTGTTGGAGAAGACTCTTGAGAGTCCCTTGGACTGCAAGGAAATCCAACCATTCGGAAGGAGATCAGCCCTGGGATTTCTTTGGAAGGAATGATGCTAAAGCTGAAGCACCAGTACTTTGGCCACCTCATGCGAAGAGTTGAGTCACTGGAAAAGACTCTGATGCTGGGAGGGATTGGGGGCAGGAGGAGAAGGGGACGACAGAGGATGAGATGACTGGATGGCATCACGGACTCAATGGATGTGAGTCTGAGTGAACTCCGGGAGTTGGTGATGGACAGGGAGGCCTGGCATGCTGCGATTCATGGGGTCGCGAAGAGTCGGACACGACTGAGCGACTGAACTGAACTGAACTGAAAGTTACTATAAAGAATTAAAATACACTCTACACATATCACAAGGGACACTTTTGATGTCTTAGGATGATACTCTCTATTCAACTTCATAATACTCAAAAAGTAGATTTCAAACACTATTACCTTCGTTTTTTCTTGCAATGGTTTAAATGTTACTATTTAAAATTAAATATTAACTATTAAGGTATGCTTACTGTTTTACTTTAAATAACGAACATACTTTAATTCATGGAAACCTACAATGGCCAACAGAAATGAAATGACCCAATTTGGTGGTATGATTTTCTGTAGGCCATAACAGTCCAGGAAATAGGTTCCATATCTTATAAAAGAATGTTCATAATATGTCATGTCTCTGTGTAGATTGTTTAATCTAACAGCAATGACAGTTTTTTCCTACTACAGGATTTTCCTACTACATGGTTTCACTTTTTCATTTTAATGCTGCTCAGGACAAGAAGGGATAGCCAGACATTCCCTAAATTCATTAAAAAAAATATTACGGGTGTGTTGAGCTCTGTGATTTTAGATTATAAGTACAGCAGTATATAAAAGAGAATTTTAAATAATATAAAACAAGACATTTTTTTCCTTTCAAAATATTTCTCCATTTAGTAACAACCTATACTTAATTCTCTGATAAGCCATGAATTTTGTGAAACACAGGTCACTAAAGGTAAAAATGATGCTTATACTCTTGATATCTCATCGTTATTACTTTTATTATTACTACATTATAAAACGAATGGACAGGGGTAATAGATTTTTGCAGTTCAGTACTGGCAACAAAAGTACTCCTGAATTTACTCTAAATATAAATCTGACCTGTTAAAATATTTTCCAGAGAGAATGTAGTCATTTTTATGAGTAAATAGCATATTCTTCTATTAATATGATTTAGCTATCTTGCTTTTGTGAGATTACATGTATATTGGGGGGAAAAATAAGAAAAAGACAGACCTACTACTGAAAATTCCCCATAGCACATCAAACAAAGCTAGGATGTAACTAAGCCTTAGAGGAGAAAACTTCCAATTGGAATTCAAACCTCAATTTCAGTCATTTGACTATCTTCAGTCCTTTGCCCTATTTGTTTCCTATATAATATCTACACATATCTAATACAGCACATGTAGGTATTATTTCTACAATGTAGTTTTTAGCTAAAGCTCTGTAAAATTTCTCTCAGCACTTTGATTATGTGTACAACCCTGAAGGGAAATTCGGCAGTACTTACACTTCTAAACGAGTATGCCCTGTGACCGAAAGATTCCATTTCTAACTATCCTTCATTCCAAAGTGCACAAGGTTATTTATAGAAAGACATTCTTTGAAATAATTCTTTATCCAATAGTTTCACAGAAGAATTAAATCAATTTAATTTTATAAATACTAGTTATGGTGATACTATGCAGGTTCTAAAAAGAATGATGTAAAGCTATATATTGACATGGAAGGATGTTCACAATATACTGGTAAGTAAAAAACAATGCAAGTCTCAAAATAGTATGAACAAATACAAACATCTATATGTACACACTTAAAAGGATGTACATCATAGCATTAGTAGTGAATACCTACACCAGAAGTGAGATATTTACTCTTTGAAATTCTTTCTCACCAACAGGCAACCAAAAAGTAGTTCCAGGTTTCTTGGAGAGATTAACTCATCTATAAATGATATACCATTTAATTAAAAGTTATGATTTAGAAAAAAATTTGGTAGTAATTATTTTACGTATAATCATTTTTAATTTATTCAGTTGATTCTTGGTATGTCATTAAAGAAATGTAATTCTTATAGCCCACTGAATGTTTTACCATAGCAATTCTGGAGACTAGAGGTCTTCCTATATTAGTTAGCCACAGCTGTTTTGCAAAAAAAAAAGTTTTTTTAATGTTTGCTGCATCAAAGTAAAATCAATAATTTTTATTAAATAATAGCATAAGAAATAAAAGGTATTAACATCAGGGGTTATGCCAATTTAGAAACAAGTCTAAGATGCTACTCATTGGTGTTTATAGAGAAATAAAATAGGTTTTTCTGAAGGACACAATGGAATGAAACTATTATTTAAGGGTGTTACTAAAAACTTTTTACTCTGGTCAGCGATAGTCACTTAAAGTAGGTTGACTTATTGAAACTACCATGTCCAGCAAATCTAGGCGACTGAATTAGGAATCACAGGTAATCATATTCGCTATTATTGAGGAACTAGCTATTATTTAGTTCCTATTATCTTAGGAACTGAATTTAGAGACTAGAGAAATGACAAGCCACTGTATACCTTAGGCTAGGTGGGAAAATCTAGGCAGAAAATATATATTGCAGTATAGGGCAGTCAGAGTACGAAGCCAAAGACAGAAAACAAACTAAATCTTCTAAAAAATAAATGATGACATTCAGAGTCAATGTAAGAAAAATATTTTCAAAAGCTAGGAATATGTGAGGAATATTATTTACTTATTATTACATTATTTACCAATAAATCATAGCATGTTTCATTTATAAGCTACTGTAACATTGTAAGGAAAAAGCCATTCCTTCTCTCCCTGCACAAATCCACCATTCTTCTATTTAATAGCAAACAGACTGCACTTTACAAAGCTCTGTTTTCCTGTTCCCCTTGGGGATCTTTGGAAAGTTCTAATGTTCAAAGATCTGTTTCCCAATCAGTAAGATAAATAAGCTTCATTTAAGTAGTCTTAATTAAAGATCTATTATCAGAGTCACCTGTGGAGCTTTGGCGCTCATCCCTAGATTCTGATTTGATAACTTTGAGGTGGAATCTAGGCATCTGCTGAGAATCACTGAAGTAGGTGATCTATGACGTAGACACATGAGGTAGGCACACCTACCATCGGCTCAGCTGGTAAAGAACTTGCCTGCAATGTAGGAGACCTGGGTTCCATCCCTGGGTTGGGAACATCCCCTGGAGGTGGGCATGGCAATCCACTCCAGTATTTTTGCCCAGGAAATTCCAAGGGCAGAGGAGCTGGTGGGCTACAGTCCATGGGGTTGCTAGAACTGAACATGACTTAGCAACTAAACCACATGTAGACAGAAAAACTATTTCAAATATTTTCTCTCTCTCAAAAAAAAAGAAAAAGGCAAAAAACAATGAATACTTATTTCCTTTTTGTTTGAATGTGTGAGGGGACACAGGAGATGAGGATGGCATTAGAAATTACATCTTTTTTAAAAAGCACATAATTCAAATAAAAACAATTGATTCTCAAAGATATAAGAACCTAGGCCCTCTTTAGATAAACAGAGATGCAATCACTTAATAATTATTAAGTGCCTATTCAAAGATAAAAACCTTGGAAACTTTTTTAATATTACTGAGACGTTTCACTCAGTCAACACGTGTTACGTACTTCTATCTGCTGGTAACAGGGCTATAAGACAGAGACCATACTATCCAAGGGACAGAGTGGTGAACCCCTGCAGAGCTTACATCTAGACAGCTAGCAGCAACTGCTTAATGATGACTGATTTTGGAGCACATGATCCGTCCTTTCCTTTCTAATATTCTGGATGAATACATGGATGAAAGGATATACAGACGGAGCTAGAGAGATGAATCGAGAGATGAACATAGGTTACAAGACAGAGGCAGTGGAGACAGATAAATAGGTTTGTAATATCTATTTTAATTCTCTTTCTTGAGGAAGCAAGTTCTTCCATCTGCCTTTCAGGCAATTACACAGTAATTTTATAAGAAAAGGAGCCCACGTGGTATTGCCTCCTTGGGCCTGACATATTCCAACATATTTGATGTAAGTAACGTGGACTGTGAAGAAAGCCGAGCGCCGAAGAATTGATGCTTTTGAACTGTGGTGTTGGAGAAGACTCTTGAGAGTCCTTTGGAATGCAAGGAGATCCAACCAGTCCATCCTAAAGGAGAACAGTCCTGGGTGTTCATTGGAAGGACTGATGCTGAGGCTGAAACTCCAATACTTTGGCCACCTCATGCGAAGAGTTGACTCATTGGAAAAGACTCTGATGCTGGGAGGGATTGGGGGCAGGAGGAGAAGGGGACGACAGAGGATGAGATGGCTGGATGGCATCGTTGACTTGATGGACGTGAGTTTGAGTGAACTCCGGGAGATGGTGATGGACAGGGAGGCCTGGTGTGCTGCGATTCACGGGGTCAAAAAGAGTCGGACACGACTGAGCGACTGAACTGAACATATGTCTATACAGAATTCCACTCTAACATCAGTGTTTTTCTTCCTTACTACCAGCACTAGTATGCTGTAATGGCTGGTACCTGGACTGAAAAAGTCTTAAAAGACTGAACAATGTCCTAAATGAGGATTTTAACATAAAATTTTGAGAAAACACTTTAAACGAAAAGTTAACGTAGATTATAGACTGTACTGACTCTGCAGTTTTCCCCAAAATGTCTAAATTACCATAATTAAATTCAAAAACATTTTCTGATTATTCTCTCAATTATTAGGTAGCTATACAGTTAGAGCCTTACTTCACAACACTGTATAAGAGACTTATAGGAAAGGAGAATGAAGATGCTAAACTCACCTCTTGACCGGATTTTCCTGAATTTTCTGAATGTAAAGACTCAATTTCTCCTTCAATCATAGCAGCTTCTAGGCATTCATGTAGATCTTTGAATCCATTGACCTGAAGTGGGTACTGACCAAACATTTCAGTATTTTCAAATTTTTTACCTATAAGAGAGGAGAAATTCATATTCCTCAATATGGCCTTTTAGCTTCCAAAAAGTAAATAAATGTATATATTATCTCCTCAACCTAAAAACTATACCTGTTTATGTTTCAGACAAATAGGTGGGGAAACAAATGTTTACATTTCAGGCAAATGGATGGGCAAACAATGGAAACATTGACAGACTTTATTTTCCTGGGCTCCCAAATCTCTGTAGATGGTGACTGAAGCCATGAAATTAAAAAAGACACTTGCTCCTTGGAAGAGAAGCAATGGCAAACCTAGACAGCATATTAAAAAGCAGAGACATTATTTTGCCTACAAAGGTCTGTATAGTCAAAGCTATGGTTTTTCCAGCAGTCATGTACGGATGTGAGAGTTGGACCATAAAGAATGCTGAGCCCCAAAGAATTAATGCCTTCGAACTGTGGTGCTGGAAGAGTCTCCTGAGAGTCCCTTGGACTGCAAGGATATCAAACTAGTCAATCCTAAAGGAAATCAACCTTGAATATCCATTGGAAGGACTGATGCTGAAGCTGAAGCTCCAATATTTTGGCCACTTGATGTGAAGAGTCAACTCACTGGAAAAGACCCTGATGCTGGAAAAGACTGAAGGCAGGAGGAGAAGGGGACAATAGAGGATGAGATGGCTGGATGGCAAAACCGACTCAATAGACATGAGTCTGAGCTAACTCCGGGAGATGATGATAGGGAAGCTTGGCATGCTGTAGTCCATGGGCCGCAAAAAAAGTCAGACATGACTGAGCAACTGACCAACATTTCAGACAGCTATAGTTACTCCTGTTTTCCTACTGGCTTCTACATGCATGTAAGTATATTCACATACAGCTATGCTATAGATATTAATCCCACACTCATATGTGTATATGTAATTATATTCGTGTGTGTGTGTGTATATATATGTTTATTCTTTAAAAAAGTACATTTTAAGGGCAAGATACTACACTAACATTGAGAATATGCATAGCAGCATACAAAAGTTATAGAGTCTCTGAGCTAAGGAAACTTTTAGCCTCTTGGAAAAACGCAACATGCACATTAATTGCACATACAGCTATGAACAAATATTATTACAGCTGTCAGAAAAGGTGTGGTGAGATAGAGTGCTGTGAGAAGATTTGGAAGGGGAGCAAATCTAGTCTTTAGGGCAGGAGGGTAAAGCAAGGAAGACTTCCACAGGAAAATGACATTTATGCTGAGACTGCAAAGGTGAATAGGAGGTAGCCAGACCAGAACTGGAAAGCCAGAGTATCCCTGGCCAAAACAGAACAGCCAGAAACTTTCAGGCTGCAGAGAACTTGGCATGTTTAAAGAATTAAGGGAAAGGAAGTATAGCTTAGGGGAGCAACATGGACATAACAATGAAGAGTTAGGTGGGAGAATCAAAACAAAATTCTTAAACCAAGTCTACTAGCCCTTGTTAAGAATTTTTTCCTAGTATATTCTGAATATAATGGAAAACTGCTGAATAATTAAATATAGGAATAAGAGGCTCAGATTTACATCTCTGAAAAATCCTTATGGTTTCTGTTAAGTGATAAAGCTGGTATGTGACTATATAGAATCCATCTATAAATAAAAGTAGAATGGAACAGGAGTTAATAATATAAGTGTATAAAAACAGATGAAGTAACACATACACACATTTATTAATATATACAAAAGGAAGCACCAATAGGACTTGATTGACTGGTTCACAGGCAGGATGAGGAACAGACAAGAAAGGAAAGTATCGAGAATAATGTTCAGATTTTGAGCATGAGTAACTGATTTCTATGCACTGAAAAGGGCACCAGTGAAGAAGAGTAGAGGATTTTTTTTTTTTTTACTTTTGTGTTAAGGCAGCAGGGAAAATCATTGGTTTACAATGGCCCATGATATTTTTACTAAGACTGATGTGAAGCTATAAACTGAATAAGTAGTAGCTTATTCATAGCAGGAAATCAAGGGAGTAAATGGGATTGCCCAAGGAATTAGCAAACAAGAAGAGGAAGAGGATCTAAGCTGAGTCCCAAGGCTGTCTTACATTTAGATATAGAAAAAAAACTACAAATATAATTCCTAAAAAGTATCAACAGAGGCATGAGAAAGCCAAGATAATATGGTGGACTAGAAGCCAGAGAAGTATTTTCAATGAAAAAGCAGGTAAAAGGAAGAGGAGGAGGAGAAGGATTGGCGTCAACAGCACTAATAGTTGGTAAGAATTCAGTGAGAATTGAGAGGGATCCAACGGACTATCCAATGGACTAACACATTTAGGAAATCAATAACCTTCAAAAGCCCCCTTTTAGAAGAGGTCTGGAGCCAGAAATAAAAATGGGATAGGTCAAATAAATGGAGAGATAGCAGATAAAAACAAGATCCTATCTTTAAATAAAGGAGGTTATTTCTGAATAAGATTAACTGAAAAAGAACATGTGAAGGGATTTTATTTTTTTTTAATTTTAAAGATATGAAATACCAGATCATGTCTAAATATTGATGTGAATGACACAGTGAAAGGAAGAAGTGAAAGATACAGAAATAAAAGCAGGATAAAGGATAGAAAAAGACCTGAGAGAAAGCATGAAAAGATGAGATTCTTATTAGCACACTAGCCATTGATTAATCGACAAAATAATTCCTTTATTACCTGGAGTGACAAAGAAAAGAATGAGGTGGTAGTAGGAATGGACCCAGGTTGGGAAGCCTAAAGCTCCTAATCTGAGGAAGTCACTTTTAAGAACTATGATAACAAAAAAAAATTATAAGCACAAAACTAGATCCGTGGCCTTAGCCAGGATCCACGGTTAGGTTTCGTAAACTTCAATGTCAATCTACGAAATCCGAGGTAAGGAATTTTTCAGAAAATGAAGAGACAAAGAAATTATATTAAACACAGAAAAACTGGAAATTTCTATTGCAGAAAATGGGAAAGAAGACAGGGATGAAGACAGACAAAGATGAGTGCCAGGGAGGGTTACGGGATTGGGACTAGTGAAGCTTAGAGTCACTGCAACCTCATGATCCACTACAATAAGCCCATTTGAGTGATTTCCTCCTAACAACAGTCAGGTTCTCAGTACATGCAGAGAGAAGAAAATAATTCCAGGAGGGCCAGAGACTAGTCAGAGAGGGCGTGCCAGAAGGGAAAGGGGGAAAAGAGTTTCAGCAATCTATAAGGAGGATCATAATGGACAAGGAAGGAAAGGCAAAGGCTGAGAACAGAATGGAGAGATCAACGGCCTAGAAGCTCTGGTGGAGCTGAATGAACTTATGCAACAGAAGACTTTAGTAAACAAACTGAAAATTACCCTACCTCAGAGTCACTAGTCTAAAAAATGCATTAGGAAGATATATGTAAAAATGACAAGAAAGTACTCTAAAATATATTGTTAACAAAGCAAATACATGGTTCACCTGGAAATGTACTGAAATCACATTTATACAGCACAGCAACATTGAAACAACATACCAAAACCAAGTACAACAACTTCAACACTGATGGAGAAATTTTAATAATCCCTTCTAAGAATCCAGGTAATAAAGGTAGAAGTGCTCATGAGGAGTATAATATTATCAACAGTGCACAGTCACAACCTGATTAGAGCTCCTCAACTTCTACAGATAGTGTTCTACTTCAAATAAAAACTAGTATGACAGTATGGACATCCTAAATAGGAGTATAAAATATATAAAATATCCCACTATTTATATAATGAATATTCAGCATTTGAGGCAAACAAAATGTACTGACAGCTCAGTATAGCCTTTAGCGCATCTAAATCCCGAGTTAGTCTCTGCCTTTCTCCAAATCTCAAACTATAAAATCACATTCAAACAAAACTTCATGGCAATCCATCACTTAAGATCTTCAAGAAAAATCAAATCCCCAAATTTTATACTTTGGGTAATTTGGGTGAACTTTCAAAAGGTGATCCATAGGACCATTTGGGAAAGACAGTTTTTCAAAAATGTATGCTTTGAAACTTAAGTGATTTTATTACTTGATGTATATTTTATGAGTCAGTTTCTTTCCCTTGTTAGGAAAACCAGAGTAACTCTTTAGGCCTGGATTTTGACTAACAGGAATATTATCACTTTTAACTGATTTTTTTTAAAGATAAGAGTACAATTCTTCCTTGAAAACTATATTCTAAAGAATTTTATAATCAACCCCTAAATGGGAACCCTGCAAAACCCTGACTATGCTAAATTGCTAAGTACAGCTTTTAACTTGCATAGACATGAAACCCTCAAAAACAGTGACCATCATACCAAGCCCAGTATTAAACTCTAATATTATTTTTTAAAGAGGCACCAACTGCCACCTTAACAATTCACAGTATCACAGAACCGTTCCCAAGGAAAGAACATCAGATCAACATTAACCGAGTATCAATCAGCATGTGATAACATACTCTGCACTTTCCTTTCTGCACTCAATTCTTTGCTTTCTATATAAATGATTAGCATTAGCAATGTTAACAGAAACCACTAGACAGAGGAAGTCAAATTAAAAACCATTCCACAAATAAAGTGACTATTGTGACAAAGGACCAAACAATTAATAATATCTCAGTTGTAATAAAGAAGTAAATATGCAACTATACCTTCAAGCACTCCCACAGCTAGGAATCTTCCATAGAACAGCTCTACCATGGGGTTCTTTGGCTTGTCTTCATCCCTAAAAATCACATTAAAATTATAAATGTGACTACAATTTTTAATTTTTAGAACTATAATAGAGAAAACATTAAAAGAGCAATAATAGATGCCAAGACAATAACATTTATGTGGTTATTGTGTGTTTGGCTCTGCTACTTAGTGTTGAGCCAAGATATTTAAATTTTTTCTGTTTCTTCACGTGTCAACTGAGGATATTAAACCCACAAAGCGGTTGTAAGGGTTAAAAACTGTGTGGGATGTCACTGTAAGAAGATATGAACCCAGTTTGTATTCACAAAGTACCTGATCATTCCATTATCATTTAGAGTATGGACTTTTAGTCATACAATACATGCTTATTTGGACTTGCTGGGAAGGAGGAAAAACCCCTCTTGCACACACCAGTGAAATAACAAAATATCAGTTTTGAACCAAGTAGCTAAAGAGGTACGCCAATCTTTTGTAAAGTTTCATGTTGCTGGTAAAATTAGGCATCTGAATTTTCCAAATTCTTTAACATATAAATTTGTTTTCTTGGGCTTTTTTTTTTTTTTGGCTTGAAGCAAGTAGAAATTTTTAACTTTTTCTTTAATGTTTTGTACCCTGTGATCTAAAAACACAAAGTTTATCTTGGCCTTAGTATATAAAAGCATGTTTTATCCACAACTGTACAGAGACTTTTTCTTCATAAATTTTTGTTTAAATTAACAAAACTGATTTACTTTTGAAAGAGAGAGAAAGATACTATTTGTCTCTTGATGTGTTACATGCACCTGGATTTAAACCATAAAACAACTGGAGGGAAATACTTCACTTAAGCCTTCCAACAATTCTGAAGTAGTATGGTGGTTATTAGTGCTGTACAAAAAGATTTCCAGCCCTCTACTTTCAGATATATAGTAAGAAGCACTTTCCGATCTACTTTCTATTTAAATTTGAAAAAAAAAATCTGAATTGTGATAAAATTTACCCTCTTAACCATCTTTAAGTGTACAGTTCTGCAGTGTTAAGTACATTCACAACTGTTGTGGAACCAACCTCTAGAACTAATATCAGCTTGAGAAACCGATTAAACAATTCCACATTCCTCCCTCCCATCAGGCCCTGGTAACCGCCATTCTAACTTTCTGTTTCTTTGTTTTTTTTGTTTTTTTTTTTTAATTGTTTAATTTTTTTTTAAATTTTAAAATCTTTAATTCTTACATGCGCTCCCAAACATGAACCCCCCTCCCACCTCCCTCCCCACAACATCTCTCTGGGTCATCCCCATGCACCAGCCCCAAGCAAGCTGCACCCTACGTCAGACATGGACTGGCGATTCAATTCTTACATGATAGTATACATGTTAGAATTCCCATTCTCCCAAATCATCCCACCCTCTCCCTCTCCCTCTGAGTCCAAAAGTCCGTTATACACATCTGTGTCTTTTTTCCTGTCTTGCATACAGGGTCGTCATTGCCATCTTCCTAAATTCCATATATATGTGTTAGTATACTGTAATGGTGTTTTTCTTTCTGGCTTACTTTACTCTGTATAATTGGCTCCAGTTTCACCCATCTCATCAGAACTGATTCAAATGAATTCTTTTTAACGGCTGAGTAATACTCCATTGTGTATATGTACCACAGCTTTCTTATCCATTCATCTGCTGATGGACATCTAGGTTGTTTCCATGTCCTGGCTATTATAAACAGTGCTGCGATGAACATTGGGGTACATGTGTCTCTTTCAATTCTGGTTTCCTCGGTGTGTATGCCCAGCAGTGGGATTGCTGGGTCATAAGGTAGTTCTATTTGCAATTTTTAAAGGAATCTCCACACTGTTCTCCATAGTGGCTGTACTAGTTTGCATTCCCACCAACAGTGTAGGAGGGTTCCCTTTTCTCCATGACCAAGTGGGCTTTATCCCAGGGATGCAAGGATTCTTCAATATCCGCAAATCAATCAATGTAATTCACCACATTAACAAATTGAAAAATAAAAACCATATGATTATCTCAATAGATGCAGAGAAGGCCTTTGACAAAATTCAACATCCATTTAGGATAAAAACTCTCCAGAAAGCAGGAATAGAAGGAACATACCTCAACATAATAAAAGCTATATATGACAAACCCACAGCAAACATTATCCTCAATGGTGAAAAATTGAAAGCATTTCCCCTAAAGTCAGGAACAAGACAAGGGTGTCCACTTTCACCGCTAATATTCAACATAGTTCTGGAAGTTTTGGCCACAGCAATCAGAGCAGAAAAAGAAATAAAAGGAATCCAAATTGGAAAAGAAGAAGTAAAACTCTCACTGTTTGCAGATGACATGATCCTCTACATGGAAAACCCTAAAGACTCCACCAGAAAATTACTAGAGCTAATCAATGAATATAGTAAAGTTGCAGGATATAAAATCAACACACAGAAATCCCTTGCATTCCTATACACGAATAATGAGAAAGTAGAAAAAGAAATTAAGGAAACAATTCCATTCACCATTGCAACGAAAAGAATAAAATACTTAGGAATATATCTACCTAAAGAAACTAGAGACCTATATATAGAAAACTATAAAACACTGATGAAAGAAATCAAAGAGGACACTAATAGATGGAGAAATATACCATGTTCATGGATTGGAAGAATCAATATAGTGAAAATGAGTATACTACCCAAAGCAATTTACAAATTCAATGCAATCCCTGTCAAGCTACCAGCCACATTTTTCACAGAACTAGAACAAATAATTTCAAGATTTGTATGGAAATACAAAAAACCTCGAATAGCCAAAGCAATCTTGAGAAAGAAGAATGGAACTGGAGGAATCAACTTGCCTGACTTCAGGCTCTACTACAAAGCCACAGTCATCAAGACAGTATGGTACTGGCACAAAGACAGACATATAGATCAATGGAACAAAACAGAAAGCCCAGAGATAAATCCACACACATATGGACACCTTATCTTTGACAAAGGAGGCAAGAATATACAATGGAGTCAAGACAATCTCTTTAACAAGTGCTGCTGGGAAAACCGGTCAACCACTTGTAAAAGAATGAAACTAGATCACTTTCTATCACCGCACACAAAAATAAACTCAAAATGGATTAAAGATCTAAATGTAAGATCAGAAACTTTCTGTTTCTTTGAAAGTGACAACTCTAAACACATCCATCGTATAAGTGAAACACAGTGGCTGTCTTTTTGTGACTAGTTTATTTCACTCAGCATCATGTTTTCAAGATTCATCCATGTTGTAGCATGCGTCAGAGTTTCCTTACTTGCTAAGGATATTCCATTGTATACGTATACCACATCTGTATTTCCATTCATCCATGGACATGATCAGTGACTTTCAACATCTGTCTATTGTGAAGAATGCTGCTATGAACATGAGTGTGCAGCATCTCTTTGAGACCCTGACATAAATGCTTTTGGATTTAAATCCAGCAGTGGAATTGCTGGATCATCATGTGGTTAATTTTTGCTGTTCCGTCTTTATAAATTCAATTGACAAACAACTGTAAGATATTTGAAGGATACAACATGATTTGATGTATGTATACACTGTGAAAGGATTCCCTCTATCAAATGATAATTCTATTATTAATTTTTTTTAACAACCATAATGTTTTCCACAGCAGCTGCACCATTTTACATTTCCATCAACAGTGCAAAAAAGTTTCAATTTTTTTCACATTTCAATACTTGTTATTTTCTGTTTTTTTGTTTTTTGGTTTTTTTTTTTCGCTTTGCACAACAAAACATGAGTGGAGGTAATGTGTGTCATTTCTGGTCCGTAACTTTGAGAGTCAATATACTTTTCACTGATATGGTAATCCCAGAAGGCTGGGATGAGATGAAGCCTCTGTCATCTGATATGGGGAAGAGGAAGAACACAAAGGCTGTCACTCCTGATGTAAAAGTCGATGAATCTTTAGACATAAAGATTAGTACCTCCATTTTCATGCATCATACTCCCGTGTTCTGGGTTGGTCAAAAAGTTCGTTCGAGTTTTTCCATGACATCTTACAGAACTTTTTGGCTAACCCAACAGGAAAACAAAACTCTCAGAGGTCTTATTCTTTACTATGCCTTTAAGCTTTGAATTTCAGGGACCCAGACTGTTGTTATCAACAAAAGTGCAAGGAACAAAAGTGAAGAGCCATTTAGAACACCTGAGACTTCTATAATAGAAATGATATATCCAGCACTTGCACGAAGAAAAGATAGACTGATGCAAATATCACAAATATCAAAGGCCAAAAGAAATCATCAAAGAAAGCTTGTATCAGGGACACCTCAGCCTCAGAAATCACGTTGGTACAGAAAGAGTTCAAAGATTTAGAGCAACTGATACAGTACTCAGTGCTTCCCAATCTCTTAAACTTTAAAAAGTTTTAGCTCCATGAACAGTAAAGCAAAATCAAAACTACTGAGAAACAAATGAGAAGTATTTCAAGTAAGGCTTGTGATTTCAGATGAAATAGGAAAGTTCTAGATTCTTTTAAAACAGTTTTAGAAAAAGGAGAAAAAAAAACTTGTTAGTTCAGTTCAGTTTAGTCGCTCAGTTGTGTCCGACTCTGAGACCCCATGGACTTCAGCACGCCAGGACTCCCGAAGTTACTCAAACTCATGTCCATTGAGTCGGTGATGCCATCTAACCATCTCATCCTCTGTCCTCCCCTTCTCCTCCTGCTTTCAATCTTTCCCAACACCAGGGTCTTTCCAAATGAGTCAGCTCTTCACATCAGGTGGCCAAAGTATTGGAGTTCAGCTTCAGCATCAGTCAGTCGTTCCAATGAACATTCAGGACTGATTTCCTTCAGAATGGACTGGTTGGATCTCCTTGCAGTCCAAGGGACTCTCAAGAGTCTTCTCCAAACCATAGTTCAAAAGCATCGATTCTTTATTGCTCAGCTTTCTTTAGAGTCCAACTCTCACATCCATACAGGACTACTGGAAAAACCATAGCCTTGACTAGATGGACCTTTGCTGGCAAAGTAATCACTCTGCTTTTTAATATGCTGTCTAGCTTTGTCCTAACTTTCCTTCCAAGGAGTAAGCATCTTTTTATTTATGGCTGCAGTCACCACCTGCAGTGATTTTGGAGCCCAAAAAATAACGTCGACACTGTTTCCACTGTTTCTCCATCTATTTGCCATGAAGTGATGGGACTAGATGGCATGATCTTAGTCTTCTGAATGTTCAGCTTTAAGCCTACCTTTTCACTCTCCTCTTTCACTTTCTTTTTTTTTTTCAGATTTTTTTTTAAATTTTTTTTAATTTTTATTTTTACTTTACTTTACTTTACAATACTGTCTTGGTTTTGCCATACATTGACGTGAATCCACCATGGGTGTACATGTGTTCCCAAACATGAACCCCCGTCCCACCTCCCTCCCCATAACATCTCTCTGGGTCATCCCCGTGCACCAGCCCCAAGCATGCTGTGTCCTGCATCGGACATAGACTGGCAATTTGATTCTTACATGATAGTATACATGTTACAATGCCATTCTCCCAAATCATCCCACCCTCTCCCTCTCCCTCTGAGTCCAAAAGTCTGTTATACACATCTGTGTCTTTTTTGCTTCCTCTTTCACTTTCATCAAGAAGCTTTTGAGTTCCTCTTCACTTTCTGTAATAAGGGTGGTGTCATCTGCATATCTGAGGTTATTGATATTTCTCCCGGTAATCTTGATTCCAGCTTGTGCTTCATCCAGCCTGGCATTTCTCATGATGTACTCTGCATATAAATTAAATAAGCAGGGTGACAATATACAGCTTTGGCATACTCCTTTTCCTATTTGGAACCAGTCTGTTGTTCCATGTCCAGTTCTAAGTGTTGCTTCCTGACCTGCATACAGATTTCTGAGGAGGTAGGTGGTCTGACCTGCCTCCTCAGAATTCCCATCTCTTTCAGAATTTTCCGCAATTTATTGTGATCCACACAGTCAAAGGCTTTAGCATAGTCAATACAGCAGAAATAGATGTTTTTCTGGAACTCTTGCTTTTTCGATGATCCAGCAGATGTTGGCAATTTGATCTCTGGTAACTTGTTAGTTACTAGACCAGAAAAGTTGACACTCGAACCCAAAAAAAATTTTTAAAAGTGAGTAAAATAAGGAAAGATCTCCAAAACCAGAAAAGAATGATCCTTTCAGAAATAACCAGGATTCAAGAAACAGCCAAGTGGCAGTCTAGAGAGAGACAGCTATCAGGGAGCTGTGCTGAACAGAGGCTACCATAAGAGGTGATTACAGCAAGTCTGGGCAGATTTCAGAAGAGGAAATAGGGACTTCATGGTAAAGTACTCAAAGAATTACAGAGAGAACTCCAAAGAGACTCAGCTTCCATAGACGGAGATACAGATAGCATTCACACTCTGGGCAAACATGCTCAATAAATTTTGGGGGTCGGAACTCTAAGGAAAAGTACAAGGAACATGAATTTTACTAAAGAGGAGCCAGGGTGGACAACTGCAGATAAAGTTCACACACAGGCTGTCTGTTGGTCTGACAGGACAGAACCCTGGTGGAATTCTGCAACACAAAAGAGGTGAAGGTGGGTAATGCCTGTGTGAATAATAAACTACTTGGGCATACTCCTAACTCATATTTCACTAACTCTCATTATGACAGACCTATTAAGACAGCATAGAGGGATAGGGCAGAAAACAAAGTCAAGCATCAAGAGAGAGAAGACACTTGGCATTCAAACAGAACTGGTGCCATACAGGTTAAGAGGCAGGTTAAACTATTAAGAATTCAGCCAAGACCTCCTCAAAAAGAATGGGGGCAGGGGGAATGTAACTGCACCTTAAAGAACTATCCCATCCAAGGGGAAAAAAAAAAAAAAGGAGCAGAAAGAAATATACTAAAGGCCTAGATCTAACATTCAAAAGTTGAGAAAACAGCTTATCATAGACATGATGATCTTTACTGGAGCTGGAACTCAGGTTTCAGAAAGCATCCACAGCAGATTCAGTTCAGCATCACGATGGGGAGATTTACCAAATGAAACTAACATAAAGAAAGAAACTACCTAGAAAGCAGGTTTCACAAGTCTAACCAATCTCATAGCAAAATGCTATGGTAGCAACCATTGTGGCATGAAAATATGTTATTCGAAAGACAGCTTATATTCAGTGCAGCACTGAAAGCCAGTAAACTGAGGTTTGTAAGAAAACTGCAACTTAAGAACCGTGGTGAACAGAAAAGAAGAGCACCAGACTACAACTGTTAGCATCATAAACTTCTTAACATTCAAAAAGGAAGCAGCTTTCAATGATACAGTCTAAGTTTCCCACAACAGAATTTTCCCCTCAGATATTGTAGATTTAGTGCCATAATCTGGAGAGATTTCTTCCAACATAAGTTTATAAGTAGTTGTCTAATAAAACAACCAATTGGCCCTTAATGATAGACATCCTGGCAGAATTAAAAGCATGAAGATTTCCTCCATTTATGACATCATCCAAAGTTTCTGCTGCAGTCTTTAGCAACAGTAACTTGAGTCTGGACTGAACTAAGAGCCAGGAACACTGGAGCTGGACTGAAAGCTAAAGGCTTGAAGCTTCGCTTTTGTTATAAACCTCAGCATTTGTGGCCACAAATTCCAAAAACCTTATAAATAATATAGGTAACATTTGGGCTTCCACACACTTATCTCAGATTCCTATTTCTCTGTTGATACTGAATATATAACAGAAAAAAACAAACAAACAAAAACAGTGTTATTTATCAACCTCCTATACCCCATAAACTAAACTTCACAGTAACTTACGTCTCTTCTTCAGCTTTCATTTGGAAGGCATCTTCTAACCAATCTAATAATTTGTGTGTAAACTCACTCACGTCTTGCTGTGGGGGGAAAAAAAATGTCTTATTGATATTTGAGCCTACTAATGAAAACACTGCAACATAAAACTTACAGCTAGTCTTTTCTAATGTATAATTAACTGACTCCTCACAAAGGTATCATATGAAATGTTTCACATCAAATGCAAGAAATATTTATAACTTAACCAGAGCATAAAATCAGTATTTGAGAAAAATAAGCATTATATTCATAATACATGAGTTTCACTTTAGGAGGGAAAAATACATATGTATATATATTGATATATATAAAAATGCAAACTCATGAATGAGATTTTTAAAGAGCTATTACCTCCCCCCAGGGTTCTCTAATGAATCTTTATAAAACAAAGGTCCCACATTACCAAAGAGTTCTTCCTTATACAAAGATTTATTACTGGCTTCTCCCCTAGAAGGAATATGAGCTTTTAAACAGTTCATTTTCTCAATTCAACTGTTATACATCACTTTTTAAGCCATATCTAATCTTACTAAGATATCTGTTAACTTGGATAGGTTGAGTCCAATCAATCACTGGCTCCCTGATTATCAAGATCTGCCACCTCTGAAGTTCAAACTGAGTCTCCAATCAGAACCAGCATCATCTTCACCTTCCACAATCCCTTCCATTGGTTCTAGCTCACCTGACATAGATAAACAGGAATAAAGCAGTGGCAGTTGTACTCATTAACTACCATAAACTTCTTTCAATAATCTGACCTGGAGTACAGCAAACACGTTTGTATAGAACCTGCATGAAGAGTGGGGTTAGGTGGGAAGATAAAGCAATTCTTACTATGACTGCCCAAAGACAGCTAAGTAAGTGTAAGCAACCTGCTTTTATCAAAATAGCCCTAAGTATAAAACAAACTTACTGTTACACATTTCCACAGCTAGACGTTTTTTGAAGAACATCTAGGACAAGAGATTTAACTTTTAAAATGTTGAAACTAAGGTCTAGGAAGCATAAATAAACTGCTCCCAAGCCATATGAAGACAACCAAACTTAACACAAAAAGCTAGCTATAAACATCCATACCACCTGTAGTGGGTTACATTGAGGCCTGTCAAAATATATGTCCACTTGGAACCTCAGAATGTGACTATATTCGGAAAAAGTGTCTCTACAGATGTAAAGAAAGTATGGATCTTAAGATGACACCATTCTGGATTAAGACAGGCCCTAAATCCAGTGATAGGTACTCTTCTAAGAGGTGGGGGATGGGGGAAGGAACAGGCACACAGATATACAGGGGGCAAGGTCATATCAACACAAAGAGATTGGAACCTTAAACCAAGGAACACCAGGAATCACCAGATGGTAGAGGCAAGGAAGGACTATCTTTGAGGGCCACTGGAGCGAACACGGCTCATTCGGCCAACACCTTTATTTTGAACTTCTGGCTTCTAGAACTATGGGAGAATCATTCTCTGTTGCTTTGAAATCACTCGGTTTGTGGTCATTTGTTACGGCTGTCCTAACTAATATAATACCTTAAAACGACCTGCCATGTTTTTCTATGTTACTTACCTTGCAAGGCTATATCTGACAAGAAAGAAAAAGGTTTCCTAGTTATCTAAGAAGAAAATGTCGGGGGTGGGGGAGGTGTAAAAATTGAAAACAACAACAAACATAAGCAAATTCTGATATGACCACCTTTTTTGTTCATTTATCTTTGCCACTAAAAAAGCATTTTTAAAAAAGTACAGGGAAGGCAGTGGCAAAATCAGACATCTTTCAGAACTCTCTGCCCAAGACCCTCTCCGCACATCTAGATAACAGATGCAAGTACTACAACAACTACACTGCAAATGTAGTGGAATTTTTAAACCCTCAAGTATCCTCTTTATTTTCTGCCCATTACATCACTGCCATCGTACTCAACACTGTTGCTATTATCCTCTGCTACTTTCTTTGCTTCTCTTCTGCTTTCCTTCTTTAATTTCTCTAACTTCCCAAATTATATGTAAAAATGTTGGTATGTTTGTAGATATTTTCTACCTTTATAGGAAAATTTCCAATATTCTTCATAAGAAATTGATAAAAAGTACCCAAACAGCACTACATAAAGTTTGGGAACTAAAAGAAACAGTGACAAAGTTAATACCATTCAGAAACAAAGTTAATATCATTCAGAAACTTTTTCTGAGTGAGGAATTTCTGCCAGCAAAAACAGGCATATCAAAAGCATGTATACTAAACTGACACTGGGTTATCACACCTTGGTGAAGATTTTTAACTACACACTTGTGAACATTTTTCACTTTACCTGTTACTTTCATTTAGTAATTTTAATTAAAATTACAGCTTGGTTTATCATATACTATCAAGATTACTGTTTTTTAATTCAAAAGTAAATCTTCCAAATAATATTTTAAATGGCTCCAGTTTATTCTTATAAAAATAAGAATTGTTTTGATAACAGAAATGTTATTTCTCATTTATCATTTCAAAACACTGCTTAAGGAAGAAAAAATTAAAATAAAAATAGTTAATAAACAAGTAAGCACAAAAAAGCTACCTGCTGGGAGTCATTTGATTTGAAAGCATCTTTAAGAATCTCAACTGCTCTTGATGGATCAACATATTTCCTTTTAGTACCAACAAGAAGTGCAAATAGATATCGAAGCTCACGCATGAAAGGCAAATTCCGATGCTCCTATTGAAAAAAAGAAAGAAAAATTCTTAAGTAAAATTAGATTTTTTACTGGTAAAGGGATACTCAAGTAAAAATTAACCAGAAATTTAACTAACATAGCTTAAGAATGAGTCCAGCATTCTATTATAAAAAAAGAAAGAGTGTTGGTTTCAACTAGGAGACAGAAAGGAATCAAGCATGGAAACAGCAGAGCATCTAGCTTAAGCTCACAATTTTAGCATAAATGCCATATATTCACAGCAAATCATGTCATTACCCAGCCAAGAATATCCTCATTTATGTCTGTTTATTATAATCCTTCCCATTCAGCAAAGCCCAGCTGCTGCTGAGAACAGCAATAACAAGAGCCAACATTCAATGAGTGTTTAATCACGTACCAGGCACTATTTAAGTACTTTACCCTCAATAAACCCATTTAAGCAAAAAATCCCTCCTCCACCATGAAGTCTTCCCAGGCCCCTCCAAGTCAATGATCTCGTCAAACTCCACATCAACTGAAATTAATGTTTTTCACTTAGGAATCAATCACTAACTGAAACTGTTATGTGATAATCCCAATTATCAGACTAATTTTAGTCAAATAAGAATGTATCATCCTTCCAGGGTTCCTTTTGCAAGTTTACTTTTATTTTTTGATAAACTGTTAAGTTTCACAAAGGCAAGGATATCTGTATATCCTTCACAACTTTTTGCTACACAAAACAAGCATTCAATTCTTCCTGGTTGATTAAACCAAATACTCCATATGGAACAAAAACAACCGAATTATCATAAATAATTAATTTTAAAGTAAGAAGAAAATGTTTTGAAAGATCATAATTCACCTATCTTAGTGAAACATGATAACAAATCAGACAAGTAGTTGTTACTATGGTTAGCTCTTGAAATAAAAATTTTAACAAAGCTTATATATACCATTTAAATATTAGAAAAAACTTTCAAGTTTGCAGTTTTGTAGGCATGTGTATTTGTGTACAGTTGATGCCCAGTATAATCAATTAACATAGAAACAGCTGCTCTCAAAATGCATCAAAAAAGGAGTCTTAAGAAACAGATGTAAGGAAACAAAACTGATTCCAAATATTTATCTGATTTAAAAACTACAAATCCACTACAGAAATCAGAGAGTACATAGTCTAACATAAAAATGCTAAGTTTTAAAAAACATTTTAAAAAACATGGATTTTATTTAAGCATAATAAATGTTATCATCTATGATAAAGAATAAATGCAAAAGTTTTAAATAAGATAAAAAACTAATTCATAATTATTCTGTGGTACTTACTATTTCACAACAAGGGTTTCAAGACTATAAATACTAACCATTTTAATCCACAAAGTAATTTTCAGAAATACCCTTAATTGCTTGTGCTCAATCTCTTCACTTATTACTATACCTACAGCAAAAACAGCTTGAGACATTCCTTGCCAAGTAACAAGGACGAAAAAAAAAAATGACTTTTGAAAATTAAGTGAAATTCTGCTAAGAAGTAAATGTGAAAAATTAAATACACTAATAAAACATTCTTTGCTCTTGGCCAATTCCTGTGGCTAGAAAAATCTTGAAATTTCAAAAGACAAAATTAGTGAATGCTGTTAAGATTAGCCATTATATGCACCTAAATTATGAAAATACCACCACATATAGGAACTATTCAAACATGATTCTTAATCTTTTAACAGATTTACCAAGATATAACTGATGTACAATATACTGTATATTCGTGTACAATTTTACAAGCTTCACATATGTATACATCCATGACTGTATCACCATAATCAGCACCTGCATATCACCCCCAAAACTTTCTTCATCCCTCACTCCCCTCCCTAATCATTCCCAAGCAACCATGGTTACTCTGTGTTTTCCAGAGATTTATATACTTCAAAATTATACCCCATGTACTCATTTAAGTCTGCTTTCCTGCAATCGGCATAATTATTTTGACCTTCACTAGTATGTACAATACATTCTGTTTTTTTGCTGAGTGGGATCCCACTGTGTGGGCAGAACACAACTTATTTATACATTAACCTGTTCCAGCTGCTGCAGATATTATTGGATGTGGCTTTGTGTGGACATATGCTCTCATTCCTTTTGAGTCAAGAACCACAAGGAATTGGTGAGGCTGTACAGTACATGTTTTTAAGAAACAAACAATTTTTCAAAGTCACTACGTATGCCAGTGAATATGTAAAATTTATAGGGAAAATCAAGGGATATCGAACAGCCATAGCAGTTTTACATGTATGTAATGTTTTACATATTCAGTGGTAGTGGAGAGTTCTAGACCCACATTCTAGGTTCACATTCACACTTGGATATGGACCATATTTTTTAACTTCAGTTCTCCTAGTGGCATCTCTAGTTAAAATTTTCATTGGTCCTAATTTAGACCAGTAACATCAAGCATGTTTTAATGTTACTTTCAATCTGTTTATCTTCTTTGGTGTTGCAATCTGTTGAGGTAGGTTATTTGTCTTACTACTGAATTGTACAAATTCTGTATATATTTTACATACAATTCCTTTTTGTGACACGTTTTGTTATTATATTTTCCCAATCTGTGGTGTGCCTTTTTCATTTGCATGAATTTTTCAAAAACAAACTTTTCATTTTGATGAAGTCCTATTTATTAAAGTTTCCTTGTTTATTTTTGTGCCAGTCTGTTGCAGTACTTAAAAAATCTTTTCTTAACTCAAAACCCTAAAATTTACTGTTTTATCCATGAATTTTTATAGTTTCAGTTGTTTTAGGTCTATAGTTATCTTTTTTTTTTTTTCCACATATAACGTCTTGTAGAGCCTGAAAAGTATTTTTCTTCCTATGACATCATTAGTTCAAAAGATTTTCCTTTGTTCACTGAATTTTTTTGGCAACTTTGATTAAAACCAATTGCCCCTATGTGTATGCTATATTTCTGCATACTCTATTCTCTTCCAATGATCTATATGACTATCTTTTCACCAATAACATAGTGTCTTGATCACTGTAGCCTGATAATTCCTCCAACACTGCCTTTCCTTTTAAAACTGCTATGGCTATTTTATATCCCTTGATTTTCCATATAAACTTTACAATCTGTCAACTCCTATGAAAAAGCCAGCCAAAATTATAACTGTATTGCACTGATTCCATAAGCTGGGGACAACTGATATCCTAACAATACTTACTCAGCTGATTCATAAACACAGTATATATCTCTACTTCTTCAATTTTTCCCAGTGATCTTCAGTAGTTTTCTGTATCTTTTATCTACTTTCCCTCTAATATTCCATCTTTTATGCTCTTCAGTCAGTTCAGTTGCTCAGTCGTGTCTGACTCTTTGCGACCCCATAAATCGCAGCACGCCAGGCCTCCCTGTCCATCACCAACTCCTGGAGTTCACTCAAACTCATGTCCATCGAGTCAGTGATGCCATCAAGCCATCTCATCTTCTGTCGTCCCCTTTTCCTCCTACCCTCAATCCCTCCCAGGATCAGAGTCTTTTCCAATGAGTCAACTCTTTGCATGAGGTGGCCAAAGTATTGGGTTTCAGCTTTAGCCATCAGTCCTTCCGAAGAACACCCAGGGCTGATCTCATTAAGAATGGACTGGTTGGATCTCCTTGCAGTCCAAGGGACTCTCAAGAGTCTTCTCCAACACCACAGTTCAAAAGCATCAATTCTTCGGCGCTCAGCTTTCTTCACAGTCCAACTCTCACATCCATACATGACTACTGGAAAAACCATAGCCTTAAACAGACAGAACTTGGTTGGCAAAGTAATGTCTCTGCTTTTCAATATGCTATCTAGGTTGGTCATAACTTTTCTTCCAAGGAGTAAGCATCTTTTACTTTCATGGCTGCAATCACCATCTGCAGTGATTTTG
Source organism: Capra hircus (assembly GCF_001704415.2). NCBI lineage: Eukaryota > Metazoa > Chordata > Mammalia > Artiodactyla > Bovidae > Capra > Capra hircus. Next base: position 19,858,565 of record NC_030808.1, read on the forward strand.
GGAGCCCCTAAAAGTAAAGTCTGACACTGTTTCTACTGATTCCCCATCTATTTCCCATGAAGTGATGGGACCAGATGCCATGATCTTTGTTTTCTGAATGTTGAGCTTTAACCCAACTTTTTCACTGTCCTCTTTCACTTTCATCAAGAGGCTTTTTAGTTCCCTCTTCACTTTCTGCCATAAGGGTGGTGTCATCTGCATATCTGAGGTTACTGATATTTCTTCCAGCAATCTTGATTCCAGCTTGTGCTTCCTCCAGCCCAGTGTTTCTCATGATGTACTCTGCATATAAGTTAAATAAGCAGGGTGACAATATATAGAGTTGACATAATCCTTTTCCTATTTGGAACCAGTCTGTTGTTCCATGTCCAGTTCTAACTGTTGCTTCCTGACCTGCATATAGGTTTCTCAAGAGGTCTGGTATTCCCATCTCTTTCAGAATTTTCCACAGTTTATTGTGATGCACACAGTCAAAACGCTTTGGCATAGTCAATAAAGCAGAAATAGATGTTTTTCTGGAACTCTCTTGCCTTTTTGATGATCGAGTGGATGTTGGCAATTTGATTTCTGGTTCCTCTTCCTTTTCTAAAACCAGCTTGAACATCTGGAAGTTCATGGTTCACAGATTGCTGGAGCCTGGCTAGGAGAATTTTGAGCATTATTTTACTAGTGTGAGATGAGTGCAACTGGGCAGTAGTTCGAACATTCTTTGGCATTGCCTTTCTTACCTAGTCATTTTTTAATTTATATTTCCAACTGTGTGTTTCTGGTACTGAGAAATATAATTTATTTTTAAAATAATTTAGTTATTCATTTTCGGCTGTGCTGGGGCTCTGTTGCTGCATGGACTTTTCTCTAGTTGTGGTGAGCGGGGCTACTCTCCAGTTGCAGTGCACAGGTTCTAGGGCATGTAAGCTCAGTAGTTGAGGCACTGGGGCTTTGTTACTCTGCAGCATGTGGGATCCTCCCAGATCAGAGATTGAACCCATGTCTCCTGCATTGGCAGGCAGATTCTTTACCACAGTGCCACCAGGGAAGCCTCTAAAATTGATTTTTGCATGTTTGCCTCATACCATGTAACACTGCTAGATGATTTGACCCCTTGATTCTAGCACCTATATTTTGGTAGAGTACTTAGGATTTTCTAAATAGACAATCAGGCATATACACCAAAAGACAGCTTTGTTTGTTCCTTTCCAATTTGCCTGCTTATTTCTTTTTCTTGCCATATAGCACTGGTTGAGATCACTAATGTTTAATAAAAAAGTGGTGAGGCCTGACAACCTTGTTTGTCCCTGATCTTTGAAGAAAAGGATTGTCTTTCACCATTAAGTAGTATAAATATTTGCAGGTTTCCCATAAATGAGCTCCATCAAGTTAAAAAGGTTTCTTTCTAAATCCTAGCTACTCAGAGAGATTTTGCCATAAATAGATACTAGCTTTTATCAGATCCTTTTTCTTCATCTACTGGGCTAGTCTTATGGCTTTTCTTGTCTAAATTGTTACTATGATGAATTATATTCATTTCTGAATACTAAACCAATCTTTCAGTCCTGGACAAATCCCACTTTGTCAATGAGGTATTGTCCTTTATATATATTGCATCATTCAACCTGCCCCAATTCTGACAATTTTTCCTTCTATTATTCATAAGGAATATTGATCTGAGTTTTCTTTACTTGAAATATATATTTCTACTTTTGGTTTCAGTGTAATGTTGGTCTCACAGGGTAAATTTGCAAGTTTTATTTCTTCAATTTTCTGAGAAAACTTGTAGAGAATTGGTATTATTTCTTCCTTAAATGTGTGGTATAACTCACCAATAAACTTTATTGCTATTGATTTTATTTTTTGTGCTTAAGTTCGAAACTAAAAAATTAATTTCTTTAATATAGAAATACACAGCATATCTTTTCATCAGTTACATTCAATAGCCTTTGGCTTTCAAAATATTTGTCTGTTGTTTATAATATTTCACTATTCTCTTTTACTGTCTGCAGAATATGCAGTGATGTGCGCCTCTTTCATTTATTTTGGTTATTTGTTTCTTCTCTCTTCTTGCTCAGTCTACCTAGAAGTTTATCAGTTTTACCAATATTCTTAAGAAGTAGCTTGTGATTCCATTAATTTTTCTCTATTGTTTCCCTGATGTCTATTTCATAGATTCACGCTCTTATCTTTATTTCCTTTCTTCTGCTTTCAAATTACTGATCTATTTTTCTAATTTTCTGACATAATCTAATGCCACTAATTTGAAACTCTATTTTCTAACAAGGCATTTAGTTCATATATTTTCCATTAACCACTGCTTTTAGCTACGTCTATCTAATTTTGATCCATCATTTTAATTTTTAGTCAGTTCAGAACACCCTGAAATTTCCATTTTGATTTGTTCATTGCTCCTGGGGTTATTTAGAACTATAAATAATTTCCAAATACTGTGGAGATTTTCCCGATACCTTTATGTTGTTGATTTCTAACTTAATTTCATTGCGGTTGGAAGACATAATCCGTATGCCTTGAATCCTTAAAAATTTACTAAAACTTGTAAACCTAGCTTCTGTTATACCTTCATGGCTAAAGACAAAAATTTCAGAATGCCTCTTTTTATTTTAAAATTCAAAACTCCCTCAGATATTTGCTCAATAATATATTTATGGTATTAACCCCAAATCATTTCCTTCTCATATGCTTCTCACTTCTGAGTAGAGAGAATATTGTTTATTTGACAACATTCCCCCTAAATCAAGGCTTTAAATAATATAACCTTATGATTAATAAGGTTATTAATTATATGGTGATTACCTCTAAATATTATAAGCTTATGCCTCTTTGTCAACATTTAATATATGCTTTCCCATCAGTTCACGGCTCTTTAAGCCAAGAGATTATGTGTGGGAATGGAGAAGGATGAGATGTTTGCAGTGAGAATATATCTTTAAATTTCTAATAATCTCCCAATTCTCCTAGACATTAAGATTACAAATAGCACAAATAAATATGGATGTATAAAATTAGTTTCAACCTCTAGAACCAATACACAAGTCTATTCAAATGCCAACTGATTTCAAAGACTTCATTTCATTCTATCAATCAACAGACATATAATGCTTGCTGTAATTTTAAATTGCTAACAAAAAATTTCCTACTTAATAATGTATGTAAATAGATCTCTGTGATTTAATCAAAGTGAACCCTTAGTGTTCACTGCTACTCAGACTTTTCAGGCTCAGTGTAGCAGTAAACACTAGATAAGTTTGCTATAAATTTATTATTAAATAATAAGTAACTAAGGTTACACTGACATCTTTTTGAAACCTGTGCCTTTTATCACTTCAATTGAATTAACTGTAACACTAATCAGTGGCTACCTCTAAATCTCATGTTAGCTTCAAAGTTGTCAAGTTACAGTATGTACTGCTGTCATCATGTGAAATTAAAGAAATATCTCATTTGTAGAACAATCTTTTATAAAACTGCATGGTATTCTTGTTGAGTGATTTTTCCCAATGGCAGTAATTATTATTAAAATTATTTTAATTTCTTAAACTAAAGGGATACCTAGACATGCAGACCCTTTCATTAAGAGAAATTTCCTTATAAAGGTGTCAAAAGATTGGATTCATACATTTCTCTAGTATTCAGCTAAACATTCTCATGACCCCAAACTCTTGTACATAGGCATTGATATCACGATTGTTTTCAAGTAAGATTATAAAACGAAGTAAGTCTTATTCAATTATTTATAGAATAAAAGAAAGCTAAACTCTGTAAAGTACTAAAATCCAGGAACACAAAACAGGCTAAGATACATATAGGGGAAAAAAAAGATACTTATGAACATCTAACTGCCATTGGAGAAGGCAGTGGCACCCCACTCCAGTACTCTTGCCTGGAAAATCCCATGGATGGAGGAGCCTGGTAGGCTGCAGTCCATGGGGTTGCTAACAGTCGGACACGACTGAGCGACTTCACTTTCAATTTTCACTTTCATGCATTGGAGAAGGAAATGGCACCCCACTCCAGTGTTCTTGCCTGGAGAATCCCAGGGACGAGGGAGCCTGGTGAGCTGCCGTCTATGCGGTTGCACAGAGTTGGACACGACTGAAGCAACTTAGCAGCAGCAGCAGCAACTGCAAGTAATAATTCTAAATAATCATGTAAATTATAAATATACTTTAAGCAAAACATCAAAAGAAAGAACTAATCAAATTGTTAACAGAGGGAGGCAATAGTCCAAAAAGTAAAAACTGTAATGACTGAAAGGGGTTTGCTTAATTTCTCTGAAGTATAAGTAGTTGGTCAGGTGATCTTAGTTCCCTTCTGAAAATGGTTTTCAGTTAGTCTGACACTTTATGGCTAACGATTATAGCCCAAAAAGCTGGTTAAAAATCAAATTATATTCCCTTCAGCTTCACATTAATAATGTTTGCAGGAAAAATTTTTTTCAAAATGATAGACTAAAAAGAAAATATAATAATGTATCATTACAACAAACAAAAGATCACACAAAGTTCAACACTTTACTGAAACCTAAAACTTCTCACTTCTTTGTCTTTGTCTTTATGGCTACTTTATGATAAGATCATTAAGTCTTACAGTCAAGCATATCATCTCCATAATTAATCTTTTTCATTAAGTATGAATTTCTGAATGTGAATCAGTCCTATCTTTTGAAAAGCTAGCAATAGCTGACACTTGGTACTACTGAGAGAGTTAATTCTTAGGTAGGTTGATAAGGAGTCTGGGCTCTCAAGGAGGCAACAGGGACAAAATGTTTTTTTCTACACTGCTTGGTTTCAGTAACTTTACACAATAAAACAATTTATCTTACTCAACAGTATGTTTTCCTTAAGCCCTGTACTAATTATTATATAACAATGTATCTTGCTCAAGGATATGTTTCCTCTTTTTAACAAGAACCTTCTGACTAATTTGGTATCTTAAGATATGTTTTGTGGGAATGGGTCTGGTAAAACCTTTCTTTTGTTACTTCTAATCTTGTTAATTTAAGATGTTTGTTGTGGGAGTGAATCTGGTAAAAGTATATAAGGCCTGGATAAGACTCGCAAGTGAGGCACTCTCTGTCCCCCTTCTGATGTCTATGTCAGAAGCATTCTCTGTCCTTTTTCACTGTAATAAAACTTCTGCCACGCAAAAGCTCTGAGTGATCAAGCTTGGTCCCCAGTCCCAAACCTAAATCTTCTTCAGGACAACTTTAACTGTAAGCTACCACTATGTACCAGGTACTTCTAAGCCCTTTATGTTTTGTCATCTCATTTAACTCTCACAGAAACTCTATAAAACAATTGCTGTCATTATTTTCGATTTTCAGATAAGAAAGTGAAAGAAAGTAAAGTCGCTCAGTCGTGTCTGACTCTTTGCGACCCCATGGATTGCAGCCTAAGAGGTTCCTCTGTTCATGGGATTTTTCCAGGCGAGAATACTGGAGTGGGTTGCCATTTCCTTTCTCCAGGAGACCTTCCCGACCTGGGGATCAAACCTGGGTCTCCCACATTGCAGACAGACGCTTTATCATCTGAGCAGTAACTAGATCAAGTAACTAGCTCTAGGTCCAGAACCTGGGAAATGTGGCTCTGACCTCTGTGCTCTCTGTCACGTTACACTGCTTAACAATATTAGAAATTGTAGATTCACACTGCAAAAACAGGGCAAAGCTAACCTTTTAAGGAGTTCGTCTACAGAAATAAATGAAAAATGTTTGATTTCCACCCAGTTTCTGAGGAGGAAAGACCCTGAATTATAAATGGTAGCCTATTACTCTGACATTCTAAAAAGAAGAAAAAAGCAATTACTAAAATGAAATTTAAAAATTGGCCTATTACTGACACACATGTGTAGAAAAATTCATATTTACAATATACTGACCAAGAATTAAATCTGAAGCAGTGTCAAATTTGAATGTCAACCTGTTACTGTTGTAGTTGAGATTAACAGGTTGACATTCAAATTTGACACTGCTTCGGATTTGATTTCACAAATATCCCAAAAGCAAACTTTCCCCCATGGCTCAGTGGGTAAGAATCCACCTTTAATGCGAGAGACACAGGAGACGTGGGTTGCATCCCTGGGTTGGGAAGATCCTTTAGAATAGGAAATGGCAACCGACTCCTGGAAAATTCTATGGACAGAGGAGCCTGGCAGGCTGTGGTCCACGGAGTTGCAAAGGGTTGGGAATGACTAGGCACATGGCATGGCACCAAAAGCAAACACCAAAGAGTACACTCGACTTAAAAATCTTCCATAATTTTACCTTTTGGTTTCGGGGTAAATCTTGAACATTTGATGGAGGCTTGTAATTCAGAACTAATCTTCTGAATTCCAAAAGATTGAATAATGACTGAAAAAGAACAACAATTTAAGATAACCAAAGGGAAAATTCTATTAACAGAACTACAAAAATATGACTAGTCTGAGAGATTCATTTTATATACAGAATATTTCCCACCAGCACAAGAAGGCCTATTTTCTCCCTCAGAAAAAGTTATACTTCTTTTATTTTGACATATTCTTGATCATTAACAATATTTATTGTATTGCAAAGCAGAAAATTACACTTGGACAACTCAAAAAATATAATATGTATTATTAAAAGTTTTCTATGTGCCTAAGCAGTTTCCTCAAAATTAAATGTATACAAATGCAAACTCAAGAACTTTTTCAACATGTTATATACAATATGAGTTTTTTAGAGGTATCAATTCTACAAAAATACAGTATGAATAAATCTATAGGCCAGATGCTAGGTTATAGAGACTCAAAGAAATTATCTATTATCACTAATGGTCAAGGAGACATAGCTTAGGAAGGAAACAAAATTCAATTAAAACAACATCAATGTCACCCAAAAATACAGTAATACTGATCACATAGAGTATAATGATAGCATAGATGCTCATGGAAAAGTTTCCTGGAGCTACCCTTTTAAACTATAGCTTGCAATCCATTAATCTCAATAAACATTAACTCTAAAAAATGAAATAAAATGTAATGGAAAATATCAGAACATGTCATAAAGAGTAAATATACCAGAGTATTATTTTTAAAATTTTCATTGGTGAAGTTCTCATACATAGGTATGTGTAAAGTGTTTTACAATGTAAAATGTATTCCTTTCTGTGAGTCATAGTTTATGAAGTTCGAAAATCATTGTACAGGAGGCGATGATGCATTAAAATCTTAGTAAAAGATGGGCTAGCCAACTTGCTAGGAAATAAACATAGCATCATAAACCAATAAGAAAACAAAAAATTGTTTCCCACTATAAATAGAGTCAGATACAGATATATATAGATGCAAATCAAAGACCTATATATGAAAGGTAAAGCCATAAAACTGATAACTGTGACCTGAAGTATTTCTTTAGTAAACAATATGAACATATTCATTTACTCATTCTTTTAACAAATATTTATGGAGCACCCACTACATGCCAGACACAAGGAAGACAGGCAACAGAGAATAAAACATACCAAGTCATCTCCACCTTTAATACTACCTTGTGATTGCAAGTTAAAACAATGAGAGTAGATGTTATAAACTAGAAAGAATGTAATACAATAATAGACCAAAAATCAGAAACTTAAGAAGCATTTAAAAGCCAAAGGAAGAAGAGGTATAAAACAAAGTATGAATAGTAATAGAAGCGGCGAGTCTGAGGGCACAGGAGAAATAGGAGTAGAGAAAGCTGTCAAACATAGCTGTGCATCAGAGTAACAGCAGAGCTTCAAAAATGTTTATGTCCGGAATTTCTCAACAAAGATATAAAGTACCAGACATTCTGAAGTATATCAATTAATCACTGGCAAATTCATGAAGGAGAAGATTAGTAAAGGTTGGAGGTTGCCACATCCAAAGAAGGTAAGGGCAGGAAAATAATCTTTATATTTAGCAGTTGGGAAGTCGCCTTTCCAATAAAATGGTAGGATAGCAGCAATGAGTCCTAAAGAAATGGGATAAAGTAGAGGTTAAAGTATGGACTGTTCTTACAAGAGGTTTATATAGGAAAAAGAATGACAAAATCTAGAGAAGCTCAATCCACTTCTATGCTCTGAGCTCCCACTGAAAAATATTTTTTTCTTCTTTTTGAACACCCTTTTCCCAAGATAGCCTTTCTGTTGAGAAGCCAACTGTCAGTGTTATTTTTGCTCCTTTATTGAAGCAATATATCTTTTTCCAATTGGCTACTTTTAGAGTTTTCTCGGTCTTGAGTTTTTTCTAGTTTACTATGATGTGCTTTTGTGCAGTATTTTTTCATGTTCATACTATTTGGTTCCTGTTGCCTCCCAAATCTGTGGCTTGATTTCTTTCACCAGGTTCAGAGTATTCTTCATCATCTCTCACCAAGTTCAGAGTATTCTCTGTCATCTCTTCTACTGTTTTTAACCTATTTCCTTTTCAGTTTCCCTCTGGAACCACAAATAAATTGTGTTAGTACAGTTTATTCCATGTCCAAAATATCTCTTCTATGCTCTCATCTGTATTTCGTGGCTTTAGTGTGAAAACGTTCCTCAAACAAACTGTCTAGTTGACTAATTCTCTGGTCATGCTGTGTATCCTTCAGTTGGGTTTAATATGCTGCAAAATTCATCCACTGATATCCTAACAATTTATGATATTTTCAGCTCTAAAATTTTTTTTTATAGTTTTTAGTTTTCTATCAAAAATTCTCAACTATGCTTCTAATTCCTTAAGTATATTAGTAGTTATATAACAAAACATTCAATTTTAAGTTGTCCCTACATAGTTATATTTCTAATTATCCATTATTTTCTCTTAATTTGGGAACATGTCTTATTTCCTGATATGACCAATTATGAATGATTGAGTGCTAGACATTGTATGTAAAAAACTGGAGAAAGTTCAAAGTGTAAGATATCTTCCACCAAAATTTACATTTCCTTCTGGCAGGCAGCAGGACTAAAACATTTGTAATCCTGTATTACCTTGATCCAATCAATTATGAGATGATCTTAAGCTGGGATTCACAAGTTATAAAGCCTGGCCTCTTCTCAATTCTCAGTTAATACCTTTAGAATTCAACTGAAAATCTCAGGTGTTTCCCAGGCTTTCAAGCTTGTATGAAACTTTGCTTAGCTTCCAGCCAATCAGCAGCCACTTTTGAAATTGCCTCAAAGATCAGTTCAGTTCAGTCGCTCAGTCATGTCATACTCTTTCAGACCCCATGGACTGCAGCATGCCAGGCTTCTCTGTCCATCACCAACTCCAGGAGTTTACTCAAACTCATGTTTATCAAGTCGGTGTTGCCATCCAACCATCTTATCCTCTGTTGTCCCCTTCTCCTTCCACCTTCCATCTTTCCCAGCATCAGAGTCCTTTTCCAATGAGTCATTTCTTCCCATGAGGTGGTCAAAGCACTGGAGTTTCAGCTTTAGCAGCAGTCCTTCCAATGTATTCAGGACTGATTTCCTTTAGGATGGACTGGTTGGATCTCCTTGCAGTCCAAGGGACCCTCAAGAGTCTTTTCTAACACCACACTCCCAAAAGTATTAATTCTTTGGCGCTCAGATTTCTTTATAGTCCAACTCTCACATCCACACATGACTACTGGAAAACTCAGCTTTGACTAGAAGGGCCTTTGTTGGCAAAGTAACATTTCTGCTTTTTAATATGCTGTCTAAGTTGGTCATAGCTTTCCTTTTTTTTAAATTTTATTTTATTATTAGTTTTTTAATTTTATTTTCACTTTATTTTACTTTACAATACTGTATTGGTTTTGCCATACATTGACATGGATCTGCCACGGGTGTATATGAGCTCCCAATCTTATCTTCCAAGGAGTAAGTGTCTTTTAATTCCATGGCTGCAGTCACCATCTGCAGTGATTTTGGAGCCCCCCAAAAATAGTTTCTCACTGTTTCCACTGTTTCCCCATCTATTTGCCATGAAGTGATGGGACCAGATGCCATGAGCTTAGTTTTCTGAATGTTGAGCTTTAAGCCAAATTTTTCACTCTCCTCTTTCACTTTCATCAAGAGGCTCTTCAGTTCTATTTTGCTTTCTGCCATAAGTATGGTGTCATCTGCATATCAATGGTTATTGATATTTCTCTAGCAATCTTGATTCCAGCTTGTGCCTCATCCAGTCCAACAATTCTCATGATGTACTCTGCATATAAGTTAAGTAAGCGGGGTGACAATATATATATAGCCTTGATGTACTTCTTTTCCGATTTGGAACCAGTCTATTGTTCCATGTCCAGTTTTAACTGTTGCTTCTTGACTTGCATACAGATTTCTAAGGAGGCAGGTCAGGTGGTCTGATATTCCCATCTCTAAGAATTTTCCACAGTTTGTTGTGATCCACACAGTCAAAGGCTTTGGTGTAGTCAATAAAGCAGAAGTAGATGTTTTCTCAAAGATAAAACAGCCCAAAATGTGAAGCTTACTCTCTGAATATCCTGTTCTCTCAAAGTGTAGCCTCAAAATTCCTCAATGCTTTAGGGCTTATGATGCCTTCAAAACGATGGTTTCATTTTTGGTTTTAGACTCCAGCAATATATGACCAAGTGGATGGCTGAAAAGAACTGAATATGCTATTATTACCCAAAGCAGAATTTATGACCATGTATTATCACAACAAATAACAAGAACTCACTTTAAGTCCCAATCTATACTCTTGATAGGGCATAGTCGTATTGGTCAACATATTTCTTCAAAAGGGGTGGGAAAGTCACTACTTTCTTCAAAAGTACATATTTCTTCAAAACACATATTTCTTCAAAAACACTACATATTTCTTCAAAAGGGGTGGGAATCGTCACTACTGTCTCAATTACATTTGTGAGTCATACACATTGAAAACAAGTATCCTTTTATTGCGCTCAAAGCCAATATATGAATTATGAAATCTGTGAAGAATTTGGCTAAACTCGTGGAGGGTGAGAGTTTAAACACATAATTTATGGAAAACAAAAAAAGGGATGACAAGAGAGCAGAAGGAGATATAAACTTTCTATGATGAAAGAGACTACGGGAAACCAACATAAATTCTCCTTGGTGGATTATTAATATTTAAAAATGAAATAGTAACAGTTGAGTTTCAAAGTGTGAGAAAAACAGAGTGGCCTGATTAAAAGATGAAAGTCTGTATACAGAGCAGGTAAATCCCTAACGCCTTCCCAGACGGAGAGGCATCAGACAACTACTCTCTTCTTCTGCGGAATATAGGAAAATCTAGACTTTGGATATAACTGAACTTAACTGACTCGGGATCATAAACCTTATCATCCAACCCACAACTCTTCTGAGGACGAAAAAGGGCTCTACAATGAATTAATAAGTGCTGACGCATCTACAATAAACTGGGACTGTACCAGGCAAATCAAGAAGCAGAAGCACCTTACTTCTGAGCATCTCAGAGGATTCCAGATGAAATGGTGCTAAGGGTCATGAGAACTCATGAATTACTTGAACTTAACACCCCAAACTAGAGAAAGGAATAGAGAAGAAAAAGCAGTCCTAATCAGTACCATCTACATAAAAGTTGCTTTTGAACAGGATGAAAATAATCCTGACTACTTAAGTGGTTGATACCCAATCTAAAGACAGTCAGGCTAATATTGTTAGCATCCAAAAGATTATGTAAGCCACTCTCTGCACAATTTCTTTTTGCTAACAATCTCTTTCTGATATTCTGTGCCTCTTCCAAAATACTTAGGTCTCAGTACCTAAAGGAACAAGTATAACAAAGCTGTACCTTCTGTAGTGTACCCCCCATTACCTACTCTGAAATTAGAGGTTTATAATTCCTGTAAACTATAATCAGTAGAAATACTTTTAAAGAAGAGAATTCCCAATTGTTTCACACTAGTCTTGCCAACTAAGTAAATTCCATCCCTGAGAAAATTTTTGTAACTGAAACTTTACAGTGCATTTATGTCACAATTTGAACAAGTTCCAACTTGCTTAAAAAAAAAATTTTTTTTAATTCCCAACACTAATACAGATTTCCTACCCAAAGTTCCTTTCATAAGTGAAAAGTTCCATTTATTATGATAAACATATTTTAGATGTCTGTTTAATTAAGTAAATGTCAAGGAATGAAAAAATAAAATATTTCAATTACCAGAAGCAAAAATTAAAAGCTACTTAAAATGGTTTCCCTTTGGGCTTCCCTGGTGGCTCAGAGGTTAAAGCATCTGCCTGAAATGTGGGAGACCCGGGTTCGATCCCCAGGTTGGGAAGATCCTCTGGAGAAGGAAATGGCAACCCACTCCAGTACTCTTGCCTGGAGAATCCCATGGAGGGAGGAGCCTGGTAGGCTACAGTCCATGGGATTGCAAAGAGTCAGACACAACTGAGTGACTTCACTTTACTTTACTTCAAAATGGTTTAAGAGATTTTAAAGTTACATTCAAAAACAAAACAAAGTCATCACTAGACAAATTTTTTTTTCCCATCCACAATTTCCTAAACTAAAGCTTACTGTTTTTCTACATTCCCAAAAGACAGTATCCTATTACTTCATTAGAAGCCAACATTTTCAAGGTTATCTGTTATTTCTTCTAGATGTTTAAAGCACCTATTCTAACTAACAAATACTGATTCTCTGTGAGCACTTTCTTACTTCTTACAGTTTTCTAAGAGAAGCTAATGAGCCTCGTTTACTGGGCATAATAGCGTAAAGATAACATCCAAATACTGGCAGCAAAACATACTCATAAGCACTCAGATCACAGCCTTAAAATTGTGTTTCACATTTTAAAGTGACAACTAAATTATGACATTTAAACAATGAAATGCAAAAGAATTTACTAGTGGTGCAAGTATTAAGATAGCAAATAAAATTTGAGATATTGCTAGCATGTAAGTGGATAATTAACGCACACTCAAGACCAAAAGCAAAAGTATTATTACAAGTTCATGTTAATTCCAAGTATTCCTTAATATTTTAATAGCCTGGAAAACAAATAACATATTGTGTTATTAATTGGTGTGTACCATAGTTGAATAAAAAGTGAAGCACGAAACTAGAAAACCAAAGAAAATCAAATTGTATAATACTATTTGCCAGAAGCAAAAAGACAGAAAAGAGCTAGAAACTGTAACACTGAAGTGGAAAAAAAAAAAAATAACCACCTAGAGAACACAATTAATAACCTTTAGAATAGAAAAATTTAATAACCTTTTAGTTTCTTTAATATCATATGTAAGTTAATACTGTATTCAGGTTGGAAATGGACAAAATGAAGAGGTATTTTGAATGTAAAAGAATGTAAATTAGAAAACATCTACTGATTTAAAAAGACTCATCAGAAACACTAAATGAGCTACAGTTCAGCTATGTTAGGAAATTAAGCACAAATATTAATTCTCCTAAAGAGTAATTAAAATTGAGAGCATATTATTATTCATAGATTGTTTTACTTAAGGAGACTGTTTAAGGTCTCACAATTTGAAAAATAACATTACCAATGTCTGAGAATACTGAAGAATTATGGCAATAGTCATATCACGTAAGAGTTAAAAAAAATAGTCCAAACTAAGAAGATGGTTTTCTATGCATACAAATATTTTTAATTTTAGAATAAGAAGCTCAATAAATAATTCCAAGTTAGAAAGAAAATGTTATTCTTAATTTATTTTTATTCTTTCATTTTCACATATGTATTGAGAATTGTCAATCTATTTACTCCTGAAATAAAATGTCTTTTATAAAAAAAAGTACTTAAATGACTATAATTATTGAATGACATTTTCTATTATATATAAATAAATCTGATCTGACTCAAACACACACACAAAAAAACCACCAGTCTTGGTTTCATATCTTTGTTATGAAGTGAAGTGTTAGTCACTCAGTCATGTCTGACTCTTTGTGACACCATGGACTGTAGCACACCAGGCTCCTCTATTCGAGGAATTTTCCAGGCAAGAACACTCAAGTGGGTAGCCATTCCCTTCTCCAGGGGATCTTCCCAACCCAGGGATCAAACCTAGGTCTCTCGCACTGCAGGCAGATTTTTTTGTTTGTTTTTACCACCATCTGAGCCACCAGGGAAGCCCCATCTTGGTTATATCCTCTCCTAAATTTGCAGGGATTTATATACAAAAATATTTTCTTTTCACTCTGACAACAATTCCCAACAACAGAGAAGGAGGAGAAATTAATTCTGAATAAGGCATTGGCAGTGTTTTATCAGGAAAAGTCCATACTGGGAATGAAGAACAAAGTGGAGTGGGGAATACTGCAATCGCCAAAATACGTTGGTAGAAAGGCATATTAAAACCTTGTTTGCAGTGTGTGTGTCTGTGTGTGTATGTCTATATATAACAACTAAAAAGAAACACAACTCAAACCCACTTTTCACTGCTGCCAGGCCCACTAGATAAGATCTGCATAAAGATTCTTACCTGAATAACAGCACTAAACCAGCAAGTATTGCCAACATTCTTTAGTCCAACAGGAGCTTTGTCCTGCCTTTTTCTATCGTAAGGGTTTCGAGAATCTCTCCAAACTTCAGTAGGTGTCCTCTTCAAACATTCTTTATTTTCTGCTATGCTGGCCTCAAGAACTCTTAAATGATGGGTAGAAAATGATGGTGAAAAAATACAGCATTAATTTAGCACTGTACGGTAGAAAACAGCACACTATAAACTACGGATTTTGATAAATTAAGGTCTAGACAATGCATTTGGAAAAGGAATACTTAACACTAAATTTACTCAAGTGGAGGTTAGTTTTCTAGAACATAGCATAGTTCTAGTTGTCAAGAACATAGTAGTAGCAATGCTAATAGATCAAAACACAGGCAGCAGTTTTTCCTCAGAAAACGAATTGTAATCACAAAAAGACAGCATTACATAATAGGAAATATATGTATTAAGTTATATTTCAACAAATTAGAGGCTTAGTATAAGGAATATAGGACCTAGATAAGTTTTCTGAAAAGTCATTGTATTGAAGTACATATTTACAATATACATAATGATTAGTTTTTATAAGAATTTCTTTGAATCATCAAGAAAATTAAAAACTGAAAAACACTGCACTTTCATCCCTCTGATCATTAATTTCCTTTTCTATTTAAAAAAAAAAAATTAAGGTAAATTCTAGGGTTCCTTTCAGTTCTACAGATCCATATTCTACAACAGCTACTGAAAAATAAAGGGAGAAAATATTTATGTGTTCACTTCATTCCCCAATAGTCTGCCTAGAGAAAAATCTACTGCAATAAATACCTACATATCAGAATAATAAAAGATAAACCTCTTCAAAATAAGTACATCCACAGAATATCTAAAACATACTGAAACATGGCTAACAGTAATGCTACTCTGCTTAATAGTGTTTACCTTGCTCTTAAGCAAGAAAATGCTGAAAAACCCTAATCCCTACGTATAAACTAATCATGCATTTTGCCTACTCAAGACATGTGTTACTTACTATTCCAAATTATCATGAATAACAGCCAAATATCTTAACTCATTTTATGTTCATTACAAAAATCTTAGTATGAGTTTTTTCAACTTTTTGGCTTCTTGAAAAAAATCTCATTCATGCTACACTATTTTTATCCTAAAGATTTTGCTCTATTATATCAATGCCAAACTAATACAGCTATCTTCCTTAATTATGGAGAAGCAGCAGAATATTTTCCATCTCTAACTTTGTAATGTGACCTTAGATACAGTGCATTAGATTCCAAATAAGTATTACTGAAAATAACTTATATGAATATAGGATAGAGTTTTTCTTTGGGAATCAATTAAATCACATACTGGGGGCAGGGAGCAGAAAACATGATACACTAAAATGTAAAGGTCAAAGTAAACTCATATTTAAAAATAAACAGTTTACACTTTTAAGAGTGATCTAACATTAGCAGCAGTACTCTGCCCAACTATCAATTCTCACAAGGAACCTCAGTCCCTAGAGGCTTTTTCTCTTAAATTATTTAACAATAAACAGTGCTGGAACTACTTGGAAGGTATTTAGTTACATGATTCGGGACTTAAGAATATCAGCATTTATCTGGAAGATCCCACTCTAATCAAAAAACAAGTTCTCAAGAACATAGAAGGGAAGTAAGTCAAAGAGCCAACTTGAGAGACTTCCTGCTGTTCCTTGCACAATTTAGCATGACACAGGAAAAATCAACTGTACAAATTAAATTTGTACAAGGCAACCACTTCGAAAGAGAGGAGTTAACACGTAGTATACAAAAAGTAAACACAACATCAATACCTGTTTTATATACAAAAGGTATGCTGCAGCTGCTGCTAAGTCGCTTCAGTCCTGTCCCGACTCTGCGCAACCCCAGAGACAGCAGCCCACCAGGCTCCCCCGTCCCTGGGATTCTCCAGGCAAGAACACTGGAGTGGGTTGCCATTTCCTTCTCCAATGCATGAAAGTGAAAAGTGAAAATGAAGTCGTTCAGTCATGTCAGACTCAGCGACCCCATGGGCTGCAGCCTATCAAGCTCCTCCGTCCATGGGATTTCCCAGGCAAGAGTACTGGAGTGGGGTGCCATTGCTTTCTCCGATAAAAAAAGGTATATTTAATCATTACTGACTTTTATAAGTGGGAGCAATTTTCATTCGAAAAGTCTGTTCCCTTTATTATATATGTGTATCTAGAAGTAAAAGTTAATGAATATTATTTCTACACTGGTAATCCAAAACAAACAAACTAAAACAAGCAATGGGTTCTGGGAAAAGTAGCAAATATATTACAAACAGGAAAGATTGGTGCCAGTGGTCTTTATTCAGTACAGTTCAGTTCAGTCACTCAGTCGTGTCCGACTCTTTGCAACCCCATGAATCGCAGCGCGCCAGGCCTCCCTGTCCATCACCAACTCCCAGAGTTCATTCAAACTCATATCCATCGAGTCGGTGATGCCATCCAGCCATCTCATCCTGTCGTCCCCTTCTCCTCCTGCCCTCAATCCCTCCCAGCATCAGGGTCTTTTCTAATGAGTCAACTCTTCGCATGAGGTGGCCAAAGTACTGGAGTTTCAGCTTTAGCCATCAGTCCTTCCAATGAACACCCAGGACTGCTTTCCTTTAGGATGGACTGGTTGGATCTCCCTGCAGTCCAAGGGACTCTCAAGAGTCTTCTCCAACACCACAGTTCAAAAGCATCAACTCTTTGGTGCTCAGCTTTCTTCACAGTCCAACTCTCACATCCATACATGATCACAGGAAAAACCGTAGCCTTGACTAGACAGACCTTTGTTGGCAAAGTAATGTCTCTGCTTTTCAATATGCTATCTAGGTTGCTCATAACTTTTCTTCCAAGGAGTAAGTGTCTTTTAATTTCATGGCTGCAGTCACCATCTGCAGTGATTTTGGAGCCCCCAAAAAATAAAGTCTGACACTGTTCCCACTGTTTCCCCATCTATTTCCCATGAAGTAATGGGACCAGCTGAATGTTGAGCTTTAAGCCAACTTTTTCACTCTCCTCTTTCACGTTCATCAAGAGGCTTTTTAGTTCCTCTTCACTTTCTGCCATAAGGGTGGTGTCATCTGCATACCTGAGGTTTTGATATTTCTCCCGGCAATCCTGATTCCAGCTGGTGCTTCTTCCAGCCCACCGTTTCTCATGATGTACTCTGCATAGAAGTTAAATAAGCAGGGTGACAACATACAGCCTTGACATACTCCTTTTCCTATTTGGAACTAGTCTGTTGTTTCATGTCCAGTTCTAACTGTTGCTTCCTGACCTGCGTTATAGGTTTCTTAAGAGGCAGGTCAGGTGGTCTGGTATTCCCATTTCTTGAAGAATTTTCCAGAGTTTATTGTGATCTACACAGTCAAAGGCTTTGCATAGTCAATAAAGCAGAAATAGATGTTTTTCTGGAACTGTCTTGCTTTTTCCATGATCCAGTGGATGTTGGCAATTTGATCTCTGGTTCTTCTGCCTTTTCTAAAACCAGCTTTGACATCTGGAAGTTCATGGTTCATGTACTGTTGAAGCTTGGCTTGAAGAATTTTGAGCATTACTTTACTAGCGTGTGAGATGAGTGCAATTGTGCAGTAGTTTGAGCATTCTTTGGCATTGCCTTTCTTTGGGATTGGAATGAAAACTGACCTTTTCCAGTCCTGTGGCCACTACTGAGTTTTCCAAATTTGTTGGAATATTGAGTGCAGCACTTTCACAGCATCATCTTTCAGGATTTGAAATAGCTCAACTAGTTGGTGCAAAAGTAACTGTGGTTTCAGACCCTAAATTTTAAATCATTATAACTAGGTTCAAACACCCCTATGTTAAATCAAACTAGGAGCCATTACAATTAACACATTTTTGCCAATGATAAATGTTTGTTTATTCCTATAGCATAAAAATCTGTGCTTTGGGATTCAACGAACTCTTGGAAAGCATTTTCCAGCTCCTGCTGGTTGTAGAAGTGTTTTCCCTGCAAAAAGATGTTGAGATGCTTGAAGAAGTGGTAGTTGGTTGGCGAGAGGTCAGGCGAATATGGCAGAAGAGGCAAAACTTCATGGCCCAATTTGTTCAACTTCCGAAGTTATGTGATGTGTGTTTAGGCACTGCTCTGGAGAATTGGGTCTTTTCTGTTGACCAATGCGGGCTACAGCTGTTAGAGTTTTCAGTGCATTGCATCAATTTGCTGAGCATATTTCTCAGATGTAATCGTTTCCCTGGATTCAGAAAGCTACAGTGGATCAGAGGGCAGCAGATCACCAAAAGTGACCATGACTCTTGGTACAAGTTTGGCTTTGGGAAGCGATTTGGAGCTTCTTCTCAGTCTAACCACAGAGCTGGTCATGGCAGGCTGCCATGTAAAACCTGCTTTTCATCACATGTCATAGTCCAATGGAGAAATGGCTCATTGTTGTTGCATAGAATAAGAGAAGACAACACTTCAAAATGGCAATTTTTTGATTTGCGGTCAGTCCATGAGGCATCCTGGTGGCTCACATGGTAAAGCATCCGCCTGCAATACGGGAGACACAGGTTCGATCCCTGGGTTGGGAAGATCTCCTGGAGAAAGAAATGGCAACCCACTGCAGTATTCCTGCCTGGTGAATCCCAGGGACGGTAGGCTACAGTCCATGGGGTCGCAAAGAGTCGGACACGACTGAGCGACTTCACTTCATGAAGCGCCCGCTTATCAAACTTCTTCACCTTTCCAATTTGCTTCAAATGCCACATAACCACAGAATTGTCAACAATGAGTTCATGGGCAACTTCTCATGTATTTTTAAGAGGATCAGCTTAGATGATGGCTCTCAATTGGTCACTGTCAACTTCTGATGGTCAGCAACTGAGCTCCTCATCTTCAAGGCTCTTGTCTCAAAGTTTTGCAAAACTTCTTGAACCACCACTGAACTGTACATTTCTTTACAGTTCCTGGGCTATATGCATTGCTGATAGTGAGTTGTCTTTGCTGCTTTACTACCCATTTTGAACTCAAACAAGAAAATTGCTCAAATTTGTTTTTTTTTTCCTGACATCATTTCCATATCTAAAATATATATAAACAGCAAGTAATAAGTCATTAGCCAGAAAGAAATAAAGAAATGTGCATTTTAACGACATGTAACTACATTTAAGAATGTATTCCCATTATCAAGTAGCAAAGTTCAACAATGCAAAACCACAATTACTTTTGCACCAACCTAATATAAAAGACAGAAGAGGCATCTAGCAACTGACTAGCACTGGTGGGCAGGTATAATAATCACTTAAAAAAAAAAAAAAAAAAAAGAGGATTCTATAGTATATTCCAGAAGCATAAGCTAGTCGAAAGTCAAGGAGAACTACGCTCATTCATAAATCTCCTAGGTCGATGATCCTCTACCACCGTATCTTTTTAAACTTCTATTTATAATAAAATACTAACTTAAAACTCTAGTTATAATAAAATAAAAGAGAAATAATCCTTTTTAATGCCAACACATCAGATCACTTGTATCATAATGACCAGGCAACAGGTCACATAGACATTAGTTATGGAAAACTTCAGAAGAGTTGATTTCTACAAAATACACCCAATCTACAAAAATTAAAATCTATACATAAGTCACATGAATTTAGTAACAAAATGAGACTTGGCCTCAAGACAACATTGAGTAAAACGAGGTCTCTTGCTCCCCATACCTGTCAACAACCCATTCCAAATCTACAATTCAGACTGCTCTGAGGTAACAATATTCTTCTAATTCCAGATCTAGTTAAGATTACTAAAAACTAGAAGGTGTTATTTTTAAATGTTTCAATATAGTTAATTCAGTCACCCTTCTGTTCAGTCCCCTCCCACCAAGAAAATACATCTCTTAATTTTCATGGTGGGAAATGCATGGCCTCAAATGTATTTCTAGGACCGAACAGCTTACCTGAACTTTTTGTTACAAGCTAGTACTCTTGCCTGGAAAATCCCATGGACGGAGGAGCCTGGTAGGCTGCAGTCCATGGGGTCGCTAGGACTTGGACACGACTGAGCGACTTCACTTTCACTTTACACTTTCATGCATTGGAGAAGGAAATGGCAACTCACTCCAGTATTCTTGCCTGGAGAATCCCAGGAATGGGGGAGCCTGGTGGGCTGCCGTCTACGGGGTCGCACAGTCGGACACAACTGAAGCAACTTAGCAGCAACAGCAGGAGGAGGAAAGAAAGTCAAGAATATAACTGAAATTACCATTACCCAAGCATTCCCATGGATCTTTTTTTCTACAAAGGAAAAACTGGATACAAACTGTAATAACTGAATAGAGCTCAAGATATATATGTTTCCTGCTTCTCAAAGTGACCTAAGATGTAAAAAAATTTTTAAGTATACGTGCATGTGTGAAAGTCGCTCAGTCGTGTCCGACTCTCTGTGACCCCAGGGACTACACAGGCCATGGAATTCTCCAGGCCAGAATACTGGATTGGGTAGCCTTTCCCTTCTTTACGGGATCTTCCCTACACAGGGATCAAACTCAGGTCTCCAGCATCGCAGGCTGATTCTTTACCAGCTGAGGCATAAGGGAAGCCCTTATGTGTATATGTATACATAATTAAATGTATATAATTATATATATAACTGAATTTAGTCATATGGTAAAGATCATCATACATTATAATGAAAATATGAGTTTTAAACATATAGACTTATAATTCTCCGTATGTGTGTGTTAAGTCGTTCAGTCACATCCAACTCTTTGCAACCCTATGGACTGTAGACCACCAGGCTCCTCCGTCCACGGGATTCTCCAGGCAAGAATACTGGAGGGAGTTGCCATTTCCTCTTCAAGGGGAGTAGACTATTGAGAACCCCTTGGATGGCAAGGAGATCAAACCAGTCAACACTAAAGGAAATCAATTCTGAATATTCACTGGAAAGACTGATGCTAAAGCTGAATCTCCAATACTTTGGCCACTTGATACGAAAAGCCAACTCAGTGGAGAAGACCCGGATGCTGGGAAAGACTGAAGGTAAGAGCAGAAAGGGAAGGCAGAGGATGAGATGGTTGGATGGCATCATCAACTCAATGAACATGAGTTTGAGCAGACTCTGGGAGATGGTGAAGGACAGGGAAGCCTGGTGTGCTGCAGTCCATTGGATCGCAAAGAGTCAGACATGACTGAGCAACTGAACAACAAGCGCCACCACCTCCAGCAGATCTTCCAGACCCAGGGATAGAATTCATGCCTCTTGTGTCTCCAGCATTAGCAGGTGGGTTCTTTACCACTAGTGCTACCTGGGAAGCCCTATAATATTCCCTAACCATGAGCTAATATGGTAGAATTATGGTACCATGGATGAAAGAATGCCATGACTTTGTGATCTCCTTAATTTAGAACTTACAACATGTTCAGTTTTGTAATCACTAGAGACTTACAACATGCTCCAGTAGGTTTCCTCCTTATAAAAACATTTATTACACTGCACAAAATTCTGAACCAACCAGTCTCTCCTATCAGCATCAGAGGATAGAAACATGGATTTGTTTCATCCCTAGAGCATACTTGGTTAAAAAAAAAAAATGGAGTTAAACAAGTGTTTCAAATATAAGTTGGCTATCAGATGTTGCTATATCTTTATTATTATTATTGTCCTTTGGCAAAAGCCCAACCTCTAACCCAAATATGAGCCCTCCAGTCCCAAGTTCTTGTCCTTTTTGAGAGTGCAGTTCTGGCACTATGACTATAAATTTTATATAAACCAAGTCCTCATAAGGGTCCTTCCATAAACCGAGTCCTCATAAGGGTCCTTCCTGGCATCACCAAAGTAAAGCCAGTGATTCTACCTAGACTTTAAAGAGAGAGTGAGAGAGAGAATAAAAAACAACACTGCAAATCTCAGAGCTCAGAAATAGCTTATAACAAAATGTAGCATACTGAGAAAGGCAACCCCAAAAACCCACCCCAACTAGAATCACCTTACCTTTCCAACACTAGTCATGATCATGACATTCAACAATAGAAAAAGATGACAAAACATTTTTGCTCTTTTCCTTCCACACACTATATTGAAGGAATCTTTAAAGCACTTACTTATAGTAAATGTTCCCATTCCTAGTACTGATTTTGAGGGCTTTTGTGTGTGTGTGTGTATTTTTATTTAAAGCACTATAGAAAACATTCCACTTTGATCATTCAAATCCATTTTAAGCAAGCAACATACTGGAAAATTTGCATGTCACTTCAGCTATACACATCAACTGGAAAAAAAAAAAAGGGAAAGAAGGTGGAAGGGAGGGATAGAGGGTGGAAGAATCATCTACATTTCCTTTAAAAAAAAACTTGGTATTTTGACTGGGATCACACTAAATACATAAGTCAATTAAGGAGAACTAACCAGTTTTGCAATCTTAAATCTTTCAATTTGTAAAATACAATATACTTCCAATTATTTCCATATTCATTAATATGTCTCAGTGTTATTTAATAATTTTCTTCTTAGAAGTTCTTACACATTTCTTTTTTATTCCTGGTCTTTAATAGTTTTATGTGTTATAAATGGTAGCTTTAAATTTTTTTCTCCTTATCATTCTTTATTATACATAAAAATATAACTTTTTGTATATTAGCAATTAACATAGCTAAATACATTTTTCCTGGTAAAAGTATTTTATTGAGAGGCGATTTGTATATAAGATACACAAAACTTAAATGTACAGTCCAGTGAAATTTTTACCAATGAATACCTCTATGTAACCACCACCCAGAACAAGATATAGAAAATTTCTATCATTCCCCAAAATTCTCTCGTGCCCTTTTTCCAACAGTGTCCTCTAGTTCTCAGATAATCAGCATTGTGACCACTTCTACCACCATAAATTAGTTATGCCTGTCCTTAAATATCACGTAAATGGATTCATAGAGCAATTACTCTTTGCATCATCTCTTTCACTCAACATCTTGCTTTGGGGATTCCTCCACATTTTTTAAAAGAATCTGGAAAATGTTTTCCATTACATTGCTTTGTATTCCACTGTGTGAATATACCACCACTGTTAACTATTCTGCTCTTTGGTTGTTTACAGTTTTTAATTATGATTAATAAAGGCACTGTATACTCCTTTCTCAAGGGTCTAAACCTAGGAGTGGAAACACAGACTATGCTAAGTCCAAGCATAGTATATATGTTGAAATACACTAGAAATTTTCAGTTTTCCAAGGTGGTTATACCATTATACATTCTTGTCAACAATATACGACACTTCCAATTGCTGTACATACTTACCAATATTTGGTATGTCAGTCTTTCTAATTTTAGTCATTGTGTTGGCTGTATAGTGATAGCTGTTCTCCAATGAGGTGACTCACCAAGCTTGCACCAGGGATTACCACTACTGCTGTAACCTATCATCATATCCCACAGGGCAACTAGTCCATAATCATGTACTGAACACCAGTCAAAGAACTCTGTGTTTCTGACACAGAAACTGCACGTTGGATATGTAACCACTTCCAAAAGCAGATCTGTTTCTCCAGTGGTAAGCAAGCTCTTGCCCACTCCTCACCGACTGACTACACTGGCCCTTTGATCACCTTCCAGTCTGCATTCTGACCCTTCTCAGAACTATCAGTAGTGCCTCATGGTTGCTGACACTTTTTTTTTTGAGTTACAGTTTTGCTCTCCCAGTCTAACTGGTCATCTCATCCCATACTCTTGAGGCCCTTGAAACTAATGTTTCATATTTTCCACTTTTTCAACTTGTAATCTGACAATGGTATACCTTTTATTATAAAAGCCACTCAAAAAAGGTGATAGTCAAAGAACTGGATGGACCTTCTATGCTCTCTACCATCCTTGGACATCTGGTATTGTTGAGCCTTAAAATTATCCTTACAAGTTCACGTCAAAAGATTTGTAATAGCCCACCCCCCTCACCTACTCCTGTTCCAAACATCTTCTTAAGGCATTCAACCCTCATAACTGCTTCCTAGGTATTGATCAAGATGAAAAGAGTGAGAGTTACATAAACCTATAACTTTTAGGTTATAGGTTTTTAAAATTCAGAATCCTGTCCCAACCATTCCTGGACATGTTGCTTTATTCTTTCCCTAATGACAACTCTAGGCTGTCCTAGTTGGTAAACCCTCCAAGTGGCTCCCAAACTCAATTTATATTCAGACACCTAAAATTCTTTCCTGGACTGAATGATCTTAGAGTGTAAAAATAATAATTACTTGGATGAGCACACCGCTCATCCAGTTCCTCTACAGTGGCCCATGTAAGTCAAAGCAGGAGGTACGAAGAGGATGCGTGTGCGTGCATGCTAAGTCACTCAGTCATGTCTGACTCTTTGAGACCCCCATGGACTGTAGCCTGCCAGGCGGCTCTGTCCATGGGATTTCCCAGGCAAGAATACTGGAGTGGGTTGCCAGGTCCTTCTCCAGGGGATCTTCCCAACCCAGGAAATGAACTTGCATATTTTACATCTCCTACATTGACAGTGAATTCCTTACCACTTGTGCCACCTGGGAAGGCCCCATGTAAGCCAAAGTGGGAGGTACAAAGGGTCCATGTAAATTTTACAAAAATGTTATTGTTTACCTTGTATCAGCCTGTCTGGGTGAAACCTCAGGTACAAGTAGGAAATTACTGGGGAAAAAAAGGTAAAATTAGAACTACTGGAAAGGGACACATTGATTTTGTAGCAGTGGAGGCACTACAACCACCCCACATCTGTGAGTATGCGATATGGTAGATCCATGAACACGGGAAACAGTAATAATTCTCTGTCTTTCAGAAATGAGAAAGAAAAACACCCTGGTGAGGCTATCCCATACCACAGAATCCTGGCAGTTATTTTTTTCCAATCACTGGAAATCACTTTTCATTATTTTCATGTGTGTTGCTGCCATGTAAATTTGCGTAATTCATCACTTTCACTGTCACTATTTTTAAGACAATTCTACCTTTTTTCTCTAAGAAATTTTAAGATTTTCGCAGTCTTAAGTGTTCTAGTGTCACTATAATGAATTTAGGTGTGGGCTTCTTTTAATTTTTCTAATGGAATTTGTAGACTCATGAAGTTATAAGTTATCTTTTCACTTCTAAAAAATTTCTGTGATGATCTCTTTAAATTCTACCTCTGACCCACTCCTTCCTCTCTTTCTGTAATATCAATTAATGTATGTTAGACCTACTCATTTTATTTGCCATGTCATTCAACCTTTCTCCATATTTTTTATCTTTTTAGCTATCCTTTACATGTTGGGTAATTTCTTCTCATACAGCTTACAGACTACTAACACATTCTTTAGCTATTTCTAATCCATTAAACTTGTGTTCTGTTTTTTTTCTTTTTTTTTTTTTACTTAATAATTTCTAGAAGATATTTTCACAGTTCTTTTTCAAGTAGAGATTTACTGAATTACTGAAGTGACACAAATTTCTGCTGCACAACCATGGTACAATTTCTCAAGGGCAAATCTCATCACCTCCAACAACACTCCTCAAGCCAAGAGAACTATCTTTGCAGTATTATAGGCATTTTGGAGAGGGGATACTTCTGATTTATTCTTAAGGTGATTGTCATCTACTGACATAATCACTTTACAAGGGGAATGATTTTGTATTAATGCTTCCCACCTACTTACAGACAATGGCCTTCGACTTCCTTTTCCCACATTCAATAGAGATATCAAAACTGACACAAGCAAATTTCATAATGTCAAAAAGTGAATTGCAGCATTTCAAACTTATTTCCTTGGGTACGTTCTTTCACTTTGATTTAATCTGATCGCAGCCCTTATTATCTGAACAACTCTATAATACTTTCAAGAGATCTTAAAATATTTTACATCCAACAGAAACAACACATTTTGGTTGCTTACACAGAACATTTGTTTTAGTCTATCATATTTCCTGACACAGCTGAAGGCAAGCTGTTTGTAACAATTTTAACTAGAACCTAGCCCTACTTTCTACTCACCTTAGTCAGTTATTTCACAAAGCAACCATTTTCACAACAAATATGCCTAGCCTAAGCTAGCCACATGCAATTTACTAACAAATTTCAGCTATCCATACTCTACTTGTTCCCTGTCCGAGTAGTAATAAATACATCCAATCCTGACGTTAAAAAGTAACTAAATTAAGACGTACACTTTTAAAATGTTCAACTTAAGAAATTTTACCATGAAATTTATGGGTGCTGAAACAGAGGACTCTATGATGTAAAAAGACAGGTTTTAGCTTATCTAGTTATACACAGTAACATAGTATTCCAAATGTGTGAATTCATATTAAAGTATATATACTGAAATACAATCATAGTCAAATGACTCTGGGATTTTATTTAGAAAGATTTTATCATCAAGTAGTTAAATTCACTTTTAAAAATACTTTTAAAAAAATAAATGTTTAAATATATTTTACCCTTCGAATTTAGAGCCTTAAGTCTTAATCAAATTCACTAGAATACTGTAGTTGTCAAATGTCTAACCAGAATGCTCATCTTCCCTTATTTCTAATACAATGTGATTTATAAACATGCTTATTTACTGCATGTTGCATTTAACATTTTTTGTTACCTGATATTATAAAACCTACACATATCAAGAAAAAAATTACACTGTGCAACAGTAAATACTCCTACTTTAATGGAGTCTAATTTTATGTAAAATTTGTCATATAATACCAAGTCTCTGTAATGTTATCTATAATACAAATACTTGCAAAATATTTACTATTTAAGGGTATGCTAAAATTAAAAGATCAAGAATAAGAAAGAACATTATCTTAAAGAGATTTTTTTCCATTTAGACAAAAATTAATCTTAAAATATATATAACATATAGTGAATGTAATAAAGATTAGGAATAATATAAACTCCTTCACTTTCAATTTTTTTTTACCTATTATACACTATTTTAATTACAAAATACAAGATATAAAACTACTGATACTAACAGTATATAATCCTCCAGTCATGTTTCTATTTATGCAGTAATATAAATCAATATATACAAAATTATACATGTACTTTAAAAAATATTTGTATCACAGTATATGAGCGTGCTAAATTGCTTCAGTGGTTCTGACTCCTTGAAACCCCATGGACTACGGCCTGCATGGGATTCTCCAGGCAACAATACTGGAATGGGTTGCTATGCTCTCAGCTAGGGACTCTTCCCGATCCGGGGATGGAACTCAAGTCTCTTTTGTCTCCTGCATTGGCAGGCGGGTTCTTTACCACTGGGAAGCCATATACTACATTTAATATCTCTTTTTCACATAATAGATCCTCATTCCCCTTAAATATGAATTTCAACTGATGTATTTCATGTTTAAAATATTTCTTACAAAGCTTAAGTATTATCAAATTTTATAGTTATTCAAGACAATTATATCAATTCCAATTCATGTTTATAAGACAAAATCTAACTTTATAATTTCTCCAAATCCTTCAAAAAATCAGCCTAAACAAAATGACTGAAAATAGATATGCACTTTTGGTTTTTATTTATTATTTATTTTTATTTATTTATTTTTTTGGAGTTTTAAGTCTAGATTGTTTATTTCTGCAGAAGTCTTTTTTTTTATTTTTATTTTTATTTATTTATTTATCTTACTTTATTTTACTTTATAATACTGTATTGGTTTTGCCATACATTGATATGAATCCACCACAGGTGTACATGAGGTCCCAAACATGAACCCCCCTCCCACCTCCCACCCCATATCATCTCTCTGGATCATCCCCATGCACCAGCCCCAAGCATCCTGTATCCTGCATCGAACATAGACTGGCGATTCGTTTCTTACATGATGGTATGCATGTTTCAATGCCATTCTCCCAAATCATCCCACCCTCTCCCTCTCCCTCAGAGTCCAAAAGTCTGCTCTATACATCTGTGTCTTACAAGAATGAAACTAGATCACTTTCTAACACCACACACAAAAATAAACTCAAAATGGATTAAAGATCTAAACATAAGACCAGAAACTATAAAACTCCTAGAGGAGAACATAAATCACAGCAAGATCCTCTATGATCCACCTCCCAGAATTCTGGAAATAAAAGCAAACATAAACAAATGGGATCTAATTAAAATTAAAAGCTTCTGCACAACAAAGGAAAATATAAGCAAGGTGAAAAGACAGCCTTCTGAATGGGAGAAAATAATAGCAAATGAAGCAACTGACAACTAATCTCAAAAATATACAAGCAACTTATGTAGCTCAATTCCGGTTTCTATTTAAAATTACTGGCATTAAATCATATTAGCTACAGTTAAAGAAGAATATGAATTGTAATTAATTCTTACCATCTTAATATCTTACAAAACAGTTTCCAAAGTAACATTTAGAGACATTAAAAGGTATTACTATGAAAAATTATGTGCCTTTGCTAATAAACATAGCATTTTGAGACATCTCCTACCATACAGTAATCTCAGATTACTTAGAAATACACTATTAAATACTGTGTCAAGGGAAATTATGTGAGAAAGCTGGTACATTTTGCTATCAAACAACTCTGTTAACAGGGAAAAGAATGAGTCATAAGACTCATCTTAGCTGCGTACCTTTGGAAAATCATTTAACCTCTTCAAAGATAAATTTCTTCCACATTAAATTGCCCCTGGCTCCAAAGAGTTGTATAGACGATTATAGTCTGTTATAAAGTTGTTTTGGTTTTTTTTTTAAACCAAACTTATTTAATTCTTTGGTGGATCAAACTGTTTCAAACTAAACAGCTTTGGTAATTAAATCAAAAGTTGCAATCTTGGAATTCCTGCTCATTTCTTTAAAAAAAAAAACCAAAAACCTATGAATATACTATCACATTAAAGATCAGAAGCAGGCAAACTATGGCTCATGGGCCAAATCCAGCTGGCTGTCTATGTTTTTGTAAATCAAGATTTACTGGAACACAACTGTACTCATTAAATTATGTATTGTCAGTGTTAGAGTTGAGTAACTGCAACAGAAAGCAGATGGCCGACAAAGCCTAAAATATTTACAACTGGCATGTTACAGATAAAGTCAGCTGATCCCTGCTATAAATGACTATAAGTTGAATTGGACAATGGACCAAAAAGGAGTTAGGGAAGAAAAAAAAAAAAATCAAAGGAATATTAAAATATATGCTTAAATTTAATGTCTCAAAATGCCACTCCAAAACTAAATCTAAGATTCAAATGTAATGAACATTCTGGTTACATAAAATATAACAACAATACTGAAGTTTACTAATAGTTTATTTAGAATAATAAAGTGTATCTTTGTGCCTCTTCAAGTTAAAGTTAATTATTATTTCTATTATAATTAGTACTTATATCTATACAAATTGCATTTTTACCTGCTAATGGCTTGCTCCTCATCAGTTATTCCAGTCTCCCTGAATGCCCTGTTTGATTCCGCCAAACTCAAGGCAATTGCTCTCTGAAGATCATCTTTATCATCTCCAGTAAGATCAATCACATCTGAAAAGCAAAACTATGTTTCTCAAAATTAAGTCAAACAAAATGAAACGTAATTCCTAATGGAGATTTTATACCCAATATACCCTTTCAAATCAAATCCAGCACCAACTTAATTCTGTCCAGGAACCTCTCCAAAGAGAACGCAAACACATTTTAAATTGGTTCTACTTTGCAATTTAATGTTCTTCCCTATAAAATTAAGAGCATAAATATTTTTCATTAGAGAAGATTCAAAAGCTAATAAGCAGAAAGTGCTAAAAACAAGTTCTATAATAACAAAAATTGAAAGCAACAATTAAACATTTACATTTACGCTTTCCAAAGTTAACCCACATATACGTTTGTTAGTCCATATAACCTAGACATTTATCAAAGTATAATAATTAAATGAGCTCTCAAAGTTACGTTCCAGAAACTAACTGACCATGTTGTTGGTTAGTCACTAAGTCATATTCAATTCTTTTGCAACCAGATGGACCATGGCCCACCAGGCTCCACTGTCCATAAGATTTCAGGTAAAAATACTGGAGTTGGTTGCCATGACCTCCTCCAAGGGATCTTCCTGACACAAGGATCGAACCCAGGTCTCCTGCATTGCAGGTGGACTCTTTACTGCTGAGCCACCAGGGAAGCCCAATTGACCATATATACTTATATACACTTTTAAAGTCAGAAAGAATGTATAAAACTGTTCAGTTCAGTTCAGTCGCTCAGTCATGTCCGACTCTTTGTGACCCCATGAATCGCAGCACGCCAGGCCTCCCTGTCCATCACCAACTCCCGGAGTTCACTCAAACTCATATCCATCAAGTCGGTGATGCCATCCAGCCATCTCATCCTCTGTCGTCCCCTTCTCCTCCTGCCCCCAATCCCTCCCAGCATCAGAGTCTTTTCCAATGAGTCAACTCTTCGCATGAGGTAGACAAAGTACTGGAGTTTCAGCTTTAGCATCACTCCTTCCAAAGAACACCCAGAGCTGATCTCCTTTAGAATGGACTGGTTGGATCTCCTCACAGTCCAACGGACTCTCAAGAGTCTCCTCCAACACCACAGTTCAAAAGCATCAATTCTTCAGCGCTCAGCTTTCTTCACAGTCCAACTCTCACATCCATACATGACCACTGGAAAAACCATTGTCTTGACTAGACAGACCTTTGTTGACAAAGTAATGTCTCTGCTTTTCAATATGCTGTCTAGTTTGGTCATAACTTTCCTTCCAAGGAGTAAGCATCTTTTAATTTCATGGCTGCAGTCACCATCTGCAGTGATTTTGGAGCCCCCCAAAATAAAGTCTGACACTGTTTCCAGTGTTTCCCCATCTATTTCCCATGAAGCGATGGGACCAGATTCCACGATCTTCGTTTAACAGTGGTTAATTTTGAGAAAGAGGATTAGGAGGAAAAGAAAGTATAAGGATCTCTCACTTTCTATTGTCTGTTCTATGCTTTTCATTTAATTATAAAAAGAAATTTTCATTTCACAAAAAGAAAATATACACTACTAAATGAAATGTTTTCTTCAGTGAGAATAAAATAAAATAGTCTTGATGCTGTAAGTATTCTTTCTCAAAATAAAGTCTACAACTATTACCACATTCAGAAAAACTGCTTTGTAATCCAATTTCCCAACATATATTGATCTACTTCCTTAACCCAAAAGAGATCAATTATACCTCTCTTATCATTTAAACAATGGCAAACCATAACATGTTGCTAAGTAGGGGATTACAAAATAGGATGAGAAAGAGAAAGAAGTACAGCTGTTACCACCTTATCTCTGCATTGCTGGGATTATGCTGGTAAGTATTTTGGACACATTTTATATTCATTTTGTTTATCTGTATTTGAGACATGTTAAATTTTTTTTTTCCTTTGTAATCCAAGTATTACAAGAGTGAAACAAGAAAAAGGAGTAAGGAGTGGGACATAAGGTGTCTGCATTCTGCTATCTGAAAGTGAAGTGAAAGTCCCTCAGTCGTGTCTGACTCTTTGCGACCCTATGGACTATACAGTCCATGGAATTCTCCAGGCCAGAATACTGGAGTGGGTAGTCTTTCCCTTCTCCAGGGGATCTTCCCAACCAGAGATCAAACCCAGGTCTCTTGAATTGCAGGCAGATTCTTTACCAGCTGAGCCACAAGGGAAGCCCAAGAGTACTGCACCGGGTAGCCTATCCCTTCTCCAGTGGATCTTCCTGACCCAGGAATCAAACGAGGGTCTCCTGCATTGCAGGCAGATTCTTTACCAACTGAGCTATCAGGAAAGCCCAAAAGTAAAAGTGAAAGTTGCTCAGTCGTGTCCAACTCTGTGACCCCATGGACTATACAGCCCACGGAATTCTCCGGGCCAGAATACTGGAGTGGGTAGCCCTTCTCTAATCCAGGGGATCTTCCCAACCCAGGGATTGAACCCAGGGATCGAACCCAGGGATCAAACCCAGGTCTCCTGCATTGCAGGCAGATTCTTTACTAGCTGAGCCACAAGGGAAGCCCATCTAGCTAAGGGTTATATGTAACTATTTAAAAATTTTTTTCACACGTAGTAATAAATAAAATACATCAATAGATTCAAAAGTCTACTTTTATTGCTATATACATTTTTTTTCCTCCAAACAGTAGCTTATAAGAATACTAAAAATATTAGAAATAACAGTCGGCCATAGAAGATTTTTTAAAATTCCTTAGTATAATAAAACTTTACAAAAGTGCAATAAAGTGAAAGTCGCTCAGTCATGTCTAACTCTTCATGACCCCATGAACTATACAGTCCATGGAATTCTCCAGGCCAGAATACCAGAGTGGGTAGCTGTTCCCTTCTCCAGGGGATCGTCCCAACCTAGAGACTGAACCCAGATCTCCAGCATTGCAGGCAGGTCTAAAAAAATTCAATCAAGTAAAACGTGGAAGAGAGTTACCAAACAACTGCAATGATACACCTGTCAGCAGGTCAAAGGTTTCAGACATCTGGTTTACAAGTCCACCAAACCACAGCTGTAGATGGGTGGTGTCACCAGTGTGTGTCATCATTCAGCCCAGCTGAAATATTGATTAAAGAAGCTAGAACTAGAGAGGCATGAAATGGCCTCATAAAAATGAGATCATGGTCATTAAAAATGATTAAAACTTGGGTGACTAAAGAGAGAATAATAAAGATAACAACTTAAAAATCACAAAGAAGCAAACAGGTTTGGAGGACTTGATCAATTAGCTCCTCAGACTTCACTGTCTCATCTTCCTAGTATGCTTTCTTCAATGACAGAAGCCGAAAAGATTAAAACAAACCAATCTATTTTCCTGATTCACTTGTAGTTACAGTTTTGGATAAAATTTAGGTTCCACCCATCAGATATGCTAGCATGAGATGTGAAAGGCAGCTATGCGGAGGAAGGCACTCTCCTGCTGCTTTTGGCTGTTTTTTTTCCAGCATGACTGAACAGATGTGGGCTGCTCCACAGGAGCAATCCAGTTTCCACCTTCAGGATGTCAAGAGAGAGAGTAGAAGTAGTAACCAGACTCTGTGCTCCAGTGTCCAGGCACAGCTCAGTGGCAGTTACCTAATCCTGGCTGGCTCTCCCTGGGCAACAGCTCTAAAGCTATGTTCTCAACTGTCCCGCAGGCAGTCTCCTGATTCACTGTCTCCCTGACTGTGGCAGATGGAGTAGCTTTGCTGGCTGGCCAGTCTTGCAAGAATCTGGGAGTCATTTCAGAAAGCTGAGCTAGAGATCCTTCCTCCAGTGCTCCCACCGATTTTTTTTTTTTTTAACAATCTAGTCCCCTGTATTAAATTTCTTCTTTGTAACTATCTAAAGTGTGTACTGTTTCACAACTGACAAGTAAACTAAGCTGGCTAGAACAGAAACTTACTTAGAAATAGCAACAAGTTATATTTCAAGCTTTTCATAATTCAGCAATCGTAACTTGAGAAACACAAAAGCAAAAAGTAAGGCAAGATGCTTTTAACCCTATTTCATAAACAAAATAACTGAAGTTGCCAGAAATGAAATCTAATATTATAAGAATAAAAGAAAGGTGGACAGGCTTCAAATTTAAGTCCTCAAATTATTAAATCCAGTGGTCTCCCTTCCATACTAGCAGTACCCAAGTGTAATCCATGGATTCTTGGGGATCCCCAGTGACTCTATAAGGGAAAGGGTTCCTTAAGTAAAAAATGCTCTCATAAAAAATGTTATGATGTTATCCGTCTTTCCTACTATGGTCACATTTCCAGTCATTATGCAAAACAACAGTGCATTAAACCACTGTGTCTTAGCACAAATCAAGTAAGCAGCATCAAGTTATATAAGCAATTCATTATATTACAACTATACACACTCAATTTTTTAAAAAAAAGCCAATCTCTCTTAAATCCTTAATAAGAGAAAACTAATTTTATGAAATCTCAAACATTGTTTTACATGGTCTTTTACTTCTATGTGACAAAACTGAACGTATGCATAGTAGTTCTGTTATATATGCAAAGTATGTTGTTGCTAAAGAAAAAAACACTAGTGCATTGCTTGAGCTGCAAGTTGAACTCA
Source organism: Capra hircus (assembly GCF_001704415.2). Lineage (NCBI taxonomy): Eukaryota > Metazoa > Chordata > Mammalia > Artiodactyla > Bovidae > Capra > Capra hircus. The sequence goes on from NC_030808.1 coordinate 19,892,981, forward strand.
ACGAATGTTTTTCATGGAGCACTATTTTTACTTGATATTACAACCGATAAACTACAAACTATGATTATTCACACATCGATATTTGACAGACATTTTCTCAAAAAAAGGGGAGCCTGTCACTTGAAAAACAAATGAGACTATTTGCTGCCAATTGTAACTATAGAATTTTCAAGAAGTTGCAACTTCAGAAAACTTGTTTCTGTCACTATGAGACTGATATCTTCCTAATACTTTAAAGGCTTTTCTGGTAAAATCAAGTGATATTAACAATTTCTATTTGTTTTATAATGTAGATGTTCTTCCAACATTTGGAAGGAAATCTTTCCAAATTACCAATGCATTGTGTTACTAAATCATGCATGGATTAACAAGCCAATTCAAAGAGCATGGTAAGATCCTAGGAGCATCTTTTGTTCTAATACTTGGTCTCTGACCCAGTTCCTGACAATGAGCTCTATATCACTTGGCATTTCCTAGGTGAGAGAAGCATCTTCTGTTCTAAAGAGATGACTGTTTGTGGGCTCCAATCTGACTTCAGGATGGGCCAGAAAGACTAAGTCATGATGAGAAGCTTGCAACTTGGAGCTGCATGTCCCATCCTCTAGGGAAATATATATGAGGGACTGGAGATTAAGTTAACAATCAAGCCTACCTGGTGAAACTGCCATAAAAATTCCCAAAGTACAAGGTCTGGAGAGCTTCCAGGTTGATGAACATATCCATATGCTGGAGGGCGGTACATCTCAACTCCACAAGGCAGAAACTTCTGGCTTGGGACTTTTCCAGACTACAGAGGTGTGCTCTATACACCTCTCCATCTGGCTGTTCATCCTTTATCATAGCCTTTAATATAATAAACTAATAAAAAGTGTTTCCCTGAGCTGTGAGCCATTATAGCAAATTATCAAACTTGAGGAGGTCACGAGAACTTCCAATTTGAAGTCAGGTCAAACAGAACATAGGTAACCTGGGGGCCCATTACTTGTGACTGGTGTCTAAGGTAGGAAATTTGTGGGACTGAGAATTTAGCCTGTGGCATCTGATGCTAACTTCAGGTAAATGGTGTCAGAATTGTAGAATACCCAGCTGATGTCATAGAACTGGTTGTATACAGGAGAAAAAAAAAAACAAACTTCACATATCTGGTATCAGAGGAATTAAGTGTGAGCAAAGGAAGAAAAAGGTAATTATAGTCTTCAATGCTAGGAAGACTGACTGACCAGACTATGGGTCCTTAATTGAAATTCTGAGATTTGTTCCTTTAAGCAAATGGAGAAGGTTTAGTATAGTTTCATTTTAATCACAATAATTTTCTCCATGATGTTCATAAAGCTTCTTCTTTCCATAGGTTATTTTAGAACCATACAGCCATAGAGCAATAGTGAATTATTATAACCTACATGCATATCAAATACATATGATTTTAAGAACGGATATTAAGAAAGTAAAATGTTATTTTAACAATGATTGATCCTAAATTTAATCTCTTTCTAGAGTTTAGTAGAATGATTTCTATAAAATATGTAATGAGCTATCAATTTCACAATGAAAAATAATCCTCTATGATTTCCTTAAGTGCTTATTCAAAAAAGGAAGAGAACATGCTTTCAGTTCAGTTCAGTCACTCATTCGTGTCCAACGCTTTGTGACCCCAAGGACTGCAGCACTCCAGGCTTCCCTGTCCATCACCAACTCACGGAGTTTACTCAAACTCATGTCCATTGACTCAGTGATGCCATCCAGCCATCTCATCCTCTGTCATCCCTTCTCCTCTAGCTTTCAATCTTTCCCAGCATCAGGGTCTTTTCTAATGAGTCAGTTCTTCACATCAGGTGGCCAAAGTATTGGAGTTTCAGCTTCAGCATCAGTCCCTCCAATGAACACCCAGAACTGATCTCCTTCAGAATGGACTGGTTGGATCTCCTTGCAGTCCAAGGGACTCTCAAGAGTCTTCTCCAACACCACTGTTCAAAAGCATCAATTCTTCAGCACTCAGCTTTCTTCACAGTCCAAATCTCACATCCATACATGACTACTGGAAAAACCATAGCCTTGACTAGACGGACCTTTGTTGGCAAAGTAATGTCTACTTTTTAATATGCTGTCTAGTTTGGTCATAACTTTCCTTTCAAGGAATAAGGGTCTTTTAATTTCATGGCTGCAGTCACCATCTGCAGTGATTTTGGAGCCCAAAACAATAAAGTCAGCCACTGTTTCCACTGTTTTCCCATCTATTTCCTATGAAGTGATGGGACCGGATGCCATGATCTTAGTTTTCTGAATGTTGAGCTTGAAGCCAACTTTTTCACTCTCCTCTTTTACTTTCATCAAGAGGCTCTCAGGTTCTTCTTCAGTTTCTGCCATAAGGATGGTGTCATCTGCATATCTGACGTTATTGATATTTCTCCCAGCAATCTTGATTCCAGCTTGTGCTTCATGTAGCCCAGCGTTTCTCATGATGTATTCTGCATGTAAGTTAAATAAGCAGGGTGACAGTAGACAGCCTTGACGTACTCCTTTTCCTATCTGGAACCAGTCTGTTGTTCGATGTCCAGTTCTAACTGTTGCTTCCTGACCTGCATATAGGTTTCTCAAGAAGCAGGTGATCTGGTATTCCCATCTTTTTCAAAGTTTTCCACCATTTATTGTGATCCACACAGTCAAAGGCTTTGACATAGTCACTAAAGCAGAAATAGATGTTTTTCTGGAACTCTCTTGCTTTTTCAAGGATCCAGCGGGTGTTGGCAATTTGATCTCTGGTTCCTCTGCCTTTTCTAAAGCCAGCTTGAACATCTGGAAGTTCATGGTTCATGTATTGCTGAAGCCTGGCTTGGAGAATTTTGAGCATTACTTCTTTACTAGCGTGTGAGATGAGAGCAATTATGCGGTAGTTTGAGCATTCTTTGGCATTGCCTTTCTTTGGGATTGGAATGAAAACTGACCTTTTCCAGTCCTGCGGCCACTGCTGAGTTTTCCAGATTTGCTGGCATATTGAGTGCAGCACTTCACAGCATCACCTTTTATGATTTGAAATAACTCAACAAGCTTTAGTAGTAAGCAATTTCTAATTGGCAAAAGTCAATTACAAAAATTTAGCCTTTGTAAAAAATTCCATCCAATGCCAAGGGACAACCTTGGTAAAATACTAAGCTTTCTTTCAACCAATCCTCCCTTCATTATTAGAATAAATGTGAACGGAATTCAAGGGCACAAACATGTTAGTGTCAGCTGAGTAACACTGCAGAAAAATCACAGTACAAAAACCTATGAACAGCACTCTCCAACATTTCAATACTGCCCAAAATAAAACATTTTTTTCCTTTAGAGTCAGAAATATATACATAAAAACATAACATTCACCTTAAAAAATCCTTCTAAAAACTTACACACCAACTACCAAACATTTCTCTGCTAACTCCAAAATATAGAAAGCCATCAACTTAACAATAAATTAGACTTCAAATGTATATAACATTTATCTTTCATAATTCATTTTCTCATGAAAAGGGTACATAAAATGACATAAGGAGTCCAAGTTAGTTCAGAAGAGCCAATTTAGCCCATAATCTAATTGAACTACAATGTATGTAAGATTGTAGTTACATCTACAATGTAAGATTTTGATTTAGGTGGGAAGAAAGTTCTTTCATTATTTTCTTCACCTACAAAAGGCTAACCCTAGGGGAAACATTTTTCTCTTTTTTTTTTTTTTTTAATAAGCCAAGCTTATACTTCCCATCAGCAAAGATTTCTAGGCAGAGAAGTGATATGAATAGAAAGAACCGTTTGTGAAGTTAAGAATTAAAAGTGCTGAACAAGTGTTTGAGAAGAGTTGTAATAAGAATATGTACCAGGGCAGAAAAACTGAAGGAAAAAGTAGGCAGAGAAAACTGACAGAGAAACACTGAAGGGGAAAGCAGGCATGTAAAAACTGACCGAACTGCAAACTACACGGCAGTTCTGGGAGATGAGGAAAAGCTGGAGGGGAAAAAAAAACCACTAAGCCACCAAAAGGAAGGGGATGCCCTTGAAAGAAAAAAGCAAAGATGAAGAAAGAGATCATAAGCAGGTGAATGGAAATGAGGAAAAGACCATTCTCAGCCTCACTCTGCTTCAACCACCGTTCCTGTCCTCACCACTCACCTCCTGAGCCAAAAACCTGCCTCAAGGCCCCAGCCTGGGCTACACTTCCCTCAGATATCCTGGAGGTTCAGCCCCTCTCTTCCTGAGGCATCTGTATAAGTGAGATATTCACCGCCCAACCCTCCATCTAAAATACCACACGCTGTGTCTGAACTACAAACCCATCCCTGTCACCCTCTGTCCTTCGACCCTGCTCTGTTCTTCATAAACTTACTACTACCAGACATTTTTTATTTACTATTTACCATCACTCTTCCCCCTATGTTAATGCAGACACTTCTTGGTATTTTTAATGGCCTAAAAGAGTACTTGATTTGTATTAGGAAATCAATAAATATCTGCTAAGCAAATTAAGGTTAATATCTAGACTAGAATAGAAATAAAAATAAATGAGTGATCTTCATAGTGGCACTAGTTAGAATACTTGAGAATATATACTTCATCCATTGAAAACTTTCTCCAGATAAAGGACAAATAGCATAATAAGGTGTCATGTTAAAAGAATACTTAAAAGCAAGAAGACATAATAGAAATTGTGCTGCTCACTGCACTCTCCCATTCTTTTCCAACCTTATCGTTGCTAAACTCAGGTTCTCCAAAACAGTGATGTCCAATAAAACTTCCTGTGATGGTGGAAATGTACTATTACCCACACAGCCCAATACAGTAGCCACTAGTTACATGTTGATGACTACCGCCCATTTTAAATATATCTATGGCAACAGAAAATCTGAGCTTCAGGATTATTTAAACTGATGTTAAATTTAAGTTGCCACATGTAACTACTGGCAACTGTATTAACAACTCAGTTCTAAATGGTCTTTTTCTGTTTTTAACAGTTGCTGCTAAATTTATAACGGCAGCACTGTTAACTAAGAAAAGGGATAATAAAGGAGGCATATCCTGAGTTTGTCATCTAGTTCATCATGTTTTCTGACTTGGAAAAAAGTAAAAACTTTCATTCTGTATTAGAAAACAAAAAGTGCAAATGCCATAGCTATCATTTTGTCCTAAAATTACAGAAAATAAAGTTATACAAGCAATTCTACAGTGTATGTCTAACACAGAATGTATGCCTAACTGCATCTAATCAGCTACAAGTTATTTGCATACCACTGTAGCATCTCATTTTTAGGCTTAACTGACTTTTGGTGAATCATGCATTATGCATTAGAAATCTCTACAGAAAAACATTTAACTTCTATTTCACTTTTTTCTTTCTGCAGTTGCTTATTTAACAAATTTGGTGAATGGAAAAAATTATCAGTGTTCAATTAGTAAATCCTAAACTTCTCAACATAAAGTGATTTACCCTCAGCAGGGATGAGAAGACTAGACTGGAATCTGTTTATAAATTTTGCTTTAAATCTAAAAAGAAAATAAAAAATCAATTTTAGACTAATCAAGCAATATAACTAAGACTAGAGTTCCAGGACAGAACTTCAACATGTTTCTCACTTTCTGTGCAATCCTTACCAAACAATTCAAGTTCTTCTGTAAAAAGAAATACAGCAATTAAAAAAAAAAAACACAATGCTTCTAAATTTGTGAAGGGTCTATCACTGAACACTCACTCCAGCGTGTTGTACTAATTTCACTTAAGTCAATATGTGGCATTATTTTCTATGTTAAAATTACCTACCCAAATCCCTCTTATCTTTCGATCCATACTTTGATTGCTCAATTGTAGCACATCTTGTTCTGGTGGGCATATACTGTTTTTTTCCTGTTTTAAAAAAGTTCAAAAGAATTGAATGATCAAGAAAGAAAGAATATTACTATTTGATTTCAAATTGGGCGAAAGCATTGTATAGTCATGTCTATGACAGAGTTTGTCATGACACAAAAACTTCACAAAATCTCTTCTCTGATTATTAAATACACCTATGATATCTCAGTATCTTGTACCATTTCCTAATCCTCTTTGCATTTTTAATTGCAAAATTCCTAACACAATCATTTTACTTCTCATTTAAGCTGGAGGCAGGAGGCACTCATTTGACAATTCACAATATCCAGTCTAAACAGGGGATAAAAGTAGTTTTAAAATGTGCCTCAACTATACGCTAACAGTACTACAAAAAATTTGGGTTTTTTTTTCCCCCTAGAAACCAGCAGTATTTATTTACAGTTTGGAATGTTACCGAAACAATACTTCTTAATTCCTTATTATGCAGAGTACAAGCTTTCCTTGAAATGTTTCCTTTTTCTCTCAAAAATGAAACGTAAAAATACACTGAGGCCAATAATCGCCCTACCAACTACTGAAAATGTAATTACTTCTTCAGTATTAAAGTTCACAAACACTGTGTTCACAAATATGTGTTCTCCTCTCAAATGACATAATTTAGTTTCTTTTCTGATATACTTGAGTATATGAAAATTTCCCTACAACCCCAAATGTGACTTCTATGGAACATTAATTTGAAAACTAAATTTTTCTAGTCATCAAAAAAACACGGGTTTAGTTCTTCTAAAAAAAATCTTTAGTTACAAGTTTTATAACAGTAAGTTTATAGTTTATCAACTAGTTTACAACAACAAGGAATCATTATGTATTTAGCATTAGAGACTTTTATTTCAAAACATAAATGTTTTGTCAGCACTACAACCAATAGATGACAATAAGTTACCAAGGTTTGTTTATGCCTTAGCCCTGTTTATAACAGATTTTACACTTAAAAAAAGAGAGAGAGAGAGAAAAAATTGAAAAAACAAAAACCCTTGCCATTATTTGAAAGAATTAAGTTCAAGCATCATTCCTTCCAAAGAACACCCAAGACCAATCTCCTTTAGAATGGACTGGTTGGATCTCCTTGCAGTCCAAGGGACTCTCAAGAGTCTTCTCCAACACCACAGTTCGAAAGCATCAATTCTTCGGCGCTCAGCTTTCTTCACAGTCCAACTCTCACATCCATACATGACTACTGGAAAAAACGTAGCCTTGACTAGACGGACCTTTGTTGGCAAAGTAATGTCTCTGCTTTTGAATATGCTATCTAGGTTGGTCATAACTTTTCTTCCACGGTGCAAGCTATCTTTTAATTTCATGGCTGCAGTCACCATCTGCAGTGATTTTGGGAGCCCCCAAAAGTAAAGTTTGACACTGTTTCCACTGTTTTCCCGTCTATTTCCTATGGAGTGATGGGACCCGATGGCATGACCTAAGTTTTCTGAATGTTGAGCTTTAAGCCAACTTTTTCACTTTCCTCTTTCACTTTCATCAAGCGGCTTTTTAGTTCCTCTTCACTTTCTGCTGTTCTTTGGAAGGAATGATGCTAACGGTGAAACTCCAGTACCTCGGCCACCTCATGCAAAGAGTTGACTCATTGGAAAAGACTCTGATGCTGGGAGGGATTGAGGGCAGAAGGAGAAGGGAACGACAGAGGATGAGATGGCTGGATGGCATCACTGACTCGATGGACGTGAGTTTGAGTGAACCCCGGGAGTTGGTGATGGACAGGGAGGTCTGGCGAGCTGCAATTCATGGGGTCACAAAGAGTCGGACATGATTGAGCGACTGAACTGAACTGAAGGTCAATTTTCAAGTAACAAGGCATTTCACATAAAATTGAGAAAATGCTCAAAAAGAGTTTTTTTATCTAGAACAATCCCTTGAAAACTTCATCACACTCTGATCACTCTGACACTCCGTACTCCTTTAGCACTTACACTTTTATTCAGGAAGAGGTCTGCATTTAAATATATATACTCACTTACATTTATTTTCTATCCTTCCCATATTTAACCACTCCTTCCAAGAATTAAAAATAAACAAGAGATTTCATTTTTCCTCAGCAATTATAGCATAGTAGTTTAAAGAATCTGCTGAATGCATGACATTTACTTACTTTCTCAGTTTTAAACCATGTAATACTATTATGACATGACTAAATTTAAATGCTAAATCAATACTATTTCCTAAAGGCAGTCGTACTTAAAAATTTTAGAAAGATGTAAGTTGTAAAATGGAAAAAAATTATTTTTACCTCATAAGCTGTATTTTCCCACTTTGATACTGATACTATTATAGTACAATCACCTCACTATATTTTTACAATTTTTTTCCTCAATAATCTCAAACCAACTTTATGAATATACTATACAAATTATTCAATTATTAAATATGAGTTAGCATTCTGGTTAGGATAGCTCAGTTTATCAATAAAGAAATTAAAAGTACAAGCAATTTGTTCAGTAAGATAATCAATGAGATGAAACCAGAAACTCCACCTCTCTATCATTTCTTTCAAGGGGAATATAAAAGTACTTAGTGCACACTTTTCAAGGGCTACACATATAAACACACACACAAATTTTGTTTTTACAATTAACAAATGGGACACACACTTTCTGAAATCAGGTTGCTTTCTCCCTAAGAGCACCTATTCAAATCTTTCATTTTGTCCATAACATTCTCACTACTCATTGTCAAAATTTTGGAACAGGTGTTAACATGCAGCTTAAAGACCATTTTCTAATTTTCACACAACAAATAGGGTATCTTTTTGATGACAGTCTTATAATCCTAATTCTTCCCTGCATATGTTGTCTCATGTCACAAAGTCTACCATCTGTATTAAGAGCTGACAGCTATCATTCTAAAATCCTTCCATCCTTTCCACTAGAACACGGAACCATGTCTACTCCATTTCCTGCTTCTTTCACCTTAACCAGCTGTCTTCAGTCAAAATCTTTTGTCCTTTTTCTACCCAACTTCATTTTCCTCCCAAGTCTCAGAACCTTAAAAGATATGAAATGTTATTCTCACATACTAACTCCTTCTCTATTTATACCACTATCTTTTTTCTAACTTCTTGAAACAAGTTTTTCAATCTTGTTCCAGAGAACTTTCATTGGTTTCAAAATGGCTTTTTTATACATATTATCAAAAATAACTCAACAAGCACTTTTTTGAGAAACCATGACATCCTAGTATAATGGTTGGACTATAGACACTCTATGGCCCTGTTAAGTTTACAGTCTGGTATGCAAGAAAGGCACAGCAAATAATTTCAAAATAACACAATACTCATTAAGACAGAAGTACACTCTGGGTGTTAAGAGAAGCACTCAGTTTAACATAGAAGCTAGATGAAATACTCTCAAGCCAGCAGTTTCTGAGCAATATCTTAAGAGCCCCAGAAGAAATCAGACTGGTGGTGAAGGCCAGAGGGGATTCCAGACAGAAGTAGCATGTGTAACAACAGGAGAAATCAAATAGCATTGTGTGGATGAGAACTTCCAAGCTATTTTCCATTACTACAGTGTAAAGAGGGGAAAGGAAAACAGTGGAAAATGAAGTTAGAGATGTAGGTAGTGGCCAAAACACTGTTTGTCTTGAACTTGGACATAGCAATTGAGTCTTATACAAAGCTTCTGCCATCACCTATTATCTGTGTGAGATAGGAGTATCTCAGCTTTGGAGACACAAGACCATTTGTGGAGCAAAAATACTAAGACTACCTTGAAATTCTGAGATTAAAATATTTTATCAACAACATTAAACAGCATTTAATGCCAATCAGTAGCTATAAACATCTATATGAATGGGATCTTTCTGGCTGTTTCCTAACTTTAAGAACATTTATAAACAAAACCAAAAAATTCTCTTTAAGGACAAGTTAGTAACCACACTTTTCAAATCCAGAATGCACAGAAATACCTACATTTTATATGCAGTTACTACATCATAATGAGATAGAAATAAAGAAAAAAACTTTATATAAGCATAAATTATTCATATTATGAAGAAAAGTTAGAGTCTCGTGTAAAATTTTCTGTGTGTTTCTATGTGTATACGCATGTTTGTTTATTTTGTTCTGCTGTATAAACCTTCTTCCAAGATCTTTATTTTGGAGCGGGGTTGGAGTTGAGGGAAGGAAAATTCTGTTAAACAGTAAATCATACCAGTAATTTAAAAATACTTTATCTTCAAAAATAATTCTAAGGTCTCTACCAACACTTAACATCTATAAAACAAATGACTGTGCCCTATTTAAAATTCTAGAAATTTTTAATAAATAACACCTTTGGATGTTCCATATTTTAAAACAACACTACATGAAATGTTTTATGAAAGAATATATAACTTAAATATAATCTTTTACTTCCAAAATGGAAAAAAATACAGCAGCTAATAAAAACATATGCACCTTTCAACTATAAGAAGAGCCAAAGCTAAAGTCGTTTCTTTTTTCATCCTTCACCTCTGCTTAAACAAAACACGGCCCCAAGCAAAGTTTTCATTACATTCTAATTAAAATATTAAGAAAGAAAAGTAATCTTACTTGTATCTGCTTGGCTGCCCACACTGATGTATCTGTCATTGCCAGGAAGCGCTGTTTGGTAGTAAGTGGTCTCCTCCTGCTGAGGGGTCTTGGCATTCTTTGCAGTAAGGAAAGCCACTGCTAGCTCCAAGTTTCCATTACTATCCTTCAAATATCAAGAACAGAACATCAAATATTTTGGAGTAAGTATACATTTGCATATGATTTATGTAATTTTCTCCATAATAACACTAATAGTAAAAATAATTTTCAGACTTAAAATTATACTATGTGATTCTTAATTTTACAATATAAATTCACTGTAAACATAGTATACTGTATCAACAGTAATTCCTTTATCTATTAATTAAAACTAATATAATACAAAAATCAATTCTATAAATAATTTATTTTCCATTATTTTTTATATCTGCTTAACAAAAGTCCAATCATAAACGTATACTTCTAAGTAAATGAACAAACTAAAAAACGTTTTCTGGAACTTGCTATCTAAAACAGTGAAAAACAAATATTTGAAATAGTACTTCAGCAAACAAGAACAATAACAGATATTCTCTTTAATATTTATGCTGAATGCCTACTTAGAGGCAAACTAACAAGCAAATATCAGACTCATAAGAAGAAAACAACATCAGTGGCCTAAAACCTTGATAGAGAGACACACAGAACTCCAGACTACTGTGGAGATGAAAATTCTACCCAAATTAAATACATAAGTGTTATTCTAAAAATTCAGAAGAAAAACAGATGCTAAAAACACTAAAGAATTTTTGACAGCAAAATCATGAGAGAAACTTGCCCAGTTATCTCTATATTCTCTCTACAGTTAACAACAAAAAAAACATTAGCTCTGTGACTGCTAATTGAAACCACATTATGAAATCCAGGTATTAATAATGAAGCTATCTTTGTATCAAAGGCCAGAACACATAATACTGTGGAAGCCTTCAGATATTTAGTTTACAAACTTTAACTGGAAGCCAGTGGAAGGTTTTGGACAGAAATGACATGCTATGACTTACATTTTAAAAGGATTACTGTGGGTATATGTGAGGAACAGACTATAGGAGAGAATCGGCAGAAGCAGAGCCCAATATTATTTGCTATCATATCAAATGGGGGGAGGGAGAAAAACAGAAAGACCAGGATGATTCCACAATCTGATGTCGGAGCAACTGGAACAACTCAGCCCAACTCCACTTTTAACAGCCTTTGAGGAGAGAAAACAGTAGGAGTGCACGTTCTAACTTTGTCACCTATCAAAACTGTCATCAGACTCTTAAATGACTCATCCAAAACATGAGTTTAACATAGTCTACAGTTTGTGACAAACCAGACGTGAAACAATTTTAATAACAATGGCTAACATTTATTGAACACTAAGTGCCAAGAAATGTACCAAATGCTTTCCATATACTCCCTCATATATAATGATGATAAACTGAATGCAGCAGGGATCTATACAACTTGAAGGTCACTTACTTGGAACATACAAAGAGATTCTCAATATAAAAGTGCTAAAATCAATCGACGACACTGTGGCTCCCAAAAGTAGACTCTGTGTCAGTATAATGCTGGATAGTCAACCCATTATTAAACATTTTACAAGTTTATACTGAGCAACAATTAAGATTTAAGTACACTGTTTTCTCCCCCAGATACTGGTAACTGAAACAAATTTAAAAAAAAGAAAAAAAAAACATGGTCACATAACTTAGCTCAAAGGAAATGTGGACACTACTTTTTTATGTTTATTTAATTAAACATATTCTACATGTTTCCTAAGTTTTTAACAAAAAGTAAGTGAATTCCCCAAATTTGCCCTGAGAAGGTAATGAGGTCTAACCCCAGACTCAAGTGATACAGAATGGGAAAGGCCATTTCTGAAAACAGATGTGGAATGATTGTCATATTTAGCAGAATAAAGAATGGACTGGCAATCATCTAAATGTCATAATCATAAAAATTGAGGTACAACATTTTTGCTTCCTTTCCAGCTACTTAAGAGAGGCTTCATAAACCATGCTTTAAAATGCTCCTAACATTACTGGTTGATCATTTTCCTGATGCAGGAAAAAGCTGAAGCAAAAATTATGTGTGGTACTGGGAGCAGGCTGCTTGGTGTCTATTCCAAGCTCCTCCACATGTTAACTATGTGATCTTCAGCAAGTCATTTTAACCTCTCTGTTTCTCCTTACCCTTTAAAAGGTGGATAAAAATAACACCTACTTCAAAGTTACTAGGCGGAGGAGTTAGCCACACAAAGTACTTAGAATAGCACCCAGTACTTACTGCAAGTGCTTAATAAGTGCTAGTTATTACCACTACAATGATGATGATTATGATTACAATCATTCAAAAGATAAATTATTTCTAGAAAAAAAGGAAGAACTTCTGGCTCCAAATCAAAAGTAACGTAATGTAGTCTTTCAGAGCAACGTGCACAGGACTGAACTGTGTGTGTGCCTACAGCAGCACAACTGCTGTACTGCTGATGTTAGCCTTTAGCAGTGATCTATAAATACTCTTCAAGTGGAGCTCGAGTTCTTAACATTTTTCCTTCATTCGCTCTCTTTCAATCTGCATATCCACGTGATCTGACTCATCTGGGTGCCTCTGTGTGGCAATGAGTATATTTCACAGGATACAACAAAAATCATGCCCTTTTTTGTGCATAACTGAACAGTTTGATATTGAATAATCTTAAACACTCGATTAACTGAAGGTTAGCTGATTTATATGTCTCCTTCCTGGAAGATTAAAGGGAAGCTTCTGATACTGTATTAATTTTCTCCCAATTCCTCTTAATCTTCTATGCCATTCTACGCCTCTATCCCCAATTAAACACTAAAATGTCTCTTGAGTAAAACTGGCCATTAGTACTTGGGAGTCATATCACTCCATTTTGCATGAAAACTGTCTCACGTGGAGGGAGGTCTTCTTTCACTCCAAGGCATCATGGAACATCAGGACGCTAAAAGCTAATGTGCTCAAAATTGCAGTATGTTATGTTAGTTCGGTTCAGTTGTTCAGTCATGTCCGACTCTTTGTGACCCCATGGGATGCAGCACGCCAGGCCTCACTGTCCATCACCAACTCCCGGAGTTCACTCAAACTCATGTCCATTGAGTCAGTGATGCCATCCAATCACCTCACCCTCTGTTGTCCCCTTCTCCTTCCGCCTTCAATCTTTCCCAGCATCAAGGTTTTTGCAAATGAGTCAGTTCTTTGTACCACGTGGCCAAAGTATTGAAGTTTCAGCTTCAGCATCAGTCCTTCCAATGAATATTCAGGACTGATTTCTTTTTTTTTTTTTCAATTTTTTTTTTTTATTTTACTTTATAATACTGTATTGGTTTTGCCATACATTGACATGAATCCACCACGGGTGTACATGCTTTCCCAAACATGAACCCCCCTCCCACCTCCCTCCCCATAATATCTCTCTGGGTCATCCCTTTGCACCAGCCCCAAGCATGCTGTGTCCTGCACTGGACATAGACTGGCGATTGGATTCTTACATGATAGCATACATGTTTCAATGCCATTGTCCCAAATCATCCCACCCTCTCCCTCTCCCTCTGAGTCCAAAAGTCCACTATACACATCTGTGTCTTTTTTGCTGTCTTGCATACAGGGTCATCATTGCCATATTTCTAAATTCCATATATATGTGTTAGTATACTGTACTGGTGTTTTTCTTTCTGGCTTACTTCACTCTGTATAATCGGCTCCAGTTTCATCCATCTCATCAGAACTGATTCAAATGTATTCGTTTTAATGGCTGAGTAATACTCCATTGTGTATATGTACCACAGCTTTCTTATCCATTCATCTGCTGATGGACATCTAGGTTGTTTCCATGTCCTGGCTACTGGCTGGATCTCCTTGCAGTCCAAGGGACTCTCAAGGGTCTTCTCCAACACCACAGTTCAAAAGCATCAATTCTTCGGCTCTTAACTTTCTTTCTATTCCAATGCTACGTTAAGTAAGACCTATACTTTACAAAAGTTCTTCCCTGTATCTATGGTACTATACATTGTATAACTAAAAAACTCAGCTTTCCAATATGGTAGGTGGTAGAGATGAGGGTGTAACAGAAACTGTGTCTTGTGAAACAGAGGCCATACCTTCAAGGCTTGCTGTAGAATCTGGGCATCATTAATCCCCGTAATTTCTCGTAGTTGATTCAGAAACGTCTGCTGGTGCTGGAAGAAGGGAAAAACCGAAAGTGTTATACTCAAATCTGAAAATGTACAAGGATAAGTAAATAAATGACCTTTGGGGAAAAAAAGACAGAAAACACAAAATAGAGTAAAAAACAAAAAACACAGAACTTGAGAAAGACTGAATAAATTTCATTATTTTAGGAAGAATGAACCACGCTGCATGAGTCCTTATTCCATTTTCATGTTTCTAAAAGCTGATTCTTCACTGTCTGATGTATGCTGTCTAATAAGAGGAGTGATCTCGGTGACAGCTAAACCTAAGAAGAACTAAGGGAAACAGGTATCCACTGGTGTACTTTAACTAGGGGATGAGACCCCAGAATGAAATTGAGGCAGCCCTAGAATCTCTCCCTCGCCCTAAAGTCAGCCAGCATCTAGGCATGTAGGATGTACGGAAAAAATATGCCTTTGGCAAACAAGCAGTAGGTGGATATATTACATTGGGGGATGACTAAACCACCACACCCTATTCAAGGGAGGAAAAAAAACACCTCATTCTCCAATCTGTCATAAAAGATCCAAAATAAAATTGACTACTTGCCCTCATTTGCTGTGTGTGTGTGTTAGTCCCTCAGTCGTGTCCATCTCTTTGCAACTGCATGAACTCTAGCCTGCCAGGCTCCTCTGTCCATAGAATTCTCCAGGCAAGAATACTGCAGTGGGTTGTCATTCCCTTTTCCAGGGGAATTTACCAACCCAGGTATCGAACTTGCACCTCCCAGATTTTTGTTGCAGGCAGATTCTTTACTTTCTGAGTCACTTGGGCCCATTTGCTTTAGATGTTTATACTCTATTGATCTACCATACTCTAGTAAAGAGAAAAACAGGTAGGAAAGGATTCTACTACCAAAACCCTTCCCTAAACTTCTCTAATTAAGAATATGGTCCTCCTTCCATCTCTACATTTCTTAATACAAGTTCCCCAAAACTGAAGACAGAACTATGAAATAGAGAAAGCTCAATGGGTGATACGACATGGAAAGCAAGTCCCCACTAGAATAAAAGGATCTGTTGAAATCCTGTCTTCCCAACTAAACAATCTTACATGGCATTTATTAAATGTCCCTCTATACTTCCTCCTCTAGCATCCAGTCCAGGTGCTAGATAAGATACAGGGGAAAGGACACAGTGTCTGCTAAATGATTCCACCTTCTTTACCAAGCCCCATGTGCCTCATTCACTGAGCAGAACAAAGCCATGTCATATGGCCCTTCGTGTCTGCAAAGAAGGTTGAGAAATGTATTTTTCAGTTAGGCAACAAGCTTCACTTCAAATTTGTTGCTAAGGAAAAAGAAAAGAATGAAGAATGTGCACTAAACAGCCACTGGCAGTATCTGCTATGACATGAACAAATTTTAATTTCCATAAAAATCTTACTAAAAGCTGAGATAACTGAGACTAAAAATAAAATATATAGTAAGGTATATGAACAGAGGTCATATAAACAAAATAGCTGAATAAAAGAACTGAACTGCCAAATTTAGAGTGTTGAAATATGAGAAAAGTAAAATTCTCTTTAGACATGTCAACTTTTCTACTTTCATTTTAAAAATTACCAATAGCAAGCAATGGAACCACAACTAACTTACACAATATCCAACATTACAAATTAAAGATGTATACAAATTATACAGAAATTCTCTTTATCTAATTCTACATTTTATTTTAGTGAACATAAAATACTTGAAAGATCTTACAAGCTTGTTTGTAACCACCCACACCAGCACTCCAAACCCTATTCTTTACACAGAATATAGTTTTCCTCAACTGCAAATTATTCAATTGTATATCAGGGAAAGATTTCTGAATACCCCAAACAAATTAATCATTTGTACAAATGATGCTGGCTATTATTTATAATGCAATTCGAACGGAAATAATGCAAATGTCCTTCCACTAATGAAGAAGTTCTAAGTTGTAATGTGCAAGACAATGCCCTGATAAATTTATCAATAAAGAAGATTCCCAGGCCCCACACCCAGAGATCGTGATTCCAGAAGCATCTGGATCTGCTAAGGGATCCTCATTTTTAGTAAACATCTCAAATGAGTTTGATACAGATGAGCCTAGAAGCACGGTTTAATTTAAACAAACAACTGTGTATTTTTAAACAGCAAATATATAATCTATATAGAAGTTAATATTTACAAATTAAATTAAGCTAAGCTTAAATCATATTAAGCTAAGATTACAAAAATAGTGTGTCTATGTTAACAAGTACAAGGTAAGATGTAAAAAGAATGTAAAACCCAGAAAAGCTTACACAGCCTGCATTAGACTCCCAATTCTTCTCCCATCTGTGTATCCACACACTTTGCCACTTCTCACTTCCTCCCACTAGTTGTTGCTGTTCAGTCACTAAGTCATGTCCAACTCTTTGTGACCCCATGGATTGCAGCACACCAGGCTCCTCTGTCCTCCACTATCTTCTGGAGTTTGCTGAAATTTATGTCCATTGAGTCGGTAATGATACCTAACCATCTCATCCTCTCCCACTATCTTCTCCTGCTTTCAATCTTTCCCAGCATCAGGGTCTTTTCCAATGAGTTGGCTCTTTGTATCAGATGGCCAAAATACTGAAGCTTCAGAAATGTATTTCCTTGCTGCACTGATGACTGGCTTGGCCATGAGGCAAGCTTTCATCAATGGCATATTAGGAGACATGAAATGTGCTTGCATGGTTGGGCTTGCCTTCTTGAACTTGTGCAATTCATTAAGAACATAACCTGGGTAACCCACTTGCCCCAGAAGAATGAGCCACATGAGAATAGTCACCCCAACCAACCAACCTGAACATGATAATATTTGGGATGTCACTAACTTTTGGTGTGGTCTGTTACAGTGACAGGTGACTCCAAGTGAGTACAATAAGAATACTCATATAAGAGTATTTTATATAGAAAAAGTAACATCTAAAACTTTGTTATCATTTGGTGTGTTTTGTTCATTTTTCACAATAATGTCAGCTAACAATCCTAACAAAGCTATTCAGGTGCATGTCTAGCATGGTTCTCGGTCTCATGAATTTTGACTGAAAGTGAAACAATGAAAAGGATTAGGGTGGGAAAGAAGGCTGAGTGGGAAAAGAAAACGTAAATGAATTTTCTTAACTAAGCAAGAAATGGGAACAAGATCATTAGAGGTAAGCAATGAGAAAATTCTAAGTTTATGGAAGAGAAACCACCTCATCTGTCAAGTTTTCCTATTTGCTACTGGCATCTTCCAGCTGTGCTTTTTTCTATCTTTGAAAAATTGCACTTTCATTTCCTACAATCTTATGATTTTGCTGCTTTCATTTCTGTTGTGATTAAGACTCTGGTCTTCTTTCAAGGTTTGCAACTTCTTACTTACCATACTTCTGGTCCTTGAAACACCCTGATTCTTAACTAAAAATGTCCTGCCATGTGGTTCTCTCTTCTTTGACTAATGATTTTGTATCCAAAGTGGACCCAACACTATCATCTCCAGAATTCCTTTTCTGAGCTGAGGTCTTCCTTGTATAAATTTCTTATCTACTACAGTATAATTGCACTCATCTCACACACTAGTAAAGTAATGCTCAAAATTCTCCAACCCAGGCTTCAGCAATACATGAACCATGAACTTCCAGATGTTCAAGCTGGTTTTAGAAAAGGCAGAGGAACCAGAGATCAAATTGCCAACATCCAATGGATCATAGAAAAAGCAAGAGAGTTCCAGAAAAACATCTATTTATGCTTTATTGACAATGCCAAAGCCTTTGACTGTGTGGATCACAATAAACTGTGGAAAATTCTGAAAGAAATGGGAATACCAGACCACCTGACCTGCCTCTTGAGAAACCTATATGCAGGTCAGGAAGCAACAGTTAGAACTAGACATGGAACACCAGACTGGTCCCAAATAGGAAAAGGAGTACGTCAGGGCTGTATATTGTCACCCTGCTTATTTAACTTATATGCAGAGTACATCATGAGAAATGCTGAGCTGGAAGAAGCACAAGCTGGAATTAAGATTGCTGGGAGAAATATCAATAACCTCAGATATGCAGATGATACCACCCTTATGGCAGTAAGGAACAATGAACAAAAGAGCCTCTTGATGAAAGTGAAAGAGGAGAGTGGAAAAGTTGGCTTAAAGCTCAACATTCAGAAAACTATGATCATGGCATCTGGTCCCATCACTTCATGGGAAATAGATAGGGAAACAGTGGAAACAGTGTCAAGACGTTATTTTTCTGGGCTCCAAAATCACTGCAGATGGTGATTGCAGCCATGAAATTAAAAGACGCTTACTTCTTGGAAGGAAAGTTAGGACCAACCTAGACAGCATATTTAAAAGCAGAGACACTACTTTGCCAACAAAGGTCCATCTAGTCAAGGCTATGGTTTTTCCAGTGGTCATGTATGGATGTGAGAGTTGGACTACAGAGAAAGCTGAGCGCTGAAGAATTGATGCTTTTGAACTACGGTGTTGGAGAAGACTCTTGAGAGTCCCTTGGACTGCAAGGAGATCCAATCAGTCTATCCTAAAGGAGATCAGTCCTGGATGTTCATTGGAAGGACTGATGTTGAAGCTGAAACTCCAATACTTTGGCCACCTGATGCAGCTGACTCTTTTGAAAAGACCCTGATGTTGGGAAAGATTGAGAGCAGGAGAAGGGGACGACAGAAGATGAGATGATTAGATGGCATCCCCAACTCAATGGACATGAGTTTGGGTAAACTCCGGGAGTTGGTGATGGACAGGGAGGCCTGGCCTGCTGCGGTTCATGGGGTCGCAATGAGTTGGCCACGACTGGGAGACTGAACTGAACTGAACGGTATAAGGAGGTGGCTGTAACCTGCTGACACTGCTGAATCAAGAAGGGCAAGACACAATGTTCAAACAATGGTTTGCAAACACCACAAAAATCAGTAAGCGAACAAGCCCAGACTATCTACAGGCCTTCAGATTTCTTCATTGATGTTATTTTTACTGAGTGATGACATCCTTAAGTACCTAATACGTGTAAAATCCAATACTGTGCATTTCAAGGAGAAGAAGGTACCAGTAACTTCAATATAAAGTATGGATCAGAATGTTTCAGAGAATTCTTTCCTTCCCCTGTTGATCCTATATAATACTGGGTCTGTTTTAAATCTATTTAAGTAAGACTACAGCATATTTACCTTGGTATAGTTTCTTGAAAATGCAAAAAAAGGATCCCTGACTTAAGGCTAAAAATGAATACAAGTATTTATTATGCTCTTACTGCATGCCAGACTGTTAAGTGCTTCTGGTATATAATCTCAAATAATATATGCACACATGCACACACACAAATCCTCTAGAAAATCACTCTTTTTATAACGAATAACATATTTAAGAGACTAAGAAGTACAAACGCAGAAATGATTGTCTAATTTTTCAAATTCCACAGTCCATGTGTCTCCCACATTTTCTCCATGGTAGCTGATTCTGGAGATTAAAGATGTAGTAAAAAAAATAAATACTCAGCCCCAAAATCCATTACTATGTTGACATTAAACACTTTGATACAAGAAAGTGGTACAAAAGAACTGGAGCACTGATGACCACAAGGCAGGAAAGCTTTCTGTGTTAAGAGAGGTGAGTGACTCATAAGACAGTCTTTGGTTCCTTTGACTGAATTTCTAAATATAAATAAAACAGTTTATGCAAAAGCAAGAAGACAAAGGTTTCCATCTTCAGGGGAAAAAATGGCAACTCTCATAAGAACCTCTAAAAATAACTTTAAACATTTCTAAGGAAAAAAAAAAACAAAACAACAATTTGATAGGAAATCCCAAAGCATTCATCAACTTCAAAATCACATGACTTAAATTTCAGAATTAGCATTGCTAGGCACCAAATGGAAAACATTTCGAAGTTCACTGACAGACAATTTCAAGTATGTAATATATCCTTCATGTAGCTCATTGTAAGACCCAAACCTCCTGTAACCAGATATATAAGAAAAAAAAATCTTCATAAGTCTTTTTTTATCCATAATTTTAAGGAGAACAACATGACTACCTTTCATTTCTCTTCATATATAACCTCAAATAATATATGTGCACCTTCATATGACCTCTCTGAGGAACTTACCTACAGTGTGATCCTTCTCACAGCTTAAAGGGCCCTTTACATGCCCCAGCTATTTCTAGCTTGACCTTACACTGCTTTCCCCTCTTGCGCTTCCTCTTCCAGTCAGGGTGTACACAATACTATTCTGCTTCCTAATTCAAAGGTCTGAGGATATTCAATTGCTTTCTGTTAAGGTCAGAGGTTTCTCTGACACCACAGACTGTAATAATATATAATGATTAATCATCAGACTCTACACCGAAGAGAAACACAGGGTGTCTACTTCCCTCATCACTGTGTTCCTGGTAACTAAGTAGTACAGTGTCAGGCATGTGGTAGAAACACAGTAAATATTGACCAAATAAATGAAAGCAACAGTTTGCACAGGTGAACTGGAGTAAGTCACCTCACAGGGCTTGAACTCAGCCACAGGAAAGAGGTACAAATTAAACTGGAGAAGGAAACAAGAAGCATGCATAAATCACGCCCAATTGCTTAGCAAACTTTCTACACTTTCCTACATTGCACTGAGAAGTTCACAGAAGGCCTTATTGCCTATTCCTGGTAATGTCCATCCTGCCTGAAAGGGAGTGTATAGTACAGTATTGTTGAAATTTCCAAATTCAAATAATCTACGTATTAATCTCAAGAATAGCTGTGCTATCTTTTATTTTCTACTGCCATAGAGTTAAGGTTCATCTCAATCTTTTTGGGTTAACAGCACTTCAGTATTAAAATAATCACATACTTTTATGGATGTATAAATCTAAAAGTATGCTTTTTGTATTCTTCACTATTTACATTTAGCCTTAGAAATCCCAGAAATTCTGAACTTAAAGTCTTTCCCCATGTTTTTATAGAATCCAGATCTACAACCTTAAGCATTATGTACTCTAAAAAAAAAAAAAAACAAACAAACAAAAAAGAATAAGGTGAAAAAATAAGACACTTTGCTCATCCTCAATAAAAGTTTCCATCATTCCTCCCTTCAGAGTTCATACCCCTACTGCAGCCCTTTAACCAGTCTAACACCTGCATGATGTCCATGCCCTGAAGAGAACCCTCTATGCCTACTAACTGGCAGACAAAAGATATGCAACAGAATTAGAAACTAAACAGTTTCCCCAAAATATACTGTTTTGTGTGTGTGTGTGCTTAGTCACTAAGTCATGTCCAACTCTTTGTGATCCCATGGACTGTACCCTACCAGGCTCCTCTGTCCATGGGATTCTCCAGAGGAGAATACTGAAGTGGATAGCCATTTCCTACTCCAGGGGATCTTCCTGACCCAGAGTGATAAGCTAAGTTCACACAGAGTTAAATACATTTCTAGGCCAAACAAAAATCTAATACCATGAAACATGGTTTCTATGGGAACATGCATTTAGAGTTACAAAAACCCAACTTGCAAAACCTTTTGGAACACTGTGTTTTTAAATTAGAATGCTTATATTCTGGAAAATGTAGGTAAACAAAACTGTCATGAATCAACTCACATCTGTGAACTGCAATCTCTACAGTTTAAATCAAGTGTATCTTTAACTTGTTTTTGATGCTAATGATTTGGTTGATTCCTAATATATTTCTTCTTGTCCAATTAAATCTTTGTGTGTCTCTTGGTTTCTGTACTTAAATTTTTATTAATTTCCAGTCTAAAAATAAAATCTCTTAAACTAATAGAGCAAAATTAGCATGCTCTAAGTAGAACTTTCCAACTAGAATACCACATAACTCCTAGCAGCTCTAGGTATCACAAACAATTCCTTAAAACAAATACAGTATTTGGTCATCCTAATTACAAATACAGTACATCCTATTGACTGAGCTTCCCTGGTAGCTCAGATGGTAAAGAATCTGCCTGCAATGCAGGAGATCAGGGTTTGATCCCTGGGTGGGGAAGATCCCCTGGAGAAGGGAATGGCAACCCATTCCAGTGTTCTTGACTGGAGAATACCATGGACAGACCATGGGGTCGCAAAGAGTAGGACACGAATGAGCCATAACACTTTCACTATTGACTATTAGAAACTGCATTATTCTAGACATACAGCTAGGTTTAATAAAGCATGTGCTCTATACCACTTTCTTTCCCAGACCGATAAAAGGGTCATTTACATAAGTGTCCAGGCTCCAGCAACTCAGCACACATGTCCTCCATCCAGTGGACTTCAATCATAACTTCTTCAATAAGAAGTGAATCTCAGTCTCGGGGCTCGGTGAGACCTCTCCCAAACATATTTATTCCTCTATTCTTCAGAGTTCTTTAAATGATAATTCAAATGATAACACTTTATCATTTGTTACTAGTCAATATTTCTTTATATTAAACTTTTGCCATTCATATTACTGTATAGTTTCTATGTCCTAACTGGACTCTTACTCATACAATCAACCTCCTTAAAAGCATTTTTTGTATCCTAATAATATATTAATTGTAAAAAAAATATATATATATATCTATACACAAAAATAATTTTTTTTGTATCCCAAAAATATATTAATTTTTATTAGGATACAAAAAATCCTTTTAAGGAAGTTGACTGTATGAGTAAGAGTCCAGTTAGGACAAAGACTGGTTCCAAACAGGAAAAGGAGTACGTCAAGGCTGTATATTGTCACCCTGCTTATTTAACTTCTATGCAGAGTACATCATGAGAAACACTGGACTGGAAGAAACACAAGCTGGAATCAAGATTGCCAGGAGAAATATCAATAACCTCAGATATGCAGATGACACCACCCTTATGGCAGAAAGTGAAGAGGAACTAAAAAGCTTCTTGATGAAAGTGAAAGAGGAGAGTGGAAAAAGTTGGCTTAAAGCTCAACATTCAGAAAACTCAGATCATGGCATCCGGTCCCATCACTTCATGGGAAATAGATGGGGAAACACTGGAAACAGTGTAAGACTTTATTTTTTGGGGGGCTCCAAAATCACTGCAGATGGTAACTGCAGCCATGAAATTAAAAGACGCTTACATCTTGGAAGGAAAGCTATGATCAACCTAGATAGCATATTCAAAAGCAGAGACATTACTTTGCCAACTAAGGTCCGTCTAGCCGAAGCTATAGTTTTTCCAGTGGTCATGTATGGATGTGAGAGTTGGACTGTGAAGAAGGTTGAGCGCCGAAGAATTGATGCTTTTGAACTGTGGTGTTGGAGAAGACTCTTGAGAGTCCCTTGGACTGCACGGAGATCCAACCAGTCCATTCTGAAGGAGATCAGCCCTGGGTGTTCTTTGGAAGGAATAATGCTAAAGCTGAAACTCCAGTACTTTGGCCACCTCATGCAAAGAGTTGACTCATTGGAAAAGACTCTGATGCTGGGAGGGATTGGGGGCAGGAGGAAAAGGGGACAACAGAGGATGAGATGGCTGGATGGCATCACTGACTCGATGGACGTGGGTCTGAGTGAACTCCGGGAGTTGGTGATGGACAGGGAGGCCTGGCGTGCTGCGGTTCACGGGGTCGCAGAGAGTTGGACACAACTGTGTGACTGAACTGAAATGAACTGAATATATTAATGATACAATTCTGTATTTTTAAGAGAGAAATCTCAAAAACAATCAGGAAGGGGAAAATTAACCATATACGGTTGGTTTTTTCTTAGAACCACCGTTTACTGAGCACTTACTACAAGTGTACAAGGCACTGGATACTTCATTAGGTAGGCACGATGCATTACATTGTTGGCTACTGGTGACTGGACTCAATCTCTAGTGCCTCTTTCCTCCTTGGACAGGGGAGTAGGCTCTAATCATAGTGGCTGTTTTTTCTGAGGCAAAGCTCCCATCCTGAAGCAATCTAGTCCCCCCATCCAGGAGTTATCTCATTAACATACAAAAGGCAGCAAATTCCTGTGACAGAAACCAAAGGAAAAGACTAAGTATTTAGTCTTTCACTGTTTCATTTAAATTAAAAAAAAAAAACACCTAAAAATATACAGCAGACATTGCATTTAACTTATTCACAAAACAAAAACAGACTCACAGACTTAAAGAATGAACCTCAGGTTGCCAGGGGATAAGGATGAGAGGAAGGAGCAGCCAGAGAGTATTATATATTATACCACAGCCAGTCACATATAGCTACTTATAGATATACCAAGGCCCCAAATTGTTTTGTTTGTTCTGCTCATGGACTTCTCTTTGCTTCAAACGATACCATCCATCCCCCTATACATCTTCAACATCACCTCCTCTGTGAGGTCTTTCCTGTTCTTAGATCCTCTCCTTGGTCCTAGCAATATATCCTATATACACCTCACTTAAGGAAAGAAGTAAAAGCATCAGTTGCTCAGTCATGTCTGACTCTTCGCGATCCCATGGACTGCAGCCCACCGGGCTTCTTTATCCTTGGAATTCTCCAGGCAAGAATACTGGAGTGAGTAGCCATTCCCTTCTCCAGGGAATATTCTCAACCCAGGGATCGAACTCAGGACTCCTGCATGGCAGTAGGATTCTTAACTGTCTGAGCCACCAAGGAAGCTCCATATACTTCACTTAACTTTTAATATAATGTATGCATTTCTGGCTCCCACCACCACCAAACGATAAGCTATTTTATAGTGTATTGTTTATACCTATCTGCTCAAAAAAAGAACAAATGAATAGATGGACATGATAATGAGAGATAACTGGATATCTAAGCAGAAATGCAATTGAAAACATGAAACAAGAGTTTATGTGAGGGTGAAAGTTTTAAATTATTTTGAAAATACAAATTTAGTAGTAATGAACGTATACAAATGACAAATTACATAAACACTCAAAGCTTGCAAAGTAGAAAGCAGAAAACCGAAGACCAAACCTTGAAAAACTCCTACAATTAAGTAAACACACAGTCCGTGGTATTAGCAACCAAACTTTAGTATGCTGTATAGCCCAAATGTACATACTTAAAATATATGTACTGTAAATACACAGCAAAATCTGACAAGCTTGCAAAAATCTTGCCCATACCTACACCTACTTCAGACTGTCTTCTTACCCATCAATTCTCAAATTCCCTGTGTCTATAGTACGTGTTTAAATACTAAGCATTTTTGGCAGCACACTCAAAAAGATCTGAAACCTTCACCACAACAAAATTCAACAACTCTTAAGGGAGGTGGCAGTAATTAGAATGCAATTGTTGTTCCAGTACAACAATACTGTCCCATGGTATCTGCAAAAGCAGTTATCACACTGTTCAGTAGTATCCCACCCTCCTGATTGTCCAGGCACTAAGACGTGCTCATAGCAGAATTGACAAGTTTCAACAAATAATACGTATTCGGCATTAACTTAAAAGTAAGGTACAATTGTTTACCCCTTATTAATAACAAGTGTATTCCGCTCTACACTAAATCACCTAACCTGTTCAGAAGAGATACTGGAATAAGTATAATACATTTACTGAAGTACAGCAAAATAAAGTTTTAAACTATGATCAAACCTGGGGGCACATCTCTGAAGATTTTTGACAACAAAAAGCCTGAGACCGCTACTCTAAGACAAATACTATCAAATAAGTACTGAGGTTACAGATGGAATATAGATGACAACAGCAATAAAATCTACTTTGTATGTTTAATAACCATATTTTGTAAGAATAATGCTGATACATATATATTACTTTCCTTGGTTGAAGCTGAAAATGCCAATAGAGCTTCTATAAAACACTACCATCTGTCAAATTAAGTTAACCTTGTTATTCTGATGTATTGTTTTTAATTTTGGTTACATCTAAGTTACTAGTGGACCACATTCTGTCAGACCTCGCCAACATGACCCATGCATCATTAGAGATACCAAGGGAACATTTCATGCAAAGATGGGCTCAATAAAGGACAGAAATGGTAGGGACCTAACAGAAGCAGAAGATATTAAGAAGAGGTGACAAGAATACACAGAAGGATTGTACAAAAAATATCTTCACGACCCAGATAATCAAGATGGTGTGGTCACTCATCTAAAGCCAGACATCCTGGAAGGTGAAGTCAAGTGGGCCTTAGGAAGCTTCATTATGAACAAAACTAGTGGAGGTGATGGAATTCCAGTTGAGCTATTTCAAATCCTAAAAGATGATGCTGTGAAAGTGCTGCACTCAATATGTCAGCAAATTTGGAAACTTAGCAGTGCCACAAGACTGGAAAAGGTCAGCTTTCACTCCAATCCCAAAGAAAGGCAATGCCAAACAATGTCAAATTACCATACAATTGCACTCATCTCACACACCATAAAGTAATGCTCAAAATTCTCCAAGACAGGCTTCAGCAATATGTGAACAGTGAACTTCCAGATGTTCAAGCTGGATTTAGAACAGGCAGAGGAACCAGAGAACAAATTGCCAACATCCACTGGACCATCGAAAAAGCAAGAGTTCCAAAAAAACATCTATTTCTGCTTTATTGATTATACCAAAGCCTTTGACTGTGTGGATCACAATAAACTGTGGAAAATTCTGAAAGAGATGGGAATACCAGACCATCTGCCCTGCCTCTTGAGAAACCTGTATGCAGGTCAGGAAGCAACAGTTAGAACTGGACATGGAACAACAGACTGGTTCCAAATAGGAAAAGGAGTACGTCAAGGCTGTATATTGTCACCCTGCTTATTTAACTTATATGCAGAGTACATCATGAGAAACAGTGGGCTGGATGAAGCACAAGCTGGAATAAAGATTGCCAGGAGAAATATCAATAACCTCAGGTATGCGGATGACACCATCCTTACAGCAGAAAGTGAAGAGCTAAAGAGCCTCTTGATGAATGTGAAAGAGGAGAGTGAAAAAGGTGGCTTAAAGCTCAACATTCAGAAAACTAAGATCATGGCATCCGGTCCCATCACTTCATGCCATACAGATGGGGAAACAGTGGAAAGTGTCAGACTTTATTTTTTTGGGCTCCAGAATCACTGCAGATGGTAATTGCAGCCATGAAATTAAAAGACGCTTACTCCTTGGAAGGAAAGTTATGACCAATCTAGACAGCATATTAAAAAGCAGAGTTATTACTTTGTCCACAAAAGTCTGTCTAGTCAAAGATATGGTTTTTCCAGTAGTCATGCATTCATGCATGGATATGAGAGTTGGACTTTAAAAGAAAGTTGAGCACTGAAGATGCTTTTGAACTGTGGTGTTGGAGAAGACTCCTGAGAGCCCCTTACTGCAAGGAGATCCAACCAGTCCATCCTAAAGAAATCAGTCCTGAATATTCATTGGAACGACTGATACTGAAGCTGAAACTCCAATACTTTGGCCACCTGATGCGGAGAACTGACTCATTGGAAAAGACCCTGATGCTAGGAAAGACTGAAGGCAGGAGGAAAACGGGATGAGAGGATAAGATGGTTGGATGGCATCACTGACTTAATGGACATGAGTTTGACTGAACTCCAGGAGTTTGTAACTGACAGAGAGGCCTGGCGTGCTGCAGTCCATGGGGTCGCAAAGAGTCGGGCACAACTGAGTGACTGAACTGAACTACATATGAGATTAAATAAAAATGGACTCCTATTCATGGAAGAAAAACACAAAGGGAGCAAGAAAAATGGTGAAAATGGGAAAAAACATCTCCAAGATATGTAAGTTGAGGGAAAAAGTAGTATTTAAACTATAAAGAATTCCTTCAAATCAAAAAGGAAAAAGTAAAACAACTCCCCCTCCCCCCACCCAAACAACCAGAAACAAATGTGAATTCCACAGAGAAAAAAACAATAGTTCATAAACATATAAAAAGATAACCAATTAACCTGTCAACATAGAATGGTTAATGGTTCATAACTATAAGTGAACCACCAAATATGCTCACATGCTGCCTTCTCTACCCCACCGCAGCCTAAGATGCTCAGACGCACTAGAGCCCTCCCTCTGAAGCCACTAGCAGGAATGGAAATAATCAGTTCTATTAGTTCTGCAGTTTTATTACCAACTTGAAATCCCAGCCCACTGGGGAAGAAGTCTGGAATTCAGTTCTGAGAATCTGTATGGAGCAATGAGAACAGAGTTCATAACCCCAGGAGGCCTGCGCAGAGAGCTCCTTCTTGCCTCCCAAACTGGTCATTTTAGACCTGAGGCAGTGGACTGATGCTAATTTCTTTTCAACACTCTTCCTTGGCCCTGTCCTGACCCAATTTATTTAAAGCTTTATGGGAAGACTTCAGGGGCCCTCTTTCTAAAGTGCCAAGACCAGCTCAGAGGCCTCCGTGGAGGATACAGAGAGACCCACACCCTGAGTCCAAGCTTGCTTCTGTAGCTCCATCTCAAACAAAGGTGACATTTGATTTTGCATGTACCCTGGTTCAAATTATGATGCATAAACTTAAGTATATGCAAGTGTATGGTTGGTTCTCACATGAGTATAAGCACAGCATCAGATCCTGGCCACTAATGGTTCTTCACTCCTGGTCCCTCTTTCCATATCCTCTCCCATATCCTTCCTCTTTACCTAGGATCTAGCTCTCAGCTCCACAGTCAATCCTGCCCTCAAAGCTAGTGCCACTCAGCCCAACAGACCCACTTCCAGGCTAGACAACACCAACAAAAACCCAACAAATAAGAAGTTTCTAGTTCAAAACAAGCTACTCTTCTGTCTTGTTCCAACATGGACCAAAAACCATAAGAAACATCTTTCTCTACTTAATTGTTTACCTGTCCACAGTTTATGCCTCCCCATCACTGGTACCCCAAGTTCTCTCCAAACTTCCAAGCCAACTACAATGTGAAAGTATTTTTTTACCCTATGGAAAAAAATAGACATCATAAGATTATTATTCTGTGTGTAATTAATTAATAAAGAGATTAATTTGGTGTTAATTTGAGGCATGAAGAAGAAAAGCCTTTTCATTCTTTAGCAGGGAGCCTTTTTATGAGGCATTACTAGAAAAAATATGAAATGTAGGAAAAATTGTGCAACTTCACTTTGTTTTGTAAGCATATAGTACTGGCCCGTAAATGTTTTTACCTCTGGGAACATCTTTAACTTTTTTGCCATCTTCAGACTTCGAAAAATAAGTAGCTTTTGTTATTGCTGATCCTGTGAGAATGTAAACCTGAATAATATGAGAAACAATACTTAAAAATCATCCAAAAAATAGCCAATAAGTACATGAAAAGGTGCTCAAAACCACAGTCAATCGGGAAATATATACTGATATCACAATGAAGTACCACTACTTACTAAAATTGCTAACATATAAAAGTTGATAACACCGTTACAAAGATAACAGACAACTGGAACTCTCATTCATTCCTGATGGGAAGGTACAATCACCGTGAATAATGATTTAGCAATACCTTACAACAGTTATGTATATGCCCAAGAAAAACACTTTAGAAGTACACCAGGGACCATTCTTCCCTGGTGGCCAATGCAGAGGACTCGGGTGTGATCCCTGGTTTGGAAAGATTCCACATGCCGCAGAACAACTAAGCCCGTGCGCCACAACTACCGAGCCTTCGTGCTGCAATTACTGAATCCTATATGCCTAGATCCTGTGCTCCACAACAAGAGAAGTCACTGCAGTGAGAAGCCTGTACACCACAACAAAGAGTAGCCCCAATTTGACGCCACAACTAGAGGAAGCTCAAGAACAGCAACAAAGACCCTGCGCAACCAAAAATAAATAAAACTTTAATCTTAAAAAAAAAAAAAGTAGTAGTATATCAGGTACTGAAGTAAGAACTGTCCTTTTAAAATTAGCAATAAAATAGAAACATCCACCATCACCACTTCTAAACATTTATCAGATGTCTTACCTAATACAAGAAAAAATGAATTATAAGCATAAAAATTTTAAATAAAACTATCATGATTTATTTACACGATCTTTATATAAAAAATCCAAAAACATCTCTCAAAAAACATCAGAAAAAATTTTAGCAAAGTGGCGAGATATGAAATCAATGTACAAAAGTCAGCTGCATTCACACACACCAGTTCAGTTCAGTTCAGTTCAGTTGCACAGTCGTGGCCCACTCTTTGCGACCCCATGAATCCCAGCACGCCAGGCCTCCCTGTCCATCACCAACTCCCAGAGTTCACTCAGACTCATGTCCATCGAGTCGGTGATGCCACCCAGCCATCTCATCCTCTGTCGGCCCCTTCTCCTCCTGCCCCCAATCCCTCCCAGCATCAGTCTTTTCCAATGAGTCAACTCTCCGCATGAGATTGCCAAAGTATTGGAGTTTCAGCTTTAGCATCAGTCCTTCCAAAGAACACTCAGGACTGATCTCCTTTAGAACACACACCAGTAACAAATAACAAACATTTTAAAGTATTTTATAATATTGTTATTGGAAAAATCAACTATATAGGGCAAATAATGTACACGAATTCTACTGTGAAAATCATAAGCCAAGTAAAAAATATTAAAGATCTAAGATGGCTTAGTGGTAAAGAATCCATCTGCAATGCAGGAGATGCAGCTTTAACCCCTGGATCAGGAAGGTCCCCTGGAGATGTAAATGGCAACCCACTGCAGTATTCTCGCCCAGGAAATCTCATGGACAGAGGAGCCTGGAGGGTTACAGCCCATGGGGTCGCAAAAGAGTTGGACATGACTTAGCAACTAAACAACAAAAATATTAAAGTAGAGCTAAATTAAAAAAAAAAAAAAAGTACACCCTGTTCATGGATAGAAAGACTCAGTATCATAAAAGATGTTAGAAGTTCCAAATTGCTCTACAGGGTCAATAAAATTACTGAAAAAAAAAAAAAAAAACTCAAACAGGGTTTTTCAGAGAACTTGGTACGATTATTCTAAACTTTCTAAGGAAGCTACCAAAGCACACTGGAAGAAGAGCAAACTTCCTGTTTCAGTACAGAGACTATTATGAAGCCTTAACAATGAAGACAGGATGGTATTCACAAAATGAACCGTGGAACAAAACAGCAAAGGGGGGAAACAAAAACGCATTTTCCATAAAACTTTTACATATGACAGAGATGGTATGTCAGTTCAGTGGGGGAGAGCATTTACTTTTCAATAAGGTAAGATTGACAACAAAAAAATCATACACAGAATAAAAATTACATTGGATCCCTAACACATCAGATACAAAAATTAAGTGCAAACAGGTCTAGTTGTTGCAAACACAACTTTTAAAACTCTTATTATCATACACATAAATTTCATTTATATAGCAAGGTGAAAAAAGTTTCCCAAGTTAAAACAACTAAAATTTAAAAATATGTGTCTTTGGAATCAGAGAGGCAATAAAAAGGAAATCAAAGAGAAAGAACACAGGATTCAAGCTGATTACAATCTCAAATGAAAACAGAGGGATGGGATGAGGTGATTATATGGATAGATATAGGTTACTTTCAAAGTTCTCAGTTTTGCCTTAGGCAGTGGGTTTAATGTGTACTTATCATCAAAGATTAATTTGCTATTTCATAAATAAATGAAAACATATTTGCACTGATAGCTGATTATGATCCAAAGTTTATGATTAATTCCATGCTGTGTACTTCAGAACCAACTAGAATTAAAACAAACCTGACAAAAAGTATCTGACCACTTATGAAGGAAGCAAATACAGAACTGGCATACAAAAATAATAATTTTAGACAAAGCAAAGTTATTCTAGCACACAGAGCAAAAGAATAGAAAAAAATATAAAATGAAATTTGAAGCAAGACAGCGAGATGAATGGTATCTAATATTCAAATAATGTAGTTTCAGAGTACGAAGAAAAATGGAAGAGAGTACCAGTAGTAACTTTTAAATATATATCTTTTTCCTGAGAAGAACATTATAGTTTTCAGATCAAAAATTTTTGTCAGGATGGTTAAACACACACACACACATGCGTGCAAAATCTCTGAATTCTAAAACCAAAGAGGAAATCTTATAATCTCATACAAAGTCCTACATGACTGAGAACATACATACACACAGAAAGTTAAATTATCTACCCCAAAAAAAGTTAAACAGCATTAAACTACACAGAAAAGCATAGTTAAAATTAAACATCTAAATACCCATTTTAAAAAATTTACTTGCCACTAATATTTAACACAATTAAGTAAAATAATATTTTTGACATAGAGTACATTGTAAAAATTTTAAAAATCATTTAAAATTACCATTCGATATTATTCCAATAAACTCAAGAAAGATGTAAGAAAAAATATGCTAAACAGTCTTATTGGGAGCACAAGGAAGGAGGAAAAACTATTAATTATTACATAAAAACATGTTTAAATATATTTGTTTAAAATTAAGAGAAGAAAAAGCTCTTTAAATAAATGAAAATCAGATGGCAATAAAAAGATTAAACATGTTATCACTATATATATATATACACACACATATACATGATGAAATCTTACTAAACGACCAGCAAAATCAAATTTAGATTAGATCCATTAGAAATACAAATATAATTTGATGAAATTATATTAAAAGTAGAGACTTCAATCTTGCTCAGAAGATATAAAAATAAAACCATGAAATATTCAAATCACACTCTAAGTGCTCATGTGATATATATATAGAACTCTGTAACTCAAAAAATACAGATTCTTTTACATGATCATTAAAACCTCATGTGCTTAGTCATAAGAAATTCTTAATAAATTTCTAAAACTATTACAAATCATATTCTCTAAACAGAATGTTTCAATTGTATTGAAACTAAAAACCAACAGCTTAAAAAGTACAACAAAAAAGTAAAACAAAAAATATTTTTAAATAATGAAAGAAAAACAATTTAAGATAATAGTCAAAATTTGGAAAGCATAACTAAAACGTGCTTTAAATAAAGCGGTCAGCCTAATAAGCGTCACAGTCATCAAAACTTCAAAGCCACAAGCACTTAGGTTGAAAGATCAAAAACAAAATGCTACAAATTTTGACTGATTTAACTTAATGCTATGCTAGACAATTCCAAAACCGTATGAAAAAACAAAAAGCTTTCTAATCTTTGTATGAGCTAATCTTAATAGTCCATACACATATGAAAACAAACCTTGTAACAAATCTCATTTAAAAATGAAGATTCTAATTTTTAGATTAAAATTTAGTGTAATGAATTCTGAGGCATCAGGACAAATGCGAGCCAGAAAGCAATACAGATTAATGGTTAATGGCTGAAGCCCCCAAGTCTCAGAGTTTAAAGCCCACCCTCAACATACACTAACAATGAAATGTTGCTTTAGTTCTTCTCTAATACTTTTTCCTCAACCAGGACATGAAAGTAAAAAAAGTGTCTACCTAAAAAAGTGGTTGGGAAAATGAAGTTGAAAAGAAGTTACAAAATTCTTTGCACACTTTCTTAACATAGTACTCAGTAAAAATGTTATGTGTTATCCATTACAATTGTGCTTATCATAAAATACCACCATCAGTTCTTGCAAAAAAAAAAAAAAGATGTTTGATAAAGAGTCAACATCTAAATCTGATTTCAAAGCATTTTAAAAACTTGTAACTATAAGGACATTTCATATTACAATGAAACAATACATTACAGACCCTACTATTAATCCTAGTATTCTGTAATCTGAGCTAAAATAATAACATATGAAAAAAGAGGTGCCAAAATTGACAGAGAAGAGGTCAGAATGATAATTATTTGCAAATGTCATGGATTGCATACAAAGAATATTGAAGAATATCAGAATATTAGAACTAATGAAAATTCATTAAGACAACGGGTTACAACCTTAGTATAGAGTCAAAACTAGGTGAGAAAGGAAAGGAGTAAAAGGGGAATAAGTAGCTGAATAAGTAGCTGGATCCTGCTCTCTCAGTAAACCAAGTCTTATGCTAACAAGATAACCAACCATTTAATACTAAACAATGCCTATTTTATATAATGTTTACAGTGATTTATATAAGGTTAAAGACAGGAAAAGGTCAGTTTTCATTCCAGTGCCAAAGAATGCTCAAACTACCACACAATCGCACTCATCTCACATGCTAGTAAAGTAATGCTCAAAATTCTCCAAGTCAGGCTTCAGCAATACGTGAATACTGAACTTTCAGATGTTCAAGCTGGTTTTAGAAAAGGCAGAGGAACCAGAGATCAAATTGCCAACATCTGCTGGATCATCAAGAAATCAAGAAAGTTCCAGAAAAACATCTATTTCTGCTTTACTGACTATGCCAAAGCCTTTGACTATGTGGATCACAATAAACTGTGGAAAATTCTGAAAGAAATGGGAATACCAGACCACCTGACCTGCCTCTTGAGAAACCTACATGCAGGTCAGGAAGCAACAGTTAGAACTGGACATGGAACAACAGACTGGTTCCAAATAGGACAAGGAGTACATCAAGGCTGTATATTGTCACCCTGCTTATTTAACTTCTATGCAGAGTAAATCATGAGAAACACTGGGCTGGAAGAAGCACAAGCTGGAATCAAGACTGCCGAGAGAATTATCAATAACCTCAGATATGCAGATGACACCACCCTATTGGCAGAAAGTGAAGAGGAACTCAAAAGCCTCTTGATGAAAGTGAAAGAGGAGAGTGAAAAAGGTGGCTTAAAGCTCAACATTCAGAAAACGAAGATCATGGCCTCTGGTCCCATCACTTCATGGCAAATAGATGGGGAAACAGTGGAAACAGTGTCAGACTTTATTTTGGGGGGCTCCAAAATCACTGCAGATGGTGATTGCAGCCATGAAATTAAAAGACGCTTACTTCTTGGAAGAAAAGTTATGACCAACCTAGACAGCATATTCAAAAGCAGAGACATTACTTTGCAAACAAAGGTCCACCTAGTCAAGGCTATGGTTTTTCCAGTAGTCATGTATGGATGTTAGAGTTGGACTGTCAAGAAAGCTGAGCGCCGAAGAATTGATGCTTTTGAACTGTGGTGTTGGAGAAGACTCTTGAGAGTCCCATGGACTGCAAGGAGATCCAACCAGTCCATTCTGAAGGAGATAAGTCCTGGGTGTTCTTTGGAAGGAATGATGCTAAAGCTGAAACTCCAGTACTTTGGCCATCTCACGCGAAGAGCTGACTCATTGGAAAAGACTCTGATGCTGGGAGGGATTGGGGGCAGGAGGAGAAGGGGACAACAGAGGATGAGATGGCTGGATGGCATCACCAACTCGATGGACATGAGTTTGAGTGAACTCTGGGAGTTGGTGATGGACAGGGAGGCCTGGCGTGCTGGGATTCATGGGGTCGCAGAGTCAGACACAACTGAGCAACTGAACTGAACTGTCTCTTTAAATGCTACATTACATTTTTATAACTTCCAGTTCAGGTCAGTCTCAGTCATGTCCAACTCTTTGCGACCCCATGAACTGCAGCAGGCCAGGCCTCCCTGTCCTTTACCAACTCCCAGAGTTCACTCAAACTCATGTCCATCGAGTCGGTGATGCCATCCAGCCATCTCATCCTCTGTCATCCCCTTCTCCTCCTGCCCTCAATCTTTCCCAGCATCAGAGTCTTTTCCAATGAGTCAGTTCTTTGCATCAGTTGGCCAAAGTATTGGAGTTTTAGCTTCACCATCAGTCCTTCCAATGAACATTCTATAACTTTAGACAATTCCTAAATTAGAAATACTACATTATTGCAACTAAGAAATTTACCCAGAATTCAACTTATATTGTTTTTCAAGTTTTAATTCTTAATTTGGTTAACCTGTGACTTCCTTCCCACCTAACCCCCAGTATAATTAAATGAAAGCTGACTGTTGATCCATAAGATTCCTTCTGCCTCTCTCCTCTACTTTCTCTTTTTTATCCTGTGTCTGGAATAAACACATGCTTAGCTCCACTAAACACTTGGATATAAAAAAGTTGCTCATGTCTAATCATCTATCTTCAAGGCTTTAAAAGTAAATTCAGCAGCATTTAATGACTTGTCCAAGGTCATGGAAAGGTGATTTAGATCAACCCACATCCTATTCTTTCACTACATTGCCTATATTCTAACAGATGTACACAATTTCAAGCTTTCATCGTTTCTGCATGTGCGCTAAGTCACTTCAGTCATATCCGACTCTGTGTGACTCTATGAACTGTATGTAGCCGCCAGGCTCCTTTGTCCTTGGGATTTCCCAGGCAACAATACTGGAGTGGGTTGCCATGCCCTCCTCCAGGGTATCTTCCCCACCCAGTGATGGAACCCGCATCTCTGATGTTGCCTACATTGGCAGGCAGATTCTCTACCATTAGTTCCAGCTACGAAGCTCTTAACTGTTTCTCAATCATGTTAAATTGTGAGATTCAGTTAAGGAACTAAAATAACCCCTGCAGTTTGTATTTCTCTTAGAAAGCACTCACTCTATTTCATTCATCGAATATTTACTGAAACCTACTATGTGCAACCAGTCAATCCTAAAGGAAATAAATCCTGAATAATCATTGGAAGGACTAATGCTGATGCTGAAGCTCCAATACTTTGGCCACCTGATGCAAGGAACTGACTCATTGGAAAAGACCCTGATGCTGGGAAAGATGGAAGGCAGGAGGAGAAGGGGACCACAGAGGATGAGATGGTTGGATGGCATCACTGATTCGATGGACATAAATTTGAGCAAGCTCTGGGAGTTGGTGATGAACAGGGAAGCTTGGTGTGCTACAGTCCATGGGGTTGCAAAGAGTCAGACACAACTAAGCAACTAAACTGAACTATGTGCAAGGAGCTGTTCTAAGCCCTGTGGTGAAACAAAATAGGCCAAAAAAAAAAAAAATTTATTCGACTCAGGAGAATACAGTTAATGTAAATAGAATCCAGCTCACAGCTGTTCAAATTAATCTGGTCTCTAAGAGAATGCCTTCTATTTAATATATTGCTGCCCTAAAGAATCCTCATTTGGGACCTGAATCAATGAACCAAAATTCTGAGATGAGAATCCTACACTTCAGGTAAATATCAAGCAGAAAGGCCGAATATACACATTCAAGACCAAAATTATGACAGGACTTAACCTTAGCTAATCTGATACCAACTCCAATTCACCTGTATCATCTTAAACCTCAGGAAAATGGCTCTTTGCAGTTTCACTCAATCTCACAACTCCCTGCCAGGACCAAACTTGAGTGATCAAGCAAAGAACACATCAGAGGCAAAGGAAAAGACACCCCTTGCCTTACGTTACACTGTGACAAGCCAAGCCACTCTGTAGGTAAACAGAAGACCTGTAAGTTTTGTGTTACTTGGGAAAAAAAAAAAAAAAGACCCAAGTGTTGTGCTACTTTTTTTTTTTTTAATTATAATCATACATCCTTTGGGAAGAAAAAAAAAAAACAACAATCTCACAAAATAAGAAACTGTTCCAATGAACAGACATAAAGCTGATATTACACGTGAGCATACACCAAGTTTTTACAGAAGAGCAGAAAATAGGCTGAAATTTTGGTTATGCAGTATGCACTAGACACTTCCCATTTTACTAATAATTCATAGTTTCCATTTTAAAAACAAAGAGTTTCACTTTTGTTTCTTCTAAAGTAGTTCACTTCCTAGTTACTAGCTTGAAGTCTACTTCCTAGTTACTACCTTGATGGATTTTAATGTCAGTTCATTTGAAGTAGATGGTTTAAAGTATTTGAACCTGTATGAATATTTTAAAATAGTACTAATATGAGTAACAAAGAACAGCATATTCATATGGCAAGCAAACACATTAAATGTTTCTTTAATACATAAACACCATGATAGAAGTATAAAAATAAATGCGACTGTATTGCTCAAAAAAATGTCCACAATCTCAACGAGATGATATGACACATACTAAAAACAGTGTCAAAATGGTAGTGTTTTAGACTAACAACCACTCCCTTTGCATAAGGAGGGGAACTCATTAAACTGGGAAACTGGACTTGATGGCTAAGATCACTTTTAGTAATTTATTCTTGATTCAAATTTATGCATAAACCTCTGAAATGGGCAGATCTGCATTATCTAAGTACATTAGTCAAAAATCAATTTTAAAAACTCACAAATTTTTTTGCCATTGTTCAAATCTGACATGTGAGAACCATGAGCTACATTTCCCACTTTGAAAAAAAAAAAAAAAAAGGCTTTAACACTTAACATTGAAGAGAACTATAAACCGGAAGGATACCAAGCCTACTAAATATTGCTCAGTATACTATGGCCACAAGATCCTCCTCTAAGTATTAACACTTTGTCACATACTCAACATCAAAAACTAAAGTTCAAAGTATTCAAAACAGAATGAAGGGGATTAGGAGATAAACTGTCCTAAGCTCCCATTATTAAAACTAGAATTATTTCACTGTAAATAAACCGCAGTCTGCAACATCTTCTCAATCAACCCAGTCACTCTTTAGTTGCTAAGTGGTGTCCTACTCTTTGCCACCCCATGGCCCCATGCCCCACCAGAAACCCCCTCACGCCCCTCTGTCCATGCGAGTTCCCAGGCAAAGATACTGGAGTGGGTTGCCATTTCCTTCTCCAAAGGATCTTCCCAACCCAGGGATCGAACCAGAGTCTTCTGCATTGCAGACAGATTCTTTACCACCGAGCCACCTGGGATGCCCAAATTAACCAATAACAATTAACTAACACACTTCCCCAAAGTGCCTAAAATAACAATGCAGTATGCTCGCTTTCCAAAATTCTTGAGCATCTTCAATTACTTCAAGTACTACCATAAAATTCTAAAAATATCTCAAAGCAAAAACTTAGCACGCTGTGAGTATACATAGTCCATTTTACGACAGTAGGCCTTATTTTAAAATCAAGCACAGGTAAGATACAATGATGCCAAGAAA
Organism: Capra hircus; assembly: GCF_001704415.2. Taxonomy (NCBI): domain Eukaryota; kingdom Metazoa; phylum Chordata; class Mammalia; order Artiodactyla; family Bovidae; genus Capra; species Capra hircus. The sequence continues at coordinate 19,932,394 of NC_030808.1, forward strand.
CTACTGATATCAACACCACAGGGTGGGGCATTCACACTACTCTCCCAGAAAAATCGAATAGTTCTACCAGCTTTTCACAGCAAACCGTGGTCACCACCATAATTTCAAGACGAGTAAAGTAATGGTTTTCCTTTTGCCCAAAATGTTTTTCACACCAATAACCCCCTCCCCAAAAATTAAGCCATAGCCAATGACTCTCCAGAACATGGTGCAACCCGTGAGAGTGCACTTCAGATTCCGAAAGCAAAATCGAAGGGGGAAAAGTAGCATCTCTCACTTAACTATACTTAACGGAACAGATTTGAAGCTTCACAAACCCAGATTTTTTTTTTTTAAGGGAACAACCTCTTTAATGTGTGACCCAGGCAAGAGTAAAGGGTGAGGATGGAACAAGGTCAAACCTAGGGGACAAAATATACCTGAAATAAGCATGGCCGAAAAGGTCTCTTCTTAAGGGACAGTTTCTATATTTTTTTAAAAAAGGAAAAAAACAAAAAGAAAAAGGAACCAACCAAATCCTCTACTTTTACATTGAGTCCACCTGGTTCCTGTACCTGGCAATTCAATTGCGGTGGAGACTCTTTTGCAAAATAGCAGATCTGAAAGGCTCCTGTCTTGGAAAGAAAACTGGGTTCACAAGGGATGACAACCGGCTATTTCTTTTTCTTTAAAAAAAAAAAAAAGACGAGGAAGATAAAGTTTAATTAGGAAGTCATACAGAGGAGTGTAGGAATGTAAGGTCGCGCTCAACAAACACCCATCACCGTCGGTTACAGGAAAACAATTGGCAAGAAGGAAGTGGACTGAAACCCGCTAACTACACCCCGCTTTCCACACGCAGCCCGGAACTGGGCGCGACGCCCCCAAAGCGGGCAGGGGCGGGAGACGGCGGCGCGGGGAAAGCTGGGGCCGCGGAGGCCCGGGCGGCGGGGAGGTCCCGGCCGCGGCGGGGGAGGGCGGCACCTCGGGCGGAGGAGCGGGGCCGGGTCTCCTCACCTTCTGCGCCGCGCTCTGCTGCAGCACGTTCTGCTCCACGGTCATGGCCCCCGCCGCGCCGGCGTCCGGCTCCCCGAGCCTCCGCTGGCCCTGACTGCCACGCTCCGCCGAGCCCCAGGGAGCGGCGCGGACGGCCGGCGAGGACAGCGCCCCCGCCAGCCAGGCGCGAAGGCGACGACGGCCGGCGTGCGCGGGCACCACGGGCTGGCGGCGCGGCGCGGACACCGAGGGCCACGGCGGCGGCCCCACGACTCCGCGCGGCCCGCCTCAGCGCGGCTCGGCGGCCGCGGCCCGGGCCATGAGCGGGCGGTGGACGCTGGGGGGCGGGAGGGCGCTAGCAAGCCCGGACGCGTCACGCGCGCGCGCGCGCTCCTCCGCTGGCGGCTCGCGGGCCACTGCGGGGAAGGGAAAGGGGACAGAGGGAGCGGCCGGCCAGAATGGCGCTGTCCTCCTCCTACCGCAACTCCTCCTCCCCTCCCCTGCCCTCCCCTCCCTCCTCTCCTGTCCCCTCCCCTCCCCTCCCTCTACCGCCCCCTCCCCTCCCCTCCCCTCCTCTCCCCTCCCCTCCCTCTACCGCCGTCACCGCCCCCGCCTGGCGGCTCCTCCCCCGCCGAGCCCCGCCCACAGGCCGCCCTAACCCTACATTGTGACCCGCGGGGCGGTGTGACGGGAGGCGGGGCCGCTCCGGAGCCCCGCCCCCCGCCCTGTAGTCCCGCGGGGTGGGGCGAACGAGCGCCACGCGGGCCCGGCCTCGGAGCCGCCCCTGCGGCAGGTTGTGCGACGCCTATCCGCGGCTCCGCGATGCTCCAAGCCAAGGCTGGAGGGCATCGTGCCTCTTCATGCCCAGAATCTGTCAGATTTCCATATCCCTCTAAGAGAAATATTTTCCTCTAGGTCCCTGAACGTTCCCAAACCGCTTTGGATCCCGAATCCTAGGTCTTTCTGAGTCCTCTCCCCAGCCCTTTCTAGGAATTTCACAAGCAGTAAACTTGCCCGAAGAGAAAAGTCAATTGTGATTTAAGCAAAAGGCTGTCAGAAGGCCTTTTGCTGGAATGTACTTTTCTCTGCAACTAATCATTACATAAATTAATATTGATAGTCTCTGTCAACTTCGTTTTTTCAAACATGTGCCAGTCACTGGCAGGCTCTTAGGAAATAAAGTTTATTTTCCTAAGGTTTGACGTAAATGAAATACTGTCTATTCAACAATGTTACAAAAATATCACTGCCTAGATGGTACAGGATACCCCAGTTGCAAAACAATTATCAATAACCACCCTTCTTGAAATACTTGATTATATATGGAATAGTAAGGAAAACCTAATATTGAGAAAGCAGTCTATAACCTCAAAAGTATCTTGAATTTCACAAGCTAATCTGGGGGTGGGACACAAATAGGATATGAAGGTGCCGTGCGCTGCGAGAGAAGGAATAATCCGTGGTTCAGTTCAGTTTAATTCAGTCATTCTGTCGTGTCCGACTCTGTAACCCCATGAACTGAAGCACACCAGGCTTCCCTGTCCATCACCAACTCCCAAAGTTACTCAAACTCATGTCCATTGATCGGTGATGCCATCCAACCATCTCATCCTCTGTCCTCCCCTTCTCCTCCTGCCTTCAATCTTTCCCAACATCATGGTCTTTTCAAATGAGTCAGCTGTTTGCATCAGCTGGCCAAAGTTTTGGAGTTTCAGCTTAACATCAGTCCTTCCAATGAACACCCAGGGCTGATCTCCTTTAGGATGGACTGGTTGGATCTCCTTGCAGTCCATGGGACTCTCAAGAGTCTTCTCCAACACCACAGTTCAAAAGCATCAATTCTTTGGTGCTCAGCTTTCTTCACAGTCCAACTCTCACATCCATACATGACCACTGGAAAAACCATAGCCTTGACTAGACGGACCTTTGTTGGCAAAGTAATGTCTCTGCTTTTGAATATGCTGTCTAGGTTGGTCATAACTTTCCTTCCAAGGAGTAAGCGTCTTTTAATTTCATGGCTGCAATCACCATCTGCAGTGATTTTGGAGTACCAAAAAATGAAGTCAGCCACTGTTTCCCTATCTATTTGCCATGAAGTAATGGGACCAGATGCCATGATCTTCGTTTTCTGAATGTTGAGCTTTAAGTCAACTTTTTCACTCTCCTCTTTCACTTTCATCAAGAGGCTCTCAGGTTCTTCTTCACCTTCTGGCATAAGGGTGGTGTCATCCGCATATCTGAGGTTACTTGTATTTCTCCCAGCAGTCTTGATTCCAGCCTATGCTTCATCCAGCCCAGCATTTCTCATGATGTATCTGCATAGAAGTTAAATAAGCAGGGTGACAGTATACAGCCTTGACGTAATCCTTTTCCCATTTGGAACCATGCTGTTGTTCCATGTCCAGTTCTAACTGTTGTTTCCTGACCTGCATACAGATTTCTCAAGAGGCAGGTCAGGTGGTCTGGTATTCCCATCACTTGAAGAATTTTCCACAGTTTATTGTGATCCACACAGTCAAAGGCTTTGGCATAGTCAATAAAGCAGAAATAGATGTTTTTCTGGAACTCTTTTGCTTTTTCAATGGTCCAGCGGATGTTGGCAATTTGGTCTCTGGTTCCTCTGCCTTTTCTAAAACCAGCTTCAACATCTGGAAGTTCATGGTTCATGTATTGCTGAAATCTGCCTTGGAGAATTTCGAGCATTACTCTACTAGTGTGTGAGATGAGTGCAATTGTGCAGTAGTTTGAGCATTCTTTGGCATTGTCTTTCGTTGGGATTGGAATGAAAACTGACATTTTCCAGTCCTGTGGCCACTGCTGAATTGATATACTCAAAAATACAATATACACATATGCAAATCTGGGTATAGTTTTTAATCTGCTTTTTAACAAAAAGTCAGTTTGGTATGTGGTCATTGAAATTTTTGTTTTTATTTTATTTAATAATCATAAATTACTGTAACTCATAAGGTTTTGTACTTTGTGCACTTTGCAAACCATCTTTGCCTCTGTACCTTAGAGGTAGGTCTTCAATCAACTTTTGTGGTCTTTGCTTTCAGCTTTCATGTTTATTTGCTCATTTGATGTTGACAGATTACAATTTTTATTTGTTGCTATCTTACATCTTTGACAGAAGATTTTGAAAAGTTGTGAACTGGTTGGAAACTCAGAATTTTAAGGAATGACAGACCGTTCTGACAGAATGCATACATTTTTAATGAGAACATGCCTAGTGCTAAGCCGCTTCAGTTGTTTCTGACTTTGTGATCCTATGAGTCATAGCCTGCCCTACTCCACCATCCATGGAATTCTCCAGGCAAGAATACTGGAGTGAGTTGCCGTGCCCTCCTCCAGGGGATCTTCCTGACCCAGGGATCAAACCTACCACTGTTACAACTGGGCTTCTGCATCGGCAGGCAGATTCTTTACCACTAGCACCACCTGGGAAGCCCTTTTATGAGAACACTGAGTCCCGACAAGGATAACTTGTCAAGGAAAGCTTACTAGAGCCCATTTTTCCTCATTTATAGATAAAAATTCTTTCCACATATCAACTTCAAGTTTGTCTGTATTATAGATGTTCTTAAAATTTAGTCTATCTACTTCTTGACATTTGAATTTAAGAAAGTTAAATTTAACATAAAAATCTACCAGTGTGGTTTCAAAAAGATATTACCAGATACTAGAGTTTAGTTTCTAGATTTTGGCAATAAATACTCCTCTGAGTTAGACTTTTTACTTCCACAAAAAAAAAAAAAAAAAGAAGATCTTATTGGTGCTTTCTATATAATTAGCAAATAAAGCTATTTATATGTTAGTTTTATTTATATGTTAGTTTGTACCTGCCCACTTTGATGATTCCCAGATTACTTCTACTGGTTTCCTATTTAATTTTTTTAAAATTTTACTTGTGGTTTTATAGAATCTTCAGAATCAAATTTCATATTTCATTAGATATTTTTTTAGAAAGCATACAATTGGAATGAATAGAGAGTGAAAATTTGAAATAAATTTACACATAAAACACATTGCCAGATATCCTAATTAAAAAAAAAAAAATGTGCCCAAGGTCAGTTTTGCTGTTCATGAGTCAGAGTATATCATGCAAAATGACAGGCTGGATGAAGCTCAAACTGGAATCAAGATTGCCAGAAGAAATATCAATGACCTCAGATATGTAGGTGACACCAGCTTATGGCAGAAAGTAAAGAGGAACTAAAGAGCCTCTTGATGAAAGTGAAATAGGAGAGTGAAAAAGTTGGCTTAAAATTCAACATTCAGAAAACTAAGATCATGGTATCTAGTCTCATCATGGCAAATAGGCAGGGAAACAATGGAAAGAGTGACAGGCTTTATTTGCTTGGGCTTCAAAATCACTGCAGATGGTGACTGCAGCCATGGAATTAAAAGATGCTTGCTACCTGGAAGAAAAGCTATGACCAAACTAGACAGCATATTAAAAAGCAGAGATAGTATTTTGCCAACAAAGGTCTGTCTAGTCAAAACTACGGTTTTTCCAGTAGTCATGTATGGATGTGAGAGTTGGACGGTAAAGAAGGCTGAGCACCAAGGAATTGGTGCTTTTGAACTGTGGTGCTGGAGAAGATTCTTGAGAGTTCCTTGGACTGCAAGATCAAACCAGTCCATCCTATAGGAAATCAGTCCTGAATATTCATTGGAAGGACTGATGCTGAAGCTGAAAGCTCTAATATTTTAGCCACCTGATGGGAAGAGCTGACTCATTTGAAAATACCTTGATGCTGAGAAAGTTTGAAAGCAGGAGAAGGGGTTGACAGAGGATGAGATGGTTAGATGGCATCACCAACTAGATGGACATGAGTTTGAACAAGCTCTGGGAGTTGGTGATGGACAGGGAAGCTTGGCGTGCTGCTATAAATGGAGTTACGAAGAGTCAGAAATGACAGAGCAACTGAACTGAACTGAACTGAAGAGTTTTTAATATCCTATCTTGTATGTGAACCAATGATGTCGGTATTATTCTATTTTAACTTTTTATTTCTCTTTGTTTAGATGGGTATGAAAATCTGTTTCTGGACTACTGTTCATATGGCGCCAAAACACATCTATGAGACATGAACAAGGTAAATTTAAACAATTTCCACAGCAAAATAATGTTTTTAAAATTTATTTTGAAGAGGATAGAAAATTTTTTTTTTCTTAAGATGTATTGACATTCTGGGATAATATTATTTCCACCAATAGGGGAACCATAAGCAATCATTCAAAGAAGAGATTTCTATGATGTCACAGTGGCATCATTCAGCAATAGAGTGTTCAGAGACTGGAACCTGTAAGAGTATTTTCTGCCTAATACACACACCATAAAATGCTTATCAAATTAAATGGGCAGCCACAAAGGAGAGAAAATAACTTTATTTATGGCTTTCCATAAACTAACTCTAACTCTAACTTCTCATTCCGGTTGGATAGATTTTCATGGTCCTAGCAGCCATATTGTTTTATATGATATAATGTCACTAGCATCTCCAGTCATTGATGGATGGTACCTTCCACAGATAGTCTCCAGATACTGCTCCTTTAGTAAGTGTATTAGTTTGCTAGGGCAGCCATAACAAAATGCCATGGACTGAGTGGCCTAAACAACAGAGGTCAATTTTCTCACAGTTCTGGAGACTGGAAGTCAAAGATCAACATACAAGCAGCGTTGGTTTTCTCTGGCTGCTTGGTCTTGCAGATGCTGCCTCTGCGTATATGGTTTACCCTCTGTACTCACACTCCCTTGGTGTCTCTTCCTCTTTTTGTTAGGACCAGCCATATTGCATAGGGCCCCACTCTAACAGCCTCATTTTTAAGTTATTACATCCTTAAAGACAGCATCTCTAAATATAATTATATTCTGAGGTACTAAGTTTGGGGCTTTAACATGAGAATTTTAAAGGAACACAATTCAGCTCAAGGCAGCCATACTCAATCTAGTTAATACTATACTTCATATCTGTATGCCATCAATATCCGTTTTCCTGCCCCACTTCATGAACTCTTAGATTGACAAGAGACGCACTAACACATTACAGGATCAGTTCAGTTCAATCGTTCAATCCTGTCCCACATTTGCGATCCCATGGACAGCAGCATGCCAAGCTTCCCTGTCCATCACCAACTTCCAGAGCTTGCTCAGACTCATGTCCATCGAGTTGGTGACGCCATCCAACCATCTCATCCTCTGCTGTCCCCTTTTCCTTCTGCCTTCAGTCTTTCCCAGCATCAAGGTCTTTTCCAATGAGTCAGTTATTCACATCAGGTAGCAAAAGCATTGAAGTTTCAGCTTCAGCATCAGTCCTTCCATTGAATATTCAGGACTAATCTCCTTTAGGATGGACTGGTTGGATCTCCCTGTAGTCCAAGGGGCTCTCAAGAGTCTTCTCCAACACCACAGTTCAAAAGCATCAAATCTTCAGTGCTCGGCTTTCTTTATGGTCCAACTCTCACATCCATACATGACTACTGGGAAAACCATAGCTTTGATTAGATGGACCTTTGTCAGCCATTAAAGGATATATCTCTACATTTCCTGCCAATACTGACAGTTCCAACTGATATAGTTTTGAAAAATTGAAAACAGAATCCATTCTAACGTGAACTGTACCTTTGCGAGGTCTACTTTGAAAGCAAGATCTATGTGGAGAAAACCCTACACTTTACCAACTGAGAGCTCGCATGAAAGTGGAGATTTCTTGAATGAATCACATGCTCCTCTTACCTGAACCTGCCCAAAGGTGTATTCTGACCCTGAAAATGAAGTCCCAGACCATTTCTCATTTCTTTCCTCTCTTCCCCTGATATAGTCGTAGACACACACACTTTTCCCTGAAAGTATCCTATGACATATATTGGCAGAAAAAGTCATATCAGAAAGTGACTCATGTCACTTCTTAAAACCTTTATCTCCCTTATTCAGGGCATGTGCTCTGCTTATTCACTCAGTCATGTCCAACTCTGTGACCCCAAGGACTGTAGCCTTCCAGGCTCCTCTGTCTAATGTTCTTCTTCCAGGCAAGAACACTGGAGTGGGTTGCCACGCTCTCCTCCAGGGGATCTTCCGAACCCAGGGATTGAACCCCATGTCTCCCTCATTGCAGGCAGATTCTTTACCATCTGAGCCACGAGGGAAGCCAAAACATATATGGGCAGAAATGGTATTCAGGTATACAATTTCTATATATGTTCAAATCCCAAAGACCAGCTGAAAGACTGATGATCTTCACCAAGTTACCTAAGTCTTCTGCATATCCCTTGTCTATTTGCTATCAGGAACATTTCTTGTACTCCTATTACTCTTCTCTGCATCACAGAAAGGACTATCCCTCCATGTCCTACTCTCTCAGGTCAGCTGGCTTCAGAATAGATTTCACCATTGAGAAACATAGGTGGGCATCAGAGTGTGAGAGAAAGGGAGAAGCCAGGCTACTCTGCTTTCTCCTTCTCCTGCTCCCCTTCAGGGGCATCTCCTTGAGCTACATCTCTTCAGTGGTTCCCATTTTCAAAAGATTGGCCTACCTGAGTTCAAGGTCCTCCAGGTGAGGCAGGTCCCTGAGGTCTGGAAATCTTGCCTCCATTGGTCATCTGTCCAAAAGAAGAGTCAGAATGACTTCTTGCTGTTGCTAAACTCTGATTTAACTTATCCTCCCTTTTCAATGTCCTCTTTCCTCACCTGTGTAACCAATACTTTAAATTATACTTTGATTTAATACTTAGAGAGTATTGTGTTGCTTTCTTATTTTTTTATATGAACTTTACTGACATATGCTCTAGAGATCTCTGTCATTTTTGAAACGAGTGTAATAATATAGGGTTATTTTGATGGTTAAATGATTTATTGCTGTTGTTATTGTTCAGTCACTAGGTCGTGTCTGACTCTTTGTGACCCCATGGACTGCAGCATGCCAGGCTTCTCTGTCCCTCACTGTCTCCCAGAGTTTGCTCAAATTCACATCCATTGAGTCGGTTTTGCATTCTAACCATCTCCTCCTCTGCTGCCCCGTTCTCCCTTTGCCTTCAATCTTTTCCATCATCAGGGGCTTTTCCAATGAGTTGGCCCTTTGCATCAAGTGGCTTCAAAACACTGAATCTTCACCTTCAGCACCAGTCTTTCCAATGAACATTCAAGTTTGTTTTCCTTTAGGATTGACTGGTTTGATCTTCTTGCTGTCCAAAGGATTCTCAAGAGTCTTCTCCAACACCACAATTCAAAAGCATGGATTCTTTGGCACTCAGGCTTCTTTATGGTCCAACTCTCACATCCGTACATGACTACTGGAAAAACCATAGCTTTGATTAGACGAACCTTGTTGGCAAAGTGATGTCTATGCTTTTTAATACACTGTCTAGTTTTGTCACAGCTTTTCTTCCAAGAAGCAAGTGTCTTTTAATTCCATACTGGCAGTCACTGTCTGCAGTGATTTGGAGCCCAAGAAAATAAAACCTGTCACTGTTTCCACTTTTCCCCTTCTATTTGCCATGAAGTGATGGGACTGGATGCCGTAATGTTCATTTTCTGAACGCTGAGTTTTAAGCCAGCTTTTCACTCTCCTCTTTCACCCTTGTCAAGAGGCTCTTTAGTTCGTCTTCACTTTCTGCCATTAGTATGGTGTCATCTGTGTATCTGAGGATGTTGATATTTCTCCTGACAATCTTGATTCCAGTTTGTGATTCATCCAGCCTGGCATTTTGCATGATGTACTCTGCATATAAGTTAAATAATCAGGGTGACAATATACAGTCTTATTGTACTCCTTTCCCAATTTTGAACCAATCAGTTGTTCCATATCCAGTTCTAACTTGATTAAATGATTAAGTACATGTAAAATATTTAGAACATCGTAAGGCACAAAGTAAATACATAATAAATGTGAGCAAGTTTGTGTTACAATTATTATTCCTTATGATCTACAAATTGAGAAGTTAAAAGCTATTCAGCTGTGACTGAATATTCTGAGAATAGGAAAATAAGGCCAGTAGCAGAGTTAAATGAGATCAGTTTATACAATCTGACAATCTAAGGAGGAACTGTTCTGGTGATTTCTGTAGTAATTTCATATGTCAAATCATGTACAAAAGAACTTGTTTAGTTATTCCTGGGCAGCTACTTTACCGTTAATTTTAGACTCTCGATGATCATTTGTGTTCTCTCTTGGATGGCTGAAAAAACACAAAGTTCTGATATAAATGTCTTTAATTTTTAAAAATGCATATTATTTAGCGATGAAAAGGACCTAAACTGTGCCATTTGCAGAGACATTAATGGACCTAGAGACTGTTATACAGAGTGAAGTAAGTCAGAAAGAGAAAAACAAATATATATTAATGCATATGTGTGGAATCTAGGGGGGAAATGGCACAGATGAAGCTATTTGCAAACTATAAATAGAGACAAATGTAGAGAACAAATGTATGGACACCAAAGGGGAAAGGGGAAATGGGATGAACTGGGAGATTGGGATTGACATATATACCCTACTATGTATAAAATAGGTAACTAATGAGAACTGACTGTAGAGCATAGGGAGCTCTGCTCAGTGCTCTGTAGTGACCTAAATGGGAAGGAAATCCAAAAAAGAGGAAATATATATATATAGCTGATTCATTTTGCTCTATAGCAGAAAATAACACAACATTGTAAAGCAAATATTCTTCAATAAAATTTTTTTTAAATGGCTACTAGAGATATGGCAGGTCAGAAATTTATTTTTGCACAAACAAAGCTAATAGCAAGCAGAAACAAAACAAAAAGAAAAAAACTTAAATATTAAGCAAAAGTGTTGCTCATTTTTGGATTCTTCATAATGATGTTTATACTGAAGAGGTATTCAGCAAGTGTAATTAAAATGAATTCACATACATTTAAAAAATCTCCTTTCCTACTCTCTAGGCTTTCAGAAAATGTTTTTGTATAATTAGTGTGAAATATCTTATAAAATGAGATATGTATTCAATAATCTGCTGTTGTCTCAGTCCATTAGTTTGGTCTGTTTTTCATTAAGAACAAGTGAAATATTTCTGGTGCAAAGGTTAGTTAGATGGTTCTGTTCAAATCTGCCATAGCTTTAGTTGGGCTATCATTTTATAAACACCCACAACTGTGAGAGAAGATTGACTGAGAATAAGTCTTGAATAAATGAATAATAGGGTAGCATATTTTAAAATTAGATCCTATTGGTTTCAATTTCAGAACCTCCTCTAAGACTGGTCTTACTGTCAGGTGAGTTGGGTTGGCTGTTGTAGGACTTCTATTTTGAGGGGAGTACAGAAAACAGTCTATGATACATTAGAGCCAGTTACTATTTTTTGTACACTTACTATGTGCCAGGACCTATGGTAGGCATTTCACAATTCAAGCAATTTAATCTTTGCAACAACCCCATGATGCTGGAATGATTACACTCTTTTCACAGAGGAAGAAGTTGTGGCTTGTTGTTTAAGTAAATTGTCCTAGGACACACAGCCAAACATATTAAACTGGTTTGAACTAAGGTAAGAGGTCTGTCTGACTTCAAAGCTTCTGCATTTAAACCCTCTACACTGTAGATCAACCATTTTCCAAGTGTGTTTAATAGAACCTGGAAATCCTTAAAACCCTTTTGGAGGTCTGCAAGATGTTCCCTTTTTCAGTGACATATCTATGTAAGACCAAATTTTCCTCACATACTTCAACATGCATGATATATGTTAATAAATCAGTTCAGTTCAGTCGCTCAGTCATGTCCAACTCTTTGAGACCCCATGAATTGTAGCACACCAGGCCTCTCTGTCCATGACCATCTCCCAGAGTCCACTCAAACTCATGTCTATCGAGTCAGTGATGCCATCAAGCCATCTCATCCTCTGTCGTCCCCTTCTCCTCCTGCCCCCAATCCCTCCCAGCATCAGAGTCTTTTCCAATGAGTCAACTCTTCGCATGAGGTGGCCAAAGTACTGGAGTTTCAGCATTAGCATCATTCCTTCCAAATAACACCCAGGGCTGATCTCCTTTAGAATGGGCTGGTTGGATCTCCTTGCACTCCAAGGGACTCTCAAGAGTCTTCTCCAACACCACAGTTCAAAAGCATCAATTCTTCGGCACTCAGCTTTCTTCACAGTCCAACTCTCACATCCATACCTGACCACTGGAAAAACCATAGCCTTGACTAGGTGGACCTTAGTCGGCAAAGTAATGTCTCTGCTTTTCAATATGCTACCTAGGTTGGTCATACCTTTTCTTCCAAGGAGTAAGCGCCTTTTAATTTCATTGCTGCAGTCACCATCTGCAGTGATTTTGGAGCACCAAAAGATAAAATCTGACACTGTTTCCACTGTTTCCCCATCTATTTGCCATGAAGTGATGGGACCGGATGCCATGATCTTCGTTTTCTGAATGTTGAGCTTTAAGCCAACTTTTTTACTATCTGCTTTCAATTTCATCAAGAGGCATTTTAGTTCCTCTTCACTTTCTGTCATAAAGGTGGTGTCATCTGCATATCTGAGGTCACTGATATTTCTCCTGGAAATCTTGATTCCAGCTTGTGCTTCTTCCAGCCCAGCATCTCTCATGATGTACTCTGCATGTAAGTTAAACAAGCAGGGTGACAATATACAGCCTTGACGTACTCTTTTTCCTATTTGGAACCAGTCTGTTGTTCCATGTTCAGTTTTAACTGTTGCTTTCTGACCTGCATACAGATTTCTCAAGAGGCAGGTCAGGTGGTCTGGTATTCCCATCTTTTTCAGAATTTTCCACAATTTATTGTGATCCACACAGTCAAAGACTTTGGCATAGTCTAAAAAGAAGAAATAGATGTTTTCATGGAAATTTCTTGCTTTATCCATGATCCAGCGGATGTTGGCAATTTGATCTCTGTTTCCTCTGCCTTTTCTAAAACCAGCTTGAACATTGGAAGTTCATGGTTCATGTGTTGCCGACGCCTGACTTGCAGAATTTTGAGCATTACTTTACTAGCATGTGAGATGAACGCAATTGTGAGGTAGTTTGAACATTCTTTGGCATTGCCTTTCTTTGAGATTGGAATGAAAACGGACCTTTTCCAGTCCTGTGGCCACTACTGAGTTTTCCAAATTTGCTGGCATAGTGAGTGCAGCCCTTTCACAGCATCATCTTTCAGGATTTGAAATAGCTCAACTGAATTCCATCACCTCCACTAGCTTTGTTCGTAGTGATGCTTTCTAAGGCCCACTTGACTTCACATTCCAGGTTGTCTGGCTCTAGATTAGTGATCACACCATGTTAATGGATAGACTATAGAAATAAATTAGAGACTTTTCTTGTATTCTGTTAAAGGCAATATTAGAGATTTGCAAAATACAAAATGTCATTATCCTTTTTGTTTTGGAAACATGATCATTTTTGATAAAAGTAATATTTACATTGAAATATAATGGGTTTCTTGTTTTTAAATGAAATACTAAGTATTTTTGAAATTTCTCAGTTTTAACTTCTAATGTAATGAAGAATGATGGATATAGCCTACAGACATAAAATCTCATTGGGGTTCTCACTAATTTTTGAGTGTATTAATCAGCCCTAGGACCAAAAATGCTGAGACTCATTACTGTAGACTTCTACTCTCATGAGGCATTTTGCAATAACTAGAAATAAAACTGATCTGACAACTCTTTATGTCTCTCAGGTAACATGTATCACTACGGTGATCCTTTGAGAAATTGAGGTGGAAACAAATTGAATCAAAATTTCTTGCTTATTCAAGTACCAAAAGTTGAAAAGTTCAAAAGCTAGTTGAGCTCTAGATTTAGAAATTATTATGTAGAAAAATAGATCCCTAGAAATGTGTGGATGAAAAAATAAATCAAAGAAGTGGATTCTACCTTCTCTTGTTGAAAGGATCAAAGATCCTTTGATCCATATGATCAAAGACTTACTAGAGAGTACTCTAATAGTGATAAAGAACAATTCAAATGTATGGTGTCATTATAGGCTATTATCTGGTTTCAGTAGTATGAAATTATGGAAATTAAGAATTGGTTTTGAGAGCTATATAAAGCACTATTTAATATATATAGCTATATTATATATGACCAATTTAATATAATGGATATGATAGCTTTAAGTGCTTTACCATTTAAATGTATATAATTCACTTGATTATATGATGTCTCATATGATCTTTATTAATTATGCTATGAAACAAACAAGACAAACTGTATATTCAGTATATTCATTCTACAAATATGGAAATCTGGTCTCAGAGTGGTTGAGTGACTTGCAAGCAGTACACAGAATGTGTATAGTGGTGACAAAACTTGTACGAAGAATAATACCCCAGCAAATATTTATTAAATAATAAATAAATTAGATCTACTGACTCTTAGTCCAATGTCTTAGCTCTGGCATATGCCAATTTAAGAAGGTAATATATTTTGCAACACCACCTAATTTGCCAACATTATTAAAAATGAGTTCAGGAAGACACATTGCAGTATTCACTTAGCAGGTCTTTGTTAAGAGAGGAACAACAGATGAGGATGATATGCATTCTTATATTAAAGGCTTGTACTCAGTCCTCAAATTTACTTTTTTTTTTTAATTTTCAAAGAGTAAATGGTAAAATGCTAACATACACACACACAGACACACAGACGAATTTCATTGGAATTACAAAGTACAATGATTTGGCTAGATACATGGAAATTTAATATATTTTGTTAATAACTAATACACTTAAGACAAACCAATGATCCCACCCTATTGTCATTGCTGTTCAATCACTCAGTTGTTGTGAACCTATGGACTGCAGCACACCAGGCTTCCCTGTCCTTCATCATCTCCCAGAGCTTGCTCAAACTCATGTCCATTGAGTCGTCTAACCATCTCATCCTCTGTTGTTCACTTCTCCTTTTCCGTTCAATCTTTCCCAGCATCAGGGTCTTTTCCAATGAGTCGACTCTGCACATTGGGTGGCCAAATATTGGAGCTTCAGCATCAGTCTTTCCAATGAGTATTCAGGACTGATTTCCTTTATGACTGACTGGTTTGATCTCCTTGCAGACCAAGGAACTCTCATGAGTCTTCTCCAACACCACAGCAAAAAAAAGCATCAATTCCTTGGTGCCCAATAATCTTTATGGTCCAACTCTGGCATCCATACATGACTGCTAGAAAAACCGTGGCTTTGACTATGCAGACCTTTGTCAGCAAAGTAGTGTCTCTGCTTTTTAATATGCTGTCTAGGCTTGTTGTTGTTTTTCTTCCAAAGAGCAAGCATCTTTTAATTTTATGGCTGCAGTCACCTTCTGCAATGATTTTGGAGACCAAGAAAATAAAATCTGTCACTGTTTCCATTGTTTCCCCATATATTTGCCATGAAGTATTGGGACTGGGTGCTATGATCTTCATTTTTTGATTGTTGGGTTTTAAGCCTGCTTTTTCACTCTCTTCTTTCACCTTCATCAAGAAGCTCTTTAGTTCCTCTTCACTCTCTGCCATAAGCGTGTTGTCATCTTCATATCTGAGGTTATTGATATTTCTCCCAGCAATCTTAATTCCAGCTTGTGCATTATCCAATCCAGCATTTCACATGATATACTCTGCATATAACTTAAATAAGCAGGATAACAATAGCCTTGACGTACTCTGTTCCCAATTTGGAATCGGCACATTTTTCCATGTCAGGTTCTAACTTTTGCTTCTTGACCTGCATACAGGTTTCTCAGAGACAGCAAAGATGGTCTGATGCTCACATCTCTTGAAGATTTTTCTAGTTTGTTGTGATCCACGTAGTCAAAGGCTTTAGCATAGTCAGTGAAGCAGAAGTAGATGTTTTCCTGGAATTATCTTGCTCTTTCTATGATCCAATTAAATGTTGGCAATTTGATCTCTGGCTCCTCTGCCTTTTCTAAATCCAACTTGTACATCTGGAATTTCTTGCTTAACATACTGTTGAAGCCTAGCTTGGGGGACTTTGAACATTAATTTACTAACATGTGAAATGAGTACAATTGTGAGGTAGTTTGAACATTTTTTTGGCATTGACCTTCTTTGGGATTGGAATGAAAACTGACATTTTCCAGTCCTGTGGCCACTACTGAGCTTTCCAAATTTGCTGGCATATTGAGTGTAGCACTTTCACAGCATCATCTTTTAGAATTTTTAATAGCTTAGCTGGAATTCCATCAACTTCATAGCTTTGTTCAACACCTTAGTGACTCTTTTGAATTTCAGTACCATGGACAAAGATGGAAGGAAAACAAACGATCTCTACCCTCTAAAAGCCTAGTTTCCTGAGGAGTCAGATATAGAAAGTATGTAACAGGGTACCAAGTAGTAGTAGGGAGCATCTTTGTTGTTTAGTTACAAGTTGTGTCCAACTCTTTGCAACCCTATGGACTGTAACCCGCCAGGCTGCTCTGTCCATGGCATTTCCCGGGCAAAAATACTGGAAGGATTTGCCATTTTCTTCCTGACCCAGTGATTGAACATGTGTCTTCTGTATTGGCAAGTGGATTCATTACCAGTCATTCACCAGGAAAGCCCACCAGGGCGCATCTAACTCTGCCTAAAGAAGATGTCTTTGCTCTGACACAGTTCACAATCTGATAGGAGAATCAATAATGTATGCGATGCTAATAACCAAATTTATGTACAAATTGCTGGAAGTCGAAGGAAAAGGAAATAGGCTCAGTCTGAGATAATAAAGCAAGTTTTCACAGAGAGCATGACATTCAGTACAAGATTTGGTGGAGAAAGTATGAAGTAGGTACAACTGACAGCACAGGTCTTGAATCGCAACCTACTGAGTAAAGTTACTAGAAACTGAAACTTTCCTTTACTTTTGGGTTCACAAAAATTTGAAATAAATGATTATGAACCTATTCTGTTTGTTTTTAACCCATCACCTGGAGGAGATGGGCAGGAAGTCCTGTAGCCAGAATCTCCACTACAGTCAGACTGCTAAGCAGAAGACACTGGGTGAAAAAAATACCCTTCGGGATGACAATAACATATTTTGAACACTGCAGAACCCTCATTCCAGGTATGTGGAATTATCCACAGATGTGCATATGAGGAAAACTTCTGGGAAGACAAGAAGTCTCCAGAACCATTTGGTGTTATCTCCTTCCTTATCTAACTATGGCCAAAAGTGGCTGTACACTTGGCCAATAAATAATACTCTATCGTTCCAGATTCCTCTACCCTTATTCAAGTCTTTCTTGAGACTCCTCTTTGAAGAGGAGACAATTCCATCAAACTAAGTCTGTCTCCAGAAAACTCTGTTCTGAATATGTCAGGGATTGTGTTTTCAGATGGAGGCAGCCCACTATCTGGACCCCGTGTTTGGACAATTGGCCATTGTGTCTTGGTGAGGGGTAAGGTCCTGTCTACTGCCACAGAAAGCAAAATGCCAGATACCTGCTCTCAGATCCATAGAATGAACTCTGCCAGTCAGATACTCCCCCAGTCCACTGAATCTTTAACTTGTGAGGTGAAAAAAAAAACAAACAAACAAACAAAAAACAACCAGACAACTAAGAATTATTTCTAATGGGGGGAATGTTGGGGTTGGTGGAAAATGGTGGTTATCAGGGCTTCATGAGTGACGTCCAGTGTCAAGCCAAGAATGTAGCAACAAGCTGTATTGGCAGCTTTAGCTCAAGTTTTAACTTTTCATCCTTCCCCATTCCTATCCATTTTCCAATCCAAATTCTCTATCTTTCTTTTTATCCTGTCAGCTGCCAGATGGGTTTCCAACACTTTTTTCAAAAAGGCAGAATTGATTTCTATGACTTATAGCAATGAACCTCAACTGACCCAATTTTTCCTAAATAGTAGAATGCATAGTGTAATTGTATCTTGTAGTATTTCTAACTGGAAAATTTCTATGGGAAATGTATTTTAAGAATGTCCTAATAATTATTCAGTGACAGGTGATGACATCCCAAAGGAAAATATCTTTATGATTGAATATGAAGAAAGATACATTAATTTGAGTAGCTCACATGACTTCCAAACCCAAGAGGTTAAACT
Organism: Capra hircus; assembly: GCF_001704415.2. NCBI lineage: Eukaryota > Metazoa > Chordata > Mammalia > Artiodactyla > Bovidae > Capra > Capra hircus. The sequence goes on from NC_030808.1 coordinate 19,950,383, forward strand.
TTCACTATACTTGGCAATGGTTATGCTTGTTAATTATAACCAGAAATTGCTGGTTAGTGGATTTGATGTATTCTGCGGTTGAGAACAGTGAGAGGAAGGACCAAAACTAGGAGATGGGAAAAACAGTTTCTTAGCAGAAAAGTTGAACTTAAAAAGAACCAGTGTACATACAACAAAAAGAAATTCCCCCATTAATTAATTAATTCAAAGAACATTCAAGGAATGTTTATGTGCTAAGTGAAGAGAGACACAAAGAGAACCAAAGAGGAGACCAGCTCTTGAGAAATATATGAAAATATAGACATGAAAAAACTCAATATAATAGTACACAGCTACCAAGAATACAAAGAATTAATGCTTTTGAAGTGTGGTGCTGGAGAAGATGCTTGAGAGTCCCTTGGACAGCAAGAAGATCAAACCAGTCAATCCTAAAGGAAATCAGTCCTGAATATTCATTGGAAGGAGTGATGCTGAAGCTCCAGCACTTTGGCCACCTGATGCAAAGAGCTGACTCACTGGGAAAAAAACCCCGATGCTGGGAAAGATTGAGGACAAAAGAAGGGAGCAGCAGAGGATAAGGTGGTTGGAGAGCATCACCAACTCAATGGACATGAGTTTGAGGAAACTCTGGGAGATAGAAAAGGACAGGGAAGCCTGGTGTGCTACAATTCATGGGATCACAAAGAGTCAGGCATGATTTAGCAACTGAACAACAACAAGGCTACCAGAATTACCTGTAATAACCTATAAGCTTGTGTATTAGTTTTCTATGCTGCATAATAAACTACCACAAACTCAGAGGCTTAAAATAACTCATTTTTATAATCTCCTGTTTTCCATAAGTGAGAAGTTCGGGCCCAACGTGAAGAATCACCTTGATGCAGTTAAGGGGTCATCAGGACTTGGATGTCATCTGGGCCTGGGGTTCTCTTCCAAGTTTAGGTGACAATTAACACTATATGTTTCCTTGCAGCTATAGAAGTCATAGCAGTTTACCTCTTCTAGGGCAGTAGGAGAGAGTCTCTACTCCCCTTATGTCAGACCTACCTTGATAATCTCCTTTTTGATTAACTTAGAATAAATTATTAGAGCTATTATTGTATCTTCAAAATTCCTTCACCTTTTCCACTTAACATAATCTCAAGTGTAATATCCCAAAACATTCAGTTCAGTTGTTCAGTCATGACCAACTTTGAGACCCCATGGACAGCAGCACGCCAGGCTTCCTTGTCCTTCACTAACTCCTGGAGCTTGCTCAAACTCATGTCCATCAAGTCAGTGATGTCATCCAACCATCTCATCCTCTGTTGTCTCCTTTTCCTCCCACCTTCCATCTTTCCCAGCATCAGGGTTTTTTCTAGTGAGTCACTTCTTCACATCAAGTGGCCAAAGCATTGGAGTTTCAGTTTCAGTATCAGTCCTTCCAATGAATATTCAGAACTGATTTCCTTTAGGATGGACTGGTTGGATCTCCTTGCAGTCCAAGGGACTCTCAAGAGTCTTCTCTAACACCGCAGTTCGAGACCATCAATTCTTAGGCACTCAGCTTTCTTTATAGTCCAACTCTCAAATCCATACATAACTACTTGAAAAACCAAAGCTTTGACTGGACAGACCTTTGTTGGCAAAGTAATGTCTCTGATGTTTAATATGCTGTCTAGATTGGTGATAGCTTTTCTTCCAAGGAGCAAGCGTTTTTTAATTTCATGGCTGCAGTTACCACCTGGAGTGATTTTCAAGGCCCCCGAAATAACGTCTGTCACTGTTTCCATTGTTTCCCCATCTATTTGCCTTGAAGTAATGCGGCTGGCCTGTTAATCCAGGTGTTTCTTAACTTCCTACTTTTGCATTCCAGTCCCATATAATGAAGAGAACATCTTTTTTGGGTGTTAGTTCTAAAAGGTCTTGTAGGTCTTCATAGAACCATTCAACTTCAGCTTCTTCAGCGTTACTGGTTGGGGCATAGACTTGGATTACTGTGATATTAAATGGTTTGCCTTGGAAACGAAGAGAGATCATTCTGTCGTTTTTGAGATCGCGTCCAAGTACTGCATTTTGGACTCTTTTGTTGACCATGATGGCTGCTTCATTTCTTCTGAGGGATTCCTGCCCTCAGTAGTAGATATAATGGTCATCTGAGTTAAATTCACCCATTTCAGTCCATTAACACCCTCTTCCAACAACACGAGAGAAGACTCTACACATGGACATCACCAGATGGTCAACACCAAAATCAGATTGATTATATTCTAAGCAGCCAAAGATGGAGAAGCTCTATACAGTCAACAAAAACAAGACCAGGAGCTGACTGTGGCTCAGATCATGAACTCCATATTACCAAATTCAGACTTAAATTGAAGAAAGTAGGGAAAACCGCTTGACCATTCAGGTATGACCTATTTCAAATCCCTTATGATTATACAGTGGAAGTGAGAAATAGATTCAAGGGACTAGATCTGATAGATAGAGTGCCCGATGAACATGACATTGTACAGGAGACAGGGATCAAGACAATTCCCATGGAAAATAAATGCAAAAAAGCTAAATGGCTATCTGGGGAGGCCTTACAAATAGCTGTGAAAAGAAGAGAGGCGAAAAGCAAAGGAGAAAAGGAAAGATATATGCATCTGAATGTAGAGTTCCAAGAATAGCAAGGAGAGGATAAGAAAGCCTTTCTCAGCTACCAATGCACAGAAATAGAGGAAAACATCAGAATGGGAAAGACTAGAGATCTCTTCAAGAAAATTAGAGATACCAAGGGAACATTTCATGCAAAGATGGGCTTGATAAAGGAAAGAAATGGTATGGACTTAACAGAAGTAGAAGATATTAAGAAGAGGTGGCAAGAAGACACAGAAGAACTGTACAAAAAAGATCTTCATGACCCAGATAATCACGATGGTGTGATCACTCATCTAGAGCCAGACATCCTGGAATGTGAAGTCAAGTGGGCCTTGGAAAGCATCACTATGAACAAAGCTAGTAGGGGTGATGGAATTCCAGTTGAGCTGTTTCAAATCCTGAAAGATGATGCTGTGAAAGTGCTGCACTCAATATGCCAGCAAATTTGGAAAACTCAGCAGTGGCCACAAGACTGGAAAAGGTCAGTTTTCATTCCAATCTCAAAGAAAGGCAATGCCAAAGAATACTCAAACTACCACACAATTGCACTCATCTCACATGCTAGTAAAGTAATGCTCAAAATTCTCCAAGCCAGGCTTCAGCCATACGTGAACTGTGAACTTCCTGATGCTCAAGCTGATTTTAGAAAAGGCAGAGGAACCAGAGATCAAATTGCCAACATCCATTGGATCATGGAAAAAGCAAGAGAGTTCCAGAAAAACATCTACTTCTGCTTCACTGACTATGCCAAAGTCTTTGACTGTGTGGATCACAATAAACTGTGGAAAATTCTGAGAGAGATGGGAATACCAGACCACCTGACCTGCCTCTTGAGAAATCTGCATGCAGGTCAGGAAGCAACAGTTAGAACTGGACATGGAACAACAGACTGGTTCCAAATAGGAAAAGGAGTATGTCAAGGCTGTATATTGTCACCCTGCTTATTTAACTTCTATGCATAGTACATCATGAGAAACACTGGGCTGGAAGAAACACAAGCTGGAATCAAGATTGCCGGGAGAAATATCAATAACCTCAGATATGCAGATGACACCATCCTTATGGCAGAAAGTGAAGGGGAACTAAAAAGCTTCTTGATGAAAATGAAAGTGGAGAGTGAAAAAGTTGGCTAAAATTTCAACATTCAGAAAACAAAGATCATGGCATCTGGTCCCATCACTTCATGGGAAATAGATGGGGAAACAGTGGAAACAGTGTCAGATTTTATTTTGGGGGGCTCCCAAAATCACTGCAGATGGTGATTGCAGCCATGAAATTAAAAGACGCTTACTCCTTGGAAGAAAAGTTATGACCAACCTAGATAGCATATTGAAAAGCAGAGACATTACTTTGCCGACTAAGGCCCGTCTAGTCAAGGCTATGGTTTTTCCAGTGGTCAGGTGTGGATGTGAGAGTTGGACTGTGAAGAAGGCTGAGTGCCGAAGAATTGATGCTTTTGAACTGTGGTGTTGGAGAAGACTCTTGAGAGTCCCTTGGACTGCAAGGAGATCCAACCAGTCCATTCTGAAGGAGATCAGCCCTGGGATTTCTTTGGAAGGAATGATGCTGAAGCTGAAGCTCCAGTACTTTGGCCACCTCATGCAAAGAGTTGACTCATTGGAAAAGACTCTGATGCTGGGAGGGTTGAGGGCAGGAGGAGAAGGGGATGACAGTGGATGAGATGGCTTGATGGCATCACTGACTCAATGAATGTGAGTCTGAGTGAACTCTGGGAGATGGTGATGGACAGGGAGGACTGGCGTGCTGCAATTCATTGGGTCGCAAAGAGTCGGACATGACTGAGCGACTTAACTGAACTGAACTGATGGGGCTGGATGCCATGATCTTAGTTTTCTAAATGTTGAGTTTTAAACTGGTTTTGTCTCTCTCCTCTTTCACTTTCATCAGGAGCCTCTTTAGTTCTTCACTTTCTGCCATAAGTGTGGTATCATCCGTGTGCATGAGGTTATAGATATTTCTTCCAGCAATCTTGATTCTAGCTTGTGCTTCATCCAGCCTGGCATTTCACATGATGTACTCTACATATAAGTTAAATAAGCAGGGTGACAATATACAGCTTTGGTGTTCTCCTTTCCTGATTTCAAACCAGTCTGTTGTTCCATCTCCAGTCTAACTGTTGCTTCTTGACAGGTATTCAGATTTCTCAGGAGGCAGGTAACGTAGTCTGGTATTCTCATCTCTTTAAGAATTTTCCATAGTTTGTTCTGATCCATACAGTCAAAGGCTTTGACTTAGTCAATCAGGCAGAAGTACCAAAACATTAGTCATATTCTATTGGTTAGAAGCCAGCCTTAGATCCCACCCCCAATCCAGGGAGGAGATTATCAAAGGCATTTTCGGATCTACTCAAGAAAGCATTGTTCTCTACATTCTAGTCCAAGAAATCCTCCTATCTTTACTGGATTTATAGTCTGAAGAAGCGATAGAAAAGGACATCCCTTCTGACCACCTTGCACTGATGAGTATTCAGATTAACTGTGATTCAGTAACACTTCCTCTCTTTTAATTTTTAATGTTTATATTATATTGGAGTATATAAAGTTTCAATATTGTGTTAGTTTCAAGTATATAGCAAAGTGATTCAGTTATGCATATACACGTATCTATCCTTTTTCAAATTCTTTTCCCATTTTGGTTGTTACCAAATAGTAAGCACTGTACATCTCTTTTCTAGCAAACACATTTATCCTCTTTCCCAAGCCCTTACATATCTCTATATACATATATATGTTTCTTTCCAGAGACAGGATGGGGAAGATTGAGCCCAACTTCAATGTAAGGGGGAAGATTGAGCCCAACTTCAATGTAACTAATATTAATGGGTTTCTACATGCATGGATGAAGAATGGAGCAAGCTTCTAACTCCTTCATGCAGCTCTTGTTTTCATCAATGATAAGACCGGATAACACCTGGCTGATACTGAAAGGAGATGGGAGAGTCTTTATCCCCTGAATGAGGGCTATAAGTTTGCTATAATTTTAAAAAATGATTCATTCAGGGGACTTCCCTGGTGGTCCAGTGGTTAAGACTCTGCACTTCGAATGAACGGGACATGGGTTCAATCCCTGGTGGTCTGGGAATTAAGATTCCACATGCCACTGGTTGGGGGGGGGGCGCAAAAAATAAATAAAAATAAAACAATTCTTTCAGAACAGTTGATTGCTTCAATTTTGCTCCCATGTGAGAGGGTGAGGGTAGCCACTGCCCTCCTCCTCATCAGATACCATGGGCTACTTCCTCTTGGGCAGGTATAGTATGTTGCTGTGGGGAGGGTGGACTTTTGAAGCTTCTTTCTGAGCATCTTGGATCATCCTGCATGAGGACCATCTTCCTATCACCCAAAGAGGTTGATAAACAAAACCAGAAGATAATACTAAGGGTGCAGACAATAATGGATGCTGGGAAGTTTTGAAGAATACCCCTTTCACCAAAGTGCTAAGCAGTGGTCTGAGGTTGTCTGGAGGCTGGAAGGGGCTGGACTTGAGGCACTGTGTCCAAAAGAATAATATGGTAGGACAACAGATTTTCACTGTGGAGGCCTTTTATAACCTGAACAAGTGCATCTGCTGGGGACATACCAACAGAGGAATACAAAGAACCGTGGGACTGCCCCACATCCATCATTCTAGAGATGGAGAACCTCTCTGTTATATAACATAACTTCTGATCTGGTAACCACACAGCCACAAGACCTACAGTCTTAACTCTGGACTTCACAGGTTCCTTTTGTAGGTGCCTAGGGCTCAATTCGGGCTTCCCTGGTAGCTCAGCTGGTAAAGAATCTGCCAGCAATGCAGGAGACCCCAGTTCAATTCCTGTGTCTAGAAAATTCGCTGGAGAGGGGATAGACTACCCACTCTAGTATTCTTGGCCTTCCCTGATGGCTCAGATGGTAAAGAATATGCCTGCAGTGTGGGAGGTCTGGGTTTGACCCCTCGGTTGGGAAGATCTCCTGAAGGAAGGCATGGCAACCCACTCCAGTATTCTTGCCTGGAGAATCCCCATGGACAGAGGAATCTGGTGGGCTGCAGTCCATGCGACTGCAAAGAGTTGGACACAACTGAGCGACTAAGCACACAGGGCTCAATTCATTATTATAGCCTTCCAAAAATGTTAGTGAGAATATCACATTGTTGGCACTTACTGACATTTGATCTTGCAAAATCAAAACTGTTAATGACCTCATAATTCTGTCATGTCAAATTTATTTGTAAAACCCTTCCTCATCATAATGTAAGGTGATAGAAGAAAGGCAGTTATACTCCTGCATTGCTCTTGTTTCCCCACTCCTACCTCATGTCCCCTTCTGGTTAGGAGCACAAAAGTTATATTCTTATGTGAGCATCTCTTAAGACAGTAAGTACCAAATGAAAGTTACAGCTTCTGCAAATTCAGATACCTCAGCCAGACCACAGATATTCTGATTCAGGAGAGATAAGTAGCCAGCGTCTGCGTAGATTTTTAACCAATACATCCATAGAACCTAAATTTTAAATACAAAAGAATACACATATAACATATTTACTTAATCCAATCCTTCTGTGGGGACAAATTTTCTGTGGAGACAATTGTTTTTACCATCTTTCCCCCCTATACTTTGTACATACGCAAAAGCAGAGGAAAAAAACATTGCACACAATTGATTCTCTACCTTGCTTGTTTTCATTTAATAACATATATTGGAGATCATTTTATGTCCTTAAAAACACATATTCTCAAAGTTTTTCAATAGGTTGAAAACACTGATAAAAATCTTCCTTGAAGATGAGGTTCTAATAGTCTGTGGGGGCAGTTCTGTGCTAGAACCGCACAGATCAAAAGATGCCATTTAATTCACTTTCTCTTTATTCTTATCAACCAACCCAAATTTACCTGTCACTCTAAGTCTGCCATAATTTTTTGTCATTTAAAATATAAAGCTCTTATGGACTGGCTAGTCTTTCCTGGTGGTGCTAGTGGTAAAGAACCCACCTGCCAGGGCAGGAGATGCAAGAGACGTGGGTTTAATCCCAGGGTTGGGAGAAGGTTCCCTGGAGTAGGAAATAGCAACCCAGTTCAGGATTCTCGCCCGGAAAATCTCATGGACAGAGGAGCCTGGTAGGCTACGGTCTAAGCCTGGCTAGCACACTGGAAACTTTGTCCTAAAGGACACGGGAAATATTTATCCCTCCTAACATCGCCTTATTATTTTACTTTTGATGTTTGTCATGAAGATAGTGAACTGAATTGCAAAGTTTTTAGTCAATATTTATACTCTAGAGATCCTAAAATGTATGTTTAAGGGCAATATGATACTCTATTATCAAAGATAAGCAAAAGAAAAGTAAAAGCAGGCATATATTAATAACGAAGAATTTGAATTTGAAAAGAATTTTGCTCTCCTCTTCAAATTTTCACTTTGTTCAAAAGCATATGCTAAGCATATAACTAGAAGTTGAAGAAGAGTCATCTACATCTTCCAACTAATTTTATCACTTATTTGACTTGGCTCTAAATTAATCTGGAAATTACATTGAATAAATTTAAAGTGAGTACGCGCGCGCACGCGCACACACACACACACACACACACACACACACACACACACACACACAAGCGCACATCAAAAAGCCTCATATCTGAGAATTACCAGCTTAAGGTTAGTAACATGGGAACAGTAAAATAGTTTCCATCCTACTTTGGTTAGAATTTACCCAGCACAAGTAGTTGCTGTTTAAATATTTATCAAAGTGTTTAAATATTAAATGGAAAACCTCTCTGATACTAGACTGGCACTGAAACAAATTGAAATTGATTTCTAAGTTTCAATATTGATATTCTCTTTGGGAACAACTAAGAAAATGAAAATGACAAAAAACTTGTACTCAGGGACACCCTCAAAGCCAAAAAAATATATTTATACACTGTTTATGAATAACTCAAAGTCTAGGGAACTTTATATATTCTTATTCCTCAGTTCAGCTAAGGAAAAACCCAAGATACTTCCTTATTCTTAGACTGCATGATTAGGAAACACAACTAATATGTACACAGTTGAATATTATTGCTTTTTTGGGGGGGATAAAAAGCAAGATTTTTCAGAAATTTGGGTTTTGTTTTTTTTGGTATTTGGTCTTCCCTGAACATAAAGTTTCTCCAGAGGCAGGTCAGGTGGTCTGGTATTCCCATCTCTTTCAGAATTTTCCACAGATTATTGTGATCCACATAGTCAAAGGCTTTGGCATAGTCAATAAAGCAGAAATAGATGTTTTTCTGGAACTCTCTTGCTTTTTCCATGATCCAGCGGATGTTGGCAATTTGATCTCTGGTTCTTCTGCCTTTTCTAAAGTCAGCTTGAACATCAGGGAGTTCACTGTTCATGTATTGCTGAAGCCTGGCTTGGAGAATTTTGAGCATTACTTTACTAGCATGTGAGATGAGTGCGATTGTGTGGCAGTTTGAGCATTCTTTGGCATTGCCTTTCTTTGGGATTGGAATGAAAACTGACCTTTTCCAGTCTTGTGGCCACTGCTGAGTTTTCCAAATTTGCTGGCATATTGAGAGCAGCACTTTCACAGCATCATCTTTTAGGATTTGAAATAGCTCAACTGGAATCCCATCACCTCCACTAGCTTTGTTCATAGTGATGCTTTCTAAGGCCCACTTGACTTCAAATTCCAGGATGTCTGGCTCTAGATGAGTGATCACACCATCATGATTATCTGGATCATGAAGATCTTTTTTTGTACAGTTCTTCTGTGTATTCTTGCCCTACCTCTTCTTAATATCTTCTACTTCTGTTAAGTCCATACCATTTCTTTCCTTTATCGAGCCCAGCTTTGCACGAAATGTTCCATTGGTATCTCTGCTTTTCTTGAAGATATCTCTAGTCTTTCCCATTCTGTTGTTTTCCTCTATTTCTTTGCATTGATCGCTGAGGAAGGCTTTCTTATCTCTCCTTGCTATTCTTTGGAACTCTGCATTCAGATGCTTATATCTTTCCTTTTCTCCTTTGCTTTTCACTTCTCTTCTTTTCACAGCTATTTGTAAGGACTCCCCAGACAGCCATTTTGCTTTTTTGCCTTTCTTGTTCATGGGGATGATCTTGATCCCTGTCTCCTGTACAATGTTGTTGGTGTTGGAGAAGACTCTTGAGAGTCCCTTGGACTGCAAGGAGATCCAACCAGTCCATTCTAAAGGAAATCAGTCCTGGGTGTTCTTTGGAAGGACTGATGTAAAGCTGAAACTCCAATACTTTGGCCACCTGATGAGAAGAATTGACTCATTGGAAAAGACTCTGATGCTGAGAGGGATTGGGGGCAGGAGGAGAAGGGGATGACAGAGTTTGATATGGCTGGATGGCATCACCAACTTGATGGATGTGAATCTGAGTGAACTCCGGGAGTTGGTGATGGATAGGGAGGCCTGGTGTGCTGCAACTCATGGAGTCGCAAAGAGTTGGACATGACTGAGCGACTGAAATGACTCACTGACTGAAACATAAAGTTGGCATTTGAAAGAGTATATTTTGCCTATATAACAGGATTCATTGAATTTGCATAGTTAAGTAGTTGGCTTTCATATTTTGGATAAAATAGCAACTAATATTTGCTCATTTTTCCACACCTTGATTTGTTTTTATTTTTATTAATTCTATCCTTAAAATGATAAACAGATTTTTTCTTTCATTTATATCTAGATGAATTTCCAGCCAGCATCCAAATTTAATCATAAATGTGAGTCATAGAATGAATATGAATAAATAACAGGGCTGGAAATAGATTTTTTTCTGTTAAAGTACAATTGAAAAAGAACACTAACAATCTCAGTTTTAATTCAAGATATGCCAATTCCCTGGTAGCTCAGATGGTAAAGAATCTGCCTGCAACACGGGAGACCTGGGTTCAATCCCTGGCTTGGGAAGATCCCCTGGAGGAAGGCATGCCAACCCACTCCAGTATTCTTGCCTGGAGAATTCCATGTATAGAGGAGCCTGGTGGGCTACAGTCCATGGGTGTACAAAGAGTTGGACATGACTGGGTGACTAAGCACACGTGCTAATTCCAGGGTATAAGTGATCTGGTCTTCACTACTTTCTTGCCCTGTCTCTGACTTCTCATTTTCACACATACTGATAGTTTTCACAAAATTCTTGTTCTGTCAGGCAGCCCATCTCATTGACACATGTTCAAACATAAATGTGTGCTCTGTTTCTTAGAAAGGAAATTAATGTGTAAAACTTTCTTATTGCTTTTCAGATTTCCAGGCATCCGAACCATACTTATACAAATAAATGGATTTTTGTAACATGGGGGAAATAATGCCCAGCTATTTGAAACTAAATGAGAAATAATCACTAATAACAATTTTAGAAGACAACCACTACCATATATTTCTTAAAGTTTATTTTCCTAATGAGAGCATGGCAGCTGGGGATATATGAAATTATGGAATTATTCTTAATTAAAGCCTTAAATTTTTTAAAATTAAGATTTATTTACAGTTGTTGTTTTTTTTTTTCTTTTGAGACCTCAGAGAGCTTTTTCACACTTTATGAAGTAGTTGGAAATTACACCTTTATCCTATAATGTGCTGGGATACTGGTTCTGACTAAACTAGCAATATGTATACTTACCCGAGACACTTTAAAAGTAAAATACAAGTAAAAGGAAGATTTATGGCATATTAATTCTTCTCAAGCAACGTTATGCCCTAATGCAGACTACACCTAGGCAATTTTTCTTTCATCAGTCTGTTGTTATTTAAGACTGGAAAACTGCATACAAGTGAGTTCCCATTCAAAGATTCAAAGGATATTAACATTAGTCAGGCAGTGGCTGATGGTCAACTGTAAATAAAAGAGTCCTTACTGTCAAAAACCTTATTATCCTGAAAGCTAAAACACAGGTAAATACAAGTGATATTGGTTCGATGATAGGAGTATGTTTAGGGTAACAAAGACAGATGAGATCACTTCTAATGTGGAAGGCCAATGCAGTAGACTGAATGTGTGTGTGTGTGTGTGTGTGTGTGTGTGTGTGTGTGTGTTTAGTCATGTCTTACTCTTTGCAGCCCCATGGACTGTAGCCCACCAGGCTCCTCTGTCCATGGAATTTTCCAGGCTGGAATGGTTTACCATTTCCTCCTCCAGGGGATGCTCTGGATCCAGGGATCAAACCTGCATCTCTTTAGTCTTCTGCATTGGCACATTGGCAGGTAAATTCTTTACTACTGGTGCCACCTGGGAAGCCCCATTTGTGTCCCCCAACAAAAAAAAATCCATATGTTGAAATCCTAATCTCTTATGTAATGATTTTAAGAAGCTGGGGACTTTGGGAAGTGGCTAAGTCTTCAGGGCAGAGCCCTCATAAACTAACTAATCCTCATGTACGGATCTGTGTCCTTATAAAAGAGACCAGAGTGCTCGCTTGCCCTATTTCCACCATCAGTTCAGTTCAGTTGAGTTCAGTTGCTCAATCGTGTCCAACTCCTTACGATCCCATGAACCGCAGCACGCCAGGCCTCCCTGTCCATCACCAACTGCCGGAGACTACCCAAACCCATGTCCATTGTGTCGGTGATGCCATCCAACCATCTCATCCTCTGTCGTCCCCTTCTCCTCCTGCCCTCAACTTTTCCCAGCATCAGGATTTTTCCAAATGAGTCAGCTCTCCGCATCAGGTGGCCAAAGTATTGGGGTTTCAACCTCAGCATCAGTCCTTCCAGTGAATATTCAGGACTGATCTCCTTTAGGATGGATTGGTTGGATCTCTTTGCAGTCCAAGGGACTCTCAAGTGTCTTCTCCAACACCACGGCTCAAAAGCATCAATTCTTCAGCACTCAGCTTTCTTTTCAGTCCAATTCTCACATCCATAGACGATCACTGGAAAAACCATGACCTTGACTAGACGGACCTTTGTCGTCAAAGTAATGTCTCCGCTTTTTAATATGCTGTATAGGTTGGTCATAACTTTCCTTCCAAGGAGTAAGCGTCTTTTAATTTCATGGCTCCAATCACCATCCGCAGTGATTTTGGAGCCCACAAAAATAAAATCAGCCACTGTTTCCACTGTTTCTCCATCTATTTCCCATGAAGTGATGGGACCGGATGCCATGATGTTAGTTTTCTGAATGTTGAGCTTTAAGCCAACTTTTTCACTCTCCTCTTTCACTTTCATCAAGAGGCTCTTTAGTTCTTCTTCACTTTCTGCCATAAGGGTGGTGTCATCTGCATATCTGAGGTTACTGATATTTCTCCTGGCAATCTTCATTCCAGTTTGTGCTTCTTCCAGCCCAGCATTTCTCATGATGTGCTCTGCATATAATTTCCACCATAGGAGGACGCAATAAGAAGTCAGCAGTCTGTAACCTAGGGGAGGGCTATAATCAAAATTCAACCATGCTGTCACTCTGATCTTGGAATTCCAGCCTCTGGGACTGTGAGCAAATAAAGCATTAGGTTGTTTATGCCATGCTGTCTATGGTGCTTTGTTTCAGCAGCCAGAACTAACATAGTGATGACTTCATAGCAGGAGTAACACAAAAATTTTGTTTCAGAATGGATATAAGTGCTCCCTAGGTAAGTGAACAAGGCAGCACAAGCAAAGGCAGAAGGTTGAAGCACTGCATGCCTTTGGGGATCCCCAAGAGTGCTGGCCGACAGCACTGGGGCTGGGCAGGGTAAGAAGGGAACAGTGGGAGTTGAAGCTGGAAATGCTGCTGCTGCTGCTGCTGCTGCTGCTGCTGCTACTAAGTTGCTTCTGTCATGTATTACTCTGTGCGACCCCATAGATGGCAGCCTACCTGGCTCCTCCATCCCTGGGATTCTCCAGGCAAGAGTACTGGAGTGGGTTGCCATTCCCTTCTCCAGGGCTGGGAATGCTGGCCAAGGCCAGGTAGATTGCTGTGCTATGCAAAGAAGTTTGCATTTAGATGGTACTGATGAACCTATTTGCAGGGCAGCAATGGAAACACAGATATAAACAGACTTGTGGACTACAGAGGGGCAAGAAGAGAGTGGGGCAAATTGAGAGAACAGTCTGGAAACATATATATTACCATATGTAAAATTGATAGCAAGTGGGAATTTGCTGTGTGACATAGGGAGCTCAACACAGTGCTCTGTGACATCCTAGAAAGGTGCGATTGGGTGGGAGATGGGAGAGGGGTTCAGGAGGATAGTTCAGGAGGAAGGGGACAGATGTATACCTGTGGCTGATTAATGTTGATGTATGGCAGGAGCCAACACAATATTGTAAAGCAACTATCTTCCAATTAAAAAAAAATTTAAAACAAGACTTTATGTTGTTTGCCACTTGTTTTTGATATTTTAAAAACTGCTTTTTGTCCCTTCTCTATGTCTGCATGTCTATTTCTGCCCTGGAAACAGGCTCATCTATAGATTTCACATATTTGCATTACTATATGATGTTTGTTTCTATCTTTCCGACTTACTTCACTCGGTATGACAGACTCTAGGTCCATTCACATCTCTACAAATGATTCAATTTCATTCTTTTTTATGGCTGAGTAATATTCTGCAGCCATGAAATTAAAAGACGTTTACTCCTTGGAAGAAAAGTTATGACCAACCTAGATAGTATATTCAAAAGCAGAGACATTACTTTGCCGACTAAGGTCCGTCTAGTCAGGGCTATGGTTTTTCCAGTGGTCATGTATGGATGTGAGATTTGGACTGTGAAGAAGGCTGAGCGCCAAAGAATTGATGCGTTTGAACTGTGGTGTTGGAGAAGACTCTTGAGAGTCCCTTGGACTGCAAGGAGATCCAACCAGTCCATTCTGAAGGAGATCAACCCTGGGATTTCTTTGGAAGGAATGATGCTAAAGCTGGAGCTCCAGTACTTTGGGCACCTCATGCGAAGAGTTGACTCATTGGAAAAGACTCTGATGCTGGTAGGGACTGGGGGCAGGAGGAGAAGGGGATGACCCACGATAAGATGGCTGGATGGCATGATGGACTTGATGGACGTGAGTCTGAGTGAACTCTGGGAGATGGTGATGGACAGGGAGGCCTGGTGTGCTGCGATTCATGGGGTTGCAAAGAGTCGGACACGACTGAGCGACTGAACTGAACTGAACTGAATATTCCAGTATATATTCCACTCATTCATTTGTCATTGGACATTTAGGTTGTTTCATGTCCTGGCTATTGCAATTAGGGTGGGACAAATTGAAAGATTAGGATTGACACATATGGACTACTGGGGCTTCCCATGTGACTCCGTGGTAAAGAATCTACTTGACAATTCAAGAGACACAGGAGATGCATCTTTGATCCCTGGGTTGGGAAGATCCCCTGGAGGAGAAAATGGCAACCCACTTCAGCATGCTTGCCTGGAAAGTCTCATGGACAGAGGAGTCTGGAGGGCTACAATCCATAGTGTCATTAAGAATCCAATACGACTGAGGGACTGCATACACACACACACAAATATACACTACCACATGTAAAATAGATAGAAAGCTAGTGGGAAGATGCTGCATAGCACAGGGAGCTCAACTCTGTGCTCTGTGATGATCTAGATGAGTGCAATAGAGGTGGGGTGTGAGGGAGGTCCAAGAGGAAGGGGATATATGCATACATATAAGTGATTCACTTTACTGTATAGCAGAAATTGACACAACATTGTAAAGCAATTATACTCCAATAAAAAAATAAAAATAAAACTGCTTCTTGAATTGGACCTCCTTTCTTAGAAACATCATGTGGAAACTCAATATATAAATATATAATATATAGTATATATATATATATATATATCCTCTCGATCTTGACCCAGACTTGTCTGTGAGTGTCCAGGAGTCTCCGGCGGAGGTGTGGGTCAGCAGTGGCCTGCTGCAGGATTGGGGCCACTGAGTGCAGCAGTGCACGCATGGGATCTTTTGAAGGAGGTCATCATTATCATCATTACTTCCACCATAGTTTGACCTCAGGTCAAAAAACGGAGGGAACATAGCCCCGCCCATCAACAGAAAATTGGATAACAGATTTACTTAGCATGGACCCACCCATCACACCCAGTTTCCTCCTCAGTCAGCCTCTCCCATCAGGAAGGTTCCATAAGCCTCTTTATCTTTTTCCATCAGAGGGCTGAGAAAAATGAAGACCACAATCACAGAAAACTAACCAATCTGATCACATGGACCAAAGCCTTGTTTAATCCAATGGAACTATGAACTTCCCTGGTGGCTCAGAGGTTAAAGTGTTTGCCTGGAATGCAGGAGACCTGGGTTCGATCCCTGGGTTGGGAAGATCCCCTGGAGAAGGAAATGGCAACGCACTCCAGTACTCTTGCCTGGAGAATCCCATGGAGGGAGGAGCCTGATAGGCTACAGTTCATGGGGTCTCAGAGAGTTGGACATGACTGAGCGACTTCACTTTCTTTCACTTTCATGAGCCATGCTATGTAGGGACAGTCAAGATGGACAGGTCATGGTGGAGAGTTCTGACAAAATGTGGTCCACTGGAGAAGGGAATGGCAAACCACCTCAGTATTCTTGCCTTGAGACCCCCATGAACAGCACAAGGCAAAAAGATAGGACACTGAAAGATGAACTCGCAAGTTGGTAGGTGCTAAATATGCTGCTGGTGATCAGTGGAGAAATAACTCCAGAAAGAATGAAGAGATGGAGCCAACACAAAAACAAACTGAGTTGTGGATGTGACTGTTGATGGAAGTAAAGACCGATGCTGTAAAGAGCAATATTGTATAGGAACCTGGAGTGTTAGGTCCATGAATCAAGGTGAATTGGAAGTGGTCAAACAGGAGATGGCAAGAGTGAACATCAACATTTGAGGAATCAGTGAACTGAGATGGACTGGAATGGGTGACTTTAACTCAGATGACCATTATATCTACTACTGTGGGCAAGAATCCCTTAGAAGAAATGGAGTTGCCATCATAGTTAACAAGAGTCCAAATACATACAATGGATGTAATCTCAAAAATGACAGAATGATATCTGTTTGTTTCCAAGGCAAAACATTCAACCTCACAGTAATCCAAGTCTATGCCACAACCAGTAATGCTGAAGAAGCTGAAGCTGAATTGTTCTATGAAGACCTACAAGACCTTCTAGAACTAACACCCAAAATAGATGTCCTTTTCATTATAGGGGACTGGAATGCAAAAGTAGAAAGTCAAGAGATGCCTGGAGTAACAGGCAAGTTTGACCTTGGAGTAGAGAATAAAGTGGGGCAAAGGCTCATAGTTTCGCCAATGGAATGCACTGCTGCTGCTGCTGCTGCTAAGTCGCTTCAGTTGTTCCCGACTCTGTGCAACCCCATAGACGGTAGCCCACCAGGCTCCCCCATCCCTGGGATTCTCCAGGCAAGAACACTGGACCGGGTTGCTATTTCCTTCTCCAAAGCATGAAAGTGAAAAGTGAAAGTGAAGTTTCTCAGTCATGTCCAACCCTTCGTGACCCCATGGTCTTCAGCACACCAGGCTCCTCAATCCATGGGATTTTCCAGGCAAGAGTGATGAGGTGGGGTGCCATTGGCTTCTCCAATGGAATGCACTGGTCATAGCAAAACCCTCTTCCAACAACACAAGAGAAGACTCTACACATGGACATCACCAGATGGCCAACACCAAAATCAGATTGATTATATTCTTTGCAGCCAAAGATGGAGAAGCTCTATACAGTCAGCAAAAACAAGACTGGGAGCTGACTGTGGCTCAGATCATGAACTCTTTTTTGGCAAATTCAGACTTAAATTGAAGAAAGTAGGGAAAACCACTAGACCATTCAGGTATGACATAAATCAAATCCCTTACGATTATACAGTAGAAGTGACAAATAGATTCAAAGGATTAGATCTGATAGACAGAGTGCCTGAAGAACTAGGGACAGAGGTTCGTGACATTGTACCAGAGGCAGTGATCAAGATCATCCTCAAGAAAAAGAAATACAAGAAGGCAAAATGGTTGTCTGAGGAGGGCTTACAAATAGCTGTGAAAAGAAAAGTGAAAGGCAAAGGAGAAAAGGAATTATAAACCCATTTGAATGCAGAGTTCCAAAGAATAGCAAGGAGAGATAGAAAGACTTCCTTAGTGATCAACACAAAGAAATAGAGGAAAACAATAGAAATGGAATGATTAGAGATTTCTTCAAGAAAATTAGAGATACAAGGGAATAGTTCACGGAAAGATGGGCACAATAAAGGATATAAATTGTACGGACCTAACAGAGGCAGAAGATATTAAGAATAGGGGGCAAAAATATACAGAAGAACTGTTCAAAAAAGATCTTCATGACCCAGATAACCAATATTGTGTGATCACTCACTTAGAGCCAGACATCCTCGAATTCGAAGTCAAGTGGGCCTTAGGAAGCATCACTACTAACAAAGCTAGTGGAGCTGATGGAATTCCAGTTGAGCTATTTCAAATCCTAAAAGATGATGCTGTGAAAGGGCTGCACTCAATATGCCAACAAATTTGCAAAACTCAGCAGTGGCCACAGGACTGGAAAAGGTCAGTTTTCATTCCAATCCCAAAGAAAGGCAATGCCAAAGAATGCTCAAATTACCGCACAATTGCACCCATCTCACACGCTAGTAAAGTAATGCTCAAAATTCTTCAAGCCAGATTTCAACATACACAACGTTCACAGTACATGAACTGTGAACTTCAATATGTTCAAGCTGTATTTAGAAAAGGCACAGGAACCAGAGATCAAATTACCAACATCTGTTGGATCATTGAAAAAGCAAAAGAGTTCCAGAAAAACATATATTTCTGCTTTATTGACTATGCCAAAGCCTTTGACTGTATGGATCACAATAAACTGTGGAAAATTCTGAAAGAGATGGGAATACCAGACCACATGACCTGCCTCTTGAGAAATCTGTATGCAGGTCAAGAAGCAACAGTTAGAACTGAACATGTAACAGACAGGTTCTGAATAGGGAAAGGAGTATATCAAGGCTATATATTGTCACCCTGTTTATTTAAATTATAGGCAGAGCACTTCATGAGAAATGCTGGACTGGATGTAGCACAAGCTGGAATCAAGATTGCTGGAAGAAATACTAATAACCTCATATTCACAGATGACATCACACTTATGGCAGAAAGTGAAGAAGAACTAAAGAGCTTCTTGATGAAAGTGAAAGAGGAGAGTGAAAAAGTTGGTTTCAGACTCAACATTCAGAAAACTAAGATCATGATATCCGGTCCCATCACTTCATGGTAAATAGATGGGGAAACAATGGAAACAGTGAGAGACTTAATTTTGAGGGGCTCCAAAATCACTGCAGATGGTGACTGCAGCCATGAAATTAAAAGACACTTGCTCCTTGGAAGAAAAGTTATGACCAACCTAGACAGCATATTAAAAAGCAGAGACATTACTTTGCCAACAAAGGTCTGTCTAGTCAAAGCTATAGTTTTTCCAGTAGTCATGTATGGATATGAGAATTGGACCATAAAGAAAGTTGAGAGCCAAAGAATTGATGCTTTTGAACTGTGGTGTTGGAGAAGACTCTTGAGAGTCCCTTGGACTGCAAGGAGATCCAACCAGTCCATCCTAAAGGTAATCGGTCCTGAATATTCATTGGAAGGACTGATGCTGAAGCTGAAATTCCAATACTTTGGCCACCTGATCAAAGAACTGACTCATTTGAAATAATCCTCATGCTTGGAAAGAGCGAAGGTGGGAGAAAAAGGGGATGACAGGGGATGAGATGGTTGCATGGCATCACCTACTAGATGGAGATGAATTTTAGTACTCTCTGGGAGTTGATGATGGACAGGGAAGCCTGGTGTACTGCAGTCCGACAGGTTGCAAAGTGTCGGACACAACTGAGTGACTGAACAGAACTGAACTGAGGCCTCTTGATTAAGTGTATGTGTGGTGCCCAGAGTCACTGAAGTATACAAACACCTGTTTCAAATGCTTGTCACATACATGCATCCTCCCAAAGAGCAAGCACCTTGTCTTGTGAAGATGTGGATGGCATGTCCACTCATTCTTTTGTCAGTAGGATAAGAATTTTGTACTTATTTATATAAAAAGAATTAATTAGTACTACAACAGAGGAGAATGCAGCACTGGGGAGAAACTATTGTTATTTTCTTAACAAGAGACATCCTTGTCCCTGGCTAGGAATAGACCTGTTTTTGTTTGGCAGGGTCCTGAGAATGAGATTGGATACTGTAGATAGTAAAACCAGCTAGAAAATGTACTACTCTTTTTTGAACTCTCCAGTCTATGTTTTGCTTAGGTTATTTAAATTTTTAGTTCATGCTGGTAACAACAGAGCAGTTTGATACTATGAAGAAAAATGGAGGATAGAAGGAAAAGGAAAGGAAAGCTACATTGGGAAGAAAGCATTTGAGAAAGAGAAACATGAAGAATCCTCATGTCTAATGAGGATTTTGCTTAAGTTTCTGCCACGTGGTGTGTGATGTAACATATTCTTCCCCTGTTTGCACCATCTCTATAAACCATCCATTTTGTTATTACTGCTTGGCTGAGTTTTGAGCTCTCTATGAGAGAAAAGTGCTGGAAATAGCTTCCAGGTGATTTAGGAGCCAGGGCTGAGGCTGCCTCAAGAAGTCTTTATGAGTGAATTTCATAAATGTGAAAGATTTGCAATTTATCCTTAAATCTGTTTCTCCCATGTTAACTTAGAAGGTACGTGTCACCTAAACTCACTGTTAAGATTGCAATGTGTGATTGTGATGTCAACTAGGGTTGTACTGACATGTAATCCCCAACTTTCCCTACTATCGTACTTGATCTCTAAGTCATAGCTGCTTCCATCCCTTCCTCCTGCTTATCTACCTGTGGTACTAAATTAATACCAAGTTTGGACCACTGGGGATTATTCTGAACATCAGTCCCCTACTTCCTTTTCAGTTCACTTCAGTTCAGTTGCCTCAGTCATGTCTGACTCTTTGTGACCTCATGGACTGCAGCACACTGGGCCTCCCTGTCCATCACCAACTCCCAGAGTTTACTCAAACTCGTGTCCGTAGAGTTGATGATGTCATCCAACCATCTCATCCTCTGTTGTCCCCTTCTCCTCCTGCCCTCAATCTTTCCCAGCATCAGGGTCTTTTCAAATGAGTCAGTCCTTTGCATCAGGTGGCCAAAGTATTGGAATTTCAGCTTCAGCATCAGTCCTTCCAGTGAATATTCAGGACTGATTTCCTTTAGGATGGACCAGTTGGATCTCCTTGCAGTCCAAGGGACTCCAAGAGTCTTCTCTAACACCACAGTTCAAAAGCATCGATTCCGTGGTACTCAGCTTAATTTATAGTCCAACTCTCACATCCATACATGACCACTGGAAAAACCATACCCTTGGCTAGACAGACCTTTGTTGACAAAGTAATGTCTCTGCTTTTCAATATGCTGTCTAGGTTCGTCATGGCTTTTCTTCCAAGGAGTAAGTGTCTTTTTTTTTTTTTTTACCTTTTATTTTTACTTTATTTTGCTTTACAGTACTGTATTGGTTTTGCCATACACTGACATGAATCAGCCACGGGTGTACATGAGTTCCCAATCCTGAACCCGCCTCCCACCTCCCACCCCATATAATCTCTCTGGATCATCCCCGTGCAGCAGCCCCAAGCATCCTGTATCCTGTATTGGACATAGACTGGTGATTTGTTTCTTACATGATATTTTGCATGTTTCAATGCCATTCTCTGAAATCATCCCACTCTCTCCCTCTCCCACAGTCCAAAAGTCCATTCTATACATCTGTGTCTCTTTTGCTGTCTTGCATACAGGATTATCATTAATCTTTCTAAATTCCATATATATGTATTAGTACATTGTATAGTATACTGTATTGGTGTTTTTATTTCTGGCTTACTTCACTCTATATAATAGGCTCCAGTTTCATCCACCTCATTAGAACTGATTCAAATGTATTCTTTTTAACGGCTGAGTAATACTCCATTGTGTATATGTACCACAGCTTTCCTATCCATTCATCTGCTGATGGACATCTAGGTTGTTTCCATGTCCTGGCTATTATAAACAGTGCTGCGATGAACATTGGGTTACATATGTCTCTTTCAATTCTGGTTTCCGCTGTGTGTATGCCCAGCAGTGGGATTGCTGGGTCATAAGGCAGGTCTATTTGCAAGTTTTTCAAGGAATCTCCACACTGTTCTCCATAGTGGCTGTACTAGTTTGCATTCCCACCAACAGTGTAAGAGGGTTCCCTTTTCTCCACACCCTCTCCAGCATTTATTGCTTGTAGACTTTTGGATTGCTGCCATTCTGACTGGTGTGAAATGGTACCTCATTGTGGTTTTGATTTGCATTTCTCTGATAATGAGTGATGTTGAGCACCTTTTCACGTGTTTGTTAGCCATCCGTATGTCTTCTTTGGAGAAATGTCTATTTAGTTCTTTGGCCCATTTTTTGATTGGGTCATTTATTTTTCTGGACTTGAGCTGCATAAGTTACTTGTATATTTTTGAGATTAGTTGTTTGTCAGTTGCTTCATTTGCTATTATTTTCTCCCATTCAGAAGGCTGTCTTTTCACCTTGCTTATATTTTCCTTTGTTGTGCAGAAGCTTTTAATTTTAATTAGATCCCATTTGTTTATTTTTGCTTTAATTTCCAGTATTCTGGGAGGTGGATCATAGAGGATCCTGCTGTGATTTATGTCGGAGAGTGTTTTGCCTATATTTTCCTCTAGGAGTTTTATAGTTTCTGGTCTTACGTTTAGATCTTTAATCCATTTTTTTTTGTGTATGGTGTTAGAAAGTGATCTAGTTTCATTCTTTTACAAGTGGTTGACCAGTTTTCCCAGCACCACTTGTTAAAGAGATTGTCTTTACTCCGTTGTATATTCTTGCCTCCTTTGTCAAAGATAGGTGTCCATAGGTGTGTGGATTTATCTCTGGGCTATTTTGTTCCATTGATCTATATTTCTGTCTTTGTGCCAATACCATACTGTCTTGATGACTGTGGCTTTGTAGTAGAGCCTGAAGTCAGGCAGGTTGATTCCTCCAGTTCCATCTTCTTTCTCAAGATTGCTTTGGCTATTCGAGGTTTTTTGTATTTCCATACAAACTGTGAAATTATTTGTTCTAGCTCTGTGAAAAATACTGCTGGTAGCTTGATAGGGATTGCATTGAATCTGTAGATTGCTTTGGGTAGTATACTCATTTTCACTATATTGATTCTTCCAATCCATGAACATGGTATATTTCTCCATCTATTAGTGTCCTCTTTGATTCCTTTCATCAATGTTTTATAATTTTCTATATATAGATCTTTAGTTTCTGTAGGTAGATATATTCCTAAGTATTTTATTCTTTTCGCTGCAATGGTGAATGGAATTGTTTCCTTAATTTCTTTTTCTACTTTCTCATTATTAGTGTATAGGAATGTAAGGGATTTCTGTGTGTTGATTTTATATCCTGCAACTTTACTATATTCATTGATTAGCTCTAGTAATTTTATGGTGGAGTCTTTAAGGTTTTCTATGTAGAGGATCATGTCATCTGCAAACAGTGAGAGTTTTACTTCTTCTTTTCCAATTTGAATTCCTTTTATTTCTTTTTCTGCTCTGATTGCTGTGGCCAAAACTTCCAGAACTATGTTGAATAGTAGTGGTGAAAGTGGGCACCCTTGTCTTGTTCCTGACTTTAGGGGAAATGCTTTCAATTTTTCGCCATTGAGGATAATGTTTGCTGTGGGTTTGTCATAGATAGCTTTTATTATGTTGAGGTATGTTCCTTCTATTCCTGCTTTCAGGAGAGTTTTAATCATAAATGGATATTGAATTTTGTCAAAGGCCTTCTGTGCATCTACTGAGATAATCATATGGTTTTTATTTTTCAATTTGTTAATGTGGTGAATTACACTGATTGATTTGCGGATATTGAAGAATCCTTGCAACCCTGGGATAAAGCCCACTTGGTCATGGTGTATGATCTTTTTAATGTGTTGTTGGATTCTGATTGCTAGGATTTTGTTAAGGATTTTTGCATCTATGTTCATCAGTGATATTGGCCTGTAGTTTTCTTTTTTTTGTGGCATCTTTGTCAGGTTTTGGTATTAGGGTGATGGTAGCCTCATAGAATGAGTTTGGAAGTTTAACTTCCTCTGCAATTTTCTGGAAGAGTTTGAGTAGGATACGTGTTAGCTCTTATCTAAATTTTTGGTAGAATTCAGCTGTGAAGCCATCTGGACCTGGGCTTTTGTTTGCTGGAAGATTTCCGATTACAGTTTCAATTTCCGTGCTTGTGATGGGTCTGTTAAGATTTTCTATTTCTTCCTGGTTCAGTTTTGGAAAGTTGTACTTTTCTAAGATTTTGTCCATTTCTTCCACGTTGTCCATTTTATTGGCATATAATTGCTGATAGTAGTCTCTTATGATCCTTTGTATTTCTGTGTTGTCTGTTGTACTCTTTCCATTTTCATTTCTAATTTTATTGATTTGATTTTTCTCCCTTTGTTTCTTGATGAGTCTGATCAATGGTTTGTCAATTTTATTTATCCTTTCAAAGAACCAGCTTTTGGCTTTGTTGATTTTTGCTATGGTCTCTTTTGTTTCTTTTGAATTTATTTCTGCCTTAATTTTTAAGATTTTTTTCCTTCTACTAACTGGGGTTCTCCATTTCTTCCTTTTCTAGTTGCTTTAGGTGTAGAGTTAGGTTACTTATTTGACTTTTTTCTTGTTTCTTGAGGTATGCCTGTATTGCTATGAACTTTCCTCTTAGCACTGCTTTTATAGTGTCCCACAGGTTTTGGGTTGTCGTGTTTTCATTTTCATTCATTTCTATGCATATTTTGTTTTCTTTTTTGTTTTCTTCTGTGATTTGTTGGTTATTCAGAAGCATGTTGTTCAGCCTCCATATGTTGGAATTTTTAATAGTTTTTCTCCTGTAATTGAGATCTAATCTTAATGCATTATGGTCAGAAAAGATGCTTGGAATGATTTCAATTTTTCTGAATTTATCAAGGTTAGATTTATGGCCCAGGATGTGATCTCTCCTGAAGAAGGTTCCGTGAGCACTTGAGAAAAAGGTGAAATTCATTGTTTTGGGGTGAAATGTCCTATAGATATCAATTAGGTCTAACTGGTCTATTGTATCATTTAAAGTTTGCATTTCTTTGTTAATTTTCTGTTTAGTTGATCTGTCCATAGATGTGAGTGGGGTATTAAAGTCTCCCACTATTATTGTGTTATTGTTAATCTCCCCTTTCATACTTGTTAGCATTTGTCTTACATATTGCGATGCTCCTGTGTTGGGTGCATATATATTTATAATTGTTATAACTTCCTCTTGGATTGATCCTTTAATCTTTATGTAGTGGCCTTCTTTGTCTTTTCACAGCCTTTGTTTTAAAGTCTATTTTTATCGGATATGAGTATTGCTACTCCTGCTTTCTTTTGGTCTCTATTTGCGTGGAATATCTTTTTCCAGCCCTTCACTTTCAGTCTGTATGTGTCTGTTGTTTTGAGGTGGGTCTCTTGTAGGCAGCATATATAGGGTTCTTGTTTTTGTATCCATTCAGCCAGTCTTTGCCTTTTGGTTGGGACATTCAACCCATTTATGTTTAAGGTAATTATTGACAAGTATGATCCCGTTGCCATTTACTTTATTGTTTTGGGTTCGGGTTTATATGCCCTTTTTGTGTTTCCTGTCTAGAGAATATCTTTTATCATTTGTTGGAGAGCTGGTTTGGTGGTGCTGAATTCTCTCAGCTTTTGCTTGTCTGTAAAGGTAAGCGTCTTTTAATTTCATTTCAGGAGGTATAAAATTATCCTACATCAAGATATGATTAGAATAGTACTGTTAACATAACCATTTTATACTTATCCTGACCAGAAAAGTTAGCTTCTTAATTTCCTATTTTAAATATACTGAGAGTATCAGATACCAGATTCAAGACAAGTGATGAGATAGTCATAGAAAGATGAGTGTTCAGAAAGGCTCAACTCACTCCTGGGAACTCACCTTCAGAGAGTTCTGAGGTCCTCTTGTTATCATTCCTTTGGTAAAATGTAAAGGAGCAAGATTTGAGGGTTTTTTTTTTTTTTTTGCTGTTTTTTTTTACAAGCCCATGAAAAAAAATAGTCAGCCCATATGTCTAAAAAAGAAAATGAAAATGTATTACTGATATCTGTGCCACTTGGGAAGCCTGATAGTTAAGAATCCAGATAAAAAGCAATGTTGAAAGAAAACACACATCACTCAGAAATCCTGTATGAAGTCAAATTCTGAATGAGCAGGTCT
Source organism: Capra hircus (assembly GCF_001704415.2). Taxonomy (NCBI): domain Eukaryota; kingdom Metazoa; phylum Chordata; class Mammalia; order Artiodactyla; family Bovidae; genus Capra; species Capra hircus. The sequence continues at coordinate 19,976,251 of NC_030808.1, forward strand.
GGGAAGAGGGCAGAGGGTCTGCATTTTAAATAATATCACCAGTGACATGATTCTGCTACTAATACTTATGTATCCCACTTTGAGAGCTTCCCAGGTGGTGGTAGTGGCAAAGAACCCACCTGCCAATGCAGGAGATGATGCAGATTTGATCCCTGGGTCAGGAAGACCTGCTAGGGGAGGGTATGGCAACCCACTCTAGTATTCTTGCCTGGAGACTCTCGTGGACAGAGGAGCCTGGGAAGCTACAGTCTTGCCAGGGGTTGCAAAGAGTTGGGCATGACTGAAGGGACTTAACCCACATGCACACATCCCACTTTGAATAGCAAAATTCTAGAGTCAAATTACATGAGTTCAAGTCCCGATTTTTGACTTCACCAAGCTGAATAACCTTGGATAATTTATCATCTATATGACTTAATTTCCTCCTTTGTAAAGTGGGAATAATAATATTACTTACATATATGCTTTGTTGTGAAAGTTAAAAGACTTCATGTGTAGTAGCACTGAGAAGACTATCTGGCCTTTGGTAGTTGCTCAATAAATTAAATTCTTGGTGAATGAATTACTTAGCAGTAGGATAGAAGTAGGGGAAGAGTCCGTGCTTTTGAACCCAAATCTGTCTGCTTTTTAATTTGGCCAGGCTGTACCATTTGTGGAAGTTTTAGTTCCTCTACCAGGGATTGAACCCAGGCCCTTGGCAGTGAGAACACAGAGTCCTAACCACTGGACCAAGAGGGAATTCCCCCAATTCTTTTTTTTTTCCCCATAAAATAGTGATAGTAAAAAATCACTTTAAAAAAGTTTTTATTGAAGTATAATTGATTTACAAGATATATTAGTTTCAGGTATATAGTATAGTGATTCCATGTTTTTCCAGATTATACTCCATTGAAAGTTATTACAGGATAATGGCTACAATTCCCTGTGCTACATACACATACTTGTTATTTATCTATTTTATACATAGTGACTTGTACTGCTTAATCTCATATCCCTAATTTACCCTTCTCTCGTTTGATAACCACTAGTCTGTTTTCTCTATCTGTAAATCTGTTTATATGTGTCACAATTGAGTCCAATATATATATTACATTTCTTTTTGCATTTATCCATTGATAGGTATTTGGGTTGCTTCCATATCTTGGCTATTGTAAATAATGCTACTAGGAACATTAGATGCATATATCTTTCATATTAGTGTTTTCATTTTTTCTGGATATATAACCAGGAGTGGAAAAACTGAAACATATGACAGTTTTAAAGAAACCTCCATGTTGCTTTTTATAGTGGCTGCATCAATTTATATTCCATACAACAGGGTACGAAGGTTCTCCTTTCTCCACATTCTCTCCTACATTTGTTATTTGTGTTCTTTTTGATAATATCCATTCTGACATATGTGAGGTGATACTTCATTGCTCTAATTTCTCTAAGAATTAGTAATGTTGAACATCTTTTCACATGCCTCTTGGCCATCTGTATGTCTTCTTTGGAAAAATGTCTAGTCAGGTCTTCAGCCATTTTTTGATCGGATTCTTTTAATTGTTTGATATTGAGTTGCATAAGCTGTTTATGTATTTTGGATATTAACCTTTTGTTGGTCATATCATTCACAAATATATTTTCCCATTCCAGTAGTTGTTTATTTTCTGTTTTGTCGAAGGTTTCCTTTTGTGTGCAAAAGGAAGGTTTAACTAGGTGCCATTTATCAACTTTTGCATTTGTTTCTTTTGGCTTAGGAGACAGATCCAGAACTCTTTCATGTTTCCTCAAAAAAGTCATCTGCCCTTTCAGCTTCTAACTTCGTACCATCGGTTGCCTTTGAGTCAACTCTGCAGAATCCTAATTAGGGATCAAAGGAGGAAAATGGGGAGCCTCTGAAGAGTGTAATGGATTCTTTTCTTTACCACCTAAGGGAAGGAAATGATCAAATTTATATTGAAGAAAATTACTCTGAGAGCATGTGGAAGACAGATAATAGAAGCTGGACAAAACTGGGGCTGGGGAAAGACAGTTACAGACTATTATCATTGGCCAGGTAAGAGAAAAAATGAACCTGCGACTAGTGTAGTTGAGAGAGTTGCAAAGAAGGGGGGTCAATAGAAACACCATTAAGGAGGTTGACTTGACAAGACACGGCATTAAATAGTGGCTACAGCTGTTGTTTAGGGAAAAATATGGGAAGATGTCTTGTTTTCTAGCTTGGGTAAGAAGATAAACCTTGGGAATGATTTGCAAAGATTTGTGAAGGGAGAGGGAATATGTCACAAAGGATATGAATAAAGCAGAAAGGGAATAAGATGATAACAGGACTAACTTTCAGTTTAGTCACTCAGTCGTATCCGACTCTTTGCGACCCAATGAATCGCAGCACGCCAGGCCTCCCTGTCCATCACCATCTCCCGGAGTTCACTCAGACTCACGTCCATTGAGTCCGTCATGCCATCCAGCCATCTCAAACTCGGTCGTCCTCTTCTCCTCCTGCCCCCAATCCCTCCCAGCATCAGAGTCTTTTCCAATGAGTCACCTCTTCGCATGAGGTGGCCAAAGTACTAGAGCTTCAGCTTCAGCATCATTCCTTCCAAAGATATCCCAGGGTTGATCTACTTCAGAATGGACTGGTTGGATCTCCTTGCAGTCCAAGGAACTCTCAAGAGTCTTCTCCAACACCACAGTTCAAAAGCATCAATTGTTCAGCGCTCAGCCTTCTTCACAGTCCAACTCTCACATCCATACATGACCACTGGAAAAACCATAGCCTTGACTAGATGGACCTTAGTCAGCAAAGTAATGTCTCTGCTTTTGAATATACTCTCTAGGTTGGTCATAACTTTCTTTCCAAGGAGTAAGCGTCTTTTAATTTCATGGCTGCAGTCACCATCTGCAGTGATTTGGAGCCCCCCCAAAATAAAGTCTGACACTGTTTTTACTGTTTCCCCATCTATTTCCCACGAAGTGATGGGACCAGATGCCATGATCTTCTTTTTCTGAACGTTGAGCTTTAAGCCAACTTTTTTGCTCTCCTCTTTCACTTTCATCAAGAGGCTTTTTAGCTCCTCTTCACTTTCTGCCATAAGGATGGTATCATCTGCATATCTGAGGAAGAACTGTACAAAAAAGATCTTCACAACCAAGATAATCATGATGATGTGATCACTAATCTAGAGCCAGACATCTTGGAATGTGAAGTCAAGTAGGCCTTAGAAAGCATCACTACGAACAAAGTTAGTGGAGGTGATGGAATTCCAGTTAAGCTGTTTCAAATCCTGAAATATGATGCTGTGAAAGTGCTGCTCTCAATATGCCAGCAAATTTGGAAAACTCAGCAGTGGCCACAGGACTGGAAAAGGTCAGTTTTCATTCCAATTCCAAAGAAAGGCAATGCCAAAGAATGCTCAAACTACCACACAATTGCACTCATCTCACATGCTAGTATAGTAATGCTCAAAATTCTCCAAGCCATGCTTCAGCAATACATGAGCTGTGAACTCCCTGATGTTCAAGCTGGTTTTAGAAAAGGCAGAGGAACAGAGATCAAATTGTCAACATCTGCTGGATCATGGAAAAAGCAACAGAGTTTCAGAAAAACATCTATTTCTGCTTTATTGACTATGCCAAAGCCTTTGACTGTGTGGATCACAATAAACTTTGGAAAATTCTGAGAGAGATGGGAATACCAGACCACCTGACCTGCCTCTTGAGAAATCTGTATGCAGGTCAGGAAACAACAGTTAGAACTGAACATGGAACAACAGACTGGTTCCAAATGGGAAAAGGATTACATCAAGGCTGTATACTGTCACCCTGCTTATTTAACTTCTATGCAGAGTACATCATGAGAAGTGCTGGGCTGGAAGAAACACAAGCTGGAATCAAGATTGCCGGGAGAAATATCAATAACCTCAGATATGCAGATGACACCACTCTTATGGCAGAAAGTGAAGAGGACTAACTTTGGACACATTGAAAGTGACTGCGGAGCTAGATAACCACAGGAAATTGGAAATCTAGGTCTGGGGTTGAGGAGACATACATGTTGACCAGACAGATTGGTAAGTCAACAGCATTTGTCTGTTAAGGCCCCTGAAGTGAATGAGTCTATCCAGGGAAGTATGAGATGTAGGAAGAGGTAAATACAAAATGGGGAATCATGAAGGAAACTGAGAAGGAAGGACGGAAGAAGCAAAGCTGAAAGAGAGCTCTGGCAGAAAGCCAAGAGAGGCGTGCTTCACCGTGAGGAAATGGTCAATAGAGCCAAATTCCAAAAACAGCATCTACACCCCAGAAAACGGTTCTGCCTCAGTGATTCATTGACTCTGTCAACACCACATCATGATTCTAGTCTCCTAGTGTCAAAGCCCAGCATCTTTATTTGATTCATCCTGCTTCCTCATTTTCTATATTTAAGGCACTAAGATTTCCTTCCCATTCCTGGATATCCCTTCCTTTCTCTGTAAGCCTGGTACCATATCTATTCTCTTCAATACTTTACATTTTTAACTTGAAAGATTGGGTTTTTTTTAGTAACAAAATACGTAGGGGTCCCTATGTATTAAAGTATCAAGAAATGTGTAAGAATAATAAACATCAAGTTTAGAATAAGGATTACTTCTGCAGCGGGTGGGACTGTTATGATTCAGGAAGGGAGCAATTTCAGCTGCATAAATAATGTTCAGTACTTCAGTTGGTAAAGGATCATAGATTTAAATGTCCTGATATTTAACTAATACAACAAAAAAACTATTTAAGAAATGCTTTATAATGACATCACCCTGATATTCAAGTTTCTAGGCTCTCACTTTGGGATCTTATTCCCCGTCTCACCTTACTTCCCACAATTCTTTGCAATATTCTCTTCTGAGTCTAGCTCCTCTCTATATCATTCAAAAAGGTCAATGTCTAGCGCATTACTTTACCTTCTTTCAGTATTAGTGTCCTCCTGTCAGGAGTTCATCTCCACTCAGTTGAATATTCCTTTCCAAAATCTTTCCAGTCCTTTTAGCTCAGAAACCTTTGTTGTGGATTTCTCCATTGGACATAAACTTCCCATCTTCTGAAATCTCTTGAGAGAGTGTGTATGTGTGTGTGTGTGAGAGAGAAGGGTGGCGGGGGGAGAGAGAGAGAGAGAGACAGAGAGAGAGAGAGAGAGAGGGAGAGACATCCTTTATCACTTTCAAATCTATTTGCCTGCTTTTTAATTTATTTATCTTAATTGGAGGCTGATTACCTTACAATATTGTAGTGGGTTTTGCCATATATTGACATGAATCAGCCATGGGTGTACATGTGTTCCCCATCCTGAACCCTCCTCTCACCTTCCTCCACATCCCATCCCTCTGGGTCATCCCAGTGCACCAGCCCTGAGCACCTTGTATCATGCATTGAACCTGGACTGGTGATTCGTTTCACATATGATAATTTACATGTTTCAGTGCCATTCTCTCAAATCACCCCACCCTCACCTTCTCCCGCAGAGTCCAAAAGACTGTTCTTTACATCTGTGTCTCTTTTGCTATCTCGCATATAGGATCATCATTACCATCTTTCTAAATTCCATATATATGCGTTAATATACTGTATTGGTGTTTTTCTTTCTGACTTACTTCACCCTGATATCTTTATCAATATAGCTCAGTAATTCTAATCCTGGTAACACATTAAAGTTATCTGTGGAGTTCTTAAGAAATACTGGGTTGACCAAAAAAGTTCATGCGCATTTCCCCAAATGAACTTTTTGGCCAACCCAATGTTATTTTCTGGGCTTCTACTCAAACAAACCTGCATGACAGGATTTAAGAAAACCTTCTAAGGCAATTCTAATAGCACAATTATAGCATGATCATGCCTTGAAGACAGGGGCCACCTCTTCTTAAATGCCTCTACGCTAGTACAGAATTTCACATCTGAGTACGTGAACTATGTGAATATGAGCTTAAATATCAATTTCATTCAATGCAACCAGGAGAAGCTAATAATCTTAAAAAACTGTTGCACTATTCTTCATCTGACATTATAATATATAAAGAAGTCCTCTTAGCAGTAACTTGACCTTCAATAGCTCAGGGTCATGAATATTTGGAAGCAGGTTACCTTAATGTGCACACATGAACAGCTGGACTGAAACTGAACACTGACTGAGTGACGGTAAGTACTGAAGTCCAAGGAGGCAAGGCCATAAATAAGTTCAAACATTAGTTCCAACATTTGACGACTGATCCTTAATGCCAGAAAGGCTCAAAGTAGCAGTAGACAAGTATTAAAAATACAGCATGAAGAATGTAGGGCATTTAGTAAAAAGAATCACAGATGTAGAAAACAAATTTATGGTTACCAAAGGGGGAAGTAGGAGGGTAAATTGGGAGATTGGTATTGACATATATACACTATTGACACGGTGTATAATAATAGATAATAAATGAGAATTTACTGTGTAGCACAGGGAACTCTACTGAATGCTCTGTGATGACCAAAATGGGAAGGAAATCTAGAAAAGAGTGGGTATATATATGTACATATAACTGATTCACTTCGCTGCACCGCAGAAACAAATTATTGTAAAGCAACTATACTCCAATAAATATTAATTAAAATAAATAGTTATAGGTATATTAGAAAAAAATGATAATGCAAAGGTGTTTAAAAAATTGATCAGGATAATATACAATAGTGGGATAAATCCTGTTCTAATTCTCCAAATTAAGCCATAAATGTTTATAACTTGTGTGTCGCATTGCTCTTTACAGGCAAATGATATTTAAGTGCCTAAAGTTGCTTCATCTATGTTAGTTATGTCAAAATGATATGCTTCTATGTATTTACAATAGTCTTAATGGCAAGAGTTAGGTAATTACTTATAACATTGATATACCATTAGAAAAGAGAAGGTATTTTTAATCCAATTTTTCAAAAGGAAATTGAGAAGATACATGAGATAACTTTTAATGTCTTTTCCAACTTTTAGAATCTTTTACTATATTATTTCTATCTATGTGTCTTCAAGCTCACCGATTCTCTCCTCGCCATGTTACTTCTTCTGATAGACACATTTTTTGTTTCAGTTGCAATGTTTTTTGACTTCTTGCATTTCCTTTCAATTTTTTCTTAGATTTTCCAACTCTCTTGCATGTTGTCCACTTTTTCCCATTAGGGCCCTTATCGTATTAGTCACAGTTATTTTGTTTCATTAAAAAAAAAAAAAAAACTTTTAGAAATTGCTTATTTTCCCTCAATCTTATTTCCATTTTCTGTATAAGAATTTGTGGACAAAATCAGTTTAAGGCCACTCACTGGCTGTTCCTACATGTTCAGTGGTGAGCAGTGGGAACTGCAGACTAGTCATCAATAGAAAATCGCTGAAAAGGCACACAGCTTGCCTTCAGACCAACCTGCAACCTCAGGCCGAGTAGCAGTAAACTCAGAAACTGGGGCAGTGCATTCATTCTGAAAAGTCTCTTTGCTCCCAGCCTTTTCAGCAGCACCCTGCTCATCTTCTTCAATCTCATTATGATTTCTGGAGAAGCAGAGATTAGGCATGACCTCCCATGAGTGTACCTGGGAGATGGTATCATGCATACACAGAACTTCCAGGGCAGCGTCACCACATCAGACTCGCTGAGTGATCTCCATTGTTGGTGCATGGGCGGCCATGTCCACATAGCACAGAGGAGAGTCTCACAGAGCAGGAGAAGGCAGGAGGTGCCTCTATGAGAGGCTAGTTGTCAGTGTTGGGATCAGTAACCACCAGAAGTGTCAGCTCCACACAGCCTGGATCTGGTGCCAAGTTCCAGGAGTGAAGCAGTTAGCAATGGAAGTCACTCTGAGGCAGCAACAAACTTCAGCTCCACTCATGGGTCAGTATTCCTGGATGATATGCCACTGATGTCAGCTGGGTTTTCAAAGGCAACAATGGCACCAGCTGCCAGCTTCTCTCAGGTTTTCTTCAGATTTGTGATGTAGATGCTATGGCTCAGTGAGTAAAGAATCTACTTTCAATGCAGAAGATACAGGAGATGTGGGTTTGATCCCTGGGTCTGGGAGACCCCCATGGAGGAGGAAATGGCAACCCACTGTTGTATTCTGGCCTGGAGTACCCCATGGGCAGAGAAGCCTGGTGGGCTACAGTCCACAGGGTCAAAAGAGTTGGCCCCGACTGAGTGCTCATGCTTGTCATCCTTTGCCTTTTGTGACTATTCCTTTCAGAAGTCAGGACTGGTGTCACCTAAGTGGGTTTCTGCTGAGAGGAATTTGAGGACGTTTTCTGCTTTTTATATGCAGGAAACCAAGGGCTCTGAACATTGTGAAAGTTTTCCTCTAAGTTATAACAGAACCCAGAACAGTGTTGTGCAGACTCCTCTCTGGGTAGCATTTGTTATTCAGTTGCTCAGGTGTGCCCAACTTTTTGTGACCCCATGGACTGCAGCACTCCAGGCTTCCCGGTCCTTCACCATCTCCCAGAGCTTACTCAAACTCATGTCCATTGAGATGGTAATGTCATCTGACCGTCTCGTCCTCTGTAATCCCCTTCCTGTCTTGCCTTCAATCTTTCCGAGTATCAGGGTCTTTTCTAATGAGTCAGCTCTTCACATCAGGCAGCATATAAAGAAAGGCTAATCACAGTTATTTTCAGTTCTCTCTGGTAATCCCCAAATCTGTGTCACATCTGAGTTGAGTTCTAATGCTTGTTCTGTCTTCACTTCATACTGTGCTTTTAATTGCCTTTGGAAGGCCTTATAATTTTTTGTTGAGAGGTAAATATGATGTGCATAAATAATTAGAAGGAAGTAAAGAGGGCTTTAGGATGAAGATTTATGTTAATTTTTGCTGGGGCAATAGTTTCTAGAAGATTCATATTCATCAAACCTCCTTGTTTTGGTTTTCCTCCGGACATTGGGCTTCCCTGAGAATGCCTCTTCAGAGGAAGTCTGCTTCTTGTAGGACTAAGAGATGTAATCCGCTGTTTCACTGGAGCCCTGTTGGTGTGGTAGTAAGGCGTGGGCATTCTATAATCCTTCAATTAAATTTCACTGTTTTAATCAGCCTTGTCCTTGAACTGTGACCTTCACAGGTGTTTCTCTGTGAGACAGCTTCATCCATCTGCTCACCTCCATGTACTCCCTTCCCTGGCTGCAGCCTTTCCAACCTATTTCCTTGAACCTCTGATCCCTGTTGACTATGTTTTTGCTTTTGTTTTCCCTTGCTAGGCGAACAGCTGGTTCATTGAAAAATACCCTGATGCTGGGAAAGATTGAAGGCAGAAGGAGAAGAGGGCAACAGAGGATGAGATGGTTGGATGGCATCACTGATGCAATGGACATGAACTTGGGCAAACTCCAGGAGATGGTGAAGTACAGGGAAGTGTTATGTGCTGCAGTCCATGGAGTCATGAAGAGTCAGATACCACTTGGTTACTGAAAAATAAAAAAAAAGGTGAAACAGGTGGGGGGAGTGGTTGGAGTGGGAAGGGATTCCCTTCCACCAACCAGAATTATTATTGTTCAGTTGTTCAGTCGTGTCTGACTCTGTGACTTCGCGCACTGCTACATGCCAGGCTTCCCTGACCTTCACCATCTCCCAGAGCTTGCTCAAACTCAGGTCCATTGAGTCCGTGATGCCATCCAGCCATCTCATCCTCTGTCTGCTCCTTCTCCTGCCTTCAATCTTTCCCAGCATCAGGGTCTTTTCTATTGAGGCAGCCCTTTAGATCAGATAGCCAAAGTACTGGAGCTTCAGCTTCAACATCAGTCCTTCCAATGAATATTCAGGACTGATTTCCTTTAGGATTGACTGGTTTGATCTCCTTGCAGTCCAAGGGACTCTCAAGAGTCTTCTCCAACACCACAGTTCAAACGCATCAATTCTTCGGCGTTCACAATTCTTCTTCTTCACAGTCCAACTCTCACATCCATACATGACCACCGGAAAAACCATAGCCTTGACTAGACAGACCTTAGTCGGCAAAGTAATGTCTCTGCTTTTGAGTAGGCTATCTAGTTTGGTCATAACTTTTCTTCCAAGGAGTAAGTGTCGTTTACTTTCATGGCTGCAGTCACCATCTGCAGTGATTTTGGAGCCCCAAAAAGATAAAGTCTGACACTGTTCCCACTGTTTCCCCATCTATTTCCCATGAACTGGGACCGGATGCTATGATCTTCATTTTCTGAATGTTGAGCTTTAAGCCAACTTTTTCACTCTCCTCTTTCACTTTCATCAAGAGGCTTTTTAGTCTCTCTTCACTTTCTGCCATAAGAGTGGTGTCATCTTCATATCTGAGGTTATTGATAATCCTACTGGCAATCTTGATTCCAGCTTGTGTTTCTTCCAGTCCAGCACTTCTCATGATGTACTCTGCATAGAAGTTAAAAAAGCAGGGTGATACTATACAGCCTTGACATACTCCTTTTCCTCTTTGGATCCAGTCTGTTGTTCCACGTCCAGTTCTAACTGTTGCTTCCTGACCTGCATACAGATTTCTCAAGAGGGAGGTCAGGTGGCCTGGTATTCCCATCTCTTTCAGAATTTTCCACAGTCTATTGTGATCTACACAATCCAAGGCTTTGGCATAGTCAATAAAGCATAAATAGATGTTTTTCTGGAACTCTCTTGCTTTTTCCATGACCCAGCGGATGTTGGCAATTTGATCTCTGGTTCCTCTGCCTTTTCTAAAACCAGCTTGAACATCAGGAAGTTCATGGTTCATGTATTGCTGAAGCCTGGCTTGGAGGATTTTGAGCATTAATTTACTAGCATGTGAGATGAGTGCCATCACTTCACGGGAAATAGATGGGGAAACAGTAGAAACAGTGCCAGACTTTATTTTTTGGGGCTCCAAAATCATTGAAGATGGTGACTGCAGCCATGGAATTAAAAGACGCTTACTCCTTGGAAAGAAAGTTATGACCAACCTAGATAGTATATTTAAAAGCAGAGACATTACTTTGCCAACAAATGTCCATTGCGTCAAGGCTATGGTTCTCCCAGTAGTCATGTATGGATGTGAGAGTTAGACTGTGAAGAAGGCTGAGCACCAAAGAATTGATGCTTTTGAACTGTGGTGTTGGAGAAGACTCTTGAGAGTCCCTTGGACTGCAAAGAGATCCAACCAGTCCATTCTGAAGGAGATCCGCCCTGGGATTTCTTTGGAGGGAATGATGCTGAAGCTAAAACTCCAGTACTTTGGCCACCTCATGCAAAGAGTTCACTCCTTGGAAAAGACTTTGATGTCAGGAGGGATTGGGGGCAGGAGAAGAAGGGGACGACAGAGGATGAGATGGCTGGATGGCATCACCGACTCGATGAACGTGAGTTTGAGTGAACTCCGGGAGATGGTGATGGACAGGGAGGCCTGGCGTGCTGCGATTCATGGGGTGGCAAAGAGTTGGACATGACTGAGTGATTGAACTGAACTGACTGGTATATGGCTCCAGCAGCTTTTGGTCCAGGTCAGCAAGTCTTACCTGTGTCTCTCTGGATGAATTTGCCTCTTCAGACTTTTGCCTGGCAATTTTTCCTGAAACCTCAGTTCTCTGATGGATTCAAGAGCAGATATGGCTTTTCAGCTGGGTCAGCTTTTTCTTGTTGTAGGGACAGCAGTGGCAACTTCCAAGGTTTTCATCTGTCAGAATGAACCCAGAAGCCTAAGTTATACAGAATTGTAGATTTCTAAACTTGTAGGCACACATAGTAATTAAACACAAGATTTAAAAATGTTCTACTGGAACTAAATATCTTATCATTGAAAAATATTTTAAAACATTAGGAAAATTGTCAGTATTTAATATTTGTTGAAGGTTAATGTTTTGATTTTTGTCAGTTTTCACTGTTGACACAGTGAATGTTGTCTTTAGTAATTTCATTTATGAAACTGCTGCTTCTCATTTAATAAACATGGCAGTAGCAATCACTGCCAATTTCATGAAATCTTCCTCAGAGGTTATATTACTTCTACTCACATTAATCAAGAGTAATGTTTGTTCTTATTTTATTCTGTAGATTTATTTGGAGGATTAATATGTTTATTTGAATAATTCAGGATATCTGGATACTTTGATCAAGTTCAGCATTTCACTATAGAGTGAAACTTTGTTTATGAAACTACTTGCTTTTGTTTCTTAACCTAAACTACTTTTAAAATCACATTTACTCTCACAATCTCAGGATTACTTTGATTATTGAAGCTTTTGGGGAATAAAGGGAAGGTGATGGACAGGGAGGCCTGGCGTGCTGAGATTCATGGGGCTGCAGAGTCGGACACGACTGAGCGACTGAACTGAACTGAACTGAACTGTTACTGATGGGGTTTAGAATATGCTACCTCCAAATATGGATGCACCCTTGAATAGTTTAAGTGGAAGGAATTTGAGAAGTGAAATGTGCTAGAAAGACTCTTTGCTCTTCTCCTCTGAAGCAGGTCACAATGACCTCAAGTGAGTGGTGCCCTCTCTTTTTTTAAAAAAAGAAAATAATTGATCAACTAATTTTTGGCTGCCCGGTGTCTTTGCTGTTGCACACAGCCTTTCCCTAGTTGTGGCGAGTGAGAACTACTCCAACTGTGAGGTTCAGGCTTCTCATCGTGGTGGCTTGTCTTGTGGAGTGCAGGTTCAGTAGTTGTGGTATACGGGCTTAGTTGCTCCACGGCATGTAGAATCTTCCTGGACCAGGGATTGAACCCATGTCCCCTGCATTGGCAAGTGTATTCTTAACCACTGGACTACCAGGGAAGCCCTAAAGGTACCCTCTCTATACCAGGAGGTAAGGGGTGTCCTTCTTTTTGAATGTGAATGAATAGGTCTTGCTAAGATTCTCCCAGTTTCCTACATTGAGTTCATATCATTTTCATCTTATAACATATTTCCACAACTTGTCACTCTTCATCAAATTCAGCATAAAAACATGCAGATTTATCTGTTTCTTTGGGTCTTCACTTCCTTAGGAGGGCTCTTGTGTCACATAAAACTTACATTTTTAAGCTAAATACATTTGTATGCTTTCCTCTAATTAACCTGCCTTTGGTTACAGAGATCCAGCCAAGAACCTGGAAGGGTAGAAGGAAAATGATATTTTTTTCTTCCAGACATTACAAAGAAAGTTTTATTTTTGTCTTTTGTTTTCTTTTAGTTTGAAGTACTCACTGACAGATGTTGTAACAAATCATTAAAATTATCCAAGTTTAAATGATTGTTATTTTGGTATATTATAATGAAGGGTTTCCTCATTTGAGTGGCTCTATGTTAATTTGATATCTTGTCTCACTCGTCAGGCCAATTGTGGGTCAGAGATGGGTGTGTGTGTGTGTGCTAAGTCACTTCAGCTGTGTCAGACTCTTTACAATCCTATGGAGACTGTAGTCCACCAAGATCCTCTTTGCCCATGGAGATTTTCCAGGCAAGAATACTGGAGTGTGTTGCCATGCCCTCCTCCAGGGGATCTTTCTAGCCCAGGGATTGAACCCATGTCTCCTCTGTCTCTTGCACTGGCAGGAAGGTTCTTTACCTCTACCCTTTGTTTAAGGTTGTGGTTTCAATTGGCCAGTCCTGGGAAGCAGGGTTGCCTCTGTGTAACTCAATCACATTGGTGGTTTCTTGAATTGCTTTGTAAGTATAGTCTTAAATAGACATACATTTAAATGGGGCTATATTCTTAGTTCTCATGATGTACTCTGCATATAAGTTAAATAAGCAGGGTGACAATATACAGCCTTGACGTACTCCTTTTCCTATTTGGAACCAGTCTGTTGTTCCATGTCCAGTGCTAACTGTTGCTTCCTGACCTGCGTATAGGTTTCTCAAGAGGCAGATCAGGTGGTCTGGTATTCCCATCTCTTTCAGAATTTTCCACAGTTCTTTGACATAGTCAGTAAAGCAGAAATAGATGTTTTTCTGGAACTATCCTGCTTTTTCGGTGGTCTAGCAGATGTTGGCAATTTGATCTCTTGTTCCTCTGCCTTTTATGAAACCAGCTTGAACATCTGGAAGTTCACGGTTAAAGTACTGCTGAAGCCTGGCTTGGAGAATTGTGAGCATTACTTTACTAGAGTGTGAGATGAGTGCAATTGTGCGGTAGTTTGAGCAGTCTTTGGCATTGCCTTTCTTTGGGATTGGAATGAATACTGACCTTTTCCAGTCCTGTGGCCACTGCTGAGTTTTCCAAATTTGCTGCCATATTGAGTGCAGCACTTTCACAACATCAAAGAAGCCAAGCTGGAATCAAGATTGCTGGGAGAAATATCAATAACCTCAGATATGCAGATGACACCACCCTTATGGCAGAAAGTGAAGAGGAACTAAAAAGCCTCTTGATGAAAGTGAAAGAGGAGAGTGAAAAAGTTGGCTTAAAGCTCAACATTCAGAAAATGAAGATCATGGCATTTGGTCCCATCACTTCATGGGAAATAGATGGGGAAACAGTGGAAACAGTGTCAGATTTTATTTTTTGGGTTCCAAAATCACTGCAGATGGTAATTGCAGCCATGAAATTAAAGGACGCTTACTCCTTGGAAAGAAAGTTATGACCAACCTAGATAGCATATTGAAAAGCAGAGACATTACTTTGCCAACAAAGGTCCATCTAGTCAAGGCTATTGTTTCCTGTGGTCATGTATGGATGTGAGAGTTGAACTGTGAAGAAGGCTGAGCGCCGAAGAATTGATGCTTTTGAACTGTGGTGTTGGAGAAGACTCTTGAGAGTCCCTTGGGCTGCAAGGAGATCCAACTAGTCCATTCTGAAGGAGATCAGTCCTGGGATTTCTTTGGAAGGAATGATGCTGAAGCTGAAGCTCCAGTACTTTGGCCACCTCATGCGAAGAGGTGACTCATTGGAAAAGACCCTGATGTTGGGAGGGATTGGGGGCAGGAGGAGAAGGGGACGACAGAGGATGAGATGGCTGGATGGCATCACCGACTCTATGGATGTTAGTTTGAGTGAACTCCGGGAGATGGTGATGGACAGGGAGCCCTGGAGTGCTGCGATTCACGGGGTCGCAAAGAGTCAGACGTGACTGAGCGACTGAACTGAACTGAACTGATATTCTTAGTTGGGCTTCCCAGGTGGCTCAGTGGTAAAGAATCCACCTGCAATGTAGGAGACCTGAGTTCCATCACTGAGTTGGTAAGATCTCCTGGAGGAGTACATGGTGACCCAAGCCACTGTTCTTGCCTGGAGAATCCCAGGGATGGAGGAGCCTGGTGGGATTCAGTTTGCAGGTTCGCAAAGAGTTGGACATGAATGAAGCAACTGAGCCTCCACATACCCAATCTTTGTTGAAGCAACCTGAAACCCTGAAATTCCATGGGACAATGAAGAAGGTAAAATTTGAAGTCTAGTACTTCTGGATGCAGCTCATGAAGAATGGAAACTAGCTTGGATTTCTCACTTTTTCAGTGGAGTAAAATTTACCAAAATAAAAGCCCCAATTTTCTTTTTTTTTTATCAGTCTGAATTCCCTATATAGGTATCTGACTTGTCTAGGAAGAGAGTTTGTGAAATTTCTCCAAGTCAGTTCAATCTCCTGCTCTCACATGACTATTTCAAGCATATTCTCCTTTCTACTAAAGCTCCCAACAACTCCCCCCTTCTTCTCATTTTTAACTGATGAAGTTATTACTTATTTCATGGAAAAAAATATCAATCTTCCAAACTTTATCTGTAATCATACATCCTGTATTCCCTCCTGTGGTTAAACATGATGTCTCTTATCACCTCTCCCCTGTTCAAAGCCTTCACTCCTGCAATTGTCCCCTCTCTCTTCCATTAAAAGAGAAGAAGAAGGGGGGGAAAGGACGACAAGCTCACCTTGATTCCACATCTCCTTCAGAGACATTTTCTATTTCTCTGCTCTCTCTTAAAGCCAAATCTTTTAAAAACAATTGTCTGTACCCATTGTCTGTAATTCCTGGTTTGCCTCATTCCCTTGAACCTACTCCATTCTCCTTCTTATCTCTTTTTCTCCACAAGAACTGTTTGTTCAAGGTCACCAGTTACCTCTATGCAGCCAAATTCAACAGGCAATTCTCAGTGCTGATATAGCCTTACCTGTAAGCAGCTTTTGTCCCACGAACAGCTTTTGTTACAAATGATCATCCCTTCCTTCCTGAAAGACTTTTCTTCACTCCATGTCAGGACCTTCCTTCCCAGTCTCCTTTTAGGAACTCATTTCTGCTTTACTTTGATAGTCTCTAAGTCACTCTACCCCAGATAACTTTTTTTCTATGCATATTCACTTTTCAGATAATGACATTCAGTCCCATAACTTTTGTGCTATCTCCGTAAAAATTATAAACTTAATATCTGCCTACTCAACAAACAATTCCACATGGATAGTCACAAGTTCCTCACACAGAGACTCTCCAAAATTGAGCTCTTAGTTAAATCTTTTCCACCTTAAGTCTCTTTATTGTATACACTAGTGTTTTTGTTTGCCAGTTGCTAAATGCCAAAAACAGAAAGGTGGTTTTAAAATAATTTTTAGAGTTAAAATTTGTTTTTTGAAACATAGTGTGATTTTAGCTTACTTTAAGGTAATGAGAACTAACTAGTATAGGACTTTCTTCCTTTTCTTTTTAAACCAAGAAACACTGATTATATTTAATCATTTAAAAGATGAGTTGGATCATGAGTGACAGTAGGTCTGAGGGAAGGAGAGCTTTCTAGAGAGAGGAAAAAAAAAGTGCCCTGTGACACAGGGAGTTGGGGGAGGGGGCAGAAGTCTGTCCCCGGGGGTATGATCAGATCTGTGGGCTCCACGCTCTGTTAGGGCTTGGCTTCCAGAATTCAGCTTAGTTCAGCCCTGTAGAGCCTTTGGAATTGGCTGCATCTTTGTAGTAAAAGATGCACTTTGGGTAGTGGGACAAAAATTAATTTCTGCAGACAAAACCTTTAACAATGATACTATCCACAAGGAATATAATCATAATAAGAAAAGGTTCAAGATGGTAACGGCCCCAAAACCTGAAGCAGTAAAGCATCAGCCCCAGCTACAGGCAGCCCAGCGACCAAATCAAGCCACCACTGCTACTGGTTCATCCACAGCAGCAACTGTGGCTCAAGTGCCAGCTTCCGTCCCTGCTTTGGCTCCCACTTCCGAACCGGTACCCGTTGCTCCAGCATTGAGCTCGGCCTCTTCTGAACTCGCACTTATGACTGCAACTAAACAAGAGAAACCTGCACAGCTACAAGAGGAACACGCACGCCCCCCAGCCCAGTACCAACTGACAGCACATGAGAAGAGTCTGAGTAAAAACGTATTCACTCGTACGGTATTTGTATCTAAGGAGAAAGAAAACATACTCGTTACATGAAAATAACTACCAGTTAAATAAATTTCTTGACTGTTGAATGTTAAGACCCTGCTTAGATTGAGAAGCAGTGCGATTAGAGGGTATAGTTACCATTCACAAACACGGTTTCTGGTTCATATTTTTTGCTTGTTTTTGGCAGTTTGGGTTTCAAAGTAATCACTATGGGTTTGATTTTGATGTGTCCTTTGGGAAAATGTAACTTTTGAGACCAATGGAGACATATGAAGGCCACTTTTCCTCTCAACTTTCCCTCAGCAGAAGTGTGTTTACCAGCAAGTTGTGGGTTCAAAACAGTTGTCTTTCTTTTTTAAGCCCACAAAATGCTGGTTGAATTAAAAACAATCAATGGAAATGTTTCAAAACCAGGTTTCTGACATTCATAAGCTTTTTTCCTTTATTAGATAAATACGTGTGACAAATAAAGTCATTGATATAGTAACTTTGAAAAAGAGACAGAGAACTGTATCCAGCATCTTTTTTTTTTTAAAATTATTAGCATTCTGGTATATTTATTTTCAAATATTTATATCTATAAAACTGTTTTTACTTAGTTGTGATCATACCATATACAAAATATATCTTGCTTTTCACATGTATTTCCTGTATCACTATAAATTACTTAGGTGATTTAAGTAACTGCACAGAAATCTGTTATGTATCCAGCATCTTTTCTTGCCTCAAAAAGATAGAAGAACTCTTTGGGGACCTGAATGATGCACCTGGGAACATATTTTGAAAAATAAAAAAAATAAAAAAGATTTTCATGACATATTAAAAGTAAAATCTTACTAAGCAAAAAATTTCCCCTTTGAATGCCCTTTCAGGTATGTAAATATGGTACATAATTATCTACACATTACCTCTTGTATGTGGTACAAGCAGCTCAAATCTAGCACTCCCTGAATAAAATTCTTAGTTTTCTTCCTAAACCAAATAATGTCCAGTGTTTTTTCACATCAGTAAATGGTAGCACTAGTAATACTTACTCTAACTGATTTATTAACTTTATTAACTCTTTGTCACATATATGTTATAAATGATTTCTCAGAACTAAGCCCTCCCCTAAAATTTGATTCCACAATAAATCATGGAGAAAAGACTTTGAGCCAGACATAAACAAAAATTCATACAAAATAAGTTAAGATATAATTATTCAATTTCAAGAGAGTCAATGTTTTTGGAACATATTGAATTTATCTGGAACATTTAAAAATGATGACTTTTTACAAAATAGTTGTAAAGTACCAATACATTTTGGGGAATACTTTGATTAGGCAAAATACCATTTATCTTTAATGCAACTGCTGCACTTCTGTTGAATTTAAGTCAGATTATAAACACTGATATACCATTTGACTATTGTGTCTCCATCAAAAAGGACATGTCTATACAAGCAAGTTTCTAGAGCTTATGTGGAATAACTCTCTAACCATCAGAGTATTGCTGCTCCAAGCCCAGGGTCTCCATTTATTCCCATTCCATTCCTTATGCAAGACACTCTGCAGTTCTAATAGCTCTGACTATTTAATTTTTTCAACCTATAGAGACTTTGCTTTGACCAGATCTGTATAAACACTTATTTTCTTAAGAAAATAAACTAATTTCAAAACCACTCTTTGTGTGAGTAGAGGGCTGTGGTAGAGCCTTGTAAGTAGTAAAATGTTTCTCAATATCAGAAAAATATGCTTAACTTTTTAAAAGGATGTTTCAATTAAGAAAATTTAGCTTCAGTCATTGGAGAGGAAATGTGATGGCAGTTTATTTGATGTTGATAATTTAATTTTTCCTTCTGTAAAATTGCTCTGATTTTTAAAAAGCATGAAGTTCCTAACCACAATTATTTTCTATCCTCTTCTCTCCACTGCACTGTCCTACATTATTGCACAGAATTTTTCAAGTCAATTTGGCATATTTGCTTTCCTACAACAGCAGTAACAGAAATGTCTGGGAGAAAATGTGTCTGGGGACAAGCACAAGCCATCATATTTCCCACACTCTATTCCTTATAACAAAGCTATTTGTAATCTTTGTAGACTTATTTTTCTGATTACAATGTCAACTTTCTGAAGCAATGCTTGAATATTTGAAGCAAACTTTTAGAGTTGAATCCTAGTGAAGTGAATTCTAAGACATACTTATATATTTTTTCAACAAGGAATCTACTTCATTGAATAAACTTTTAAAATATATATATAAATGTATATTAGAGCACCCATTATTAGCAGAGAAGTGAAAGAAAAGTAAGCTAAAAGGAGATGGAGGTTTGAACAGAGAAGCAAGGAATCAGAATCTTGTCATGCCTGAAGAGAAAGAAAGAGAGGCTTTCTAGAAAGAAGTTTGTCATGGTATTAGATGTGTCAGAGTTCAGAAAATTAGTGACCAAAAGGATGATTTGATTAAAAAAATTTTTTTGATACCTTCAATGAAAGCAGTTTTAGGCAGGTTTGCAGGGAACATTTGGAACTCAGATAGCTAAGAGTTGGAGGTAAACAGGATGTTAGAAAGTAATAAGATGTTAGAAAATCTAGTGTAGAGAGGCCTTTCATGAAATTTGACAAGAAAGGAAGAAGTAACAGAATGGAGATGTGGGCCAGGACAGAGATTTACTAAATTGCTAAACCTGGGAGACACTAGAGAACTTGTTTAAGAACGTAAAGGAAAGATCCAGAGAAAGAATGAAGATTCAAGTGAGAAAAAGGATAACCCATAGACCCTTAGCTGGCAGGAGTGGATAGGACCAGACGGGCTTCATTTCTGTAAGGAGAGCAATTCTACACCATTGCGACAGAAGTGAGGGAGAATCATCGGGTGACAAAGATAAAATTGGAGTCTAGCCCTTGTATCTATATTAGGAGGGCACATTTGTACACATGCCTATTTGCTGTTTCTGAAAGGCCCAACTTCCCCCCTCCATGTACACATGTTCCCTAGCCATATTGCCACACACAGCTCAGACATCATTTCTGGAAAGCCTTCCCTGGCAAGTGCAATCTGCTTTGGAAGCTTCTCCTCATACTCCCAGATGCTCCCTGGGCTTTGCTCTAGGCTTACTCTGCCTTCTAATAGGCATTTATTTGTCAGTCTTCACCACTGGACTGCATACACACTTTGAAGGTAGAGGCATATTTTATTTGCCTTTGTTTCGCAGAGCCTAAGGCATTTAAGGAACTTGGTATTTGTGCAACAATGACCACTTACATTCAGATGGAATTTATTGTCATGAATGTACTTCCTCTGAACACTATGAGAGGCAGGGCGTGAGAAAAGAGGTGAGTTCCCTGTACTCCCTTGCTGTCAATTGTGCTCCTGGCTTGACTCACTATTCTTTCTTATCATCTCCTCCCTGTAGTTATCGCTCTGAGCTTGGCTTTACTCCAGGCCCCATGACCATGGCCTCCCCTCTCTCTTTCTCCATTCTAAATAGTCACCCTTAAGCAATACATTTTTCATTCCGTGTAGGGTTTAATGGAAAAATGCAAAAATATGCTGGAAAGGAATCCATGCCATGTGAGGTATTGAAAACAATTATGAAAAGCAGTTGAAAGTCTCATTTACAATCAGTTCTGACTATAGGGGAACTCTGACTGGATATCTTTCTCATGAGAACATAGCCTGCCACCCTTCCCAGGAACTGCCCAGTCCTTATCTCTCTCTGGAATTCCTTCTTGACTTTTCTCCCCAGGCTGTGCACTCACTCCCCCCATAAGGATTAAGAGAGGCAGAACGATGTTCCTTCCAAGGTGTCCATGTCTTAATCCTCAGGACCTGTGAATATGTAATGCAGCAAAGGGGAATTAAAGTTTCAAATCAGCTGACCTTCAAACAGAGAGTAGCCTGGATTATTCAGGTGAATCCAGTGTAACCACAAGTCTCTTTATTTTATTTTTTAAAATAATTTTATTTAATATTTATTTTTTTATAGTTTGAGGGTACTGTGCTGGGTCTTTGTTGATATGAGGGCTTTTCTCAAGTTGTGGCAAGCAGAGAGGCTACTTTCTAGTTGTGGTGAGTGGTCTTATATTGCAGTGGTTTCCCTTGTTGCAGAGCACAGACTGTAGGGTGCAAGGGCTTCATTAGCTGAGGCACATGGGCTCAGGAGTTGCGGCTCCCAGACCCTAGAAGCACAGGCTTAATAGTTGTGGTGTATGGGCTTAGTTCCCCTGTGGCAAGTGGGATCTTCCTGGACCAAGGACTGAACCTGTGTCTCCTGCATTGGCAGGCAATTCTTTACCACCAAGCCTCTAGGGAACCCTCCCTGCCCCTCCAAGTCTCATTAAAAGGGAAGAGGAGACAGCAATGTCAGTAAGACTCCACTGATCATTACTGTCTTTGAAAATGAAAGGGGCCACAACCAAAGGCCCCTAGATGCTAGGAAGGGCAAGAAGATACCTTCTTCCATGGAACCTCCAGAAAGGGACTCAGCCCTCCTGACATCCTGACCTATGCTGGTTTTCCAAGTTACAGAACTTTAAGATAATAAAATTGTGTTGTTGTCAACCATTATTTATAATAATTTTTGCAGCAACAAATAGAGCACAGATACAAGGACCAAGATAGCAAAATTCAAATTCATCTTGATGTGAAACATCTTAATTCTTTTGACTCAAAATCTGCTCCAGCTCAAGCTCTGGAATTTTACTTTGCCAAATCAAAGAGAACACTAACAAACTTTGCTTCACAAAATAGCTCTCTATCCCTAAGATGTATGAAAAAGAGCCCTCTCATGCCCAAGGCCTCTTATCATATTTACGACATTTTTATTTCTACCACAAATACACTGTTTAATGCATGACTCCAGAAATATTATTATTCCTCTACCAGGAAGGCATTAAAATATGTTTGTACATATTTCACTGTTCATTTTAAATAGGGATGTAAAAGTGAAGTGTTTTTTGAAGGGAAGGGAGAAGAAAAACTTGAAAAATAGGACTTTTAAAATTTTGATTTGCCAAACTCTTCTAAGTTGACTTACAACTCAATGTTAAATAGCCACTTATTGAAAGAGCAGAATATTAATGTTTAATGAACTTGAACAAAAAAAATCACACAATTTAACCCTTTCAATTATTCAAATAGAGCTTCCTACGCTGGACATGAATGGTATTCTAAAGCAATCCTTCTCAAATTTTAATGAGTAAACAAATCACATGGAGATCTAGTTAAAAGGCAGACTCTAGCTCAGTAGATTTGGGAGGGGGCTGAGATTCTGAGGTTCTGGTTTTCTTTTTTTTAGGTTTACTTTATTTTTAACTTAGAACAACTCACTGCAGCACTATTTACAATAGCCAGGACATGGAAGCAACCTAGATGTCTGTTGACAGATGAATGGATAAAGAAATAGATGCACATACATACAATGGAATATTACTTAACCATAAAAGGAACAAATTTGAGTCAGTTGAACTGAGGTGGATGAAGCCAGAGCCTGTTATACAGAACGAAGTAAGTCAAAAAGAGAAAAATGAATATTTTAAATTAACGCATATATCTAAAATCTAGAAAAATAGTACTGGTGAACCTATTTGCAAGGCAGGCATAGAGATGTAGATATAGAGAACAGACTTGAGATTCTGACTTACTAATATGATCCTAGATGATGACAATTTTGTTGTTCTCTGGACCACATTTCAAGTAGCAAAGTCATAGGGGACCTTGAGAGGCACAATAAAATCAAATGCTTGAATTCTGTATTTCTGTAAGCTAAATATATCAAAAGCATATACTCACTAAATCTCAGCTTACATATTATAGCAAGGAAAAAATTCTCTAAAATTATTACTTGAATAGAAAATCATTTTACGACAAGACCTTAAGATTATTAATTTCATTTGCAACTCTTTATAGCATCATTAAATGATTCTTTTTCAACAATGGCATAATCATGGCAAAATCTCTGTTCCACCTCTGCCTACTAACCCCAGTCCCAGTGGAGTATATTAAGCATAGATTTCAAAATAGGTTTCTGCTGGCTTACTGTAAGAGCTTGTTGCTCTGTGTACCAGGAAATGGTAGAGTTAAGAGGTCAGGTGCCACTAGCTAGTTCCCTTTGCCACCACTGTCATTGCCTAAGAGACGTTCCAAGTCTCCAGCAGAAGCCTTGTGTTTGGCCGCACTTTAAACATGTTGCAAGAAAAACAGTACCACAAATCTGATCCTATTATCTAGATGTAAAATTGTCAGCTTCCATTAACAATGCCTTCTAATGCCAGCTCCCCCATGCTCCACCTCCTGCCCTGCTCTTCAGCCCCATCTTATTCCAGGCTCTCTCCCTCACTGTGTCATCTCCAGCCACACTGTTATGGTATCATGCCTTTCAATGTTCCATTTTCCCTTCCACCTCAGGCTTGTATTCATGATCTTCTCTCCCCATAAATACACCTCTCCCCAAACTCCTCACTTAGATTCTTAACTGTTTTTCCAATGTCAGCTCAAAAGTCACCTTATTGTCAAAGCCTTCTT